>NC_140751.1:60310000-65110000 GCF_051527215.1 Medicago sativa | reverse complement strand
AAGATATTAAGTGGTTGAAGAATGATAAGGACAGGGCAAGGGCTGAATGCAAGCATGAAACATGCAACTGGGTAATATTCTGTGGGAGGAATAAAAAGAGTAAATGTTTTCAGATAAAAACTTTTGTAAGTAAACATGACTGCCCTACAGATTTTAAGAATAAACAGGCAAATAGGAAATGGGTGGTTAAGATGCTTGAGAAAGTGTTGAGGTATAATCCTGAAATTAAGCATGGACAGATATATGATTTGTTCAAGACTGATTACAAGGTGATATTGGATGACAATATGATCTTTAGGGCAACAAAGGAAGCAAGAGATTTGGTTGAAGGCAGTGAAAGGGAGCAATATGGTTTGTTGTCGGATTATGCCAATGAACTAATGAGGAGTAACCCAAATTCAACTGTGATGATGAATACAACACCAATGCCACAGTCCCCTCCACAATTTAAAAGGTTGTATGTTTGTTTGGATGCATGCAAACAAGGTTTTAAGGCAGGATGTAGACCATTGATTGGGTTAGATGGATGCTTTCTCAAGGGGTATTATGGAGGGCAACTGTTGTCTGCTGTGGGACAAGATGGAAATAACCATATTTATGTCATTGCTTATGCCATTGTGGATGTGGAGAATAAAGATAATTGGAAATGGTTTTTGGAATTACTACATAAAGATCTTGGAAATTATGAGCGTAATGGATGGAACTTCATCTCAGACATGCAAAAGGTATGAATAACCATCTTAGTCTTTTTCTTATTCAAGTTATGTCCCTTTTTTGCATGCATACTGATGTATAGTAATAGCTGAAAATGTTATAGTTTTAGAACTGATGTTATAGTAAGTAAAATAATGCAGGGACTATTTTGATAGTAAGTAAAATAATGCAGGGACTATTTTGATAGTTAGTAATATAATTCAGTGACTATTTTGATAGTAAGTAAAATAATGCAGGGACTATTTTGATAGTAAGTAAAATAATTCAGGGACTATTTTGATGGATATTGATATAATTCAGGGAAACTTGTTTCTGTGATTGTTAAAATTGGCAGGGTTTGATTCCAGCCATGCAAGAAGTGATGCCAGGGGTGCCACATAGATATTGTGTAATGCATCTATGGAGGAACTTCACAAAGCAATGGAAGGAAAAGGAATTGAGAGGAGTGGTATGGGAGTGTGCAAGGGCAACAACTCCCACTCAATTCAACCGCATTATGGAGAGGGTGAAGAGGATTAATGAGAAGGCATGGGAGTATCTTAATAAATGGCCAAAGGAAGCATGGACTAAAGCTTATTTTAGTGAAAATTGCAAGGCAGATAACATAGTGAACAATGCTTGTGAGGTTTTCAATGCAAAGATCTTGAACTATAGAGGGAAACCAATACTCACTTTGGCTGAGGATGTTAGATGCTATGTTATGAGAAAAATAAGTCATAACAAGATGAAACTTGATGGGAGAGCTGGACCACTGTGTCCTTGGCAGCAAAGTAGGCTAGAGAAAGAGAAGCTTGCCAGTCACAATTGGACACCAGTGTGGAGTGGTGATAATCCAAGGCAAAGGTATCAGATAGAAAACAACTACAGAATCAAGGTGGATGTTGATATATTTAAGCAAACTTGCACCTGCAGATTTTGGCAATTAACTGGTAAGTGTTTTATTTTTATAATTTTGTGTTGGTTTGGATTTCAATAGTTGAACATGTTTTATTCTGGTGTTTTGGATTTGAACTGGAACATGTTGGATTTGAATGCAACAGGAATGCCATGTATGCATGCATGTTCAGCCCTTGCATTGAGAGGTTTAAAGCCAGAAGACCATTGTCATGCTTGGTTGACCCTTGGATCTTATAGGGCAACATACAACTACTTCATTCAGCCAGTTAATTCCCAAATATATTGGGAATCAACTCCTTATGACAAACCTGTGCCACCAAAGGTTAAACGGGCTCCAGGAAGACCAAAGAAGGTCAGAAGAAAGGATGGTAATGAGGAACCTGGTTGTGGGAGTCAGATAAAGAAGACCTACAATGACACTCAATGTGGGAGGTGTGGATTGGTTGGTCATAATGCAAGAAGTTGTATGGAGCAAGGTGTTAGTAGAAGACCAAAGGACTGGATTGATGCTGGCAATGTAGATGTTGTGGATGAAAATGCTCGGAATGCTCCTAATGAAGTGCCAGAAAATGTTGTGAGTGAAAATGCTCCTAACTTTGTGCCAGAAAATGTTGTGCCTGGAAATGCTTCATACTCTGTGCCACAAAATGTTGTGCCTGGAAATGCAGAAACTGTAGGAAATGTTGCAAATGCTGGACAGGTATGACTCTTAATTTTTAAGGATCGTTTTGGCAATTAGTATATTAACTGAAGGACTGATATGATTGATTATGTATGCTTTTAGGGACTAATTTGATTGATTTTGCAATTTCAGAGTGTTGCACCAAGGAGGTATGGCCTTAGAGGACCGGTTCCTTCAGCTGATAGGCCTAAGCAAACACCAATGAGGGGTCCTGCACCAGCTCATCAACCTCCTGCTGGCATGATTAGGGTTCCATATCCTACCTATGGTCCACCCGGTTCGACTCAACCTACTAAATTCATGGACTTTATACCAACTCCCGGATTTCCAAAGAAGTGATGCTTCCTGGAGTTTAATTGATGTTTTGGATTTGTGATATTTAGGCTTGTTTGAATTATGCCCCATAGTTGGGTTTCTTTTTGCTTAACTTGCCGTTTAAGACTTATGACTTGTTAATGCCCCAAAATTGGGTTGCTTTTGCCTATGTAATTTCTCAAACTTATGACTTATGACCTATGCCTTTTGCCTATATAATATTTCAGTTTCAATTTGTGTGTTCTTTAATTTCAAGGATCTATTTGATATATGATTAAAAAATTCAGGGACTTATTTGATGGTTTATAATATTACGTAGGGATGTATTTGAAGGTTACATTTCTGAATCATCTTCAACCTCTTTTCATCACCATTAAAGTTGGAGCTTGAAGATGAAGCTCGACTTTAATAACAGTTTTTTCCCATATTCCCATTTAATTAGAATGTAGATTGCATATTGTTTAATTAGGGTTACAATTTTATACAATTGGGGAAGACAGATACGTTGGGGAAGAAAAGAGCTGTTTGGGAAGAAGCCAAAAAAATTTCTGCAAATCAATCAATTTAGTCCTTCAAAATGTTTGTTATTTTCGGCCAAATCAGTCCCTGCCTACGTGGCGTATGACATGTGAGAGGTTAACGGCCACGTCAGCCCGTTAACCCTCCGTTTGGACAGAAGGACGAAATTGATTGACAATTTACAAATTCAGGGACTAATTAGAAATTTCGTATAATTGAGGGACTAAGTTGGCCGACGCGTTAATATTTAGGGACTAAGTTGAGTATTTACTCAAATTACAACTAATTATTTTTAATAAAAATTACAACTAATTGTGTAACATCCCAACTTTATCAATTAGCATCTAGAAGAATAAATTACGTGTACTCCTATCTGTATCAAATCAAATAATTGATAATTGGGATAGTTTAGGTTATTTAATGAATAGTGAAATAAAAATAAAAGTAGATAATGAGAGGGAGTACTTAATTGTAGCCAGAGCCTCACCCTTTAGTTTCAAACCATATGTATCATTTTTTTTTAACCAATTAGAAAACATGCATTGTATTCCACTTACCTCGTCTCTCTCCATCAGTTTTAAAGAGAAAAAAGAAGGTAGAAAAGAGAAAGGGAGAGTGAACTGAGAGGGATGGAGATTAAAGGGAAAAGATAAATTTTTCCAATCCATCATGTAAAACCCTTTACACCAATTTTGGGTGCACGAAGAGATGGGAGAAAAAGAGTGGACGGAAGAAGAAGGTGGAAAAGAGGAGTAGCAAGGAAAAAAAAAGTTTGAAAAAGAAGTTAAGACCAAGTTTGAGGAATTTACCACATTCACTTCAAAACTCTAAGGTAACATAGTCTTAAATCCAAACCTTAAAACCTCTCTTCAAGTGTGTTTAGGATCTTTAACTTCATGTTATTTATCATATTGTGCCTTGCTTGAATGCTTAATGAATTTTTTGAGTTTAGTAGACTTCTCATGCACTCTAGATGATGATTTGATCCTATGAATTTCTTGATGCTTGGATGATTTATAATTAGAAAGAATGTATATGATTTAATGTGAATTAGAATGATTATGTTGAGTTTCCATGCCTTTTCCTTTCAATTGTACGTTTTGGTCAATGATGGTTGTGATATTAAGATTTTGTTCTCCTCTCAAAAAAAATTAAGATTTTGTTCTCAAAACTTGTAAATCCTTAATAAGAAGAAGGTAGAAAGAACTAACATTGCATTTTGAAAATTCTACTATAATCTATTGTTCTCAAGTGTTGCACAATGTGTATACCCGTACACCCTGTAGTCTAGGCAGCCTAGAGTAAAAATAGTCAAGTTTATATCACAATATGAAATCCTTTGATTCAAATAGAAAATTAGTAACATGAAGATCCCCACACCAAATTGGAAAATTTCTTGTTAAAATTACTTCCAATAACGGTTAAAAGATCCACTCACCGACAGAGATTCAAATCCAACAAAAAGAGAACTATCTATACTAGACATAATGCACATTTAATACATAAAATACATAAATCACCTCAACAATGAATACATAAGTATTAATGCTAACATGTGCCATTGGAGCATTGTATAAGCATACATAAGTAGTACTCCCTCAGTCCCGAAATAGACGACCCATTTAAAAATGTGTAATTTTGACCTAACTTACTTTGACCATATTTTTCTACTAATATACAAAGATAAATAATATCATATAAGATGTCGTTAGATTTGTCTCGATGATTATTTTCAAAATATCAAATTTTCATAATTTTTTCTAATATGTTATTCAAGATATTTAAGCTCAAAATTATGCATTGACATGCGTATTAAGGTCAACTGTGTCAAGTATTATGGGACGGAGGGAGTAACTTTTACATTGGAAATTGTGTAGTTATGACTTTAACATAGTATGTTTGACTTGTATTTTCAAAACAATGCCCTAGGACACTTGTCAGCGAAACCCTTTAAACAAACAATTAATAATGTTTTTTTTCTTTAGTTTTCTAAATTAATAAATTTTATAATTAATTATATTCAAAAAAATAAGTTCAACAGACCAAATTAATGTTCTCCTCTATAAAAAATAAAAAAAAACCATGTGATTCAGACAATTCTGAGACAGATTATATAAGTGAAATAAAGGGAAAATGGAAAAGTAAATAAAATCTTCCAATCTAAATCATTTCCAAATAACACTTATATCGTTTTTAATTTCAAATATAATTACACTGCATTTTATAATAGTTTTTCACTAATTAATTCAATACATATATATATGTGTGTATAGCAAAATTAAAATAAAATTAGATATCATTTATATCCTTATCAATTAATTATGATTTTTTTATAGAATTTTAATTATAATTCTTTAATATAAATAATTATTTGTAATTTGTGTTTTATCTTTCCAAATAAACAAACCTTAAAATATAATATATTAAAAAAAAACTAGTTCATCGAATCAACTTAATGTGCTTAGTCAGCAACCAAGCGATTCATATAATTATAAGATATATTCTATAAATAAATAAAAAGAGAAAAAGAAAGAATAATAAAATTAGATAAAATCAATTATCATTTGCGTTATTTTCCAAATAACACTTCATTTTCTTCTTAACATTATTTTAATTGTGATTATTTTATAAAAGCAATGAATTAGGATATATTTTTTTTTAAATTGTGATATCAAACAATGTTGAGATTCCACGACGAACAAAGTGCCATTTTCTTTTACAAAATAATCACAATTAAAATTATGTTAAGAAGGAAATTAAAGTGTTATTTGGAAAATAACTCAAATGATAATTGATTTTATATACTTTTATTATTTTTTCCTTTTCTCTTTCTATTTATTTATAGAATATATCTTATAATTATGAATCATTTGGTTGCTGACTAAGCACATTAAGTTGGTTCGATGAACTAGTTTTTTTTAATATACTCTATTTTAGGGTATATTTAATTAGAAAGATAAAAAATAAATTACAAATAATTATTTATGTTAAAAGAATTATAATTAAAATTCTATAAAAATATCATAATTAATTGATAAGAATTTAAATGATATCTTTTCTTTTTTAATATATATATATTTTTTACAAAATTTTTTAATATATATTTATATGTATGAGCTTAGCTCAGTTAGTATGGACAATGCATAATATATGCAAGGTCCGAGGTTCGAACCCCGGCCATCACCATAAAAAAATATGTATGTAATTGAATTAATTAGTGAGAATTAGTGAGAATATATTATAAAATGCCGTGTAATTATATTTGAAATTAAAAAACGTCATAAGTTTTATTTGGAAATGATTTAAAAGATATTATTTTTATTGGACTTAAATTGGAAGTTGTTATTTACTTTTGCATTTTCCCTTTATTTCTATATCTTGGTGCTGATTCCGAAGGTCCCGGGTGCGGCTTCAATGGGGGACTTTCGGCCTATTGCTTTGACAAATTTTCAATTCAAAATTGTTACAAAAATTTTGGCGGACAGGCTTGCTACTATTTGTATGCGCATCATTTCTCCTCAACATAGGGGTTTTGTTCGTGACCGTAATATATCAGATGGTGTTATTATTGCTTCTGAGGTGATTAATTTGTTAACAAAGAAGCAGTTTGGTGGTAACATAGCCATTAAAGTAGATATCTGTAAGGCATTTGATATGCTTGATTGGAATTTTTTAATTGCGGTATTGAAGCAGTTTGGTTTCAGCAACTTATTATGTGACTGGATTTTATCTATTTTGCATTCAGCTCATCTTTCTATTTTGGTGAATTGCAAAGTAGTTGGCTATTTTCCTTGTACTAGAGGCGTGCGTCAAGGGGACCCTCTCTCCCCTCTCCTCTTTTGTCTTGCGGAAGAAGTTCTGAGTCGATCTCTAGAAATGGAAAGGGTCTCTAATTCTTTGCAACCAATGACTTATTGTAGAGGTACCTTCCTTCCGACACATATTTTGTATGCCGATGATGTTTTTATCTGTTGTGTTGGTTCTAGGAAGAATGTCAGATGTCTGCTTCGCATATTTCAAACTTATTCAGACACTTCTGGTCAAATGGTGAATTTTGATAAGAGTAAATTGTTTACCGGGGCGATGACTGCTACTAGAAGGAATATGCTTTCTCTTTTGTCTGGGTTTGTGGTTGGTACTATTTAGGCTGCCCTATCTTCCAAGGTAAACCTAAATGTATCCACTTTCAACCGATTGTTGACCGTATCAAGGTGAAGCTTGCTACTTGGAAAGGTGTTCTTTTATCCATCATGGGTCGGGTCCAATAATTGAAGTCGATAGTGCACGGGATGCTGGCGTACTCCTTTCATATTTATCGTTGGCCTATTCGATTATTGAATATGTTGGATAGATGGATCAAGAACTTTGTGTGGAGTGGCGACATTTTTACTCGGAAAATCTGCACAGTTTCATGGGACCAAGTCTGTCTTCCTTGGGATTTTACTAGAGACAGAAATGGGCTGCCTAACTTTAGATTCCCGTAGCCATTTCTAGTCTTTCATGTATGGTTTAATGTTTATTGTCACTGAAAACTCTATTTTTGTGTGGTTGACAACAAGTTATTTTTTAATGATGCCATGTTTATACGTTTACTTGCATAATAACTGGAGATGCTTCCTCAAGACTAATGTAAGTGCCTTACAACTCTAGAATCAAGAATTTCTTGAACAAATAGAAGTCCAAAAGCAAGCTATACATGATCTTGAAGAATAAATCAAAGAATTAAAAGAAAGATAAAATTCACGATGTCATATATAGTAATTGCATTCAACCAAAACTGGGATAAGGTTTTTCTTTATTGTCATTCTTCGGTTGCTTTCGATTCTTCTCTCTATTCACTTTGTTATTTCCTCTTTTAAATGTAACATGTCCAAAGAGTAGTGCATGTTCTGGTGACCATGTCGGATATCGTATGAGGAAGGGTAGGAACTTCTGTCATATTCATGAATGGTGTGCACATTGGTTTAACTTATTTCCCTTTCTGATTGGTTGATGATTTGACTCTCTTCGGGATACAAGTTGAGAGAAGCATAATTTTTTTTGGAAAATTTGGATTACGTGAAGGTATTTTAACACACACGTGCACGCGCGCGCACCCACATCAAGTTATTTTATGCAATATTAAAAAAACAATAAAATGGCTTTACTTTCGTTTTAGGTTCTTTTCCCTCGTGTCATCCATATATGATATAGTACTTCTATGTGATTAATCTATAAAGATTCTACTAAGAGAAGTCATTGCTTTGCGTGGGTTATCTACTAGGGAGTTATTGAAACTCTTTCAAGTTATAGTTGATGATCAAATGGAAAGAATTGATGATATTGATTTGGTTTTGCATGGGGATTTATCCACTAAAGGTATGGTACATATGAGATACTACGCAATGGTTGTACTTTATTTTATTTTTTGGCTTAATTACACTTTTGGCCCCCTAAGTATCCAAAAGTTGCGATTCAGGCCCCCTAAAAAAAATAACTCTTTTCAGGCCCCTTAAGTTCACTTTTGGTTGCAATTTTGGCCCCCTAGCCCAATTTTGACCCAGTCAACGCTGACGTGGACGCATATTTGAATTTTTTAATATTTTTTTTTTAATTTTGTAATTAAAAAATAAATAAAAATTCTGGAAAAATGAAAAATTAATAAAAAAATTGATTTTTTTTTTAAAAATTCTAAAAAATTCAAAAATTAATAAAAAATTGGAAAAAAAATATTAAAAAATTCTGAAAAATTGAAAAATTAATAAAAAAATTGAAAACAATTCTGGAAAATTGAAAAATTAATAAAGAAATTGAAAAAAAATATTAAAAAATTCTGGAAAATTGAAAAATTAATAAAAATGAAAAATAATTGAAAAAATACGGAAAAATTTAAAAATTTAGGAAAAATTAATAAAAATAAAAAATGATTAAAAAATTGAAAATTCATTAGTATTAAAAAAATTTAAAAATTGAAAAAAATTAAAAAAATTTAAAAATTTCGAAAATATCTGGAAAATTTGAAAACGGAATTCTGGAAAATTGAAAAAATTGAAAATTCTGGAAAATACGGAAAATATTTAAAAATTTTCGAAATTTTCATTCGTATTTTTTCTGGGAATTTTTGTGTATTTATAAACCGGAATACACATAATTTTTTGTAAACCGGAATACACATAATAAAAATTTCCCGGAAAAAATACTAATGAAAATTTTTCCGGAAAAAATACTAATGAAAATTTAGAAGTTTCGAAAAATACACTGAAAAAACCTAAGCTCGACATATATACTAATGAAAATTTCGAAATTTCGAGAAATACTAATGAAAATTTCAAAAATTTCATTTTTTTAAAAATGATTAATCTTTTTAATTTTTTCGAAAATTTCGAATTTTTTTTAAATATTTTCCAGAATTTTTATTTTTCATTAAAATTTCAAAAATTTCATTTTTCCAGAATTTAATTTTTTTTAGAAAATTTCGAAATTTTATTTTTTCATAATTTTTTTCAGAATTTTTTAGATTATTTTATTTTTTTAATCATTTTTTATTAATTTTTCAATTATCCAGAATTTTTTTATTTTTTTAAAATTTTTTTATTTATTTTTCAATTTTCCAGAATTTTATAATATTTTTTTTAAATTTTTTTATTTATTTTTCAATTTTCCAGAATTTTATAATATTTTTTTTCAATTTTTTTATTAATTTTCAGATTTTTTTTTCAATTTTTTTTGTAATTAAAAAAAACATTTTTATTTCTGTAATAAAAAAACATTTTTTTAATTACAAAAATATTTTTTTTTATTTTTTATTAATAAAAAAATAAAATAAAAAAATTTACACACGTGGCGCTGACGTGTCTGTTGACTGGGTCAAAATTGGGCTAGGGGGCCAAAATTGCAACCAAAAGTGAACTTAAGGGGCCTGAAAAGAGTTATTTTTTTTAGGGGGCCTGAATCGCAACTTTTGGATACTTAGGGGGCCAAAAGTGTAATTAAGCCTTATTTTTTTTTACTAAGGATTGCATTGTTAATTTTCTACCCTCTAGGTTATATCATTGATCGATTGCTTATGGAAATACATATAATTGATTTTTTGTTTTTACTTATACACTTGGGTTTGCAATAAAGACACCACCCAACCGATATCTATCACCAAACCGAATAAAAACTAACCAAGACTATAACCAACACCAAAAAATCAACGTCAAGCCTCACACAACTGCAAAACTCAAGTTGAGGCAAAACCCCAAACTCTATTGTGAATGTCAACCGAAACTAGTTCCAAACATCTAACACCGACTACTTGCACAAAAACCCATCAAAGACATTCCCGATCTCAAAACAAAAGTGATCGGCCTACCAAAATCTAGACTACAAATCCATAAGACAATAAACGGGTATAGTGGCAATGGAAACATAATCAGTTCGGAAAAGTGCCCAGCTCGATCACAACCCAAAATCAACAACACCCAATAATAAACCCTAATTTCTACCATTTTTTCGAATCTCTTCTCATGGTCAAGAGACTCAATGATTTCATTGCACAAGGTGCCTAGTCAGCAGCCATGGGCCTCATACACCTTTTCCATAACCATCCTTTTTGCACATAATGAGATTTAAAGTCACACTCAACAAGGGCATATGATGAAAAGAGCGTAGATCTGGATTTCATTTAGAGCGTTGCTATTTATCTAAAAAATAAACATTATGAATGTATAACAAATAAAGGAGAAGCATTAGATCTTAAAATTATTATAAATACATTGGGTAGATGAAAATGAATAAATAATGGTGATCATCAGAAAATTTCGCGACAACTAGCATTTTCGTTTCATTTAATTAATGTTTTTTGTGATTTAATTTTTTTTTTTTGTTTTTTTTTTTGACAAATCGATTTTATATTTTTATTGTTTTGTTTTAAAAAAATTAATTATATAATTAATGACATGTCATTCACTGATACATTTGGGCTGCGACACATCATCAAAAAATGTGTCACATCATCAAATCAAATTAAATTTAAGTCTAAATATTTGAGATGAGACCAAAATTGAGTGATTTTAAAACGGGCGACTAGTTTTATGACTGATCTAACACAAAACTGCAAAAGTTAGCATGTAAAAAAAGAAAAAAAAAAAAAAAAAACAAAATGCACATGTGAAGCAATGCAAAAATATGGTCAAAGCAATAGTAACGTATAAGAGGGAACCAATAACGCTACCAATTAATACTTTGAATCTCTCTCTCTATCTCATCCATCCACATGATCACAATTCACTCTCAATCCAAATGGGGTTGTCTCTTTCCCTCTCTTCCTTCCCTCAAGGTCTCTCAACCACTCTCTTCTTGCTCCATCCATGGAGTCAAGGCAAGACATTAGCAACAATTCTATGCCTGATGATGGAACTGAGTCACAGTTTGGAGGATCTTTCATATGTCATACAGTTAATCATATCAACTCTAGGGGATATTGGTTAGGAGAAAATCCACTTGCTTTTTCTGTCCCTCTTTTCTTGATCCAAGTTTTTCTCATGTTCATTTTCACACAGCTCAGTTACCTTATTCTCAGGCCATTTGGACAATCTTGTTTTGTTTCTCAGATTCTTGTAAGTTTGCAAGCTTTTTCTGTTCTTTGTTTTTCATCAAGTTTAATTGCAATGCCGTCCCAATGCATGAAGTAATGACATAGACACGACACTGATACGTGGACACTAGTAATAATATAAGAAAGTTGAATGTAATCACATGTCTTGGTGTAGTGTCAGAATCTAGCCAATCAAATGTGACTGAGGTAGTTTCAACTCGTGTTACATTCGCAGAGACATCAAAAACCTTGATGTCGCGGTCCAAATAGTTGTCACGAGGTTTCTAAAAACAAACTTGATTTTGATTTTAAGATACCATTTTGGTATTGAGTTATTCATTGATTGTTTATGTGTATAGAATATTGTATTTGTTTGTGATCACATTATATCATTCTTGTTGAGATTTTTTAAGAGATTATTATGTTCATTAGTCTAATCTCTACCACAAGAGATCTCTTACAACATTATTTAGGTGACTACATTGGCTTGTCCACCATAGCACCATTTTCACATGCTATTTTCGTGACCACCTTTTTTTATAGACAAATGTTAGTAATTAGTTTGTTGAGAATGTTAGTAGTAGAAATTTAATCCTAGATGTCTTACATATAACTTCTTCGGTGCCCTAACCTAAACCATTGGGCTACTCCTTCGGATCCGGTGCACCACTTAGTTGATACTAAACCCATATTAATTAATAATGAACATATTATTTTATTTCCTACTTTTCATTTTTTTGGCTACATAATTTTACTTTGTTTTATTCATTATCATTGGTGAGTGATATAAGAGGGGTAACCTTGGCACAACTGGTAAAGTTGTTGTCATGTGACTAGAAGGTCACGGGTTCAAGTCCTGGAAACAGCATCTTGTGTAAAAAACAGGGTAAGGCTGCGTACAATACACCAAATGGTGGGACCCCTTCCCGGATCCTGCGTATGCGGGAGCTTTAGTGCACCGGGTTTCCCTTGCCCTTTTTATTGGTGAGTGATATAACCTGGCTGCATCACTTGTAATACACACACACTTATCATTGGTTTTTGGTATAATGAGAATGAATGGCTAATGATATTATATCTGATCTATTTCAACAATGTTTGATGTTCACTAGGGAGGTGTGACACTAGGTCCTTCAATTCTTGGTCACTATTCAGCATTTGCCAACACTTTCTTCCCAATAAAAGGAAGAAATGTGCTTGACACATTAGCATTTTTTGGATACATGTTATTCATCTTCCTACTTGGGGTAAAGATAGATCCAACCATCATTTTCCGATCAGGGAAAAGGACGTTTGCCATTGGAATTTTAGGCTTCTTTCTTCCTTACATACTTGGCGGATCGGTTGTTTTTATCCTCGGCCGCTTTGCATCATTGGATAATGATGTTTCAAGGGTGCTTCCTATAGTGGTAGAAATTCAATCTATCACAGCCTTTCCAGTAATTTCTTGCTTTCTTGCTGAACTTCAAATCCTCAATTCAGAGATCGGACGGCTGGCTTCGTCATCTTCGCTAGTATGCGATGTTTGCTTTAGTTTAGTTTTGACAATGAAGTTTGCTGCAAATATATCAACGACGAAGTCAATAGGAGTATCTATTGGATTGATGTGTTCAACCACTCTTCTTGTTTTGTTCATAGTTTTTGTTGTTCATCCAGCTGCATTATATGCTATTCAACACACCCCAGAAGGAAAACCTGTTCAAGAAATTTACATTAGTGGAACTCTTATACTACTAATATTCTGTGGATTCATCGGTGAAGTTATCGGCGTAGATGCAATTATTGTATCTTTTATGGTAGGGTTGGCTATACCAGATGGTCCTCCGTTAGGTGCAGCATTGGTAGATAAACTCGAGTGTTTTGTTTCAGTTGTGCTTTTACCGATACTTTTCGTGGTCGTGGGATTGAGGACGGATGTTTTTGCAATACAGAAGATGAAGAATTTGGGAATTATTCAGTTGATTATTTGCATTGCTTTTTTCGGTAAAACTGTTGGGGTTTTATTGCCTCTACTTTTCTGTAGGATGCCATTTAGAGATGCTCTTTCTCTTGGTCTTATAATGAACTGCAAAGGCACAGTTGAATTGGCATTGTTGATCAACCTGAGATTAAAAAATGTAAGTCATGTTTTTTCATTCATCTTCATATTACAATTTCATAAGCTAGCGAGTAAATACGCGTTTTAATCCTTGAAATTGTAAGTGTTGGTCAATTTAGTTTCTCAAATTTTGCAACAATTTTAAAGATTATATGCTTGTTTTGATGGATATTTACTAAAGAAGTATATTCATCGAGAGACTAAATTGCTGTTTTGCAAATTTCAGGGACTGAATCAAGACCCTTACAATGTCAAAGACTAAAATGTTTATTTACTCGAAGCTAGTTAGTATTGTGTATAAGATTGTTAAAGGGAAACTTTTTTTATGTCTTTGCAGGTTCTGGATGATGAATTGTTTGCAATTATGGTTCTTACTTTAGTGCTTGTAACCGGCATTGTGTCGCCTGTTGTGAAAGCTCTATATGATCCTTCTAGAAGGTTTCTTGCTTACAAAAGGAGGACAATATTGCATCACCAAAGCGACGAAGAATTGCGTATACTAGCTTGCATTCACAAACCAGATAATGTATTGGCTATTCTGAACCTCCTTGCTGCTTCGAATGCAACTGAAAAAACCCGCATAGATTTAGTTGTACTACAGCTTGTTAAACTTGTTGGAAGAGCTGCCTCTGTGCTTGTTGCGCACATACCGCGAGAAAAGCCTACCGAAAGAATCTTCAATGCATTCAGCAAATTTGAAGATGCTTATAAGGGAAAGGTATCGTTGCATTGCTATAAAGGTATCTCACCCTATGCTACAATGCACAATGATGTCTGCTACTTGGCACTTGAAAAAAGAATAACTTTCATAATCATACCTTTCCATAAACAATGGATAATCGGAGGTATGGCCGAGTCGACTTTCGCATTCAAGCAACTCAACAAAAACGTTCTCGAGAAAGCTCCTTGCTCGGTTGGTGTCCTCATCGATCGTGGCAATCAGAAGAAATTTTGGTGCGGCTATTTGAACGAATCAACATATATAGTCGCTGTGCTTTTCTTTGGAGGCCCAGACGATAGAGAAGCGCTCGCGTACGCGAAACGTATGATGGATCAACCTAATGTAAATATTACCCTCTTTCATTTTTCTTCGTCTTCGAAAGATATTATTGGCGGTTCAGATAGAAGCAAAAAGCTTGATACTCAAATATTGAGCGAGTTTAGGTTGAGTGCTTTTAGGAATGATAGGGTTTCTTATAAAGAAAATGTTGTAACAAATGGAAGAGATGTGCTTTCAGTTATTGAATACATGGATAGTTTTTATGATCTTGTTATGGTTGGAAAGAGGCATGAAGATTCAAAGTTGATGTCTGAACTTGGAAAATGGAAGCATGGTGAGTTGGGAACTGTAGGAGAGATTCTTGCTTCTTTGAATATTGGAGATAAAACTTCAGTTTTAGTTGTGCAACAACAAATTAAATTTTGGGGGTCACGTGATCCAGAGGAGTCTACACATTTGAGAAGAGTAAATGTATAGCATTGTTTAGGATTGGACAGAAACATTCTTATGTATACACTTAGTTTTAAATAGAACATGTTTCCTAAAACCTTCCAAATTTACTTCAATTCTTTCTTTCTTTGCATTGCTTTTGCTCATTCTAAGGTGCCTTCATTTGGTATAAATTAAGTATTTTCGACGCGCCCAATAAAAATTATTCCCTTAGGATGAATAAGATCATGATGGATTATAAAGTTATTCCTCGAGAGATTTAAGTCGCTGCATTTCCAAAGCTGGATTCGAACCTAGAGAAGTGATGAATATATATGTTTCATATTTATTCTCAATTCTTATTCACAAAGTAATTTTTAATAAATATTGATTCATAAAATAAATTTGTGCAATAAACGGTGCATTTATAAAAAAAAAATTAAGGGATTGTCAACACACAAAGTTTAGGCCATGACAAAGATTATAAATTATTCTTGCTGCAATTATTTTGTAGTCTATAGCTGCCTTCCTTAAAAATTGAGGCCATAGAAAGTTACTCACAGTAAAATAGATAATTGCTGCATTATATGCACATTTTCTCCATTTCTATGAATGCTGTGATATGAAGGAGCATTTAGATGATTTTTTTTTTCATTAACCTTATTATGTTGATGGTCTATGGCTCTCAGCCAAGCTCATAAAGGAAAACATTTTTATCATCCAAAACTGCACAAAAATGTCTTGGAAGAACAATATTTGCGGGAAAGGTGCATTGAATGTCATTTTATTTTTTTTAGCAAATGGGGTGCAGATTGAGAACCATTTGCAACACCCTAGATATATTAAAAAAAAGCAAGAACAAAAGGAGAAGGGGGACTAGACCAAAACCTTCTCAAGTGATAAAGATGAAACAAACTAGGGGACAACTGTCAAACCTAGAGAAATAACAAGAAATTAAAAACAAAACAAACGAAAGGGAAAATAAAAAGAGCAGGAAAAGAAATGTAACTCAACAAAAAGTCCATGAATCAATCTGGTAACCTACTCTTAGATCGAGAATTATGTACTTGAAAACCCTTCTGCTTTTTCTTTTTAGTTGCCTTAGAAACCAGCTCAGTGAATGGCTCTTCCGTAGTAGCAGAACAGTTCTTCAAATATCTGATAGCTGCCTCTCTCTCTCCCTCATCAGTGTAAACTCGAGGCCCTGCGTCTCTGACATCATTTCCATTCCAAACATGTTGCTGCAAAATCTCCAAATCATGAACAACGTTTGGATTTAAAACCTCATCAGAAAGTGAATCACACCAAGTTGAGGAATTTTGAGTGTAGTCAAGATTAGTGACGGCGTCACTCCAGGGACCAACAATGTGTAAATCAAGATATTTTATACTTTGTTGATCCTCTCTTTGCTTCACAACAAGATCAGTGGTAAGATCATCTTCTACCTGTACAGGTTGCACGGGAACTATTCCATTAGAGGTGCTAGGAAGTAGCTCTTTCTCAAGGATTATAACATCTCCCACGCGAACACTAGATGTTGCCTCTCTAGACCTTATTATATCAATAATAAAGAGATCTTCAAATGTCACTGGTTTACTACAACCTTTCACTGGATCCACATTCCTTTTAGGAACAAAAATTTGTTTGGGTTTTTGTCCAAAGTCAGATTTGGTGGTAACATTTTCAAGAGTAATTTTATCGGCAAGGCCTTTTTTACAATGATCAGAAGAATGGACAATAGAATTGCAAGTGAAACAAAAATAGGGCAGTTGTTCATACTCAATCTCAATATCAAAAGAATTTTTTTCTCTTTCAACCACCAAAGAGTCGGGAAGAAAGCCAACCATATTGATATCAACTAGCAATGACCAAATGCATGATTACTAGTGTTCTCATCAATTGTTATAGGTGTACCAATAGCCCCAGCAATCTCAAATAAAATTCTAGGTTGCCAATACCCCAGAGGGAGATAGTGAAAACACACCCATACCTAACTAGAAGGGTTAAAATCCGGAGACCAACGAGAAAGGCATAACAGTCCCGGTTTCAAGTTCCAAGCACCATTTGACCAAACACTTCTCAAATCATCCGCACAAGAGAATCGGAATTCAAAAAAGCCCCAGCCGAGGGGAATCATCTTCCACTGGTCAATAGGTTTCCATAAGCACAACAGTTTCTCGCACAAATCTTTAGAGGATATCAATAAAAAAGTAGGAAACCCTAGAATGTAATTTTTTCGAACTGACTTTGATATTAAGACAATTTTATTTTATTAATTATTAGTGATCTAACAACTAATACTATTTTTGTAAATCTACTATCTTCTTTGAAAAAAAATATTGTGCGCAAACAAAAAAATAAAATCAATGTTAGTTTATAAAACTCTTCGAAATCAAGAATTTAGATTTGAGTTCAGTTGCGCTCAGACTAAGGTTGGTTGTTGGTTTGAAATGATGCAATAATAATCAAGATTTATTTTGATTATTTTGTTAAAATTTCCTATTTTTGGCTACTCAATTTTATTGGATAACAATAATTGTTACTTTTCAACCATTAAGCTTCTGGCTTCCTCATTCATCCATTATCAAAATAATTGGTTCACTCTCTCTTTCATCATCTCTCTCAGAAACACATTCTCAAAAGTTTATTTGCATTGTTCCTATATCTTTTTGCTTAATTCTTATGAGGATTAACTTTCATTAAATCAATAGAAATGGAAGCCAAAAATGAAAGACTAGATCAATTGACTTCCTATGGAATGATTGATAATGAGAAATTAGTTTGTCAATACATAACAACAGATACACACAAGGGTGTGTTTTATGGAGAAAATCCCCTCAAAGAAACCAAATCTATTCTAGCATTTCAGATTATTCTTATGTTTGCTCTTAGTAGAATTACTCATTTCTTGTTAAGTCCTTGTCATCAAACTCTCATTGTTGCACAAATTGTGGTAAGTTTATTTCTTTTAACATAGTACATCTAACCTTTACTATTTGATTGCATTGTTAGCATCAATTAGGACATGAGGGAATTTAGCAATATGATCACTCTTTCTATATCATTTTCCCTATATGGTTAAAATATTAAAATCCAATTATTTTATATCATTTTTACTTCCTTAATCAGTGACCCTAAGATACGGGTTAACATGACCAGTTTATTATTATTATTATTATTATTATTATTATTATTATTATTATTATTATTATTAGGGTTATGCTAACAATCCCAAATAAAAAAGAAAATTCTTTAGATTTCTAAACAATTGCATCAAAGCACTCGTTAGCATTTCTTTTATTATTATTATTATTGTCACAATTATCATAATCATAATCTATCATTTTTTTTTATACTTTTAACAGGCTGGTATCATAGTGGGTCCATTATTTTTGGGTCGAGACAACACAAGTTTTGAGATGTTATTTCCATCAGCAAGCATAATGATACTTTCAACATTTGCAGAATTTGGAATGATAATTTATTTCTTTAAGATGGGGGTACAAATAAACTCTAAACAGATTTTTATGGTTGAGAAGCGTGCATTAATAATTGGAGTATCAGGCCACTTATCTTCTACGGTACTTGGCATTATAGCACTAAGACTTGTTGAAATATTCACCCCTTTAGGATCTGAAAAACTTAGTATGATAAATTTGACAATTTTTGGTTCATTAACCTCATTTTCAGTTATTAGTAGCTTCCTAAGTGAGATGAACATTTTAAATTCAGAGATTGGGAGAATGGCATTGTCAACATCCATAGTTAGTGATGCATGTATGTGGGTGGTTTATTTTGTAGTAATCAATGGAACTTTAGCCTTGGAACGCAAATCATATAAATTTCTTCTAGAATTTTCTGTGACAATTGGTTATTTCGCCGTCTTATTTTTTTTGTTAAGGCCATTAGTTATATGGATCTCGAACCGCAATCCAAAGGGAAAGCCGATGACGGAAAGCCATTTCTTGATGATAATTTGTATACTTTTAATAGTTGGACTCTCCGCGCAAATTGCGGGACAATCTTCTTTTATCATTGCGTTTTGGTTTGGTTTGTTTTTGCCGGATGGTCCTCCTTTAGGTTCTATTTTGAGTGAAAGACTTGGTACTATTGGTTCTACTTTGACTGTTCCAGCTTATTGTACTATTAGTGGGTTGAGGACAAAAGTTCCTAATTTGGTAGGGCCAAAAATAGCATTCATGGAGGTTATCATAATTGCTGGGTATATAGGAAAATTTGTTGGAACCATTTTACCATCACTTCACTTTCATATTGAATTTTGGGATTCCTTTGCTTTGGCTACAATCATGTGTTGCAAAGGCCTCATTGATCTCAGTTTGTACAACATATTATTGAATAGTAAGGTACTTTCTACATCCTTTCTTTGTCCCTTTATATTATATATGAAGCACGGATACAGACACAGGCATCGAACACGGACACTGACACGCCGACACTTCTAATAATTTGAGAAAATCAAATAATTCAGTGTAATTATAAGTGTCGGTGTCGACGCGACATGTGTCCGACACCGGGACACGCCTTATCCGAGGAGTGTCCGTGCTTCATATAGCACTTTTTAAATTAAATATTATACTAATTTTTCCATCTATTTAATATATGTTATAACAGCAAATAGGTGAACTTTCATTCACTCTCATGATATATACAATGGTGGCCATAACAGGATTTGCAACCCTAGTTGTTCATTACATATATGATCCTTCAAGGAGATACAAAACCTACATTAGAAAAACAGTTAAAGACTCTCAAAAAGATTTTGATCTCAAAATACTTGTATGCATCCAAGATGAAGAAAATGTACATCCAATGATAAACCTCCTTCAAGCTACAAATCCAACAAACACAACTCCTCTCTCAGTCTTTGTTTTGCATCTCATGGAATTATCTGGTAGAGCAGCCTCAATCCTCACCAATAATGAGAATACTAAATTTAAACCAATCACTTATAAGGAGACTTCAAGTCAACACATAAGCAATGTGTTTAATCAATTTCTATTGCATAACCAAGGATGTGCCACATTGCAACTTTTTACAGCTATTGCACCATATGCTAGCATGCATGACGATATATGCTACATGGCGATGGACACAAAATCGAACATTTTAATCGTGCCGTTTCATAAGCAATGGTCGATGAATGGAAACGTTGAAGCTTCCAATGGTTCGGTTAGGTTAGTGAACCAAAAAGTACTAAACAAAGCGCCTTGTTCGACCGGTGTCTTAATCGATCGAAGCCAAATGAGCGGAAAATTATTGGTTATTCATGAAAAGTGTTTATGCGAAATTGCTATGCTATTTTTAGGTGGTGCAGATGATCAAGAAGCGATGGCTTACGCTATGCGTATCGCGGAACATCCTAATGTAAAACTCACCGTGATTTGGGTACGGTACATGATGCAACAAAAACAATGTAACATAAAAAATCCTTACATTGATATGATGGAACATGTAAGGTATACTAGTAACCTTAAAGAAAAGGTGTTTTTTAAGGAAGAGATTGTGGAAGATGGGGCAGGAACAACACAAGTTATTCGTAGGATGGAAGGACGTTATAGTTTGGTTATAGTTGGTAGACATCATATAGCAAATTCTCCATGTATTATGGGCTTGACAGAATGGTGTGAACTTCCTGAGCTTGGTCCTGTTGGGAACCTCTTAGCCACATCAGATTTTACATTTTCTGCTTTAGTTGTGCAACAACAACCCTATAATAATGAATTTTGGTATTGTAGGTGAAGACATATATGCCAATACACTCTTTTGTTGTTTTGTAACACTAAAATCTTTGTTCATAAAATTATTTTTCTTTATGCCTAAAGTTGCTTTCATTCTCTTCATCCTATGTATAGGGACATTCTCTATACAATAATATGCCTAAAAAAATAATCAATCAAAAGATATTTAAAAAAAAAAAAAAACAAAACAAAGATTGGGCTTGAGCAACATAGAAGAGTGGAAAATGTAGAGAAAATAAAAATCTAAGAATCAAAGAGTGTAATATTCACAAATCTAGTTATGACAAGGCTATGATTCTCTATTTATACATGATGTGAATCCTCTAGAGTTTAT
This sequence comes from Medicago sativa, assembly GCF_051527215.1. Taxonomy (NCBI): domain Eukaryota; kingdom Viridiplantae; phylum Streptophyta; class Magnoliopsida; order Fabales; family Fabaceae; genus Medicago; species Medicago sativa. The sequence continues at coordinate 65,088,693 of NC_140751.1, read as the reverse complement.
TTTGAATTCTAATTAAAGTTACTGAAATATTCATGTCTACAAATTTGTAGTATTAATGCTCAAATCATCAGTAGTTAAATTTATAATGAGTCGAATTCGATCTTACAATTTAAATAGAATAAACACCACAACAAGACGAGAAAATCAAACTGTGCTGAACTCATAGAATAAAATCACAAAAAATAATTATATGAATAATATTTATTTAGATGAAAGGAGAGAAAAATGATGCAGATAGGTCTTCTCAGCTAAACTATGACCTAAAACGACCTATCTGTGAAAGAAGAAAAGGCGATAAGCCTTGTTTTTATGGTTTTATTTTATTTAATAAGTTAGTGTTTTTATTTGGATTTAGTTTCAATTCACTACATTTTGTTTAATTTCTAATTTATAGGCCAAGAACAGTAAAACGTGAAGAAAGTTATGAAAAAGTGCATTTGGCCAAGCTTTAAAGAAACGGAATCAAATTATGGTACTTTAAGGCCAAGTCAATGCAAAAGGGTTGAAAACTCAAGGAAAATCGCTTTATTCCCAAAATATTAAGGAAAATCGAACAATTTGTAGTGTTAATGCCTAAATCATCATTAGTCGAATTTATAATGAGTCAAATTCAATCTGACAATTTAAACGGAACAAACACGACAACAAGATGAGAAAATCAAACTATATTGCACTCATAGAATAAAATCACAAAAAAAAAAATATGGGTGACTACTGAATGCTCAAAACTAGGCTATATTAACACCCACTCTTCATCCCTTATGAGAACTTTTAGTCAGCATAAACCATAGAATTTTCATTGTGCTTTCAACTTTAATAGAGCCTTACACTTACTCTTGCATTTTGCTAATTAAGTTAATAAAGGTAAGCTTTTCTTTAATCATCTATGTCTTATGTCTTTTTTTTAACTTTGTTTAGTCTACAATAATGTGTATGAGTGAGACTTTATGGGTGTGGTTATGGTGCATAAGCCAAACTTATGCACCATGCATAAGCCCTGTATGGGTCCAGCCCATTAACACCACCCATTAATGAAATTGCTTTCTCCACCACAGAAAATTGCTTTTTCAACGCTCCTCTCTCTCTCTACTCATTCTTCTTCTTTGTTCATGACCTTCAACATTTTCCAGATTCCGGCACGGTGGCCGGCCGTTTTCCGGCGCCGGAGCCACCGTGCCGGAAAGTCAAACAATTCTTTTTTAAAAAACAATCACAGTTTTAGATATCCTTTTTCGCGTAGAGTTCAAATCCGAACTTAGTTTTTCAAAATCAAGCTCACAGCATCCTAGATCTACAATTGGATTTCGAAATTCGGACAAATTGCATAGCAAATCTGTGCTCAGCAATCTGGAACTTGGAGTTGTTGCAGCTGATGATGCTCGATGTTTTGCTATTGGTGTTTCAATGCTTAAGCTTGGTGGACATGTTGTTGATGTTGCGTTTTGCGTTTTGCTGCTATTGGTGTTGTTTTTCAAGCTTCAGTTGGCGGAATAAAAATATTTCTTCAATGAGATAGCCTCACTGCACCACCTCATCCTCACCATGAGATTATAGATAATCTATTTCTTCAATGTAGTATGATATATGTTATTTCGGATTGGAATGTTTTTATTTTATTTTATGTGGATTAATCCATCCATATAAAACATTATTTCATGCTATGTTATTGTTTTCTTTTATTTTAAATATGGTTTAATGGTTTTGATAGTCTTGTATGTGAAACCAAAATAATTGTGTAATGGTTTTTAATGAAATTATTATTTGTACATGGTTTTAAATAATGGTTAAGATGTTATACATTGAAATTATTACTGAAACCATAAGTACGGTTTAATGGTTTTGATAGTCTTGTATGTGAAACCAAAACAATTGTGTAATGGTTTTTAATGAAATTATTATTGGTACATGGTTTTAAATAATGATTAAGATGTTATACACTGAAATTATTACTGAAACCATAAGTACGGTTTAATGGTTTTGATAGTCTTGTATGTGAAACCAAAACAATTGTGTAATGGTTTTTAAAATAATTGTGCTGGTACTCCAAAACCATTTTATTGTGGAAATGGTTTATGTGAGTTGTACTTCAAAACCATTAAATTTCTCACAAAAACACTTTCTCACAAAAACACTTTCCCAGTTTCTTTCACATCATTATGCCAAAACCATTTTGTTGTGAAAATGGTTTCTGTGAATTGTACTCAAAAACCATTAGATGTATTTAATGGTTTTCAGCAGGTAACACAAATTCATCGATCAAAACAAAACCAAAATTAACTCGTAACAAATATCAATTAACTCGTAACAGCGATACTTTATATCAAAAACATTTTTGTTTTTTGACACTAACACGACACCAACGCATTTAATTATATTTAATCACTTTGATTTTTTTCAAATTATTATCGAAGGTCGCTGTATGTCCATTGTTCGTGTATCTGTTTGTGCATATATATATTGATTTTTTTCTTCTTCATTTGATTGATGGATTAATTTTTGGTTTGTGCATACATGAATATTGCAGTGTTCAAGTATCCCGGCAAAATGATTATTTTGTCCCTGGTTCAGTCAAAATGATTATCATTATTGATATTTTTCAAATAAAAAAAAAAAGGGTATCCCGCTGAATGAAGTTGATTCTGCAGTGTTCAAGTATCCCGCTCCAGGAAATTCCATGGTTGTTTCCAATAATTTACATGTCGCAGGCAACAACAACGCTCGTATTGCATTGGATAACGAGGTCACCATCCTTGTATAATTCATACAATCAAAAAACAACCTTTGTAACAAACTGAATCAAAAAAAATTCGAAAATCATTTCTTAGATCTAGGATTTTCTTTAAGCTTTCTTTGAAAAACGATGTTGGATTCATACTCAGAAGGAGAAATCGATTTGAAACATGTAAAATTTTGTAAAAAAGGTCGACGTTGGAGCTCCGGCCACCGCGCCGGAGCTGTTTTCCGTCGCCGGTTTTTTGGTAGGGATGACCGGAAGTTGCAGAGAGAAGGAGATAAGAGAGGACCGGTTGGATGACAAGATTAGGACACGTGTCCCTGATCTTGACGGTTGTGATATGTTTGAGCTGAAGCACCAGATTATAACACATGTCCCTCATCTAATGGCTGTGATTAGCTTATGCATGGTGCATATAAAAATCCTTATGCATAATAACTTACACCAGACTTTCTAAGTCTTGGATTGTGGAAAGAAGTTCACTTGCAGACATTTCATGATTCTAATTCTTTCTTGTTGCAATGAATTTCAAAACCTTATAATTCTATCTTAGATATTGAACGAATGACTAAAAGATGAAGTTTGATATCGTCAAATCAATGGTGATGGTTGGTCTCGAGCCTATAAAATATAATAAGAGATTTAAAATAAGAAAATAGTCTAGTTTCTCATAAGGTGATATAAGGTAATCAAATCTAAATAGTTTTGTCAACCATTTCACAAAGAAAATGGGATTTCTCATTGTTTCAAACACACTTATGCATCTATGAAAGGGGATGTAGGTTACATTATTTTACTTAACCTTTAGAAATTTGATTTTCATAGCAAATAATTGGGATAAAAGTTTATATCATTGCGATGAAACCAAAATCCTAAAACACATTTTATATTATTGTTAATCTTCATACCAACATCAATCTCTAAGTTATAATCTTTTTAGGTAATCATCTTAAAAAGTTGATAATAAACATTAGTGCTTATGGAATCGATCTTTTTACTATGTAATAGAACCGTACGTTTACGTTATATCAAGAGGTTACAGAAAAGTTGGAATTTCTCTCATTAAATAAATTGGGTCGGCTTGAGTTGGTTTACTTCTTTCTTTCTAGTTTTTTTTATTGTATCAATTCTTAATATGCCTATTTTAGTCTATTTTATTTTAGAGGAAGTATAAAGAATCTTAATCAAAGAACATTTATTTAATAGTAATGTCAGCCTAATTAAGCCATTTTTTCTCGTTTTCTTCAATAGATAGATTCCTTGAGTATGCATATGTGCCTAACATGCATATACCAATTAAATACTCATGCTCTCTAAAATATCTTTTAAATCTATTAGGCTAACCTGTATATATGTAATTAAAGAAAGATATGAGTTAATAGTCATTTTAGTCCCTAAATATGTAACAAGTAGTCACAATAGTATTTGAATGTATTGAAATTTCAAATAGTCGCTCATTGTGCAGTTCATTGGTCAAAATAGTTTCTGACGTTAAAATAGTTCATCAATGATGACAATAACTCTTTTGTTATAGAGATTGATATGACAACAAGTATTTTTATTTTTTTTTATCAAGTAGCATAGTGGCTAGAGAAATTCACCTTAAAGATGAATAAGTGGGGTGTGGGGTGTCCGGGGTTCGAACCCCGGCCCCTACACATATTGCGCATTATCCCTTACCAAATGAGTTAAGCTCATGGGGACTATGACAATAAGTATTTACATGGATTGATATGATACCAAGTAAGTATATTTCATGACTAATGTGATAATATATACATGGATTATATTTTAATGTGAGGGACTATCGTAACTTCAGGGACCAAAATGACTATTATCTCACACATACACATAATATACTACATTACTTCTTTTTTGTTTGGCAATATATATTCTACATACTTCTCATCATCATATTTGTGAAAATAACAAAGTGCTCGTTAACTTCTTTTATTGACACAAAATAAGGGGACTAACTTATTCACCGAAAGAGAGCTAAAATTCAATATTAAGTTGGATCTCTTATTTGAGAATACTTCACAACTATGTACTCTCAAATTTTCATTTAAAACAAAGCTAATTAATTAGGACAAATAGTTCATCAAAAAAATTAGGACAAATAGCTAGGTAAGCATTGAATAAATTCAAATGGTGGGGCAGAAAGAAAAGCTCAACACTCGTTTGTTTCTCCTCAACTCTCATTTTCAATTATTATGTATACAAAACACAAAGAAAAGGAAGATACTATTTTCATAAGCTTACAACTTGAGAACTTTTTTTTTTAAATATTAGAAAAAATATAATCATTATTAATTAAAGTGACATGAACTAATTATTATTTTTACAACCATTTCGCGAGAGAATTTAAACTCTATTCTTCGAGTTACAAAGTCAATCAATCTATTTTCATCGAAACTTGTGACTTTGAGATTGAAAATCACTTAATATAAATTTGAACATTGATTCTTATCACCTTTTTTTGTTGAAGATAGACGAAATGACAAGGCCTTTTTTTTCTATGAAGCAAATAAAATTATATGACTTGTAACATCCAATTCACAGATAATTCACCCCACAAAAATTAAAACACAAAGTATACGAAAAGCAAGGTTAAAAAAAATTATCCACAAAATTAAATGCCCACGTACACTTGTAAAACAAGAAAAAGGGCCATGTTGCTATATATTTCAATAATTGAACCATTAAATTTTTTTAACGGTCCTCCTCTGCTGCAGCCAATGTCATGATATACATGACACTGATTGACAATTCTGAAAACTATCTAGTCTTCAGAAATACTTGCTAAATGAGGCCTCCATATTCCAACACGACCTTTCTTGCGATCCCGTCTTGAGGATTTCTTCTCCTTATATTGCAAGGGTGATGTTGATGAGTAAAAACAATCTCCATCACCACTACCATTATTGTCATGATCACCATCATCACCGTGCTTGGTGCTTCTTTTCTTTGAAGACAATGATGCTTTCTTGTTGAGATGAGAGTCACTAACAATTGATCCATTCCTTTTGTTCTCCGGCAAAGATGTTGCCGGGATCAAGAAGTATATGCTTCCTCTCTTGAGCTCAGTCTCCGGTGAAATGATCAAAATCCGACGAACAACGCCTTGAGAACTTGGTTTGCTTAGAACATGGTTAGGGTTTGCTTGGAGAACCTCACCTGCTGTGATTGAATGTGTAATTTCATCTACACAACCATTCAAATGCACTATTCGGATCAAATCTAGTGCCCCACAAGGAAGAACACAAGCCAAACAACACCTTAAGCTATTACCCATATTATTTTAGCTTCTATGCAAAAATATATAAAAAAGAACAATGTAGAAAAACTAATCAAAACTTGTTTGAGTCTTTTGGGATTGTTTGAACCGAGGAAAAAGGTATGAGGTTGCTTAGGTATATATAGCACCAACCATACTCATAATGTAAATGAAGGATTCGATTAAATAATAATTGTGATGTGATGTTCTATTTAATAATTAAGGAACTATATGTGGACTTAAATTTGAATTGACAAAATTGTCCTTTGAGAGTAGGGTGTCTTTCAATTTATGTGGTTTGTATTTTCACATGGTGGGGTGGGGTGGGCTTCATTGTTTTTGTAATTCTAGCTTCTTGTAGGTTGCTTTAAGGAGATGATTAGTATTGTTTTAGTTTCTAATTATAATTAAAATAGGGTAACACTTCAAATAGAAGATAGAGGGTATGAGTATGACCAATTGAGTTGAAATATAAAACTATAAAAATCAGGATAATTTTAATTAATTTATTGAGTGTATATTTAAATATGAGTTTTCTTAGACGAATTTAAATATGAGTTCTGGTTGGTAGCACAGCTGTGCTCTCATTTGATCTATATATTTTAAACAAAGAGTTTGATCTAGTACAATTATTAGTACTGTTTTTCTTCCTGACAATTCTCTTTTAATTACAACATCAAAATGAGTGAGAAAATATTCCTCCTTCACTATATCTACTACTCCTTAACATAAATGAGAAACTAAATTTATCAATGAGAAACTAAATTAAAAACTGTTGCGAATTCGATGAGAAAACTCACACCAATAACAACTTGATGTGTGGAGCAAGGGATAATAAAGCAACCAATAATCAAAGTGAATAGAACAGTTATAATCACAAGCCAAAAGTAGAAAACAACACAGCAAGAGAAAAGAAGAAGAGAGAACACAAAGAATCTGTTTACCCAGTTCGGTCCAAATTGACCTAGTCTGGGGGAGAGAGCAGCCCTCCGTTCCACTATATGATGAGTAACGTTACAAAAGAGATGGATTACAAGAATAAGTCTCCCGCCTAATTCTACCCAAATCCCAGCCTCTTCCCGTAACCAAGAGACTCAATCCTAATAGTGTTTCCCAAGGTGAATCAACCCTCAAAACCTAGTGTTTGTTCCAAAGAGACAAACTCTATACAAACCCTAGTTTTGTTGTTGCCTTTCTAAACCCTTGTTTCAGCCCCCTCTATCTCAAGGTTTACACTGATACAATGCCTATATTTATAGTAAAAGAAACTCCCATAAAATTGTACCAAATCTGGCCCAAAAAATACGTTTCTGAAAAATAACAGCACGCAAAATCGGGCCCCGATTTTTACCATTCGGGCGCCGATTTTTCCAGTACCAAACTGCTCCCAAAGACAGCCAAAATCGGGCCCCGATTTTTGCCATTCGGGCCCCGATTTGTACTTTCAGCAAACATCAATTTTTGGCCTCCAAACTCCAATTTTGAGTCACTTTCACAACAATCTCCACCTTGACTCCAAATTAGTGATGATGCCCATTTAACATCAACACCTTGCTGCTCTTTCCCTTGCTTCCCACTACACCAAGTAGCTCCACAAGTTTGCACCCTAACCTCTTCAGCCATCGGAATGTCTTCCGCCTTCTCGAAGATACTTGCAGTCCAACTACGCCAGGAATTTTAGGTAGTTCCACAAGCCTTTACCATAACCTCTTCAACACGAGACATCTCCCGCTTCCTTGAAGATCTACTTGTTCCCAATCACCCTTGGCTTTTAGAGTAATCCACAAGTATACACCTCCCATCCCTTCAGCCCTCGGAATGTCTTCCGCCTTCTCGAAGGTCCTTGTAGTCTAACTACGCTAGGTATTTTAGGTAGTCCCACAAGCATTCACCATGACATCTTCAACACAGGACATCTCCCGTTTCCTTGAAGATTTCCTTGCATCCAATCACCCTTGGCCTTCTTTTAGAGTAATCCCGCAAGTCGTGTTATACATTCTTCAACCTTATGAAGAAATCCCTTGCTCACCATAGAGCATAGCACCCAAGGTCCTCCATAGTCGTACCATTACCGGTGTGTTCAACTCCACCTCACGCTGAGCGTACTCTACCTCAACTAGCAAATGCGTACATCCTACTATGTCTTCAACCTTGCAACTCGACCTCAACAGGTAGATCATGAGTATTGTTGCCTCCGCCTCTCCAGACTGATCATGAGTATTCTTACCACCGCCTCTCCAGGCTGATGTTGAGTGTTTAACGTCTCTCCAGACGAACACCGCTCCAATAGGCATCAATCCCAAGGTGACCAACATCACCTTCATCCTCCAAACAACACCACACCATCAGAGCACCTGCATCCTCATAACCCTCAGTGACAATTTGTGCGGAGTTACCATTAATCTCCGGACAATCCTTCATGAAGTGACCCATCTTGTGACAGTTAAAGCATTCAGACTTTGACTTCTTACCACTCTTTCTCCGGTTACCTCTACCTCCACCATTCCCTTTTGAGACACTTAGGCCTTCACCGTTTTCATGAACTCTCAAGTCCTTGGACTTGGTCAACTCCTTGGTTCTCAAAGCCGCTTGAACTTCTTCCAAGGTAACAGTGCCTTCTTTGTCATAGAGCATGGTATCTTTGAACGATTCAAAAGATTTCGGTAGAGCACACAACAAGAGTATAGCTTTATTTTCATCCTCAAGTTGCACCTCAATATTCTCCAAGTCATCAAGGATTTTGTTGAACTCCGTAAGTTGCTCCATGATAGCCTTTGACTCCACCATCTTGAATGAGTAGAGTTGTTGCTTTAGGAATTGCCGATGAGCCAAAGACTTTGTCATATACAAAGATTCCAACTTTGCCCACATCGATGCCGCGGTTGGTTCCTTTGCTACTTCTCTCAAAACTTTATCTCCGAGGCACAAGACAATGGCACTCCTGGCCTTGTCCACCATCTCGGTCTTCTCCGCTCGTGACATGGTGACCGGTAATGAACCTTCACCCTTCAAAGCTTTCTCACACTTTTGCTGTATTAACATCGCTTCCATCTTTACCTTCCATAACCCAAAATCGTTATCTCCGGTAAACTTCTCAATATCCCACTTCGAACCCATGATACTTGATTATCCTTTGACCCTTGCCCCACGGTGGGCGCCAATTGTTGCGAATTCGATGAGAAAACTCACACCAATAACAACTTGATGTGTGGAGCAAGGGATAATAAAGCAACCAATAATCAAAGTGAATAGAACAGTTATAATCACAAGCCAAAAGTAGAAAACAACACAGCAAGAGAAAAGAAGAAGAGAGAACACAAAGAATCTGTTTACCCAGTTCGGTCCAAATTGACCTAGTCTGGGGGAGAGAGCAGCCCTCCGTTCCACTATATGATGAGTAACGTTACAAAAGAGATGGATTACAAGAATAAGTCTCCCGCCTAATTCTACCCAAATCCCAGCCTCTTCCCGTAACCAAGAGACTCAATCCTAATAGTGTTTCCCAAGGTGAATCAACCCTCAAAACCTAGTGTTTGTTCCAAAGAGACAAACTCTATACAAACCCTAGTTTTGTTGTTGCCTTTCTAAACCCTTGTTTCAGCCCCCTCTATCTCAAGGTTTACACTGATACAATGCCTATATTTATAGTAAAAGAAACTCCCATAAAATTGTACCAAATCTGGCCCAAAAAATACGTTTCTGAAAAATAACAGCACGCAAAATCGGGCCCCGATTTTTGCCATTCGGGCCCCGATTTGTACTTTCAGCAAACATCAATTTTTGGCCTCCAAACTCCAATTTTGAGTCACTTTCACAATAAAAAAAATAGACCTGGCTACCATTCATCAGCTCAATTTCTATGTCCCATGCCACCTTTCTTGTTTCATGTATATGATGATTTAAGGGAATGGGGACTAGTATGATGTGATATTTCTATTACTTAATTATAAGAAAAACATGACAGATATTTAATTTATTTTCCCTTTTACATAAAATAATTTAGGTGATGAAATGTACAACTCATAATTGATGAAACTAATAAGGTCCATATATATATAAAATAAACACTAAATATCAATTATACTTAAATTGATGGATCAGCATGTTATTTCTGAAAGCGTGTGAAAATTAGACAGCTCTTCAAGTATACCAATTCGGTGATCAGATCTCTCTAGTCTCCATCACTTCCTCTCTCTTTTTTCTCATCATTTCTTTTTATTTTTTTAACAAATTTTGATGTTTTTCGTGTATTTTTTAAGGTAAACATTTGCTTTCTTTCTTATACTATATTGCTGCTAATTATGTTTGTAGTTGTACTGAAAAATCAACTTACATTGAACAGATAAGGCTGGCCTTTTCCATTATGTAGCTATATATTATTTATCTTGCTATCATGTAGAGCTGGCTCTTTTTAATTTGTTCTTTTTCAAATCTATTTCTTATAATAGTTCGTTCATTAAAGTTTAAACTTGAGAGACATATAACAAAACGACCAGTCAAGAAGAATTAAATATGTTGCTCTAAAAATAATTTAATATGCTTGACTATGAAGAAAAATAAACATCATGTTTCAAGTTAGGAATATAGAAGAAGATGAAGGAAAATCAGTACAAAATTGTTATTGTATATATCGTCACTACCAGAAAAAGGCTATTTAGCCACGGTCAAAACCGAATATGATATGCAGAATAACCGTAGCAACTTATACACATATATCGTGTCATTGGCAATAATATATATTGTTGTGAAAGTGACTCAAAATTGGAGTTTGGAGGCCAAAAATTGATGTTTGCTGAAAGTACAAATCGGGGCCCGAATGGCAAAAATCGGGGCCCGATTTTGGCTGTCTTTGGGAGCAGTTTGGTACTGGAAAAATCGGCGCCCGAATGGTAAAAATCGGGGCCCGATTTTGCGTGCTGTTATTTTTCAGAAACGTATTTTTTGGGCCAGATTTGGTACAATTTTATGGGAGTTTCTTTTACTATAAATATAGGCATTGTATCAGTGTAAACCGGGAGATAGAGGGGGCTGAAACAAGGGTTTAGAAATCAAACTAGGGTTTGTATAGAGTTTGTCTCTTGGCAACAAACTAGGGTTTGAAGGTTGATTCACCTTGGGAAACACTATTAGGATTGAGTCTCTTGGTTACGGGAAGAGGCTGGGATTTGGGTAGAATTAGGCGGGAGACTTATTCTTGTAACCCATTGAAATCTCTTTTGTAACGTTACTCATCATATAGTGGAACGGAGGGCTGCTCTCTCCCCCAGACTAGGTCAATTTGGACTGAACTGGGTAAACAGATTCTTTGTGTTCTCTCTTCCTTTTTCTCGCTGTTGTTTTCTACTTTTGGCTTGTGTTAATTGTTCCATACACTTTGATTTTGGTTGCTTAATTATCCCTTGCTCCACACATCAAGTTGTTATTGGTGTGAGTTTTCTCATCGAATTCATCAACAATTGGCGCCCACCGTGGGGCAAAGGTCAAAGGATAATCTAGTACCATGGGTTCGAAGTGGGATATTGAGAAGTTTACCGGAGATAACGATTTTGGGTTATGGAAGGTAAAGATGGAAGCGGTGTTAATACAACAAAAGTGTGAGAAAGCTTTGAAGGGTGAAGGTGCGTTACCGGTCACCATGTCACGAGCGGAGAAGACCGAGATGGTGGACAAGGCCAGGAGTGCCATTGTCTTGTGCCTCGGAGATAAAGTCTTGAGAGAAGTAGCAAAGGAACCAACCGCGGCATCGATGTGGTCAAAGTTGGAATCTTTGTATATGACAAAGTCTTTGGCTCATCGGCAATTCCTAAAGCAACAACTCTACTCATTCAAGATGGTGGAGTCAAAGGCCATCATGGAGCAACTTACGGAGTTCAACAAAATCCTTGATGACTTGGAGAATATTGAGGTGCAACTTGAGGATGAAGATAAAGCTATACTCTTGTTGTGTGCTCTACCGAAATCTTTTGAATCGTTCAAAGATACCATGCTCTATGGCAAAGAAGGCACTGTTACCTTGGAAGAAGTTCAAGCGGCTTTGAGAACCAAGGAGTTGACCAAGTCCAAGGACTTGAGAGTTCATGAAAACGGTGAAGGCCTAAGTGTCTCAAAAGGGAATGGTGGAGGTAGAGGTAACCAGAGAAAGAGTGGTAAGAAGTCAAAGTCTGAATGCTTTAACTGTCACAAGATGGGTCACTTCATGAAGGATTGTCCGGAGATTAATGGTAACTCCGCACAAATTGTCACTGAGGGTTATGAGGATGCAGGTGCTCTGATGGTGTGGTGTTGTTTGGAGGATGAAGGTGATGTTGGTCACCTTGGGAATGATGCCTAGTGGAGCGGTGTTCGTCTGGAGAGACGTTAAACACTCAACATCAGCCTGGAGAGGCGGTGGTAAGAATACTCATGATCAGTCTGGAGAGGCGGAGACAACAATACTCATGATCTACCTGTTAAGGTGGAGTTTCAAGGTTGAAGACATAGTGGGATGTACGCATTTGCTAGTTGAGGTAGAGTACGCTCAGCATGAGGTGGAGTTGAACACACCGGTAATGGTACGACTATGGAGGACCTTGGGTGCTATAGGGATAGCACAGCTTGCGGGATTACTCTAAAAGAAGGCCAAGGGTGATTGGATGCAAGGAGACCTTCAAGGAAACGGGAGATGTCCTGTGTTGAAGATGTCATGGTGAATGCTTGTGGGACTACCTAAAATACCTAGCGTAGTTAGACTACAAGGACCTTCAAGAACGCGGAAGACATTCCGAGGGCTGAAGGGATGGGAGGTGTATACTTGTGGATTACTCTAAAAGCCAAGGGTGATTGGGAACAAGTAGATCTTCAAGGAAGCGGGAGATGTCTCGTGTTGAAGAGGTTATGGTAAAGGCTTGTGGAACTACCTAAAATTCCTGGCGTAGTTGGACTGCAAGTATCTTCGAGAAGGCGGAAGACATTCCGATGGCTGAAGGGAATAGGGTGCAAACTTGTGGAGCTACTTGGTGTAGTGGGAACAAGGGAAAGAGCAGCAAGGTGTTGATGTTAAATGGGCATCATCACTAATTTAGAGTCAAGGTGGAGATTGTTGTGAAAGTGACTCAAAATTGGAGTTTGGAGGCCAAAAATTGATGTTTGCTGAAAGTACAAATCGGGGCCCGAATGGCAAAAATCGGGGCCCGATTTTGGCTGTCTTTGGGAGCAGTTTGGTACTGGAAAAATCGGCGCCCGAATGGTAAAAATCGGGGCCCGATTTTGCGTGCTGTTATTTTTCAGAAACGTATTTTTTGGGCCAGATTTGGTACAATTTTATGGGAGTTTCTTTTACTATAAATATAGGCATTGTATCAGTGTAAACCGGGAGATAGAGGGGGCTGAAACAAGGGTTTAGAAATCAAACTAGGGTTTGTATAGAGTTTGTCTCTTGGCAACAAACTAGGGTTTGAAGGTTGATTCACCTTGGGAAACACTATTAGGATTGAGTCTCTTGGTTACGGGAAGAGGCTGGGATTTGGGTAGAATTAGGCGGGAGACTTATTCTTGTAACCCATTGAAATCTCTTTTGTAACGTTACTCATCATATAGTGGAACGGAGGGCTGCTCTCTCCCCCAGACTAGGTCAATTTGGACTGAACTGGGTAAACAGATTCTTTGTGTTCTCTCTTCCTTTTTCTCGCTGTTGTTTTCTACTTTTGGCTTGTGTTAATTGTTCCATACACTTTGATTTTGGTTGCTTAATTATCCCTTGCTCCACACATCAAGTTGTTATTGGTGTGAGTTTTCTCATCGAATTCATCAACATATATATTTATAGAGATGAGGGATTAAGTTAGGAAAATGTTTTTTTTTACTAAAAATAAATTATATTCATTCATTTAAATTTATAGACTACATTGATAGAATGCAAATTCGCTAAAAACAAAAATGATGAATCTGCGAACAAACTCACATCATCCATGTTAATAACATAAAACGACAAAGTACAAAAGGCTACACATATGACTATATTCAAGTCTCCAGAATATCCATCTCTCTGGATCTACAACGTTGAGGACGCCAAAGTTATTGATTGGTTCTACACTAGGTTGAAGTTGTTCTGACAATTTGAATCGAACAAATACATGAACGAAACAAGAAAGACAAATAACGCTGCACAAAGACGACGAATAAAACAACGTCGCACTAAGACCACGAAATCACAAAAGAAAAACGAAATAGATGTGAAAATCACTCATTTCAATAAAAAGGAAAGAGAAAAACGAGTAAGAGGAGTGATTTTGTATCAAAAATTGGCTCTAAATCACCCTCTTAAATGGATGAAGGAGAAGAAACTAAAGTTTTGGTGACGGCTCACACGAGAGAATGGGAAGACCTAAAATTGAACGTGAGTTAAAAAATGTTAAACATGTATACGACATATGTTAAGATCTACATGCACAAAAATGCTTACAAAAGTATTTACATTTACCTCCTTCAAAAACGTTAATTATGCATAAATCAATGATTTTCACATTTGATTACCACTTCATCGAATCTATGGAGTGTTGGTAACTTGGCAACCTTCATGATAGTAACAGAAAAAGAAAATTTACATTGGTCAAACTCAGTCAACTGTGTACCCTAACTTCAATTTTTGGCGGTTAGTGTAAGAATATGCACACACACAGATATAAGACGAAGCTTCGTCGCACTGAGGTTTCAGGCACCGACCACAAAAAGCTCAAAACCTCAATCAAACGTTTCACATAAACAATAGTGGTGGTTACATGAACGCACGAGGTTTGCCATTTTTTTACACTTAATTAAATCTAACAGAAACAAAGACAAAACTTTAATTCATTATTGAACAACGTGAGCTTAGTCTGTCATTACATTAAATCCAAGGTGGAAGCACATTATTTAATCAACTTCACTTTCTATTTTTATGATCTTTCGTAAAGTCTAAACAAATGTACTTGAGTAACGACCATTGATGTGTAAATGATTAGGAATATTATAAGATCGTTCAAATCATGACTACCGTGGTACCTTTAATTAAGCTACATACTGATAATGTTCTTTTAATCTTGTTATAAGCTCAATCAACTGCACACCATCTTGAGAGACTCTAAGTTTTGTTAGTTTTGTTACTATCTATGAAGTATGTATACTCCTCAAATTATGGATGTCCATGTATTGGATATATGTTGTGTCCGACATCGAATGATACCGATACATATAATTACACGAAATTATGTTATTTTATCAGATTATTAACAGAGTCGCCGTACCGGTATCTGAGTCGTGTCCGATTTTCGTGTCCGTATTCGTGTTTCATAAGTTACTATTATTATTATGAGTCAATGAAGTGCATGTTCTTTCTACTGGACTTGTTAACATCTCGATAAAATATCATCTTTAAGCAGTACAAGATTGATCAGGTGCAGATACTTACTTGGTTCCATAAGCTTGAGCAATATTTAACTTAACCGTGGGAATTACTCCATCTGTTTCTTGATTAATGCTCCATTCTTAAATATAGCATTTTGTTGAGTAAATGATAAAAATTAACAAAGTTGATAATGGTAATAAAAACATGATTTTAGAAATGATATATGAAGGACGTGAAGAAATAAAATAAATTGGTAATATCCACCAGCAACTTAAACTTTTATGAAAATTCACCTTAAAATACATAAGGATTTTCTTAATAGCTCTAATTTTTGCCCAACTTCTCACCCATGATGAAAATATTATTAACCAACCCGAAAACCCTTGAAAAAATCCCAACCTCACAAATTCTAAACATAGAATGCAGACCTCCAAGAACAAAGAAAAAAGGATGGGCATCATGATCGGGGTACAAATCCCGACACCTCCACGTGTATGAGTTTATAATAATTTTATCATTTCGTCTATCTACCAAAAAAAAAAAAAAGTCCCCCGCTGTAGACCTAGCCAAAGGAAATTTCGTTGTTGAACTCTCATTCACCAAAACTTACTGGTAGCCAGACCAAGACAAGCAAACATTCAACTTCTCCATCTAAATTGTGGTTGAGGCTAACACAACCCTATAAAACCGACTTGTGAGTTGAGAATTACCCTCATTTATAAAAGGCTTAATAGCAGTTTTGACCCCCTATGTTTACAGAAGTTGCGATTTTGGCCCCCTAACTAAAATAATTCGATTTTGGCCCCCTATGTTTTGCCCCCTTTGCACTTTTGGCCCCCTAGGCCAATGTTGACCAATTAAATGCTGACGTGGCGCCACATGTGTAATTTTTTATTTTTTCATTATATTTTTTTAAAAAAAAGTATTTTTTTATTTTTTTAATTAAAAAAATTTAAAAAAATATTTTTTTATTTTTTTAATAATAAAAGAAATTACACACGTGGCGCCACGTCATCATTGACTTGGTCAAAATTGGCCTAGGGGGCCAAACGTGCAAAGGGGGCAAAACATAGGGAGCCAAAATCGAATTCTTTTAGTTAGGGGGCCAAAATCGCAACTTCTTGAAACATAAGGGGCCAAAACTGCTATTAAACCTTCATAAAAACACAAGTTCATGTCATCTTTTATCGTATGTGAGACTCTTTAACACGCTCCCTCATGCCCATGACTGGGCACCTGAAGCGTGGATATAAATGGTGGTGGCTCGATAGCGAAAACATGATAGTAGGCGTTCTAATGGATCATTGAATAGACTCTGATACCATATTGAAATTGGGTTTAACTCATTCAATTAGAGACTTTTTAACATTTTGCTAGCATCATATCGAGATAATCTAATTTCATCGACTCATGTTTTTATAAAATCAACTTTAAACATGATCAAATCCTTCCTTTTCTTTTTTGTCCCACCTCATTAGCAACTGACTATGTGAATACATCAAGTGAGAGAGAGTCTTTTTATCCAAGATTGAAATGAGTAACCCTTTGAATCTAACAAATAAGTTCAAACTGAAACATAATGCCATGTGACTTGTTTAGTAGTCATACAACGACTAAATAACTTGTGATTCTGATCATCCATCTATGATTATATGTGACCTAGCTTTTTAGATTTACTCTTCTCTAATTATCAAAATTAGACTCAACTACAACAATTTTTATTATTTATGTATATGATCATTTGATCTTTCACCTCTAGCATATCAAAACTTACTCACCTTACTTTTATGTAAAAGTAGTGCTCTAATTCATAACCATGCAAACTAGTTGATTAAGAAATGTATCATATCATATACACATTATTTGAGTGAGATTGGTAAAAACTAAAATGCCAGTTGGTATGTGAAGCAAGGCTTGATTCACGGCAAAGTCGAAATCTTGAAATAATTTAGTAAAGTTGAAGAACATTAATTGAATGGACCCTTCATGAGACCATGACCCAACCCTATCCTATTAGATTTTTGTAGCTCACTTTTCGTTTGTGTGGTTAACGTACTTTCCTAAGATCTTGTTGGTATATGTATCTTGCACTAACGTCCAAACAATGTGGTATACCATGGAGACGAGTTTATATCATCCACGAATATGTTGATATAGACATAATACTTACCATATTTTTTCACCAAACAAAAATATACTCAATAATATGAAAGGGAACAAGAGTAAGATATTATGAAATTTAAACTTGATTATATATAATATACGTGTTTGTGTGTCTAGTGTGAATTAGAAGTTTTAAATTAGACAGAAATGAATGTTGAACAACATATAAGTGAGATAAGTTTTTTTTTTTTGAATAAAATAAGTGAGATAAGTTATATACTTAAATCCTTAAGATTTTGGATATATATGTGCAGCATTGCTAAAGCTCACAACGCATTTTATCCCGACGGAATCACGACACGTTTACAACATATAACTTTGCTCCTACCACAATACAAGGGAGGGTATTCTTGTAATTAAAAAAATGCAATTAGTACAAATTAACCTGTCGGGAAACATTCGCTGTAAATTTTGTCTGGAGATTTAGCATTTTTCATATATGTGATATCCAATCCGCTTGTGTATTACTCTTAGTTCAATATAATGCTCGAACTAAGAACTCCTTCATTATCCAACAATAATACACTAACAATGAAAATCCTAAAAATAATAATTAATATACTAACTTTTTTTAATATATTCACTAGTTAGGTGTGCCAAAAATTGAAAGAGTCATTATATACAAAATAAATTTCAGTAAACAAAGATTCCCAGGGACCCAACTATATTGAAAAACAAAAGAAAGAAAGAAAGAGCAAGAACTCCTCTTATCTGTAGTCATTCCCCAAGACTACATCGACACCCACAAAAGTACAAATTTGTCTCCAACTATTATGATTTATGACATCGTTTTGCAGATATATGAGCAGTAGGTGAGATTTTATACCGATCGATATCTCTTCAACCTTATTATATACTCCCTCCGTTCCAAAATGTAAGCAAAATTTGGTCAACAAAAATTAATGTATGTGATTCAAAATTTGTGCTAGATACATCAACTTACGTTGACCCATTTTTACTTACATTTTGGGACAGAGGGAATACTACCTTTGTACTTGTCAAGTAAGGTGTCATTTAGAATGCACAAGAATCTCATATCGTCTACATAGATCAATATTTAAAATTTGTGGTGAAACTCCATAAGTAAAAATTCATAATATTACTTGTCCTCAAAGTTAAGTCGGTGATCCAATTGGTATATACAAACGGAAAAACATAAAAAGCAAATATTAGTTCCTCAAAACTCAACTTATATACGTTTTTTCTTGTTTTTATTAAATCAACGTCAATCATGTTAGTTTCACAATCGCAAAGACTTGAAAGACTCTGAGTTACTTAGCTTCTTAAATGTGACGACGATAGTAACCAAAATTTTAAAAATTTCTTGTTTTTATTAAATAAACCTCAATCATGTTAGTTTCACAATCGCAAAGACTTGAAAGACTCTGAGTTACTTAGCTTCTTAAATGTGACGACGATAGTAACCAAAATTTTAAAAATGAAATAAGTATATATCTACTAAAGACTATATGTAATACTTCCTCACCCTAGTAATTGTTGGGTAAAGCTTTACATCAAATTCCTAAACTACAATACAAATGTTATTGTAACTACCAAATCTACATATATTTTTGAAAGTAATGCTTCAAGTTTCGGGACATTGAATAGGATCTTGGAGAATATATGAAGAGATCAATTTTAAACATTGGTGTTAACTGGCAAGACCAATAAATTGGACTAGTATATATGATAATGATATATATGCCCACGAGTGGGTTAGTATCCAATCAAATCTAATAATAAGACAAACTCTTGGTCTTAGTGAAATTGGCAGATTGGCATCCGTGTATCATGCATGGTGGTGCATGAACCTCTTCAATTGGTCACAGTCAAATTGAAGATATGGAATCAAATTGAATCAAATTAGTAATAATTAATACATTCCTTCATTATTGCTGATGATGTTCAAAATATCCTTTGTCATGTAAAATGTGATGTGTTCAGAGAATTCATAAATCAGGTTTCTAAAGTATTTTGGTGCCTCGAAGTAATAAGTTCAACTCTGCATGGGTTATCTTAAGCCAGATAGACAATTATCATGCACAAAGAAATCAAGCCAAGCTGTCAATCAGAGAAATGGATTGTCTAGATTTACACAATCACGTCATTGCGAATTTGAACTATTCAAAGATTGGAAGGTCCGGGTTTTGACGTTGCATTTTAAATATGTATTGTATAGATAGATACGGATTATTCTATAAAACAAAAAAAGTAATGTCAAAACGTGAACTTTCCAATCTAAAATGTAAGATTGCGTGACTAAGTGAAGGTTGGATTGTCCCGACCCGATTTTAGGAAATTCAAGTCTGGTCGATTAACTAGAAGATGAGAAAGAAAATGAAATTCTAATTCTCCATCAAACACTCACATACAAATAATGGATTCAAACCTTTTGAATTGTTGGTGCAACTTAACTAGTGAAAATGACAGATTTATATAGGTGTATTCCCTCAGGTTACATTATTATTATAAACAAATTTTATTTTTCAGGTCCTCCGGTCACTATTATATACAAGATGTATGTGCACTATTCACCTGAAAAGTGAAATTAATTTTGTTTATAACAAGGACTGAATGGAATAATTTGAAAATGTCTTTTTTTATAATTAAAGATAGCAAGAGCATAAGGAGTCCGTCCTCTAATTCTTGTATACTAATCATACTTACATTTGGACAACAAAATCCACACACATCCATTAGCTCGAGAACCTTATACATTTAACAAGATTCAAGCAATACAAATTATCATCTTGCCAACAAACCAAATTATTATTTTGAATTTTGAAATTGAAACAAAATCAAAGCAATTATTGTTAAAAACAATATAAATTATTGTTAAAAACAATATAATGCTTCTGCAATTAGCGTATTTGTGGGCTCTTTTTTTGTGCTCTTGTATAGTTTTGGTTATTTATTTTTGCTTATTTGTTTGCTGTTTCAAATTCTTGCTTAATATTGCATCGGAGCTTGTCTAAAGTAAGTTCTAATTGTTAAGACACGGTTGCATTAATACGTGAAAATAATTAGCTGATGGTTGAATAAAATTAATTGCTGATTTGAGTATACTAAGAGCATCTTCAATGTTGCCCTTATTAGGAGGTAGCTTAAGAGAGAAACAATTCTTGTACAAACCTTGCATCTAAATAGCAATACTTCTTATTTCTTCTTCAATGAGAGTAGCTAATAAGCTCTACATGTTATTAGGCAAAACATCTATCATTGGAGATGCTCTAATAGGCTTATCAAGGATTTAGTCAAATGATGCAAGTTGAAAGTTCAAATTCGGGAGTTATCTCCCAAAACAACATTTTTTGCATTTTTAAATGCTTGAGAAGATAACCTTCGAATGTTGTTTTTTAGGATAGCAAATAGAGGGCTAAAAGCGCAACGATTGTCAAAGTTTTGCTAGGTTGAGTAGACAAATGGGCTTATCAAGGATTCATGGGCTTGGAGACATTCAACTGAGCGTGCGTGCTCTTTAGGCATCTAGTGATTGCTCACAAGCACCTACCGAACAGCAATTAACTAAGGCACTTTTTAAATCAACTTAACCGATTTAAAGTGTTCCGACCGATAGTTAATTACTGCTCGACACTTGTTAGGTGCCTAATGAGCAATTTCCCAAATGAGAGAGGAAGGAAAAGGAAGGAAGAAAATATGTTATTATGTTATTATCTCTAAAGCTTTTATTATTGTAGGATAAGTTAGTTGCAGTTAAACTTAAGAAAACAATTATTGGGAGCTGAATTTTGACATGAGAGCCAGCAAAGACACGCGAAACGCATTTAAACACCTAAATAGTTGAGTCTCATTGTTGATGCTCTCAACGGGTCAATTGACTTAGTCGACCTATGTTTAGTTGGTACTTGTTTGGAACTGCGTCATGTTCACATAAATCACCGTGAAAAATCAGGTTGACGCAAAAGTTAAGGTTTGGAACTTCTGAAAAGTTGTGGTGGAAGCTAGTTCTGGACGTAAATTTGACAATTCAAACGCTGGAACAAACATATGCTTAGTTAATACACTTGTCATGCAAGTTAAGTTAGAGAAGAACATGATATATTTAGGTAGATTACATTTTTGCTCTATAAATATGTACAGTTCATTTCAAAAACATACACAATCAATCAAATAACTTATTTGTCCAAGCATTTTTTATTGGTCTTAATACTTCCAATCTTCAAATGCAATTGTCTAAATTGTGCACCTTCGTAAAATTGTGAAAACGAATGTACACTATTCCCCTCAGCTTCATCATAGTACTAATGGGATTCCTCAACTCCTCATAATGGTACGTACGAAATAACACTTTGTTTCTTCTTAAGTCGGCACATTTTGAGCTTGTTTGGATTGACTTATTTGAGTTTATCTAATGATATAAGTTTTGGTTTTGTGAGACTGTTTGGGATAATATATGAAAACAACTTATGACAATTTTCATAAGTTGTTTTCTACTTATTTCCATAAGCTCTCTAGTATAGTTCATAAAAACAACTAATAACATATACAAAAACAATTTAATATCATGTTATCTTTTTGCTATAAAAATAGCTTATGCAAACTTATACATATGCTACAAGGTGCAAAAAGTTGTTTATAAAAACATGCATTTTATTTATTATTCATTTCTTTCAGTTTTCGAATGAATATATGCAGCAATAACTTGATGATTTAATCACTTTTAAGTAGTGACAAGCAATTCACACTACACCATTTTGCAATTTCATGATTTATGAGCCAATGGATTTGAGAGTCGATTCTAGCACACTGTTCATCACCAATTGAAGTGCATGTTTGGTATCACCGTAGATTTCATGGTAACCCTGTAATTTTGACAAAATCCACGTTGATACCAAACATGTCTCAATTATGTCTACATCTAGCGCTAGCTACATGACTATCCAATCAAGGCTACTCAAAGTTGGGGTAAAGATGGAATGTGCTAATTGATGGAATAAGATAATATATTCATGGCTATAGCCATAGGCTCTACTTCTCAGTTCTCACTATCATATTTGGATAAAGGAATAAAGACAAGGATAGAATCCATACAGATTTCTTGAGGATCAATCAATTTTAGCTATTGTCTCTGTCTAGTTAATTACTAAAAAACAAAAAGATAATAAGAACAGAATCTTCTGCAGCCCCAATCAAATTCCATAGGCTTTTCAAAAATTGAAAAAGATAGAAACCAAACTATTATCAGGTTGTAGTGTAAGTAGACAACTGAACCATACCATAATTTTGAAATTGTATTTACAGAAATCTGTCTCTTGACTTGTATGCAAGAAATACAAGAGGGAGGTTTGTGCAGTTTGGATTGGCAGTGACTTTTGCGGAATCAAGGTGAACCACCACAATTTTAACAAAAGCTAAATCTTGAGGTTCAACAAAATCACGATGTCACCATGGTTTCGCGAAACTCGCCATCAATCCAAATATACATTTCATGTGAATGAATACCAACTCCTACATGTACTGAGAGACCAGGGTAATTCCTCCCAAATTCTACTCCAAAAAGACCAAAACTAGAGATCTTCTCTCTATTCCTCCAATTATACACACCTTGTCATGTCTCACCTGAGGGGGAAAATTACTGGTACTGTTTGTGGATCTCAAAATACCAGTTATATTAATGGAATTAACAAACCCGTGACTCAATTAGTCTAGGACAAAAAATAGAGCTTTATACATGCTAGCAGAACCTTCCTCCTTTTCAGTGTTTTAATATATGGCTGCAACTGTTAAGTATTCTGGCGTAACCATTTGACACTCCTATATCTCCTGTAAACTATCTAACATCCAATTTGAACCCAAACACCATTAACCCACCATTCCTAAAGGCTTGTGAATCGTCCTGGCTAAACAAACATAGAATGGATCCAAAAGATTGTAGTCCTTTTTTATACCATATAAAACAGGTACTAGCCCTGTCACTGCCATAACTTTGGCCTTGAACTAAAAAGACAAAAAATATACAAGAGAAACAGGCATATATAATTAACAAATGAAATTTCATGATCAAGAATGCTCGCTCTTAACTCTTCAAATCCTGTTTTAAACATTCAAATGTGAAGTAATGCTACAATGGAATAGTTGAAGTAAATCACTAATTGAAACCTAAACTTTACAACAGACCTGATCTGAGCAGACAAACATACAATGACATACATAGATAGATAGCAAATGTGGACTACATTGATCACATTCAAAACTTTGTATCCTAATTACACTAAAAATTCATACATATACATATACACACAACAAACAGGAGCTTTTTTTACCTTCACTTACGGCTACCATTCGATCCACCACTTCCCTGAAACAAATTGTTAAGCCGAGCTTCAATGTCCTCCATTCCAAACTTGATATACTTATCACTATTCTTAGCAAGCTCCGGTAAAATTTGAAACCTTCCAATAAAGCTTCCATAAGCAGGCAACAAGAGCTTTTCGATTGAGATCCTTATTTCTTCCTTGAGCTGCTCATCAAAGACAAACCACTGAGATTGAACCCTACATATCTCTTCAAAATGCAGATTGAACATCTTTAGTTTCTCCTTCATGGGTTTCGCAGCCAATGTCTCCACCTTCAGAAACCCCAACAACTTGTTCCATGAACTTCTTTGATAGTTCATATGGCATTGCCGCACTTTTGTACTGTGTTTTCTGATCCAATCATCACCCAAAAGTGTTCCTAATTCACTGTCTTTAGTCTTCTGAACAATGTATCTCCCATTGTTCATCATAAAAACAGAACACAAAGCAGGGTCTTTATAAATTCTAGACTTCGCTTCCAAATTCCGTTCCAACAAATCCATAATCCACGAAATTTGAACCGAAAACGATGAATTTGATTCTAACCTTTCATCATGCTTAGGGTAATCCTTCAAAGAAAGTGCATTATCTTTGAAAACTAATTCTAGTGTTTTACTCGACCTACATGCAGCGCGAAGGTAGTTCATCACATAACGAGTAATCGGATGAAGACCTCCGCCAGGAACCACTGCCTTCACCGGATCACGACTAATCAAATTCTCCAATTCCATAAAAGTTCCCCTTATCGCTTCACCCAACCTCTTCCAATTCGTGATTGCTTCGTTAACAAGAAACGAACAATACTGATCAGAAAACAATGATTCAAATTCAGGAATTAGGTCACGCATTGTCTCAAACACGTCAAGCACTCTAAACAACCGTTCCGGGGATCTACTACCAATCGCCACCGCATCAGCGAAATTAAGTAACTGAATTGCCGAACCACGGCAGACCTCCATAAATGAAAGATCAGCAGCAGCAGATGACGAAGATAAACCGGAGAAAACACGATCACAAAGACGCCGTTCACTCGGAAACAGAATCTTCAGAGCAACATTGGAAGCCTTAATCCATCGTTCAATCTCATCTTCAAGCTCTTGCCATTGCATCTTATGAACTTCCGAAATACTCAATTTCTGTAACCCTAATCTCGATAAACTCTCTTCCAAAAACTCCCTCCTACAACCACCGTAAACATGCGAACACTCCTTCCCAAACCCCGCCGCTATCATCCTTTTCGCGATTTCACGTAAATCGTTCACCGTCGCCGGAGGAAGCGCGTCGATCACCACGTTATAATCAACAACCGCTTTCGCCACGGGAATCAAATCCTCATCACCGTCAATTTCCTCTTCTTCATCTTCATCCACCTCGTCGTTTGTTTCATAAAGTGAATTACCGTTCAGATTCATCTCGCCGTTAAACGATGCGCCGCCGACTTCCATCAACGACCGAAACTCTTCCTCCGCACGAAACATAGCTTGTTGAAGAATATCATCAGCACGTAGAAGACACGCGCCGACGGTTTTATCATCGGAGAGAGGACTCCAATCTTCGATAATCGCAACAAGCTCGTCAACGGCGGAGAGAAACTCAACGGAAGCCGCCGTGGGAATCTCCGAGGAGAGATGACGAGAAATCTGACGGTCGAGATTGTTGAGAGTTTGTTCAAGTGCGGTGTAGCGTATGGTATCATTCCGTGGACCTGAATCGGAGAGATTTTCTTTAGAGAATCTACCGTCGAAATTTGAGAAGATTTGAAGAATATCATCGGTCATGTTGTGATTTGTTTGGCCTAGTGTTTTTGCTATGTGGCGTGCCACAGCGAGTAATTTCTCTTCACCGTTTTCAGACATTTTTTTGGTTAGTGTCGTAACTTGTTCGGAGAAGAACTGAAGAAGGAAGTGTTTTGAGAATAAGGGGTTTGAATGACGGAAATGTCCTTGGAAATACGCGGTTTCTGTGAAGAATTGAGGGGTAAATTGGGAAAGTGGAAGTTGAGAAGAGACGTGACGAGAACGTGGGAAAAGCAGTTTTTGTTAAGTTAGTTTCGCAGCTTTTTGTGTCGTGTCTTAATTTATTGTTACTGTGGATGTTTTAATGTCTTTAGTTATTTAATGCATGGAAGCTTCTTGGCTCTATACCGTTTATATACGTGTTTTCCCTGTTTGACTGGTTCATGCGTTCATCATCACATGGTTGTTTCAATACGGCAAAAAATAGATGGAAAATGACAACACTACTTGGTTTATGTTTGGTTATGCTTTAACAATAATCGATTATGATTAAAAGTGATTTGTAAATAAAGTGATAGTGTTTGTATACATTTTTGTAAAAAATAAGTTGAATTATAAATTTGTCTGTCCGAATCAATTTTAAAACATCTAAAAGCATTCTTTATCGTTTCGTAATGTTAATTTTTAGTATATTATATTTTACATGAAACATATTACTTTATAGCGGCTTTATAATGAGGTTTTTCCAAACATGTTTTTTCTCTCTAATACCCTTCTCTCTGACCTCTCTATATATATTTTGCAGCACTCATCCCTACCGATCCAACCTTCAAGCTTGAAATGTAGCCTCTTGAGGTAGTGGTGGGACGATATCCTCCCTTTGCACAATTGTTCCTTTTCGTCAAGGTCGTTTTTCCGCCTTCTCCTTTCGGGGGGCGACGCACCGACCGGTTTAATCCTCCTCCTCCCTCATCATCCCCTGTGGTTAGTCGTCATTTTCTTGGAACATGGTGATTTGTGTAGGTTCTAATTTTGGCCTAATTGGTTGGTTTGTGGTTCTTGATGATTTGGTTAAGTTTGTTTCATATCTAGTTTTGGATCTGGTCTCTGCATGTCTCACATTTTCAGAATTCATTCTTTTTGCATCGATGAGTTTTGAGCACACTTTGGCTGATGATGACACCCCAAGCCAAAAATGGGGCTGAGTAAGCAGTCGTCTCCATCCTTGATCGCATATTGCTAGTTTTCATTTGTACCTTAAGCTCTGGTTAAATCATCGTTTTGAATTCAACCCTCGATCTGAGTTCATCATGCGCTCTGGTGCTTTAAATTGTTTGGCTAGAAATGGTCGTGTGTTTTCTGTTGTTTATCACAATAAACGATTGGTGTGTGGATACGTCACCATGTTGGGGGGACAGATTCTTTCGTGGTTATCAAAATATAGGTATGATTGTCATTAACTCATACACCTATATTTTTGCAATTTTGGTCTAATTTGAACTGTATTTCACTACATTGTGAGAATTTAACCTCTTATGCCTGACTCACCATCCGGTTAGTCAGAATGTAGTATTTGTAACGGTCACATTAATGTCTATTTCATAATTAATGTTGTTATTTATTTTTCCAATAATGCATATTTTCCATAATGGCTTAACCCACTTTTTTAACTCATATGCTTCACCCAATTTTCTTTCCCTCCCACTTCAACCTTTCATCTCGACGAAAACACCTTTCATGTCTTCATTATCCATAGCTATTTGTTGTTATCCGCTACATACTCTTTCTCCATCACGAGGTTTCTACTCCGACGTCATTTTGTATGTGATGTTCTTTTTCCTCTTTACCACTCATCTATCATATTTAAATTTTTTACTCATTATTTATTTTTGTTTTAGATGTTCACAAATTGAAGATAGTTCATTACAAGATTTTTTATGTTGTTTGTTTGTTGATTTAAGTGTTTTTGTTGGATGGGACTAGCGAACAATAAAGAGTTGAGATATCATATGCACTCCCTAAATTTTAATAATATTTTCTTTTATAAATCACAAAAAGAGAGTTTTTATTATTTATGTTGATGAACACCAACATTTTAAAAGTAAACATAACATAATAAAAGGACTATATGTTTGAAACAGACACGCACTGAGACTAACTTTATTAAAGACGCACATAATGTCTAAGACATTATAAACTAAAAAAAAGTGAAACATGGGACTTGGACTAGAAATGTAACTAAACATAGCATAAACTTTCACGAGAATTATGGACTAGATTGATCCAAATCCATTTGGGTCGAAATCAAAATCAAAATCAAAATCATCAAATGGTGGCATGAGGAAGTCCATAGGTAGTTGCTCATCACTTTGCAAACCATAATTCATGTTAGTCTCATAACCATGGGTATCAGCAACCTCATCCATGTTATCCCGTGTATCTCCTCCACTCAGCGGCACTTGAGCAATGTTTGTACTAGCCAACAAATCTCCATCCTTTATAGCTTCAGCTCCATTTACAACCTGCTCATGGGCTTGGGTTACCATTGAATCCAACCTCTGATTAACTTCCTTCATATTGTCATCAATTAAAGTCGTCAGATAATTGATATCATTTAAGCTCAGATCACCAACATTATAGTTACTAGTAGGAATAAATTGACGTATAAAATTAGTCATTTCGTTCTTCTTGTTTTCCATCATTGCTTTCTCATACTTCTCTCTGGCTTTTTCAATCCTTTGCATCCAAAAGCTATATAGATCCAACATCTTTTTGTTTCTTTGGAGTTCAGACAAACTCTCAAACTTGTGCAACACACGTTCTAGTCCTATCACGGATGGCCAAACTTCTGCTTGACCATGGTTTTCACCATAGATTATTACACATACCTCTACCCCACAAAGGGTGCTCAATTCATTAGCCTTCTTCATTATACCTATTGAAAAACATATATATAAATTATATATAACTGAATAGGGAAATTAAAATTTACCCAAACATAAGAGGTTTTCTATTTGATAAGAATAGTTAAAGCATAAATTTAAAAATTTAATATTTTTTAGTATTAAAATAAACAAAACTACCAACCTCAAACATTTTTTACGAAGTAGCAAAAACACTCAACTACATTACCAAACAAGTGCAATTTTTTTATTACACGGTTAGAGCAAGTCACAACTGCCACCAACAACTTAACATTTTATCAAATAAAATAAATAAAAAACATCAAAATCATGGACTGCAACCAACATTTTATTTTTTCCATTTGTAATGACAGTGACCGCTATAGGTATTCATATCTAAAACAATCAAAATTAAACTGCAAAGCTATAAATAAATTAAAAAACAAATAATCATACAAAATATAATATTATTGGTTATCATTTTATGAAAACTTCTAGGATCTGATCAAAGTTCTTATTGTCATTTCAAAACCAAACCAAATTGAACGAGAGTGCATATATATATATATATATATACACTTATTTATTTTTATTAGTATAAATGTTTACAAATAAATACTTAAATTTATATATTTATTTTGAAAGAGTAATATGAATTATGATGTGATATGATTGATTTTCACAAAAAAAAAAAACAATCTAAAAGTATCCAACAATAATTGATTTTATATGTTTTTCAATTTTTTGTACCAATTTAAATTTTTTTATTTGATTCGGGACACTCATAGCAGCTACCACCGACTTTGCCCGTTTTTGAAAAAATGAAAGATAAAAAACCATTAATAGCAGTAATAATTTTTATTAACAATTTTTTTTTAAAAAGAATGAAAGTCTTGTGGTTGTTATCCACGATTTTACTTTTTTTATCTTCAAAATAATAGGGTAAATCATTGGTGGCAATCACGACATACCCTAATTGTATAATAAAAACAATGTCACTAGTTAAATCATTTAGATGAATATTTTTTCTACTTTGGTAAAATATATGATTCAAAAAACGATAATAATTTTTTATTTATTTATAATGGCAATAAATATGTAACTATTTCATCAACATGGTGTGAGTCCAATCATGTATGTCGACGAAAAATTAGTTTTACAGTGGGGCCTCAAGGGTATAAGTTCTATAGTTACCTTGGGACACACACCGAAGATCAAAGATTTTAATTACAATGGGATGAATAAAATAAAATAAACATGTGTGATGATATGAAATGATAATGCATGATTTAATTGAAACTAAGGAAAAGTTAATCTATAACCTTCTGTTCTTTTTTTGAATGTCGCCATCCGTTTCGACTTATTGATTATGTATTCAAGTTTGAGCTTCTTTCTGCCCATGGTAGTGATGACCCAAAAACAAAAAGAAATGAGCGAGAAAGAAATTATGAAAACGATGTTTGTTATACTTTTCTTATTACTCGAGTTATTCTGCTTTTATAGACATTGTATTCGAAAAAATATTGTATAATCACTCAAAAAAAAACTTTTTTTGAAAAAATAAAAATTCAATGAATATTAATTCATTATGATATTTAATACATTACTTTTAAGAAATATAATATTTTATAGATTTAATTTATACAATAGATTAACATAGTTTATCAATATCCAAATTTAAAAAAATAATAATAATTTAAAGATTCACACACATCCATTTTTTGTCTAGGTTGGGATCCTCATCCCCAATTGGAATCAGGTTTGCTTACCTTACACCCTCTTCTACCATATATATAATTTAAAAGTCATATTTATTGTAATTAACATAATAAATCATAAATACTAAACTATTATAAAATATTACTGAAATTAGTTTTTCTATTGGGATAAGATCATACTATAATATTTAATTAAATAATAAATAATATGAGTAAATATATGTATATAATTTTTTTTATATATTAATAGACGAGTTTGGAGGAGGTTGAAGACACCCATGCTTTGAATATCAAAGAAATTATGCATCCACACTCAATCAAAGCATGGTTTTGTTTGGATGGATTTGGGTGGGTGCAATTATGTTGCCATACTTAAGCTCTTATAATATGACACGGATGAATTAATATTATTGTTAACTAAACAATCGGTGGAGCTTAATAGATTACTGAATTTCATTTAATAATGGTCATTCAAAAGAATTTGAATTTAAATCCTTATGTACTTGCACGGGTACAATAATCGTATCTAAGGTTAGACTGTTTATGAGATGCCTTGGGAGTGTGATGACAGTG
The DNA here is from genome assembly GCF_051527215.1 of Medicago sativa. Taxonomy (NCBI): domain Eukaryota; kingdom Viridiplantae; phylum Streptophyta; class Magnoliopsida; order Fabales; family Fabaceae; genus Medicago; species Medicago sativa. The sequence continues at coordinate 65,057,911 of NC_140751.1, read as the reverse complement.
CATCAACACTAGTTATTTAGTCATATTTAGGTCTTTATTATAGCATTTAGAGAGTCAACTGCAATGATTTCATGGTGTAATCAAGCTAAAACAGGAACAAGTGCTCAAGAGAAGAAACTTCAAGAAACCAAGGAAAATTGCCCAAGAATGAAGCATCGTGCCACGTTGGTGACGTTCGTGGCACGTTGAAGGAAGCGTGGGACAAAGGATTCAGCACTGGATATTTCGTGGCACGAAGAAACATGCAACGTGCCACAATGGTTGATTTTGTCTGCTGCCACGTAGGATTAATGAAGCATCGTGCCACGACCAGCCCGTAACGTGGCACGATGATGGGCTTTTCTGAAACCCTAATTTTCTTTCTATAAATATCCAGATGCTAGCAAGGGTTTTGGTACTGATTATTATTACGATTTTGAGCATCAAGGACGACAGGAGACCAAGGAACGAGCCCTGAATCTCATACCAACACTCCGTTGGTTAGATTTATGTATGTTTTCTCTTGTTATTTCTTATGATTGTTTAGCTATGAGTAGCTAAACCTTTAGTTTGGTTAAGCCATGATGAAACTTTTGTAATATATGATTTTGTAGTTGAACTCTCTCTATAATCAATGCTATTCAGTTTTTATTCAGAATTACTTGTGTTTATTGCTTTTCATGATTATTGTTTTGTATGACTACTAGCCCTAGCTTCTTGCAATCACATGAATTGATCTTAGGAATTGAATGACTACTAGCCCTAGCTTTTAATCCTGAAATAGTAATTTTGTTTAACTCAACACTAGGAACCTAGAGATAGGAAATTGAGGGTTATGATACATGAATTAACGTTCCAATATTGCTTCCGCGGTTATTCAATCACGTTAAGAGATTAATAGGGTTATAACTTAGGAAAGGGCTTTGATGCGAGAGATTGATCAAAGTCACTTAGTTAATTTATCGTAAAAACTGAGTAGTAATTGAGAGTAGAAAGAGGTAGACTTTTTCATATAAAGCAATAGTGGATTCACCGGCTTAACCATTCATCTCGACATAATTTTCTTTCAAACTCTTTCAACTTTAATCAACTCTGATTAAAACAAACTTTTTCTGCCTAGGGCAACCAAATATAAATTTTACACATCCTAACGTATACCGTACTTGTTATAATTGAAACTAACACAGTCCTTGTGGATCGATATTTATTACTACTTCGATAGTTTTTGGTACACTTGCCAGATGTCTATCAAGTTTTTGGCGCCGTTGCCGGGGACTGTTGATTTATTTCAACAAGGCAATTACGTTATAATTTAGGATTTCTGCAATTTTATTTTCTGTTTTTAGTTTTATTTTCCTGTTTCAGTATTCATTTGATTACTTTGTATTGTGCAGTGCTACTAAGGTATTTGTTGTTTATGCGAGGTAAAGTGAGCTCCAAAGATCTCGAATTCAATCCGGAAATAGAAAGGACTGCGAGAGCACTCCGGAAAGCTGCCCGGTTGAAAAGGTTGTCTCATTCCGTTCCACCGGGTGTCCGAGAACAAATACCTGAGCCACTCTCACTTGAATTTGAAACATCTGCTTCTCCTCAATCTGCTATCATGGGAGAACCTGCACCAAGACCAAAGCTAGGGGACTACGGGTTAGCAACTCATCGCGGTCAACTGACCCGCACTTTTCAACCAGCTAACCCCGTTGCTTTCGACATCAAGACAACTGTCCTCAACGGTTTGAGGGACAAGCAATTCGATGGGACTGAAGCTATGAGTCCTCATGAACACTTGAGCCGTTTTGCTGAGACTTGCGAGTTTTGTGTGCAACCAGCCACCGTGACTGAAGCACAAAAGAAACTAAGGTTGTTCCCTTTCACCTTGACGGGAAGAGCAAAAGATTGGTTGCTAACAATTCCAAACGGGACTGTCCAAACATGGGAAGAGTTAGAGCTGAAGTTCTTGGAGAAATATTTCCCTATGTCTAAATATTGGGAAAAGAAGATGGAGATCTCTAACTTCAAGCAAGGAGAAGGTGAATCATTGTATGATGCTTGGGAGCGATTCAATTTGCTTCTGAAGAGATGCCCTAATCATGAGTTCACCGAGAAACAATACCTCCAAATCTTCACTGAGGGGGTGACACCAAACACTAGAATGTTCTTAAATGCTTCCGCGGGAGGAAGTTTTAAGAGCAAGACTGATCATGAAGTTCAAGCCTTAATTGAAAATATGGCGGGCAATGAATATCGTGCTGAAGCTAAGAAGAAAGAAAGAGGAGTGTTTGGGGTAAGTGAACAAACAGCAATCCTAGCTAACCAAGCAGCCATGAACAAACAAATAGAGGCTCTTACTAAGGAGTTTCAAGGGTTTACTTTGGCTCATAAGCAACAACAGGTGGCTGCAATCAAATGTGACTTATGCGGTGAAGAACATCCCAATGGTGAATGTGTTCCAGAAGGATCAAGTGAGGAAGCTAATTTCATGGGAGGTTATCAAAGGCAAAATCAATACTACAACTCAGGTATCAACAAGCATCCAAATCTCAGTTACTCAAATAACAATGCTTTGAACTCTCAGATGCTTAATCTTCCACAACAACAACAACAAAGGAAGCCATCAGCTCTTGAGGAAACTATGATGAACTTTATGAAGATGACTCAAGGCAACTTTGAAGAGATGAAGAAGAGTCAAGAGGCTGAGAGAAAGAACAATGAAGCCTCCAGGAAGATGCTTGAAACTCAACTTGGGCAATTAGCTAAACAATTGGCTGAACAAAACAAAGGCGGATTCTCAGGTAACACACAAGACAACCCTAAAAATGAGTCTTGCAATGCTATTGAGTTGAGGAGCAAGAAGGTCTTGACACCTCCAGTTCCAAAAGTTCCAAAGAAAGCTGATGAAGTAGTAGTGGAGGAAGAAGAAGAAGGTGAAATTGAAAAGAGTAATGAGGTTGTAGTTAAAAAAGATAATGATCAAGGAGTAGTTGAAAATGAAAGGAAGAAAAAAATAGAGGGAGAAAAAAGTGAGAAATTGATTGATGAAGATTCAATCTTGAGGAAGTCTAAGAGTCAAATATTGAAGGATGGAGATCAGCCACAAGTTGTTCCATCATATGTGAAGCTTCCATACCCTCACTTAGCCAAAAAGAAGAAGAAGGAGGAAGGTCAATTCAAGAAGTTCATGGAGCTTTTCTCACAACTTCAGGTGAACATTCCCTTTGGTGAAGCTCTTGATCAAATGCCCATGTATGCTAAGTTCATGAAAGACTTGCTGACTCGAAGAAGGAAACCAAAAGATGATGCAAACATTGCACTTTCAGAAAATTGTAGTGCAATTCTTCAAAAGAAACTTCCACCCAAATTAAAAGATCCAGGTGCTTTCACTATTCCTTGTTCTATTGGACCGGTAGACATTGGTAGAGAGTTGTGTGATTTAGGGGCAAGTATCAACTTGATGCCTCTTTCAATGATGAAGAAGCTTGGATGTGGGGAGCCAAAGCCAACAAGAATGACCATTACTCTAGCTGATCGGTCAATCTCTTACCCTTTTGGTATACTTGAAGATGTGCTAGTTAAGGTCAATGAGCTAGTATTTCCTGCTGATTTTGTAATCCTAGACATGGCTGAAGATGAAGACATGCCACTCATTCTTGGAAGACCTTTCCTTGCAACCGGTCGAGCTTTGATTGATGTTGAAATGGGCCAGCTTATGTTGAGATTCCACAACGAGCAAGTTGTGTTTAATATTTTTGAAGCCATGAAACATCAAGCTGAAAATCCTAAGTGCTACCGAATTGATGTTGTTGATGAGACAATTGAAGATGATTCTCGTAAGCCTCAACCAACACAACCTTTAGAGAGAACATTAGTTAATTCTATAGAGAATGATGAAGATACTGAAGATATTGAGGTAAAGGATTGTGTCAAGCAACTTGAGGCAAGCAAGCAACAAATGCACCACCCGCCACTTGAAAACATACTTGGTGAAAATTATGGGGGATCGGAAACATTGAACAATAAAAAAGAAAAAAATCCAGAGTTAAAAGAACTACCTCCACACTTGAAGTATGTCTTTCTTAGTGAGGATCTTTCCAAACCAGCAATCATCAGTAACACATTGACACCTTTAGAGGAAGAGAAACTAATGAGGGTGTTGAAAAGTAATCAAGGTGCATTGGGATGGAGCATTTCTGATCTAAAGAGTATTAGTCCAGCCTATTGCATGCACAAAATACATATGGAGGCTGAATACAAACATGTGGTTCAACCTCAAAGAAGACTAAACCCAACAATGAAGGAAGTTGTCAAGAAGGAAGTATTAAAATTGCTCGATGCAGGTATGATTTACCCTATTTCTGATAGCTCTTGGGTAAGTCCTGTTCATGTGGGGCCTAAGAAGGGAGGAATGACGGTAGTGGCTAATGAAAAGAATGAATTGATACCCACACGTACCGTAACTGGTTGGAGAATGTGCATAGACTACCGGAGGCTGAATTCTGCAACAAGGAAAGATCATTTTCCGTTACCTTTCATGGATCAAATGCTAGAGAGATTGGCTGGTCAAGCCTTTTACTGCTTCTTGGATGGGTATTCAGGGTATAATCAAATTGCAGTGGCTCCGGAAGATCAAGAAAAGACTGCTTTCACCTGTCCGTTTGGTATATTTGCTTATAGGAGAATGCCCTTTGGGCTGTGTAATGCGCCGGCGACCTTCCAAAGGTGTATGCTCTCCATCTTCTCTGACATGATAGATAAGAACATTGAGGTATTCATGGACGACTTTTCTGTGTTTGGTAAGTCTTTCGACCAATGCTTGTTCCACTTAAATGAAGTACTACAAAGATGCACCGAAACTAACCTTGTTTTAAATTGGGAAAAATGTCATTTTATGGTTACCGAAGGTATAGTTTTGGGACATAAAATAAGTGCTAAAGGCATAGAAGTGGATCAAGCAAAGATAGAGGTTATAGAGAAACTTCCACCACCTGTTAATGTTAAGGGAGTTAGGAGTTTCTTGGGGCATGCCGGTTTCTATCGGCGTTTTATAAAAGATTTTTCAAAAATTTCTAAGCCCCTTTGTACTCTCTTGGTCAAAGAAAATGATTTTAATTTTGATTCTGAGTGTTTAAATGCTTTTTCTTTGATTAAAACCAAGTTGGTGACTGCACCAATAATCATTGCACCCGATTGGGATTTACCTTTTGAACTTATGTGCGATGCAAGTGATTATGTTGTTGGTGCAGTCTTAGGCCAACGAAAGAACAGATTTTTCCATGCAATTTACTATGCAAGCAAGGTTTTAAATGAAAATCAAGTTAACTATTCCACTACTGAAAAGGAGTTGCTTGCAGTAATATTTGCATTGGAGAAATTTCGTTCTTATCTAATAGGCTCCAAAGTCATTATTTTTTCAGATCATGCAGCTCTTAAATATCTCTTGACAAAAGGTGATTCAAAGCCTCGGCTGTTGAGGTGGATCCTATTATTGCAAGAATTTGATCTAGAGATTCGTGACAAGAAAGGAGTGGAGAATGTAGTAGCTGACCACCTTTCAAGGTTGGAAAATGAGGAGGTGAAGAAGAAAGAGAATGATATCACAGCAGAATTCCCGGATGAAAAGCTGATGGCGATTGAAGAAAGGCCTTGGTTTGCCGACATGGCGAATTTTAAGGTCGGTAATATAATTCCGGATGACATGGAACAGCACCAGAGGAAAAAGTTTTTCAAGGATGCAAACCACTATCTGTGGGATGATCCTTATTTATTTAAGGTAAGTGCTGACGGTTTGATTAGACGTTGTGTTGCAGGTACGGAAGCTAATAGTATCATGTGGCACTGCCATAGCTCAGCTTATGGAGGCCACCATAGTGGGGAAAGAACCGCTGCGAAAATCTTGCAAAGTGGCTTCTGGTGGCCCACTCTCTTCAAGGATTGCCAAGAGTTCGTAAAGAGGTGTGATGAATGCCAAAGAACAGGTAGTATCTCAAAGAGGAATGAAATGCCCCTAACTGGAATCATTGAAGTTGAACCTTTTGATTGTTGGGGCATAGATTTTATGGGACCATTTCCCTCCTCTTACTCTTATCTCCATATACTTGTGTGTGTTGACTATGTTACCAAGTGGGTTGAAGCGATACCATGTGTTGCTAATAATGCTAAAACTGTGGTTAATTTCTTGAAGAAAAATATTTTCACTAGGTTTGGAACCCCTAGAGTTTTGATCAGTGATGGGGGGAAGCACTTTTGCAACAATCTTCTTGAAACTGTGCTTAAAAAGTTTAATATCAAACATAAAGTTGCAACTCCCTATCATCCTCAAACTAGTGGTCAAGCGGAGGTTTCAAACCGTCAGTTGAAACAAATTTTGGAGAAAACTGTAGCGTCTTCTAGGAAAGATTGGTCTAGGAAGTTAGATGACGCTCTTTGGGCATATAGAACTGCGTTTAAAACGCACCTTGGGATGTCCCCTTATCAGTTGGTTTACGGAAAGGCTTGTCATCTCCCGGTTGAATTGGAACATAAAGCTTACTGGGCTATCAAAGCCCTAAATTTTGATCAAACTTTAGCCGGAAAGAAAAGGTTATTAAAACTTAATGAGCTAGAGGAGATGAGATTGCGTGCGTATGAGAACGCCGTAATTTACAAAGAGAGAACTAAGAGGTATCATGACAAGGGGTTGGTGAGGAGAGAATTTTATATTGGACAACTTGTTTTGCTGTTTAATTCCAGGTTGAAGTTATTTCCCGGGAAGTTAAAATCCAAGTGGTCCGGACCATTCGTGATTGTAGATATGTCTCCTTATGGAGCAGTGGAGCTTAGTAAGCCTGGTGAGCAAGAAACTTTCAAGGTAAACGCACAAAGGCTGAAACCATACCTTGGAGGTGAACTCCCAAAGAATAGAGCGGGAGTGGTGTTGAATGATCCTTAGGGGTCATCATAAGTCAAGCTAGTGACGGTAAAGAAGCGCTGGATGGGAGGCAACCCATCGGATTTAAATCCACTCAGGTATTGTTTTTAATTATTTATTTATTGCAGTTTCATAAAACAAAAACAGCAAAAATATTTTTAGAAAGTTGAAAAGAATTTTTTTGTGAAAACCTAGATCATCGTGGCACGATGGTTCTTCATCGTGGCACGTTTTGAGAGTTGCTCCAACATTGTTCGCCACTGGAAATTTCGTGGCACGAACACTCTCAGAACGTGGCACGTTTGCTGGAAGAACTAAGAACGTGGCACGAAGGATCTATGATCGTGGCACGAAGCTGCCCAGAACTATGATCGTGTCACGTTTTTCTGCATCGTGGCACGTGAGTGGGAAGTTTTGAAATCATTTGACCGTTACAAATAGCTTCGTGGCACGATCTGAACCAAACGTGGCACGATGCACTTTGCCTATATATACATACTTCACAAATTTCTCACCATTCCCATTCTCCCTTACCAAAACTCTGCCCAAATTTCGTCTCACACATTCTCTACCTCTCAAACTCACACCTGTTTTATCTTGGTTTTCGGGTGTCAAACATTGATTACGTTTGAACCTTTTTAACCGGTGATATCTTATTTTTTCTTGGGATGGGAAAAAGTAAGCAAAACCCTTGAGAATCGAGGTCCGGGAGTTGTTTTCGCTACGGGAAGGTGTTAGGCACCCATAACGACTATAGTATCCTATAGGAACCGTCTTTAATTTCTACGCGCGCGCTTTATTTTTAAATGCTATTTTGAAAAGTGTTATTTACACCTATGGGTTTTCTAAGTGAAGAATTGGAGGGAGAAAAATGTTTTTGGATTTTTATTTTAGTTGAATTGAAGGAATTTTGTTCCTTGCCTACGTACCCGTTTAAGGGATCAAATCCACCGTAGTTCTCTCTCAAAAAATGTTTTTGTTTTTGTTGGTTGATTTTAAATTTGAAAATTGGAATTTGAAGAATAGAAAGAGGCCTCAAGGGCATGAGATTTATGAAAAGGTGAGGTTTGATTAGTTATTTTGGAAAAAGAAAGTCAAAGTATGATTAAGGTTCATTGAAATTTGATTAAGAAAATAAAAGGGAAAATTACAATGGGATTTTGATCCCAAGGTTTATTGTGAAAATGATTTGAGTGAAGTTTGTTCAAGTTTTTTGGAAAATTGTTTTTTCTAAGTATAAATACTAGGCATTCATCTAAACATACAATCCTAAACATACATCTAAACATGCATATTCTAACTATATAGCTAAAGTGAGGTGTGTGCATGTGTCGGTACTTGTGTCGGTGTACATTATTAGAGTCCATTGTCCTTATTACATCATGCCCTAGTTTACATTCTATGGTCTTGCAAGGAATTTAAATTGCATAAAAGTAAAGTACAAAAATTCCTAAGTTTTACATTCTAAATCTTGCATGAATTTTAAATGGTAAGGAAAACGAAGCTAAAAAAAACACAAGATGGAAATAAAGGGGTTAGTGGACAAAAATGCATGGAATGATGGAAATATTGCATAAAAGAAATGGTAGAAAAAAAAACAAGAAAACGAAAACTAACACAATGCACTAGAAGTATATACAATCACATAGAATTTTTGGAGAGTTTTTTATAAGCACTTGAAATGGTAAAAAGTATAAGAACATAGAACACACAAGAGGCAAATTCACATAGAAATATAAAAGAAGAAAAATTGTATCAAGCATATATTTGGAGTGTTTTTTAAGACAAGAAAGTGTTTAACAAATTGGAAGTAAGATGCAACAACAAACGTGATAACGTGCTTAGAAGGTTACTACAAGATAATGATAAATCTCAATCTTATGGTCTCTATATCATGAAAACTTATAATATGCTTCCCAAACCAAAATACTAGAGATCAATCGAATCAAGAAACACCAAAAATTCTATAGCAATCTTTATGTGCACGTTTATTACATTTATCCTTGCATTTCAAAGTAAAAACAAAGGAACGAATCCACACAAAAAATGAGACGACCTACAATCACATGTATTTTCATATATTTCCCAAAGGTAACAACTAACGCACAAAAAGCTCAAGAACACATAAATTTTCATGCACATCTAAAAATCTATAAGAACACTAAATCAAGAAAAGAAACATAAGAACAAATGCACATATTTTTTTTAGATTTTTAGAGGTGAAAATTTAACATAGAAGCATCAATCAAAGAGGAGAATTAAAGTATGTAGCAATTTTTAGAGGTTCTGAAAATGAGCAGGGGTGTGAAAACCAGCTTGCAGTGTACAAATAGCAAGAGAATTCATAAAAACAAAATTAACAATACACTAGGCCCAAGCCCATACCTGAGGGAAGAAAACTGTGTCAATCTTCAACATAGAGTCTCTTCTTATCAAGCTTCAGTATCAGCAAGCTTCAGTATCAGCAAGCTTCAGCCTTTTGCCCACAATCTTGTTCAACAATGCCAGGCGGCGTTCGTGGTGACTTTCCTGACAAATCTATATCCTTGCCAGACTCCTCATATTCTTCTTCATCATCTTCGTCTCTCCCATCTTGCGAATTATCCGAATCATATCCCATGTTGTTGTTGAACAATCATCTAACACAATTCAACACCGAAATCGATAACAACTCAATTCACCGTTCGTCGATCAATTAGGGCACAGAAACTGAACCGGAAGAAATCAAAACTCTCCAATTTGTGTGGCGTTGAAGCTATTTGCGCAATTTGATTCACCGGAAAAAAGAGCGACGCCGTGATCGGAATGAACAGAGGCGGTTGTCGTTGATCGGAGCACGTTCTTGAATAATAATGATGAATCGTTCTTTCTGCGGTGAAGTGTTGTTGTTAGTTACGACGGCCGGAGGCGGAGCGAGCTTCAAGTAGCCATCGGATTTAACAGAAGCGTTCTTTGGAAGAGAGAACCTCTCCGTTTCAACACCGTTATTCTCAACCACACTCGTCGGACTCTCATCAGATTCGGGAGCTTCCTGCAACTCCTTGTTATTGTTATTGATGCTATTGCTATTCCAATCAGCACAATTTTCTTTTTCCATCTCCAAGATTCAAGCCACGGAAACCTTGCAACACATCAAACGGCATTGATTGAGTCTGGTCGGAGGATCCGCCACCATTGAATTGGTTTTCCGGCGAAATTTGAACGAGAAGGTTCAGATTCTTCTGCAACTTTGTTCACGGCATGGAGCTGTCCGTTTTCCTTTGCGATGCGGCGTCGATATCGGACACAATTGAGTTCACGATGGTGAAGGCCTTCGCGTTTGAGATCAATTCCGGATCAATTTGGTGATGAATCTTGCGCCTCTGTCCGCGAAAATGTGTTTGTGCTGGTGTTCCTTTGATCGAAGCGAACGATGAAATTGAAGGTTGTTGATGGATCTTGAGCAATAATACATTGCTGTTATGAACAAGAAGAAAGAAAAGGAAAAAAAAATGGAGAAAAGATGATGATTGTGGTGGTTAGGGATGAAGATTGAAGGTGGTGAAAGGTTGTTGTGGTGGTTGAAGGTGGTGGAAGAAGTTAGTTAGGGTGGTGGAAGTTTGTTAGGGATGAGAGAGTTAGTTAGAGGAGAGGGAAAATTGAGAGAAAATAAATATGAAGTTTGTGATTTTTTTGTGGAGTTTTTTGTGAAAAATGATTGAATCCCTTGACCATGACTTTGACCTATTTATAGGTGATGTGGTAAGCCTTGGACCAATTGGAGTGGGACATGTGGCACTTGGACTCTAACAAACTTAAAAAGGGATTAAAATGCAAATAACAAAAGTACAAGGACCGAAATGAAAATTAAAACTAAAATTGAATTGAAAAAGTAAATTGAAAATTAACGTAAAGCGAGACAATTAAAAACAATAAAGCAGACAAGAGATTTTATGTGAAATGACCAAAACGCCCCTAGGGACTTAAAACGACTAAAAATGACTCAGATGAAATTTTAAAATGGATTTTTAACAGGAAATTAAAGCAAGAACTTATACAAGACTCAGAGACAATTTTTAGAATTTAAACAGAGTTTTGACACATGAAAAGACTAAAATGCCCCTAGGGGCAAAACTGACTCAAAAATGACTTCAAATGCAATTTTAAAATGGATTTTGACATAGAATTGAAATGAAGACTTATCAAACTATTTGAAAGGACTCAAACAAATTTTCAAAGATTGAAAGAAATTTTAACATGGGAAATGACTAAAATGCCCCTAGGGGCTAAACTGACTAAAAAATGACTCAACTGATATTTTTTGAAATGAATTTTGACATGAGATTGAAACAAGGACTTATACAAACCAATTTAAAAGACCCAAACAATTTTCAAGGATTAAAATGAGTTGAATGCAAGAAATGACTAAAATACCCTTTTTCATGAATTTTGCAAACAATATTGAAATAAAATGCAGAGAAAGATGCAATTGATCAGAGACATATCAAATGACTTGAAATGCATGATAAGAAGAATTGAGTTAGTATTTTTAGGTCCAAAATTAGGGTATAACAGCTGCCCCTATTTAAGTTTCTTTGTCCGGAGAGTCAAGAGACGAAGTCTTAGAGTTGACGGGACGAAGATACTTAAATATTAACATTTGCACTGCTTTTGGACATAAAAATACGTTTTCAGATTTTCAAAAATGTGAACGCCATTGCAAAACTTTGATTATGAATGCAAGACAAATAACTGGAGTCCATGGAACAGGTCATGCCACTGGGGATTCAGATAGACATTGACAGGGTGGACAAACCAGAGGATAGAAAGTAAGGTACAAGTTGTTCTTTGGATCAAACTTGACACTTGACCAAGGAATACAAAACAAGAGATAGGTACAAGCTGTTCTTGGGATCGAACTTGGCACTTGACCGGAAGCACGGACATATAGGCAGATACAAGCTGTTCTTTGGATCGAACTTGACACTTGATTGAAGATACAAACAGATAGGCAGCCACAAACTGTTCTTTGGATCGAACTGACTGTTTGGCCGGAGATATAGACAAAAGGGTTGATACAAACTGTTCTTTGGATCGAACTTGCCGTTGGATCATCACCACATCATGTGGGTAGGTGCAAACTGTTCCTTTAGATCGAACTTGCCGTTTGACCGATAACAAAGCATAAGCTGGGTACAAACTGTTCTTTTAGATCGAACTTGTCGTTTGTCCGGAAGCATAGGTATATAAGCAGGTACAAGTGGTTCTTTTTTGGATCGAACCTGGCACTTGACCAGTAACAAGATACAAATTGAAAGTCTGGTTTAACAAGATACCAATTGAGGGTAAATTGTCATTGACTTGATTTGAAAATAGACATGACCATTTTTGTTGGCCCAAGAGTAAATTGAGAGTGGATTGACATTGATTTGAATTGAATTGAAAGTTGACATTGAAAGAGAGATTGAGAATTGAGATTGAGCAGAGACATAGACATAGACATTGGATTGAGAGTTGAAATTGAAAGAGACATTGGAAATTGAAATTGAATTGAGACGTGGACATTGACATTGAATTGGAGAGTTGCAATTGACATTGAGATTGGATTGGAATTGAAATTGGAGATCGACATTGACATTGACATTGACATTGGATATTGACATTGAGATTGAAATTGCTTCGAATTGACATTGGATTGAAATTGAGATTGGAAATTGCTTCGAATTTGACATTGAATTGAAATTGAAATTGAGATTGCTTCGAATTTGACAGTTGACATGATTTGAATTTGACATTGGAGAGTTGAGATTGCATCGAGTTTGACAATTGAAATTGAATTTGACAGTTGGAATTTGGAATTTGAAATTGAAATTGAGTTTGACAGTTGAAATTTGGATTGAATTTGACAGTTGAGAGTTGGATATGCAACATGTATGTATGGTGTAGCAAGATTATTGGATGTATGAGCACATAAAATGCATGATTATGCATGTATGAATGTTTGAAATGCATGATTGGCTTGTAATTTGGCGGAGAAGTTTCACAAAGATAGACAAGACATTGGAAGATTGGGCACGTAGTGGCTCGTTCTGCAACATATTCACAGGGGAAAAACCTCTTTGGAGAGACCGTCATTGGAAGACGTATCAAAACCATGGCTGAGGGCAATAAAACTTGTAGAGGAGGGACCCTTGGAAGGTTCTTGGATACAGGTCGCCGTTGCTAGGCGTGTCAGTGCTGGGTAAACATTGGATGTTCGCATCTGTGGTCAATGCTTTTTCAATATTTCATTTTTTCATTTTCAAACCCCATTTTTGCCTGAACCGCCCTTTCGGGTTTTCGATTCACCGGGGAATAAAATTCTTTTCATTGCCCCATTTTTGCCTGAATTGCCTTCATAGGTTGTCAATCAGCGGGGTGCTCATTTTTGCCTAAGCCGCCCTTTCGGGTTTTCAACTTAGCGAGCTTTTCATTTGCATTTTTTATTTTTTCAGTTTCATTTTCATTCTGTTTTTTCATTCTTGTCATTGACCACAGATCATCCTGGGGAGTAACCTGCTTGTAACATGTATTGAAATAGACATTGACATTCATTTATTCATGCATGTTTCATTGAAATGTACCTTATTGCTCAGGTTTGCTTTCAAAATAGACAGAAAAAGATTTTTCAATTTTCAAAAATGTTTGTTTCAGATATTGACATTATCAAATAGACAGAAAATATTTTGTATATAGCAATGAAAATAGGAAGAAAATAGAATTTCAAACAGTAGAAAGGCTCAAATTGATGTAGAAGAGTGAAAGTCAGCCAAAGGCATGACTTCACGGATTTACGAAGCTTGGAAAATGGTAATTTTATTGGTTGGTGATACATTGAACACGATGACCGCTACATTCCATAGAAATTTTGAATTCACAAGTACAGAAGCCTCTGATGAAGATGATCATTGACAGTTGCAGATACCCCAAGGGTGATGGTGATTTGCCAGATATAGTTACTTGTCTTTTATTGACCTCATTTTTGCATGAACCGCCCTTTCGGGTTTTCGGCTCATCGAGGCGCTCATTCTTGCCTGAGTTGCGTACAATCTCAGCGAGCTTTTTCATATTCATTTTTTTGTGTCCCTAACTTTTGCCTGGATCGACCTTTTCGGGTTTTCGATCCACCGGGAAGCGCATTTTTGCCTAGGCCGCCCTTTCGGGTTTTCGACCTACCACGCTGTTCTTTTCTTTTTAGACAAAGTATTTCTTGACTATATCGGCATTAACAGGATTTGGGAGTTCAACACCATCCATGTGTGTAAGAATCAAAGCACCACCAGAGAAAGCCTTCTTGATAACATAAGGACCTTCATAGTTAGGTGGCCACTTGCCCCTTGGGTCGGGTTGTTGGCTTATCCTTCTTTTCAATACAAGTTCGCCTTCCTTGAATTCTCGAGGTCGGACTTTCTTGTCAAAAGCATTTTTCATTCGTACTTGGTACAACTGTCCATGAGCCATTGCATCCATACGTTTCTCTTCAATCAAATTCAACTGGTCATACCGACTTTGACACCATTCAGTCTCAGTTAATTTTGCTTCCATGATTACTCGAAGAGATGGAATCTCCACTTCCAGAGGGAGAACTGCTTCCATACCAGACACAAGAGAGAAAGGGGTTGCCCCGGTTGAACTGCGCACTGTAGTACGGTAACCATGCAAGGCAAACTGTAGCATTTCATGCCAGTCTTTGTAAGTAGTGACCATCTTCTGAACAATCTTCTTGATGTTCTTGTTAGCGGCCTCAACTGCACCATTCATCTGAGGTCTATAAGGAGAAGAGTTGTGATGTTAAATCTTGAATTCTTCACATAAAGCTTGCATCATACTATTGTTCAGATTGGAACCATTGTCAGTGATGATCTTGTTGGGAACACCGTATCGACAGATGATGTTATTCTTGATAAACTTGACAACCACTTGTTTGGTCACATTTGCATAGGAAGCAACCTCAACCCACTTGGTGAAATAGTCAATTGCCACTAGAATGAAACGATGTCCGTTGGAAGCTTTTGGCTCAATTCTTCCGATCATGTCAATGCCCCATATAGAGAAAGGCCATGGAGAAGAGATAACATTGAGAGCGTGTAGAGGCACATGAATCTTGTCAGCATAAATTTGACATTTGTGGCATCTCTTGGCATGTTTGTGGCAATCACGCTCCATAGTCATCCAGTAATAGCCGGCTCTTAACAGTTTCCTTGACATGGTGTGACCCGAAGCATGGGTCCCAAAAGTACCGTCATGTACATCATGCATCAACTTCTCAGCTTCTTGTTTATCAACACATCTCAACAAGACCATGTCATAGTTCCTCTTGTATAGGATTTCTCCGTCCATAAGGAATTTGCTAGCCCATCTTCTCAAGGTCTTTTTATCCCTGTTGGAAGCACCAGGTGGATATTCACGATTCTGCAAGAATTGTTTGATGTTGTAATACCAAGGCTTTCCATGATTCACATCTTTATCAGCTTGATCTGGCATATTTTCAATAGTAAACACATGAGCGGGTCTATCAAGACGTTGTACTTTGATTACAGGCACATCATTCCAGTGATTGACACGAAACATGGAAGACAAGGTAGCAAGGGCATCAGCCATCTGATTTTCATCCCGAGGGATATGGTGCAGCTCAACCTTTGTGAAGTATGTTAACAGACGTCTTGCATAGTCACGGTATGGGATCAGCTTCTCATGATGAGTCTCCCATTCACCCTTTATTTGATTAATAACAAGTGCAGAATCTCCATAGATGTCAAGGTGCTTAATTCTCAGATCAAGGGCTTCTTCAATGCCCAAGATGCATGCTTCATATTCAACTATGTTGTTTGTGCATTCAAAAGTTATTCGAGCAGTGAAAGGAATGTGGTGCCCTTGCGGAGTTACAATGATGGCTCCAATTCCTTTACCATAAGCATTAACAGCACCATCAAACACCAATCCCCATTTGCTATTGGGGTCCGGCCCTTCATTGATCAGTGGTTCTTCACAGTCTTTTGCTTTCAGATACATAATCTCTTCATCAGGGAAATCAAATTTAATTGGCTGGTAATCATCAAGAGGTTGACAAGCAAGATGCTCAGCAAGGACACTTCCCTTGATTACTTTCTGAGCTTTGTACACAATATCATATTCAGACAACAACATTTGCCAACGTGCAATCTTTCCAGTAACAGCAGGCTTCCCAAAGATGTACTTGATTGGATCCATTCGGGATATCAACCAAGTTGTGTGATTCACCATATAATGACGCAGGCGTTTGGCAGCCCAAGCTAAAGCGCAACAAGTCTTTTCAAGCATCGTGTACCGAGTCTCGCAGTCGGTGAACTTCTTGCTCAGATAGTAGATATCATGCTCTTTCTTACCAGTCTCGTCTTGTTGACCGAGGACACAACCCACTGAATCATCTAACACTGACAGGTACATAATCAAGGGCCTTCCTTCCACTAGTGGGACAAGGATAGGTGGTTCCAACAGGTATTCTTTAATGCTATCAAAAGCTTCCTGACATTCATCATTCCATACAACAGGTTGATTCTTTCTGAGCAATTTGAAAATTGGACCACAAGTAGTAGTCATGTGAGATATGAATCTTGAAATATAGTTTAGACGTCCGAGGAAACCTCTGACTTGCTTTTCAGTTTGAGGGGCCGGCATCTCTCTGATGGCTCGGACTTTGTCAGGATCAACTTCAATGCCTCTCTGGCTGACAATGAAGCCTAGCAACTTTCCAGATCGTACACCGAATGTGCACTTGTTAGGATTCAACCGCAACTTGTACTTTCTCAGTCTTTCAAACATCTTTTTCAAATACGCAACATGCTGCTCTTCATCACTTGACTTCACAATCATATCATCAACATATACCTCAATCTCTTTGTGAATCATATCATGAAACAGAGTTGTCATACCTCTTTGATAGGTAGCGCCAGCATTTATCAAGCCAAACGGCATCACTTTATAACAGAATGTTCCCCATGGAGTAATAAAGGACGTCTTTTCTCTATCTTCGGGAGACATCCGTATCTGGTTATAGCCGGAGAAACCATCCATAAAGGAGAACACTTTGGATTGAGCAGTACTGTCGACAAGAACATCAATATGAGGCAATGGGAAGTTATCTTTTGGACTGGCTTTATTCAGATCTCTGTAATCAACACACATTCGAACTTTCTCATCTTTCTTTGGTACTGGTACGATGTTGGCAATCCACTCAGGATATTCAGCTGTCATGAGGAAACCCGCATCAATTTGCTTTTGTACTTCAGCCTTGATCTTAAGAGCCATGTCTGGACGAGACCTTCTCAATTTCTGTTTGACAGGAGGACATTCAGGTCTTGTCGGTATCCGATGTTCCACAATCTTGGGATCTAGACCCGGCATATCTTCATAGGACCATGCAAAGACATCTGGATAATCATGGAGAAGCTGAGTAATCTTCCTTTTCACTTCTGGCTCAAGTGCGGCACCAATCTTGATCTCTCGCTTGTTTTCTTCAGTACCCAGGTTGATAAGTTCAATCTCTTCCTGGTGAGGCTGAATGGCTCTTCTTTCTTGCTCAAGCAGTCGAGTGATCTCATGCGGTATTTCTTCATCATCTTCCTCATCTTCAGCTTCATATACAGGGAATTCAAAATTTGGAGGAACCATAGGGTCACTGTGTTCAACGGGTTTATTATGGTTCAATCTGCATAATATGATTGGGATGATTTTAGAAAAATGTTTTTTTTTTTCATGCAGATTTTTGAAATTAATAAGAAAATACAGATGTTTTGGTTTTTTCTGGCATTACCATTATTTCCAAGAAAAAGGCACTAAAAAGTAAAAAACAAAGAGTCGTGAGAAAGACGACAAATTTTATTGATAACGGCAATGCCGAAACAAACACGCCCTTACAATGATATCACTTTCGCCTTGGGCAGAGCGAAAGGATTGTTATTTTGAAAACAAAGAAAAACATGAGCAACAAGACACATTACATGGAAGCATGCATGACTAAAGGAACATCAATGGCTTCCCAATTTCTCACGGTGCCTCCTGGTATAACAAATGTAGGCACGTGACTTCTTTCAGCAGCATCTTCAGTAATAGCGTTGATGAACCCGGCACTGTAGAAAGTTCCTGTTGAAACACCAGAGGTTGGGGAGAATCCAAGGCCTTCTTTGCGCTTGTTTTCCAAAATCTGAATTACTTTGCCCTAGCCAGCAGCTTGCCCTGCTTGAACAGCCTTCTGGGCGTCTTTCAGTGAAGCCATGCTAGTACCGGCCCTCCGGGGTTCTGCACCCTCAACGGTCAAACCTTGAAACGACGTCCCTTCAGCGGACCCTGCTTCAACACAAGAGAAAGATGATACTTGGCTAACCAGAAATGCCACTTCACCATGTACAGTGACAATCTTACCGTTCCTCATGAACTTGAGCTTCTGATGCAAAGTAGAAGTGACTGCTCCAGCGTCATGAATCCACGGCCTTCCGAGGAGACAGCTGTACGAAGCATTGATGTCCATGACTTGGAAAGTGATTTGGAATGTCTCTGGACCAATGGTAATTGGCAAGTCTACTTCCCCGAGAACATCCTTGCGGGACCCATCAAAAGCTTTAACCAGGTAGCTGCTACCCCTCAGAGAAATTCCATGATGGCTCAATTGCTTTAGTGTGGATTCAGGCATTACATTCAGAGATGATCCAGTGTCCACCAACACATTGGATATCATGTCAGATCTGCAGTGCACCGAGATATGTAGAGCCAAGTTGTGGTGCTTCCCTGCTTCGGGGAG
This sequence comes from Medicago sativa, assembly GCF_051527215.1. Classification (NCBI taxonomy): domain Eukaryota; kingdom Viridiplantae; phylum Streptophyta; class Magnoliopsida; order Fabales; family Fabaceae; genus Medicago; species Medicago sativa. The sequence goes on along the minus strand of NC_140751.1, from coordinate 65,039,237 downwards.
CTCATCATCACCAAATCCCAAATTGTTGCAGGCAGTAATATTACCCACTATCCCATCAAACTGATCCACAGAAACTTCGTGGTCAACATAAGCTTGCTCCAGTGTCTTCATTAACACTTTCCTGTGAGCCTCTGAGCTTATGAGCAGAGACAAGATGGATATCTTTGACGGGGTCTGCAGCAGCTGGTCAACGATCTTGTAGTCGCTCTTCTTAATAAGTCTCAGAATCTCATCCAGATTGGACTCTTCAATAGATTGGCCTGTTGGGCCGGGGTTCTTGTCAGCAGGAGGAGCAACTGGTGGGGTTATTGTGGCAATAGGTGTGACCACCTGCTTTTGAAACAAGGGTGGACGGACTTTCCCGCTTCTCAGAGCTGTAATTTCACTAGCAACATTATCAACTGTAGCTGGGGATACCAGAGGCACTTCCACTCCATTCTCGACCATGGTTGCATTGTATTTGTAAGGAATTGCTTTTGTAGAGGTATATGATACCGGACCAGGTAACCTGATCACCAAAGGTTCAACATTCCTTGTATGAGATGTAGTTTCAACAGGAGAATCATGGAACACTGGCACAATCACACATACATCACTGGTGATCAAGTGTTTGTCATCCATCAGACTCAGACTCATAGTCGCAGTATCGTGCATAGAAGTCATGGGCACTCCTAGCCCTCTTGGAGTCCCTCATAAGCAACATATCTTTCTCTTCAATCTCTCTCCTAGCCTTAGCGAACTCTTTCTTCAGTGTCAGGACCTCATGTGTCTGCTGCTCATCCTTTCCGTCCAAAGTCATGATCAAATTCTCAGCCTCATAGTATCTAGCCCTCCACTGATGCTTCTCCCGACTTTCCATAGCTAGATGCTCCTGATACATCTCCTGGGTAGGTGGGAGTAGAGGCAAAGGCATGGTAGGAATAGATGCAGACACATATCTCATAGAGGGGTAAGGCATGCCAATCTCCTCAGCTTGGTTTATTACCCACTGTGTATAGGCCTCATGAGCAATACCGGACCTTACACCCATATGCTTCACCTCTTTTTTCCGAAGCTTAGACCAAGCTTCCATGAAATCCTCTTTTATGCCGGTGGGAGCATTGGAATAGTGAAAGAAATAGGGAGCCGTAGCAAGATTGATGGGTTTATCTTTCATCGGGAAACCAAATTGCCGCAAAGCAAGCTCCGGGTTATAGTTGATTCCACCCCGGGTACCAAGAAGATGTACATTAAGAAACTTTCCACCACCAAGGATGATTTCCTTAACTCTAGAAGCGGGAGTGAGCCAAACCACTTCATTAGGAGTGAGAGCCATAATCCTTTGTGAAATAGACCAATTCCCCGGATTGTCGTGAAAAGACTGCGGAAGGTGCGAAATAAACCACCTATGGAGGAGAGGCACACAACAAAGAATGTATCTGCGACCTTTGTCGGAACGATCGTGAATAGCATGGTATGTGTCAGCTAGCAAAGTAGGAACCGGATTCTTGGAGTGGAAGATTATAATAGCATTCATGTCCACGAAGCCATCAAGATTCGGAAAGAGAATAAGCCCATAGATGAGAAGTGCAAGAATAGCCTCAAGAGTGTCCTGACAAGTGGTATTGAGGTTGGCTTTCCCAAGAAGATACTCTGAAGTGAACCCTCGGATGCGTGCCTTAGTGACAAGATTCTTGGAGACATCGGTGGTCTTGAGATAGAGATCTTTAGCAATAACCAATGGAGTAGGAGGATTCTCAAGTCCCGAGAAAGGTATCCCCTTAGCAATAGATAGATCCATCAAGGAAGAATAAGCCTCTAGAGTAGGCACCAACTGAAAGTCTGGAAAAGTAAAGCACCGACACTCCGGATCATAGAATTGCACTAGAGTGTGCACAAGCTTCTCATCCACATTAGTCTGGAGAATAGAAAGTAAAGCCCTGTAACGACGTCGGAAACCAGTCGGATCCTCAACCTTGAGTGCCAAATCTCTCAAACTAGCCAAATCCACTTCCTTGAACTTGTAGGACTTAGTTTTCTTCGTCCCTACAATGTTTACAAATTCAACTTGTCTAAGCCCTTCGATAACAATGCATGACAAAAGTTTATGCATGTATGCATGAATGCATGATTATGTTCAAGTTCGGAGAAAACATGGTGGGTTGAAGTTCAAAGTCAAGGAGCCATGGGTGGACACGGTGTCCGGTGAAACTAGGGCTTTAGGAAATAGTAACCGGGTTCTAAAAAAGGTTCCCAAGTTGCAACCTCTCCGACGTATATCACGGTGTCACGAGACAAACACTCGCTCCATGATTATCCGCGGAAGGTCTAACTTGAGTGTAGTATCGTGTGACGACTAAAACTCGAGACAACACTCGGTTTAGCCTCCGCACTACGTCCTAGAAAATGGCCATGGATGGGTTTGGTTATCTACGGTTCATAGCGTCATAGAACAATTAGAAGTAAAGTGCCTAAACGCGACAACACGCGCCGACAACATCACCCCCAAAATGCCTCAGCTATGTGGGATTGATCGCATAATCCAAAACACGAGGCAACCCCCGGAATGAATTGTCGATTATATCCCTCCTAAATCCTAAGTTCACTCAGCCCGGGTGCAGGACTTTTGATATTCTCACCCCACACGTTTGCAAGAAATTAAACATTTATTCACATAGGAAAGCAAGTAAAAGAAACAAGTAAAAATACAAGCGCAAGCGTGGAAATAAAGACTAGGCGTAACTCTCGAATCTCCCCAGTGAAGTCGCCAGTTGTTTTACCTTGGTTTTCGGGTGTCAAACATTGATTACGTTTGAACCTTTTTAACCGGTGATATCTTATTTTTTCTTGGGAAGGGAAAAAGTAAGCAAAACCCTTGAGAATCGAGGTCCGGGAGTTGTTTTCGCTACGGGAAGGTGTTAGGCACCCATAACGACTATAGTATCCTATAGGAACCGTCTTTAACTTCTACGCGCGCGCTTTATTTTTAAATGCTATTTTGAAAGATGTTATTTAAACCTAAGAGTTTTCTAAGTGAAGAATTGGAGGGAGAAGAAAGTGTTTGAATTTTTGTTTTATTTGAATTGAAGGAATTTTGTTCCTTGCCTACGTACCCGATTAAGGGATCAAATCCGCCGTAGTTCTCTTCCAAAAAATGTTTTTGTTTTTGTTGGTTGATTTTAAGTTTGAAAATGAATTTTGAAGAATAGAGATTGAGAGGCCTCAAGGGCATGAGAATTTAAGAAAAGGTGAGGTTTGATTAGTCATTTTGCAAAAGAAGTCAAGTATGATTATTTTTCATTGAAATTTGATTAAGAAAATGAAAAGGGAAAATACAATGGGATTTTGATCCCAAGGTTTATTTTGAAGATGGTTTGAATGAAGTTTGTTCATATTTTTTGGAAAGTTGATTTTTCTAAGTATAAATCCTAAACATTCATCTAAACATACAATCCTAAACATACATCTAAACATGCATATTCTAGCTATTTATCTAAAGTGAAGTGTGTGCATGTGTCGGTGCTTGTGTCGGTGTACATCATTAGAGTCCATTGTCCTTATTACATCATTGGCCTAGATACATTCTATGGTCTTGCAAGAATTAAAAATGGCATAAAAGTAAAATACAAGAATTCCTAAGCTTTTACATTCTAATTTTTGCATGAATTTAAATGGCACGAAATTAAAGTGCAAGAAATGAAACTAAAATTGAGGGATGAAATATGCTCATGAAACATGAAAGGAAAAGGGTTAGTAGCACAAAAATATAGAAAAGAAATGGAAATAAGTAAAGAGAATTAAAGTAACTAGAAATTAACCAAGAGATAACCAAGAACTTAATCAAAAAACATGATGAAATAGTACTTGAAAGATTACTAAAATTCTAAGGCAAAACTAAGGCCTAGAATCCTCACATCAATGGTAACATTTCAAAAGTTTTAATTCAATCATGATGTGAGAAATCAAGGGAAATTAGTATGCAATATGATCATAGTATTTTCAAGCCTATTTGCACTTTATTTAACACAAGAAAATCCACTTATTTACACGGTAAAAAGGTCACAATAAGAAGAACACATCCAGCAGCAAACATACATCAAATCAAGAGGCAAATTTACTCAAGAACATGCGCATTCAAAGTTACAAATGTATGCCGAAATCATGATCCAAGATCGCTCCAAAAAGTACACTAGGTTTTGCAAAATAAAGTGAACCAAAGGCTCACAAAATATGGCACATAATTTTTGAAGTGAGTCTTAGCATGAATTCACATTCCACAAGCAAATGACAAGTATCAATAACTAATCACACAATACTCACACAAACCTTAGAAATTTTTAACACAAATGTATCAAGAATTAAAAGAAAACGAGATCAACACAAACCAAATTATTTCACCTGCTTTGGATCGAAATCAACATACGAGATACGTCAACAATCCTAAAAAAAAAATGTCAAGAAAGCTACAAAGAATTTTGTGGAATTTTTACATAAAGGAGGACATGCAGGGGGTGTAATTAGCATACTGGGGGGTGTGTACAGCAAGCAGGAATGGCAGGAAACAAATAGAACACACACAATTGGGCTTGGGTTGAGCTGGAGCGGGTAAGATCCATAACAGAAACGGGTCAAAACCATGGGTAATTGGGTTGAGTATATAAAGATTTGGGTTGCTAAAGAAAACCATTTGTTACCAACTAAAGAAAAACGTGAAACAGTCCCTCTTTCTCTCAAGTTACAGCGCCGCCCCCTACTCATCTTCTCCGGCAAGGCATCAGCTTCCGGCACGGTGGCCGGTGGTGGCACCACCGTGCCGGAGTTTCAAAACTCCACCAAACTTAGAAAAAAACACATGTTTCAAATCCTCTCTTTTTCCTCTAATCAAATCCGATCTTACAATCTTCAAAAACCACGCATAAAAGACTAGATCCACAAATCCTTGAAATGAAAATTTGGTGAAAAGATTACCTCCGTTTCGTTTCAAACTTCGATTCTGAACTGGACGGCCTTAAACCTCGAATCGCTTCCTCTCCGTTCTCAATTCTGGACGGTGCAGATTCGCTCACTCTTCTTCATTCTGAAACCGGCTTCCTTCTCTGAACCACCCTTTGTTTCGCCTTCAGGATGTGTTGCCGTATTGTGCTTCACGCATTCAACGCTGAACCACGATTCTGTTCGTTTTCCTTTGCGGCGGAAACGGCCCGAACTTCCTCTTCTTTTCACGAATTCTTCGATTCAGAAACTGTTGCTGCTGCGTTGTTTTTGCTGCTGTCCCTCACGTTCAAGCTTCATTGCATTTCGAGTCCGCTTCCGACATGTCCTTATGCTTGATTCGACTCTGATCTGCTCTTTATTGTTGTCGTAACGTGATTCCGATCCTGTTCAGTTGTGTTTCTGTTCGTGGTTGCTGAATTGGTGTGGTGATGGATTTCGAATCTTGTGTTGGTGATAGTGATACGTTGAGGTTTACGATTCGTGAGGATTTATGATTCGATGAAAATTGGCGGAATTTGTGAGTTTGTGATGAGTTTTGGGGAAGTTATGGAGGTCGAAGGTGGTGGCTGAAGGTGGTTAAGGTGGAGATGTGGTGGTTGTGGAGGTTGTTGAAGCTTTTGGCTATGGTGGAAGTTAGTTAGAAGAGAGAGAAAGTTGTTAGAAGAGAGGGAAAATAGAGAGAAAATAATTATGAAGTTTATGATTTTTTTTGGAGTTTTTTGTGAAAAATGATTCATTCCTTTAACCTTGACCAACTTTGACCTATTTATAGGTGATGTGGGAATGCTTGGACCAATGATGGACTGCCACGTGGCACTTGACTTGTAACAAACCTTGACTTTGACTCTAACAAACTTAAAAAGGGATTAAAATGCAAATAACAAAAGTACGAGGACCAAAATGAAAAATTAAACTAAAATTGAACTGAAAAAGTAAATTGAAAATTAACGTAAAGCGAGACGATTAAAAGCAACAAAGCAGATTAAAATGAGTCAGAGATTTTATGTGAAATGACCAAAATGCCCCTAGGGACTAAAATGACTCGAAACGACTCAAATGCGATTTCAAAATGGATTTTTAACAGGGAATTGAAGCAAGAGCTTATACAAGCGAATTAAAAGACTCAGAGACAATTTCTAGAATTTAAACAGGGCTTTAACACATGAAAAGACTAAAATGCCCCTAGGGGCAAAACTGACTCAAAAATGACTTCAAATGCAATTTTAAAATGGGTTTTGACATGGGATTGAAATGAAGACTTATTCAAGCTATTTGAAAGGACTCAAACAAATTTTCAAGGATTAAAATGAGTTGAATGCAGGAAATGACTAAAATACCCTTTTATGTGAATTTTACAACTATCATTGAAATAAAATGCAGGGAAAGATGCAATTGATCAGAGCCAGTTCAAATGACTTATAATGCAAGAAAAGGAGAATTGAATAAGTATTTTTAGGTCCAAAATTAGGGTATAACAACACCTAACCACCATTCATACATCTTCATCATTCTCACAAACATTCCAACCCATTACTTCATCCAACACATCAAATTTTTCCCACAAATTCGACCTAACCCTTATTTCACAAACCCTAACCACCCAATCTTCATCTTCCTCAATCCCAAAACATCCAAACAATCTAACCTAACTCCACAAATGGCCTCAGCATCCAACAAACGCTCCAGAACAACCCGCAGCACCCAATCAACCCAACCACCACAACAACCCGACTATGAGAAGTTTCAGGATGACGAACATGCCGAGAGGTTTGAAAAGATCAAAGGGTTTAAGTTTTCTGGTGAAAGGAGGTTTGATTTCATCAACCTTCAGAGGTATCCTCAATTTGAAACAACTATAAGAACGCTTGGGTGGATGTGGTGGGCCTCAAGCCACAATACAAAGCTTGGGCTTCATTCATTCATTCTACCTTGGAAAGTGTTTCTGCTACATCTGAGTTACCTATGGAGAGGTTGTATATTCTAGAGGCCATTATCTTTGGCTATGGGATAAATGTTGGGCGACTGATCAATTTGAGTCTTAAGGAAATGGCAAATTGCGGGACTTCGGTGCATTTGGGGCACGTTTGCTTGATTAATGCTTTGTGTAAGAAGGAAGGTGTCCCGGAGGAGCTTGGAGACATCATGCTTAAGGAAAAGGGAGCTATTGATGATACTGCTATGGTGAAGTTTGAGAAGAAGAAAGGTCGTGAAGGGCCACCGGTTCAGCGAGAGCGTGGAGGACCATCTCAGGTACAGCCCATGCAGGAGGATGCGCCTCAATACCCACCACTACACCCGATGATGCTTGATTACTTGGGAGGTATGGCTTGCTGGGCTCAGGATACATCATCACAGCTGTATGTGGACGGTCCTTACTTTGGAGCGGAGCTTTCTCTTGCTGCTGATCAGCACCGTCAGAGGTCCCTTCAGAGCAATGCTTTTGATAGGTTTGGCACTGAAGCCAACATGGAGGACTACATTATGGAGCAGAGGAGACGGGCTGGAGAGAGAGAGGGTCGCCTTCGATCTGACTTTGCTCGTGGGAAGGCAGCTAGTGATTAGAGCGTAAATGAGTTTTATGCTGGTTTGCAGGGTGATCCAGAGGCCACTGATGACGATGAGCAGTGATGGACTTGAGTCCAATTTTATTTTTCAACTTTCTATCTTTGTTTCGTTTATTTTGATGTAATTTTCATTCCGTTGGAACATTTTGTTGGTTTGCACTTTGTTTAACTTTAATTTCCCCCCGTTTGTAATGCTTTCCTTTGTTTATTATTAACGAATCTGTTTGTTTGTGGAAATTTATCAGTCTCATAACAGTGTTATACCAATGATATGCCAAAGAGTTCAAGGAGGATGATGCCTAATTGTTTCAGAGGGAAGTGTTCATCAAAGGAAATAGGTAGCCACAACTCCCAGATATCTAAACTTGTAAGGTCCATAGCCAAATTCTTATTTTTCCAATTTTACATATATGAGTGTTCCATGCAACTGCTGTTTCTAGAACTTGCGATATTTCTCTATTTGTTAATTGGTCTTGTTTTGTACACATTAAGGCAAAGTGCTTGGTACCTTGAGCCTTTTTGAGCCTACCTTGATTTATGCATTATTTATCCTTTGTAAAGCCAATTTGAGCCATTAGGTATAGATCATTTTTGTTCGGTGACGAGACATGTTACAAACCTAGATGGCCCTAGGAATGAAGGTCCCACGTATTTGCTTGAAGTAAGCTCTTTAGGTTATGTAAATGTTCAAGTTTGGGGTTGCTTTTGGAATTAGCAACTTACTAAGTTTTGGGTGGGGGTAGTAGAGAACTAAGAGAAGAGAAATGATTCAATTTTATATGTTATCTCTTGAAAATAAAGCAAAAAGCACTTGAAATGGTGCAAAAAAAAAAATTAATGAAAAATGATGAATGAAAAGAAAAGAATCTTGTGTATGAGACCAACAATGTTTATATGTCTCAGAAAAAAATAATAAGTTCTCTAGTACTCTTTGTGTTAAATTTGAAAGGAAGGATTGTTTTTTTTTTTTGTGCCAAGGATATCCAAGTAGTATGAGCTTAACTTCATTGTTTTATAACACTACTTCCCAAATATATCCACCTTTCACCTAAGCCCCGTTATAACCCTGAAAGACCTTGACAGTGTGTACTTGACTCTGACTTTGATTGACAGTTTAGAAATTTTTCAAGCTTATGGTAATACAGCAGACCTGCATGATGATTGTGTGACCCTATTCAAACAATTTCGTGGAGTTGTGGATTTGGAGGAAAGAGCTAGGCATCCGGTACATCATTACACCGGAAAGGAGTGAACTTTTTAAGCATATCATTGGTTGGTAAGTTGTTATCTCACTGCGACTTTTCCATTTGCAAATTGATTCCTTGAGGACAAGGAATGGTTTAAGTTTGGGGTTGTGATGACAGTGCATCAACACTAGTTATTTAGTCATATTTAGGTCTTTATTATAGCATTTAGAGAGTCAACTGCAATGATTTCATGGTGTAATCAAGCTAAAACAGGAACAAGTGCTCAAGAGAAGAAACTTCAAGAAACCAAGGAAAATTGCCCAAGAATGAAGCATCGTGCCACGTTGGTGACGTTCGTGGCACGTTGAAGGAAGCGTGGGACAAAGGATTCAGCACTGGATATTTCGTGGCACGAAGAAACATGCAACGTGCCACGATGGTTGATTTTGTCTGCTGCCACGTAGGATTAATGAAGCATCGTGCCACGACCAGCCCGTAACGTGGCACGATGATGGGCTTTTCTGAAACTCTAATTTTCTTTCTATAAATATCCAGCTGCTAGCAAGGGTTTTGGTACTGATTATTATTACGATTTTGAGCATCAAGGACGACAGGAGACCAAGGAACGAGCCCTGAATCTCATACCAACACTCCGTTGGTTAGATTTATGTATGTTTTCTCTTGTTATTTCTTATGATTGTTTAGCTATGAGTAGCTAAACCTTTAGTTTGGTTAAGCCATGATGAAACTTTTGTAATATATGATTTTGTAGTTGAACTCTCTATAATCAATGCTATTCAGTTTTTATTCAGAATTACTTGTGTTTATTGCTTTTCATGATTATTGTTTTGTATGACTACTAGCCCTAGCTTCTTGCAATCACATGAATTGATCTTAGGAATTGAATGACTACTAGCCCTAGCTTTTAATCCTGAAATAGTAATTTTGTTTAACTCAACACTAGGAACCTAGAGATAGGAAATTGAGGGTTATGATACATGAATTAACGTTCCAATATTGCTTCCGCGGTTATTCAATCACGTTAAGAGATTAATAGGGTTATAACTTAGGAAAGGGCTTTGATGCGAGAGATTGATCAAAGTCACTTAGTTAATTTATCGTAAAAACTGAGTAGTAATTGAGAGTAGAGAGAGGTAGACTTTTTCATATAAAGCAATAGTGGATTCACCGGCTTAACCATTCATCTCGACATAATTTTCTTTCAAACTCTTTCAACTTTAATCAACTCTGATTAAAACAAACTTTTTCTGCCTAGGGCAACCAAATATAAATTTTACACATCCTAACGTATACCGTACTTGTTATAATTGAAACTAACACAGTCCTTGGATCGATATTTATTACTACTTCGATAGTTTTTGGTACACTTGCCAGATATCTATCAGAGTGATCATGAGGGTTGTATTTATAGTCCCTCATGGGTTTGTTTTAGCGTGACTTAAACTCCAAGTAAGTTGGGCTTTAGGTCTTTTTATTCGGTTCTGGATGCTTCAAGAATCTGGCTAAGGCGGGGCCCTATGAAGGGCGCGCCTAGGCTTCAGGAGCCTCTCCGGAGGGCGTATGAGCCTCTATAGAGGGCTTTTAGGCCCTTAGGAATTTTATGACGGTCCACCTTAGTAGAACAATCATTAACCAAACTTTACCTACTCGACTAAACATTGGATTAACATATCCTATTTTTTTAGAATCAAAGAACTAAAACAAAACAAATGTTTTTAAGTTAACTTTTATGATAGTTATTTTTAAGTCAATTTTGTTATAATAAAATGGCATATACATGATTGACAACCTATTTTATATATTTTAAGTTAACTTTTACATTGTCATTATTTTTTTTTTGGTACACTTTTACATTGTTATTTAATGATGATGAGTGTCTGAAACTCGTACTCAACATAGTTTTAAGCACAGTCTATTTTATTAGTTAAAACTGATATGGACCGCACCAAATTACACAAGCCCCTTATAAATTTAGCAGGATCCATGTGAATTTAATATAATAAAAGAGAAATCATGTTAAAAACTATGTGTTAGAAGTCCTTTCTCCTTGTTAAAAGTTTTTTTGAAAGAATTATTAAATGTTAACTATTATTCAAAAAAAAAATAGTTAACATTTAATAATTTATTCTCCTTCAAAAAAAAACATTTAATAATTTATTCAAAAAAGACTTTATAATACACATACTTCTTTAGAGTGACATGTTGATTTTACATATTCCCTTAACAATTTAATTTGACAAGAAAATTATTAATTGGTCAATAGTTTTATGAATTAAAATTTTAATAATAAATACAATAATTTTTTAAAGACACTCGGTATCGGCCCAAATACCGATTAATCTGGGGAGTGCAATCACAATATCCACTTATTGGGTTGGGGGGCTACCAGATTAAATCTTTGTATAGACTAGCCAGCCAAAATTGACACCGACTTGAATCGAACATGAGACATTGAGATGAACATGCTTGAAGATCTGGTGTCAATACCACTAGGCCAACACAAAGGAACTTTAATACAATAAATGTCTACTTGAAATAGGCTAGAATTACCTTGTTAATGTTTGTAAATGTTTGAAAAGTTTTGCTGTTAGTCCCCCTTTCTTTTGTTTTGCTCTTTTTTCTATTAACGCATAGTTGATGCACTTTGCATATACAACTTTTAATAAAAATTAATTAATTCAATAAAATTAATAAATATTAATTTAATAAAAAAATGAAATTTAAATTAAAATAAATAAATTATTTATATTTTTCACAAATATTTAAATGGAGAAATAAATAATAAAATCATTATAAAATTTTTGTATAAAATACTTTTTTACTTAATGTATAGAAAACATTAGAAAAATGAGTTTCATGCATAAATATCCACACAAAAAGAGATTTAAAGGGAGGGACATTAGTACTCCTATTATTTTTGCCCAATGTAAATCTTGATATTACTGCATTTTGAAGGAGTATGCATATTTATCACCTAAAGGGATGATGACTTGTTGCACAATTTGAGATAAAGTAGGAAACATTTGAAAAATTTGATAGGGAATTCGCTAGTGACTGTTTAAAGATATATTCATTCACAATATATGGTAACATCTTACTGATAGCATAAGGAAAATTGAGGGTTTAGATAAAGGGGGGTCACACTAAGCATCATTTCAGATGTTGATGTATTACCATTACCCAATAGCCCAATAAAATTATCTAAGATAACCTTGATCTCTTCTTTTATGCTACTTAAAAGGGAAGTGAAAATATGATGACTCATTGTTGAGTTAGATCTAAGCACTCTATCCTTAAGAAGAGTTTCATAAGAATATTGAGAATGCAACATGGTCCAACATAATTTCAAATTACTTGCATTGTTGAGACTGATTAAAGATTTAATGTTAAGGCCACCTTGATCTAAAGGTCTATAAAGCTTCTTCCAAGATACATAAACTAGCTTTCTCGAAGTCTTTGAGTATTTATACATGCCATGAATAAATTGAAATACTATAGGTGAGCATACTTTGAATCATAAACCTCACTAATTGGACTCTACCGACCATGGTGAGAATACTAGCTTTCCAATTTGACAAATTCAGTTTTATCTTGTCAGTTATTGGTTGTAGATGATTGACTTTTGGCTTGCCTTTAAAAATTGGAACTCCAAAGTAAATAAAGGGGAGAGAACCAATTTTAAAATCTAAAAGATTGAATATCTGACCAAGTCTATTCTGAGAAATTGAATTGGAGAAAATAGTTGATTTTGCAGTATTAGTTACTTGACATGAACTTAAAGCATGTCTTCTGAATAAATATTTAAGAGGTTTCGATCCTGAGATATTGCCTTTGCAATATATCATCAGATCATCTGCAAAAAATGAATGAGAAGATACATAGATATTCCTTGTTCCTTTTATTCTTTCTAACTTTCCTTCATCCACTAGCTTTGAAATGCTTTTACTGAGAACATCCTCAGATAGGCATAATAGGATAAGGGAGAGAGGATCTCCCTGCCTGACTCTTCGATTAGCATTGAACTATCCATGTGATTTCCTATTGATATAAATTGAGAAGAAAGCAGATTTTAGAATCAAATGAATCCAGTTACAAAAAGCATCATTAAACCCCAAAACTTATAAGAAATTTTAGCAGGAAGGACCATTATAGAGTGTCAATTAAATGTCTTTGTTATGTCAATCTTAAGATCTAAATTTCTTCCATATGATTTGTTGTGGAGTAAATTAGTTGCTTCAGAGGCAATGAAGAGGCATAAAATCAAGAACTAATAAATGGCTATCAAAGTACCAGGGAGCTTTCTTAAGGATTCTCTGCAAGTCAAGATGATGGTTAAAGTGGAAAGTATAAAGTCCTGGCCTAATTTCTTGAATTGTGACACCCTTGAAGGACTCGAAAAAGTTTCAATTTTGTCCATCATCATATAAGACCTAATCGGCCTATTGGTAAGGAACGATCGACGAGGCGAAGACGAGGATTTGCAATGGCAGCAAGTGTTTCATCATTGGGTCGTGTTGGAAAAAAAACTTATTTATACATCTAGTCCCCTACAAATAGGAGTCACTTAAGTTTTGGCCCCTGAATTTGCTAATTCTTTCAAATTTGACCTGCAAATATGAATCACTTGAGGTTGAAATGATATTGTTGTGATTCAATTTAGGTTGTGATTCAGTATGTTCCTCTTATTGATTGTGTTGTTGTTCGGTTTATCAGAGGTAAGGTGATAGTGGTGGTATGACGGTGGGTGTTGGTGGTGGATTTAAGGTTAAAAAAGATGAACATTGGGATTGGTTTTCTGGAATTTTGGTTTGGAATGAAAATAAGGGTATTTTTGTCCTTTCACTTTGAAAACACAAGTGAGAAATACAGTCAACACTATCAAGTCTGCTAATCAGTGATGTGTCTATGATTAAATCTCAAGGTGTCTATGATTAAATAACGTCAAATTTGAAAGGATTGGCAAATCCAGTGACCAAAACTCAAGTAACCACTTTTAGGAGGGACTAAATGTATAAATAGGCCAATAAAAAATTGAACCCTAACGAAACTTCTTTTCGTTTCACTTCCGTGATTCTTACATGCTCTCATCGTCTCATCTCAATCTTCTACTACTCCTTTGCGTTTTTGTATTTAACTTTTTGTGTTATAAGTAAAACAAGTTCTGAAATTTGATATGTCCGATGAAGATTGAGAAAAGAACACGGTTGTGCTTGATGCTCTGTTGCAGTGGAGGTGATCCTTCGCGGTGCTCTTCACGGCGGAGGAGACTTGTGCCTTCAAGCACGTTAGAACTCTGATGTACAAGGTTCGCTGCAACGTAATTTAGTCCTGGCCACAAGGTTCGTTAGAACTCTCTAAATTAATAAATTATCGATAAACAAACAAGGTTCGCTGCAACGTAAATTAGAATCTTGTTTAGTCTATGCCTCTGATGGTTAAATTAGAACCTCGTCACAAGGTTCGCTGCAACGTAATTCTAAGAGGCATAGACTAATTTGCCTTTTTGTTTGGTATGTACAGTATAATTACTTAAAAACTCTTTAAATTAATAATTATTAATTTATCGATAAATTAATAACTCTCTAAATTAATAAATTTCTCCGATCCTGACATTATTAATTTATAGAGTTTTAACTGTATTTTGCTGTGTAACCTGGATTTGAGTGGTTGTTGAAGTTTTGGATTCTTCACTCAAATCCCTTCAGTTTAGATACAAATTTCGTATGATTCGGATCAGAAACGAATTCGAAAAACACGTTTGAAGTTTGGTTATTGCTGCAGAAAACTGCTTACGGGTTTAGACGTAGATTTTGCGAATGAGCTAAACTGCGAGTTTTAGTTAATGGAATGGTTCCATAACTGAACCTATGTACTTGCTAGAATTGGTAAGAGTTTGGATTCATGGTTGGACTGAAATTGGAGCTTGCGGAATGCATAAGCTGCAATTAAGCTATTTGGAGAAGAGTGCTTATGGAGGACTGAAGCATGGCAGTAGAGATTAAACAAGCTGATTGGGAGATGAGCTTAAGCCGTTTCAGATTGTTTAATGGTGAGTTCATATTAAAATAGTACTTCCCACCTTTGGGGTTATTTATGTGAGATTGTGTGAGAAAACATGAAATTATAGGTTGTTTTGCATGATTAGTTTCCCCAAATGAATGCATTTTATTGTTGAATGATTAATGCTTGATTTGCCTTGCCAAAACCTGTTTTTTCTGTTGGTTTAAGAATGAGAAGAAAGTCCGAAAAGTAAATTGCAGGAAGTGCTGAAATGTAGTGCAGAAATTGAGTTTATTTTTTGACTGGCTAATCGGTTAGCCCTTTTAGCTAATCGGTTAGAATATACCGCTGTTACAAAAAAAAAAATGAATTTTTATAGAGGCTAACCGAGTAGCCATGTATGTTAATCGATTAGCCTCCTGCAGAAACTCAAAATTTGTATTGTTTTTTATTACTTTTGTCTCTCAAACCTTTTTAAACGATTAGGGACTTATCTTGTGATTCCGGAACATTATAAAAGGGGCATGGATCAAGTAATTAATTCCTAAAACAATATCCTTGCATTTAAGAGAGCATCTATGAGAAAGAATTAAGAATTTTAACTTCGTACAGGTTATGGGATATTATAGAATAGGTTGAACTAGATGTATACCTACATGGAATAGATATATAATATGTTAAAGACGGGATTACTATACGTCTTTATTATGAGTTTCAGAATATTTAAAATATGATTAAGTCGTGTCTTTCGCTGTCCACGCTAGTGGGACACGAAATGTTCACGTTAGTGGGACGGGATACTTTCCGTAAGGATGGCCCGCACGACGACAAGATAAAATGTGATTAAGTTGTGTCTTTTGTTATCCACGCCAGTGGGATACGGAAGGTTCACGCCAGTGGGACGGAACACTTCCGCAAGGATGGCCCGCACGACGACAAGAGGAGTCCGATGTTAGCCTCAGATAGGAATTTCATCGGTTATGTATGGGGATATATCCGGGGTTACTCCACTCGAGTCCATTCCGTAAAATGAACTCAGATAATAAATGTTTGTTCAACACTAACTTTCTAACATAATATGAAAATGAATTTGAATTATTATATGATTATAACTATGACAAGATACTATGATAGTATACTAACTAGTGATCCTAGGTATCCCCCGATCGCTAAGTTATGCAGAACAAAATAGTAAATCCTGAAATCAGGTATATGTAGAGACAGATAGCGATCATAGGTTCCCTGAGATTGCCTACAGCCTAGGATAGGTGGAACTCAATGAGAGATCCTGTCTCACCCCAATCCGTTTTATTTTTATTTCAGATGCACAGGTTTCTCGCAAACAGGATTGTTGGCATTCAGGAGTAGCAGAAGAAGTTGGATGATTTATGTTTACTTGTCTTGTACTAGTAGGAGTTTTGCAGATGCTATGTATATGTACACGCCAGTGGTACTCTTTTCAGATGTATAAGACAAGTAATTCTATAATTTGTTCATAGGAATTTTGTTATTATTGTAATTTTAATGTATCCAGTACTAAGTTTAACGTGCATGCTAAATATTCTAGATAAATTTAGTATGGGTGTTACAGCTCCACATGGAGCTTAACCTGTCCCATCGCTGATGAGTCATAATTTAGTCTAGTTTTATGCATTATTTAGTATCGTTTTATTTAGATTTGGTTTTATTTTATTTTAATATTATTTCCTTTTTAAATCTTTTACTTTAAATTGCATTTTATTATATTTTAGGAACGAATATATGGTGGAAGGTGTCTTGGAGCAAAAGAAAGAGGACTGGAGCAAATACAATACAAGAATACGAAGATACGAGACAAAAATATGTCTCTACCAAGTCAGAAGCTTGGCACGGCCCGTGGCAACATGTGGCACGGCCGTGCCACCCTCCAGGACCACTTTTGCTGCTTTTCTTCAAGCCCAAGTTACTCCGTTGCAGCTTTACTGTTTTGCCCTTATAGTAGCTTAGTTTCTAAGTCAATTGTAAAGCTATAAATAGAGTAGCACTCCATCATAAACATTCATCTTTTGTTCTTGGAATAAAAGTTCACTTTTATATTATTGTTCTTTTACTTTATTGCTTTCTCTCTTCTTCCCCCATGTCTACAATGAACGTTAGTGAGTAGACTCTTCTTTGTCTTGGGATTGTTGGATAAGTCTAATAACGTAATCCGGATCAAGCCAAGCCTTAAACCCTAATTATATGTTACCTTAATTCCTAATCTAAATTCACCGTTTTAACATGAATTAATTATTATCAAACTGTGGAAGCGAACGCGGAGGGTTTGATAATGGTTAATTCATCATCACAGATATCAATTCATAAAGCGAACGCGGAGCTTTGATATCCGAACAAGTGAATTTAGACAAGGTTTGCGAAACATGAGAATAGTCTAGCAAACCTTGGGACACATAAAGTTTCGATCTTCAAGGGTCCCAAAGGCAATCACCCATGAGAATAGGTGTGGTTGTTGGAGGGATACACTCACTGACTTCGAGAGAAGCTGTGATATGCTAAAGAGAAACTTGTCCTAGAAATTAAGATTAACGCATAATTATAAGTTTAAGGCTTGCTTGTGAAAAGATTCGTTGTTATGATGAACCAATAATCCCAAGGCTCTTTTATTATTATTATTGTTATTTACCTTCAGCAACTAAACCTCCCTTTTTATAATCTTTCTTCCTTCCTAATCATTATCTAAAAGTTAATCGAATTCATAACTCCCTAGCGGAACGATACTCTTTTACTACTATTACTTCGATAGACCGTGCACTTGCGGTTTGGCTCTATTAAGTTTTTGGCGCTGTTGCCGGGGAGTTGTTGTAATTTGATTAACTTTTTAATAGTGATTAGACTGAAAAAAAAAATCTTCTTCCTTATTTTATTTTATTTTATAAAAAAAAAATCTTTTGCTTTATTTTATTTTATTTTATTTTATATTTTGTTTATATTTCTTTCCTAAAAAAAAAAAATATATCTTTCTTCCTCTCTTTTAATTTATTTATTTATTTTTTCTCTATCTTTTAACTTTTTGATTTCAGGCATGGCTCAAAACTACTATCAATGGACTTCTACCCCTGTTTTACCTCCTTCAAGAGTTTATGGAATATTTGGTCATACCGGTGTTGAATGTCAACTAGGTAGTGTTAGAAATCCTGAGCAAATTGCTCAATTTAACCAAGGGTTTAGGAATAGGCAAAAAAAAATTCAAAACCCTCAAAATTTTTTTGGACAACAAACAACACCACCTGTTTTTAACAACCAAGGAGTCCCTCAAAAATCCGACTTGGAACTTTTGATAGAAAATTTTGAATTAGATAACATCAGGCATAACCAAGAGTTTAAAGTCAAAGCTGGAATTTTGAATGACTCTCTCAATAGAGTGGATTCTCTTTTTACTCACAACAAAGTGCTTGAGGCTCAAATCCCTCAAGTAGCCCAACAAGTAACCTCTTCCCCACAACCCTCCGGAGTCTTCCCGAGCCAAACTGAAATCAACCACAAAGGCCCGATTAATTCTATTACACTTGGGGATGATAAGAAATTAGAGGACCCTGTTGTAGAAACCAAGACAATTGAGGTTGGGGTAGAGAGTGAAAAACCAAACAGTGAGAAAGTTGTAGTAGAGAGTGAAAAGCTTAACATTCCACCACCATATAATCCAAACACTCCTTTACCACAAGGGTTTGATGAGTCTAAGTTAGATGAGCAGTTTAGGAAACTAATTGAAATAATTCAAAATAAGTTGTCATCTAAACTTAAGGATCCAGAGCGTTATTCCATACCATGTGTCATAGGATCAGAGAAAATAGAAAGAGCCATGTGTGACTTAGGAGATAGTGTCAGTTTGCTGCCATTGTCCCTTCGTGAAAGATTGGGTATAGGATAGAGAAACCTATTGACCGTCAAGCTAATGACACTAAAAGAGCGCTTCGTGGGAGGCAACCCACGCATTTAATTGTTTTTGTTTTGTTTTTCTTTGTTTTAAGTTGTTTTGTAGGTAATTGTCCAAGTACGATTCAAGAAAATGAAAATTTTTGAAGCCCTGTGACCAGAAAGGTGGCACGGCCCGTGCTAAGGTTGGCACGGCCGTGCCAGTGTTTGAAGCCAAAACAATGCCAAAGCCACAGAATGTTGGCATGGCCCGTGCCAAGGTTAGCACGGCCGTGCCCGACTCCTACACATCAATAACTTCAATTTTTCTCTTCTTCTCCATTCCTTCTCAAACACAAACCTCTCTCTAACTTCAAACTTCTCTCTAAAACCTCCATAACCATCAAAACTCAAACCTTCATATCTTCATCAAAACCTTATCAAACCAATTCAATTCTTCCAAAAATCAACCACAAATTCCATTCCAAACACAAACCACCAATCAAAAACAACTTTCATCCACCCAAACCAATAATTCACCAAAACCTTATTCAAACATAAAACCCAACCTTAAACCAATCCTTTCCACCAAAAATCTTCCCAAACCCTAAACCTTCAAACCAATTCAAACAAGGGTCAAATGGCTTCAAGAAGAAGTGGTAAGGAACCAGCAAGCTCTTCTGATCCTACCTCAAAGAAGCAAGCACAAGTCAAGAATCATGGGATCAAGTTTAAGGACAACTCACACAGGGACAGGTATAAAATTCTTATCTCCAAACCCATACATCCTTCTAGATATCCTGATTCTTATGATTTGAATGTGCTAGGACTTAAAGATGATGTTTATAGGCTGCTAGGACGGTTAGGTTGGACTGATTTGTTGACACCTATACGGGGTTATGAAAATTTTACTTATGAATTTTTAAGCTCAATTATTTTTACAAAAGATAAGTTGAATTTTGATAACCCCAACCATAGAATCACCTTCAGGCTAATGAATATTGATTATGATATGTCTCTTCAGCACTTGCCTTAGGTTTTGCAAACGAGGGGTATATCCATGATTCTTGGGATCCTAGCCTTAAGCCGGTTGACTATCAACCCACTTTCCTTTGAGAACGTATCACCAGTCTAACCCAATTTGTCTCTAGAGCCAACAAAACTAGCAACATTCACAACCCCGTACTTAGGTACCTTCAAAGGGTAATGACTTGCACTATTTGGGGTAGAACCGAGCTTGGAAACACTAGAACCGATGAGTTGTTCATGTTATGGGCAATGCTCTACAACCACCCGGTCAACACTTGCTTTTATTTGATTAAATCACCTAGACTTTGTCGGTACTAGACCGGCCGGTAAAGAAGATATAGTAGTGGTGGCATCATTACATACATAGCTAGGCATTTTGGCATTGGTGAGGATGAGGGGATCAAACAAATTGAGGGAAACAATAAACTTAACATGGACACCCTCATTGCTATAAATTTCATCAAACCTCGTCCACCACTCCATCACTAACTCAAAGCTTAATGTGCCTATTATGTTTTTACTTTCTAACCCATCTCGGACTACCACCGAGGTGGAAGCAAATTTGTTGTATGTTGATGATGTGCAGGTTCTTAGTGAGCAAGATGATGATGAGGGAGGCGATGCTAACTTGCACTATGATGTGGGAGTAGGTGCTAACTTGCACCAAGAGGAAGAATATCATGGCCATGAAGCAGGTGAGTTTAATGAAAACCAAAGATGGGCATGAATGCATAATAGAGTAGAAAAGAGGTAAGAATGACGAGGATTAATGAGTTGTTTATGTTGTGGACTATGCTTTATAACCATCATATTAACATTTGTTATTATTTGCTTGATTATCTTGTTTTAATTGTTAAAAAGAAACCGAATGATAAGGGTGATATAATGGTAGGTGGAATCATCACCTTTCTTGCTAGGACGTTTGGGGTGAGTGTGAATCAAGGGATCAAGAGGATAGAGGGGAATTATTATCTAGACTTATATACTACTTTGTCCTTCCTTAGAACTCATGACCCTACTCACAATTACCAATATGAATGGAAAATTATTAGAGCTTATTGTTTGATTATTCTATCTAATCCGGACTTAAATAATTCGGAGGTGGTGGAAAATTTTCTTTATGTTGGTACTAACCCACAGGTACATAATGATGGTGATGATGGTGGTGATAAAGCGGAGGTAGGTGCAAACTTGCACCATGAACAAGAAGCTGGTGGAAGCTATAATGATGAACGGTGTGAAGGTGAGAAAAACACAAGAAGGGGGGTTGAATTGTGTTTTTAAAAAATTCTTCGTTTCTCTGAACAACTGAATACACTGATCAGAAGCTAAGTGAGACAGCTTCTGAAGTGATGATCAGAATCTAAATGCAGCGGAATAAAACAGAGAGAGAGAAGAAGAACGACACAAAGCAATTATACTGGTTCCTTCCACAATCCGGAAGTAGTCCAGTCCCCCTTGCACTTCCAAGGAGATTTCACTATGAGTAATATCTGATTACAAATGCTCAAGCACACAAGCAAGAGACTTCCAATGCTCAAGCACACAAGCAAGAGACTTCCTTTGCTCAAGAACACAATCAAGAGACTTCCTGCTCAAGCACAACTGCAAGAGACTTCCTAACTAAACAAAATTACACAGAAAATTGTTTAAGGTTGAACACTTGATATACAATCAGAGGTGCTCACAATACAAATCAGATACAGACTCAATGGACTTAAGAATTTCTAAGATATGACTTTGAGACACAGAAATTCTAAGTGAATGCAGAACAATTTCAGCAGAGGTTTGGTACTTGTGAAAATCTTTGTGAGTCTTTCGTTCAGCGTTCTTGCATTACCAATTCTCTAGGTCTTCACTCCTTTATATAGAGGTGTGAAAGAGACGTTGTGAAATTGCCAGCACACCAAAGAGTCGTTGTTGAAGCTTGATCTTTCACCAATGATCTTTTGCCTGATTTGGTTGTTGTCCTATGAAGAACAAATTTGAAATCCATTCCTTATCCAAAGGAACATCTATGCAGGCGAGACCGTATTCTGGAGCTGTTTTCTTGTCTTGAAGTGCAGACACAAAACAGAGTAGTGGAGAACGTGGTTGTACAATTCGTACAAAGTACAATGTCAACGCTTTCGTCCAAATTGCAAACACACACCTTCAAACACCTTTGAAATGACCGTTGCAAGCTCCACTAATCCTTTGTTTGTGTTTTCGAATCCAATAGACAGCTTTTGCATTGATGATTCTTCAATTCTTGATTCTTTGCAAATCCAGTTGATATTCAGCTTCTGGTGAAATGGCTTCTGATGAGGCAGCTTCTGATGATGCAGCTTCTGATGATGCAGCTTCTGATGAGATGACTTCTGCAGCTTCTGATGATGCAGCTTCTGATGATGTGACTTCTGGACCTCTTGTCTTCAGGAGCACTATTCTTCAGGAGCAGCTTACTTCAGGAGCGCTATTTCTTCAGGAGCAGCTTGACTTCAGGAGCGCTTTTTCTTCAGGAGCAAGTTGCCTTCAGGAGCGTCCAAGCTTCAAATTTTTGTTGTTTCCATAGCTCTTTATTTGCTCATTCAGAACCAATGATGATGTAACTTTATAATTATGGTCCTGTACACTTGAACAAATATTAGCTAATCCAATTTACAATTTTTAATACCTTGTTATCATCAAAACTCTTTAAGGTTTATTGTTAAACACATTTTGTTCCAACAATCTCCCCCTTTTTGATGATGACAAACAAAAGTATTTAAAATTGATCAATTGTTGTTAATCTAATTAACAAGTTGACTTTGGGGTTCTGAGGTTTGTAAGCTCAGAATCTGAGGTTTGTAAGCTCAAACTCCCCCTGAGTCTGATAGTCTTTAAGGTGAGGTTTGTAAGCTCCCCCTAAGTTCTATCCAGGTTAATTAAATTCATTTTGCGCGCAATAATTATTATCAGAGCTTAAAAGCAAAATTGAATCATTGAAAGAATTAACTTATAGATAAGAAGAATGGTTCAATTAACTTTACTTGAATTTTGATACTCCTTCGTTCATTCATAGCTTATACCAATAAGGTAAAAAGATAGAAGTTTTTCAAAAATTTCAAATGCCATTAATGGGGCTCAGAGCCTTTAAATACTTGTCACATATACTCCCCCTTTTGTCATTATCAAAAAAAATTAAAATAAATCTAAGCATAAAAGACAAAAAGATATGAGAAAAACTCAAACGTGAGAGAGTATACTAAGCAATGAACTAAATAAATCAGAGCAAAAAATCATGTATATTCAATTGTCAGAAGCAGCTAAACAGTCAGAATCAGTAAGCATTCAGAAGCAAAAGAAATAAGACAAGATGATTTCAGAAGCAAGGACTAAGAAAATAAAACAAACAACAAACAAAGAAAAACACAAGGGTGTGCAACTAAGGGTTGGTTTGTTGTTGTTTCTTCATCTCTTCCATTTCTTCAATCTTCTTCTTCAACAATTCTTCAAGTTGTTGTTGCCTCTGAAGAAGAGCTTGTTCCCTTTCTTTAGCTTCTTGCTGCTG
Organism: Medicago sativa; assembly: GCF_051527215.1. Lineage (NCBI taxonomy): Eukaryota > Viridiplantae > Streptophyta > Magnoliopsida > Fabales > Fabaceae > Medicago > Medicago sativa. Next base: position 65,016,039 of record NC_140751.1, on the reverse strand, counting down.
CTGTGCCATCTGTTTCTTCATAAGCTTACACAGCCTTGCTTCTCTGGTCAAGTAATCCGTTTCAAAGAAGAAAGGCTGGTTTGCCAAGAGCAGTGTAGAGCTTCTTACTCTCAGACTCTGATTCACATGCTCCATTACCCTTCTGACTGAAGCTTGCTTGACTCTGATGCATTTGGCCTTGATTTCTTCAATAACCCCAGCTGCCCGGTTCTGAAGAGATACCCAGGAGTCTTCATATGCACCTGTGAGATCAATCGTCCTTCTTTGATCCACCAGATTGTGCATCTGACTCAAGATTGTCAGAAGCTCAGAATTGATATATCCAGATTCCAGGATGTTTGTGGGTGGATGTTCAAGGATTTCAAGATCAGAATCACTGATTTCTAAATCTTGAATAGGGTTAGGAACTGGAATGGTAAGGTGTGTTTGTGTGTTAGAAGATGAGGGCTGGTCAGAATCAATGTGTGTGGTGGAGGTTGAGGCTTGAACATAGACTAGAGAGATGTCAACATCCATGGGAGTTGGTTCAGGAGAGTGTTCAGGTAAAGGTTGAAATTCAGTTTCAGATGGTGGTTGTTGTGGTGAAGTTGTTGTTTGAGTGTTGAGTTGGGGGTCAGTGATGGCTATTGGTGATTGTGGGGGTGTTGTGGGTTTTTGTGGTTCAGGTGTTTGTTGATGAGGGTTTTCTGAAACAACATTTTCAGAAGCAGCTGCTTCTGGAGTTGTTTCAGAGGCTTTTTCTGAGGTGGACTCAACATTTTCAGGAGGAATCATGTTGAGAGGTTGAATGCAAAGGGGTTGAGGGTTAAGGCGAAAGATAGAATCAATGACTCTTTCTCTCTGCTCAGCCAGTTCAGCTAACTTCTCATTAATTATGTGGCCAACTGGTTCATAAGAAGTTGACGAAGAGGGCTTATCGTTGGTTTTGGTTGATGTTGATTGGCTTTTTACTGGTTTTTGAAAAAGTTGAGCTAAGGGTACATCATCATCAGAATCATCAGAATCTGATAATGATGCGGATGCGGAATCTGAAGATATATTAATTACCTTTTCTGGTTCAGGATCAGAATCCTCTTTAGCAGATTCACTGGACACCTGCAACAGTTGCTTGGCTTCTGAAACTACAGACTCTCGTAGCTCAGCAGCAATTTCCAGAACTTTTTCAGCGGCTGCTTTCTTCTCTTGTAACTCTTTTAACTTCAAATCAGAAGCAGCTTGAGCTCTTAAGGTGATATGAGGAAAATCCTTGGTTCTCCTCAAGGCTGGCTTTCTCTTCCTCTTTGGTATAGCAGGTTGATCAAGAGAAATGTCAACACCCATGATCATCCTGGAGTCCATGTCTTCAATGGCTTCTTCAATAGAAGGTACTGATGGACTACCAATTTTGAGCTTGTCAGCAGCAACTTTTGCCTTTTTAGTAGGTTGTTCAACCTCTAGATATTGCTCTGCAGTCATCTTCCTTTTTGACTTTCTGCCTCTGGCTCGTGGCAGAGCACCACCATACATTTCCTCTGGAATATCTTCCAATCTGATTCTCTCATTGGTTGCCTCAAAATGTTCCTTGATATAGTACAATTGCACTTCAATGGGATCCTTCTTGCAGATGGGTGGAAAGTCCTTCATAAGATCAGACATAACAAGTGATTCACTTAAATCAGTTTGAAGTTTGGTGACTTCACTGATTAGCTTCATATTCAATAGAGTATGAGCATTAATGAATTTTCCAGTTTTTGTGTCAAGTAGCTGATCTGTGAAGCCTTGAGATTGACTGAGACTGTTCAAGATACCTCCTTGATAGAATATCTCTGAGAGGAGTCTTCCATAAGGAACCCAGGGTTTATCCAGTAGCTGACTCTGCTTCAAACACTCTACCAAGTACTTGAACACGTATTTGGGCACATTCACCTTTTCCTTCTTGATGAAGTGCTGGAGAAGGACCTTCTGAGCTAGATTTGGCTTCACACAGTCACCACTTGGAAACAGGGTCTCATTCTGAATCTTCAGAAGCATCTTGGTTTCCATGCTCAATTCAGCATATTTCTTCTCCTTCTCAGAATTGTAAATCACCAAGTTGGCTTGCTTTTTCCAAATGCGTTTTTCAGCAGCATCTGAAAGATCAATTCCAGAGTAGTATCCAGAGGCTGCAGCCTTGAGAACATACTCTATGTGCCATTGTGCAATTCTTATTGGAATACCACAGATGCTGGACCTGATTTCATCTTCAACAAATGGCGCAAGACCCATTTCTTCTCTTGTTTTCCCTTCTAATTCAGGATACATTAGCACCATTTGACTTTCCTCAGATAAGGATGCCGCTTTGTTGTAAAATTTTGCTCTTACCCAGAAGTGTCTAACCAGAGCTTCATATGTTGGTCCATTCAACATTCTGAAATAATCCATGAGTCCTTGCTCTTCATAGTAGCTTCTGATAGAACACCTATGAAAATTCAGAGAATCAAAGTCCACTGGATTCTCTATCTGAACTTGCAAATCCCATTCTTCCAATTTCATGCTTCTTCCTCTGTAGTCATATTCAGGGACCATTCTTGAAGTAGATACTGAATCTTTTCGTTGCGAGCTTGATGATGCCATTTGATGATTGACGAAGATTTGAAGAAGATGAAGATTTTTAGGGTTCTAAGATTGAGAGAATGCGCTTACTTCGCAAACGGTTTGAGAGCAAATGTGTTTGTTGTGAGTGAGTAGTGTGTGAATTGACAAAGTGTTAAAAGTAAAACGATTGCAATTCAAAAGAGACAAACAAACATAACATTAATGACAAAATTGGGGGCGCGTGAAAAGTACTTTCATAGCTATTAAATCATCATTGCCCTTTTTAGTTATACACCAACACATACAGGCCACGTAAGAAGTTCACAGAGTAACTACCAAGTTAGTGGGCCAGAAGTTACTTTAACAAGTAACTCCCAACGTTTCCACTAATTCAACTATTCAGAAGCAACAAATCCAGCTTCTGGACTTCAGATGCTGATGTCATCATCAGAAGCGAGTTTTCCTCAGAACCTCAATAAAGAGCTTCTGATGGACTACCGCTTCTGAACTAACTTCAGAACCTAAAATCCTATTCAGGAGCAAGCAAACATTTAATCAGACACGAAGTGCATGTTCAAATTTTTCTTTATAAAATCAAATCTTTCAACAGTTAAAGGCTTAGTAAATATATCAGCCCATTGATTTTCAGTATCAATGAATTGTATATCTAAGATTCCTTTTTGAACATAATCTCTGATAAAATGGTGTTTGATTTCAATGTGCTTAGCTCTTGAATGCAAAATTGGATTTTTAGACAAACAAATAGCAGCAGTATTATCACAATAAATGGGAATACTGTTAGCAGTTATCTGATAATCTTCCAACTGATGTTTCATCCAAAGTAGTTGTGTACAACAACTTGCAGCTGAAATGTATTCTGCTTCTGCTGTAGACATAGCAATAGTTGTTTGTCTTTTGCTAGCCCAGGATATAAGGTTATCACCCAGAAATTGACAATTGCCACTGGTTGATTTTCTTTCAATCCTATCACCAGCATAATCAGCATCACAGAATCCAATTAGCTTATAATCTAAGGATTTCCTATAAAGGAGTCCAAGATTAGTTGTTCCCTTCAAATACCTGAAGATTCTCTTGACAGCAGTCATATGAGATTCTCTAGGATCTGATTGGAATCTTGCACACAAGCATACACTGAATAAAATATCTGGCCTAGATGCAGTGAGGTATAACAAAGAACCAATCATACCTCTATACAGCTTCTGATCTACTTTAGCTCCTTCATCTTCTTTGCTCAGGTTGCACGTAGGATGCATTGAAGTGTTCATCACTTTACAATCTTCAAGTTTGAACTTCTTCAGAAGCTCCTTTGTGTACTTTGATTGATGAACATAGACTCCATCTTTGCATTGATTGATTTGAATGCCAAGGAAGAACTTCAGCTCTCCCATCATGCTCATTTCAAATTCATCCTGCATTAACTCAGAAAATTCCTTGCAAAGAGATGCACTAGTAGAACCAAATATTATATCATCAACATATATTTGCACAACAAGAATATCTTTCCCAAGGGTCCTTCTGAAGAGTGTAGTGTCAACCTGTCCTCTCTTAAAATCATTTTTGATTAAGAAATTACTTAGTCTATCATACCAAGCTCTGGGAGCTTGTTTCAAGCCATATAGTGATTTCTTCAGTTTAAAAACATGGTCAGGATATTTAATATCCTCAAATCCAGGAGGTTGCTTAACATACACTTCTTCTTCTATGACACCATTGAGAAATGCACTCTTGACATCCATCTGATATAATATTATGCCATGATTAACTGCATAGGAAAGAAGTAACCTGATTGCTTCCAATCTTGCAACTGGAGCAAATGTTTCAGTGTAATCAATGCCTTCTTGTTGACTGTACCCTTGTGCAACAAGCCTTGCTTTGTTTCTTGTTACTTCACCTTGCTCATTCAGCTTGTTTCTGAATACCCATTTTGTTCCAATAATGTTCTTGTGCTGAGGTTTGGGTACCAGATCCCACACATCATTTCTTTGAAATTGATTCAACTCTTCTTGCATAGCTAGGATCCATCCATCATCTGAAAGTGCTTCATCAACTGTTGTAGGTTCAATCATTGAGATTAGTCCAATCATTGACTCTTCTTGTCTGAAATGTGATCTTGTTCTTCTTGGACTATCTTTGTTTCCAATGATTAGCTCCTCAGGATGTGAAGACTTGTGTTTGAATGTGTTTCTGGGAGGATCTTCTTGATGTGAGCCATCTTGTGCTTCATCAGAAGCAGTTTCATCTTGCGCTTCTGATGTGGGTTCAGCTTCTGGACTATCTTCAGACTCAGCTATCTGATCAGGTTCTGGAGTAGCTTCAGGAACCTGTATCTCTGCAAAACTTTCACCTTGCTTTGAAGTTTTATCTTCAAGCTCCTTGTCATCAAATTTAACGTGCATAGATTCTTCAACACAGAGTGTTTCTGAATTATACACTCTGTATGCCTTTGACCTTTCAGAGTAACCTAAAAAGATTCCTCTTTGGGCCTTGGCATCAAATTTCTTTAGGTAGAGCTTGTTGTTCAGAATGTAACAAGTACATCCAAATTGATGAAAGTAAGAGATATTGGGTTTTCTTCCTTTAAAGAGTTCATATGCTGTTTTCTCCAAAATAGGTCTAATATAGATCCTGTTTTGAACATAGCATGCTGTATTCACTGCTTCTGCCCAAAATGTTTTGGTAAATTGTTTTCATGAATCATGGTTCTGGCCATTTCTTGTAAAGTTCTATTCTTTCTCTCTACAACTCCATTTTGTTGTGGTGTTCTAGGAGAAGAGAATTCATGGAAAATTCCATGTTTTTCACAAAAAGCTTCAAATGGCTCATTTTCAAATTCTCCACCATGATCACTTCTGACTTTCAAAATTTTTGATTCTTTTTCAGATTGAATTTGAGTGCAGAAGCTACTGAATACATCACACGCAACATCTTTACTCTTTATGAATTTCACCCAAGTCCATCTGCTGTAATCATCAACAATGACTAATCCATATCTACTTCCATATAAGGATGCAGTACTCACTGGTCCAAATAAATCAATATGGAGTAATTCTAAAGGTCTTGAGGTTGAGACAATGTCTTTGGTTTTAAAAGATGATTTCACAATTTTCCCTCTCTGACATGCACCACAAAGTGCATCTGAATGATAGTCAATGTCTGGTAGCCCTTTCACAAGTTGTAACTTACTAAGCTTAGAGATTAACCTCCAGTTAGCATGTCCCAACCTTCTGTGCCACATCCATTTCTTATCATTCACTGATAGTAGGCAAATCACCTTCTGATCAGCCAGTTCAGAAAAATTGATTTTATAGACATTGTCAACTCTCTTTCCCTTGAACACAATGAATTTGTCTTCCTTGTTGATTACTGTACAGTTGGGTTTTTCAAAAAGCACATCATAACCATTATCACAAAATTGACTAATGCTCAAAAGGTTATGTTCAAGACCATCTACCAACCATACATTATTAATTGAGGTAGAGGAATTACCAATAGTTCCTGTACCTATGATCCTGCCTGACTGGTTGCCTCCAAATTTCACATTTCCTCCCTCTTTCATTGTTAGGCTGAGGAACATGGACTTGTCTCCTGTCATGTGTCTTGAGCAACCGCTGTCTAGGTACCATGATCTTTGCTTTGGCACTGCTCTTAGACATACCTGCATCATTGACATTTTTAGATTTAGGTACCCATTGTTCTATGGGTCCTGGAAGGTTAGTACTTAAGGCTTTACTCTTCACTTCTTGTACCTTGTGTTGTGAGTTGGGTTGCTTCTGATTAACCATCACCTTAGGTTTTGGTACTTCAGAAGCAGTAACTGTCTTCTTCTGAAACTTAGACTTCAGAACCCCAGATTTTGGTTTCACCAGACTCTGAGGAATAGGTTCTGATCTTTTCAGGATCCTAACCTTTGAAGTTTTGGAATCAGATTTGATCATAGCCTTTGACTTAGAGTTCTTTGGCTTTGAAGTAATCTTAGCCTTAGAACTAGAAGCTTCAGGTTCTGATTGAACAACAGTTTCCAACTCAGCCCCTTCTGGTACAAAGAATGTTTTCAGACCTTCCTTGATGCATTCACAACAAGACTTTAGATTGGTTTTCTCCAGTTTCACTTCTGGAAAACCAATTCCTCTGCCATTGTTCTTGTAAATGCTATAAATCATAGAAGCCACTCTGCTTCTGTCAATGCCAGATATAATGAAGTCTTCAAGAGCAATTTCATGATTACTTAAAGGTTTTTCATTACACTTTTCTTGTAGCTTCTGACATAAGAACCTGAGCTGGTCTTCATATGTTTTACACATGAAGTCAAAGCCCCTAAGTCCCTGTTCAGAAGCTTTCAGATCCAATAGAGTTGATTTTTGCTGTTGTACCAAATCAGCATATTTTTCTTTTAAATCCTTCAACTCATTGGTTCTTACTTCAAAATGTGTAAGAAGTTCTTTAAGTGACTCAACAAGTTCATCTCTGGGAATTTTGGAATATACCTCATTTTCATCTTCTGAGTCTGAATCTGATCCAGCTTCTGAAGTTGCTGTTGCTACCAACCCAACAGCTACCTTTGCATCTTCATCAGCTTCCTCTTTATCGGATCCAGATTCACTACCCAAATCATCCCAGGTTGCCATTAAACTCTGCTTAATCTGCTTCTTGAATTTGCTTGGTTTGAATGTAGACCTCTTTGACTTGTCCTTTGACTTTTCTCTTTGAAGATCAGGGCATTCAGCAATGAAGTGACCTGGCTTCTTACAGTTGAAGCATCCCTTCTGATCTTCTTTCCTTGAGCTTCTGGAGTTACCCCTTCTGGAGAGAAACTTTCTGTTCTTCTTGGCCAGATATTGAAGTCTGTTTGAGAGCATGGCCATTTCAGCAGTATCTGGTTCAGAGTCTGAACTTGACTGTTCTTCCTCTTCAGATTCAACCACTTTGAGAGCTTTTGATGACTTGCCTTTGGATGGAAGAGCTATTGATTTACTCTTCTTAGTAGACTCATGTTCATTAAGACTTAACTCATGAACTTTGAGAGAACTAACAAGATCTTCGACACTTAAAGTGTTTAAATCTTTAGCTTCCTCAATGGCAGTCACTTTTGGTCTCCATCTGGCAGGTAAGCTTCTGAGTATCTTGCTTACATGATCAGAAGCAACATAGCTCTTCTTTAGAATCTGTAGACCAGAAACTAAGGTTTGAAACCTTGAGTACATCTCCTCAATAGTTTCATCATCCTTCATTTTGAATAACTCATACTGATGTACAAGCAGGAGAGCCTTTGCTTCTTTGACCTTCTTGCTCCCTTCATAATTTGAACAGAGAGAAGCAAACATAGCTTTAGCAGTGGATTTGTCACTCATCTTCATGTACTCTGCTTTGGGTATGGCAGTGACAAGAGCTCCTCTGATAATATGATGCTTCTTGTAAAGTTTCCTCAGTTCTGGAGTATGTTTCTTTCTATCCACAGCAGCTCCTTCTTCATCAAGGACTAAATCACCAACACCATCTTCCAGAATATCCCATAATTCTTCATCTAGGCTCATGATGTAACTGTAAAAGTTGGTCTTCCACCAAGAGAACTCTTCAGCATCTCCATTGAACTTTGGAACTTTTCCAATACTGGTTTTCTTACTATCACTATAATCATGTGAGACATGTTTATAGCTAGTATCACCAGGACCAGTAGGAGTAGGAGTAGACATGTTTTTCTCAGATCTTTGACTGTTGCACGGTTAAGTGATACACAACAGACCAAGGCTCTAGATACCAATTGAAGGTGAGAAAAACACAAGAAGGGGGGTTGAATTGTGTTTTTAAAAAATTCTTCGTTTCTCTGAACAACTGAATACACTGATCAGAAGCTAAGTGAGACAGCTTCTGAAGTGATGATCAGAATCTAAATGCAGCGGAATAAAACAGAGAGAGAGAAGAAGAACGACACAAAGCAATTATACTGGTTCCTTCCACAATCCGGAAGTAGTCCAGTCCCCCTTGCACTTCCAAGGAGATTTCACTATGAGTAATATCTGATTACAAATGCTCAAGCACACAAGCAAGAGACTTCCAATGCTCAAGCACACAAGCAAGAGACTTCCTTTGCTCAAGAACACAATCAAGAGACTTCCTGCTCAAGCACAACTGCAAGAGACTTCCTAACTAAACAAAATTACACAGAAAATTGTTTAAGGTTGAACACTTGATATACAATCAGAGGTGCTCACAATACAAATCAGATACAGACTCAATGGACTTAAGAATTTCTAAGATATGACTTTGAGACACAGAAATTCTAAGTGAATGCAGAACAATTTCAGCAGAGGTTTGGTACTTGTGAAAATCTTTGTGAGTCTTTCGTTCAGCGTTCTTGCATTACCAATTCTCTAGGTCTTCACTCCTTTATATAGAGGTGTGAAAGAGACGTTGTGAAATTGCCAGCACACCAAAGAGTCGTTGTTGAAGCTTGATCTTTCACCAATGATCTTTTGCCTGATTTGGTTGTTGTCCTATGAAGAACAAATTTGAAATCCATTCCTTATCCAAAGGAACATCTATGCAGGCGAGACCGTATTCTGGAGCTGTTTTCTTGTCTTGAAGTGCAGACACAAAACAGAGTAGTGGAGAACGTGGTTGTACAATTCGTACAAAGTACAATGTCAACGCTTTCGTCCAAATTGCAAACACACACCTTCAAACACCTTTGAAATGACCGTTGCAAGCTCCACTAATCCTTTGTTTGTGTTTTCGAATCCAATAGACAGCTTTTGCATTGATGATTCTTCAATTCTTGATTCTTTGCAAATCCAGTTGATATTCAGCTTCTGGTGAAATGGCTTCTGATGAGGCAGCTTCTGATGATGCAGCTTCTGATGATGCAGCTTCTGATGAGATGACTTCTGCAGCTTCTGATGATGCAGCTTCTGATGATGTGACTTCTGGACCTCTTGTCTTCAGGAGCACTATTCTTCAGGAGCAGCTTACTTCAGGAGCGCTATTTCTTCAGGAGCAGCTTGACTTCAGGAGCGCTTTTTCTTCAGGAGCAAGTTGCCTTCAGGAGCGTCCAAGCTTCAAATTTTTGTTGTTTCCATAGCTCTTTATTTGCTCATTCAGAACCAATGATGATGTAACTTTATAATTATGGTCCTGTACACTTGAACAAATATTAGCTAATCCAATTTACAATTTTTAATACCTTGTTATCATCAAAACTCTTTAAGGTTTATTGTTAAACACATTTTGTTCCAACACGGTGGGCATTGATGCAAACCAAAGTTCAAAGAATAAAGCACCGAGCAACAAAGACAAGGTGTTGAAAGAACCAATGTCCAAAGGAGCAATCGAATAAATGAAGAAAACAATCAAATGCTCTGAAATATGATGCAACACCTTCACCTCCAAAGTCCACTATGGACCTCAATAAAATTGTGAGCTTTCCTCTTCCTCTACTCTTCTCTATTCTAATTCTTCTTCTTCTTCTTCTCCTTCTTCTTCATCATCTTCTTCTTCTTCTTCTCTTTTCTTTTCTTTTGAATCATTGAGGACAATGCTTCTCCTAAGTGTGGGGGGGCCTAATAAAGTGTCTAGAGTCGTAGTGTTCCCAAACTCCCTTGAACTTTATTCTTTTGTTTTGTTTTTATAGCAAGAGGCATGATTAGTAGCTTGTTTTTAATGTAAAATATGGCATAAAATTTTTTGTTTTGTCTCTTCTTTAAAAGTTGTTTCTTGTACATGAAAGTAGTTTCTTGTGTTTCTTGTGTTCTTGTTATACCCACATCTTGTTTTATTGTGAAAAATCTCCAATGAGAAAAGCACCCAGTTGCAATCTTTGAGCAAGTGTATGAATAGGTATTTTAAGGAGCACGTTCTATCTTTAGTGTTAACTTAGACCCTTTAAAGTCTTAAGAGTAAAAGTAGTATAAGTTTGTGTGGGAAAATCAAATGTTCTTAATTGTTATATGCTTAATTGTTAAAGTTATAATGGGGCGGGAGAATGGCACCAACATGTGGGGGAAAGGACAATCCCTAACTTCCTAATTGTGGTGGTGACTCCCTAATTTGAACTTAAAGTGAAACAAATTCATCAATGCTAGGGGGAAAGGACAATTACATCAAAAAAGACTTCCTACGCGGAGATGAAACAAATAATAATTTTGCAGCACTGCTTAGGGTGATTTTGAATCTAGGGGGAAAGGACAATTACATCCAAAAAGAATTCCTATGAGGATAGATAGCCCCTAAGCATCTGCAGCCCCTTTGTGCTTAATTGTTAATTTAATTTAATTTTAACTTAAATTCCCATCATTCTTATATGAAATGAAGAAAGGACTTTTCTCGGTTACTTTAGCATTAAGGATAGAACCTGTTCCTCATAATATCTGTCTTATACAGGAGCAAGAAAAGGGTTGGACTGCACACACACACACTCACTTGAGACTTGATGTTGGGTTGAATAGGTTCACGAGGAATGTTTGAAATTGTGATTAGTGTACTTGAAACAAAACCTTCAAAGAGACTTGTGTTTTCAATTGCATTGCCATAATTAATCCTTTTATTTGCTGCTATGTCCATTGCCTTTTGCTTGAGGACAAGCAAAGATTCAAGTGTGGGGGAGTTTGATGAGTCATAATTTAGTCTAGTTTTATGCATTATTTAGTATCGTTTTATTTAGATTTGGTTTTATTTTATTTTAATATTATTTCCTTTTTGAATCTTTTACTTTAAATTGCATTTTATTATATTTTAGGAACGAATATATGGTGGAAGGTGTCTTGGAGCAAAAGAAAGAGGACTGGAGCAAATACAGTACAAGAATACGAAGATACGAGACAAAAATATGTCTCTACCAAGTCAGAAGCTTGGCACGGCCCGTGCCAACATGTGGCACGGCCGTGCCACCCTCCAGGACCACTTTTGCTGCTTTTCTTCAAGCCCAAGTTACTCCGTTGCAGCTTTACTGTTTTGCCCTTATAGTAGCTTAGTTTCTAAGTCAATTGTAAAGCTATAAATAGAGTAGCACTCCATCATAAACATTCATCTTTTGTTCTTGGAATAAAAGTTCACTTTTATATTATTGTTCTTTTACTTTATTGCTTTCTCTCTTCTTCCCCCATGTCTACAATGAACGTTAGTGAGTAGACTCTTCTTTGTCTTGGGATTGTTGGATAAGTCTAATAACGTAATCCGAATCAAGCCAAGCCTTAAACCCTAATTATATGTTACCTTAATTCCTAATCTAAATTCACCGTTTTAACATGAATTAATTATTATCAAACTGTGGAAGCGAACGCGGAGGGTTTGATAATGGTTAATTCATCATCACAGATATCAATTCATAAAGCGAACGCGGAGCTTTGATATCCGAACAAGTGAATTTAGACAAGGTTTGCGAAACATGAGAATAGTCTAGCAAACCTTGGGACACATAAAGTTTCGATCTTCAAGGGTCCCAAAGGCAATCACCCATGAGAATAGGTGTGGTTGTTGGAGGGATACACTCACTGACTTCGAGAGAAGCTGTGATATGCTAAAGAGAAACTTGTCCTTAGAAATTAAGATTAACGCATAATTATAAGTTTAAGGCTTGCTTGTGAAAAGATTCGTTGTTATGATGAACCAATAATCCCAATGCTCTTTTATTATTATTATTGTTATTTACCTTCAGCCCTTTTTATAATCTTTCTTCCTTCCTAATCATTATCTAAAAGTTAATCGGATTCATAACTCCCTAGCGGAACGATACTCTTTTACTACTATTACTTCGATAGACCGTGCACTTGCGGTTTGGCTCTATCAATCGCCATCGTGGGCCTGTCCTTACTAGGCCTTAGTTGATTGGGCCTTGGCTTGTCAGGTCTTGTAGCCGGCCTGGAACAAAATTCAAACCAATTTCTTGCACTAATTTTTCAGATTTTGAGGAACTTTGGTTGTAATTCTTGTTATTTTCCCTTTTATAAAACACAGTTATGTTCAAAAATTTCAGCAACATGACATCCATTCATAATAAATTTTAATACACAGTTACATTACAATGGACTTAACTGCCTAAATTACCCCATTAGACACTACATACCTAACCCTTTCAATTACTTCAATAATACATTGATCCTTTCAAAAGTACAATAGTCAACACCCAAGACACATTGTCCTTAATTAACTTCAACTTGAGTTCATCATCATGGTTTCTTGACACATTGTCCTTCTTCTTCAAATCATCAATCATTCTCAAAAGAGACAAAATATAATTTCATTTGATAGTTCTGTCATCTTCTCATCAATTCAATTAAACAAATTGGAAGTTTTGTACCATGTAACTGAAACAACAGAGAAGTCACAAAACGAAGAAAAATCGACGAACCCATGGAGGATGGAAAAAGAAGTTTCTAACAATAACGAAAATGGAACAAGAAGTACAACAATTGAAGATAATAACAAAGAACAAAGATTGGGGAAAATTCAACTGAGGGACCAAATTGGGGAAAAATTGAAATAGAAGAAGGACTGGGGAAAAATTGAAATAGAAGAAGGACTGATTTCGCTAATCTCGTAAAACAGATACCCAAAACCGCAATTAAGTATAATTATGCATTTACAATGTAATATTTTTTTTACACATGCATTCAATCAAATAACACTAAATGTCATGTTTTTAGGTTAGTTCCTAAAATATTTTTAAAATCATCCATGCGGCATGATATTATTCCATGCACCCGTAAAAAAGTTTTACGTTAGTAGTATATATAAATATAAATAAATTAAATTCTTTAACAATAAGTAAAGGCTATATAATAAAAGTTTCTAAATCTACAATTCATTGACTAGGAATTTTCTTATTCACGTTATCAAATAACAACATGCATGCAATTACTGAAGAATCAAGCAACACAATTTTATATCTTCATTCATGCATATTTGAACTATAAGTCAACAACTCTAGCTTGCATTTTACACGAACTCTAAACTCCATCATTTAAAAGAAACGAAAATGATTCAATGAAAGTGAAACAAATACCAAACAACAATGTCGTTGGAGAAGCTCAGGGTCCCTATAGCCATAGCCATCACGACTCTCAGAGCCTCTTTGACGAATCTCCACCACCATGTTCATCACCGTCAATGGACCGAACTCATAGACCGTAGCACCATCTCCATTCCAGAATCACTCACGGAAGCCTTTTTCCGAATCCGGAAGAACGTTTACTACTTCCACATCAACTACATCATTGTGTTAATGTTTGTTCTCGCAACGTTGCTCCTCTCGCGTCCTCTTTTGCTCCTTCTCCTCATTTCCCTTGTCGGTGCGTGGCTTTTTCTCTACACTCTCCAGCCACCCGAGAAGAAACTCGTGATCTTCGACCGCGTGTTTTCGAAAAATGAGTTACTGGTTGTGCTGATTGTAGTAACTATTGTGGTGGTTGTGGTGACGAGCATTGTATCGGTGATTGTCTATGCTGTGATCGTGGGGGTGGGGATTGTGTGTGCTCATGGAGCGATTTGTGTTCCGGAGGATTTGTTCCTTGAGCAACAAGAACCATGGTCCTGGTATTTTGGCCTATTTCCCTTAGTTGAAAATGGGTCCATATCTAGGAGTTCATATGAGCCTAATAATAGTATAGTATAGTTTTTTAACTCTTTTTTACATTTACTACTCTTTTGGTCTTATTTTAATAGTCTCTTTAATTAGTATTTTTACTTTGTCTCAAAATAATTGTTACTTTAGAATATTAATGTATTATTTATTTATTTTGCCACTAATATATCAGTATTTATTGAATTTGAGTTGGAATCCTCTTTATTTCTTTCATTTGAAGAAATATAGATACAATTTTTTTTTGGAAAAAATATAAAATAATTCATGATGGTGGGATCCACTATAAATTTTGTGTGTGTGTGTCTCTCTCTAAAAGACATCCTCCATTTATTTTAAGAAATGGAGAGGATCTTTACCCATTGAATTTCATCTCACTTAACTACTTCACTGACTACAATTAATAAGGTGTATTACAAGCTCAATCCACACTAGCTTCATAGCTTAGATTATTGATGGGGGATTCAAGTTCAGTGGTGTCAGAATCACCTTTGTCAACCAGTGGAGGTTCTTTTTGAAAGTGATTGAGGCGGCTCGCGTTTTTTGCCATAAAAATCGGATGGGTTCCCCTTCACAATGGCATGACATTGAACAGATAAGTGAATTTGGAAGATATCGACGTCAAGAGAAATGAAGAAAGAGGGATAATAGTTGGTGATTAATGATTTGTATAAATTTTACGCTTTGTTTGGTAAAAATAGCGGATAGCTGATAGCAGATAGCTTATAGTTGATAACTAATGACTGATACTTTATAGTTGATTGCTTAAGCCTGATGACTAATAGCTGATAAGCTAATTAAAGTGTTTGGTAAAATTAGCGGTTAAATTAGCTGATAAATGTAAATGACATAAAAGGACATTTGTAATTCTAATTAAATTATTAAATTATGTTCTTAATATATATTTTATATATTATTAAGTTATTCTTGTTTTCTCTTTCAAGAAAAATATTATTTTTTCTGCTGAAATTTTATTTTAAATTTATTCCATTTCAGTTTTTATACTACAAAAAAATAAAGTATAAAATTTGTTTTAGAAAAATAAAGTATAAAAATTTATTTTAAAATAAAAATTCTTACAAGAAAAAAAAAGTTAAAACAAATCGTAATATACATCTTGTCAAAAAAAATCGTAATATACTCCATCCATTTCTAAATATAAGCAAAATTGACTTTTTAGGTTCATTATGATGTATGTGGTCCATATTATGAATCACATACATCATTAAATTAATGAACTTAAAAAGTCAATTTTACTTATATTTAGAAAATGAGGGAGTACATGGCAACTGAAAATGTAGTAACAAAATAAAATAGAGGCAAAGCATTGAAAATGTAATAAGTGTGTTTTAATATATAATAAAGGGCAAAGCTCAGTTTTAATTAAAATGATAAGGGTAAAAATATAATAAAAAATGATAAGCTAAAAATTATAAGCTTAAACGCTACTTGAAATAGCGTCTAAAAAATAAGCTATAAGCTAGTATAATCAGCTATAAGCTCGTGATGAAAAGATTGTTATCAAACGTAGCTTATTTTGTCATACAAGCTTATAAGCTATTCACTATAGTTAACTTTTTGGCCTTGCCAAATAGAGCCTGAATGTGCGATGATTGTGAGGAGTTTGAAAAGAAATAAAATTAAGGAGTTAATGATTGGCCAGAAGGTGCATTTCTTGGCCATCCAAGAGACAAAGTTGGAGAGCGTGACGACAAAATCTTTGTTGTAACTTATGGGGAAATGAAGATTGTGATTGGGTGTTGTTTCATTTGGAGAGTAATAGCGAAGGGATAATATCCTTATGGAATAAATCAAACTCAAGACTTATTTTCTCTTTCTTCGATGAAGGTTTTGTTGGAGTTTGTTTGGAGTGGGAGGATCAAAATCAAAGATGTATAATTATAAATGTGTATTCAAAATGTGACTTTGTAGCAAAAAGAAGGTTGTTGGAACATCTTTTTGGAGATGAAGATGACATTAGGGGAGGGAGCTTGGTGTATTGTTGCTGATTTTAATACGGTGTGTAGGTTGGAGGAGTCGGGGGGTAGGTGCGGTGGTGAACTCAGGTCATATCTCAGAAATGAACTTTTTTAATTCTTTTTTGAGGGAGGTGGAGTTGGAGGAGGTAAATGTGTTAGGTAGCAGTATACTTGGTACCGTTAGAATGAGAGAACGATGAGCCACATTGATAGAGTTATCATATCGAATGAGTGGACATAAGCTTAGGGTGATCCTCCCTTTGGGTGCTTCCAAGAGATATGTCAGATCATTATCATTTGGTACTAAAGGTGGAAGGGTGGGATTCAGAGCCAAAACCTTTTTGGTTTAATAATCATTGGTTGGAGAACCAAGATTTTCAAAAGGTGGTGGGGGAGGGTTGGAAGAATCAAAATGTTAGGTGGTGCATGAGTTTTGTTCTTAAAAGGAAGCTCAAATCTCTTAAGAGTGTGTTTGGATGAGATAATTTGGAAATTTTAAAGAATTTAAAATTCTAGGCAATTTACCTCAAAGTATTTGAATTCTCTCATAACATTATATTTTCTCAACATCACATTACATTCCCCCATTCAAACAATGAAATTCACCTCAAAGTACTTGAATTCCCTCATAACATTACATTCCCTCAAAACATTCTCCCATCCAAACATACTCTAAGAGTAAGCTAAATGAATGGTATAAGGAGGAATATGGAGGGAAGGAGACAATGATTTTGAAGTTGGTTGAGGAGATATGGGAGCTAGATATTCGAGGTGAATTGGGAAGTTTGTCAAATCAAGAGATGTAGATCTAAAAAGAAGAAATCATTTGAAAGGATAAAGAGGTGTTAGTTATTCAAAGATCAAAGTAGAAATGGTTAAAATAGGGGATGCAAAAACATTTTTTTTCGTTTCAATAGCATAAACACTACTGAGGCCTTAAAGTTGGAAGGTGTATGGTTTCAAGCTCATAGTGAGGTGAGAGACGAAATAGTGCATTATTTTCTAAAAGGTCATGTTAACTTGTGCCCTTAGGGCACATGTTAAACAACCTAAAAAGGGCAATTTTGTATTGGAAAACACAATATGACAACTTTTAAGAAGTTGATTGCACGCATTTTGATATGTGCATTTCTATAATGAGTATCTTAACATGTGCCCTTGAGAGCACAAGTTAACATTTGCCTTTTATATATTAAGTTTCAAAAATTCCTTGGGAGTGTTTGAAGTTGGATGAGGTGTCTTTCTGAGACTCTCCGATGAGGAAAATGGGGGTTTGATAGCCAGTGGCGTATCCAGGACCCTGGCCCAGGGGGTGCAAAAAAAATTCATGTAGTTAAAACTTTGCAAATTCAATCATTTTTTTTCTTGTCAAAATTACTTTTCTTTTATATTAATTACTATTTTTTTATTTAAATTTGAATTATACGTATATTATTTTGGATTTGATCTAAAATTAGAAAATTGGTTTATTAAGTAAAATTATAAATAAATAAAAAATAAACAAAGGATACATTTAGAAGAAAAAACCTACACCATTATATATATGTATATATATTTTACAAAACCCTACACTAATATATAGTAGTAATATTTATAACGACTATAGTAGTACATACAATGAGTATACATAATAATATCCATAATAATAACTATTTTCCATCTTTTCTTGTCAAAAAAAAAACTATTTTCCATCTTTTAATTTATCCAAAAAGAGTACTTTTGTCAAATAAAAATCCAAAAGAATGCTTATAAGTTACATACGGGGTAAGAAAAAGAAACATCTCTTAACGACCACTCTTGGCCCAAAGTAACATTTGACCCAAGTCCATGAATAAGATACATACAAAACCCTAGTTAATTGTTGGCTAATCATTAAAACAAAAGTTGCCGCCTCCCTCATCTTCTTCTCTGGTTCATTTCTAGTTTTATACTCCTTCCACTTCTCCTTCCAGTATGCTGGGTTACGATTCACCTTCACTTCTTACTTCAGTTTTTTATTTCTTTGTGACAAAATAGTGAACCACGGGTGCAAAGAGAAATTTTCAGGGTATGCAAAGTGCAATAAATATAAGGTTATATGTGCAAATTTTGAAATTTCAGGGTGTGCAGGTGCACACCCTCACCTCTATGTAGATCCGCCCCTGTTGATAGCCCTGTTCACATTGGACGAAATAGAGGTGATAGTACTGATATTTACTTGGTACCAATCATCAAAAGCACTAACATTTACTTTTTTTTTTGAAAGAAGCACCAACATTTACTTGGAAGCTAATGATGGACTAGGTTGCTACATGTACTGTGTTGTCTAGTTGAAACAATTGACATCATCTCATGGTCGATCCTATGCATTTTGCCTTAACGCTTTTGATGGTAAAACTCACTTATTTGTTTACCTGCTTTTTATCATTCAAATGTAATCAAATATTCTTTCATGGATCGGAGTTGCACGAAGTAGGGTGTATACTGTATATGGTTCATAAACCAAGTCAAATTACGCAATGAGCTATTTCGTAAAAATAAAACATCCATCATGTCAACATGGTTTAATTGGTAGGGATGTTGTAATATGTAGGGACCGGAATTTAAAATAGAGATTCTCCACTTATTCATATAAATGGGTGGATTTTCTAAGTTGAGATCCTCTTCATTTACGGTTATCTCCATTTAGAAAGAGAAAGACACAAACAATCTTGAAAAAAGTATACAATAATCAATAGGGATGACGGGCACCCGCAAAAAATACCCATGGCGGGCGGGTAAATACCCGCATTTTTGGGTATGGGCTTGGGCACGGGTAATTGCCCGCAAATTTGAACGGGTATGGGTGCGGGTACGGGCACTCTAGTGCCCACCCCGCCCCATGCCCGCACTTTATATAGACTATACCAATAATTTTATTTATATTAAATTTAGTTAATTAATCTTAAGTCTTTGATAATTATTGTAATATGCACTTGTTTTTTATAATTTAGATGCTTTTTATTTGGCTAAATAATATGATGCGTAATATTTTATATGTTGATTTAGCATATTTCATATCATATTTTAATTATGTTGTGATATTTTTTGTTATTTATTATTTTTTTCTTGTGAAAGTGCGGGTAATGGGTGCGGGTACGGGCACTTAGATACCCATAGGGTATGGGGACGGGCACCAAACTTATTGCCCACGAGGGTATGAGCTCGGGTATGGGGATTTTCTTAAAACGCGGGTATGGGGATGGGCACTATGGTACCCTGCCCAATGGGTACCCATTGCCATCCCTAATAATCAATGATGGCGAGACCCATTTATTGGAAACATTCATTATCTTTTTTTTTTTTGTCTCTCTCTAAATTGTTTACTCTATTTACTTTGATAAATGGAGAGGATCCTTACTCGGATTTTCTAGTCAATAGATTACTTGATCAAAAATAAAATATCTAAAATCAACATCTCTTTTAAACACTTTCTAACACTCATATTTTTATTGGGCGTGAAATCAATATATGTCTCACCACTATATGTGGTTTTCATTTTCAAAGTGTAAGACTCACATTTATTTAAACCAATAAAAGAATGAGTGTTAGAAAAAGTGTTCAAGAGAGAGTACTGATAGTAGTATTCAACATCTATTGAGAAATGAACTAGGAGAACCATTATACACTTTGTTGAGTGTGACACCCTAAACCAATTAAAAGATACAATTCCCTTTTTAATTTCAGATGAAAAAAGAGAGTAGATTACACTCCCCTCCCTTAAGAGAAGCTTAAATCACACTTCCCCCCTCTTATGTTAAAATATACACTTCACTCCCTTGAAAAGTAAAATTTGTACTCCCTTCCCATATAAGATGCTTGAATTACAACCTCATCCCTTAATAATTAAATATGCACTACACTTTAATTTATTTTAACATAAATAAATATTTTTATGATATATACTAATTTTGAACCACCTTTTAAGCAAAATAAATTCATTTCTTTATAATTTAAATGACAGTGATAATTAAATTTAAATATTTTGCTATCAATTTCATAATTTAGAGATTAAAATTTACTTTTAAATAACAACACTTTATTGTTCTTTAAAAAAAAACACTTTATTGTCTTTAGTAATTTTTCACATATTTTAATTTTATTTTGCGTTGTTTCATATTTAATAATAGAGTTTAAAACTATATGTTAACGAAATTGTGAATAAAAATAGCAAAAAATATGTATTCAAACTTTGATTATATTAAAATAGACCCGCAATACTATTTTTTCCAAAATGTGTTAGATTATTATTTTTTTCTAGATTATTGGAAGGAAAAAAAAACTATTGAGGGAGTAAAGTGTAGATTTTAATATAAGAGGGGAGGGGACTGTAATTCAAGCTTCTCTTCGGGGAGGGCAGTGAAATGTTTTCTAATATGTTTTGAATAAGAGGGGAGGAGAGTGTATATTTTAACATAAGAGGGGAAGAGAGTGTAATTCAAACATCTTTGAGGGGAGGAGAGTGTAATTTACTTAATATGTTTATCCCATCCTGGTAACGGGTATGTCACAAAATTGTTCATTTTACATTTCCCGTTCAATTCTTCGATTTGGACAATGATTATGTGTCATATTTGTTAATTTTTGCTTATATTTTGATATTGACATTGTATACTAGTGTCGTAATCACCTTTGTCAACATGTGGGGGTTCTTCTTTGAAAGTGATTGAGGTGGCTCGCGTTTTTTGCCTTAAAAATCTGATGGGTTCCCCTTCACAATGGCGTGACATTGAACAAATTAGTGGATTTGGAAGATATCGACGTCAAGAGAAATGAAGAAAGAGAGATAATAGTTGGTGATTAATGATTTGTATAACTTTTAAAGTGAGATAATAAATTTTTGGAGTATATAATATAATGTATAATATAATATAGAGAAATGCTAACCGGTGCCTCCGGGGCACTGATTAAGGATATGAAAAAGGAAATTATATAGTAGTTAATGCATTGAAATTGTGTAATTAATTTATAATAAAGTCAAAAACAGTTTCCTTTTATGGTAATAATTCCCTTTTATAGTATGTTTAACTAATGCCCTGGGGCACCGGTTAGCAGAACCCTATAATATATTAATACACAAAATTTTATTATACTATTACACAAATTAGTCATGTATTTTAAAAAAATAATACCACACATTCATCAGGAAATCACAAACCAATATATGTCTTATTCTTAAAAGCCGCGTGGTCGAACTTTCAACAATGTATTTTACAGAAATCACGGAATGACAACAATGAGACTGATCAATCATATAATTTTGTTATTATTCGGAAAGATTTTGCTCGAGAAAAACAACATTTTCCTTTCAATTATCATTTAATTTACACATTCTTTTAATTTCAATAAACTAACACCAAGAGTTTGAATCTTTCATAGGCAAAATTTAACAGTCATATGGAGATTTGCTTCACATTTTTTTGTTGTTGCAAAAGGTAAAATTTACGGTAGTCAAGAAATAAAACCGCCTAATCGGATGTCGAGTTTGAATCCAACTTTACGAATGCAATCATGTTAAAATTGTTGTCGTCAATGAAAGCTCCGTCGTTCGTTAGTCTTTGCAGTTGCACTCAAATATCGTTAGATATCCTTTTTTTTTTTTTTTTTAAGGAAATCATTAGATATCCTTGTCTAGTACATTTGTATACGTCAGTACACACTCGAGATCCAATCCAAAGCCCATTTAAAACAAAATCGTGTTAAAATTGCCCTCGTCGAAGAAAGCTCCGTCATCGTTAGTCTTTGTAGTTGCGCTTAGATATCGTTTGCCCCAGATCCAATCCAAACCCATTTAAAACGAAATCGTGTTAAAATTGCCCTCGTCGAAGAAAGCTCCATCATAGTTAGTCTTTGTAGTGTGCTCAATATCCGTGTCAAGTACATTTGTATACCCTGGTCACTATAGTACACACTCCAAATCCAATCCAAAGCCGAGTTAAGTGAGTTTCACTTCACACTTCGTTCTAATAACTTCTAGGTTTTCTCTCTCTCTCTCTCTCTCTCTCTCTCTCTCTCTCTCTCTCTCAAGCTTCAACCTCTCCAATGGCGTCGAAGTTCGGCTTCGCCGGCGGCATACCAGAACGGAAGGTTCGTCCAATATGGGACGCCATTGATTCACGCCAATTCAAGAACGCTCTCAAACACGTTACAACGCTACTCGCTAAACACCCTAATTCACCTTACGTACTCGTAAGATCAATTTTCACATTTCTTTATGATTTCTTTTTAATAATCGCTTAATTCAGCTTAATTGAACTGATTTGTCTAATTTGTTTCGTTTTATTGTTAATTAGGCTCTTAAAGCTCTTGTTCTTGAAAGAATGGGGAAGATTGATGATGCTTCTGCTGTTTCGCTCACTGCTAAGGAGAATCTTTTTTCTAATGATTTGCTTTCGATGGATGATCTCACTCTCAGTACATTGCAGATTGTGTTTCAGCGTTTGGATCGATGTTAGTTTCATTCTTTTTCTTCGATTTTTTAGGGTTAAATGTGTTTTTAATTGCAATATAATTCACATTTAGGTTTTTTCAGTTTTAGTCTCTATTTTGTATTTGTTGTAGGGTTTAAATTTAGTTGGACGATATTTAGTCTTGCTTGACATACATAGGGCTGTTTGAATTGGCTTATTCGAGCTTATCTACTGACATAAGTTGTGTGAGACTGTTTGAGAGAACTTGTGAAAATAGCTTATGACATTGTTCATAAACTGTTTTCAGCTTATTTTCATTGTTAGTTTTGTGAGACTATTTGGGAGAACTTGTGAAAATAGTTAATGACATTGTTCATAAACTGTTTTCAGCTGATTTTCATTAATTCTTCAAGATAGCTAATGAAAACAACTTATAACTCATACAAAAACAATTTAACTTTATTTTATCTTTTGCTATAGAAACAACTTATACATGAGCACTTATATCATGATAAACATTTGGTTATAAGTTGCAAATTAGTTGTTTATCCAAACAGCACCATATAGACTAAAAATTCTTTTTTGTAATCTTGATTTAAAATCGAAACTAAACTTGAATAATTATGTTTTAGGATTAAACTTAAGAAGGATAAATTTTATAAAGATTAGAAACATGTTTAGCATTTTTTCTTTTTAAATTTAATTTCGTTTTATCTGTTTTTTCCTTTATTATGCTGTGTTGACTAAAGTTTGTTTGTTTGTTTATTTGTTTGATTAGTGGATTTGGCTACTGAATGTTATGAACATGCCTGCGGTAAATTTCCGAATAAAATGGAACTCATGATGGGTTTGTTTAACTGCTATGTTCGGGAATATTCATTTGTTAAGCAACAACAGGTTTGTTGTTTTCTTCTATCAGGGGGTTTGATTTTTTGTTTGTTTAATTTATGTCATTATATGTTTGTCATTTTCTGTTTTCTGATTTGCAGACAGCTATCAAAATGTACAAGCTTGCTGGTGAAGAAAAATATCTTCTTTGGTCTGTTTGCAGCATCCATTTACAGGTTCTCCTCACTTGTTTTCTCCCTTTATCTTATTCAGCGTGTGTTTAAGTGTTTGTTTTTGGTTACCTGAGTTAGCTTGAATCAAGCCCACTTGAATCTGAATTGAAAGTAAAATGTCATCATATAGTGGATAGATGCAAGAAAGTAGATTATATTAGAACATCGTGGACACTGCTGAGAATTTCGGAATGTGTTGATATGTTTACAATTTTTGATGGCCTATGATTTAGTGTAGTTTTGACTAGTTAATTTTAGAATCATTGTTTTGGTTCTCAATTACTTTTCCCCCATTTCTTTTGGTCAAACTTGTAATCGTAAGAATGACGTTTTTATAAATACTAATAGACAACTTTCTTAAGATATGATATAATGATTAATATTTATTTCTGCCTAGAATATGGTTGCACAAAGAACATGCAACTCAGTTAAAGAACATAAAGAATTGTGCAAAATTCTACATTCAGTTGCAAGAAAAGAATCTAAAAAAAAGAAACTAGTTGTAACTTGTAAGAAGTTATTTTATATGCAGTTTGAATTGATCTCAAGGCCTCTATGTCACCAGAGCCGAGACCAAAGCTGCTGATGATTGTAGTAGCTCTAGAGTCTTGGTCTGGTTTCAGGTTCAAGAAGTTTTGGTCCCATTTATAATGAAACTGTATAAGTATATAGATGCAATGCAGGGCTGTAATATACCTGTTAGTTAACTGTATAAGTATAAAGAACATGTGTTTGAAGCTATAACTATCCGCCATCCATTGTTAGATTAAAATGTGTTGTAATGATATGGTCTTGAGTTGGGCAAGTTGTTTTCGACATCTGTATATCATTGCTTACATTATAATCTTTTCCAAACCGAACTCCTGAATGCCATTTTGCTACTGTTCGACAATAACATTATGCTATTTATCTGTAGTTTATCTATAATAACTTGGTTTTCATTTTTAAAACTGGCCGGACGTTATGCATCTAGGTTCCTTGTGATGCTTTCAACAACAGTTCATTGATGTAACACTGTTCTGTTTTATTTTTCCTCCAAATATATTAAACCATTCACGGTGATGGGCTTGATTTAATTCTGTCTAAAACTTTTATATTGACTTCTTTTATGTGTACTGAACTCCTGATAGGTGCTTTGTGGTAATGGAGGAGATAAACTTTTAGTTTTAGCTGAAGGCTTACTTAAGAAACATGTTGCTTCACATAGCTTACATGAACCTGAAGGTGATCTTCTAATTTTGTTATAATCGTCATCAATATTATTCTGATAAAAAAGAGATTCATTAAGACAAAAGGAGAAGATTACAGAGAGATTTGAGGATAAGGGATCCTCCTTTGTAAATGAAGAAAAGGATTCAAACCTATCCAGTCCCTTTACACATCTACGAGGGAACTCTAACAACACAACTAGTTTTACATCAAGTAGAACCCAACACCTAATCCTATCCTATAGAAGCTTATCGCTCAGAGCTCTCAATGATACAAGTATAAAAGTAGATGCAGGCCTGGCTATAATTTTGCAGCAAATATGCCACATACATTAGGGACAATAGCCTTGTGTGCCCTACAAGCTTAAAATATTTTTGGTATTATTAACTAAAGAACGGGCAGGGAAGCTGTTCAAATAAAAGAGAGATGATCTTAGAGGGAGCATTGGACTTCCGAATCGGTTTATTGAGATTGAAGGACCAAACTAGATATTGGAAGAAGGATTTAACACAAATAACAATAACACCCTAGAAGGATCAAGAGACTAAATCCTTTTATCTAGAGGGTAAAATAACAAAGTCAAGAAAACCCAAGATACCAAGAAAAATTCCAACTCAGTATTCAATATCATTGCATTACAAAAAATGGAAAATTTTAAGAGTATAATCCTGAACACTAAAAATTTGCAGATGGGAAACTGTATAAATAAGAAAAGGGAAAAACATGTTGCAAAGCCAAATTAAAAGTGGACCCTCCTACTCAATGTTTTTTTCTCATCTGTTATGGGCAAGCATAAGACTCTGCTGTGCCATTAAACAAAACATATGCACACGTGTTCTAAATTTCTAAAATTGGTTGCAGCTCTGATGGTCTACATTTCGATATTGGAACAACAACTTAAGTTCGGCGATGCTTTGGAAATTCTATCGGGGAAATTGGGATCACTATTGACGATCAACGTTGATAAGCTACGAATGCAGGTAATCTCAATAGCTTTCTTCCTGTCGTGTAACTTCAGTTTAACTTTTGAGTTCTGCTTTGCTATTTATTATGAATATAATTGTCCATCCTATTAAATTAAGGGGATATTTATATTTGGGAATTGGGAGGATGTTTTTCAATGGTTAATTTGGTGGAAGTCATAGTAATTTGGTTAATTTGGAGATGCTTAGCTAATTATAGAAAACTGAAGAATGCTCTTATAATTAGTCAGAAGACTTGACCTTGAAGGGAGCTTTGAATCTGCAAAGTGTTTTTTATTTGGAGAAATGGACAGAACATAGGAGTATGGTTTACCAAAAGTCACCAGAAGAATCAGTATTTCAGACCCATTTGTCTGTATTAAAAGATAAATTAATTGAATCAAGCAAAAATATTGAAATTGCTTTGAGATTGTATTGTTTTCATGGATTCTCTTTGTTGCTATTCAGACATTTTTTTCAAGGTCTTTCTTGGTTTGACTTGTAGAGGGATTGAGAACTGAGAAGTCTTTTTCCTCCATGTAGCCGACCTCATTTTAGTGGGATAAGGCTTGGTTGTTGTTTTTCTATCACATCCTCTTATCCTTCTCCTTCACCCTTGTATATTTTCTTTCACCCTAAAATTGCTCTTCTTTTAAAAAATATGAAACAAAATACGGAAAATTATTTTCATTTATATTTTTTGACTTTTCTCATTAACCTTTAAACTTTGACTTTAAGTTGACAGGGGAGACTCCTGGCTCTGGCGGGTGACTACACTGCTGCTGCTGACATCTTTCAGAAAATTCTTGAGCAATGGTATGCCTTGGATGCTGATTTCTTGTTTAGATATGACATCTCAAAAGCTTAGTTGGTTAACCGGTGTCAGTTGTTAAATGTTAATGGATAATGAAGTAGTTATGGTAGACTTTTCAACTAGGTGGGTCAGCTATACTGATGAAGTAACACCGTAATGTTTATAACTTTATATCATAACTCATTTTCAAAACTAAATCTTTCTTAATGGTATGGCCTATTTCTAGGCCTTCCTCTACCCATATCTGTTGAAATACCCTTCATTTGACTTACTTTCCTTACTGGGACTTCTATAGGTCTTTTCGACATATGTGGAAATAACTTAAGTTGGAATTCTGTTATCTTTTTACAAAAGATGCTACCTTACCTTTTTATCTAACACATTTTTCCTTATCTTCTCTTGTTTTGTGTTGCTACTTGTTAATCATAATTTTTTTAATCTTTATAATATCAAGCTTATCTTGTTGGTTTTTTACAACCCAACATTTAATCCCACATAACATTACATGTTTAATAACTGCTATGATTTTCCCTTAAGCTTGATTAATACTTTTCTATAACATATCAACTCAAAGCACTTTATCTCACACAACGCATACCCTATGGCATAATTCTCCATCTATTTTCACCTCATTTAGTATGTTGGATCCAAAATACTTGAACCATTTCATTTGTGGTATGATATCCAATTCTCACCTTTGAGCGAAAATAGTGCTCTTCTCACAGACTTACATGCTAAATACCCATTTTTACTCCTAGCTAAAGCTAAAATGTGTTTACAAAGCTTGTCACCACATCTCTAGCTTTCCATTTACTCCTATCTCTCCAACCATTCAAGACTACAGCATATGTAAAAGGCACGCATCATGGTTCCTATTATTGGATATGTTTTGTATTTGTGAACATGATATGAGTCCATACTTTTGGGAAGTCTTTGTGACCCGCTTGCATTCTCTCACTGTTCATGACTCATAAGTTATCTCATTGCATATATACTCGATCAATGTTAAACTCAGACCAGTCATCAGCTTGACCGCAGTGTTGTGTCAGTGGGTCACTAGTTGAATCAATGGGTTGGAATTTGGAATAAAAACTCTCCGTACTATTGGGCTTGGTGTGGATAATATAGTGGACGATTTGATGAATCTAGGATAGGCTTTGATACCGTTTTAGATTTTGAACCTAACTCAACCATACAAAACCATCGGCATGTAAGTTCAGGGTTGTCCATTTTTTGTAAACTCTTTTCATGCCTTTTCTCTAGTTAACGTGCTACTATGGTTTTCCCAATACTTATATTTCATTTCTTTTCCTTGCTTTTAAACTGTCTTTTGTTCTTGATTTGTGCCTCTATATTTTATGGCGTGCTTAAGATCTACCTTCTTAACATGTAGCTTATATACTAAGTTGTGCCTTCTCTGTATATTTTTCACTT
Organism: Medicago sativa; assembly: GCF_051527215.1. NCBI lineage: Eukaryota > Viridiplantae > Streptophyta > Magnoliopsida > Fabales > Fabaceae > Medicago > Medicago sativa. Next base: position 64,988,009 of record NC_140751.1, on the reverse strand, counting down.
GAGTCATGAAATGAATTTTAAGATGTCTGTTCCTGAATAAAATTCATTGGCCAGCTTTTTCTACCATTGATGTCGCTTCTTCTTTTGGCAGTCCAGACGATTGGGAGGGTTTCCTACATTACCTAGGCTGTTTGCTGGAAGATGGCAGCATTTGGGGTGATGAGGCTGTTAATGATCCAGTTCACCCTCCAAAATTTGTCAGTTGCAAAGTATCACACTTGACAGACGAACAGGTGAATATTTTGTCTTTGAGGGTGTTTTTAAGATAGCAATTCATTTATGCATAAAAGGGGCATTTATTATCTTCATGGAACTTGATTCATGTATTATTTTAAACTACTGTGAGTGCAGTTTGACAGTCGAATATCAATTGCATCAGCTTTTATACGGAAGTTACAAACAGACACTGTTGATAATTCTGTTAGAGGTCCATACCTAGCAACTATAGAAATTGAAAGAAGAAGGCATTTACGTGGGAAGGGAAATGATAACAACTTAATGGATGGAATTGTGCAATACTTTTGCAGGTACCTCATATAGCACAGATCATATCATTCTTATAATTTCTCTGTTTTATCCTTAAATGTCACACACAAAGATGTAGTGCTTATTGAGGTGGCATGAATGAAATTTGACATTGAGTCGTTGGCTATTGCTGATGAGAAAAACACCCTGGATCTAGTGATCCTGGTGCTAGAGTCTGTTGATCCTTGTGCGAACTATTTACTCGAGATCCTTTAGTTTGTTGAATTATTGTGAAGAGTGAAAACACTAGTTTTAGTATTTTAAAAAATATTATTACGCTGTTTGTAAAAATAAATACATTATTATTACGCTGTTACAGAGATATTTGAATTCTATGACAGTTTTCTAGTAGGTTTTAACATATTTGTAACTCTAGGTTGGCTAGCTATATAATAATTGTTTTAGAAAAATTGATTCCGTACATATTTAAAGTTTGTTGATAAACGTGATACCTGTTTGATTAAGAGCTCTGTTGTTCTCAGGTTCGGTCACTTGGGTTGCTTTGCTTCTGATGTTGAGATGTTTTTTGAAGTCTTCACTACTGATAAGAAGGCAGAGCTCTCTGAGAAGTTAACGAAAATCAATGATACATTATCAACTCCACCAACCAAGACACTTGGGCTGTCTATAAGCCTTTTCAAAATTAAACAACAATTATTGCTAGGGGACATGTTTAACTCTTCTGCAAATGGTTGGTCTCATACTGTTTGTTGCATATGAATACATATCATTGTTTATTCGCCTAGAATTTCAAATGTTCTGCCTTTTGGTAGAAATATAAATTATACCTGACTGAAGGAGCCCTCACCTTATAGATTAAACTTTCTGGAAGTCGTTGACAGTATGTTTGTTATTTAACCGGTTCTCCTACCATTTGTTATTTCTTCATCCATACAACCAGAACATATTTTTTTCATGGACAACTGAGATTGGTGTTTAGACACCTGATTCTCAGTTGAACAAATCTTACGTAATTTGTATATATAAAATGAATAATAGTTGTTATTAACCTTCAATTTTGATCCATTTTGACTATATCTATCTTGCTTCTATACCAAAAGCGTCATTTCTTTTAAAATATTCTTAATTTTTTTATCTTGTTCAATTGTTTCTTTTATAAAACCCACTTGGGTTGACCCTGGTGGTGTTGGCTTGGGACCTTGGAGTTTTCTCCTCCTCAAGGTCTGAGGTTCGATTCTACCCGATGTCAATTTGGGTGGGCTAATTTAACTTCTTAAAAAAAAAAAAAATCGTTTCTTTTTCTGTTTCCCCCCTTGGGGAGAGGTTAGAAACAAGCTACTCATGTTTTCAGCTTGTGGTTTATAGGTCACAGCCTGAGCTTCCATATCGAGTATTAATGTAGTTCTTCTTAACTTGTCCCAGATGTTGAGGTCTCATGTGTTCAAATGTTTGAAATGTATTGCAAAAACATTCCACTTTCAAAAGATTTGGATCCACAAGAGAGCATGCATGGCGAGGAGCTACTTTCAATTACATGCAATATTTTGGTTCAGGTATGCTATATTTCATTTTTGCTTTTTTTATTTTTTATATCTGGCACGTTTTCAACTTTATTTTGAAGATATCCTACTCTTGTTATAGTTTTAATTTTAATTTTTAGTTTGGTTTCTTGTTTACATGTTTTCAAATTTATTTTGAAGATATCCTACTCCTGTTATAGATTCAAAAGATTTTGAATATACAAGTTGTTGATAGTTATTAGTGTAATGCAGCTTATGCTATAGTCTATTGTCTACATATCGTTTTTTGGAGGGGGATCGGGAGTGGTAGGAGACACATAGATGTAATGGTTGAGAGGGTTACCAATGAAGAATAGGCAGAGAGATTGACAATCTGCTTATTTTGTTTTGGTGTGGCAAATGCTATTTTTGACAAAGTAGTTGATGTGTTAGTTTTGGCTGCGGGTTCTCTCTTTTTTCGTTTTTAGGTCGACATATTACCTTGTCTAAAAGCAACTATGTGTTAAGCTATGATGCATAGGTATGGTACCAGTTCCTGGTACGCGATACAACATGTATGAATTTTTTTGCAGGTAGGATACATCAGTATAAAAGATAAAAATAATCAGATATAGATAGAAATTATATTGTTGATAGTGGATCTGGCTCATAGCAGAAGCCCCAGGTTCTGCCATACCCTTCCGCCTCAAAACACCATATTGTGGTTGGCATAAAAACTGCCACTGCAATCTGCCTTGGCAGGGCCGCGTTTTAACAACACTGGTGTGTGTCACACTCACACAGTTAGAGACTCACACCAGTATTGATCGCGGTGAACTGGAGTAGAAGACCCAATAATGTTTCCTGGTCGCAGACTAGCACCATTGTAGATTCCCTCTCTGCATTTAAAAATACCTTAAATCTAAATTAATCAGTCCTACGTTGTGAACCTGATCCATTTTGTTTGATCTAGCATGTGTTTCTTGCGTTCGTGTACCCTGTTAAAATAAAATGTGTGGCACTGATATTACCATGTGTGTAATCAGCCATTACTGATGCACTAGTGCTTTAGATGCTCGAAGTGATCAAGGCTTATTGCGCATTTTTCTTTTTAACAATAACATTAGTTTTAGCTTTTCAGAGGTCATTGTATTATAGTAAATTTGAATGTTTCTGTTGACTGTTTCCTAAAAAATGTGCAGAATGGATTAGTTATTGTTTTGTAGGTTTTTATGAATAACGAAGTAAATAGTTGATTATTTTATGCCATCCATTACGTTTTTTCTCCAAAATAAATAAACATAAATAAATGGGTTGTAGAATTTATAATTGGTAGTTTATTTGTTTCTGAATTAAATTAAAACCAAAAAGAATTTACATTACATTTGCTTTGGAATTGTGTATGTTTCTTGTGTGATGCTTGGAAATGTCCAAACATTGTTGTGTTTTAGAACTGCATTGCAGGTAATTTTTATCATTGTAAATACTGAGACATCACTCTGACTGCTGTTAACTACTTGTGATACTGTTGTAGTTATTCTGGCGTACCAAAAATGTTGGCTATTTGGTAGAGGCGGTCATGGTTTTGGAGTTTGGCTTGTCAATACGAAGGTCAGGGATAATTGTTTTGTATTATATCATGTATCACATCTGGCCAATGTTTTGTCTTCACATCATATATATGCAATACAACAGTACTATGATCCGGCTCCTCTAAAGCGAGCAACTCACTTTAGAATGTAAAATGAGTATTATCATTGATTAAGAAATAAAAGGTGGGTATTATAGGTAGAGCATAATAAATCACGTTTTTTTCTTTCTAAATAACATTTGATTTTCTCACTGTACACTTCACTCGCTATAGAGGAGCCCAATTCAGTATTGTTATAGTTTTATACCTTCTTATTATACATCTGTTCGATATTACATTGAGAGTCTGCTTAGTGAGTATTATTATAATATAATAATAAATATATCTTTTATAATACATTAGTGGATCATATTTTATTTCCTAGGATTTGTTTATAATAGTATCTTAGATTTTCTCTTACGATTAGTTCTTATATTACATGTATATTAATATTATTTTGATTTGTTTCTTGATATCCCTATTTAGGGCTAGAGTCTTGCATCCCTATATACAGGGGGTTAGTGTTTAGTCTTTGGTATCAAGTCAGTATCAAGTTGTTATCAATAGTATCCAAAGTTCCTATTATTTTCTGTCCTCCTTTTTTATCAAATCCCACAACTTCAACAGTGAGAATTATATCTACTTTATCATAAGATAATAGTGTAAATATCTTAAAGAGCCAAGCTTTATAATCTACAATTTACTGCACTTCTCTTGGATTTAATTCAAATTATTGCTTTGATAGAAAAAAAAACTAATTACTGTTTCAGATTTTTTTCTTAGATTTTTATGAATTCAGACTGCTTTGTTTATTTTAGTTCTTGCATTAGTAGGGTTAGAGTTTATCATGATTAAGTTAGTTAGCAATTGGTATATAATGACTTTTTACTTGAAAACCTATGGATGATGCAAAATATCCTATAGTACAGCAGTCAGCAGAGTATTGGACTTTATTGGCCTTGTTTGCATAACAATGCAAAAGTTTTGTATTTCTTATGTTATTACTGCATATTTCTTCTTATTTTTATACTTTCATTCGATAAATATGAACTAAATGCATTTTTCTGAATCTTAAATGATTTTTTAATTTTAGTTATTTGATGGACACAATGCCAGAGTAGTCTCTATTCTTGAATAGTGTAGTGCATTATGTCTTCGGCAGGAGGACTGGACGTGTCCTTGTTTTGATTACTTTCAATTTTGTTTCCTCAGTGTGTTCATACTCCTGCCTTTAATGCATTGGATGATTTGATTCAGGGGGGCAGATCTTAAACTAAAGGGTTATGATTCTGTTATAGTAACATTTTTTACTTTGAAATAACTGATACACTTTTCTTGTCTTCTGCAGATATGTATCACAGTACAAGATATTGCTATTGCACTTGTATTGCCACTTCGGTGCTCTTTCAGTGGCACATGAATGGTAAGGTAGTTCAGTTAATTATTTCTTACGTCATAGAAAAGTCTACATAATATTTGGGTTTGTTCTTTTGAATAATTTGTTGCCATTATCCTATGTAAAGTATTTTTTAAATCTTTTCTTCAGGTATAAATCACTGGATGTCAAGAATATCTTGATGGAAAGTATGTTACACCACATTTTGCCTCAGATGCTGGTCTCTCCACTATGGACAGAGTTAAACAATCTGCTAAAGGATTACCTGAAGTTTATGGATGATCACTTCAGAGAATCTGCAGATTTAACTTTTCTTGCATATCATCATAAAAATTACTCAAAAGTATGTATACTTTAGTATTATTTCTTGAAACTATCCTTTTGAACTGTATTATATACTATGCATAGATCTGCAATTGTAAATTTGTTTTCTTCAAAACATTTGTTCATGCATAGCATGCTAGATAATCAATGCCTAGTTACAACATTCTTATCTATGGAGATTATCAATCAGTCGGTTCTGTCTGCCTCTCCCAAAAAAAGTAACATAATTTTGTGGTTGAGTCCTTGACAACATTTGACTAGGTTTAAAATCTTTTCATAATTGATGCAAGGCTAAAATTCAAATTGATAAGGGCAGAATGGCGTTCCTTTTGTAGAATATTTAAAAGATTTTTTTTTACTTAATGTCTGATATCTGCTGAAGCTTGTAGGAAATGAAGTCAAGATTTGATCATTTTTTGTTATATTCTTAGTGGAGAGCCATACTCAGAACATGATTAGTGTGCATCTGTCCATTTAGTGGTGTGGTTGAGATGCTGCCGCTCACTAAAAAAAAAAATATACACATGGACATTGCATGTTAGAGTACATAGCTTGTACTGTATGGTTTATGTTTCTGTATAGCCTCTGTGTAGTATACTGTTTGCACACATGATCTCTTAGCATGTTTACAAGTCAGTCAGTTAGTTTGAGTTGCTGTTATCCAACTGCAAGTGGGTTAAGCCTTGAATTATTATGTATGGTATATAAACATTCGTTCACAGCTCAGCTTGATAATACAGAAATCTATTCTTTGAAGTTGAAAATAATTCCGTCTTTATTCCATTGAATTCTCTCTTCTATCACCTTAAATTTTTCCTTCTATCTCATGTTGGTTTTAATGTAATGTTGAAAGCACCGTGTCCATGTTTTAGTTGATTGAATTGAGGCTTACATTTACTTCATATTCCAGATAATTGAATTTGTCCAGTTCAAAGATAGGCTGCAACGCTCCAGTCAGTATTTGGTGACACGAGTTGAAACGCCCATTTTACAGCTAAAGCAGAATGCAGATAACATTGAAGACGAAGAGGTGATCCACATCTTCCATCTTTGATATGTGTTGCCTCTTTATATACAGTGGTTGGGTTAACAAGTTCATATTTTCTTAGGGCATCCTCCAAAGCATGAAATGTGGGATTGACTTCCTTGAGCTGTCTAACGAGATTGGGTCAAAGTCTTTGACCTTCAATGAAGACTTGGAGTCACGGCCCTGGTGGACACCAACAGTAGAGAAAAATTACCTTTTAGGTTAGTTTCTCAATGATATTTCCAGCATAGAAACTATGCATCTTGTATTCTTGCAACTACTCAAAAAGAAAATGAATCCTCAAAATATGTGAGAGTTAAAATGATTATCAAATTGCCTTTTCACCTTAATGCAAAACAAGTGAAAGTGTATGTGATACTGCGTTGTGTTTTGTTTGCAATCACAAAATAATCTAACCTAATATTAAGCTGTTCCTTAACAATATTACTTCAAGTAAATGACCTTTAGGCTTGAAGGGAGGTCAAAGTTACAATATTATGGTATTGTTCAGTTAGTGAGGTAAAATTTGTTATTTTTTTTTACCACTCGTGCAGCAATGCACTTTTGTTTGATCAAAGACTGCAAATAATATTAAATAATACTGAAAAGGGCATACATACAATATTTTAAGCAAGCAAAGCAGTACTTCTGGCCCGTAACTTTGAAACGAGATTTTAAATATACAATTAAAGTTAAATTTGAAAATAATTGGTGTTAGGATCTTTACAACTGGCGGGAGTTAAAAGGTATGTTCTGCATGTAAGCGACCATGTGAAGTTCCAAATCGTGTGGTTCATGTGGTTGGATCCTCTACTACAAAACCTTTCACCGTCCCTCTCCATTTTATATAGCTCTAATTCTCTCTCTCTCTCTCTCTCTATCCCTCTCTCCCTCTCTTTCTCTCGCTCTCTATATATATCTCTCTCTATCCCTCTCCCTCTCTCTCTCTCTCTCTCTCTCTCTCTCTCTCTCTCTCAATTTTTTCATATTTTTTTCTTTTTCTCTTGCCTCCCACATTTATTTCTCCTTTTTGGAGAGGGTCCTGAGCCGTGGTTCAGAGTCTTAAGATTTCAGATTATAATCTGGTATCATTCTGATGTATTGTGTTAGTTGATTACTATATATAGACTTAGCTGACATCTTCTGTTTCAGGGCCTTTCCAAGGGATTTCATATTGCCCCAAAGAAATATTGGTAAGTCAAATCCGTCTGAACCATTTGTTATCAGATTATAAATTACACTGTTGCTTTACAAACTAAAGCTACTGTTAGGTTTTTTTTAATATGTCCTTCATTGCATGGTTTGTCAACACTGTAGACTAAAGAGAGGGAGACAAGTTTAAAGAGAGAGATTGAGAAGAAATCCCTACTCCCACGGATGATCTATCTTTCAATTCAAAGTGCTTCCTTATCAATCAAGGAACATGTTGCGGTGAATGGTTCTGTTAAACCAGACATCACTTTGGAGCTGAAATTATTGCTGGAGCGCTTTTCACAATTTTTGGGATTTTCTCTTAGTGAAGCAATAGAAGTGGTCAAGGGGGGTTTCTCTAATGGTGAAAGATCTGTGGTATGAATACTTACGCTTTTATGCACTATTGCAAAATATTTCTAGTAGATCCATGGAACTGAGACTTTGTAATGTTTCTTTGATGTCCTAGCATTTTTTTTTTTTTGTTACAGATGTCCTAGCATGTTATACTCATACAAATGCAAACTTTGCATTCATTTTCTAATGGAAACTAAGTTAAAATAACTATGTGATGATCTAGATATCTCAGAACTCAAATGAAACGGAAGACATCATTGAAAAATATTAATACTGGAAAAAAAAATACTTGCATACTAGATGCAGTGGTTGAAAATTGAGCTGTTCTTCATACAATTTAGGATAGGGCTTGCGGATTTGGGGCATTTGTTTGAACTGCTGCATGTTATAATTTGGTGTTCTGGCACAATGTTTTATACCGTTTTTCATTTTTTTTCATACATTCAAATATATTATTTATATATTGTTGCAACTTGCAACTAATAATTTGATTCATATCTTCAAAACAATGTTGCAGGTTTCTGACTCCAACTTGATTGACTGGTTGAATTTCACTGTATTCTTAAATGCGTGGAACCTGAGTTCCCATGAACTTGTACACCCAAATAAAAATGAAGGTAGGCCAATTATTTGGAATATCTTAGATTCATTGTTGGAGAGGTATATTTTAGAGAAGGTTAGGTCCATGGAGCCCCAGCTATGCTCTCCTTGCAGCGACGTTCAACTTCTAATGCAGTTAGTTACAGAACCTTTGGCGTGGCATGGACTTGTGATCCAGTCTTGTCTAAGATCCTGTCTTCCATCAAGTAAGAAGAAAAAGAAAAGTGGGCCGGCCTATCAGTCTAGCTCAAATTTGGCTCACGCAATCACAGATTCTGTTCAGCAATTATCTCTTGTATTGGAAGGTGTTATGGAGCGGATAAGTGAATGGAACAGAAGACCTGAAGATGATAACTCAGAGGGCATTCTTTCTCTTCTCCGGGAAGATGAGCATAATGATGGGCCGGGCCGGGTCTTTCATGTGTTAGAAACATTTATTTCGTCTATGAGTAATGCGGAAGTTGGTGATTGTATCTACCATTCACTTAAGTCTTGGAGTCCTGCTGATGTTGCCAGGAAAATCATGTCAGGGAAGCTTAAAGTATTGACAGAGTTTTCAGCCATCTGTGAATCAAAATTGAAGTTATTGCAGTCTCTGAAACAGCAGATAGCTCAAGTTTGAAGACATGTCATCAGTGTTTGGTGCAGGAGTTTTATTTCAGCTTGTCAAACGACTCTTTAATCAGTCCTCATATGAAAACTTCAATATCAGGGATCGAGAAACTGTGTTTCAGTTCTGCTGTTATTTTCGTTAGTTTCATCTACTGATTTCATGTCAGAAGCTTCTGTTGAAGTCATGGTGTTTTATTGCTTGCTTATCTAGTTTTGTTGGTTATTCTGTAAAATTTTCTTGAGTGCACATTCAACCCTCCCCTCTTTTTGAGCTGTTGGTGGAGAATTTTAGCTTGTTTGTCTGAGCGAAAATTTTGGCAATGTATCATTGGTTTTATTGTTTCGAATTATATACATTCTTCTTATTCTGTTGACCTTTGGTTATCATTTCAAAGCTCTATTTTTTGTTTGTCACATGTTGGGCAAGAGTAATGATACTTCTCAAATCCCTTACAGATGATCAGATATACCCATTTTCCAGTCACAGCTGGGATCACGGGTATTTACCATTCTCAAATCCCTTACAGATTATCAGATATACCCATTTTCCAGTCACAGCTGGGATCACGGGTATTTACCATGTTAGCATTTGCATAGTTGATGTAAGGCTATGTTTTATGGCTTAACTGCATTTTTAGTTCATATACTTTGTATCAACTATCAAGTGTGATTTAATCTCCTAACATATTTTAAGCCATTTACGTTCTCATACGTTTTTGGATAACTGCACGATTTTTCTCATTTGATTATGGAATGCCATAGTAGTTTGATTTTCATTGAAGATACGATGAGTAGAACTTGGTCTCGTTTGGGGTAGCCTGCAATTAGAGACTAATCTCAACAATATCCACTGACTTTAACTTTCCCATAGTAGTTTGACTTTCCTTAAAAAAAAAAAAAAAATTCCGAAATCATCAATAACCAAACATAACTCTTCTGCCATCATGTCTCTAGCCATTCAGTCAGTCTACACCATGCAAAAATAGTGTCATAGAATCAAGAACTTACACCATGCAACATGCAACCATGGTGACATTAATATCAAATGCATCATTTTTGAACTTCTCGTCCTAAAGAATATATTTAAGCTTTCAAAATGCATCATAGTTTCTTTTGGCACACCACATTTGGCAATAGCACCATCGTCCATAGGCAGAATTCCGGCATATAAGATGAATAAAATACTATTAGTTGATAGATTTATGTTCTGTTTTAAAGTTCTTCAATGATTTGCAAAACTGACAGCGTGCTGTTCCCAGTACCAAAATTAGTGTCATAGCGTGTTGGGGGGTTTGTCTGTGTTTAACTGTAACCCTTCTAGAAGAAATAAAAGATAAGTGATATTCGTTAATCACTGTTAATTTTCAAGTTGGCTGAAAAATATTTTAAGACCAAACACTGGTTTTCACTTTGTCCTTCAGTGGAATTGCCCACCTGGTTTTCATTCTTGTAGACAATTATAAACATTGGCACTTCTTAGACCTATGTGTGTTTATCAATATCTACATTTTAAAAAATAAATTAACTAAGCACCCTAAGCAACTTACAATTAAGTGTAAAATGTTGTTTTTGGGTCCCTATAACATGAACGGCAGTAACACAACATTTGTTTTTGTCTTTTGTTTTTCTTATTATAATTTTAAGGTGGTTGGTCTGGACTTGTTGTAAAGGAATTGATTTGTGGTGACTGGATTTGTTGTTTGCTTGATTCTCTTTTCCTTGGTTGAAATCGAGGTACGGATGAATATTGGCTATGGAGAGAGAAGCTCGAGTTGAGAAAGTGTTTATAATTCATGTCTGCCGTAATATGTGTGATTGATTTTCTTAGGTGGAATTGAGGGGATGGGTGAAATTGATGGAATTGTGGCTCTTTATTTTTATTTGTAATCTTGTTATTGCAAAAAAAGTGAGTCAGTTTTCGATTTACTGAATAATCTTTAATTACAGAGACCATTTGGGAAGATATAATGAATTGATGATATTTCAATTGCTAAATTTTAGTTTGGAAGGAAATTAGGGAGGCTAATGAATTGCAGTGCCTTTTCTTTTAAGAAGAGTAGGGTGTTCAGTGTGAAGCTTTGTTTCAACTTTGTTCTGATAAATTTTCTACTTTTGTTAACCCCGCTGGTTTTAAATGCTTTGAACAGAGATTTTGAATTTAGTCCTTGAAACATTTTTATTGGTTTTTGCTGCTTCAAAAGTATTGGTTTTAGCCGCTGGAAGGCTGCCATGAAGTATGGACGCCATATAAAGTTGATTCAGATACTACAAGATATCAGACCACCTCTTAAATAGATTGTCTAAGCATATGTTTGTGTCACAGTGGTAATACTGCAGATATGCGATTACATTGAAGCTACATGCCATAACTTTTTATGTACACGTGCGATGATAGCCTTTCTGCCGCATAAAAAAACACTGCAAATCGAAATCAGCAGTATGTGCCAACTTTCATGTCATATCGTACATCTGCATATAAAATTAGGTGTCTGAACCACTTATCCAGCAAGTTTACCTGAAGCTAGTCCAATCATATAAGCACATAAACAAAGAAGGCTCTGCAATTAAAAGGTAAAATAGAACAAGCATTGTAGCATGATAAAGATGATCTTATAAACAATAGCTTTGTATATTGCAGCAGCTTAGAACATCCTTAACAAGGCTAACTAAAACATAAACATTTTTCTGCTTGCCTTGAACCAGGTCAAGCAACTAAAACACTAATCTCAAAAGGGAAAAGAAGGGAAGCTAATTCATTAAACAACTTGCTCTGTACACAGTCTTGGTGAAAATTGATACGACCACTTAAGATACCGCGTATCCAATACTGGTTCGGGGGCAAAATGTTAGGCTACAAATTTCAGGCATCTGGTATCATTGTGAACGTTTTGACACCGATTGGAACAAAAGCGCACACCACATCTAACACAGGTGTAATTGGCAGAGAAACCACAGACGGTACAAAAATGGCGACGGGCGGTTGAGCTTGGAGGTCCAACAGCTGCTTTCCAATATGTGGGAACATGTGGAGGCAATGATTCTAAGTTTGCCTGCATTTTAAGGAACAAGGCCAATTCATAAAACAAATCCAAGTAAAGAGTAAAACACTATGAGTGTGATGTTATCTCTAAAGGGTTTAATTTAATCACTAACTCACATCATGCAAGAGCTCATGAAATGTTCTTGGGGCCTTCCTAGCTTCAAGTGCTTTTGCTTGTCTGGTTTTCCTTTTGGTGCCTTTAGATTGTTTTCTCTGCATATACACTGCAATAATAAGGAATTAAACTCAATTTTATTTTGGATTTAATTTATATACATATCATTAGTGTAAAGATTTTCTACACTGTCGATCATAATCGTTCGTTGTTAAAAACATTTGACTATAATTCTAACAACTTATAATATTACACATTGGTTGTGATTTACTTTTTAGACTATCAAATTGAACTCTTTTATTTGCTCAGTTCCTTCTATTTAAAAATGCAAATTGTCCGACTGTTAGGCCTAACTCAACTGACAATGTCAAGATGGACATTTTCCGCAGTTACCCGAATTCCAATCTACCATCTCTTATCTGTTTGCGAGATTTCAAGTGGTATTTGTCAAGGACTAAAAGAATACAAATTACCCTTTTAATTTAAAATGTTTTAACATATATATTTTTTTTTTTAAAAAATAAAACTGATATTGACACTACCTTAAATTCAAATAGCAACAGTCCTCGTGAGCTAACTCAGTTAATATGTACAATGCATAATATATACAAGGTCCGGGTTCGAACCCCGGTCATCACAAAAAAAAGTAGCAACAATTATTGGTATTAAAAACAAAAATAATAATATTAAACTCCTAAAATGAAAAATACCACAAGAACAAAAATTCAGTTATGCAACAGCATCTTAAAATAAATAAATTAATACAATAAAAAATGCAATTTGGGGAAAAAAGAACCTAACCTTGATCATCATCATCAAGAGAAGCTTCATCATCATCAAGATTGGGATCTGCAACTTCAAAACCAGCATTGTCATTCTCCAAAGCATCCAACCGTGCAAGAGCAGCCTGGGTGCGGTTGTCGGAGCTAGCAAGTGCGGCGACCATTTTGGAAGCAACTTTTCGTGTTCGGCCTGACGTGCGGCGGTTTGAATTCGAACCATCTTCCTCCATTTCAACTTTCTAGGGTTTTCGTTAACAGAGAACTAGATTTGGTGACGATAATCGAAGGTACCTTCAAGGCTTCAACAAGAACAATCTCTTCGATTTGAATTTGGGTTCGTGTGTTTAGGTGAAAGATACCATTAAACTGAATTTTTAATCTTCTTTTTAGTGAAGACTGAAGAGAATGTTTTTAGTTTACTCAACTTGTTTTTTCAATGTACAAAAAAAAGTTTTTTTTTTTTTCCGTTGTATTTTTACCTAATATTTTATTTGTGGGTACAGTAGAAACTCTTTGAATTAATACTCGGTAAATTAATAAACTCTTTAAAATAATAAATTTGTCCGGTTCAGACTTGGGCCAATGTAAAAAATTGAAAAACTTGATAAAATAATAAGATAATAATTTTTCGGGAGATCCCTTTATAATTTTCAGTCCCAAGAAAATCATAAATTAATAATTCATAGAAACTGAAAAAAAATATATTAAAAATACATTGAACACATTTGTTCCTCTTGTTTACATTTACTATTATTGATTTCCAAAGCATATGAACACAGTAGTTACTAATTTGCGTTGAGTCCCAAGGTTCGCTGCAACGTAATTCTAAGAGGCATAGACTAATTTGCCTTTTTGTTTGGTATGTAGAGTATAATTACTTAATAACTCTCTAAATTAATAAATTTCTCCGGTACATTATTAATTTATAGAGTTTTAACTGTATTTTGGGTATGGATTTTTTTTTTTATCATATCTAATGTCAATAAATTGTATTTAGAATATTATGTGAATTTTGCTTAGTTGGTAGTATGGTATTGCTTAGTGCAGTTTTTGTGAATTACATCTCGTACATCCCATTCCTACTTATTCATTGTAAGATACGAATTTTTAGTCATTAACTACTATATGTAGTGGCTGAAATTCAAACCCAAACATTACATTTATTTATTTTAAGATGTAAATTTCTAATCAATAGACAATTTGATAAAAAATTGATTTTAGAACATTTAGCTAAAAAAAGAAATAATAAAAAGTAGGTTTAATTACAGTTTTGGCCTCCTAAGTATCCAAATGTTGCGATTTTGACCCTCTAATAAAAATAACTATTTTCGAGCCCCCTATGTTTAGCCCCTTTTGCAGTTTTGGCCTCCCAGACCAATTTTGACCAAGTCAACGCACACATGGACGCCACGTGTGTATTTTTTTATAATAATTATTATTTTTAAAATAGTTTTGTTTTTTTAAAATTTAAAAATAAATAAAAATATTTATTTTTTAAATTAAAAATAAATAAAAATATTTATTTTTTAATTAAAAATTACTTTGTTTTTTAAATTTTTTTTATTTTTTAATTAATGCATTTACATGTGGCATTTTTATTTATTTTTAAAATAAAAATTACACACGTGGCGTCCATGTGTGCACCACGCATGCATTGATTAGGTCAAAATTTGCCTGGAAAGCCAAAACTGCAAAAGGAGTAAACATAGAGAGCTCGAAAGTAGTTATTTTTTTTAGGGGGTCAAAATCGTAACTTTTGGATATTTAGGAGATCAAAACTGTAACTAAGCCTAAAAAGTATTAAGATAAAACAATAGTATATCAGTAATTATTTTGAAATGTTAATATATAATGCATTACAAAATTTATTCTTGATTTTTTTTTTTTAGGGAAAAATTTATTCTTGATTATCTATAGGTAGTTTGTTTTATTTTATTTATTATGAGAAAACAAGGCCTAATAAGCCCCAAAAATAGAAAGCTTAAAGCCTAAAGGAAACAGAGTTCCTTTTAATCAACAATGCTAAGGAAAGACAGTCAAAAAGGTTTTTTTAGATTATCCTTAAAGAATTGGGGGTAAATCATCCAACAACCAATTAAAATTAAAAGTACATAAACAAATTTACAAATGGAGTGAATATTAATTTGTGTGCACTAATTGTAAATTAGTTATGTTGTTAATTTTCATCGATTGTTGGACTAGCAACAATTCTTTAAAGGTAGCACTCATCTATAAGAGATAACATTGTTTGGGAAAAATTGACTTCATATAAAAGAACATCTCCAAGGAGTAATAAAATCTAATGATCCCTATTCAACCTTACATGACTAGGATTAGGAGGAAACCCATGGAAGGAGAAAGACACATCTTCATAGTTGTGAACTTCATAATAGCAGCTACTGGTTTTATTATATTTTTCTTAATGTCATTGCTTAATACATTCGTTTCAAACAATATTATACATAAAATTTGTATATCTCTTTTCACAAACAAACATTCTTAAAAAAGTTACATTATTAAGTTTAGAATTTAGAATTAGGATTCTGCTGCCGAATAATGATTTTTTCTTACATTTGTAGATCAAATTCAAAACAGTTAGTAGATTATATTGTATTTATAACCAAGACTAAAAACTACATTATGTTTTTCCTACATTTATCTATTCACCCATATGAAGGAAGGAATACCTGAATTGAATCTACAAATAAGCTACAACATCTATTCTTTTCTAAAGTACATTAAACAAGCCTTCATCTAAAAACTAAACCTGAAATATTCACACACATTAAGTTAATTAAGCTATATCTAGCTACAAGGTACCCTTGAGTTGAAAGTGGCTAAAAATTTGTCTAATCTTAATTCTATGTTAACAAATTCCTATCACCGGAGAGTGTCCGGTGGAATTCCTCACCCTTTGATTCCCTAATAGGGACTTTGATCGCGTGCGATAGAAATAAATGAATGGTTGATATTTCATTGAAGAAAATTTAAGCGCGAGAGAATATCTTTTTAACCTCTTAGGATTTGTTGTTGTACCACTAAAACAGAAGCTGAGGTTGAAAAATCTTGAGAACTAACATAATCACCAATGATTCCTAACTCATCACTTTCACTCCATTCAGATAACCCTGTAAGAAGAGCAGGGTTAATCCCTTGTTTCCTTCCAACTATCAAAAGATCATAACCACCATCCTTCATATCATGAATTGCTGCAATTGTTTCTTCACCACTCCTTACCACAACTTCTCTATACACAACTCTTTGATTCGTCTCATTCTTTACCCAAAACCATGTCACAATTCCATCATCAAGCTTCTTCTCCGAAACATTATCCCCTTCATTGTTGTGAGAAAGAAAACGTATCACCGTAAGTGACACTTCTTCTTTCGCAACCATCCTATCTGCATAAAAGAGTGCTTCTCTAGCATCTGCACCTCCAAGAAAAAACACAGCGATTTTATGTCTACAATGTTGCATCGAACTTCCAACCACGATGTTTTCAAGAAGACCTTTATCAACAAAAATTGCAATTGAGCAAGGTGCATGATCCAACACTTGTAAATTTGTCGTTTTTCTAATTCCATGGTCAGAAAAGCCTCTCTTCATGAAAGGCAAGATGATCAGCGACGCTTCTTGTTCAAGTGCCAATTCACAAATGTTTTGGAACATTGATTGCTTGGGAGCCACGGCAGTGAAAAATTGAATCTTCACAAACTCACTTTTGAGTTGTTGATAACTTTCAAGTGTGTTTACTGTGTTTGTCCATTGATATATCGGAGGAACTTCTTGTTTCATGTGATCAATGAATAAAGGGCTAGCGCGGCCCTCAAGCTCGAATAGTCTAAGAGAAGAAACTGAAATTGGATTGTTTGAGGTTGGATTTGTGACATCAAGTAGATGGACGAGTCCATTTGTGTTTTCGGCGTCAAGAATGCATAAAACTATTCGAAGTTCTACTTCTGGTGGATTGTGTTGAATGTCCCTTCTTTGGTTCAACATGTATGGCCTTGTTGGATCATATAATATGGAGATTAGAGGAGTGAAAATTGCTGTTATTGTTACTGTCATTATCATCAATAATGTGAAGCCCGCCACATTCATGATCTGTATAAGCATGCACACAAACCACAATGATTGGGTTAGTACTTTTATTTTATTAGCTTTTGTATACAAAAGATAATTATAATATGTAGAAGGCAAGCGGGCAACAAGCTGCGCCGCTAGGTATTTTTGGATGGCAAAACCAATCATCGTAAACACAACATTCATAGACCTAGGAGACATGACATTGTTATGCATGACCCTTTGAACTCTATGTAGAAGGTCAACAACCTCTGATGCTAGAAAATCTAAATGTCAAAAGCAAATGATATAAAAGCATGTTGATTGTGAGAACACGCTTTCTCATGTTTGGTCATT
The DNA here is from genome assembly GCF_051527215.1 of Medicago sativa. Lineage (NCBI taxonomy): Eukaryota > Viridiplantae > Streptophyta > Magnoliopsida > Fabales > Fabaceae > Medicago > Medicago sativa. Next base: position 64,970,531 of record NC_140751.1, on the reverse strand, counting down.
TTGCTTGAATTATGTGTTTTAGTTATTGAACTAAATTCTAAGTAAAAATTTGATTGGAACTTACTTACCCTTTTGTCCATGAAATGCACAAACATGATAAGTTCACATTGTCCTCTTAAGCTCATAATGAGGCTAAATGTCAGTCCATCTCTGAATGGCATACGCCAATACATTGCAGCCAACCAAGTAGCAATGAATTTGGATGAGTATCCAGTCAAAATCAAGAGAAACAAAGGTTGCAAAGTTTTCCAATTAGAAGCCCTCAATGCAAAAAAATCAAAATATTGTCCCACCATAATGAATGAAAATGGCATAAGAAACTCATTCATAATAGTCTTGGTTTTTTGTACCATTGTTGCTCCTAAACGAGGTCCATCAGGTGTAACCAAACCCAACCAGAAAGACCCATTAACAATTGCTATACCAAACATGTCAGTTATAAATGCCATCACAAAAACCCCTAAAATAATTGCAACAACAAAAGATTGATCCACTTCTTGTCCTTCTGGTGTTTTTTTATTAATCCACATCATTGTTGGCCTAATACAACAAAATAAAAGTATTGCCACAGCTACAACAGAAATCATGAACCACAAAGAATTCTCTGGTTTTATTTCTCCTTGTCTTCCCGCTTCAAATGCTAAAACACCACCAATTCCAAATGCATCGCCGATTAATGCGGTCGATAATGCAAGTCGTCCGACATCTGAGTTTATAAGGTTAAGCTCTTTGAGAATACAAAATAGAACAGGAAATGCTGTTGTTCCTATGTACGCTGCTAATACTCCCATTGATGAAATTGTGGCTAAATCTTTGTCCATGTATTTTCTTAAACATAGTGCTAACACAAATACTAATGTTGTTGGAACTGTTATGCTAGCCAATCCCACTGATACATGCATCTTTCCGGATTTTTTCAATAGGCTTGGATCCATTTTCACACCATAGACAAACATAAAGAACATGAATCCCATTATTCCTAGGTTGTTCATTAGGAATTGTGCCGTTTCGGGTTTCACATGTCGATGATACCATTTACTTCGTCCTAGAAAGGATGGTCCAATAATGACACCACCCTAGGAAATTAAACAAGAAATAAATATCATATTAGAGAATAAATTATAAATATAACTATTGAAAAAGTTGAATTATCTACAGAAAAACATGAAATTCATCATCAAGTTTGTTCCTAAGTGTTACAAACGTTATAATTATTCATAAAAAAAAGTATGTCCATTATTGAACAAATTATATATATAACTACTAGAAAAGTTGAATTCGAGACAGAAAAAACATTAACATGTCTCTATTTTGTTACTAAATATTAAAAACGTCGAAATTACATCATCTTTGTTTTATGTCCATATTCCATAATCTACATCGGTAATACCATATTGTATACATAAATATTCATTGTTATTGTTACTCTACAACACAATTTGACATAAGAATAGAAAAAATGAATGTATGATAAGAAGCTTACAATTATTTGAGAAACGATCATAGGTTGTTTGAGAGGCTTAAGAATGAAACGAACAATGCGGGTGATGGTGGTGACAAGAACGAGGTGCAACAAAAGTACTGAGAATGTGTGACTTAAGGGATTGTCACCATAAAATATGCCATTAGGGTGAAAGTTTTGTTGTGCTTGACACAAAATTTGTTCTTGTAGAACACGAGAAGGAATAAAATGTGCATGTTGTTGCCATTCATTATTTGGTGTTTGTAGCAAACGATTTGCAGGGAATAGCCGAGTCATGCATGAAATTTTTTGATAATAAACATGCACATTCAAAATTACACATGAAGAATGTGTGCTTGTTTGAGAAAGAGACAGAAAGAGAGGAAAGGCAAATCCTAGAGAAGATTGTGGATATACGTCAAAGTGGGAGATCTAGTGTTCCCATTCCATTCTAATGGTTAACCAATTTTTCTTTATTTGTGAGGTAAATATCACACTTAATATTTTTGTCAATAACTTTTTTTATTAATATTACACTTATTTTTTTAATAAATATTTCCTTTTTGAGTAATGTTGCTTATCACAAAAAACTTGCTCACAAACAAAGGTATCACAACCATATAATGTTGTAAGTTTGTAACTGTAGCAGAGGTGTTTTCCGCCAAAGGAAGATCCAGCATTGACAACATGATGAGGGCATTACATGATGATGAAAACAAGGCTCTGATGCAAGCACGATGGTTCAAAGATTCCATAAGAGCCACCACTCTGTAATGGCTACATGATACCAACTATGGTATTATTGAGAGATGACGCATGGACACCTCTAACTTCCATCTTCCGATGGAGGAGATGACACTGACACTGATGATGTATTCTGTTTGATGCATCTTCCCATCAAGGGCATGCTCCTGGACGACCAAAATGGTCTAGTTTCCAGGACTAATGCAATTGATATATGATGGTGCAACTCTTGGGGGCTGATGTGGCCAAGGTCGTGGAGCAGATGGAAAAAACATATGGAAAGGCAAACTATGTGGATGTGACAAACTTGAGGTACTTTAGAGAACTGGAGCTTGTATCTGATTATGCATGGGGAGCAGAGACCCTTGCACATGAAGCTTAATAATGGACTTCTTCTTTATTCACTCGTATGTTGATTTTTTGTATACTTATATGGTGTTGACTTTGTTGCAGACTTGAGTATTTCAACACTTCAGGGGAATCAGTGCCATGGATGCATGGGGTGGATATGAGAACAATCAACATCCATGTGTCATGATGTATCTACCGCCGAAGGGTCAACTTTACCAAATCCTTACAGAGCACATACAAATGCTCTTAATATGGGGGTGTTTACATGTCCCCATACACTGAACACTGTCATATGTGTCCATTTTAGCCGATCAGTATTTACTATGGATGGCTCATATACGAAACTTGTAGGGTGTGATATCTGTCGGAGCTGGTGCTTTGTCAGTTTGATTTGGTCCATACCGTCCCCATACATCCACATTAGAGTGCATGTTCCCTGATGAGCTTATCAGAGATCAGTCGCCACTATGTGCATTATCTTGATTATATATTGAGAGATCAGGACTTCGGGCATCCTACTATGACTGGTGAGGCGACACATGGTTACACAAGATATTTTATACCATTTTACATATCCACATATCATAGCTCTAGACGAGGATGTTCATGTCCTGATGCCAGCTGAGGATGAGGCCCTTGATGAGATTGCTGATGAGCAAGAGGGAGAGCATGGGTATCCAGAGCTGACCGGAAGGTTGGGCCATATCAGAGACCATGTCTTATCTGTCATGGGCAGTGATTTGGTGGAGTGAGGGACTGCTGAATGGGGGAGTTTGGAGTCAATTCTGCATAAGGTTCACAGAGGGCGAGTTTATCGTCGTAGATGTGGTAGGGTGGCAGGGTCCTAGGGCTACCCAATAGTTTTATGGTGTTGTTGTAATATTTTGAACAAATTTAATGTTTTTAATTTTATGTTTGAATAGTTGGTTTGTAGCCTATGAATAATTTTTGTTTAATTTGTACAATCTATGTTTAATTTGTGTTGTTTCTTATCGTTTTCATTAATGTATTTTTTTTATTATAATTTCACGAATGCATGCTTATATCAAAATATTATATAACTGTATGTATTAGAGGAAAAAACAGAGTCTGTTTCTGTTCTGATACCTTTCAGATTATATAATCCAAAATATGACTTTTTTAAACCACAAATTGCTTCTTCTGGTGTGTTTGACACTTTTTGGATTATATACGCAGAACTATTTTAAGGGGTTTCAGATTATAGATTCTGAAACGTATGTTTTAATGAGACTTACACAAGCATCTTTCGGTTGCTTTGTCTTCCAACAATTGTTATACTCTTCGGATTATATAATCTGAATAAAGAATATTTTAAAGAAAAAAAAAATAGAATGCATGAGAATAGCAAAAAAATAATAGTCTAATTTCTTCGTTTCTTTCCCTCAACTATACGATCATTTAGAACAAAAGTAGGTCCATTAATTGCAATCAAAAGTAGGCCCATCAAGAATGAATTTTAAGCGGATAATCAAAGTTTCAGAGGAATTAAATAGGGAGATTAGTCACTTTAATCCCTAAATAGGAAAGAAGTCGTTACTTTAGTCCCTGAATGCAGATAAATTGCAAAATAGTCCCTGAATGTAGAATCTGTTAGTCAATTTAGTCCTTGAATGCAGACTCTGTTAGTCAATTTAGTCCCTGAATGCAGACTCTGTTAGTCAATTTAGTCCCTAAAATTGACCAACAGAGTCTACATTCAGGGGACTGTTTTGCAATTTCTCTGCATTCAGAGACTAAAGAACCTACTCATTTCCCATTCAGGGACTAAAGTGACTAATTCCCCAATTAGGCTATGTTTGGACTGGTGGAGTGATGGAATGGAATGGAATGGAATGAAGTGGGATAGAGCCATGTTCCATTGTTTGATTTTGTAAAAAAAGAATGGAATGGAATGGAATGGAATGTGATGGAACCCATTCCATCCAATACAACTCATTCATCCAATTTTCCATTCCCCCCAATTTAGGGTGTATCCAATGGAATGAAACACATTAATAATACAATTACAATTTTGCCCCTTTTGTTTCTTGTTTTTCTTTTTCATTACGAGTGCTTGATTTCACTGTTTCATTATATCCTGAATGCAAAAACCTGGTTAGGATCCTAAATGAAGATGATTAGTTACCTGGAACTTATGTTGGCAGCTTAGTTAACGGCATCAGGAATTAACCTTGTCAATTCTGGAGAGTTTAGTTGTAGCCATATCAATAGAGCAGGCAACACAGTATTGCTACATGGTATTATCCATTTGGTAATACTTTGGCTTCATAAAAAAAAATTATGACTCATCCTGAATGCACCCAATAACTTTTTGGAGGTTTCAATCAAAACAATATATGTTTGTTACTCAAGCTTCCGAAAAAACAATTTAGACTTGTTACAAGAAAGAATTTAGGCTTGTTTATAAATCTCATGTTAGTATATTCTCAAATGGTTGTTATGAACATGTGTTGACTTTGAGTACTCATGTATGAAGGTAATCGTTTAAAGGAACCATGTATATTGGTGCTACTAACATGCCAAAATATTGAATTGAGTTGAAAATTCCACCTATTGATGTTTTTTAAATAAAAGGGTAAAATTGAAATAAATTTTTTATAACACATTCCGTTCCGTTGATTTTCCAAACAATGGAATGAGAAATTAACTCAATTCCGTCGTAAAATATCCAAACAGTGGAATGAAATCTTTATTCTGTTCCATTCCATTCCATTCCGCTCCGTTAGTTTTAAGTTACCCAAACAGAGCCTTAAATACGATGCAGCTTAAATTAAGCCGCCAGTGTCAGGGTACAGAGTAAAAATAAAGTGTTGATCCCATTTTCCTTAATGATAACATATGTTTGTTTACATACTAGTTGTCATATTTTCTTTAAAAAAAAAGTTGTCATTTTTTTTTTAAGTTGAAAAATGAGACTAGGCCTAGTGTCGTTTTTTTTTTCTTTCTCATGGAGCTGTATGTTTATTATTTATTTGCTCAACCACTGGTTTTCTTTCTAACTTTCACCTCCTTTAAAAAAAGTGGCAAAATAAAAGCACCGTCTTTGATAAATCAATTTCTGATTAACTTTCTTATACAATTTTCATCTAATCTGATATATACAAAAAAGGAAAAAATTGAGATTCTCGGTTACAAACACTGGAGGAGGAGCATATGAAACAACCATTGTTGGAGAAGAAGTAATACTATATCCAATGTTTTAAATTCAATATTTAAAATAATAAATTATTATATCAACTATTGAATTATAATAATTTTTTTAAGAGGCCATAAAAAGAACCAAAATTATACAGTGGTATATCCAATACAAAGTAACGGGTTAGACCCCGGTCCAGGCCCGGCCTTGAGGGTGTGCAAGGTGCTCAATTAAGCTGGGCCTCCAAAAGCTATGAGCCTCAAATAAATTAACTCTAATACCCACCTTCACTTAAATAAAAAATATATGTGTTACTTCTTTACACGTTTGAGTTTTTTTTAGACTTTAGTTCTCCTATTTGGACATAAATCTGACACTGTCAAACGGGTGTGGTTATGGTGCATAAGGAGATCCTTATGGACCGTGCATAATTGCTTTCTACACCTAACATAATTGCTTTCTACACCCCAAGTGAAAAGAATTATTTGGGGTCAAGCCCACTATAAAATCTATTTATTTGTGGGCATAATAAAACCTCATATTATAATTTTTTAAAACCGCTTTCTACACCCAACTTATTAGGATCACTTTTTTAAAACCGCTTATTCAAAACAGCTTATTTATGCAAAACAGCTTATTTGTTCAAAACAGCATATTCAAAACAGCTTATTTATACAAAACAGCTTATTCCGATTTCATTTTAAAAAACAACTTATTCAAAACAACTTATTTATGCAAAACAACATATTTATGCAAAACAACTTATTCAAAATAGCTTATTTATGCAAAACAGCTTATTCGAAACAACTTATTAGGATCACTTTTTTAAAACCGCTTATTCAAAACAGCTTATTTATGCAAAACAGCTTATTTGTTCAAAACAGCATATTCAAAACAGCTTATTTATACAAAACAGCTTATTCCGATTTCATTTTAAAAAACAACTTATTCAAAACAACTTATTTATGCAAAACAACATATTTATGCAAAACAACTTATTCAAAATAGCTTATTTGTGCAAAACAACTTATTCAAAACAACTTATTTATACAAAACAGCTTATTTGTGCAAAACAACTTATTCAAAACAGCTTATTTATACAAAACAGCTTATTTGTGCAAAACAGCTTATTCAAAACAGCTTATTTATACAAAACAACTTATTCCGATTTCATTTTAAAAAACAACTTATCCAAAACAACTTATTTATGCAAAACAACATATTTATGCAAAACAACTTATTCAAAACAGCTTATTTATGCAAAACAGCTTATTTGAAACAACTTATTTATACAAAATAGCTTATTTGTGCAAAACAGCTTATTCAAAACAACTTATTTATACAAAACAGCTTATTTGTGCAAAACAGCTTATTCAAAACAGCTTATTTATACAAAACAGCTTATTCCGATTTCATTTTAAAAAACAACTTATTCAAAACAACTTATTTATGCAAAACAACATATTTATGCACAACAACTTATTCAAAACAGTTTATTTATGCAAAACAGCTTATTCGAAACAACTTATTTATACAAAATAGCTTATTTGTGCAAAACAGCTTATTCAAAACAACTTATTTATACAAAACAGCTTACTTGTGCAAAACAGCTTATTCAAAACAACTTATTTATACAAAACAACTTATTCGAAACAACTTATTTATACAAAATAGCTTATTTGTGCAAAACAGCTTATTCAAAACAACTTATTTATACAAAACAACTTATTCTTGTCTTGATAAGATTCTTTGCAGAAAAGATGTTTGGCGATGGTGAGGGAAACGTTGCTATGGTTGTTGGCGAGGGAGGATTCTGATCGGAGGAAGTCGAGAAGCTGTTGATGTTGAGTGGAGGATTCTGGTTATAATTTATTACTTATCTTAGAAGCCACCCATATTCTATTTTCTCTCTAATTATTACTGAAACTATAATTATGGTTTAATGGTTTTGATAGTCTTCTATGTGAAACCAAAATAATTGTCTAATGGTTTTGTAATAAAACAAAAGACCAAATATAATAAACATTTAAATCATTATTCACTAACATCAGGGTATGGATTACTGAAACCATAAGTATGATTTAATGGTTTTGATAGTCTTGTATGTGAAACCAAAATAATTGTGTAATGGTTTTTAATGAAATTATTATTGGTACATGGTTTTAAATAATGATTAAGATGTTATACACTGAAATTATTACTGAAACCATAAGTATGGTTTAATGGTTTTGATATGGTTTAATGTTACGAATCAAATCTCAATCTATGTCAAAACCATTTTGTTGTGGAAATGGTTGTTGTGAGTTGTACTCCAAAACCATTAGATGTACTTAATGGTTTCTGTGAGTTGTACTCCAAAACCATTTTGCTGTAGAAATGGTTTATGTGAGTTGTACTCCAAAACCATTAGATGTACTTAATGGTTTTCTTTGATCGGTCTCCTCTCTTCTCTCAACTTCGTCTTCTTAAAAAAACTCTTTCCAGATTCCGGTAGCAAGCTATGAAGATTCCGGCGCCCCCAAATAAAACCCATGTGGTGACTACGTTTCGTAAATTTATAAATTGAGGAAGAATAGGGGACACATCACCCCCATGTTATATAATTCGAGTACTATATATTTATCATTAAAACTTCATCACCAAACCAAAATTGAAATGGTTTCCGTGAGTTGTACTCCAAAACCATTTTATAGTGAAAATGGTTTCCGTGAGTTAGACTCCAAAACCATTTTGCACTGAAAATGGTTTCCGTGAGTAATGCTAACACCAGATCCGAACCGGATTGATCATAAACAACACAATTCATCACAACATTCTCAATAATTCATCAAATCCGAATTCCAGCTTATACCAACAGATTTCACATCGAATCATTTCCCAATTCCAGTGAAAATGGTTTTGTAATAAAAAAATTGTATAAACATTTAAATCATTATTAAGTAACCACTTAATAGTACACACTTATAACCTAATGTGAATTAATCAATAAGTAACCACTTTTTTGTAAAGCCTCGTCATCTCTCTTTTATTTCTTACGTTGTAAAACGAATTTCTGACTTTGTCTAAATATAATCGCGCTTTAATGGTTTTAATAGACTTGTATGTGAAAGAAAAATAATTGTCAAATGCTAAATAAAATAAAAGAATAGTGAAAATTATTATTGACAAATGATTTTAAATAAAAACTATTACTGAAACCATAAGTGTGGTTTAATGGTTTTGATAATGTTCTACACGAAACCAAACTAATTGTTTAATGGTTTTGCTATGGGTATGGTTTCTGTGAGTTGTACTCCAAAACCATTAGATGTACTTAATGGTTTTCTTTGATCCAACATGGTGCATATCACAATCAAAAATAAAAAACATATGGAATTTTCTAACCATAACAGAACATTTTCAAAACCATCAGATTTAGGCACCAACTTTGAATTCTTAGCAACAGAATCACAATTCTCAGAAAAATTCCCAATTTGATTTCGACAATTTCTCAAACCAAGTCCATCATCAATTTTCCCAAATTCAAATCAATCCCTAATCCCTCCAACTCATTACTCCCAATTCTCCTCCTCTTCAACGTCGTCCTTTCACAATCAACGTCGTCCTTTTTCTTCCAAAAATCAAGAATGCAAAGGAACTTGAAAATCTCCAGCAAACTTCATCACCAAACCAATCATTACACTAATAATTTCATTAAAAATCATTACACATTTATCTTGGTTTCACATACATGATTATCAAAACCATTAAACCATAATTATGGTTTCAGTAATAATTTCAGTGTATAACATGTTAAACAATGTTCCAATAAAGAAACTCATAATCCATACTCATTTCTCTCTCTAACTCATAAAAAGCTTATTCAAAACAGCTTATTTTGTGCAAAATAGCTGTTTTGCACAAACAAGCTGTTTTGTACAAATAAGTTGTTTTGAATAAGCTGTTTTGCACAAATAAGCTATTTTATATAAATAAGTTGTTTCGAATAAGCTGTTTTGTATAAATAAGCTGTTTTGCACAAATAAGCTGTTTTGTATAAATAAGTTGTTTTGAATAAGCTGTTTTGCACAAATAAGCTATTTTGTATAAATAAGTTGTTTCGAATAAGCTGTTTGCATAAATAAGCTGTTTTGAATAAGTTGTTTTGCATAAATATGTTGTTTTGCATATATAAGTTGTTTTGAATAAGTTGTTTTTTAAAATGAAATCGAAATAAGCTGTTTTGTATAAATAAGCTGTTTTGCACAAATAAGCTGTTTTGTATAAATAAGTTGTTTTGAATAAGCTGTTTTGCACAAATAAGCTATTTTGTATAAATAAGTTGTTTCGAATAAGCTGTTTTGCATAAATAAGCTGTTTTGAATAAGTTGTTTTGCATAAATATGTTGTTTTGCATATATAAGTTGTTTTGAATAAGTTGTTTTTTAAAATGAAATCGGAATAAGCTGTTTTGCACAAATAAGCTGTTTTGTATAAATAAGTTGTTTTGATTAAGCTGTTTTGCACAAATAAGCTATTTTGTATAAATAAGTTGTTTCGAATAAGCTGTTTTGCATAAATAAGCTGTTTTGAATAAGTTGTTTTGCATAAATATGTTGTTTTGCATAAATAAGTTGTTTTGACTAAGTTGTTTTTTAAAATGAAATCGGAATAAGTTGTTTTGTATAAATAAGCTGTTTTGAATAAGCTGTTTTGCACAAATAAGCTGTTTTGTATAAATAAGTTGTTTTGCACAAATAAGCTATTTTGTATAAATAAGTTGTTTCGAATAAGCTGTTTTGCATAAATAAGCTGTTTTGTATGAATAAGTTGTTTTGAATAAGCTGTTTTGCACAAATAAGCTCTTTTGTATAAATAAGTTGTTTCAAATAAGCTGTTTTGCATAAATAAGCTGTTTTGAATAAGTTGTTTTGCATAAATATGTTGTTTTGCATAAATAAGTTGTTTTGAATAAGTTGTTTTTTTAAAATGAAATCGGAATAAGTTGTTTTGTATAAATAAGCTGTTTTGAATAAGCTGTTTTGCACAAATAAGCTATTTTGTATAAATAAGTTGTTTCGAATAAGTTGTTTTGCATAAATAAGCTGTTTTGAATAAGTTGTTTTGCATAAATATGTTGTTTTGCATAAATAAGTTGTTTTGAATAAGTTGTTTTTTAAAATGAAATCGGAATAAGCTGTTTTGTATAAATAAGCTGTTTTGAATAAGCTGTTTTGAACAAATAAGCTGTTTTGCATAAATAAGCTGTTTTGAATAAGCGGTTTTAAAAAAAGTGATCCTAATAAGTTGTTTCGAATAAGCTGTTTTGCATAAATAAGCTATTTTGAATAAGTTGGTTTTTAAAATTAATCGGAATAAGCTGTTTTGTATAAGTAAGTTGTTTTGAATAAGAGGTTTTTAAAAAATCATTCTAATAAGTTGTTTTGCATAAATAAACTATTTCGAATAAGCTATTTTGCATAAATAAATTGTTAAGAAAAAAATTATAATATGGGGCTTTATTAGGCCCACAAATAAATAGATTTTATAGTGGACCCAAATAATTCTTTTCACTTAGGGTGTAGAAAGCAATTATGTTGGGTGTAGAAAGCAATTATGCACGGTGCATAAGGATCTCCTTATGAATAATAACTTTTGCCCTATCAAACCACCCCCAATTTGTATAATCATTTAAGCAGTCAATTTGAAAACTTATTTCATTGAAAGAATCACAATAATCATTTTTTTTTCACATAAACCATTCGTTTTTCCCTTTCCCACAACGGATAAGTGACAAATTCAAACGACGCCGTTAGTAAATTCTACCTCTCTTTCGCTTAATTTTTTTGTATTTCGTTTCATGTTTAGAATATTTTTTAATAAAGCTTAGCTACACAAAAAAATTGCGTTTTTATTTTATTGGAGGTCTATTTTAAATAGAGAGTCAAGCCTCCTATTTCATAGGGACGGCCCTGCCCTGGTCCCTGGAGTCTTGTAAATGCTGAAGGAATATTTTAGAGCGAACTTACATATACGAGAGACCATAATCAAAACCTTCGAGATTCTTCAATCACCACAAGAAATGGAGTTTAATGTGTTCGATTAACTGCTTCAAAATTTATAATTATACACTTAGTTATTGAGTTGTTGTAATACAAATGATCCGTGATTTGTTGTTTAGGTCAGTTTAAATTGACATGCACTATTTAAAAAAAAAATGAAAAAAAAGAGACATCAGTACTCTCGTTTGGTGAATATAATAAAAAGCTGACTTTTCCATTTGGTTAGTTGAACTCTAGCCACAAAATTCATCATTAAGAGGACAGTATACTTTTATTTTTGGTCAATAAGAGGACAATATTCTCTCCCTGCATTTCTTCTTTAAATTGCTATGGATCCTGCAACAATGGCATATAGTCATTTTTAAGACATTATTATTGTTATGATATGTTTTATATTGTAGGATTTAATTTGAATAAACCATCAATATAATTACTTTTTAGTAGTAAATTAAGAGTTTAATGATGGTGGGTTGACAGTTTAAAACAATTTTGTACATACAACCAATCAAAACATTTGGAATTGACACATCAATTAAATTATTACTCAATTTTTAATTGATGTGACAATTCTAAAAGTTTTGATTGGTTGTGTGTTTAAATCGCTTCATGATGCCATTTTTTTAAATTTAACCAGTTCATATGTCAATGTACAATTATTTTAAACATGTATCTAATTTTGATTGGTTGTGTGTTTAAATCGCTTCATGATGCCATTTTTTTAAGTTTAACCAGTTTATATGTCAATGTACAATTATTTTAAACATGCATTTAATGATGTGTTATCACATTAATTAGAATATGAAAACATATACGTTGTCATACTTATTAATTGATAGGACAATACATCATATTCATTCATTGATATTGCAACACATCACTGGATGCATGCGTAAAACCACTGTGCACTAAAGAGCATACTAACTAAACCCTTTTTTAGGCTAGTTTCACAAATATCTAGTTAAGATGATTTGATTAAATGCATGTGTAGAAGTAATTTACACTGACATTGTTAGCATTTTAAAAGAGAATTTCACAAGAAAATAAACGACTGAATTTATAAGTACTTTGCATTGATTTGATAATATGATAACAATGTTAGCATTTTAAAATAAATGACGAATCACAAGAAAATAAAGGGAATTTGAATCATCTCTGATAAGTTGTTTTAGCAATTTCACACGTATTAAGTAGTAATATAATAAATTTTATTTGGGAAAGAAATATTATAAGTTATTTTTATAAAATTGTCCTTAATAATAAATGATATGAAAACATAAATTAAAGAATTAAAAAAAGAGAAATACCAAAATACCACAACCTATTTTTCGCTCATCAAACCACAACCCAACTTTTTGTACCACATACAAGTTATCTAAAATACCAAAATAAGATCTTGTTCATAAAAAATCGTATAAGATCAATAATTATTCAAGGGTCGTATTAACCGGTGCCTCCGGGAACTGGTTAAGGAAGCTAAAATAAGAAGTTTTAAAGTGAAAATGACACTTTATTATGCTTTTGAAGGGTTGACAGAACAAGTTCCAATGTAATACTTACTACATTTGATTCCTTAACCAATGTCCTAAAGACACCAGTTAACATTTCCCATTATTCAATACCATAAAAATTTATCTTGTGTTGTTCTACCTTGTGCTTTGATGTTCTATCTTGTACTATTGTGTATAGTAGTTAGTGTTTTCCAAATCAAATGCAAACGGGTTATAATTTAAACAACCTTGAAGGAGATGATGCAAGCTTCTAAAGGTACGACGACCTTGAAGTTACAAGTCGTACCTTTCACGGTGAAACAGTTTTGGAAGTGGTCCCAAACACCCATATTAGAAAAGTGTACTTCTTCTTTCGTTTGAATTTATGTTTGTGTCCCACCACATGCACACTCTCAAAGGACACAGAAGAACTCAGAATTTGTGCGAATTAATTCCTCAAACCCAACGTTTTCAAAAACGAGTCAAGATGACTTTTCTTCCCTCTCAAAGTTTGAGCCATTGATGGTAGAAATCATTCTTTCTTACCAAACACAATCATGTTGGTCTGCCACTCTCACTATACTCCAATGCGCCAAATAATTTCTTTCTTTTAACTACTCTCTTATATATGAAGGACATCATTCAATCACAATTGTACATCCTCGCCAAAATATAAACCATGAAAAAAATTGTATCCATGGATACAAGGTTCATTGCAAATTCTAGTGGATATATTTATTGTAAGGAAGAGTTTGGCACATAAATGATAAGTCATACATTGATTAATTTCATCGAATAAAAAAACGAGTGTTAGCAAGAGAATGTTTATAACACTCCTCTCATGGTGTTGTACACACAAAATATCGTTTACTAAAAGTACTAACTTATCTTCGAAGATAAAAATTTAGTATTAAGTACGGACATGCAATGGAACAACCCACATACTCTTGGTCGATCAATAAGAAAATCCATAAAGAACATGACATTAACGCCCACAATAAAGGATACATGATTGATCCAAGGACCTATAAGGTGACCACGTCATATTACAACATGGTGCATGTACAATCTTACCTGCTACACCACCTCATGAGATATCACGTCTTGGGGGTGTACCTCTTGAGCATGGGTGTGTTTCTTTCGTCGGTGATCAAACTCATCGTGATTGGTCATATGCCCCATCTTCTCGTATACTCCTTCTCCTTCTTCTCATGTGCTTGTTCTCTAAGAGGTGAGGGGTGTTCAAATCCAAACGATCCAAATTGAAACTGTAAATCGGTCCAAAAAAACTGAAAACCGCAAAAAATCAAATATTATTGAATGTGTTTGGATGCCATTTATTGCAAACCGCTCGGATTGGACCGGATTTTGGATTGATTTTTCAAAACCGAAACGAACAATGAATATATTTTAATACATATTTTCATTTTCTATAAGTATAACATATCATCTTAAGTTAATTTTTTTTTCTTGTTAATTCTTTTAATATTGCATATGAGTTAATATTTCCTTTTTTAAATGTTGGTACGATAGGCCGCATGGGGAGAGGGAGTTGGTCTGACTTGATTGCTTTAATGTTGGAAAATGGTTAAAAGTTCTGTGTTTTGATAGATGCTTGGTTGGGGGGATCATTCCTTGTTAGTTATATATCCTTGTCTTTTTCCTTAGAGACGTAGAGAAAGGTTGTGGTGGGAAATAAATGGCGGTTGGGGGAAGGAACTTGGGAATTGGAACCGGAGGAGTTTTTGTTGTTGTAGGAAAGCTTGTTTAACGTTTCTCTTTGTCTTGATGTTGCATATATGTGGGGTTAGAAGTTGGATCTCTCTCATAGTTTCTCAATTACTTCATGTTATTCTACTCTAATTTCCCCCATATATGTGCAATGCAAATTATGGCTCAAGTCAAGTCGATCTCATCTAAGTTTCTAATATTTTTTTGAACTTGCTTATTATTAGATTGCAAACTAGAGATGTTTTTGGCTTTGCTTGTTATGTTTTGTTTTGTTTTTATTTTATTGTATTTGTGTTGAAATACCCTCTGTATTTAGTTTAATTCAAGTTTGGTTAAAAAAAAAGAAAAAGAAAGAGTGATGTGCTAGCATTATACTTTGTAACACATACTTTTTATCATTTTTTCTATTGATTAAAAATCATATAAGCAAATTATGTAGGTTCTATATAAATTTGATGAGATTTGTGAATTTTAAACAATAAGATAGAATGTGTAAATAATGTGGGATTAAAAGTGTGATATTAGTCCTTCAAAAAAAAAAAAAAATATTGAACTAGCTAGGATGAAGTAATTTCCCCTAAAAATTAGTGAATAATCCAATTAAGCGGAATGGATAGTACTCCCTCCGTTTCAAAATGAGTGTCGTTTTAGCCAAAAAAATTTGTTTCAAAATGAATGTCGCTTTCAGTTTCCAATGCAATAATAACTTTTTCTTTTCAATTGTACCCTCCAATTAATACTCAGCACACTATTTCCAAAGTATTACTTTTAAAACTAACCAATAGTTAATAAGGATAATTTGGTAAAATAACCATTCTCTTTCTTTTAATCATTGCATTTCTTAATATGTGTGTAAACACCTAAAACGACACTCATTTTGAAACGGAGGGAGTATATTTAAGCTGATTGAACTAGCATCAACCATAGAATTATAGATATGTAATAGACGGATGAAGTTTATTGAAATAATAACGTAGAAGCTAGCTAGGATATCTATTACATGAAAGTGTGTTATTTTGTTCCGGTATAGCATGACACTTTCTGTACCCTAAAGTCGATTCAAACTGCTCAAGTTTCCCAAAAGTAGGTCGGATATTATACTGCATTCAATCGCACATATAATGTTAATGGCCAACCACGTTATTTCCTTTCATTAAAAAAATCACATGGTGATTTCCATTGCATGCATTAGCAAGAGCTGTATTTATGAAAATGGAAGAAATACACATAAAATTCAAAGTGTTTTATCCCGGCCATCCACCATCTATATCCACATATTTAGTTCTGTATAGCTGGGCGAGTGGGCGTAAAAACATCATCCTCTTTAGAACATTGATCCTTTAAGAATGAGTTATGCTCGATCTTCACTACTGAATTAATATAAATCGATGAAAAAAAAATTACTCACATTGATCTTCACTGTTGCCTCTTTTGTTGCATCGAATTTGGTTGCTTAATGAATTAGCTTTTACGTCAATTTTTTTTTTGTATATATAAAAAAAAGTTTTGATACCATAATTGATTTTTATACTTGATGAGGAGTATCACTTTTTATGATTCAATTTTGCTTGTGTTTCGGCTCGCAACTTATGGTTTAAGCCATATCTTTTTGTGCTATTTTTTGTTGGTCATTCTCTTTGGCTTTTGTTGTTGCGGTTTATGCTCTTAAGCTCTTAATTGATATATTTTCCATTAAACAAAACAAGAAGATCGTGTCACTTTTTAATTGTAAACTCTTTTCAGCCAAATTCTTTTCTATGTACAACTTGATACTTTTCCAATACATCTCATCACACAAAACTATTAGGTTTAATACGTGAATATAAATGATAAATAATCACTATATAAATTTTAATACCCATTAGATTTTTACATTGGTGTAACTCATCTTTATAAAATAAAATTATAAGGTTATAGGGAGCAACTTTACCAACTCATTTGAGAGAATATTTTTTTTGGCAGGCCCTAGTTTCCAAAAATATTATCCACCCTACTTTCAAAATAAATATTCAATATGCCCTACTTTGCAAATTCCCCTTACATAGCTCCATCTGAGATGGCACCATGTATCCTTCAGGATGACTCCATCTCAGATGGCGCCATCCTACCTCCTTTTTTTTTCGATTTTAATTTTTTTTGGCTTATTAATTAATATATCCTTTAGGATAGCTCCATCTCGAAAAAAAAAGGAGGTAGGATGGCGTCATCTGTGATGGAGCCATCCTGAAGGATACATGGTGTCATCTCAGATGGAGCTATGTAAGAGGAATTTGCAAAGTAGGGCATAGGGATATTTATTTTGAAAGTAGGGCACATTGGATAATATTTTTGGAAACTAGGGCCTGCCAAAAAAAAATCGAGATGTCTCTATTAACTACCCATTTTTTTCAACATCAAACTTAAAAAAATAATAATAATTATGATAGAATATCCGACCATATGATTGAAAATGAGCTTCCAATTCTCACAAAACCTTTTATTTTTAGAAGTTTGATTCAACAATACTATTCATCCACGTAGGTAATTTGAAAGTGGTTACTTTAATGCAAATTTAATGATGGAGATTATGAAAATGTTAATCTATAGATGTGGAAATTAAGGAAAACGACGAGACAAGGGACCTGAAAAAAGTTGGAAAGAGGTCAACATCTACAGTAACTAACCTACTATTGCTGTATATCTACAATAATTGAATGAAAAAGTCCTTAATTCTGAAGAAGTTGCAGAACTCAAATAGAAACCCTAGATAGCTTTCTGGTTCCAACGTAGAGTTTGGCTTTTGGCCAGAAACAGAAAGACTGCTTCCCTCAGAACTCGCCATTAAAACTCCAACTATAAAGTAATGATTCATAGACCTTTTCTTCTGTCATTCTCAGAATAAGATATTGATACTCTCTCCCTCAGTTTCATTACAAATACAAGCCTTTATACCGATATTTCGTATCCGTTTGTCTCGCTCTTTTTATTATGTTAATATGTATTATCTTTGGTCTTATATGTAAGAAAAAATAAAAGCGGTACATCATTTAAGAAAGTGGTCTAAGTGAATATAAGTCATCATAAAAAACCACGTCCTTTCCATCTTTATACTCAAAGTGCTATGAAAAGTGTTGAAAATATTGAAATATGAATAATTATAGTAGATTTAATTTAAGGATCAATTTGAAATTGTGACATCAAATATAATGATTATTGTAGACATTTGTTTATGTTTGAAACCATGAGATTTTTGTTGTTGTTGTTTAGATACGAGCCCGGAGGGATTATAAATTATAAACAATAATTTTTACGAAATTTTGGTTTTGATTAAAATTATTATGATTAAATCTTTATATATAAATATTTTTCACTTTAAAATTATCACAAATATAATATAGAAAATATAATTTTTGGCCAAAATTATAGGTAAAAATAAATATTTTTCACATTCAAACTGTATTTATCTTTTTCAATGTCATTAACAATATATCAAATGTGATCCCCTTAAAAATAAAATATATATCAAATATGATATAAATTTTTATCTTTTTAAATGACACCGACAATATAACATTCTTATAGACAAATTTGTTTAAGAGTGTAATTGCAGGTGAGAAGGTCACCTAAAATCATATCATTTATCCACTTTATCTATTGATATAAAATTGATAAGAGCATTTGTTAAAGAAGTTCAAAGTCCAATTATATGTTAGAAATTCCGTATTCAACTCATTGAAACATATATAAAAAAAGATTTACAAAAAAAAAAATTATCAATTAGTTTTCTTTTTTGAATCCTCAACAATTGTTAGCATAACCATAAATATAATCATTTATGATATGTTTTAAGCAATATTTAATTTATATACACTTTTATTCACTGTTATGAAAAGCAAAATTAGGGAGGAAAATTAGTGACAGAAAAACGAAAATCTCTCACAAATTTCTTGGTCGCAAAATTTAGTGATGGAATTAGAGAGGGATTTCACTTTTTGCCTCTCTAAATTTCCCTCACTAATTTTTCGGTTTTAGTAGTGATTGTTAATATTTTTGTTCATTTTAAAAAATGTCAATAATTTTTACACCGTCAATTAGTTATAATTATAGAAGAACTTAATTATTATTATTTTTGCGCAAATTAAGTATTCTCCGCGTGCAATTGTGATGACTAATCATTCGAGCCTCATGAGACTCAAATGAGCCGCAAACTCTCCCTAAGAGTTTTAACATTGATGTATGTCTAATGTTGGATTCGAACTCAGGATCTTGGTTAAATTTAAATCCTGAAGTAAAAAATATAGTGATTGACATGCTCAATAGAAATATTTTCATCTCAAAAAGCAAGAAAGATCAATTCAAAACAATTACTATTATGATTAGCAGTAAAAATGCCTACATTTTTATGAAGAGCCCTTGCTTTGAAATTCTCTTTAACTCTTGTACCACAATAATATATTCTCTATAACCTCAATACATGTTGATTTTTTTTTTGTTTTGACAAGTCTCAATACAAGTTGATGTTGGGCGATTCTTTTGAGATTATAAAATATTTTTAAGATGGCACTTGTAATAATGGAAAAGGGAGTATAAATATTTTCTTGTGTGAGGTATGTCTGAGTCAACAGTCAAGGCTTCGGATTCGGACAGTAAGTACTGGTTTCAGAGTTTCCTTTGGGAACTTTGTTACAGCATATATAGCTAGGTCTTTCTGGAGTAAAGACTAGAAAGTGAATCTGGCCTGCAATAATGGAAAGGAATAAGAAACATGTGACATAAATGAATGTGACTAGAAAGTGAATCTCAAGGTCTATGATCAAAATCACTTTGGGCTAGCTAGCTGATGAAATTTATATCCCTATGAATTACTATGATGACCATGTACTTATCAAAATGTGACCTGACTTTCGTCCTTTATTTATATGAATATATATCACAATAAATTATTACTCATGCATTAAAATTCACTCACATATATAGACTTACTTTTACAGAAAGTACATAGACCTGTCTTGCACATGAAATTCAAATATGTCACTTACTCCCTCCGGTCACTATTATAAGCAAATTTTTTATTTTTAGATTCATTCAATAAATGATGTATGTGGTCTACAATATAGACCACATACATCATTTATTGAATGAACCTAAAAAGTCAAAATTTGCTTATAATAGTGACCGGAGGGAGTATATTACTTAGGATCTAGGGTTGGATAATTCAATTAATTTGATATTTGATAATAAAGATAGAAAGAGTCAAATATCTAAGATTCGAACTTGAGAAAAATAGTAAGTACTAACCATTAACATTGTTTATATAAAAAAAGAAGATGGGTTAAGTACTTGATAAGTTCATTTAAAAAGAGATGGAGTAGGTACTTTTGTGATTAAAATATTAAATTCATTATTTTGTATTTTTCTCTATATCTCTCTTCAAATGAACCTCTCAAATGCTTTAGAGGATCCATATTCAAGTTATGCATAACACGTTGATTTGATCTAAACACATCATTAGATACAAATACAAAAGTGTTTTTTTGTGGTGTTAATTATGACACCGGAAGAGTTTAATAAGGAAGTTTAAGATTCGGTGTCTAACCATTTCCTCTAACAAATTAATCACTAACATTAGTCTATTTAAAGAAAAAACCTTATTTTTTGATTCTAAAAAAGATCGTTACTATTGCTCTATATACATATCCTCCTTCTGATCTACTTACAAAAGTGTTGAATTAAATAAACAAATCTCAAGAAAAGGAGGAAGAAAATAAAAATGAAAGATAGTATATATATATATAATTTTTGAAACAGAAGATAGCATATATATATATATATATAACCTGAGATAGCTCCAACTCGCTTGGGGGTAGGTAATTAAGAAAATTCATAATCAACAAATGGTTCAAATCTGTACAATCATAATAATATATTTGTAATAATAAGCACATAGAGAATTTGAGAGAGTTTTTAAGTATCGTTTTCACCCAGAGAGTTGGTAGTTTGGTTTTTCTTGGTGGTGATGAGAGTGTGAGAAGAGGCTTAATTTTGTTGCAACAACAACTTGAACATGTGATGTAGCTAGTAAGAAGAACCGATGAAACTCAGGATGGATAGCGCCAAATATCATGTACATACATTTATCGATGGCGCTATCCCTCCTGAGCTTTACCGACTCTCCTTTACTCTTTTCCATATCTCTCAAACTCAGCCAAAAGTACACTGAAAACAAGAACACATATTTCACAGAAAGAGAGAGAAGAGGTTATTATATTTGGGATTTGTGGTTGAAGATATTCACTCACTAGTTAGTGTGGAAGGAGAATGAGTGTGGGGAAGCTAATTTATAGGAGAATGAAAGCTTATAATACGTAGTTTGTGGGATCTATTGAAATGGACTACAGTAGTAGATTTTTTGGAAAAGCTGAAAAGGCTAAATAAATTTTTAATTATTCTTTTGCATCATGGAAGCGGCAGCAGCTTAATTAGACTTGTTAACGTGCCACTGCTCTGCTTTTTCTAATTTCCATTTTTTCAAAAAGGTTATCATATAAACTTATTATATTATAGTATTATTTAATTGTTTCTATTTCTAGGTATTTGTAACCTGCCGACTACGGTAGAGAGATGTATATAAGTTTAATTTTTTTGGTTTTAACATTTGGTTTTTAGGGTTTTATAATCTAAAATTCGGCAGAAAGAGAAGAAAAATCTGATAAAAAAATTGGTTTATCTAAAAATCAAACTCATGTTCAAGAACAATCTGTATTTTGACGTAGATCATTAACCATTTAAGCTCAATTATTTGATTATTTATATGTTCAAAATTAAGTTTTGCTCTTCTCATTGTTTAAAAATTACATTTTTCACCGTACCAAAAAAAATTACAATTGTCATTTTCTTATTTTAGTTTTTCCTAGTTTAGTCTGCATACTATTATTTTTGTACAGCTTTTTACTCCATTTATCCCATAAAGTATATAAATTCTAGTAAAAAGTTATGTCTAATTTTATATGTCCTTTTAAAATATTGTTGAAGTATTAATTTTATTTTTCTTATTATATCTTCATCTAATTTTTTACAGAATATCTCCATCTACTTATTATGTATTCTCTTATGTCAGTTCTTATTTTTTCTCTTTCTAATATTATTTATGAAAGATTATTTTATAAAACAAGTTATAATTTTGGTAGAATCAATATAATTTAGTACATTCTTGTATTGGTTTGTCATTTGCTAGTAAAATTACTTGTATTATGAAATAGATGAAGTATTTTTTTTCCATAAGATTAATTCAGTTGATAAGGATATTACATAATATATGTAGGATTTGATGTTTGAACTCCATGCACCCACTTATTCACTTAAAAAAAAAGGGGTTAAGCTACTTGAATAGAAAAAAAAAAGTTGGAGTATTTTTAAAGTTTTGGATATCGTTTTGATTTGTTATAGTTTTGTTTTTCAATGTTAATGATTCTGGTCTACACTCTTGGTTCTCTTTCGGAAACCAAAAGTTCCAAAATCATTTAAAATCGAGATATTAAAATTGAAATGAAAAAGTGTAATTCACCCTACTCATTTGAAGGAAAAATAAGATGATGAATCATGACTTGGTGGCTTTAAAGAGAGGTAGTAAGAAAGGAACAGTTAGAGTAATGTTCTTAAAACATAAAAAATGGCAACATTCTCAGATTTCTTGGAGAAAATGAATTTGATTGACATTCCTATGTTAGGAAAAAGATTTACCTAGTTTCATCTAGATGGTAGTGCAGTGAGTAAAATATACAAGTTCATGTTGAATAAATGGGTGATTCTAAAACTATTTTTTTATGCATGGATGTAGAATAGACGAAGAAAAAAATTAATTAATAACATTGTGAAAGGTAGATATCTTGCTGGGTGGCATGGAGGAAATTAAGGGGCAACTTATCATTCTGGAAGTAGAAATATATTTTGATGACCATCCTCTTTTAGTGAGTTGAATCTCAAAGATGTTGTCTCTTGGTGTTTAAACTAGGGACTTAACCATACAAAGTTACGAAGTGTGCGAAAATTGTAGAGTAATTCTATTATGATATGAAAGTAACAATGCATTGCAACTGGAATACATATGCAATATAAAATGTGTAGCTTCTTCAATACATATGCAACTCGAATTATGAAGAGCAAATTTAGTTAACTAATGTGCAATCTGGTTGGTGCAACTATGAAAACATACATTAAAATTAATACAATCGTAAATAATATATCATGCGTAAGTGGGAGGTTGTTGATGAGCATTCATCGTCAAAAGCACATTAGAAGCATTTGATTCATCTATAAGATTTATAATAAAGACATGTCTTTTACAAATTTCAAACTCTTCCGCATAACTAAAGCTTCTGCTACCTCTGAATTTGGTAATAAAAAAACTTGACGACAACTAGGACCAACAACAACATCTTCACTATCTCTCACAACAACACCAATACCCATGATGCATCAACCTTAAGCTTATAGCAGCCATTAAAAGGGGATGCCTAGTGAACATCATATATGGGCGGATTCAAACCACCACTCAGCGTCTCAAACAATATCGTACCAACACTCTTAAAAATAAGAATAGATCTTTGTGCCGTTTGAACAATGACAACCACATCATCAATCCCCTCAAAGCAATTTCTTTTATTTCTAAGACACCATATTTTATAAGTCAAAACCAACACATTGACTATAATATCCTCATTTGAATTAGAGAAATGATATTTGAACAACCATTTTTTACAACTTTTGTGATAACTTTCTCTCTCATACTCACATTATTTTTTTACTCTCTCTCTGTTGTTTTGGTTTTTGTGCCAATACCTCATTTTCTTTATAAAATTTTGGTTGTCTCAAAAGTTGTCATATAAATGAATGTTCAAATAACACAACTATTTGCATTAATAATATTTCTTTCCAACCACTCTCAAAAAGGTCGATACATGGAATCAAGCAAGTTAAACACCACACCTAAAGGGAAAACAAACCATACATCCCTTGACCTCCCTAAATATGTGTGAAATTGTCTCATTATGTTGCTCACAGAAAATACGAAAAGGATCACAATTGATTTCTTTTTCAAAAAGATAATTTTGAAGGTGAGAAAAACACAAGAAGGGGGGGTTGAATTGTGTTTTGAAAAATTCTTCGTTTCTCCTAAACAACTGAATACACTGATCAGAAGCTAAGTGAGACAGCTTCTGAAGTGATGATCAGAATCTAAATGCAGCGGAAAAAACAAAGAGAGAGAAGAAGAACGACACAAAGCAATTATACTGGTTCCTTCCACAATCCGGAAGTAGTCCAGTCCCCCTTGCACTTCCAAGGAGATTTCACTAAGAGTAATATCTGATTACAATTGCTCAAGCACACAAGCAAGAGACTTCCTTTGCTCAAGCACACAAGCAAGAGACTTCCTTTGCTCAAGAACACAATCAAGAGACTTCCTAACTAAACAAAATTACACAGAAAATTGTTTAAGGTTGAACACTTGATATACAATCAGAGGTGCTCACAATACAAATCAGATACAGACTCAATGGACTTAAGAATTTCTAAGATATGACTATAAGACACAGAAATTCTAAGTGAATGCAGAACAATTTCAGCGGAGGTTTGGCACTTGTAAAAATGTTGTGAGTCTTTCGTTCAGCGTTCATGCATTACCAAAACTCTAAGTCTTCACTCCTTTATATAGAGGTGTGAAAGAGACGTTGTGAAATTGCCAGCACACCAAAGAGTCTGATGATGCAGCTTCTGATGATATGACTTCTGCAGCTTCTGATGATATGACTTCTGGACTTCTTGTCTTCAGGAGCACTATTCTTACTTCAGAAGCGTCTTAACTTCAGGAGCACTATCCTTACTTCAGAAGCGACTTAACTTCAGGAGCGCTTTTTCTCTTCAGTAACAAGTTGCCTTCAGGAGCGTCCAAGCTTCAAATTTTTGTTGTTTCCTTTGCTCTTTATTTGCTCACTCAGAACCAATGATGATGTAACTTTATAATTATGGTCATGTATACTTGAACAAATATTAGCTAGTCCAATTTACAATTTTTAATACCTTGTTATCATCAAAACTCTTTAAGGTTCATTGTTAAACACATTTTGTTCCAACAAATTTTTGAGTAGTAAAAGAGGTCTTACCTAGATTTGAGCGAAGGAGAGAAAGTTGGTGAAAAGAATGTCTAGTTGTAGGAAGCAAGATCATCCATATATACTAAGTTGCTTCGGATCCTATAATTTGAAATGCAAAAATACACTTCTAACTATAGAATTTAGAAAGAGAAATTTTGTTTAGAAAAAGAGGTGGATTGACCGAAGAATAGTTCGAAAGGCATACAAGATGCCTTCGGATTCTAGAATTTGAAACTCATCAACACACTTTAGATTCTAGAATCTAAAAGAAGGTATTATTAAAAAAATGTTGGGCGCATGAGAGATATGGAGATTTTTTTTTACTTTAACACATGTTCGTATTGGTTGAGTGACATTGGATTAAACTTCTTTGATGTTTAACCCTAATTAAACATGTTTTGTTTACACAATCTTAAATAATAAGTTTTAATAAAAAAAATTATATATTCAACCCATTAAAATTAAAATATTTAATTTTTTATTAATTTTTTCTTAATTCAAAATTCTTAGAGTAGTCCATTCTTAAGCAAGACCTTATATACTCCCTCCGGTCCTATTTATAAGAAAAATTTCGGTCAACAAAAGTTGATGTATTTGGTTAAAAATTCAGTCTAAATACATTTACTTTTGTTGACTCAACTTTCTTTTGTAAATAGGATCGGAGGAAGTATAAGGGAACATGTTAAAACCAACTCAGTTATTATTATAGGAGAAATGATATTTTGACAACTACTTTTTGACAACTTTTGGACAACTTTCTCTCTCATACTCACATGATGTTGTTATCCTCTCTCTTTCTTTTTCTCTCTCCATTGTTTTTGACCAATAAGAAGTGAGAAAAACAAGTTGTCAACAAAGTTGTCATCAAATGGATGTCAAAATAGCATTACTCTTATTATAGTACTTCTAAAATCAATTTAATCTGTTCGAGAAAAGAGACGAACAGAAACTTCCATTTCTCTTGCTCTTGCAAGGTACCATTGCTCGACTCCCAACGTGAATGTAGTTGGTTCTGATTTCTGACTACACGTCTTATGCAAAGCTGCTGCAGACCTGGTCCTGTGAGAAATGTTGGGCACTAGTTAAGGATCTAAAGTAGTAACTTTTTATAAAAGTTTGTGTAATCAGTGTATTGGAAATTGAAATTTTTAAAATTTTTAAAAAATAATTACTTTATTTAACATGCTTAAAGAGTGCTTCTGGGACACTCGTTAACAAGACCCTTTAAATTTTTGTAGAAATGAGAAACCAGCAAAGTTGGCAGGGATATGGAAATTTTGAGTTAAGTCTTGAGCTGCCATGTGAATTGGCAAAAACAATGGCAAACATATGATGAATCTAATCACTCAACTGCTCCTTTGGATGCTTAATATAAAAGAAAAAAAAAATTAAAACTAAAATAATCATGTTATGAAAAATAAATATGATGGAGAAAAACGAAGAAAAGTGAGAGTTTCACAATCAATTCATGTGTATAAGTTTATTATAGAGAAACACAAGAATATGAATAATGAACCAATTAACTATTGGTATATGATTTATGGCTTATGATTATCCACAATAATATTCATAAAGAATCATTAGTTGTAACTTTTTAAAAAAAAAATTCAAATTTATCTTCGTAATTAGTTGGAACAAAATTGGTTTGTACAATTCCTCTAAAGTTTTGATGATAACAAAGTATTACAGAACAATTTGATATGCTAACATATATTCAAGTGTGTATGACCATAGATTAAAATTTAACAAGGTTTGAATGTAACACCCTACTTCCCGATGATAAATATTAAATAATAAGAATTTATTTAATAATAAGGATGTTACAAAACTTGACATTATATCACAAAATAATAAATAAAATGTTTTCTTTTAAAATAAATTCATTGTAGAAGAAAAAAATCATTCACGGATCTCATTAATAAATTCATATTTGCCTTCCAACAATCATAAATAGATAATAAATAAGTTTTCAAGATTCAACTCAAAATGTAATTAAAATTAAATCGTCAATCCCAACCCTAGTGTTACAATATCAAAGCTCGTAGCGACAACATGCTTATTCAACTACCAAATAACAGAACTAAATAGAGGGCATTTCCTCATCTCCGCCTTCTAAAACGTCCCACGGCTACTCCTCGTCAACTTGTGTATCTATATTTAAAGTACAGCCACCATACAGAAAATAACACAACAAAATAAGGGGTGAGAAATCCTGCCATAACATAATAATAAGGAAAAGTACACACATTAAATAAATATCAAGAATAATATAATCTCCATTATCTCACCGTCTCAACAATCATTATGTATAATCTCTTCCTTTCACATGTCACAACAACACATCATTTTCACACATAAACAATTAGCATAAACATCAACAATTACACATCATTCATGACATCACCAAATTACAAAATATCATCATGTATATGCGAAGATGCAACTCTTTCCTAACACCTATATGCATGCTGGTATCAGTCTCTACTCACCAAAATTGTATGTCAGAGTTATGTTACAGAACATACACGTCACCAGAATCGTCACCAGAATCCTAATCATGATATGATGCATGAAGAAACTCACCAAATACAACACCATAGAATTTATATATTTACTCACCAATAACGTCACCAAATTTTATATAGTTACTCACCAACAACGTCACTGATGTAGTATTTTTACATCTCATAAAACTATTTACACGTGAATATAATATAGGATCGTATCCACTGGGAGTTGCGTATTTCATAAGCATTTTCACAATTTTTATCATATTAAGTGTTTGGGTATAAATTGTTTGTTTGTGTAAAACTATTTTTAACTATTCGACATAAAAGTAAAACGAGACTAGGTAAGGCTATTTCGCTTGTGGTCAGAGATATCAATCAAGCGTAACAGTTGCAATCTCTCGATCGATTAACGGATTCTAGCTTTTTAAACGATATTATCACAATCACTCGACAATATCATTCGTTTCCAAATGATTTCGTTATTTCTAAGGGATCGTTTAAACATTGATTTCCCAAACATTTAAACGATCACAAAGCCGATTGGATAGTTTAATCGACGATTTCCCAACCGATTAAATTATCCAAAAGCATTAAGTCCTAGATTAAAAGTGATTATCAAATATTAACATCCATGTCTAAAGTGATAACTTAAGATAGATTATTATTCTATTTCTAGATTCAAAAGTATGTGTCCATATCATTTTGAATCTCAATAAAACATTAAATGCAAGAATAACAACAATATTGAATAAATAAGCTAGAACCATATATTAAAAGATCAAGAAATTACATAATAGCTTGTTTGAATACCTCAAAACCACAAGAGTAGATGTAGCTACATATGTCTATGATTGCTTTGCAAAGGATGAAGAAAAGATGAAGATTGCATGCCTAGATTCATGATGTCTCAATGAATCTTGGGTTGAATCTACTCCTAACTACCTTGCTTTGTGTTTCTCTCTCTAGAAAATGCCCTAACTGTTGAAAGCAAAATCCTCTTTTGATGTTTTAAAGATAACAAACAAATTTTATCTTGTTATCTACTAATGAATTTTGTGAGCATGTTTCATGAGAATGATCCTAAGAACGTTCTTGCCTCGCAAAATAAACACAAGTATTTCCATCGAAATATCAAGAGCAAGCAAATAGACAAATTGGAACTTTTGTACATATTCAATGTCTGCATCAATGGAAATTAATTCTCTTTGTCACACTAAAGAATGGGAATAAAAGATCTTAAGGATAAAGACTCTTTTAAGGCTTTTAAAGGCAAAAATAAATTAATACAATCATTGTCAAATATGTGCACATGGACCACAAGACTACAAAGGAATAAAATCTGATTAGGCCCCATGAGATTTTCGACCCATTAAGAAAAGAATGGAAAAAGGTCCATTAAGGAAAAGTTCTTCAAAAGATATTTTCACATGACATCATCAAAGGAGTCACTCTATGACATCACACAATGACATCAAGCATACATCATCTGAAGTGGCCTCCAAGTTTATGAAAGAAGGCTAACAGCTCATAGACACCTTGCAAAAACGTGTTGCTTCATGCCCAAGTTTTGGTTGATCACTGAAAAAACGTTCTTGAGAACGTTCTCTGAAGACAGCTTGCACACTTGTTCCCCAAGCAACTTTTGGAGCGCATTTTTTAGTTTGAAATGGTTTCAAACAGCTCTTTTGTGACCTGTCCTCAAAGGCTATTCGTGCTCTATAAATAGAAGAGGTCATTGAAGGCTAAAGGCAAGAGTTTGAACTACAAAAGCATTTATCTCTCAAAAGCAATCAATCTCTCAATCATTCTCTCAATCAAGCTCTTCTACAAACATAAGCAAACTCCATAAGCTCTCACTATATTTATTTGTATCATTATCCTTTTGAGTTTGTGTTTGTAAAAGTTTCATGTGTTGAAATATCAAGATCAACACAAAACCAATCACCATACAAAGCGTGATATTAGTTCTCAAGTCTATTGGGCTTAATAGTTTGAGATAGAAAATTTCAACCTTTCTTTTGCTAGTGCAAAGAATTGTAAGAAGCCTGCTGAGGTTGATAATACAGGGGTTACGGACTGATCTGGTGTGATCAAGACCTTATAGTGTTGGTTAGAAGTTTCGGCCAACTGAATACTATAGTGGATAATCTCACACGAGGTGTGTGGGGACTGGAAGTAGCCGGGTTTGGTGAACCAGGATAACTTTCCTGTGTTATTCTCTCTTCCTTACTCTTGTCATTTATTTTACTTTATAATCCAGAGTGCTCTGGTCCTAATAACTAATCTTTAATATCGTTTTACTAATTAAAGATAATCTAGTCCAAATTAATCACAACCTCATTAAATCCAGAGTTCTCTGGTCCTTGTTAAATTATCACTTTATCATTTATATAACTACTTCCATAATATTTCAGTCAAATCGGTTAACTTACTTCACTAAAGTTAAATCAAATTAAAACTTCATTTTTCTCATTCCGCTTATATAATCATTCTTCATATTATTCTCATATCAAAGATTATTTGTTTTGAACTAATTTCTTAACCAAGAACATTCTTGAGTATATAAACTTCATTTAAAGTTTCAGGAATAAATTTAAAAAGGGTCACAATTCAAACCCCCCCTTTCTTGCGACAATTATTGCTACTTCAATTGGCATCAGAGCCCGGTCTCTAAAAGAAACACTTAACACGTGTTAGAGTAAAAGATTCAAGAAGAAGCAATGTCTTACATACCAGAAGGTCTTTCATGTACAAAACCTCCACTATTCAATGGAAAGAACTATTACTTCTGGAAAGGGAAGATGGAATTATTCCTAAAGTCTCAAGATGTGGACATGTGGAAAGTTATCACTGAAGGTAACTTTGTACCACAAACCACTGATGCAGTCACATCAGTAGTAACTATCAAACCTGAGGCATCATGGACTGACACAGATAAAAAGAGGGTACTCCTAAATTCAAAAGCTCAACTCTTTTTACAATGTTCACTAACCATGGAAGAAAGTGAAAGAATATATGAATGCAATACAGCAAAAAGTATTTGGGATACTTTAAAAATACATCATGAAGGAACAAGCCATGTAAAAGAAACAAGGATAGATATTGGCGTAAGAAAATTCGAAATTTTCGAAATGAATGAAGAGGAAAACATTGATGAAATGTATTCCAGATTCACTTCTATAGTGAATGAGTTAAGGTCATTGGGAAAAATATACTCCCCTCATGATAGAATCAGAAAAATATTAAGATGTCTTCCAACTTCATGGAGACCAATGGTTACAGCAATCACTCAAGCCAAAGACTTAAATGTCTTAGCTTTAGAAGATCTCATTGGAACATTAAGAGCTCATGAAGTTTTACTTCAAGAAGATAAACCAAATAAAAAGGGAAAAATGATTGCCCTTAAAGCATCTGAAAACATTTCAGATGAATCATCCTCTCAAGTTGAGGAAAAAGAAACAGAAGAAGAACAAATGGTTCAGGAAGAAGCAGAGGATGAATTAGCACTTATCACAAAGAAAGTTCAAAGAATGATAAGAAGAAGAGATCAGATAAAAAGATACTTCCCAAACAGAAGAGACAACTCAAAAAAGGAAGTCGATAAAAGTCAAGTAACTTGCTATGGATGCAACAACAAAGGACACTATAAAAATGAATGTCCACAAAACAAAAAGAATCAAAAATCTCCTTACAAGAAGTCTGCACTAATTACATGGGACACTCTTGAAGAAACACAAGCAGAAGAAGCAGAAGAAGCAAACATATGTCTAATGGCTAACACAGACAATGAAGAGGTAATTCTTTTCGACAAACCACCTTTAAATACTGAATTAGAAAACACCATTGATAGTTTACTTTTTGATTCAAATTTTTTAACTAATAAATGCTATTCTCTACAAAAAGAAATCGATGATTTAAAAGAAGAAAAATAAAAACTTAAAACTTTGAACAATGATCAAAAGAAAACTATTCAACGATTACAAGACTCATATTTTCAAGCAACTGAAAAATTAAAGGAATTTGACAAAAATCCTAATGAAAATGTTGCTTTAAAAAATGAAGTAAGACATTTGAGAAATGATCTCACCCATTTTATAAAATCAACAGAAACATTTCAAAAAATCATGGGATCCCAAAAAGGAATGGCTGATCATAATGGTATAGGTTTTGATATTACAAAAAATCAAAAGATCTACGAAAACTTTTTCATACCAGAAAAAGACAAACTAAAATGCTCTTTCTGCGACAAAGATGGACACGTTGAGTCTTTTTGCTTTCATAAAAAGAGGCTGGCAAAAGCTAGACCAGAATATTCTTACTTAACAAAACCAGAACATTCTTCTCAGAACAAAGAACGATCTTTCTGCTCATATTGTAAAAGAAGTGGTCACTTAGAAATTAACTGTTTTCTCAAGATTAAAAATCTTGAGCTTATGAAAACTAACCATAAAGGACCCACAAAATCATGGGGACCTAAGATACCATCAAATCGAAATGCAGGTATTCTATCAAAACTCAAAGAGAAAGCCA
This sequence comes from Medicago sativa, assembly GCF_051527215.1. NCBI lineage: Eukaryota > Viridiplantae > Streptophyta > Magnoliopsida > Fabales > Fabaceae > Medicago > Medicago sativa. The sequence goes on along the minus strand of NC_140751.1, from coordinate 64,938,388 downwards.
TGGTTTTTGGACAGTGGCTGTTCTAGACATATGACCGGCGACAAACAATGTTTCATCTCCTTCATAAAAAAGGAGGGAGGATTGGTAACCTTTGGAAACAATGACAAAGGTCAAATCAAAGGTAAAGGTACTATTGGTAAGAATAACTCTGCTAAAATAGAAGATGTTCAATATGTTGATGGTTTAAAACACAATCTCCTAAGCATAAGTCAATTATGTGATAGTGGATTTGAAGTTATTTTTAAACCTAACATATGTGAAGTCAAACAAGTAACCACAGGAAATATTCTCTTCACTGGCTCTCGAATGAAAAATCTTTACGTTTTATTTCTAGACGACATTCCAGCTGAATCTTGCTTTATGTCCATTGATAAAGATAAATGGATTTGGCACAAAAGAGCTGGACATGTTAGCATGAAAACAATTTCAAAAATCTCACAACTAGACTTGGTAAGAGGTCTTCCAAAAATTAATTTTGAGAAAGATAAAATATGTGAAGCATGTGCTAGAGGAAAACAAGTTAAAAGTAGCTTTAAATCAAACAACATCGTTTCTACAAAAAGACCTCTTGAGCTTCTTCACATAGATTTATTTGGACCTGTTAGAACTGCAAGTCTTGCTGGAAAACAATATGGTTTTGTTATAGTCGATGACTATTCCAGATATACATGGGTTTTGTTTTTAAAACAAAAAGATGAAGCTTTTGAAGCATTTGTAAAATTTTGTAACCTTGTTCAAAATGAAAAAGAATCAAATATCATCTCTGTGAGAAGTGATCATGGAGGAGAATTTGAAAACTTATCATTCAAAACTTTTTTTGATAACAAGGGAATTTCACATAACTTCTCATGTGCAAGAACTCCTCAACAAAATGGAGTTGTTGAAAGAAAAAATCGAACTCTACAAGAAATGGCAAGAACAATGATTAATGAATCAAATGTTGAAAAATATTTTTGGGCTGAAGCCATCAACACTTCTTGCTATATCATAAATAGAGTTTCAATTAGAAAAATTCTCAACAAAACCCCATATGAACTCTGGAAAAACAGAAAACCAAACATTTCTTATTTTCACATCTTTGGCTGTTTTTGCTATATTTTAAATGATAAAGAAAACTTAGGAAAATTTGATTCAAAATCAGACAAAGGAATTTTCTTAGGATATGCAACAAATTCTAAAGGATATAGAATTTATAATCTAAGAAATCAAACTATGGAAATAAGCATGCATGTTATTTTTGATGAGTTTGATGATCTAGTTACTAACAAAGAAGATGATGAGGAAATACCAAAGAATCAAGAAATTATAAGCAATACAGATCAAGCATCCTCCTCTCAAACTCCTCCAAAAAGTTGGAGAATTGTCGGTGACCATCCTCCTGAACAAATTATTGGTAACACATTTGATGGAATTAGGACAAGACTATCCTTCAAAGATAATGACAACAATATGGCAATGATTTCACATATTGAACCAAAAAATATTCAAGAAGCTATATGTGAAGAATCATGGGTAAAAGCCATGAAAGAAGAACTTTCTCAATTTGAGAAAAATGAGGTATGGAATCTTGTTTCTAAACCACAAGGACATTCTATAATTGGAACAAGATGGGTTTTTAGAAATAAACTAGATGAAGAAGGAAAAGTTATCAGAAATAAAGCCAGATTAGTCGCACAAGGCTACAATCAACAAGAAGGTATTGACTATGATGAAACATTTGCTCCGGTAGCCAGGTTAGAAGCAATACATATTCTTCTTGCATATGCATCTCATAAAAATATTAAACTTTTTCAAATGGATGTTAAAAGTGCTTTTTTAAATGGATTCTTAAATGAAGAAGTATATGTGCATCAACCTCCTGGTTTTGAAAACATTGATAAACCTAATCATGTGTTCAAATTAACAAAAGCATTATATGGGTTAAAACAAGCTCCACGTGCATGGTATGAAAGATTAAGTACATTCCTTATCAAAAATAATTTTTCTAGAGGAAAAATTGATACAACACTTTTTAGAAAAGATGATAACTCAAATTTTCTCATTGTACAAATTTATGTTGATGACATTATTTTTGGACCCACAAATGAAAAAATGTGTGAGGAATTCTCTGGACTCATGCAAAGTGAATTTGAAATGAGTATGATGGGAGAATTAAGATTTTTTCTTGGTTTACAAATAAAACAAGAAATTAAAGGGATTTTTATTTGTCAAGAAAAATATATTAAAGATCTTCTCAAAAAATATAAAATGAATGAATCAAAAATTATGGTAACTCCTATGCATCCTTCTTCTAGTCTTGATAAAGATGAAGAAGGAAAAAGTGTCTCTGAAAAGGAATACAGAGGAATGATTGGATCTCTGCTGTACTTAACTGCCAGTAGACCAGATATTGTTTTTGCAGTAGGTTTATGTGCACGTTTTCAAACTTCTCCAAAAGAATCTCATTTAACTGCAGTAAAAAGAATTTTCAGATATCTAGTCGGTACTACTGATCTTGGCCTTTGGTATAGCAAAGGATCTTGTTTTGATTTAACAGCTTACTGTGATGCTGACTACGCTGGAGACAAAATAGAAAGAAAAAGTACAAGTGGCACCTGTCAGTTTCTTGGAAATGCATTAATCAGTTGGGCATGTAGAAAGCAAAATACTATTGCTCTATCAACCACTGAAGCAGAATATGTGTCAGCAGCAAATTGTTGCTCCCAGGTGTTATGGATTAAAAATCAACTAGAAGATTTTTCAATAAGGTACACAAATATTCCCATATTTTGCGATAATACAAGTGCAATAAATTTATCAAAAAATCCCATTCAGCATTCAAGATCAAAACACATTGAAATAAAACATCATTTTATTAGGGATCATGTCAATAAAAAGGATGTGGAATTAATTTTTGTTAATACAGAAAATCAACTGGCTGATATTTTTACAAAACCTTTGGTAGAAGATAGATTTAATTTTATCAAAGAAAAATTACATATTATTCAAAATCCAAAAAATTTAAGATAAAGAACGTTCTCAAGAACATTCTGTCCTTTATCCTTAACTTGCTCCTCACGTGTGGATTAGCTATGAACATTTTTTATTTGTCTTTTAAAATTCAAATTATCTCTACTTATGTAAAATATTATACAACTCATTAGATGCCATTTCCATCACATTTAATGAAATACACTCATAACTTTTTATGGAAACTACCACTTTGTCTCTTAAACCACCATTTGTCTAATCAAAACTTTTTCCTCTAGTTATCTCTCTCTCTCTCTCTCGTACGCTCTCTCTCTCTTACAGACTCCACACTTCACTTCTCTTTTCACTAAACACTCCTGCTTATAAAAACAACCTTCTATCTTCCATCAAAACTCATCAAACCTTATCAAAAATGGCTAGAACAAAAGGGTTAGCAAAGAAAGGAAATGAACATTCATCTTCCTCATCCAAAACCCCACCAGATCTTAATCGCTCACCACCATCATCACCTCACCTCTCCTCTAATCACTCACCTGAACTCTCTCTCTCGCCTTCTCTCTCTCAGATTCATGCTTCTCTTCCACCCTCTCCCACAAAATCAAGAGACTCTTGTGAAGAAGTAATGAACATTGATCCACTTGTAATGATCTGTCAAGAAGAAGGGGAAGTTTCTACTAAAGAAACTTCTGTCAACAAAGAAGAAGAAGCTTCGATTGAAAAGAAGAGGAAAGCTTCTTGTGAAAAAGAAGGTTCTGACAAAGAAGATGAAGAGGTCGCAGCTCAAGAGAAAGAGGAAACTCCAGAAAAACCTTCTCCTGTCAAAACAAAACCTAAACCTAAAACTAAGAAAACCATGTCCTCTCAATCTGTGAACAGAAGAAGATCACAAAGATTGATTGCTAATATTGGGTTAAGGAAAACTCAAAGTGGTGAAGGAGACAAAGTCATACACGAGATTCCTGACTCAGATGAAGAAGAAGAAGTTATTCCTAAGGTTGCTCAACCTACACCAGTCGCTGCTCCAAAGGAAACCAAAAAATCTAAACCTAAAAAATCTGCTTCTGACCCACCGAAAAAATCACCTCTTAAATCAAAAATTTCCAAATCAAAAGAACCTCCTATACCTAAAAAATCTCCACCAAAACAGCCACTAACTCGCAAGGAAAAAGGGAAAGGTCCTCTCACATCTGAAGAAAAGGATCCCTCTCCAAAACAAATCCCTCTTCTGGAACCTGACAAAGAAAAGGAATTTTATGAGAAATGGGCACCACGACCCATAGCAATAGGACGCTATGTGGATTTTGAAGACCTGGCCAAAGAAGAAATTCTTCTCAAAGCTTTCACTGATAAGATGGGATGGACACACTTCCTTCAAATTCGAGAGAAGACATACAAGAAGGTGGTCCAAGCTTTCTATTGCCAAGCCACAGCTTATTCTGAGAAAAACTTAATCATCTCGTCCATCAAAGGTAAACAATTTTCTCTCACACCTGACCTCATTGCTGAATACCTAAACCTTCCCTCTGATGGATTCTGTGTTTATGGAGATAATTGGGATTTAGATTTAAAAGTTAACCTAACTGATGTGCTTAGCTACATCTTTAAGAACCCAAACAATGTTTCTGTCTCTGCTAACCTACATTACATTCCCAAAATGTTAAACCTTTTAAGTCAGCACAGTCTCATTCCTAGGAAGGGTAACCATGGGAAAATCACCAAGAACGATCTCTTGATCATTTACTGTATGTTCTATGAAGTAAGATTGAACCTGCCTCATGTGATTCTACATCATATGATCTCTGCTATTAAAGACAAGAACCCACGACGTGGTCTTCCTTATGGCATGATTCTTACCAGGCTTTTTAGAGAAATTGGAATTGATTTGGATGGTGAAGAATCTGAATGGATTATTTCAAAGTTTCGAGCCAAAAATGTCAGCCATATGAAGTCTGAAGCTGAACATACTCTGACTCCCTCTAAAAGGAAAAGAGATCAAGATGAGGATTATGTCTCTGATTCTGAATCAGATTCTCCTCAGGATCCTCCTCAAGATCCTCCTCAGAATCCTCCTCAAAATCCTCCTAAAAATCCTCCAATACCTCCTCAAAATCGTTCTGCAGAACACTCTCCAAATCGTTCTCAGCAACGATCTCCTGTTTTAGAGGAACATCAAGATCTCTTAGAAGACTTTGGAAATCAAACTGCTATCTTCAATGACATTCAAGCCACCCAGATTCTTCAAAGTTTCAAATCAAATCTTCCTCCACCTACAAAAGTCTCCAACACAAGTCAACTCTTTACATCTCCACCTCAAGCTGATTTCTCTCCATTATTCAATTCAAATTCAATCAGCAAATTCTTCAATTCTCTGCCTCAATTTGATGGTTCAAACCCCTTAGAATCTTTTACCACTTTGCAATCCAACTGTCCTACCATGCCTTCAAATCCATCAAAGGCTGCTCCATCCACTTCCACTCACGCTGCTGCTACTGATGAAAGACCTCCTAAACGGTCTAGAATTGAGAAGGATTTGAGCAAAATCAAAAAATATTTGCGTAGGCTTCTTGAAGGACAGCAAGCATGTTTAAGTCATCATGTGTATAACAAGATGGAAAATCAAACTCAAAGAGGTTGGATCTCAAACACCTTGAGCACACGTTATTGTGTTCCTCCACCTGCCGAATTGCCTTTTCCACCACCACAATACTTCATTCCTGCTCCTTCTGATGACTCCTCATCTGATGACTCATCTCCTACTCCTAAGAAATGACTGGCACCTGCTACTTTTTGATGAAACAAAGGGGGAGATAGTTTAAGGGGAAAAGAATTGAAACAAACATCTCTGGATCATCTTTTGCTGCATTTTTTACTGCTTATCTATATTTATATTTTCCTGTTATGTTTTGGTATATGCATGCCTATAAGTGCTGCAAAACTATTATGTTGTTGTCTATTGCATGCTTGCTATGCTGCAAAAATTATCCAGTACTATGCTTTTATGTTATTATGTCTATTTTGATGAACCGGTTATTTGTATGAACTTTTGCAAATGAATGAAAAATATGTTGGTTCATAAAAATTATATGCATTCTCAATTTCTTTTATATGATTATTGGATGCTGAAATTGAGGGGGAGAAAATTGATAAAATCATTAAAGACATTTCATCAAAATTATTAGTTTTTTATTTCTTTCAAGATTAAATTTTTAAAAGTTTGTTATCATCAAAAAGGGGGAGATTGTTGAAAGCAAAATCCTCTTTTGATGTTTTAAAGATAACAAACAAATTTTATCTTGTTATCTACTAATGAATTTTGTGAGCATGTTTCATGAGAATGATCCTAAGAACGTTCTTGCCTCGCAAAATAAACACAAGTATTTCCATCGAAATATCAAGAGCAAGCAAATAGACAAATTGGAACTTTTGTACATATTCAATGTCTGCATCAATGGAAATTAATTCTCTTTGTCACACTAAAGAATGGGAATAAAAGATCTTAAGGATAAAGACTCTTTTAAGGCTTTTAAAGGCAAAAATAAATTAATACAATCATTGTCAAATATGTGCACATGGACCACAAGACTACAAAGGAATAAAATCTGATTAGGCCCCATGAGATTTTCGACCCATTAAGAAAAGAATGGAAAAAGGTCCATTAAGGAAAAGTTCTTCAAAAGATATTTTCACATGACATCATCAAAGGAGTCACTCTATGACATCACACAATGACATCAAGCATACATCATCTGAAGTGGCCTCCAAGTTTCTGAAAGAAGGCTAACAGCTCATAGACACCTTGCAAAAACGTGTTGCTTCATGCCCAAGTTTTGGTTGATCACTGAAAAAACGTTCTTGAGAACGTTCTCTGAAGACAGCTTGCACACTTGTTCCCCAAGCAACTTTTGGAGCGCATTTTTTAGTTTGAAATGGTTTCAAACAGCTCTTTTGTGACCTGTCCTCAAAGGCTATTCGTGCTCTATAAATAGAAGAGGTCATTGAAGGCTAAAGGCAAGAGTTTGAACTACAAAAGCATTTATCTCTCAAAAGCAATCAATCTCTCAATCATTCTCTCAATCAAGCTCTTCTACAAACATAAGCAAACTCCATAAGCTCTCACTATATTTATTTGTATCATTATCCTTTTGAGTTTGTGTTTGTAAAAGTTTCATGTGTTGAAATATCAAGATCAACACAAAACCAATCACCATACAAAGCGTGATATTAGTTCTCAAGTCTATTGGGCTTAATAGTTTGAGATAGAAAATTTCAACCTTTCTTTTGCTAGTGCAAAGAATTGTAAGAAGCCTGCTGAGGTTGATAATACAGGGGTTACGGACTGATCTGGTGTGATCAAGACCTTATAGTGTTGGTTAGAAGTTTCGGCCAACTGAATACTATAGTGGATAATCTCACACGAGGTGTGTGGGGACTGGAAGTAGCCGGGTTTGGTGAACCAGGATAACTTTCCTGTGTTATTCTCTCTTCCTTACTCTTGTCATTTATTTTACTTTATAATCCAGAGTGCTCTGGTCCTAATAACTAATCTTTAATATCGTTTTACTAATTAAAGATAATCTAGTCCAAATTAATCACAACCTCATTAAATCCAGAGTTCTCTGGTCCTTGTTAAATTATCACTTTATCATTTATATAACTACTTCCATAATATTTCAGTCAAATCGGTTAACTTACTTCACTAAAGTTAAATCAAATTAAAACTTCATTTTTCTCATTCCGCTTATATAATCATTCTTCATATTATTCTCATATCAAAGATTATTTGTTTTGAACTAATTTCTTAACCAAGAACATTCTTGAGTATATAAACTTCATTTAAAGTTTCAGGAATAAATTTAAAAAGGGTCACAATTCAAACCCCCCCTTTCTTGCGACAATTATTGCTACTTCAATTGGCATCAGAGCCCGGTCTCTAAAAGAAACACTTAACACGTGTTAGAGTAAAAGATTCAAGAAGAAGCAATGTCTTACATACCAGAAGGTCTTTCATGTACAAAACCTCCACTATTCAATGGAAAGAACTATTACTTCTGGAAAGGGAAGATGGAATTATTCCTAAAGTCTCAAGATGTGGACATGTGGAAAGTTATCACTGAAGGTAACTTTGTACCACAAACCACTGATGCAGTCACATCAGTAGTAACTATCAAACCTGAGGCATCATGGACTGACACAGATAAAAAGAGGGTACTCCTAAATTCAAAAGCTCAACTCTTTTTACAATGTTCACTAACCATGGAAGAAAGTGAAAGAATATATGAATGCAATACAGCAAAAAGTATTTGGGATACTTTAAAAATACATCATGAAGGAACAAGCCATGTAAAAGAAACAAGGATAGATATTGGCGTAAGAAAATTCGAAATTTTCGAAATGAATGAAGAGGAAAACATTGATGAAATGTATTCCAGATTCACTTCTATAGTGAATGAGTTAAGGTCATTGGGAAAAATATACTCCCCTCATGATAGAATCAGAAAAATATTAAGATGTCTTCCAACTTCATGGAGACCAATGGTTACAGCAATCACTCAAGCCAAAGACTTAAATGTCTTAGCTTTAGAAGATCTCATTGGAACATTAAGAGCTCATGAAGTTTTACTTCAAGAAGATAAACCAAATAAAAAGGGAAAAATGATTGCCCTTAAAGCATCTGAAAACATTTCAGATGAATCATCCTCTCAAGTTGAGGAAAAAGAAACAGAAGAAGAACAAATGGTTCAGGAAGAAGCAGAGGATGAATTAGCACTTATCACAAAGAAAGTTCAAAGAATGATAAGAAGAAGAGATCAGATAAAAAGATACTTCCCAAACAGAAGAGACAACTCAAAAAAGGAAGTCGATAAAAGTCAAGTAACTTGCTATGGATGCAACAACAAAGGACACTATAAAAATGAATGTCCACAAAACAAAAAGAATCAAAAATCTCCTTACAAGAAGTCTGCACTAATTACATGGGACACTCTTGAAGAAACACAAGCAGAAGAAGCAGAAGAAGCAAACATATGTCTAATGGCTAACACAGACAATGAAGAGGTAATTCTTTTCGACAAACCACCTTTAAATACTGAATTAGAAAACACCATTGATAGTTTACTTTTTGATTCAAATTTTTTAACTAATAAATGCTATTCTCTACAAAAAGAAATCGATGATTTAAAAGAAGAAAAATAAAAACTTAAAACTTTGAACAATGATCAAAAGAAAACTATTCAACGATTACAAGACTCATATTTTCAAGCAACTGAAAAATTAAAGGAATTTGACAAAAATCCTAATGAAAATGTTGCTTTAAAAAATGAAGTAAGACATTTGAGAAATGATCTCACCCATTTTATAAAATCAACAGAAACATTTCAAAAAATCATGGGATCCCAAAAAGGAATGGCTGATCATAATGGTATAGGTTTTGATATTACAAAAAATCAAAAGATCTACGAAAACTTTTTCATACCAGAAAAAGACAAACTAAAATGCTCTTTCTGCGACAAAGATGGACACGTTGAGTCTTTTTGCTTTCATAAAAAGAGGCTGGCAAAAGCTAGACCAGAATATTCTTACTTAACAAAACCAGAACATTCTTCTCAGAACAAAGAACGATCTTTCTGCTCATATTGTAAAAGAAGTGGTCACTTAGAAATTAACTGTTTTCTCAAGATTAAAAATCTTGAGCTTATGAAAACTAACCATAAAGGACCCACAAAATCATGGGGACCTAAGATACCATCAAATCGAAATGCAGGTATTCTATCAAAACTCAAAGAGAAAGCCATGGTTTTTGGACAGTGGCTGTTCTAGACATATGACCGGCGACAAACAATGTTTCATCTCCTTCATAAAAAAGGAGGGAGGATTGGTAACCTTTGGAAACAATGACAAAGGTCAAATCAAAGGTAAAGGTACTATTGGTAAGAATAACTCTGCTAAAATAGAAGATGTTCAATATGTTGATGGTTTAAAACACAATCTCCTAAGCATAAGTCAATTATGTGATAGTGGATTTGAAGTTATTTTTAAACCTAACATATGTGAAGTCAAACAAGTAACCACAGGAAATATTCTCTTCACTGGCTCTCGAATGAAAAATCTTTACGTTTTATTTCTAGACGACATTCCAGCTGAATCTTGCTTTATGTCCATTGATAAAGATAAATGGATTTGGCACAAAAGAGCTGGACATGTTAGCATGAAAACAATTTCAAAAATCTCACAACTAGACTTGGTAAGAGGTCTTCCAAAAATTAATTTTGAGAAAGATAAAATATGTGAAGCATGTGCTAGAGGAAAACAAGTTAAAAGTAGCTTTAAATCAAACAACATCGTTTCTACAAAAAGACCTCTTGAGCTTCTTCACATAGATTTATTTGGACCTGTTAGAACTGCAAGTCTTGCTGGAAAACAATATGGTTTTGTTATAGTCGATGACTATTCCAGATATACATGGGTTTTGTTTTTAAAACAAAAAGATGAAGCTTTTGAAGCATTTGTAAAATTTTGTAACCTTGTTCAAAATGAAAAAGAATCAAATATCATCTCTGTGAGAAGTGATCATGGAGGAGAATTTGAAAACTTATCATTCAAAACTTTTTTTGATAACAAGGGAATTTCACATAACTTCTCATGTGCAAGAACTCCTCAACAAAATGGAGTTGTTGAAAGAAAAAATCGAACTCTACAAGAAATGGCAAGAACAATGATTAATGAATCAAATGTTGAAAAATATTTTTGGGCTGAAGCCATCAACACTTCTTGCTATATCATAAATAGAGTTTCAATTAGAAAAATTCTCAACAAAACCCCATATGAACTCTGGAAAAACAGAAAACCAAACATTTCTTATTTTCACATCTTTGGCTGTTTTTGCTATATTTTAAATGATAAAGAAAACTTAGGAAAATTTGATTCAAAATCAGACAAAGGAATTTTCTTAGGATATGCAACAAATTCTAAAGGATATAGAATTTATAATCTAAGAAATCAAACTATGGAAATAAGCATGCATGTTATTTTTGATGAGTTTGATGATCTAGTTACTAACAAAGAAGATGATGAGGAAATACCAAAGAATCAAGAAATTATAAGCAATACAGATCAAGCATCCTCCTCTCAAACTCCTCCAAAAAGTTGGAGAATTGTCGGTGACCATCCTCCTGAACAAATTATTGGTAACACATTTGATGGAATTAGGACAAGACTATCCTTCAAAGATAATGACAACAATATGGCAATGATTTCACATATTGAACCAAAAAATATTCAAGAAGCTATATGTGAAGAATCATGGGTAAAAGCCATGAAAGAAGAACTTTCTCAATTTGAGAAAAATGAGGTATGGAATCTTGTTTCTAAACCACAAGGACATTCTATAATTGGAACAAGATGGGTTTTTAGAAATAAACTAGATGAAGAAGGAAAAGTTATCAGAAATAAAGCCAGATTAGTCGCACAAGGCTACAATCAACAAGAAGGTATTGACTATGATGAAACATTTGCTCCGGTAGCCAGGTTAGAAGCAATACATATTCTTCTTGCATATGCATCTCATAAAAATATTAAACTTTTTCAAATGGATGTTAAAAGTGCTTTTTTAAATGGATTCTTAAATGAAGAAGTATATGTGCATCAACCTCCTGGTTTTGAAAACATTGATAAACCTAATCATGTGTTCAAATTAACAAAAGCATTATATGGGTTAAAACAAGCTCCACGTGCATGGTATGAAAGATTAAGTACATTCCTTATCAAAAATAATTTTTCTAGAGGAAAAATTGATACAACACTTTTTAGAAAAGATGATAACTCAAATTTTCTCATTGTACAAATTTATGTTGATGACATTATTTTTGGACCCACAAATGAAAAAATGTGTGAGGAATTCTCTGGACTCATGCAAAGTGAATTTGAAATGAGTATGATGGGAGAATTAAGATTTTTTCTTGGTTTACAAATAAAACAAGAAATTAAAGGGATTTTTATTTGTCAAGAAAAATATATTAAAGATCTTCTCAAAAAATATAAAATGAATGAATCAAAAATTATGGTAACTCCTATGCATCCTTCTTCTAGTCTTGATAAAGATGAAGAAGGAAAAAGTGTCTCTGAAAAGGAATACAGAGGAATGATTGGATCTCTGCTGTACTTAACTGCCAGTAGACCAGATATTGTTTTTGCAGTAGGTTTATGTGCACGTTTTCAAACTTCTCCAAAAGAATCTCATTTAACTGCAGTAAAAAGAATTTTCAGATATCTAGTCGGTACTACTGATCTTGGCCTTTGGTATAGCAAAGGATCTTGTTTTGATTTAACAGCTTACTGTGATGCTGACTACGCTGGAGACAAAATAGAAAGAAAAAGTACAAGTGGCACCTGTCAGTTTCTTGGAAATGCATTAATCAGTTGGGCATGTAGAAAGCAAAATACTATTGCTCTATCAACCACTGAAGCAGAATATGTGTCAGCAGCAAATTGTTGCTCCCAGGTGTTATGGATTAAAAATCAACTAGAAGATTTTTCAATAAGGTACACAAATATTCCCATATTTTGCGATAATACAAGTGCAATAAATTTATCAAAAAATCCCATTCAGCATTCAAGATCAAAACACATTGAAATAAAACATCATTTTATTAGGGATCATGTCAATAAAAAGGATGTGGAATTAATTTTTGTTAATACAGAAAATCAACTGGCTGATATTTTTACAAAACCTTTGGTAGAAGATAGATTTAATTTTATCAAAGAAAAATTACATATTATTCAAAATCCAAAAAATTTAAGATAAAGAACGTTCTCAAGAACATTCTGTCCTTTATCCTTAACTTGCTCCTCACGTGTGGATTAGCTATGAACATTTTTTATTTGTCTTTTAAAATTCAAATTATCTCTACTTATGTAAAATATTATACAACTCATTAGATGCCATTTCCATCACATTTAATGAAATACACTCATAACTTTTTATGGAAACTACCACTTTGTCTCTTAAACCACCATTTGTCTAATCAAAACTTTTTCCTCTAGTTATCTCTCTCTCTCTCTCGTACGCTCTCTCTCTCTTACAGACTCCACACTTCACTTCTCTTTTCACTAAACACTCCTGCTTATAAAAACAACCTTCTATCTTCCATCAAAACTCATCAAACCTTATCAAAAATGGCTAGAACAAAAGGGTTAGCAAAGAAAGGAAATGAACATTCATCTTCCTCATCCAAAACCCCACCAGATCTTAATCGCTCACCACCATCATCACCTCACCTCTCCTCTAATCACTCACCTGAACTCTCTCTCTCGCCTTCTCTCTCTCAGATTCATGCTTCTCTTCCACCCTCTCCCACAAAATCAAGAGACTCTTGTGAAGAAGTAATGAACATTGATCCACTTGTAATGATCTGTCAAGAAGAAGGGGAAGTTTCTACTAAAGAAACTTCTGTCAACAAAGAAGAAGAAGCTTCGATTGAAAAGAAGAGGAAAGCTTCTTGTGAAAAAGAAGGTTCTGACAAAGAAGATGAAGAGGTCGCAGCTCAAGAGAAAGAGGAAACTCCAGAAAAACCTTCTCCTGTCAAAACAAAACCTAAACCTAAAACTAAGAAAACCATGTCCTCTCAATCTGTGAACAGAAGAAGATCACAAAGATTGATTGCTAATATTGGGTTAAGGAAAACTCAAAGTGGTGAAGGAGACAAAGTCATACACGAGATTCCTGACTCAGATGAAGAAGAAGAAGTTATTCCTAAGGTTGCTCAACCTACACCAGTCGCTGCTCCAAAGGAAACCAAAAAATCTAAACCTAAAAAATCTGCTTCTGACCCACCGAAAAAATCACCTCTTAAATCAAAAATTTCCAAATCAAAAGAACCTCCTATACCTAAAAAATCTCCACCAAAACAGCCACTAACTCGCAAGGAAAAAGGGAAAGGTCCTCTCACATCTGAAGAAAAGGATCCCTCTCCAAAACAAATCCCTCTTCTGGAACCTGACAAAGAAAAGGAATTTTATGAGAAATGGGCACCACGACCCATAGCAATAGGACGCTATGTGGATTTTGAAGACCTGGCCAAAGAAGAAATTCTTCTCAAAGCTTTCACTGATAAGATGGGATGGACACACTTCCTTCAAATTCGAGAGAAGACATACAAGAAGGTGGTCCAAGCTTTCTATTGCCAAGCCACAGCTTATTCTGAGAAAAGCTTAATCATCTCGTCCATCAAAGGTAAACAATTTTCTCTCACACCTGACCTCATTGCTGAATACCTAAACCTTCCCTCTGATGGATTCTGTGTTTATGGAGATAATTGGGATTTAGATTTAAAAGTTAACCTAACTGATGTGCTTAGCTACATCTTTAAGAACCCAAACAATGTTTCTGTCTCTGCTAACCTACATTACATTCCCAAAATGTTAAACCTTTTAAGTCAGCACAATCTCATTCCTAGGAAGGGTAACCATGGGAAAATCACCAAGAACGATCTCTTGATCATTTACTGTATGTTCTATGAAGTAAGATTGAACCTGCCTCATGTGATTCTACATCATATGATCTCTGCTATTAAAGACAAGAACCCACGACGTGGTCTTCCTTATGGCATGATTCTTACCAGGCTTTTTAGAGAAATTGGAATTGATTTGGATGGTGAAGAATCTGAATGGATTATTTCAAAGTTTCGAGCCAAAAATGTCAGCCATATGAAGTCTGAAGCTGAACATACTCTGACTCCCTCTAAAAGGAAAAGAGATCAAGATGAGGATTATGTCTCTGATTCTGAATCAGATTCTCCTCAGGATCCTCCTCAAGATCCTCCTCAGAATCCTCCTCAAAATCCTCCTAAAAATCCTCCAATACCTCCTCAAAATCGTTCTGCAGAACACTCTCCAAATCGTTCTCAGCAACGATCTCCTGTTTTAGAGGAACATCAAGATCTCTTAGAAGACTTTGGAAATCAAACTGCTATCTTCAATGACATTCAAGCCACCCAGATTCTTCAAAGTTTCAAATCAAATCTTCCTCCACCTACAAAAGTCTCCAACACAAGTCAACTCTTTACATCTCCACCTCAAGCTGATTTCTCTCCATTATTCAATTCAAATTCAATCAGCAAATTCTTCAATTCTCTGCCTCAATTTGATGGTTCAAACCCCTTAGAATCTTTTACCACTTTGCAATCCAACTGTCCTACCATGCCTTCAAATCCATCAAAGGCTGCTCCATCCACTTCCACTCACGCTGCTGCTACTGATGAAAGACCTCCTAAACGGTCTAGAATTGAGAAGGATTTGAGCAAAATCAAAAAATATTTGCGTAGGCTTCTTGAAGGACAGCAAGCATGTTTAAGTCATCATGTGTATAACAAGATGGAAAATCAAACTCAAAGAGGTTGGATCTCAAACACCTTGAGCACACGTTATTGTGTTCCTCCACCTGCCGAATTGCCTTTTCCACCACCACAATACTTCATTCCTGCTCCTTCTGATGACTCCTCATCTGATGACTCATCTCCTACTCCTAAGAAATGACTGGCACCTGCTACTTTTTGATGAAACAAAGGGGGAGATAGTTTAAGGGGAAAAGAATTGAAACAAACATCTCTGGATCATCTTTTGCTGCATTTTTTACTGCTTATCTATATTTATATTTTCCTGTTATGTTTTGGTATATGCATGCCTATAAGTGCTGCAAAACTATTATGTTGTTGTCTATTGCATGCTTGCTATGCTGCAAAAATTATCCAGTACTATGCTTTTATGTTATTATGTCTATTTTGATGAACCGGTTATTTGTATGAACTTTTGCAAATGAATGAAAAATATGTTGGTTCATAAAAATTATATGCATTCTCAATTTCTTTTATATGATTATTGGATGCTGAAATTGAGGGGGAGAAAATTGATAAAATCATTAAAGACATTTCATCAAAATTATTAGTTTTTTATTTCTTTCAAGATTAAATTTTTAAAAGTTTGTTATCATCAAAAAGGGGGAGATTGTTGAAAGCAAAATCCTCTTTTGATGTTTTAAAGATAACAAACAAATTTTATCTTGTTATCTACTAATGAATTTTGTGAGCATGTTTCATGAGAATGATCCTAAGAACGTTCTTGCCTCGCAAAATAAACACAAGTATTTCCATCGAAATATCAAGAGCAAGCAAATAGACAAATTGGAACTTTTGTACATATTCAATGTCTGCATCAATGGAAATTAATTCTCTTTGTCACACTAAAGAATGGGAATAAAAGATCTTAAGGATAAAGACTCTTTTAAGGCTTTTAAAGGCAAAAATAAATTAATACAATCATTGTCAAATATGTGCACATGGACCACAAGACTACAAAGGAATAAAATCTGATTAGGCCCCATGAGATTTTCGACCCATTAAGAAAAGAATGGAAAAAGGTCCATTAAGGAAAAGTTCTTCAAAAGATATTTTCACATGACATCATCAAAGGAGTCACTCTATGACATCACACAATGACATCAAGCATACATCATCTGAAGTGGCCTCCAAGTTTCTGAAAGAAGGCTAACAGCTCATAGACACCTTGCAAAAACGTGTTGCTTCATGCCCAAGTTTTGGTTGATCACTGAAAAAACGTTCTTGAGAACGTTCTCTGAAGACAGCTTGCACACTTGTTCCCCAAGCAACTTTTGGAGCGCATTTTTTAGTTTGAAATGGTTTCAAACAGCTCTTTTGTGACCTGTCCTCAAAGGCTATTCGTGCTCTATAAATAGAAGAGGTCATTGAAGGCTAAAGGCAAGAGTTTGAACTACAAAAGCATTTATCTCTCAAAAGCAATCAATCTCTCAATCATTCTCTCAATCAAGCTCTTCTACAAACATAAGCAAACTCCATAAGCTCTCACTATATTTATTTGTATCATTATCCTTTTGAGTTTGTGTTTGTAAAAGTTTCATGTGTTGAAATATCAAGATCAACACAAAACCAATCACCATACAAAGCGTGATATTAGTTCTCAAGTCTATTGGGCTTAATAGTTTGAGATAGAAAATTTCAACCTTTCTTTTGCTAGTGCAAAGAATTGTAAGAAGCCTGCTGAGGTTGATAATACAGGGGTTACGGACTGATCTGGTGTGATCAAGACCTTATAGTGTTGGTTAGAAGTTTCGGCCAACTGAATACTATAGTGGATAATCTCACACGAGGTGTGTGGGGACTGGAAGTAGCCGGGTTTGGTGAACCAGGATAACTTTCCTGTGTTATTCTCTCTTCCTTACTCTTGTCATTTATTTTACTTTATAATCCAGAGTGCTCTGGTCCTAATAACTAATCTTTAATATCGTTTTACTAATTAAAGATAATCTAGTCCAAATTAATCACAACCTCATTAAATCCAGAGTTCTCTGGTCCTTGTTAAATTATCACTTTATCATTTATATAACTACTTCCATAATATTTCAGTCAAATCGGTTAACTTACTTCACTAAAGTTAAATCAAATTAAAACTTCATTTTTCTCATTCCGCTTATATAATCATTCTTCATATTATTCTCATATCAAAGATTATTTGTTTTGAACTAATTTCTTAACCAAGAACATTCTTGAGTATATAAACTTCATTTAAAGTTTCAGGAATAAATTTAAAAAGGGTCACAATTCAAACCCCCCCTTTCTTGCGACAATTATTGCTACTTCACTAACCTCTCTCTAAAAACTAGAAAATATGAAATAGAAAATGTAATAATGTCTAGAAAGAGAGAAGAAAACTATTTAAATGAGGAGAATTCGTGTCTGCACGCTTAAGCGTGATACGGTCGCTTAAGCGTGCTACCCAAAATATCTTCCTTTGGACAATTGGGAGCTGCCACGTGTGCCTTATCATTTGAAGCAGATGAACTTCGCTTAAGCGTGTGAGAAGCGAGCAGCAAGCGTGCAATTCTGGTGACTCTCTGGACCTTGGTCGCTTAAGCGTGCAACTCTTTTCTTCATAAGCGTGCTGCAAGCGTCTGGAAAGCATGCAAATCTGGTGACTCTGGACCTTGGTCGCTTAAGCGTGCCCCTGGTCACTTAAGCGTGCAACTCTTTTCTCAATAGATTCTTTCTTGGTCCTTGCTTGTCATTTCCTGCATAAATTGGGTAGAATCAGGCATGTAAAGCATAAATGGTACAAATGCGATCAATTAGTAGCTTTTCCTTAGATAACTTGCAGAACAAGTCACTAAAATGCCTAGATTAACAAATAAAATATGTTACTTTTGAGCACTTATCAGTCACCAGAATTTATACAATTACTCACCAACAACGTCACCAGAATTTATATAATTACCCACCAATAACGTCACTGGAATATATATAATTACTCACCAACAACGGTAATAGAATTTATATAATTACTCACCAATAATGTCACTAGAATTTATATAATTACTCACCAATATCATCATCATTAATCATATAGTGTCTCCTCTCTATACAACTAGGTTCTTCCTCACCATCGTCATTAATTATTCGTACTTATTCTTCCTGTTAAAGCGAATTTATATCTTATTACCTCGTTCTCACATCCGTTGTCATATATACATCAATCATTGTCTTAACCTTAACTTCGTTCTATTTTAAAGTTATTATCTCATCTTATAGTTACTTTCAACTTCAAAAACTTTCCTCACAACGACTTCATTATGATTTAAGGATTTATTCTCTCGATACTGGTCGTTATTATTATCGTCAAACATTATAACCATTACCTCATTCACTCTTATCATCCTTCATTCATTCTAACTTAGGTCATTATCTCTCTAGTGATTGTTTATCTTGCCTCATCGCTAATATTACCCCTACATTATTCTTTAATTAACACACAACTTTCTATTTCCATTTTATTTTGTCTTATCAATTCTCTCAATATTATCTATCCTCTTAATTTGACCACACTCATTTCATTTTAACCTAAGGTCGTTACTTCACCAATATCATTCTTCCTAACATTATCCCCTACGTTAACTTACGCCTTTATATTTCAAATTACCTTTGTCTTATCCCTTCACCTAACATCTTCATATATTGATCATCTTCTTCACCGTCTACTTCCTTAGGCCACTAACATCATATGATTGTTTTACTTAGTTTTTGTACTCTTTAATTTTAACTTATGTTATTAGATTTAACCTTTATTCCTAGGTTCTTTTATTACTTCGGTCTCCTGTCTATGAACTATTCCTAATACATTCCCGTTTTCTTCATTAATTCTCTAATTCGACCTCGCTATTTACACCGTTATGATCTTGTCCAATTATTCATGAGTAACTTGACATTCATCCTTACCGCGACTGACATCTCTTACCATATCCCTTTATTCAACCTACTCCCCTATATCATTAGTAACCTACACTCATCGTATCTTTATCATTACCATTTACCTTGACTCTTCTTCTCTTCAACCTAACAACTTTCTTATGTTCTCGCTCTTCATATATACGTATCGCTACGTTTATCCTTTACTCTAATTTACTATTATTTTCATCTTTATTAGTTCATGAATTAACGTCTTACAACTCTCTCTACTTTACCTTCAAGTATTTCGTAAGCATCATTTATTATGTCGTTCATCGTCGTGAAATAACATTTATACTATCATCATACCTCATCGTATTACAACGTTAACATCTCATACATCTATTAACATCATATCTACATATCATATATATAGTTTACGTCTTCGTTATTTCAACATCATATATTAAGATACCATAAAGTGCAAAGATTCTCTCCTTACCTCGAATTCTCCGAAAACACGGCGTTTGGCTCTCTTCTCCTTAGATAGGGTTTCCTTCTCTCTTCTCTTCTCCTCTTTTCCTTTCTCCGGTTCAAAAAGAGTGTTTATTCTAATTTTCTATCTCTCTATTTATACTAAACAATTGGTCTCTTCAACAATTATTAATTTTCCTCTGCTTAACTTACCATAATTTTACTTCTTCCTCCCCCACTTATTTTATTACTTCTACTCTGCACCTCCCACTTATATTTTCTCATCATATTAATCCTCATCATCTATCAATCACATTAATAAATAAAACTTCCTCTATTTAGTCTCGTTAATTTAATTTAATAGAAATTTGGGGTGTTACACTGAACATGTATAAGAGCATCAGAAGCACAAAAGAAGCTCAAGATTATGGTAGAAGATCTGAAGAAAGGTCAACTAGAAGTCAACGCCTTGGATCAGAAGAAATGATGCTACTCAAAAGCTGAAGATCTTCATCAGACTCTGAAGACCTTTAGACTCTGAAGTAGAGAAGATCTTGAAGGACCCAAACACCATGTTAGATTTTTCCACTTCTGTAGATGTCTCTATCAAAGTATGATAGTACAATTTCTCTCTAAAATAATTGATTGAAGAAACCCTTTCCGATAAAAAAAATTGATGCCAATTGAGATGAAGACCATGAATTAGCCCCTGTTTGGAACAACGTTCAAATGGTAACAAACACGCGAATACATAGAACCTTACAATTGTAGCTTCACAAAAATCACGTCAAAAGTGCATTGGAAAGTGAAAAACATGATGCAAACTCGAACCCTAACACTCTATTAGTGGATGACACTGTTAAAGATGTGGTGTAAGATATTGTTGCAGTTGAGGACTTGAAAAGGGAAGTCTTGGAGCATAAAGAGAAGGTTAGGAGGAAGCAACCCCATCCTCCAGATCATAACTTCAATACAAATTTTATTTATGACAAGCATCTTTTAGGTGTTTGTAGCGGATAGTAGAATTCTACTACTGCAAAATCACCTATGGATAAATATCAATCCTTCGTGGCTATCTCTAAATCTAATAAGAAGAACTCATGCATTCAAAGAAAACTTGATCCAATAATACCCGCCCATAATCTTCTAACTAATGATCTTGCTTAATTGATGAAAGCTCTTGATGTGAAGTAAAATAAAAATTATTTTTCAACTAAATAGTTAAAGGTATTCTGATAGACGATATGTTTAGATAAAAAAGTGATATAACCAAATTAAAGGTTATGGCGATATCTCTATAATTAAGAGAGAAGAGGAAAATTTACACACTATTATTTGTTGCCTTATTTCATTTCATGACTATCATATTTGTGTACACAGTCATAACTACTACATGGACTTGAAATTATATAAAAAAAAAATCAATTTACTGAGTGCCAACACAATAACTAAATGACAACCTATGAAATATTGTATCAAAGTGTTTGTGTACTCTCATAGGTCTGACACTAAATAAATAATTGTTTTATCTTGGTTTTCGGGTGTCAAACATTAATTACGTTTGAACCTTTTAAACCGGTGATGTCTTATTTTTTCTTGGGAAGGGAAAAAGTAAGCAAAACCCTTGAGAATCGAGGTCCGGGAGTTGTTTTCGCTACGGGAAGGTGTTAGGCACCCATAACGACTATAGTAACCTATAGGAACCGTCTTTAATTTCTACGCGCGCGCTCTATTTTTAAATGCTATTTTGAAATGTTATTTACACCTAAGAATTTCTAAGTGAAGAATTGGAGGGAGAAGAGTGTTTGAATTTTTATTTTATTTGAATTGAAGGAATTTTGTTCCTTGCCTACGTACCCGTTTAAGGGATCAAATCCACCGTAGTTCTCTCTCAAAAATGTTTTTGTTTTTGTTGGTTGATTTTAAGTTTGAAAATGGATTTTGGAAGAATAGAAAGAGGCCTCGAGGGCATGAGATTAGGAAATAGTGAGGTTGAATTAGTGAATTGCAAAATATGGTCAAAGTAGGATTAGAGTTCATTGAAGTTTGATTAAGAAAATGGAAAAGAAAATACAATGGGATGTTGGATCCCAAGGTTTATTTGGAAAAGATTTGCGTGAAGTTGTTCACATTTGTTTGGAAAATTGGTTTTTTCTAAGTATAAGTCCTAGGTATTCATCTAAACATACAATCCTAAACATACATCTAAACATGCATATTCTAGCTATATATCTAAAGTGAGGTGTGTGCATGTGTCGGTGCTTGTGTCGGTGTACATCATTAGAGTCCATTGTCCTTTACATCATACCCTAGATACATTCTATGGCCTCTTTGCCAAGAAATTAAAAGCATGAAAGTAAAATATTACAAAAAACTCCTAAGCCTTTACATTCTAAATCTTTGTACAAATTAAGTTGCAAGAAAGTTAAACTAGAATATGAAATGAGATGAGCTTATGGGATACATGAAACAAGAAACAAAAGGGTTAGTAGCACATGACAATATCAAGAAGTAAAATCAAGTAAAAATTACTACAACAAAAGCAAAGAAATTACCACAAAAAACATAGCAAAAATGATGCAAAATAGAGCTAAAATCCTACTACAAAATGCAAGGTTCACATGACTTATAATCCTCACATTTTAACACATTTTAAAGACATGAACTCATATTGTAAAATGGGGATCAAAGGGATGTGATAGACCATGCATTTTAATAGTGAATTTAAGCGTATTTTACATTATTTATTCGCAAACGAATCTTGCAAAGCAAGCAACTAGGCACAAGGCACACATTCAATAAAAGACATACCCATAGTAGCAAAAAAAACCCTCACAACATCATATATCATGAATTACCAACATCTATCGAGAAATGGAATTGAAACTAGGCAAGAAAACCACAAGTTTTTAGCATAAAATCTTACAATTAAAGCAAGAAAAAAAAAATCCACACTATTTTCTATCAATTTTCAACACAACACATATCATAACAAGACTACAAAAAAAAAAGAGTACATATGAATTAATTTGGGAATTTTTTGGCAATGAAACATATGCTGGGGGGTATGAACAGCAAGAAAACAGTTAAATGGCACAAAAATGGGGGGTGCGCATAGCCGTGTGTGTGCAGACATGGGCCTAAGGAACAGGCCGGGTTAATGGAGCGAACCATGGGTTAATTGAACCGGCTATAATCTCTTCTTCTCCACTTTTACAGAACACTGTTCGTTCTTCTCTCTTCACACGTACCAGTCTCTCTTCTTTCAACAGTTCTAGGCTCATCTTCCCCAACCCATTCCCGGCGGCGGTTGGCCGGCCAGGGGTGGCGGCGCCGCCGCCTGAACTCGTTCTCTCCCTCTGTTCGATTTCAAAACTCATTTTTCACAAGCAATTCGCGACAATCTTGGATCCTTTCGAACAGCCTTGCAAACATCAACAAGAAAAGGAAAGGGAGAACGTGTTACCTGTTTGTTACTGATTCGACGGTGTTCTTGCTCGTACGATCCAAGTTCGTCGCCGTTGTCGCGAGTCTAGTTTGCGTTTCACTCGGACTTGTAACAATTCGTTGCTGCTTGCTCTTTTTCTCCGTTCTGTTCGTGCTCCGCCGCTGGTTCTTGCTTCTGATTCTAGTCCGTTTCGGATTCGATTTTGGGAGTTTGATACGGCGATGAATACTCCAATCTGCTCTTCGTTCCTTCTTTTTGCCTCGGCTTCACTCCCTTTCCATCAAACCGGTTTGATTTGAGCTGCGTGCATCATGAAGACTCGGTTTGTTGCTGTGATCCGAAATGATTCTCGCTGTGTTGTTTGTTTTGCTTAATTTCGGTTTCGAGCAAAATTTGTGAGTGGTGATGGATTTGCTAGTGATTGGCGTTGTTGATGAGTACAAGAAAATTCAATGGTGAATTGTGTGAGTTTGTGATGATTGATTGAAGAATTCGTGTAGTTTTCTTGATGAACTTGGTGGTTATGGAAGTTTGAGTGGTGGTTTAAGTTGCTTAGGAGAGGTTGTTAGGGTGGTTGGAGTGGTGGAGAGAAGTAGTTAGGGTGGTGAGAGTGGTGGAGAGAAGTAGTTAGGGTGGTGATTGAGGTTGTTAAAGTTTGTTAGAGGTGGAGGGAAAATTGAGAGAAAAGTTTTTGTGATTTTGATTGAAAAAATAATTAGTGTGGAAAAAAATGATTAGTGTAAAAAAAATTAGTTGAATGAACCTTGACCAACTTTGACCTATTTATAGGTGATGTGGAAATGCTTGGACCAATGATGGACTGCCACGTGGCACTTGACTTGTAACAAACTTTTAAAGACCAATAACATTTGGACACATGGCACTTGGACTCTAACAAACTTAAAAGGGATTAAAATGCAAATAATGAAAGTGCAAGGACTAAAATGAAAATTAAAACTAAAATTGAATTGAAAAAGTAAACTGACAATTAACGTAAAGCGAGACGATTAAAAACAACAAAGCAGATTAAAGTGAAACGGAAATATGTGAAATGACCAAAACGCCCCTAGGGACTAAAACGACTAAAAATGACTCAGATGCAATTTAAAAATGATTTTTTAACAAGGGATTAAAGCAAGAGTTTATACAAGCGAATTAAAAGACTCAGAGACAATTTTTAGGATTTTAAACAGGGTTTTAACACATGAAAAGACTAAAATGCCCCTAGGGGCAAAACTGACTCAAAATGACTTCAAATGCGAATTTTAAAATGGATTTTGACATGGAATGAAACAGAGACTTATTCTAATCAAATGAAAAGACTCAAACAAATTTTTTAAAAGACTGAAAGAAATTTTATCACATGAAATGACTAAAATGCCCCTAGGGGCTAAACTGACTAAAAAATGACTCGACTGATGTTTTCTGAAATGAATTTTGACATGAAGTTGAAACAAGGACTTATACAAACCAATTTAAAAGACCCAAACAATTTTCAAAGATTAAAATGAGTTGAATGCAGGAAATGACTAAAATACCCTTGCATGTAAATTTTGCAAATAACATTGAAATAAAATGCAGAGAAAGATGCAATTGATCAAAGATAGTTCAAATGACTTATAATGCAAGAAAAGAAAAATTGACTAGTATTTTTAGGTCCAAAATTAGGGTATAACAGCTGCCCCTATTTAAGTTTCTTTGTCCGGAGAGTCAAGAGACGAAGTCTTAGAATTGACGGGACGAAGATACTTAAATATTAACATTTGCACTGCTTTTGGACATAAAAATACGCTTTCAGATTTTCAAAAACATGAATGTCATGCAACATTTCATTTATGAATGCAAGACAATCGAACCGGAATCTACGGGCTGTGTCACACCACCAAGGGATTTATAGACATCAAGGTAGAAAGAACGGGCAACAAATAGACAGGTACAAGCTGTTCTTTGGATCGAACTTGCCACTTGACCGAGAGATACAAACAAGAGATGGGTACGAGCTGTTCTTTGGATCGAACTTGCCACTTGACCGGAAACATAAACATATAGGCAGATACAAGCTGTTCTTTGGATCGAACTTGACACTTGATCGGAAACATAGACATATAGGCAGATACAAGCTGTTCTTTGGATCGAACTTGACACTTGATTGAAAATACAAACAGATAGACAGACACAAACTGTTCTTCGGATCGAACTGGCCGTTTGGCTGGAGCTATAGACAAAAAGGGTTGATACAAGCTGTTCTTTGGATCGAACTTGCTTGTTGGATTATCACCACGTCACGTGGGAGAGTGCAGACTGTTCTCTTAGATCGAACTTGTCGTTTGACCGATAACAAAGCATAAGCTGGGTACAAACTGTTCTTCAGATTGAACTTGCCGTCTGATTGATAACAAAGCATGATCTGGGTACAAACTGTTCTATCGAACTTGCCGTTTGACCGATAACAGAACATAAGCTGGGTACAAACTGTTCTATCGAACTTGCCGTTTGTCCGGAAGCATAGGTATATAAGCAGGTACAAGTGGTTCTTTTTTGGATTGAACCTGGCACTTGACCAGTAACAAGATACAAATTGAGAGTCTGGTTTAACAAGATACCAATTGAGGGTAAATTGTCATTGACCCGATTTGCAAATAGACATGACCATTTTTGTTGGCCCAAGAGTAAATTGAGAGTGATTTGACATTGATTTGAGTTGAAAATTGACATTGACATTGGCATTGGCTTGGAAATTGAAATTGACATTGACATTGATATTGACATTTGACATTGGATATTGACATTTGACATTGACATTTGACATTGACATTGGATATTTGACATTTGACATTGACATTTGACATTGGATATTGACATTTGACATTGACATTTGACATTGACATTGGCATTGACATTGACATTAACATTGGCATTTGACATTAACATTGACATTGACATTGACATTGACATTGGCATTTGACATTAACATTGACATTGACATTGACATTGGCATTTGACATTAACATTGACATTGACATTGACATTCGCATTTGACATTGGATATTGACATTGATATTGAAATTGACATTTGACATTAACATTGACATTGACATTGACATTGGCATTTGACATTAACATTGACATTGGCATTGGATATTGACATTGACATTGACATTTGACATTTGACAGTTGGATATACAACATGTATGTATGGTATAGCAAGATTATTGGATGTATGAGCACACAAAATGCATGATTATGCATGTATGAATGCTTGAAATGCATGATTGGCTTGTAATTTGACAGAGAAAGTTTCACCGAGATAGACAAAACATTGGAAGATTGGGCACGTAGTGGCTCGTGCTGCAACATATTCACAGGGGGAAAACCTCTTTGGAGAGACCGTCGTCGAGAGACGTATCAAAACCATGGCTGAGGGCAATAAAACTTGTAAAGGAAATAGCCTTGGAAGGTTCTTGGATACAGGTCGCCGTTGCTAGGCGTGTCAGTGCTGGGTAAACATTGGATGTTCGCATCTGTGGTCAATGCTTTTCAATATTTCATTCTTTCATTCCTCATTTTCAAACCCCATTTTTGCCTGAACCGCCCTTTCGGGTTTTCGATTCACCGGGGAATAGATTCTTTTCTTTGCCCCATTTTTGCCTGAATTGCCTTCATAGGTTGTCAATCAGCGGGGTGCTCATTTTTGCCTAAGCCGCCCTTTCGGGTTTTCAACTTAGCGAGCTTTTCATTTTTATTTTTCATTTTTCATTTTCATTCTGTTTTTTCATTCTTGCCATTGACCACAGATCATCCTGGGGAGTAACCTGCTTGTAACATGTATTGAAATAGACATTGATATTCATTCATTCATGCATGTTTCATTGAAATGTACCCTATTGCTCAGGTTTGCTTCCAAAATAGACAGAAAAAGATTTTTCAATTTTCAAAGATGTTTGTTTCAGACATTGACATTATCAAAATAGAAAGAAAATGTTTTGCATATAGCATTGTAAGTAGGAAGAAAAATAGAGTTTCAAACAATAGAAAGGCTCAAATTGATGTAGAAGAGTGAGAGTCAGCCAAAGGCATGACTTCACGGATTTACAAAGCTTGGAAAATGGTAATTTTATTGGTTGGTGATACATTGAACACGATGACCGCTACATTTTATAGAAATTTTGAATTCACAAGTACAGAAGCCCCTGATGAAGACGATCTTTGACAGTTGCAGATGCCCCAAGGAGTGATGGATTTGCCAGATATAGTTACTTGTCTTTTATTGTCAACCTCATTTTTGCATGAACCGCCCTTTCGGGTTTTCGGCTCATCGAGGCGCTCATTCTTGCCTGAGTTGCGTACAATCTCAGCGAGCTCTTTCATATTCATTCATTTTTTTTGTCCCTAACTTTTGCCTGGATCGCCCTTGCGGGTTTTCGATCCACCGGGAAGCGCATTTTTGCCTAGGCCGCCCTTTCGGGTTTTCGACCTACCACGCTGTTCTTTTCTTTTTAGACAAAGTATTTCTTGACTATATCGGCATTAACAGGATTTGGAAGCTCAACACCATCCATGTGTGTAAGAATCAAAGCACCACCAGAGAAAGCCTTCTTGACAACATAAGGACCTTCATAGTTAGGTGTCCACTTGCCCCTTGGGTCGGGTTGCTGGCTTATCCTTCTTTTCAATACAAGTTCGCCTTCCTTGAATTCTCGAGGTCGGACTTTCTTGTCAAAAGCATTCTTCATTCGCACTTGATACAACTGTCCATGAGTCATAGCATCCATACGTTTCTCTTCAATCAGATTCAATTGATTGTACCGACTTTGACACCATTCAGCCTCGGTTAATTTTGCTTCCATGATTACTCGAAGAGATGGAATCTCCACTTCCAGAGGGAGAACTGCTTCCATGCCATACACAAGAGAGAAAGGAGTTGCCCCGGTTGAACTGCGCACCGTAGTACGGTAACCATGCAAGGCGAAAGGTAGCATCTCGTGCCAGTCTTTGTAAGTAGTGACCATCTTCTGAACAATCTTCTTGATGTTCTTGTTAGCGGCCTCAACTGCACCATTCATCTGAGGTCTGTAAGGAGAAGAGTTGTGATGTTCAATTTTGAATTCTTCACATAAAGCTTGCATCATACTATTGTTCAGATTGGAACCATTGTCAGTGATGATCTTGTTGGGAACACCATATCGACAAATGATGTTATTCTTGATAAACTTGACAACCACTTGCTTGGTCACATTGGCATAGGAAGCAGCTTCGACCCACTTGGTGAAATAGTCAATTGCCACTAGAATGAAACGATGTCCGTTGGAAGCCTTCGGTTCAATTCTTCCGATCATGTCAATGCCCCACATAGAGAAAGGCCATGGGGAAGATATAACATTGAGAGCATGTGGAGGCACATGAATCTTGTCAGCATAAATTTGACACTTGTGGCATCTTTTGGCATGTTTGTGGCAGTCACGCTCCATAGTTATCCAGTAATAGCCGGCTCTTAACAGTTTTCTTGACATGGTGTGGCCCGAAGCGTGGGTCCCAAAGGTACCATCATGTACATCATGCATCAATCTCTCAGCTTCTTGTTTGTCAACACATCTCAACAAGACCATGTCATAGTTCCTCTTGTATAGGATTTCTCCGTCCAGAAGGAATTTATTAGCCCATCGTCTCAAGGTCTTTTTATCCCTGTTGGAAGCACCAGGTGGATATTCACGATTCTGCAAGAATTGCTTGATGTTGTAATACCAAGGCTTTTTATCATTCACATCTTGGTCAGCCTGATCTGGCATATTTTCAATGGTGAACACATGAGCGGGTCTGTCAAGACGCTGCACCTTGATCACGGGCACGTCATTCCAGTGATTGACACGAAACATGGAAGACAGAGTAGCAAAAGCATCAGCCATCTGATTTTCATCCCGAGGGATGTGGTGCAGCTCAACCTTGGTAAAGTATGTCAACAGACGTCTTGCATAGTCACGGTATGGGATTAGCTTCTTATGATGAGTCTCCCATTCACCCTTTATCTGATTAATGACAAGTGCAGAATCTCCATAGATGTCAAGGTGCTTAATCCTCAGATCAAGGGCTTCTTCAATGCCCAAGATGCATGCTTCATATTCAGCTATGTTGTTTGTGCATTCAAAAGTTATTCGAGCAGTGAAAGGAATGTGATGCCCCTGCGGAGTTACAATGATGGCTTCAATTCCTTTACCATAAGCATTGACAGCACCATCAAACACCAATCCCCATTTGCTATTGGGATCTGGCCCTTCATTGATCAGTGGCTCTTCACAGTCTTTTGCCTTCAGATACATAACTTCTTCATCAGGGAAATCAAACTTAATTGGCTGGTAATCATCAAGAGGTTGACAAGCAAGATGCTCAGCAAGGACGCTTCCTTTGATTGCTTTCTGAGCTTTGTACACAATATCATATTCAGACAACAACATTTGCCAACGTGCAATCTTTCCAGTAACAGCAGGCTTTTCAAAGATGTATTTGATTGGATCCATTCGGGATATCAACCAAGTTGTATGATTCACCATATAATGACGCAGGCGTTTGGCAGCCCAGGCTAAAGCACAACATGTCTTTTCAAGCATCGTATACCGAGTCTCACAGTCGGTGAATTTCTTGCTCAGATAGTAGATAGCATGCTCTTTCTTACCAGTCTCGTCTTGTTGACCGAGAACACAACCAACTGAATCATCTAACACTGACAGATACATGATCAAAGGCCTTCCTTCCACTGGCGGGACAAGGATAGGTGGTTCCAACAGGTATTCTTTGATGCTATCAAAAGCTTCCTGACATTCATCATTCCATACAACAGGCTGATTCTTTCTGAGCAATTTGAAAATTGGTCCACAAGTATTAGTCATGTGAGATATGAATCTTGAAATATAGTTCAGACGTCCGAGGAAACCTCTGACTTGCTTCTCAGTTTGAGGGGCCGGCATCTCTCTGATGGCTCGGACTTTGTCAGGATCAACTTCAATGCCTTTTTGGCTGACAATGAAGCCTAGCAACTTTCCAGATCTTACACCAAATGTGCACTTGTTAGGATTCAACCGCAGCTTGTACTTTCTCAATCTTTCAAACATCTTTTTCAAATACACAACATGCTGCTCTTCGTCACTTGACTTCACAATCATATCATCAACATACACTTCAATCTCTTTGTGAATCATATCATGAAACAGAGTCGTCATACCTCTTTGATAGGTAGCACCAGCATTTATCAAGCCAAACGGCATTACTTTATAACAGAACGTTCCCCACGGAGTGACGAAGGACGTCTTTTCTCTATCTTCAGGAGACATTCGTATCTGATTATAACCAGAGAAACCATCCATGAAAGAGAACACTTTAGATTGAGCAGTACTGTCAACAAGCACGTCAATATGAGGCAATGGGAAGTTATCTTTTGGACTAGCTTTATTCAAATCTCTGTAATCCACGCACATTCGAACTTTCCCATCTTTCTTTGGTACTGGTACGATGTTGGCAATCCACTCAGGATATTCAGCTGTCATGAGGAAGCCCGCATCAATTTGCTTTTGTACCTCAGCCTTGATCTTAAGAGCCATGTCTGGACGAGACCTTCTCAATTTCTGTTTGATAGGAGGACATTCAGGCCTTGTCGGTATCCGATGTTCCACAATCTTGGGATCTAGACCCGGCATATCTTCATAGGACCATGCAAAGACATCTGGATAATCATGGAGAAGCTGAATAATCTTCCTTTTCACTTCTGGCTCAAGTGCAGCACCAATCTTGATCTCTCGCTTGTTCTCTTCAGTACCCAGGTTGACGAGTTCAATCTCTTCCTGGTGAGGCTGAATGGCTCTTCTTTCTTGCTCAAGCAGTCGAGTGATCTCATACGGTACCTCTTCATAATCATCATCCTCATCTTCAGCTTCATATACAGGGAATTCAAAATTTGGAGGAACCATAGGGTCACTGTGTTCAACGGGTTTATTATGGTTCAATCTGCATAATATGATTGGGATGATTTTTAGAAAAATGTTTTTCATGCAGATTTTTAAAATTAATAAGAAAATACAGATGTTTTGGTTTTTTCTGGCATTACCATTATTTCCAAGAAAAAGGCACTAAAAAGTAAAAAACAAAGAGTCGTGAGAAAGACGACAATTTTTATTGATAACGGCAATGCCGAAACAAACACGCCCTTACAATGATATCACTTTCGCCTTGGGCAGAGCGAAAGGATTGTTATTTTGAAAACAAAGAAAACATGAGCAACAAGACACGTTACATGGAAGCATGCATGACTAAGGGAACATCAATGGCTTCCCAATTTCTCACAGTGCCTCCTGGTATGACAAATGTAGGCATGTGGTTTCTTTCGGCAGCATCTTCAGCAATAGCATTGATGAACCCAGCACTGTAGAAGGTTCCCTTTGAAACACCAGAAGTTGGAGAGAATCCAAGGCCCTCTTTTCGCTTGTTTTCCAAGATCTGAATCACTTTGCCCCAGCCAGCAGCTTGTCCTGCTTGAACAGCCTTCTGAGCGTCTTTCAGTGAAGCCATGCTAGCACCAGCCCTCCGGGGTTCTGCACCCTCGACAGTCAAGCCTTGAAACGACGTTCCTTCTGCGGACCCTGCTTCAACACAAGAGAAAGATGATACTTGGCTAACCAGAAATGCCTCCTCACCATATACAGTGACAACCTTACCATTCCTCATGAATTTGAGCTTCTGATGCAAAGTGGATGTGACTGCTCCAGCGTAATGGATCCATGGTCTTTCGAGGAGACAGCTGTAAGAGGCATTGATATCCATGACTTGGAAAGTTATTTGAAATGTCTCGGGACCAACGGTGATTGGCAAGTCCACTTCCCCGAGAACATCCTTGCGGGATCCATCAAAAGCTTTAACCAGATAGCTGCTACCCCTCAGAGAAATTCCATGATGGCTCAATTGCCTTAGTGTGGATTCAGGCATTACATTCAGAGACGATCCAGTGTCCACCAATACGTTGGATATCATATCAGACCCACAGTGCACCGAGATATGTAGAGCCAAGTTGTGGCGTTTCTCTGCTTCGGGGAGCTCATCGTCACCAAACCCCAAGCTGTTGCAGGCAGTAATATTACTTACTATCCCATCAAATTGATCCACCGAGACTTCGTGGTCAACATAAGCTTGCTCCAGTATCTTCATTAACACCTTCCTGTGAGCTTCTGAGCTCATAAGTAGAGACAAGATGGATATCTTTGATGGAGTTTGCAGTAGCTGGCCAACAATCTTATAATTGCTCTTCTTGATGAGCCTCAAAATCTCGTCCAGATTAGACTCTTCAATGGGCTGGCCCGAGGGGCTGGCATTCTCTTCCTCAAGGTTAGCCATGTTTCTTCTTTTGTACAATCTTGTTTGATGAATTCTAGCCGGTTGGTAAACCTTGCGAGCACGAGCCACTTTTCAGACTGCGGCGGACAAAACCAGGAGGCAATGAGCACGAGAGAAGCCATTTGTGACCGATGAATGATGCATATGATGCATGATATGCAAATGCAAAAAGACTCTTTTTTTTGTCAGAAGACTTGTCAAAGTGGTTGTGAACATCACGGAGAAACACGGTTTTATTTGAAGATCTTGAGCAAAACTAAAAGTTTAGTTGAGATGGTATAACTTGGTGTTCACATCCGTGATGTTCAAAAGATGACTTGTCTAAGTCCTCTGATAAATGCATGGGAAAAAGTTTATGCATGTATGCATGTATGCATGAATGCATGATTATGTTCAAGTTCGGAGAAAACATGGTGGGTTAAAGTTCAAAGTCGAGGAGTCATGGGTGGACACGGTGTCCGGTGAAACTAGGGCTTTAGGATAATAGTAACCGGGTTCTAAAAGGGTTCCCAAGTTGCAACCTCTCCGACGTATATCACGGTGTCACGAGACAACCACTCGCTCCATGATTATACGTGGAAGGTCTAACTTGAGTGTAGTATCGCGTGACGACTAAAACTCGAGACGACACTCGGTTTAGCCTCCGCACTACATCCTAGAAAATGGCCATGGATGGGTTTGGTTATCTACGGTTCATAGCGTCATAGAACAATTAGAAGTAAAGTGCCTAAACGCGACAACTCGCGCCGACAACATCACCCCCAAAATGCCTCAGCTATGTGGGATTGATCGCATAATCCAAAACACGAGGCAACCCCCGGAATGAATTGTCGATTATATCCCTCCTAAATCCTAAGTTCACTCAGCCCGGGTGCAGGACTTTTGATATTCTCACCCCACACGTTTGCAAGAAATTAAACATTTATTCAAATAGGAAAGCAAGTAAAAGAACAAGTAAAAATACAAGCGCAAGCGTGGAAATAAAGACTAGGCGTAACTCTCGAATTTCCCCAGTGAAGTCGCCAGCTGTTTTATCTTGGTTTTCGGGTGTCAAACATTAATTACGTTTGAACCTTTTAAACCGGTGATGTCTTATTTTTTCTTGGGAAGGGAAAAAGTAAGCAAAACCCTTGAGAATCGAGGTCCGGGAGTTGTTTTCGCTACGGGAAGGTGTTAGGCACCCATAACGACTATAGTAACCTATAGGAACCGTCTTTAATTTCTACGCGCGCGCTCTATTTTTAAATGCTATTTTGAAATGTTATTTACACCTAAGAATTTCTAAGTGAAGAATTGGAGGGAGAAGAGTGTTTGAATTTTTATTTTATTTGAATTGAAGGAATTTTGTTCCTTGCCTACGTACCCGTTTAAGGGATCAAATCCACCGTAGTTCTCTCTCAAAAATGTTTTTGTTTTTGTTGGTTGATTTTAAGTTTGAAAATGGATTTTGGAAGAATAGAAAGAGGCCTCGAGGGCATGAGATTAGGAAATAGTGAGGTTGAATTAGTGAATTGCAAAATATGGTCAAAGTAGGATTAGAGTTCATTGAAGTTTGATTAAGAAAATGGAAAAGAAAATACAATGGGATGTTGGATCCCAAGGTTTATTTGGAAAAGATTTGCGTGAAGTTGTTCACATTTGTTTGGAAAATTGGTTTTTTCTAAGTATAAGTCCTAGGTATTCATCTAAACATACAATCCTAAACATACATCTAAACATGCATATTCTAGCTATATATCTAAAGTGAGGTGTGTGCATGTGTCGGTGCTTGTGTCGGTGTACATCATTAGAGTCCATTGTCCTTTACATCATACCCTAGATACATTCTATGGCCTCTTTGCCAAGAAATTAAAAGCATGAAAGTAAAATATTACAAAAAACTCCTAAGCCTTTACATTCTAAATCTTTGTACAAATTAAGTTGCAAGAAAGTTAAACTAGAATATGAAATGAGATGAGCTTATGGGATACATGAAACAGGAAACAAAAGGGTTAGTAGCACATGACAATATCAAGAAGTAAAATCAAGTAAAAATTACTACAACAAAAGCAAAGAAATTACCACAAAAAACATAGCAAAAATGATGCAAAATAGAGCTAAAATCCTACTACAAAATGCAAGGTTCACATGACTTATAATCCTCACATTTTAACACATTTTAAAGACATGAACTCATATTGTAAAATGGGGATCAAAGGGATGTGATAGACCATGCATTTTAATAGTGAATTTAAGCGTATTTTACATTATTTATTCGCAAACGAATCTTGCAAAGCAAGCAACTAGGCACAAGACACACATTCAATAAAAGACATACCCATAGTAGCAAAAAAAACCCTCACAACATCATATATCATGAATTACCAACATCTATCGAGAAATGGAATTGAAACTAGGCAAGAAAACCACAAGTTTTTAGCATAAAATCTTACAATTAAAGCAAGAAAAAAAAAATCCACACTATTTTCTATCAATTTTCAACACAACACATATCATAACAAGACTACAAAAAAAAAAGAGTACATATGAATTAATTTGGGAATTTTTTGGCAATGAAACATATGCTGGGGGGTATGAACAGCAAGAAAACAGTTAAATGGCACAAAAATGGGGGGTGCGCATAGCCGTGTGTGTGCAGACATGGGCCTAAGGAACAGGCCGGGTTAATGGAGCGAACCATGGGTTAATTGAACCGGCTATAATCTCTTCTTCTCCACTTTTACAGAACACTGTTCGTTCTTCTCTCTTCACACGTACCAGTCTCTCTTCTTTCAACAGTTCTAGGCTCATCTTCCCCAACCCATTCCCGGCGGCGGTTGGCCGGCCAGGGGTGGCGGCGCCGCCGCCTGAACTCGTTCTCTCCCTCTGTTCGATTTCAAAACTCATTTTTCACAAGCAATTCGCGACAATCTTGGATCCTTTCGAACAGCCTTGCAAACATCAACAAGAAAAGGAAAGGGAGAACGTGTTACCTGTTTGTTACTGATTCGACGGTGTTCTTGCTCGTACGATCCAAGTTCGTCGCCGTTGTCGCGAGTCCAGTTCGCGTTTCACTCGGACTTGTAACAATTCGTTGCTGCTTGCTCTTTTTCTCCGTTCTGTTCGTGCTCCGCCGCTGGTTCTTGCTTCTGATTCTAGTCCGTTTCGGATTCGATTTTGGGAGTTTGATACGGCGATGAATACTCCAATCTGCTCTTCGTTCCTTCTTTTTGCCTCGGCTTCACTCCCTTTCCATCAAACCGGTTTGATTTGAGCTGCGTGCATCATGAAGACTCGGTTTGTTGCTGTGATCCGAAATGATTCTCGCTGTGTTGTTTGTTTTGCTTAATTTCGGTTTCGAGCAAAATTTGTGAGTGGTGATGGATTTGCTAGTGATTGGCGTTGTTGATGAGTACAAGAAAATTCAATGGTGAATTGTGTGAGTTTCTGATGATTGATTGAAGAATTCGTGTAGTTTTCTTGATGAACTTGGTGGTTATGGAAGTTTGAGTGGTGGTTTAAGTTGCTTAGGAGAGGTTGTTAGGGTGGTTGGAGTGGTGGAGAGAAGTAGTTAGGGTGGTGAGAGTGGTGGAGAGAAGTAGTTAGGGTGGTGATGGAGGTTGTTAAAGTTTGTTAGAGGTGGAGGGAAAATTGAGAGAAAAGTTTTTGTGATTTTGATTGAAAAAATAATTAGTGTGGAAAAAAATGATTAGTGTAAAAAAAATTAGTTGAATGAACCTTGACCAACTTTGACCTATTTATAGGTGATGTGGAAATGCTTGGACCAATGATGGACTGCCACGTGGCACTTGACTTGTAACAAACTTTTAAAGACCAATAACATTTGGACACATGGCACTTGGACTCTAACAAACTTAAAAGGGATTAAAATGCAAATAATGAAAGTGCAAGGACTAAAATGAAAATTAAAACTAAAATTGAATTGAAAAAGTAAACTGACAATTAACGTAAAGCGAGACGATTAAAAACAACAAAGCAGATTAAAGTGAAACGGAAATATGTGAAATGACCAAAACGCCCCTAGGGACTAAAACGACTAAAAATGACTCAGATGCAATTTAAAAATGATTTTTTAACAAGGGATTAAAGCAAGAGTTTATACAAGCGAATTAAAAGACTCAGAGACAATTTTTAGGATTTTAAACAGGGTTTTAACACATGAAAAGACTAAAATGCCCCTAGGGGCAAAACTGACTCAAAATGACTTCAAATGCGAATTTTAAAATGGATTTTGACATGGAATGAAACAGAGACTTATTCTAATCAAATGAAAAGACTCAAACAAATTTTTTAAAAGACTGAAAGAAATTTTATCACATGAAATGACTAAAATGCCCCTAGGGGCTAAACTGACTAAAAAATGACTCGACTGATGTTTTCTGAAATGAATTTTGACATGAAGTTGAAACAAGGACTTATACAAACCAATTTAAAAGACCCAAACAATTTTCAAAGATTAAAATGAGTTGAATGCAGGAAATGACTAAAATACCCTTGCATGTAAATTTTGCAAATAACATTGAAATAAAATGCAGAGAAAGATGCAATTGATCAAAGATAGTTCAAATGACTTATAATGCAAGAAAAGAAAAATTGACTAGTATTTTTAGGTCCAAAATTAGGGTATAACAATAATCATGCAAGATCTATTGGCTCAAAGTTTTTAATACATTTACATTGGTGCTTTACACATTGCATATGAGTACCAACCTTGCAATACATCTTTTTTGGACAACTAGAGACATCATGACATCTTACACCCGCTGTAATGAAAAAATAGAATAAAAGAATATAACTAAATGGGATGAAATATTATTTACAAAGTATAGAAGGGAATTTGGAAAGATTTAAAAGTGGGCTTACCATCAACATTCGTTAAAACAAGAAATAGGTAAATAAATATAGTCATAACTTGAAAAAACTTGAAAATTTGAGCCATATTCCTACACCTCCACCCTTTGCATGTAACAAATTGTTTTATCATTTTATATTTTATGAAACTAACACTCTCCTACACCAAAAAGAAAAAAAAAAAAACTAACCCTCTCCTTACGCCAATTAAATAGCTTTAATTCTTAAAAAAAAATCAATTAAATAGCTTAAAGTGCTTTTGGAGATGCGAAAAACTCTTTTTAAAACTAGAATTGTCATTAAATATCTTTTAAGTAAATCAATGTTTTTATTTTGTCAAGTAGTCTAATGGCTAGAATTTACATTTTAAAGTGAATAATAAGTAGGGTGTTCAGAGTTCGAACTCTGACCCCTGCATATAACAATGCACTGTCCATGTCAACTGAGGTATGGTTACGGAGACAAATAAATGTATTTTCTAATTTGTCCCTATAGCACACTTAAATAGGTTATTTAAAAAACTTACCAATCAAAAGAATTCATTATTTTTTTAATAAATTTTCATAATTTTATAACCCTTCGTGATAGGAAAGGAAAACTCACAGAGATTTTTTTATTGCAAAGATTAGATTAAAAGAGCATTACATGGAACACATCCGGATTTTCTAACGAGTTAACAGGAAAAAAAATAATTATCTTAAAAAATAGGTAGTTTAGACAATTCAGCTATTAAATTTTGGTAGTCTTATAAAAAAAAAATGCAACACCATCAATTATTAAGAAAAAAAATTATCACAAATGTTTTGAGAAACAATTTATTTTCAAGTAATGTCTTGGTTAAAAATCCGGGTGTTACATTAATCATGATGGTTATGTTGGAAAATCGCTAAGACCGTAAGGTCTCCATGAAGTAACTCAAAGTTGCAACATCCTGTTACATGCGAACCTATATTTTGATCAAGTCAAATTCCTTAACCACTCTTTTACATTTGAGATCTAAAATCATTTTTTTTATTTAGACTATTCATTAAACTTTACTTTTATTGTTGAAACCTTAAATGATTTATTTTATTTGCACACAAACAAGTAATTGTATGTTTTGAAAGAAGTTGAAAGTAACAACATAATCCATATGGGTACGATTTATCTATAACTATAACTTAAGGCAGTGTATACTTGCTGTTATATATGTGTGTTTTATATTTCACTCTCTATCATACTTTGGCGGTTGTTTATGTTGAAAACACAATTCAACAAAAGATTTATAATGTGTTAGATCATACAATTGAAGCAACTATCCCTGAAAAATGATTGAGGAATCCCTTTCCGATAAAAACAATTGATGCCAATTGTGATGAAGACAATGAATTAGCTCCTGTTTGGAACAAGGTTCAAATGAGCACAAACACACGAATACATAGAAGCTTACAACTGTAGCTTCACAAAACTCACTTCAAGAGTGCATTGGAAAGTGAGAAACATGATGCAAACTCGAATCCAAACACTCTATTAGTGGATGACACTGTTAAAGCTATAGGTGTGGTGTAAGATATTGTTGCAGTTGAGAACTTGAAAAGGAAAGTCTTGGAGCATAAAGACAAGGTTAGGAGGAAGCAACTGCATCCTCCTGATTATAACTTCAATATAAATTTTATTTACGACAAGCATCTTTTAGGTGTTTGTAGCGGATAGTAGCATTCTACTATCACAAAATC
This sequence comes from Medicago sativa, assembly GCF_051527215.1. Taxonomy (NCBI): domain Eukaryota; kingdom Viridiplantae; phylum Streptophyta; class Magnoliopsida; order Fabales; family Fabaceae; genus Medicago; species Medicago sativa. The sequence goes on along the minus strand of NC_140751.1, from coordinate 64,899,314 downwards.
ACCTATTGATAAATATCAATCCATCGTGGTTATCTCTAAATCTAATAAGAAGAACTCATGTATTCAAAGAAAACTTGATCCTATAATACTCGCTCATAATCTTCTAATTAATGATCTTGCTTAAGGTGTTTTTAGAGACTTTTTTTATCCTAATTTAGAATATATAGTTGTCCTCTTGTTCTAATATAATGTTATGTTGGACAATCTTTTCTTATTTGGTATTAGGAAACAAAGGAAAATAAATAAAAGTGAATTCTTATTGATGATACAATATTGATTACAACTTATATATATATATATATATATATATATATATATATATATATATATATATATATATTAGGGAGTAGTTGGTTGTGGGTTCCTTTATCAATACAAAATTAAACAATTTTGTCAAATTCAATTTTATAAAATACACAAATCGATAACATCAATATGGAGGAATTTTTCCTAATCTGTGTCGAATTGCCATTGATTTCTCAAAGATTTAGATAATTTTTTGAAGAACAATTCAGTTAAGAATTAGGAATTTGCAATTGAAACGGTTCAGAACATTGCAATTGAAATTAGGGATTTCAAAACTAACAAAGAACGACTGAATTTCAGGCCGGAAATGGTAGAAGGTTGGGGGCGAGCGATGACAACCCTTTCCGGAAAGAAGATAGGGGCCAGAACTGGTTGTCGACGGTGAGAAGAAGAAGAAAGGTAGAGGCAGGTTTGAGAGCTGTGTTGGAAGTTGGAACGTGGAAATGAAAAGAAGTAGGTGATGATGGTCCACGTGATATTTATGTTGGTACTTTGAATCTAAGCCTTTCATTTTAATCTAAAGGGCTAATAATGTATTCTCATATTCTCATATAAAGAAGTCATTCTCATTAGATATGTCCTATATATATATATATATATATATATATATATATATATATATATATATATATATATATGCGCGCGCGCACACACACACACACAAGTATCTTAGTGCATGATAGTCTAGAGTGTACAAACAGTAAAGTATAAGAACCCTAATATCAATTACTTGCGCAGCAAGAAATAGCAAAACTAAGTGATGTGATTAGTATTTTCATCACAGTGTAATATCCCCCACAAGTTGGAGGTTGATAAATGTTTATCAATCCCAACTTGGACAAGAGTATATTAAAAGACTTAGGAAGCATTGCTTTTGTGAAAAAATCAGCTACTTGGTCTTGTGAAGAAACTGGAAGCAGTTTGAGTATGCCAGATTGCAACTTTTCTCTAATTAAGTGACAGTCAATTTCCAAGTGTTTGGTCCTTTCATGAAAAACAGGATTAGAAGCAATGTGAATGACACTTTGATTGTCACAGTATAACACATGTAATTTGGAGCAGGATACATGCAAATCTCTAAGAAGATACATAATCTATTGCAGTTCACAAGTAGCAGAAGCCAAAGCTCTGTACTCAGCCTCAGAAGAAGATCTTGATACAGTAATTTGTTTCTTTGTTCTCCATGAAATCAATGAGCTTCCTAAAAAGAAACACTGACCAGAAATAGATTTTCTAGTATCAAGACAACCAACCTGGTCTGCATCTGAAAAACCATGCAAAGTGAGAGAAGAGTTTCTTGGAAAAAATAAACCTCTTCCTAGACATCCCTTAAGGTATTTCAAAACTCTTAAAGCTGCATTGTGATGAGTTTGTGTAGGTTTGGATAGAAATTGGCTCAGCTGCTGAGTACTGAAGGTAATATCAGGTCTGGTGGTGTTGGTGTAGAGGAGTCTTCCAACCAGTCTCCTATAAGCAGGAATGTCATCATAAGGAGGACTAGAATCAATGTGAAGTTTGATGGAAGAATCAGATGGAGTAGAAACAGGTTTAGAGCCTATAGTGCCTGTGTAATATTTGGCATTTAGAATCTATTCCTTGGTTTGGTTTATGACCCCCATATATTGTATTTTTACTTTTTTATTATTATATATTAACTTAAAAAACATTAAAAAAAACAAACTAGGACAAAGTCAGAGTCTAGGGTCAACCTTTCTACCCATGACCTTCATTATACTCCTAAATAAAATAATCTCCTTTTACCACAATGAAGAAAATCCACACTTAAAGGTGACGAAGGAAAACTTGAAACGAAACTCACGGGAACGATAATAAAGTTGTAAAATTGCAAAGGATATATATCGATGTCTAATTTAAATAAGATGACAATTTTGAATCAAATCCGAAAACATATGGAGATTCACTTAAAACGTCTCACTATTGCGGCGCTAATGCTGGTATTGTCGATTTTAAAGTAAAAATGTTTTGAAAAGTATAGATAAAAGCTCTTGATGTGAAGTAAAATAAAAAGGGTAAATTACACTAACCTCCCCCGAGGTTTCATTAAATGACACAGACACCCCTCTAGTTTTATAATAGACATTAACCTCCCCCAAAGTGTCATAATTAGACGGATACCTACCTTTACAACTTAACACCGTTTATTATCCGTTAAAAGTAAAGCTGCTACTTTTCTTTTTCTAGTTATGATAATCTTCATCTACTAAACCATAGAATATCTGTAAAAAGTTCTAAGCTTTTCTTGTCCGTTCTATCAGCCATTTTTTGTAACCTTTAGTCAAAAGGTTTTTTGGCTTTGATTTTTGTCACATTTCCTCCCAACAATTCACAAAAATTTCAATCAATTGAAGCTTGTTATTATTCCAAAGGCAAATGGGTTTGGGACGAAACTTAATATTCAAATAAATTGTACCATGGAAATTGCCCTTTTTTGTTCCTGGATTCCAATACCAGCAAAACGAACAGGACAATAGATATCCACAAAAGCATGATGTACGAGAATGGAATCTATCCAATGGACAAGAACCAAAGAGAAAGACATGAGCTTTATGTTTTCTGTGTTGCTTCCATGGAGGAATGAAAATTTTGGGTTTGGAGGAGATGAAAAGACAACGTTAACATGAGTTTTTTTGTTTTTGTTTTTGTTTTTTTTTCCTTAATATAATTTGACAGAAGTTAAACGGTGTTTAACACCAAGGGAGGTTAGTGCTAAATAAGAAACTAGAGGGGGTGTCTGTGTCATTTAAAGAGACCTCAGGGGAGGTTAGTGTAATTTACCCAAATAAAAATTATTTTTCAACTAAATAGTTAACAGTATTCTGATAGACGATATTGTTAGCTGAAAAAAAAGTGATATAACTAAATTAAAGGTCATGGCGATATCTCTAAAATTAAGAAAGAAGATGACAATTTACACAATATTATTTGTTGCCTTATTTCATTTCATGACTACCATCTTTGGGTACAAAGTCATAACTACATGGACTTGAAATCATAAAAAAAAAAAAAAAAAAATCAAATTACTGAGTGCCAACATAATAACTAAATGGCAACCTATGAAATATTGTATCAAGATGTTTGTGTACTCTCATAGGTCAGACACTAAATAAATAATCATGCAAGATCTATTGGCTCAAAGTTTTTAATACATTTACATTGGTGCTTTACACATTGCATATGAGTACCAACCTTACAATACATCTTTTTTGGACAACTAGAGACATCATGACATCTTACACCCGCTGTAATGAAAAAATAGAATAAAAGAATATAACTAAATAGGATGAAATATTGTTTACAAAGTAAAGAAGGAAATTTGGGAAGATTGAAAAATTGCTTACCATAAACATTCGTTAAAACCACAAACAGGTAAATAAATATAGTCATAACATAAACAAAATTAAAAATTTGAGTCATATTCCTACACCTCTGCCCTTTGCATTTAAGTGTTTTATTACTTTTTATATTTTACGAAACTAACACTCTCCTTACGCCAATTGAAAAGCTTTAATTCTTTTAAAAAAAGAATCAATTAAATAGCTTTACGTGCTTTTGGAGTTGCAAAAAACTCTTTAAAACTAGAATTGACATTAAATATCTTTTAAGTAAATCAATGTATTTTCTACTTTGTTCCTTTAGCAAACTTAGTAAATAGGTCACATAAAAAACTTAACTATAATAAGAATTCATTATTTTTTAATAAATTTCTACAAGTTTATAACCCTTCGTGATAGGAAAGGAAAACTCACAGATTTTTTTATTGCAAAAATTAGACTAAAAGGGCATTACATGGAAGAATAGACATCATAAGACCACCACCAATCATTTGCAGGCACTCCAATAAAAATATTAAAATAAAATTAAAAATAAGAGTACTTGGGGAACTAGGCCATAACTCAAGGAAACAATCATGTGAACAAACAACAATTGTTTATTTAAAAATGTTATCAAGAAAATCCAATGAGATAATACCATGGTGAATGAAAAAAGAGTGTTGTGTAAGGTAGAAAAAAGTACAAATACCAAATTCATGACTAACAAACAATTTCAGAACTTACAAAACCCCTAAAAACCAATTTTAAAACTTGGGGGGACACATTTGAAACCGAAGAAGAAATCATTTATACCAAAATAGAAGATGAGATTAAATTCCACAAATAAATTTATTGAAATAAAATTACCTTGTCTAATAAGAAAACCTTTGGAGGAAATTTGACACTCTTGATTGAGAATTTCTTCTCAATGTTCTAAAGAATTTTTCATCTCAATCACATTTTTTGCAACTTGATCAAGTCCATCTTTAATTTTGTTAAATTATCCCTTGATCATTAATAGAATAGCTACATATATTTCTTCAATTGCACTAGGGGAGTTTGTCATGCGATCCCTTGCGTCCTTTTTTTTATTTTTCGTTGTTGATCAAGTTTTGGGTAGAAGTGTTTCTTTGTTGATTGATAATAGAAGACTGGATTGTATGGTCGACTCTAGATGTATCAAGATCCCGAATCATGTTTTCTACTCCCTCCGGTCACTATTATAAGCAAATTTTTACTTCTTAGATTCATTCAATAAATAATGTATATGTGATCTACAATATAGACCACATACATCATTTATTGAATGAATCTAAAAAGTCAAAATTTGCTTATAATAGTGATCGGAGGGAGTATCTTGATATAATAATTTCATGTAATGTGACTAAGAACAATGATCATGTTATTGCTCCCTCTTCCAAGAATATGTAGTTAATTCAGGTCATTAATCATTCTCGATTTAAGGTCCTATTTATGCTGTTATTGCTTCTCTTTTCCCACGGAACCCTTCCTTTTGATGGGAAAGGATCGTCTCCTGTCACTTTTCCTCCTGTTTTCTCCTGTGGGCTAATCTCAACCATTCATTTCTCTTAATGTCAGATCAATGGCTGTTAATAAAAGGAATTAAATGGACTGTCTTTTTCCTTCCTTCCTCACTCATAAACCAATCTCAACGATAACAGCAGTGGAGGTGGAGCAATGTGATGTTTTTCATTCCTTCTCTATTTTCCATCCTTTCTTCAGCAAATTAAAAGACAAAACTCATCAACCTTCAAAAAAATCAATTTATGGGTTTGATTCTTTTCTTGATTAAGAGAGAGATAGAGAAACACCAAGTGAGAGAAGGAGATTCAATTTCGAAAAATGACTTAGGTTTTAGGAAAATTGATTTCCACTGTCTGTTCATACTTCTACCTCTACTTCTTCTTTTTCATTTTCGTTTAATTTTCCAGAAACAATTGGAACACCACACATTTGATTGGAAAATCAATTTGGTAGTATAGATAGTATATACATTTCTATTTCGATTGGAATTGATGGTTTTTATGGGATGAAACACCACACAACAATTGGAACCATTGATGCGTTGGTTTGTGAGAATTGTGAGTGAGGAAGATGATCTCACGTGAGGAAGAAATGAAAGGAAAAAGACAAAACCATATAATTTAATTCTTTTAATTAATAGCCATTGATTTGTTATTAAAAGAAATGAATGATTGGGATTAACTCACAGGAGAAAACTGGAGGAGAATTCACCGGAGACAATCCCTTCCACCTTTTGATTATTTGGATGTACCAATTTTCAAAGAGAGGCCAAAGATGGTTTATTATTCCTTCTTGAACCTTGGAAGGGTTTTAGAATACAATTTCTCCTAGGTTTATTAGTCTTATGGTCCGTTTGGTTCGAGAGTTTTGGAGGGGAAAGATAGGGAAGGGGAGGAATTTTTTGTTGTTGACAGAAACAAAGTTAACTATTATCATTAATCAACCAATGTTCAATACAAGAAGGATAAGAATCAAAAATACGGTCACTAGCCCAAAAACAGGTCGCCCTAGCTAAACTATGAGCAACCATGTTCGCTTATCTCCTAACAAACTTCACATAAATAATACTAGAAACAATAGCATAGAATTCCGAATCACCATGGCCCGGAGATGATAAAGCTTGCACTAGAGTAGATGAGTTGGACTCGAACATAACCCAGTCCCATCTGTTCGCATCAGCAAAGTGAAGGACCTCGAGTAAGGCTAATGCCTCCCCCTCCAAAACTGTCATATTTGCCCACTTCCATTTTGTTTGAGCCCGAATAAATTTCCCGCGGGAGTCTCTAACACAACACGCAAAAGATGTAATATGGTTACGGTCATGGAACGCGGCATCTACATTGCACTTCAACCACGTCTCGCTCGGTTTCTCCCAAACTGAACTGTTACCTTGCACTCTACTCTGCTCGTGTTGTACAACCAGTGGTGAGGGGTGTTTATGAACATCTTGCCATTGTTGCCGGGCATCTAGTGTGTCCTCCCAATGCTCGTTGAAGTATGATGAGCGTCATTCCAAATTACATCATTATGTGCAACCCAAATTTGCCAAAGAAGTAAAGCCACCCGACCAGCAATGTCTCGGCTTTCTGAACGACATATATCAAAAACAAAGTCTGCCAAGTTGCTCACAATTCCAACTTGCGGTTGCAGTACAGTTGCAATCCCTGCCCAATACCAACTCTCACGCGCCACCGTACAACCCACAAAACCATGCCAATCATCCTTAACAACCGTTTCACACCAGGGACATATCATCTCACATTGTACATGCCGTGATTGTAATCGAAGGCGCGTCGGAACACACTCTCTACAAATCTTCCATAACAAATTACGAGCTTTATGAGGGGAATTCACCTTCCAGATTCTACGCCATTCTCCTTAAACATGGAATCGATCAGTATGTAGCAACTCCATCATAACTAGTTTATAACAGTCTTAACAGTATACCTCCCGTTTTGTTCCATCATCCACACTTTTCTATCATTTTGAACTTCTGTAAACAGTGGTGTGTCGAGAATAGCCTGCACCATATCATCTGGAAACAAAGATTAAATCTTATCAATATACCAAACTCGTTCCTCGGTAGCTATCAAATCAGACACACTCAAACTATGCACACCTTGGCTTTGTGGGGATTGAATCCAGCTTCCCTGGACACCTCGAACCCATGGATCATTCATCACGCTGACCTGCTGCCCATTTCCTACTGTCCATCTACATCCATATAAAAGTAACTGACGCGAATTCCGAATACTCTGCCAAGCAAAGCTCGGGTTATAACCGAGTTTAGCACCAAAAAATGATGAACGGGGAAAATACCTCGATTTAAAAACTCTAGCAACCAGAGATTCAGGTTTAGATAGAAAACTCCATCCTTTTATAGCTACCATGGCGAGATTAAACACTTTGAAATTCCTAAACCCCATACCACCAAATTCTTTGGGGGCATGCCACACATTCCCATGCTATCCATTTAATTCTGCGATTGTTACTCCTAGGGGAGGAAATATTTTTAATTTGAAGTGTTTGGTTCAATTTTTAGAAGGCGAGGGGATCAAATTTTATTGCACTGCCAAAATTATCCTTAGATTAATTTAAAATCTCAATATTATCCTTATAACATTATTTATTATTATTATTAGGTTATATTATTCTTGAAACAACTTTTATTATTATTATTATTATTATTATTATTATTATTATTATTATTATTATTATTATTATTATTAGGTTATAGATTATATTATATTGTAACAACTTTTATTATTATTAGGTTATATTATCCTGTAGCAACTTTTATTAATAATCCATTATTTCAACGTGTTGTTATCGATTACATCGTTATTGTTTCGTTACTTTATTATCCTTATTTAATGAAGTTCAAGGGTAAAACAATAAAATAATTTTAAAATCCCTCCCCTCCCCTTGCAAACCAAACACATTTTTATTAAAATATCTCCCCTCCCCTCCGTTAAAATCCCTCCCTCCCCTTCCCTCCCTTCTAATTCTCAAACCAAATGGACCCTTAGTCTAAGTAGGTTTTGATGCTTATCTTTTTATTTTAGTATAATTTATGCTTATCTTTTATACGGTAAAAAGAAATGAAATTATTCTTCCCTCTATTTTTATAACATCAAAGAATGTTAACCAGTGTTCCAGAGGCATTGGTTAAACAACAAAAGTAGGTAAATTCTTATAAAAATGTAGTGTAATTATTACTTTATCAAAGATAAAATTTATATTTGAGGATTCCGGGACACTGGTTAGCAAAATCCAACATTTCATTCATGTACTTCCATTGCCAAACCCATGTTTAGAAAACAAGAGTTTTGTGGTAGCCTCTTTTGAACCCTCTTTTGCGCTTCCAAGTGTTACATCTCTATTGACAAATATAAAAGTGTTACATCTTCTTTGCCAAATTAAGTTCATTGCACTATTACCTTTCCCTTTGTCAGACTCACTCCATGATCATTTTTACATAAGAATCTTGAATTATATGTACGAAGTTTACTACCTCATCTTCTTGTCCTATAAAAAGCCCACATCGTTTGGCTGTAATAGGCAAGCATGATCTAGCTATGGCTAGCTAGCATGAAATTTATTAAAATGGCATGCTTGAATGACATGCAATGCATTATTGACGACACTATATAGTGGTACTTGTGCAATGCAATTTAGGGCATATTTATGAGTTTGAAAAAGATCATATTGAGCTATTATCATTTTGACAAAAAACTATATTTAACTTCAATCAAGACTAAGGTGTTGTAATTTTGCTTAACACATCGTCAAATCGTCCATCCTAATATAATGTGATTTGACACTAGTAAGGTGGACCTCACAATTAAGAGTGCATTTTTTTTTTGTTGACAAATTTGTCAACAAAAAATGATCAATCTCTTTTATCATGCCTTAACCATGTTTAATGAGTAAAATACTCAACTTAATTAATTATTGAAATTGTAGGATCTTGTGTCAACTTCCATCACATTATTAATATTCAGAAATGATCTATGAAATTGTATAATTTATCAAGAGTTTGTCTAACATGTGTAAATATTGTACATGTTAAAACAATTAATAGTAGTAACTTTTTCTTGGAAAACATGTAAGAAATATAGTGAGTTTCTTTTATTGTTTTGTTTGGCTGAAGAGAAAGCCAAGAGTTGTTATAATTTTTTAAATAACTAGAGTGCCATGTACATAAAAAACTAACAAATAAATTTATACTATTTAATTTTATTATTTCATATGAAAAGATATTTTAGTATCTTTTATCGTAGTTGAATTAAGAAATTAAATTTCATAATTTAATTATTTTTTAATACATTTATTAATTCAATCTCTTTATATATCAATTCGGACGGGAGTGATTTTTAAAAATCATAGTGGAAAAACCGAAAAAGAAACTCTCATAAATAAAAAATCTTTTAAAATGTGTATAAACTTTTCTTTCTTATTCACAAATTCACGATCGAAGCCTAAATTACAAAAATCATTTCCTTTTAATATACAAACAAAAAATCATGTCATGAAAAGCAATTCAATGATTTTAATTTGTTGTTGTTGTAAGAAGATTCAATGTAGGTCACTTGTTTATTATGACAATTTTTTTTTAGAATAATAAATCCCATCATCACAGTTTCCTGATTGCACCCACCACAACCCAACCATGACTTAACATTCATCAATTTTACATAATAAAATCCAAAAGCTTAATTTGATGTACCAAAAAAAAAAAAATCCAAAAGCTGAATTTGTTATTTTATTGCACAAAGCCACTAACCAAGACTTTGAAAAATGGTATATTTGGAAAGGAAATCGTAGGTTAGCAAGGGTGTATAATATGTATCATACAATAAGGAAAAACATACCATCATATATTTAAATCATTTTTTCTACTTGACCTTTTTTACTTCACTGGCTCACAACTTTTAGTTCTTTGTGAATTTTATTTTGATATATGATACATCAGAAAGAGTATTATATAGGTTGTAAAACAACAATAATTCTTCTTATCAAATGAGAAAAACAAGTTAAAGAAAAAGAAAACACAACATCCCCTTGTTTTTTTTTTTGTTACAAAGGCTAAAGAGCAAGGGAAACAACCGAAAAAAACAAGAAGAAAAAGAGAACTAAAGTCTCAAATAAAAAGTTCCAGCAGCATCAGACCGAAGGAGGGGCAAGAGCTCCGTAGGTGGAGAATCGTGACGCATGAACTCATAGTTAGACGAGGCACCAAGCTTGGCCATAAAATCCGCACACTGGCTGCCCTCCCTGCGTGTGTGGCTAATAGTTGTTTAAGTCTGCTCCATCAACTCTTTTATGTCTTGAATCAAAACAACATAAGCATGAAACTTCAAGAGGGAGCCGATGATGATGTTGATACATAATAATGAATCAGAATAGCAAAAAAGATCAACAATACCCTTCTCTTTGGCTAGCGAGAGGCCATGTTAGATGGCATAGAGCTCAACATCCCCTTGTTTGAAACAAAGGAAGATGATACAAACGCAGCTATATAAGAAATTATAGGTTGATTGAAGAAACTCCAAGGAGAACCAAGCAAGTTGCATAACAAAGCAAAATACCGTTAAAAATATTAGAAAACAATGCTGAAAAATAAAAACTAAACTAAAAACAACAAGCCATTTCTTGAGGACAAACCAATAGTAAAAGAAAAACTAAATAAAATAAAAATTAAACTAATAACAAGTCATTTGTTGAAGACAAACCAAATAATAAGACACTTATTGCTAGAGGTGGAACATGCTTCATCCATGCTTATGATACAATTATAAATCATGCCTTGACAAACAAGATTTGATGAATACCCTATCAGCATCTATTCGATCTTGAGAGTGATATTGTTCTTAACATTGCATCGAGTGGAATTAGAGTGACAGCACAATCAAGATTTAAGAATCTAATAGCCACAACAAATCCGAGGAATCAAAGTGTAATATCAAGCAAGGCATTCCCCATGTAAAATTATCGTCAACAACAAATTAATTATTCGAGATGAGGCTCCAATGATGAACAAATGGTGTTTTGAACCCTTGGATAAATGTATTTCATTTTCAGAATCATAAAACCCTCATACCATTTGGAGGAAAAGTTATGGTTATAGGGTGGTGACTTTAGGAAAATCCTACCAATAATTCCTAGGGAATCTAAACATGATATCGTGAATGGCTGAATGCTATGATAAACTCGTCGTACATATGGGCTTTCGATAAAGTTCTTCCTAATGCCCAGTCTCGAACCGACAACAAGGATGAAGAGGAATCTCACAACCAAATGAACTATCGGTAATCTGGCTTCGGTAAAGTTCTTCGTTTAACAATGAACATGCAATTATTTTTGGACATCAACAAAGGACATGAGACTTGGAAGTGAACCATCATGCTCAAAGGACATGTAGGCAGAAATACAACTACTAGATGATATGCTAATCCATAAAATTGAAGCGGGTTTGACGAAATGATAAATTTTGCTTATCCTGATTTGTTGAATAACTATAAACATATTATGAATATAGTAATTACACATAAAACAAAATGTGAATACACACATACACAAATCAATCAAATTAAGCTTATCGGAGTCAGACCCTCATATAATTTGTTATATAGTGTTGATTTGAATGGCACGAGTACACACACTCGATACCAACAAACTAATTTGAGTGGCATATGAACCTTTATATTTCGACCACCTATATATTATTGCCTCTGCTTCTCATTTTTTATCAGGAAGTGATTTAGCAACAATTTATGGTTCACTAACAATGTAATGACCTGAACAAGGTATGAGAAGCGTTCATGCTAGCTCTTGCAAGATAATTGCAGCTAAACAAAAGTTTCCCTAGCAAGGTACAACAATGTAAATGATTTCACTGCAATTTATATGCGGGTTTACATGTAATTCCTTTTGAATCGATGACTTGCCTCTGCATACAAATTGCAACAGTCAAGTTAAAACATCATCTCAGAAGGTGCATAAACCATCTGAAGCAAGTGACATAGTCCTCATCATTTATATCTGGGTTTACATGTAATTTCTTTTGAAGCACAAAAAGATCCGTGCCACCAAATGCCTTGTTCATATCATCCCCCGCCTAAATATCAATCATAAATTTCACAATGGTATTCATTCGCGCGTCTCTTGCTTCTTGATTCACATGTGATGTATCACAGCATGTTAAAACCATGTTGTGTAATTGTGTGTGTGTTTATAAATATAAATATAAAAAGAAGCATATTGTATAGTAAAGGCATTCAGCTTACATTGGAGACATCGAGAAATATAATAAGCTCAAGCAGTCAGTGTAATGCTTTATCTTAACATTACATGTTTTTGCTTACCACTGGTTCCAAATATTATGTACAACATCTCATAAACAAAAAACTAACTTTGAATGAATATCTTATACAGCTTCTTTCTATATGCATGAAGCTTCTTTCACGGCAAAGCAAGAGAACTTCCATGGAAAAAATAAATTTAAGAGCATGACCAAAGTTTAGTGCCATGGTATACTTAAGGCAACTCCTTCTCTGGTGATCTTAACAATCAGGACCTTGTTTTCTTTACAGCATAATCAATCGTTGAGATTAGTAAATCTCATGAATTTATAACCTGACCAACAATTACAGTAATATCATCAAGCTTTCCACCTGTTAACAATAGAAAAAGTAAAGTCAGCAACATATAGATAGAAAATATAAGTTATTTTAGAATTTTCTATACCATACCTGTCAACTTCATCCCAAGAACTTTCTTCCACCATGGAGCTTCAAAACCCTGTAAAATTGTTGACAATGCATCAAAAAAGAAAAAGATAGTTCATAAAATTGTTTTGCTTTTTTATTTGTCCATCTATTTTACGCAAACTAATTTTCTAGAACGTGTTTCAACTTCTTTTGGTGTTTCTTGCAAACAATATCTTTTTAGTCATTAGTACAATTGTCAACTTGTTCAACGACTGCGACTCTTTTAAAACTTAGAAGGTCGCTTCCCTATTAAGAAGTCATTTTCCAAAACTGACAATCATAAAATAATGCATCATTTTAAATAATATTTGTTGTTGTAAAGCAAATGAAATTTAGTTACAAACTTATTTCTTTACCTTGGCCCTTGCCTCCAATGAATACGGAGAATCAAAATTTGAATCCATTGCATGACTGTTTGCCAAGTTAGCTAATGCCTTTGCTAGCAACAAAATGAACTGTGAATCAGTGAAATTCCTACAGTTGATCGCAATTCCTCAAACAGATCAACAAAGAAGAAGGACCATACCAGCCTCAGAAACATCTTTGTTTGCAACGGTTAGAGCAATTTCATGGTCAAAAACATTATCAAAAAGCCCATCAGATCCCATGACAATTGTGTCTCCTTCCATCAACTCCACATTACTTACCTGTTTTTCTGTCAAGGTTAGTAAAAGAAAATATAACAGAAATACATTTGTATCAGGTGTGAAATGAGATTATATCCCCTTTGGGAAGTTGTGTTGTGTATTATGCTGTGACTCAATATGATAACACATAACTTGGCCTTCACCCAAATCAAGAAACTAAGCTATTTTAAAAGAAATACAAGAGTTTAGGGGGAACTAATGTACAACAATAACTATGGAAAATAATAACAAAGAAACTGGACCCCTTAACCCAAAGCCAATATTTTGGCTGGCACGTGAGCCTAAAAATTCTATGCAAAATCGAAATTTCAGATTGAAGTTGTGTCTGGTGTCCGCCACCGACATGAAAATGACACAGGTAGTTACATTCAATCACTTCTATTTTATCAAATTATTACCGGTGTTTATGTGTCAACGTCGTCTTTGGTATTTGCGTCTATATTTCACAGCAAAAAACATTATAAAATACTCCTTCCGTCTCAGACAAGTGTAGCATTTGGGTTGTGCACAGTTCTTAAGGAAATGATTAGTTGTGGTGATTTTAATGGTAAAATTAGTATCATTTACTAAAACACTCTTATTTTGAGACAGAGAAAAAAAATGCAAAAGTGACACTTATTATGAGACGGAGGGGGTATTGTTGTGTAGCATCGGATTATGCTGGGAGTATTAATATTAGTAATTTAGTTATCTGTCTCAATCTGAGCAAGAAAGTTTAGGTGGTTGATTTTTGTGCTTATTTTCCCTTTTCTCATCATTGACTATTTCACATACACAAATTTATATATAAGGCAGGTTTAGAAATCTTAAAAAAGAGTGAAGTGAAGACAAATAGAGGAGTAGGAAAAGGAAACTAAGTTAATGATATAATAGTAGTTACAATTGCTAAATGTTACCATTGCATCAAGGTATGTTTGGCCAACCCTCTCAGAGCTCAGTTGGTATGGGCAGTCAAAGTAATGTTCTTGTGGAGAAGTGGAAAAGATTACTTGACCTGAAAGAAGAACACCGAGAAATTCAAGTTCTCAACATTCAAAGTGTTTTCGATGAGGAAAAAAACATATAGGGAAGATTTAACTCCTTTTATAACATGAGATATTACCATTACGGATAACTCGTAATCCACAATCACCAACATTGGCAATCTTTAGATTCCCATTCTTTTCCAGCATAGCAATGATGCTTCACAGAATCACAGACAAGAAATTGTTGAGGCTATAATGTGGTAGAATAGTTTGAATATTAAAATGCATATCAATGTTTGATCTTTTTACTCCAAATTAGCAACCTAAATTAAAGAGGATAAACTTACACAGTTGCCGAGCCTGTAGAGAATGTAGCAGCATGTGCTTTCCTTATAAGAATCTGAGGATCATTATTCACCTGCAAAATCAACCAATATTCAACGAATCAACATGTTTGTTACTTTGTCACCAAACAACATGCATATAACCATTCTTATTGAATTACAGCTCAAAATTTAAAGATAAAAAACAGATATCATTCTAGATTTCAAAAGAATGAATGTAACTGGAAAGCAAATATAATGTTATTCTACGAATAGTCATAATCAGTATCTGCGTTTAGGGTACGATACCTCCTCATCTTGTACAAAATTATAAGCATTAGCCATCAATTCACGTGGGAATAATGAAGGATCTACATCCTCTTCAGCCCAACTGTGAAACATAACACAAAAACACGTTGAGACAAATTGTCACAAGACAAGATCTCAATATGATGCATAACAACACCATCTAAATTTATAACTGAAAAACAAAGCAAGATTTTAGTCAGGGTGTCATTTTGTGTTTGTTTAATGATAGTAATGCCTTGTTTGGATAAACAATTTAATTAAACATTTTTTATCATATAAGCTTATAATATTTGTTTATCATATAAAAACTTACACCTTCTGGTCACTATTATAAGCAAAAAACAACTTTTTAGATTCAACGAATAAATGATGTATCTGGTCTATAATATTATAGACAAGATACATAAGTTGTTCAATGAATTTGAAAGTAGTTTTTTGCCAATAATGAATTAGTGAGTAAGTAGCATACCCAGAGACACCATCAGCAACAGCAATAACTCCACCATTATAGTTGCTCACAAAGAAAGCATCTTCCCCACCTTTCTCAACCTTCAAGAAACACCACAACTCTAAGTCTCTAACAAGTAACAAATACACAAAACAACATGTAACTAGTGTTAACTATATAATTACTATTACCTTTTTTGGATGTGGAATAAGGCAAGTCCCAACAGAAAATGAAACCTCTGATGACCTATAAAATCAAACCAAAACCCAATTTTAACATAGACCAAAAAAAAGTATTAAGCATTAATAGTTAAACAAAAAAAATGAAGAGTTTACTAACCTAATTACAGGTTTAAGTTCTGAAGAATGAGAAGAGAAAACTACTCTTTTCCTCCTTTTAGCATTTTCATCAATAGAAGATATGTTATGAATGTGTGGTTGAGATTGACAATGAGAATTAGACACCATTACAGCTCTCAATATTGAAATAGCCATTCCTTACCACTTTAACTTCAACTCCCTCTATTCTTCACATTCACACACTGCCATGAAAATCAAAATTTATCATGATTTTTCATACATTGAATTGAACATAATATATATTATGTATATATATAATTAAATTCAAGAATCAAACAAGCAGCACCAGTGGTCTAGTGGTAGAATAGTACCCTGCCACGGTACAGACCCGGGTTCGATTCCCGGCTGGTGCATAAATATTTTTTATTTATTCATTTATAATATTATTTATTTTTAATTAAAAAAAGTAGTATTTATTTCTTCGTGTTTCTTTCTTCTTCATTTTACACTATTTTTTCTTCTTCAGTTTCATATTTCAAATTGCAATAATGAACAGTGCCACCATTGATTCAATTGAAGGTATTGTTTTTTCTTTTATTTTATTTTTCTCAGAAAAAAAAAATCAACTGCTTCATGAACTGATTTTATTTTTGTTCTTTATTTGGTAGAAAACGGAAACGGAAGCGATTCAGACGCGAATTCCGATGATGCTACGGAATACTACCAACCAATATCCGCCGTCGACGACGACGGCAGTTCAGACGGAGAAAACGCGAATGATTTCCATCAAATTCCGAACGGTTACACTGCGCAAGGTGGAGCGGAGAACGGGATCTCGATGCTGGATCTGAACGACGACGAGGAGGAGGAAGAGGAGGAGAGAAGCGGAGAGGAAATTGAAAATGAGATTCAGAGAACGTTGAGGGAAGAGGAAAGAAGGAGGATTGCACCGTTGACGGCGGAGAATGCGACAAGGGTGATGGAAGCGATGCGGGGGATTTCGTTTGTTGGAGAAGCTCCGAGATGGGTTTCGGAAGTTCCGGAGGAGCGTTGGATTGATCAGATTCGAAGACGAAGACAATCTTCAAACACTTGAAGATTTGGATATGCAGATTCATGCTATTTTTTGTTCTTCATTTTGATTATGGATTTGTATTGTATTGTATTTTTTTTACAAGTTATTTAGTTGTTAACAAAATTGTGTTTTGGGAAGAAGATGAATAACGTGATTTCTCTTTCGAATTCTCTCATTTCAGCTTTGGTAGATTGCTTTACTATTTTACCAATCAGACACTTGTAACCCAGAAGTCCTTAGATAAGATGGCGTTAAAACTGTTTAGAGTTTGCCGCCTATTTGAGTTCCACAAAACATAGTCTTTGCAGTTGCGTGCGTGGAGATACTCGGTTTACACAAAAACACAGTAAAACAAACTTGAATTATTTAAGAATTTTGGATTAGTGGTAAAGGAAATCTATCGCATAGATTTGATCAAACAAGTGTGTTTGGATCTGCCTCCAGCTTCATTTTTCCACATAATTGCACTGTTAAAATTCAGAAGCAAGAAATCTAAGCTTATACGTTTATGTGGTTTTTCACCATAGTTTTAGCTTTTATACCGGAGAATCAAACATTAACACGACCTCTGTTTGTTTCGGCGTCCAAGACCAAGAGGCAATAGATACTCGTCATTTGTTTTCGCAGCAAAATGGAAGCTAGATGCATATCTGCAGTGACCAAACTCAAAATCAGACATTAATCGAATGTAAAATAAGTATTCACCATTGCCATTTCAAATTTTCAACCAACAATTATTTCATCTAAAATTTATTGGTACAGAGATTAGAGTACAACATTCTACAAGAGTATAAAATTATATAAATGAAATAAAATTCTATGCAACAATAACAAACAGTGATCTAACTTATTCAAAATGGAACCTATTGGTGGATTAAGTTTTTTTAACTTCAAAACTGGCATTCAAATCTGACTGAAGTTGCTCTTTGCACGCAGACGTTTCAAGTCCCGTGTTTCTCTTTGATTTAGCTCACACACATTTTCTCGTGAAAAAGGAGATGCAATATTGTAGTTTGTATTGGAAGCCACACACATAGCAATGTCCTGCAAACTTCTTAAGCTCCGATGTTTTCAACATCAGCACCTTTGTCCATTCTTTTGACAATTCCAGCAATAACCTGAAGAGTCCAGAGAAAATAAAAGTTAGCAGAATTATAAAACTAGAGGTCTCCATTGAGATTCAAGAACACGGATAGTATAGGCTGCGTAAACTTTCTACCTTTCCAGGTCCCAATTCATAGCTTTTCTTCAGCCCCTTGGATAGAAGAGTCTTCACTGTTGTTTCCCATTGAACAGGGTAAGTAACCTGCCAATTGCATTAGAAGTGCAATTATTTACCACTTATGTCTTTTGCGTTGGATAGAAACAAGTATCACCTGCATACCTGTCGTGCCAATATCTTCTTTATTGTGTCAGGATCTGTATGTGGCAGAGCATTTACGTTGGAAATGACTGGTATTCTTGTGGTTCTAATGTCTGTGGATGCTAATGCTGCTTCCAATCTTGACACTGCAGGTTCCATAAAACTAGTATGGAAAGCGCCTGCAACAGCCAGGCGCACCTGCCACCATGAGGAAAAGGCATTATTACTTTGCGAAAGGTGGTGTAGAAAAGAAAAGTTTAGATGCAAATTTCATACAGTCATTCGAGCCTTGAAAGACTTCGCTTTGGCTTCCACCACTTCTATTCCTTTTATGCCTCCAGAGACAGCATAGTTTCCCTACCAAAATATAATACAGTCAATTTGAAAGAAATTATTTATCATGATTTTAGAAACAGAATTTTGCCTAAGGTTGTTAAAAGCCAGATCCTCAAGAACCTTACTGGACATAGGTAATTGGCAATCTGAACCTTCTCAGCTTCAGGTACTTCCTGATTGGCTGCATCACACAACTGCTGGACCTTCTCTGAGTCCAGTCCTACCACACTAACCATGGCACCTTTAGTAGCATCAGCAGCATCCTGGATAAAGAACAATGGTTACTCACATGAATGCAAATTACTATCGAAAGAAGTTTGTGTAAGTGTAACTGAGCAAGTCATACAAGAAACTAAACTAACTACCACAGATTACCTGCATGGCTTCACCCCTTAGTTTCACCAATTTCAGTCCATCTTCAAAGCTTACAAATCGAATTAAATACATGGGTCAAGATCATGTAAATCAAGACAAAAAAGTGGAACTTTAAAAAAAACAACTCAAAGGACATTTCTGTGAACCAATTTATGTGCAAAACCACACAGGGAAGATACTTCTTCGTTCACCATATGCTACAAGCTGACAAGCTGAAAACAAACAGGCCTAAACTTCTCATAGATGGTATACTAAAAACAATAAAACCATTTACTAGATTGTAATGACTGATGTGATTTAAAACTATAAACTTTAAATGACTCATACTGGAAACCCCGTAGTTGGGTCACTTAACATATCCACTTGGTTTTCCTAATTCTACTGTCATGGTAAAAGGCCACATTCGCCATAATTACATATTTTTCTCTTTTCAAATATTTCTTGAAACGTTGGGAAAAATATGAAAAACGGAGGCAATGAAAGGAGAAGCAGTAGAAAAAACATGGTAATCAATTTTTTTGGACAAAAAATACATGGTAATTAATAATAGTTACTGTTGTCAACTCACCTGAAAGCCCCAGCAAACGCCAGAGCAGTATACTCTCCTAAGCTCAAACCACATGAAACATCAACAGAATCAATAATCTGCTCACCTCCCTCACGTGCCCGAAGTAGCTCAACAGCAGCAAGACTTGTGACATACAGGGCAGGCTGAAGCAGAGAATTAGATGGTAAAATTACATATATGCCTCTATGGCCTTTATAAACAACAAATTTCATGGAGAACAGAGTGATGTATGCATACAGAGTGATGTATGCATTCTAGTGTAGAAAAGGTCTCTATATACTATCATACAGATGTTTGCCTCTTTATTCTCTTTTTATTCCTTTAAAATCATGATTACAGAGGAGGTCTAAGGTCTGGTGAGGAGGGAATGGAGTGCTCAAGTGCAGACAATGCGGTCTAGTTAGACTCCTATTTCGTTGATAATGTTAACAGAAAAATGTTTTAAATAATTCAGAGAGATTTAGAGATAAATGCTCTCTTATCAGGGAACTTGAAACATCATTAAACCATGTAGCCAGCCCCGTCTAATATTAAAAGGCTTGGCTGCTGTTGTTATAATAGTTCCAGTAGGGTGAAATATAATAGCTAAAGACGCAAATCAATATTTGAATTTGACTCTGAAGTGATCCACCAGAAGTGATTTCCAGTGATTCAACTTCTAATTGTTAAACTAATATTTTCTCGATAGTTACTCCGATTACAAACCAACTCATATTACACTGTTATGGCACATTGATCTGTAGTTTTAAATCATCTATACTTGATCAACAGGCATGAAGCAATGACTCTCAAGTCTCAAATTTCTGGCATAATATGAAAGTTATCATTCATGCACAAAAATGATACTTGTTTTCGACTTTAATGTAACAGAAGTCTAAGGAATCTTTTGTAACTAAACATAGACTATCTTAAGAAGTAAATAATTAGCACATAAATAAAAACTAGCATTATTCTAAGTTAAGTAAGAGCCAATAGTAGAAGTTTTTTTTATTAAATGCAGTATATCATCATCAATATGAGTTTATAACATTATTGAACTACATTTTATATCATTCATCCAACACACTGAGGATATGTTATAGATATTTATGATAGACTGAAAAATAACTTCCTTTCTGTTGTTTGTAAATGGAACTGCATGATGAAAAAATCAGTGGATGATAATTTGATTCCATCTCAAATATTCCTAAACTGGGGAAAGTACAAAAATAATGACATTGGATGGAATGTGGTGCAGGGTTGCTAACTATCAACCATTGCAGATTCTTTGCTTTCTGCCATTCACAATCGATAACACTAATGCGATGAAATATACTCCACCTAACTTCATGCCGTTTCGTCATATCATAAAAAATCTAAACAGTCACAACTAATGTCATTCCACTAAATTTCACTCCACCCTTCCACCTCAATAAAATAACAACCTTGATTGTCATTTATACTAAAACATGAAACATACCTGACTGATAACTGTTGAATTCAGCTTTTCCTTCGGCCCATTAATGCATACATCAAGAAGATCAAACCTAAATACACAATACAAAACAAAACATATTAAATATTAATCTTGACCAAAAATAGTTGTAATTTAAACTAATAATTAATACTAAATACCCCAAAATCTCATTGGCTTTCTTGTACAAAACTGCAGCAGAAGGAACACTCTGAGCTTCTTTTCCCATGCCAACAGCTTGTGCACCCTACAATCAAATCAAATCAAATCATTCCCAGTTCCAATTTCAATCAAAATTCATTGTTTATTCGCAATGCAATGCGGAAAATATACCTGACCAGGGAAGAGAAACGCATTGGAGACTTTATAATCAGCTACAGAAGCTTCGTGGATGGAAGATTGAGATCCAGTGGAGATGGTGGCCAAAACCCTAGATTTAGGGAAATTGTGGGTTTTAAGAGTGTGGGTTCGATTTGGGAAGAAGATAGGGGAAAAAGAGGGAAGAGTGAGAGAAGAAGACATTGTAGAGATGGAAAAAGAAGAAGGGTTGTGGAGAATGCGAGAATGGTGAAAGAAATGTTGCATTCAAACGTTGGATTTATGGGTTTTGTTACAGTGATGACGGAGGTTACCAAGTGTTTTTGTCTTCAAAACCAAAGAAACCTGCCAACTACTTCAGGAAAAAGGGAGGTGAGTTTTAATGCTTGTGAACCATTAGATCAATCCTACATTCAATATTGTGTCATGCGAGAATTGATTTTGAAATAATTGATTAAAAATGAGTTGAAATTAAAATGATTCGTGTTTGGATATATTTACATAAAATTGGTTGAATTATAAATTTGTTTATAAAAATCAATTCTACAAGTATTATCAATTCTATAGGCAAAATCAATTCAACTCAAAAGAAATCAAACATGACAGAATCAATTCTAAACCTCCAGAATCAATTTTGGTCTCTCTTAAATTGAACCAAACATTAGTGCACACACATGAATAGAAAAGGAATAGAAAAAAAGCAACAACTAAATAATATGAATTTTTTACTTCAAAAAAATAATATGAATTTTTTTTGACCTAAATGATTTTAATTTCATGTTGTGACTATATAAGTATAATTAAGTAATTGGCTTAAATGCAATTTTAATTCTTTATTTTGTTAAAATGATCCCTTAGTTTTAATTGTGCAATTTTAGGCTTCTATTTAAGAAGTGTTGAGGTAACAAACCACTTATATGAAAACGAATGATATAATTGATGAGAGTTTTCAGAAGTTGGTGTTAAATTGGGTTGGGATCAAACGTAAGAAGCTCAAAGAAAATCAATTGAAATAATACAAATGACTTGAAGTGAACAAATTATTGTCACATCATCAAATTCGATAGTCAAAAACATGAATTGATAAAAAAAATTAAACAGGGAATCAAAATTGTTATTTTGCCAAAAAATTGTGATTTAAAGTTAAGTAGTTTTATCAGAGGTGTGTCAACTGTCGCATATTTCTTTCACACGATACTTAAACATTTGTTTGTTTGCTCAATTCCTGGTTTTCCCATTCATAAAGGAGTTCAGGTATGCTCCATTTAGATGGTTGATTTGTTGGGTCTGAAACATATCCATTAGATGCATTTAACAATGTAGTGTCCTCATGGGCAGGGGCGAAGGGCTTCAGTACCATGGGGTAGCATTGGCTACCCCAAAAGAAAAAAAAATCTTTAATATTTAACTTAGATATGTATGTAGCTACCTCATTAAGATATTATTTGGCCACTCCAAACAATTTTGTTGGTTAAAATAGAGATGATATTTTGATAATCTATTTAGTTTAGTATCAATTATGGATAAATTTGACTTCTAAAAACTCTTTAGAGCTTAACTTTTATAAATAACTACTGTTAGCTTTTATTTTCTTTGTTGCAGTTTCATTAAATATGAATAAAATTAATTAAGTTTCGTATATTAATGTTTAATTTTTTTTCTTTATATTTGGCCCCCTCGTAAAAATAGTGCTAGCTTCGCCGCTGCTCATGGGAAGTCAACCATTGGTTTGTTAAAATGCCCCTTACAACCTATTTCTCTTATGAAGTTGTGATACTCTTAAAAGTATACTAATTGCGATGCAAATCCACTTATCTCTTGCACAAACTGATATTGACACTTCTCGTGTACTCATTGCTTTCTTGGATGAATTTAGACTTAGTATTCATCATCTCTTTGAATATATGGATCAATTCGCATTTGAACGCTACTTATACGAAGTGTTGATTCATCTTCCATTATCGAATTTTTTGCATGTTCTTGTTAATGCATTTGTTATTTCCCCAATTGTCCCTGCAACTAATGTATCTGATTACCAATAGGCTTTGTTCAATTGGGGGATCATTGACACCTTGGTTGAAAATGTATTTCTAGAAGTGGTGATCATAAGTGGGATTATGGGAAGCATACTTATTGTTCTATATACTATTCAAAGAGATATTATCAATATTTTCAATATGCTAGATAAATTGCATGTGATAATTCTTGCGGTCGACTCAAGTTTCCCAAGAATCCTGCTCATGGATAGCATTGCCAGTGGTGTATTCTCTTTGCACATAACAAGCTAATTTCATTGAAGAGAATGATGATACTATTTCTTTGATTGGATTTGAAAATAGCTTATAACTACTACCTAATTTGGCACTTGAACCATATCAGGTTCACTGTTTGAGCTGCACAGTTGGTAATTCCCATGTTGATGTTATGGAAATTATGGACTTCTTTTTCTTTTGCTTTTACAAATGTTGTTGTTTCTGTTCCTTAAAGTATGCATATTGCTATAACATTGAGCCTTGTGTTTTGCTCTAAAAATGTTGCAAAAGCTTTCACATGTGGGGAGATAAAAAAAGGTAAAGAGCTCTACCATAATTTTTTCCTTCTCTTCTGCTAATGTTGCTTATATTTTGGTGAATTTTTATGAATCAATCATTCATGTTACTATTGATCATTCCTACCTCATCACTTGTCTATTTTGGTAGTGATATACAAGATCTTATTCTTCAAGCATTTTTAGAGAAACTTTCTTTGGTGTTTTATCCTGATATATTGGCTCTTGCAACAATGCTTATTGAAGTTAATATGAATGCTCTATTGAATTTGATTGCCGCTTGGTTCTATGAGAATTGTTGGTGCATGATATTATGTGAGAGTTATGTAATGATGGGGGAAAATTGAGAGTTCTATATTGTTTTATGCAGCAGAATTGGTCTTCACTTGAGGTCTCTACATTTTGGATACTGAGAGAAACAAGGGAAGACACTCATTAACATGGTTTGGTGACTGCCAAAAAGATGGTTTGCAAGGTTTATCCCACTAACATATGGTTTGCAAATGGAGCTTTCATAGTAATTCAACAACTGCACAACATGGTTTTAAGGATAGTTATTCTGTTCATCTTTCCTTTATCGCTGTCAATGTTGATTTTAATTAACAAAATGATAAAGGGTATTCGTGAGACACTCTTTAAGGACCTTAAATGATACTCCCTCCGTCCCGCAATAGATGATCCATTTGAAAATGTGCAATTTTGACCTAACTTACTTTGACTGTATTTTTCTACTAATATACAAAGATAAATAATATCATATAAGATGTCGTTAGATTCATCTCGATGAATATTTTCAAAATATCAAATTTTCATAATTTTTTCTAATATATTATTCAAAATATTTAAGCTCAAAATTATGCATTGGCATGCGTAATAAAGTCAACTGTGTCAAGTATTCTGGGACGGAGAGAGTAAATTTTTACGAAAAATTGTGTATTCAGTTCATTGAAACATTTGACTTTATAATTATGAGCAATTGCTTTGAGGGGTTAGCTTATGAAGAACTAAAATTGTTAGTTTTGTTTGGTTAAATATGTTTTTGGGAAACCCCTAATATGAACCTTAATAATAGAGGTTCACTCATGGTCCTCTTAAAGAAAATTGCTTTTCTGACATAGAATACTTCCTATTGACACAAGTAAATGACGATTTTACCCCCAGCGGCAGTTAACAGCCGCTGGTTAATGCGCCGGCAGTTAACTGCCGCTCACACCAGTTACAGAACCAGTGCAGTCTACACTTGGTTTTTCCCAGAAAATGTGTCCTATTTTACCTGTAATTTCAAACGGCAATTTCGGAGGAAATCAAACCGAAACAACAACATCCAGCATTCATAAACATCAACATTTCATAATTTATCAATTATTCGGTTACATTACACCAAACCGATAATGCGTTAACGTTTAACAATTGTTTAAAATTCATCAAATTTTCCACATTTTGCAAAACATTACACGTAATGTACATTAATTACTAATAAATGCGAAACTCAAATATATTGATATACATATAAATAGTTAAAGGTTAGTTACATATCACCCAAAAAATTGGTCATTACATTATATATCCAAAAAAATACGTTGGCGCATATCAACCAAAAAACGGATTAACACCGACCAAAAAGTGTCACATTTCATCTAATAAAAGCAAATCATCTAACTGTTCCAGAACATCTTCAAATTCGGTGTTTTCTTTAACCGGAGTGTCATCAAACATAATTGGATTGTCTTCATTTGTTGGCTTTTTTGGTGGAACCGGTCTCTCTTTGAGCTCAATGTCCATGAGTGTTCGGAAACGATCGTGTTGATCCAAGAATTCATCCTCCCATGTTGCCGCCTCTTCGCTCCTGTGATTTCACCACTCCGTGGATGCTGGAGGTAGTGGGCAACCATCTTTTAATGAAAGAAGGACAAAATGATTTGGGATTAGACCAAGGCAAATCATGTTGCTTTTCGGTTTAACCGGAGGCCATCCTCTAAGTGGGAAAAAAGTCTCGGAGATGTAGTCTTTCGATGTAGTCATCTCTAACACCGGCCTATTGTAACATGATGCAACGATGTGTCCCATATCCGGCAATGTCAACCATTTTTCGGGAGGTGCAAAGCTACTAGGATTTTTGGGAGGATACAATCCATCCAAGATGTAGTTGTAACGGTCCTCGTTCGCATATATCTCCATGTATTTGCTCCTATTCTCTTTCAACTCTTGAATAAGTGCTCTCCGCACCATAACATGACTTTCTTGCGTCAAACCCAAGGCTTCCGCTATAGCCCTAAACCCACAATGCCCGTCACCAATAACATCCACAACTCTCTCAATGTATGGTCTCATGAATTTTGGCATGTAATACATAGGATTGGATGGACATTAACTTGTTGAAACCAAGCTAGGCTTAGGAACCTGAACCGAAGAAATGCCAATGCGAGTACCTTTTCTTTTAGTTTATGAAGATTTTTTCTGTGGTGAAGATTGACTTTCCGGATGTTGAGAATCAATAGTCTCCCACGAAGATGGGATCCTACTACATGTGGTTTTGATTTTTTTGGGAGCTCCTTTGGTTGCCACCTTTCTTGGAGGTGGTGACAACAACGTGGTCTCCGAAAACGCTAACAACCGCAAAGCCTCTTTGATTTCTAGTTTTATTTGGAACGGAACTCTTTGGAGACGTTCTTGGATACCACGCCACTCCTCCGCGACCGAAAACAAATCTTCATTACTTTCTTCTTCACCCATATACAACTTATGACAATGTTGGTGTATCTCATCCAATCGAATGGGCTTGTTGTGACGGATTTTCATAGCAATGAAGCATGCACAAGGTAGGCCATACGACGTCCTTTGAACACAACCACAAGTTTTCTTCTCAATGCACAAGGTTTTCCTAGCACGTTCTTCTTCCACAAAAATAAAGTTCATGGCTTGTCTAGACACTTGACTCCCAACCCGGAGTACAAAGTGACATCTTTGTCCTATGTTCCAAGACAGTAACACTCCTACCAAACGATGATTGTATCTCCCCAAATTGGTTTGCCAACATCTCATCTATTTTTTGCCAACAAGTACCCAAATCACCCTTGGAGGTGGACAAATATTCCTTCACCACACCATGAGCACCTTCAATTCTATTCGTGGTTCTACACCCAAGATGTAACACAAGGTCCGTCCATGCCCTCACTAGTTTGTCCTTAAAAGGGTTCAATATGGTTTCTTGAACATAGTGAAGAAAGTTTGGATGATCCTTACAAGCATCTTGGAATTCCACTAGATTACCCGCATATAACTCTTGAGTATGAGATTCAACCAATTTTTCCCATGCATCAAATATGGTATCAACCAACTTACTATGCTTCTCCTCGTCGACAATCTTCTTTTGCCCATCCACCATAACAACATTTTGTTTAACTTTGCAATTGATGATGATTCTTGATCTAACATTTTTGCCAACATGGAAATAACAAAGTATTGCACTACTACCGGGGAGAACATTTTTTACGGAATTCATCATACCCGTGTCCCTGTCGGTCACTACCACCTTAGGCATATCACTATTTGGTCCAAGAAATTTAAGCAACATTTGCAAAGCCCAAGTATAGTTATGCTCCTTCTCCGATGTTATAAATGCAAAACCAACCGAATATGTCAAATAGGTTGAGGTGACTCCAACTATTTCAAACAATGGCATCCTATACAAGTTGGTTTTGTGCGTGGAATCTATTATCAAAACAGTAGGAAAATTGTTAAACAACTTTATCGATGTTGGATGAGTCCAAAATATGTCTTGAACGGTTTGACTTTCCTTTTTTTCTCTTACGTAATAAACATATCCATTCTCTTCCAACTTTGTGATTAGATATTGCATCTCCATCAAGTCACCCCTTTTTGCCTTTTTGAATTTATGACGTTCATTGTAGACTTGCTTGATATTTGTCATGGACTCTTTCCTTTTTCTTCTTCAAATTTGTCAAAATATTTTTTGGTTTCACCGAAGAATCGGTCAAGTCATGTACAATCTTCTTGTCGTCCTCCGTTAATCTTCCGGCAAGAAGGTGCCCTACTACATACGACACCATCTCATGGTTGTGAACGCCATTAAGAATAGCCAATTTCCAAACATTGTCTTCCCTAACGACATATCCACGCACCTTGAACAAACACCCATATTTTCTTGATCCCATTCCTTCATGCTTCACTTTTGTCTTCGGTACTTTATGCTTGACGCTCCGTTCACGAACCAACTCCAACATAACATTTCTTCCTTCACAAGATCTTCTAATGATAACCGTAAATCCAGCCTTATTTGCTTGTCGACGGACCCAACCGAGCAATTCGTTTTTATCTTTCCATGTGTCTCGGGTGGAAAAGAAATGAGCCGTGTCCAGTTCGTTGTCACGAAGTTTCCACACATTGGAATTGACGCTTGAAGCCTCAACTTTAACGGAAACTTCGACCTTAGCGGGAGCTTCAACCTTAATGGAATCGACAACTCTAGGTTTTCGATCACCCGGATCATCACCCGCATTCTCAACATTATCTATAAATAAACAACATACAATTACTAAACTAATTAATAAACATGTATCTAATATCATATAATAACATAAACAAACCAAAAAAAGCAAAAAAAAAATTGTGGAAAAAAAAAATGGCAGTAGCTAATGCCACTAGAAAATTTTGAAAATTTTCTAAGTCCCCAGCGGCAATTAATTGCCGGTGTATCTTCCAGCGGTAGTTAACTACCGCCAGGGGCATTAAGGTCATTTAATTATGTCAATTGGAAGTATTCTTTGTCAAAAAAGCAATTTTCCCTCTTAAAATGACTTTCAATAGCGGGTTGCATCCAACAATACTGTTTTATGGTCCCACATAGGAAAGAAATATTTTTAAAAGGTCCAGCAGCGGATATTACTTCTCGAGCCTTCTATATTAAAGCAAAATTTCTGTGCAAAATTATTTTACTCCTCTCTCTCTCTCTCTACATAGCCAGGCCAGAGTTATTATTCTTCTATCACTCCTTCACCTTCATCAATTGATTAGATCCACCATTTCTCTATTCTGTTTTTCTTCCTCTCAACATCATAAAACCTAAATGATCCTTAAATTTTTAATCTAATCAAACCTAAGAAAACCCATCTTTAATTTTCATAGATAACATATGCAACTGGTTTTATTCTATGAATTAATATCTTGTTGTTGTGTTGCGTGTGAAGTTAAAGAATAGAGAAGACTCAACAACTACAATTTAGGTCACAATAAGTAGTAAAACTTTCCTGGAACATTCATTCGAAATAGCATGGATTGCTTAAAAAGTCTTTCTAATAGGTTGATTCAATACATAATCTTGATCTAAGAAAAACAACATTTCACTGAGATTAGTCGGTGGTATAAATCCAAATAAATAATAAATAGATTTAATCCATGTTTTGAACAAACATTTCACAATAAACACGGTCACTATTCCTAACCAGACAGCTTCATCTTAAACTCAACAGGATTTAAAGGAGAAGCTTTTATGGTGACATTGGTGGTGGTTGTATTGACGACAGCGACTTGGGTGTGGTAATGGGAATAGAAGAACAAGAACAGGGATGCATCAGTATAAAGTATTGAAAAAATT
This sequence comes from Medicago sativa, assembly GCF_051527215.1. Taxonomy (NCBI): domain Eukaryota; kingdom Viridiplantae; phylum Streptophyta; class Magnoliopsida; order Fabales; family Fabaceae; genus Medicago; species Medicago sativa. Next base: position 64,869,718 of record NC_140751.1, on the reverse strand, counting down.
AATGAAAAAAAATCCTTAATATGTCAACCGGTAATATCCGGTGTTTTTAAATGGTCCACCCATGAACCTTATTTTAAATGATCCACCCTGCGTGAGTTAACTTACACTAGTACTTTGGTTAACGTGAGTTAACTCACGCGACGTGACTTAAGTCACGCATGTGTAAAACAAACGTAATTTTAAGTCACTTTAATTTTACACTTGATGGTTGGATGAAAGCGAAACTTGATGGGAGAAGAGCAGAATTTCAAACAATTGTTTCTTGCTATTTTTTTGGATTGAGCCAAGGCCTAATCTAGAATCAGATTATGGGTCTGACCCAAATCTCATGTAGGGCGGACTATATCATGAACACGTTCTAAATTCTACTAGATCACATTCTGAACCGTTAATCTGAATCGTCCAGTCTAAATTCAATGTTGTGTATATCAAGATAATTACAAGTTTTCCTTGAGGACATATCTCGAGGTGAAAACCTAAGTGCCAAAAACCATATTTGTTCCTTATAAATACTAATACACAATGTTAGGTCAAGTATCTCACTCTTTACCCTAATATTTACTTATGATGGAATAACATATGATGTTTTTAGCTACGTTTTTAGTTATTTTCTTTGCATTTTAAGGCAAATTAGAAGTCAATTAGAGGAGTTATCAATGGCTTGAGTAAAGTTTCGTATTGAATTCATTCGAGTCATTGTAATTCAATTTTTATCCTAAATCATGCAACTTCATAGGTGTTTTGAGTCTTTTTAGAGATAAATCATGTAAATTGGCAAAATAAGACATCAAGTGTAGGATCGAGGATACAAAGATTGAAGTTCACCAGAGAAGGTTGAAGCCACTAGGAAAGTTGTTTCAGACCTCTTAAAAGGTCGATTTTGTAAATGAGGCCAAGTATACAACTTGGATCTCAAGCATTGTACTTGTCAAGAAATCCAATAATAAGTGGCGCATGTTGGTTAACTATTCCTATCTTAATAGGGTCTATCCTAAAGATGCCTACTCCTCTCGAACATTGATAAATTAGTTGATATCTTGTTTAAATTTAAACTGATATAATTAACCAGATCCCCGTGGACCGTAAAGACCAAGGAAAGATGACTTTTATGACCCAAATAGATAATTATTGCTATAAGGTAATGCATTTTTGTCTTAAAAACGCTGGAGCAACTTACTAAAGAATGATGAATAAGTTATTCAAAAACCAAACTGGGAAATGCTTGAAGTATACATGGATGACATGATTGTTAAGTCAAAAGATGAACTTGACCCAATCACTCACTTAGAGCTCATATTCTCTGAAGTCTAGAAATACAACATGCGCCTCACCACCAAACGAGGCATTGAAGTAAATCCAGACAAAAAAAAATTGTGGTAGATATGGCCGCACCACAATTCAAAACTTTTAAGTCCTTGAACTATTAATTAACTTATAAGTTATAATCAGGTCCTTCTAAACTTTTAAATAATTTTTAAATCCCTAAAATTTCAAATAATATGTATTTGACCCGATTCAAACTTGAATACATATTATTTAAAATTTAGGGGTTCAAGTAAAAAAATAGTTTAAGTAAAATTACAAATCGGTAATAAATATAGGGATGCAATTTTAATTTTTTTGTTCCAATTTTTTTTTTTTTGTGGTGGCCAGTTTCGAACTCCAAACCTTACATATTTTATGCATTGTCCCTATGAGCTAAGTTTACGAGGACTTCCAAAATCAGTTTAAAAATACTCAAATAATTTAGGAACTTGTTCAATAATTAAACCTTTATTTTTCAAACAAAACTATTCTAGATCTAGATTCTTCTTTCTGCCAATTTTTGGCTTCCTAGTAACAGTAAACAAACAGAAAACAGAAAAGTTGATTGATATATAGGAGTACAGTACACCATATTTGTCAGGAAAAAGTGTTACATTACATGTACCGACCATGCATGCTTTTTTTGTTTTTGAAAGCATGTTATCATCCTCTCAACAAAATAAACCGAAGTCTTTTTTTTTTGACAGAATAAACTGAAGTCTTAGTAAGGGGATTTTTGTTGCGTCGAAAAAAAAAAGTGCAGGGGATTTTTGTGACTACGGTAATTCTAATATTTACCCGTAAAAAATATTCAATTTTTTGTATATTATGTTCAATAAAATAGTAGATTATATAATATAAAAAAAATTATAATGTTCAATATAATAGTAGATTATATAATATAAAAAAATGATAATATTTTATTAACTGAGAAATTTATCTATTATATCATGTTAACTTGAGAATTCTAGCTTGAAATATTTTTTAGCAATAGAAGAAAAAGAGAACCAAAGAGAAAAAGAAAACAACTAATCCACAGAGAAGGTTTTGACTTGATTGAAACCGAAGTCACCGTTAATATAAGCATTCGATATATTTAGAGTTTAATGATGGTGGGTTAACGGTCTAAAACAATTTTGCAGCCACGACCAATCAAAACATTTTAAATTGTTACGTCAGTAAAATTATTGATATGTTTTTAATTGGCAAGGCAATTCGAAATGTTTTGATTGGTTGTGTGTGCAAAATTGTTTTGGGCTGTCAACTCATCACCATTAAACTCATATATTTATCTGTATCAACATCTTATTCTGGTTAAAAGTATATTCATTTACTTGATATTTAAAAAGATTTTGAAATGAATTTTATTCATAAACATAGTTAATCACTTAACTTATTTTAAAAGTTTAGTTTGATTCATTAACTTTAAAATCCATCAATTTGATCCTTAACTTATTTTAAAAGTTTAGTTTGATATCTTACCTTTAAAATCGTTGAATTTAGTTTCATCATTTATGAAAGTTAGCGCAAATTGGTGCTTTAATATACGTAAGCTATGACACCATAGTTCTTTGACTTACATAAGTTAATACAACTTTTGTCTAAAATAAATAAATAAGTTAATACAACTTTATCCCTCTACATATAGACATAATAATATATTTTCATAAGTTAAGGGACTAAGTTAACGGTAAGTTGCATAAGTTAAGGAGAGCAAAGGTGGACCTTTGCCGATTTAAGTAAAAAAAAATGAATTTTGTAGTAGTGAACAATGAAGAGCAAAAATAACGTTTTATTAAAATTTACTTAAAATAAGAGGGTACACCGTTGGATCGGGTCTATTAGACGATCCCTAAATTTATAATATGAACTATCCTATCAACATCTAAAGGTTGAAATCTACCGACACCAACAACCATAGAGTTTGATGATTGCAAAGAATTCGAGTTCGTTATAGCAAAATTGAAAAGAAAAATTATTTTTGAAATAGAAATCAACCAAACAACTAAGCATGACAAAAGAATCAAGTACAAGAATTTAATTGAAATTCTCAATAGCAACTTGAACTTCATGTAGTCCATTTGATGCTTCATGTGTCAAACCACTCTCCATTATATTCTTCAAAAATGCTTTGACATTGATTTCAGATGATCCACCTTTCTTTATTGCTAGCTGACATAAAAGCTGAAGCTCTTTTGCTCTTTTTCTCAAATCCCTTCCTAAATCAAAATCCAAATCCATGAATTTCTTTATCAACACAACAATGTTCTCTCTTCTCACCAAAGTATCAAACTTATCATCCTTTTTCACTCTCCACCCAATTTTCCAATCCTCAACTATAATCTTACTAATTAGTGGTTGATCCAAAACAAGTGGAAATGTTAAAAAAGGAACCCCAGAAAAAATACCTTCAATAACGGAATTCCAACCACAATGTGTCCAATAACCACCTATAGAAGGATGTAACAATACCCTCAATTGGTCACACCATGTCACAACAAACCCCATTTTCCCACACATATGTTTCAATCTATGAGTCTCGTCGCGCGCTACCCACAAGAACCGAACACCGCTATCGTGCAATGCAGATGCAATTTCATCCATTTGTGTTCTTGAAACCGATAGATAACTTCCATATGAAATGTACAAAACGGAACCATGGGGTTGGAGATTTAGCCAATCTATGTAACTTTGGGCAGCACCATTATTAGTAGCATTTAGAGAATTGTGTCCAAGATTAAAGTAAGGTATGTTTGGACCAATTGAGTAAATGGGAATTGTGAGCTTTGATTTTAAGGCATCAATTACTTGAGGTTCAAGCTCATAAATTGAAGGTAGTAATAGATATTGTGCTTTGAGAATCCATTGACAACTTTTGAGAGACCATTGCAAAATTTGTTGGTTGTTCTTATCAAGAAGAGGAATATCTGCTAGATGAATCCAAGAATTTGATGGAATATAATCTATAAAATTTTCACCATCTTCTGCATAACAAAGAATAGTTAGTGTTTCTTTAACTATGATTGAAAAGATAATAAAAACTTCTCCCTTTGTCCTATAACGTAAGCCATTCTAGCCAAAATAAGGGTGTGTTTGTTTCAAGGTAAGAAATTACATTCTTAGAAATGACATTCTAATTAGGAATAATATTCCAAGGAATAACATTCATACCCATGTGTGTTTGGTAAAAATTTAGATTTTCAGAGAATGTTTTAGAAATTACTTAATTAAAAAAATAAAAAAGGAAACAAATGTGAGTGGTAGTGAGAATTTATAACAAGTTGAGTTTTATTTCAATGAGAATGTTAGATTCCCATCCTTTAAGCATGCGAATAACAATAGAAGAAACATGTGTAAATAACATTTTTGGGTATATAACATTAATGAGAACAATTTTTATAAACTTGAAACAAACATGAGAATATTGCATTTACAATCTCACATTCCCAGGAATCATATTACAAACCTTGAAACAAACACACCTTGTCTTGTTTTTTTTTTTTTTAAGGAAAGTGTCTTGTTTTTTGTCATGATGTTTGAATAAATCATTAATATTTCTTTTTCTGTTAGTATGATATTTCCTTTTTTTAATAAATCATTAATATTTCTTTTTCTATTAGTATGATGTTTCCTTTTTTTTTTTTACAAACATTATACCGTTTACTATTTACTTTTGTAAAACATTATTAACTTACTCAGACAATAATAAATATTTTTTTAAGCAAGTCATAAATTCTCTTTACAGTACAAAATTAATTGCATTTTTAAATTTGTGTGATATATTTTTCATTTTTTAATTTGTGTGGTATACATTAAAGTGACATTATATTAATTGCATTTTTAATTAATTTATAATTAGGTCCCTCCTAGACTTAAATATGATAGTGATAGTACCATGTATATAGATCTAAAATAGTCTTGTTTGAAAACTAAAGGTTTAATTGGTTGACAAGTACCTAAATTTGGGATGTGCCAAAAGATAGCAACAAATGAGGGGGGAGGGGACCAAACCAAACCCTTAAAAGATCTTAACAAAATTTATAGGAAGGAAGACCCTGCCTAATTTTAGGTAAGTCATCCCAAATATTAAAGGAGATAATAATTATTATCTCTTACAAGATAGTGATATTATTTTGTCAAGACAAAAAGAGAATACCCTTTTTTACCATAAATACACAGACAAAAAAAGTTGATTGAAATATACATGATATTTGTTAGGAACATGTTTTAGACGTACTGGCCATGCATATATCATCGTGTTGTACTTCTTGTGACAAAGGAGATTCTCTTTTTTTATTGATAAAAAAGGGTATTCTCTTTTTGTTTTTAAAAAAAATAATACTCCCTCTATTTCAAAATAGATATCGCAGTCAATTATTGACTGCACATATGCCAATACACAACTTTGATCACTAATATATTTAATTATATATAATAAAAAATTATAAACTTTTAATATTTTGAAAATATTCATCGAAACAAATCAAACAAACATCTTACATGCTAATATTTGTATTTATTAGTTAAAAAATATGGTCAAAATAAACTATGTGAATAATGCACATTGTAAAATATTGCAATATCTATTTTGAAACGGATGGAGTATCGGGTAAGAGATATAATAATTACTATTTTTTGTTGAAAGATTCCCTATTTTTTCGAAGAGACAATAATAATCTCCCCCGTTGATATCTGGGACAAAAATTATTATCTTGTTAAGATCTCCGATTATTTGTATCACCATTTGATTGATTAAAAGTAGAGAAATTCTTACATGAACTCTTATCTAAGAGATTATTCTTACACCCAACCAATTAAAATCAAACATCTCATTAAAATAATAAAAATAATTAATATCATAATTTTTTCTCATTATTTTTAATATTTCTCTCTCCTTTTCCACATTCTTTAACCAACAAAAACCACCCACCACCATTTATGTTTCCATTTCCTTACTTAAAATCACATTTTTTTAAAGTTAATAACATGTGTCATATTTTTATTGTTTGGGTGTAAGAATAATCTCTTAGGTAAGAGTTCATGCAAGAATATCTCTTAAAAGTATATACATTTATATTTAAGGAAATAGTGAAAACTACGATATAGCTGGCCTTGATTTTTTAGTGGGAGAAACTTTAACTTCTCTCTAAATTTTTTTTCTCCTTCATTCATCGAGGAGGGGTGATTTTAGGTAATTTTTTGACATAAAATCACCCCTCTATATCTCTCTCTCTCTCTCTCTCTCTCTCTCTCTCTCTCTCTCTCTCTCTCTCTCTCTCTCTCTCTCTCTCTCTCTCTCTCTCTCTCTCTCTCTCTCTCTCTCTCTCTCTCTCTCTCTCTCTCTCTCTCTCTCTCTTCTTTCAGTCTAAATAAGTGGTTTTCACAAATATCAAATTTTTTCTTTTGTGTTTTTGTGATTTTATCGTCTAATTACAGCGTTGTGTTGTTGGTCGTCTTGTGCGGCGTTTGATTTCGCGTCTTATTGCGGTGTTCGTTTAGTTCCTATTGAAAGATCGACATTAATCAATTATAAATTCAATCAATGATTTGGGCGTCAACGTTGCAGATCCGGAAGCATGTGTATTTCGGTGACTTAAATTTTATCATATTATTCGTAGGCATTTTGCCGTATGCTATAAACTTGGGTGTTGTGAGTCTGTTCGCAGATTTATCCTTTACGTTTTTAGTGATGTTTGTATGTGATGTACTTTATCAATTTGAATGAACGAATATGATTTTGTTAGTGATGTTTGTATGTGATGTACTCTATCAATTTGAATGAATGAATATGGTTTTGTTTTTGTAAGAAAAAAAAATATTTAAGGAAATTTCCACGGCTTAGTGCTTTTTTTTTTTAAGGAAGGGTTCAGTACGTGGTTATGTTAAAAAAAAAAATAGACATGTGTAGTTTTCAAAAACTTTTGGGGGAAGATAAGTAAGGATCATAGACTAAAATATCACTAATTATTTTTGTTGGAGTTCTTGAAATCACTTTTAAATGAGTTTTTGCAAAACTGTGAATTGTGTAATCAATAGTTTAACATATAATATTTAGAAATTATGCAAAAATTACAAGTAAGTTTTTGAAAAAATTGTTTAAAATTTAACTCATAATATAGAGCATTGAATCGTAAATAATCAACCCAATCGTTTGACGATCCTTTATTTAAAATCTTATAAATATTTGGAATGAAAGAAATAAATGTATTTTCAAGCATGTCGAAATAACTCTGTCAAAAAAAAAAAAAAAACATGTCGAACAAACATTGATTCAATTATTATAGAAAATCAAGCTTTCAATGTTTCAGTGGTTGAAAGCGTGAAATACACAACTTTTGCTTTTACTTATCATGTTTAATTTAATGGCTAAATTCTCTTGATGTGCTTGGGAGCAGCTACTTAGCTTTCTTTTTCAGTGTCTTTGTTTCTTATGTATCATCTTGATTTTGTTGTTTTCTTAATAAATTTTGTTGTTGTTGTTTTTGTAAACTTTGTCTATGTATTTCTGGCTCACTTCGTGTTGGGAAGCCTTGGTTTTCGATTAATTAATATCATTTTGGTTTATTAAAAAAAACCTCATAAATATTTGATATTAGTGTTTATTTTAGAATAAATATTCAATTTTATCTATCGTAACTTTTGTATGCTTCAATTTAGTACCAGACAAAAACTAATACTCAAATTAAAATAAGACATTTTTATATTAGAGACAATTTAACCTCTTTATTTTTATAAGTCAGACAAACATGTTTTGTATAAAAATGTCAAAACTAATTTGGTTATTATTTTTCGTCATAGATTAATTTGAGTTGCGTAAAAATGATGAGAGATTAAATCGTGTCTCTACTCTATATGATATATAAAAAAAAAATATCTACCAAAACATTATATTTAAAATTTTAAATAATTAATACATTTTAAGTTATCATAAATTAAATTTGTATAAACTCAGATTTTTTTTTTGATTGTTTCTTGACAAAGGAGAAGAAAAGTAAACAGAGATTGCATCCATACCTAAATGCTTGCGTTGTAGGAAAATATGGAAAAATTGCACCCACAGCTTCGACGTGGACGATGTCCAGAACGCAGCCACCGGAATATTCCTCCGGTTTCCAACACGAACTGCCCAGAAGAGAAAATTATCGCAGATGATAAATGTTGGCGGCCACGGCTGAAGTACAAGCCGATCGAGTAACCGCTCGAACGGTGCTTCCATTTCAGTCATAACAGCTTCAACAACATCCATAAATTTGTCGCCAACAACGTTAGGGATGGTTTCAAATCTTACGTTGTCGGGTTTTGGTTCGGAGTTAATTAGGGTTAGCCATTCTTGTGTAACAACGAAGGTGACAAGGATGTTGGGATTGTTAGAGACAAGTAACTTGCTGAAGTTCATCATAGGGTTGATGTGTCCTCTTGATGGATATGGAACCACTAACACATGGCTCATGGTTAAGGTTTTGGGTGATTTTGGATCTTGAAGTTGAAACTCCATGGTAATGAAATTGGAAGGAAACAAATGAATGGTGATGGTAGTTTTGGTTTTGTGTAGTAAGGTATAGATGAATTTGTGTATGAATGTGTGGTTTTCTAGTACAATGAATGTGTGGTTTTCCAGTACAATGAATGTCTTGTCTCATTCTTGCAGTTGAATCACAAAGTGTGAAGATTTATTTCTTATAATCAACGACAACTTTTGTCTTTTATACTATACCAATCTCACCATTATCTGCATGGTAATAATAATAATTGAAGGAAATTTAATTAACAAAGATGCTCAAGTTGAGTTGAGTTGAGGGTTGCAAGATATAGGGGATATTTTATGGTGTACAAAGGGGTGTGTTTGTGGTTATTTTTTAGTACAATTGTCTACTAAGGTAATTTAGGCTCGTCTTGTCTATTTCTTGTGGATGAATCACGGAAGTACGAAGATTACTCTTTTATAAATAATCAATGACAACTTTTGGAACCTTAGATGATATTGTTAGGAAATTGAAGAATAAACAATAAGTCTTAAAAGACTTTGATTTGGTGTGTAAATTAAAACTAGTTAAAGTCGGACGTTGAAAAGTTAGCATTAATTAATAATCTATATCTATCTATATTATATATAAAGAGAATACATCATTCTGGAGTGATTTTTTTCATTTCTAATTATACTCTTAAATAAATTGGACTATAAAAATGATATTTTGTTGGTGTCGTTTAAAAAGATAAGAATTTTATAGTATTATAGTTGTTATATTGTTAATGTCAATGGAAATGTCAATGGAAAAGATAAGTATAATTTATTACAATTGTAGTGATTACACCCATGTAACGCGCTGTTAAAAAGATAAGAATTTTATAGTATTATAGTTGTTATATTGTTAATGTCAATGGAAAAGATAAATATAATTTATTACAATTGTAGTGATTACACCCATGCAACTCGCTGGAAAACTTAATAATTGTGATAATTGTATACTAATTTAGTATTTTTAAATCCTCTTAATTTTTGATGAGATAATTGTTCACTTACACATATATATATTTTCGACTCCCATTAAACATGTATTATCTTTAAAAAGTCTTCACACATTTAATATATATTTAATATATATTTCCAACCCCCGTTGAACAACGTTGTATTGTCCTTATCAGTCAAATTTATGAGAAGATAATTGTCCACTTAAGAATATCTTCTCATGCCCCGTTTGTGGGTTTTGTTTAAAAAATTTGTGTGAAATGTTGAGTTGGAGAAATGAATGCTTGCTAGGTACTATTATTAAAAATGACGTCATGTGTACTCGTGCTCTTTTTTATTCTAAAATGTATATTTAAGAGATTATAATTTCTTTTGAGGAAATAAATTGAAAATTATAAGTAATGACTCATTAATTCGATTTTTTCCTACAAGGAAAAGCAATGCATACCCTACTTGATTATCAATCATCAATTTTGTTTCTGCATATCCAGATAGGTTACTCTTTTTGTCTCCTTTTGTTATTTATTTATCTATTTATTTTACTTCTTTAGTGCTTTTTTTTTTACCAAGGCACTTTTTTTTTTGTTTAATCTGTTGTTTTTCTTTACATTTCAATTGCTCCAATATCCAGTGTTTGCATGTCCATGGAGATAATGATACAGTTTATTTACATGTTTTGGATATAGGCAGACTTTGATATAACGTTTTCAGCGTGGTTGCCTAATTGTTGTGACTTTATAGTTGATTGTGTGTATGTAAGGAATCTTTTATATGCTTTGTTATGAAGATTTTGAAATACAACATGACTATACTATCATAAATTAGTGCAAAAAGGCCTTGAATCTTTGGTGAATAAGGCAAAAGAGGTTGCTCCTTATATATCCCACTGCTAATTTGGAACATACATCTATGACAGAGCTCCTTATGTATGGTCTATTTTTCTTTTGCATGAGACAAACAAAAATATATTAATATTTTAATGTAGAAAAGAGCACCAAAAACAACTGCATTTTTTAGATATCTATACTCTATATATAAAGAAAACTACCATTTTGAGCACTTTTGGGCTGGATTTTTTTTCTCCAAAAATACTCTCAATTTTCAATACAAATAACACATGTAACAAATAAATAAGAATAATTTTAAATATTAAAACAAATGTAACAAACACGATATGAATATATATATGTCCAATTTTTTCCTTTATCTTTTAAAAAGTGTAACAAACTGGATGAGTATATTTATACTAACTTTTTTATTATCCCAATTATACCTCTAAACAACTTTTTCTATAATAAAGATTGTTGTTGGTGTCATTAAAAAAAGAACTTAGCTTATATTTTTTTGTTACATTGTTTGTGTCATTGAAATAGATAATCATGATTAGTTTGGTTTGTTATAACTTGAAAGCAACAAACATTTATATTTTTAGTTTTAATCAAAATCAAAATTTTATAAAAAAAAAACACCGTTCATAATTTTCAAACGTTAGCTCAATAAAAAGAGCAGAAAGACGACGGACATTTTTATTCACTTCTATCTCTTATCTCTTCTCTTCTCTTATTATAAATGCATGTATGGTCAAGCTACCACTTAACCCTAATTTTTTTCCCTTCAAAGCATTTGAAAAGACATAATTGTCCTTCATTGCTTTCCATTATATGACGAATTTGTCTTTCTCCGTTGCTATTATAACACAAGATTAAATATTTGAAATTCAAAATCAAAATTAATCTTTCCCTCCCGAATATACGAATTAGCATCCGCCAATTCCTCTGTAAATTCATATATTTGACTTTGGCATCTCTCATTTGTCAACCCACCATTTTTTTGTTGTTCATCTCTCATTTCCCTAATGACTAATCGTAATGTGGAGACATTGTTTTCATATAATTTCTTGACCGGTATTCGTATGTTTCATATTTTAATTTTATTATTTTTTTCGTATTTTAATTTCTTCTAATTTTGCTAATGTGTAATCTTATATGTTTTAATGCATTAGCACCTATAGATTCGCATCCGATAACTGATTTGGACAAGGTGATAAACAAACTAAGGATCAAATATAAAACATACTAAGTGGAGTTTGATGCGAGCCTGTGAGATTATATGTTTTGTATTTTAAATTATTCGTCAATAATGATGCACATAATTGTATATCACTTTTCAAAATCGTAAAATTCGTTTTTGTTCAGAGTGTTGTAATACTACCAAATATGTTTGCTCGAGATTTTGGTGATCAAATTAGTCGTGATGCAACATTGGCCAATCCAAGTGTTAGTAGAGAGGTTCAGATGTAGTGTTTTTTTAACAAAAGGATGGCAAACTCTTCTTGATTTTTATGGTAGTCGTTTAGGCACTTGGGTCACGATGAATTTTGCGTGTTTGAGTTCATATAGAATTAATCTTAAGGATATGGTGATTATCGGCAAACAGTAAAAGGATTTATGGGTTTGAATTAAAAAACAGTAAAAGGATTTATGGTAATTAACTGAAAATTATTAAACTTATTTGAATTATAAACAGTAAAAAGATTTATAGGTTTGCAAGTTTGATTGATTGCATAATATAGATTAGGTTTTGGTTGATTTAGATGATTATCGACAATTAGGGTTTTCTTGGATCCCCTTTATCTTTTTTATTGGAATTGACTTGGGTTACTATTAGTTATGACCTAGCCTTGTTCTGATATGAAATTGTTATGAGTGGGTGGGAAGTTCTAGTATTTGTGTCTAAACAGAGGCTATACTTTTGACTTCCCATATAGTTGAGTCATAATCATAATATCATACTTAAATTCAATAATTAAATTAAAAAAATAAGCAATTTCTATTGCTCTAGTTCGCGTGAGAGCAAGATAGTCAATCATGTACCATGACCTAGAGATCAGGTCAACTGCAAGTTGAAAAGCATCATAGCGTTTGGAACAAATCGAAATTATATAAGACTATGATCATAACTGAATAAAACTTTCATTAATTGAATCCAACAAATAAATAGAAGTTCATCGTGGAACTCTAATCATAGAGGTTTAACTACTCATGGTAACTGACAACAAATCAAAATAAAAGTAAAACACGCTCAGGAACATATTGCCAACTTTTTGAAGGGATAATACTGTGTCATGGTCTCTATTTTTAGGCCTCTTTCCATCTATGGTTTGTTGAGATTTATGGGGTTTTTTCCTACGATCCAGCTTAGAAAACAAGTTGGAAGTATATAAAACCCTCACATGTTGCGCACCATGTGCATGAGTGAACTCTACAATTTTTCGTCCTTCTTCAAAAAAATTCAAGTACTATTGATCTTCATTCTTCAGTTTCCATAATTCTCAATACAATGTCTTACTTTGTCGAATTACATGATTTATCAATAAAAAGACTAAAACACCTATAGAGTTACATGATTAGGGAAGAAACTGGAATACGATGATTCGAATGAAAACAATACAAAATGTCCCTCAAACCATGAACAACTCCTCTAAATGACCTTTAAATATTGTCTTAAAATGATAATAAAATAACTAAAAAAACAAAGCCTAAAACATCATATGATTCTTCACCATCATCTTATTCTCACGGTTTTCTTGTCGGTTCGACTCGTTAAGTCTGATTACCCATTTACTCCTAAAAGTTCCTACGTAATTATCATACTTCACTCGTTGAAAGAAGAATTTTTTTTTTTTTTTATAAACTCCTCATTTTTGCTTGGTTTGTGTTACTACAAATTTGTCTAACACATCTTTTAGCTCATAAATTTGTGGGCTATCGGGAAAAAAAAAAATTCCCTTTGAAATTATCGGGAAAAAAAAAATTCCCTTTGAAACCAAGAGGTCTAGCCAATTTTTGAGGGGTTTGATTAGATTGAGTATTTTGATTAGAAATATTTGTACAACTTCTCCATCCTTGATTACTATCAATTTTCCCCCATTTTAGATTTTTTCAGATGAATAATTGAAGATTGTGTTGAAAATATGCATATGATAAAAAAGGACATCTTGCAGTTATTAGAGTTCATCACTACTATGAACATTCCACGTCATATTCTTTTCTTTTGCTTTAGGAAAACAAGTCTAAGGATGAGATAATCTATCAAGTATCAATTAATAAATCTAAAGTATCAATTAATCTATCTCAATTAGTCGAGTTCTAACAATCACACCATAATCTATTTTGAAAAGCGATAAGGTTAGATTAGAGTTTTGAATTCCCTTTGCATAGGAAAATAAAAGGATTATGGAAAAGTTCGTCGTAGGATTGTTTTCCATTATCCCAAGACAAAAAGGAACTACTCACTCATCATAAGGATGAACTATGTAATGAAAATAAAAGAAAACAAGAAGTAAAACCGAAATACTTTATTGAAATAACAAAAATAATACAAGAGTTTTCTAATATGTAATATGATGCGAAATCAATTACAATCAATTACAAGTGATCAAAGAAATGCCTAAGAAAAGAAGCCACTAACTTTATTCTTTGAATCTTTACAACCTTTTTGCATATTTACTTCATATATCTCTTATATTTACCCATTAATTATTCAAAATAAAGTGAAATGTAATAAAATGTAAAAAAAAACTTAAATAAAAGTATTAATTTATTTAATAAACAAATATTAAAAACACCATAAAATATTGAATTACCATGGACTTAACAGAGGTTTCGTCACTCCAAATCTTTTTTCTTTTCAATTTCGTTCTTTACATAGCTCCGATAAGAATAATTGTGTCCATTCAACTATATACTCCCTCCGGTCCTATTTACATATTAAAAACACCATAAAATATTGAATTACCATGGACTTAACAGAGGTTTCGTCACTCCAAGTCTTTTTTCTTTTCAATTTCGTTCTTTACATAGCTCCGATAAGAATAATTGTGTCCATTCAACTATATACTCCCTCCGGTCCTATTTACAAGAGACAATTTACTTTTTAGATACATTAAATAATTTATGTATTTGGTTTAGGTTTTTGACTAGATACATACATTATTCAATGTATCTAAAAAGTCAACTTTCTCTCGTAAATAGGACCGAAGGGAGTATACTCTAAGAGATTGAAGAGAATAAATTTTATCACTAACTAAACATTATAAACAAGCAAATAAACAAAGTGTACAAAGACCAACCAACAAAATGGTAGTGTGGTCCCTAAATCAAATCAAACAACGATAGAACAGAACTTCACGGATTGAAACAATTGAAAAACTAAGGCTATGATACATACGTGAGACAGACCGAGATACCCATTTCCTTCCATTGATAGCATGTTAACAAAAGAGAAAAGAGACCAGAGTTTTCATTAGAACGACAAAAGTTTTTGAGTGTAAAGGTTACAATAGAGTATAAATACTAGATAATAAAAAAGAATAAATTATTTGCACAAAAAAAAAAAAAAATTACTCTTGATCCAATTACAACCTAAAACCTATTACATACTCCTTCTGTATTATAGTATAAGAAAAAATGGATCAGAGAAAGTTTATGTATTTAAAATAAAACTTAAACTAAACACATCAATTTTCTTTGACCAAATGCATAACGGTAGCACATAACTCCCCCAAATGAAGCCATAGAGGCCCGAGGGTAAAAGTGCACCATTAAAAAAGAGTGAAATGATCATACTATTAAAAGTTTTAATGTGCATATTTTTTTAGTACGATCGATAATGAAATCAAATAATTAAATAGAAAAGAAATTGATTTTATAGAAATATCAGTGAGGTTAGTTATCTTAGATTTTTACATTTGAGCTAACCTATCTTTATAAAATTAACTTGTAAAAGGATATGTCTCTCTCGATGTGAGACTTGAAATATTCTATATATTTGACATAAATGATTAATTTTTTTTCTCATGCAAATGCATATATATTAATTATTCATTTGTTGAGAAGATCTAAATTGTGTCACTTATCTTCTGGCCGAATTCCGGATTACCAGAACCCATTTATCATGAAACTTGCAGAATTAACAAACAAAAAACCTAGATATTAGTGTAGGACTCAATATGAGTTCCTTAGAGTTGCACCATTGAGAAAGGAAAAAAAAAAAAAAGAGTGAATAACTTTAAAAGATAATATGGTTCAATGAGATCCACAAAATACATATGGGTGGAATTCACCATTGGAGTTACTTTAAAGTCCATTTAAAAAACTAACTATTTTTTTTTCTTTCAAAAAAACTTATGTTTTCACTCTCTGCTTTACTTTATTTTCTTACGATGGTAGCTCCATATATTTTTTAACATATGAGTATCTTGGCTGTTTCTTGGTAGGTGTCCTATTGCTAGGGAAAAATATATGATTGGTTTCGCCAAGACGGGAATGCAGCGAGAATTGATAGGTTCTTGTTGTCTAATGGAGTGGTTAATGGCTGGATAATGTAGTGGAGCAATGAGTCGAAAATAGGGATATATTTTATCGAAAACTAGAGATTGAAGCCGTTTTCGATTTAATAGATGCTGAAAGGAACATAATGATGTTTTTACCTTTTGTTGAGTAGTGCCAGAAGTCCTTTGATGTATATGGGAAGAAAGCTTATGTGATTAAAGGGAAATTGAAGTTGGGGAAAGGAGAGATTGAAATAGTGAAACAGAAGTCTTTGGATGACTAGTTAGAAATAGATGACAATGTTTTTAGAGCTGTGATGGAAACAAGAGTCTTGATCTGGATGGTTTCACCTTAAATTTCATTAAAGTCTCTTGGAATATTATGGGGTTCATTAGAAATTTTCATAGCAATTTAGTCTTGGTTTCACCTTTTTAGCTTTAATTTTGAAAGTTGATCATCCGCAAAATTTGGGAGAATACAAATCCATTTGTCTGTTTGGATGTGTGTATAAGATTATAACAAAAGTACTGCTAGAAAAGTGTGTGTTTTTTAAGGTAGATTTTGAATGAGTGTTTGTTTATCTGAATCAGGAATACTTGGAGTTTATGCTTAGAAAGATGGGATTTGCTGATAAATGGATCTCTTGGATGCAAGCTTATATTTCGAGTTCAAAATTTGTGCTAGTTAATGGAAGTCCGATAGAGGAGTCCAAGGTGGGGAAGGGACTAAGACATGGTACTGATCCTTTGTCTTTGTTCCACTTTGTGATAGCAGCTAAAGGCCTATCTAGATTGGGGTCCCTTTAGCTTGGACCAGTTTATGTTTTGGTCCAACTTGGACCAGTGAAATTACCTGCTATCACAGGTTCTCTTCCGGTTGTCCCATACCATACACACCCTTATATGAAAACATGCTAACAATCCCTTTTCTTCGATAATTAACAAAGTCATTTTTTGTTTCAGATCTATTAAACACTTTACACCAACTTACAACCACTACAAACCTGAATTCAATGGTTATTAATACTTAGAGAAATTTTTTCCAGATCCATTACATTCTTGGTCCAAAATCGCGCAGAACAAAGGATAAGAGGAAGGTTTGATTTATCTATTCCCCTGTAAGAATCCGTAAAGACCCGTTAACCATTGCCGCATACTCGTTTGCAACGAATTCTCCAAGGTTGCGATTGGCTTCGTAAGGATGGGGTTCGTTGGACTTTTCATCATGCTTGGCTTTAAACCAATGAGCACATCATCGTCAGATTTATTTAGGATTTGGGAAGGAATGGAGGGAATATTCATCGCCACTTCCTTTAACATATGGAGAAGGAGCGATTTGGGTGCAATTTGACAGTAGAATTGATTTTGGTGCGATTTGGGAAGGAATTGATTTGGGTGCCATATCCATCGTCAGATTTATTTAGCTGCAATTTGACAGAAGAATTGCAAGGATTTGGCCTGGTTGACACTTGTGGATGGGTGTTGTTAAGGACCGTTTGATAATTTAGATTTAGATCTTAATTATCCAAACATCAATTCCTTTTATATGAATCACTTTTATAAATCAATTTAGAGCTTTTATAAGTGTGTGTTTGGTTATGCGGTGACGAGAATTGATTTTGATAGAATTGATTTTGATAAAATTGATTTTGACTAAAAGTTAGTTGAATGTAATTGATTTATGTTTGGATATATTTATGTAGAAGTGATTTTTACCAATTCAAGTTGTTTGGATAATTTGAATCAAAATAGCTTTTGAAAGTATAATTACCAAATTAGACATTATTTATATTATATATAAATAAATGTTAATTTGACAGAATTGCTTTTAAAAAAAATTATAACAAAATCGAAAAGTTTTTAACACATGAAAAATGGAAAAGTAATAATATTTTTTTTTTTTAAAAAGTTATAATCTTTTTTTTCTTTTTCCAACTTACAACTTTTTTTGGAATATTGAGAAACAAAATACATAATGTATAAATCTATGCTTTTTCAGTAACATAAGCAAAGAGCAGCAAGAAAACCCATGTCGCGCAGCTTGGCACCAAAATAAAAAGAAAATAAAAGAGGCTCGGCGGAATCTACTTGAAAGAAAACATAGAAGATGAAGAGCAGATTCAGAAAAGCAAAGATAGAATAGAAACTAAAACAGTCGTTCCATAAGGAGAAAAAAAAGTTGATCTGTGGTAAAAAAGAGATGGAGGAGAGGGCAAATAAGGAAGAAGAAAAGTTTTTTAACTACCAACCAACAGTAAACAACAGTAAACGTAGAATTGATTTGGAGAAGCTAGGATTTGGAGCTTCTCCTAGAATTGCTTTTAGAAGACTGAATGGATTTGAGAAATGATAGCCAAACATGTTGCAAAAGGCTGAAATCACGGTGGAAGCCTGAAAAAGTGCTTTTAGAGGTTGCAAACGGGCAACCAAACAGGCACTAAATCAATTTGACAGTAGAATTGATTTTTTTATATGAATCACTTTTATAAATCAATTTAGAGCTTGTTTGCAAATCATTTTTTTTTTTGAAAGGAAGCAAATCAATTTTTTAAAACTATTTTTAAGAATAAAATAAAATAAAAACTGTTCGGTAATCCTAATTTTGAAAAGTGTTTTAGAGAAAAGTTATTTATAAAAAAATTGTTTGGTAATCCTAATTTAAAGGTTTTGACCCGGCCCAAATTTGGCAAAAGGCTTGAATATATATCAGTCCATGTCTATATCCGGTCCAGAGAACAATTTTCACAAAATGACAACAGTACTACTGTGCAGGCACTTTTAAGTAGGCTTGGATAATATCTAACTTATACATCAGGTAGTGGACAGACAATCTGAACCGTGTATATTAATTAATATTATATCAAATGTCAGTATTCAACTGGTCCAAGTTGAACCCCAACATTCACTGGTCCAAACTAAAATTTGCCTCTAGATTGACTCAGAAGGTGGTGTATATTGGAGCTTTTAAAAGTTTTAAGGTAAATAAAGAATTAAGTTTCGATATACTTTGGTTTAGTGGTGTTGGTCTAGAACCTTGGAGTGTACTTCCTCTCAAAGTCTCATGTTCGATTCTCTTTGGTGCCAATTTGGGTGAGCTAGTTTAACTTCTTAAAAAAAAATCGATATACTTCAATATGCGGATGATACTATATTGATTATCGACTGATTATGGGAAGGTGTCTAATAGATTCAAATGCTATTTGGAGTGTGTTAATTAAATATAGATATGGTCTAATAGGAGTATTAAGCCGGAGAATGGATTTATTGTATCGTGATTTATGCTCAATTGGTAGTGATGTTGAATCGGAGACAAATTGGGTTTTGAATATATATAATACAAAAAGTGTTTGGAAATGGCAAGACAAGTAAGTTATGGATTCAAATGCTATTTGGAGTGTGTTAATTAAATATAGATATGGTCTAATAGGAGTATTAAGCCGGAGAATGGATTTATTGTATCGTGATTTATGCTCAATTGGTAGTGATGTTGAATCGGAGACAAATTGGGTTTTGAATATATATAATACAAAAAGTGTTTGGAAATGGCAAGACAAGAGTATACATTTTTAGAAAGATACGAAAAGAGTAGACAAAAAGTGTTTGGAAATGGCAAGACAAGAGTATATTTGGAAATGGCAAGACAAGAGTATACATTTTTAGAAAGATACGAAAAGAGTAGACAAAAAGTGTTTGGAAATGGCAAGACAAGAGTATACATTTTTGAATATACATTTTTAAATATAATATGGTCACTATAATTTAGTGTATTTAATTGGAGTGCAATAATATTATTTAATGAGAAAATCGCAGACATTTTAGAGGTGGTGGATCATTGTTTACTAATAGGGAGAGTAGAAATAAGAATTTCATTTTATTTTAAGATTGGTGGAGTATGTCTCTCTTACGCCTTCAAAGTGTTGATGTAGTTGCGTTGTAACGAGTTTTGAGTATTCCTTATACTTCTATAAGTAAATTTTGTTTATAAAAAAAGGTTGATTCTTGATTTTTTTTTTTTTGAGAAGTAAACTAAAAAATTATAAAGTGCAATTTCATTGAAAGATGAATTAGATATTTTGTTTTCTTCTTTTGTTTGACAAGGTAAAATGAATTATATTCACAATAAAAAAAAAAGTCTCTTAAGAGTACAAGTACTAAAGAGAAGCACCAGAGTCTTACAAATAGAGCACAATGACCAAAAAGAAAGAAAAAGGAAAGAGTAGCCAATGTTCAAACAAAGGAATGGGATAAACCACCAAACCATGATAACTGAAAGCTAAATTAACATATTTTGCATTCAACCACTAATAGGAAAATAACTTAACTTTATCTAAAAGATGATGAATAGAGACACCCTTTTGACTAAATATTATATTATTCTTCGGGAAATTAACACTTTAGTCCTTGAATGGGAAAAAAGTAGTCACTTTAGTCTTTGAATACAGAAAAATTGTAAAACAGTCCCTGAATGTAGACTATGTTAGTCAATTTTAGGGACTAAAGTGACTAACAGAGTCCACATTCAGGGACTAAATTGACTAACAGATTCTGCATTCAGGGACTAAATTGACTAACAGAGTCTACATTCAGGGACTATTTTGCAATTTATCTGCATTCAGGGACTAAAGTGACGACTCCTTTCCTATTCAGGGACTAAAGTGACTAATCTCCCATTATTCTTCTCTTTTCAAATTACCCAAACACATGAAAACCAAATAACGTACATAAAAGATTGCCTTACTTATGAACCGCCTATTAAAAAGGCAATACAATGCCGGATATGTTGTTGAAGAAATTACATTTCAAAAACAAGTGATTAGATGATTAAGAACGCCTCACCTAAATAAATTGTCTTTGATAGAAAGTCAAATTTTGAGAAGACACCAAACAAACACAGATACCTTCAAAGGAATGTTCTTGTGTCAAAGAAGATCTGAACTAGGAGTATGAACATGGGGAACAGACTGAACTAACAAATATGTTCCATTGACAGAGTAACCGACTGTCGGATCTAATTTTCATTGCCAATGATCACCACAGCTAACCTGTAAAGTAACATCGTTAAGTAATGTCCAACAATCCTCTACCAACTCCTCCTCCCATGCAAATAATCGACGTCTCCAATTTCGTGCCCGTTCTCCCTCATCCCACCCCAAAGAAAACATATCTGCCACATACGTCCCCTGGTTCATTGACAACTCAAACAACCTCCTAAACAGCTCATTGAGAGGAAAACATATATGCCACGTTTAATATTTCTTGAACATGTTTAGGTTAATGATATATCCTCTATTAAAAAACAGGCTGACACTTGACTCGGACTCAAAGTTTAAGTCCTACGCAAAATGAATCATGATATTGTAGTTGTTGCACCATTTGAATTATGTAGTGCCAAAGTAATTTCGTCACAAAGTCAAGAGATTGACAACATTAGATTAGATGACTCATAATTTTGATGCAGATTTAAAATATGAACCATACAATCTTGATCATATAATCAAAATATCATAATCCAGTAATCAATTTTGTTTATTTGATTGCATCAAATGTGATTCATTGGCGATAGGAAACCGAATTTTTTTTTTTTTTCATTTGGGTTTTGATCAGTGTTAATTTCATATTTGGATTCTATGTAATCACAAATTCAACAAATGTCTATATAAACCGTCATATAATGATCGATAGCTTATATTCCAATTAGTATTTTGAATATTATTTTGTAAATTTAGAATATGAACTATCCTATCTTTATCTAATGGTTGAAATATAACGATCCCAACAACCATAGAGTTCGATGATTGCAAAGAATCCGAGTCTTTCATAGAAAAAGTTAAAGAAAATATTGAAAATCACAAACATGTTTTTTTAATACAAGCTTAATCTTTATGATACAATTATTCATGAAATAGAAATTAACCAAACAACTCTACCTTTATTTAATCGCTAACCATGACAAGAGATACAACAATTTAATTGAAATTCTCAATAGCAGCTTCAACTTTTATGTATTCCATTTGATGCTTCATGTGTCAAACCACTCTCCACTATATTCTTCAAAAAAGCTTTAACATTACTTGCAGATGACCCACCTTTCTTTATTGCTAGCTGAGATAAAAGCTGAAATTCTTTAGCTCTTTTTCTCAAATCCCTTCCTAAATCCAAATCCATGAAATTTCTTATCAACACAACAATTTCCTCTTTTGTCACCAAAGTGTCTAACTTATCATCCTTTTTCACTCTCCGCCCAATTTTCCAATCCTCAACAATAATCTTACTAATTAGTGGCTGATCCATAGCAAGGGGAAATGTTAAAAAAGGAACCCCAGAAAAAACACCTTCAATGACAGAATTCCAACCACAATGTGTCCAATAACCACCTATAGAAGGATGTGACAATACCCTCAATTGGTCACACCATGTCACCACAAACCCCATTTTCCCACACATATGTTTCAATCTATTAGTCTCGTCGCGCGTTACCCACAAGAATCGAACACCACTATCGTGCAATGCAGCTGCAATTTCATCCATTTGTGTTCTTGAAACCGATAGATAACTTCCATATGAAATGTACAAAACAGAACCATTAGGTTGAAGATTTAACCAATCTATGTAACTTTGGGCAGCACCATTATTAGTAGCATTTAGAGAATTTGAGTTGTGTCCAAGATTAAAGTAAGGTATGTTTGGACCAATTGTGTAAATTGGAATTGTGAGCTTTGATTTTAAGGCATCAATTACTTGAGGTTCAACCTCATAAATTGAAGGTAGTAATAGATATTGTGCTTTGAGAAGCCATTGACAACTTTTTAGAGCCCATTGCAAAATTTGATGGTTGTTCCTATCAAGAAGAGGAATATCTGCTAGACGAACCCAGGAATTTGATGGAATATAATCGATATAATCTTCACCATTTTCTGCACAAAAAATAATAGTTTGTGTTTATTCAGTTATGAACTTATGATTGAAAATATAATGTGTCACTTTTCATGTCATTTTAACATGTCAAAACTGTTTGAGAATTCTTAAACTGGACCCTATACTAAAAAATAATAGCATGTGTGCCCGTAAATTTGTCAAATATATTTAGTTATAGGGGAATTAGTCACTTTAGTCCCTGAATGGGAGAGGATTCGTCACTTTAGTCCCTGAATGAAGAGAAATTGCAAAACAGTCCCTGCATGGTCAATTTCAGGGACTAAAGTGACTAACGGAGTCTACATTCAGGGACTAAATTGACTAACGAAGTTTGCATTCAGGGACTAAATTGACTAGCAAAGTCTACATTCAGGGACTATTTTGCAATTTATCTGCATTCAGGGACTAAAGTGACGAATCCCTTCCGATTCAGGGACTAAAGTGACTAATTCCCCTTAGTTATATCATTAGATAATTTTTTTAACAAGTCCCTGGATTTTTAATAATTTATATTCATTTATTTCTCTCTAAATTTTTAAATAATTAATTTTAATTAAATCCATAAAACTTCAAATAATATGTATTTGAATCCCAATTCGAGGACATAATTACAAATTACTTAATGTTAGGTTCAATTAAAAAACTAGTTTAAGGATGTACAAATGAAAATGATTTTTAATCAACTTATTATTGAATTTTTTAAATAATTTTGTTTTAAAAAAAATGAAAATTTTGAGGAGGGCAGGTCCCTCGCAAAGTCCTTGATAAATGAAGTCGGTCGAAATAGGTGGCAGAGGCTATGACAGGGGTTGAGTCAGGGGCTATGCAAGGGCTTTTGTCAGGGTCTTTTCCCTCGCAAGTTTCCCAGAGGTTTAACCGCCGACAAAACCCTGACAAACGTCCATTTTTTTGGGTCTTTATGCGCCTTTAATAGAGATTTTGTGCTCTTGACAAATTGACAGATTTCTTGTAGTGAGTTTAATACCATATTTTTTTTAGTTTAAAAATCTATTTAAAAATCATCAACTTGTGGAATAATTTAAACCTTTAACTTTTTGAAAGAATTTAAACCTTTAACCGTTAAACAAAACTATTGTAGATCTAGATTCTTCTTTCTGCTATTCTATTACAACAAGTAAAAACAAAAAAAAAAAAGTTGATTTGACGACATTTGGTTAGATAAAGTCTTACACGTACTGGCCATGCCATTATATCTATCATCACTTTTTTTTTTTTTTTTTTGAAGAAATCTATCATCACGTTATGCAGTCTATTATTACCAGCTGAAGTCTTAGAGTAAAATTTTAAAATGAACCTTAAAGTATATCTGGATCCCTTAATTATATAATCCATGGTTCGATCTGGTTGGTATGAAAAGACATTCATTGAAAAAGATATTATTTCTTAAATAAATTTCAGTTGTTTATCAAAAAAAAAAAAAAAAGCTCTCAGTTAGTTTAAAATAATTAATCTCTAAATAATATATGGTTGGATCTTTTAATTAATCGTTTAATCTATAGTTCGATCCCGATTAATATGAAAAAACATTTGTCAGAATATTCAACTACTATTCTTGTTTTAATAAATAAAATCCGATGTGTAAGTTGGATCAAAATGTTTGTATAATAAAAACAAATATGATTGTTTAAAAATGTATTTATCTTCTTTTTTTTTTTTTTGAAAGAAAATATGTATTTATCTAACAATATCTTTACACAATTGGATATATGTATTTATCTTCTTTTTTTTTTTTTTGAAATAAGATGTAGATCTTACTAATTTTAATAATGCCTATTCTTTATTTTTATTATTATGAAATACACTAAAAGCGATGAAGGTCCATCATTTTATAAAAAATAAAGGTTCATCGTAAATTTTATTTTTGAAGGATCCTTAAATTTTTTTGAAAGAGAAGGATCCTTAAATTGTTTTTAAGAAGTTCATATTAGACACATTCTTAATTTATATAAACTATAATTGCAAAAAAAATCTACTTCCTCAGTCACTAAATATAAACATAAATTTGACAAAATAAAGTTTATCTTTAAATATAATCCCCATTCCAATCTACTAAGTACATTTATTTCTTTAAATATAATCCCCATTCCAATCTACTAAATGCATTTATTGGTTGTTTCTAAGGTCCCTGTTCTGAATAAACGGTTACCTGATACCACTAAGTATTTTGAAATGTGAAAAATCAACATCAACTTTTTATACATACAAAGGGTATTTTATGTACATTCATACATAAAATAAACTTTCTAACTATATTACTAAATTTTCCCTAAAAAAAAAAAAACTATACTACTATAAATTTTCTTGATAAAACTGAAATTTACAATAAACCTTTATATATATATTTTTTTGGTACAAAATAAACCTTTATATTTAAGCACGTAGGAAATACATATCAATCAATCATAACCGTCAAATTTTAAATACATTTTAACTTTTATTATAATTACTTTATAAATCATAAATATGAACGAGTGTAATTTGTTGATAGTGCATTTCTTTTATATGAAACTACATCAAAATTAAACTCATTGGTATTTTATAAAAAAATTATAATATATTATACATTTTGTTTTTTAAATAATTAATACTTAAACACTAAAAATTGTGAAAATAACATAACTATATAAAAAAATTGTCCTTACCTAAATGCTTGCGTTGTAGGAAAATATGGAAAAATTGCACCCACAACTCGGACGTTGACGTTGTCCAGAACGCAGCCACCGGAATATTCCTCCGGTTTCCAACACGAACTGCCCAAAAGAGAAAATAATCGCAGATGATAAACGTCACCGGTGGCCGAACAAGCCGATCGATTAACCGATCGAACGGCACTTCCATTTCAGTCATAACACCTTCAACAACATCCATAAACTTGTCACCAACAACGTTAGGGATGGATTCAACTTTTATGTTGTCTGGTTTTGGTTCAGAGTTTACTAAGGTTAGCCATTCTTGTGTGACAACAAAGGTGACAAGGATGTTAGGGTTATTAGAGACAAGTGACTTGCTTAGGTTCATCATGGGGTTGATGTGTCCACGTGATGGGTATGGAACAACTATCACGTGGCTCTTGATAGTGGCTTTTGGTGATTGTGGATCTTGAAGATGAAACTCCATGGAGGAAACAAAGGGTTCAAGTTCAACTCAATAACAATCTTGATTGGGTTTTGTGTAGTAAGATAGAGGAATTTGTATACTTATAATATGACAGTGTGGTTATTCATCAGTGACAACTTTTTGTCTTTTACACTAATACCATTTTCAGCATTTTCTCTTTTTTGCTTAAAACAAGTTACCATATAAAGTTATTAACAAAAACAAATTGTACAGCTAAATCAAGTATTTTTTTGGTTGGCAAAACTACAGTAGAGATTCTCTCAAAAAAAAAAAAAAAACTACAGTAGAGATTATTTATCTTATTTAGGTGTAACACATTCGTCCTTTGTTTTTTTGGGTCCTTTTAGTGTAAACTTTATTATCGATTTAAACATGTAAACAACATTAACTACACGTTTAAATCAGTAAGCGGAAGCAGAATCAGAGCATTTACCTCCTGCCATTGCTTGATGAAAAGACCTCACTGCTTATGCTTGCTGCTATCACGGACTGATTTCACTGCTGTTCCAAACCTTCACTTTGCTCAAACTCGATGGTGCAGTATTATGAAGAGAGAAAGTAGGTTCAGTGACTATGAAGTTGTGAATATGTCCTGGATTTATAGTACCTTACCCATCATAAGGTCTACAGACATGTACCACAATATGAGGGAGTACTCAATTGAATATGGGATAAGTGGGAACAAAAGTTGCACAAATTCAGCAAACTTTTTCCCATAAAAACAGGATTCAAGTGGACCAATATAGCAAACTTTTTCCCTTAAAAACAGGATTCCACAACAGCCATTTTTTACTCAATATTGGCATATGTGGAAAGGGAAAAACAGTGAAAGATCTAACATTCTCCCACTTGGTCCATTTGACCCATAATCAATCTTTAACAGAAAACTAAACATAAGAATCATGGCGATATGTCCTCTTATTATGAGTAGTATCTTCCATGTATTACAATATATCAAGTCTCTCATATCAATCCTCAACTGAATGAAATAACCACATGTTTATTTCTAGTCTAAATGAAGTGAATTTTTCTCAAAATAAATAGAAATATGTGCACATAAAATGAGGAAAATTCAAGCTAAATAAGAGTTTCATCAAAATAACAAAGGTTTAATGAAATTTACATCATGGAACCAAGTCCCATCCGTACTACATGATCCTTAAAATTCATTGGTGGCATGCCTTTAGTCAAAGGATCAGCAATCATCAACTCTGTGCTAATGTGTTCAATGACCACTTTATTTTCCTTAACACGTTCTCTTACAGCTAAGTATTTAATGTCGATGTGTATATTTCGACTTCCACTTTTGTTGTTCTTAGCCATAAAAACTGCAGCAGAGTTGTCACAATACATCTTTAATGGTCTCGAAATGGAGTCGACAACTTTAAGACCAGATATGAAACTCTTCAACCACACACCATGCGAGGTAGCCTCAAAACATGAAACAAACTCAGCTTCCATAGTGGAAGTAGCAGTCAAGGTCTGCTTTGCACTTCTCCAAGATACAGCTCCACTGGCTAGCATAAAAACATAACCCGATGTAGATTTTCGGGTATCAATGCAACCAGCGAAGTCTGAGTCAGAGTAGCCAATTACTTCCAAGTTATCTGTTCGTTTGTACATGAGCATGAAATTATTTGTTCCTTGAAGATATCTCATTACCTTCTTTGCAGCTCTCCAATGGTCAACACCTGGATTACTCTGATATCTTCCCAAAACTCCAACAACATATGAAATGTCAGGTCTGGTACAAACCTGAGCATACATAAGACTTCCTACAGCTGAAGCATATGGGATTTTCTTCACGTGTTCCCGTTCAAAATCATTTTGTGGGCATTGACTTAATTCAAATTTATCACCCTTCACGATGGGAGCCACACTTGGTGAACAATTTTTCATATTAAATCTCTCAAGAACTTTGTTGATATAGGCCTCTTGGGACAAACCCAAAATGCCTCGATTTCTATCTCTATGGATCTTAATGCCAATGACATAAGATGCCTCTCCCATATCTTTCATATCAAAGTTTCTTGAGAGAAATTGTTTCACGTCATATAGCATACCCTTATCATTTGTCGCAAGCAAAATATCATCAACATATAACACAAGGAAACAAATATGGCTCCCACTGACCTTCTGGTATATACATTGATCCATGATATTCTCTTCAAAACCGAATGAAGTGATTACCTCATGAAATTTTAAATACCATTGGCGGGAGGCTTGTTTCAATCCATAAATGGATTTATTAAGCTTGCAGACTAAGTTCTCACCTTCACTAGAGTAGAATCCTTCAGGTTGTTTCATGTAAACCTCTTGCTCTAGTGAGCCGTTTAGGAATGCTGTTTTCACATCCATTTGATGCAACTCAAAATTAAAATGAGCTACCAATGCCATAATTACTCAAAAAGAATCTTTCTTAGACACATGAGAAAAAGTCTCTGTGTAGTCGATTCCCTCTCTTTGAGTGAATCCTTTGGCAACAAGTCTTGCTTTATATCTCTCAATGTTGCCTTGTGAGTCTCGTTTGGTTTTAAAGACCCACTTACATCCAATGGCTTTTACACCACCAGGCAACTTGACAAGATCCCAGACTTTGTTTGATGCCATTGAATTCATCTCTTCTTTCATAGCATCGTGCCACAAGTTTGATTCCTTAGAACTCATGGCTTGTGAAAATGTTTCAGGGTCATTATCGGCTTCTATGTTGTAGTCTGATTCTTGTAGATACACTATAAATTCATCAGGAATTGCTGACTTTCTGACTCTAGTAGATCTTCTTAATGTTATCTCATTATCTTCTTGAGGATCTTGTTGTTCAACCGGTTCAATAACAGGTTGTTCAACATTTTCTTGATGCTCCTCATTAATAACTTGATCTACATGATCATTTTCAACAGTTTGTGGAATTTCAGTTACTGGTTGTCTAGCACCTCTTTGTACTTGAGGGGTGTGTATGACAATCAGTCTGTCACTGGATGTAGAAGGTTCAGCCTCATAGTGATCTTTCTCAAAATTTATATCTTTGAACTGATCACTCCCACTAATCAAGTCATTTTCAAGAAATTTTGCATTTCTTGATTCCACAATCCTAGTTCTAAGTGATGGACAATAAAATCTATAACCTTTAGACTTTTCAGCATATCCAATGAAATGCCCGCTAATAGTCCTTGGGTCTAGTTTCTTTTCTTGTGGGTTATAAATTCTCACTTCAGACGGGCAACCCCATACACGTATATGTTGCAAACTCGGTTTCCAACCCTTGAATAATTCAAATGGTGTCTTTGAGACAGCCTTGGTTGGAACTCGATTTAATATATACGCAGTCGTCTTTAGTGCTTCAGTCCACAAAAATCGAGGAAGATTAACATTACTCCTCATACTTCTAACCATGTCCATTAATGTTCGGTTTCTTCTTTCTGCTACACCATTCTGGTCAGGAGAACCAGGCATAGTGTATTGGGCAACAATCCCATGCTCTTGAAGAAACTTCGCAAATGGACCGGCTACTTGTCCACTCTCAGTGTATCTACCGTAGTACTCTCCACCTCTATCAGATCTCACGATTTTAATCTGTTTTTCACATTGTTTCTCTACTTCAGCCTTGAAAACTTTAAAGGCATCTAAAGCTTCATCCTTGGAATGAAGTAAGTAGAGATGCATATACCGTGAATAATCATCTATAAAGGTGATAAAGTATTTTGGACTACTTGCGTCCATGTCTGGACAACAAATATCTGTATGTATGATTTCTAATAAGTTAGAACTCCGTTGTGCACCCTTTTTGAACTTGTTAGATTGCTTACCCTTAATGCAATTTACACAAGTCTCGAAATCAGCAAAATCTAGAGAACTAAGTACCCCTTCATTTACTAATCTCTTAATTCTATCGATTGAGATGTGTCCCAATCTTCGGTGCCATAACATTGAGGATTTTTCATTCATAACACATCGTTTTAAACCAGCAGTAACATGCATTGAATTATAAGCAGCATTATTTTGTAAATTAATAGAATAAAGACCATCACGCAATTCACCATAACCAACAATTCCAGATTTATTACACAAAGTAAAACCAGAATCCTTGAAATTAACTGAAAAACCCAAAGGCGATAGTTTTGAAACAGAAATTAAATTCTTCGAAAAACAAGGAACATAAAAGGTCTTTTCTAAAATTAAAATAAAATTGCTGCTTAAAATCAACTTGCACGTTCCAATGGCTTCCACATGTGAACGCATCTGCCCTCCTGAATAGATGAATTGTTCACTTCCCACTGGTTTCCTTAGGTTTTCCATACCCTGCAAGGTATTAGAAACATGGATTGTAGAACCAGAGTCAATCCACCATGTGTTATGGTTTATATTAACCATATTAGATTCATAACAAACAAAGGTAAATGGAGTACCTTTCTTGTCCATCCAACTCTTAAACTTCAGACAGTCTTTCTTCAGGTGTCCTTTCTTTTTGCAAAAGAAACACTTAGACTCTTTCTTAATGGTTGGCTGAGGAGGAATGTTGCTCTTATTCTTTGCAGCTTCCTTCCTTTTCTTTCCTTGAACAGTCAGATTAACCTTCTCACCTTCCTCCATCATCAGCCTTTCCTCTTCCTGCACACACATGGTCAATAATTCATTGATTGACCACTTATCCTTATGTGTGTTATAGGATATCTTAAAAGGACCATACTGATGAGGTAGAGTGGTTAAAATGTAGTGAACAAGGAAAGAGTCAGACATTGTCACCTCCAAATCCTTAAGTTGAGCCGATATATCCCTCATGCGCATGATGTGATCACGCACTCCTCTCACCCCAGTGAGCTTCATGGTGGAGAACTTAATGATCAGAGTGCTGGCAAGGGCCTTATCAGATGTAGCAAACTGCTCATCAATAGCCTTAATAAGATCCTTGACATTTTCATATTGCTCGATGGAACCACGGATGCCAGCAGATATTTTGGTCTTTATGAACATAACGGAGAGACGGTTAGATCTCTCCCTGTTTTATCTTGGTTTTTCGGGTGTCAAACATTGATTACGTTTGAACTTTTTAAACCGGTGATATCTTATTTTTTTCTTGGGAAAGGAAAAAGTAAGCAAAACCCTTGAGAATCGAGGTCCGGGAGTTGTTTTCGCTACGGGAAGGTGTTAGGCACCCATAACGACTATAGTAACCTATAGGAACCGTCTTTAATTTCTACGCGTGCGCTTTATTTTTAAATGCTATTTTGAAATGTTATTTACACCTAAGAATATTCTATGTGAAGAATTGGAGGGAGAAGATTGTGTTTGAATTTTTATTTTAGTTGAATTGAAGGAATTTTGTTCCTTGCCTACGTACCCGTTTAAGGGATCAAATCCACCGTAGTTCTCTCTCAAAAAATGTTTTTGTTTTTGTTGGTTGATTTTAAGTTTGAAAATGAATTTTGAAGAATAGAAAGAGGCCTCAAGGGCATGAGAATTTAAGAAAAGGTGAGGTTGAATTAGTGAATTGCAAAATATGGTCAAAGTAGGATTAGAGTTCATTGAAGTTTGATTAAGAAAATGGAAAAGAAAATACAATGGGATGTTGGATCCCAAGGTTTATTTGGAAAAGATTTGAGTAAAGTTGTTCACATTTGTTTGGAAAATTGATTTTTTCTAAGTATAAGTCCTAGGCATTCATCTAAACATACAATCCTAAATATAGATCTAAACATGCATATTCTAGCTATATAGTGATGTGTGTGCATGTATCGGTGCTTGTGTCGGTGTACATCATTAGAGTCCATTGTCCTTTACATCATACCCTAGATCCATTCTATGGCCTCTTTGCCAAGCAATTAAAAGCATGGAAGTAAGATATTACAAAAGCTCCTAAGTGTCACATTCTAACTTTAGTACAAATTAAATTGCAAGAAAAATAGAAATGAATATGGGATGAAATGGAGATGCTTAAGATGAATATGAAACATGAAATGAAAAGGTTAGTAGCACATGATAATATCAAAAGAAATAAAGCAAGAGAAGCACTAAAATATAAAGGGTAGAAAATGAGTGCAAACATGGCCAAAATTTGTGCCTAGAGTGCAAGAACCATATGACCTATAATTCTCACATTCCAATACATTTTAAAGGTTTAGAATCAGGTCTTGGAATGAGGATTAAGGCAACATGATTTACTTGGCAACTTAAAGCAAATTTTAAGCGCATTTGCATTATTTAACTACACAATGCCTTGCAAGCTAAGTAACTAATCAAGATTCACATGTATGCAATAAAATCAAACACAAACAGTAGCAACAAACCCACAAAATCATCTAATATGTATCACAAACAATTATCAAGAATTTGAAATAGAATTTCGACAAAATTTTCATGAATTTTCAAACAATTAAGGAAATAAAGCAAGAAAATGCAATAATATTTTTCATCAAGATTTTCAGTAAACAAAATGCATAAAAACACCACAAAAATTAACAAGAACATGTACAAAAATTTATAGAATTTTCCAAGTAATTTTGATCATGAACAGAGGTGTAAAAAGCAAAACAGTGTTAGGAAATAGCAAGGATGCATGAGGAAAACGAAAATCTGCACAAAAGGAGGTTCAGGCCCAAACTGAGATGGATCCTGGATCATCCAAACGCACCAGGGGCGTTGGATTGATCCAGTACCTCTCAACCCTAGATCTAACGGTCAAGCAGTCATGAAGGCGCATGGTATGGTACTGACGCGCGCGCGTGGGATCATAGAGCAGGTATATAAGCAAAATCAAAGGGGAAACCTCACAATTCTCACTCCTTTCTCTCTCTACAATGTTCTTAGAGAGAGAGAGTCTGCAGACTCTCTCTTCTCCGACCTAAGGCCGGTCATCTTCAACCTTTCTCCGACGCGGTGGCCGGCGGTGGCGCCGCCGCGTCGGAGCCCTAAACCGCCCAGAACTCAGACTTAAACACATGTTTCTAAAGCTCTTCTTCTCCTCTACTCGATTCTGAGGCTTGTTTCTCAAAGAAACTTACGAATCAGAGTAGATCGGACTTTTACTTCACGGTTTTGATGCTTCTTTTTGTTAACTCTTCTTCTTTTTCTCTTATTCGAAAGGTTTTTGCAAGAAAACTCTTAAAATGCTCCGATCTACTTTGATTCATAGCCACAGCGCATGTATGAAGCTAATTGTTCAGGATTTTCGAAAGAAAACGTGAAGAGGAAGAGATTGATAGTTTGATACCTGTGTTTTGGACTGGTGAAGTGACGAACGAAGAAGATTTTGAGTTCTTCGATTGTCCTTCCTCTGGTGAACTTCGTATCCCTTCCCTTCTTCTGCTACGGCTTCGAATTCGAACTTTTTCCCTCTTCTTCTTCAAATCCTTCGTGATCACGAAGAGTTCGTCGTTATTGATGAATCTTCGTTGGAATTGCGAAGGTGAGCTTGATGATGAAGATTCTTCAGAATCTCTGAAAGCTTCTTCCTCTTCCTTGCGAATTCGTTTGTTTTTTGTGGAGTAGATGCGGAATTCTGTGTTGTGTGATGTTTTTGATTCGGTTATGGCTTGAATTTGATGAGAATTGATGAGTTTGGTGATAACTGAATTCGGTTAGGGTTTTTGGATGATGAATTTGTTCATCATGTTCTTGAGCTTTTTCTGGATTTTTTTGTGGTGTTGATTCGTTTTTTGTGGAGAGAGAGAGAGAGTGAGAAGTGTTATTGATGATGTGTTGAAATCTGAATGGCACTGCAATGATTGGAGCCTTTTATAGGCTGCCAAGTGTATTACTGGACCAATGCAAAGGCGCCACCTGGACATGGACTTTGTAACAAACTCTTGGACAAATGGACAAATGAGAAACTGACACGTGTACAGACCTGATGACTTGGACAAAAAGGACTAAAATACAATTTTTTTAGGAATTTTAGGACTAAAAACAAAAATAAAAATGAATTAAAATTGGTAATTGGAAAATAACGTAAAGTGAAACGATTAAAATTTGACAGAACGGACTAAAACGAACCAATGGCCTAAATGAGGTACTTTAAAGTACCTCTCTGCCGAAATTTCGTGTGAAATGATCAAAATGCCCCTGGGGCTGAAAACGACTAAAAAATGACTCAGATGCAGTTGAAAAATGGATTTTTTGACAGAGATTGAATCAAAGACTCATACAAGCAAAATTAAAAGACTCAGAGACAATTTTTAGGATTTAAACAGTACTTTGACACTTGAAAAGACTAAAATGCCCCTAGGGGCAAAACTGACTCAAAAATGACTTCAAATGCAATTTTTAAAATGGATTTAGACATAGAATGAAACAGAGACTTATTCACACTACTTGAAAGGACTCAAACAAAATTTTGAAAGACTGAGAGAAATTTGACATAGGAAATGACTAAAATACCCTTGCATGTGAATTTTTGCAAACAATATTGAAATAAAATGCAGAGAAAGATGCAATTGATCAGAGACAGTTCAAATGACTTATAATGCAAGAAAAGAAAAATTGACTAGTATTTTTAGGTCCAAAATTAGGGTATACTCCCACTTTTCATAAAGATCCACTTCAGTGATGGCAGATGGTTCATCTTTCCTGATAGCAAAATCAATATCCATCCAGCCCAAATGAAGGAGAATTCTCTCCTTCCAGATTTTGTAATTGTCTCCATTCAACTCAGGAATGTCACACTTAAAGTCAGAAAAATTCGCAGATTGAACAACTGCAAAAATTCAGTAAACATGCTCATTTAATCAAAATTGAGACAAATTAAATAAATTTCATGGTTTACCAATGCAAATCATGCTTAAATATATAAATCTAGTGACATAACACCTGCCTGTGGGCTAAGGTTTTACTCAATTAGATTTATATTATAACTTTATGATTAAACTATCAAATTATGTTCCTTTTCTTAATTCCTGTGGGTAAATCAAGAAATATAATCTGATATTTTATCCTAATTAAACACACAGTCATAACAAAATTCCTGTGGGTAGATTTTATTATACAAGCATGTTTAACTACAACTAATGCTTTGAATGTGATTCTAAATTCTTTATATAAAAATTCTAATCAATTAAAGATGTTGTGGCTATTCCTTAATTAATCACAATTTTATTAATCACTTAACATTAATATTAATTAAGGCTTAAAGCTGAGCAATGCATTCAGCAAAGTAAACAGCAACTATACATAATACATAAGCAGTAAAATTAAAACAATTGAATACTGCAGCACGTTTGGTTACAGACTTCTTATGCATCCAGAAGGACACAGGTTCGATTCCCCTTGGAGTTTTCCGGAAAACCCCTTGGAGTTTTCCGGAAAATTCGATTCCCCTTGGAAAAGTAAAGGAAAAGTAAAACGCGCACCTTTTTTTTTTTTTTTTAAAACTAAAGGTAAAAAGAAAACTAGAATTGTGGGAATCGAACTCGCGACCAAAAGCAGTTGATGACTGAAACAAACCGCTGCGCCACATGCATTCATGTTGCTAAAATTCACGTTGTTTAATATAAATACAAAACGTGCACTAATTAAAAACTATATATTCATCGTCTTCAACCTTCAGCCGGGTCGATTTGACCCGGTTCAGACCCGCGGTACCCGAATAAAAACCCGACGGTTTTAGATGCATTTCGACGTCAAAAAACGATGAATTATTATCCAGAAACACTTTATAAATCATTTCCAATAGGTTTATGATTTTATTTTTGACTAAAAAAGGGTCATAAATGAAATGCCCAAAAATTGAAATTTTCAAAAACATAATGGAAACGATTTAGCAAGACAGAGGCATGAAGGCTCTGATACCAAATGTAAACTTTATTATCGATTTAAACATGTAAACAACATTAACTACACGTTTAAATCAGTAAGCGGAAGCAGAATAAGAGCATTTACCTCCAGCCATTGCTTGATGAAAAGACCTCACTGCTTATGCTTGCTGCTATCACGGACTGATTTCACTGCTGTTCCAAACCTTCACTTTGCTCAAACTCGATGGTGCAGTATTATGAAGAGAGAAAGTAGGTTCAGTGACTATGAAGTTGTGAATATGTCCTGGATTTATAGTACCTTACCCATCATAAGGTCTACAGACATGTAACACAATATGAGGGAGTACTCAATTGAATATGGGATAAGTGGGAACAAAAGTTGCACAAATTCAGCAAACTTTTTCCCATAAAAACAGGATTCAAGTGGACCAATATAGCAAACTTTTTCCCTTAAAAACAGGATTCCACAACAGCCATTTTTTACTCAATATTGGCATATGTGGAAAGGGAAAAACAGTGAAAGATCTAACATTTAGTTCCTTTATCTATTAAAATATGCACAAGTTAATCATTTTTCTATTAAAAAAACTTGCATGAAAATATTAATTTTATTAATAACTTTATTTTATAAAATAATTTTTAATATAAATTCATGAACCATATGAATGTCTTCATCTTCATCATCGTCATCTTTATCTTCTTCTTTAAATCAAAAAATTGTCCATCGAAATACACCTTCAAATTCCTTAAATATTTTTACTTTCATCTTCTTCTAAGCAAAAAATTCAAAATCCTCAAATTTAATAAACCCTTAGTTTCCCAAGCCCAGAAAACTTTTTAATGAAAATTTTGTTAAAAAAGAAAGAATGAAAATTAAATTCTTAAAATTAGTGATGGGAGAGACCATCACTAATTTTTAATTGATTAACAAAAGTATAGTTAAAGGATCTAAACGTAACACCAATTAGTTTTTGCACCAAAATGAAACTAAATTATTAGCTAAGGGGCCAAAAAATCAACTTAGGCTTTTATTGTTCCATATGTTTGTCCACAAAAGACAATCTTATTTGAGATACATCATTCAATCAATATTATAAGCAAAAATCTATATTTTAGATACATTCAATAAATGATGCATATGGTCTATAATAAAGACCATATACATCATTAATTAAATGAATCTTAAATGGGAACATCTCTTTCAACGGATAATTGAACTTTGATTGCTAGTAGTGGTTGAGCTTCTCTAATGCTCGGTGGGACACAATTCACCCCTCAATTTTTCTTTTTTATCCACGACAACGTCTCAAAATTGTTTCTTAAAGTAGAATAAGTCATCTTATATTTTGACAACAATTTTTGTACAGTGTGATGTAGTGTCCTACGACAACGATTTTTACTTACTATAGGTAACTCTATCAAAAAACCATTTTTGGAATGAGAAAAGTCAGCCCAAAAGAGTTGAAATGGACTGCTTTCTTTATGAGAAATGATATTTGTACAACCATTTTGTGACAACTTTTGAATAAATTTCTCTCTCATACTCACATGATGTTCTTTTCCTCTCTCTTCCTTTTTCTCTCTCCATTGTTTTTGACCTATAAGAAGAGAGAAAAACAAGTTTGTCATAAAAGTTGTTTTCAAATAGATGTGCATATATCACTCCTCTTTCTTATTATATAGTATAGATTTTTTTTTTTGGGTGTTAATCCTTCGGTTCCTATACGACAAGATCAAATAATTCGAAGTTCGATCGAAAACTAAATAAGGATGGAAAAAATATTCCACTTAAAAAAACTTGGGGTTGGGTAGCTAAATATATGTGATTAAGGATAGCTAGATATAAATATATACCTACTCACTCAAAAAAAATTTTTTTTTTTTGGGTAGCCATGGCTACCCCTCCCCTATGAAAGCATACACCCCTGATAGGGACCATAATAGGCCAGTCTATTTATACTTTATACCAATCCTTCTCAAACAACGAGTTAACGAGATTGTTCTTTAGGCATTTAGTCATTGCTTGCTAACGGTTATTACCATTCGCTAAATGACAATTAATTACCGTTCACTTCAAAACGACAATTAATTGTTATTCAACACTTTTTAAATTGGTTGAATCAATTTTTAAATTAGTGTATCCGAGTTAAAAAGTTCCTTCAACGGTGATTAATTGTTGTCGGAGGTATTTTGGGTAATTTGAAATGTGCAAGCAATTGATAGGTTTATAAAAAGCAATTTTCATGATCTAATGGTATTTATCGCAGGCTCTTATTTTATTTTTGGTAAGCTGTTTACACATGAATAATTTTTGTTTGATGTGAATTTATTTCAATTTCTTCGATTTTGTTTAATTTGTAGATCAGGACAATCTAAATATACTCTTTTTTCTATTAATCAAATTCAGTCACTTATTGCCCTGGCACAAATATGGACTTCAAATTCCTTTTCAACGACACCATAAACAAAATAAATGACTCTTACACCACAATAATAGGGAGTAAATAGCCAAAAAACCCCCGAAATTGCAAGGTTCATCAAATACCCCATGTAGTTAACGAAACATCAATTACCCCCCCTGAAATTGTCTAGCGTCTGTCAATTACCCCCCTCCGTTAATTTCCTCCATCCAACGTGCTGATGTGGCCGTTAACTGCCACGTGGCACTGCCACATGGTCAGAAAAATCATGTCACGTCATAGGGGGTAATTGACTATATTTTTTTTTTTTTTGAAAAAAATCTGATTCTTTTTTTTTTCTTTTCAAAATTAACATTTGTGTCATCCACTGACCTTGCAAATACCCCCCCTGAAATTTAACATTTATGTGCAAATATCCCCCTGAAATTTAACATTTATGTGCAAATATCCCCCTGAAATTTAAAATCCAAGATTCTCAACAACAACCCCATTTCTTCACTTTACCCTTTTATGGGAATCGATGATTCCAACAATGCTTCTGCTGTTTCAATGGAGAATTTGGTTAATGGTTGTAACCCTGACCTAAATCTCAACCCTCCTAATTTGGGGGTGAATTATATTGATTCTGAGCCGTGTGAGGGAAATGATCGAGCAGTTGTTGTTGTTCCGGAGAAACAAGAGATGGCGGTTGCGGTGGTTAGGAAGAAAGCAATTTGCTACATAAATTTTAAAGAAAGCAATTTTCTTTCATTTTCTCACTTCCCTTCATTTCTCCTCATTTCCTTTTTCTCTAGCTGAAGCCAGAACTTTCCCTCTCCTCTTTCTATGTCTCACGCTCATCTCCCTCCTTCCCTCAATCATCAATTTCTAAACAAAAAACTAACACCAATTATATATGCAAATACATAATGATAAACTATGATCCAAGATGAGCCTAGAACTAGCTTGATCTTTCCCAAATTCCATTTCTATATTTTTGGTTAGGTTGTGTTTTTGTATGTGGTGTTCGGTGCTGAAGTGGATGACTTGGGTTAATAGGAATCAATATTTAAGGATTAGTGAATGGCAAGCATCTTTAAAAGAGACAGAGTTTTTAACTTTGGCATGAGATGGAAGCTAAGCTACTCTTGAGGTGAGTTTTCCATTAAGCTTGAATTTAACAATATGGAGTTGAATTTAATGTTGGTAATAATTGGAAGAAATAGTGATCTAAACACCTTAAACTAGAATGTTGTTATGGTATTTTCAACTGGTGCTGTTGTTGAATTGATTGCTATTGTTAGTTTGGTTACAGTTAAGCTTTATGAGTAATTGGCTAAAATTCGTATGGACATGTTGCTGGAAAAACTGTCATAACTTCTGTTACATGATTCGTTTTGGAGTGGGACTTGAACCATTACAAAGAAGACAAAATTCCCTACAGTTTAGACACAAGAATTGTTAAATTCTATTAAGTACAGTAGGAGAAAAGCTACCTACAAGTTTGAGGAAAGTTTCAGTCTTGTTTCTGTACCAATACCTACTCTTTTGTTAAACTGGACCAATTGGATGATTTAATCTCAAAACAAAAATTATATCTGTATTGTTGACACCCTAAGCTTTCCAACGAGTGTTTGTTTGCTCAAAATGAATATTGTTTGGTATTTTAATTAAATTGTGAAAGTTAAGGTACCGTTGCTGTGTTGTGCCGAAAATCTGGTTTCGCAATTTGCTACATAAATTTTAAATTTGAGGGGGGTAATTGCACATAAATGTTAAATTTCAGGGGGGTATTTGCACATAAATGTTAAATTTAGGGGGGGTATTTGCAAGGTCAGTGGATGACACAAATGTTAATTTTGAAAACAAAAAAAAAAATAGTCAATTACCCCCCTATGACGTGGCATGACTTTTCTGACCATGTGGCAGTGCCACGTGGCAGCTAACGGCCACATCAGCATGTTGGATGGAGGAAATTAACAGAGGGGGGTAATTGACAGACGCTGGACAATTTCAGAGGGGTAATTGATGTTTCGTTAACTACAAGGGAGTATTTGATGAACCTTGCAATTTCGGGGGTTGGCTATTTACTCCAATAATAGGCTTAGAACATCACAACATACACAAAACACAATAATATGATGACCAATTGCACACAAACACCTCAGTTCGACCATGGGTCGTAACACGAGTCATGCTCCCCTCGTAGGCCTAGACTACACCAAAACATGTTTATTGTCATCGCAGGCTCGAGATCAAACAACACATCACTTGGATCCAAATTAAACACATAGACCCTTTCCCATTAACAATAACACTCATAGAATCGATTTGCATAATATAGCCGCATATCACTTAGCAAAACATATCAGAACACATTGGAATTTAACAGAACAAGAATACATATAGGTTTGAATGCAACAAAGTAATTTATGGTATAACATAGTCATAACAAAGTAAATAGTTGATTCTAGAACTTACATTGCGTTTTCTAATACAAAATTAGCATTAATTTATTCTAAGAACTTCTATAATATTCTAGAAAGATTTAAAAGTGCGCACCAACACTTAATAAGTAATAATGATTAAATAACTTACTAATGGTTTCTAGAAATCTCTAGAGATATGCATCATAGTTTAACCAGAAAAGAGGGTGCAATCAAATGTGTGAATTTAATTAATCTAAGGCTTTAGTTGTTGTTTAATGCGTTCCACCTTTAGCGAATGTTTGTTTATAGAGGCGTAAGAAACGAGAGAACCTGAGATGAGAGAGTGTTAAGAGAGAAGCATCACATCAATGTTGTTTGATAGAGCGATGAAATAAGAACAACAAATTAAAATGTGTGGACCCCACATGAAAATTCATTTGACCTGATTAGCAGAATGACGTTTGATACGGTGAGCTGGTTGTTCTTGAGTGCTTGGAACGTCGATGGGTGATGTATCTGCAGATACTTTGGTTGTTCTTGAGTGCTTGGAACGTCAATGGGTGATGTATCTGCAGGTACTTTGACGCTCAATTCAGAATTTGAGCAAGAAAAGAGGGTTAATGGTGAATGAAATCATATCTTGGGAGATTGTTAAAGTCCCCTTATATAGGGAGCTGTAGGTTGCCGGTGAATTCGATTTTTCGTAGTCGTTGCTCGACGGTTACCGATCGTGGAATCCGTAATCGTTGAGCGTTAAAGATTGCAATGATAAGAGGCAATTACGATTCATAAGTTTCAATTGTTGCTCTGTATTGTTGCGAGCACACCCCCTTATAGATAGAGGATAAGAAAATCGTTGTTGATCCAATATGGATTTAGGTCTGTTTGTTGGACCTTGGACTGCGAGCAGGGGGCATCCTATCATTCTGAAAGGGTAGTCTTGGCTACCCCAAAAAAAATATCTTGAATTAGTTGGTATCTATTTATATTCAGCTAAATAATAAACATTGAGCTACCTCAAACAAGTTTAATTGTCGAAAATTAGCATAATTAAAAAAGTAAAAAAAATTAATATATGATTGATAGATTTATTTGTATTGGTTTGATACTTCTGGTCTCAATAAAAATTATAGAGAAAACTTTTGCAACAATAGAAATTATCAAGACAGTAGTCATAATTAAACATAACCTACTTGTGTACATTGGAAAATACATTATTAATATATTTTATAAATAGTCATTTATGGATAAAATTGGCTTCTTAAAAAAAAATTTGTCCAGCTTTTTTAAATAGCTATTGTCATTTTTAATCATTTGTTCCTGCTCATAGTTAATTTCATGTATTGGTTAATTTTCGAATTATTTTGATTTTAGTCTCAACAACACTTGCGACTTTGAAGTTAAGTTCATAAGATTTTTTTTAATTTAATTTTAATTTTTTGTTATAGATATTAAATTCAAGACTAAAAACACTTTTTTTTATAATTTTAAAAAATTGAGTAAAAAATTGAATATTTTTTTTTTTGTAAGGACCTAACCTAAAGAATTATAACTTATAGGACTAAAAGTATATTTTATCTTCAAATTTAATATATTGGTTTTAAATAATTTTTTTACAGTTGGTCCGTGCGTAAATTCTTTTGAACAGTCTAGAACAAAAACTCTTTCTCTTCGTTGGTGTGAAGAAACAAGGAGAGGGATTAGAATTTTTGGTCTTTCTCAATTCTACCCTTGAAAACAAAGCATTGAATATAAACCATATTTGATTTTTGGCTTAATAGGTCACTTGATCCCTTAATTAATTTCAAGTTTTCATTTTGGTCCCATAACTAATAAAACTCATGTTTTGGTCCCTTAATTTGCCCTCCGTCTGTCAAATAAATCTTTGATTGTTAAATTTAACCTTAAATGTCTATGATGAACTGTACTCGTAAAAAGCACAATAAGGGATACTAGGGTTAAGTATCGTATTCTAGGGTTTAGACTGATTATTGGATGCCTTGAGAATGCTCTCAAGGGTGGTATTTATAGCCTGCTATGGGCTTGGGTTTCGGTTGCTTGGTTCCCAAACAATAGGGATATTTGTGTATTTTAGGCGGTTTCTAGAGGTTTCTAGAAGTTAAGAAAGGCGGCGTCCTAAGAAGGGCGCGCCTAGGCCTCAGGAGCCCTTCCGGAGGGCGTCTGAGCCATTCTAGAGGGCTTAGAGCCTTTCTAGAGGGCTTTTAAGCCTTTAGGAATATTATGACGGTCCATAGCCCCCCAAGCACGAGTCTTGGTGTAACGCCCCATTTTTATTCTATTATTTTTAGTAGATGGGTGGATATTTTATATGACTTTATTTGTTATATATATGTGATTTTATGTGAAATATATATATTATATGATTTTTATGTGATATATGGTGTGATGCTATTTTATTATATGATTCATGGAGTTGTGTATTATTTAAATGAATGTGGTTTTATTATTTATGGAAATAATAGGAGAAATAGAAATAGGTAGAATTAGTATTTATTTTTGGTTAATGGGAATTAAGTAGAAATTAAATAGA
This sequence comes from Medicago sativa, assembly GCF_051527215.1. Taxonomy (NCBI): domain Eukaryota; kingdom Viridiplantae; phylum Streptophyta; class Magnoliopsida; order Fabales; family Fabaceae; genus Medicago; species Medicago sativa. The sequence continues at coordinate 64,826,437 of NC_140751.1, read as the reverse complement.
AATTAAGGGAGTTAAGTGAGAAAAGAAAAGAGTTATATTTTTTGGGAGTAAAAGAAAGAAAAAGAGATAGAAACATTTTCACGTACAAACATTAGAAAAACTAGTTTTTGGAGAGAAAGAGGAGAAGAACCAAGAGAAAGCTAGGAGAAGAGCTAGGAAGAGAGAATCCAACCGTTTTTGCTGTAGAATTTGCTGAGATAAGGTAAGGGTGGGATTCCTTTCACTAATAATATATATAATTCTGATTTTTGATGATTGTGGTGTTTTGGTATTAGGGTTAGAAAGTTTTAGGTTAATTGCTATAATATGATGAATTGTGTTGTTGATGCATGTTTCTATGTTATTTGATTGCTATATTGCCTAATTGAACCTGAAAACTTCTGTTGAAACGTATTTTGGGTAATCAGGGATTGAAAATTGGGATTTTCGATTGAAACGTCGGTGTCTGAATGTTCTACAGACAAGTGATTATGTGAGGTTTGGGAAATCGATTTTTTTGAGTGGTGGAAAATTGAATGTTTCTGTAGATTATGATAGAGGGAAATGTCAGGAACGTGTAGGCGAAAACGGCACTGAAATCTGCTTAACGGTTTGAATTTTATGCGCAAAATGGTGAAAACGGAAAAAAACAAAGAAAAAGTTGTGCTGTCAATCGAGCACGGCCGTGCCGTGCATGGCACGGGCCGTGCCAACGTTCTGTTTCTTCGTGCTGACAGAACTTCGATTTCTGCGTTTTTTGTGCTTTTTCACCCATTTCTGTTTTGAATTGGCTTTTGATGTAAACATGAAAGTTGTAGATAATTAAGTTAGCTTTATAATGGCCTTGGTTTGGAGTGGAAAAGATTTGTAGATTTTGAGTTATGATAAAAATAGTTTAGGTGGGTCTTCAGAAAATTTTAAGAAAACTTAGAATAACTAATCCCAAGTTAGTCCAAAAACTTATGGTTGGTTTCCCAACTTCAAACTTAAGTGTTAGGGATTTAGTTGAGGTGTTTTATGGATATTTGACTTATGTTCTATTGATCAAAACTTAATTGCTTTTGGGGGATGTTTTAGACTTTGAGATGAATGTAATTGATTTATATATATGCTATGTTGTTGATTTCCGTTGTTGATGTCGTTGTATCATCTGATGTCAAAGTTGGGAAGTGTGTCATAATTGTTTTAGGCACATATGTTGTTGTTGTAGTCGCTGTTGAAGTTGTATGTTGATATACACAAGTTGAGTCCATTTGCATACTCACATCTGTTGGGGGCTTATGCCCTGAAATGTTCATCATTCAACCCGTTGGGGGCTTATGCCCTGGAATGTTTATCATTCACCTGTTGGGGGCTTATGCCCTGAGATGCTTTAACCATCCAAATTGTTGGGGGCTTATGCCCTGGAATGCTTAGCATTCAACGCGCGTAGATTGGTACCACCTGCATGATGCATTAGTTGTTGTCGTTGTCGCATTGTCAAGTTGTTGTTGTCATTGTCGCATTGTCGAGTTGTCGGTGTAGTTGTTGATAATGAAGTTGTTGTTGTTGCTGCTCTTTGTTGCGGAAAATGATTATGTTGTTGCTATATGTATTTTTTATATACATTATTAATGATGTATGTTGTGATATGTTGTTGCTTTCATTAATTTGATGAATTATATATTATTATTATTGGATAAGTTTCTCACCCCTTCTGCTTGAAAATATTGCCCTTCGTATGGGTAACTTGCAGGTAATGATGGCTTGTAGGTTGGTTGGCTCAAGTGTCTAGGGCTCTGATACATATTAGGATGGGGATTCGTCGTGAATGTTTTCGTTTTCTTCATTTCTTTTATGTATCATATTTTTGGGAAAAGACTTAATAATGGAGTTTATCGTTGTTGAAAATAATGTTGATTACGTTGAGGCCTTTGTGCCAAGATTTTCCTTTATGTTGGATTTGGTTGAAATTGTATTTCCTAAAGAATTATTCCGCTGCAGTTTTGGAGATATTTTAAATGTTGATTTAAATAAATAGCTATTTTCTATTTATGAAATTTTGATTAGCAGTGTGACACTCCGTTGTATGGTTTACTCTGATTATAATAATTAATATTACGTTGTTGGGAGAACGGGGTGTTACACTTGGAACAAGGCGAAGTGTTGAAAGGGTCTTTAAGCCTTTAGGAATATTATGACGGTTCATGAACCAACCTTAAAAGTGGTCCACCATAGATTTTATTAATTATTTTAATATGAACCGTTTGATCTTGTTTATTAAAAGAGAACCGTTACATCATGCATGTCTATTGTATCTTACGGTGAACCAACCACATCTAACTTTATTTCATCTCTCTTTCTGGAACAACACAATAACACAACACGCTTCCTCTTCTTCGTCCCCAAACCACCACCACCACCAACTTTCAGCAATCGTAGCTTCTCTGTTCGATCTCTTTCACAATTCTACCACCACCATTGAATTCCTTTATCTATCCTCTACAGAACCCACTATTTTATTTCTCAGATTGGAGATGTTGAAAACTCCAAACCACCACTTTTTCTCATGTTTGCCGGCCACCATGTGCTTCCATTGGAAAAACTAAAATCATTATCTCCTCCCTTGTAATGTTTGCAACAAAAGTCCTATGTTTATTTCGAAATCTAAGCAACTTTGGAGGCAACCACCGCGCCGAAAAAGTGGTTCACGACCTTCTATTCTTAAATATAAAGCAGTGGAAACCATGTCATTCATGAATCTAGACCTCAAATTTCTTATGTCACGAAACTCACCTTGGAGGGCAGAACTGATGTCAGTGATTGTTTTCATGGTGAAAGAAATCATGTTTAATCTGAATATTTTTGTTTTGTCTTTTATATATTTTTCTTTGCTGACAATCACAATTTCTTCATATTATCCATGATAGATTTGAGTCTCCATTACATCTCCAAATTATGTGTTTCATTGTGTCATCTGAATATTAAAGGATGTATTCCCTCCGGTCACTATTATAAGCAAAAGTTTACTTTTTAGGTTCATTCAATAAATGATATATGTGATCTATATATAGACTACATACATCATTTATTGAATGAATCTAAAAAGTAAACTTTTGCTTATAATAGTGACCGGAGGGAGTATTTGTGTCACTGATATTGGCATATCAGATCTCATACACAGATGTAACAAAATTTTACGTTTGATTTTGCAGATTGGTTTTAAACTTTTAATCCTTTTTTTATGTTTCTATTGTATTAATTTGTGCAGAATTGATGATGATGATGATGTTGTTGTGTAATTGATTTGTGCAGAGTTGTGTAGATTTATGTTGTTGTTTGCCTCTTTCTGAATTCTTTAATTCATAAGAAAAAAATCTATTTTTTTTTATGGGTTGATGAGTTTGAATGTGTTTTTGAAGAAGTTGAGTGATTTGGATGTTGTTGTTGTTTGGTTTTTTTTTCTTCTGGATTTTTTATGAATATTGATGATGAAGATGAAGATGGTATGAAGATGAGGAAGAAGATGAAAGAAGGAGATGAAGATGGCAAAAACTAATGGAAGCTTGTTTTTTTTTTTAACAGAAGGGATTTCTTTGACAGACGGAGGGCAAATTAAGGGAGCAAAACATGAGTTTTATTAATTATGGGACGAAAATGAAAACTTGAAATTAATTAAAGGACTAAATGACCTATTAAGCCTTGATTTTTTTACGAGATAACCAAATCTAATTGTTACAAAATTAATAAAATTGGTTTATCAATTCAGTAATTAATTAAATTTGTGTGAAAATCTAATAATATAAAATTAATAGTTAATAGGATTAAACTACTACAATTAATTAAATTAAAATATGACAAAATAATGTTGTATATTAAATTTTTTTAGTCTAAGAATGTTTGTCTTTTTAAAAAAGAAAAACACTTAATTTTCTTCTATTTCTCTCATTTCTCTATTGTACTAAATAATATGTCAAACGTCATCGTGAGTTTAGCTCAGTTGGTATTGACAATGCATAATATATGGAAGGTCTGAGATTCAAACCCCGGCCACTCAAACCTCTTACATTTCACATATACCTCTCTTTTTTCAGTGTTTTCCACCTCTTTCTCTCTTCATACTTCCTTCTCACAACCATATCATTCATTTTAAAAGGACTTTTCTCTCTTCTCATATATTACTTTTCTCTCTTCTCATATTGAAAAGTCCTTGTAAGTAAAGTGAACTATATTACTACCTCCGTCCCAATTTAATTGACACAATTTTGTTTTTCACACATATTAAGAAAAATGTATAAATAAAGAGGAAAGTGGAATATATTGTATTGGGAATGATAAAAGTAGTATTATTTAGTGTTATATTGTATTGGGAATGATGAAAGTTGTATTGAAAATTGAAATGAGTCAGTTATTTTGGGACACTTTTTTTAAGAAAATGGATCAGTTATTCCGGGACGGAGGGAGTACTATATTACTTCCTTCTCATCTTTTTCTCTCTTCTCATAAATACTCTTTCTCACATCTTTCTCTTTCTTATTTTCACACAATCTAATTCGTTCGTTAGACCCCATTATTTAAAAGTCAACATGATAACGTCAATAAAAAGTCAACTTGATAGTTTCAAAGAAGGGAAGGAGGTGCATAGGAAAAAATGGCTACGTAGGACACCTAAATTTTCTCTTTTTAGGAAAAATTGAAGAGCTGTGTTATTTGAACAACTATTTGTATGACAATTTTTGGGATAACTATAAATTTACAAAGAAAAGTAGATATCAACACGGAAATCAAAATAATAGAAGAGAAAATAAAAACATAATATGAGTATGAGAGAAAAAATTGTCACAAAAGTAGTTAAAAAATGTTGTAAAGATATCATTTCTAAAAATTGAAACTCTTTTGTAATGGGAATCTAATAATGGCACGAGGTTCGATGTAGGTTAGGTAGTGTAGAAGATAGCGCCAAATCGTTGAAAATTGACCAGCAGACATTGACACATGAACAATATCAACGGCGGGAACGAGAATACTTCTAATCTACACCCTCCGGTCACAAATATAAGCAAAAATTTACTTTTTAGATTCATTCAATAAATGATGTATGTAGTCTATTTAATAGTCCACATACATCATTTATTAATTGAACCTAAAAAGTAAATTTTTGCTTATATTTATGACCGGAGGGTGTACACACTGTTGCCATTGACCATACAAATATAATCAAAGTCTTGTAACAAAAGAAAACATAAGAAATGCATGTTACAATTATTTTATTACAACTAGTAGTATTATTATTTAATTAATATATTAATTTTTAAATGATATATAGTGAATACAGTACACGTGTAAACACGTGTAGACATTATAATTGATTCTTCAATTTTCAGTAATCTTTCATTTTTTTTCTTTCTTTTTGAATTTATTGCATTCAGACATGTTATTACGTACTCCCTCCGTCCCATATTACTTGACCTATTTAGAATATTTGCACTATTCATGTACCATGCTTTGACTCTATTTTTCTACTAATATATAAAAACAAAATATAGCATATAAGATGTTGTTAGATTCGTCTCGATTAATATTTTCAAAATATCCAATTTTCGTAATTTTTTCTACTAGGTTATTAAAGAAATTTAAGTTTAAAATTGTGCATTGGCATACGTGACAGAGTCAACTAGGTCAAGTAATATGGGACGGAGGGAGTACCAAATACTCAGTAACATTTGAATAAGACGGTAAAATTATCTCATTCAATTTGAATAAGACGGTAAAATTATCTCATTCAGTTTGTTTTGTGAATATAGTTCACTTTACTTACAAGGACTTTTCAATATGTAGGGGTTAAGTTTTAAATTATGGAAATCTCTTTCAATCTAATTAAAGAGTTTAAGGTTCAAATTCAGTTTTGTTAATACATCAATGTTAAATATGGAAGAGTTTTTTCATCTATTATGATTTGTATCTAGCTAAAAAATGTGTGAAAAATTCACACAATTGAAACGAAGAAGTATATTTCTCATCTTAAAGGAGAGTTTTTCCAATGTTTCATAGACATTTTCTTTTTCAATCACATGCATGTAATATTCAGTTAATAATGCCAAAAACTAAAATCAATTTAGTTGAATAAACTATAAATCCAATTCATAATTAAACTTGTATGCATTTTTTTAAGTGTTCTCCTCATATACGACACTCTTTGCTTTGTAGTTTCTGTCTTACCGATCTCTGCTTGTTTCGTGCAGTGACTTGTATGCATATCATCTCTGGTTTTTTTTTACAGTGATTTATGTGGATATCACAATTTTCATGGTTGATTGAATAAATATCTATTTAATTGAATTAACCATATTTCTTTAACATGATTAAGATGTAGCACAGGGTGCACCAAAAGCGGTTGTAAATTTTGAAAGCTCTTTTTGAATTATTGCATTCACACACATGAATTATCTATACCCACCAACCATCAAATACTACAAGTACAAATGATTCAAACACTCAATGTCCTTTTAGGACCACACTATTTATTTTTTCTTCTTTATCCATAAAACTACACCACCAAAACAATTCAATATTAAGCACTAATCTTCTTCCCTCATCACACCACCCAAGATTCCAATAATGCTCCCTTCACCATCACAAATCTTCATAACTCTTTTCATCTTTCTCTTCCATTTTCAACACACCTCATCCTTCACCCTCTCAGTAGAAAACCCTAAACAAAACATCATACTCTCTCCCAAAAAAACATTCACGGCAGGTTTCTACCCTGTTGGACAAAATGCTTATTCCTTTGCCATATGGTTCACACAAAAACATAAAAACCTCAACAATACCACCATTGTTTGGATGGCAAATCGTGACCAACCAGTTAACGGAAAACGCTCAACACTTTCCCTTCTCAAAACCGGAAACCTCGTCTTAACAGACGCAGCTCAATCCATTGTTTGGTCCACAGACACCACCTCAACAAAACCACTTGAATTAATCCTACATGAAACAGGTAACCTTGTTCTTCAAGAACAAAATACAAACGGTTCAAGAAAAAGAAACATTCTATGGCAAAGTTTTGACTTCCCAACAGATACACTTTTACCAGACCAAACCCTAACGAGGTTCACGAACCTCGTTTCATCAAGAAGTCAGACGAACTATTCGTCTGGCTTCTACAAACTATTTTTTGACAATGATAACGTTCTTCGTCTTTTATACCAAGGACCGAGAGTTTCTAGCATTTATTGGCCGGATCCTTGGACTACAAGCAATGGTGCTGCCGGTAGTGGTACAAGAAGTACTTACAATAGTAGTAGAATCGCGTCGTTGGATTCATTTGGTAGTTTTAGTTCATCTGATGATTTTGTTTTTAATACTGCTGATTATGGAACTTTTTTGCAACGTAGACTTACACTTGATCATGATGGTAATGTTCGCATTTATAGTAGAAAAGATGAGGAACAGGGTTGGTTTGTTTCGGGTCAATTTCGTCAACAACCTTGTTTTATTCATGGGATTTGTGGGCCTAATAGTACTTGTAGTAATGATCCTTTGACTGGTAGAAAGTGTTCTTGTCTACCTGGTTATGTTTGGATTAATGATCAAGATAGTTCTCAAGGTTGTAGACCAAATTTTGAACTTTCTTGTAGTAACAAGACTCATGATGAGTTAAGTTTTTTGGCTTTGTCTCATGTTGATTTTTATGGATATGATTACGGGTTTTATACGAATAAAACTTACAAAGAATGTGAGACTTTGTGTGCACAATTGTGTGATTGTGCAGGATTTCAGTATACTTTTACAGCTGAATATGGTGGTGTTTATTGGTGTTATCCGAAAATTCAGTTACTTAATGGTCATCGTTCGCAGAGTTTTCTTGGATCGTTCTACTTGAAATTGCCGAAAAGTGGTGGTTTTGTTGATGAGATTAGGATTCAACAAAATAGCAGTGGAATGGTTTGTGAGAGGAATGGAGTGGTAAAGCTTGACAGAGAATACATCAAAAAGAAAGAAAATGGTTCATTGAAGTTCATGCTTTGGTTTGCTGGAGATTTAGGAGGAGTTGAACTTTTGGGATTTTTTATGGTTTGGTTTTTCTTGTTTAGGAGCAGCAAAAATTCAGATGAGAATCATGATTATGTTCTAGCAGCAACAGGGTTTAGGAAATTCAGTTACTCTGAATTGAAACAAGCTACAAAAGGTTTTAGTCAAGAGATCGGAAGAGGTGCCGGAGGAACTGTGTATAAGGGTGTTTTATCTGATAATCGAGTTGCTGCGATAAAGCGTCTGCATGAAGCAAATGAAGGTGAGAGTGAAAGTGAGTTTCTTGCTGAAGTTAGCATCATTGGAAGGCTTAACCACATGAATTTGATAGGAATGTGGGGTTATTGTGTAGAGGGAAAACACAGATTGTTGGTTTATGAGTACATGGAAAAGGGTACTTTAGCTGATAATCTCTCATCGAATGAACTTGATTGGGGTAAAAGGTATAACATTGCTATGGGAACTGCAAAGGGTCTTGCGTATTTACACGAAGAATGTCTGGAGTGGATTTTGCATTGCGATATAAAGCCGCAAAACATACTTGTTGATTCCGATTACCAACCTAAGGTAGCGGATTTTGGTTTGTCCAAGCTATTGAACAGGGATGACCTTGATAATTCAAATTTCTCGAGGATTCGAGGGACAAGAGGTTACATGGCACCTGAATGGGTTTTCAACATGCAAATCACTTCAAAAGTGGATGTTTATAGCTACGGAGTTGTGGTGTTGGAGATGATTACCGGAAAGAGTCCAACAACCGGTATCCAAATCAAAGATAAAGAAGAGTTGTGTCATGAGAGGTTGGTAACATGGGTTAGGGAGAAAAGAAGAAAAGGATTAGAAGTTGGTTGTTGGGTTGAACAAATTGTTGACCCTAAATTGGGATCAAATTATGATGTAAAGAAGATGGAAACTTTGGCAAATGTTGCTTTGGATTGTGTGCAAGAAGATAAAGATGTTAGACCCACCATGAGTCAAGTTGTTGAGAGGCTATTAAGGGATGAGCAAAATTATTGATGGTCTGCACATTTAATATTTCTGTTTCCATTGTTTTCTACATGTAATTTGATTCAAGGAGGATGTTATTACAATTTTGGAGGTAAAATTAAATAATTTAGTGTTTATAATGTGATCATAGTTTTCACATTTCTGTTGCTTATTTTCCTGTTTTGAGCTCAATCAAATCAAAGAAATTAATATGCATATCACCTATTTTATCTGCCTGTTGTATACTTGTCACGAACAAACAAGTCCTGTGTGTCCAATGACCTCGAAACAATTATTTAAAACCAAATCAGACGGTTCAGTCGGTTAAACCTTAAATTGTCGTCTAAAATTTGGTTATTTGAGTGGTTCGATCACAGTTTTATTTAACCATAACATACAAGTCTCGCTGGTTTGATGTTCGGTTTTTAAAACGTCGCATTGAACTCAAAATGTCTTCTATAATACATTGAAGTTCATATTGGAGGATCCACTTCCATGATCCATAAACTTCCATATAAGTTATAACTTCCAATATTTGTTCTTGTGTGATCAATACCTCACTTCTAACTCTGACCAAGAATAAAGGAAATGTAAGCATTGGAACACTAGGAAAAACAGCTTCAATATATAGTTGAATTCCACTAGTGTTTAATGCTTGAACAATTTCATTCATTTGGGAATTAGACACTAGAGAAATGTACAACACTAACATTGGTGCCTTAGAATCTAGCCAATTCAAGTACTATAGTCAAGTTTGCAATCACCAAATATTATTAAATGAACTGGATAGTTTGACAAAGTTTTTAAAGAATTGATTTCTTCAGCTTCCAAATCTTGAAGTGCATTCCAAACCACGTTGCATAAACCTGAAGACATTTTAATTGTGCTGAAGAAATTCCTTTTATATGCTTTGCATGATTGAATGCCAAAATAAAAGTCCAACATGAACAACTAGAAATATAATACTTAGATTTACTTATAGATGTTGCATCAAGTACTTCAACTTCTGGTATTGATGATGCTCAAAGTTTAAATTCAAAGCGAAGATTCAGTAAGAGAGAAAGGGATAGTGGTAGATAGCAACACTTCAATTATTAATTTGACAGTTGTAATTGGACCACTTTTTTTATCTTCAATTTTTTATGTAAAGATTCCATTAAGATTAGTTATGACTTTAGTTTTTGTTTGTTTGTAACTTTGATATAATTCTTAAATGAGAATTGTTTTGGTCCCATGGAAAAAAACAAACCCGGCACTGATCCCATTTTTTGTTTGTTACATAAACAACTTCCATTTTATGAAATATTGAAATCAAGAACAAAGAATAAACTAAAATAACGCTAACCACTTCTTTTATGTCTCTTACAACCACTTTAAATATTATAATCACATATTTAAAAATTAAACATAAATATTAATTATTACAAATAGGGTCATGTTAATCGGTGCCCGGAGCACTGGTTAAGCATACTAAAAAATGGAATTATTACCATAAAATGAAACTATTGTGACATTTTATGACTTAATTACACAATTTTCAATGCAATAAATATTATATGATTTACCTTTTTAGTATCCTTAACCAGTGCCCCCAGAGGCACCGGTTAGCATTTCCCTTAAAAATAAATAGGTTAAATATATATTTGAGGGAATATGTTAAATATTTGTGATAGTCATATTAAATACTAATCCACCTTTTACAAATTACAAGTCTTTTCTTCCATTTTGTACGGATTAAAAAATATAGTTAATTTTATACTCCCTCCGTTTCAAAATGAGTGTCGTTTTAGGTGTTTACACACATATTAAGAAATGCAATGATTAAAAGAAAGAGAACGGTTATTTTACCAAATTATCCTTATTAACTATTGGTTAGTTTTAAAAGTAATATTTTGGAAGTAGTGTGCAAAGTATTAATTGGAGGGTACAATTGAAAAGAAAAAGTTATTATTGCATTGGAAACTGAAAGCGACATTCATTTTGAAATATCATGTCAATAATCCTTTTCATATATCAAAGTTGTTAATCTCGTGTGTAGTGATTTTTTGTTTATCATTAATTAAACTTGGTTTGACACAGTCATAAGTTTTGTGCATTGTAAAGAGTATTAACCTTTGATTGATTACTCTACAATTCATAGTTGAATATCATCTAATTCATATTGAATTGTTTTGTTTTTTTGACAAATTCATATTGAATTGTTGTTTTCACATTATATCTCTCTCTTATAATTTGTATTGTGTGCGCAATTTCAAATAATCATATGTTTTAAAAGGGGATAGTCAAAACCACGCTTTTGCAAATGTTTCAATCCGAAAAAACTATTCACCCCTAGCTTCCTCTTGTTGGCGTCATATCGGCCAACACATTATACATATGAACTATATTACACATCACTAATTCAATCAATTTGAAATAAAAAATCTTGAAGGGGATATTTTGACTCCAAGAGTAAGTGTAATAACTTACTCCAAATCTTGACCTTTAATTGCAATTTTAATTAATGGCTTAGATTAATTGATATGGTAGACTTTAATTTCATTTTCTATTGTAGTCAGCACTTATCACTACTAAATAACAAAACAATAAATGTTATTTAATTGATTGATTTTATTTTTCTTCTCCCATTGTTTTTTTTTTGTTTTCACGTGAAAAAAGTTTTTGATGGTTAATGGTAAAATATGCATTTTAATTTGTCGTTACAAACCTGCTTTTTTTACATGTATGTTTTTTCTATGTATACACTTTGTTTACAATAATGAGCTCTTTCTCAAATAACATCATCATCTATGTATGTTCTTGCCAACAAAAACTAATTAAAATGGAGATGGTTATTTTAATTTGTCGTTATTTATATAAAAAAAATAAACCAATTTCTTTATTTTTTATGCAATTATTGTAAATTGGATATAAGAAAAGACCATGGTTACTTCCTCTATCGTTTTTTTTCCGTGACAGATTAGTACAAAAATGTGTGTTTACAAAAAATATAAGAAAAGCTCAAGATTATATTAAAGAAACCAAATAAAATATGTGGTATAAAATATAGTAATGGGAGAAGAATAAATATACAATTTTTTTAATTTTACTATTGTTTTCTTTAAAAAAAATATATGCATTTTTTTTACAATAAAAAATAAATAAAGGGAGAAGAAAATAAAATTTGTGGTCAAATAAAAAACTTTGATGATTATTTTACCACTAACCCTCAAAAATTCTTTTAAGGTGAAAACTAAAAGGCAATGGGAGAAGAAAAAAAAATAATCAATTGAATGACATTTATTGTTTTGTTATTTTGTAGTGATAAGTGTTGACTACAATAGAAAATAAAATTAAAGTCTACCATATCAATTAATCTAAGCCATTAATCAAAATTGCAATTAAAGGTCAAGATTTGGAGTAAGTTATTATACTTACTCTTGGAGTCAAAATATCCCCCCTCAAAAAACTTTAGTTATATCCGAGACTTTGATGGAATATTAACCTAAAACAACTTCTTCATTTCATTCAATTTAGATTTTTTTTTCAGAAACAATCCATATCAATATTTTTTATTCTTTTTAAATGGAACAAGCATACTAATAATGAAAACCAGTTTGTGAAATGTTAACGAGTGCTTCCATAGGATTGTTTGAAAACCTCAAAAGATACATTTTAATAAAAAAAATTGTGTATTTAATGAAAGTTGTAATATTTGATTTTTTTTTTTAAAAAAATTAATTCTTAGAAATCATGGTTGGACTTAACACAATCGGTTTGTGAGGTGAGGATTATCATCGCTTATAAACTCATGTTCATATCATATTTTATCCGATGTGAGACTTTTAACAATAGTTTCTTAATATAAAATCTTTTAAAAAAAAGTGTTCAAGGACATGTATTTAACAAGATCCAAACACTTTCAATTATTTCCGACCAATCAATGTAAAAGATTGGGTGACCCAAGGTCAATACAAATTATGGTCAAGCCGTGGGGATTGGGAGAAGGAGCTAAAAGTAAAGTCATGGAAATTTCCCTTTATGTACTTCTTTCATTATCATACTATGTTTATATATATGATGACAAACAATAAGAAAATTATCCAGCAATAACATATCATGATTCATTCATCATTCTTCTTCACACTTCTCATCTTTCTCTTGCATTTTCAACATTCATCATCATTTTCCCTATCAGTGGAGAAACATGAAGAAGACGTTATAGTCTCACCCAAAGGCACATTCACCGCGGGCTTTTATCCCGTAGGTGAGAATGCTTATTCATTCGCCATATGGTTCACTCAAAAACACAAAAACCTCACCAATGCTACCGTTGTTTGGATGGCAAATCGTGACCAACCAGTTAACGGAAAACGCTCAACACTTTCCCTTCTTAATACCGGCAACCTCATTTTAACCGACGCAGGACAGTTCAATGTTTGGTCCACAAACACATACTCATCCAAAAAACTTAAGTTGTTTTTGTACGATACGGGAAATCTCATTCTCAGAGAGTACAAAACAAATGGTTCTATTTTGTGGCAAAGTTTTGATTTTCCAACAGATACCCTCCTCCCCGATCAAAATTTCACAAGGTATATGAACCTTGTTTCGTCCAAAAGTGATACCAACTATTCCTCTAGCTGCTACAAGCTTTTTTTTGACAACGATAATCTTCTCCGTCTTCTCTATGATGGCCCTGGAGATTCAAGCGTTTATTGGCCAGATCCTTTGCTTCTTGATTGGCAAGATTCTAGATCCATGTACAATCATAACAGGGTAGCAACATTAAATCGTTTGGGAAACTTCAGTTCTTCAGATAATTTCACTTTCATAACAAGTGATTATGGAACAGTGCTACAACGAAGACTTACGCTTGATTTTGATGGCAATGTTCGTGTTTATAGCCGAAAACAAGGGCAAGAGAAGTGGTTAGTGTCAGGGCAATTCGTCCAACAACCTTGTCAAATACATGGAATTTGTGGACCGAACAGCACTTGCAGTTATGGTCCAATAAATGGTAGAAAATGTTCGTGTCTTCCCGGTTATAGCATAATTAATAACCAAGATTGGTCTCAAGGGTGCAAACCAAGCTTCCAATTTTCATGCAATAAGAAGACAGAATATCGCTTCAAATTCTTACCCCGTGTTGAGTTTAACAGCTATGACTATGGATTCCATAAAAATTACACCTATAAACAATGTGAGCATTTGTGCTTACGATTGTGTGAATGCATAGCCTTTCAATTTCGCTATGTCAAGAACAAGGGTGTGCATAATTGTTATCCAAAGACGCAGTTACTAAACGGCCTTCATTCGACAAAGTTCAGAGGTTCGCTCTTTTTGAAATTGCCAAAAAACAATATTGTTTTCTCCCCCGAGTATGATAACTTGGTTTGTTCGAGAAATAATGGAGTAAAACAACTACAAAGATTATACGTCAGTGAAAAAGAAAATGGATTAGTGAAGTTCATGCTTATGTTTGCAAGTGGCTTGGGCGGAATTGAGGTCTTATGCTTCTTTCTAGTAGGGTGTATCTTATTCAAGAATAGGAAGCAATCTAGTGTTGATAATCATGGGTATGTTCTAGCATCAGCAACCGGGTTTAGAAAATTCAGTTATTCGGAATTAAAACAAGCTACAGCAGGTTTTAGCCAAGAGATTGGAAGGGGAGCTGGAGGAACCGTGTATAAAGGTATTTTATCTGATGATCGAGTTGCTGCGATAAAGCATTTGCATGACACAAACCAAGGAGATAGTGAGTTTCTTGCTGAAGTTAGCATCATTGGAAGGCTTAATCACATGAATTTGATTGGTATGTGGGGTTATTGTGCCGAGGGAAAACATAGATTGTTGGTTTACGAGTACATGGAAAAAGGTACTTTAGCCGATAATCTTTCATCAAATGAACTTGATTGGAGTAAAAGGTATCACATTGCTATAGGAACTGCAAAATGTCTTGCTTATTTACATGAAGAGTGTTTGGAGTGGATTTTGCATTGTGATATTAAACCACAAAACATACTTCTTGACTCTGATTATCGACCTAAGGTTGCAGACTTTGGTTTGTCTAAGCTATTGAACAGGAATGAGCATGATAATTCAAATTTCTCGAGGATTCGAGGGACAAGAGGTTACATGGCACCTGAATGGGTTTTCAATATGCAAATCACTTCTAAAGTGGATGTTTATAGCTATGGAGTTGTGGTGTTGGAGATGATTACCGGAAAGAGTCCAACAACCGGTATTCAAATCAAAGATAAAGAAGAGTTATGTCATGAAAGGTTGGTAACATGGGTTAGGGAAAAAAGGAGAAAAGAATTAGAAGTTGCTTGTTGGGTGGAACAAATTGTTGACCCTAAATTGGGATCAAATTATGATGTAAAGAAAATGGAGACATTGGCAAATGTTGCTTTGGATTGTGTACAGGAAGATAAAGATGTTAGACCTACCATGAGTCAAGTTGTTGAGAGGCTCCTAAGTCATCAACATAACTATTAATGGCTTGCAATATGAATAACTATCTCTCATGTTTACTACTACCTCCGGTCTTAAATGTAAGAAACTTTTCACTTTTTTGGTTCATTCAATAAATGATGTATGTGGTCTATAATAAAGACCACATACATTATTTATTGAATGAATCTAAAAAGTGAAAAGTTTCTTACATTTGAGACCGGAGGGGGTATTATTCAACTGTTTCACTTCTTGTGTTTCAATTATTTTCTAGATGTTATGTGATTTAAGAACTTATGATTAGGATATTACTTTTTTTTTTCCTCTCTAGAGTTAACTTAGTTTAATAATTAAGGAAATGATCGGTTCTAATGTAAAAATAAAATAAAATTGTTTTGTAAAATTGATTTTTAGTCAAAAATGGATTGAATGTAACCTGATTTAAATTTGTATACACTCATATAAAAATGAACATGAAAAGTAAATTTGAGGTTAAAATAAATTGGAGAGACAAAATCTCTAAATTCTTATTTATCTGCCAATTCTTATTTAACATTATTCAGAGGCTCACAACCCCCAAACACGAATCATAAGCTTAAGGGCGAAGTGGTTTGAATAAGACATGACGATTTACATACACAATTCATACATAATTTACTATATTATAAAAAAAATATATAACAAATGCTACCTACTAATTATTTATTTTTATAACATTCTATCTATAATGTGTGATTATAGATTCTATGAGATGTAAACCTATTAATCTGAAATTTAGCGGGAAGATAAGTAAAATCTGTTTTGAAATTATTTCACCTAAAAATCATAATCTAGTTTTATGGAACAATAGGAAAAACTACTCTATCAACTAATTTACACTACCTACAAACTAACATAATTGTTTATTTATTTATTGAATATGTTGTTCTTAACTTTTTTTTTTTTTTTTGAGCAAGTTGTTCTTAACTTCACCATTAGTCCATGGGATAGAGAAAGAAAAAAAAAATAAGAAATTGGAAAACCATTCCTCGCTGCTCCTACTTTCCGGCACAACCACCGTATCAAAAATCTGATTCCGTCGCAATCTCGATCATATGTAGGCGATTTACTCCGCGAAAATGGCCACCGTGAAACCTGACAACATCTTCGCTTACGACACGAACAGCAACGTCACCTCGTTCCCACAACACTTCAAAATGATAATAAACATGGGTGCCAAAAATCTCAAATCAAATCAAGATTCAGTTGTAGAACTCCTTATTTTTGCTTGTGATTTCATTCAAATACTAAAGGGTTAATTTTATTTATTTGTACATAATGATGATAAAAAACGGATGGTATTAAGTTATTAACTATGAACGAGCGAGGAAAATGGATGTATGTTTAGCTAAGTAGTGTAACAGAAAGGAGCAAGGGTTCTTCAATTGTACTTTCTCTGTTTCAAAATACATCACATTTTTGCAATGCGCACTATTCATATGTCTTACTTTGACCCTACTTTCTAACTAATATATAAACACAAATGTTATCATGTAAGATGTTGTTTGATTTGTCTCGACATATATTTTCAAAATATTAAATATTTATAATTTTCTACTTTAAGTAATTAAATATATTAACGGTCAAAGTTGTGCATTTACATATGTAAAGTAGTTGACTGCGACATGTATTTTGAAACAGAAGGAGTATTCATCATTATTATTGGCAAGAGAGATGGAGAAGAAATAGAAAGAAAAAAAAAATTATGATGGATGGAAATAAGACATAGTGTTGTGAATTTATGATCTAATGGTGAGAAATTTTGCTCTAGTATGAACCAATACATGTATGGGTGCATGCTAAAGGTCACCTATTACTATATATCACGACAAGTCACCATAGAGCATTGCATTTACTATGACCATCTTATGCCACCACTACCTCCTGTATCACAAACTAAGATATCTTTTTTAATCACTCCCTCCGTCCCTATATCTAACCATCCATTTGACTTTATTTTTGTCCCTAAATCTAAACTCTTTTTCAAATTACTAGATGTATTTATTATTTTTTCCTAAACATACCCCTAATTAATACTACTAACTTGTTTTGAAATTTAAAAAGTCAAATTTAATACATATACAAACAAAGGACAATATGGTAATATTAACACAAAACAGACATAATAATTACATTGTCAGCTTTTCTTAACAAATGTGAAAAAAAAACAAAGGGATGTTACATTAAGGGATGGAGGGAGTAATAGTTTATGTCTTATACGCTAATTTGACTAAAAAATACTCGGAATGACGGTTCAAACTACCAAACAATAATCAATTAGTTTAAATACCACTGCTGTAATGAATAATTGTCAAAGCCAAAGACAAAATTGAAAATAGAAAACTCGTGGAAAGTGCAAGTTCCACTATTTCATTATGACCTGATGATACTTTTCATGATAATGCTATTATGATGGCAATAATAAAACAATACATCAACAACGTAACATGATGCGAATGGCCTCTTTACCAATCTTGTTCACTATTCTCATCTTCCTCTTCCATTTTCAACATTCATCATCATTCTCCCTCTCAGTTGAAAATTTTGAACAAGACATTATAGTCTCACCGAAAGGCACATTCACAGCAGGTTTCTACCCTGTTGGAGAAAATGCTTATTCCTTTGCTATATGGTTCACCCAAAAACACAAAGATCTCACCAACGCTACCGTTGTTTGGATGGCAAATCGTGACCAACCAGTTAACGGAAAACGTTCAACACTTTCCGTTCTTAATACCGGCAACCTTGTATTAACCGACGCAGGGCTGTCCAACGTTTGGTCAACAGACACAAACTCATCCAAATCACTTGAGTTGTTTTTGTACGAAACAGGAAACCTCGTTCTCCGAGAACAAAACAGAAATGGTTTCATTTTGTGGCAAAGCTTTGATTTCCCAACAGATACCCTCCTTCCTGATCAAAGTTTGACTGGGTTTATGAACCTTGTTTCGTCGAAAAGTGTCAATAACTATTCCTCTGGTTCCTACATGCTTTTTTACGATTACAAAAATATACTATGTCTTCGCTACAATGGCGCGCAAAGTTCAAGCCTTTATTGGAATACTAATAGGTTCGCATACGATGGTAGGAGGGTAGCAACATTAAATCGCTTGGGAAACTTCGGTTCTTTCTATGATCCATTCCCTTTCAAAACAAGTGATTATGGAACAGTCCTACAAAGAAGATTGACCCTTGATATTGATGGTAATGTGCGAGTTTATAGCCGAAAACATGGGCAAGAGAATTGGTCAGTAACAGGGCAATTCCTCCAGCAACCTTGTCAAATACATGGGATTTGTGGACCTAATAGCGCTTGCAGTTATGATCCAAGAACTGGTAGAAAATGTTCGTGTCTTCCGGGTTATACCATAATCAACATCCAAGACTGGTCTCAAGGATGCAAACCAAGCTTCAAATTTTCTTGCAACAAGACAAAGTCTCATTTCAAAGTCTTACCCCATCTTGAGTTTGACAACTTCGACAACCATGTATTCTACCAAAATTACACCTATAAACAATGTAAGCATTTGTGTTTACGATTGTGTGAATGCATAGCCTTCCAATTTCGCTATATGACGGAAGAGGGTTTCTTTTATTGTTACCCAAAGACGCAGTTATTAAACGTACGCCGTTCAACAGAGTTCGAAGGTTCAGTCTTTCTGCGATTGCCAAAAAACAATACTGTTTTTTCTGAACAATATGATAGCTTGGTTTGTTTGGGAAATAAAGGAGTAAAACAATTAGGAAGATCATACATCACTTCCAAAGAAAATGGATCAGTGAAGTTCATGCTTTTCTTTGTGAGTGGCTTGGGCGCAATTGAGGTTTTATGCTTCTTTCTAGTAGGATGTATGTTATATAAGAAGAATAGGAAGCAATCTATTGTTGATATCCATGGGAATGATCTAGAAGCAGTTACAGGGTTTAGGAAATTCAGTTACTCTGAAATAAATCAAGCTACAAAAGGTTTTAGCGAAGAGATCGGAAGGGGAGCTGGAGGAACTGTGTATAAAGGTGTTTTATATGATAATCGAGTTGCTGCGATAAAGCGTTTGCATGATGCAAATCAAGGAGGGAGTGATTTTCTAGCTGAAGTTAGCATCATTGGAAGGCTTAACCACATGAATTTGATAGGAATGTGGGGTTATTGTGCAGAGGGAAAACACAGATTGTTGGTTTATGAGTACATGGAAAAGGGTACTTTAGCTGATAATCTCTCATCAAATGAACTTGATTGGGGTAAAAGGTATAACATTGCTATGGGAACTGCAAAGGGTCTTGCGTATTTACACGAAGAGTGTTTGGAGTGGATTTTGCATTGCGATATAAAGCCACTAAACATACTTGTTGACTCTGATTACCAACCTAAAGTAACAGATTTTGGTTTGTCTAAGCTATTGAATAGGGATGACCTTGATAATTCAAATTTCTCGAGGATTCGAGGGACAAGAGGTTACATGGCACCTGAATGGGTTTTCAACATGCAAATTACTTCTAAAGTGGATGTTTATAGCTATGGAGTTGTGGTGTTGGAGATAATTACTGGAAAGGGTCCAACAACAAGTATACCAAACAAAGATGGAGAAGACTTTTGTGATGAGAGCTTGGTAACATGGGTTAGGGAAAAAAGGAGAAAAGGATCTGAATTTGGTTTGTGGGTTGAGCAAATTGTTGACCCTGCATTGGGATCAAATTATGATGCAAAGAGAATCGAAACTTTGGCAAATGTTGCTTTGGATTGTGTGGCTGAAGAGAAAGATGTTAGACCTACCATGAGTCAAGTTGTTGAGAGGCTCCTAAGTCATTAACATAACTATTAATGGCATGCACAATGAATAACCATCTCTCCTGTTTACTATTATTCACCTGTTTCACTTCTTGTGTTTCAATTATTTTCTAGATGTAATGTCATTTAAGAATGTATGATTAGGATATTAATTTGTTTTTCCTTTCTCTAGAGTACACTTACTTTAATAATTAAGGAAATTATTGGTTCTGATGTAAAAAAAATTGATTTTAGTCAAAAATGGATTGAAACCTGATTTAAATTTGGATACACTCATGTAAAAATGAACATGAAGTAAATTTGAGGTTAAAATAAACCGTAGAGGCAAAAGCTCCAAATTCTATTGGCAAAGCGGAGGAGATAGTGGAGGATATTAAGGTTTTGTTGTGGAGATGGTGTTGGAGTCGGTTGAATTTGTCGGCTTGTTTGTTTTACGAATGGCATTGGAACCCAAAAGAGTGTCTTTTGCGGTAGTGGAGCTGTTTTTTGCGACTTGGAGGTTGAGGCTGAGGTATGCTGTGTCTGCTGTCACCGTTTTCTGGTTTTATGTCAGCATGTATATAGCAGCCTCAATTTTTGTTTAGTTGCTGGGCTGTTTTGTTACATCCTTCTGTCATTTTAGTGGTCTATTTTTTGGGTGGCTGTTTTGGCTGTGGGGTTTTCCGGTTATGTCGGTGCCCTTTGTATTTAGTTTTTGTGCCCACGAGTTTAGTTGTGCAACTTGTACACTCTCGACGTGAATAATATTTGCTGATTCTGAAAAAAATTAGGAGACAATACTAATTCTACTCATAAACCTCCAAACATATTCAAATAAATTCTATACCTCTGAAATTAGTTACAGGTGTGTTTGATTAGAATGTAATCATAGTTTTCACATTTGTATCTTTTATATGCCATTTTGCCTATTTTAAGCTCAATCAAATAAATATGCATACAACCTCTTTTATCTGCCAATTTTGTAATTGTCACAAAGGAACATGCTTTGTGCTCAATAGGCTTGAACACACAAAATGTCTTGTATAAATACGTTGAGGTTTATATTGGATGATCTACTTTTTGCAACTGCTGTGTCACAGATACCCTTAAGATCTTGTGCCCTTTCCCTTATTTATTTACACTTCCCACTTCCGTAATCCATAAACTTCCTCATAACTTTCTATATTTGTTCTTGTGTGATCAATTCCTCATGACTCATCTTTTTAACTTGGTCAAAGAATAAAGGGAATGTAAACATTGGAACACCAGCAAAACAGCTTCAATAGTTGTTACATTTACGTGTTGGTTTGTGGAGTCAACTGAAAATCATAAAAGCATTCGAGAGTGTTATATTTACCCATCTATATGTATTTTACCGCAATATAAATGTTTGCTGCAACTGCAACTTCAATTTAAAACAAAACATATTGTAGGTGAGTGATTATATGTAGCATTTTTATACTATAAAGTTATAAATACTTGGTATCATTTGATAGGTTGGTTTTGGCAGCATCAAAAATCAATCAAGAAGCCGCAGACTTTTATTTAAAACCATGTATTTGAGAATATATGAAAAGATAAAATTTGAAACGTGGTAGCAGAATATATGGTACTTACTGATGTTGCAGTTGAATCTATGCTTGAGAGATGTCCATAAAGTGGCTTGTTAGGATTAGAAAATCCCAAAGGAGTGGACCTTCCAACAAGGCAAGGGCTGAGAAACCCACCAGTAAAGAACGCAAACTCTGTCACTTCTTATGTTGATAGCATGAAATTTTATTGAACCACTACAAGTTGTCACAATACATTTCCCATTAAGCTCTTTCTTGCGTTCTTTCTTTTTGCAACTCAGATAATCTGGATCGTTTTTCAAGTACTATGCCTACATTATACATAACATTATTATTTCAAGATATATATATATAGTACTTTGCTATCGCACACACTACTTTGCTATCGCACGGGTCTGTTATAGTGTTCGTCATTTATATTATTTATCAGTGTACCATGAATTAATCTTTCAGGTATGTTAGAATATAGACAAATCAAGGACATAAAGTTCAAAACAAAAAGTAATTGTATAACAACTTGCAACATGAAAACCTGCAACAAAATCAACGGTGGACGTAGCTTGGTTGATTGCAGCATGAAAACTTGCAACAAAATCAACGGCGTCCTTAGCTGTAAGCTCATGGTTTATCTTTCCAAATCAACAATAGTTTTTTTGGCTGCCTCGGCATTATCCTCCATTGCCATCCTTCAGCTACTAGACCTTGAACTTCAAGCCTTTTACTTGAAGTTTAAGACCCTTGATGTGAACTCCCGCTTAGCAACATGCTTTTGAGCTTCCTACTTCTGCCTACCCTTAGACTCCATTTTGGTACAAAGATCCTTGACAAACTTGTCACCTGTAGATATATTCTTCATTCTTCACTTTTTTCTTCCTTCTTCTTCACCTGTTCCAAACCAAACCTCTACTGTTCAAACACTCAACTGCATTCATGACTTTGAATTGAATTAAGGAAGATAAACATGAAAACTAATAACCATCAAAGATGGCTCCTAGTTTGAGCATATCATCAAGAATCATGTTCATGAGATTGGAGCCATTCAACAACTTCACTCATGTTAGGTCTCATGTCTTTCTCTTCCTCAACACACTTTAAAGCAACTATTGTCAAAGTCTCCAATTTAACCATGTCATAATTTGATCCGAATGTAGGGTCTACTATTTGTTCCATCAAAGATTTCATCTCGGATAATTTCCTTCTTTTCTCTCTCACCCATGTTACCAAACTCTCATTATGAGTCTTTTCTCCATCTGTGATTAAGATACCCGTCATTGCACTCTTCCCGGTAATCATCTCTAGCAGCACAACTCCATAGCTATAAACATCTACCTTGGAAGTGATTGGCAAATTGAAAATCCATTCAGGTGCCATATAACCTCTTGTTCCTCTCATCCTCGAGAAACTTGAATTATCAAAATTGTTCCTTTGTACTAACTTAGACAACCCAAAATCCGCTACCTTGGGTTGGTAATCGGAGTCAATTAGTATGTTTTGCGGCTTTATGTCACAATGCAAAATCCACTCCAAACATTCTTCATGTAAATATGCAAGACACTTTGCAGTTCCGAGAGCAATTTTATATCTCTTACCCCAATTAAGTGCATTTGACGACAAATTATCGGCTAAAGAACCTTTTTCCATGTACTCGAAAACTAACAATCTGTGTTTTCCCTCTGCACAATACCCCCACATTCCAATCAAATTCATGTGGTTAAGCCTTCCAATGACGCTAACTTCAGCAAGAAATTCACTCTCTCCTTTGTTTGCTTCATGCAGTCTCTTTATAGCCACGACTCTATTATCAGATAATAAACCCTTGTACACAGTTCCTCCAGCCCCCTTTCCAATCTCTTGACTAAAACATTTTGTTGCTTGTTTTAATTCAGAGTAAGTGAATTTTCGAAATCCTGTTGTTCCTGCAAGAACGTAGCCTTGATTATCTTTAACAAAGTTCTCGCTATTCTTAAATAAGAAGAACCATATTATAAAGAAACATAGTGCCTCAATTACCCCTAAGCCAGACGCAAACCAAAGGATAATCTTCACTGATCCATTTTCTTTGTCTTCAACGTATGATTTTTTTAGTTGTTGTACTCCATCATTTCTCGAACAAACCAAGCTACCATTTTTTGTTACATTCGCATGGACAGAAACATGTTCTCTTTTTGGCAATCGCAAATAGATTGATCCCTGAAAATTCGGTGAACTGAACCCATTTCGCAATTGTGACTTCGGATAACAATAAAAAACACCTTCGTCATTAACCAAACGATATTGGAAGGCTATGCATTGACATATTCGCAAGCAGAACTGCTTACATTGTTTATAGGTGTAATTTGCTTGGTGCAAATAATCGTATCCATAAAAATCAACATGGGGTAAACGTTGGAAGCGAGTCTCTGAATCTGTTTTATTGTTGCATGAAAGTTGGAAGCTTGGTTTGCACCCTTGAGACCAATCTTGATTATTGATCCTGTTATAACCAGGAAGACACACACACTTTCTTCCGGTTCTTGGATTGTTAATGGAATAGCTATTCGGTCCACAAACTCCATGTATTTTTAAAGGTTGTTGGTGGAATTGCCCTGAAATCGACCACTTCTCTTGACCATGTTTTCGACTATAAGCACGAACATTACCATCAAAATCAAGGGTCAATCTTCGTTGGAGAACAATCCCATAATCACTTGTCTTTAAAGTGAAATCATCAGAAGAACTAAAGTTACCCAAAACATCTAGTTTTGCCACCCTGCTACTGTTGTTTGAGGATCTACTAGCATCCCAACTAACGAGCCAAGGACTTGGCCAATAAATACTTGAAACTTGAGGGCCATCATAGAGAAGACGCAAGAGATTGTCGTTATCGAAAAAAAGTTTGTAGAAGCCTGAGGAATATTTGTTGTGACTTTTGGAGGAAACAAGGTTCATGTGCCTTGTGAAACTTTGATCAGGAAGTAGGGTATCTGTTGGGAAATCAAAGCTTTGCCATAAAACGAAACCTATTTTGTTGTGCTCTCTGAGGACAAGATTTCCTGTATCGTACAAAATCAACTCAAGTGGTTTGGATGAGTTAGTGTTTGTAGACCAAACGTCAAAATGACCCGCGTCAGTTAATACAAGGTTGCCGGTTTTGAGAAGGGAAAGTTTTGAGCATTTTCCGTTAATTGGTTGGTCACGATTTGCCATCCAAACAATGGTAGCATTGGTGAGGTTTTTGTGTGTTTGAGTGAACCATATGGCAAAGGAATAAGCATTTTCACCTACGGGGTAAAAGCCCGCGGTGAATGTGCCTTTTGGTGACATTATAATGTCTTCTTCGTGTTTTT
This sequence comes from Medicago sativa, assembly GCF_051527215.1. NCBI lineage: Eukaryota > Viridiplantae > Streptophyta > Magnoliopsida > Fabales > Fabaceae > Medicago > Medicago sativa. The sequence continues at coordinate 64,801,322 of NC_140751.1, read as the reverse complement.
CAACCGAGAGAGAGAATGATGATGAATGTTGAAAATGTAAGAGGAATATAAGAATAGCAAAGAAGATTAGTGAAGAAGCCATTCAAATAATGCTAGCTTGTTGATGTATTGTTTTGTAATTGTCATCTTATAAATACAGTATGGTCATATAGAAAATATGTTAATAAAACAAAAGTATAGGTGACTTTATCCGTCTTTCCCCACCATATGACCATAAATTGGTATTGACCCAACTTTCTATTTTTGGTACAATATTGACCTAGCCTTTTGATCCGGTTGTAAATTACAAGGAAATTAACAATAATATACAGACTTTTCTTTCAAAAAATAAAAAATATATACAGACCTTTAAGTTTTAATACATTCTACACCTATTTTATTGATAAACTGATATTGGTTCCAACAATTTTATATGAGATTCATGTAACTTAATGAAACTCATGTGAATTTTAATAAATAATTAAATGAAATATGTTTTTTTAGAGGTGAAAATATATGATTTTTTTAAGTAAGGTGAAAATATTTTAAATATAAAGAATGTACTATATTTACCATTAAATTTATTCAAAAATACTTATCATCAAATTAACTAAGCTAGCTTGACTGGACCACCTCACATCACATACTTTCTTCCTGCAGGTTAAATTCTTATTCCACCACCTGTTCATACCATCATTTCTTCGTAAGTTTCATGTTCCTTGTTGAAACCAATAAGAATTTTAAATACTGCAGCCAATATGAATTTCATGTTCCTTCTTCGTAAATTTTATGTTCCTTGTTTAGACCAATAATGCTACTTCTCAAGAAAAATAGCTTCAAGAATTTTTCAAGAAATAGTTGGCATCCTTGGAGTATATAATTTGAGGAGAACTCGTGTGAATTTTTACAAGTCCAACATTGGTGGAATAAAGCATGTAGTTATGGTTTTCTTTTTTGGGTTTATCTAAAAATAGCAGTTTTTAGACATGTTAAAGGAACTAAAACAAGTAATGTTTTTATTAAGAAAACAACAATTGTACTTATTAAAAAGTTATATATTGCATGTAAAATTCACAAATTTCAAAATAAATTTACTATTTGTCCCCGTGAGCTTAGCTCAGTTGGTAGGGACATTGTATAATTTATGCAAGGGCCGGGGTTCGAACCCCGGACACCCCACTTGTGTGAGCTCTAGCCACTAGACTACTAGACCAAAAAAAATAAAATTTACTATTTTAAAATTCTTTTTTTAAGGAACTATTTTAAAATTCTTAACATGTGCAAATTTGCACATGATAGGAAAGAGTAAATTAAGATCCTTTACATTTATGTCTTTCTCCATTTGTTCAATTTAGAGAGATAAAGACACATAAAAATTAAAAAAATAATTAATAATGATGAAACACACTCAATGGTAGGACCCACAACATTTTTTTGTGTATCTCTTTTTAAATGACATTCTCCATTTATTTTTATAAATGGAGAGGATCCTTCTCTGATAAGAAAACCCTTCGTTCTTTTTTTTGAGGGAAGAAAACCCTTCGTTCTTGATTTGCAGTCCTTTAATATTTGGGCACACATATGCTCTGCTTGTAAAAAAGCTAGGAAAAAATCTAGGGTTAAATATGTTATTGGTCCTACATTTTGTGCCCCTTTGAAGAATAGTCCCTACATTTCAATAAATATTTTTAAAATCCCTACATTTTTACTCCGTTAGCATAAATAGTCCCTCCCGTTAAATTCTACCCAGTCATCAAACAGAATAATGATGTGGCAATTTTTTTTTTGTTACAGTTTTTTAATGGATTGGGCTTAATGAAATGGGTAATATGACCCGACCCATGGATCCAACTCAAATTTCTTCTTCTTCTTCATTGTGTCGTTAAGTTATTTCTCTCTGCAGCTTGCTGTTTTCCGCCACCACCATCCTCCGCCCACCATCCCTGCTCACCACCGACCATAAAATTCATTCACAATCTTCCCTCCATTTTCCCCTCTCTCTCTCTCTCTCTCTCTCTCTCTCTCTCTCTCTCTCTCTCTCTCTCTCTCTCTCTCTCTCTCTTCCCGCTTCTATTCTCAACGGGTGACGTCGGCGCCGTAATCATGGATTCACCTTCCCACGCCACTGTCGTCGGTGTACGTACACGTACCAAAACCATCGCTCATAAATCTCAGCAACAACAACAACACAAAAACAACTTGAAGAAGAGCAAGAGAAAGAAGACCCAACTGCTGAAACATGTTATTTTAACCCAAAAGCAGATGCTGATAGCATATTAAGCTGGGAGTTGGATTTTTGTTCTAGACCGATTCTTGATGTTAGAGGAAAGAAACTTTGGGAGCTTGTTGTTTGTGATAAATCTCTTTCACTTCAATATGCTAAGTATTTTCCTAATAATGTTACGAACAGTATCACTCTCAAGGATTCTATTGTTGCTATTTGTGATGACTTGAATCTACCTGTACCTAGAAAAACATTTGCTTCTTTATATAGCTAGATTGAAGTTATCCTGGTGTTGTTTTTGGATTATTATTTTGTTGGATTTATGATTTTTTTGGTTTTAGAGAGGGAAAGATGAAGATGAATTTAGAACGAAGAGAGAAAAGATGAATAGATGAAGAGGAGAAAGACGAAAATCAAAACTGTTGCTGCACTTGTTTTAGTCTCCAATTTTCTTCTTTACTAATTTTAATTGTCTTTTGTGTTAATTAATCAAATTAACAATAAATTAGCATTAATCATTTTATTAATGTACACTTATTTAATGTGTGGGACCATTGCTGCCACATAAACATCCACATGTCTCTGTTTTTTTGGCCACATCACAAACTAATTGGGGCCCACTTGATGCCACGTCAGCATTCCGTTTGGAAATTAACGGCATGGACTAAATTTGGTAACGGGAGTAAAATGTAAGGATTTTAAAAACATTTACTTAAATGTAGGGACTATTTATTAAAGAAGTGTAAAATGTAGGGACTAAAAACATATTTAACCCAAAAATCTATAAGCTCATGAGTAAAAACAATGTTGTCAAATCGAACTATTTTGATCATAAGAGCTTGTAAAATGTTCTCTAAAAACTCGGAAATTGACTTTGCCAACTTGAAATAATAAAATTATATAAGGGTAGAACTGTTTATCTTTAACTTATTTAGTAAAACAAAATTTGAATTAATGCATGCTTTTAATTTTTGCAAGGGTATGAAAAAACATAATTAATTATATCTTGATTTCAAAAAAGAATCAAAATTTTTGAACGAAAGCAAAACACTAAATAAAACATAGTGATTTTTTTTTTTTTTTTGGCTACATAAATTTTAGGGTGAGGGGATGGTGCCCCAGTTTAAAGTAGGGAAGACCTTCGCGCTTAAAAAGCACTTACAAAGATATTTACATTTACCTCCCTCCAAAGACACCAGCGAGGCTCGAACCCGAGATATCTCGGATTCAAGACTGTCTTTTTACCACTAGACCAAACCTTTGGAGTTCTATTTTATGTGGTTTGGTTATGATTAGGGGTGGGAATAGGCCAGGCCAGGCCAGGCTTTGATAGGCCTGAGCCTGGCCTACGAAAAAATTTACAGGCCTGAGCCTGGCCTATGGCCTATCATAGGCCGTTTTTCTGGGCCTGGCCTGGCCTATTTAAAAGCCTGGACTGGCCTGAAAGCCTACTTACAGGCCTACTTTATATTAAGGTCATCAAATAGTTCATTTAGCCTACTAAATAAGCTAAACAAGCCTTAAAGCCTACTTAAAAGCCTATTTAACTACAAGTAAATTTTAACTAGATTAAAGCCTACTTAAAAGCCTATAACAACAAAGCCTATTAAGGGACTAATAGATAGAGAAAAAGATATTTATATTTTTAATGTATGCAATTATTTTAATATAAAAAAACATTTTTTAATAAATAGTATTAATAGGCCAGCCTATTAGGCTTAACAGGCTTTTCTGGAAGCCTAAGCCTGGCCTATTTAACTAAACAGGCTTTTTAAAAAGCCTAAGCCTAGGCCTATCTACGAAACAGGCCAGGCCAGGCCAGACCAAAACAGGCCAGGCCGTAGGCCCCTGTAGGCCGGCCTGGCCTATTCCCAACCCTAGTTATGATGTCTTTTTATGTGGAATTCTATTTTTTAACCCTAAAATCTTAATTAATAAGAACTTTTGATTTGACGCAGGATTAAGCAAATTCAATATTTATAAGGAGGCGTATTAATAGAGTAACTCAACTCAAAGTTTCTTCTAAAACTAGTATGGACACCCGTGTCAAGCACGAGTTAGAATTTTGACATTTCTAAAATATTAGATGAAGATGTGGTATAATTCTTATTTGTGAGGTAGCTCTTTGCTTAATGGGTCGATCCATATCGGTGTTGCCTCTCACATAATGTTCAAGGATGGTATCATAAGTCAGATTGTCTTTGTCGGGAAGTAGGAGTGATTCCTCGTAGTAGATCCCGGCATAAGGAGAGTCTCATATTTGAGGGATAAATGTTAATGTGTCGAGTATGAGTTAAAGTTTCACATTGAACGCGAGAGTAGATGTTTAGCAACATGTAGTGATATGACCCATATACCTAATGTCTTAAGGTTTTGAGTAAATATGTAGTGTCAAACTCACTTGTGTAGTTTCTTTTAGTATAATGTGATGACCAAACTCAATGTCGGATCCTCCTAAAGTCACAACATTATTATGAACTATTTTTTTTAGTTTTTAGATGTCATTTGTTTAATTATTTTATCTTAAAATTTAGTTTTTGGATGTCATTCACTTTGATGCTATATTTTTTCAATCTATATTATTTCAAATTACTTCACTTTTGGTCTTTGGTGGAATTTGACAATGAAAAAATACAAGGGTTCAGTTGAGTTGACATGATACATTCTTATTAAAAAAATGGTTTTTTTTTATTTAGACCAATTGTTTGACAAATTATATACCCAAAAATCTCCAACTCCTTCAATAAAATCATAAAATTACCACCAACTCACTCTATTCTCCTTGCTCATAGCCAAAGCACACACTCCTTCCTTGCTTTTTCATTTCTTTCATGTTCAAATTACTTCTTGGGTTAACTTTTTCGCTATTCTGATTATACTCTTCAACAAATTTTGCTGCAATAATGTTATTTTGTTGGTATCGTTAAAAAAGATATGGATTTATATTGTATTTGTTATATTGTTGGTATTATTAGTTTGTTATAATTTGAAAGTCACAAACATTTATGCCAATATTTTAAATCAAAATCAAAATTTCATAAAAAAATAAACATTATTTATAATTTACAAATTTTAGCGTAATAAAAAAGAGAAAAAAAGGGGCACGTGGGTGCCTATCATTCCGCTAAAATAAAAATATTGTTGATTCGTTTTTTTTTTCTGTTTATATTGTTGATTCATTGAATAATTTGTTATTAACTTCACCATTTATTCAATGAGATGGAGACCTTGGAGATTGCAAAAGAAAGAAATTATACTCATTTTTGGTTGGAGACTGATTCTAGCAGTTTTGGCTTTCAAGACTGCTGAGACAGTTCCTTGGCAAATAAGGAACAGATGGTTCAATTATGGAATACATTGCTAGCATTAACTTTATTGTGACTCACATCTATAGAGAAGAGAATGTTTGTGCTAATAGATGAGCAAACATAGGGTTATTCTTAAACTCTTTGGTTCTCTATGATACTTTACCTTTGGAAGTAAGAGCAGCTTATGTACAAAATAGACTAGAAATGTCTAGTTTTAGGTTCTCTTTTGCTTGAGGCGGTTTGGCTTGACCCCTCCTCTTTTTGTATCAATCTTATTTATAATATATTTTGGGTGAGAATGCTCTTTGCATTCCACTAGCTTAAAAAAAAAAAAAAATCAATGAGATGGAGACATTGAGCAAAAGACCCGGATTGGAAATAGAAAATTCGTAGAAAGAGGAAGTTCCACTATTCTTGTCACTCCTACACGGCACATCACATTCCAACAATGAGGAAAAAGTTGAATAACTAACGTGAACTTTACGAAGAAATAAACGAACTTGGAATTAATTACATGCAGGAACAGGGCCGGCCCATAGCCCGTCGAGGCTGGGCGACGACACCGGGCCTCCAATTTTTTGGGGCCCAAAATATATATATATTTTTTTATGTAAGACACAAAAATAATGGTTATATACCTATTAAAAGCAAATTATTTCAGTTTGTACGGCTTGCTTTAGTGGCATGGCCTCTTTTTGTTGAGTGTGAGGTCATATGTTCAAGACCCACCAAAGTGTGTTTTATATTTTATTTTTTTAAAATGGCTTATTTATTTTTTTTGGGGCCCGGAATTTAATTTTTTTTGCAACCCTTATAAAATTAAAACCGGGCCTATGAATTTGTTAAGACGGCCCTGTGCAGGAAATGTACATGATTTTATAATTTCTGGTTGGAGATAACACAATTCCATAAAACCTGTCTGTGAGATGACTATTATCTCAGTTTATAAATATTTATTCAGATAATCTTTCAACTTATGTAAAATCTAAGCTTAATTAATTAATTTCATTCTAGAAAAAATAGAAGATTGGGTCAATAACGATTACGGTCATCCTATGGAAACCAAAGCTCTAAAGTCAGTCACTGATACTTGTTTTTATGCACATACTTTCTACATGACCATACTATATTTATATGCTGACAATAAGAAAACAATAACAACATAGCATAATACCAATGGCCTCTTCACTAAACTTCTTCACTTTTCTCATCTTGTTCTTCCATTTTCAACACTCATCATCATTCTCCCTCTCGGTGGAAAAACCTGAACAAGACATTATAATGTCACCCAAAGGCACATTCACCGCAGGCTTTTATCCTGTAGGTGAAAATGCTTATTCCTTCGCTATATGGTTCACCCAAAAACATAAAAATCTTAACAACGCAACCGTTGTTTGGATGGCAAATCGTGACCAACCAGTTAACGGAAAGCGATCAACACTTTCCCTTCTTAAAACCGGCAACCTAGTATTAGTTGACGCGTCCTATTCCAATGTTTGGTCCACAAACACAAACTCATCCAAACCACTTGAGTTGTTTCTATATGACACGGGAAATCTCGTTCTCAGAGTGCACAACGCAGATGGTTTGATTTTGTGGCAAAGTTTTGATTTTCCAACAGATACCCTCCTTCCTGATCAAAGTTTCACAAGGTACATGAACCTTGTTTCCTCCAAAATGGAAAACAAATATTCATCAGGCTTCTACAAGCTATTTTTTGACAATGACAACATCCTACATCTTCTCTACGATGGCCCTCAAGTTTCAAGTATTTACTGGCCAGACCCTTCGCTTAAGAGTTGGGATGTCGGTAGATCATCATATAACAGTACTAGGATTGCAAAACTAGATGTTTTAGGGAATTTCAGTTCTTCCGATGATTTTACTTTAAAGGCTAGTGATTATGGTATTGTGCTCCAACGAAGATTGACCCTTGAATTTGATGGTAATGTTCGTGTTTATAGCCGAAAACATGGACAAGAAAAGTGGTCCATTTCAGGGCAATTCCATCAACAACCTTTCAAAATACATGGAATTTGTGGACCTAATAGTTTTTGCATTAACAATCCAATAACTGGTAGAAAGTGTTTGTGTCTTCCTGGTTATAATAGGATCGATAATCAAGATTGGTCAAAAGGGTGCAAACCAAGCTTCCAACTTTCATGCAACAACAAAACAGGGTTGGAGACTCGCTTCCAACGCTTACCCCATGTTGAGTTTTTTGGATATGATTATCACTACAAAGCTAATTACACTTATAAACAATGTAAGCATTTTTGCTTGCGAATGTGCGAATGTGTGGGCTTCCAGTATCGCTCGAATTATTCCCAAGGTATGCCGTACTGTTATCCTAAAACACAATTACAAAATGGGTTTAGTTCACCAGATTTTAGAGCGTCATTCTTTTTGCGGTTGCCAAAAAGAAGTCATGTTTTTTTCCAGGAGAATATTATAAAAAATGGTAGCTTGGTTTGTTCCAGAAATAATGGAATAAAACAAATAAGAAGATCATATGTCGAAGGCAAAGCCAATGGATCAATAAAGTTCATGCTTTGGTTTGCGACTAGCTTGGGGGTGATTGAGGCATTGTGCTTCTTGATGGTAGGATGCTTCTTATTTAAGAATAAGAAACACTCTATCAGAGACAAGCAAGACTACGTTCTTGCAGGAGCAACAGGATTTCGAAAATTCACTTACTCTGAACTAAAACTAGCAACAAAAGGTTATAGTGAAGAGATTGGAAAGGGCGCTGGAGGAACTGTGTATAAGGGAATTTTATCTAATAATCGAGCTGTGGCTATAAAGCGATTGCATCAAGTGAATCAAGGGGAGAATGAGTTTCTGGCTGAAGTGACCCTCATTGGGAGGCTCAACCACATGAACTTAATTGACATGATGGGGTATTGTGCCGAGGGAAAACACAGATTGTTGGTTTTTGAGTACATGGAAAAGGGTTCTTTAGCTGAGAATTTGTCATCAAATGCACTTAATTGGGGCAAAAGGTATAAAATAGCACTAGGAACTGCAAAAGCTCTTGCCTATTTACATGAAGAATGTTTGGAGTGGATTTTGCATTGTGACATAAAACCCCAAAACATACTAATTGACTCTGATTACCAACCCAAGGTAGCGGATTTTGGATTGTCTAAGCTTCTACAAAGGAACACTCTTGATAATTCAAGTTTTTCAAGGATGAGAGGAACAAGAGGTTATATGGCACCTGAATGGGTTTTCAACTTGCCAATCACTTCCAAGGTTGATGTTTATAGCTATGGAATTGTAGTGTTGGAGATGATTACTGGAAAGAGTCCAACAACATGTATCCAAATCACAGATGATGGAATAGTGTCACATAATGAGAGGTTAGTAACATGGGTGAGAGAGAAAAGAAGGAAAGTATCAGAAGTGGGATGTTGGGTTGAACAAATAGTTGACCCTGCATTGGAATTAGATTATGACTTTGCTCAATTAGAGACTTTGGCAGTGGTGGCTTTGGCTTGTGTAGAGGAAGAGAAAAATGTGAGACCCACCATGAGTCAAGTTGTTGAGAGGCTCCAAAGTCATGAGCATGATTCTTGATTGTTTGCACAAAGAAGAGTCATATGTATATGTATCATGGCTGTTAGTTCTCCTATATATCTTTGTTGAGCAATTCTTCCTTAATCACAATCACAAATAAAAAATATTTGGATGCACACACAAATGAAAAAAATTAAAAGAGAAATAAATTAGACTTACTCAATATTAACGTTGAGAGAGTGAAACTAGTTAGAATGTTAGATTTCTCATAAAATGAAATAAGTATAAGAAGTAAGACTATCAAGTAGCAATGTTGTTCCTAAATTAAATATCTATGTGTTGATATTGTTTTGTTTTCTCATGCCACCCTGCTTAACATTTTAGTTAGCCATGATCTATACGACAGTGTGTTTGCTCGATAAGTAAAAACGAGGTTGTGTGACGATATAGATGTGGGTGATTAGATATGCATCCGGATTCTACAACTTTTGGGTGGGAAAAGTTATGTGATTTTGCTCAATATCTACCCTTTGGTTTAATCTTTTGGTTCAGATTTTGACACAGGTTCCAACCTTTTTTCGTATTAAAAATCAAAAACAAAAGTCATATTGAGATCCATCACAGAACCCAGGACCCATATCACACAACCCATAGTCATGACCCATCACCCCTTCCAAAAACCTCCACCTTCAGACCGCCGTTGACCACCACGCATCGCTGCTCTGCTCGTCGTGCGCCACCCCTCTCGTTGTCGCCATCATCTTGTCGCCATCATTTTCATTCTAATGTCTCAATCTTTTTTCTGTCAAGATGATTCTGGTCTAACACATTGAATGAATTTTTGAGATACTAGAGAATATAATTTAGAAATTCATAACCATTTTAATACCCTTTTAACTTCCATTTTAATATCCCATTTTAAGCTGGAAAAAACTTCATTATTCGACATAACTAAATTAAGAATAAAAGGCTTTGCTAAATCAATTATTGGAACCAACTTGTACTTATTGGAACACCAACAATTAGGTGACAAGCAAAGCAATTTCAAGGAAACAGAATAGACAAATTGCATTTTCAATTAAGTAGCGAAGATTAAATCGTCCAATCTTATTTAACATGCTAGTTAATTATACGACATAACATAAATTTAAAAATAGAAAAAGGAATCACATGAGCAATGAATACACCATCACCACATGTCACATTGTATTCAGCCCCTATAGGTTTCTATAGCATCCTTGATAATTTGTTCTGCTGGAGTAAACTCTAAACCTATATATATAATTAAGCATACAATCCATTTATTCATACTATATCCAACCCATAAACAAACAGTCAAGGGTGTGGACTTCACACTGCTAATCAATCTACATTATTCTATAACAGCAAAAAAATGCAATCATCCCATACAGAAGGAATAAGAGATCCTGCAAAAATAAAAATTAAATTTAGTACTAGGAAACAACATCAAAGCAGTCTATAAGCACGAACACCTTTAGGATTAGGCGTGTCGCGGTGTCCGACACACGTCGGTGTCCGACACTCTTATGACACCCGTACGACACGTGTCTAACCGGTGTCCTAAATAATTGATTTTTTCTTTACTTCGACACTCCTACGATTGGTGTCCGACACCTATAAACCTCACAGGGAAACACTGGTAATGATAAAGCTTATACATCAAGACTTATAATATTCATGATTTAACTGAACCATAACTAAAAAGTAAAAAAGTGAATAAGTACCTGCTCATCATTCATCCACTTTAGAGCAACTAGACAGTTTTATTCACTGCTTCCACCACATGAAGGCTTTCAAGATCAAAGTGTTCAAGAATCTGGAGTAAGTTTCTCTCCAAGTCGGTATTAACAATATTGAGCCTACCAAGCCAACGAAACTAGTGAAGAATCCTATCCCCATGCTCATGTATAAAGCTTCCAAAAATATTGAATTCTCGTCTCTTGAATTTGTTGTTGGCACTTGATGTTCAGTTGGCTCTTCTCCTGGACATTTTATACCAAGTGGTTCTCCACAGAGATTGGAATTTCCTCCAAAACATGCAGCATTGAAACTCTGCAACTGTATTCCAGTTGGAATCTTCCCATAGAGCAGATTGTTTGACAAATCCAACATAGTGAGGCGATCAATATGAGCTAGACTGGAAGGAATTCTTCCTGACAAATGATTACTTGATAGATCAAGAAATTCAAGTGATTTGAAGTTTCCTATGTTTGAAATTATTTCCCCACTAAGATTGTTCCTTGACAAATTTAAGGAAATCAATCCAACTAAATACTCCATTTCAGTTGGTATTTCCCCTAAAAGATGGTTGCTTGAGAGATCAATGCTTTTTAAAAACATATCTGCATTTTTGTAGGGTTGGTCTACACCTTTCCACATCAAGATTAGGTTGAAATAATATGGTACATAGTAAGACGCATTCTTGGTTTTGATTGTATACGAATGATACAATGCTGTAGCTGAGCTCTTGTTGTCCTGAGTCATGGAAGTAAAATTCTTCACACATGTTGGGATTCCTCCTGATAAGTTATTTAGGGAAAGATCCAATACTCTAAGGTTTCTCAAATAACAAAGATTTGAAGGTATACTTCCATAGAAGTTATTGAACCGAAGGCTTAATATTATTAATTGGTTTAAACTCTCTCCAATCCATGCAGGTAATGGACCATGAAACATATTTTCTCCAAGGTCCAACAAAGCCAACTTGTTTGAGCAATTCTTCAATGAGGAAGTAAGTTGTCCACTCAAACTATTATTTCTTAAAATCAAAGCCTCCATGTTAACAAGAGCACCCATTGAGGAGGGAATATTTCCCCACAACTTGTTATTGCTCAAGTCAACATAGTGTAATGATGCTAAATTATTCCAACAATCAGGCAACTCGTCCTTTAATTGATTGTTTGATAAATCCAACATCACCAAAATGCTAGGCTTACTTTTGCTGCATATAAAGGAAGTTAAATCTGAAAATTTATTATTGGAGAGATGTAGTCCTAGGGCTTGTAGTAAAAAAATAGGAATGGAACCTTCGAGTTGATTTGAACTCAAATCTAGTTCAAGATAATTGGTTAGATTGAGTTCCATATCTGGAATCCTACCACTGAGATTGTTGTTTGAAATGTTTAATAGTTCCAATGTTTGCAATTTGCCCCAAAACCATTGAGGTATTTGCGCCAAATTACTTACATTTGAAAGGGAAAGCTCAGATAAGTCGTTTTGTGTTTGGAGCCAATTAGGAAATCTAGAATTCAGGTTGCAAGACGTTAGACGCAAATAACTTAATTGAAACGGAGGAACCCAATTATCACTAATCTTCACATTCAACAAATTGTAAGACAAATCTAGGACTGCCAATTTCGAGAGGTTGGTGAAATGGGATTCAGAGACAACACCTTCAAAAGAGTTTACTCCCAGTTCCAAAAACTCTAAATATGTAAGTGATCCAATGCTTACGGGTATTTCTCCACTTAATTTATTGCCAATAGGAGACAACCGTCTCAAAGTTGAGGGAATGGAAAAGTCAGGTAACAAACCCGAAATTGTATTGTTTGATAACCATAACACTTGTAATGAGGATACATTTCCAATGCATTGAGAATTGTTATTATGGGTGATAAAACCTAAATCTCCACCTAAGTGGTTATGAAAAGCTGCAAATGTTTGCAAGGTGCATATACTCCCAATGGATTTTGGGATCTTTCCTTCTAGACTGTTGTCTGAGAGTTCGAGATTCACAAGTGAATGCATTATGTTGCCAAAATCATCAGGAATAGTACCTCTTACAAAGTTATTAGAAAGGTAGAGGTCTTGAAGATTAGAGGTGTAGTTAAACACCAAGTGGAATATCATCGATGATGTCAATTCATTCCAAGATAGATCAAGGAAAGTAAGAGAAATAGAAGAGTTCAAATGGGAATCAGATAAAGGAAGAATATTGTCATCAGAAAGGCCACAATCACGTAGATACAATTTTTCAAGCCTTGGAAGCTTCAATAAGAATTGTAGGGTATGAGAAAAATAGTTGAGAATTAGAACATAAGTCAAGTCAATTTTTCTCAATGAAGGGAGGTTTGATAGCCATTCAACATTGCCTTGACTTTGGCTATTGATTTCAAGATGAGAATTGAAACCGAGTATAAGGTATTCTAACAATGTAATATTCTCGAGTTGGGGAGGGATTGTTCCAATGAGCATGTTGTGACTAAGATCAACATGTATCAACTTTGAGAGATTCCCTAGTTGAAAAGGGATTCCTCCAATGAGTTCATTGTGGCTGAGATCAAGGTATTGCAATTGTGAGAGTTTTCCAAGTTGAGAAGGAATCTTCTCATTAAAAAGGCCATTTGAGAGATTAAGGTATCGTAAATTGATGAAGGAGCCAATAAAATTTGGGATATGACCTCTAATCTTCAATGAACTAAGGTCTAGATATGTTAGATGTTGCAACTCAGTAATTGAAGGATTGATTTCACCATTTAAATACAAACCATGCAAATCAAGTCTTTGAACGTAACCTGTTTTGTTGTTGCATAAGATTCCCATCCATTTGCAGCAATCTGCATTTTGATCATCCTTCCATGTGGACAAAATACCATACTCATCTTGAAGGCTTTGTTTGAACGTGAGGAGTGCATGTCTCTCTCTCTCTTTGCACTTCTTGTCTCCGTTCTCCATTGTTGAGTTGAACCCAACAATGGAGGACAACACCAACAATACATAGAATATAAGAATAATATAGTTTCTCATCATAATTTCAACTACAAAATAAAGATGGGTTTCTCTAATGGATACTATCTACGAGTTAAACACACTTATATACAAAGAATTGTGTTCAAGAAAGGTGTTTTCATCATTCTTTTGTTTTAATAAATTTCATTTGTTGCTTGACCATTGGATGACATTTGTTTTCCATTACCATTACCCACGTTATCTTTTGATCATGATTTTATTTTTACATAAATCATTTTATCATGGTTTGTTTTTTTTTTTTTACTAAATCTTTTTACCATGCTTTTTAATTCTCTAACTTTTTATCCATGATCGTTCGTAAGACCTTTGATATTATGAGTGAATCAATAAAGTTGTGCACTTTTAATTTGAGAATTTTTTCTTCTTACATTTTTGTTGCAAAAGATTCAATCATAAATAAGTTTGTCGAAATAAATATTTCCAACATAATTAATCAAGGTTAGTTAACTAAAAAAATTCTGTTTATCTTGCTAACTACTGACTAAAAAGTAAGCAAAAAAACTACTGTGTAAAAATAATAATTTTGTTTCCTGAAAAAAAAAATAATAATAATTTTGTTACCTCTAAAAAATTATGTCCTCGATTGTGGCCCCTCCTTTTATCCTATGTTAATTTAGAGAAAATCTTGTGTGGTCCTGGTCCACACAAGTGGTCTTTGGTCACACAAAGAGAAAAAAGAGAAGAGAGAGAAGAGAGAAGAGAGAGAAAATGGAGAAGAGAGAAGAGAAGAGAGAGAAGGAAAAAACTTGTGTGTGTGACCAAATCAAAATTCTTGGTCCTGGTCCACACAAGTGTTTCTCGTTAATTTAATGCTCAAATTATATTACAGTCAAAGGTAAGAATTTCTCAGACATACAATCTCTATTCTTTTTGACAGTATCTCAATTCTTAATTGTTGCATTTTAGAATCTTGCTATTGTCGCAGCTACGCACCGTCAAGATCCAACAATTTAAAAGTTAAATGCACTTTGGACCAACTACAAGGAACCTGTATGTTTGAAAATATTAACCGAGATACCAACCATTTAAAGCAAGAAGAAAAGTGCAAAGGAAATAGCAGGGAAAATGACCCCAAAAATATTATTTCCCCAAGGAAATAGTAGTAAAGAAAATGACCCGGGACATATTTTCTCAAGGAAATAGCATGGAAAAAATTATGCGGAAAATATTATTTTCATACTATATAGTTTTTCTTTAATGACAATAATAGCATGTACTCCCTCCGATCACTATTATAAGCGCGATGTTTTTCGATCTTTTGATACATGATTTCTAGCCCTTAGAGGGCTTTCTCATAAAGTAAACTAGCTTTGACCCTCTTTGGTTTTTCTAACAAGTGTTGCACTAACAGCTACAGCAGCAACAGAAAGATATAAGTAGGGTTTCACCTTGTTCGGATCTTGAGAACATGAGGTGTTCATAACGAATGTCTGACATGTGTGAGAGCAACTTTACATTCATAGATCCACTTGAAGGCTGTCTTTGTCTGAGGAGCTTGAAGAAAGGGAGGGCAAGTTAAGCAGATTTTACAATCAGGATCGTTCTTATGAAAATGGAGGCTCGACTCTCAAGTAAAAATAGGTCCCTAATAAAATAAAAACACATTTTTTTTAAAGAGCAATCATCTATTTTAAATATAAATTAATAAGAACCGTAAACATAAAAAATATTAATCATTGTAAGTAACATAAAAAAGATCAATATTCTAATAAAACAAAATATAAAAATACAACTTTGAACGAATATCATTATCAACTTTCTAAGTTGTTATTTTTCTTAGTTTGTACAGAGGCAAAAAAAAAGTTTATCATGTTTTTTTCTAGAATAATTATAATGTTTTTTGTCAGAGCTTTGTTATTTTATACAACGAGTATGAGACAAAAATTACAAGAAGTGCTCTAACAAAAATAAGAACAAGAAAATAGTTATATTATGTTTTTATTTGTAAATATATAAGTCAATATGTTAAGGAGTTGGAATGAATTAGAGGAAAAAGATAGGGTCTTGAGGACATTGAGTCTCTAATCCATGATAAATTATGCCATGTTCAATGGGTGTTGAACCCAGACCTAAGAATGTTTTCACAAGCTTCTACAACTGAGACGCCTATGCATATTTGACATCTTTACCACCTTATTTGTATATATTAATATTTTACATGAATAGATATTTACAATATATATATATATATATATATATATATATATATATATATATATATATATATATATATATATATATATATATATATATATAGGGTTGTGTTAACTTGTGTTAACTTGTGCCCTAAGGCCACAAGTTAAGAAGCTAAAAATGGAAGTAAAACATAATTTCTGTCTTGAAAACATAAGATTTTAAATTTCTAAAACATAGAATGCACAATTTCCAATAAAATGTTTCTATATTTAATCTCTTAACTAGTGCCTTAAGGGCATAAGTTAACATTTGCCATATATATATATATAGATATATTTGCCCCAATATTTTGGAGGCCCAGCTTGTTTTATCTTGGTTTTTCGGGTGTCAAACATTGATTAAGTTTGAACCTTTTTAACCTTTGATATCTCATTTCTACTTGGGAAGGGAAAAAATAAGAAAAACCCTTGAGAATCGAGGTCCGGGAGTTGTTTTCGTTACGGGAAGGTGTTAGGCACCCATAACGACTATAATATTCTATAGGAACCGTCTTTACTTTCTACGCGCGCGCTTTATTTTTGAATGCTATTTGAAAATGTTATTTACACCTAAGGGTTTGCTAGGTTAAGAATTGGAGGAAGAAGAACGTGTTCGAATTTTTGTTTTATTGGACTTGGAGAAGTCTTGACTTCTTGCCTACATACCCTTTTAAGGGATCAAACTCCATGTAGTTCTCTTCCAAAAAAATGTTTTTGTTTTTTAATTTGGAAAATGGAATTTTGAAGAATAAGAGAGAGAGGCCTCCAGGGCATAAGATTTGGAAAATGTGAGGTGGAATTAGTTATTTTGCAAAAAAGAAGTCTAAGTATGATTAAAGTTCATTAAGGTTTTTGTTTTAAGAAAATAAAAGGAAAATTCGATGGGATTTTGATCCCAAGGTTTCTTTGGGAAATTATTTGAGTGAAGTTGTTCACATTTTTTGGAAAAGAGAATTTTTCTAAGTATCGTGATTCCTAAGCATACATCTAAGGCATACATTCCCTAAACATTCATCTAAAGTATCCATGTGATGTGTGTGCATGTGTCGGTGCTTGTGTCGGTGTACATCATTAGAGTCCATTGTCCTTTACATAGGCCCTAGTTTACATGCTATGGTCTTGCAAGAATTTAAATTGCATAAGATAAAGTACAAAAAACCTAAGGTTATACATGCTAAGTCTTGGCAAAATTTAAAGTGCAAGAAATAAAAGCTAAGAATATAAGATGGAGGATGAGATGCTTATGGATAAATGAAACATGAAATGAAAGGGTTAGTAGCATAAGGCATAATAGAATAGAAATTATAAGCAAAAGGAACACTAAACAAAGTAGCAAAAACTTGACAAAAAAGTAACAAAACTCTTAACATAAAGGTAGCAAAATATACCTAAAATTTATCATAATATCAAAACAAGTATATGACCTATAATTCTCATATCATGACAATTTTTCAAAGGTTTTATTACAGCAATAATGTGAGAATTATATGAACATATTCAAGTCAAGAGTTATCATACATTTTTAGATACACTTGGCACTTTATTTTCACAAACAATTATTTACATGACTTGTAAAACAAGAAACTAATAACATACATCACAAACAGTACCAAATACACTAAACTAAAGACAAACATATCACAAAAATTATTCATCAAGTATCAATCATCATGAGACAAAATATTGGAATCAAAACATACAAAAAAAACTTCACAAACATTGACAAAAGGCACCAAAAATCACAAGCAAATCCACCTATATTTTTATCAATTTTTTTAACATGTCAAAATATTATGAGAAACAAGTCTTAAGTATCAAAAATAATTGCAAGAAAGTTCACAAGATTTTTAGAAATTTTTAACAAGATTTTTAACAAAAAAATGAAAAAAGAATTGAATTAACAAAGAACAAACTATTTTCATGTATTTTTTCAAGATTAACATGTAAAACACATCAAAATTTATTGAAAATAACAAAAAAACATTGAACAAGATTTTTAGGAATTTTTATCAAAGTTTTTAGGCAAACAGTGGTTTGATTATCAAGAAACAGTGTCAAAATAGCAAAAATGGAAGCAAAAAACGAAATCCAGCACAAAAAAGCCCAAGCCCAAGATCCTTGATGGATCTGGACTATCCAAATGCATCAGGAGCGTTGGATTGATCCAGCTCCACCTAAACCTAGATCCAACGGAGAAGGCGCATCCTAGAGGTCTATATAAGCCTCACTTCACCGTTTTCCTCACTTCTTTCTCTCTCTAACTCCTCTCCTAGTGAGAGAAGCTCTCACCTCTCTCTTCCCCGTTCATCCTTCGCCGCCGGTTTCTGGAATGAAACGGCTGGGGAAGATGAACATTCATCGGAATCTTCATCAACGCCGCCGTGAATTCCATATTCCGGCGAGTCCTAACAACACCGATCTACATGGATCTAAACCCTAACTTACTCTAGTTTTCACACTGATTACGAATATGAACTTAGTTTTGCAAAATAAATGGTGAAACGTTGTAGATCTACGTTTGAAGTTACAGTTTCAAATCTTTTTCAATCCTTTCAAAGCTTTTTCGAAGGAAAAGGTTTCTAAGTCACCGATCTACTTTGATTCACCGTTTATTCATACTTACAGACCTTCGTTGAGCTTTTTGCAATGAAAACGAGAAGGTTTTTTGTGGTTACCTGAATTGAAATGGAGATTCGAATGAGAAGATGAAGGAAAACTTCGTGAATCTTCTCTGAGCCTCTGGTAAGTGATTTGTTGTAGTTGAAGACCGAAAATAAATCGGTGAAGTTCTTCCTATTCTTCTCTGGTTTGATTCTTCTTCTTCGATCTTTCTTCTTCTCAACTTCGATCCTTTCTGTGATCGTATGAATTCATCACTCACAGTGGCGAATTTGTGCTTGAATTGCAGAAAAAGCGGTTCAGTGATGATGATTCATGCTTGAATCGATGAGAACTGTGAAAGATTCATTGAATTTGTTGTAAATTGTTGTTTCTGGAGATTTAGGGTTTCGAATTGGGGATGAATTTCTGGGTTTCTTTGTGTTTTTGATCGTAACTGTCAAGAGAGAGAAAGTGTGATTCTGTTTCTGTGATTTTGATGAGTTGGCGAAATCTGAATGGAATTGTGATGATTGGATCCTTTATATAGCTGACATGTGTACCACTGGACCAATAGAAACTTGACACCTGTGCTTGGACCTTAACAGACTCGGCCTTGCTGAGTTTCTTGCCTTAGGGACCTCTCTGCAATTTTTGGAACTTTGGGACTAGTCTGCAATTCTTGAAAGTACAAGGACCAAACTACAATTTTAAAAAAAAGGACAAAAAATAAACTTGACACAAATAGGGACTGTTTTGCAATTAAGAAAAAGGACCAAAAAGCAATTTTAAAACCAAAAGGACTTAAATGCAAAAAAAAATTTAAAACTTTGAAGGACTAAAATGCAAATTAAAAATAAAATTGGATAAAAATGTAAAATGGAAAATAACGTAAAGTGAAACAATTAAAAAAACACAAAAAAGGACTAAAATGAACCAACTACAAAATGAGGTACTTTAAAGTAACCTCTCTCTGTCAAAATTTCATGTGAAATGACCAAAATGCCCCTAGGGACTAAACTGACTCAAAATGACTCAAATGCAATTTTTGAAATGGATTTTAACATGGAATTAAAGCAGGGATTTATTCAAACTAATTGTAAAAGACTCAGAGACAATTTCCAAGGACTAAAATGAGTTTGAATGCAGGAAATGACTAAAACGCCCTTTTCCATGAATTTTTGCAACTAACATTGAAATAAAATGCAGAGAAATATGCAATTGATCAGAGGGACTTTCCAATGACTTGCAATGCAAGGAAAACATTTTGGATGGTTTTTTAAATGCAAGAAAACATAGATAAAATCACAATTGAAAATATTTTCAAGACAAAGACAGTAAAGTATGGTAAAATATCAGGGTAAAACAATAGCAAATTGACAGTCTCTCAAGAGTAATAGACATATATCAAAGATGGAAAAACATTTTGAGCAAGTATTTTTAGGTCCAAAATTAGGGTATGACACAGCTCAATAGAGCTGTTTACACCCCCCTCAAAATCGGCCTTGTTCACAATGAAATGGGATAGTCTTGTTAGGATGCACGTTTTCGGGGTTGGACATTAATCAAATGCTCGACATTTGTTTGGATTTGCTTCATTCCCACGTTGTTAGGTAAAAACCTAAAAAAATTCCTACTTGAACACCAAAAGTGCGTTTTCTGGGTTTAGGCGCATGTTGTATTTTTGTGCTTACTCAAATACCTTTTTAAGATGGATAGTATGATCTACCTCTTGCTCTAATTTCACCATCATATCGTCCACATGTACTTCAAGCTTGTCACAAATTTGGTCTTTTAAGACCTTGTTCATCATTCTTTGATAGGTTGCACCGATATTTTTAAGATTGAATGGAAAATTACGTCGTAGTAATAATTTCCAGACTCAGTATGAAAGTTGTTTTCTTTTTGTTTATTTCAGTCATGGCTATCAAATTGCATCCAGAATATGCATTTTTGGGGAAGGCCCTATTGAGATAGGTATAGTCAACACACATGCACCACTTTCCATTAGATTTTTTTAACAAGTACAACGTTGGAGAGGCAAGTTGTGTACTTGGTCTCATAAATGAAATTTTCCTCTAGGAGGTCTTTTACAGCTTTTCCGGCAGGCTCCAATTTCTCGGGAGATTATTTCCTATAAATCTGAACTACATCGCTAGTACTAGAACTTATTGTTAGCTGGTGACAAGCTACTTCGGGATCTATTGTAGACATGTTAGCAGCACTCCAGGTAAATAAATCTGCATTTTATCTCATACATGCAATTTACTCTGCTCGAACCAACTCTGGCAATTCTTTTTCGATCTTCATATTCTATTAAGGATCTCGCTAAAGGGCACTAGATAGAAGTAACCATCTAGGATAGGCCTTATGATTTCTTTGTCAAATGTATCCTTCTTTTTCTGCTCTTTCAGGTCCACCTTGCAGAACCTGGAGTCATGTTCCATCATGTTAGCATTAATGGTGCTCTCGACCGCTTTTTTTTTACCCTTTAACGGGGTTATTGGTATAAAGTAAATGCTCTGATTTTTGTTTCCTGCTAGGAAGCACCTCCTCACAGTCGGCGCCACTGATCTGACTTGATCAGGAGAACGACATCTAATACGGTGAGCTTTCTGCTAGCTTGTGTTTTGGAACATAGGGGAGTGGTGTACCTGCATGCATTTTGACGCTTAAGTCAGTTGGTTGAGCAAGAAGGGGGTTAACAATTCGATAAATCGTATGTTGAATGATGTTGATGATCCTCTTATATAAAGGAGGTGCAAGTTATCAATAATAATGATTGGATAGCCATTGTTTGATGGGTAGTGATGGCATGATATGTAACCCTCTAATGTTATGAATTGATGGTAGTTGAAGGTGTTACGATCCAGTGTGTGAATTGTTGATTGTATCGTTACGAGCACACCTCTCTAGGAGGGGAGGGTGTGAATAATGTGACTGGACCAAAGGGAATTGGCCTAGTCTTTTAGCCTTGTACTATGAGCATAGGCTTTTGAGTGGTGCAGAATAAGGAGAAGACTAATAAGTAGGGATGTTATCCATAAATTAAAGAATTTTGCTCTTTACCTAACAATTTTTGCAAATTCCCAACTGAAAAGACAAAATTACCCCTATGCATGTTAACTCACGCTAGTGCAAATGTCAACGTAAGTTAACACATGCCGCGTGATTTAACTTACGCTAGTGTTTAGTTAACTCACGTTGCCATTTGTACTAGCGTGAGTTAACTCACGTTTATAGCAGACAACAGAAACCTCATTAAATGCAGTGCAGTAACTGAACATGTTTTCGGAAAGTCATAAATGACCCGTAATCACGACACATTCATAACTTAACCGAATTACGCCAGTTTAACAACATTATCAGATAATACGACATCATCGATCCAAATAATACAAAATCATCGTTAAATTACATAAACAAAAATTCTTTAAAATTCAACGATATGGACACAAATTTGGAAAACAATATTACACTATTACACTTAAATAAATATTAAACTTCAACGGATCAGAGAAAAAGATACAAAGTGTTATTCTCAACCATTAACCTAAACATGTAATCAACGTCGCTATCATCTTTGAGAATTTGTGGATAGTACACGGTCTTCCAAAAGTCCTCTTCCTTATCCTCCCCCAAGTCCACGCCTGGCACATTTACTATTACATCACATGATCTTTGATTTGAACCAATATGGATAAAGAAGTCGTCAAGTTTTGCCTTCAAAGGAGGAATGAGCAGGAATGAGCATGATAATTCAAACTTCTCAAGGATAAGAGGGACAAGAGGTTACATGGCACCTGAATGGATTTTCAACATGCAAATTACTTCAAAAGTGGATATATGGGATCAAATTATGATGCAAAGAGAATGGAGACTTTGGCAAATGTTGCTTTGGATTGTGTGGCTGAAGAGAAAGATGTTAGACCTACCATGAGTCAAGTTGTTGAGAGGCTCCTAAGTCATTAACATAACTATTGATGGCATGCATAATGAATAACCATCTCTCCTTTTTTTTTTAAAAAAAAAAAAGAATAACCATCTCTCCTGTTTACTATTATTTATCTGTTTCACTTCTTGTGTTTCAATTATTTTCTATATATGTAATGTGATTTAAGAATGTATGATTAGGATATTAATTTGTTTTTCCTTTCTTTAGAGTTAACTTAGTTTAATAATTAAGGAAATTATTGGTTCTGATGTCAAAAAAATTGATTTTGTAAAATTGATTTTAGTCAAAAATGGATTGAATGTAAACTGGTTTAAATTTGGACACACTCATGTAAAATGAACATGAACAGTAAATTTGAGGTTAAAATAAACCGTAGAGGCAAAAGCTCCATAATCCATAAACTTCCTCATAACTTCCTATATTTGTTCTTTTGTGATCAATTCCTCACGACTCTGATCTTTTTAACTTGGTCAAAGAATAAAGTGAATGTAAACGTTGGAACATCAGCAAAAACAGCTTCAAGAATTGTTACATTTACGTGTTGGTTTGTGCGGTCAATTGGCAATCCTGAAAACATTCGAGAGCTTTACATTTACGTGTAACTAGCCTAAATTTGTGAATTGAAGAAACATGATGGTTTTTTATTATGTAAAGAAAAAGATAAATGCACAAGTGTGGGAGATGAAAATTTTATTAATCTAGGGGTGAAAGTGGTCTTTATCGCTCCATGACTTGGCTTGGTCAACAAGTCTTTAATATTTGTAGAAATTCCATCTTTCTTGCACAAAGTTGACTAAATAAACTACTATATATAGAAATATATATGAAACTTATACATATGAGCTTGAAAAAAGTGAAGCTATTACTCACTGCACATATCATCTTGTAAAAAAGTAGTGACTTCTGAAGTTATTGTTTTACCATCTCCATATTTGACTTGCTGAGGTTCCTTGTCTCCACTAACCCATGTCAATCTCATCTGCAACGCCAATCATATTACCAATCATTTTACTATAACAAACATCTAGGACCAGTTTAAGGGAGGATAGGGCCCAAAAGAATAGTTCTAAATTGTTGTCTGCAAATCCAATTGTGGCCACATCGGCCGCATCTATATGTATTTTACCGCAATATAAAGGTTTGCTTAACTGCAACTTCAATTTAAAACAAAACATATTCTGGGTGAGTGATCATTTGTCGGTATATGTAGCATTTTTATACTATAAAATTATAAATATTCGGTATCATTTTATAGGTTAGTTTTGGCAGCATCAAAAATCTATCAAGAAGCCGCAGGCTTTTATTTAAAACCATGTATTTGAGAATATATGAAAAGATAAAATTTGAAACGTGGTAGCAGAATCAGAGCCGTTCCTTGGCATGTGCAAGGAGCTCTACGGAGCCGAGCCTCCAATTTATGGGGGCCTCAATTATTTTCTTTTGTTATGTAGGTCTAAATCAAACACTTATTATTTGACAAAAATAAAGAGTAAATGGACAAGTTAGGTCAAACACACACATCTATCAACAACAAAAATTCAACAAAACAAATTAAAATCAAAATAATGCTTATTGTTAATTTGTAATTGTTTAAATTATCATTAATTATTGTACCCAAAAAAAAATTATCATTAATTATTTTTATTAGGGACCATTTTTAATATTAGAGCCGAGCCTCCAATTTTATTGGAACGGCCCTGAGCAGAATATATGGTACTTGCTGATGTTGCAGTTGAATCTATGCTTGAGAGATGTCCATAAAGTGTCTTGTTAGGATTAGAATTTAGAAAATCCCAAAGTAGTGAACCTTCCAACAAGGCAGGGGCTGAGAAACCCACCAGTAAAGAACACAAACTCTATGTCACTTCTTATGCTGATAACATGAAACTTTATTGAACCACAACAAGTTGTCACAATGCATTTCCCATTAAGCTCTTTCTTGCATTCTTTCTTTTTGCAACTCAGATAATCTGGATCGTTTTTCAAGTACTATGCCTACATTATACATAACATTATTATTTCAAGATATATATAGTACTTTGCTATCGCACGGGTCTGTTACAGTGTTAGTCATTTATATTATTTGTCAGTGTACCATGAATAAGGGTTTAATATGTGATTCGTCCCTGCAAATAGGGCTCGCTTAAAATTTCGTCCCTGCAATCGCTAATCCTTTTTTTTTTTTGCCCCTGCAAAGTTTAATCAGTTAAAAATTCGTCTCTTGACCCAGTTAATGACTGTCACGTCATCAAAATTACCATAATGGCATGGGAATTGACCAAAATACCCCTGGGCTAATTTTTTTTTTCCTTCAAAAAAAAAAATTTTCAACATGTTTTTGAGCTTCCTACTTTTGCCTACCCTTAGACTCCAACTCGGTACAAAGATCCTTGACAAACTTGTCACCTATAGATTCTTCATTCTTCACTTTTTTCTTCCTTCTTCTTCACCTGTTCCAAACCAAACCTCTACTGTTCAAACACTCAACTGCATCCATGACTTTGAATTGAATTAAGGAAAATAAACATGAAAACTAATAACCATCAAAGATGGCTCTTAGTTTGTGCTGTTGTGCATATCATGAAGAATCAGGTTCATGAGTTTGAAGCCATTCAACAACTTCACTCATGTTGGGTCTCATATCTTTCTCTTCCTCAACACACTTTAAAGCAACCATCGTCAAAGTCTCCAAATTAACCATGTCATAATTTGATCCCAATGTAGGGTCTACTATTTGTTCCACCAAAGATTTCATTTCTGATAATTTCCTTCTTTTCTCTCTCACCCATGTTACCAAACTCTCATTATGAGTCTTTTCTCCATCTGTGATTAAGATACCTGTCATTGCACTCTTCCCGGTGATCATCTCTAGCAACACAACTCCATAGCTATAAACATCTACCTTGGAAGTGATTGGCAAGTTGAAAATCCATTCAGGTGCCATGTAACCTCTTGTCCCTCTCATCCTTGAGAAACTTGAATTATCAAGATTGTTCCTTTGTAGTAACTTAGACAGCCCAAAATCCGCTACCTTGGGTTGGTAATCAGAGTCAATTAGTATGTTTTGCGGCTTTATGTCACAATGCAAAATCCACTCCAAACATTCTTCGTGTAAATAGGCAAGACACTTTGCAGTTCCGAGAGCAATTTTATACCTCTTACCCCAATTAAGTGCATTTGATGACAAATTATCGGCTAAAGAACCTTTTTCCATGAACTCAAAAACTAACAATCTGTGTTTTCCCTCTGCACAATACCCCCACATACCAATCAAATTCATGTGGTTAAGCCTTCCAATGACGCTAACTTCAGCAAGAAATTCACTCTCTCCTTTGTTTGCCTCGTGAAGTCTCTTTATAGCCACAAGTCTATTATCAGATAATAAACCCTTATACACAGTTCCTCCAGCACCCTTTCCAATCTCTTGACTAAAACATTTTGTTGCTTGTTTTAGTTCAGAGTAAGTGAATTTTCGAAATCCTGTTGCTCCTGCAAGAACGTAGCCTTGATTATCTCTAACAAAGTGCTTCTTATTCTTAAATAACAACCACCAGATCATAAAGAAGCACAAGGCCTCGATCACCCCTAAGCCAGAAGTAAACCAAAGCATGAAGTTCATTGGTCCATTTTCTTCGCCTTCAACATATGATCTTCTTAGTTGTTTTACTCCATTATTTCTAGAACAATCCAAGATACCATTTTTTACAACATTCTCATGGAAATAAACATGTTTTCTTTTTGGCAATCGCAAGAAGATTGATCCTTGAAAATTTGGTGAACTGAATCCATTTTGTAATTGTGACTTAGGATAGCAATAAGATACACCCAGGTCCAAACGATACTGGAAGGCTATGCATTGGCACGTTCTCATGCATAAATGCTTACATTGTTTATAAGTGTAATTTGCTTGGTAGTCATCATCATATCCATAAAACTGAACATGTGATAAGCGTTGGAAACGAGTCTCTAACTCGGTTTTATTGTTGCATGAAAGTTGGAAGCTTGGTTTGCACCCTTGTGACCAATCTTGATTATGGATCCTCCTATAACCAGGAAGACACAAACATTTCCTCCCAGTTCTTGGATTGTTAATGCAAATGCTATTAGGTCCACAAATTCCATGTATTTTGAAAGGTTGTTGGTGGAATTGTCCTGAAATTGACCACTTCTCTTGTCCGTGTTTTCGGCTATAAACACGAACATTACCATCAAAGTCTAGGGTCAATCTTCGTAAGAGCAGTGTCCCATAATCACTTGTATTTAAAGTAAAATCATCGGAAGATCTAAAGCTCCCCCAAACATCTAGTTTTGCAACCCTGCTATGGTTATACGATGATCTACCAGCATCCCAGCCCACGAGCCAAGGATATGGCCAGTAAATACTGGAAACTTGAGGGCCATCATAGAGAAGACGTAAAATATTATCATTGTCGAAAAAAAGCTTATAGAACCCTGATGAATATATGTTGTCACTTTTGGAGGAAACAAGAGTCATGTACCTTGTGAAACTTTGATCAGGAAGGAGGGTATCTGTTGGGAAATCAAAGCTTTGCCACAAAATGAAACCATTTGTGTTGCGTTCTCTAAGAACGAGATTTCCTGTGTCGTATAAAAACAACCCAAGTGGTTTGGATGAGTTTGTGTTTGTGGACCAAACATTGAAATAGGATGCGTCGGTTACAACGAGGTTTCCATTTTTGAGAAGGGAAAGTGTTGAGCGTTTTCCGTTAACTGGTTGGTCACGATTTGCCATCCAAACAACAGTGGCGTTGTTGAGACTTTTATGATTTTGGGTGAACCATATAGCAAAGGAATAAGCATTTTCACCTACGGGATAAAAGCCTGCAGTGAATGTACCTTTGGGTGATATTATAATGTCTTTTTCGGGTTTTTCCACTGAGAGGGAGAATGATGATGAATGTTGAAAATGGAAGAAGAAGATGAGAAAAGTGAAGAAGTTTAGTGAAGAGGCCATTGGTATTATGATATGTTTTTTTTGATCGAGGTATTATGATATGTTGCTATTGTTTTCTTATTGTCATCATATATAATATAAATATAGTATGGTCATGTAGAAAGTATGTGCATAAAAACAAGTATCGGTGACTGACTCTGGTGCCTTGGTTACCACGGGATGACCATAATTCGTATTGACCCAACCTTTTAATACGGTTGTAAAATTAACAATACATTTTCTTTTAGTATTTGATTAATTAATTCTTATTGGTCTCACCGAATTTATAATTTGAGGGGAATTCGTGTAAATTTTAACAAATAAATAAGAGTTCAGCATTGCTATATACTATGAAGTGTGAACAAAGTGCTCGCTTAAAATCAATAAAGGCTTACGTGTTTAGAGCTTTTTTTTTTAGAGAGATGGGTTCATTCATTTGTTTTCTACTATTTATGGTGAAAACTAAATGAATGGTAGTATCAACTCAATATGAGTAGAGTTATCCATCTTTTATCGATATCGATGGATAATGTAGTTCTTTCCTTTTTTTTTTAGGGTTAATTAAGTTTTTAGTCCCTATAAATATCTGCAGTTTTGTTTTTAGTCCCTATAAAAACAAATCACACTTTTTAGTCCCTACAAAATTTTCCGTTAGTGTTTTTAGTTCCTGTTAAATTAAAATTTGTTTAATTATGCTTAAACTTCTAAATTTTTGAAAGATTTTTTATAGACATGTTCATAACATCGTAAGAAGCTCTTTTATAAAATCTTTTAGTTTTTTAACATGTAATGAATTAAATATGAATTTTTATAAAAGCCAAAATTTCAAAATTATATTAATGAAAATTTGGACCTAATAATAAAATTGAGTTACTTTTTTGCGGAGGAACTTTGTATAATGGTCTAAATAAGTATGTAAAAAATATGTTAAAAAATTAAAAGTTTAAGTACAATGAAGAAAATTTTAATTTTACAAGAACTGAAAGTATGTGTTGGTCCCTGTTAAATTAAAATTTGTTTAATTATACTTAAACTTTTATATTTTTAAATGCTTTTTAACAGACATGTTACGAACATTATAATAATCTCTTTTATAAAAAATTAGAATTTTTTAACATGTAATGAATTAAATATAATATTTTTAAAACGCCAAAAATTCAAGATAAAACTAACGAAAATTTGAACCTAAAAATAAAATTTTGAGCTAACTTATTGCAGCAGAACGTTTTATATTGTTTTAAACAAGTATGTAAAAAATCATTAAAAAATTTAAATTTTAAACATAATTAAACAAATTTTAATTTAACAGGGACTAAAAACACTAACGGAAAATTTTGTAGGGACTAAAAAGTGTGATTTATTTTTATAGGGACTAAAAACAAAACTACAGATATTTATAGGGACCAAAAACTTAATTAACCTTTTTTTTATAAGCCATGCCTGTCGTGAATCAGTATGTTATTTTTCTCGAGAAGTTTAGCATTTTCCATAAGAGTCTGTTAAAAAAATGAGCAGTGTTATATCAAGCAAATGAAATTTTCACAAGATTCCACAAAGGCGTATGCAGTTAAACTTTTTTTTGGTTAAGAATTTTGTTCACATTTTAATTCTGGTTTGTGACAATTAGATAGATAGTAGTTTATGAAGCACGGATATGGATACTAGACACGACGCAGACACCAATACACCGACACCGCTAATAATTTAATAAAATCATATAATTTAGTGTAATCATTGTGAATGACATGTCGGTATCAGACATTGACATGTCCGACACCAGGAAAAGCCAAATCCGAAAGATGTTCGTACTTCATAGGACTAGCATAGTGTATGTGGGACTAAATAACACTCGAGATGAATACATGGAATAAATATGTTTTTGGTCCCTATAAAATTGGGAACTTCTAAATTTTGTCCTTACTTAATTTTAATAGGTTTTTTAGTCCCTACAAGAAAAAAAATTACTTATAAGTTTAGTCCCTGCTAAAACAAAGTTTGTCTAATTATCCTTAAACTTTTAAATTTTTGAACAATTTTTTTGACACGTGTTTAGAACACTATGAAAGGTTCATTTAATAAAATTTAGAATTTTTTAACATGAAACGAATCAAATATAAATTTTTTAAAACGACAAAGTTAAAGGTAAAGTAACAAAATCTGGACGTAGAAATCAAATTTTGCGATAATTTTTTGTGGAGAAACTTTTAGTAATGTTCTTAACAAGTCTGCAAAAAAATTTGTTCAAAAATTTAAGAGTTTAAGCATAAATTAAACAAATGTGAATTTAGAAGGGACTAATACTATAGTGCATAAATTTTTTGTAAGGACTAAAAGAACTATTAAAATTAAGTAAAGACTAAACTTAGAAGGTCTCAATTTTATTGGAACCAAAAACATATTTAACCCTAACAACAATGATAAATAGACACATTTTATTTTTTCTACACCGATTTAATATTTCATTTTCTCTTTATCTCTATCATATATCACATCTATCAAATCACTCTTTTTTTCTCTTTGTTTTATGGTTTATACACCCTCAACGTACACAAAACATTATCCATGTATTATTTTCTTGTAATTAATTAAGCTAATTAGACTTGACCATCTCATTTGAACACTTCCTGCAGCTTTTAAGTCCAGGAATTGGATTTAAATTCCAGCACCGGTCGTGTTAATACTTTTATTCGTAAAGTTCACGTTCGTTGTTCAATTTTCCACACTGAGTTGGAACTTAGAACCAACGTGGAATATTATGTGCCGTGTAGGTTAACTTACTCGTCATCATTCTCCTTCTTTCCTTCTTTCCTCTCAGAAAGAAAAAAAATATCATTCTCCTTCATTTGTTAACAAGTATCTTAAAATTATTAAATTGAAATTTCAACATATTCTTTTTTATTATTAATTTATATATGCAGTTATCAAATATAGGGTTGGAAAAAATGATACCTCTTCGTTCTTAATTTGTAGTCCTTTAATATTTGGGCATACATATGCTCTAGTTAGCAAAAAGTAGTGGTGTTCTCATGAACTTATATCAGTTTGTAAAAACAATGCATAATGTATATGACATCCAAGTTCGAACCTTGAACACCATAAAAAAAAAAAAAAAGCAAAAAGTAGTGGATAGTTGATATGAGATCAACTTATTTCGATTTTATATATATATATATATATATATATATATATATATATATATATATATATAATTATTTTGCCATTCGAATATATTTGTTGAAATCGGATAAACTTATATCAAATAAACTATAACATTGAATTTGTAGTGTTTGATGAAATTAATGATTGAAGTAGAGATAAATATTTTTTATGTAAAAAAAGGTTAAATTGACATAAAAAAATTATAAGTAATAAGTTTAAGCACTTCTTGAAGTAGTTTATAAAGATTACGATATAAACTAAGAAAAAAGTATTTGCTCGTGAGTTGAAATAAATGTTGTCAATCGGACAATTTTGACCATAAAAGCCTATAAGCTTTCCGCTAAAAATTCGAAAGTTGACTTTGCCAATCAAAGCAACAAGAAATAATAAAATTAGATAAGGTTAGACTTTTTACCTTTAATTTATTTAGTAAAAGTAAAATTCATTTCTTCCCGTGAGCTTAACTCAGTTGGTAGGAACATTGCATAATTTATGTAGAGGTCGAGGTTCGAACTCCGAACACCTCACTTCTCCATATTTAATTGTGTGAGCTTCTGCCACTAGACCACTGTTTTATCTTGGTTTTCGGGTGTCAAACATTGATTACGTTTGAACCTTTTAAACCGGTGATATCTTATTTTTTTCTTGGGAAGGGAAAAAGTAAGCAAAACCCTTGAGAATCGAGGTCCGGGAGTTGTTTTCGCTACGGGAAGGTGTTAGGCACCCATAACGACTATAGTAACCTATAGGAACCGTCTTTAATTTCTACGCGCGCGCTTTATTTTTAAATGCTATTTTGAAATGCTTATTAAACCTAAGGATGTTCTAAGTGAAGAATTGGAGGGAGAAGAATGTTTTTGGATTTTTTATTTTAGTTGAATTGAAGGAATTTTGTTCCTTGCCTACGTACCCGATTAAGGGATCAAATCCACCGTAGTTCTCTTCGAAAAATGTTTTTGTTTTTGTTGGTTGATTTTAAGCTTGAAAAATGGAGTTTGAAGAATAGAAAGAGGCCTCAAGGGCATGAGATTGGAAAATAGTGAGGTTGAATTAGTGAATTGCAAAAGAAGTCAAAGTTTGATTATTTTTCATTGAAGTTTGATTAAGAAAATAAAAGGAAAATTCAATGGGATGTTGGATCCCAAAGTTTATTTGGAAAAGATTTGAGTGAAGTTGTTCACATTTGTTTGGAAAATTGGTTTTTTCTAAGTATGAATCCTAGGCATTCATCTAAACATACAATCCTAAACATACATCTAAACATGCATATTCTAGCTATATAGTGATGTGTGTGCATGTGTCGGTGCTTGTGTCGGTGTACATCATTAGAGTCCATTGTCCTTATTACATCATTGGCCTAGATACATTCTATGGCCTCTTTGCCAAGAAAATTAAAAGCATGAAAGTAAAATATTACAAGAATTCCTAAGTGTTTACATTCTAATTTTGCATGAACTTTAAAGTGTAAAAAAAAGATAAAGACTAAGAATAGAAAAGGAAGGATGAGATGGAAGATGAGATGCCTTACGGAATGCATGAAACAAGAAGTAAAGTGGTTAGTGGCATAAGGCATAATATGGTAAAGATAGGGCAAGTAAGATACCATAACAAGTGCAATAGAAATCAACACAAGACAAAGCCAAAACAATGCAAAATGAAGCCAAAATTCAAACAAACAAAATACAAGAATCATATGGCTTATAATTCTCACAATTCAACATATTTTTTAAAGGCATAAACTCAGGTTTTTAGAAAGAGAATCAAAGCAATATGATAAACCTTGCATTTAGAATTGAATTTAGGCATATTTATACCGTTTATCCACTAATAAAGACTTGTAAAGTAAGCAAATGGTCATTGTTCACACATCCAGCAAAGCACGCTTAAAACAATTGGTAAAGACTTCACAAAAATCACATAGCATGGGCCACAAATAGTTTCAAAAGATTAGAAAGGAAATCAAGCCATCTTCAAAGGTTTTTTAACACAAGATTCAAGAAACAAGCAAGGAAATATGTCCATATTTTTCATCAACTTTTCCAGCGAATAAAAAGCACAAAGTCATCACAAAAATCACCAAGAGCATGTGTAAATTCTTATGGAATTTTACGAGAGCTTTTAAGCAAGCCAGTGGTGTAATTAGCATAAAGCAGTGTAAGAATAGCACAAAAATAGACTGGAAATTGAGAAACAAAGCCAAACAGGCCCAAGCCCAATCCATAATGCGGAAATGGGCAGGGTTACGGGTCAGGATCCATGGATTGATGGATATGGGTTCTTTCTTCTTCCTCTTACCAAATACGTTAAACACACACACACAGTTAAACTCTTCCTTTCCAAATCATTCCTTTTCTCCATTCAAACAATAACTCTTTCAATTCTCTTCTTCTCAAACACTAAAACACACGAATAAGAACAATCACACAGAAAGCAACATACACATGATTCATGGCTCTGTTCGATGCAAGAAGAAAAGGCATGGCAAATTCACACATGAACCAGTAACAATAGAAATTGAAACGAAAGCTGGAGTGATGGTACCTTAGAGCAGATCGGAGAGAAGACTTCAGATGAAGGAGCGGCGCCAAGAACACCGACCTGGCCTCTTCTTCTCGAATCTTTTGATGTTCGCGAAATTCATCAGCGGCGCCGTCGAATCGCTCCAAAACGTCATCGTTCACATTCGCAATCCAATCAGAACCATCATCGATGTCACCAGGAAGAGGAAAATTCGAAGCTACACCGATTGCTGGAGGATCTGCCACCATTGAATTGGCTTTCCGACGAAGTTTGAACGAGCAGGTTCAGATCCTTCCGCAACTCGTTGTTCACGACGGAAGATAAACATTCTCCTTTGCGATGCGGCGGCGATATTGGACCCAATTGAGTTCACGATGGTGAAGGACCTTCGCGTTTGAGATCAGTTCCGGATCAATTTGGTGATGACTCTTGTGCCTCTGTCTACGACAACGTGTTCGTGCTGGTGTTCCTTTGATCGAAGCGAACGATGAAATGGCATGATCTCGCCATTGTTGAAGGTTTGAAGGTTGATTGAAGGTTGTTGATAGATTTGTGAGAAAGTCTTTGAAGCTTTTTTTTGGTTACGGACAAGAAGAAAGAAAAGGACGAAAGCATGAAAAAAAATGATGATTGTGGTGGTTTTGGTGGTGGATGTTGGTGGTGATGATGGTGGAAGAAGGAGGTTACGGTGGTGGTTGGTGGTTTAGAGTTTGTTGTGGTGGAGGAAGTGGTGGAAAAGAGTTGGTTAGGGTGGAGGAAAGTTGTTAGAGGAGAGGGAAGTTTGAGAGAAAATAAGTTATGAATTTTTTATGATTTTGTGTAAAATGAATGAATAATGTGGACTTTGACTTGACTTTGATCCATTTATAGATGATGTGGGAATGCCTTGGACCAATTGGAATGAGACATGTGTACTTGGACTTGTAACAAACTCTTAAGGACCAATAACATTCGGACACGTGGCACTTGACTCTAACAAACTAAAAAAGGATTAAAATGCAAATAACAAAAGTACAAGGACCAAAACGAAAATTAAAACTAAAATTGAATTGAAAAAGTAAATTGAAAATTAACGTAAAACGAGACGATTAAAAACAAC
The DNA here is from genome assembly GCF_051527215.1 of Medicago sativa. Taxonomy (NCBI): domain Eukaryota; kingdom Viridiplantae; phylum Streptophyta; class Magnoliopsida; order Fabales; family Fabaceae; genus Medicago; species Medicago sativa. The sequence continues at coordinate 64,767,063 of NC_140751.1, read as the reverse complement.
AAAGCAGATTAAAATGAAACAGAGATATTATGTGAAATGACCAAAATGCCCCTGGAGGCTTAAAACGACTAAAAATGACTCAGATGAAATTTTAAAATGATTTTTAACAGAGAACTTGAAGCGAGAATTTATACAAGCGAATTAAAAGACTCAGAGACAATTTTTAGAATTTAAACAGGGTTTTAACATATGAAAAGACTAAAATGCCCCTAGGGGCAAACTGACTTAAAAATGACCTCAAATGCAATTTTAAAATGGATTTTGACATAGAATTGAAATGAGGACTTATTCAAACTGTTTGAAAGGACTCAACGAAATTTTTAAAAGACTGAAAGGGATTTTAACACAGGAAATGACTAAAATGCCCCTAGGGGCTAAATTGACTAAAAAAATGCCCTAACTGATATTTTTTGACATGAATTTTGACATGAGATTGAAACATGGACTTATACTAACCAAATTAAAAGACTCAAACAATTTTCAAGGATTAAAATGAGTTGAATGCAAGAAATGACTAAAATACCCTTTTTCATGAATTTTTGCAAATAACATTGAAATAAAATGCAGAGAAAAATGTAATTGATCAGAGACAAATCAAATGACTTATAATGCAAGACAAGAAGAATTAAACAAGTATTTTTAGGTCCAAAATTAGGGTATAACAGCTGCCCCTATTTAAGTTTCTTTGTCCGGAGAGTCAAGAGACGAAGTCTTAGAGTTGACGGGACGAAGATACTTAAATATTAACATTTGCACTGCTTTTGGACATAAAAATACACTTTCAGATTTTTCAAACAAACACGAATGCCATGCAACATTTCATTTATGAATGCAAGACAATCGAACCGGAATCTACGGGCTGTGTCACACCACCAAGGGATTTATAGACATCAAGGTAGAAAGAACGTGCAACAAATAGACAGGTACAAGCTGCTCTTGGGATCGAACTTGACACTTGACCGGAAACATAGACATATAGGCAGATACAAGCTGTTCCTTTGGATCGAACTTGACACTTGATCGGAAGCATAAACATATAGGCAGATACAAGCTGTTCTTTGGATCGAACTTGACACTTGGTTTGAAGATACAAACAGATAGGCAGACACAAACTGTTCTTTTGGATTGAACTGGCTGTTTGGCTGGAGACATAGACAAAAGGGTTGATACAAGCTGTTTCTTTGGATCGAACTTGCTTGTTGGATTATCACCACATCATGTGGGAGAGTGCAGACTGTTCTCTTAGATCGAACTTGTCGTTTGACCGATAACAAAGCATAAGCTGGGTACAAACTGTTCTTCAGATTGAACTTGCCGTCTGACTGATAACAAAGCATAAGCTGGGTACAAACTGTTCTATCGAACTTGTCGTTTGACCGATAATAGAACATAAGCTGGGTACTGTTTACGTTGGATTTTCGTAAACAACCGCTGGTTTACAAATGGTAACTTGCAAGATCAACCAGTAAATCTTAGGACATATTGTGTTTGTTCTTGTTGTTAGAAATTCTGTGTTTTTGGTGTCAAAAATGTAAGAAATATGACAAAAAACAATCGAATTCAATCCACTTGAACTCAATCGAACTTGATAAAGTAAAGTGCAAGAACACTTAAAGAACAAAGGGTAAATTGCATTGATTAAACAAAAGTTGGTACACAGATTCATACATTGCAACTTGTGACTCGTTTCTCGCTTCCATACGGATACTTTGAGTGTAAGTTTGTATGACGGAATTGTGACCCGTTTTTCCTATGAAAAACTACTATTTATACTAAGTCTAGAAATAACTACATTTCTTTGAAACTAAAACTACAACTGCCACAAGTCGACAGTTTTCCTTATTTGAAAACAAACTTAAAATAAAAACTGACTTAAAGAATAACTGCTGATAACCACCTTCGAAAACTGCTTTATCGAAGTCTTCTGCCATCTTCGAACCCATATTTGCTTTCAACACAACACTCTGTTCGAATCTTCTTTGAATCTAGGTCAACTATACTTTGACCACATTTATTACAGCTAGTAAAATATATTGGCTAACAAATTGCCCCCCAGAAACGCCATTTTCGATTTCTCTGAAGAAGAAAAAGACGTTTTTGAAAGAAAAAACTAACATTCTCCATCGAAATGAATGATGTCAGTATTTAATTCAAAACTAATTCAAATTCCCTTTAAATACTGACCCCACAATCTTAGTTAGTGGGCCACGTTCTCTAACATTGGAAAAGACAACATTTTAATGGTAAAATTGTCAAAATAAGATCTTGACATGTGTCATGATCAAAGGTCCATATAGAAGCAAACTCACCTTTACTCTTTTCACTTTTCACCATTTCATTTTCACTTTCACTGTTCCTCTTCTCCGCCAAAAGTTCTCCCGAAGAAAAACTTTGAATTTTCTGCAACTTCTATCTTTAAACACGAACTATTCATCAAATTCTCACCAAAACACTTAAACAATGACGAACGCAGCAGGAACTTCTCATGTGAATCGCGAAGAACCCATTGATTTTACCAAAGAAATCGCCAGTGCTGCTCCTGCTTTTATAAACGAACCAGAAATCAATGAAGCTGAAAAAGCTATCTGGAAAACCCAGGTAATCATCCCTTGTACTGATACTCCACATGCATTTTTAGGCCCCATTTCTCTAGAACCTGAAACTCCAGAAATTAATTCTCTTTTCCCATGCATTGAAACTCAACCTCCTTTAATTTTCACAAAAGGTCCTTTTGACCTAAGTTTTGTAAAATCCAAAATTAGGACTGAACCAAAAACTTATCCCGAATATATTGCTTGGTTAGACAAAGTTCAAAAACAAAAGGGCCAATTTTGGAAGGAGAAAGGGCTTTTTGATCTCATCCAAATATCTCGATATGGTCCAAAATACCATAATGAATTGATATTTGCTGCTTTACATTTTTGGAACCCATCGAACAACAGCCTTCACTTGAAATGTGGAATGCTCACTCCTACCCTTTTAGATGTGGCTGGCCTTACTAGCTTAAAACCAACTGGATACACCTTTAATCCAGATGTTACCACCTCCCAATACTCAGTCAATTTCGATAGCCCTGCTTATGGTATGTTTATAGCTAACAACCATGATACCGAATGTGCTGAAGTATCTGCAGATGAACATGTAGCTTTTTTGACCTACTGGTTATCTATGCATGTTTTTTGCTCAAGGTCAGTCCAAGTCCCTAAGAAATTCATGTGTCTAGCTAGTCAGTTACATGAAGGAACAGATATCTGTTTAAGCAAACTGATTCTAGGTTCTTTATATGAAACCCTTAACCAAACAACTAATAATCTTAGAGATTATCCCCAAACTGGCGGAAATTTAGTTGTATCAGGACCCATATGGTTGTTCCAACTATGGCTTTTAGCCATTTTTGGATCAAAGCTTGCTTCGATCCTACCTTCCTTTTACACATCAGCATATTTAGACAAGACCACTGAAGGTATAGGCTTAGCTATGTTTCACCCCGATGGGAACAAGTCTTCACAACAACTTTTTGCAAATGCTTATGAAACCCTGCTTGATTGTCCCATTTTCACCCCTATGATGGCACCATTTACCACTAGGAAATATGGACCTAACTGGTTCAAAGAAGACTTTCCCACCACTTCGAAAAAAGCCAATAAAACAGAAATCAATGCTATATGGGAAGCTTATTTGACCCCTACCTATCTATCTAGCAGACTTACACCTGGTAGCCCTTATGGAGTATATGGTTATCAACCTAACCATGTAGCTAGACAGTTTGGTATGGTTCAATCAAAACCCAGCTCTTTGTTCAAAAGTATAAGTGAATGGAAAATCCCTCTGATCGAACCTGTATGGAAATCCATAATTCAAGCCAAGAGAACAACTGTGTTCGAGCCTACATATTTCTCAACATCATTTGCATGCTCTGAAGCATTTTTTCGATGGTGGCGAAATTATTACATACGCCAATCCAATCGAGGGAATCCTGATGAATTGCTGCCTCAACTGATCAGTACTTTTCACACTTTGCAGAACAAAGACAAGAAGACTAGAGGTACGCACATTAAAGAAATTCAGCAATTTCAAAGATATTATCAAACAACATATGACCCTTTACATCCAAAGAGGACAGTATACTATGCTGCTCAAACTCTGAGAGATAAAGTTCGAGAGAAAATTTCAGAAACAATTTTTCCCCCTGGAACACCCAATAAATATCTTTATGTTTTAGAAAAGAAAATGAGACTAGCAAGACTTCCATCTTGTAATCTTGCTTTGGCCTTCAGGCCACCATACCCAAAATGGTTACTTTATAATTTCAAATTCCCACAAAATAATTTAGTAACCTATGCTAAATGCAATTTATACCAATATAATGGTGAACTTGGCTATGAATTGTCCCAAGTTCGAATCGAAACTCCCAGTATCATGGGTATGATTTTTTCTTTCGCTAAAACACATTAATACTATTGTTAAAAGAAATAGTACTTATCTGTATGATCACATATTTCAGCTTTGCCTTTAACTCCAGGAGAAGCAAAGCTTGATGATGCCAGCACCCAGAACACTTCGAAAAGCAAGTCTGACAAGAAGAAAAAGAAAGCTTCCCAAGCTAAAGAAGTTGAATCGAAGAAATCTGAGGCTGCATCGAAGGAACCTCCTAAATCAAAGGAACCCAAAGTGAAAACAACTTCATCAAAAGGACATTCTAGATCGAAGAGCAAGAAAGAACAAGCAACTGTTGATCTCTCTGATGATGATAGTGAGGTGGAGATAACTAAAGAACAGATCGAAGCTTCCAAAGTAACACTTCCCAAAGTCCATACTGAAGGAAGAAGGAAAAGAAAACAAGAACAAATATCACTTGTCCAAGAAAAAGAAGTCGAAGTGGAAGCTTCTGAAAGTTCTCCCCCCATCTCGCCATCTAAACCACTCAAACGTCGTCGAAAGACTTCTCATTCTAGTGCTCATTCACATGTTGGTGATAATGGTTCGAAGGTATGTTATCAAAACCATATTTTATACAAAATATCTCTAAATGTCCTGTTTTTTAAGCATCTATCTTATTCTTTTTAGGGTATCGAACAAGAACAAACTACTCCATCACAACATGGGCAAGTTCTTCCTTCTTCGAAGACCACTTCACCAATTGCTGAAGATAAAGAGGATGAGCATGATGATGCTAGCAGTCCAGAAGGTCTTAAAATGGATCCTCCTCAACATCAACAGGCAGAAACACCCACTGATGACTTGGTAAATGATGAATCACTCAACAATGACCAATCTCATTCTGCACCCACCCTTGGAGATAATGTATCGAACTTTGTTACTGAAGATACAAACATAACTACTCGACAAGATGCTCCTGGTGATGCAGAGATGATTGCTCAACAAGGTGCCCCTATGATCGATCTGGAAGAAATCGATCGATTGGCCAAAGATGATCCTTTCAATGCCTTTGCTTTGATAGCTAAGAGTAATACTCTTTTCTCAACTAGCACTGGCCAAACTTCTGATTCATCCAAGGGAAATCCCTCTGAGACTTCAAAAAACAACCTGCTAGCAGAATTTCAAAAGAAGATCATCGAAGCCAACTTGCTAGAGTTGATTGAAAAGGATGCTGGAGCTCTCGCTGAAATCAAGAGTTTATTTGAAAAACTTGATGCTCTCCCAACTGGTTGGAAATTTCGAAACCTGTTTAATTATCTTGAACCAATGTTGGAGAATGCTAATCAAAACTTCCAGAAGAGGAAAACTGGTCAAGCTCAAATGGCAGAGAAGAAAGCGCATCATGATCAAATTGTGATCGAACTGTCATCCTTCCAAGAGAAATTTAAAACTCTTCAGCAAGAAAGAAACAATGCTAAACAGCAAGTGGTTGACATCGATGCCAAAATTAAAGAACTGGAAGCTCAGAAAGCTGAAATTTTGGCTAAGGATGAAGCCAGAAATCGAGAAGCCAATGAAGCTGTTAACAAATTCAAGCTCTCCAAGGAACTAGAGTCTACCATTGCTCAACTTGCAAATGACAACCATACTCTCGATACCCAACTGGCTGAATACAAAAGCCAAATTGAGAAACTCATCTCATCATTTGAGATTTAGTTCTGTTTCTATTTTATTCTCTAAGACTTTTATTTTGTTTCAGCCTTATCGAATATCTTGGTCTGTAATGTCTTTATAACAATCTGTGGACCATTTTCTATTTCGAACGACAATTTCTTTTCAATCATCGAAATTCCTTTCTTATTTTCTTGTATCGAATTTAAATTTTATTTAAATCCAAATAAGATTGGAACAATTTCCAAGACATTTTAATGATGAGGAAACAAAAAAGTAACTTTTTGTTTAACCCAACAAGTTAAACTTGCCTAGGAAGTTGAAAAGAAATAAAACAAATAAATGACCTTTTAATCATGAATTAATCCTTTTTAAAATAAAACCTTTAAAACTTCCCTCAGATTACAAAGTTAAGTAACCACTGGCCATCAGAATAACTGCTCCCACGTGTCATCATCTTCAAAGCAAGAAGAACCGTTTGATTGAGCCACTTCTTTCAACTTCCCTCCATTATAAATATGATTTTCCCTTTTATAAAAATCATTCTTTTCTTTGTTTCGTCTTCGTCCGAAAAAATCCTTCTTACTCAAAGCTTTTCTTTCTTAAATCATCATGACCACCATTGATAATCTGAGTGATGATCTTTTAGTCAAGATTGCTACAAAGATTGCTGCTCAAAGCAGGAAAGATCTTTTCGCCTTTCGCCATACCAATAGCAGGCATTGGCGCGTCAGTGAGGATTCTGAAGTTTCTAAGGCTTTTGGAGATGATGTCCTCTACTTCCTCTACGACCCCAATGAATGGTACAACAATGCTATGGTGGCTCATTCTAAGTTTGCTTTTAAACTTAGACTCTGGAATCATGGCAACGCCATGTTCTGTATTCTTCGAAGCACTCAACACATGTTGGATGCTAATCCAAACGTTGAAGAAATGAAACGCCTCCTTACTACTGCTATCAATGCCACTGGCTCTCTGAGTGCAAGGTACTACCTTCTTCTCATCAATGCGCTCTCCATGCCTATGCCAGAAAACATCCTCGAAGACTTCAAAGATCTTGCATGGACACATCGATTGGCAGAATTTCGAAGTGACATTTTGGGAGGAACTTCGAGTTATCGATTTCGCTGTCCTTGGTGGAATAGGCCCATGCCTATTTGGCTTACTAGGCGTCGTTTTTGCAACAACTACCACAACTGTGCAGGAGATGGGAGAATTGGAGGCTGGTATTCACTTCTACCTGGGCCAGATCATGACTACTACCTGGTCAATGCTTGCTTCAGGTGTCGTCTCGATACAGAAATTCGCTGGTTTCTCGATCGCTTTGGGATTGTAACTGAATGGTGAAAACCATTTCTAAATGCTTTTTGTCTTTAAGTACTTTGTGTTTTCTTTTGTAATGGTTTTTCCGTTTTAAGCATTTCGATGTAACCTGCCCATCAGTTGGCATTTTTAAATTAATGCCAAGTTTTATTTCGAATCAAATTACTCTTGTGTAATTTTAATTTCTTGTAACATCGGTTTATATTTTTTCAAATATTTACCGTTTATGCGTAGAATTCTCTGATCTTCTTGTAGTTCCTCGATCTCATACGCATTATTCGAAAAAACTCTTAGATTTTTCCATGGTCCTTCCCAACTAGGAGACCATTTTCCTAAACATCGATCCTTTTTATCCATAGGCAAAATGACTTTCCAAACTAAGTCTCCTTGCAGGAATAATTTCGATTTAACTCTTTTGTTATAGGCTTTTGCTATTCTTTCTTTTTGCTTTGTAAGCACTTCTAAAGCCATCAATCTTTCTTCATCAATATCTACTAATTCATCCAACATCATATCCAAATATTGATTTGTTGGAATTTCGATTTGTCTTTGAATTCGAGTAGATTGAAGTAATATTTCTGTTGGCAATACAGCATCATGGCCATATGTTAATCGAAAAGGAGTAGTATTTATAGATTCTTTAGGAGAAGTTCGAACTGCCCATAAAGCTTCATAAAGAAACTCATGCCATTCTTTGGGTTTTTTCTTTTGGCTAGCTTTTCTTTTGATTATAGTAATCAAATTCTTATTTGCTGCTTCTACCTGACCATTTGCCTGAGCATAGTATGGTGTTGAAGTCAACAATTTATATCCCATTTCTTCAGCAAATTTTACCATCTTTCGACCAGTGAATACAGATCCTTGATCTGTAGTAATAGTTTCTGGTATGCCAAATCTATAAACAATAAATTTTTGAATGAAGTTTATAACTTCATCTTGAGTAACATCTTTTAGTGGAACAGCTTCTATCCATTTAGTGAAATAATCTATTCCAACCAAAATATATTTGTAGCCTTTGGATGACTTAGGTTTAATTTCCCCAATTACATCTAAAGCCCATCCTCTGAATGGCCAAGGTTTTACTATTGAATGTAATTCACTAGCTGGTACTTTTTGAATTCCCGCATGTTCTTGACATTCTTTACAACCTTTAGCAAAGTTTATGCAATCTTTTAACATGGTTGGCCAATAAACACCTTGTCGAAACAAAAGCCATTTTATTTTATGGCCTGCTTGATGTGTACCACAAGCACCACTATGAGTATTCGATACAGCCAAATATGCTTCTGCTTCACTAAGGCATTTAAGTAAAACTCCTTCTGGAGTCTTTTTAAATAATTCATTGCCTATTATCACATAACTCAAGGCTCTATATTTGACTTTTCTACAAGTTGTGCCATCTGGATTTTCCAAAAAATTGACTATGGGTTTTCGCCAATCATCATCATCCAAATTGTTAATGACCAAAATTTCAGAAAATTTTGCACTCTGAAGGTATCCTTGAGATGCTTCCATGCCCCCAAGTTTTGGTCTTAACAATTTGTTAGGCACAATGTCTATCGAATTACGCTTTGTTTTAATTTCAATTACCTCTTGCTCTTGTCCCTTCGAAAGTTTGTACCCAGAAGCCAATTGAGCTAAATCATTAGCTTCTTGATTTTCTGTTCTAGGAACATGTTGAACTTCAATTTGAACAAAATGTTTAAGTAATGCATTAACTATAGTGTAATACATTATCAAAGTTTCTTTGAGGCATTTATATTCTTTTGTTATTTGCTTTATTACTAATTCAGAATCACCTCTAATAATTAAACATTTTGCCCCCAGTTCGAGCAAAATCTCTAAACCATTTATTAAGGCTTCATATTCTGCCTCATTATTCGAACAATATTGGCTAATTCGAAATTTATATTTGGTTACTTCATTTGTTGGTGAAACTATAACTATACCTATTCCAGAACCATTTTTATGACTAGACCCATCGAAATACAATGTCCATGGAAATGTTTCGATGCCCCCAGTCACAGGTTCTTCAATGGAATGATCAGCAATAAAATCAGCCACTATTTGGCCTTTCACAGTTTTCAAAGATTGATAAGTTAAAGAATATTCTGTGAGTGCCAAAGCCCATTTACCAACTCTACTATGTAGAATAGGTTTAGATAACATGTGCTTAATAATATCGAAATGGGAATAAACATAAACATCAAAAGGCTTTATATAATGTTTAAGTTTCATACATGAGAAATATAAACAAAGACATAGTTTCTCACTAGGATGATATCTTGTTTCAACATCACTTAAAACTCTACTAAGATAATAAATGGCTCTTTCTATACCATTTTCATCCTCCTGTGCTAACATACTCCCTATAGTTCTTTCAGATGATGCTATATATAACTTCATCTTCTTGTTTTTCAACAAAGGTGAAAGAATAGGAGGATTAGATAAATATGACTTTATGTCTTCAAATGCCTTTTGGTGTTCAGGCTCCCATCTAAAAATTTCCTCTTTCTTTAATCGAAGTAATGACGAGAATGCTTGCGCTCTGCCACTGAGATTAGAGATAAATCTTCTGAGGAAATTTATTTTGCCTAATAAAGACTGTAACTCTTTTTTGGTAGAGGGTGCTTTAGCCTCCATTATAGCTTTAGTCTTATTTTGATTGATTTCGATGCCCTTTTTATGGACAACAAATCCTAAAAAATCACCTGCACAAACACCAAACGCACATTTTAATGGATTCATTTTCAATCCATATTGTCTCATCCTTTCGAATGATAAACGTAAATGTTCTAAGTGTTTGTTTTCAGAAGATGATTTCACAACAATATCATCAATGTAAATTTGCATAAAATCTTCAATAAAATCATGAAACATTGAATTCATTGCTCTTTGATATATAGCACCAGCATTTTTAAGACCAAATGGCATTACTATCCACTCATAACATCCTAATGCTCCTGGGCATCGAAACGCTGTTTTAGAAACATCTTCTTCAGCAATAAATATTTGATTATAACCTGAATAACCGTCAAGCATACTCAAATATTCGAAACCTGCTGCAGAATCTACCAACATTTCTGCTACTGGCATAGGATATTCATCTTTGGGAGTAGCGAGATTTAAATCTCTAAAATCAATACAAACTCTTATACTACCATTTTTCTTTTTAACAGGAACTACATTAGCTAACCAATCAACATACCTTGCAGGTCTGATGAAGCCACATTTGAGGAGTCTTTCGATCTCTTCTTTTATTTTTGGTAGAATCTCTGGTGCAAACCTTCTTGGAATTTGCTTCACTGGTTTCTTGTCTGTCCTGATTGGCAATTGCAACTCTACTACCTTTCTACTCAAACCAGGCATTTCATGATAATCCCAAGCAAAGCAATCCTTGTAATTTTTCAAAAGCGCCACAATTCGATCTTTGAAGCTCTTAGGAATCTTTGAACTTATGTATGTTGGTCTTTTTACAGAACCATCTCCTATATCCACTTCTTCAAGAGGATCTTGGGCCTTCATTTTTATTGTAGATCCCATTGGATCTTCTTCAAAACCCAAAGGTTCATCATCATAAATACAGTCTAATTTTTTATCATCAATGAGGTCATCAGAATTATTTCCTACTGAAGCATCGAAGACCTCTTCTTCTTTGGCTGTTTCAGCCAAATCGAAGTTTTTCTCGGCTACATAAGCCGTAATCTTTTCCCATATGCTGGGCTCAACCATTGATCAATTATTGATATCCCACCTGGTTGGTGAGATTCCCTTTGCTGAACATCCTTGGTCATCAGTAACCCTCTTGTACGAAGTACTTCTTGTCTTCAGCAAATCTTTCTCCTTTACAGGTATTTTCTCATGGCAATCTTCGTTGTTCACCACTACGAAGTCATCGTCGAATGCAGTTTTCCAACGAAAACCCCATTCTGGAGCAAGTTTTACAAAGAATTTTTCTTCTTTAGTCATAGAACTTGATGCATCATTTTCCATGAATGGTGCAATAAATTGAAGTTGTTTGTCAAAGTTCTTTTTGTTAATATCTTGATTATCAACTTCAGCTTTGAAATAATAACTCTGATCAGCCTCAATATTCTCTACCAAACCATCTTTCCTCCAAATCACAATCCTTTGATGCATTGTAGAAGGAACTGCACCTACAGCATGGATCCACTCCCTTCCTAATAATGCATTGAAATTGGCTTTAGAAGGAACTACCAAAAACACAGTTGCTCTGGTTATGCTTCCTACTACCAATTCTAGTTCGATGGCACCAAGAGATTGTCCAGTAGATCCCTCATAATTAGTGAGCACTACATTATGTGGTTTCAAATCACATTCAGAAATACCAAGTTTCCTTAGAAAAGATTGTGGTAGGAGATTAACAGTAGCACCACCATCTACTAATACTTTGTTAATTCCAACACCATTTAATTTAGCTTGAATAAACAAAGGCTTTAAATGAAGCTTCATGCTATCATCAGGTTTCTCGAACACTGCATGTTGATCTTCGATACAGCCATTATTCATAACATAATAACATAGAGGCCTATGACGAGCCATTTCCTCAGTGAAATCACATTCATCATCATGATTGGCCTTCGAAGATACATCATGTGCATATTCAATTGGTAGTACAGAAACCACACATATAATGTCAAGACTTGGTTCAGAATCTGAAAAAGTAGAAGTTAGAATATCATCATCCCCTTTAGGGATGTTTAAAGCAGAAGATAATGGAGGGAAAATTCTTTCAGTAGCTGGTTTTTTAACCATTTCGAAAACTATTGGTTGTTTTCCCTTACTTTTGTCACCATTAGTGACGTCTTTCAAAACTCCTTCCTTTTTCTGGCGTTGAAAACGGCGCCATTGAGTTCTAGTCATAGGATTCTTACCTTTATAGTTATTTTTGTAAGCATACTTGTTAGGATTAGAACTCTCTGGTTGGTCTGGAACTTTGACAACTCTTTTTACCCATTTTGTTGGTGGTGCTGGAGGCGCAGAATGACCAGTTTTCTTGCCTCCAGAGAAAACCCAAGTATCAATAGGAGACTTCGATGAAGGAACGAACGTCTTCTTATGGTTCTTCACTTGATACTTCTCTGAAGTTTTCATCTTGTAAGGAACACCTCTTTTGTTAAAGCCAAACTTAGAACGGTTCTCGAACCACCCTCCTTTACGTTTTGTTTGAGGTTGATATCCTTCAACTGATTTCGCAGCTTCTTTATCGAACACTGCACTGCATCGAGGACAAAGCATAGCATGGGTGTTAGATATTTTACATCGATTTAAAAAATCAACCAAATCTTCTTCAGCCTTTGGATATGCTTTCTCCATTTCCTTGGCCAATTGATCTTCAGTAACCACTGGCTCTTCAATTCGATGGTCCTCAGTAACCATTTCTACATCAATATTATCTGAAATTTCCACCATATTGATAGAAATACCAGCAAACATGGATTCCACCACATTGGTAGACACATCAGCAAACATGGACTCTGCCTTTTTCATAGGATCTCCATCCACTTGTTGTTTTGATTTCTCTCCAAATTTCAGCCTCCCTTCATCAAGAGCTTTTTGTACAGAATCCCTGAAACGAGTACATCGAGATAGGTTATGACCTAAAAAACCATGGAATTTACAAAATCCTCTTTTCTTCCTTTGTTCCAAAGAAGGTAACTTCATATTAGGTGGCACTAATATTATGCCATCATTAACTAAAAGATCAAAAATTTCTTCACTTTTAGTAATATCAAAAGTATAAGTTTTAGAAGGATATTTATCATTCTTGGGATCTTCAGGATTCTTTCCATTGGATGGCCTCAACATTTTACAAGCATATGGAGGTCCATCTTTTAATTCTGCCAGGTTTATATCATTGTCTTCAATGATATCTAAACCCCAATCGAATTCGGGTTCACTATCTCCTGTTTCTATATAGGCAATTTTTTCTTTTTTGGGAAATTTGTTATGAGTTCTAGTTTTTTCAGCTTTAAGTCTTTCAACTTGTCGAACTCTGTCTGCCAATTGGGCCATGTCTCTTAAGTACTGGGTATCTAATTTCTTCCGAACAGAATAATCGAGGCCACCAGCAGCCATTTCGACTAATTCATATTCTGGAACAGAAGTAAAACATCTAGCCTTAAGGAGACGAAACCTATTGAGATAATCATCGATTGACTCATGACTTTTACGTCGAACACTGGCCAATTCTTTCAAACTAATCTTAGATTGACCCATGTAAAATTGTTCATGAAAGGCTTTTTCTAATTGGTTCCAACTATAAATTGAATGAGGAGGTAAAGTTGTAAACCAAGTAAAAGCATTTTTTGTCAAAGAACTTGGGAAATATTTCATTCTCAAATTTTCATTTTCTGCAATATTTCCTGCTTCCATGAGAAACCTAGCAATGTGTTCGACAGTAGATTCATTAGTTTCTCCAGCAAATTTGGTAAACTTTGGAATTTTCCAATTTCTAGGCAATTCAGCGTCTAAAACATACTCAGACAAAGGAGACGCAAAATTTGGTCTACGTAAACCCATATTAAAACCATTTTGGGCTAACAAAGCCTCGACAATACCCGCTATATTATTCTGACCATCGAAATTGTTCCGACGGGCTTGTAAAACCACTTGATCGGCATCTTGGTTTCTGTTAACCAAAATGGGTTGTCTTTCAGGTTCTGCCTGAACTTGTGGTTGTACTACTTGTGGTTGGACAAAATTTTCATGATTTCGAACCACTGGTTCATCAGCAATTATTTCAATTGCCCTCACATTTCGATTTTGAGGCAATGGGTTATTTTGGATTGGTGGAGCGCCAAAGAAATTGGCAATTCTTTCCATTTGATCGGACAACCGTTGATAACTAGTGTTGGTATCTCGAATCAAAGGATTTATGACAGTACCAATTTGTTGGGTCATCATATTAACCATATCATGATTAGTTTCTTCCATAGTTTGCCTAATGGCAGCCATAGAAGCGTTGGTTAAATTTTGTTGGGGACTTCTATATGTTGTAGATACCCCAGGACCAAAAAGTTGTGGTAATGAAACATTTAAATTCTCTGAAAACATATTACCACTAGTTTGTAAGCCTTGCATCAATGATGATGGCATACCATACGGCATTGATCTATGATCCCAAACCCCTTGAATAGAAGTATTATTTGGATAATCATGGGAAGTTTGGGTAACCATCGAAGGCATGGCTTGAGAAATTACTGTGGCCATCGAAGGCATGGCCTGAGACGATATTTGAGTGACTGTATTACTAGTTGGAACAGCCTGTGATGTTCTAACATTCCCTGGGGATGAAACATCATCTTCAACCGTCACTTGATCCACATCTTCATTTGAAGATGTTGGATTTGTTTTCTTTTGGTTGTTAGCGCGTGTCATATTAAGAAGCAATTTCTTGTTTCTTAATTGCATACACAACAAAACAAACCAGAATTAAAAGAAACTCTAACAAAACTATAAACAAAAACACAAACGGTCCCACTGGGCGTGCCAATTTGTTTACGTTGGATTTTCGTAAACAACCGCTGGTTTACAAATGGTAACTTGCAAGATCAACCAGTAAATCTTAGGACATATTGTGTTTGTTCTTGTTGTTAGAAATTCTGTGTTTTTGGTGTCAAAAATGTAAGAAATATGACAAAAAACAATCGAATTCAATCCACTTGAACTCAATCGAACTTGATAAAGTAAAGTGCAAGAACACTTAAAGAACAAAGGGTAAATTGCATTGATTAAACAAAAGTTGGTACACAGATTCATACATTGCAACTTGTGACTCGTTTCTCGCTTCCATACGGATACTTTGAGTGTAAGTTTGTATGACGGAATTGTGACCCGTTTTTCCTATGAAAAACTACTATTTATACTAAGTCTAGAAATAACTACATTTCTTTGAAACTAAAACTACAACTGCCACAAGTCGACAGTTTTCCTTATTTGAAAACAAACTTAAAATAAAAACTGACTTAAAGAATAACTGCTGATAACCACCTTCGAAAACTGCTTTATCGAAGTCTTCTGCCATCTTCGAACCCATATTTGCTTTCAACACAACACTCTGTTCGAATCTTCTTTGAATCTAGGTCAACTATACTTTGACCACATTTATTACAGCTAGTAAAATATATTGGCTAACAGGTACAAACTGTTCTATCGAACTTGCCGTTTGTCCGGAAGCATAGGTATATAAGCAGGTACAAGTGGTTCTTTTTTGGATCGAACCTGGCGCTTGACCAGTAACAAGATACAAATTGAAAGTCCGGTTTAACAAGATACCAATTGAGGGTAAATTGTCATTGACTTCATTTGAAAGTAGACATGACCATTTTTGTTGGCCCAAGAGTAAATTGACATTGATTTGAATTTGAGAATTGACATCGACATTGACATTGACATTGACATTGACATTGGCTTGGCAATTGAAATTGACATTGACATTGACATTGACATTGGCATTGGATATTTGACATTGACATTTGACATTGACATTGACATTGACATTTGACATTTGACATTGGATATTTGACATTGACATTTGACATTGACATTTGACATTGGATACTTGACATTGACATTTGACATTGGATATTTGACATTGACATTTGACATTGACATTTGACATTTGACATTTGACATTTGCATTTGACATTGGAAATTGGAATTGAAATTGGAGATTGACATTGGAATTGTCATTGAAATTGGAATTTGGTGTTGGAATTGGAATTTGACATTGAAATTGGATTGAAATTGGAATTTGACATTGAAATTGGATTGAAATTGGAATTGGAGATTGGAAATTTGGCATTGTCATTGGATATTGACATTGGAATTGGAAATGAGATTGCTTCGAATTTGACAGTTGAAATTGAAGTTGAGATTGGAAATTGCTTCGAATTTGACAGTTTGACATTTGAAATTGGAAATTGCTTCGAATTTGACAGTTTGACATTGAATTGAATTTGGAATTGGAATTGAAATTGGAGATTGGAAATTGCTTCGAATTCGACAGTTGACATGATTGGAATTGAAGTTGGAGAGTTGAAACTTGCATTGAATTTGGCAGTTGAAAGTTGGATATGCAATATGTATGTATGGTATAGCAAGATTATTGGATGTATGAGCACATAAAATGCATGATTATGCATGTATGAATGCTTGGAATGCATGATTGATTGGCAGTTTGACAGAGAAGTTTCACAAAGGCAGACGAAACATTGGAAGATTGGGCACGTAGTGGCTCGTGCTGCAACATATTCACAGGGGAAAAACCTCTTTTGGAGAGACCGTCGTTGGGAGACGTATCAAAACCATGGCTGAGGGCAATAAAACTTGTAAAGGAGGGGCCCTTGGAAAGTCCTTGGATACAGGTCGCCGTTGCTAGGCGTGTCAGTGCTGGGTAGACATTGGATGTTCGCATCTGTGGTCAATGCTTTTATATTCTTTTCATTTTTCATTTTCAAACCCCATTTTTGCCTGAACCGCCCTTTCGGGTTTTCGATTCACCGGGGAATAAAGATTCTTTTCATTGCCCCATTTTTGCCTGAATTGCCTTCATAGGTTGTCAATCAGCAGGGTGCTCATTTTTTGCCTAAGCCGCCCTTTCGGGTTTTCAACTTAGCGAGCTTTTTATTTGCATTTTTTTTCATTTTTTTTTTATTTTTTCATTTCATTCTGTTTTTTCATTCTTGCCATTGACCACAGATCATCCTGGGGAGTAACCTGCTTGTAACATGTATTGAAATAGACATTGACACTCATTCATTCATGCATGTTTCATTGAAATGTACTTTATTGCTCAGGTTTGCTTTCAAAATAGACAGAAAAGGATTTTTTCAATTTTCAAAAATGTTTGTTTCAGACATTAACATTATCAAAATAGAAAGAAAATGTTTTGTATATAGCATTGAAAGTGGAAAGAAAAATAGAGTTTCAAACAATAGAAAGGCTCAAATTGATGTAGAAGAGTGAAAGTCAGCCAAAGGCATGGCTTCACGGATTTACAAAGCTTGGAAAATGGTAATTTTATTGGTTGGTGGTGTATTGAACACGATGACCGCTACATTTCATAGAAATTTTGAATTCACAAGTACAGAAGCCTCTGATGAAGAAGATCATTGACAGTTGCAGATGCCCCAAGGGGTGATGGTGATTTGCCAGACATAGTTACTTGTCTTTATTGTCAACCTCATTTTTGCATGAACCGCCCTTTCGGGTTTTCGGCTCATCGAGGCGCTCATTCTTGCCTGAGTTGCGTACAATCTCAGCGAGCTCTTTCATATTCATTTTTTTTTGTCCCTAATTTTTGCCTGGATCGCCCTTTCGGGTTTTCGATCCACCGGGAAGCGCATTTTTGCCTAGGCCGCCCTTTCGGGTTTTCGACCTACCACGCTGTTCTTTTCTTTTCTAGACAAAGTATTTCTTGACTATATCGGCATTAACAGGATTTGGGAGTTCAACACCATCCATGTGTGTAAGAATCAAAGCACCACCAGAGAAAGCCTTCTTGACAACATAAGGACCTTCATAGTTAGGTGTCCACTTGCCCCTTGGGTCGGGTTGCTGACTTATTCTTCTCTTCAATACAAGTTCGCCTTCCTTGAATTCTCGAGGTCGGACTTTCTTGTCAAAGGCATTCTTCATTCGCACTTGATACAACTGTCCATGAGTCATAGCATCCATACGTTTCTCTTCAATCAGATTCAATTGATCATACCGACCTTGACACCATTCAGCCTCAGTTAACTTTGCTTCCATAATCACTCGAAGAGATGGAATCTCCACTTCTAGAGGGAGAACTGCTTCCATGCCATACACAAGAGAGAAAGGAATTGCCCCGGTTGAACTGCGTACCGTAGTACGGTAACCATGCAAGGCAAACGGTAGCATTTCATGCCAGTCTTTGTAAGTAGTGACCATCTTCTGAACAATCTTCTTGATGTTCTTGTTAGCGGCCTCAACTGCACCATTCATCTGAGGTCTATAAGGAGAAGAGTTGTGATGTTCAATTTTGAATTCTTCACATAAAGCTTGCATCATGCTATTGTTCAGATTGGAACCATTGTCAGTGATGATTTTGTTGGGAACACCATATCGACAGATGATGTTATTCTTGATAAACTTGACAACCACTTGCTTGGTCACATTTGCATAGGAAGCAGCTTCAACCCACTTGGTGAAGTAGTCAATTGCCACTAGAATGGAACGATGCCCATTGGACGCTTTTGGTTCAATTCTTCCGATCATGTCAATGCCCCACATAGAGAAAGGCCATGGGGAAGATATAACATTGAGAGCATGTGGAGGCACATGGATCTTGTCAGCATAAATTTGACACTTGTAGCATCTCTTAGCATGTTTGTGGCAATCACGCTCCATGGTTATCCAGTAATAGCCGGCTCTTAACAGTTTTCTTGACATGGTGTGGCCCGAAGCATGGGTCCCAAAGGTACCGTCATGTACATCATGCATCAACTTCTCAGCTTCTTGTTTGTCGACACATCTCAACAAGACCATGTCATAGTTCCTCTTGTATAGGATTTCTCCGTCCAGAAAGAATCTGCTAGCCCACCGTCTCAAGGTCTTTTTATCTCTGTTAGAAGCACCAGGTGGATATTCACGATTCTGCAAGAATTGCTTGATGTTATAATACCAAGGCTTTTTATCATTCACATCTTCATCAGCCCGATCTGGCATATCTTCAATAGTAAACACATGAGCGGGTCTATCAAGATGCTGCACCTTGACCACGGGCACATCATTCCAGTGATTGACACGAAACATAGAAGACAAAGTAGCAAGAGCGTCAGCCATTTGATTTTCATCCCGAGGGATGTGGTGCAGCTCAACCTTTGTAAAGTATGTCAACAGACGTCTTGCATAGTCACAGTAAGGAATCAGCTTCTCATGATGAGTCCCCCACTCACCCTTTATCTGATTAATAACAAGTGCAGAGTCTCCATAGATGTCAAGGTGCTTGATTCTCAGGTCAAGAGCTTCCTCAATGCCCAAGATGCATGCTTCATATTCAGCTATATTGTTTGTGCATTCAAAAGTTATTCGAGCGGTGAAAGGAATGTGGTGCCCTTGTGGAGTTACAATGATGGCCCCAATTCCTTTACCATAAGCATTAACAGCACCATCAAACACCAATCCCCATTTGCTATTGGGGTCCGGCCCTTCATTGATCAGTGGTTCTTCACAGTCTTTCGCTTTCAAGTACATAATCTCTTCATCAGGGAAATCAAACTTAATTGGCTGGTAATCATCAAGAGGTTGACAGGCAAGATGCTCAGCAAGGACACTTCCTTTGATTGCTTTCTGAGCTTTGTACACAATATCATATTCAGACAACAACATTTGCCAACGTGCAATCTTTCCAGTAACGGCAGGTTTCTCAAAGATGTATTTGATTGGATCCATTCGGGATATCAACCAAGTTGTATGATTTACCATATAATGACGTAGGCGTTTGGCAGCCCAGGCTAGGGCACAACATGTTTTTTCAAGCATTGTATACCGAGTCTCGCAGTCGGTGAACTTCTTGCTCAGATAGTAGATAGCATGCTCTTTCTTACCAGTCTCGTCCTGTTGACCGAGAACACAACCCACTGAATCATCCAATACTGACAGATACATAATCAAAGGCCTTCCTTCCACTGGTGGGACAAGGATAGGTGGTTCCAACAGGTATTCTTTAATGCTATCAAAAGCTTCCTGGCATTCATCATTCCATACAACAGGCTGATCCTTTCTGAGCAATTTGAAAATGGGACCACAAGTAGTAGTCATGTGAGATATGAATCTTGAAATATAATTCAGACGTCCGAGGAAACCTCTGACTTGCTTCTCAGTTTGAGGGGCCGGCATCTCTCTGATGGCTCGGACTTTGTCAGGATCAACTTCAATGCCTCTTTGGCTGTCAATGAAGCCTAGCAACTTTCCAGATCTTACACCAAATGTGCATTTGTTAGGATTCAACCGCAGCTTGTACTTTCTTAATCTTTCAAACATCTTTTTCAAATACACAACATGTTGCTCTTCATCACTTGACTTTACAATCATATCATCAACATATACTTCAATTTCTTTGTGAATCATATCATGAAACAGAGTTGTCATGCCTCTTTGATAGGTAGCACCAGCATTTATCAAGCCAAACGGCATTACTTTATAACAGAACGTTCCCCATGGAGTGATGAAGGACGTCTTTTCTCTATCTTCAGGAGACATTCGTATCTGATTATAACCAGAGAAACCATCCATAAAAGAGAACACTTTGGATTGAGCGGTACTGTCAACAAGCACATCAATATGAGGCAATGGGAAGTTGTCTTTTGGACTAGCTTTGTTCAGATCTCTGTAATCAACACACATTCGAACTTTCCCATCTTTCTTTGGTACTGGCACGATGTTGGCAATCCACTCAGGATATTCAGCTGTCATGAGGAAACCCGCATCAATTTGCTTTTGCACCTCAGCCTTGATCTTAAGAGCCATGTCTGGACGAGACCTTCTCAATTTCTGTTTGACAGGAGGACATTCAGATCTTGTCGGTATCCGATGTTCCACAATCTTGGGATCTAGACCCGGCATATCTTCATAGGACCATACAAAGACATCTGGATAATCATGGAGAAGCTGAATGATCTTCTTTTTCACTTCTGGCTCAAGTGCAGCACCAATTTTGATCTCTCGCTTGTTTTCTTCAGTACCCAGGTTGATAAGCTCAATTTCTTCCTGGTAAGGCTGAATGGCCCTTCTTTCTTGCTCAAGCAGTCGAGTGATCTCATACGGTATCTCTTCATAATCATCATCCTCATCTTCAGCTTCATATACAGGGAATTCAAAATTTGGAGGAACCATAGGGTCACTGTGTTCAACGGGTTTATTGTGGTTCAATCTGCATAATATGATTGGGATGATTTTAGAAAATGTTTTTTTTATGCAGATTTTTGAAATTAATAAGAAAATAACAAATGTTTTGGTTTTTTCTGGCATTACCATTATTTCCAAGAAAAATGCACTAAAAAGTAAAAAAACAAAGAGTCGTGAGAAAGACGACAACTTTTTATTGATTAACGGCAATGCCGAAACAAACACGCCCTTACAAACATATCACTTTCGCCTTGGGCAGAGCGAAAGGATTGTTATTTTGAAAACAAGAAACATGAGCAACAAAACACATTACATGGAAGCATGCATGACTAAAGGAACATCAATGGCTTCCCAATTTCTCACAGTGCCTCCTGGTATAACAAATGCAGGCACGTAACCACCTTCAGCAGCATTTTCAGTAATAGCATTGATGAACCCAGCACTGTAGAAAGTTCCCTTTGAAACAGCAGATGTCGGGGAGAATCCAAGGCCTTCTTTACATTTGTTTTCCAAGATCTGAATCACCTTGCCCCAGCCAGCAGCTTGCCCTGCTTGAACAGCCTTCTGGGCATCTTTCAGTGAGGCCATGCTAGCACCAGCCCTCCGGGGCTCTGCACCCTCAACAGTCAAGCCTTGAAACGACGTCCCTTCAGCGGACCTTGCTTCAACACAAGAGAACGATGATATTTGGCTAACCAGAAATGCCTCCTCGCCATATACAGTGACAACCTTACCGTTCCTCATGAACTTGAGCTTCTGATGCAAAGTGGAAGTGACTGCTCCCGCGTCGTGGATCCATGGTCTTCCGAGGAGACAGCTGTAAGAGGCATTGATATCCATGACTTGGAAAGTTATTTGAAAGGTCTCAGGACCAATGGTAATGGGCAAGTCCACTTCCCCGAGAACATCTTTGCGGGATCCATCAAAAGCTTTAACCAGATAGCTGCTTCCTCTCAGAGAAATTCCATGATGGCTCAATTGCCTTAGTGTGGATTCAGGCATTACATTCAGAGACGACCCAGTGTCTACCAATACGTTGGATATCAGGTCAGACCCACAATGTACTGAGATATGTAGAGCCAAGTTGTGGCGTTTCCCTGCTTCGGGGAGCTCATCGTCACCAAACCCCAAGTTATTGCAAGCAGTAATGTTACCCACTATTCCATCGAACTGATCCACAGAGACTTCACGGTCAACATAAGCTTGCTCCAGTATCTTCATTAACACCTTCCTGTGAGCTTCTGAGCTCATAAGTAGAGACAAGATGGATATCTTTGATGGGGTCTGTAGCAGCTGGTCAACAATCTTATAGTCACTTTTTTTGATAAGCCTCAGAATCTCGTCCAGATTAGACTCTTTAATGGGCTGGCCCGAGGGGCTGGCATTCTCTTCCTCAAGGTTAGCCATGTTTCTTCTCTTGTACAATCTTGTCTGATGAACTCTATCTGGTTGGTAAACTTTGCGAGCACGAGCCACTTTTCAGACTGCGGCGGATAAAACCAGGAGACAATGAGCACGGGAAGCCATTTGTGACTGATGAATGATGCATATGATGCATGATATGCAAATGCGAAAAGACTCTTTTTTGTCAGAAGACTTTGTCAAAGTGGTTGTGAACATCACGGAGAAACACGGTTTTATTTGAAAATCTTGAGCAAAACTAAAAGTTTAGTTGAGATGGTATCACTTGGCGTTCACATCCGTGATGTTTAAAAGATGACTTGTCTAAGTCCTCCGATAAATGCATGGGGAAAAAGTTTATGCATGTATGCATGTATGCATGAATGCATGATTATGTTCAAGTTCGGAGAAAACATGGTGGGTTGAAGTTCAAAGGCGAGGAGTCATGGGCGGACACGGTGTCCGGTGAAACTAGGGTTTTAGGATAATAGTAACCGGGTTCTAAAAAGGTTCCCAAGTTGCAACCTCTCCGACGTATCTCATGGTGTCACGAGACAACCCTCGCTCCATGATTATACGTGGAAGGTCTAACTTGAGTGTAGTATCGCGTGACGACTAAAACTCGAGACAACACCCGGTTTAGCCTCCGCACTACATCCTAGAAAATGGCCATGGATGGGTTTGGTTATCTACGGTTCATAGCGTCATAGAACAATTAGAAGCAAAGTGCCTAAACGCGACAACTCGCGCCGACAACATCACCCCCAAAATGCCTCAGCTATGTGGGATTGATCGCGTAATCCAAACGAGGCAACCCCCGGAATGAATTGTCGATTATATCCCTCCTAAATCCTAAGTTCACTCAGCCCGGGTGCAGGACTTTTGATATTCTCACCCCACACGTTTGCAAGAAATTAAACATTTATTCACATAGGAAAGCAAGTAAAGGAAACAAGTAAAAATACAAGCGCAAGCGTAAAAATAAAGACTAGGCGTAACTCTCGAATATCCCCAGTGAAGTCGCCAGCTGTTTTATCTTGGTTTTCGGGTGTCAAACATTGATTACGTTTGAACCTTTTAAACCGGTGATATCTTATTTTTTTCTTGGGAAGGGAAAAAGTAAGCAAAACCCTTGAGAATCGAGGTCCGGGAGTTGTTTTCGCTACGGGAAGGTGTTAGGCACCCATAACGACTATAGTAACCTATAGGAACCGTCTTTAATTTCTACGCGCGCGCTTTATTTTTAAATGCTATTTTGAAATGCTTATTAAACCTAAGGATGTTCTAAGTGAAGAATTGGAGGGAGAAGAATGTTTTTGGATTTTTTATTTTAGTTGAATTGAAGGAATTTTGTTCCTTGCCTACGTACCCGATTAAGGGATCAAATCCACCGTAGTTCTCTTCGAAAAATGTTTTTGTTTTTGTTGGTTGATTTTAAGCTTGAAAAATGGAGTTTGAAGAATAGAAAGAGGCCTCAAGGGCATGAGATTGGAAAATAGTGAGGTTGAATTAGTGAATTGCAAAAGAAGTCAAAGTTTGATTATTTTTCATTGAAGTTTGATTAAGAAAATAAAAGGAAAATTCAATGGGATGTTGGATCCCAAAGTTTATTTGGAAAAGATTTGAGTGAAGTTGTTCACATTTGTTTGGAAAATTGGTTTTTTCTAAGTATGAATCCTAGGCATTCATCTAAACATACAATCCTAAACATACATCTAAACATGCATATTCTAGCTATATAGTGATGTGTGTGCATGTGTCGGTGCTTGTGTCGGTGTACATCATTAGAGTCCATTGTCCTTATTACATCATTGGCCTAGATACATTCTATGGCCTCTTTGCCAAGAAAATTAAAAGCATGAAAGTAAAATATTACAAGAATTCCTAAGTGTTTACATTCTAATTTTGCATGAACTTTAAAGTGTAAAAAAAAGATAAAGACTAAGAATAGAAAAGGAAGGATGAGATGGAAGATGAGATGCCTTACGGAATGCATGAAACAAGAAGTAAAGTGGTTAGTGGCATAAGGCATAATATGGTAAAGATAGGGCAAGTAAGATACCATAACAAGTGCAATAGAAATCAACACAAGACAAAGCCAAAACAATGCAAAATGAAGCCAAAATTCAAACAAACAAAATACAAGAATCATATGGCTTATAATTCTCACAATTCAACATATTTTTTAAAGGCATAAACTCAGGTTTTTAGAAAGAGAATCAAAGCAATATGATAAACCTTGCATTTAGAATTGAATTTAGGCATATTTATACCGTTTATCCACTAATAAAGACTTGTAAAGTAAGCAAATGGTCATTGTTCACACATCCAGCAAAGCACGCTTAAAACAATTGGTAAAGACTTCACAAAAATCACATAGCATGGGCCACAAATAGTTTCAAAAGATTAGAAAGGAAATCAAGCCATCTTCAAAGGTTTTTTAACACAAGATTCAAGAAACAAGCAAGGAAATATGTCCATATTTTTCATCAACTTTTCCAGCGAATAAAAAGCACAAAGTCATCACAAAAATCACCAAGAGCATGTGTAAATTCTTATGGAATTTTACGAGAGCTTTTAAGCAAGCCAGTGGTGTAATTAGCATAAAGCAGTGTAAGAATAGCACAAAAATAGACTGGAAATTGAGAAACAAAGCCAAACAGGCCCAAGCCCAATCCATAATGCGGAAATGGGCAGGGTTATGGGTCAGGATCCATGGATTGATGGATATGGGTTCTTTCTTCTTCCTCTTACCAAATACGTTAAACACACACACACAGTTAAACTCTTCCTTTCCAAATCATTCCTTTTCTCCATTCAAACAATAACTCTTTCAATTCTCTTCTTCTCAAACACTAAAACACACGAATAAGAACAATCACACAGAAAGCAACATACACATGATTCATGGCTCTGTTCGATGCAAGAAGAAAAGGCATGGCAAATTCACACATGAACCAGTAACAATAGAAATTGAAACGAAAGCTGGAGTGATGGTACCTTAGAGCAGATCGGAGAGAAGACTTCAGATGAAGGAGCGGCGCCAAGAACACCGACCTGGCCTCTTCTTCTCGAATCTTTTGATGTTCGCGAAATTCATCAGCGGCGCCGTCGAATCGCTCCAAAACGTCATCGTTCACATTCGCAATCCAATCAGAACCATCATCGATGTCACCAGGAAGAGGAAAATTCGAAGCTACACCGATTGCTGGAGGATCTGCCACCATTGAATTGGCTTTCCGACGAAGTTTGAACGAGCAGGTTCAGATCCTTCCGCAACTCGTTGTTCACGACGGAAGATAAACATTCTCCTTTGCGATGCGGCGGCGATATTGGACCCAATTGAGTTCACGATGGTGAAGGACCTTCGCGTTTGAGATCAGTTCCGGATCAATTTGGTGATGACTCTTGTGCCTCTGTCTACGACAACGTGTTCGTGCTGGTGTTCCTTTGATCGAAGCGAACGATGAAATGGCATGATCTCGCCATTGTTGAAGGTTTGAAGGTTGATTGAAGGTTGTTGATAGATTTGTGAGAAAGTCTTTGAAGCTTTTTTTTGGTTACGGACAAGAAGAAAGAAAAGGACGAAAGCATGAAAAAAAATGATGATTGTGGTGGTTTTGGTGGTGGATGTTGGTGGTGATGATGGTGGAAGAAGGAGGTTACGGTGGTGGTTGGTGGTTTAGAGTTTGTTGTGGTGGAGGAAGTGGTGGAAAAGAGTTGGTTAGGGTGGAGGAAAGTTGTTAGAGGAGAGGGAAGTTTGAGAGAAAATAAGTTATGAATTTTTTATGATTTTGTGTAAAATGAATGAATAATGTGGACTTTGACTTGACTTTGACCCATTTATAGATGATGTGGGAATGCCTTGGACCAATTGGAATGAGACATGTGTACTTGGACTTGTAACAAACTCTTAAGGACCAATAACATTCGGACACGTGGCACTTGACTCTAACAAACTAAAAAAGGATTAAAATGCAAATAACAAAAGTACAAGGACCAAAACGAAAATTAAAACTAAAATTGAATTGAAAAAGTAAATTGAAAATTAACGTAAAACGAGACGATTAAAAACAACAAAGCAGATTAAAATGAAAGAGAGATATTATGTGAAATGACCAAAATGCCCCTGGAGGCTTAAAACGACTAAAAATGACTCAGATGAAATTTTAAAATGATTTTTAACAGAGAACTTGAAGCGAGAATTTATACAAGCGAATTAAAAGACTCAGAGATAATTTTTAGAATTTAAACAGGGTTTTAACATATGAAAAGACTAAAATGCCCCTAGGGGCAAACTGACTTAAAAATGACCTCAAATGCAATTTTAAAATGGATTTTGACATAAAATTGAAATGAGGACTTATTCAAACTGTTTGAAAGGACTCAACGAAATTTTTAAAAGACTGAAAGGGATTTTAACACAGGAAATGACTAAAATGCCCCTAGGGGCTAAATTGACTAAAAAAATGCCCTAACTGATATTTTTTGACATGAATTTTGACATGAGATTGAAACATGGACTTATACTAACCAAATTAAAAGACTCAAACAATTTTCAAGGATTAAAATGAGTTGAATGCAAGAAATGACTAAAATACCCTTTTTCATGAATTTTTGCAAATAACATTGAAATAAAATGCAGAGAAAAATGTAATTGATCAGAGACAAATCAAATGACTTATAATGCAAGACAAGAAGAATTAAACAAGTATTTTTAGGTCCAAAATTAGGGTATAACAACCACTATGAAAAAAAAAAAGTAAAATTCACTTAATGCACTTTTAGGTTTTGCAAGGGTACCAAAAAAAACATAATTAATAATTATTATACCTTGATTTCCAAAAAATTCAAAGTTTTTTAACAAAAGCAAAAAACTAAATAAAACAGCCTAGTTTTTTTTTTTTGAAACAACCTAGTGGTTTGGTTGTGATTAGGGATGGGAATAGGCTAGGCCGATCTATAGGGGCCTACGGCCTAGCCTACGACAGGTCAGGTCAGACCAGACTTTTTTCTTAAATAGAGAAGGCCTAGGCTTTTTTAGAAGCCTATTTAATTTAAAAGGTCAGGCCACAGGCCATTCAAAAAGTCTCTTAGGTCGGCCTATTTAAGTAAATATGAATAATATTACTTATTATTATATTATATTTTGTACTTTGAATTAAAATAAAAATTTGTTAACTTTTTCAGTAATTTAGGTTTATTAGTATACATTAATTTTTTGCATATTTAAATGTATTATTATAAACTATAATTGAAATATGATACAAGATATAGTCAAATTCCCTAAATACTCATCTTGATTATCAAAAGAGAGTTTGATCTAATTGATATATTAGTCCGCTGGTCTATTTAACCTTAGATCACATTGCTTATTTAAAGATACTCATATAAAATAGGCTTTTAAACATGTTAACAAGTTGTATCAGACTTTCAGAAGGTCAGGCTCAGGCCTAAAAAATCAGTCTATGACAGGCCGCATGTCAGGCTTAGACCTTCAAAAAAATTGGCAGGTCAGGCTCAGGCCTTGCAAAGCCTAGCTCGACCTAGCCTATTCTCATCCTTAGTTGTGATGCCATTTTATGTGGAATTATATTTTTAAACCCTAAATCATGATCAATAAGAACTTTTTATTTGACAGCAAGATTAACTAATAAGAACTTTTGATTTGACGGAAGGATTTACGAAATTCAATATTTATAACTAGTAGTATTAAACAGAATAACTCAACTCAGAGTTTCTTCTAAAAGAACTTTTTTTTTACCAGAATCTTCTATAATAACTTATCCCTCCTCAACTATCTTAAAAAATTTATATAAATTTTTCTAAAGCTGTTAGATGGTACTTATTGAAAAAAGTAATTGTCTTTATTAGCTATTATTTACACCCTCTCTCTCAAAAAAAAAAAGCTATTATTTACACCCAAAAATAATTAGCATGTTAGAAGAAATAGAGAAATGATATTTTGACAACCACTTTTTGACAACTTTTGAACAATTTTCTCTCTCATACTCACATGATGTTGTTATCCTCTCTCTTCCTTTTTCTCTCTCCATTGTTTTTGACCAATAAGAAGTGAGAAAAACAAGGTTGTCAACAAAGTTGTCATCAAATGGATGTCAAAATATCATTACTCGAAGAAATAAGTAGATAGGTGATTTAAGGATATGTGAGTTTCCCTACATCTGATGGAAGTTTAGTCGAGAGTTATTATTGTCGAACAAATGTAAACCGACTCTTTCTCGAGTCTTTTGAAGAATACGCACGTGGGTATTAAAGACATTGAACCTATTCAAAGCTGAGTGGAACTAGATAATGAGGCACTCAATCCACTCTCCTTGTTTAGAGCGCCACTAATCACATATGGAGCAATGAGTAAGGAAGCATGTTTTAAGCAAGGTTGTGCACGTTGAAACTACTTTTTTGAGCATATATATATATATATATATATATATATATATATATATATATGTCGGAATTTTTTTCTTCAAAATGACACATAATAAAGTACAAAGTGAGTATCTACTAATTTAAAGTACTCTCACTGTACCAAAATTATTAAACTAGTTGACTGTTTCATGTATGTCAATACACAATTTTTATTTTTAATATATTTAATTGTTTATTTGTAAAAATTATAAAAAAAATTAATATTTTGAAAATATTCATCATTACAAATTCAATATCTTATATGCTACCGTTTATTGTATATATTATTAAAGTACTCTCACTGTACCAAAATTATTAAACTAGTTGACTGTTTCATGTATGTCAATACACAATTTTTATTTTTAATATATTTAATTGTGTATTTGTAAAAATTATAAAAAAAATTAATATTTTGAAAATATTCATCATTACAAATTCAATATCTTATATGCTACCGTTTATTGTATATATTATTAGAAGAATATGGTCAAAATATACGATGTAATTAATGCACATTATCAAACAAGATCAATTATTTTAGGACGGAGAGAATTCCTACAAACTAAAATAAAAATATTATTGATTTGTTTTTTTTTTTTTGTTAATATTGTTGCTTCATTGAATAATTTGTTATTAACTTCACCATTTATTCAATGAGATGGAGACATTGAGGGGAGAATTGTCCGAGCAAAAGACCCGGATTGGGAATAGAAAATTCGTAGAAAGAGGAAGTTCCACTATTCGTGTCCCTCCTACACGGCACATCACATTCCAACAGTGAGGAAAAAGTTGAATAACGAACGTGAACTTTACGAAGAAATTAATGAACCAGCAGTGGAACTTACCTGCAGGAAATGTACATGATCGTATTATTTGTGGTTCAGCATAAGTACACAAACACAATCAAATAAAATCAGTCTAGAAGTTCTGACTTAACTAACAAATGTCGAAATTGTAAGGCCGGACGTTGTGACCCGGATTCACTAACTTTACCATTTTATCTAAGACAAAAAAAAAAAAAAATTGTGAGGGAGTATTACCTCCGCTTATACGTACTTATTCATATCATCTTTCTAGTGATGTAGAGTCTAAGCTTAATTAATTTCATACAAGCAAGAATAAAAGGTTGGGTCCATAAAGATTACGGTCATCCAATGGGAACCAAGGCTCTAAAGTCAGTCACCGATACTTGTTTTTATGCACATACTTTCTACATGACCATACTATATTTATACGATGACAATAAGAAACCAATAACAACATAGCATAATACCATTTGTCAAAAAAAAAAAAAAACATAGCATAATACCAATGGCCTCTTCACTAAACTTCTTCACTTTTCTCATCTTGTTCTTCCATTTTCAACATTCATCATCATTCTCTCTCTCAGTGGAAAAACCCGAACAAGACATTATAATGTCACCCAAAGGCACATTCACTGCAGGCTTTTATCCCGTAGGTGAAAATGCTTATTCCTTTGCTATATGGTTCACCCAAAAACATAAAAGTCTCAACAACGCTACCGTTGTTTGGATGGCAAATCGTGACCAACCAGTTAACGGAAAACGCTCAACACTTTCCCTTCTCAAAAATGGAAACCTCGTCTTAACCGACGCATCCTATTTCAATGTTTGGTCCACAAACACAAACTCATCCAAACCACTTGGGTTGTTTTTATACGACACAGGAAATCTCGTTCTTAGAGAACGCAACACAAATGGTTTCATTTTGTGGCAAAGCTTTGATTTCCCAACAGATACCCTTCTTCCTGATCAAAGTTTCACAAGGTACATGACTCTTGTTTCCTCCAAAAGCGACAACAGATATTCATCTGGCTTCTACAAGCTTTTTTTCGACAATGGCAATCTTCTTCGTCTTCTCTTCGATGGCCCTCAAGTTTCAAGTATATATTGGCCAGATCCTTGGCTCCGTAGTTGGGAAGCTAGGAAATCATCGTATAACAATAGCAGGGTTGCAAAACTAGATGTTTTGGGGAACTTTAGTTCTTCCGATGGTTTTACTTTAAAGACAAGTGATTATGGGACATCGCTCCAACGAAGATTGACCCTTGATTTTGATGGTAATGTTCGTTCTTATAGTCGACATCATGGACAAGAGAAGTGGTCGATTTCAGGGCAGTTCCTCCAACAACCTTTTAAAATACATGGAATTTGTGGACCTAATAGCATTTGCATTAACAATCCAAGAACTGGTAGAAAGTGTTTGTGTATTCCCGGTTATAGCAGAATCGATAATCAAAATTGGTCTCAAGGGTGCAAACCAAACTTCCAACTTTCATGCAATAACAAAACAAAGTTAGAGACTTACTTCCAACGTTTACCCCATGTCGAGTTTTCTGGATATGATTATCAGTTAAAAGCAAATTACACTTATAAACAATGTAAGCATTTATGCTTGCGAGTGTGCCAATGTGTAGCCTTCCAGTATCGCTTGGTGAGGGATCAGGGTATATCTTATTGCTATCCAAAGACACAATTACAAAACGGGTATAGTTCTCCTGAATTTCGAGGATCCATTTATTTACGATTGCCAAAACGAAAACATGCTTTTTACAATGAGAATGTTATAAAAAATGGAAGCTTGGTTTGTTCAGGAAATACTGGAGTACAACAACTAAAAAGATCATACGTCAAAGGCAAAAAAAATGGATCACTTAATTTTATGCTTTGGTTTGCAACTTGCTTGGGAGTAATTGAGGTATTGTGCTTCTTTATTGCGGGATGCTTCTTATTTAAGAATAGGAAGCACTCCGCTACAAAGAAACAAGGCTACATTCTTGCAATAGCCTCAGGATTTCGAGAATTCAGTTACTCTGAATTGAAACAAGCAACAAAAGGATTCAGTCAAGAGATTGGAAAGGGTGCTGGAGGAACTGTATATAAAGGTTTATTATCTGATAATAGGGTTGTGGCTATAAAACGACTGCACGAAGCAAACCAAGGTGAAAGAGAATTCCTTGCGGAAGTAAACATAATTGGAAGGCTCAACCATATGAACTTAATTGCCATGTTGGGGTATTGTTTAGCCGGAAAACACAGATTGTTGGTTTTAGAGTTCGTAGAAAAGGGCTCTTTAGCTGAAAATCTCTCATCAAATGCTCTTGATTGGGGTAAGAGGTATAACATCGCTCTAGGAACCGCAAAGGCTCTTGCCTATTTACATGAAGAATGTTTGGAGTGGATTTTGCATTGTGACATAAAGCCTCAAAACATACTTATTGACTCTGATTACCGACCCAAAATAGTAGATTTTGGGTTGTCTAAGCTATTACATAGGAACAATCTTAATAATTCAAGTTTCTCAAGGATGAGAGGAACAAGAGGTTACATGGCACCTGAATGGATTTTCAACCTGCCAATCACTTCCAAGGTAGATGTTTATAGCTATGGAATTGTAGTGTTGGAGATGATTACCGGAAAGAGTTCAACAGCATGTATCCAAATCACAGATAATGGAATAGTGTCACATAACGAGAGGTTAGTAACATGGGTTAAAGAGAAAAGAAGGAAAGAATCAGAAGTGGGAGGGTGGATTGAACAAATAGTTGACCCTGCATTGGGGTTAAATTATGACATTGTTCAATTGAAGACCTTGGCAGGGGTGGCTTTGGATTGTGTAGAGAAAGAGAAAGATGTGAGACCGACCATGAGTCAAGTTGTTGAGAGGCTCCAAAGTCATGAGCAAGATTCTTGATTGTTTGCACAAAGAAGAGTTATGTATATCATGGTTGTTAGTTCTCCTATATATCAAATTTGTTGAGCAATTCTTTTTTAATCACGATCGAAAATAAAAAATATTTGGGTGCACACACAAATGTGAAAAATTAAAAGAAAAATAAACTAGTCACATCAGTTTTTTACTTTTATCTTTAAATTTTTCTTAGAGATTTACTTTTTCCACCCTATGCCTTTCCTAGCGCGCATTATTTTTTTCCATTTTTACCCTTGGTCTAGATTTCGTTTTCTGGAATCGATTGTTAGAATTTTGCAGATGGTATCTGGATTTTAAAATTCGGAATTGTTTTCTTCCAGAACTTTTACAATTTTAAGCTTTAAAATTCGTAAAATAAAATGCAAATAAAGTAAAAAAAAACATAAATAAAAAGACACAAACATAAAAACAACCCATTTTATTAATATATGAACAATACATTACAATAATTTTCAAGCTTTTTAAGCTTGTTACATAAGATCGTAAATCTATTTCTAATCTCCTAAGAGCCTAACCACTGCTATGTGATAGGACATAGCAGTAGTTTCCCTATTGGAGGGCAACGAGAGGAGAAGGAGGGAAGAGGAAGGCGGGAAGAAGAAACCAATGCCCCTGAGGGAGGTAGGGGGTTCTCGAACTTATGACTAGACAGACCAAGCTAAGAACCACCCTGACCCACATGACCCCAAATGAATCACGCTTCTTTGCAGCGCGGTTCCATCCTCATTGACCGTTAATAAAAACCCTGAAAGTTTTCAACAAGGCCCTTATCTATGAAAGGCTAACGATGGAAAACCATGGTTGTAGAAGGAAGAAGAGGAGGAGAGGGTGGGAGAGGATGGTGTGAGAAATGATGGGGTTTGGAAGGCTATTTATAGGGAGGGGGTCAAAAACGGTTGGGAGGTCATAAATGTAGTCAAAAAACGTGGTAAAACACGTTTTTTGACTTGACCACCGACAAAAATATGTGGTGCAGACCAACGGCCATGACACTGATGCAGTCCGGAAAATACAATCTGGAATGCACCTTTGGTTTTCGGAATATATTTTTCGGATTAACACGATAATGGTGAACGACGGAAAAGTTGGCACTTCTTGTAGGGTTAAGGAAGTTCCGGATTGTATAATCCGGAAAGCTTCAGCATTGGATTCTTTTGAAAGAGAGTCATTAATGTAGGTTTGGACGGTTACAACCACTAACACGTTTTCATTGACTGTAATAATGACCTATGACTTGTTTTAGGCTATAAATAGGCTTCCATCTTCAACAAATACCTTCATTCTTCACTTCACCTCTTTTCTTCCATTTTCTTCAAATGTTTTTAGTTTTTTAGGGGTGTCGGTGGTGTCATGGTCATTGTTGACCGTTCATATGAACCCTACAATTGCATTGCAGCGTGTGTGGGGTTCATATAACGGTCAACAGAGACCCTTGACATCAAAGAAAGACACAAAAAAGCAACAAACATCGGTTCCGGAATTCGTTTTCCGGATATCACTAACAATCTGGTCCGGATTATAGAATTCGGACCAGGGGCATTTTTGGAAATTTTACAGGGCGCGCGAGAAGGCAGCAAAGTGGGAAAAGTAAATCTCTTTTTCTTATTCACGTGTGTACCTATATTTTTTTATTTGTATTTATGACCAACTAAGACTTACTCAACATTGATATTAATAGAATTTTCAATCAACGTTGGGAGAGTGAAACTAGTTGAAATGTTTGTTTTCTCATAAAATGAAATAATTATAAGGAGCAATGCTCTTAAGGAGCAATGCTCTTAAGCAGCAATGTTGTCCCTAATTAAATCTCAAGTGTTGATGTTGTTATGTTTTCTCAATGTTATGCCACCCTGCTTAACATTTTAGTTAGCCATGATCTATACGAGTATGTTTGCTCCACAAGTAAAATTGAGGTTGTGCGTCTGTTGGAACATGTGTGGAAATTGAGTAAAAAGACTAAACACAAATTCTCATGTTGGGTAGAACTAGTGTTGTGTGAATTGAAAAAAGTGGAAGTCCCACATCGGATGGAACACACACATTAGTAGTGTTTATATAGTAGGGGTGTACCTCTAATTAATGGGGGTACATAAGCACGAGAGAAAAATATATATTGATATATATATTTTATTATTTGGAAATGATAAATTAAATAATTAATTTAATCATTATTAGAAAGTGCTTTCTTACTCCCCAAGTTTTGCTAAAATATTTTGTAACGCAATCTAGAATATTTTGGTACTTGATCTGAAATATATTTTGGTACATAATATAATATATTTTTGTACTCAATATAATATATTTTGGTACTCAATTAAGATATTTTTGTACTAGATCTAATATGTGAATTACTTAATCGCAAAGTAATATGTTACTTGTTCCCAAAGTTTCTCATATTACTTGTTCCCAAAGTTTCTCACTTATTAGTTGTGAATTTTCCCTATAAATAGAGAACTCACATAGTGCATTCCACACACCGAAAAGAATTTCATTGAGTTGTCGGGAATTCTTTTCTTCTCTTCTCCCTCCGACTTGTGTTAACAAGTTTCTTCTGCTTCTACTCCTTTCTGTCCCTTTCGGTTTCAAATAGAGCGGTTACGTACCGTATCGAGCGGCTTCGATCAATCGATTGAACCATATTTTAAGAGTGTTCTTAAGACCATAGTCCCTTCTTCGGTTTAATGTCCCTTCGGAATTAAGAGTGGTCTTAAGTTCATAGTCCCTTCGGAATATAGAGTACTATTAAGATCATAGTCCCTTTTCGTAATACTAATGTCCCGTCGGAATTAAGAATGATCTTAACAGTATATAAATTATTTCAATAATTTTCTATTTAATTAGAATGGTGGTAACACCATATTGAGTGGTCGTAGTGCCATATTGATGTTTTGGAGAAGTTAAAGTTAGAATGGTGGTAACACCATATTTGAGTGGTCTTAGCACCATAATAGAGTGGTAACAATACCATATTAAAGTGGTTTCAGTATTAAAGAGTGGTCTTAGTACCATATTTGAAGGTGTAATTCTCGAACGGTTTTCTACAGTGCAGTAGTTAACCGCACAGTTGTAGCTGGGCTTGTTTTATCCTGGAGGCGGCGTGGTTGATAGTCTACCTTGCACAACTTTGGGTAGTGCCACGAAACGTCTTAAAGAGAGCGACCTGGTCGTGACTCAACCTAGTAACAACTTCGGTAGATAATAGAATTTGGAAATCCGAATACAATAGTTTGGAAATCCAAAAACAACAATTTTAAGACGTTTCGATCTGCTATATCTACCGAAGAAGTTACTTATTGAGGTTCAATTGTCCCTAAATACAAGAAGGATAAATCAAGCTATAGAATTACATCTTTTGACTGAAACGACGAAGTAGTTGTTGTTTTTATACAACAACAGTAAAATCCATCGGAAAACAAGTCCCTAAATACAAGAATGATAAATCAAGCTATAGAATTACATCTTTTGACTGAAACGACGAAGTAGTTGTTGTTTTTATACAACAACAGTAAAATCCATCGGAAAACAATATTGATCTTATTTGACATTAAAACCACATTCGAACTATTTTATGCCGCATGGCTTGTTTACCTTTCATTCATATTAATAAAGAATGTGACTTCTGTGGTTGCAAAAGAATTTTTGGCAAATGCGTACAAGTATGAACCTTACTTATGACGTCAGTATTGCTATCAAAAAGCCAACATATGCAGCGAATGGTCATTATTAAAGAATGGATGGTAATGTTCTCATAATTTGATGCAATTAGTTGGGATGGATTCGGATGTGACATTAGTGAATTGCTCTTGGAATAACCATATGGAGAAATGCACAAATTCATAAATTTGAGCACTGGTTAATCGTTTAAAGAAATTATATGAGAAATTTGTTCAAAATATTTGAAACAAATATTAGAAAGAATCTGAATTTCAGATTTCTATTGAATAAGACTGAGTTGACTCAGACTTAAAGAGAGACTTGTGTACCATTCACTCTTGTCAGGAAAAGACTTCGCATTGATGTTCAAAATTAAAATTCTCCTTCTATTTTAGTCGTGCGATTTTAATATTTGACATATCAAAATTGATCACGAACAAGTGTTTAATTTTAAACTTGAGTAACTTGGACTTAATTCCAACGTTATATGATTAGACAATTTTATTTATTGCAGTCAAGATATATGAACCAAAAGTTCATATAAATCAGAATTTAGAGAATATGAATCTCTAAACATAATAATTTATGATATGTGTGAATTTGATGACACATAAATTAGAAATGATAAAATGATGTTTTTATCATATTTATTGATGACTGTGAATTTTGGAAAATAAAATTGATATGCTTGAATGTTCAATTTTTATAACGAAAATTGAAATTTATAGAGTACCCAAGTCTAAGAACAAAATTTCTAATTAAGAAATTTTTGAAGAAAAGACAATCCAACTTGTCTTATTTTTGAACTTGGGATTGTCTGAACTATATTTGGATTCTGGACCCCGAGAGTTGAACTCACTAGTAGAGCCTATGAATGTGTATTCATTAGGTATGCGATAAATAACGAAACATATAGGTTTTATGACTTAAATGTTAAAGTGATCATAGAATGTAAAAGATGTCGATTTCTATGTAAATGTTTACCCCTTTAACTAAAGAATAGTGGGGGTACTAGTGGGGGCTCTAATGGGAGCACGCCACTAGTGGGGGCAAAATAAATTCCCTTCTAAAAATTAAGAACTAGTGGGGGCACTATATCTAATCACATTCATGTCATTAGAAATAGTTATGAAAACATCATACGAGATGTTATAGAACCTCAAGGAGGTAAGAAAGCTAAAAATGCTAAAGAGTATGAACTTGGTTTATACATTGGAAGAAGATTCATTAAGCCTTAAAGAAGTTATATCCTCATTGGATGCTGAATTATGACAAAAAGCAATAAACGATGAAATGAATCTTCTAGAGTCTAACAAAACATGACACTTGGTTGACTTGTCTCATAGTTGCAAAATCAATCGGTTGTATTTGGATTTTGGAAAAAGGAACTAAAACCTGATGGTACGGTTGATGAATACAAGGCTCTCCTTGTAGTCAAAAGTTTTAGACAGAGAAAAATATAGACTTCTTCGACAGTCATTCACCAGTCACGAAAATCATATCCATAAGAGTACTAGTCCCTTTAGTTGCCGTTCATAACTCGATAGTACTCCAAATGGATGTGAAAGTTGCCTCTTTTTATGGTGAAATAGAAGAAGAAATCTATATGAAACAACCTGAAAGTTTTGCGATTCATGGACAAGAAAACAAGGTCTGTAAGTTAGATAATTATTTGTATGGTCTAAAATAAACTCTTAAGGAATGACATGAAAAATTTGACATTCTAATGCTATCGAATGAGTATAAAGTGAATGAAAGTGACAAATAATATTTGCACGATCATAAGTCTCTATAAACACGATTTGCTCATATTTGATTTAAAGATTCATGTTATGAATTATATAAAATCATTGTTTATCAATAACATTGATAAGAAAGACCTAGACAAAGTTGAAGTTCTTAAGGAAATATTATTATTTCACCGTAAACCTGCAATCATATATTATGATCCAAGTGTAAGAACACTTGAGATGGAGTTAAACAAATAAAATATGCGAGCATCATTGGCAGTCCTTAGGTAAGCCACTGAATGTATTAGACCCGACATTGCCGATGTCGTAAAACTCTTGTGCAAATTTACTAGTAGACGGATGAGAAGCATTGCCATGCTATAGAAAGAGTCATGAGGTGCCTTAAGAAGATTATGACTCTAAGATTACTTCACTAGGAGTAACCTATTGTACTTAAATGGTACAAGATATAAAATAGAACATCTTTCAGATGAATATTTAGCGACTAGTGTTTGCATATTGAGCATCACTAGAGGAGTTGTTTGTTAAAACAAATGATATTGACTCAGTCCACTGTGGAATGAATCTGAGATGAGAACACTAGAGAAAACTAGTGGAGAAGCAAGTTGACAAGATGCTTGCTAATTGAGATCCCTTAGTGGATAAAACTGTTTCCAGAAGTGTTAATTCATTGTGATAGTCTGCAGCTATTACAAAAATTGAGAATCGTTAGAGACGATAATTAAGGCATGAACACATAAAGGATTAGAGAGCTAGCTACTCTCAAAAGGAACGGTTAAAGTAGATCATGTACGTACTGATGAAGAATTAGTTAATCCTTTGACGAAAGGAATTACTAGAAAGAAAGTCCTAAACACATCCAATAGGATGGGACTAATGCCCAAAGGTCACAAGTGATGGTAACCCGACCTACATGACTGGAGATCCCAAGAAATAGGTTCAATGGGTAATAACAAGTCACAAGTGATAGAACATGCTATATTAAAAGTAAGAAAGCATGATTCCTGCAGCGATAAAAGGATGAGATAATAGAAACTCTTAATGAGATCTATACTCTATTTGGAGTGGAGTACATAGCTACAGGAGTACTCTTGATAGACTCACCTATACGAATGTGGAACTAAGGCTGGTTCCTATGGGATTCGGGGCAGAATACCTAGAGCGTTCGTTAAACCGGGATACACGTGCAAGGCCATAAACGCACGGGCTTTTAGAATACACCTTATGAAAAGGTTTGTGTGTGGGTTCTATGTCTGAGATAGAGTTCAATGCTGTAAGCAACTCTTGTTAATCAGAATTTTACCCGCTATGCAGAGGTTCAAGTTGTAGGCGACACCTTTGTTTACTAGCAAATCTTATGGAGACGTCTTTGACGTTATTTCTGAAACCATTTTTTAAATTCAAGTGGGGGATTGTTGGAACATGTGTGGAAATTGAGTAAAAAGACTAAACACAAATTCCCATGTTGGGTAGAACTAGTGTTGTGTGAATTGAAAAAAGTGGAAGTCCCACATCGGATGGAACACACACATTAGTAGTGTTTATATAGTAGGGGTGTACCTCTAATTAATGGGGGTACATAAGCACTAGAGAAAAATATATATTGATATATATATTTTATTATTTGGAAATGATAAATTAAATAATTAATTTAATCATTATTAGAAAGTGCTTTCTTAGTCCCCAAGTTTTGCTAAAATATTTTGTAACGCAATCTAGAATATTTTGGTACTTGATCTGAAATATATTTTGGTACATAATATAATATATTTTTGTACTCAATATAGTATATTTTGGTACTCAATTAAGATATTTTTGTACTAGATCTAATATGTGAATTACTTAATCGCAAAGTAATATGTTACTTGTTCCCAAAGTTTCTCATATTACTTGTTCCCAAAGTTTCTCACTTATTAGTTGTGAATTTTCCCTATAAATAGAGAACTCACATAGTGCATTCCACACACCGAAAAGAATTTCATTGAGTTGTCGGGAATTCTTTTCTTCTCTTCTCCCTCCGACTTGTGTTAACAAGTTTCTTCTGCTTCTACTCATTTCTGTCCCTTTCGGTTTCAAATAGAGCGGTTACGTACCGTATCGAGCGGCTTCGATCAATCGATTGAACCATATTTTAAGAGTGTTCTTAAGACCATAGTCCCTTCTTCGGTTTAATTTCCCTTCGGAATTAAGAGTGGTCTTAAGTTCATAGTCCCTTCGGAATATAGAGTACTATTAAGATCATAGTCCCTTTTCGTAATAGTAATGTCCCGTCGGAATTAAGAATGATCTTAACAGTATATAAATTATTTCAATAATTTTCTATTTAATTAGAATGGTGGTAACACCATATTTGAGTGGTCGTATTGCTATATTGATGTTTTGAAGAAGTTAAAGTTAGAATGGTGGTAACACCATATTTGAGTGGTCTTAGCACCATAATAGAGTGGTAACAATACCATATTAAAGTGGTTTCAGTATTAAAGAGTGGTCTTAGTACCATATTTGAAGGTGTAATTCTCGAACGGTTTTCTACAGTGCAGTAGTTAACCGCACAGTTGTAGCTGGGCTTGTTTTATCCTGGAGGCGGCGTGGTTGATAGTCTACCTTGCACAACTTTGGGTAGTGCCACGAAACGTCTTAAAGAGAGCGACATGGTCGTGACTCAACCTAGTAACAACTTCGGTAGATAATAGAATTTGGAAATCTAAATACAATAGTTTGGAAATCCAAAAACAACAGCGTCGATATAGACGTGGGCAGTCAAATATCAATCGAATGAGATTTTTTTTCTTCTTCTTCAGGAATTGAATTATTTTCCCAAATATTAAGTTAAGCTTTTTGGTAGCCAATTTCTAAACTGTACAACTTGAGAGTGTAATTTTAGCCACAACTGTAAATTTGTTGAATACACTTCCAGAAACCAATCCCTTGTTTGCAGAGACAACGTTAATTATTGCAAAAACATCTTTAAGCTTGAATTGATCTCTCTTGGTCGATGATGGGACTACAACAATTTAAAGTTAATCTCTGATTCGATATTCAATCACTAATTCATTTGATTGGTATCACATAAATTAGAAAGAAAATGGCAAAGAGGCAAAATTAAAAGTAAACAACAAATCATACAATTTCTTAGCAATTGAATGAAACAAGCATATGAAAAAAGGTAACGATTGAAGAATTGGAAGCAAAGATACCCACATCAAAATCAAATATACCCCATTGAAATGAATCCAAAAAATCACTTAATTTCATTTTCAAGTGCAAAGCAAAAACGAATCGGAACACATAGAAAAGTTTTCCGAAATTTTAGTGGGGTGAAGTCTTAATGACTAATATTCTGGAAATCTTTGCTTGGCAAATTTTTTTTTGTAGGGGTGAAGTCAAATGATAAAAAGGTAAAATTGGAATTTTTTTATGATTTGTAAGGGTGAAAGTATAAGTGTAGGGGTACAAGGTAAAATTTCCTCATTGTGATATGGATCTACTCTGGCCCAATGCGTTTTAAGTTGGATAGGGCCACAACATGACCTAAAAGAAAAGTGATGTAAATTTACTTTTCCACCCTCTTTTCTTCTCGCACGCCCTATTCGGATTATAAAATCTGAAAAACATAGAGGGTTTTTGAAGGTGTTTAAACGTGTTTTGGAGGGTGTTTAATGCTATTTCGATTATAAAATCCAGTATGGCGCGTGAGAAACTAGTAGAGTGGAAAAAGAAGCTACCAAAAGTGATTGCTCCAAAGGCCATTCCAGATACTCAACCCTTTAAAATAAGTCGATCGAGAATTACGTTCTGATCAAAAAGAAAATGATCGGGTTGTTATGCTCAATAAATTTTATGCGACCAAAAGTTAAGATCCAATAAATTCAAAGAAGTTTTGAGAAATTAGAGGAGTCAATAAAGCAACCTCCTAATAGGAATACGAGTTGGCCAAACACAGCCTATTTTTGCAATTTAAGCCGGTAGATTAGGTTGGATTGGACAGTCTAAACACCTTTAAAATTGAGCCTAGTAATAGGTTTATAATGTCTATTGGAATCATTCATCTCAATGCTTCTCAATATGTTTTTTTTTTTTGGGTTAAATATGTTTTTGGTCCCTACAAATATTTCAAATTTTCGTTTTAGTCCCTCTAAAATTTTCCTTCAACATTTAGTCCCTATAAAATTTTCAATCACTACTTTTGGTCCCTATTTTTAATTTAATTTTTGTATTTTTTAATGAAATTGTGCAGAAATGTGTAAAATATTCTAAAATAATTTCCTAAAAAAAATTAGAATTTTTTAACAAAACACAAATTAAATATGAATTTTTAATCGTAAAAAATATAAAAATTCATATTAAATTCTTGTTTTGTTAAAAAATTCTGAATTTTTTTTGGAGTGATTCTTATAATATTTTAAATTTTTCTAGAAAATTTTATTAAATAATATGAATTCTACATATGAGTTTACTTTAAAAGAGGGACCAAA
Source organism: Medicago sativa (assembly GCF_051527215.1). Taxonomy (NCBI): domain Eukaryota; kingdom Viridiplantae; phylum Streptophyta; class Magnoliopsida; order Fabales; family Fabaceae; genus Medicago; species Medicago sativa. The sequence goes on along the minus strand of NC_140751.1, from coordinate 64,724,351 downwards.
AGTGAAGATTGAAAATTTTATAGGGACTAAAAGTTGAAGGAAAATTTTAGAGGGACTAAAACGAAAAGTTGACATATTTATAGGGACCAAAAACATATTTAACCCTTTTTTTTTTAGGAAATTAAATTAACCCACTTAAATTGATTGGCACTGGAGAGAATCGAACCTGAGACCTCGAGGAGGAGCACACTCCCGGATCCCAAGTCAATATCACTAGGTCAACCCAAGTGGGTATGCTTCTCAATATGTTAATTAGTGAATATGTTAATTATGACTGCCTAATACTCTAGTTAGTCTTTTTTCTTTACCATATTATAGATGCAAAGTTTCTAACTCCTTGTATTGGCTATTAATCTCTATTGAGAAACACGTTGGGCACATAAGATAGATTCTCCCCCTTTAACTGAATTTTCTAATAGACATATTATTGATTTTCTATTTACATCTATATATTCTTGAGGCATATACGGTTGGTTTTTGATTCAATACTTGCTGGTCTTCTTAAGAGTTACTAGTACTTATTATTTTTTACCATTATGAGTTACTTAATCATGCCATATAAAAAAAAAAATTTGAAGGAAATACATAACCTTGGTGAAAACCCGCAGAATGACTAGTGACTAGAATAAAAATCCAGAATGTGTTGCTGAATTTGGAGTCATAAAATTGTGTTATTATTTTCCTTTTTTACATCCAAATATCCCATTTTAAGCTGGAAAAAACTTCATTATTCGACATAACAAAATTAAGAATAAAAGGCTTTGCTAAATCAATTATTGGAATCTTCTTGTACTGCTGGAACACCAACAATTAGAATAGACAAATTGCATTTTCAATTATGTAGTGAACATTAAATCGTCCAAACTTCCTTCAAAAAATTAAATCGTCCAATCTTATAAAACCCAAGAATTCACATATAAGAATTCTCATCAAATGATAGTTATAGTGACTGAATACATGTGCACCCTTATTTAACATGCTAGTTATACGCACACAACATAAATTTAAAAATAGAAAAAGAAATCACATGAGCAATGAAAAAACCATAATCACATGTCACATTGTATTCAGCCCCCATAGGTTTCTTCAACATCAGAGAAGTTAAACCAAACCTCTACTCTTCAAACACTCAACTGCATCCTTGATAATTTGTTCTGCTGGAGTGAACTCTAACCCTAAATCAATGAGCTTCTTTGATGCATTCTTTGCTCTCAACAATCCAGGTTGAGTATCCGTCGGTATCCTATAATAATTATGTACAATCCTTATATTTAATTTACTCGCTAATTTTTACCAAATCGGTTATAAACCTTAGATTTGGATATTCTACAACCGTCGCACAATGCAGTGGACGTTAGAGGCGTTTGATTTTGATAGAAAAAATTTTCTCATTAAATCTACGGCTTTATAGACCACTGCATTGTGAAGAAGTTGTAGTTTGTAGATGATCTCTACACATAAATCATCTCAAACACATGAATGAATGCATATAAATGTAAATAAATTTTTTTTTGGTGAAAAATCTAAATATTAAATGTTCAATCGAAATTATGTAATTGTGCAAATTCAAATAATTTTTGAAGTTGCATTGCATGCATAGTAATTTATGAAATGTACTTGTTTAATTGTTGTAATTAAGTGAATTTTGTCCAAAATAAATGTAACTGTGTGAAATATACTCACTTTGCCACATTATATTCAGGGTATAACTCTGCAACCAAATTCACAAAATCACTATAGTGACGAATAGCTTCCACACACAAATGCCTTCCGGATGCTTTCTTTTGTTCAAATCCCAAAATATGTGCCAAAGCTATGTCTTTAAAATGAGCCATTCCCATGAAGAAGTCCTCATATGTCTCTTTGTCACCTATAATAAGAAGGTCCAAATACCTCATTCTAGTAGCTTATAAAATTTGTATTTTACACGAAGTCAAATTAGACGTGTAACTATGCTAAGTTTGACATCTAATGTCAACGTATCATAATCATATAGTATAAGATTGGCCTAAATGTCAAGCAGCTAATGCAGGGTTTTAGGCCTCAGAAAAAATTTAAAAAAATTTCTCAAAAAATTTTTAATAATAAAACTTTAATGTGGCACAGATGTTTGTGTTCATTAACACTATTTTTGGAACTGCTGATTCTTTGAGGAAAGATAGCTTGAAGGAAAGAATCACAAATTTCAAGAATCCTTCTTTAGTTTGGTTGCTCAACCAAGAGAATGGAAAGATCACTTTTTGCTGGGATCCACCAAAGATTCCCTTCCGATCCAATATGAGAAGAAAGGCTAGAGAAACATCAAGTCTTTTGAAAAAGACAAAAAAGACCTTATGCCAAATATGCAATTATTTTGGTTTTTTATTATTTTTAGGGGTGTTCGCGGTGCGGTTTGGATCGGTTTTGAGGCAAAATGTCAACCGATCCAAAATAAAAATCACATGCGGTTCGGTTTGGTTTGGATGAGTTTTCTAAAAAAATCCGAACCGAACCGATCCAAATATATGCGGTTTTATTTGGATCGGTTTTTGGATATCCAAAATGCAAAATATATTTTTTTATTTACTCTTTTTTTAAAAATATTATTTTTTTATTAATATTAATATTACATAAACATGGTAAAAATAATAGGTTTGATGCAAAATAAATTAAAAAATTAAAATTATAGTATGAAAATTATCATGGTAAAAATAATAGGTTTGATGCAAAATAAATTAAAAAATTAAAATTATAGTATGAAAATTATCCATTATTTTTGAAACATATGAAGTAATAATAATATAGATTAAATTAGTGGAATATATAAGATTACAATTTAATAATGATTATAATAATGCAATATATAATACTAATAAAAGAATAAATAAGTATTAATATTTATTTTTGCGGTTCGGTTCGGTTTTGAAAAAGTGATCCGAAATCCGATCCGATCTTAGCGGTTTTTACAAAAGAACATCCAAACGCATCCAAATATATTCGGTTTTTTGCGGTTTTCGGTTTTTTTGGATCGGTTTGCGGTTTTATTTTGGATCGGTTTGGATTTGAACACCCCTGATTATTTTTAATTACATAAATCAAAGATGGATCAAAACATGTATTATATTCATATTCATATATTTGTATTATATTTGTCGAAACACGCATCTATCTATATTAAAATATATTTTATTTATATAAATTGAGTTTATTAGTTATATTCTATATATTTTTATATAAAGGACATTTATGTCATTTGAAAGTTATATATCTTTCTTTCCTCTCACTTTCTAATCCACTTTCATTCCTACCAAACAACCAAATAATCATCTCACTTTCCACCCACTTTCTACTTACTTTTAATCCTTTAACAATCATTCCTTCTACTTTCTTTCCTTTTACTTTCTCATCTCATCCAAACAAAGCCTATGATTAGAGGCTCGTATACTCTCTGAACCAAATTTAAACCTTAAACTTAAAAATAATTAGCACAGTTTGTGATTAATTTACCTTTGAGAACACCAGCAAGTACAGCCATGCTTGAGTTAATTCTTGGTGGAATCAAAGGGCCCAAAGCTGTACCAGGGTTAATCATCACCACATCAAAACCAGTCTCCTTAGCAAATTCCCAACCAGCTTTTTCTGCTAGTGTCTTTGCAATGGGGTAGTATAACTGGTCCACAAATAATGTAAACCTTATCAATTAATTTGCCATCGGATGGGTAAAATTTATTTTAGTTTCTAAAAATTAAATGAAAATTTGGTTATATTATATTCCAACATGTGGTGATGAATTATTAAAAAAAAGTTTAACCTTTCACATCATAAAGGGTACACCATCAATAAAATTTGGCCATTTATTTTTAGAGGAGTTGGATTTTCAATTATTGAATAAGATCGTCGAGAAATACTTATTTTGTCACAAGACTAAATGTATAATTTTTATGCACACAAATAATGAGACATTTGTCCAATTAATTTTATTTTTTATTATTAGAAAAAATGTCTCTTTGTATATGTGTCTAAACATTATACATATGGTCGTGTGACCATAAAAAGACTAGCTCAAGATTGTAGGGTATGATTTCATCTTTCGTGGGCTCTTGTAACTTACCACGATCAAGGCAAGCCTCATTATTTAATAATGAGGTCATCACATCGACAGTGGAAGTTAAACTTACAACCTTATAACTTACAGGTGAATCGGTTCCTTACTAGTTGAGTCAACATATCTTTCCATTTTTAAAACATAATTTTGCTACCTCTTTATACTTTAATTCATGTTTCACTTTCTATTTTTTTCTTAAAGAAAGATAATGTTTCACTTTTGTAAAGTATATTTTGTAATGAGTTGCAATTGCAAGAGCTTTATTTTAGTAGATATCAATTCATCTATTATTTGTCATACATAAATTATTATACACATTATTAGACCATCAATATTTAATATTCTTTAATATTTGTGTAAAATGTCAAAGGGTTGTACTCCCTTGGATATATTTCGTTTATCTTGAAAAAATGTTTAAAAAAATGCTATAACAAATGTCTTTATACATTGTTTAAGCATTTAAAAGAGGTAATTTTATATAAAAAATTATATAATTATTATTTTTTTATGCATTTGACTTTTACTTTGGAAATAAAATTTCTTATTTTGGATTTTGTAAACAATACTTATATAACATTTATTAGCATAATTCAACACACTTTTATTGATTTGTTAAAATGTTCATGAAAGCCACAAAATTCATATGAAACTCGTATGATTTGATGGAACCTATATAAATTTTAATCAATTATTAAATATGTGTTAAAAAATATTTATTAAAATTTGTATTGTTAGTGTTTTTCGTATATGGTTGGATGTGTGGAGGAGTGTAAAAGAGAGTGCATTATTGAGCAACCAGTGTCCCAAAATGAATTCATCGTCATGCAACACGTAGAGCACATCGAGCAACTAAAGGCTAAAGGCTAAAGTCCTTTTCATTCTTTCATTTTTCATTTGTAAATCCAAAATAGAGGACACGTGGTGTATTGATTTAATTATTTAAGCTTTTTGAAAAGAAAAATAAGTAGAAAAATACATATTCAAATTTGTCAATAACAATATACCCAAAAAAAGTCGTCAATAACTTTTTGTTTTTATTTTTGCTCAAAGATTCTTCATTGTATCACTCACACAATAGAGGACACGTGTTTTTATTATTCTACAATTCTTAATAATGTAGGTACTTTTCATATATCAAATTTCTATTTTAAATTCTATGTTAGTGAAATTAAACTAGAAGCAATTTATTTTAATCTAATGATCAACACTTGTTTGGACACAAATTTAAATAAAAATGAATTAGGCTAGGCTCATACACATCAAATTATATATTGTTTACTTACTTAAAAAATATGCTTTGTTTAATTCGTTTTTCTTTTATTTTTATTCATTCATGTATGTGTCCATAACTTTTATATTTAGGTTTGTGACCAAATAAGAATTGGCCATACAATTTTCTCAAAAGATATAAATATTTAGGATGTATAAAAACACATGTTTTAGTACATCACAAAATTCTACATTGCTTGAGAATTTGAGACCAATAATAACTTTATAAACAACACTACTATTCCTTAATTTAGCGAAACACTTTTTGTAAAGGACAAAATTAAAAAAGCCTCTTGAAGATCCAAAAATTGGAACATCATCAATGTGACTTTGAGTGTGAGAAACATTTTCCTAAATTAGTGCTATAAATTGATCTCTATTCCTCCTATCCACTAGGGGTGAACTTTTATTTTTTATATCAATAGTGATAAACTTTAGAGACAAATAAAAAGGGCTTAATCACAATGACAATATTAGTCTGCTTTTTAATCAAACATATTGTTACAAAAAAATCAATTATAACTGAAAGTTAAACTAGAAAAGAAAAGAAGAAAAAAAAAACTCACCTTCTTTTCCTTGCAATATTCAAGGTCCGTCCAACAATCCTCTGCCTTAATCTTATCAGCAGGCCAACTAGGACTCGGTATAATGGCGGAGATCGACGACGTCGCCACCACACGCTCCACTCCTGCTTCCTTAGCCACCTTTAACACGTTAACCGTTCCTTGAATTGCCGGTTCCAAAATTTGCTTCTGCATTTATAATAATACAACACCAAAATTAATTAATGTGGACCATATAAAATTGAACCATACAAATTTCATAAAATTTTAATAAATTGTTTTTGAACCTCGGGGTCTTTGACTTCACCGATGATGTTAGGACATGCAAGGTGTATAACGCCGGCACAACCTTTTACGGCGGCCGCGATAGAGTCACTATTAAGAAGATCCATTTCAAAAAATTTGAGACGAGTCTTTGCTCCTTCCATTGCTTCTAAATGCTTTGTCTCATTTTCATCCTCTGTAAATTATGTGTCACAACATTCATCGTTCGTCAAACGTACCTTAGTGCATGCATAAGTTGAGTTTGTGAACATTAATTCTTGTGTTATTATGTAATGATTATTCATTTATTATCATGTGAGGAGAAGAAATAAGTTAAACTTGTGCAATATACATATAGTGGCTAACCAAGATCTTGGATAGTGGCATGGACGGTGTAGCCGCGTTCGAGGAGGAGGCGAACCACCCATGATCCGATGGCTCCGCTGGCACCGGTGACACAAACTGACTTTGACATGGCTTATATCTTTGTTGTGAATTCTCTATTTAGTAATTCAAGATGTGGTGTTGAAGTGAGTAGAGATTCCATGTATATATAGGACTGGGAAAGCATTATGAAAGCGATGCATTGTTGGAAGTTCTTCACACGAGAGTTTGGAAATCTAACATTATTTTTAAATGATTATTAGAGATAAATTTTACATTACCGCATAAAATCGAGATTGTATTATCCGTAAGAACTAGCATAACTGGTATCACATATTATTAGATTGAATATCTTTCGTGATGTTCGAATTTGAATCTAAGATCTTCGACTTTGTATATATATGGATTTATAGTGATTGTCTACAAACAAACAAAAATCATGATTGCATAGGATTCCATTTATTTATCTATATACGCCTTCGTTCTAAATATTTTTTATATTGACAATCAAATTATAATCGTCATCATATCATTAAGAATATTTGACTTTTTTTTTTTGAATGAAAGAATATTTGATTTTAATCATAATTTTTTTCTACAAACACATAATACATATGATTTCTTTTTATATTAATGTTGGCTTAATGGCCTAATGACCAACACATACTCAAATAAAGACATTTAAAGAAGAAAATATGTTGATTGCGAGTTCAAACATGAAACATAATAAATATGACACAACTAAATAATTAGACTATAACAATGAGACATAATAAATATGAATTTAATTTGTTTAGAGTGTAAAGTGTGTAATATCAACTGTCAATTAAGAGATTGATAGTAGATATTTTACATACATCATAACAAATCAATCATAAATTTGATACAATAACAGTTTTATTTTCTCACTTTACACTTTATTAATCCAAATTTTACATTGTCACTCGATAATAAAACTAGCTATTAGATCATAAAAATTATTAAACTTTAACTCTTACTATTTCTAAATCACACATAATAAATGATTGTTGTGATTTGCTAAACTCATAAAAGGTATACAATCATCCCTTCTTTTCTTTTATTTTCTATACTTTTCATTTTGATTTTCAAACTGCCCAAGAAACAAAAGTGTTACTACTGGTGATGAGGTTGTGGAGAGAAATTGAGCCGGTCCCAAAACAAAACAGTGTCATATCATGACATTAGGACTCAGCAAAGGTCCCTACAATCAATGTCCTTATTGGCCTTTGCCCTGTAATTTTCATGACACGCGTTATCAAATCCTACAATTAGTGGTCAATTGCATCTAGTCGGTCATCCTAAACAGGGTCCACTATAAAGAATCCACTTCCTCAATTATAACATATGTAAAAAATATCGTCTAGTGATTTTAAGGAATTAAATATAAGGTAATATATTCCCCTAAAATAAGGTACTCTATTGATTAAGGGATTAAATATAGGACAATTCTCATAGTGTCATAAGTATAAATCCAATTCATTTTTTTTAGGGATAAATCCAATTCATTTAAGCACACTCGCAAAAATACACATTAATCAATATTTTTAACGATAACAACAATAAATTGACTTTTTTTTTTTCCTATTTCTACATTTTTTTTTCATTTGTGAGTGTCCTAAACCATTTTAATTTGTGGTTTTGAACACACAAGCATTGCTCTTAAATATAAAAATAAAGTTTTAAATAGATTAATCAAGTTGCAAAAGATGGAAATGAGGCATCCCAATAAAGTTGACACTCCTACTTCTTATTGGTTAAAATGTCTCCTCAATAGACCAAAACTCGGGAAATGAATAAACATGTGCAATTGTCTCGTTAAAAACATTATCAGGAAAATCCATTGAATAAAACCTGACAAACATCTTAGAGGACTAGATCTAAGGAAGAGTTTCTCATAATGAATAGGCGCAAGTAATTGTCTCGTTAAAACATTATCAGGAAAATCCATTGAATAAAACTTGACGAAGGAAAAAGAAAAAGGAAATAAAAGAGTGCAGCGCAAGCAAAGCCAAAAAAAGCTCAATGGAATCTAAAATATGAAAATTCACATTTGTTCCTAAAGAAACCTTGCTCTATACAAGTAGGTAAACTATAAGCAGCATTATCAAGGCAGTCCCGTAAAGCATTTCCTTCTCTATAGATATTAGAGATTTTAAAATGAAATTTTTAAATTAAAAATTAAATGAAGGCAGTTAGACAATCTTGTTTGAAGCTTCCAAGATACAATCTTTGGATTAGAAAAAGCTTGCTAAACGAGAATATAATCACATTTCGTCAAAAGGTTAATATAATAAAGAGGGTTAGAGATACTCCCTCCGGTCCTAAATATAAGCAAATTTAACTTTTTAGGTTCATTCCATTAATGATGTATGTGGTCCATATTATGAACCACATACATCATTAATTGAATGAACCTAAAAAGTCAAATTTGCTTATATTTAGGACCGGAGGGAGTACCAAGATTTGTATTTTTCACAAAATCTTTGATAAAGAAACCTCTAAAATCTTGGGACCGGATTCCCTGCAATGATTGTATGGTCCAGTGAAATCTCAATGCTTGAAAAAAATAAATGCATGAAAATTTAAATGTTGAAATAAGGAGTAACGGGAGCTTAATGGTGTAAATTTTTTCACTGGAAAAAATGGAGAGAATATCACCGGAGGAAATCAATTCCCCTAAAATCTTTAAATATCTCAGCACAAGTGGAGAGGCATGCTGGTTTCTATGACGGTAATGTAACGAATCTAGAAGGGGTGAATAAATTCCTTCAAAAAAATTACAAGTGGAAACATTTCTTTTTAAAAAATAGTTTGCAAAATAGTTTGACTATTTGAATTGTGACATAGGTAACAATGAATATTAATTCAAACAATGTACACACTAAAAACCAATATTGAACAAGCAATTCACTATTGATGCAATTGAACACAATCAAATATTATACACTTAATTACAAAGCCTATCCATTCTCTAATCAAACCTAAACCTTAAACAAAGAAATCACTACTAATGAAAATCACAAAGATTTAATCAACAATGAAATCATGAACAAGTTATTTTCCAATTATGACAAGTGTATGAATAACAATTGAAACACAAAATCCTTCAAAGAAAAACAAGTTTTAATGCATTCAATCACTTAACATATATTGTAATTAAACCTGTCAAAATTTATCATGAATCAAATCTTCTAATGCGAAAATTAAAATATAGGGGAGGAGAATAAACAGAATTTATAGTAGTTTGTCCAATCGTCCTCGCTATGGGGTACATCCACTCTTCGTAGATAAATCTACAATCTTTCACAATGATTGAATGTTTTCACAATGTGCTACATTTTTCTTTTTGGCTTAATACATGCTTTGGTCCCTTAACTTATTTTTGAATTTCATTTTGGTCCCTTAACTTTAAACTGTCTCAATTTGGTCCCTTAAGTATCTTTCCGTTTACCAAAGTGGTCCCTTCCGTTATGTTTAATAAAAAAAGTTAAATAAGGGACACGTGTCATTTTGTCATTTGTTGAGAACTTTTTTTTTTAAACAACATTTTTTTACAAATTATTAAAAGAAACATCTTGTTAATATAAAAAGGGAAATGCTAACCGGTGTCCTCGGAGTACTGGTTAAGGATATGAAAAAGGAAATTATATAGTAGTTTTTTGACAAGAAAAAATTATATAGTAGTTAATGCATTGAAATTGTGTAATTAATTTATAATAAAGTCAAAAACAATTTCCTTTTATAGTAATAATTCCCTTTTATGGTATGCTTAAACAGTGACCTAGGGACACCGGTTAGCAGGACCATATAAAAAGCAATACAACGGTGACCCTCAGCATGGTTGGGATAGACGATCATCCAATATCAATTCAATCCTAATTCCTTAATTGAATTGAAGAGGAATGCTACTAACAAACGCCCTGCCAATCGCTTATTAACACACGCTTTATGAATGGTGCCACGTTGCCAAGTTTTCTTAACCTATAACTTGTTCACCGTCTTAACTGGTCTGTGTATTCTATTTTATTTTTAATTGTTTTGTTTTCTTTCACAAGTTCGCAGAATGCTCTAAAACACCACCGCCTTTCACCGCAAGTCTAAGACCCATTCTAAATAATTATACTCCGTTTCTATGCTATCACCACCACCACCACCATTGACGGTGTCTTTGCCTTGTGCTATCACCACCACCACCAATGGTAATCTTTTGCAAAAGGGGCAATTGTGATAATCGATCGTCGGATATGGTGGTCGGAGATAAATATAGAGGTTGGCTGAACCGTTGTTTGGGGTTGGAATGCAGGACAAACAAAATTGAAAAATTGAGCCGACAATTGAAATTGAAACTTGGGTGAAAAATTGGAACTAACATCTGAAGGAAGATGTATCTGGGCTAGAGATGTTGATAGGAATGGCTTTTGGAAGAATAGTGGAAGTTGGTGATGGTGGTTGGGTCATGGGTGCTGGTTTCTCATGGCGGTGCTTCCTGAAATAGACAGTGCATGATTAAAAGAGTGTCGCTGGAGGGAAGCCTAATTGTTGCTGTCGTGAAACTTGACGCTACCGCCAACAGCTCCGTCATCGAGTAGTCGATTGAATGTTCATCCACAGTTTAAATTTCTAATTATTTGTAAGTGTCAGATATAAAGGGTTTAATAATATGTAAAAAATTTAGTTGCAAGACATTGGTAGACAAAAAAGCATGGATGTTGGTTACTGTAGATTTTGATTGTTTGTTCTTTGAGAGCGAGATTGAAGAACAGGTGAAGCCGGTTGCAAGTTTAATGATTAACAAGAAGGGGTGTCATGGCAGCGTATACAAGCGAGTGTCCATTGGCGTGTGTTTGAGCGTTTGATATTAGCAATTCTCTTGAATTGAATTGGGTGAATTTAATGTGTTAATTCAATTCCTTCCTTATTCTTAATTGAGGCGATTTATGTTAATTCAGTGAATTTTAATGTGTTAATTCAATTCCTTCTTTATTCCTAATTGAGACATTTGACTTAATTAATTTCCTCTCTTAATCACTTAATTACTTCTTAATTCAAGTATTGTAATGTTAATTAAGTGAATCTTGAACCGAATAGTTTTGATATTAAGTTCATAATTCTTGTGATTCTGCATTTCTTAATTTTTTAATTTCCTCTCTTAATCACTTAATTACTTCTTAATTCAAGTATTGTAATGTTAATTAAGTGAATCTTGAACCGAATAGTTTTGATATTAAGTTCATAATTCTTGTGATTCTGCATTTCTTAATTTTCAAGTAGGCGTTTGTTTCTCTCAAAAAAAAAAAAAAGAGTAGGCGTTTGTTAATTTTATTAGTTGATTCAATTTAACCTCATTTGATTCACTTTCCTAATAGACGTGATTTATGTTAACTTAATTGAAGTGAGTTAAGTTCTTAATTGAATTGATTTATAGTTAATCCATTTTCTTCACTCACGATCGCATTTGACTTCATTTTAAATGTTCTCTGTCAATCACTTAATTAGTTCTTAATTCAAGTGTTGTCATGTTAATTTCTAGTGAATTTCATGTTATATTTTCTAATAAGGAAAATGTTATCATGTATTCTTACTAAAGGCACATGTTAAGGTACAAAATATATAAATTATTTATTATAAATTATGTTGATTTATTTCATCAAAAAAAAAAATCAATAAATGCTTGCTTTTTGAAATATTAGAATTTTTTTTCTATGAGAATTCAAAACGCATAAACAAACACATGGTGTGGGTGGCGTTGGAAAAGTCAGAGTCAAAAAACAAACATAGGAAACAAAATAAAACATATATTTGAAATTTTAAATTCTACCTATAAAATACATAATTCCCTCGACTTTTCTCATCCGGTCGTTTTCTTTCTCTCTAATCTCTATCTTTAATTGCAGAGAAAATGATATAAACATTAAAGTAGGATTTGAAATTTCGGTAATAAAAAAATGATCGCTAATCCTCATCTCCATCTCTCTGAGTTCAATGGAGATCAGATTCAACTTTCGAGTATGTTTGCTTTTATGATTCGCTTTGACGAGTTTGTTAATTATTCACTGATTAGCTTCACTGAGTTTGTTAATTATTCCGATAAGTTTACTTCGTGGCTCATATCAACTTCATTGTTCCATATCAAATTCATAATTCATATAAAATTCATGTTCGTTAAGGGTTAAATGTTACTCATCCAATGGTTTGGCTCAACCCTTCTGATTGTATTTGATATTTCATTGCAAGAAACAAAACAAGTTTACCTGAATTTAGGTTTATTACTTAGGTTTTGGTTTTTTGTCCCCCTCCTTTGTTTTTTTTTTCCTTTGTTATTAATATATATTTTGGTATGCTAGTTCTTTGTTAGCTACCTCATTTTGCAAAAAAAAAAAAAAAAAGTTTTAACAATTCCCGTGAATTTCTAACCTGTCTCATGCATAAAGTGACACCAATTTTTTTTTTAGCAATACATACATATAGTATGTATAAATATATAAATGACACTAATTTTTTTATAGTAGTATATGTTAATAGTTTGGAGGGTAATATCCCTCAAAAAAAATAGTTTGGAGGGTAATAATTTTTTGTATTTATGCGCTTGTAAAATGTCTTTTATGTTACGTATTTGTGCAAAAAAAAAATAGAAAATAATAGATTGACACAAATGAGAGATCAAATATAATTTATGTATTTTACGTATTTGACGTTTCTTATCTAATTTTAAAGTAGTCAATAATCTAATTTATAATTTATGGTTAAATAATTTTTTGGTTCTTAAAAATATATCAAATTTTGTTTTCTATCCTCAGAAAAAAAAAAAAGTGCCATGTTTTAGTCCCTAAAATTTTTTCTCAGCGTGAAGTTTTAGTTCATGTTAAATTTAAATTTGTTTAATTATCCTTAGACTTTTAAATTTTTTAAAGAATTTTTACATGCATCTTTAGAACCTTATAAAATGTTTTTTTTTCCACAAAAACTATATTCTTTTAACATGAAATAAATTAAATATGAACTTTTTAAACTTCCATAAGTTCAAGATAAAAGTAATGAAAATTTGAACCTAGAAATTAAATTTTGAGCTCATTTTTTACAGGTGATGTTTTTAATAATGTTCTAAACATGTTTAAAAAAATCACTCAAAAATTTAAAAGTCTAAGAATAATTAAACAAATTTGAATTCATGTTGATATTTTTTATATTGACTAAAACATGTCATTTTTTAATTTGTATGAGGACTAAAAACAAAATTTCATATATTTATAGTGACTAAAAACTTATATAACCCTATAATTCTTTTGAGCAAATTTAGCCCTATAATTTATCCAATAAAAAATAAATGTGACAACATTTTATACCATTATTTATAATAAAATTAAATGAAATTAGTTATGAGATAGACAATGGATACATAATACCTAGATATAAGAAGATTTAAAATTTACAACCAATTTGTATTTCTAACATATATAATATTTATTCTCACATAACATACATGACTCAAAGAATCATATTTAGTACTTGAAAAATGAGTGAGATATGTATATTTGCAAGATATATTGGTTATTTATGCATGTTTTGTTGTGATTTTTGTGCTCTAAATTCATAACACCAAAAGTCATATTTAATACATGAATAACAAGAGAGATGTGTATTCTTTTCAAGATATACTAATTGAAATGTATGACTTCAATAGTCATGTTTAATTCATAAGAATGAGAAAAATCAGGTTATGTATGATATATCTAATGTTCAAAATTGATTTTTAAATTAATTATATTTTCATCTTTTCTTTAAATAATAAAACATGAATTCATTAATGTTTGGTAGATTTTTAAAATGCTCATCTTTGTTGATTGATTCAAGCAAGTTTTTCATCATCTCATAACAACATTAAATATCGTAATGATTAGCTTTTTAACATGATTTAAGTTGTTTATTTTTTAGGTCATTTGAGATCAACAAAAAGAATAAATTTTTTTGTCAAAAAAAAAAGAATAAATTTTTTTTTTTGAGGGAAAAGAATAAATTTAGTTGTTCTTCGAGACTAAAACTAGGTCTTTTATAATAATATTTTATCATTTAAATTTCTTAAAGGGTATCTTGAAAGCACTACTCCTTAATTATAATTTATAAAATACTTTACAATGAGGGGTGATTTAGTGTGAGTTTTAATCTGAAATCACCACTCCTAATTATTTTTCTTTTTCTTTTAATTAAATAAGTGATTACCACATATTTTTCGTCTTCGTTTATTTATTTTATTTTGTTTGTTTTGATTTCCCGTCTTTGTGCTGTGTGTTTTTATTTTCCGTCTTAATGCAGTGTTTATTTGATTCAGGTTGAAATATTATCTTTGATCAAGTGCAGATCCAATCAATGACTTTGACGTCGACAACACTGCAGATCCAGAGACATGAGTATTCCAGAGACTTGAATATAGTCATATTTGTATGCATATGTACTATGTCGTTTTATGTTATTAACATTGATGTTGTGAGTTTGTTCACATATTCATCCTTTTTGTTTTTAGCGATTTTGAATTTATATTGCATCGATGTACTTTATCAATTTGAACGAATGAATATATATATATATATATATATATATATATATATATATATTTTTAAAAAAATATTTGCAAGAAAAGTTGTTAGAATTATACAAATCACATAAAATAATGGGTGGGATATTTTGGAACTTTTTTTATCCTAAAAAAACAAAAGGCAGCAAATTATAAAATGACAAAAGGTGAACCACGTGTTGGAAATTGATAAGTGGCAAAAGTAACTCACATGAAAAAAGCTTACTACGTCAAAATCACTAAAAATGGAATCAATAAAAAATAATTGTAACAATGAAACAGAGGACGTGAGTGAGTGAGTGGCTTGCAAAAGCAATTAAGCAAGAAAGCAAAGTACATTTTGGATATCCAACCACGTCTCAGCTTCTGATTGTTTCAACTTTCAATAAGATTATTTTTTTATGGATAAAATACAAGAAAAAAAAACTAATTTTGTTGCAAAAATTTAAATTTAGTGGATGCCTGAATCAACTTATTATTGCTCTATCATTATTTAATCTCTTTATCTATTGATAATTTATTCTGCACTCCTCTTTAGAATAAGATTTTTTTAACCTATAGATTGATATGATGTTGTAGATTTGAAATATCAAAATATGTTTTTCTTAAGGTTCTAAGTTTGAATTCTTTAGATGTTAATAACTCGTGTTGTATCAATTAGTTCATATAAAATTTTGTTCTGACTTCATTTAGATAATCTGTTAATTAGTGGGGGATTGACCCCTTTAACTAATTGACTTTTGGATCAAATACCGAATTTTAAAAAAATAAAAATAAATTTCTTTTAAAGAAAAGAATCGTCTCTAAATATGCGTCAAATCTCAAATCATGACATACAAGTAATTATATCTTCTAGAATATACCTTTAATTATTATTATTATTATTATTATTATTATTATTATTATTATTATTATTATTATTATTATTATTATTATTATTATTATTATTATTATTATTATTATTATTATTATTATTAAGTGTCTTGAAAGTTTTTTTTTTGAAGGAAAGTGTCTTGAAAGATAAAAAGTAACTTATAAAACATTCATATACAAATGGAAATTTTAATTAAATGTGGGAGTAATAATCTGGCCCACTCTCTTGTTAAAAAGCGTGTTGTTCATTCCAAAGGGGGTGTGGATAGAAAAAATTCCCTTTATTGATTCTTTTGTATATTGTTGAACTGGGCCCTGATGGGCTTTGATCCTTTTTCAGTAGTTGTTTTAGAAAGACTTAGTCTTCTCACTTATGAAATTGCTTATTCACTACATCAGCAGCATCCGTTAACTATCACTCGGTATTTTTCAAAGGCATTTAACTACAGTTGGTATTTTTAAGACCGTCTTAATCACTTTTTATGTCGGTTCGTCTGATCTTAAAAGTGACAGTGACAATTAATTGTTGGAAAATGTCGAGCGGCAATTAACCGTCGCTAATGTAGTGAATGAGCAATTTCTTAAGTGAGAAGACTAATTTTCAAAACAAATGATACAAATGAACGCATTTGTGCTTATTATTGAGGGGTTGTGTTTGGATCTTTTTTTACCCAATATCACCGATCTTCATCTTTTTCCTCTATCTTTCAATCCAAATAAGTGATTTTAACATAGATATATGTTTTTTTTTTGGTGATTTTGTCGTCTCGGTGCGATGTTGTTTTGTTCTTCTTCTTGTTGGGGCGTTTGTTGATATCGAGTCTAGGTGTGGTGTTCGTTTTCAATCAATTACAAATTCAATCAAATGACTGGTCTTCAAAATATGACCAGTTTTCAAATTAACCCTATAAAATACGCAAAGTCTTAAAAATGAAAACAAATATTCTATCCATGTAATTTGAGATTCTTTTTATTTTTGACCTTGAAAATATGACTTTTCACAAGAAATTAGAATTTTCTAACATAATGAAGGATTAATAATGAATTTTCATTTTCCCATAATTAAGAATTACTTAAAGAATTTATAATTAATTCATCCTTCCTTTTAATGGAGAAGGTTTTTATGATGTTTTAACCATGCCTACAAAATTAGGGAATGAAATTTAACCCGTGAGTATATGCTTACTCGGAACAAAATTGCTATTTTGCACGTATTAGTTGAAAAATCAAAATAAATCGAGACGTCTTATGAATGCTATAAAAATTTTCATATCCTTTCTGAGTTTTGAAGGTTTTTATGATGTTTTAACCATGCCTATGAAATTAGGGAATGAAATTTAACCCGTGAGTATATGCTTACTTGGAACAAAATTGATATTTTGCACGTATTAGTTGAAAAATCAAAATAAATCAAGACGTCTTATGAATGCTATGAAAATTTTCATATCCTTTCTGAGTTTTGATGGATGTCTCTATAAATAATCAACTTAATGTTTGATTTCTAGGTCAAGTTTTCTATTTTTTTTTATAGTTTTTGACGCTTTTAAAAATTCATAATTAATTTGTCCCTTGTCAGAAAATTCTAATTTAATATGGAAAACTATATTTTAACGTCCTAAACATGCCCAAATAAAATGATGAAAACATTCAATCTCTAATTCACTTTTCTAAACTTCGCGTATATTACATGGTCAAAAATAAAAATTTCAAATCATAAGGCTAGAAGATGTGTTTTTGTTTTTACAGGATTATTTTTCAAACTTTGCGTATATTACATGATGAATTTCAACAATTAACCCTAATTTTTATGATGTGATGATATTTTGATGTTTTTGGTAGTTTGTAGTTAGATCAAAAAGTTTTCCATAATTTAGTGAGGGACAAAAAATTCTGATTTTGTCAAGCTCTTAGTACTTGTTTTATCCAGGCCTAAGACCAATTTATAAAACAAAAAGAATAAAAAAAATATTGCCCAATCCTTACTTTGTAAAAAAAAAAAAATGTGACAACAATGCATGTTGTTTAATATATTTGTAAAAAAATTACCTATGAAAGCTTTATATATATTTTTTTTATAAAGATAAAGATTGAAATCAAGATTAAGATAGATTTATTGTTTTCTATGAATATTTATGTAACTTCACAAAAATACTTTTTTTCTTTCTATATTCTCATATTTTGTTAATTACATACTCTTCTATCCTTCTGTCCTCTATCTTTCTTTTCTATTTTTTTAGCGGACTAAAACCGAAAGCATTTCATTAGATAATAAGTCAGAGTTACATGACACTCCATCAATAAACAAGTGGAAGCAAAGTGTTTAATGGGGCTTCTTGTGCTAACTCATGAACGATCTTATTTATTTGCCTTCGGCTAAACTCAACCATAGAATTGTGAAAAGGACCGATCACAAAACAATTGCCTACATTGCTAAATAATGCTTCCAAACTCGGTGTTATTGTTACTGCCACTATTGAAAGCATCGACCACTACTTTGGAGTCAAGTGAAAAATTCATATCGTCAAAACCCAAATCAATTACCCACTGCAGAGCTCTATAAGGACCTAGTGCTTCACCTATATCCACCGAACATAATGAAAAGAATCATGCTGTTTTTGCAACATAACAATCGACGACATCATGAGTACACATGTCAGTACGAACCTTATTTTGATCAGATGAAAAGGAGGCATCAACAATACATTTAAGTCTACATGGAGCGGGTCTCCGTCATCTGATAATGTGCGTACGACTTGGTCTTGGTTGGGAATGCTGTGAAAGCTTCCAATCTTTCTAACATGTGCACAACACACTCAACAACTTGGGAAGTTGTTTCATTAACATGTTGCCATAATTTTAAATTTTCGGGCTTCCATAAACTCTAAAGGATGGTGGCAAAAAGAGTGCATTGAGACGGTTGGAGCTGTTGGCTGTTGCAATATATTAAACACAACCGCTGCCATATCATCGTAATTACTCAAAGTGTGTTCTATAATAGTCTATAAACTCGCTTCACACCACACTTGAACAAAATAGGCACAAGTAAGAAGCGCATGCATATATAGTAATCTTTAACATTCTCATTACATACAACACACTCATTGGGGCATTTGACACCTCTATTTACAACACACTTAATGGGGTATGTGACTCATCTATTTTGACAAACAAGTGATTCACTTTAATAAAGGAGTCACACGACTCCTCTACTTACAACACATGAGACTCCTCTCACTACATACAAACATGTAATTGTATTAAATAGAGGAGTCACATGACTCCTCTACTTACAACACTCAATGGGGCATGCGACTTGTCTTTCTTTCTTTTAAGAGCTAAACAATGTCTAATTTTTGTAGTGGCAAAATTGAAAAATGTAATTACTTTTATTGAGTACCGTTAAACATAAGTTGGTTGAAATCAAATGACATTTTAAAAGGATGTGACAAAAATGATTTTGTTAATCGGAGGTTGGGTAACTCAATTGGTTTTAGTTAAAGGTTAAGGAGTTTAAGGTGTCGAGTTCAAACTCGGACGAGAGATAAAAATATTAATCTAACAATTAATTATTAGAGAAATGATATTTGAACATCCATTTTTTTGACAACTTTTGTGACAACTTTCTCTCTCATACTCACATTATTTTTTACTTTATCTCTCTATTGCTTTGATTTTCGTGCCAATACCTACTTTTTTTTTTTGTAAATTATGGTTGTCCCATAAGTTGTCCACCAAATGGTTGTTCAAATAACACTCCTCTAATTATTAATGTTGATCATTTAAAAAATGAAAATTATTTGTGTAAACCTATCATCCATTTGACACCATGAGAGTGATAGAGATTGAGAAAGTGTGTGCATGATAGATGTGATAAGAAAGTGATGCTATAGGAATAGAGAAATAAAGAGAAAACGAGATGTTAAATGGGTGTTTGAGAATTATGGATGTTCAAACATAATAGTTAATTAAAAATATGATATAAACCAAAGACACAAAAAACATGATTGGGCTGATTTTTTTTATCCATAGACGGAGCGACAAAGGACACCTTAAAATTCAAACATACAAAGGAGAGAACTCATATTCGAACCCGCGTAAGCACGAAAAATGTCCAACCTAACATTGTCGACTGAGTTAGGCCTTCCAAATTCTTTTTCAATTAAGGTTGAACTGAAGTAACTAGCAATGGGTTTTATGCAATAACAAATCTGCTTACATAGTACTACATAAATTCAATCTTTAATTGAAACAATCTCTACCTACACTTTGCGTATCTCTTGACTAAATTTTAAATTAATTAAAAAATTCAGTATATTAAGAAGAGAAAAAGGTAATTTATTCTAATTAGAGCAACATAAGTGAAATAAAAAAGTTTAAATTTTCATTGAAGAAATTAGTTGTCAAATTTAAGTCCAAAAAGTCTCTCTCTTAAGAGGCTCATAATCTTGGAATACATTGGAAGATGAAGAAGAAGAAGAAGGAAAGTTAATATACTGTGGAAGAACTCCATAGCAATTACTATTTTCAGATAGTAGCATCAATTTGTCATCTTGATCAACATGTGTTGGTAATGAGTTGGTAACTGTAGTAGAGTCTTGTTGCATCTGGATGCAAAGAATCTCTGATTGAGCCATTGCAAGTTGCATTTGTAATTGTGAAACTTGACTTTGAAGGTATGATATGGCTCCAACACATCCATAAACAGGATCTCTCACTCTTGCATTTGCTTCAAAAACTAAACTGTTCACTGCTTCTGCTCTTTGATGAATTGGAAGCTCCTACAAACAAAACATACCAATATTGAGTCATGTTTATTACACAACCAAGTACAATAAAAAGATAAAAAATAAAAAATAAAAACAGTCTGATGCACTAAAGCTCCCGCATACGCAGGGTTCGGGAAGGGGTCCCACCATTTTGGGTCTTACCCTGTTTTTAATACAAGAAGTTGTTTCCAGGACTTGAGCTCGTGACATTTCAGTCACATGACAACAACTTTACCGTTGCGCCAAGACTCCCTCTCAAGTACAATAAAAAGATACTAGTAATTAAAATATTTATATTGTAAAATAAATATTTTAGTAGCCACAATCCTTTACTTAATGTAGACTCAAATTTAGCACATGGCCAAGAGTTTTTTTGCTTGAAACTTGGAACAATATGTGTAGGGTTTTAAATAAAGGTATATGATTAGGATTTGGACTCCAACATCAGTATTTTGAATGACTCCAACATCATTCTCTTTAATTAAGATTTGTGACACTTTTGTTATCACTGCTGTGTTTTAAAACATTGAATGTATGTACCTCATACAAACTTTGCTACCATGTCATGTTGTGACTAAATTAAATTAATTATTCCAAAACACCTTAAGTTCTTAGGTAGAAATATACATGAATGATTTTATTGCTTACATACTTGTATAATATTATAACATATATAACATTTATTTCAAACATGCACATATATTATAGTATATGTAACAAATTAACCCTTACAAAAATTCATTGGACAAAAAGGATGATGATTAAGTATAGAGATGAGACCTGCAGCATTTTGCTGATATTGCTAGCACCAAAGACCTTATGAACAATGGCAAACTTGCGTGGGTCATCAGAAGGAAAGTAAGGAGCAAAGATACATTCCTGTGTGCAACGTCTTCTCAACAATTTGCAAGAAGCACAAGGTGAGGAACCTGATCCCATTTGGTGAAAGATAAAGATTATTATCTGAATATTAAGAAAACCAAAATGAAGCAGAAACTATGTTGTTATTATTATTGTTAAGGAGAATGAACCTAAGATTTGTATTTATAATATGGCTAGTAAGATTTCAACTTGGTTGCCTAATAAAAAATAAAATATTATTATAAGCTAGATGCACATGTCCTTCTTGTAAAGTATGAGTTGATAATAATATATTATTATTACGTTGATGTTTTAAGAAGAAATTAGTTAGAAACCGCTTCTAGTATTCTTCAATACAAGTATATGAAATATACATTTCACATGTTAATGTAATCAAATGACCGAAGTCATTTGAAAAACTTCAAGTTTTAATTTTGATAGAAATTATATTTTAATTAGTTTTACTTAACGGAACTTCGAATTATTAAACTCATATATTTCTTCTAAAAAAGGAAGGTTTAAATAAAGGAAAATGCTAACAAACACTTAAGACATTTTTAAACATTTAAAAATAATAACTTTTACATTGAAAATTGTATAGTTATGACTTTTACATGTGTTTAACTTGTATTTTTAAGACAAATTTTTTGTTTTTTTGGGTTCTTTGAACAATGCCCTTGTAGCACTTAGCAAAACTCCAAAATAAAAACTTCAATGTGAGGAGAAGGTTAATTGAGACATTAACATAATATTGAGGGAGCAATATAAAGTCAAACAGTGAAGAGAAATTACATGTGAAGTGATGAAATATGGTGGTTTTAATTAAATTTTAATTTAATTGAGTGAAAAAATTCATATACTACTATTTTGGCGGTGGTCAAACACAGCGTAAGAGCGTGATGGGTTGGCAATTCACGCAGTTGTGTAGATTTTACGTACACATTGACTCTTCAATT
Source organism: Medicago sativa (assembly GCF_051527215.1). NCBI lineage: Eukaryota > Viridiplantae > Streptophyta > Magnoliopsida > Fabales > Fabaceae > Medicago > Medicago sativa. The sequence goes on along the minus strand of NC_140751.1, from coordinate 64,701,741 downwards.
TTAATAATATATACACATAATATTGTATTGTATACTATATACTTGTGTAATACACAATATGTGTATGTAATTTGAAGTTTCACACTCAAATTGCAAGTTCTAATACAGCTGTTAGCATTGGATACATATTATATATATAAAAAATTAGTTATAGTTAGCTTCCTTTTGTTTAAGTTAGTTGGAATCATTTTGTCAAAAAAAGAGAAGTAAATTGGAATCCTAATTAACATGGACCGAGACCCCCTAGAGATAAGGGTTTGGACCAACGTGAATGTTTGTAGGTTATGGCTTTCACATCGAAACCACCTCTCTCTTTTTAATGCGTAAATTATTTATTCAGAACTAGCAAGGCACAACACGAAACCAAAACCAATGCTAGGTGGGAGAGAAATAATTTCATGCTGATGCATTGTTCATCGATATGTACATAAATACTTCAATAATGTCAACATTTGAAGGCTAACTATTTTTCAAGTGCTCCTGGACACCTTGAAAGTTGGCTTAGGGTTAGGGTTCCTTCTTCGGCTACAAATATTTGGTTATAATAACATGAGTATCTAACCCAACCCTTCTTCTTGATTACAAGTAATATATGTTGGATAACCATTTAATGTATCTAATCGTTCGGATAAAATATGTCCGCTTTGATCTGAGGCATCAACTGAAGATTAACTCCCTTGGGTTAGCCGTGATAAAATCACTAAGCTGAAAATTGAAAAAGAATAAAAGGTACATGTGTTAGGATTCAACTGAATTAGTGAAGCCCTTTTTAGTTGCAATCAAATGTATTTGCACTTGCCTAACTTTTAGTTGGCTGAGCGAAGATCTTTAACCCTAAATCTCTCGGTTGTTGATTTTGGGTAAAGAAGTTACTTATTTTTAGGTGTAAACACACTCTCATCCCTTTTTATGTTAAAATTAATTAAAACACAAGCTACATTTCCTTGAGAAGTAAATATGTAGAGTAAATTATACTCTCCTCTTCTAATATATACTTGAATTATGTTCTCGACAGGCAAATGAACCATGTTCGACACTTATGAGGCTTAAATTCACCTCTAGAAGTTCCTAACGCTTCCGACCGTCAATACCCTCTAACGTTTGACGGTTCAAAAATCTTTTTTTTTTGAGAGATGACGGTTCAAAAATCTGTTGTCTGTAATAACCCTCCAACGTCTATCTCGATAGCTACACCAATAGTTGTATAAAAGGATACTTAGACCAACATTTAAGGTACAAAAATTCTATCCGTAAAAATTCCTCAACAAAGGCCATTATTCCTACCACTCGATATCAAATTACATTATGCTCTTTTAAGCATTCAATATATAGTACACTTTAACTCATTTAACATAAATAAATATTTTAACGATAGAAATTAATTTCGCGTAAAACAAATGATAGAAATTAATTTTAAGCCACCATTTTATGTCAAAAGAAATTTAGGGTGGCAAGAGACTGAACAAAAATTAAAATTCTTCCCCCTCACTAAATCACTTTTGTGATAACGTACAACTATTTTGTGATAATTTTTTAGATTATTTTTTTCATTATTATTTTGGAACAAAAACAATAGAGAGAGAAAGAGGAAGAAAGAAGTAAGAATATATTGTAAGTATGAGAGATAATTTTTTCAACATGGTTATACAAATATTATTTCTCTTGTCTAAAAGACCAAACCAACCTTAATTAATCTACCAAATATCAAACAAGATAAAAAATTTATTCAATACTTCAAAATTTTGTCTTATATTATTCTCTCTTGTGTTATTTTATCTAGTACTTATCTTTTATCATATCAAATACACTCTTGGTATGTAAGGATAGAGGGTTAATTAATTTACTTATTTTGCAAGTATCACAGTTGTTATTACAAAGCAGAGAGACTATTAACTAATTGCATCAATCCGACATTAGGCTAAGCACCATGGATTTTCAAAAAGAACACCAATTTCCAGAGAGATCTTTATATCTAATCCAAAGGTACCATTGCAAACAACCCTTACATAACCCTAACCCTAAAAATTTCCCCCCAAAACTATTGCAATTACCAATATTGTTTCAGGCTAATTAAATGGGGACTGGCATGCTTCCACTACCAAAAAAAATAATTAAATGGCATGCTTTGTCCCCCACGTTTAACTTCCAGAAGAGCAAAACAAAATATCCAAATTTGAATTTCAAATTTTCCAACTACAGCTTATTTAACTCCTTAAATGCATGGTCCAGCTTTTTCTATTCCATCTATGCTAATGTGCGTGTTTCCAATGTAGTGAGTACCAATGAGCTCTGTCATGCACCTAGGTACACGCCTTCCATGCTAATTATGCCTATATAAGGATGTTATTTTCCACGCACCTATGTGTCTATATACATGCTCTAATTCCCACATCAGCATGCATTACTTTGGCTTTTCTTCTTATCAGTTGTGCCATGCCTAACAGAGATATCCAAACACTGCTATCATACCATTGCCTGTCTGGTAAAACTATAAAGTTCGATTAGTCTGTTTTTCTATTTGTATTGGCATAAGATTTCTGATTTGGTTGGTGATTTTGCAGTGCCATTGGATCCCAACCCCGTTGGAGATTTGATACGATGGTTAACAAGCTTTGCCGGAAATGTCGAACATATGTGGTTGAGTTCGACGTTGAGCATGTAAGAGAAGAGGTTGTCTTCATTTGAGATATCAAGAATGGTTGTTTGGTAAGGTGTTTACATGACTTTTTTAATCCATCCTTCACGTGGGTATATTTTCATATGATAACTAGCTGTTTTATTTTACCAGGAATTTGCTTACAATGGATTTTGTGAACTCGCAGTTGATATAAGGACTACTGCTTTGAGGTTGATGGATGACTGTGGGAAGGTAAGATTGCAGTCTCAGTTTTGGTAGATGTCCATATGACCATTTTAAAGTTGGCGGTGGTTTTAAACGATTGGTTTTTGCAAGAAGGCTACGTGAGGTTCTCATGTTATGGTGGGTGAACTTGCTGTTGGGAGTAACGAGATGCTGTATTTTTGAATTATTCGATATTAGTAGTCCTGGGTAGTGCTTTTGCATGGTCTGTGGGTTAGTGGTTGCTGTTTCAATGCTTGATCTTATTGATAAAGGATATGGTCGATTTATTGATAAAGTATTAACCAAAACCTTTTTTTTTTGAGCAAAGTATTAACCAAAACCTACTACGATTAAAATTGGTATTATATTTTCATGAAGAAAAAAAAAAACTGTCGTTTGGTTTATATATATGTCATGTCAATTATTTTCATTTTATAAACAGAAACATTTGACACAAATGGAGACAAATGTGCAATTTAATTGTTAAACTGCAACGTAACAACTAATATCATTAGTTGATTTTTTTTTTAGGGATACATAAATTTAATTTTTATATATATATATATATATATCATGTGATATATAAACCTGTTATTAAAATTCATCTTAGATTTTCATAAAAAAATATTGTCATATATGATTTATATTTGTCTCATGTTAATAATTTTCACTTTATCATATAAAAACCATCAAGATTATATTATGAATAATACAAGGAGTCTTCCTGTGATGTGCAACTATATCCAAACGATATGTATTCCTCTAAAAAATTGTGCAATGTATTTCTGATGATTATTATAGTATATAAGTGTATATACACATTGGTATTTCTAAAGTCACATAAATAGTGTAAACACCTTATCCCATGAAATTTCATTTGAGATATCAATATCAATCAATATATATTAACGAGGTGTAGTCTAATCATCAACGCCAGCGGTTTTCAATGCACCACCAACTGTTGGCGTGTTTAGTGTGAAGGTATTTAGTTGTATGCATTCAAGACTACAAAGCTCAATATACTAAGCTTTCTTAACCGTGGATGGGGTAATAAATTATCATGTTGAGAATTGTGGATTTTAAGAGCATTCACATTCATGCTACACCCTCCGGTCACTAATATAAGCAAAAATCCACTTTTTAGATACATTCAATTCTTTATTATATGTCACATACATCATTAATTGAATGTATCTAAAAAGTGGATTTTTGCTTATATTAGTGACCGGAGGGTGTACATGTATGTATGGATGGTACAAATTGACTCCACCGAATATATTACTTCTTTTGGTCCTTACTATAAGAAAATTTTCAAAAAAAAAAAATGGTCATATTTATAAGAAAATGTTACAACTTTTAAAGCGTAGTTATTATTTAAAAGACTTTTCTATCACTCATTTAATACTTTCATTTTAATATTAGTGGGTTTATGTAATGTTTCTCAATTTTTTATGAGGGTATATTTGTAAAAATATTCAAAAAGTTTCATTAATTAATGATTGTATTTGTTTTGATGTTTTTTAGTTTTATTTTTTATAATAAGGACCGGAGGGAGTATTGACATCTCAAATGAAATTGCATGGGATAAGGAGTCACACTTCTCAATTCTTTAAATCACTCAATTACATTTTTCAAATATTAATATCACTTATCTAAAACTCTAAAATGGGTCCACTAAATTCTACAATATACTCAAACTTTATATTTTATATTGATATATAAAATGTGTAATTGAAACAAAGTGGAAATGTGTCACTATTTTACTTCTTTAATTTTTTACTTCCAAAAGCTTTGAAATAAATGAATGGAACCGTGTCCATTGTTGGTTACCGTAGTTAAAAATTGGAAATTAACACTTGGTGAATTATCCACAGGTGCCGTGCCTTTTATCTGACACAAAGGGTGACCTAAACTCAAAAGACAGCCGATAATGGTGCTCTAAATGAAGTTGTTGGAAGATTTTGCTCACCGATAAATATCGCAACTTAGTTAACACAACTTTAAAAGTGGTGTATCGAGAGGTTTTTAGAAATTGAATAATATTAGTTGAAATTAAGTTTTCCAATTTTATATGACCCGTGCGACAGCACGGGTGAAAAGTCTAGTTGAATTCAAAATTGCATGTACGTAGTTGTGAAACCCTATGACCTATCCCTTCTCTTTGCATTAAATGCTCCACATGATTCCTATAGTTTAATTTAGTCTTCTGTTCCGAGGAGGAAAGCTTAATTTCCTCTATTGAATTAATTAATTGGAAATGAATATTAATAAAAAAAACATGCATATGACTTTGGCTTATGTACCAAGTCTTCTTGTTCAAAAAAAAAAAAATGTACCAAGTCTATGTTTTCCTATATTGTCAAAAAAAGAAAAAAGTCCTTGTTTTCCTCTTCCATCGATCGATGATTCCTGTTTTATATTATGAGAGATTAATAGGCGTGGGGCCAATTGAATTTCTATTTTCTGGTTCACTCCTTCACTTGCTATGATGCTACTTTTCAAATTTGATGTTTCTTTTTTTTTTTTTCCAAATAGTTTAGTGACTAGATTCATACATATTATGTGAGGAAAAGCGAAAAATCCAGGGTTTGAACCCCAGCTCGTGCACATAATGTCCCTGATAGCTACCAATTGAGCTATATTTATGAGACTTCAAATTTCATGTTTCGAACAACTATATGTTTTCTTGAACTATATTTAATCACTTTAGTAATTCACTACTTTGCTCGAGATTTTCATCTTCTACTTTATGTTTTTTTTTGTTAAGTAGTTTTTTTAAGGATTTTGTTAAGTAGTTTAGTGGCTAAAAATTCTCTTTTTAAGGAGAATAAGTAGTAGGGGTGTCTGAGGTTCGAACCTCAGTCCCTACATATTGTCATGTAACTTAGTGGCTAAAAATTCTTTTTTTCAAGGAGAATAAGTGTGGTGTAGGGTTCTGACTATGACCCCTGCATATATTATGTAACGCCTCAACCAACTAAGTTAAACTCACTTGAAAGTTTTCTCCCTTATGTTATTTTATGGTTTTGATTCTTTCTTATCATCATATTATTTTATGGTTTTGCTCGGATTACGTTTACCATGACTGTGTAATTCAATGCTAATGATATGATGGATCTTATGCCTTAATTATTTTTCCATCTTGTTACTATATATGATTTATGTTTCTTTTATATTGTTTTGGTACATCTTTTATATTGTTTAATTGTGTACTAATCCTTATAAGGAGTAGTTATTTAATAAGTTGATTAGTTGAAAGGTAGTTTTACAATAACAAATTTACAAACCCATTGAGTAATAGGTAAGGAAAGGTTGGACTTATCATAACTCAATCACTTCATGTTAACAAATAGAAATTTTGCATTTCAAATTTACAATTTTTAAAGTAAAAACATACATTTCAAATAGTAGTAGAATACACTACTTTTCAAACACAAAATTTCTCTATTTATTTTCTTAGAACACTCTTTTAACATTTTCAGTTTTTTAACAGTCGGGTTCATAAATTTGGGTTACCAAGGAATAGTGAAAAAACAAACATCTCTCAGTGAGGAAGATTCGATTAGTGCATTAATTGCTCCGGACTCCATAGAGAAAAACATGCCAAGCATTCAGAACAATTAATGCATGGCCAGTCCCATGCATCGATGATGAGGAAGATTCGATTTTTGAGATTAGTGTGGTCTTCTAAATCTAGAGTGGCAGTGAACATGGGTGGGTCTCAAACTGTTCTAGACTTGACTATCACCAGCAATCTCATTCAGTGAAAATTAGTAGGCTCTTATTTTGGACAATATGATGTTTGGTAGGACATTTATAAGAAAAAACCATTTTTTTTTAGCTACATTGAATAAGATGTATTTGGTAGAGACTCGACTATCATCAACAATCTCACTCAAGTGAAATTAGTAGGCTCTTATTTTGGACGGTATGATGCTTGGTAGGATGTAATTCATCTAATTATTATTATAAGTAAAAAAAATTTAGATTTATTTAAATAAGTGATGTATTTGGTCTTTATAAAACAAATATGTTTGAGAACTACAAATATTGACGCATTATAGTTTCTAAAACAAATATGTTTGAGAACTACAAATATTGACGCATTATAGTTTCTTCCATCTTAAATACAAGTAAAAAGTCAAATACATTTTATTTAAAAATTCAAATACATAAGATTTAAATTTAGTCAAATAGGGTATGATGTTTGATAGGACATTTGTTTACGAAGACATATGTTTATATTTAAGATCAATGAAGTATCTCTTTTCGAACAGAACTCTTCATGTTTTGTTCATAATACTCACTCCGATCATTATTATAAAGAAGAAAAAAAACCATTTTTCAAATTTATTGAATAAGTGATTTATGTAATCTATAAAGAAAAATCACTAGTATAATTGATAATGCAGAAATTTTTCGGTTAAACGCTTTCATCCGAATTTGAATTTAAGATCACACAGTTGCGTGTAAACTTTAATATCATAAATTAATGCAAAAAATCTTGACCCTTGTTTAATAAGACCAAGTTTTGAGCTTATAACGAATTACATATAGTTTATAAATTCATATAATCAAAATAGACATATTTATATCAATTTTTCTCATGGGTTTATGGGTTTTTTTTTTTCTAGTTTATAATGTTTAAGTTTATGCCTTACTTCTTCTATCTTTGTCTTACGATAAATGATTCATTTGTACAAAAAAAAAATGTCATAAATTAATGACCGCTTTGATTTTCAATTTGGATGGGCAATTTAGGCAGGCTAATTCAACTTCTTAAAAAAATAATTAAAAAAGTAATTAAATCTGCAGTTTTTTATTTTTGAAAGAAAAGATTTTTCAATTTGAATACAGTATAACCAATTATTCAAAAGAACTCTGCGAACGCATGAGTATTTAACTATTTTAACCAATTTTCCAACATTGACAATAGCACTAAAACATTTCAATGTTATATGCTGACTTATTGTAGGTGTTAGGAGAAGTTAAGCACACCGACTTGTTCTGAATAGCTTGACCTCTACATGTTATTTTGACCACATATAGATTTATACTCTATATGTATAAATACTATATTTTGACCATTATCAACTATAGATGTGAAGAGCATGTGGAGTAACAACAATATTCGTTTTGAGTAGATAGTCTCTCTGTTTATTAAATATGTAAAACGTTGTTATAAATTTATAATAGACTCTGATTGATGCAAAGACATTTTTAAATGTCTTTCCTTGGTGAACCATATCCTTGAATTTGTCTTTCTTTAATTTGGATTTCAAATGTATTTTTTCGTTAATCAATGTTGCTCCTGAAATTACAACAAAAGACGTATATTTTTCTAATTTGGATACATTTGGTGATTGCAAATCTAACGATGAAAACCAACTATTTTCTAGCTTGTACTATTTTAAACATCCAAAACCTCAAGCTCAATGTGAATTGTGCATTGCTCGGATACACATGTCTTAAGACTTGATATTACAAGGTCATGTTATTAAAAGAACTACTGGAGAAAAAAAAATCAAAGAACTTGCTTAATAACGAAGATTAATTAATCAACTGATACAAAGTTCTTTTCTATAACACCGCTGATTGCTTATACACCCCTTGGTCATATATAGTTTAATAATGCCCAAGCTGGATACTATTAAGTGATCACAACAGTGGGACTAAACCACCTATTTACATGGAAGATGAGTCCAATTAGTTTTCACTAGCAAAGCAGAAGTTTATTACAATATCGTATGAAACTAATAATCAATCAACAAAGTACAAGTACAGATGAATTACAAACCTTCGAGGTTGAAATCTGCACTATGGGCTTCAACTGATCACAAAACAGAAGGAAAAAAATGTTAGTATTGATAAAAGATACTAAGATTTGCAATTTTTGTCCACAAACCTTAATATCACATCCACCCTTACCCAAAAGATACTGATACAGGGCCGGCCCAACATAGTAGGAGGTTAGCGAATTTAAATATGAGGCCTTTTTATTACAAAAGCAGTCTAAGGCAATTGTCTTGGTGACCTTACCCTTGGGCCGGTCATGTGTTAATATTAGTAGTTAGAAGGAGCGGGATCATTACCTTCTGATTATTCTAACTCTTACCTTCTAAACCAATCCATCCACTTTATAACCCCACAAAATCAGCTTTGCAAATATTATATGATGTAAAGTGCAATTAACTTGTTCTTTCAACGGTGAAAAGTGTAAACACCAAATACAGATCGAGGTTTATCACTCAAATGAAAAGACAGGCAGAAATTTGAAATGACAGGCAGAAATTTGAAATTTCACATGACCAAACAATGAAATAGAACATCATAAAGTCACTGTCAGAAATTGATTTGACCTCAAATTTGGATGTCGAACTTGTAATTCACCATTGACCTGCAAAAGGCTTTGTCTTTCGTATAACTTTCGCATATTTTGTCTCTTGATTCCATTTCTGAAGGAAGTGCTTGCTAGACATCGTTTATGTTTAGGTAAGTCCAACTTTTGCTGCTCTCTTGTTTTCCTTTCTAGGTACTCTGTTGCTTGCACCTGAACTGATATAACGAAACATCATTTGTAGTGAAACGATGAATATTTACAATGCACAATTCAATTCTCGAAAGAATATGAAAATCAACCTTAAAGGTAAAACATAAAATTAGCCCTTTAGGAGGAAAATATGACAATTATTACAATATGTCCCCATAATACCCAACCAAAGAAGTTTATTACTCATATAACATGGCCTTTCACACGCACACATAAAGTTAGACATAAAAGCTCCCATGAATTTTAACATCAACAAACTAGAGCAGTAAATAACATCCGAGGAATGGAAAATGATAGGTTAAGAAAAATCTTAATAGAACAGAAACAGCAAAAGAACAAGGAGATAGAGAGAACCAATAATGTAACTAACAAGGCTTTTCAGCATATTGACCTTCAATAAATGGAAACACTCTAATGACAGCTATGAGTATTGTGCAAGATAGAAGCTATAAACACATTACTATTACATAGCAAAATTAAGAAAAGATGCTTTCAAGGTCAAGCCAGGATACTGCGTCTAACCAAATACAACGCCATAATAAAAGCATAAAGGACACACACATTTCCACAGAATTTTGGCACCATTTTGAAACCTATTAAGTTCTGACACAAACACAGACACATGACACCACACTAACATGTTGACAACAGTAGTAATTTGGAAAAATAGAATAATTCAATGTAACCACATGTGTCAGTGTTGTGTTGTGTCGGTGTCCGACACTAAAATGCGTCGATGATAATAGGTTGCAACAATAATCTTTAGAACAAATCATGAATTAAAAACTATTCTTCTCAAATTTTGAAAAGCATACTCTAAAAATGATTTGCACGTACAATAGATAGATTAACAGAACAAAAACAGCATGAATGTTCAATGCACACAAATGAAGTTATACCAGAACGTGAAGTAATTGATGTCAGTGCAAAGTTCCTGAGCCTAGTAATCTCACTGATAGCATTAGCCTTCAAATTTTCAGGAATCGCGTCTCTTCCAAGCTTTTGAACATTGTTATTTCCAATGCACCTCAATGCATTTTCACATGCCTATTCACCAATTAGTAATTACTAATTAAGCATTCAAACACAAAACAAACTCAAATTTCAAACTAAAAGTGACGAAAACTACATAATTTTACATCACAATTTTATATCATCATCATGGATTCAATAATTTCAATTTATTCAAAACTAATAAATCCGTTTCAGAAAAAGCATTAACTAAGCTAAATCTTCAATTACACATTATCACAAACACGAAGAACGCGTAACTCGTTACCTTCACTGCAACTGCATGAAAACCGTTTTTCTCAGCGTCTTCCACAAAATTCAACCATTCTAATGGCGAAACTTGTAGCAATTGAATAGTAGCAGATTTGAGTTCTCTCATAACTAACGCCTCGTATCTTAAAGCTAAACAGCTCTTCAAAATTGGAATTCGGAAAAGCAAAAACAGAAAAATGAATTAGGATATTGAAATGTTTCGACGTCTATTGAAGAATGTGAAATTAGAAGTACCTCTAGATCTCCGACGAGAGCGAAAGCGCGAACGAAGAAATCGAGAACCAGAAGCTTATCGTGGATTGATTCTGCGGCGATGGAATGAATGATAGAAAGTGATTCAGATTTGAGGAGTTGCGTCAAACTGGATCGAATTTCGACTAACGATTTCACGTCTTTGGAGATCAAAAGCGAATGTAGAAATCGGAGCGTGGAACCGCCAAAACTGCGATGAAATGAAAATGTTAGAGAGAGAGAGATAGATAGATAGAGAGATAGATAGATAGAGAGAGAGAGAGAGAGAGAGAGAGAGAGAGAGAGAGAGAGAGAGAGAGATGAGAGAGAGAAGCAACCTTCTGGTTTGGAGGAGGTAGCGAAAGAGAGAGAGTTGTTGTTCTACAGAGTCTGACATTTCTGGAGGGTGAGGGAGAGAGAATTGGAATTTGGAGGGTAACTTGAGAATGAGAACTTTGAAATTTTGAACTGTTTGAGTTTAAATACTCCCTCCGTTTTCAAAATGAGTGTCGCTTTAGCCAATTGCACACAGATTAAGGAATAGAATAAAGTAGTCAAATGTCATAACAATTTTACCAAATTATCCTAATCAACTATTGGTTTGTTTTTCATTAAAGAAAAAATAATACTTTGGAAGTAGTGTAACATAGCATTAATTGAAGGGTACAATTGAAAAGAAAAAGTTATTATTGCATTGAAAGCCGAAAGTGACATTCATTTTGAAACAATTTTTTTTTGCTAAAGCGACACTCATTTTGAAACGGAGGGAGTACAACACAAGACAAGATAATCATCTAATTCAATTGATTCCCTCAAAAAAAAATCTAATTCAATTGATAATGTGGATATAGTTAAACCGAATAATTCATTGTTCAAACTCTAAATCTCACAATTACATGTGTTTTCAAGGGGGACGTTTGTTTCACGTTTACAAAATATAAGTGTTCTTTCTAATCGATCAATTATAACCGGTTCGACCACCATTTTAAATTAAGAATGAACGTAAGTGTTCTTTCTGATCGATCAATTAAGAATGTAAGAATGAATTTTCAATCAAAGGCTTTTTTTATTACTACAACTAAAATAGTTCATCACCATTTTAAATTGAATTATTAATAAATTTTATAAAATAATACACTTTTTATAAGTTATAATTGAATTGATTTAATATTTCAAAAATTAAATAATTATGAATGGATAGTTAAATTATTTTTACAATTTGATGATACAAAGTTATTGTTGTGACCAATTTACTAATTTTTTTTAGGTGTTGGGTTAGAGAGATTGTGTCATTATTAAATATTAGTTTAAAAACGAATGACGTGTAGAGATGGGCTCGTTTAAGCACCTAAATGAGGTGTTGTATTGTGACCTGTCCAAGGTCACATGTTAAATAACTTCACAATTTTTTTTAACAAGCAAAAATGAAATATATTAATAGTAACAGAGTAGTCTCTTTAGCACAAGGTATACCAAGAAAATCATTAAAAATTACAAGCTATCAACAAAATAATTACACAAAATGGTTAGCCAATACCCATACACATAACCGGTTCGACCACCACCTCTGAAAGCCAAACAATAATTACACAAAATAGTTAACCAATACCCAAACACATGAACGGGTTCGACCACCACCTCTGAAAGTCATAAACAAAATTGGCTTTATTAGCTTTAAGCCACCAAAAAGAATAATATTTTACTTTATCCAATAATTGAGGTATGAAATTTTCTATATTTTTGAATAATCTATTATTGCGTTTATTCCAAACTATCCAAACACAAAGAACACTATGAAGTAAAATCACACACTCCCCTAACATATCTTCCTCCCATGCCCACAAACGTCCCCTCCACTTCCACGTCGTGCCCCCATCCTCTCAACCAAGAGAGAACATATGCGCCACCGAGCAAGATTTATTCACAGCTAACTCAAATAAACGCCTAAATCGCACACAAAAAGGAACACCTCCTAACTATCTTGCCAAAAATAAGTACCTACTCCATCTCTCACTTTCCGCGATACACACTCGTCAAACCACCATCCACCTTCAACACCTACACCATCACAGATTTTTGCCACGTCCCTCCACCAAGAAGATACACTCCGGCCCCTAAACTCTATCCTCCCTACCTCATCACCATAACGAGCAACCAAGACCGTACACCAAAACCACCTCTCTCCCCTAGCATCCTCCAACACCACTTTCCTAACAAAACACTATTGAACTCCCTCAACTGCCTAACCCCCCAACCCTCCATACTCCTTTCGTAAACAAACAATATTCCAACTAATCCAAGAAATTTTCCTATTAGAAAGATAAACGAAAGAATTGAAAGAAAAGAGAGTAATAAATAGTTAATGATAATAGAAAAAGTAACATTAATTTTTCATTGGTATTATAAAGCGACATATAATTTATGATAATTTTTTTTCCAAAGTGATGTATAATTTGAGACGGAGGGAGTATTTTTTATTTTTAATATTCTTTATGTATTCACATTTATTGAGGTGTCTAATATGGATCTGACCAAAGATTGACTTTATTATTTTTAGTAAATTTAAATAAAATATTATATATGTTTTCTATTTACTATTATTCAAAAATTCATTTTTTACAAAAAAAATAAAAATGGAAAGAGTCTACCTTTGAATCATATTTTAAATGTCTGTTCTAGATTAAATCAATTTATTGAGTCAGATCAATGAATGCACATTTATTGAGTCAAAGATTGAGACTTCTAACATAATAGAAAAAAACAGAGGATTCTTTTTCTCTCATTAAGAGCATTAATATATTATATTTTAATTATAATTAAAATATTTATAATGTATAATAAATGTAACTTACTAATTTATGGCTATAAATAAGATCATGTGACAACTTTGTTTACAATTTAAAACTTAAAACGTACAAATTTTCATAAATTTTATACAAGTTGAGGAAATACAAACATTAAGAAGAGTTATGGCAGTGAACGAGCTGAAAAAAAGTATCACCATGTTGATAATCATGATGTTAATGTCTATGCTCATTGTAACTCAAGTATGTGAAGCAACTATATCTAAAGATACTAGTACTATACAATATTGTAATGATTGTGAGATGAAGTGCAAAGAACGATGTATCTATTTTGAATGCATTAATCTATGTATGTCTGAGAATTGTCGTTGTTGTGTTACTCATTCCCCTGCTTGCGTATAATGATTAAACCTTGCAGACTTTTCACAAGGAAAAAATAATCAATAATGAATAAGTGAATTTTAACTTATTATATTCATTCACCATTTTGGATATCAATTTCTTTTCATATTATATTTCTTATTTGTTTTTAGAGTAAATCCTTCCACTGAATAAAGTTTGAATTATATTTCAACTTCTTTTATGTTAAGTTGTACTCCCTCCGTTTCAAAATACATGTCCAATTTTTATAATGTGCACTATTCACTTGACTTACTTTGACAATACTTTTTAACTAATGTATAAATACAAATATTAGCATGTAACGTGTTGTTGGATTTGTCTCGGCAAATATTTTCAAGATATTAAATTTTTATAATTTTTTACTTTAGATAATTAAAGATATTAACGGTCAAAATTGTGCATTGGCATATGTGAAGTGGTTGACTTGGACATGTATTTTGAAATGGAGGGAGTACTTTCTTTTCTCCTAAAAGTTAAATATATAGAGAAAATTATACCCCTCATCTCGTAAGATACTCATCATAATCATCATCTCTGTATAGCAAGACAATTTAATAACATTCATATACAAAATAACACACATTAATTACACTCAACTTTTTTTAATATTTGTGTTTTTGGTCAAGGAGACTTATTAGAAGGAACATTGGGAGTATATCTTAACCTGAGGATTAATGCGTGGGAAATAATGTCCAAAGCTTGAAGAGGATTAATGCGAGGGAAATAATGCCAGGAGACACAACGACTTGTATTGCAAAAAAAGCAGCAGGGGAAACCAATTGAAAATTAGTTGGCAAGAGATTGATTTTATGTTATTTAGTCGGCTTGCATTTGGACAATTTGGAAAAAACATAATAATCACTCATGATATATATTATTGATCATATCAAACTTCAATCTTGATCGTTCTTTAAAACGAAGATCAAATGTTTTGATTACCATTTGGAATAATCTTATTAATTGTCTTGATTTTATTGATAACCTCAACTCTTGGTTGTGTGTAATTTTGTGTTATTAGATAAGGGGTGTGGTGCATTGTTGGTTTTTTTTTTTTTTTATTTCTTTTGTTGTGGTTTTTTGGTTTTGAGATTTTTCATACTTATAGCATGTAATTGTCTCATTACTCAATTTGTTCCCACAAACTACAATACCAATAAAAGACACTAGTGACAATATCTCACACCTGAAAATGACTATTTTCTATTTTGTATTTTCTTAAACATCACAAATTTCATGCTCAATGTGATCACAAGACTTGTTATTACAGGGTTATGTTATCACAAGACCTTCTGGTCAAAAAATCAAATAACTTGCTTAACTAACACCACATAATTGCTTAGACACCCCTGCGTCACATAGTTCTATAAATTTATCGCACCAGTGTGACTAAACCTCCTCCATGGATGAGTCCACATAGTTTTCACCAGCCAAACATAAATGAGTTGTGATTATTTTATGAAATTCAATATCAATCAACAAGGTACAAGTAAAGGTGAACTACAAACCTTGGAGGTTGCAATCTGTTTTATCAGCTTCAACTGAATCACAACAATCACAACTTATCATCTCATTTTGATTTCATGGTCTTCTTTTGGGTTTAATACATTATAAATCTTCATAAATTAGCCTCCTTTCAACTTAAGTATATACCGAAGTTTTCTTCAATATTTGGTCTTCTACATCTTTGCCGTTTAAAATTTTAGTCATCAAATTTGTTGATCGAACAAGCGAAATAGCTCTAATTGAAAGTGATTTTTCATCGACATTCTAAACGAAAGTTAGATTAACAACATCAAAACATATACTACAGACACCATAATAAAACAAAACGTATTCTAATCCAAGATCATGACGAATGTGCTATCATAACTCTAAATGTATTGAAGCATGTTTGTCACTTTTCTAAGAGAAATAGAATCACACTCTTCACTACACCTTAGCAATTACAGGAAAAGTTACTAAGTCCCGTAATGTAGAAATTTTCATATAGTACAGGTACAAAAGATAGACATCTTTAAGTATAGTGCAGGTATAAAAGCTGCTGTACAAAATCAGAAACAACAGAACGATAAATTTCCCAAAAGTAATTGAATTACACATAATGATGGATCGTCGTTGCAGTTTTAGTATAGTGCAGGTATCCAAAATTAGTAACACTGCACTGAACACTTCATAGTGAATTAGAAGTAATACAGGGACTTAACAGCTGCCAGATATTACACTTTCAGATCAAACAATAGAATAAGAATAGAAGATATATATTTCTAAATGGCCTCGGCCCTCAAATTCTTGATCAAACAAATCATGCTATGTTGTTTCAACCATTTTATCCTCGCACTTAGTATTTGAAATCAAAGACTTGTTAGGAGAATAACATTTAGCTAATGCATCTCCCATTGCCAATCAATAATTAACCAAAGTAGGCTTTAAAAAAGGTGTCTCTAGCACCTTTGGCAAGCAACAGCATAGCATCAATAAAAGCTTAACCTACATGAACTTCTATTTGATCAACATTAAAAGCATTTTTCCTCTGACGTAAAACAATATTTAAACCACAAATTAAACCATAATAAACCTAAGAAATAGACAAGAGATTAAGAAAACAAAAAATGAGGTTAGTTAAATTATGCGTTCTTTTAGCAGAAGTTTGAAATTGGAAGGAGTATGCAAAATGGTTTTTAGGAAAAGGGAAACACAAACGAAACACATTCGCACATGCCACACCAGTGATACTGCAGAAACATCTATCATCTTTCACTCCCAACACTGCAGATGTGATGCTACATCCTGATGCTACATCAGTCAGCAGTGACAAGAAAGTGAACAATTCTATCTTCTAATGCACAAGTTCTTGGTTAGCACCAATGCAAAATATACTCCTAAAATTATTTAAGTCAAATAAAAAATTTGATACTCTAGATTTATGCTCTTCATATAACAAAATCAATATTATACAGAACAGAAGAAAATCACGAGAAAAATGAAAGATGGTGCTGAAACAAATTGACAGAAGAGGATCTAGATCCATTCTGATTTGTGTCCAGCAGATTTAAGATTTGAGAATTTGTGTTTGGCTGTATAAGAGAAAGAAACTCTACACTAATACTCATGATAGAATTAGGAAAGAGTTATGCTTCACTTCAGATAGGAAGCTCAAGTGTTGATAATATATACATGAGTTTGAATTTAGATTCACTTCAATAATTCTCTTTTCTGCACTTCACTATATATTCTTAATCACATAGCAAAATGTGTCAGTCATCATGCCAATACTACTAATAGATAAATAATAACGCGTATAACAGTTAATAAAAATATATCATAACTCATTAAAACTAGAATTACTTTCTCCTTCCATTTGTTATCAACAAAATGGAGAATATGAAAAGCGCATCACTGTCATGATGTTAGGACTTAAGCCACCACATCAAGCACTTTCATTTACCCGATGTGGGACACCTAACACATGAGTTTCATGAAGAGAATTCAAAAACAAATATAAAGTTTTAAGATGATGGTGGTTGTTGATTCCTTAGAACACTAGTGAGAAGTTGCCTCAACTCTTCATCTCTTTTCTCCCTCAAATCCATTAATCGTAATATCTCTTCTTGTTGTCTTGCTAGACGTGCCAGTTCCTCTTGATTCTTCAAGCTTTGCTCTTTCAATAAAATCACAACTTCATCATCTCTTTCTTTTCTTTCTTCAACAATTTCTTTAGCTCCTTCAGCCATATCAGAATGCTGCACAACAGTTACTTTGTTTTTGAAAGCATAGCTATAACTTTCACCTTGAGTCTCAGATAAAAAGGCTCTGTCACTAGACTTCCATGCTTCTTTTCTCCCATTTGCATCTTCAAAATCATCCTCTAAGGCCCATGGGGAAAGTTCAACATTCTCTTCTAAAATTGGCCTTTTCAGTGGTAATATCTTTTCAGAATCTTCATAATCTGCTAAAGAGGCTGAAGAACATTGGTTAATTAAATGCTTAGATTTCACACAATCATGAGCAGAATTTTCAGCAGGAACATGATCACAAAATTTTCCAAAAATAAGAGTGTCAACAAGATTGGGAGGAAATCTAGGTGGAACACTAAAATCGATACCACTTTTGCTAGCTTTCCCTACATGAGCTCTAGGTTTCCTTGAACTCACACTTCTCTTCCGCTTCACAATGTTCTTAACAAAATCTCCATGACCCAATACCAGTTGCTTCCACCACTTTGCATAACGCATGGTGACATCTGCCTCAGACAACCTTGGTGGAAAATACAAATTTTTATAAGAAATAGGCCTGCAGTAGTTTTCCCAAGCAATGTATTTAGTCTCATTGAACCTAGCCACATAACTTGGAACATCTTGGTCAATTCCAAATTGCATAGCAACTCTATGTGGAAGATATTGCTCTATAGACTCAAATCCAACAAGCTCAGCAACTCTCAAGCATATAACAAATGAGAGCATTTTTGTATCCAAATCCTTCTTAAATGGTACCCAAATTTCATTATTTGGATAAAACATTCCACACTTGTTAGGATATCTAACATATGGACGCCAAAGAAAATCATCAATTGCTGAGTCTAATGCCAACCTCACATTGTCAATTTTCAAGGGCATAACCTTATGCCACCTCAACAATGAATGGTCTTCACTATTGATCAACTTGGGTTGTGGTTGCAAATTTGTGAACCTCTCCCACACCCAAATTTGAACCAAGTAAAAGGGTGATCGTAGATTAACTTCCAAAGGAAATCTATCACCACCAACATAATATTTTGACAAACCAACAATTGTTTTCTTAAACAAAGTCAAGTCCTTATATATACTAGCTAAAACAGCTGGTGCCAAAGCAATAGGATTTCCTCTAGCAAGATGAATAGCAATAGAAAACAAAGAACTTTTCACTAATTCTTTATGAGGAAAAACAAAAATTGACAACCAAGCAGCAAGGAATGCTTCATGTTCAATTTCACTACCTTTATCAATGAAAATATCCATCCATGTTGGTGTGTTAGCCACACCTCCTTGTTTGCTATTAAGTTTCTTTCTTGCAATGTTGAGCTTCTTTTCCACCTCTCTCATTTCTTGGTCTTTAACTTCGGTGAAAACAGGATGGCCAATGATAGGGTAACCCCCTAAAACAATGATATCCTCCAGAGTGATCGTAGCTTCACCAAAGGCAAACACAAATGTATTTGTGTCACAACACCATTTCTCAACAACCCCATATAGCAAGTCATAATTTTTATTTATGCGGCACCTTGTGCCCATTATTGCTTCAAAGATGCCAACTTTCTTCCACACTGTTTCATATTTGAGTTTAAGTTGATCAACCCATTTGGCGCGTGGGCAGCGCCAACCAGTGAAGTTGATTTTCAAAGGCCACTCCTTTGGCTCAGAAACAGAAGATGGTGATGATTGTTTAAACTCAAAAGCTTGTTCATGAATGGAGTTTGCAATTGGTTTCAGAAAATGGGCGATTCTTAGAGTTGGTGCACTGTCACCAGCAGGTGAAATCATGTGATCTTCCTTCACCTCAATCATAGTATCTTCTTCTAATGCTTGTTCATTCATCATGGGTATAACACTCAACTTTCAAAACAAAAATGGTTACTTTGCTTAATTTGGAAAGGCTACGTTGTTGGGCACAAAAATTGTACTACAGTAGCATGTTAAGAGGCAAATTCACCAGAGCATACGAAGGGAGAATGAATGGTGAATGTGTGAAAACCCCAATGTATCCTTTGTTGCTAGTAATTCTCACACTAAACAAGGTGCCATTTGAATTAAGTTTAAGGGCAATTTTGTGTTTTTCCTTCTTTGGTATTCTTGTCCGTTCTTCTCTTGCCTGGCGTGTGTGTGTGTGATGGCATTCCATTTTTTTTCAGTACAAGCTGTGATGATATTCTTATTCTTATTGGTGTCATGACAATAATAAAATTAGTACTTAAATATAAATATGTGCGCGTTAATTAGATTTATCGGTAAATGTAATTGTGAGCTTAGCTCAGTTGTTAGGAACAGTGCATAATATATGCAAGTCCCCAGGAACCACAAAAAAAAGATTTACCAGTACATTTCAAAAAATTAGATTTATTTTGTAAATTTTTATATCTTCAAAAAAATAAAAATACTTGTAAAAAAATATATTATGTTGATGAACTTAAACTCAAATTTGAAACTTCTTGGTAGAAATGTCTCACAAAGTTTAATTATACTTGTAATTTATTTGATTTTCACTCGTCAATTGGTTAAAAGACAAACTTTCACTAGTCATTTAATTCAAACAAAAATATATATTTAATCCATACGGTGTTTTTAGATATTATAAAACATTGTCATTGTCTACTACATGGTATTTTTTTTTTGGCTTTCGCACCGGTTTCCGACCCACCAAAGGTGGGCGACTAATCCGGCTCATGCGTAGAGGCATTCGCACTGACCAAGCGTTGTTCCTCCTGGGAATCAAACCCGATATTCCCCGGGTACGTCCTTGGAAGGAGCTCCTTGCCACTAGAGCCCAAGCAACTTGGTTATCTACTACATGGTATTTTGATCTATCTATATTTATACTATACTATATGTCTAATAGTATATTTTGACCATTATCTACTAGAGATGAAGTAGAAATATTTATCTTGATAAATAGTCAATTTGATTACGGAATAAGCAAAACACTGTTATAATAGTCTCTTATTGATACAAAGACATTTTTTACTTGTCTTTTGTTTTTACTTTTGGATTTCAAATGTATTATTTCGTTAATCAATTTCTCTCCTGAAATTACAAGAGAAGACCCTAGAGTATATGTCCCTAATTTGGATACATTTAATAACTAGATTGGCCTTATTTTACACATTTGACCATTAAAATGACAATTTTCTGGTTTGTATTATTTTTAACATCCAAAACTCAAGCTCAATGTGAATTGTAGCATTAGTCATATACACATCTTAAGACTATTACCAGGTCTTGTTATCAAAAGCACTTCTGATAAAAAAAGAAAAAGAAATCAAAAGAACATGCATAATAACGAAGATTAATGAATCAATTGACACCACTTTGTAATGCCTATGCATGGATGCTGCAAAGTGATCACACCAGTGGGATTAAACCACCTATTAACACTATGGATGAGTACACATAGTTTTCACTAGCCAAACAAATGAGTTGTCAGAGTCCGGTTATCGTATGAAATCAATAATCAACAAAATACAAGTAAAGATGAATTACAAACCTTGGAGGTTACAATCTGCACTGTTGGCTTCAACTGATCACAGATAAAAAAGAAACTCAGATTTGCAATTTTTGTCCACAAAGGGCAAAATCAGCTCCACCCTTACCGAGAAGGAGCTGATATTAATAGTTAGTAGAAGGAGCTGAACCATGACCTGATCAGTCAAACTCATACCTTCTAAACCAACCCATCCAATATATAACCCAACAAAATCACATAGTATTATCTTTATTACCTTTTCAACTATTATATGGTGTAAAGTGTAAACAACTTATTCTTTCAACTGGTGAAAAGTGAAAACACCAAATACAGATCAAGATTTAACACTAAAATGCAAAGTCAGGCTGAAATTTGAAACTTCACATGCTCAGACAATGAACATAGCTGTTATTTGGACACAAAACTGTAAGGGTCAGTTGGACACAGTATGCAATACATCCTGAGTTAGTTCCTTTTTCAGATCATCATCATCATCCAGGAAGAGAGAAAATATTGATAAAAAATTGTATATTTATACGGTCTTTGATGTCAAAATTCGTGTCCAAAACATTTAGGAACAATGAAATAGATCACCAAAAAGAAGCCACTGACAGTAACTGATTTTACCTCAAATTTGGATATCGTCCTTGCATTTCAGAATTGATATGCAGAAGGGTTTGTCATTCATATAACTTTCGCATATTCTGTCTCTTGATTCCATTTCTAAAGTAAGTGCTTGCTAGACATCGTTTTTCTTTGTAGGGTAAATCCAACTTTTGCCGCTCTCTTGTTTTCCTTTCTAGGCACTCTCTGCTGCTTGCACCTGAACTGATACGAAAAAACATCATTTGTAGTGTAGCAATTAATAATTACAATGCACAAATCCCATTCTTGAAAGAATACAAACACCAACCTTAAAGATAAATTATACATGTCCATAAGTTAGCCACTCAGGAGAAAAATATTACAATTAGTACATTATATCCCCAAAATATCGCACCAAAAAAGTTTATTACATCATATTACATGGCCTTTCATACGCACACATAAAGAGTTAGAGATAGAACCTCCCATGGATTTTAATATCAACAAACTATAGAGCACTAAATAACATAGAAACAACAAAAAATGACAAGTCTAAGAAAATAAATCATAGAACAAAAACAGCAAAAGAACAAGGAGATGACCAATAATGTATGTAACTAACAAGGCAGTCCAGTGTTGGAACAAAATGTGTTTAACAATAAACCTTAAAGAGTTTTGATGATAACAAGGTATTAAAAATTGTAAATTGGACTAGCTAATATTTGTTCAAGTGTACAGGACCATAATTATAAAGTTACATCATCATTGGTTCTAAATGAGCAAATAAAGAGCTATGGAAACAACAAAAATTTGAAGCTTAAGCGCTCCTGAAGTCAAGCTGCTCCTGAAGAAAAAGCGCTCCTGAAGTCAAGCCGCTCCTGAAGTAAGCTGCTCCTGAAGAATAGTGTTTCTGAAGACAAGAGGTCCAGAAGCCACAGTATCAGAAGCCGCATCATCAGAAGCTGCAGAAGTCATCTCATCAGAAGCTGAACCATCAGAAGCTGCATCATCAGAAGCTGCCTCATCAGAAGCCATTTCACCAGAAGCTGAGTATCAACTGGATTTGCAAAGAATCAAGAATTGAAGAATTATCAATGCAAAAGCTGTCTATTGGATTCGAAAACACAAACAAAGGATTAGTGGAATTTGCAACGGTCATTTCAAGATGTTTGAAGGCGTGTGTTTGCAATTTGGACGAAAGCGTTGACATTGTACTTTGTACGAATTGTACAACCACGTTCTCCACTACTCTGTTTTGTGTCTGCGCTTCAAGACAAGAAAACAGCTCCAGAATACGGTCTCGCCTGCATAGATGTTCCTTTGGATAAGGAATGGATTTCAAATTTGTTCTTCATAGGACAACAACCAAATCAGGCAAAAGATCATTGGTGAAAGATCAAGCTTCAACAACGACTCTTTGGTGTGCTGGCAATTTCACAACGTCTCTTTCACACCTCTATATAAAGGAGTGAAGACCTAGAGAATTGGTAATGCAAGAACGCTGAACGAAAGACTCACAAAGATTTTCACAAGTACCAAACCTCTGCTGAAATTGTTCTGCATTCACTTAGAATTTCTGTGTCTCAAAGTCATATCTTAGAAATTCTTAAGTCCATTGAGTCTGTATCTGATTTGTATTGTGAGCACCTCTGATTGTATATCAAGTGTTCAACCTTAAACAATTTTCTGTGTAATTTTGTTTAGTTAGGAAGTCTCTTGCAGTTGTGCTTGAGCAGGAAGTCTCTTGATTGTGTTCTTGAGCAAAGGAAGTCTCTTGCTTGTGTGCTTGAGCATTGGAAGTCTCTTGCTTGTGTGCTTGAGCATTTGTAATCAGATATTACTCATAGTGAAATCTCCTTGGAAGTGCAAGGGGGACTGGACTACTTCCGGATTGTGGAAGGAACCAGTATAATTGCTTTGTGTCGTTCTTCTTCTCTCTCTCTGATTTTTTCCGCTGCATTTAGATTCTGATCATCACTTCAGAAGCTGTCTCACTTAGCTTCTGATCAGTGTATTCAGTTATTTAGAGAAACGAAGAATTTTTTCAAAACACAATTCAACCCCCCCTTCTTGTGTTTTTCTCACCTTCAATTGGTATCTAGAGCCTTGGTCTGTTGTGTATCACTTAACCGTGCAACAGTCAAAGATCTGAGAAAAACATGACTACTCCTCCTCCTGATGGTGATACTAGCTATAAAAATGTCTCACATGATTATAGTGATAGTAAGAAAACCAGTGTTGGAAAAATTCCAAAGTTCAATGGAGATGCTGAAGAGTTCTCTTGGTGGAAGACCAATTTTTACAGTTACATCATGAGCCTAGATGAAGAATTGTGGGATATTCTGGAAGACGGCGTTGGTAGTTTAGTCCTTGATGAAGAAGGAGCTGCTGTGGATAGAAAGAAACATACTCCAGAACTGAGGAAACTTTACAAGAAGCATCATATTATCAGAGGAGCTCTTGTCACTGCCATACCCAAAGCAGAATACATGAAGATGAGTGACAAATCCACTGCTAAAGCTATGTTTGCTTCTCTCTGTTCAAATTATGAAGGGAGCAAGAAGGTCAAAGAAGCAAAGGCTCTCCTGCTTGTACATCAGTATGAGTTATTCAAAATGAAGGATGATGAAACTATTGAGGAGATGTACTCAAGGTTTCAAACCTTAGTTTCTGGTCTACAGATTCTAAAGAAGAGCTATGTTGCTTCTGATCATGTAAGCAAGATACTCAGAAGCTTACCTGCCAGATGGAGACCAAAAGTGACTGCCATTGAGGAAGCTAAAGATTTAAACACTTTAAGTGTCGAAGATCTTGTTAGTTCTCTCAAAGTTCATGAGTTAAGTCTTAATGAACATGAGTCTACTAAGAAGAGTAAATCAATAGCTCTTCCATCCAAAGGCAAGTCATCAAAAGCTCTCAAAGTGGTTGAATCTGAAGAGGAAGAACAGTCAAGTTCAGATTCTGAACCAGATGCTGCAGAAATGGCCATGCTCTCAAACAGACTTCAATATCTGGCCAAGAAGAACAGAAAGTTTCTCTCCAGAAGGGGTAACTCCAGAAGCTCAAGGAAAGAAGATCAGAAGGGATGCTTCAACTGTAAGAAGCCAGGTCACTTCATTGCTGAATGCCCTGATCTTCAAAGAGAAAAGTCAAAGGACAAGTCAAAGAGGTCTACCTTCAAACCAAGCAAACTCAAGAAGCAGATTAAGCAGAGTTTAATGGCAACCTGGGATGATTTGGGTAGTGAATCTGGATCTGATAAAGAGGAAGCTGATGAAGATGCAAAGGTAGCTGTTGGGTTGGTAGCAACAGCAACTTCAGAAGCTGGATCAGATTCAGACTCAGAAGATGAAAATGAGGTATATTCCAAAATTCCCAGAGATGAACTTATTGAGTCACTTAAAGAACTTCTTACACATTTTGAAGTAAGAACCAATGAGTTGAAGGATTTAAAAGAAAAATATGCTGATTTGGTACAACAGCAAAAATCAACTCTATTGGATCTGAAAGCTTCTGAACAGGGACTTAGGGGCTTTGACTTCATGTGTAAAACATATGAAGACCAGCTCAGGTTCTTATGTCAGAAGCTACAAGAAAAGTGTAATGAAAAACCTTTAAGTAATCATGAAATTGCTCTTGAAGACTTCATTATATCTGGCATTGACAGAAGCAGAGTGGCTTCTATGATTTATAGCATTTACAAGAACAATGGCAGAGGAATTGGTTTTCCAGAAGTGAAACTGGAGAAAACCAATCTAAAGTCTTGTTGTGAATGCATCAAGGAAGGTCTGAAAACATTCTTTGTACCAGAAGGGGCTGAGTTGGAAACTGTTGTTCAATCAGAACCTGAAGCTTCCAGTTTTAAGGCTAAGATTACTTCAAAGCCAAAGAACTCTAAGTCAAAGGCTATGATCAAATCTGATTCCAAAACTTCAAAGGTTAGGATCCTGAAAAGATCAGAACCTATTCCTCAGAGTCTGGTGAAACCAAAATCTGGGGTTCTGAAGTCTAAGTTTCAGAAGAAGACAGTTGCTGCTTCTGAAGTACCAAAACCTAAGGTGATGGTTAATCAGAAGCAACCCAACTCACAGCACAAGGTACAAGAAGTGAAGAGTAAAGCCTTAAGTACTAACCTTCCAGGACCCATAGAACAATGGGTACCTAAATCTAAAAATGTCAATGATGCAGGTATGTCTAAGAGCAGTGCCAAAGCAAAGATCATGGTACCTAGACAGCGGTTGCTCAAGACACATGACAGGAGACAAGTCCATGTTCCTCAGCCTAACAATGAAAGAGGGAGGAAATGTGAAATTTGGAGGCAACCAGTCAGGCAGGATCATAGGTACAGGAACTATTGGTAATTCCTCTACCTCAATTAATAATGTATGGTTGGTAGATGGTCTTGAACATAACCTTTTGAGCATTAGTCAATTTTGTGATAATGGTTATGATGTGCTTTTTGAAAAACCCAACTGTACAGTAATCAACAAGGAAGACAAATCCATTGTGTTCAAAGGAAAGAGAGTTGACAATGTCTATAAAATCAATTTTTCTGAACTGGCTGATCAGAAGGTGGTTTGCCTACTATCAGTGAATGATAAGAAATGGATGTGGCACAGAAGGTTGGGACATGCTAACTGGAGGTTAATCTCTAAGCTTAGTAAGTTACAACTTGTTAAAGGGCTACCAGACATTGACTATCATTCAGATGCACTTTGTGGTGCATGTCAGAGAGGGAAAATTGTGAAATCATCTTTTAAAACCAAAGACATTGTCTCAACCTCAAGACCTTTAGAATTACTCCATATTGATTTATTTGGACCAGTGAGTACTGCATCCTTATATGGAAGTAGATATGGATTAGTCATTGTTGATGATTACAGCAGATGGACTTGGGTGAAATTCATAAAGAGTAAAGATGTTGCGTGTGATGTATTCAGTAGCTTCTGCACTCAAATTCAATCTGAAAAAGAGTCAAAAATTTTGAAAGTCAGAAGTGATCATGGTGGAGAATTTGAAAATGAGCCATTTGAAGCTTTTTGTAAAAAACATGGAATTTTCCATGAATTCTCTTCTCCTAGAACACCACAACAAAATGGGGTTGTAGAGAGAAAGAATAGAACTTTACAAGAAATGGCCAGAACCATGATTCATGAAAACAATTTACCAAAACATTTTTGGGCAGAAGCAGTGAATACAGCATGCTATGTTCAAAACAGGATCTATATTAGACCTATTTTGGAGAAAACAGCATATGAACTCTTTAAAGGAAGAAAACCCAATATCTCTTACTTTCATCAATTTGGATGTACTTGTTACATTCTGAACAACAAGCTCTACCTAAAGAAATTTGATGCCAAGGCCCAAAGAGGAATCTTTTTAGGTTACTCTGAAAGGTCAAAGGCATACAGAGTGTATAATTCAGAAACACTCTGTGTTGAAGAATCTATGCACGTTAAATTTGATGACAAGGAGCTTGAAGATAAAACTTCAAAGCAAGGTGAAAGTTTTGCAGAGATACAGGTTCCTGAAGCTACTCCAGAACCTGATCAGACAGCTGAGTCTGAAGATAGTCCAGAAGCTGAACCCACATCAGAAGCGCAAGATGAAACTGCTTCTGATGAAGCACAAGATGGCTCACATCAAGAAGATCCTCCCAGAAACACATTCAAACACAAGTCTTCACATCCTGAAGAGCTAATCATTGGAAACAAAGATAGTCCAAGAAGAACAAGATCACATTTCAGACAAGAAGAGTCAATGATTGGACTAATCTCAATGATTGAACCTACAACAGTTGATGAAGCACTTTCAGATGATGGATGGATCCTAGCTATGCAAGAAGAGTTGAATCAATTTCAAAGAAATGATGTGTGGGATCTGGTACCCAAACCTCAGCACAAGAACATTATTGGAACAAAATGGGTATTCAGAAACAAGCTGAATGAGCAAGGTGAAGTAACAAGAAACAAAGCCAGACTTGTTGCACAAGGGTATAGTCAACAAGAAGGCATTGATTACACTGAAACGTTTGCTCCAGTTGCAAGATTGGAAGCAATCAGGTTACTTCTTTCCTATGCAGTTAATCATGGCATAATATTATATCAGATGGATGTCAAGAGTGCATTTCTCAATGGTGTCATAGAAGAAGAAGTGTATGTTAAGCAACCTCCTGGATTTGAGGATATTAAATATCCTGACCATGTTTTTAAATTGAAGAAATCACTATATGGCTTGAAACAAGCTCCCAGAGCTTGGTATGATAGACTAAGTAATTTCTTAATCAAAAATGATTTTAAGAGAGGACAGGTTGACACTACACTCTTCAGAAGGACCCTTGGGAAAGATATTCTTGTTGTGCAATTATATGTTGATGATATAATATTTGGTTCTACTAATGCATCTCTTTGCAAGGAATTTTCTGAGTTAATGCAGGATGAATTTGAAATGAGCATGATGGGAGAGCTGAAGTTCTTCCTTGGCATTCAAATCAATCAATGCAAAGATGGAGTCTATGTTCATCAATCAAAGTACACAAAGGAGCTTCTGAAGAAGTTCAAACTTGAAGATTGTAAAGTGATGAACACTCCAATGCATCCTACGTGCAACCTGAGCAAAGAAGATGAAGGAGCTAAAGTAGATCAGAAGCTGTATAGAGGTATGATTGGTTCTTTGTTATACCTCACTGCATCTAGGCCAGATATTTTATTCAGTGTATGCTTGTGTGCAAGATTCCAATCAGATCCTAGAGAATCTCATATGACTGCTGTCAAGAGAATCTTCAGGTATTTGAAGGGAACAACTAATCTTGGACTCCTTTATAGGAAATCCTTAGATTATAAGCTAATTGGATTCTGTGATGCTGATTATGCTGGTGATAGGATTGAAAGAAAATCAACCAGTGGCAATTGTCAATTTCTGGGTGATAATCTTATATCCTGGGCTAGCAAAAGACAAACAACTATTGCTATGTCTACAGCAGAAGCAGAATACATTTCAGCTGCAAGTTGTTGTACACAACTACTTTGGATGAAACATCAGTTGGAAGATTATCAGATAACTGCTAACAGTATTCCCATTTATTGTGATAATACTGCTGCTATTTGTTTGTCTAAAAATCCAATTTTGCATTCAAGAGCTAAGCACATTGAAATCAAACACCATTTTATCAGAGATTATGTTCAAAAAGGAATTTTAGATATACAATTCATTGATACTGAAAATCAATGGGCTGATATATTTACTAAGCCTTTAACTGTTGAAAGATTTGATTTTATAAAGAAAAATTTGAACATGCACTTCGTGTCTGATTAAATGTTTGCTTGCTCCTGAATAGGATTTTAGGTTCTGAAGTTAGTTCAGAAGCGGTAGTCCATCAGAAGCTCTTTATTGAGGTTCTGAGGAAAACTCGCTTCTGATGATGACATCAGCATCTGAAGTCCAGAAGCTGGATTTGTTGCTTCTGAATAGTTGAATTAGTGGAAACGTTGGGAGTTACTTTTTAAAGTAACTTCTGGCCCACTAACTTGGTAGTTACTCTGTGAACTTCTTACGTGGCCTGTATGTGTTGGTGTATAACTAAAAGGGCAATGATGATTTTAAAGCTTTGAAAGTACTTTTCATGCGCCCCCAATTTTGTCATTAATGTTATGTTTGTTTGTCCCGTTTGAATTGCAATCGTTTTACTTTTAACACTTTGTCAATTCACACACTACTCACTCACAACAAACACATTTGCTCTCAAACCTTTTGCGAAGTAAGCGCATTCTCTCAACCTTAGAACCCTAAAATCTTCATCTTCTTCAAATCTTCGTCAATCATCAAATGGCATCATCAAGCTCGCAACGAAAAGATTCAGTATCTACTTCAAGAATGGTCCCTGAATATGACTACAGAGGAAGAAGCATGAAATTGGAAGAATGGGATTTGCAAGTTCAGATAGAGAATCCAGTGGACTTTGATTCTCTGAATTTTCATGGGTGTTCTATCAGAAGCTACTATGAAGAGCAAGGACTCATGGATTATTTCAGAATGTTGAATGGACCAACATATGAAGCTCTGGTTAGACACTTCTGGGTAAGAGCAAAATTTTACAACAAAGCGGCATCTTTATCTGAGGAAAGTCAAATGGTGCTAATGTATCCTGAATTAGAAGGGAAAACAAGAGAAGAAATGGGTCTTGCGCCATTTGTTGAAGATGAAATCAGGTCGAGCATCTGTGGTATTCCAATAAGAATTGCACAATGGCACATAGAGTATGTTCTCAAGGCTGCAGCCTCTGGATACTACTCTGGAATTGATCTTTCAGATGCTGCTGAAAAACGCATTTGGAAAAAGCAAGCCAACTTGGTGATTTACAATTCTGAGAAGGAGAAGAAATATGCTGAATTGAGCATGGAAACCAAGATGCTTCTGAAGATTCAGAATGAGACCCTGTTTCCAATTGGTGACTGTGTGAAACCAAATCTAGCTCAGAAGGTCCTTCTCCAGCACTTCATCAAGAAGGAAAAGGTGAATGTGCCCAAATACGTGTTCAAGTACTTGGTAGAGTGTTTGAAGCAGAGTCAGCTACTGGATAAACCCTGGGTACCTTATGGAAGACTCCTCTCAGAGATATTCTATCAAGGAGGTATCTTGAACAGTCTCAGTCAATCTCAAGGCTTCACAGATCAGCTACTTGACACAAAAACTGGAAAATTCATTAATGCTCATACTCTATTGAATATGAAGCTAATCAGTGAAGTCACCAAACTTCAAACTGATTTAAGTGAATCACTTGTTATGTCTGATCTTATGAAGGACTTTCCACCCATCTGCAAGAAGGATCCCATTGAAGTGCAATTGTACTATATCAAGGAACATTTTGAGGCAACCAATGAGAGAATCAGATTGGAAGATATTCCAGAGGAAATGTATGGTGGTGCTCTGCCACGAGCCAGAGGCAGAAAGTCAAAAAGGAAGATGACTGCAGAGCAATATCTAGAGGTTGAACAAACTACTAAAAAGGCAAAAGTTGCTGCTGACAAGCTCAAGATTGGTAGTTCATCAGCATCTTCTATTGAAGAAGCCATTGAAGACATGGACTCCAGGATGATCATGGGTGTTGACATTCCTCTTGATCAACCTGCTATACCAAAGAGGAAGAGAAAGCCAGCCTTGAGGAGAACCAAGGATTTTCCTCATATCACCTTAAGAGCTCAAGCTGCTTCTGATTTGAAGTTAAAAGAGTTACAAGAGAAGAAAGCAGCCGCTGAAAAAGTTCTGGAAATTGCTGCTGAGCTACGAGAGTCTGTAGTTTCAGAAGCCAAGCAACTGTTGCAGGTGTCCAGTGAATCTGCTAAAGAGGATTCTGATCCTGAACCAGAAAAGGTAATTAATATATCTTCAGATTCCGCATCCGCATCATTATCAGATTCTGATGATTCTGATGATGATGTACCCTTAGCTCAACTTTTTCAAAAACCAGTAAAAAGCCAATCAACATCAACCAAAACCAACGATAAGCCCTCTTCGTCAACTTCTTATGAACCAGTTGGCCACATAGTTAATGAGAAGTTAGCTGAACTGGCTGTGCAAAGAGAAAGAGTCATTGATTCTATCTTTCGCCTTAACCCTCAACCCCTTTGCATTCAACCTCTCAACATGATTTCTCCTGAAAATGTTGAGTCCACCTCAGAAAAAGCCTCTGAAACAACTCCAGAAGCAGCTGCTTCTGAAAATGTTGTTTCAGAAAACCCCCATCAACAAACACCTGAACCACATAAACCCACAACACCCCCTCAATCACCAATAGCTATCATTGACCCCCAACTCAACAATCAAACAACAACTTCACCACATCAACCATCAACTGAAACTGAACTTCAATCTTTACCTGAACACTCTCCTGAACCAACTCCCATGGATGTTGACATCTCTCTAGTCAATGTTCAAGCCTCAACCTCCACCTCACACATTGATTCTGACCAGCCCTCATCTTCTAACACACAAACACACCTTACCACTCCAGCTCCTAACCCTATTCAAGATTTAGAAATCAGTGATTCTGATCTTGAAATCCTTGAACATCCACCCACAAACATCCTGGAATCTGGATATATCAATTCTGAGCTTCTGACAATCTTGAGTCAGATGCACAATCTGGTGGATCAAAGAAGGACAATTGATCTCACAGGTGCATATGAAGACTCCTGGGCATCTCTTCAGAACCGGGCAACTGAGCTAATTGAAAGCATAAGGGCCAAATGCATCAGAGTCAAGCAAGCTTCAGTCAGAAGGGTAATGGAGCATGTGAATCAGAGTCTGAGAGTAAGAAGCTCTACACTGCTCCTGGCAAACCAGCCTTTCTTCTTTGAAACAGATTACTTGACCAGAGAAGCAAGGTTGTGTAAGCTTCTGAAGAAACAGATGGCACAACAGCAGCAAGAAGCCAAAGAAAGGGAACAAGCTCTTCTTCAGAGGCAACAACAACTTGAAGAATTGTTGAAGAAGAAGATTGAAGAAATGGAAGAGATGAAGAAACAACAACAAACCAACCCTTAGTTGCACACCCTTGTGTTTTTCTTTGTTTGTTGTTTGTTTTTAAAATTTCTTAGTCCTTGCTTCTGAAATCATCTTGTCTTATTTCTTTTGCTTACTGATTCTGACTGTTTAGCTGCTTCTGACAATTGAATATACATGATTTTTGCTCTGATTTATTTAGTTCATTGCTTAGTATACTCTCTCATGTTTGAGTTTTTCTCATATCTTTTTGTCTTTTGTGCTTAGATTTATTTTAATTTTTTTTGATAATGACAAAAGGGGGAGTATATGTGACTAGTATTTAAAGGCTCTGAGCCCCATTAATGGCATTTGAAATTTTTGAAAAACTTCTATCTTTTTACCTTATTGGTATAAGCTATGAATGAACGAAGGAGTATCAAAATTCAAGTAAAGTTAATTGAACCATTCTTCTTATCTATAAGTAAATTCTTTCATTGATTCAGTTTTGCTTTTAAGCTCTGATAATAATTATTGCGCGTAAAATGAATTTAATTAACCTGGATAGAACTTAGGGGGAGCTTACAAACCTCACCTTAAAGACTATCAGACTCAGGGGGAGTTTGAGCTTACAAACCTCAGATTCTGAGCTTACAAACCTCAGAACCCCAAAGTCAACTTGTTAATTAGATTAACAACAATTGATCAATTTTAAATACTTTTGTTTGTCATCATCAAAAAGGGGGAGATTGTTGGAACAAAATGTGTTTAACAATAAACCTTAAAGAGTTTTGATGATAACAAGGTATTAAAAATTGTAAATTGGACTAGCTAATATTTGTTCAAGTGTACAGGACCATAATTATAAAGTTACATCATCATTGGTTCTAAATGAGCAAATAAAGAGCTATGGAAACAACAAAAATTTGAAGCTTAAGCGCTCCTGAAGTCAAGCTGCTCCTGAAGAAAAAGCGCTCCTGAAGTCAAGCCGCTCCTGAAGTAAGCTGCTCCTGAAGAATAGTGTTTCTGAAGACAAGAGGTCCAGAAGCCACAGTATCAGAAGCCGCATCATCAGAAGCTGCAGAAGTCATCTCATCAGAAGCTGAACCATCAGAAGCTGCATCATCAGAAGCTGCCTCATCAGAAGCCATTTCACCAGAAGCTGAGTATCAACTGGATTTGCAAAGAATCAAGAATTGAAGAATTATCAATGCAAAAGCTGTCTATTGGATTCGAAAACACAAACAAAGGATTAGTGGAATTTGCAACGGTCATTTCAAGATGTTTGAAGGCGTGTGTTTGCAATTTGGACGAAAGCGTTGACATTGTACTTTGTACGAATTGTACAACCACGTTCTCCACTACTCTGTTTTGTGTCTGCGCTTCAAGACAAGAAAACAGCTCCAGAATACGGTCTCGCCTGCATAGATGTTCCTTTGGATAAGGAATGGATTTCAAATTTGTTCTTCATAGGACAACAACCAAATCAGGCAAAAGATCATTGGTGAAAGATCAAGCTTCAACAACGACTCTTTGGTGTGCTGGCAATTTCACAACGTCTCTTTCACACCTCTATATAAAGGAGTGAAGACCTAGAGAATTGGTAATGCAAGAACGCTGAACGAAAGACTCACAAAGATTTTCACAAGTACCAAACCTCTGCTGAAATTGTTCTGCATTCACTTAGAATTTCTGTGTCTCAAAGTCATATCTTAGAAATTCTTAAGTCCATTGAGTCTGTATCTGATTTGTATTGTGAGCACCTCTGATTGTATATCAAGTGTTCAACCTTAAACAATTTTCTGTGTAATTTTGTTTAGTTAGGAAGTCTCTTGCAGTTGTGCTTGAGCAGGAAGTCTCTTGATTGTGTTCTTGAGCAAAGGAAGTCTCTTGCTTGTGTGCTTGAGCATTGGAAGTCTCTTGCTTGTGTGCTTGAGCATTTGTAATCAGATATTACTCATAGTGAAATCTCCTTGGAAGTGCAAGGGGGACTGGACTACTTCCGGATTGTGGAAGGAACCAGTATAATTGCTTTGTGTCGTTCTTCTTCTCTCTCTCTGATTTTTTCCGCTGCATTTAGATTCTGATCATCACTTCAGAAGCTGTCTCACTTAGCTTCTGATCAGTGTATTCAGTTATTTAGAGAAACGAAGAATTTTTTCAAAACACAATTCAACCCCCCCTTCTTGTGTTTTTCTCACCTTCATCCAGCATATTGACCTTGAATAAATGGAAACATTCTTAAGACATCTATGATTATTGTGCAAAATTGAAGCTATAAGCACATTACTATTAGTAAATCTGATAAAAAATGCTTTCAAGGTCAAGCCAGGGCATTCTTGTCTAACCAAATACAACATCATAATAAAAGCAAAAAGGACACGCTTCCACGGAATTTTGGCACCTTGTTGCAATGTACGAAACACTAACACAGACGCAGACACAGGGCGCAACACTGAAACGTCGATACTGGTTATAATTTTAGAAAATAGAATAATTGAATGTAACCTCATCTTCAATCTGAAGTGTCGGTGCTACAAAGATTGCAACAAAAATATTAGATCAAGTCATTGATTAGAAACTATTCTCCTCAAATTTCGAATAGCGTATTCTGAAAATGATGAGTACGTAACGTAGTTAAACCTGCTTGCCAGTGCAATAAACAGCATTTGAATGTTCGATGAAAATGAATGGAGGGAGATATACCAGACTGTGAAGTAATTGATGTCAGTGGAAAATTTCTGAGCCTGGTAATCTCAGTGATAGTATTAGCCTACAAATTATCAGGAATCGCGTCTCTTCCAAGCTTTTGAACATCGTTATTTCCAAGTTCCAATTCACCAAACAGTAATTAATTACTAATTAAGCATACAAAAAACAAAAGAAACTCAAATTTCAAACAGTTATATTATCATAATGGATTCAATCATTTTAATTTATTCAAAACTAACAAATCCGTTTCAGAAAAAAAGCATCAAATAAGCTATATCACGAGTTACACATTATCACAAACACGACATATGCAAAACTCGTTACCTTCACTGCAACTGCGTGAAAACCGTTCTTCACAGCGGTCTTCCACAAAATTTAACCATTCTAATAGCAATTGAATAGTAGCGGATTTGAACCCGTTTGGAGAGAGAGAGAGAGAGAGAGAGAGAGAGAGAGAGAGAGAGAGTTGAAATTTGGCGGGTAAGGTAACGTTCTGTGACATTTTGAACCCGTTTGGTTTAAATATGGAGATAATAACAAAAAAATAAATCCTTAAAAAAAACAAAAAAATAAAGAAAAATAAATTAATTGTGTTGATTTTAAGTGGATCACAACTTTGGGTTATTAAAGGGGGTCATTTAAAAGGTAAGATGTTAGTTGATGACGTGCACTCCAACAATGTGAATTATTAGTATGCTTTAGTTGTTAAAAATGACAAAATTTTACTCTAAAATTTTGGGCATAAACACATTTTTAGTCTTTTATCTCTATTGTGAATTCATAATGGTCCCGTTACAAAAAAAAAATGTGTGTATTGGTCCTTTAATTTGATTAAATGGTAATAAGTTAGTCATTTCTATCCATTTTTTTAGTCAAAATCGATATTTTAGATACTCTTGTAGCAGCTTCATGGAAGACGGTCAATTTTCATAAATTTGAGTTTTTTTAGCTAAAATGTAATCCCTCTGTCCCAAAATATAAGCGAAAATTGATCAACAAAAGTTAATGTATTTGATTCAAAATTTGGATCATATACATCAACTTATGTTGACCCATTTTTACTTTTATTTTGGGACCAAGAAGTATCTCATAATGTTAAGGATTCCATTGCTAATGCTCGTGGTGTTAAGCCAGTTTTTGGTATAAATAAATATTTGGGTCTCCCATTTATGATCGGGCGCAGCAAGAAGGTTATTTTCACATTCATTAAAGAGAGAATTTGGAGAGAAAAAAACAATGTGTGGAGTAGAAAATATCTTTCTAAGGCAGGACGAGAATTTCTTATCAAAGATGTGCTTCAATCTATTCCACATAATTTATAAGTATTTTTTTTTCTCATTCCTTTGTTCAAAAAATAAAAGTATTTTTCTCATCCCGGTGTCTTTGATTGGTGAAATAGAGAAGATGACGATCTCCTTTTGGTGGAATCACTCAGATGCTCAAAACAAAGGTATTCCTTGACTTTCTTAGGATAAGCTTTCAATGCATAAGAT
Organism: Medicago sativa; assembly: GCF_051527215.1. NCBI lineage: Eukaryota > Viridiplantae > Streptophyta > Magnoliopsida > Fabales > Fabaceae > Medicago > Medicago sativa. The sequence goes on along the minus strand of NC_140751.1, from coordinate 64,665,147 downwards.
AATAATGATGGAGGTATATGATTCAAAATTCTTACGGATTTCAATCTCAAGTCTCAAGTTCGACTTTTCCCGGTGACAATTTCAGTGAATTAGTCCATATAGAGATTTTTTCTGGCTTTAAATGGGGCCTCCGCAAATGGGTGGGGAATTGGACCCTCAAATTAATCAATCTAATCGCAACAAAGTTGAAATTGACATTTGTATTAGCGACGAAAATGGTTATTTTGAGTTGGTTAAAACTAAATTGTGGTCACATATTTGTGTAGTTTAGGTGAGAGATGCTTTTGGTCTACTATCGACGATTAAATGGGTTCACAAGTTACGTTTGAGACCAAATGATTTTAAATTAGACTCAAACATGGTTGTTGACATTTTTCCTCCCAAACGCACGATGTTATGGAGTTTGATGATATTATTCGTCATTGTAAAACTTTGTTTTCCACTTATTACGAACACTCTTGTGTTGAGTGTGTTAGGAGACAAGCCAATGAGGTTGCTCTCGCTCTAGCTGAGGTGGCCATATCTCTAGCTAGTTTCAAAATCATGGTTGAGATGCCTCTTTTTATTAAACACATTTTTAATAAAGAAATGTCATATGCTTTTTCTTTTCAAACTTCTGAGTAAGACTTTAGTAGTAATGTCTTAAATTACTTTGGAAAAAATATGTATAATACATAAAGCCTAATAAAAGTGAATTAATCAGGCATACAGAAAAATGATGTGAACACTCAAGTACCTTCTCCCAAATATAAAAAGCCACATTACTGTAGTGAGTTAAGTGACATTGATACAAACCATTAGTTGAACTCTGTTAAATAGGAGAATTTCAAATTGAAATATTATGGACTATAGATTCATAAAATTAGAAGCCAACTCAACCATTTTGTCTAACCATCATGTATAATACCTACTTGCATATTCTACCAAACCAACACAATAAATCAAGTAAAAGTTCATGTAGCTTAACTAGTATAATGATATTTTCAACTGTGACCAAACTTTGCTATCTTTACTTCTACCAAGTTGACAAGGCTAGGGTGGTGTAAAAGACTCCAAATCAAAAGCTCTACAAGAAACTCCCTGTTATCTTTGAATCCATTTCTGTCAAGTTGCTTCAAGGGAACAACCTGCAGTATATCACGGTACTAATTAGTTAGGATGTTACTCACAACCTTAATGAACAGGCTTTTTGATATAAATCAAAGAAAAACATTATATTGTAACAATTTTAAATATTTTTTTCAATTTTCTATAAACAAAGAAAATGAAAACAGTGCATATTGAGAAATAAAGTAACAGAATATTTCGATATGAAAATCAGGTAATTATTTCATAATGGAACAATCCAATCATTAAACTTCATCTTACATGTTTTGATGCAAAATACCAGCCATTGAATTACCTTCCCTCCATTCTGTCAAGCCACAAAAGAACACACCAATACTTCAAAACTGAGAATTATATAATTTGGAATGATCATAACTTTTAGACACAAATAGCTGAATGTGCCAGCGGCTACCTGAGATTTGGACCAGCAGATAAAAGAACACTTCATAGGTTCTAATGTGCTAATGATAATTTCACAGATTTTACATAATTGATATGAATTTAAAATCACTTTCAATGCTATTAGTAGAGTATACTATAGCAAATGAAAATGGTATTGTTTTAGCTTCCCCGACTGGAACAATATCATTCAGCCCATGATTTATATTTATTTGATATAAATTCAGATATCCAACATTAATATAAAATAACTTTGATTTCTCAGCATAAACAATCAGTTTGTACAAGTAGGTAACAATTGATAACTACGTGTTTCTGTAAAAGCATAACAAAGTAAAAGCATAACAAAGTACTAACATTAATGTCCTAATAGGAAGAGCTTCATTTGGTCTTGTTTTTTAACATTCTTGTCATGTAGCTTAGTTAGTATAAGAATAAGAAATAAGTAACATATGTAAAGCAATAAGGTTTTAGTTTGATGACCTAATAATGTTTTCAGCTATGGCCTGACCTTGCCATCTTCAATTCTGCATGGACTTTCTCGAGTCGGCTAATTCTACATTCAAGTTCTGCTACACTTGCTTCAAGTAAATAGCGATAGCTTTCAGTTTGAGTCTCAGATTGGCAGATTGTATCTCTTGACACCCTTGCTTCTTTGCTCTCATTTCCATCTTCCAAGACATGCTTACAATCCTCAACAGATATCAAAGGAGCATCAGCAATAACATTTTTCTCAGCTAACAAACCATCATCAACAGATTTTTCAGAGTACATAGTTTTCAAAAGTTTAGGAATAGAACCAGACGGAACATCATCATCAGCAATGTTACCACCCTTGCTAGTTTTCGAACCATCATCAACAAATTTTTCAGAGTACACAGTTTTCAAAAGTTTAGGAACAGAACCAGACGGCACATCAGCAGCAGCAATATTACCACCCTTGCTAGCTTTTGCACCACCAACAAAGGATTCTACAATAGTAACTGTGCAGCCAACAAGTTTAGGAAGAGGAAACTCAGGTGGAATTTGAACATGAGATCTACATTCTGATGAATTTGCACATCTCTTCTGCGGCACAACATTGTTAACTAAACCCTGAGGACATAATACCGATTTGTTCCACCAATTGACATAACGCACGGCAACACCAGCCTCAAAAAATCTAGATGGAAAATATAAACATGTATCAGATAAGGGTCTGCAGTAATTTTTCCAAGCAATGGCTATGGTCCCATTTAGTCTAGACACATAACTAGGAATATCTTGATCCATTCCAAATTGCATAGCAACTCTATGTGGTAGATATTGCTCAATAGACTCAAATCCAACTAGCTCAGAGACTCTTAAGCATTTAACAAACGAGAGCATTTGTATATCCACCAAATCTTTCTTAAATGGTACCAAAGTTTCATCGTTTGGATAAAACACTTCACACTTATTTGCATACCGAACATAAGGACGCCAAATAAAATCATTGATAGCTGAATCTAATGCCAACCTCATATTGTCAACTTTCAAAGCCATAACCTTATGCCATCTCAACAATACATGATCTCCATTACTGATCAATTTGGGTTGTGGCTGTAAATTCTTGAACCTTTCCCAAACCCAAACTTGAACCAAGTAAAAGGGTGATTGTACATTAACCTCCAACAACAAGGAAAATTTATCAGGACTTTCTTTCAAATCATTAATTGTTTTCTTAAACAAACTTAAATCCTTATATAAGCTAGCCGAAACTGCAGGTGCCAAAGCAACAAGATTCCCTCTAGCAAGATGAACAGAAATAGGAAACAAACAAGTTTTCACCAACATTCTTTTACTAGGAAAAACAAAAATTGACAACCATGTAGCAAGAAATGCTTCATGCTCAATTTCATTATGATTATCAATGAAAATATCCATCCATATTGATGTGGTAGGCATACTTTTTTTACTTTGCCGAAGTTTCTTTCTTGCAAGTTTCAACTTGTTTTCCACGTCTCTCATCTCCGGATCATCAAGTTGGGTAAAAACAGGATAACCAAAGAGAGAGTAGCCCCCCAAAACAATGACATCCTCCAAAGTGATTGTTGCCTCACCAAAAGGAAAAACAAATGTATTTGTCTCACTACACCATTTCTCAGATACCCCATAAACCAAGTCTTGATTTTTCATTACGCGGCTCTTAGTACTCATTATAGGTCCAAAGATGCCAGCTTTTTTCCACACTGATTCATACTTGGGTTTAAGTTGATCAACCCACTTAACCCATTTCGTGTGTGGGTAACGCCACCCGTTGAAACGGATTTTCAAAGGCCATTCCTTTGGTTTGAAAACAGAACATACAAGAAGATGATGATGCAATAGGTTTAAGGCTAAGCTCAAGAATGGAGTTTGCAATAGGTTTAAGAAAATGCGCGTTTCTGAAAGTTGGTTCGGTATGACCGGCTAGTGAAAGCATGGAACTTTCCTTCATTTCGAAGATGGTATCTTCGGATGGTTCTTGATGATTCATGGTTGGTTATGAAGAAGAAATAAAAAGCTATGATCTTTAATGAGAATGTGATAAATGAATTTGAATATTGAAACTTCACCAACAAGTAGCAATTTTTATTTTTATTTTCAGAGTGGTGTTTTGCTTCAGAGTGGTTTTTGCATTGTAACAAACTTTGCAGGTAAGGTACGTAGTGACAGTGTGGCACAAAAATTGGCATAATAGACAGAAAATGTAAATGGGTAGAAAACCCAAATTGCCCTTTGCTACATGTAGTACTTTTCTAATAATTTCCAGATTTTAAGGACTATATACTCGTATAAAGTAATCTACTACTCCCTCCGTTTTTATATCTAAGCACCCTTTTATTAGAGGAAAATGGTGCTTACATATAGGGACGAGGGTGTATTTATTGAGTTGATAAAATTAGTGACACTTTTTCAATCATGACACAAATAATAGGTGATTAATAACAAATACTAGTATATTCCTTCAAAAAAAATAAAAAATACTAGTATATTATCTTGTGAACAAGTGTTATAATATTAATAAGAAAACTAATAATTTTCTAAAAAATTGCACACAACTCAAATAAGACATTTGTAACGAGACAAATGAGTATCGTTTTATAAAATTATTATAATCAACGAGTCATGTTAACAAATGTTCTAAGGATATTGTTGCAAAACATTTTTATTAACCGTGGAAAGAACGTAATAAGCAACTTTTTAATTAAAAAGAGTCCTCAGTATAACATATTTTAGATCATATCAAAATTCTTGCTTGGTGGTGGTTTAAATCCAAAATTAAGAACTTTAAGTATGATTTGAATCGTTGGTGCCTTAGTCCTCTAAATTGTCTTGGACTCTGTCACTTGATGTTTTTGTCCTTTTACTTTATTTTTGGTTTTGATTTTCAGCCGATGTAAGCTGAATTACAAAACTTGGAGGTTGCAATATGTATTATCTGCTTCAACTGAATCACAGCAGCTACACCTTATCATCTCATTTTAATTTCATGGTCTCCTTTTGATTTAAATATATTATAAATCTTTATAAAATGTCATCCTTTCTACTTAAGTATCTACTAAATTTTTGTTCAATATTTGGTCTTCTACATCTTCGTCATTTAAAATTTTAATCGTCAAATTTGTGGACCGAACAAACGAAATAGCTCTAGTTGAAAGTGATTTTTCATCGACATTTTAAACGCAACATCAAAACATAAACTACTCACACCATGATAAAACAAAAAGTATTCTAATCCAACTCTAAACATATTGAAGCATGCTTGTCACTTTTGTAAGAGAAATATAATCACACTCTTCACTACACTTTAGTTGCTACATTAGGAGAAAAGTTGTTAAGTCCCATAATGTAGCAACTTTCATATAGTGCAGGTATAAAAGATATACATCTTAAGTATAGTGCAGGTATAAAAGCTGCTATACGTAAGTCCCTGATCTTGTAATGAAGAGTGCAATAGACAGAATCAGAAACAATAATGATGGATCTTACAATGCAATTTTAGTATAGTGCAGGTATCCAAAATTAGTTACACTGCACTGCACACTTCAGGGACTTAACAGCTGCCAGACATTACACTTTCAGAGTAAACAATAATTGAATCATTTCTTGCATTTACATCTTTCTACAATAAGAATAAAAGATATAAATTTCTAAATGGCCCCAGACCTGAAATCCTTGATCAAAAAAATCATACAAAGACATTTACCCTCTTCTGCTATGTTGTTTCAACTATTTTATTCTCACACTCCGTGTTTGATGTCAAGGGCTTGTTGGGAGGAACGCATTCACCCTTGGCAAAGTAGGCTTTAAAAATGGTGTTAACCTACACGAACTTCTACTTGATCAACAATAAATGCTTTTTCATCTGATGTAAAACAATATATAAACCAGAAATTAAACCATGATTAACCTAAGAAATAGATAAGAGATTAAGAAAACAACAGATGAGGAGGTTAGTTGAATTACATATTCTTTTAAAAGAAGTTTGAAATTGTAATGAGAATGATGCTAGCGAAATAGTTTTCACGAAAAGGGAAACAAAATTAAACACATTAGAACCTGCCACACCAGTGAAATGGAAGAATCATCTATCATCTTTCATTCTCAACAATGCAAATGCAAAATATGCTCCTAAAACTATTTTAGTCAACAGAAAAAAGTGATACTCTAGATTATGCTCTTCATATAACAAAATCGACATCTTCATTGACTTCAATATTGCCATGATCTACATAACAGACTCAAGTTCAGTCCCTTCACATTTACTCACCACTACTAATTACTATCAATGAAAGATATTATGTATCACAGGTTATACAAGAAAAAGGCACTATTATATGAAACAGCAGAAATCATGAGAAAAATGAAAGATGATGCAGAAACAAATCTACAGCAGAGGATCTAGATCCATTCTAATTTTTGTCAAGCAGATTTAAGACTTGAGAATTTGTATTTTGGCTGTATAAGAGAAATAAAAGCTACATTAAATTACTCATGATAAAATTAGGGAAGAGTTATGCTTCACTTCAGAGAGGAAGCTCAAGTGTTGATAATATATACTTAGCAAAATGTGCTAGTCATGCCAATGCTACTTATAGATAAATAATAACACAAGCATATCAGTTGATAAAAATATACATCATAACTCATTAAAACTAATACTACTTTCTCCTTCCTTTGTTATCCACAAAATTGAGAGTATGAAAAAGCGCCACTGTCATGAGTTTCAGGAAGAGAATTCAAAAAACAAATTAAAGTTTTAAGAAAAAGATGATGGTGGTTGTTGATTCTTTAGAACACTAGTGAGGAGTTGCCTCAACTCTTCATCCCTCTTCTCCTTCAAATCTATTAACTGAAACATCTTTTCTTGTTGTCTTGCCAGACGCCTGAGTTCCTCTTGGTTCTTCAAGTATAGCTCTTTTAACAAAACCACAACTTCATGATCACTTTCTTTCCTTCCTTTTTCTTCAACCGCTTCTTTAGCTTTTGCTTGAGCTGAAGGATCTCGCTGTACAATGGTTACATTTTTGGACGAAGAGACTTTTTTACTGATAAAAAAGTGTTTGCTTTCACCTTGAGTCTCAGATAAACAGACTCTGTCATTAGACATCCTTGCTTGTTTGCTCCCATTTGCATCTTCAAAATCATCCTCCAAACTCTCTATTGAGAGTTCAATGTTATCTACTGAAACTGGCCTTTTCAGTGGTAATATCTTTTCATAATATGCTGAAGAGGCTGAACAACATTGGTCCAATAAATGCTTAGATTCATGGATTTTGCCACCACACTTGTACTCTACCAACATTGGCTTACAATCCTCAACATCAGCATCAATATTTTCATCAGCTTTCAAACAATTATGAACAGCATTTTCATAAGGAACGTCAGCATAAAAATCAGCAACCTTCCTAGTTTTAGTTTTGGAACCATAATCACAAAATTTTCCAAAAATAAGAGTGTCAACGAAATTGGGAGGAAAACCAGGTGGAACGCTAACATCATTACGACCTGTGTTGGCTTTTCCAACACAAGCTCTATGTTTCCTTGAACTTGCACTTCGTTTCTGCTGCACAATTTTCAGGACAAAATCGTCACCACCCAATACTGATTGCTTCCACCACCTTGCATAACGGGTAGTAACATCTGCCTCAAAAAATTTAGATGGGAAATACAAACTCCTATCAGATATGCGTCTACAGTAGTTTTTCCAAGCAATGTCTTTAGTCTCATTGAATCGAGGCACATCACTCGGAACATCTTGATCCATTCCAAATTGCATAGCAACTCTATGTGGCAGATACTGTTCTATAGAGTCAAATCCAACAAGCTCAGAAACTCTCAAGCATATAACAAATGAGAGCATTTGTTCATCAACCAAATCTTTCTTAAATGGTACCGAAATTTCATCATTTGGATAAAACAATCCACACTTATCAGCATATCTAACATAAGGACGCCAAAGAAAATCATCAACAGCCGAGTCTAGTGCCCACTTAACATTGTCAATTTTCAAGATCTTAACCTTACGCCACCTAAACAACAAAGGGTCTCCTTGGTTGATCCAATTGGGTTGTGGTTGTAAATTTTTGAACCTCTCCCACACCCAAATTTGAACCAAGTAAAAGGGTGATTGAAGAGTAACTTCCAAAGGATATCTATCACCACCAACAGAAATCTTTTTCAAATCAACAAGTGTTTTCTTAAACAAACTTAAATCCTTATATAAGCTAGCTAAAACAGCCGGTGCCAAAGCAATCGGATTCCCTCTAGCAAGATGAACAGCAATAGGAAACAAACAACTTTTCACCAAAATTAGATGAGGAAAAACAAAAACCGACAACCAAGTAGAAAGGAATGCTTCATGTTCAATTTCACTACCTTTATCAATGAAACTATCCATCCATAATGATATTCTAGCCTTACCGTGTTTACTCTTAAGTTGCTCTCTTGCAAGGATCAGTTTCTTTTCCACCTCTCTCATTTCTTGGTCTTCAAGTGAAGTGAAAACAGGATCACCAATAATAGGATAACCCCCTAAAACCATGATATCCTCCAAAGTAATAGTTGCTTCACCAAAGGCAAACACAAAGGTATTTGTGTCACAACACCATTTCTCAACAACCCTGTATAGCAAGTCATGATTTTTCTTTATACGGCACTTGGTACTAATTATAGCTTCAAAGATGCCAACTTTCTTCCACACTGTTTCATATTTGAGTTTAAGTTGATCAACCCACCTAATCCATTTCAAGTGTGGGTGGCGCCACCCAGTGAAGTTGATTTTCAAAGGCCACTCCTTTGGCTCAAAAACAGAAGATGGTGATGATTGTTTAAACTCAAAAGCTGGTTCATGAATGGAGTTTGCAATTGGTTTCAAAAAATGGCCGATTCTGAGAGTTGGTGCACTGTCCCCAGCTGGTGAAATCATGTGATCTTCCTTCACCTCCATAATAGTATCTTCCAATGCTTGTTCCTTCATCATGAGTATCACACTCAACTTTCAAAAGAAAAAAATGGCCACTTTCTTTGCAAAGGCTACGTTGTTGGCAACAAAATTTGTAGTACAACAGTAGCATGTTAAGGGGAAAATTCACTAGAGCATCCTTTTGTACAGGAAGGGAGAATGAACGGGGAATGTGTGAAAACCCAGATGTATCCTTTGCTGCTAGTAATTTTCAAAACAAACAACGTGCCATTTTAATTGAGTTTAGGGGCAATTTTGTGTTTTTCCTTGCTTGGTATTCTTGTCCTTTACTTCTCTTTCGTGGTGTGTGTAATGGCATTACCCTTTTTCCGGTACAACTGTGATAGCGACATTCTTTTTTCTTGACAGATAATACTTATTGGTGTGATAGTGACATTCTTATTGGTGTGATGAAAATGAAACTAATAAAATTCAGTACTTAAATATATGCTCATTAATTAAAATTACCAGTAAATTAGTTACATTAAAAAAAAATACTTATAAAAATATATATTTTGTTGATCAACTTAAACTCAAATATGAGACACTTGGAAGAAATATCTCACAAATGTTAAACTTTGACTCGGTTGTTATTTTAGTCCAAACAACCCTTCACAAATAGAATTTGAATTTCTTTAGAAACAAATATGACATGCCAAATTATCATTTTTCATAATTTTGTTTGATTTTCATCTTTTCTTTCTTCCTTGTTTTATAGAGGGTTTTGGTTTAGTCTCTCTTGTAGAGATTTTTCCTTTTTTTTAATAATATTTATATGATTGAGTGGCAGAGGATGGGGGTTTCGTGGGAGTGCCGACCTAGTCGGGGTGTCTAAACTTCTCGTTGATGTCTTCCTCACTCTTAGTCCAGTAAAAAAACTAACCAATTAATTCAAACAAAAAAATGTGTTTATTTTATTTTAAATATTTTTTATAAATATTTTTTAAATAAAAATTTAAACCAAAATATAATACACTAATCATAACTTATTTCATATCATGCATGTGACACATGTTTTTCGTTGATCAATTAGTTAGAATGTGATCTTTCACTAATTAAAAGTAGAATGATTTTCAATCAAATCAAACATTAAACCACGTCAAAATGAATTAGCCAAAAAAAAAAACATTATATTTTTGGTTGTCGTTTAGTTATTTCCAATTTGAAATATAACCATCCAAAGGAACCATGCGAACACATATGTATCTAACTAGTTTAATAAAAAAAAAAAAAAATTGTCCTCGTGAGCATATCTCAGTTAGTATGGATAATGCATAATATATGCAAGGTCCGGGGTTCAAACCCCGGCCACCACCAAAAAAAAGTTTAATAAAATTACCAAAAAAAAGTTTAATAAAATTAATAAAAAAAAATGGTTTCCAATAATCGTGCTAAAAAGTAAAAATTTCAATGCTTGGCCTATTGTAGGTGTTAGGAGAGAAGTCAAGAACAAAAACTTGTTCTTGCATTATCACAGTGTTAAAAGAAATGAATATTAAAACATCGAGTGATAGTTTGACCTCTACATGGTATTTTGATCTATCTACATTTATACTATATGTCTAAATAGTATATTTTGACCATTATCTATTATAGATACATGAAGTAACAATATTCCCTTCAAAAATGAAGTGACAATATCCATTTTGAGGAAACAGTCATTTTGGTTATTGAATAAGCAAAACATTGTTTTTTTTTTTTTTTTGAGAGGAGCAAAACATTGTTATAATAGTCTCTTATTGATATACAAAGACATTTTTAAATACGTCTTTCATTGGTGATTTTTTAGTTTGGATTTCAACTGTATTTTTTTCGTTAATCAATTTCTATCCACAAATATGTGATTATATTTTCCTAATTTGGAAACATTTAAGAACTAGAATGACAACATCTTACACATTTAATGATTAAAATGACTATTTTCAGGTTGTGTTATTTTAAACATCTGAAAACTAAAACTCAATGTGAATTGTAGCATTACTAAGATACACATCTTCAGACTTGTTATTATAAGGTATTGTTGTCAAAAGACCTTCTGGTAAAAAAAGAAATCAAAAGAACATGCACAATAGTAGTTATACTACTACTTCGGTGGGACAAAACCCACTATTAACATGGAGCAATGTGGATGAGTCCACAGGTTTTACTAGCCAAACAGAAGTGAATGGTCAGAGTCCGGATATCGTATGAAATTAATAATCAATCAACAAAGTACAAGGGAATATGAATTACAAACCTTGGAAGTTGAAATCTGCACTAGACTATTGGCTTCAACTGATAAAAAAAAAAAAAGATATTAGTTTAAAAGAAACTCATATTTGCAATTTATGTCTTCAAAGGATAAAATCATAGTTTTTGTTTTCATTAAATTACATTTTTGGTCCGTTAAGTTGTTTTTAAGTTTCACTCTAGTCTGATAAAAAAAAACAAATTCACTTTAGTCCTTTAAATTTTTGTTTCAATTAAATCCCTTACATCACAAACATTAGACACTTTAGTCCCGCAATCCAAATACAGGCTGAAATTTGAAACTATGCTCAAACAATGAAATAGATCACCAAAAAGAAGCCACTGATTAGTGACAGTAACTGATTTTACCTCAAACTCAGATGCTGTCCTTGCATTTCAGAATTGACATGCAGAAGGGTTTGTCGTTCATATAGCTTTCGCATATTCTGTCTCTTAATTCCATTTCTGAATGAAGTGCATGCTAGACATCGTTTTTCTTTGTAGGGTAAGTCCAACTTTTGCTGCTCTCTTGTTTTCCTCTCTAGGTACTCTGTTGTTTGCACTTGAACTGATGTAACAAAACATCATTTGTAGTTAAGCAATGAATATTTATAAAGCACAAATCCAATTCTTGATAGAAAATGAAAATCAACCTTAAAGATAAAATGTAAATGTCCATAAAGTTAGTCACTAAGGAGGAAAATATGACAATTAGTACAGTATCTCCGCATAATACCCAAAAAAAAAGTTTATTACTTCACACGATATGGCCTTTCACACGCACCCATAAATTCTAATACCGAAAAACTATTGACCAGTACTAATAACATCCAAGCAATGAAAAATGACAAGTCAATAAAAAATTTCAATAATTTCATAGAACAGAAACAACAAAAGAACAAGGAGATAGAATCGAGAATGTAACCAAGCTGTCTAGCATCTTGACCTTGCATGAATGGAAATATTCTCATGACAGCTCTGAGCAGGGAGCAAGAAAGAAGTATAATCTAAGAAAAGATTCTTTGAAGGTCAAGCCAAAGATTTCTGGTCTAACCAAATACAACACCATAATAAAAGCAGAAAGGACACACTCCCATTGAATTTTGACACCTTGTTGCAGCCTACGAAACACCAATATAGAAACGGACACAGGACACTGACGCGTTGATACTGGTAATAATTTAAGAAAATAGAATAATTGAATGTAACCACATTTATTGGTGCCGTGTCGGTATCAGACACTGGACAAGCCTTCAATTTGGAAGTGTCATTGCTACATAGATTGCAACAAAAATCTTATATCAAATCAAGAATTAAAAACTATTCTACTCAAATTTCGAATAGCGTATTCTGAAAATGATGTGTACGTAATGTAGTTAAAGTTAAACGTGCTTGCCAGTGCAATAAACAGTATTTGAATGTTCAATGCAAACGAATGGAGATATACCAGAACGTGAAGTAATCGATGTCAGTGAAAGGTTCCTGAGCCTAGTAATCTCACTGATAGTATTAGTCTTCAAATTATCAGGAATCGCGTGTCTTCCAAGCTTTTGAACATCGTTATTTCCAATGCACCTCAATGCATTTTCACATGCCTATTCACCAAACAGTAATTCTAATTAAACATACAAACACACAAAACAAACTCAAATTTCAAACTAAAACTGATAAAAACTACATAATTATCAAAACTAACAAATCCGTTTCAGAAAAAAGTATCAAAGAAGCTATATCACGAATTACACATTATCACAAACACTACAAATGCAAAACTCGTTACCTTCACCGCAACTGCATGAAAACCGTTCTTCACAGCGTCTTCCACAAAATTTAACCATTCTAATGGCGAAACATGTAGGAATTGAATAGTAGCAGATTTGAGTTCTCGCATAACTAAAGCCTCGTATTTCAATGCCAAGCAACTCTTCAAAATTGAAATTCCAAACGCAAAAGGAAAAAACGAATTAACATATTGTTAAACAAGCATTTGTTATAGAAATTGAATCATTAGAGATGTACCTCTAGATCTCCGACGAGAGCGAAAGCGCGGACGAAGAAATCGAGAACGATGAGCTTATTGTGGACGGATTCTGCAGTGATGGATTGAATGATGGAAAGAGATCCAGATTTGAGGAGTTGATTCAAGCTGGATCGAATTTCAACTAACGATTTCACGTCTTTGGAAACCAAGAGCGAATCCAGAAAGCGGAGCGTGGAATCACCGAAACTGCGGTGAAATCAAAATGTTAGCTACGGGGAGAGAGAGAGAGAGAGAGAGAGAGAGAGTGGGAGGGGGAGAGGACCTACCTTCTGGTTTGAATGAGGTAGCGAAAGAGGGAGAGTTGCTGTTGTACAGAGTGTGACATTTTTGGAGGGAGAGAGGGTGAATTGAAATTTTGCGGGTAAGAAGAAGGTAACGTTCCTGAGAATGACAACTTTAATACTCCATGTCCTTGTTACAAGAAACGATTAACTTTTTAGATTTACTGCATAAACGATGTATCTAGTTTATATTTATAACGAGATACATTAATTATTCAATGAACCTAAAAAGTCAATTGTTTCTTATAATAAGGATCATAGGGAGTAAGTTAAGAGCGCATTAAACAACTATCTTTTTAAGACTCACTTTTTTATTTGATCAAAGTCATACGATTTCCACAAATTAAAAAATAGGTTCCACATAAAGTTATGTGACTCACATCAGTTTCAGTCTGAGACCTTTTGGAGCACACTCGAAGAAAATAATGTAATTGGTTGTAATATGTCTATTCCCCAGTCCTGAACTACTAATTTCTATTTCGAAAAATTGGGGGCGAAATTGACCGATGCATACAAATTTAAGGGCGAAAAAGTCTATTCACACAAAACAAAATGAGGTGCCTGTATAAAAATGAGAAAAAGAAAGTTGTCACCAAAGTTGTCTCAGATAGTTGTTCAAATATCACTACTTTTATAAAAATAGAACATTTAGGGAGATAATAAAAAAACGGAAAAATTGAAGGATAGAAGAAAGTAAAGAAAGAAAAGGACATGAACATAAGATTTGACATAGCATAAAGGTCTAATTTGTAACAAGTTGATTCTTTAAGTTTTTTTTTTACAACTTAGGTCTTTTAAATTAAGTAGTTGTAACAAGTTTGTCTTTTAAAATTTTTCATATCAATTAAGTTTTTTAAGTTATTTAACCGTAACAGTTTGGGGGATTCCGGAACTTAAGTTTTTTTTTCGGTACCAATTAAATATTTTAAGTTATTTAACCGTAACAATTTGAGGGATTTCAGATTTTAAAATGTAAGTTATCAATGTTTAAAAATTATAATTAAAAAACTTAAATGGCCTAAGTGGTACGAAAAATACTTCAAGATTAACTTGTTTCAGTTTAATAACTTAAAGGACATAAGTCGTATGAAAAAGAATAAATGTATAATTATTGATTGTTAACAAAATTTTGTTATAAGCTTTCTTCCAAAATATTACAAATAACAAATTTTAATCATAAGAAAAATGGTACAACAAACAAACATTTAATGATGTTTAAAAATTAATACAAATTCAATCAAACAAAAATTAGACTATAAATGGAAGGGGCCGCACGAACGCAGGCCCCCACTGCAACAAATTATGATGTAGGCTCCACCACTTGAGTAGACCTTAGGCTAGCACCTCTCCTAAGTGCAATGAAGGTCACTTGCCTAGGCCATGGGCTTTTTTGATCGCTCATCGACCCCATCCAGGTAAGTATGTAACTATGTGTCACACAATTCTACTTTATACCTCATACTCCAAACTACTTTGTCCAATCTAACCGATGTGGGACTCGTCAGAAGAAGTTCCTTTGAAGTTTGGACTTTGGAGGCTACTACTACAAATGTTTGTGAACATTCTTACTAAAAAGTGGATCACTCTAGCTATATTGTAATGGCTACTGATATAGTTAACAAGAATCTTTATCAAGACCAACTTCCATTTAGTAAATTAGAAGGAATTTATATCCAAGATTCAATGTTAGAGTTGTGTACTTCAAACTACCAATCCTGAATCACCAAGGAGATTAAACTCTTGTAACCTTGTCTATGATCAATTTTGGGATTCAACATATTAGATATATTTCCATCAAGTGTTTATTTTATGCAGGTAGGGTACCCAAAAAGTTACTTATAATCCCCTTGTTATGCATTTGTTTGGGGATAAATACTACAGAGTACAAAATTGTAAGTATGCAGATGCAAGGTAGCAACAATTTTTGTTGAATTGATTATTTCTGAAACTTGCATTAGTCCGAGATGATAGAACTGGTGTTGCTGTGACAAAGTCAATAATTAGAGCTATGATAAAGATTTAGACTCATTGTGTAGCTGATTGGTGTTGACAAGTTGTTTTATTTCCCCCTTTCAAATGGTTCAACCTATTTTATACACAAAATGTGTAATAAGTCTTCTAAATATTCACTTTCAAACTTTTAGTATCTACAAAAATGAAAAATCTTCTATCAATTATAAGTTAGGACTAAAAGAAATTATTTTGATATGAATTTAAGGAACAAAGTTACTTTTACAAAAACCGTAAGTGTATACCGAAGGATAATTTGAACCATTTGGTAAACTGAAAGAAAATAAAATATTGGCGTAGTTAGTTGTGATTGTATGAACTCATCGAGTGTTTATTTTATACAGGTAAGGTACAAAAACATAACTTGTAATCCCTTTACTGTTCATTTGTTTGGGGATAACTACCAATTCCATTATTCCAAGATCGTAAGTATGTGGATGCATGGTAATTTATTTTATCGAATTCAACAGTGTAATCGCATGTACTTTTTTGAGCAAAATGAAATACTATTTAAAAAGAATAACTGTCAATATTTATTTATTTCATACATGTTGGAACATGATTCTTTCAATACTTACCATTAATCTAGTAGTTACAAGCTTTCAATGAATGTCGACTATGAATAAGCATTCCCATAAAATGTTTGAGTGACTCAGAAAGGCCAAGCCATTTCCACTTAGGTGACCATTTCACGTATTCTCAACAAGCTTTATCTCTGAACAAAATAACTGTCCACAATAAATCTATGACTTGAAATGATTTGAGCTTAACTCGAATGTTATATAACCTGATCTCTTTTTGTCTAACCAAATGTTATAATGTCACGATATTCTTTTGTTGCAAGTCATTCAATTCGTCGAAAAAAGATTCCAATAATCTCCCGTGCGTAACTCATTTTGTTTTTGAATCATGGCAAAATGCAACCTGATTTCGACAGGCAAGACAACATCCATTTTATACACCATGTAATGTAAGGCGAGGAGTCCTTCAACTTCCTCAGAGAATTCTTAAATGCCCAAAACTCTTGTTCTTAAGTGTTATGTTATTTACTTCATTACTTGGGTTCTGATTGGAGTGTTTTTTATATTAAACCAATGACAACTTTATTTATGGCCATAACTTGGCCATTAGCTTGGGAATACTAGGGTGTTGGCGTCATTTTTTTTTTTTATCGATCTTGATTCGAAGCATTCAATAATTCAACCATTTTCATACCAACAAAAATTGTTCTTTGGTCAGCAGCCAGAGCATGAGCTTGTGGGATCTTAAATCTTCATATTGTTAAATCACATCATGTTTGTTAGCACCTTTTATGGCTACAGCTTCGACTCATTTGGTGAAATATAGACTCCTACTAAGATGTATCAACGTCTTTTTGTGAAGATGGATGAATTTAGCCAATGACGTTCAAGTTTATCCTCAAAAGGCCATAGACATTTGGTATATTATTTTGAATATATTCGAACATTCTACAACAACCTTGTCAATAAACTACCCGGTTAACTCTTAAAGAGTTTGCCGCCCATTTAAACCTCACAAGAGACACAAAGGATACCCAGTTTACACAAAAATTTAGCCGATTGGAATATTTCTATAAAAGAGTGGATTTACGCAGGATACCCGGTTTGTCACAAATCTTAAGGCCAATATTTGTTGTTGTTCTATGAAGTGTTTGTTACTGTTCATCTATGCGTTAAGTTAAAATCTTTTTTTTTTTCGGCAGAATACTACACTCAACGCTATTTCTTTAAGAAAAACGTTTATGTTTAGTTAAAAATTAAAAAAGTATCATACACGAGAGAAAGGTGAAAAAAATTGGAAGTTAAAATGTATCTGATCGGTGATATCAGCTAAATTATTTACTAATAACATGTCACTGTACTAACATCAAATGAAACGATCGTGTGGGAGTTTTTTCAAAAACAGCAATAAACAAGCATCGAACGAAAAGTTATGACATTTGGTGATTCAAAGTAACTGGCACAAGATTATAGTGATTCAAAGTAACTGGCACATGATTATAATCTGGTAAAAGTATATTTAATGTACACAATGTTGAAGAAAGGCCAAAGACATTGCACCAAACAGAGGACACGTAAACCAGTCTGGAAGACCTACCAAAGACAAAGAAAGCAATAAAACATACAGCTCCCACTAAAAATCTAGCTCATCATTCAACAACATACTAGGTAGACAGATAACAAGTTTGTCACTCCTCAATCAATTTCAGCTTGTAGATGATGTCAAGTGTTGACAGTGTGAGGAGAAATGCGAGGAAGAAAGCATCAAAACGGACCGTACGATGCCAAAACACACAACACTTCTATTGCAAAGAAGCAGCAGGTGAAAGCAAAATTGACTTCCAATTGATGGGGTGTATAAGAATCAACATAAGCTATTGAATGGTAGAAGATATTCGAAATTTTTTTTTTTTTTCCTTCTTAAAAGCCAAACTAACTCACCGAAAAATCTTACAAAATATTATCAGCTATAATGTTTATAACTAAGAATGGATACCCAATGCGATGAGTCATATAATAATTGTAATTATACCAATGAAAAATTATGGAGTTGAAAATTTAAAAAAAATAGGTAAGTGAAACAAATATCAACCGATGGAAAGATGTAACATGCAACGATGCTCCCACATCAACAGGTTAATTTTAGAAAAAGGCATACTATTTTATATCTAGTTATATTGCTTGCCAATGCATTTCACTTCTACTACCATGTTTCCAAAAAGATCAACTATATCAATTGAAATTTGAAAGACTTGACAATTGAATGTCTCAAAAACACAATAAGACAAACAATTCCGTCCCATAATTTCATCCAAAAAAACAGTTTTACTACTTGAAAAAATCCGCGACAAAACATATCATGTTTTTTGCATACAACAAGCAACTTAACTAGTCAAATTCCTTTTATTATCATAAAAATATGCAAGTCTTCATCAGAGGTAAGCCGTGCATGTTCATTGCTATATGCCATACATGCTTCAAGATATTCCTGGTAATAAAATTGTTTTTAAAAACATGAAAGAAAACTTTTAAAGTCTGTTGAGGCTTGTGTAAAATTAACTTATCAACATCGCACATTAACCTTGAGCTGCTTGACAGCCAGTTAGTTATCAAAACTCGTCAACAGTGACGAAGTAACTTAGCAGCAATAAAAGACGTACAAAAATTACAATGCCTTGCTTTCAAAACAGTATATAACTTGTAATGAAACGATTGTGAAAGATTTTGAAGATAAATACAGACAGAATCACTAATATCCTGGTAAAACAAATTGCACTTGAAACACACTAAATGGAATTAATGGATCCATCAAAATATGACTGATATACAGTATTCTATTCATTAATTCATTCGCTGGCTTGTACCAGATGCCACATGGGACGAGCCAGGGATGTAAAGCATTTATCCACATGATGACACTTGGTTTAATTTCAAGCAAGTATAAAGCATGTTTTCATGAAAACAGCACTCACCTGAAATAATCAACCTACCTTAGCAGCAATTATTTGGAGACTATCCACATGCCTCTATAAAAACATTCATATAATCAAATTAATCCCTGATTAAAATCAAAACCCACCAGCTAACAACAGAAAAAACAGGAGCGAAGAGGTCTTGCTCAAGTTAAGTGAACAACCTACCTCTTAGCATCCAGTTCAAGAAACCAGCCAACTGAAATAATAAATCCCTTAGACCACATTTCACAGTACATAAAACGTTCAATGACAAAGCTCTAGTATGGGCGTGAGCGATTCCCGCCATAATGATCCCGCCTATCAGGACCAGAATTGTCTCTGCGCCTATCTCCACCATAGCCACCCCTATTGCCCCTATAAAACAAAGAAAAACAATTAGTTTAGAACTTCAAAAAAGGGGTAAAATTTTCATTTTCACATAAGAAAACACTCAAATGTATAACATGGTCAGTTGATGTATTATGTCATCAATGTAATAAAAAATTATATACCAAATAAATGTAAAGTACAAAAATCCAAATTGAAAAAAAACCTAAATTTGAAAATCATTTATCCTTTACATTAACGTTATGATGATTAGAAGATGGATGAGCTCAACGCCCCACTTACGACATTTATGCTTAAAATGAAAAATAAAATAAAAGATATGGATAGAAATTGAATAAGTGAACACTTTTGAGTTATTATGACAATAAACCATGTTTTCGATCCAAATCGACAACGTTAGCATATCATTCATCTCCAACGGATAGATCCAGTGTGTAATGCATACCCATGGTTATTTGCTGGAGGAGCCCTTGGTGCAGATTTCTCTGCCATTGCAACACTGATTTTGTAACCCCTCAAATCATAATCTGAAAATGCAGACTCATGATTAGTTCAACTTTGTATGAGAAATAATATCAATGTATAATATCAATTTATATAGCAAGAAAAAAGCAGTTACAAGAAGTACCGTTGTAAAAACCACCAGCAGAGTGAGCCGCAGAGGGATCTTCGTAAGCAAGGCACGCATCACCCTTGTTTTTTCCGTTTTCATCAGTGTAAATTTTAATGTTGTAAGGCCATTGATCTTTATAACCCCTCTTCTGCTTTATTCTTCCAACCTAGGCAGTGAAAACACATGTAACAGAACGTCTAGAATGGTGAGGCCACTGATACTTCCCAAAGAGAATGAAAAAATAAACCTGGTACCCTTTTTTGCTTTATTCTTCTAACTTAGGCAGTTAAAACACATGTAACAAAATGTCTAGAATGTTGAGGCCTCTAATTCTTAGCAAAGAGAATCAAAAAATAAACCTATTACCTCTTTTCTGCTTTATTCTTCCAACCTAGGCAGTTAAAACGCGAGTAAAAAAACGTCTAGAATGTTCAAGCCTTTTTTTTTTTTGGTGATAGAATGTTGAGGCCTCTAATACTTCTCAAAGAGAATTAAAAAAATAAACCTATTTCCCCTTTTCTGCTTTATTCTTCCAACATAGGAAGTTAAAACAAACGTAACAAAATGTCTAGGATGTTGAAGCCTCAAATGAAAATGTAAACCTATTACCACAAGTACAACAGGATTATATTTCTTACACAAAGCACAATTCAATATGTATCTCAAAAATATGGTTATGTATCAAACTGAGAACTTGAATTTACTCTGAAATTGGCACTTTCATATAAAATATCCATTCGTGATAAAAAAAAATTGCAACAAATAAAAAGTGCCAAGTCAACAGATCAGAACATTACTTGTCCAATGCCTCCAAAAAGTTGCTGCAATTCATCAACAGTCACATCGGGTGGTAAATTTGAGATATAGATTCTAGAGTTGTCACATGTATCTCCACAATTCTCATCGCACTGCTTCACCGGAGCTGCTGGAGCTGGCTCAGCAGGAGCTCCACCAAATCCACCGCGATTACCACTGTCATATCCAGCTTGAGGCGCAGCCCTGCCACCACTCCGTGCATCACCTCCACCATAACCACCCGTGTTACCCCCATATGAAGGAGGATATGAATTAGGTCCACCAGTATAGCTTGTAGGTGGAGGAACGGCATCTGTTCCATAATTTGCATTCCCACCATAGGTGGGTGGATAGTTTCCACCAGCACCACCATACGACTGAGCAGCAGCAACAGGAGGAGGTGCTTGGCCATAGCCACCATCTTCTCTGCCTTGATTACCGCCATACGAGCCACCCCTATTGCTCCCTCCACTTCTTCCATCATTGTTATTACCCCTTCCACCATTATAATCATTAGTTCTACCTCCATAGTTCTCAGACCTACCTCCTCGGTTATTGTCATATCCTCCACCACTTCCTCCTCTATTATATCCACCGCCTCCACCGCCACCGCGGTCATTACCACTGGTAGGACATGGGGTACCACATTTGTTGCATTCATTCCTTCTAGCAAAGTTATTGTTCCCACAACTATATATATAACAATATTGAATCAGATAAGAAACGTAAGAATCAAATCAACAGCAATAAAGTTAAATGAAAGAAAAAATCATCAATTTAGTCCCTAAACTATCACTCTCCGATTTAGCACCTAAAATATGTAAACATAACAAGTTGTCCCTAAATTTTATGAAATTTGACAATCTACTCACTAACTAAAGTACATAAAATCCGTCAATTTAGTCCCTAAACTATGTAAATATAATAAGTTGTCCCTAAGCTATATGAAGTTGTCAATATAGTCCCTAAACTATGTAAATATAATAAGTTCTCCCTAAGCTATATAAAATTCGTTAATTTAGTCCCTAAATGTACATAAAAATCGTCAATTTAGCCCCTAATATCTTAACTGCGGGAACTAAATTGATGGGTTTTATATACTTTAGTACTACTAATTATATGTATTCACATAGTTTGGAGACATGGTTTATTTTTAATAAAAAATACCACTGAAAATCATAAATTTTTCTACAGAACAAAATCAAATACCTTTCATTAGGGCAACGCCAATCTCCATCTCTGCCACTTCCACCACGACCTCCACCACCACCTCGGCCACCACGATCTCCACCTTGAAAGCCACCACCACCGCCACCACCTGTTTAAAATCAGGTCAATCCACAGCAATTAAAGACACGATAAGAATGAAAATTAACTAAAAAAGAAAAAAAAAATATAGATCAAAAAACAAACCTCGACCTCCATATCCTCCACCACCACCACCTCCTCTACCACCACCAACACCGCCTCTTCCACCATACCCTCCGCCATCGTTTCCACCATATCCACTCCTTCCACCGTAACCTCCACCATCGTTACCTCCATAGCCTCTTCCACCACCGTTTCCGCTTCCTTTTGTTCCGTAACCACCGCCACTTTCATTCCCACCATATCCACCAGCATAGCCACCACCTCCTCCGCCTCCGTAACCACCACTAGCACCATAAGACGGTGGCGCAGAGCCACCTCCGGCATCGTGACCGTACCCTCCAGACATGATTCGATCTAGGGTTCGCTACTACCACAAGAGAGAAAGTGAGATTTTTTTCGTGCAGTGAAGCTTCTGAAATATTGTAGAATGTAACTCTGAAATATTGGGCCTTTCCGTTTTAACAATGGGAGCGACTTTTCGCACCCTTATTTTTTCTATTACACCTTAGTTATTACTTACTCTATGACACAATAACTATCGCTTTTATTGAAAAAAATTCTAAAAAATATTATCACTTTAATGTAATTTAATTACTTTTTCAAGTGTTCCCTCTATTATTTTTATTTTTTTATAAATAGATGAAATGACAATAGTCATGGTAAATTTACACACATAAGTAAAAAAAAAATGGTGTTTGAACCTCAGTAACGACGTCTGGCCTAACAATATGTGCATTTTTATCAATTGAGTTAGGACTTGTGGACTTCTAAATTATTATTCTACACTTTGCAATGGTTAGCTAGGTTAATTTTGTAAATATTTTATTTTATTTTTTCATTTATAGCTTCTTAATATGTATGAAACAAGAAAATGTGTTCGTTATTGTGGAAAGGTTGGAGTAACTTTTTCCTAGGTTTGCCAATGGCACGAGATTTTTCATGTTGTATACTTGTGGTATTGGCTAGGATCCAAATATATATTTTTGGATGAAGCATTGTTGGAACAATATTCAAAAAATAATTTAAATTTTATTTTCCATCCACATATGAGATTGTTGATATGAGTCATGGTTTATGTCACTTTTTTTAAGACGTTTTATGACATGATCAAAAAATCAATTTTTTCATTAAGATCTCCTACTAAGAGTCATGGATCTATACTTTTAACAAAGAAAATTGAAAAACTCATCCTGCAACAAACATAGGCATCACGGCCAACCATACAAAAAGAGGGAAATAAAACTTCTCTCGAGTTAAAATTTTATGTTCATTAATACAAGATCATGGTGATTCAAATTTAAGACTAAATTAAAATCTTTCATGAATAAACTAAGGAGAATGGTAATGAGTGGTAATGAGTGTCCTTGAAGTATTGGTTAAATTATTAAGATAAGTAAATTTGTATCAAAAAGTGGTTTAATCATTGTTAAGACAAAAGTAAAAACTTTATTTTCTTGACAAGGTTATTAAAAAAAAGAGTAATGATATTTTGACATCCATTTGATGACAACTTTGTTGACAACCTTGTTTTTCTCACTTCTTATTGGTCAAAAACAATGGAGAGAGAAAAAGGAAGAGAGAGGATAACAACATCATGTGAGTATGAGAGAGAAAGTTGTCAAAAAGTGGTTGTCAAAATATTATTTCTCTAAAAAAAAAAAAATCCATTTTTCCAAAGTAGTCACCAATATAAAAAAAAAAAAATCTTGAGATTCATCCTTTTTGTCATCAATCTCAAATACTCACTTTCTCCATATTCTTTTTCTTATGTTCACAATATTTGTGTATATTCTTTTGACTTTGCTGCAGTTTTTCTTTCTTTCTTTTTCGTTGTTAAGCTGTTCAAATCAGATATATATTTATTATAATTCAATTCTTAGTGTTGTCATAGAAAGTTATGATGCAAAATTGCAATTGGTTTTTTCTTCTGAAAGGTGTTCTTGTGGTCATGTTACCAGCTAAAAAATATTGGTTATAAACAATGTACAATACATAGGTTACTTGCTAAAAAGTGCGCTTTTGCTAATCTTCAATGCTAAGTTCAAACTAGAAGATATCAGTACAAGCAACATGCATGTAAGAAAATATTGCAACTTATTATTCCTTCCTAAGATGTAGGAAACAATGATTTTAAATTTGCAAAGCTTTCTTTCGCTAAATTCCTTGCACATTCAGCTTCTCTGACGTTGACCTCCGACGAAGCAAGTGCAGAAAGTAATTCTCTACTTTGTTGTGCCCACTCAGAACATTCAGCCTTCAACTTCTTCTTCTTCTAAACATCACATTGGTTCAATGCTGACTTTTGATTCTCAAGACTTGCCGATTGTTCATCAATTTGTAAAGAGAGCTCATTTACCTGAGCATTGGCAATTGAAGTTTCTTTGTCAATGTGGGTTTGTGTAATCTTAGCACTCCAAAGCTTGTTTATGAGATTGGTTTTCAAATCAAGAAGTTGGTTGTGCTTGTTGAATACTTGTTGAGAAGTAGCGTGTTTGATAATGTTGTCATTGACGAAGTTCTATACTTTCTCAACGAAGTCCTTCAACTCAGAAGTTTTATTTTCCCACCGTGCAACGCGGGTTGCACGGGTATATATTATTCTCTTTTAACAAAAAATATTGTAAAAGCATCATATGGTAAGAAAGACATCCAACTATGTTGGAAATCCAATCCTACCACTTATCGAATGGAGCACTAAAATAATTAAAATAAAGATTAAACAGAAGATACAACTTGGAGTAGTTCAATCAATACCCAAGGGAATAACAATGTGATACAACTGCCCGCCTCATTAAAAACCTTACCTGTAAAACCCAATGGGATAAAACCAGGTGAAGGAAAAAAGAGCGCAGTACTAAGCATACATAAACAAAACGACATTAACAAAAACACTAATCAGACCCTATCCAATTTTCGTATTTTTATGTGAGGTTCCTTCCTAAAATGTAGGAAATGATGATTTTAAATTTGCAAAGCCTTCTGTTGCGAAATCCCTCACAAGTTCAGCTTCTCTTACATCAACCGCAGATGATGCCAGTGCAGAAATTAATTCTTTACTTTGTTGTGCCCACTCGGTACATTCAGCCTTCAACTTCTCCTTCTGAACATCACATTTGTTCACTACTGACTTCAAATCATCAATTTGTAAAGAGAGTTCATGTATCTTAGCATTGGCAGTTGAAGATTCACTGTCAATGTGGGTTTGTGTACTCTTTGCACTCCAAAGTTTGTTCATGAGATTGGTTTTCAAAGCAAGAAGTTGGTTGTGCTTGTTGAATACTTGTTGAGCAGTGGTGTGTTTGGTAATGTTGTCATTGAAGAAGTTCTGTACTTTTTCAACAAAGTCCTTCAACTCAGAAGTTAACATTTCTTGATGCTCATTCAGCTGATGAAGAAGTGAAATCAATTTTGATTTGGACTCTTGGTTAGATACGAGATGATCAAGGTTTGACGATGAGTCCATCAACGTCTTCAATTCTTGAAGTAAAATTTGAATGGAGGAAATTGGCACTTGTCCAGTGAGAAGCTTCTCAAGTGCAAGAAGCGGGTCTTCTTCGATCAGCTTGTTAATATCTTTCATTGCTGCAAGAGTTAATTCATTTATATTAAGATTATTATTCTCATGGAAGCATTATCATTTTAGGAAGAAAAATATACAATGATTAGTAGTCTTCACCTGAATCATAAAACTCATGAGTAGTTTCCTGAGAGTTTCCAATATCAACATCTTTGGTGGCTGGAGGCTTTGTGTTGACAGTTGAAAAAGAGGGTATGCATATTTTACCATCACCATCTTCCTATAAATTTTAATTTGAATTGGAGTTTATAACGCAAATGAAATATCCCAACAAAGATAAAATATATTAGCTTTATTTTATTTTATTTTATTTTGACCGAAACATTAGTTTTATTATCGATTCAATAAGAAATGGTTCACAAAATCGAATACAATAACTTAATAAATGATTTTGCACTCCAAAAAGCTCAAAAAATAAAAAAAAAAAAAGAAAATATAATAAATTTACTATTAATTTGAAAGAAAAAAAACTCATTGTTTATTTTGCCTTAGGCCTCACAATATGTGTTGGTTCGACCCGGTTACATACTAATGAACTTACTAAATGAGTTGATGATCTTATTGTTTTGCCATGTGTTGATGCACTTCCTTCTTCAACACTTATCTCGATACCCTGCTTAAAATTATAAGATTGTTTAGGTTTGTAAAAAAGAGTAAAAAAAGAATACAAGCAAAATAGGGGACGAACTTGCTGCTTCTATTTTGCCTAACTTAGAACCCCCCAACTAATTGCAAACCATGGAAACGTAAATTAGTTGCATGATATTTTGAAGTAGTAGTTGAAGTAAATGCTTGAAAGCTTGGTTCCATACAGTAAACTCACATGTGAAGATGTTTTATGCTCAGAAGTAACTAATGGCCCTGATGAAGAAATATTTGGTTCTGAATGAGTTGGTGATGTTATTGTCTTGGCATAAGCTATAGTTGTTGTATCTTCAAAAGTTAGCTTGATAACCTTCATAAAATTAAAAAGATATTACAGTGTGTTGCAATGTATCATAATTGATTTCCAATATAAGTAGAAAAAGAGTCAAGAGAATAGTTGCCTTTTGTTTAGGAGCAGCTAATTGTATAGTAGACTCATTCCTTGTTTCTGAAACGGTGGCAAAAGTTGTTGCGACAGTTTTCTGTAAAGTAGAGAACTCTTGAATAATTTGATCCATTGTTTCATTCAAACACTATATATCATGACAATATAAATTAGATCATCAAAATTTCGATTAGTTAGTTACTAACTCATTATCAATACAATTTTTATTTTACTTTCTACACTTTTTTGTAATCTATGACTTTCAGTTAGAATTATAAGTATTACATTACGTACCTGAGAAGGTTTGACGGTAGTATCTGTTTCTCCAAATGGATGTTGTTGATCCATCAAACATTGCTGACTCGTTGATTGTTCATTCAACAACTCCTGAGATTAGGAAATTAAGCGTTAGAGATGTGAAATTACTAATTACATCCTTATACTTAGCCATTCATTATATCCATAAGAAAGGATTTCATAAGAAGAATATCGAAGGAAGGGACATGGATGGAAAATTACTTGTGAATTTGTTGGCGAATTTGGTACTGAAGGTATGGGGGAAAATATTTGCTTTCTCTCTTCTGTTTGTTTCATTTTTGCCTCCACAACTTTCGACTCATTGCCATTTTCATGTGAAGAAGTTAACTCATGTTTAGATGTTGCTTGAACTTCAGTCCTATTTGGAAACTGAGACACAATAGAAGAGAGTCTTGATTCGGAAACTATTATTTCATCATCCATAGGAAAATGTTGCTCGATATTAGAGTTTACCTTCATGAGAGGATTGTCATTTAGAGAACCTGAACAACATGTGGAAAAGAAGAGAGTTCAAAAATCAAAAGGGTGATGAGGTAACATAAGAAAATAAAATTGATCCAAAAAGTCTTCACCTTGATCATTATCAAAATCTTCAATGGCAAGCGGCTTTGTAGTGGAAATTGAAGGAGATGGTATGGCTGTTTGGCTATCACCATATTCCTTCACATTAAAATAATGTGAACTATAAATTGTTAATATTTGTAGGATCAGCCTCACTAATTAACAAAAAATATAATTTAGACAAATAATCATACGATTTCACTATAGAAATAATAAGGAATTGAAAACAAAAGAGTTAGTTTTAAGCCTGAACTTAGAATCGCCGAGCAACAATAAATTTAGATCAAAATTTGTGGTGAGACTAAATACACCCCTTCACACCCAACACAACGAAGGTGTTGGTCTGTTGGATACTGCAATGAAGGCAACCCAAATGCCACCATTAGAAGGTGGGGCCGACTGCAAAGAAGACGGAATTTCCATACAATAAACTCACCTGTGAAGAACTGTTGTACTCAAAAGTAACAATTGGACCTGATGATGAACTGACTAATTCTAAATGAGTTGACAATGGTATTGGCTTGCCATTAATTGATGTGTTTCCATCTTCAACACTTATCTCGATACCCTGCTTAAATTTAAAAGGATATTTAAGTTGGTTGTATAGTTCAATTTTTGCATTGAAAAAGTGTCAAAAATAATACAAGCAAAATAGGGGAATCATTGCCTTTTGTTTAGGAGCAACTAATTGTATGGGCCGCTTATTCCTTGTTCCTGAAGTGGTGGACAAAGTTGTTTCTACAATTTTCTCTGACGTCGAACCCTCCAACTGATTTCACAGCATGAAAATGTAAATTAGTTGAAGTGAAGTTTATTTTCTTCAACATTTCTATTATATCTTTATATGAAAAATGAGGTGGTACTACATTACATTATTTCCCGGAGAATATTTGATGGTAGTATCAGTTTCTCCAAGTGCACGTTGCTGGTTCACCAAACATTGTTGATCCAATGATTGTTCATTCATCAACTCCTGTAAATGAACAGAAGCATTAGTGATATGAAACTACCAGTTACATCCATTTTTACTAAGTAAGGGAATTTCCATTGGCCTGCAAATAATTACTTCTGAATTTGTTGGTAATATTGCTACTGATGTTATCTCTAAATCAGGATCATCTTCAACGAATTCAGGCTCTGCCTCCAGAGTTTGTTTCATTTGTATCTACAAAAAAAAAAATAACATGTTTGATTCAAAGACAATGTCATGATGATTGTATTCAGGTGTGATAATTTTGAATAATATTGACCTGTGAATAAGTCAAACCGTGTGCTGATGCCGCTTCAACTTCAATCTCAACTGATAAATCTACGGAATATTCATTAGAGGAATCTTCGCCTTTGGACTTTTCTTGTAATTGTTTGAATAGATTCAGAAAATCCTCACGCAATTCATGGTCTATAGTAACACATTATAGAAATTAACATGATCATATACCAACTCGTAAATATTACAACGAACATGTAATAGTTTTGAAAAATACTGGATATAGTGTGTACCTGAGTTGAAAGTTACATCAGAAATGTCAGAGATGCTATTGGCTGTTGATGCTGAAGTTAGAGAGAGTTTTTGACAATTCTGTACAAAACGATTTTCTACATCCTGAAATTGAATTCCTTGTGTCTGGCAGAGGCTTGGTAGGTCGACAAATGCTACAACATTTAGATTTGGAATCTCGACTTTCTGATCATCACCTTCATTTTTGAATATTTCCTCTAGTTCACCAGCTTCTCTTATCATCAGAACCTCTAGCTCAGGAAGCTCTTTAGAAACGGAGGTTGGAAATAAATATTTCAACTTGGTGCAGTTTACGACAACAAGTAATTTTAGCATTGGAAAGCTTGTCCTTGAAGCCACATAATTTGACCCTTTTATATTCTCCACATCATCTTTGATAATATGCTTCAACTCTTTACAGTCTTTTATTATTACAAATTGCAATTTTGGTAGGCATCTTAAAATAGAAGTGGAGAAAACTATTTCCAATTTTTCACATCCCACTATTTTTAGCAAGCCTAGGTTTTGGAGGGCAAAAGAATTTTTGGGACCCACAAAAAGACATGTCATCACATGAAGATCTTGCAACTCAAGGTATGTCAAACTTAAGGTCAACTGCTGTTCATTTACTTGATCGAGATAAAAGATACTTTCTACTTTGGAATTTTTTACCATCATTTTTTCCATGGCGATAAAATGCTCTATGTTTCCATTCAATTCCTGCAATAAAAGAATGGGAAATAAATATGTGCATAAAATAAGACTAGAAAAATAATATCACAAACAACAAAGATATATGAAAAGAGGGATACCTTTATGATTGTACCGTCCATAGATCTTGTTGTTGAATGAGGAGTTATGAAATCGGCAATAGATTTGATAGAAAGTTGGGGGCATTCACTGAGTACAAGGTGCTTAAATGGTGTAAGTGTTGTAAGATATTGTTTGGGACTCATGGCCACTAGATTAGGCAGGTTGCAAAGACTGAAAATTTCTAATGCTGGAAGTTGTAGGTGAATCTCAGTGTGGTTTTGATGATCATCAATGTAGTTTCCAAATATGTATTTCAAATGCACACAATTATCAACTGTTAGACTTCTTAATTTTGGGAAGACATTGTCCCAACTATTGCCATCACTGCCATGATCTCCGGTGTCTATTATTATGTGCTTCAATTCATCACAGTTTCTAAATATCAAAAGTTCCAACAACATGCTTGAGATGAATATCCATTTTATCTTTGGAACATGAAACAATTCCATCTCTTTAATATTTCTCAGCATCTTTGATTGTCTTGAAAGACATTGAGGACATTCCCCTATGTTAGAGCAGTATGAATTTGATTCCTGTAATATAATTATAAAATCCCAATTTAAAAGAACTCAAAGTAAAACCAAACATTCTTGTGGTGTTTATTCAAAAAAAAATAAAAAATACATTCTTGTGGTGTGCACAAATATTGAGGAAATGCAACATATAGTGTTTCTCTTATACGACGCCTAATGGTGGCCTTAAAATTCTCTATAATTAATTTACTGCGTCGATGTTTTTAAACACTTGAAAAAGTATTCAACTTCTAGTGGTAATGATACCCAAAAAGGTATATAATGGCTATATTTCCAAAATAGTTTTAGTATATTTAGTTCCTTAACAAGTGTCCCATAGGTATTTGTTAACATTTTCAATTACCAAAAAAAAAAATAGTAATAGAAAAAGTTAGAGGCTTACTAAGCAGTCCTGCTGCGGTTGATCGCCATCAACCAATGGGATTGTAGTAGTTGCAGCACTCCCGAGTTTGTGTCTGAATTTATTACCATGACAACATATATGAGTCCAAGAGAAGATACTGCATTTGATAGGTTCCGATTCTGTTTGTGCCTTGGAACCACAATTGGAAGTTGAAGATGATCCCTTCACACAGGAAGACATGGAATGATAACATTCTCGAAAAATACCAATGAAACTTGGTAAATAATTGAGCTGCAAATGTGTTAGTGAACCAAGTTCCACATGCTGTTCAAATATGTATTTCAATCCATCACATCTTATAATTTCGACACGTTCCAGTACTGGAAGGTCTTGAGCAGAGGGGAAAGGAAATACATATTCTAATAAGGGACATCCCTCAATAATCAGAAATTTTAGTTTTGGAAACATAGAGCCATGACTCTTGTTATCATTATCATCGCCATCTATATCTTCTCTTGATTCCAACTCTCTTCTTTCATCTACTATTATGTTTTCCAGTCCCTCGCAATTTTCTATGTGCAATGTCTCTAGTAGCACTAGGCTTCGAGAAGTCGAAAGTTGAAACAGGGAAACTAACATCGGGCAATTCACCAGGATGATGGTCTTTAGATTGCAGAGGTTTAGCTTGCATTTAAACAAACTTCGAAAATGTTGACAATACTTGATTGATAGCTCCTCTAAATTCTCCAAAGAGTAAAAAGAAATGGGACCACTGAATAGTTCTTCCAAATCTTCCATACTTTCTAGTTCTAGTACGACCAACTTGGACAAGACATTTGGGACTTTCTTTTTCCTTTTTTTTGATAAGCAGACATCTGGGACTTGAGAACCAATATTGTCAATGAGGCGTTCTAACTTTGAAATCCGATTCAAGCGAAGCTCAGCAATATCATTCATACCTAGTTCTATAGGAACAATCTCAGGCATGAGATTTCTCCATCCCCCCTTCATACCATTGAGCCAAAGATACTCTGTTGTTTGCATACAGTACTTGAATGTTTCTTTTGAAAAAAAACATTCATCACCACTCACATCAAAAAACACAGATTTTGATAGTGAATCGTTCACTGTATGACAACACCCTTTACAGATAAGATACCTTTGCAACTCAGGTAAGGTTATTTCTTGACAAAAACCATTAAAACTATTTATGAAACGCAACTCTTCAAGTGAAGAACATCTTTCAATAACCTCAAGTGGATTATTCATTCTAATTACACAACCAACCAAGAACAACAATTTCAATTTCTCCAGTTTTGCTATTTCGCTTGGCAATTCATTGATTGTGCAATTAAACAAATCAAGAGCCTCAAGACTAGGCAAGTTTCCCAGAGCAGAGATGTCACCTAAATCCACAGTTTTGATCAATATAGATCGAATATTCGTCAATGACTGAATTGAATGTGCTA
Organism: Medicago sativa; assembly: GCF_051527215.1. NCBI lineage: Eukaryota > Viridiplantae > Streptophyta > Magnoliopsida > Fabales > Fabaceae > Medicago > Medicago sativa. The sequence goes on along the minus strand of NC_140751.1, from coordinate 64,632,868 downwards.
ATGATAGAGGTAGTTTGTGATGACATCCAAAATACAAAACTCGAAGCTTGGTAAGATTTTCAAAGAAAGAATTTGGGACTTTCATACATTTACAACGTGGACATCCATGTGCGAAGACAATTAAAGTCTCAAGTTTAGAACCATCAAGCTTACAAGAAAACATATCCTTGTCATCCCCTTCACATAATAAATGTCTAATACTTGTCTCCCTTTCAATTATTGACTTTTCAATTTTATCAGACAAATTTACTGCTCGAAACTCTTTTCTCCCTATCCATTGAGCCGCATCACGAACCAAATCATGCATTTTTACATTTCTTTCATTGACCTCCAACAACAAACAAGAATCAATGAGTTTATTTTTGGCTACAACTACTTGGTTTCGAGCATCATTGTAGCTGCAATAATCATCCCTAAAAATACCCATTCCAATGCAAATTCTGACTAGAGTTTCAACATGAATTTGTACATCTTCTTGGAATAACGAACATAAGAGGAACAATCCCTTGGCTTTTTCATCCTTCAAATAATCATAGCTAAACTTTAAACATTTATAAACTTCAACCATATCATCATCAACATCATCCATGGATACAGGCTTCTTCAAGGATTTTAATATCACATCCCACTCATGCACTCGATCTTGTTGGCCCTTTAAACAGCTAGCAATAACTGCAATTGCAACTGGTAATTGTTTGCATTCCTTTGCAATTTTACGTCCCATATCGATCAATCTTTTCGGGGAGCTATTGCATATACCAGCATACATTTTGAACATGATCCATGCGTCATCTTCAGACAAAGGATACAGTTCAATTCTCTTATCACAATCCATTTTGTTAAATGTTTGTTTACTACGCGAGGTTACAAGAACCCTGCAACCTTTGTGATTGTCATGTTTTGGAATCCCTATTGCATCAAAATCAAGAGGTGGGTCTTGATCCCACACATCATCCATTATCAAAAGAATTTTTTCACCATTTGTTAATCTGCTCCATAGTCTTTTGGGTCGGTCTGATTCATTACAATCCTCCCAGTTCAATCCTAAAGGTCCAGCAATATCATCTTGAATCTTTTTTATATCAGGAGTAAATGACACCGCCGTATCAATGACATGAGCGAAATGTTCAGATTGCTTTAGTTCTTTACCCACTTCTATGGCCAATGTAGTTTTACCAGTGCCCCCCATCCCTTGCAATCCGGTTATATAGTTGCTGTCATCTTTTAGTGCATCCAACAATTCTTTGTATTTTGACTCTCTGCTTTTAAAAGAAATGTAAGTTTGGGATGAATAGCGTTCAACATCTGGAAGACGGCGAGGGACTTCAATATTTTCAAGTATCTCTCCCTTTTCTATTAGTCGTTGAATCTCCTCCAAGTTATTTGCCAACTCCTTTCCCCTTTTATATCGCCATATGCAATCAGGACAAAATCCAAAAAAACATGTTTGTTTTGTTTTGATGTCCACTTTATTGAGCTTATCAATTTCTTCTTCCCAAAAACCAACATTAGCTTGAATATCTTTATCTTTTCCCCTTGCCACTTTGACACGTTGCCCCATAGTTATCCTTTCTTGCTCCAACCTAGCCCTTCCTTCTTCAAAATCCTTAACAATGCATGTAAAGCAAAATACATGACGCGCTTCTGTTATTGCCCCATTTATCATTCTTTCCACATATTGCTTCACTAAATCACACAGAAAACTCGCCATCTAAATCATTTTCAATAAAACAAAGTTAGGCATTTATATAAATGTTTGCCAACTTCAAATGGACATGATTTATTTTTTAGGCAAAGTTCTATAAGCAATAAAGATAGAATGAAAGGTATGAGGATCACAGTAGATAACAATTCACTACATGTCTTTTTCAACATGATAGAATCCTAATCCGCTAAATAGACTGGTTTGTTTGTATTTAGTTGATTCAGAAGCCAACGGTTTTTGCTTTTCGTGGATGGTAGTTCTAATTTTTTTTTATATGCAAATTGTTGGTGATTAATTCGTTAGTGAGATGGTGATTTATCAGTAGAAGATATTGAACCTTATACTTCCTACATAATATATCGTATCTCAACTCGTCACTAGGCCTCTCCTTCGAAGTTGGTCATTGTTAAACAATTTGCAATTAGAAGAAGCATAGAGATGCCTTGTCATAAAAGCTACTTGTTCTAGTTAGAATCTTGGCTCAACCATAGGCTTGTTAAGGGCATTAGCATAGAGTAGCATAACTTTATCTTTTCTGTTATGTTGACTCGGCATTCAGCAAGGTTGTTTGAAGTTAGTTACATAGATTAGCTAGAGTTGGTTAGACTCGAGAGCTATAAATAACTCCTTGTACTCATTTTTGAAAAAAAAACTTATGTACAATTCCTTGTGCTTTTCGTATGGTTCTTAACTAAATTCACCATGATTCTCTCAAATCCATAATTTTCTCAGACTTTGTTATATCCAAAAAATATGTATTTTTAGTTAAGAATCATACGAAAAGCACCTAAGGAATTGTACATAAATTTTTTCCATTTTATATATCAATTTTTTGTTATGCAGGTTAAACGAGTTTCTCATCACTCATATGGACTAATCTGAATGGATAGCAGACTAATAAAGGTCACACTGAAACACTCTAAAAAAATCCGTGTTAAAAATTTATTGCTCTAACCAAACAATTTATCGGGATTGGTGAGCCAACCTACATTAACTAGCTCATTTTAACGGCTACTCCCTCGTCTCTTTTTTGTGAAGTAACTTAGTGGTTGAAGCTTGCATATTTTAAATGTGGAGAAGTGTGGTGTCTAGGGTTTAAACCCCACCCCCTGCATATATTATGCAATGTCTCTACCAACTGAGTTAAACCATGACTTTCTCTTGTCTCTTTTATAAGAAAAATATTATAAATTATTTTTTTCTCTTATAATAAGAAGCAGATGAGTAAGTATAATGGACAGAAAATGTGATCGGAATGAAATGCTTGTTACCTCTTGATTTACCGTTTCCGACTTCCGTTACGTTCAGCTAGCAGCAGACACACAACATTGAATCTTTCCTCCCCTTTCTTTATCCAATCGGCAGGCTGGCAACACAAGCATGAAACTCAAACAATAGCAGCAGATAGAGAGACACTATAACATTTCTAACCACAATCTAGTATTGGCTTTAGAAAAAGCAACCAGTTTGTCTACACTCCACTGAATTTTATTTTTTATACTCACTCACACTCCACGATTCTTATAATAATTTTTTTTCAGACACACTCACAGAAAAATAAATTAAAGTCACAGGAATACTTGTGAATACCAACTCAGTCCTGTCTTGGTCTACTACTACTTGTACCTTTTTCGTTTTTAAATTAATCCCATTTCGAACTTCACATTTTCACACTGGTCATTCATTTTAAAAATCCATTATTTTATCAAAACCTTGTAAAATCAATTTTTAATCTCGTGTTTATACTTCCCAAACCTCGATTCTTGGTTTTTATGGTATTTTAGTTATTTATTTTGTGCTTCCCAAACGATAAACTCTATCAATATAATAAATTAATAATGCAACTACATCGTACTATCAAAAATTATACTACGAGTACAAATCACTCACCCAGTGACAAATTTTTGCAGCTCAAGACTAGTAAATTTTTATTTTATTATTTTTTTGGATGTAATACTAAATTTATTCATCTTCAAAATCTTGATCTACTCCACATTTCAAATCAATTGTCAGGTTATACTAGTAACAGAAGAAAAAAATGAGTTAGACCCAAAAACGCTTAGATGAGATGGTGCGGATCTCGTATAGTTTAACCAAAGTTTGGGTTTGAATTCAGCATTAGGCATGTGGTAGCGTTAAAACACTATTGGCGAGAAAATTTAACAATCAACAGAACCTTCTTTAAGAAATAGTACATCTTAATTTCAGGAAATAGTAATCTCATGTTAAATCACATGCAGTGAATAACCATGAAGCAGGCAAACCAAAGTGATAGCACTAATACTTTAATTCCACAAATAAATTAATTCTAGGAAGACCTAACCATTTTAATTCACTGATACACATCTACAACAAAATTACTGCAGTAAATTATCTGCAAAAATGATCCTAACATTTACTTAAGTCAAACCTTCAAAGATGCCAAGAGGGTTGTTACTAGTAAAATCAACCACTGAAAACTACACACCCTGTAAAGTTCGGCATTAGACGTGTGAATCTCAATCGGAAACCTGCAACGATCATCTGATGGATCAACGGTTGTGATTAAGCCAAGCCCCCCAAAGTCGCAACTTTCAGCTCTTTGATCATGCTCCTGATAATAACTATTAAAAGCATATGATATATTACTAGGCCATGTGATGTTAAAGCAAGATCCACCAGAAGATAGTGCAGTACAATCAGCATTTGCACAAGCCTCTAAAGCTTTTGCAGTTGCATTAGACAAGTCTTCGTTGTTGTTCACAACACACCACTTGGAAGAAAGATACTCGACATTTTGAGCATTCACAAGGCTCTTTGAACCCTGGCCAAGATCCACGTGGTATTTTGATTGGCCGTCAAAGGTGAATAAACCCCAATGCCTTTCGAAATCTCCAGCAGCAATGCTCCTTTGATCCTCGTCGAGAAGGCTATAAATGTATGTTTCATGTGGTGGCCGATGTGGTGTTCCCAAGTTGCTATGAAGGTGGTTCATTAGGCCTTTCATGAAGGTTTCGGCTAAGAAAGAGGTTGCGTTTGCAGCTCCATCGGTCGGCCAACCAATCTTTGAAACAACGATTTCCATATTAGGAAATCCTACTTTTGATAAAACAGTGATCACTGTATCGTAGCTCATATCAAAGCTATTTTTGTATGTTTTGTGGCCAAGTTTATGAGGGTGTGCAGTTTCTTTGAAGAGTGAAAAGTCAAGTGAAATGTTTTTGGTCTGAAGGAAGGTTAGAAATGGAGAAATGGTCACAAAGAAAGGTGATTCGTGCTTGTCGAGAAATGTGAGTAGCTCGATCATGGTTTTGTTGATGTCAGACCTGAGATGCGCTTCGGTGGACGAGTTGGATCCTGACTCAAAACTATCAAAGCTGCATGGAACTACAACTTTTACTTTGTTGTCCAATTTTGCTTTCTTTAAAGCAGCTTGAATATTCATAGCAGCTCCAATTGTGAAGGGATGGAATTGTTCACCGTAACTTTTAAGAAATGGTTCATCACCAACAGCAACATATCTGCACATAAGTTAAATTTAAAACAATATATGTAAAGTGACTCATACTTCAGAAATACATATCCATTTTTTTTCAACTAAGAGTAAATTTTTTCAAAAGTTTCAATTACTTGTTCAAATTTTAGCTGATTAAACCTTTGAGAAAGCATACTTATTTGATACTCTATGGCTAGTGAATTTAACTGATCTAGCATTTCATGGTCCTAGCATACACCACTGAGAAAACAGTAACATTAATTCTGTTCAAAAATCAACTCTTAAAAGAAAAATGACCAAATTAAAGTTTCCATCTAAAATATGTGTATTCAAAATATAAGCAAAAATTTAGTTCAACATATCTTAGGAACTCCTCCTGTCATTATCTCCTTATATGGACTAAGAAAAGAGTTTTGACAAATTTTGTTGTTGAAATACCTCACCCAACTCCACTTAGAAAGTGAAAATGAAGTTGCAACATGGCTGAAAGTGTCATCGTATCAACAAATCATGTACACCAGTATCACTAATCTACTCTTCCACAACACTACCTCCGGTTATTGCTTCTTTCGTGAACAGCCATCGATTCATCTTTGTTATTGAAAAACAACACACACCTTCTGTAGTCTTAATCATAGGGATTTGATTTTGTATAACTGTCCTGTTTCATGATTAGCTTTTATTGTCGTATTATTTCCTTCCTTATTTTCTCAAACCAAACAGATCCTGAATATGTCAGCTGATAATTTCTTTGGCAATCTAGCATCTTAGGACTTAGTAGTTACGACACATTTTGAATGCAAACATAGAATACTAAGAGTGTCCAACAAAGCAATCCTAGTAGCATGCTAGCTAACAGTGATGTGTCTTATCATGAGTCATGATTTCCACGCTGTCATGCCAACTCAAGCTGTTAATTATATTCATTTTGGATCTTAATTTTAAATTTTTGAATAAAATTATTCTCTATAACAGAAATATGGGGATGAAGGGATAAGTTGGTGTTTTAAGTCATCGCAAAATCCATAAATAATTCTTACTGTTAGGTGTCGAAAATATAATTAAACTTCTACAGAAATTTTACACTACTTAGTTTATAATTTTCTGCTTCTGCTACTATTTTTTGATCAAGTTCCTTTTGTTATTGCATTTGAAAGAATAAAAAAGGGCAACCCGGTGCACTGAAGCTCCTGCATACGCAGGGTCCGGGAAGGGGTCCCACCATTTGAAAGAATATTGTGTTAAAAATAATGTGGTTATTTTACAGGCTAGAAGAGACCAAAACCCTGAAGAGAATCCCTTGTTTCCAGAAAATTTACCATCATAATATGTGTGTCATCTTACCCCTTCACAAAGGTGATAAATTCATTATAACTGATTTGATTTTCCAATTTTCTCAGCTCATACAACTTAGAAAAAAAAATGATTTGTTTTAAAATCAAATTCCATCTATAGATTTTACATCGCGGAGCCGCTTCAACACTGAAATGTAAGCATTTTATTCTAACAATTGCAGTCCTCTTAGATCTGTTTCATGCCATAGATCATAACTGTGTTAGACTTCTTATTATGACAGTTATAGGCAGTTATGATGTCAGTTATGTATGTTGTTTAATTTTAGGAATAAATAGAGAAAGACTCTCAAATTTTTCGGATAGCAATTGTCTTGTAATAGTGTACAACTTATTTCCTTAGTTTATGTGTGAATTGTGCATTCTCTATAGTTAGTGTAAATCTGTTTCTGTTTCTAACAAACTGCTGCATTTGATTCACTGCTTTCATTTGCAATGAACATTGACTTAGCTAATTTTAGTTCTTTTATCCCTTAGTTATCAAAGTACCTACATTTTATCTTTGACACATTCCAACTCTACTACATACCTCTTCCCTAACCTAACTTTTAATAACACAAACCCCATTCAGTTGACACCTATGCCATTGTCTGTTCTATAATTGTGGGTTTTGGCATCTACCACGACACTTCTGATCAAAAGTGTGTCTGATGTCTCTTATATGACATGTGTCGGTTTCCGACACATTTGGTTACATTTTATTAATTCATTTTCCTAAATTATTATTGTTGACGACACATGTTAGTCTCTTGTACGAGTATGTGTCAGTGCTTAATAGGTTTTGGCACCATCAAGAGATCAAGTACTCAAACCACATTCAGTTGACACCTGTGACATTATTTATTCTATAATCTATAAAACTTCCTCATTCAGTGACTAATTCTTGTTTCACTCTTTACTGAGTCTTTACGTTATTACCAAAGGACATAACAACAAATATGAGAAGAAAAAAAAGTAAAAAATAAAAACCAACAATGTATTAAAAATTAAATAAATAATATAAAATAAGAAAATATAGAATTAAAAGAGGAAGAAAGAAAAGTGACATACTCAATTTTAGCACCATTAGAAACATAGCGAGTAACATTATCATGAACCCAAGTATCAGCAACTTTTCTAGAAGAATTCAAACTTTTGAGCAAAACATTAGGAATACCAACAGTGACACCAATGTTAGACCCAGAAAGAGCTTGAAGAACATCAGGTTTTGCATCAAACAGTTTCACTTTGTTGATGTTGTTGGACTTCAGAAGTTTCACTACTTTCATGGGTGGTAGTGGGTGTGAAGCCATGGTTCCCCAGTTCACACCTATGGCTTCAGATACAGAAGCGATGTTGAAAATGGTGAAGAAGAAGAAGAAGAAGGTGAATGTGAGGAAGGAAGAAACAGTGGACATTGTTCTGCAAAATGTTTGGTTGTTTTTGTGGTACTTTTGTTGTTGGTGTTTTAAAAGTGTTGTACTTGTTGAAAATCTTGTTCCAAGTGTATTTGAATTTATTAATGTAATTAATTTTTGTATAAGATTAAGGGTTACCACCATAACATAAAATTTTCATGGGAAAACGAGGTTAGCAATTTAACATTAACACATTTAGTTAGGAATATCATGTTTTTAAATAGAGTACACCCTCTGGTCACTGCTATAAGCAAAAATCTACTTTTTAAGTTCATTCAATAAATGATGAATGTGGTCCATTAAATAGACCACATACATCATTTATTGAATGAACCTAAAAAGTGAAATTTTGCTTATAATAATGACCGGAGGATGTACACGATACATATAAAAAATTTGTCTTAAAAGTTGCATGTTTAATTTTTAAAAAAATACAAAAATTGTTTAATGATAAGTTTTTAAAATTATCAAGAATTTACCAAACACAATTGTGAAAATAATGTTCCAGTTAATAGGAATTTTAGGAAAACTATAATCTCAAAAATTAATTTTATAGTCATGACAAAAATGTACCCTTATTTATTATTTTTACCTTAATAATAAGCTCGTCAAAATGGATCTACAGTGAATTTTTATTATTATTATTTTTTAATAAAAATTATTATTATACCATTATTACATTTTCTTGGGTTACTTTAATATCATTATTTTATTTTTTTTGAAGAAATTAAGGATGATACAGTTTGGAACCAGACACGAGAAGCTGAGTCAGCACACTCTCACCTTACTTTAATATCACTAATCACTATTACTTACACCACCTTATTGTTGAATAAACATGTTTATCCAAGGACTTTAATTCAAAAAACATTGGAGGCTGGTGACTTGTTTAGGTTTTTTGTCCGTGGTGAGTGAGCAAGTGGTGTTTGAATTGGAAGGATAAATTTAATGTGTGGTATGAACTAGTTTAAGGTGGAGAAAATTTGGATAATATTAAGTTTCTTGTGTGTTTTTAAATTTTCAATTTCACTTTCATTCGGATTTTATAATTTGAAACGTGAAAATACTTTTCAGGTTATAAAATTTGTAACATACCAATATATACAGTGCTCAATTACTTTTCCTCATTTTCCATTTTTAAAAAACTCCCAACTCCCCCCCCCCCCCCCCCCCCCCCCCCTCAAAAAAAAAAAATCAAATCTCACTCATTGTGTCAATTTTCAACCACATACGAGGTTAGTACATATTTTCTTAAGTTTTTATGGTTCGATTGAACTTTTTATGAATTTTCGATGTCCTGCAATATATAGAATATGAAATGGATTCTTCATCATTTCAGTTTCTACAATTCAAACGTTCAGAAATGCCAATTTTTTTTTTCTTCTGATTTTGTCCTTGTATATGTTCACCTTAAAGCCATATGAAAGGACCAGGATTCCCCTTGTTATAAAGAAGATAATTAAGTCTACTACTCCTCGGCTTTCACCCCCATTATGAAGAAGAATCCATTGCTACATTGTACAGAGAGATTAAATCAAGAAAAGAAGGTTCAAGCTTTAAGGGTTCTTGCCCAATTACATCCTCTAATAAATGTGATTGTCCCTATGACCACCCTTTGCAATGATCATCCTTATTTTAGCGGTTCTTTCATCACCTCGTTAAGATGAAGACGATGATACATCTTTGTCGAAAGGCATACCTCTGAGTAGGTTTTCTCCATCATAAGCATTTATTCTTTGTTTTACTTTTGATAAATTGGCTAAATAGCTGGTCTTGTTGCTATTATTAGATTAATCTTGACTCATTCAGATTTTATTTGACCGCATGCGTATTATATTCTTTATGATATTGTTTTAACGCTCGTGTATTACGTTTTGGAAGTTAATGCCTGGTTAGTGCCTTTTGGATTGTCTTATGGGTTATATTGTGGTATATTTTGTTATATTATGTTCATAAAGTGTATATCTTTAGAACAATTTGAAAAGTTGCAAAATCATGTGCATCCCTTGTTCAAATTCTATTAATCGAACCATCATTTACATGTTCGGTTTATAGAATCTGAAACTTGTCAATTTACTATAGCCTAATTTGTTTAATGAATTGGGGGTTTGGTACGTTTTAGTTTTTATGATCCGAACCTGTAAAAGACATGATTTTATGTGGCCTACTAGGCACAAAAAGTTTATGTGGTCCACACACACAAAACTTCTATAAATTAGTGTGTTTAATACATTTTCACTCCAGACCATAAAACAATGAACACTTACCTATTAGAAATGGACATTAGTTAGTTGTAGTTTAATACAATAGAACCACCCAATCTATTTTGGATTTGTATTGATGTCACATTCTCATACTTAAAGGATCAATTGGACAAAATTAATGGTCGTTTCAACCACGACGACATGAAAAGGATGGTGTGTTGAGTATCATTGTTTTTCGATCGACTCAAATGGAGGCTTTGCGTTCATCAAGATGAAACTCTAGAGCGACGATGATGTATGAACTATGTTCTCTATACTTGGTCAGTATTGTTCAAAGGGACCACATGAGTTAGACACTATCTTAGTGATATCCGTTCATGCTATTCGAGCAAGCTTGATTTTCCCCAGAACATATGAAGAAATAAGAGCAATCATGGATTAACCAAATGAAGAAATTTGTTTGGTTCATCCATGATTTGGTTTGTGTTTAATTATGTTATCACGATTATTATTATTGTTGTTGTTGAAATTATGTTGAACTATATTGTTGAAATTGTTGTGGTTCAATTATCTTGTCGATAATTTGACAAATAAAAACATTGAAGGTGGCACGCTTATGGTAGTGCATTTTAGCATATAGGGTAGTAGATTGAAAATTTGTCTTAGTTTATGACATACAGGAAAAAATTTAGCATGCTACTTTTTATATTCCTCACTAGAAAATAAAATCATATATATTTTTAAAGTGTGATTTCGGATAATATAAATATATTTATAAGCGGCACAACATTAGTGATTTTTAAAATATGTACATTTGAACTCATGTTGGAGGCGACGAGTAGGACCTAACAGATCAACCCTTCAAAAGCACTGGATTTATTTGAGTCTAAAGAGGTGTTAAAGTCTAAAGAATTGGTTCGACCAACATTTAGGAATAATTTACGCACTCTTAGTTTTTAGCTCTATTACGTTGGTAATGATGTTTTTTTAATCAAAAATACATGTTAGTTTATCTACAAGACTGGCAATAAAGTATTGTAAGATTCGTGTTCTAAGTTTGTAAACATGAAAAAATTCTAAACAAAATCAATATTTCACTTTTATCTTTTAGATTCGTATTGAATTACCATGTTATAATTTTATTTAAATTGTCCTTAGGTTCAACCTAATCTCATCTGAAATAGATTTGATGTCAATATGATTTATAAAACATTAAATTTATCTGACGTGTGCAAACTAAGGTGTACAAAGTGATCTGAAAAAAAATAATGTTACGCTAAGGACAAATATGACTCATTCGAAGTAAAAATAGTGTTACACTAAGGGCAAATATAACTCATTTGAAGTCGTTCTCTAATCACCCATGTTAAGGATGAATAATGTTACGCTGAGGACAAATATGACTCATTCGAAGTAAAAATAGTGTTACACTAAGGGCAAATATAACTCATTTGAAGTCGTTCTCTAATCACCCATGTCAAATAATGTTACGCTAAGGACAAATATGACTCATTCGAAGTAAAAATAGTGTTACACTAAGGGCAAATATAACTCATTTGAAGTCGTTCTCTAATCACCCATGTTAAGGATGAATAATGTGTTTACAAAAAAACAATATGGCATCTCTAGTTGTATAGTTTATTGCTTTAATAAACACTGAAGCAGTTACCAGATATTTTCTTAAAAACTTTATTATTCCAACAATATGTACCATCTTAAAGAAACATTTAAATTTAAGTAGAGATGAAACTGTAATTCGATTAGCTTGATGATTACTTTTTAAGATTGAACTATGACAATTTTTTATTCAAAAGCAAACAACATCGAAAAATATTAGTCCTCTCAATTAGATTGACCATTACCTCAAACTAACAAATCACAAACAAATATTATTGACAAAAAAAAAACAAAGGAACTTAGGGAAATAAACTTGACCCAGAGAATAAAAAGAAATAAAAGAATAAAAAGAAATAAAAATATTTTAAAAATAAAAAGAAGGTGATGGAAGTCATTGGCGAACAAAATTCTAAACCAATAAACTATTGGATAGAATTTAAACAATTGAAGCATTAAGAAGAAACCTCAGAAAAAAAAAGTCATCTTATTGTCACGAGAATTTCTTTCTCAAAAAATGTGAATGACATTTACTTGTATGGAAGAAAACAAAAATAAAAAATTCTCCATCTTACTTATATCTAATCCTAATTAACATTGCTAATACCTTTGCAAACCCTAAACCTAGATTATTTAGGCGCCAAACAATCCAGGCCGTTGGATCTATGTCATTAGGCAAGGTTAACATATCAGCCCTTGATCAAATCTTAATGATGGCTTGCACACATCCCATACATATTTCAGATTCAATGTGTATCATCTTCCAACGCGTTTTGTTTTCCAAAGTATTCATTTTCAATTCATTCTCTTATTCCAACCATCCATGCCACTTTATCTGTTCCCTTTTCATCTCCTAGATTCATGTTCAGCCTTTTGCCATTCTCTCTCTCTGCCAATGAACCATAACCATACATGAAGAAATTTCAATCTCTCCCATGTCTTCTCCACTTTCACCGTTGTCTTTTCTCCTCCCACTCCCCTTCACCAATGCTCTCGACTCCGACATCACCTTCGCCGTTGTCGACTTCCCCGCCACCGTCTGCGGCATCGTATCAGCCAGACAAGCAAAAAGAAGCGCAGAAACATGCCACTTCGAATAAAGAGAAAGAAGCCATGGAAATTTGCAATCTCGATCGATTGGAAGCTCCCGTCGTTGCTCTCTCCCTTCATCAACAATATTGCTCTCAAGGTAATCACTTTTCCCTTTATATGAATTGAATTGTGTTTTGAGTTTAATCACTCTCCACCTCTCAGTTGTTTCTTCAACTCCATTCATTATTGGTAATAAATTTGCAATTAGGCTCACAACATAATCAGATTTGGGTATCTGACGAGAACAGGGTCATAGTTGACGATTCACTTTCATCTTCTCTGTTTCGGCGACGATTCAATTTCGACCGTTGAGGGAAGAAGTATGGGATGAAATGGAACAAGATTGTAGCAGAAACATGGAATGGAACATGGTGTATCAGTTGTAGGTACTCCCTCTCTCACTATGTTTCCTCTCATTTAAAATTCTCTACTACCACCTTATATTTTTGAAACATTTTGTTTTTAACTCAATTGAATTTTGAATTCCTCTTCTATTAGGTCATAATTTTTCTTACTCAATGTTTCTATCAAATTGGATTCTAAATCTGAGTTTTTCTTTGGCAAGAAATGCTACTATTTGGTGAAGACTCAAAATATAGCAATTGGGTTTTCAAGGTACTGGAGTTTTGAACCAATCAATTTGCTCGATTCATCATTTGTTAATTTTTGTTTTTAATTTTTTTTTGCTTTAGTTGAAAATAGTTGAAGAACTTAACGGGGTTGTGAGTTTTTGTTTTATATATAATTTCTAATATGCAATTATGTCTTTTTTGCGTGTTTGTTCATGATGTTTAACTCTGTATTTCCCGTCTTTTTTGTTACTTATGGTGGTTGTTTTGGTTTTTGTTCTAATCATGGCAAATAATTTGAGTTTAGTGTTACAAAGTGAGCTTGAAAATCTCTACAAAGATGCTATGAGAACATTGAGTTCACTTGCTTTTTGAATCTTCTTAGAGTTTGGTGTTCTATGTTAAAAAAATTAAAACCACTACCATAGGATGAAGCAATAGTTTTAGAATCAAATGTTGTTTGACAGGAAGATATCTTTGTTGTAGAAGATGTTTATTTTGCTGTCCCTGTGTTTGTTGTTATGTTATATTACTTTATTAGATTCTATGATCGATTATTTCCTTCTTTCTTTATGGTTAAATCTGCAATTTTTGTTTGAGGATTCCAAAATATCATGTTTGCTCCTATGCACAATAAGAATTCTGCTAATTGAATTTGCTAGATAATTACCAACTAACTGATGTAGTTCTGCAATTAAAAAGTAATAGGGCACTCTGAAGCAGCAATTAGCCAACATACTGGTGTTTGCATATATTTTTAGTTCATTTGTAAGTGTTATCTTACTATTGCTTCCTTTGCTCTCCAAACAGATTTTGCTCCAGCAGAAAATAAAGATGGCATGTCAGTTCTATTAATGATTTTTCCGAAGTAATATTTTGATTTTTGGAAGACTTTAAATGGCATTCATCCAAGCTTGAGTGATTCATCAAATGGTGAACAACAAAGCATCATGAACAACATTATTGCTATACTAACTGAGGGTGTTCATTCCTTGAAGCAGGAAAACAACAAAGGCTATAAAAGGTGACTTTTTATGATCTAAATGAAATACTATGAGTGAACTTATACATGTGGCTGCATGTTTATTTTATTTTATTTTTTTACAAACCTGTGGCTGCATGTTTATTATTATATAGTGTGTAATCAACTAAGTGCTGCTATATTAATTTTGAAGAATTAAAGTGCTGCTATATTAATTTTGACCAAGTCAAATCAACCAAAGTGCTTGCTATAGAGTATTATATAGTACAAAGAAGGAATACTCTAAAAATATATAATTCTGCACATGTATGTCACTTTGTGTAGCTGAAACCATTTTCGTTATAAATGACCATGCTTTGCTGTCAAAGTTTATAAATGAAACCTATATGTGGTCATATTAAGCCTAATGCTATATCAATGTCACTTAAGTGAAGGAGGTGTGCACTGCTACCGTAATGCTTATCTTTTCCATCTAATGAATTCTAATGATCAAATTTAGTATATGCAAGGCTATATTACTCTGCATGATCGTATTAGCAAAATGCTTGATAGAAAAGACTGAACCCAATAAGATAAATATTTTGAAATAGTCTTGGTATATGTAGCATAGTGATTGTTTTAATTCTGCTTGAAAATTGCAGGACTTAACACTTGGAAAATAGAAAGGGAAGATCCTATCTTCAAGCAATACAGCTTGCCAAAGGGTGAGGTTGGTTACCCCGGTGGAATTTTTAACCCTTTTGAAGTTTGCACCAACTTTGGAGGCTAAAGAGAAGGAAATTGCTAATGGTAGATTGGCAATGGCATTCTTGGGATTTATCATTCAGCACAATGTCACAGTCAAAGAACCATTTGATAACCTCTTGCAGCACCTTTCAAACCCATGGCACAACACCATTGTTCAACCACTGAGTGACGGCAACTAAAATGTTTGTGTATCCAATGACATGAAAGCCTATATTATTCTAATGGAATCCTGGATGGATGAATTTTGAAAGACATCTGAGCATGATTGTTAGGATCCTTAATCTATTTGCATGTACAGAGGAACTAAGTGGTTTTTAAAAAAAATAGACATAGGTGTACCTTGGTGGTGATGGAACTCTTTTGCAAGCCATTCATTTAATATATGACAATTCCCGTTCTTGGAGTGAAATCAGATCCTACATATATTTGAGTTTTATATGCATGTAGTCTTGGTTTAATTTTGATGTCTTGACTTTACTATATAGACAATTTATGTGATCTTTTGGATTATGCCAATTTGACTTTTAAATGTATTAATAACAAGATTCATAAATTTACAAAAAAGTAATGTTTACCTCTTATAAATAGAACCAAAAAAAAAAAATAACGAGAAAGATTAATCGTTAAAAAACAATAGCGCTTCAACTCTAATAGACATGTGCGATAGAACGGATGACAATGGAGATTGTATCAACACCACTTCAAATGTAGTGTATAAAGAGATATTCCAAAATGTGTGAACAACTATTGTATGTCCTAAAATATTGATTATGTTAAATTGTTTTCTTATCTATTAAGCTCCATTGTTTATGACCCGGGCGTTAGCACGGGTAAAAGTTCTAGTTTGCTGAATACTTCTAAGAAACTAGGTCAAATGATGAAAAGAACAACCATCAAAGATCACTCACATTTGAACCAAAGCTTCTACTAAATTTTCTGATGAACACGATTGATATCAAACAGGTCTGCCTATAACTCTGCTTAAAAAGCACAAGCGATTCCAAGAGAGAAATCAAAGTAATTTGTGCTTCCGCCAATAGAATCCCTCAAACTCTGCAAGCTCATGAGTACTTTCAACAACCAATTCAGTGTTAATTTTTATTCAACCATAAGAAAGGAGAAATTATATGTCTAAAATAATGATAGGAAGTTTACGAGGGTAACAACATAAACTATGACAAATTAAAAACAATTTAGAGTATATTTCTCTATCATAAAATATCTATAGTATTATGTTTAAAAAAAAGAGTCTATGGAACTATGTTTTTCATTACTATTTTTTGAATGTTTGATTCCTTATTTAATCATTTGATTTTTTATTCAAAAAACTCTCTCTATATTTTTTTTTGTTACACTCTCTCTCTCTCTCTCTCTATATATATATATATATATATATATAAAAGAAGAGATCCGTTGACAGCAGGTGTAAGTCTTATAAGCTGAGCAAAATCGGGTGCCATTTTTGCCAAATCGGCTGCTGATTTTAGCCCTCCTGCAACCATGAATTTTGAGTCACTTTCAACAGTGAGAAAAATACAATCGGTGAGACCGTGCACTTTTAAACGAATAATTGTGAGCCTTTCGATTAAACAAAATCAATTAATGAGATTTGGTGTCTAACTTAAGTTTAACACCTGGTGTCAGAGGATCCTGACTATATATGAGAAGAGATCCATTGACTCCAAGAGTAACTCTTTAGAGTTACTCCAAATCATGACCCTTCATTTTAATAGTAATTAATATGATTAATTATAATAATTGTTACAATGAGGCTCTTTCATCTCTAAACATGTGTATTCCCAATTCTATTATATTTGTACTCTTAGTCTCTTAACGCTTTTGATTTTTCAATTTTCGAAAATCAATTTATCCTCTTTACAACCTTTGACAATGCTTCTTGTTAGGGTTTAATTGATGAACAATTTTTTATTTTATTTTTCTACAGATTGAGTTGATGTGTGTTGTAAGACCTCGTTTCATCATCTTCGATTCGCAAGACAACATGATTACCACATTGCCTTCAATTTCATTAGCTATTTTTATTTAACACATATTGTGAATTGAGTTAGGATATTGTCTTCGGTAAATTGTAATTTGTGCTTCTATCATAAGTGGCATGTGGTTCCCTTCACATGTAATTCTCTTAATCTATACAATTACATCTTTCTTTCATGAAAGTATTTTGTCAAAAAATAAAAATAAAAAAATCTTGTAAGGAGATGACATACACATCAGGTTTATTAATCGCCATGTGCTAAATTATTCGAGGGCAAATTGATTTGTATCAATGGTGTTTATTGGTCTGACTTTAGACTTCAGGAAGAAGGAGTAGAAAAAGTCTCGCCGCAACAATTATCATAATTAATCATAGTCATTAATTACTATTAAAATGAAGGGTTATGATTTGGAGTAACTATAAAGAGTTACTCTTAGAGTCGAGGGGTCCCTTCTCTCTCTCTACACACACACATACATAGGGGAATGTTATAACACTCAACCACTATTATGAAAGTGGGTTTTAGCAATGAACACCTTTTATATTTGGACAAACAACCCCAATTTTTCCTTTTAAAAAACAAGTGAGCTGAAAGGCAATTATGCAATTCAATAATTTAATTTATTTATTTCTTATTCCACCTTTTCTTGAAATTTGAATGAGGAGAAGTAATTTGTTTTTTTTCTTCCTTGCCAATTCTAAAAACATGATAGAGTTTCCAATTTGATAAGTTGTAAGGTTTTCCGAAGGCGGTGCATCCTTTGATAAGTTGTAAGGTCTTTCGACGCAAATGGAAGTCATTGAGACTGCGTAGAATTTATGGAAGTCATCGAAACTGCGAGAGTCTTCGTTGTCAGAGACTGAGTATCCATTAGATCACAAATCTACTTTTTATCAACTTTCTCACAGCGGCGAGGAAGACAATGGAAGTGAAGGATGTCGAAACGAAAGATTTAGGATCGAGGATGAGATTTGTGAAGAGAAGAGGAAACATAAATTGGTTGCAAGAACTGGAAAAAAAAGAATGAGTTGAAAACTAAAAACAAAAGAGTATTGTAATGGTGTAAAATAGTTTTTTTTAATTAATTGGTGTAAAGTAGATTGGGTGGAAACGAGTTAATATTAAATTATTAAATTACATAATTGCCCTTCATCTTACTTGCTTTTTAAAAGAAAAAGGTTGGTGTTTTTTTGCCTAAACATAAAAGGTGTTCATTGGTAAAATACATCTTTATAGAAGTGGATGCATGGCTTATACCGTCCCCCCCCCCCCCCCCCCCCCCCCACACACACACACACACACACACACACACAGAGAGAGATATGTGTGTGTGAGAGAGAGAGAGTACGTAAAAAAATCTTAGAGGAGGGAGTTAATAATGCTCATAATTATTTGATTATAAGTAGTTTAAGAATTAATTAAAATAATTAATAGATATCATATAAATGCATAGTAATCGAGATTAGTAATTAACACTTTATTCTAATTTTAGATGATAAGATGCAATTATTTCTCTAATCATTCATTAGACTATTTCATTATGTGATGTTCTATCACATCATTACTTTGGACATTGGCCTTGCGGTTTGCAGAGCGCATGTCCCTTAGATTTCTCCTTAAGCTTTGTGTTTAAAGGTTTGTTTTTATCTTTAAGGTATGCATCTCTTAACTAATTTATCAATACCTTTCGATTTTATTGTTTTAATTATTTCTATGCTTTTGAATCTCAATGTCATCAATGTTTACGTGATATGCCATAGGAGGAATTTGTTTTTCGTACAGTCTGCGAGTAATACATCATCATGTCTCTTAACGATTATCTTTGGATGAGCGATGAGTTTTGAAAAATCATGGCGACACTGTGATTTTGTTGAATCTACAAAGAACATGTTTGGAGCAGTGTTAACAATATCATTTTCAAGGCTGAATAATGCAAATTTACCATGACATTTAAAAGCTACAAAATAGAGCTTCACTGTGGCTAATTTTGATTTTGATAATCCTACCATCAATCCAGATATACATTTAGCATTTATTCAATCTATAACAATAATTTCACTAATCATCGACATGAGATTTGTAATATATGTCTATCAATATTTACGAGGATATGTATGAGAATATCTATTTTAATAATTGATATGTTGTAGTCGGACTCCTTGTGCCATAATATGAAATTGATTTAGGTCAATTATACATGTTTATATTTGTTGCAAGTTTACCATAATTACGATGTGCATTGTATTTTCAGCAACAACTAAATTTTAAAACTTCAGAATAGTATGTGTTTGGTTGGTATCCCTTTCCACGTAATCACTGCATGGTTCCATAGAAGCTTCATTTGTAATCTTCTAAATTTAACGACGATATTTCATTGTGATGCAAGGAAAAAAAATGAATTGGATACAAATACAAACATAGTGATGATTAATATGCCATTAAAATTTCGTCGAACTTGTCATGATTCTAAACATGAAAGAAACTTAAAATTCATTTAGACTTTGAAAATTTTTACTATTAATTTTGTATTTATTGTCTTTATATGTAGATTTTTGAAGCGCTTAGAAGCAAACCTGTGTAATTTTAAATTATGTTGTAGAACCCATTTTATTTTTCCTCTATTGTTCATTGTAAGAATAAAATATGTTGTCAAGATAAAAATGATAAAAATTTATTTGATACTTCAATGATACTAACATATAACACATATATTAGTACTGAAATATCAAATGACAATTTTTTTGGTAATAAAGTTGGAAAAGATGGCTTCACAGTCACCAGGAGCAAAGTTGGCATTAGCTCATATGCGTGATTGGTTGATTATATTGGCCCTTGCTGCTATGGATGGATTATTGAATATGATAGAACCTTTTCATCGTTATGTTAGTAAGGACATGATGCAAGATCTTATGTTTCCATTTAAACAAGACACTATACCCATGTGGGGTGTCCCAGTAAGTACTTATTTTGATTCCAATGATCATGTTTTTGGATTAACAATAAATTTAGCAAACTCACGGTGACATCTTGATTTGGATAAGGTTTTAAATTGTAGTTTTTGATAAAATCACAGTGATACACCGTGATTATGCTAAATTCATTGTCATTTTGAATATGTACTTTATAATTTAAGGAAACAACCTTTATTAAATGTTATTCCTTGAAACAGATCTTGTCAATTTTCATCCCAATTCTCATCTTTATTGCATTTTACTTTGTCCGAGGGGATATCTATGATTTACACCATGCAACATTGGGTATTTTCTTATCCTCAATTTTTTATTGTTTTTATTAAAACTTAGGGTCATGTTAACTTGTGCCCTTAGGGCACATGTTAAGCAACCTAAAAGTAGAAATTGTTTCTCAAATTTTGTGCATTCAATTAGTTAAAATTCAAAAAGTTAAATTCAAATACATTAATTACAACAAAACATTTCTATTTTTACTTCTTAACTTGTGCCTTGAGGGCACAAGTTAACATTAGCCTAAAACTTATTAGGCAAAGTTGCTCTTGTAGTCTCTTATATTAATTTCAATTAACAGTTAACGTTCTTGTCATTCATATTTTTTTTTTTCGATTTTGATCCTTTATCTTTTTAAATATGTCAATGATATCCCTTTTTATATAAAAAATCTAAAAACCTTACAAACTCATCCTGAAAATCATAAATAAACTTAGATCCTCATACATGACCTAAATTTTATTCTTTGTGGACAATAACGAAACACCAAAATTGCAAGATTGACACATATGAACTCTCAATTTCTCCCAAAATCTAAACGAGCACTCTCAATGGGGTTATGCTATGATATTTTCCTTCTTGCTGATTTCTTTCAAGTGTTCTAAATAGAGTGGAAAATATATATAAAAAAAAAGGATAGTATTGTGTGGTTGGATTAAAAGGTATTAGTGAAAAGTAAGGTGGGAAATATATATAAAAAAAAATATAGGCTAGATGTATAGATGTATTATATTTATGATTTTCAGGATCATAAAAAAAAATATAGGCTAGATTTATGACCTTACAAACTCTCTCCGTGTCACAATTATTGTCGCTTTAACATTTTTTTCTTTTTCTCAAAATAATTGTCACTTTACAATACCAATGCAGCATTTATTATTTTTTTTCCATTATTATACCCTTATTTATTGAATTTCATCCAACATAACTACTCCACTAACTACAATTAATAAGGGTGTTTTAGTAAATGTAACTAATTTTACCATTGAAATCAACACAATTAATCATTTCCTTAATAACCGTGCACAAACCTTAAACGACTAATATTGTGAGACGGATGGAGTAGAATTTTTATGGTTTGAAGAGTTTAGTTTATGGGTTGTAGAAAAATCAAATATTGGCACCAAAGGATTTGAAGAAATCAAATGTTGGTACCAAATGAAGAAAAGGAAGCTCTATGATTAGGCATGTGAATGAGTATGATGATTGAAATAAAGGGGTGCCACACTTGTGTGTTTTCCTTTGCTTAAAATAACAAAAATTATGAAGATGAAGATTGGAGACAATGAAAAAGATAAATATTTTTGTAATTTTGGGATTTTTTTTATGAAGATAAATTTATGTGTTTTTAGATGAATTTTTTTAAAAGGATAACGACGTTGACATTTTAAAAATAAATAATTAAATCGGAAAAAAATAAAGGATTGGAACCGCAAGAGCAATTTTACCAAATTATTATATTGTTTATGTTTTACACTTTGTGTCACATTGAAACCACTTATTTGGTTTGGTATACTTAGGTCTCTTGTTTGCTAGCTTAATAACTGGAGTTATCACGGATTCCATTAAAGATGCCGTTGGTAGACCAAGACCAAACTTTTTTCAAAGGTGTTTTCCCAACAAAATACCGGTATGTTTTTGTTCTTACTCTTAGTCTTTCTAAAACTTATTTTGTAAGAAAATCATCAGTTTATGCATTGATATTATTAGGGTGTGGTAGTAAGAATTGAATTTATTATTTGATGTTGGTAAGTTTAGTCTCTGAAATTGTCTTAGGACTTTGGTTACCGGGTTTCAAACCGAGTTTCTGAAGGTTGAAGAGAGAAACTCTCAACCAAGTGACTTCTCGGGAGACAGACAAATTGTCTTAGGACTGATGCAATTGAATGTGCTCAATCTATATAATTTTATAGATCAAATCGAATAAACCTATAATTTCCTAAACTAAGTTGAATATTTACTCTTATTGGTTCATCAGGTGTTTGACAAAGAAACTGGTGATGTTCTTTGTACTGGGATTAAGTCAGTTATAAAAGAAGGATACAAAAGCTTTCCAAGCGGTCATACATCATGTAAGTAGTAGATCATATCCATAAAAAAAATATATTGTTTTTTGTTATTGTAATGGAATGAATTGATCTTTAATTTGGTGATTAATTAATGATTTAACCAAATGTAGGGTCATTTGCTGGTCTTGGTTTCCTTTCATGGTATTTATCAGGAAAAATTAGAGTGTTTGATCGTAGGGGCCATATTGGCAAATTGAGTATAGTCTTGCTTCCTTTACTTATTGCTGCCCTTGTTGGAATTACTCGAGTAGATGATTACTGGCATCATTGGACTGATGTGTTTACTGGAGGTCTTATAGGTCAGTAGCTACATTAATTTATCTTGTAACATCATAATTAGATTCATAATATAATGCATTACATTTGATCTTTATTTTTTCTCTATAATAATTTCAGTTTTATTAACTCGCTAATTTGATGTGTTGCTTTTTAGGAATTACCGTGTCTTCAACATGTTATTTACTACTCTTTCCATTTCCCACTTATGCTCATGGTACGTATTATTGTAAACAAGAATTGATGCAAAATACAGTAGTAAAGGTGGTGGCATTATATCGTTTAATTTATCTTCACTAGTATCTTATTTACCATGTTTTTCTTTTCTCCATTGAAAAGTACCTCCAAATATTCAAATTATGAGTACTCTTTATTGTTAATATTAATATGAGTACTCTCTAATACAACTAGAGAAAAATAACCAAATATACACAAATATTTTTTTTTTCTTCTGTTGAGGAAATACACAAATATATGTTAGATGGTAGTTAAGTAAGTGAATTGTTTGACTATGTTTTGATGTATTTTTTAAACTATAGATTATAAGGGTAGTTAGGCAATGTAAATTAATTTGCCACTAACTTAAAATGAATGTTTAATATTTTGTCATATCACATAACTAATAAAAGGATATTTTCACCCATTTGGGTTGATCTAGCGGTTGGCTTGGGATATTGGAGTGTGTTCCTCTCAAGGTCTCAGGTTCGATTCCCTCTGGTGTCAATTTCGGTGGGCAAGTCCATACAGAGTTTTGCTCTGGTTTAGAACGGGGCACCCGCAAGTGGTGGATTGGTCCCCTCAGATTAGTCGGTTCTTGGATCGATACCGAGTTTTAAAAAAAAGGGTATTTTCAAATTAAGTGCATGACTTAAAAAGTCAATGATTTTTATTGGATATTAGTGATAATTTGCTTTACACGAACAATAAATATCCAAAACTAAAAAAACTTTAATATAATCTAGCGGAAAGATGGACACTAGCATGTCCATCTATCAGTTTTTCTAGTACGCTTAATTGCATACAAAATGTGATATCATTTTGAGCAAATACTATGATCAAATATTTGAAAAATAAGATTAAAATAAACTATTTTAATTGTTTCAAATATTGTTCCTATTTTAATGGGATTTGACTAAATTTTCAATTTAATTCCTCAAAAATAACTAATTTTTAATTATTTTAAATTCTTATTATAGTAGCGTTGTTCCTATTTTAACGGGATTTAATAATTTTAATTAACAATTTGAAAAATGAAGTAAAAGGATAAAATTGTATATTTAATAGTTTAAATGAAGGATATAATTGAAGGTGAAAAATCCATCTCAAAACCATGTATCCACCTTATATATATATGTATAAATAAATTTCCTCAAAAAGGTGTAAATAAATAAATTTTAAAAACCGTTTTATAAAATAAAACCTTATCTATTTTTATTTTGTTTTAAAAATATGAAACACTTTTACAATACAAGTTAACTTCTGGGCTCAATTTTTTTTTCTTTTTAATTTGTTAATAACTATTTATTGAAAAAAAATTAAAAATTGAATAAGTTTTTTAAAATAGTGATCAAATAGTTGATTTTCTTACTTCAATTGTCTTATCTAAATGTGTAGGTTGGGCTCCTCATGCATTTTTTTACATGTTGAAAGAGGGTGAAAGTTCCCAAAGAGAGAATCAAACTCCATCATTTGTAAGGCTAGAAGATTCCTCCTTAGAGATGGATAAAATGGAACGTGGGAAATAATGTACATGATTATGATTTTATTCATTATTTTTATTTTTACGAGATCTTAATTGTTTAATGATAGCATAGCAGTAGCAACAAATCTTCATCGTTTTTCTTCTAAACTTAAAAAATGAAAAACACAACATCATTTTGATAACTATTAAAATATTTTCATAAAGTCTCAGTGAATTTATCTCAAATGGTAAAGACATTGTATAAATATATATGGATCGAGATTCGAATCCCAAACACTTCACTTATTACACTAGATTACTTAGATTACTTGACAAGTTTTTTTTCTCCATAAAAAACAACTATTTAAGGGAGTGTTCTCAATCTTACTTTATTTGTACCTTAATTAAAACATTAATTAAACATATCCACCCTACAATTTACATAATATTAAAATAAGAGTTCCATGCTTCCACATAGGATTTTTGTCTTTCTTGTCAATACTTTCTCATAACAATAAACATTTTCATTAAAATAACTTTGTTCAATAAATATCGATAAATATAAAATTGGGCAGTGCTATATTTCCCGAGAGAATATCCCACGAAATGGTCCCGAATCACTGTTTGGCCATATAAAATGAGTGTTGTCCGGAAAAAACGGGGTGCTGTGTTTACTAAGCGGTGCAGTCAAATAATTATCAAGCAGCATTGAATCATCATGCA
Organism: Medicago sativa; assembly: GCF_051527215.1. NCBI lineage: Eukaryota > Viridiplantae > Streptophyta > Magnoliopsida > Fabales > Fabaceae > Medicago > Medicago sativa. The sequence continues at coordinate 64,607,743 of NC_140751.1, read as the reverse complement.
AAATCAAATGGATAGAAATTGGCCAGCTCATTAGTGGAATTTCAAGAATTTTGGTTTCGCTGAATCAAGCATTACCCTATAAAATTTTGGACTCACTATTTAATATTCATTTAATTTAGTCATTAGTCCTATTACTTTAACATTTCGTTTAAGTTGCTAATGGTATAAATAAATCAGTGTCGATTCAAAAATTGATCCTATAATAAAAAAATTGATACATTTTGCTTAAGTCTTCACTATTTCCCCCAATCTTTTTTTTTCCTTCCATATCTTTGTTTTTTTGGCCATTTCTTTTAAATTATAGACTTGAACTGAATAAAGACAATTAGCACAACAATTGGTTAGACCAAGAGTGCAGGGGTTTATGCTCAGAGAAATAGGGAAAGACAAAATGGAAATATCCATGTGAATGAGAGTGAGAAGGGATAAATGTGAAATGAATTCTGTGAGGGAAGTATGATATAACGAGGTTGGGTGGAAAGAGAAAGGTATTAAGTAGAATCACCTTTCTATAAACACTTAAGTCTTAATTATTTTAATCAATGTACAATTTTTATTATAAACATGTATGATATGTCAAGTGTGAGTTAAAGTTCCACATTTGATGAAAAAGTTAAAGTTGAGAAATATAAGAGTGAAAGGATCCATTAATCAAATTCTTTAAGGTTTTAACGTAAATATGTGGTGTCCAATCTTACTTGAGTGGTTGCTCTTGTCCAATATGATGATCCAACCAAGTGGGCGAGTGAGAGAGATTTCTGGTGCTCGATCATGGACACGGAGAGTCTCACACTTAAGGGAAAGATATGATTTGTTAGATGTGAGCTAAAGTCTCACATGTCGAGGTTGAATAACGTATAAGTGAGAGGACACATAAATTCAATGCCTTAAGGCTTCGGTGTCCAATCTCACTTGTGTGATTTCTCTATGCCTAATGTGATTGTGCAAACCCAATAAGGCTCCCCCCTCAATAAAATTGATCATTAGGCACCTATGATTGCTCACAAGCACCTCAAACTCTTGAAAATTCCTCCAACGGCATTGAACTCTCGTTCACTGCTAAAAGATTGTTGGAACAATAGTTTTTATTTTCAATTCACACACTATATGCTCCAAAATGCATCCTTTTGAGCCAATAGATGAATCATATTGTCTCTTTTTGAAGGTGAGAAAAACACAAGAAGGGGAGTTGAATGGTGTTAGCTTTTTCTTCGTTTTCTCTTAAGCTGAAAACACTGATCAGAAGCAGATAGAGTTCTACTTCTGAAGTGATGTTCAGAACTAAATGCAGCGGATAAAACAGAGAGAGAGAGAGAGAGAGAGAGAGAGAGAGAGAGAGAGAGAGAGAGAGAGAGAGAAGAAAGACACAAAACAATTATACAGGTTCCTTCCACAAACCGGAAGTAGTCCTGTCCCCTTGCACTTCCAAGAAGAGTTCACTAAAATGTAATATCTGATTACAAATGCTCACTGCTAAAACTAGCAAGAGACTTAAAACTACTCAAGCACAACTGCAAGAGATTTCCTATGCTCCTGAACACAATCAAGAGACTTCATATGCTCAAGCACAACTGCAAGAGACTTCTATTCAAACAGAATTACAAAGAAAAATGTTTGAGGTTGAACACTTGATATACAGTCAGTGGTGTTCACAATACAAATCAGATACAGACTCTTAAGACTCTAGAATTTTTAAGCTATGAAAGTTGTTAAGAAATTCTAAGTGAACTTTTGATGCAGAACAATTTTGACAGAGTTTTGGCACTTGTAAATTGTTGTTGAGTCCTTGCCATTCTCTAAGTCTTCACTCCTTTATATAGAGGTGTGAAAGAGACGTTGTGAAATTGCCAGCACATCAAAATAGAGTCGTTTGAAGCTTTGATCAATCACCAATGATCTTTTGCCTGATATGGTTATTGTCCTATGAAGGATCAATTTCAAATCCATTCCAAGTCTGAAGGAACATCGTTGCAGGCATAGCTGTTTTTCTTGTCCTGTAGCAGTGACAAAAACAGAGTAGTGGAGGTAGTGGTTGTACACTTCGTACAATTGTACTTTGTCAACGCTCTTCAAAGAACAAGCATCTAATGCCTTCAAATCCTTTCAAAATAGTTGTTGCTTCACTCTTCTGGTCTTCTGCAATGCTTAGATGAGATCAAATCCATTGAACAACCTTTGAAGCTTTAAGTCTCTCATCTTCTGATGAACTTCAACTTCTGGTGATCTTCAGCTTCTGATGAGGTGCTTCTGATGAACTTGCTTCTGATGACGTCATCACATCACTTCATGAGCACTTTAACTTCAGATGCACTTTGACTTCAGATGCTTCAAGCTTCATTTTGTTGATTCCATTGCTCTCTTTTGTTCTTTCAGAACTTTATGAAGATATAAAATTTTTGTCTATTGTCCTGTACACTTGAACAAATATTAGCATATCCAATTGACAATTTTTAATACCTTGTTATCATCAAAACTCTAAAGGGTAGTGTTCAACATATTTTGTTCCAACACTTTTAATCAAGTATTTATAACAATCTTCCTTAGTCTCCCTTAAATTCTCTAACTCTCTACGACATTTATCTTTCTAAACCGCATTCGCATTTGCTTACTCCACTTCTCTAATTATGTCCTGGATTGATTCAAACGATCCAGACATGTTGACCCCTAGCGTTAGCTCGAGTATCTGTAACTACTCTATGTCTATGCAACCCTTCCTCCTTCATCCATTTGTTCTTAAATCGGACAGGTATTTAGATTCTCCTTATATTGCCTTCAAATAAGTGCAAAATGATCGGTGATTGATCGAACCTATATGCCACCAGATTAGATAATTGTGAATTTGGAAATATGTGAAACCATGATTGTGTAGCCATTGCTCTATCCAATCTCTCATACACCCTATCCCTCTTCTCCCTCCTATGCACTCAAGTAAACTAATATCATATAAGCGGGATATCAACTAAACCGCTTTCCTGCACCAGCTCCCTAAACCCTCTTATAAGCCATGATGGGTGTCCCATTGTGATCATTTTCTCTTTATTTGATAAAGTATCATTGAATTCTCTCATAATACACTATAGAAGAGAATTATCTTGTGCTAAAGTACGAAGTAAATTTCATGAATCACGTCGTCTTTCATCTTCTGAATAGCTTATAAAGGCTACCGAATCGCCAAGTTAAAAAAATGTTGATTTTGAATGTCCATGTTAAATAGAATTTTATATTAACTCTTATTTCGTAAATATAGGTGATTATTTTGTACTCCCTCCGGTCTCAAATGTAAGAAACTTTTCACTTTTTAGGTTCATTCAATAATTGATGTATGTGGTCCATATTATATACCACATACATCAATTATTGAATGAACCTAGAAAGTGGAAAGTTTCTTATATTTGAGACCGGAGGGAGTAGTAAATATTATATACTAGTACAACTAACAAATTTTTCTTCAAAAAACAAATTTTTAAAGATATTTTTTTTTATAAAAATATCTGAAAGCCAATAAATATCTCCTTTTTATTTTTTGAGAGGACCAATAATATAAACATCTTCTTAATGGACACATTATTACACTAATTTTCATATTTTAGAGTGATTCTTTTAGCAATATTTAGATAATATTCTATTCTTTATTTCATTTCACATCATCCATCTATTATCATATTGAATTTGTCACAAAATATCCTGAATTGAATACACCCTTAATGTGGACCAAATTCATTGACACGTATATATTTTCATCCTGCTTTCTTTGTCTCAAGTCATACGTCGGGTCCCACTTGACATGCAAAAATCTAGTTTCTTATACTTCTCGAATTAATCTACCTCAACTCAACCTTCAAGATTCACTATTACAGCCATGGTTTCTTCAAACACGTTTTCTCTTTCTCTAATCTTATTCCTCTCTTTCTCTTCCTTATTTTCTCCTTCTCAATCCCACAACAAAGTTTCCTTAGAATTGTATTATGAAAGCTTGTGTCCTTACTGTGCCAATTTCATAGTCAATTACTTACCTCAAATATTCCAAAATGACCTTCTCTCAATCGTTGACCTTAAACTTGTTCCTTGGGGTAATGCAAAACTCAAAGGTAACTCCACCATTGTTTGCCAGGTAATTTCCTCTCTTCTCCTATATATATATATATATATATATATATATATATATATATATATATATTGCGCTCTGGTCTCCAATATAAGAAAGAAAAAAGTCAAACAAAATAGTGTATTGGTTCAAATTTTTAACCAGATACATCAATTTTGTTTGACTTTTTCTTTGTTTATATTTGAGAGAGTAGTATATTATATATGATTTAATTAATTAATTTGGGTTTGGTGATTGATGAGAATTGCAGCATGGTCCAGATGAGTGCTTGCTGGACAGGGTTGAAGCATGTGCTATTGATATCTGGCCTCAACTGGTAACAATTGCTTTGCCCCTTCAATAATTAGAGAGATACTAGATAGAGACTGTTATTAGTGCTACTTTTATTAATCATAATTTCTCTCTAAAATAAACTATGATAATTAGTATTAATAGTTGGAAAAAAAAAAGAGCAGTTGGTTGGTAATTCATAATTTTCATAAACTTATGACTTGTTTGGACTGACTGATTTGACTTGAGTTTACCTACTGTCATAAGCACTTGTGAGACTGTCTGGTGGAGCTCGTGGAAACAACTTATGACATGTCCATATTTTAATTTCAACTTATTTCCATAAGCTTTACAAGATAGCTTATGCATACAAATTATAGAGTATAAGAAGCCAGTTTGACTTTATTCTTCCTTTGCTAAAGAAATATACTATAACTATACACAAGTATTTTTATGGTAAGCATGTATGCTATTAACACTTAATTAAGTTGTGTATAGTATAATTCATAATCCATTCAAGGCCAATTAATATTGGAAATGACTTTGGAGTTATGTTCTTTATCTCTTTATGTGTCTGTTTTGTCTTGCATGCAAACTAATGGGAAATTAAATGGTCTTATTTCTTTTAGTTCATTATAACAATGCTTTGTGTTTATTTCATTGTTATGGCAATTTCATTTATATGATTCTTGTCTTTCTGCAGAGCGAACATTTTCCTTTTATCCATTGTGTTGAGGATCTGTCGTATCAAGGGAAGCACACAGAATGGGAATCTTGTTATGAGAAACTGGGTCTGGATTCATCTCTTGTCGATCATTGTTATCATAGTGAGCATGGAAAAGAGGTTAGTGTTTTTTTTTTTTTTTTTTTTCTGATTTAGTTTTTATCCTTGAAATACCATGCTCTCGCAGAGATAGTAGTAGTGTGTATAATCCCATTTTCTGCCATTCTGAAATGTATTTGGGTGTTGCGGATTATTTTGAAAAACTTCTCTTCTATAATTATTGGTATGAGTCTTGAAGTTTTACTAACAATGCTAAATGAAACTAACTTATGGAACTTGAGAACAAGAATGTTTGAATGATCATATGAATGTAGAATTGGTGCGGTCTTCGTGATTCTTTATTTCAACTAGCTGTTACTGGTTCTATTACGTGAAACTTGGATTGAAGTCTAAACATACTATTTATTATTGAGTGAAATCCATGCAGGTAGGTCTCTCCGAATAGGTAGCGAACTCAACAATGAATTTCACCGAATGATAAAAAGTGTGTTGAAAATAGTGTGTTAAGAGAGTGTGTGTTCGTTACACTCTTCACTTGAATAGTAGATTTGGTCCTAGTAACAATGCTTTAATATGGCATTTGTTCTCTGCTGATCTACTGCTTGTTTTTCTTCTTTTTTCAGTGTTTACCCTCCGGTTCCTAGGGGAAAGGGGCCCTAGTAATCCGGAGTTTGGCCGGGAGATAAGTAAACATGGGCAAGATTGCTTGTTTTTCTCCTTGTTTTGAATTTTACAAAACACTGAAGCAGTGAAATATATGATATTTGAGTTCCGTTGTATTCTTAGAGGACTTGTGGATTCTTTGCTGTGATTTACTACCAAAAGATATGATAGAACTGTTAGATAATTTAATATTTCTTCACGATAATTTTGCAAAATCCTTTTTCAGTATATTGCCTGTCCTTCCTTAACTTGCAAAATGTTATCAATGCTGAAATTTTTTCAGGAAATTTTTACTATCTCAAGCAAAATTGTGATAGTCAATCTTGTGCTATTGACAATGCTTTTATCTAGCATTATAATGTCCTTGTCTACATCTAATCATGCATATCTAATGAAGTAGCACTTAAGGCAATTCTATATTAAACCTACTATAGGAGAACTTCCTCTGGTTTTGATTTCCTACAAAATTCCGAAACAGTGTAATATTGGTGATAAGCGCTTCTTTGATGCAACTTCTACTAAAAGATACTATAGATCTGCCAGTTAATTGCTTCTTTACATGGATATCTCTTCATGATAATCTTGAAAAGTCCTTTTTTCAGTGTTGTACAATACTTGCAGAATGTTAACACTCTATCTTGATGATTAAATAAAGATATGACAGATGAGCTTTTGATTCTATATACCATTGTTTGGCTGAATTTTTTCTCGCTCACAAGTAACTAACGGTTATCATCTTAATGCAGTTGGATCTAAAGTACGCAGCTCAAACAAATGCTCTACAGCCTCCTCACACGTATGTTCCGTGGGTAGTTGTGGATGGAGAACCACTCTATGATGTAAGTCTTGCAATTTGATATCTAGCTAAACATACACCTTATTTCGGTGCTTGAAATTTTCGCAACGCTATACATCTAATAAATAATATGACAATTAAAATTGATTTCACACATATATGGTGTATATTATGTAATGGATCATATTACATATGTCCTGAAACTCACATGAATTTGCATATTTCTCTTGTTGCAGGATTATACAAACTTCTTAAGCTATGTCTGTAAGGCTTACCAAGGCACCGATGCACCACAAATTTGCACCGAAGCATCATTTCTTAGTACTGTTCGAGAAGTGGAAGCGAAGACTAAGCATTCATTCTGTGCTAAGGAAAGAGTGATGCCAACATTGGAAAAAATAAGGTCAACCATTACCTCATGGATGAACTTTGTAGGTGCAGTTTAGATGTGCCAATGTTGTGTGTAACATAGAATCAGTTTGTTCATGTTCTCTTGTAATAATCCTTAGAAAACTGCAAATAAAACTTGTCGTGATTTAGTAGTACTTTCTCAGTTAAACATTGTTGTGTATAAATAATGTATGATGTTTGCAAGGGAAATTCAATAATTTGGATATTTCTCAGTTAGATATATTGTACATTGCTGCGAATAATGTATTTACATGATGTTTGCAAGGATAACATGGTATCCATGTCAGTGTACCACATCATCAGTGTACCGGGTTCGATTCCCAGGGGGTACAACACTTGGCTAGTGCGCATGCCTCTACGCACGAGCCGGATTAGTCGCCCACCTTTGGTGGGTCGGAAACCGATGTGAAAGCCAATAAAAAAAAAAAGAACATGACATAGTGCATGTTTGGTTCCACTTTTAGAGGACCAAAGTTGTTCCTGGATATATAGAGGGACCAAAATTATTTCTGGATATGTAAAATTGATTCTAACATGTTTGGTTGACGTCGAGTAAAATTGATTTTCCTTGAAGTTAGGATTTGCAACTTTTGGTTCTAAAACTGATTTTCACAGACAAATTTATAATTCAGCTCATTTTTACATGATTGTCTCCAAACACAAATCACTTTTAATGAGAATGACTTTTAACCAAAATCAATTCTACCTAATTAATTATATCAAAATCAATTATTCATACTGCACAATTATTCATACTGCACAACCAAACACACGCATAGAGACTAAAACAACATGAATCATAAATTACAGGAATGCAGTTAAAAAGTAAATTTTTACTAAATGATTACAAGTTAAAACTACAAAAATGACCATATTACCTTAAAAAAAACACAAATTACCTTAAAAAAAAAGAGAAATGATATTTTGACAACCACTTTTTGACAACTTTTGGACAACTTTCTCTCTCATACTCACATGATGTTGTTATCCTCTCTCTTCCTTTTTCTCTCTCCATTGTTTTTGACCAATAAGAAGTGAGAAAAACAAGGTTGTTAACAAAGTTGTCATCAAATGGATGTCAAAATATCATTACTCAAAAAAAAAAAACACTATCTTGTGTGGTTCAGAAACAAGACAAAAAAGAAGAAAAATGTTGTTCCAGGTGTTTAATGTTGGGTCCTACTCGTACCACGTATGCAAAAAATATAGTTATTCTTCTCAACTACTTTGAGATTCAGTTCACTGTTCAGCTATGGTTTCTTCTTCTTCTTCTTCAAACACTTTTTCTCTTTCTCTGATCTTATTCCTTTCTTTCTCTTCCTTCTTCTCTCCCTCTCAATCTCACAACAAAGTTTCCTTAGAATTATACTATGAAAGTTTGTGTCCTTACAGTGCAAATTTCATTGTTAATTACCTACCTAAAATCTTCAAACATGATCTTCTCTCAATAGTTGACCTTAAACTTGTTCCATGGGGTAATGCTAAACTCAAAGGTAATTCCACCTTTGATTGTCAGGTACACTCTTCAATTTCCCTTCATCTCCAATTTTTTATATATTTGATTATTAATTTATTAATTTTATTCTTGTTTGATGATGGATTTGAATGTTTGCAGCATGGTAAATTTGAGTGTTTGTTGAACACGGTTGAGGCTTGTGCTATTGATATCTGGCCTCAATTGGTAACAATTTCTCTGCCCTTTAACAATTGAATTGTGAAAACTATGAAATATGTTACCTGGAAATTATGTGTGGATTGACTTATTTGAGTTTACCTACTGGCACAAGTACATGTGAGATTGTTTGACAGAGATTATGGAAAGAACTTATGACATATTCGTAAGCTGATTTCAGCTTATTTTCATATTAGGATAACTTACGAAAATAACTTATAGCTTATACGAAAAATATTTGAGTTTATCTTATCTTTTGTTATAGAAAAAGCTTATATATAAGCACTCATATGATAAGTGTTTATGCCATTAACGCTTAATTAAGTTGATTATAGTACCTCATTGTTCATTCAATTTTTGTGAGCATGATAAAAAGGGGACCAAAGTAAGAATTAAGCCTTTTTAATGTTGCAGATATTTCTTAATCAGATTTTTCTTTTGGTTCATTATAATGTATCTCATTATTATAGCCGTATAGGTATTTTATTTATATGATTGTCTCCTTTTTGCAGGAAAAACATTTCTCTTTCATCTATTGTGTTGAGGATCTGGTGTATCAGGGTAAGCGCACAAAGTGGGAATCTTGTTTTGAGAAACTGGGTCTGGATTCAAAACTTGTTAATGATTGTTATCGTAGTGAACGCGGAAACGAGGTTAGTTTTTTATTTTGTTTCCCTTGAAATACCATGATCTCATTGAGATAATAGTGTGTAAATTCCCATTTTCTGTCATTCTATAATTTTTTGTATGAACCTTGAAGTCTTACTCGCACAAAGAAGAATGTTCAATTGAAAACTCGGTACGGATGCCAAGTGCCAACTAGCTGTTACTGGTTCTATCATGTGAAACTTGGATTGAAGTGACACTAGCAACGCACTACGTTGAGTGAAACCCATTTAGGTATTACCGATTAGGGAGAGGACCCCCCGACTTTGAATTTCACCCAATGATAAAAAGTGGTTGAAAATAGTGTGTTGGATACACTCCTCACTTGGATAGTGGTTTGGTGCTAATGACAATGCTTTGATCTGGCATTTGTTATGTGCTCATTTACTGCTTGTTTTTCTTTGATTCAACAAAATAAAATAACTAATGACAGTTTCTTTTTACTTATTCCAATAATCATCTCAAGAAATTGGTCCTAACCTTGCTTTTTACAGGACACTAGCAGTGTAAAATGACTTGTGGCTTCTTTGCTGTAACTTCTACTACCAAAAGATATAATAGAACTGCCAATTTATTATAGTTTCTGAACAGTCAGTCATATCTCTTCATGATAATTTGGAAAAAATCCCTTTTTCGATATATTCCATATCCCTAACTTGCAAAATGTTATCCAGGCAGTAACTAAGTTGTTATAGATGGGCTGAGTCTATATATCATTGTTGAAGTTTATTTATTCAGGAACAATTACCATCTCAAGCAAAATTGTGATGGTTAATCTAGTGATAGTGGCAATGCTTTTATCTAGCCTTATGGTATCCTTGTCTACTGCTAATCAGGCATATATCTAAAGAAGCATTTAAATCAATTCAAAACCTGCTATAGTAGAGATTCCTCTAGTTTTGATTTACAACGGAATTCTGAAGTATTATAATATTGGTGATAAGTGTTTCTTTGCTGCAACCACTACAAAAGTATACTACAGATCTACCAATTTATTGCTTCTTAATTAACTTGGCTCTTTCTTCATGATAATCTTGAAAAAAGTTCTGTGTATTTTTATGCTAAATAAAGATATGATAGACAAGTGTTTGAGCCATTTCATTGTTTGGCTGAACTTTTTTATCTCACAAGCTGCAATTACTATCTCGATGCAGTTGGAGCTAAAGTATGCAGATGAAACAAATGCTCTTCAGCCTCCTCACGAGTATGTTCCATGGGTAGTTGTGGATGGACAACCACTCTACGAGGTTAGTCTTGCAATTCGGTATCTGGCATGACACAAATGCTTATTTCAGTGCTTGAAATTTACACAACGCTATGCTTGGAACTTACATGAATTTGCTTATTTCTTTTGCTGCAGGATTATGAAAACTTCTTAACCTATATTTGTAAGGCCTATCAAGGCACCGATGCACCCAAGCATCATATCTTGGACTTAGTACTGTTCGAGGAGTGGAAGCGAAGGCTAAGCATTCGTTTTGCGTTATGGAAAGAGTGATGCCAACATGGGAAATAATAAGGTCAACCGTTGCCTCATGGATGAGCCAGATGAACTTTCTAGGTGAAGTCTAGACGCTCCAATGCGGTGTGTGACTCAAAATTAGTTTCTTCATGTTCTCATGTAATAATCCCTTGAAACTGCAAATAGAACTTGTCATGAGTATGAATTACTAGTACTTTTGCAGTTAAACACTGTTGTGTATAATGTATTTTCATGATATTTGTAAGTGCAATTCTATATTTTGCTTATTACCTAGTTTCAGTTGTAAGAACCTCCCTCATATGGAAATAAAAGGGTGCAAATATTGAATGGGAAAGACTGAAAGATTCAAAAGAAAGGGCTGGCTAAAGCCAAGAACATTGAGTTGTTTCATAAGAAGGAAAAAAATATTTAGATACCATAGGCCACTGAAAATTTCAGCTGCTGTTGCTTGATATGAAAGAAAGTGCAAAATGTTGCAAAACCATTCCTCCATGGAATGAAAAATTGGCACATTCATTATTAAATAATAAGGATTATTATATGAACTTCTTTTTACTATAAAAATATATAAATATGAAATTGGAAATGATTATTAATTTGATAATTTTCAAAAACATAAAATGAAGATTTCAAATAATGGAACCACGTGTCGTTGACGTAAAATGGTGACTAAAACAGACATCTTGATACAGGTTTCCAAAAGAAAATGTTAATGCTATTTTTTTCTACAATTAAATAAGTTTATCCTGTTAATAATACTATAAGCGAGGGATTAACAAACAAGACGTCGATATGTCCGAGTGGTTAAGGAGACAGACTCGAAATCTGTTAGGCTTTGCCTGCGCAGGTTCGAATCCTGCTGTCGACGATTTTTTATTACCTTTTTCATTTATTTTTAGTTTCTCGTTATTTCAATTTTCCAACCCCCTTTATTATATCTTTAAAGATTGTGCCACTATCAAAATTATAATTTTTTTTGTTTGTAATTCTTTCAAAATAAATCTATTATTATTCAATAGAATTTAAATTTTGAGATTTTTGAAATGTATTTTTTCTTACATGAACATTCCAAAAAATAATGATAAAAATTGTATTTTTTCTTACATGAACATTCCAAAAAATAATAATAAAAATTGCACAGAAATAAAATTATTTTGATGAAGGAATAAAATTGACTAATAATCTTTATTTTGAAGAACTAAATATTTACTATAAAATATTTAGAATATAATTATTTGATTCTTATATATTAGAGGACAAAAACAGTGATTCAATGAAATTGTTTGTATTGGACTAATGAAAGATGAAAATTGTTTTTCATTTAAATTTTTGCACCTTAATTCTTTACTCCCACTTTCAAAATTTCTGGATACAACATGAAAAACTATCAATATCTTTTTCGAAACAAATCCGGAAAAGTAGGATAAAGATTTTCGAAAATGTATACCAGTATACCACTATCAATATCATTAATTCATTTACACACAGGCTTCTGTGTTTGATCACCACTCAAGTCTTAACTGCCATTTAGGTCACAAGTTCACAAAATCAAGCACCAAAATAGTAGGGTACAAGAAAATGAAAACATAAAATTAACCTGAAGCTGTAATTTATAGAAACACCTTCACAAACACTACCAAAAAAAAAAAACACATTCACAAAAATATTTTAAATGATACCAAGGCTTATGTTTATGTTTATTGCAAGAATTCTGCTCTTCACCCAGCACATTTTGCTTGCGCTCTGCAGCCGTTCCAAATTTACCCTTGCGCACCTTAAGTAACGCTGCGCACTTTAACTCACGATGCGCAAGTTAAGTGACGCAGTGTTACTGTTTTCGTACAAAACCCATCAGTCCAAACTCCAAGCACCATTTTCTTTCCCTCCACCTTCAAAAACCCAAAAAGTGCGATTTTGTGGGTCAAAATCCTCATCCCAAATAATTGCAAATCGTCAGGAAGCAAGTTTCTACGCTCATCAAGCACCAAATATCAGGTATTGTATCATCAAAACTCATCTCATTTTGCTGGTTTTTGTACTTGGTTCGTCTGGTTTTCGTAGGCAATAGGGCTAGGTGCGCAAGTTAACTTGCGCAAGTGGTAAAGGCTGCGCAACTTAACTGCCACAAGTGTTAAAGTGTTGCGTGACTTAAGTCACGCCACTGTGCAGTCATGTTTTTTGAATTTTTTGCGCCACATTTGTTCTTGGTTAGCTTGTTCCGCAAGTAATTTATTTATTCTTCCTTTGTAATCTTTTTTATTCAATAGATATATAGGGAGATGGTTGACAATGTCGCGGATGATGACGTTGAACCGAAACCGGCCAAAAATGAAGGTTCCGGCGATGTCAAACCAACCATTAATTTGAAACCGTTTAAAGTCCAAATTCCAATTCAAGCTCGAATTGGTAAAATTGAAGAACCTAAACCGGTACCTATCGGTGTTATTTGTGAAGCTCGCGACACCACCTCATTTTTTACAACAAATGCAAGATGGAGAGAGCGAGAAGAGTTGCTTACTTGGGTTCGTCGACAAGGGGTAAAGGCCTGATTTGGTGTTTGTATAAATAAATCTGTTTTAAAAAGGTCGTACTTGACGATGCAATGTGAAAGGAGTGGGATATACAAGCCACCTAAGACAAGGAAGAAACCGAACCTTGAAGGCATCGGCTCAGGGAAATGTAATTGTCCGTTTAGGTTGAAAGGTTTCTTTGATAAAGATACAAATGATTGGTGGCTTGCAATGCTTTGTGGAATGCACAACCATGACTTGGAGGGAAAGTTACAAGGACACCTAATTGCGGGTAGACTTAGTGCGGAGGAGAAGAAAAAAGTTATCAAAATGACAAAGAACTTGACGGTGCCTCAGAATATTCTCACCAATTTGAAAAAAAATAACAACGAAAGTGTGACAACAATCAAGCAAGTGTACAATGTGCGAACAAGATGGCGCAAGGGGGAAAGAGGTGACATGATGGAGTTGCAATTCTTGATTTTGAAGTTGGTGGAGCATAAATACGTCTATTACACAAGATGCAATAGTGAGGAAACCACTCTTGAAGACATCTTTTTTGCTCATCCGAAGTCAATTAAATTGCTCAACACCTTTCCGACCGTTTTGGTCATGGACTCTACATACAAAACCAACAACTACAGAATGCCGTTGTTTGAGATAGTTGGTTGCACCTCTACAAAAATGACGTATTCCGTTGGTTTCGCCTTTCTTCACTTTGAACTAGAGGATAACTTTGCTTGGGCAGTTACGATGTTCAAAGGTCTCTTGTCCTCAAAAGACAACATGCATAAGGTGATTGTCACCGATAGGGATGGTGCTTTGATGAATGCCGTTGGCACAGTTTTCCCTGAAACATACACCATGCTTTGTTATTTTCATATTGGGAAGAATGTAAGGACTAAGTGCATCACAAATTGTAAATTTCACCCAAAGCCTCCTAAGGGTGCAAAAGTTGACAAGAAAGAATTGAAGAAGAACAAGGTGAAGAATAGAGAAGTTGTTGAGAAAGTCGTGATCGCTTGGAGAGAGTTGGTCGAATCTACTACGGAGGAATCATATGCAAGTAATTTATTGAAATTCAAAGAGGTATGCATGCCATTTTCGGAATTCATTAAATATGTTGAAACCACGGTTTTGAACCTTAAGGAAAAATTTGTGAGGGCATGGATGAATAAAGTCTTGCATCTAGGGTGTAGAACCACCAACATTGTTGAATCGGCTCATGGAGTGTTGAAAAGATATTTGAGGATTAGCATGGGTGATTTGGCATCATGTTGGGATGAAATTCACAAGATGTTGGTCGTGCAATTTGGTGAGATACAAGGAAGTTTTGGGAGGAACAAAACGGTCTTTGAACACAAATAAAAAAAATCAAGATGATGAAAGAGTTGGAGGGTCATGTTTCTAGAAAAGCATTGAGATTTATCTATGATGAATTGAAACGCTCCAAGACATTGCTTTGGTGAGGAAGATTGTGGTTGTGTGCATAAGACATCGTACGGGTTACCTTGTGCGTGTATTATTGCCATGAAGAGCAAGAAAAAATTGCCTCTAGTCTTGGATGATATATACCCTCATTGGAAAAGGTTGTGTGTACAAGGAGAAAAGATTGATGATGATTTTTCCATGATGGAGGAGTGGAATGGCATTCAAGAACTTCTCAAGAAAAGCCCTTACAATATGAAACTCCACATCAAAGAGATGATGCGTCAAATAGCATTTCCGAAAACCACAATTTTGTCTCCGCCTTTGAAAAAGGCGGTAACCAAGGGAGCACCTAAAAGGAAGAGGACTACACTCAAAGTGTCATCATCGGGTCGAATCCCCTCTAGGTGGGAGACTATTGACTCTCAAAATCCGGATGGTCAACCTTCACAACCCAAGAGGTCACTTCCAAGGAGGAAAGATGCACACCTTGGCACTTACTCCCGCTCACAAGCTTCATCGTCTACTTCAAAACCGTTGAGGAATATCCCATACATTTCACGAATTTCAAATATCATGAGACATTTTGTTGA
Organism: Medicago sativa; assembly: GCF_051527215.1. Classification (NCBI taxonomy): domain Eukaryota; kingdom Viridiplantae; phylum Streptophyta; class Magnoliopsida; order Fabales; family Fabaceae; genus Medicago; species Medicago sativa. Next base: position 64,592,362 of record NC_140751.1, on the reverse strand, counting down.
AGATATTGTGAATGATTATATATATTAAATGAAATGAAATATTTTTTTGGTGGCCGGTTATGACACACCAATTATTGCTCGCATTACTTACTTTGTCAATAATTATTCAACTACTTATTTTATATCATTTCTCTCATATTTGTTTTTCATTATATTTTTGTGAAGTGAAACATGTCTGAAGATGCACAAAATCCGGTTAAACTTGAAGTTCGTTATGTATATGTGAAAAAAAGGGCTTGGTTGAATGTAAACCCCACAGACAAGTTGGACGAGTTGAGCCTTCTTTATCCAAATTGGTTCAAATCGCAGAACACATCTTGTCATAGTAAATGTGTCAGGCCTGGACTTGGGGGAGGATAAGGAAGAGGACTTCTGGAAGACCGTGTATTATCCACAACTTCTCAAAGATGATAACGACGTTGATTTCATGTTTATGGTAATGGTTGAGAATAATACTTTGTATCTTTTTGTTCGATCCGTTGAAGTGTAATCATTATTTAAGTGTAATAGTGTAATGTTTGACCGTTTATGTGAGATTATGTAATTTTATAAATTTATGGACAAATTTGTGTAATTTGGATCGTTTACGTGTCATTAAGTGTGTTTAAATGATTATAGGTCATTACCGGCGAATTTGTGTAATTTGGACCGTTTGGATCGTTATGTGTGATTATGTGATTGTGAAAAAAACGATGTTTTTGTGTAATTTTGATCGATTGTGTCGTATTATCCAATAATCTTGTTAAACTGGCGTAAGTAGGTTCAATTACGAGCATCTGAAGGTTACGGGTCTTTGATGACACATATTGCATTCAATGCATATTAGTACAACATTTATTGTTGTACTGATATATCAGTAGTGCGTGAGTTAACTTGCGTAAGTGTTAACACTATGTGTGAGTTAACTCACGTAGTGTTTTACACTATGCGTGAGTATGCTTAAGTTAACTTACGCAGTGTTTTACACTTTCGCATCTTAATTGACCCAATGTTAGTTAACTAGCGCATAGTTTTACACTTGCGTGAGTTAACTAGTGCAAAGGTAAATTTGGAACGGCTGCAGGGCGCGAGCAAAATGTACTGGGTGAAGAGCAGAATTCTTATTGCAATACATCTAGCCACAATTTGTTTATGTTTGAAGCTGCAACATTTTTTTAGCATTCTCGTTTCTTTTTGCATCTTGTAAATTCTGTTTGGTACCCCTCCCTCACCTAATCTATATACCCACAACATTTTCCTTAAATCACAATTTTTTTTGGTTACTTAGATCACACTTTTTTGCTTCTAGTGTTCATTTTCTTTTATTTTTGGCTTTCATTTTCCCATATTAACAAATAACATGATCATATAGTATTTGTGAGCCATCTTTGTTGTAATCCCAGTAGGACCAAGATACCAATCTTTGTGAGGGGGATCTCGTGCTTTTAGATTTTACACATCCAAATGGTTAGCAACAAATGCATTTTAGGACCCTTACGTTGACGGTATTCTAATTCTTCCATCCATTGCTATTTGTAAGGATTAGTCTCTAATTAAGTTTATAATATTGAAGATGCATTTAAAACTAAGTGACCAATGTCACGCATGCATTTTATAACATATCCGAATAGATAGATAAACATGATTGACATTTTATAATTCTAATGATCATTTTAAAACATTGATAATGCAGACAAAGTTGATACGATTATACCATTAATTGGTCGTTACATGAGAATTTATGAATATTGTTGGGTATCTAAATCTAAATTAGAGGAGGAGAATTTATGAACATATAAGATACATCGTTTATACCTATATGATCAATCAAACTTTATACTATCGTTTTAACTCTGCTTGCAATTTGCAATTGCCATTATGATTTTCCTTGAGGGTAAAATACAAGTACAACAAATATCATTTGCATAGTTCTCAAATTCTACCTAACTTTGCTTACTACGACCAAATATTTGGACCAGAAACAAATGTTGGCAATAAAGTCCCAAAAATCCATCCCTAAATTTCTTACTCCATGTCTCAAAATATTTATCACATTTTAAAAAATATTCTCTCAAAAAAATTGTAAGTTTTCAATATAAATTTAGTTGCTTATACTTCATTTAGTATTCATGATCATGAAAACACATCAATAGTTAATATGAGTAACTAGGTATAGTCATTTTTACATTTCTTTTCTTAATATGCATATGATTTGTCAAATGGTAAAATGCAACAAATACCGTGGGACGAAAGAATAAATTGACTACCCAAACTTCAGAAAATTCCGCTATGAATCTCGATAAATTAACAATTCGTAAGAGAAATTCTTAAACATCTTCCCTATAAATTTGGCATTTTTTTTTTTAGTTTCTCTAAAAACAATTCTTCAAACGCTCTAAATATTTTCCACCAGCAAATTTACTCCTCGCTGTTAAAATAAGTTAAATGTGTCGTTGTATAGAGGACTAAAAACAAAAAATTGTATATTTATAAGGAACAAAAACTTATTTTAGCATCAGTTTTGGTTCCTATAATAAATATATCATAGTTTGTTTTTAGTCCCTTTACATAGTGCCTCGTTTGTAGCCTATAATAACGAGGACCAAATTTGCTAACAAAAACATTTCGAATACTATTGTTTGAAGAAATGTTTTAGAGGAGCTAAATACAGAAAAATGTATAATTATATGGACTAAAAATGTATTTAATCCTTGAATCTATGTGCATAAGTCGTATTTCAACCTATTCCTCTTTCCTCTCGCACAATATTTTCTCAAATTGTTTAACCTAATTTAAAATGGACAAGAGAAAGGCATAGAAAATGGAAAAGAGGTGCAGTTAGGATTAGGATGTGTCTAACTTCACTCCTATCACGTCAACAATATATATAATATAACAAGACACTTGTGTATTTTTCTTATGAAACTAGTTACAAACCCGTGCTTCGCACGGGGTTCAGCTACTTTTTTGACAAAATATTATATCGGAAGGATAAATCGCGAAATGATAGATAATTATAAACCATAAGACAATATTTAGAGTATTCAGGCATTACAGGTTACAAAATGAAATATCCAAAATGGCTTGGTCACGAAAACATATGAAAACATATTTAGTCAGCAGTAGAAACACTTTTCTAAACCAATGAAAACCCTATTACCAAAGCTTTAACGTATACCAATGAAAACCCTATTACCTGATTTATATCATATTGTCTTCCAGCTTCAACGAAGGTCGCATAATCCAAATATTTGTGATGCATGGTCTAAAGCATGGGGTTCAGTAACATATTTTGTCAAAAAAATTGTTCTAAAGGAAAAATAAGTAAATTAAGGGAGATAGCCGCATTTTTTTAAGAGATTTTTGTCGTTTATAAATGTGAAAATCAAGCAAGCATATTACACAAACATTAGAAATGCGCATAATATTTATCAAAGCATTACAAAGCCTTAATTCATGAAAAAAAGAGGATTCCCATGATATGGAAATGAACTTGTATATGTATTTTCTAGCCTCATTATATGTATATACACGTTTTCCAAAAGCGCACAAACAAAATTACTATAACAATGGGAAGTTATTCAGTTCTCCAAAAGCGCACAGAGATTTCTATAGACATTTCTTGAGAAGTCATTCATAAAAACTAAAGTTAACGACCTAAAACAAAAACATCTAGTTTCATAGGTTCACCCAACACTTCGTAGTGGAGACTGCATTGGTAAATAGAGAGAACCATGGATTCATCAATATGCGAAAGTGTCAAGTGTGTGGGCGCACGGATGTGTGTTCGGTTCAGTGGTGGCAACCGCAGCAGAGTTTAGACCTTATGAACAACAATGATTTTGGTATTCGATATTTAGTATGTCTAGCTTAATATGGAGGAAATGTTGGTTATCTGGTAAGCAGGCATGATCAGGGAATGAAGGGAAGAAATTTCATAATTGGAATATAAAATAACAATAGTACTTCTCACCAAAGTGCATTTCCATACCAAAATGGCAACAAAATATAAACCCAATACAAAATTGTACTTGTACAACTGAAATTTAAGATAAAACTTATGCTCTAAAATGAAAATACTCGACCTCTGGGTACTTGATTTACTTCTTGGATTTCTTTGATGGTCTGCACAGAAAACACACATTTAGAACACAACATAAAAAAAAAAAAAAAAAAACTAAATCAAGTAACAAAAGTGATCAGATACTTACTGGGCCTGGGTTGCTGTTGCAGTTGGTGCGGCTGGTACTGCACCAGTTTCTCTTGATCAGAATGAAAGAGACATTTTTTATACCGTGGGAATGTTAAGGGAATGTGACGCAGAAGCATTGATTTGAGATATTGCAGGCCAATGCTTGCCACATTGCAGATGATATTTTATGTACAATTCAGGACAACCATCTATGCGCAAATCTTCAAGACCAGTGAGGAGAGGCATGTCACTTGGAAGCAAAATCCTATTAAGAAGAGGGCAATCGTAAATATAGAGCCTCTTAAGATGCAGCATATTTATTAGAAAATTAGGAAGCATCTTACCAAGACTGCACAGATAAATACTTGAGATCATATTACCTTTTCAAACAGCAAGATAAGATTGTTCAGGAGCTGATCTCCTCTGTAGATTTGCCATTACTGAACCAGGATTACATGAATTTTGAGACACCGGAGGTAGGGAATTAATATATATTTTTTAACACCTTATACCATAGACTGAGTTGTTTCAGAACTTACCTCTTAAGGAAAGAATCAATGCCAATTGTAGAGCCTGATTTTGCACTTTGCTGCCATGCCAATATGAACTGCTAGTGCAATAATGAATTACAAAGATTATGATAATAAGATATTCCATTTCCGATCATTGGACAAATGACAAGTTCGAAAATGACCGATTATATACCTTTGTAGGGTATTTTCCAACAGCAAATGTTTATGCAAGCTGCACGGCATATATGTTTGATGTCACACCTAATAAAATACAAAATTCAACATTTAGAAACGACATTTAAAGATGTGAATGTTGCCATAAATGAAGATCCAGGAAGAATTATACCTCCAATAACGACAAGACCATCAAGATTCAAATGGTTGCATGTAGCAAGAGCAGCATTAACTTGTCGGTGGTCCTAATTTGATCTTTTGTCCGCCCAAGCAAATCATGACTACCTAATAAAGAACAATCATCGTATGATAATAACAATTTTAAAAAATATCCGAGAAATAATTGATTTAAAAAAAAACAGTTTTACCAAGCAAATCATGACCACCTAATTTGCATTAAATCCTAATTTTTATCCAAAAAAAAAAAACAGTTTTCAGATTCCGATTAATTTAAAAAACTTAAACAAACATAATTAAAACCACTAAAAATGACTTAGTCAACCAAATATGATTTTTTTCTCAAATAGTCTAACAAATGGAATCAATTAAACTATTACTGATTTCATTATGAAGTGCTTCAGATATATACCTCAATGGAAGCAAGAACGATCCTCAAGGCCATTTCATGGATATATTTCCCTCTCGTCGGGTATAATCTATATCTGATGTAAAAATCAGTCGTTAGAAGATAGGTTCACGAAACAAACAATAGTGCAAAGAAAGCTCATCATCGGGTATAGCATTACTTTGAATAGCAGACCTCCCCGTTTGAACCGCACAGTACAGCCATATTTGTTGCAGTACACATCAGTATACCTCCATCAGCAATAGATTGAACTGAATCAAGAAACGCAGAAGGCAAACCATATGGATCAAGATCAACTTGGAAAACAGAAAAATGTGAACACCGTCAAAAGGGTATTTTCATTATATTAAATTAAAAGCAGTTTTGTCAACCGCAGCCGCGCAGATAGCAATTTATTCAAATCTTGCTATCCGATAGTGCTATATTGCCGCTATGTGACAACACTTTTGCACTAAATAGCACATTGCATAAAAATAGTGAGATAAACTACAACTTTCTAGAAAGAAAGTTGCACTGGATAACAACTAATAAATGCAAAATAACAGTGAAACACAAAATTAAGGCACAAAACTAATTCCAAATCAAATTGAATTCAAATTAAACATAACCCTAATGAAATTCAACAACAATTTCATACCACAAGTGAAATATATATAAGTATATGAATTCAAATTCAACAATTCAACAGCGAAACACAAAATTAGAGCACAAGATGAAAACCTCGTCCTCAGACGAATCACTCTCCGATTCACTAACCTCTTTCTTAGCAGCCACAGGTTTCTTCTCTTCTTCAGAGCTACTATCATCATCTTCATCGTCAGAATCTGAGCTATCTTTCTTACTCTTTTTTCAACAGCAACAGGCTTAGACACAGGCTTTGCATCCTATACAGTGGGGCATAAGTTAGAACATCAAAGCATTATAAATGAGTACTTATGTGAGGAACAATAGGTTCTTATAAAATTTATTATAAAGAACAATGTTTTCAGGCAAAAACCCAGTAAAAAAAACCAAAAAAAAAACAAATTAACATCTCATAAACTCATACATCAGAAACAAAACACCAGCTCAAAACCAAAACATACAACAACAAAAAAACCCTAAAATCTCAATCCGAAATCAACAAACCACAAACCAAAACATCAAAAAGCAAAAACACATCACCAGGTTTGTATCTGCGGAGTTACTAATTTCATGTGATATCAAATGAAACAAAATCAGTCGATACCTTTCAGATCTTGATGTGCTCGAGAATCCCATAAAAATGTTCCACATTAGCCTATAAGTAAGTCTCATAATGTTTAAACAAAAGTACTTACAGAAATCACTCCCATGAAGTTTAATAAAGGTTTTGGTGCAGAAATAAGTAATATTGCTTGGATGAGGCCAATGACAGTTAGGAAAGTGAGAGCACCTCAAAAAGGCGCAGTCTATAAATAATAAGTGTACTAAAGTTTCCTTGAAGTAACCACAAAGGAACCAAATATAGATAGCCGCTGATGTTGAAATGAACCATATATGCAAACTAACTCAAAAGGCTAAGCAAGTCATGTGATCTCTTTCAAAAAACAAAGATAATGACCTGAAATTAGTAATTCATGGGGTAATCTATCTAAACATTAACTAAACATTCTAAAATTAATGATTTGCTTACAATTCACACAATACCCCAAAGGTGGGAACTAAAACTAAAGGAAATCACCTCTAAATTGAACATATGCGAGGTCCACTTCAGTTTCAGTTCTGCACCTCCTCACTTCGGCGAGTTATCGCAAAAGAACCCAGATTATGCACATTTCTGCATCAAGTCTGGTACTTCCAATTGTTGTCTCCAGACCTCAATACTTAACCAAAATTAGTGAAACCAGTACCAACTCTAAATGAAAAAAGAAAATATCTTCTTTAAGCACATGCAGGGAAAAATAGAAAGTACATACAGATACTGAAAAGAAATCTTTCTGTTCCAGCTCTGATTGCTTATTAAGAGCATTTAGAAAGCGTTTTGCCTCTTTCTGTTGACTGATCCCCCTGCTTCGACCAAAATCAACAACCCCATGCTAATCAATATATTTATTATACAGGGATTCCTTCATGATAGCAACACATTTTTCCTTTAGAACAATGAAATGAATCATGCCAACTTTTAAGGGCCAAACGGAACAAAACAAATGTCAATTAGACAAGATGAAAAATGCAAAGGTGAAGCTCTAAATGCAAAAGAGTTTGAGAAGATAACTCATACTTTGAAGAATGACTTAACAGTTCTCTGAGTTGGTCCCACCTTGACACTCATAGCCCTGTATATACCAGTCACCTGATGTACAACAAAACACTCATGGGACCATTGAACAAACATGAGAATATCTATTTATCAGAGTGTCATGGTATAGTCTCACCTCAACTCTGTCACCTGGCTTTCCAATATACACCAGTTTGTCATGCAATAGCAAGCTAACAGTGTGAGGCGTTCCTCCCTCAGGTATCTCGTCAGGTGTCTCCTGAAGCCTCACAATTTGTTTATCAGTAAACCTGAAATTAGAAAAGATATGTTAATTGCAGTTTCCAGGTTTATGAACTAAAATCCAAGTGAAAAACCTTACACCAAATAGTCACATGACCAAAACACATTGTTCAAAATAGGGGCTAATGAAGTTTAAATAATTATTTTTCAAACTTGTAGTTATCTTAACATCTTGATATAAAAATGCAAGATAATATTGTCTTCTAGATCAATCTTATTGACCATCTAATTTAGCAAAAAAAAAAAAAAAAATTAACCAAGAAACACTTATTCTGGCATTACATAAGCTGATATTATTCCCTTGATCTCAGCTTAAAAGAGATGGGAAAATATTGGCAGTGTTCCATCTCAAATACTTAAAAATCTCTCTTACATACTTGTTATTATGCATCAAATAGGCGCAAAACATATAAAACACATACTTGTAGATAGTATAGTTATAGTGCTAGTTTGCAAAAACAATTGTAAATTCTATTTTAAGTTTATGATGAGATTCACAATAGTGTATTGTAAACAAATTCTTATTTTATATCAAATGAGGTGAAATTCTGCAGTCCAAAACTTTGTAGTCATTGAGATTGTATTCTGTATTGTGACATTGGTTTGATGTTGGCAAGTTATATACCTACTATTGACTTTGATGTTATATATTGGCAATACTTTATTTAGTACAAAAGGTTGTAAAATAGCAGCTATATCAGCACTACAACACTGTAAGCATAGCAGAATTTCAACAAACAACAAATTTTCACGATCTGCTATTGACAACATTGTGCAAAACTTATTCCTTTCACTTACCTCTTGGTGTGTAATGCTTTCCCAGCCTTCATCAAAAAAGGTACCCCATCCCATCTTGCATTATCTATGAAGTGGGCAGCCGCGGCAAATGTCTGGGTTAAGTTGTCCTTTGGTACAGTTTTGTCATCAATGTAGGCTGGATATGCAACACCTCCTCTGGTGTGGTTCTTATATTGGCCTAAAATTACATCCTCGAGTTTAATCGGTCTCATAGAACGAAGAACCTTGACCTGACATCCATTAAGCAATTGAAAGTCATGAAAAATCACAATTATTTAAAACAGATGAATTAAAGGTCCATAACCATGAGTCTCTGAGGCGTAGCTCAAGTGCTTGAACTAAACCACCCAAATGATTTTGAGAAGAAAGTCCAGGTTTTAAACTCTGGCTTCTAGCATATACATCCTCCGACCTTATATTTAACCGAAAAAGGTACATGTATTTGTATCAAATAGATGAACCTTTCTACTTATATTTAAGGTCGGAGGGAGTAATATACTAAAAATTAATATTTGCCTATAAAAAAAGTAACCATATGAGACCTTTTCATTTCTAATGTCCTCTACATCCAAACTAACAGGGGTTTCCATTGCAAAGAGGGCTAGTATTTGAAGTAGATGATTCTGCATAATATGTCTAATTATACCATAATTGTCAAAGTACCTACACATGGAACAGATATGAAAATATATGAGAATCACCATTTTAAGATCATAAAAAGTGTAAATGCTGCAAAGGAAGAGAAGTTACCTGCCACGTCCTTCAGTACCAAAATCTTCTGAGAATATCAACTGTACATTTTTTATGTATTGCCACGACCACAAAGGTTCAAAAATTAGATTTGAGAATCGGAGAACAAAAAGATTTTCCACAAGCTCTTTTCCAAGATAGTGATCGATCCTATATAATATTTTCCATTTTAAATAAAGCACTTTACAATCATTAAAATCTACAGATAATTAGACCATGTTTGGATTGGATTGTTTGAGTTTATCCACTGCCATAAACACTTCTAGGATTGTTTGAAGGAGCTCATGGAAACAATTTATGACATGTTTGTAAGTTGTTTTCAGCTTATTTTCATAAGCTCTCCAATATAGCTTATGAAAATAGATTATAGTTTATATGAAAACAATTTGACTTTTTTTTTATCTTGTTATAGAAATAGCTTATATATAAGCACTTATATGATAAGTGTGAATGGTATAAGCGCTTAATATATCCAAACACAGTCAAAGTGTAGTTAGAAAACCTGAAAATTTGATCCTCGGTCAGATACTGCTTGAATGATCTTGTTAAAGCAGCTGAGGACGCAAATGATTATGCCATCGCTCTCTACACTGCTTGCCAACCCTTCCTTCTAACTTCTCAGCTATTTGAGCCCATTTTCTTTCACCATATTGCTTCACCAACCTTATCAGTTTCCTTTAATCATCATACCAAATAAAACATATTAATAAAATAAAAGTTTAGTACAAATCATATACTTCTAAATTGCAGCACGCAGTTCGCATAGACATGATCAAAGTGTATCCAAAACCACAATCAAACAACAAAACAAACCAATAACCATCTCATAACCTCAAACCAACATAAACTGCTACCTTAGTAATCAAGAAAATCATTCTTTTGAGGCAGCAAACTCGATATACTTCCTTGACCCCAACCTTTTTCTACACGCTTCAGAATTTTCAATGCGATATTACTGCCAACATCCCTGTCAAGTAACAGAAAACATTTTGTCAAAATAAAAAAAAAAGTAACAGGGAACATATCATTAGGAAATATTTAGATATTACATGCATATAATTATAAAATAACATGATCCATAACATATCAAATCTTAGATAAATATTTTAGAACCTTTTTATTCACTATGTTGGCATGCTTCTTATGTTTCCTTTATCAACTGCTGCAATAAAAGAAGCTTGCAGTTCTGGAGGAACCTGAACATATAATTCACTCAATTAGTAGAAGCAATATATGTGAAACATAAAAAAAAAATGAGTTAATCATCTGTCATTCAAAGCCACAAAGACATATAAATTGAAGTTATAAATTTTTGTAAATTTTTCTATACATGACCAATACTCACACGAAGACAATGAATTTGGTCCCATATCCAAATTCAAAGTAATCAATTTCAGAAAAATCTAACACTAAAACTGATCTGTAGAAACCAATTCCAGCACAGCAGTCCATAAAACCTATGATTGAATCATTCATATGAAATCAAACATTTCTGATTATTTTGCTGTATGCAGCCAGCTTATAACTGCAACTTATACAACTGGTCCCGTCTAAAAATTCAAAATCAATAAATTATTAAAAATCCTGCACTGAAGCTATTTTCTGCAGTAATTTTAAGAAAAACCTAGCTCATTTTTATAATCTCCTTTTTCATATACAATAAGAATCACTTCACCATAAAACCCATTCAATCAAATTATTCCAGTGGCCAAATCAATAAACCTTTCAATCATGCTATCATTCACACAAAATCAATTTAGTAAAAATACACAAACAAATCAACGCAATAACTTCAATTCTTAAAATCAAACATGCATAATGAACAGTTTACTTTTCATCAATCAATTTCATGTCTCATAACCCCTAAGTTAGTTGATTTAGATTATGCATGAGGGATGAGGGAAAGGGAAACCCACCTTTAATTCTTTATGGTGATGGCAGCAAGCTCTGGTGCTCTTGTTTCCTTAAGTTCCTAGCTTCCATCTCCAATTACTCAGTCTTGAAGAACCCCTAATTTTTCTTTAGTTACTTCTTCTTTCTCAGAACCCTAATTCCATTTCTTCTACTCTTCTCCCTCTGCCTCACTCTCGACCTCAGACCCCTCTTACCCAAACTTAACATTCTTCTCACAAATCCTTCACAAATTTTCAATCAAACCCACATGCAAGATTAGAATTAGATTCAACACTCAAACCAGAGAATATTACATTGATGAATTTAAGCATAATCACTTATACAATTAAAAAAGAAGCATAATCATGAATTCATGTTTTGGGACATATATTACTTTACTGTTTATTACTCAATTTCATAAAACCATAGAAATTCCCTTTTCCCCCAAATGAAAACCTAACTCTAAATTCATCAAATTTCTACATGCATGAGGGAAAGGAAACCAAAAACAACAAAAACAAAAACATAATCACACCAAAAACAGAATCAACAACAAAAAAAACCCAGAATCACCAAAACACAAAAGCTAAAACAAAAATAAAACAGATTACACACAAAATTCATTCTATCTGAGACATGCATGGCATTAGATTGCTGAAAAACTAAATAAATTAATCAACCCCAGAAATTAACTTTGATGAAGAAGAAAATGAAAATGAAAAACAAAAGAAGAAGGGTTGTTACTACCTTTGATGAAGCAGAAATGAAAACGGAAGAAGGAAGAAGAAGGAAGAACATGAGTTTTAGGGAGAGAAATCGTTTCTCTCTTTCTCTCATCCCCTTTCTTTCTCTACTTCCCGACCCTCTCTCTTTTCCCTTTTTTCTGTTTTTTTTTCTTTCTCTTTACACATATATATAGGGCAAGCAAGGCAAATAATTATTTTACCAAAATACCCCCAATAAGGGTAAAATGGTAATTGGCACGGACATTCATTTTCCTATCTAGTTTATATCTAGTTTAGTAGATGTATGAAAATGGTAATAGTGTACGCATAATAGAACTTAAAAAACATGTGGACAAAATAAAATTAAATGACTACTAGTATGATGCAATTAAATAATTTAAAGAACTTTCCTTTTTTACTTATAAAATTGGCACACATGTTGTAAGCATGATGTTCTCATTTTGGTACATTTTAAAAGTACTTATCTCTAGTAAGTATAACTCATATGATAACTGCAAAGACATTTGATACATTGAAAGTGTGAGTTTCAACTCATATCGTGAACATGAGAACATTTTACGAGATCTTTTTTTTTTTCTCTAGCTCAAATACCTATATCTATATATTTGTAAGAGAAATGATATTTGTATAACAATTTTGCGACAACTATTGAGACAATTCTCTCTCCCTTATACTCCGAGTGTGTTTCTACTTTTTCTCTATTGTTTTGGTTTTCGTGTCAATATTTATATATATATATATATATATATATATATATATATATATATATATATATATATATATGGGTTATGTTACAAGCCACCCTTTGGTGGTGTCTTTTATCAAGTCACACCCCAAGGTGTGATTTTCACTTTTTAGTTATAACTTTGATAAAAGACACCTTCATAAAAAGTAGTTGGTGTCTTTTAACAAATGCTCATAGAGTAACTTGATAAAAGACACCTTCATAAAAGGTGTCTTCTATCATAACCCTATATATATATATATATATATATATATATATATATATATATATATATATATATATATATATATATATATATATATATATATATAATATAGGGGTTTGCTAGAACGCACCCACTAGTTTTTATGTGGGAGTGTTTTAGCAAGTAAATAACTAAAAAGTGGTTAATTACACCCTAAGGTGTAGCTTTGCTAAAACACTCCCACATAAAAACTAGTGGGTGTGTTCTAGCAAACCCCATATATATATATATATATATATATATATATCTTTAGTTGTTTCCTAAGGTGTCACAAAGTTTAAATATAACTAGTCGAGATACTCGTGCTACAACACTAGTAGTGCGGCTGCGCCGCGCGGCGAAACGTGTTTCGTTGTATGATATGGCATGTGCGAGGACATATATAGTATACTAGTCTTTGCCCCGTGCAACGCACGGGCAAAATGTGGTATATTGTAGTGCGTTGAATTATTGATACTTAACACATTAACAAAATATATAAGATACATTGGCATACATATATATTTGAATATATAGTTATCTTGTAATAACTAACAAATTAAACGAATACCACATCTATCACACCATCGGTACCACATTAATGTCTTTTAATCATCAAATGAACAAAACAATTATATAGATAAATAGAAGAAAAAAGTAATCAAAACAGGTCCTTGTGGACAATGCATTTGCTACCCCTTCATAGCCTCAAAATTATCTGCAAAATAAATGAAAGATACATCTATTTAATTTGTATAGCTTACATAATGATGACTTAAACCTATAATATTCACCTTTTAATAACTATATATTCATACCTTGTATGCCTGCAATCTACAACTTTCCAAATACTTCTAGATAATATATGCTTTTGATTCAAAATACACTATGAGGAGAAGATTCCAAAAGCCTCCGGTGTTTGTTGGAAGCAAATTTTGAAATTAACCTAATGGATGGATAAACAAAGAGTGAGTATTAACATATTTATTAATAATCTTGTTTATGTTTAAAAAGATAAATTTAAAAAGTAAATGGTTAAAGAAATTGAGGCCTGGTTTGTTTACCCATAAGAACAGTTTTTTTATAGAACCCATAAGAATAGTTGTTTCTTTAACATTACTACTGATTCAAACTACACTACGTGGAAGATGATTCCTTAAGCCTCCCGTGTTCCTTGGGGGGATATTTTTGAAATTATCCTAATGAATGGGCAAACAAAAATCATGGCATTTAGCTAAAAAATTGTAGCTGATTGGTCCTTTAAGTTAATTTGGTTTTCTCTAACACATAAGTCCTCTAAGATGTTTGATGAGGATACATGTCACATCATACATTTAACCGCCACATCATCATTTTTGTAACGTTTGGTTAACATAATGACTAAATTGAAAATGTTTACTAACTTAAAAGACTTATGTGTGATCAAAATAACTTAAAAATCAATATGTTACAAACCTCAAATTTAAAGGACCCATGATATAATTTAACCTAAAATACATATAAAACTTATAAGTGGTATAAAATTTAAAGTGCAACGCACGGAATGCTTTTGAACTCTGTTATACTCCTCCCGTTTCAAAATGAGTGTCGTTTTAGGTTGTTACACACATATTAAAAAATGGAATAATGTTGTCCAAAGACATGACACTTTTACTAAAATAACTTTGTTAACTATTGGTTCATTTCCCATCATTATAAATTAAAGTAGAAAATGATACTTTGGAAGTTGTGTGCATAATAATAATTAAGGGTACTATTGGAAAAAGTAATTAATAGTACATGGAAAATTGAGAATGACACTCATTTTGAAACAAATTATTTTTGTTAAAGTGACACTCATTTTGAAACGGAGGGAGTAAAATATATTTTTAATGACACGCATTAATTTAAAATATTAAGAATATAGATGCCCTATAAACCCATGTTTTTTGGGAATATGAAAGTTCATACTTCACGAAATAGAAACTTAAATCAAATATTTATGCTCCCGTGTTTTGGAATTTTGTTCCATTTAAAAAGGGAAATCTAATCCCAATCAATAGAGTTGATTCATTGTGTAATATCTCAAGATATATGACAATCGTGCAATCTCAATGTAACCATGTCTATCCTAATGAACATGTAGTATAAGAAGTGCAAGAGGGTTACATCTACATCACCAATGATGAAACACTACATATGTAAATCTAAATTAAGATAGTAGCATAAATAGATTCTCAAACAATAATGCACATTGAATTTGGTCCTTCGTATATAAACTCCTTTCATGCACCTAACTTCACTTGTACACTAACCAATATACCAAGTCTTCTTACCCAACATTCAACATAGTGCCTTCCTAGTAAATCATATAGCACTTCAAAACAAAAGTTCATTAACCCTCCATAAAATAACATACGCACGGAAAATTTTAAAAGCAAGCATTTGCAATTCCTTTTAAGCTTTAGTTTAAATTTAAAAGAAAGATGTTATTTGGTATGTAGTGAGAGAAGATGCTTTCTGCAAATCATATTAATTAAAGATGGCATACGTTTTAATTTTGAAAAATATATGTTTATGTATGACATAATATTATACTCCCTCCGGTCCTATTTATAAGAGAAATTTGGGTCAACAAAATTTAATGTATCTAGTTAAAAATTCAGTCCAGATACATTAACTTTTGTTGACCTAACTTTCTCTTATAAATAGGACCGGAGGGAGTAGTAAAGAATTGAGATGGTGACAAATGATAGTCAAAGAAGAAAGTAGAGGTTCACACTCTCTTTTTTGTTTGAAATGCTTGATATAAAGTTATTTCACTCACGGGTTAGCTGAGCAATTTAAGCAACGCCGTTGATATTGACTTTAATATTTTATATACGAAGATAAGCACACTATTAAAAAAAAGGGTGATGTTAACTTGTGCCCTAAGGGCACATGTTAAGGAACCCAAAAAGAGTAACTTTGCATTGGAAAACATAATATTTTAACTTTTAAGAAATTGACTACACGGCTGTTGATATGTATATTTCTATAATGAATTCCTTAACATGTGCCCTTGAGGGCACAAGTTAACATTTGCCTTAAATTTTTTTTGATGAATAAACACTTGTGTGAGATGATTGAAAAATGTGGCAAATAACCCAGACTAAATAAAGCCTTATAGCCTGTTTTTGGGAAGGTAAATCGAGAAATTAAAGAATGATTGAACAATATTTATAATAGATAACACAGACTACATAAAACCTGATAGCCCCCATGCTTTTAAGAAGACTTAATAGCACTTTTGGCCCCCTATGTTTGCAAAAATTGCGATTAAGGCCCTCTATCTTTGAAAACTACAAAACCGCCCCTTATGTTTCGTTTTCGTTGCAGTTTTGGCCCCTATGGTCATTTTTGACCTGGTCCACGCTGACATGGCACCCACATCACTTATGTGAGGGGCCAAAATCGCAACTTTGGCAAAAATAGGGGGCCAAAAGTAATATTAAGCCTATTTTTTATTTTTTAATTCATTTTCTTTTTTTTCCATTTTTTTTTGTTTTGAAAAAATTAAAAAAAGAGGGAAAATTAATAAAAATTGAAAATAATGAAAAAAATACTGAAAAAATTTTAAAAAATTGGAAAAATTATTAAGAATGAAAACAAAAATCTGAAAAAAAAAAATTTCGCATGACATGTGTGTATATACATACCACATCATTAAATCATTTTAATAATAAAAAAAACATTAAAAATTGAAAATCTTTTAAAAATAACAAAAAATCAGATTATTTTTTTAAAAAAATAAAAGATTGATTTTTTTAAATTTTAAAAATAACAAAAATCAGATTATTTTTTTCGAAATTTAAAAAATTAGAAAAAGTTCGGATTTTTTTCGATATTTAGAAGATATTTAAAAATAATGGAATTTAATTTTCAAAATAAAAAATTTAGATTTTCTTGCGAAATAAAAAACTGGAAAATATTTAAAATTTTAAAAATCTGGATATATATATTTTTTAAAATCCAATTACAATATGAAAATTAAATTTTGAAAATCATATAATCTGAAGAAAAAAAATCAATTTTAGTTCAAAAGAGATTGGAAGAGCAACTTGAGGTACTCACTTTTTAAATTTTAATGTCTCTTAAATAAGACACTTTTTAAAATTTTACACGCATTAGTAATTCTTTTTACAAAAATATTCCTATGTAATTCAAGCTTCTCAGATTTTTTTCCTAAATTTTTAATTAAACTAAAATCAATTTTTTTCTTCAGATTATATGATTTTTAAAATTTAATTTTTCGATTGTAATTGGATTTAAAAAAAATATATATCCAAATTTTTAAAATTTTAAATATTTTCCAGTTTTTTTTATTTCGCAAAAAAATCTAAACATTTTATTTATTTTGAAAATTAAATTCCAGTATTTTTAAATATCTTCTAAATTTCGAAAAAAAATCCGAACTTTTTTCTGATTTTTTAAATTTCGAAAAAAAATCTAAATGTCTTTTCTGCTTTTTTCTTTTATTTTTCGAAAAAAATAATCTGATTTTTTGTTATTTTTAAAATTTAAAAAAATCAATCTTTTATTTTTTTAAAAAAATAATCTGATTTTTTGTTATTTTTAAAAGATTTTCAGTTTTTAATGTTTTTTTATTATTAAAATAATTTAATGATGTGGTATGTATATACACACATATTATGCGAAATTTTTTTTCCAGATTTTTGTTTTCGTTCTTATTAATTTTTTAAAATTATTTTAGTTTTTTTTCAATTTTTATTAATTTTCCCTCTTTTTTTAATTTTTTCAAAACAAAAAAAAATGGAAAAAAAAGAAAATGAATTTAAAAAAATAAAAAATAGGCTTAATAGCACTTTTGGCCCCCTATGTTTGCAAAAGTTGCGATTTTGGTCCCTCACATAAGTGATGTGGGTGCCATGTCAGCGTGGACCAGGTCAAAAATGACCATGGGGGCCAAAACTGCAACGAAAACGAAACATAAGGGACGGTTTTGTAGTTTTCAAAGATAGGAGGCCTTAATCGCAATTTTTGCAAACATAGGGGGCCAAAAGTGCTATTAAGCCTTTTAAGAAATATAAAACTTTCGATTCAATGATAGCAATGCTACTTGAGACCATCCCTTCAATGACATTTACAAAATTAATACATGCGTGTAGTTCATGTTTAAAACTTTGTAGTCCCCCATGTAATAAGGAATTGAACAAAGATATATTAAACATACTTTTGAAATGTTATGCTTTTGTATAAAAAAACAGTAGGGGAGTAGAAAAATATATTAAACCTATTTTTTCTGTTGAAACCAATACTGCAAAAGTAGTCACTTTAAAATTGGATCCCACAAAACACTCGGATTGAGCTAATAATGATCATTTAAAGAAGGGAAATGTTAACTTGTGCCCTTAGGGCACATGTTAAGAATTCCACTAATAGAAATTATGTATCGGAAATTGTGTTCATTTATTGCTCAAAATGTTTAATATAATCTTTTTACAATAAATTCTTACCATTAATGAAATGACATTAATGCTTAACAGGTGCCCTAAGAGCACAAGTTAACATGACCCTTTAAAGAATAGTAATCATTTACAAAGATTAAAATTCCTAAAATATATACCAACCAAAAAATGCAATCAATGTCTTGTGGTCAGTGTAACTAAAACTTAATAAGATGACAATTAATTGGAAAAACAAAAGTTCCTTCAAATTGCACATCTTCAGTTGCAGTTAATTGCACAGCTACATTACCACGACTTTTGCACACTACAGGAAAACATTTATAGTTTAGTTTGCAATTTATTTGCATAGGCTTGATAAAAGGTAATAATTTTTTGCCCCAAATCAGCCATTGAAAAATGCAGGTAATAATGAATTTGGAAACACCAATTCAATGTCATTTATAAGACATAAGACATTAACAATCATTTAAGACATTAACAATCATAAGACATTAAAAATCATATAAAGAATAATCAAAGGTACTGCAAGTATCTATCTAAAGCTAATTCAACTCTAACCCAAGTTCATTGTAAAACAAATTTCTAAAAGGAAAAAGGATTTAACTAATAGAACATTTTGTAGGTCAAATATGAATAACAATATCTGAATTGATCCCTCCTTTCGAATTTACCAACTAAAAGTAGATCTTAATATGTCAATCTCCTTTTGTAGTTAATTGTACCTTTTTCTTGATGTCTTTTGATTTTCTCATATGTTATTTTGGGCATGGTAAAATTCATTGGTGAGTCACATCCTTTCATGGATTTTGACAAAGTTAGTATTGTATTTCTATTCCTGTAATCTGTTGAGTGATATCATGTAATTGAACCAAGAAAAATTAAAAAGGGCCAAAACTATTTCCTGATTATTAACCTATTTCTTTTGATATCTGTTGTTAGTATTCGTTGAACCTTGAGTCTGTCAAAACTATGTCAATGAGTAAAATAAAATGATCAAGAAGACATGAATGAGTGAAGCCTCAAGCAACATTTTTAAAGAAAACAATATTGCAAGATTGAAAAAAACTGAGCTAAAAAGTGAACATTGAAGCAAGAGTTCTGATACTTGTTTTGTCAATTAGAGGTATAGAAAATTGGATAGAGACTCAAATTGCCTAAGCTATAAAGAATCATTGAATTAATGACATCAATAACAGAAAAGTATAGTCAAATCTTATAAGCTGAGCATCATTATCAATTTGACACAAACTACAAAAAATGACAAAAACAATCAATGAAAGGAACACCAAATGCAAAGACCAATTGAAAGAATCCACAATATATTTGGAAGAATGGAAATATGTATACCTCCAAGTAGTGATCATACCCCATTGCCTCTAAACTGTTCCAATCAGCCATCAAATGAATTAGAGAGCAGACATTTTAGGGATGAATGGAAAGTGATGGAAGGAGAAAACTTACATAATTATGATTGAAGTTACGTTAAATAGCATTCAACAACAACAACAATAAAATTCAATGCTTTCTTATGAAGTGCTTGTTTAAAAGTTTAGCAAGGACATCATGAAATTAATCCATACAAATAAGAAGCCTAATCCAAACAGGCCTAACAACAATTTAGGATCTTACCTTAGTTCATAGAACCACAACAGTCAAAAAGCAAGGACATCATGCAATTAAACCAAACAGGCCCAAAGTTATATAAGACAAACAATTAGAACTCAAAACAGACCCAAAGGAATCAAAAGACTTTAACAATTTACAAAGGCCTTCAATATAAATCAATTTGTTAACTTGTTAAGTGAATTAATACTAAGCTTGTGATGAGAAATACTACCAAATAGAACTCAAAACAGAATAATATTATACTGGGCAATCTTTTTTTTTTTAACAACAAAGAAAATGTCAATATCTTTTTATGTGAAGAAAGTCCATATATGATAAAAGCTAAGATGTATGTCAAGAATCTAATATGCATGTCAAAATGCAATAATGTCCCATATTTGAATGATAACAAAGGTCTCAACCCAATGATAAAAATCTATAAAATGAAGTGAAGAAACATGAACATGTAGCCAAAGGGATTTAATAAAATACAAAGGGATTTAAAAAAATACAAACATAAGAAAAGAGGTTGAAGTGGAATAAAATGAAATCAACCTTTTTGAAATTCAGCTTCTGTCTTTTGGCCTTCTTCGCCTCAGTCAAGCAATCTAACTGATCATCAAGCAAGCAATTACAATCCATTATTAGTTTTTTTGACAAATACAATCCATTATTAGTGAAATCCAGAAAATGACACCACTAATATAATTTCTACAAAAACAACAACCAACAAAACAATAGTAACAAATTCACTGTTTTTTTTTTTATGTATAACAAATTCACTGTTTTCACACATGTATACTAAGAAGATAACACTATGACATTAACCACATTGATACAAAATCACACACAAATGAAAACAGATAAATAAATGCTTATCAATTGTAAAGATAGGGATAGGGATAGGGATAGGGATCTAACCTGTTTACTTGAGCCACATATTGAAAAGATATTTTCAATTCTTTGTTGTTTTCTGAAATGATACACAATTAACATGGTTATAGCAAACAAATCAATATCTATGAAATCAACAAAGAAATAAAAATCAGAATCCAATATATATCTATTGTTACCACTGGATTTTAGGATTTCCCTAAATTGGACTTCACCCCTGCTCCTTTTTGGTTACACTTCACCCCTGCTCCTTTAAGATTGCTTTCATATATCCAACATATTACACAAAAAACAAAAATTTATATTATTTTCAATCTGTCATTCAATAATCTAAAAGAACAAAACCAATGAAGATAAAAGTTTGATACTTACTATTGTTTCTTGAATAATTTATATGAATTTGTGAGTGAAGAAACAAATTTCAAATCATGGTTATCATAAAAAAAAATTAATCAGTTTAATAAACCCCTCCAACATGCATTTTCTTCATTCATGACTTTAAATTAAACCAGTAAATTAATACTATACTTCATCACATCACAACAACTCAAACAAAAACTCTTTCTATAACAAAACCCATAAACAAAAATTAAATACAGTCTTTCAGAAAAACAAAATTTAATTTAGAGAGAGAGAGAGAGAGAGAGAGATAGAGACCTGATTATGTTGTCGCCATCGAGAGAAAGAGAGACGGAGTGATTGTGGCGATGGAGGGATAGCGAAAATCGGCGGAAGAGGAGGTTTGCGGAGAGAAGATTGGATGATGAGTTTTGTGAGGATTGAGAGAAATCAGAGCTATTGATTCATGAGATAAAAGAATAGATTAATGAGAGAGATGAAATGGTGAGACAAAAAATATAGAGTGAGTGGTGCTAGAGAGATTGGAGGAGAGAGGAGGGTGCGAGAGACTCTTCTTTGAGAAGAAGAGAGAGAGTAGTTGGTGATAAAAGAGGGAAATTGAAATTTGAAACATAGTGTGAAGGAGAAAGGAAGAAGGAAAGGGATTTGGCTTTGTAAAGCCATGTAAGGTGCTGCAATTCAGACTTTCTGCAAAAGGGAGGAAGAGAAGTCTTTTTCACCTTGCCATTTTTGTTGAGTGAGAGAACTGGGCCATATAGCTTTTGGGCCTTTTTTGAAAATGACTTTTGTTTTTTACTTAAAAACAGACCCCATTTTCTTGCTTCTTGGAGGGAAATTATAATTTTCAAATTCCTTGTGTAAAAATGAATGAGAATGATTTTAAAAATTTGAAAAAATGATGAAAATGATGTTTCTTGATCATGAATGCTAAAAGTGGTTAAAATTTGAACTTTTGAAAATGATGATTTGGCAAGGATGGCTTAAGAATGTGACACATAGGATTAGAGGTCTAAAAATTGTTCCTCCTTTGTATATTATTAAGATTAAGATTAAGATTAAGATAGTATTGAGCAATGCTTTTTTTTTTTTTTTTGAGAGAAGTATTGAGCAATGCTATCAATGAGAAATATATCTTATACTTTTTTATATGTCCCGAGTATGACTGTACTTGCTTGAAATTTTGACTATGAAGCATTTAATTGTTGATAAAATAATCAACATGAAAACAAAGAATTTTTTTTATTGTTGTATAAGACAAAGCAAGAAAAACAACAAAAATTTACGGCAAACTAAAATCCTGATAACGGTGATATAAAATGGAGTCTAAACCTCTAAAATGTCTTAGGAGGGATATGTATGACAGAGTATTGTACCAAGCTAGTGTGAACTGTGAATTCATATTCCATAATTGAAGAGCATCTTTTAAAAAACTAATGAGTAAGAATATCATATCTTTGATGAAATAAAATAGAATTATTTCATTAAGTGTAGTTGGACAATGGATTGAGGAAACGTATAAATCAACCCCGCTTTTGTTTAGTAAGCAAATTATTTCATAGGATGACACCATCAGATTCTTTTTTTTTTTTGAAGGAACCATAGGATTCTTTATCAACATCTATTAATTAAAAAGTCCTACAATAATAACGACCCGTGACATACATTATAGGTGTAAATAATCAATTTAGTTGTCATTCTCTGATGATACATTCTAGCTGGTACAAAGTACAATAACAATACCACCTACATTCATATTTCGAGTGTCTGATAGAACATTCATATTTTGAGTAATACATGAAACTAAAGTGAATTAATTAAGTTTTTTATTTTTAGAGAAATACTTAATTAAGTTTTGGTCTAGATATGTATGAAAGGGTTTCAACTAATGTGAGGTCACACAATAGGATCATCATCAAATTTTCCATAATAATAGAATTGCACTTAGAGTCAACTCTAAGCTCTTATAATTTTACTTTAGTTTTGGATGTGTTTACGGAACATATCCAAGAGCTAGCAATGAGATGTATTTTTTTTGCAGATGATGTAGTCATGGTTGGAAAGTCGAGGGAGGAATTGAATGGAAAGTTAGAGACTATGAGACAAGCCTTAGAAGTGTATAACTTCCGCCTGAGTAGAAACAAGATATAACATATGGAATGCAATTTTAGCAAAAGGCATAATATTTCTACCTTAGAAGTGAAAGTTTGAGAACATATCATACCACAGGTTACACAATTTAAATATTTGGGGTCTGTACAGCACAACGAAGAAAGTAAAGCAAATGTAAATAATAAATTTTAAGATGAGTGGTTGAAAGGCAGAAGAGTCTTAAGTGATTTATGTGATACGAAAGTACCACTCAAGTTTGAAGGTAGGGGTCAACTATAAAATCAACGATGTTGTGTTATAGAAAAGAATATTGGATGGTGAAGAACCAATGCGAGAACAAAATAAGTGTAACAGAGATAAAGATGATGTTTTGGTTGTGTGGTACGTCTGGACAAGATATTATTATAAATGACAATATTAGAGTGTGTGAGAGAGAGATGGGTAAAAAGATGATAGAAAATAAACTTTGGTAGGTAGTAGATACGCTAATATATTCCGCTTTTTTAATGAGCATGAAAAACAAAATTTGATAACTTCTTAGAAGGAACTCTTTTTTTTGGTACAAAAGAGGGCTTGAGGCTCAAAAGAAAAAAAAAAATAAGTTACACGCAGATTCCTAAGCATGCAAGTTCCAAAAATATCATCAAAAATAAGTCTTTGAAGTTCACTAGGTGGAGACTCCAATACAAACAAATTCCAAAAATCTAAGGATAGGGCTAAAATTTGCCAGCCAGTCAGCACATCTGTTGCCTTCCCACCAAGTGTGAATAACTTGAGTATGCCAATCTCGATGAAGGATCTCCTGAATATGCCGAACCAGAAAAGGGATGGTTTCATTGATCTTACAATTGTTAGTAACCATATCAATAAGCACTTTCGAGTCACTCTCAACAATCATATGAGATAAACCCTCACTCCAAGCCATATCAAGCCCCAGATAAAGACACTACATCTCAGCATGCGGAGCATCACAAGCTCCAATTTTGTGACTAAAGCCCTTAATCCATCTTCCATTAGATTGACATAAAATTCCGCCTCACCCAGCAAGCACCCCTTTAACTTTACACGCTTCATCACAATTGAGTTTCATCCAACCATCTGAAAGTCTCTTCCATCCAATATACACAGTTTCCCTTTCATGAAGATTGGCTTTCAAATGATCTTGAGAGACTTCATTTATGGATATGATGAACTTTTTGATTACATAAGTTGGATTATATAGAAGGAAAAATTTCTTTGACCCTATGATAATATAATGACTTGAATGTTATGCACATAATATTAATTAAAATTAGGATACTTACTTTTTTTGACAAAAGAAAATATAATTAATACTGTATTTTAAAATAGGAAATACCATATATTTTAGGATATTTTTTTCCGTCAAGTGTGACACCGATTTTAAAGAATCATTGTTCAAGTAAAATCACTCTACACGATTAACCCCACTCTTAATAATAGGGGACACTTTTTCCACACTTTCAATTATTGGATTTGGTCCTCTGATTTCTTGATCTCTTACAAGCTTTCTCACTTCTTTGTCCCCTTAATGGTTTCAACGTCACTATATATACACTACTATATATTTTATTCTAGCTCAACATCACTCCCACCGTGCAAAATATTTCTCTATACCATACTCATTCAAATAATGGACCATAGAAAGAGGGGAAAAACCATAACCTTAGAGAGACAAAGGCAGGGTCCAAGTATATGCAGACATATTTTTGCACGCAAAAGATATATCCAAAAATTTACTGTCACAAAATATGCAAAAAAAGAGCAAAATCTAATGAGGCCACCACATTATCTCACTGACCAATTGAAAAAAGAAATTTGTTGAGATTTAATGATTGATGATTCTTCCCAAGTTTCAAAAAATCAATTACACAATTCAAAAGGTAACAACAAGGGTACTCAATTCCAACAGTTTAGTGTAGTACTATATTGTAGGGGCCCTTTTTCAGCTAGAAAACTTTTCCAATTTTACAAGTCACAATCCATCCATTTTTGTACTACTACTATTAATTGTATGAACAAGTGCACCGATTTTTGTTTAAAAAATGTGGACGTAAAATATATGGTTCAAAATGTTGTATGTTTGGGTCACTATACCCTACAGTGTTACTGTTTTCTACGTTTATTTATGTGACTGTAGACAATGGCATGTGGGATGGGTTGGACCTCCTTTTTGCTATGGCTAAAGCTATGTATAAATTTCATCAAATTTCAATTAATTGTGGTTTTTAGCAGTACTATAGTATTCAATTTAGGTGTTTGTGTATTGTATATTTGTATTGGTATAAAAATAATCTGAATTTTATGATATGACTATGAGTGTCGGCTGGCTGGAGAACTTAAGTGTAATTTTGACTTTTTGTATTGGTCCACAAATAATTAGACATTAGAATTTCTCAAGGTTGTAAAAAGAACCGAAAATGGATTAAATGCACCCTTAATGCACATACCTCTTGTTATGGTCGATTGTTTGAAGATGTTGAGACTCTTCTAAACATTTAACTTTAACTTTAATGGTTTAACTGAAATGCACTTCTATTTATCAATTTCTCTTTAATGAGTAATTACTGTAATGTGCACTAAAGGAGAAATTTTCACTAAATTTATTTAGGATTCTTAGAGTGTCCCATGACACTTGTTAACATTACCCTTTAAATAAAATAAAAAACATGGGAAAAAAACCAACATGTTTTTATTGTTGTTGGAATGAAGCAGCAAAACACATTTTAGATGGCTAGTCTCAAAGTGGGGCGCCCAATTATTATGGTGATCGGGGTATCAGCAAAGCCGACTCAAGGGTAAGACCACTAAAACCTTCACTTTAGACTCACAAACAAAAAATATATTTTTTCTTTTCTTTAGGGACCACTTACAATTATAAATTATTGCACCGTAACCCATTTGGGGATCTAGCGGTTGACTTGGGACCTTAGAGTATGCTTATCTCAATGTCTCATGGTCGATTTTCACTTGTGCCAATTTCGGTAGACAAAGTCCATAAAGAACTATGCTCTAGCTTTAAATAGGCCCCTACAAGTGGACGATGGAATTTGACCCTTCGGATTAGTCGGCTCTTAGGCTGGATACCAAGTTTTCAAAAAGAAAAATTTATTGCATCGGCCTAGGCATCTTTCATCCAAAGGATGGCGGTTGAAGTGAAGATAACAAAAACACTAGAGGTTATTCGAAACAGGAAATATATATTGAAGTGCGTCTTAGGGTGTATAGTGGTGTGCGATTAGAGTGAGACAGCTAAAGAATGATAATCAGAATTGTAGTGTCAAAATGACATTGAGGCAGGGATAATCGTTATTTTCTTTGTTCTAATGACAACTTAACAGCGAAATTTACACACACAAAATGTCAAGAAATATAAAATTGCTAATTCAACTCCGCAACACATATTTGATGTTCCTACAATTTTTACCATATGAGTTGTACTTAGAGAACATAATCACCTTTTTATATACCAATGCAGAATTGTTTTGGTTTATATCTATCTAAAATACTATTAAAGCTCAAGTACATATATATTCTTTGTCCAAAGCATAATGCTAATAAACGACACTATTCAAATTGGTGTTTGTCTAGGAGAATCACAAGAAGCAGGTGCATTAAGAATAAGGCAAAAATCAACCCCACGTCCCCTCCTAAATCTAAAATACTATTCCCACCCTACCCACCAGAAAACCCTCTCTCTCCACTCCCCTCCCCTCATAAATGAAGTATAATGTGCAATAACCAATGCACATATTGCTACTCCCATTTTATGTGACGACAAATAAGGAAAAATCTCAGAACTCAAGTAGGATTCTCTTCCCCTTATCAACCTTGTGATACTGCTCATTGGCACTTATTTCTGTTCAGAATTCCGTGTCCCACGCAACAGTATCTCAAGACATAAATAATAAATAATAAAGGCTTAAAAACAAAAATACCAAACTTAGTGCACTTCATATCTCGTCGTACGATATATTAATGACGGTAAAACTGGAATGCCACATAACAGGTAAAAAAATAAAAATTGGAATGTGGATTTTTTTTTGTAGTGACAGATTAATATTCGTTTGATCAAAATTGGACATTATAATCTCAAGATTAATATTTTGAATTTAATAGTTAAATCAACATTTTTTGGACCATCGATCACCACTAGAAATTTGTTAATTTCCTGCGGATTAAGGAGTAGAGGGAATAGTTTAGCTCATGTAAATTACACATGAAAATGAAAAATGTGATCTATTAAACTGTCATCATTCAAATTCATTTTATCTAAATTTTCACGCGTTTCTCTCTCTTGATGAATGATGAGAGATCACACTTAACTCTCTCATGTATAAATTGTACATAATAGGATGCACAAATGGTAGATATTTGGATCCCTTTACAATTTGGTTCAAGTTTTGATGCTTGACCGACGCATACAAAAACACATTTGTTGAGAGATATCAATCCCTTAAATAGATGTCAGTAAGTCAATGAAACTAGTCTCCACAGTTACATGCGAATGATGCCTTTGTTTTACCCAAAAAATTATACATAAGAGGATTCATTCTCATATACAACGTTGACATGTAAACAAGAATATTAAGTAATCGAATGTAATCACTGTTTTTTCATTAATTTGTTTATGGAGGGTTATATAAAATATTTTTTCCTTTTTGACTTCTCTAGTGATCGAAATGGTTAAAGTGGCCACCGCACATAATAAAGAAAAAACAAAAAATAAAGTGAGAAAATAAAGTTCCCCATACGAAATTATGTGGATCTAGAAAAGGCCAGAAAGCGAAAGTTCTTGTTAAATATGAATATTTCTTTTATGGAGAGAGAAGTTGAAAAATAATGCCAGAAAAAGAAGTACCAAACAAGAAAGCAATACAAAGAAATAATTTCGATACATTATCATGAGTAGATGAATCATGATTTTAGTGGAAATATGGGTCCAAAAATATTCTCAATTGAAATTTGTGGAATTTAGTTTTGTTTTGGAGGGAACTGGTGGGTCTTTGCTATAATAACAAATAGAACATAATTGTATCCTAGTTATAATAATACAAATGATTAATACAAAAATATAGAATGTAATAAGGGCTACGGTTGGTTGTTAATCCTTTTCACACTTAGGTGGTGGTTACCCAAATAAAATATGAGTAGCAATCACAAGGCATCACTTTATTTTTCTTTGATGCTTGTAGGCTACTTATCTTTTAGTAGGTGTTGTTGTCACGGAAAGATATGTCAATTATAGGTATCATAGGAGAGAGAAACAATGGTGGTGAATACTAATAGGGTTAAATTAAGTGTAGATTTACACTAGGACTGAGTTTAACAAAATCACGATGAGATCGGGATTTTGTTAACACCTTAAGATGTCATTTTTGTTAAAATTGTGATAGGTCATCGTGACCTGCTGTTCAGACTGTGAATCTAAATATAAACTAAACTAATTCTTAAATTTGTAGTCATTGTCTGAGTGAGATGACGAAATATTATGTAAGAGTTACGTTTAGGATATGATATATAATTTGTTAAACGAATTAACCATTAACATTTGTCTATAAAAATGTTAAAACCTAACTAGGCCAAAGACAAATAAGAAAATAAGCCAAATTTGAAAACTCAGAAAACAAAATCATAGAACAAAAACAACATCTTAGAACAAAGATGTAAGAAAAGGGCACCTGAAACAGATGTGGAAAATAAAAAGTTTTGAGAAATGATAAACTAGTGCACGTGTGTTTTTATCATTGCTTATAGATTGAGGCCAGCAGATTCAGAAAATGCCCCGGGGACCATATGAATAGTACTCAATTTGAAGAGTTAGATCTTCTTATTGACTTGTTTTGTGTTGCTACACTTCTTTTATTAGCAGCATCACCACTAAAACAGACAGAGAGGAAGGGGTATAATTAACTATGATTATCTATCTTTTAAAAATAATTATGATCATAATCATGATTATGGAAGGGTCATTATACCCTAGTCTAGATATACTGTTTTGTAAGAATGACAATCACAGATAAAGACATATCATTGTGATATTTCTTTCCATTGTTTAAATTTCAACAAATTAATTGATATACATCAAAGTTCACACCAAGGGAGCTTCTCCATGTGAAGACAAAATTAATATGAAATGTCATTATGAAAGAAGAGGAGTAATGATATGCTTGCTAATTACATAATGAGAATAGAATGTATACATCTCATAAAAATTAATGTATACAAATTAACAAACATTTTTTTAGCTTACTCATTATGCTTAAATAAGAGTGTTATAATATATTTTAATTTTAAAAAAAATAGTAAGTATTTGAACTCACCCTTCCACCCTAACAATAAACCCAAAACCAGCAAGAAAAACAAAGAATATGAATTTAAAAAAATGAACATGAAAAATGCTCTTGGAGTATTTTATTCTGACAGTAAGCTTATTCTTATAACAAGTTCCAACAATAATAACAATATTAATAAGGATTCATATCATATAATGATATATATAGATTTACCATAGTGCATTGAGGTATTCAAAACAATTAACATTCACTCCTTCTTCATAACAAAACCAAAACAACAAGAAACAAAATAGGAGCAAAGATATTAAATGAAAAACCAATAGCATCTAAAGAAAATTAATAGGGAATAATTATTAAGAATCTTACTAAATGCCAGCTTGCTCAAGATATATCTGATACATGGAATGATCATGAGAATTGAGCTAAGAGACATACAGAATCAAACAATAATAATATATATACACCTAAATTTTGTTGATGAAAAATAGGCATAATAATATTAATGATAAATATGTAACTTAATAATAACCTTTAATCACATTTAATTTTCTTAGAATTAAAACTAAAAACATAAAATAAAATAAAATAAAAAATGAGGAAAATAAATATAATAAAATTTAAAATTACTATACTGTGGTAGTGGTGGCAGTACTAAAATCAGTTGTAGAAGTTGTAGCACCACCACTACCACCAATATCACCTGCACCACCGTTACCACCACCACCACCACCATCATCATTCCCACCACCACCACTACTACTACCCACAGCTGCAACCGTCACTGCAGGTCTCTTCCTTTTCTTCTTCTCATAAGGAATCCCTCTAGCTTTAGCCTGTCCTTCCCTTACTTCCCTCAGGTAAATTCTCACAGCTTTAGCACCGAACGGATTAGACTCAGGACGGCCTCCGTTTTCTTCGTAGGCCGCTCTGAGTCTTCCGATCAACGCGTCCAAACTCCCCCATGCCTGTTTTAAAGGACAGGCGCAGGGAGCAGGTGGATTCGGGTGTCCAAAATACGGACACCCGGATAAATGAACTTTAGTCTTCCCAAACTGATCAAGATATTTTAAAAACTCGATCACGTGTGCTCCACTGCATCGTACAAGTGTCAATGGTGGCTTGTGGTTTTGTAGGTATTGTAAGAAAGTGTTCCAGTCTCGACGTTTTTGTGATTCGTAACGGCTTGGTGGTGCTGGTGGTGGTGCTGGTGAAGATCCCTCCGGTTGTACGATAACCGGAGGAGGAGAAGTTGTTGTCGTTGTTGTTGACGATGGAAGTTGTTCTGAGGGGGCTCCTGCTCCCTCAGAAGATGGATCCATGATGGTGGAGAATATGTAGAAGGTGGTATTAAATTAGGGTATCTAATTTATAAGCTTTTTGTGATTTTTTGCTTGTGGTGTGAAATGGTAGAGTTGTGTTGTTGTAAATGAGAGTGGTTTTTGTGTTTCACGGGGAAAGGGTTTCTTTTTCTGGTTTTGGTGTGAAGAAGGGAGCGTTTAGGGGTTTTGAGAGTGAGAAAGAAAAAAAGGAAGAAAAAAAAAAATGAGAATTTTGTATTAGAGAGAGAGAAAGAGAGAGATTGGTGATGGGACGTATAAAAGCATAGCTGAATGAATGAAAGAATTCAGACTGAGAGAATGGTGAAGGGTTGCTTTGCTGACGTGGGTAGGGGACATTTCAAATTAAATATGTTACTCAATTATCTCACATAATCTTTTTTTATTTGTACGAATTTTGTATTTATCGGAGTAAATCATTTATATTGATTATGTGGTGACACAAAGTGAGTTGTATTTATACTTCAAAAGGAGGTGTGATAGTGTAAGTTTAGGACTTCGGAATGTGTTTTTTTATTGTTGAAGGTTTTAGATTTGATTTCTCTTATCATACAAATTTTTATGTCGAGTCGGTTCATACATGACATTGATGAGTTATGACTTTAATTATGTTTATGGTGGAACCGGTCCTCTAGATTAATCGTTCTTAGGTCGGGATGTTACGTTTCTGTGAAATGAATTATATTTGGAAGCACTCATGTAAAAGTGTACTTAATATTAAATTCAAAGGTATGGAGTTTATGTTTGGAAAATATAAAAATCATGATAAATCAAAACATGCATATTAGAGATTCAAAAATCACAGTGGAAGAGCTCTAAATGGGCAATGGTGATTATCCTCGAGTAAATAGGCAATTACCCCTCCGAAATTGTAATTTTCGTCAATTACCTTCTTGAAATTAACAAAACTTCAATTACCCCCCTGAAATTGCACAACGTTAATCAATTTACCCCCTCCGTCAAATTTTTCTGTTAGTCAACATGACGTTTTGCAAATACCCCCCTGAAGTTTTGCACTTATGTGCAAAATGCCCCCTGAATTTGATTTTTTTTTTTCTTCTTATCCTTAAGTGACTGCATTATCGGCATAGAGTGGAATACAAAGTGGGTTCATTCAACAAATTAGCATGTATGCCCACATAAGCAAGGAAAAATTATAGAAATATTATGCAAGTGAAAGCAATAGGTATTTCTCTTACAAAGAATTGAATCCAAACAGAGCATTGGTTTTGAACCCTTAACAAACATAACATAACCACTTTTGATTCCTGTAAAGTGTTGGAAACTCCCAATGTGATCTAAATCAAAGCATCTTCCATTGTTAAATGTCACATAATCAAGTTCTTCCCTGATATATTGAAGGCATGTTAAACACCTAAAGCATGATGGGATATTTGGAGGTCTCTATCCGAAACATGAGCTGAGCAATGCATAACACTCATAACAGTTTTCAAAGAGGCAATTATAGGAAGGACCATGAGGCTCGTGTGGCCATTCACCATTCCCATCAAATTTTGTGTTTTCCTTCAAAAGAATGACTATTATAATACCGTCAAAATTTAGCTAATATGCTCCACAATCAAGTGATAATGCAGTCACTTTTAAGGATAAGAAAAAAACTATAAATTTTCAAGTTCATGGGGCATTTTGCACATAAATGCAAAACTTCAGGGGGGTATTTGCAAAACGTTATGCTGACTAACAGAAAAATTTGACGGAGGGGGTAAATTGATTAACGTTGTGCAATTTCAGGGGGATAATTGAAGTTTTGTTAATTTCAAGGGGGTAATTGACGAAACTTATAATTTCAGGGGGTAATTGCCTATTTACTCGATTATCCACTATTAATGCTATGTTTGCTTTAGCGGTGAAAAGGTAGAAAATTAGTGTGCGTCCATTAAGAAGCTACTATTTTGTCAAATGAGCTTATAAGCTAAAAGCTAAGAGTTAAAAGCTCTTTTTTTGGGTTTACCAAACAGAGCCTATGTGGAGCTTCACATCGGTTTGTATATTGGGACGCGAGAATTATAACTCTTATGCCAAACCAAATATTGGCTAAATCAAACACACAAATTTTAGCTTAAAGTTAGGATCATTTATAAAACCAAAATGCATAGTATCATGGTGAAACCAGACATATAGTTGATGCATAGTATCACACAGTTATTATGTCGAAATTGCGGTAAACCACAATGATATCAAACATTTACTTATTATGTCAAATTTTGAAATAACAGTTTAGTCGTTTAACTTAAAACAAGCCAATTCAATTACTTATTCTTTTAATTTAGCACCGTAATTTAAAAATTAAGGCCATGTGTATATCTTTTTTAAAAAAATGGACAGATTTGTTCAAAAATATCTTGATACATATATTGATTTCAAATAATTTATATTCTAAATTTAAATAAACGTAAAATTGATTAAAGATTTTATGTATGGTGAGGAATAGGTCTTCTTGATTTGTCTAAGAATCGTTTGTTGTATATCGCTAGATGTGTTCCTTGCGGTGCGGTATTTGGAAAGATGGATGGAAGCGACATAGGAGGTTATTAGTTTAGGAGGAGGATTAAATAGGGCAATTGATGTATAGTCAATATTGATGTTCCCTCAAGACAAAGTATATAACATTTTGTATTGTAAGATGGCGTGGAAGACAAATGAGACTGGAATGTAACATTTTGTTTTCTATGAAAGACAAATGAGATTGAAATGTTTTCCATGTAACGAATACATAGTAAGCGGAGTCTATCATATGTTGTCTATTGTGGATTAGATTAATCATTATGGCAATTCTGATATTGTCTAAAACAAAGACGTCCCTCTGATTCACAATTATCATGTAATTATTCCATCTAACTCTAATACATATTCAAGTGTCTCCGGAATGAATGAAAGCGTCAACAACTTGTTTCAAATGTGAATTTCATAGTAGCAATAATTAGATATTTGATCTACAATTTCATTACATCACAAACATATTACTTTTTCAACACTAATTTAACACTTTTTTCTCTTTATTTCTGATGCATGAGGGTTTTATTACTAATTTAGTAGTATTTATTATTTCAGCTTAATCTTATTATTTGTTTGTTTTATTTTCAGTTTGTTATTTTTAGGCTCATTAGGGTTTGTTATTTCCCTATTTAAGTTTAACAATTGTAGCATAAGAGGATAACTTTTATTCCATCAATAATATTTTAGAGAGTTTTTATCAATTTCTTGTGCATTCCATAACCATATTTTCACAAGTTTGTATCTTGCAAACTTGTTCTTTTCTATCTAAATTTAACGTTTGTTAGCATACGCTTCCGCACTGCGTCAATTTCAATCTTCATATCACTACATCACATTTATTACATCACTTTTTTTATTTTCTTTCAACATATTTGAGTGTCCAAAAATAATGTATTAGATTGAGTAATAGAAGAGGAGGGAAGGGAATAGTGACATACATTTTGCACAGTAATAGCAAATTCACATGGTGGCCCCTCAGAATATGACAGGTTTACCATTCACCACCGGCGGTTCTCCACTCTTTTTCTCTCTGCTCATTTCATTCATTCTATTTCCCCACTCTCACAGTACTGTTTTTGTAATACACGCACTCTTTCTATTGGTTTATTTGTGAGTGTGTGCAACACGAATATAGTGTAGCGTATTGATTTTATTATTTGTTTTATGCGGATTTGATGGGGCAATAAATGGAGGGTCGTAATATGGTCAAATATTTCATGGCCATGTTTAACGATGGATCATGCACCTTGTACCTTCATTTTCGTACTCAAATGTTTTAATTAACACGTCATACTAAAATAATTATTTTTGTAAAAAAAAAAATAAAACATATTTTTCTACATTATCATTAAAAATTTTAAGTTCGTTACGTTAATATATACCGTAAACAGAAAGGAAAAATTGAACTATTTTTAGGGTTTTTTTTCTTCCAAAGATTGTCAAAATGATTGAGGAAACAACCATTTTGATGGTGTGATGTTAAATAGGATAATTATTGAATGAACAACCATTTTGATACATTTAAGGACATATTCAAGGATAAAATGATTATAATAAAATAGATTTTTTTGAGGGAGATAAAATAGATATTTGTAGATATAATTGCAATTTCGATAAGTTTAAGAAATATAAAGATAGTACATCTGATAATTATTAATATATAAAGAGTTTTACACCAAATGCTCGATGGAGATGTAAGATTTTGAGAACAAAAGGTTTAATTATTAGTGTATAAATAGACATTTTTCCTTACAAAAAAAACTGTACATTTTAAAAGTAAATCTTATTGAAACGCAAAGTTTAGGTACGGAATTCAGCTCAACAATAACGATATTTGATGTAGATTCAACATATGACTTACGTATCATAAAAGTATTGTAGGAGGACTAAGCTGAATGTGATGCTTTGTTTTATTTTGTAGGAGAAATTTATGCAATTGCTAAACCATAACGATGTTTTTACTTTTAATCGAGTATCTTTTGCGTACTACTGTAAAACTAATTTCTCAAGTCTTGTTTCATTTTCATGGTTAAATACGAATTCATGACATCTAGTTCAGTCGAAAGATATACATTTTTTAATAGAGTTTATTTTAAAAGAAATTTATGCAATTGCTGAACCATAACGATGTTTTTACTTTTAATCGAGTATCATTTGCGCGCTACTGTATAACTAATTTCTCAAGTCTTGTTACATTTTCATGGTTAAAGACGAATTCATGACATCTAGTTCAATCGAAAGATATAATATCTCATCTAAGTGTTCTTAGATAGTGACTACTATGTACATATCTATTACTCCATTATTTTTCAAATTTGTTATCATATATGTTTCATCGATTATGTCGCAATTTTGCGTATTGATGACACGGCATTGTTCATTGATTCATTCATGTAAAAAAGAAAACTTCCGATTGAAGGATATAATAAAAAGCTTCAACAAAGAGATATTTTTTTTTTTTTTTTAAATGTAGAGAGACATGTTTTCGGATTTTATTTTGGTGACTTTGAGTTTTTGTGATATTAATAACTGTCTCTATCTTTCTTTTAATTAATCATTATCTCTCATCTATATATTTTATTTTAATTATTTATCTATTATTTTCTTTTATCAAAATACATTAAAGTCTTCAAAAACATAAATTCACTCGAATATTTTCTGCAAGAAACATCTTAATTATATATAGGGTCATAAATTCCCTTATATATAATTAGCCCAATGCCGTAAGAAACATATCTTGAACAATTGATGCGTAAGGTATGCGTCGAGTATATGTAATGGAAAAGAAGCTGCCAAAAAATAATGTGGATATGAATATTATATATTCGTAAAGATACCTTATCAAATCTATTGAAATGACATTTTTATATATCTTCAATAAACAATTGATGTGGATTGAACCCTATTTGTAATTTGTACTATATTATTATATTATTATATAAATAAGCAAAGAAATATAAATTATTTTTATGATTTTGCGTCCGTGACTTTTCCATGGTAAAAATAAGTAAATTTACGGTGGTGGGATTATTTCTAATTTTTTTCTATTAAAAAATCTCTTACTGTTGTTCATGGGCCATACTATCTTGTTTTCTTTTGCTTTTTTAATATATGGAGTATTCACTATTCGGTGCCTCCAATCATTGCCTTCGTTTTTTTTATCTGATTTATTCATTTTTTATTTACTTAAAAACCTATGAATGAGAGACATAAGATTTAGATTGATATTTGTTTCTGATTTATTCTTTTTAATTGATTTTTTTTTAAATATAGAGGAGAATTTTTGTAACACACAATTTAAGTTGTGTCATTCGTGGATTTTACATCTTCATTTACCAAGAAAATGTACGTTGTTAACCATTTTTTTAACATGAATTTCATTAACCAAAAAAATGTACGTTGTTAACTAATTTTTTTTAATATGATGTTCGTTAACCATAAAAATGCAAAGCATTGACCATCTATTATATAAATATATGTACTTTGACAAAAAAAAATTAAACATGTAAAATAATTGGTCAATTACTTGAGTTTTTATTGTTAATGAAATAGTCAAAGTGATTATTGAAATTCATGTTAATAAAGTCGTTAACGACGTACATTTTTGTGGTTAACATAATAACATAGTTGTAAATTCGGTTAGGGACACAACTCGAATTTTGTGTTACAAAAATCATCCTTTATAATGAAAATAAAATTGACAAAAAAAAATAATAATATTAGTACTCCAAATGTCCCACTGCTGTCAACTATTTGTATTCAAATAGCATATGTGACAATTTTAAGTCCTTATTTGAGCTATCAGCTAGCTATATATTTGCTCTTATACTATAAAAAATAGGAAATACGAAGTTGTGTATGTTGCTTTTACTTTTTCAATTTTATCTTATATATAAATTACTTTATTTACAATTCAATCATTCATTGTTTAATTAAATAAAAAATAAATAAATGTCTATAG
This sequence comes from Medicago sativa, assembly GCF_051527215.1. NCBI lineage: Eukaryota > Viridiplantae > Streptophyta > Magnoliopsida > Fabales > Fabaceae > Medicago > Medicago sativa. The sequence goes on along the minus strand of NC_140751.1, from coordinate 64,554,699 downwards.
TTTTATATAAAAAGATACTATATGTAAAAAAAATATAAAAAGATATCTACAAAGTTTTTGTGAAATACTTTTATTTCTTCCAATTTCACAATTCACTCGATTTTTTTTACTATTTTATCCTCCTTTACGAATCAAATAATTTAATTTTAATTTTTTTTAAAGCGTAAATTATATAATTTATATTGATAAAAGCGTAAGACAATTACGTCAGTGCTAGAATGCTAATAAGTCCTAATTTATTTTCAAGTCATCTACTAATTTTATAGCATTTCTTTTTATGTTTTTGGTTTCAATCATTGATTTTATTTTAAATATCTAATAAAAATTAATAGTTCTTCAATTCTTTTTAAATTTATGTATGTTACTGAAAAAAAAACAATATTGTTGTTATTTTTCAATCTTTTTAAATTTTAGTCTATATTTAACAATTTTTATTCATTTTCTTATCTTGAAATCTATACTGTCCGATTTCAATCGTCAAGTCGTCAACACTCTGACTGCGTGACTGGCAGTGTTGTTTCCTTGACTACAAAAAAAAAAGGTTAATGTCCTAAATTATAAACTCGTACGAAAAAATGTTCACATCCTAAATTTTAAATGACCTGATTAACAAGCATACTATTTTGGTAAAAAAAAACAAGCACACTGTTAATCAAGTTGTTTCCTACTTAGCCTCGCACGCATTAACAGGAACTACTTAAAATGGAACAATTGTTCTATTACACCATTTAAATATATGTATTAGTAGTGGATCTCTGATTCTCATTACCTATGACTTGATGCATTGTTGAGAATAAAATCAATCTGTTTATCAATCCTTTTAATTTGATTATGATTTCAATAATTAGACTGTAATTTTATCGTCGTCCACTTGTCAATTCATTCTCCTTTAGTAAATAGGTTGTTTTTGAGATTTAATGCAATATATATAGCTTCAATTGCATTTTCATTTCTCTTGCGTATAATTCATAAAACCTCGTACCGTTTTTGGTTTTTATTCACTTGTGGGAGAGGATTTTGCTAACGGTTTGATTAGAGGACTAGATGCAATATGTGACTGATTCCTTAAAATTATTAAAACCATGAGTTTGAGACCAATAAACAACATCAAATTAATCACACGAGACAACCGAAAGTGCAACACGTAGGTCATTAGATGTTCCACATATATACATTCTGTAAGTTTCAATTTCTTGAGAAACACTGCCGCTACGAGCTGCATAGTGATTACCACTCACTCTATCGTGGAGCGAAAAAATAATCTCCCTGAGGATTGGTTCGTGACCATTGAGAAGATTTCCCATGCTCAAAACCTTTCTCCAAGATTGGTTAGCTGTGGGAGGAACAAACATATTTGACAACACTTCTCTTTCATGGTTCCTTACTGCTTGTTTCTTGTCAAATTCCTATGCCAGAAAGATAGATGAAATCCATGTCACTAAAATGGTAAGGAAGACTTATCTGTGGAATATTATCAAATCAACAAGTTGCTTCGAGTTATAGAAGCATTTTACCTTTTCAACAACCTCTTCTTTCAAGCTTGCTCCCATTGTTGGAATATAAAAGTTGTAGTAATCATTAAAAATTTCTCTTGAGAGCCGTGGTGCTCGTATAAGCTTGCGATGAAGAGAAGCTGCGACAGTCAGTAATTTTTCAACACGTTCAAAAACAACACACAATCGTCTGAAGTCTTCAATAGTCTCACTGTCTGCAGACAATCGATTTACTGCAACAAAATGTAAACGAGTTAAAAAAAGTTCTCGCATGAGCGAAATTAACAAATAACTAGTTACCTTGTAGAGGCCTCAAAGCAGATGCCATGGTAGGATAAAGTTGTTGAATCTTAGTCTCCATCTGTTTCAGTTCTCCATAACTAGTCTGACTTAGCGTGTCAGCTGCCGCTCTGAAGGCAGTAGCCACCATTTGTTCAAGCAATTGATGTGGTCGTAAGGTTTCAAGATAATGAAGAACCTGGAAAATTGAGAATATAAATATTAGTCTCTCAAGCAACCAAATACGTACAAGTAGTCCTTTTCCTTTCATTATGGCAGGCAAGCCAACATGGACACTTTTCCCATAAAACCACACATCTGCTTTGCCTTTCTTAATATTTCTAACCACTTATCTGTGCACTATGGCTTTATTAACCGAGCAGGACAGCATTCCAAGACAAATCGTCTTATATAAACACATGGATAGACCTTATTAACTCTTGCGATACCGATGCTACTTCTTATATCTTTGACCCTAGTCACTATTGCAACTAGGAGGTCCGCCCAACAATCACCACGGGGGGGTTATTTATGCCCTGACTGTGTTACGAGTTGTATCTCGAACAGTGGTGGAGCCAGAAATATTTTAATGAGGAGGCATTTGCTAAGTGTATATGTATTTTTTTCAAAATAATGGTTGTGTGACCCTGGTACAACACAAGCATTTTGCAATTTCTTATGGCATTTTAGCTTAAAAAATATATAAAATACAGTTGAAAAGGTAAAAAAAGGAGCATGGCAGGGATCAAACCCAGCCTCAAAGGCGTGCAGCTTAACCACTAGAGTACATCACTCACATGTTAATATGTGTGCAAAGACTGATATATAAACAAATATTTTACTAAAATATGCCTATATACCTATTAAAAATGAATTTTTTGGGATTTTGAGGAGGCCATGGCCTCCCTATGTCCCTACCTGGTTCCGCCCCTGATCTCGATCCAATACTTGATTGAAACCAATCAATACGAATCTCTAGTGTGAATCTATTGGGACACGAATCTCAACTTGAATCCCAATTTGATTATGATGAATGCTGATTCACAATGATGACCCATGACTCATTCTATTGAAATGATGAACCATGACTCATTCTATTGAAACAATACATAGGCTTAGTGTAGCCAACCACTATTTTTTTTTTACAACTTTGTATAATCAACCACTTTTCTTGTCTTTTGACATGTTATATGTTATATAAAATGAGAAACTTAAATTATTTTAAGGTCTATAGATGATATATCAACTTATGATTTTGTTGTGTCAATTGCATTCTTACTTAAAAATGACATTTTTATTGACAATGTATCTTACAATTCATAATAAGACTTATTCACGGTAAGGAAAAAAGGTCTTCCGATTCACAATTTGAATCTTGATTTAATAACCATGAATTTAACTGCTATAATTGGATATTCACCACTTCCCACATTGTTCGTAATTTATATGGTATAACAATATAGCAATCTGTTTCACAATAAAAAATAAAAAATAAAAATTCTTTTAGAATACTCACTTTTTCTCCTTCTCTATTTGGATCAAGAAGAGGCTTCTGTTCCGAAGCAGGAAGAGCAGGTGAGCTATTCCAAATCTTTCTCCACAAATTTCCGTGCTCCGACATTCTCTTAGAAAGCTTCCCACGTGGAGGCCAACTATCTTTCGACTTATTTTTTTCAAGAGAATCAGATGATGCTGATCCACTGCTCTCGGGATCATCATCTGCTTCCCAATCTCCAGGTGAATGCCACCGAATAAAGTCTTCAAAAGTAGCATCTGGATTCGCCGCTTTAAATGCTGACATATCTAATAGCACCAAAGCCATTTTTTGTCTGTCACATATATTATAGTATTGAACAATGTTGGCTTGCACTATAAACTATGAAGCATTAAGGGAAAAGTTTACCAAGAAAGAAAAAACGAAGAGTTTATTATGTATTCTATGTGGATTGGAATCCACTGGCACTAGCACAAAATAAATTTTTCGTCAAACCACTAAACGAGTTTCGTCTCCCAAAACATTCCCTTAAAATAAGTTTCATTATCAAGACCATGCCCTTAAAATTTCATATATTATAAAAACTATTTGTACTTTATCAGTTTATTATCCTACAAAAATTTACATACATAACTATTATAAAATGTCTAATTTTTCTGATATTTAATGAGTATGGTAGCATTTCAATTAGTTACTGGCGTAGGTATAATAACACCAATAAAAGAGTATATACATTAAGATTATTTTTTAATATCTAAAACAGCAGCTTCCAGAAATCAAAATCGACATGTTTAATACTTATATGTTGTGATAACTAAACAATATTAAGTTTTTACCTGAAGTTAGGATATCCTTTTCCAGCTGAGCAGAAAAATTCTGTACAAAAAAGGTGCAATCCTAATTTAAAATATGATATATGAAATAGAACGTATATAATTCAACCGCAAGTTAGAGTTCAAACTTCACAAGCGATGCATGCAAATGATCAACCAAATTCAAATGGGAAAGAAGCTTCAAAATGTTCAAGGATAAAGAAGGCTATTTTTTTTTTTTTGGTTACATAAAAAAAAAAGGCTATTTAGTCACAAAATCAACACACTTTCTGTATACATAATTGAATTTCATTTTCTTTATTTCTTAGTGTCCTTGCATTTTCATTAACCTCAAGACCAGACTTACTTATAGTGCTGTATTTTGCTAAATATTGAAGTGAAATAAAGGGAATCCAACATAAACATAACACTATATAGGTACATAAGAAATTCTTCGGCTTAGTTTCTTTATTTCACTTTTTCAGTCCTAAGAGGTTTAAACTATCCAAAGAATTTAACCGCATTTATTAAGTATATTCAACAATATTTAATCTATGATAACCTATGATACTTTCTATAAACATTTACAGAGCTACAACATCAACGACAACAAGTAATAGTTCCACTTCCACGTATCACTGAGAATTGTAGTTGGTTACAAAGAGGGAAAAATGAAAACTTCATACATGCAGGTAAATGAGAGGGAGGGGGGGATCATCCTTTTTCAAGAGAAGTAAAACCACCTTTTATGAAACAACATTATGAATTTGTAATTATTACAAAATGTTAACTCAATGGTCCTGTCGCGGGGGTGGGGTCATCCTTTTTCAAGCTAGGTAAAAAACCACCTTTTATGAAACAACATTGTGAATTTGTAGTTATATCTTTATTACAAAATGTTAACTCAATGGTCATGTCAGGGAACAACTCAAGTATGTAAACTATAATACTATATACCAAGAAATTGAGTGGCCTGCATCACAGGCACAGATAATTCATACTACTTTACACCAATGCATGTGTCAATAGATTGGCTCAAGTTGGTTGGTAACTAAGTTTAAGAAGCTATACAGCTGAACCTATACCACTGCAGCACCAATTTAATCTTTAAATTTAATATCAATTAACTGCTTGGTGTAACTTCGTTCAGACCCCTATGTGAAATCTGAGAGGTCTATGGGGTCTCTAAGGCTCTAAGATTTTATAGTCAATGATTAATATATATGCAATGCATAATTGAGCTTTCTGTCAAAAATAAATAAAAGTTTGAGCTTACAAATGAATCACCAATGGCTTCAACAGCTTGCATTCTCTCTTCATGCATGTCTTCTGTCATAAGAGGTGGTTCCTGTAGCATAGAAAACAAGATAAAAAGCATTATATTCTGCAACATTGGCGAAGAATACTACACTGACAAGGCCAAATGGTGTCTGGGTGTAGGAGAAACCTGTGTGTACGGGGCATGCATACTTTGATATGACTTGAGAAGCATCATAGAATCAACAATACCAGCTGAACCTCTCCTAGTTAAGTCTGAAGATTTTTTGTCTTTATACAGGTCTGTAACTTCAGGCTTTCTGTTAACAGTGGTTTTCTTCATTAGAATTGTGTAAATTATGAGCAGTTATGTCTACTATAAAGGGGAAAAAAACCAAAATATTTCCAAGAACATGGCACGAGTTTGTAACTTGAATGAGGTACAAAATCCATGATTATTCTTAACAGCAGAACAAAGCAAGAGCTACATAACATGGAGAGTGCACCGGGCACAGTGATTTTCGAAAATTTGGCAAAGGAAATAAAAGGCATACTGGCATATCAGTTAATGCATCATGAAAACCTGAAATATATCATTTTAATTATATTAGGTGCCAAAGATCAAAAGCTTACTGTTTAAGGTAATGTACCTAAATTCTGCTCTCTCTAAATTTGATAAAAATGAACAAAAGAATGGGGCCAAAGAAGCAACAATATATTCAGAATCAGAAGCCATGTTTTTGAAACTGGACGTATCATTAACTCAGTGAGGACACTAGTTCATGGTTCGTTGACTCAACTTGTGATAACTACATTTATAATTTTAACTATTTTACAATAAATTTGGTTAAATTCGAGGTTAGTAGTGGGGTAGCCCTCACGCCAAGAGCTTGCTTTTGGGGTTGGGTTAGGCCCAGTCCATATTTTAATATGGTGATAGGCCCATTAAAGGGAATAAGATGGAGAATGACAAATTGAAGGAGGGGGAAAGAAAAGGGAACATGAATATTGTGAAGGAAATTTGGGGCTAGGTTGAGTGAAGAAGCAGGGTGTTCCTCAGAAAAGGGTTTCAGCTATTTTCTTATTTCTATTATCACACCGTAAGGAGCACTGCTCCATTACATTTTTGTTTCTTGGTCTTTTGCTGTTTTTGTTTTCCATATTATAGAGAATTGAAAGTTCATTCTCTGTTGTGAGAAATTTATTGTTCAAGATTAATGTATTTTGTTCATCCTTTCTGGTTCCTATTAGATGATATGGTATCAAAGCACATCCTATATATGTTGTTGGGCCACCTGATTTTTTGGGTCACTTACTGATGTCGAGTCTGGAAAACTCTACACTAGATGTCCAGTCCTAGACGTGAAGAGGGAGGCTGAGATCTCATGTCGACTAGTAATATGACCAAATTAGTGGTTATAAGTGATGGGCAGCCCTCAGTCCAAGAGATAGCTCTTGGGGTTGAGTTAGACACTCAACCCATATTTTATGAGAAACTATAGAAATTTGATTCAACAACGAAGATTGGAAGTGATTGGTAACATGATAATGGAAGAAATAGCAATAAGAGAGGAAGCTGTTATCTAATAAGCAATAAGCAGCTAGATTCAAGTTATAAATTATAACAACCGAGCAGGTTCTCACTTGCTAAGTTCACCTGTCAACTTTCCCGGAAAAAATCTCACTGGGTGTCTGTATACTCAACAAGTCATCACCAACCACACTTTCTTCCTGCAATTTAAACAAGACCAGTTTACAATAATAACACAAAACATAATATAGAAATAGCAACAGCAACAGCAACAATACACCAATCAACCTAATCACTAAAATCAAAAGGAAAAAATGGTATGTGACCTCAGTCATGGAATCTATATGATCAACACTTCCGATACAGTCCTGATAATCTTCATTCATCTGACACTTCCTCTCAATGCATATTGAAAGCTGAAAAGAAAAGCATAAAATTGCATCACCACTTAGCCTTATCTTTATGTATTCTAGGCCAAGACATCAAAGGTAGGGAAAATTACATAACAAATATATATTTATAACTGTATTCAATATACTGATGAAAAAGAATGCAAGTCATTCCAAAATGAAAGAAAAGTGAGACAAGAATTGTTTTCTTGTAGCTAAAAAGTGGGTTAAAATTGTTCTAGAAAACACAAAAATCAATTTTAACATGAAATTTCATATAAAATATATAAAGCGTACAAGCAAACAGTGAGTAAATTTTAGCAAATATCCGTGCATGAAAAAAATAAATTACCATCTGAAGTTTCTGATTAATCAAACAAGTAGAAAGGTCGATTGATCCGTTAGGTGCCATCCTAGGTAATGGTTGTGACTCTTCCCAACACCACCTAACCTCTCGAACAAACTCTATCCATAGCACAGAAATGGCTGACAAAGAGAACGAAATTAAATAATACAAATGATAAATATACAATACAAATGTCATGTCTAAGAAAATCAATTCCACGTAGGTGATCAGTTCTTTCCTACTCTAGGTTTAGGCTACAGAACAAACAAACCCAAAGTCTTTTGGTACATACCACGTATATTGCAGTTGCCAAACCAAAGAGAATGTAAACAAAATTGTGCAAAGAGTGACTCAAGAGGTGCGCCCTTTACAGATCGCGAAGTCTTATTTCCCTCATCGGCAAAATCTGAGAATTGCACGCCTGCAGAGATTACATCACTTATTACAGTAAAATAATGTAAAAATCAAAACTGAATTCTAACCAGCAAAATATACCAGCATGTCTTGCAAAGAACGCCAAGGAAACATGAAATTCAAAATTATTCACTAAGCAGGTGTAAACCAGACCTTATGTTTTAATGTGATAAAGGAAAGGGCTTTTAAATTGTTAGAAATATTTCCCAGTTTATTTTTGTTTACATGGGAGACAGGCGAGTTTTCCTTTCAAGAACAAGAAAATAGTGCTCATAGTTGTTTTTTCTGGAATTAAGTGGTACCTAATGTTCTTGGAAACCAATGCAAACACATGTATACATGTTTGGTATTCTATTTAAGTTAGAGGTACACTCCCAATATAAATTTTAGAAAATGTCACACAAGAAGAATAACAATGAATATCTAAACAAGTATGTGTGTATTCAGAAATTTTCAAATTTAAAAATATTAAAAAAATAGAAAACAGAATAATATAAATATTCTATTAATATGATAAAGATAAACTCAATAAAATATTATACTAATGGTTTCAAAATATAATCGTAAAAAAGATAATATAATATGATTAAATATAATAATATTTATAATCATATAACTGAATAATCAAATAAAAGTTCAAAGAATACAAACTAATTATTTTTGAAGTAATAATATATGTATAAGTGCTATTTCTCATTTGATGCCGCTTTTTTCTTTCCAGTATGCCGATGGTGGACTTCAAAGTTCCACTTCCCAACATTGTTTTTCCATTGAGAACGTCTAATCAACCACACACACTCCTAACCATCAAAAATAAAACCACACCCCCACCTAAATTTCACTAATATCTGTAAACTGACCCTCCCCTTATCCCCTCTTTTATTTGTATTGGAAAGAACAGAGGCTCTGTTTTTCTGAGATTAACAGCAGCACTAAAACGAAAATACCTAAACTTGGGCCGTCCGAACGTGATTGACTGTTTATGCTCAAAAGTTGACGTGTGGTTGAAATAAATGTTTAGAGTCTCACATTAAATGTGATATGGTCTGAAAGAAGTATTTATAAGTAGTAGGCATCGTTCACCTTAAAAGCCGGATTTGTAGAGTTGAGTCAGACCCAATCCAAGTTCTAATATGGTGTTAATGACTATCGTAGATCTGTTTTGCTACCCATTACTAAACCACTTGGGTTACGTTCCAAATGTCCGGTTCTAGGAGTGAGTGACGTAGGTGTATTGAGACTTGAGATCCCCATATTAGGTGTGAGGTGGCTTGAAAAAATGTTTATGAATGTGGAAATCTTTCACCAAAGAGGGCGTTTGTTTCAGAGATTACAAATATATTGCTGGGAATCTAAGATTGGAATAAAAAATACCTATGTTCTTAGGAAATACATAATTGTTCCCAGGAAAGAATTATTACGGGGAACTTTTTATTACTGCATAGGCAGGAATATGATTCCCCCCTTATTTTTTTGGACAGTGGAAATGTTTCCAAGCTCTTCAAGCAATGATATTTTTCCACTGTCCAAAAAAATATGTTTTACTTTTTGGTGCCTCAAACCAAAATAAATTATATTTCACTTCACTCTTTGGTTCCCTAAGACACCAGTACCTTGTCCCAGTGGCAGATTTATTGAACATATATAGGATGTAACTGTAAGAACAGACTCTAGTGGTTAATAAAACTATCAACATTCAACAGTGTGAGTAACAGCCATTACCTTCAATAAACAGTTCTTTCAGCACACGATCTCTAACAGTCGGTGAAGGTATAACCATTGAGGATTTCAAATTATCGGAACCAGGATTTTCAGCTGCCACAAGCCAAAACAAGGGAAAATGCTGAATACTATACCAAAATTGAATAGTTATACTAACTAAGAAACATAAAGGCTGCATGAACAAATGAAATTTACTATATAATGCACCAAAACAAATTTGAACCTGAAACAAAATCTTCTATAAAGTGTGCCTCAAATGACATTTGCAATGCATCAACAAGAAGATGCAACTGGGAGGCAAATCCAACCCGACTCTCTTTAGAACCTTCAAGTCTGTATACATAACAATAATATAAAGAATTCAAATTGGTTACCAGTTTTCGTAGTAATTGCGTCTGAAATAAACTAAACATATTTATTTTTGCTACCATTAAACTATTGATGCTTTTTTAAAACGTGATATTATACAAGGACCCTCAGTAAATGCTTTTGAAGTGGAAATGAAAGGATGGCGATTAAGTAGATGTATAACCCACCTAACCATTACAATTCACAAGTGTTATATAATATTCAGTTTGACACTGATGAAAATGAAATTTCTGGGTAACATGTAGTTATAAATTGACAAGTGATGTGAACCACATACTGACTCTGATTATTATTTAATCATATACTTCAAGCAGCAGATAATCATTACAAACATAAGAAATAGCAATGAGTCATCATGTTTGGTTTTGATTCTACAGGGGTTTAAGCTTAATGTAATGTTTAGAGTAAACCTTAGAGAGATCAACCACTTCTCAGCTTCATGAGGTGAAGCATTTTCCAGTTCAGCCATTTCCATAGAACTTTCAACCATCTTCTCTGACCATATTGTGATCAGTTCAAAACCTGCATGCAACTTATCCATAAATTAAATGGAACTGGGATTGAAATTAGAAAATCTCATGAAAACAGCAAAGCATGGAGAGCTTTTATTAATTAAAAACAAAAATCTGACATCACCAAAAATGTCCCAAGTCATTAAACAAGGCTCTAAAAGAGACAAACAAAAGTATAGGAATTGAGATCTGTCTGAAAGGCTAGACATACAGAATGGGCAAAGTAGATACAGTATCCTCTATTTTCTAAATATTGATTATACTTCAGAAAATCATTAGCTCCTCGTGGACGAAATCCAAAGGAATCGTTAGACTTCCCCATGGACAAAAAGAACAATAGGTGGGTATGCAAACATTGAAATGTGCAACAAATTTAGCTATTTATTTGAATTATCAACATAATTTTTTAGAAGAACGTAGAAAGCAAGGATGAAAAATAAAATAGGTTTTTTTCTGAAACAAAACTGGGTTTGTCATACAAAGCATTGAGGGGGGTCGAATGTGGGAAAAAGTATCCCTTTCTCAATAACTTCAGAACACTCACAAAATACACATTCTATAGGAAAGAGCTAAAAGCACTTAATGTACTAACCGCTTACAGCTATTTCTAACAGCAAGTTCCTTTATCATAACAATTACCTTTAACAGGATCTTCTGCAGAATACCACTCACTCCAAGAACAATCATCATCCCATTGTGTCCCACTTGATGTCTCACCAGTAAGATTTTCTTCAGATTTGTTTATTTTAGAATCAAAGTCTTTCATATAGTCCTCATCAAAGGGGAGTGTTCTGAATGTTAGCTTCATTGCAATTCGGACTTTGAAATTATGAACAGATAGATCCAATGTGGAGTATGCCTTCAGTATCAAATGGAAATTAATTACAGGCAGAAGTTTACAGGACATTGCAGACAAGAAGTCAAAACTTTACATAGAAGAACAGCCTGGCTCTAGCATAAATTATTAGGTTGAGGTAGGTCATTATGTATGCAATTACAAAGAATTCAAGAAACACATTTGGGTAAAGTAAACCAGAATATAGAAAAGGAAAAGTAGAATACATCATACACAACTTTCTTAAAGAATACAGAGATCTCGGAACAAAATTCCAAAAAAATAGAAAACTGTTGCATGCTCACATTCTCCCCAGTAATATATAATAATTCATTCATATATCCACGTATTTATTTCATCTCAAGATGTCCCTTCCCTAGGGGAGGAAGTGGTAAGACTAATTGATAGACCAATTGTATCATAGCACTGTTGTAAAAGAAAGAAAAGTATGGAAGCATAAAGCAACAAGGGAATATCACATAAAAAATGTATGTAGTCCAACGTCAGAAAATTAAATGAAGATTAAATTAAACAACAAGAGACAGGAACTCACAAATTTGGATACAAATAATTCGTACAGCCCCTCCAAATGCATAAGTTTTATTGGAACCTGACTACCAATGCGATCTGCTTCAAACCTTCTAGTGAATACAGTGCCCATGCTCTGAATTCCAATATAAGCTTTCCGAGAAGGATCGTGAACTGGAACAAATGCTGGCCACAAACTTCGAAGCCAAAGTTATGAGAAAATAGTAATACAGAAAACGTTTCATTCAGTTCTAGCCACAAACAACGAGCAATAGTTACCTTGAACAATTCGACAAAGCAATCGCAACAGCACTCAACAGTTTGCTAGCCTCTGGTGCATCAAGAACTACACCACTTGCACTCTGAGGAGCGATCACCTAATGACATACATGACATTAGTGTTTTCTTATCCTTAGTGAAATCAATGAAATTTCAGTGAAAGTGAAAACACAACATTAAACCATACCAAAAATTCCTTTACACCGAAACATAACTGCAGATCGTGCAAATCCAAATTCCAATTTGCAGGCTTGCCTGCGTCATCTGGATGCCAAGATAGATTTAAAAAATATATATATCCTGAACCCAAACCTCAACCTACTAACCATAATAAAAAATTACCAGAAGGGTTGGTCTCAAAATAATACTCCATGCTGTAAGTTTTCAAGGCATACTTCGTCTCAGATGTCACCTTGTACAAATTGCCAGAATACTCCAAGAGAACTGCCCCTTTTACCTAGAACAAAGTTACAGGATGTCCGTTCAAGTCCAAAAAGAAATGGCATAAAATTATCATTTTTCAAGTTTCAACCAATGTTGTCAATTGCAAATTGCGGAAAAAATTTGATTGTTTAAATTCGGCTACGCAGTAGTGCTATAGCGCCATTATAGCGCCTATTTGATAACATTTTGTACTAAAAAGAGTACTATGCAACAATTTCGGTTTCTTCAAATTCGGCTATGCTATAGCAGTATAGCGCCGCTATAGCTGTGCTATTTAACAACACCGGTTTCAATAGGGACAAAAGTAACTTCAAATACAACATGCACACCCCACTATTTCCATCAACACAACGCCATACTTAAAAACAGTGAAGCAAAAACACAATTGAAGAAACCGCATCACAATTTACAAATATGTTTAGACGATTACAGTAAGATACGTCGGCACCGGCATTTCAATATACGAAATTTCATGACTTTCAATGCTTACCATTAGATTTTTTGGACCATCAGACATCCAAAGCCGGCAAACAGCCTCTATTTCAGAAATAAACCTACAAAAAAACAATTAACAACAAAAATAAAAATCAGATTAAATAAAATTCAAAATATAAGCTAATTCCATCTAAACTAAAGTAATTTAATCGAAACAAATTCAGAATACAAAAATATGAATCGGAAAAATTACTTTAGATCAAATTAATTTCATCAAAAATAAATTCAAACTATGAGCCAAATCCATCCAAACTGAACTTATTTAATCAAAAAAAAAAAATCCGAATAAACTAACTAAAGAACACAAAACTGCAAATTGAGAAAATCACAGACATCCAGAACCTACAAAAAGCCTCTATTTCAGAAACAAACCTATAAAAATATGAACTAACTACATCTAATTCAAATATGAACTAATTCAATCAAAACTAGACTAAATTCAAAACAAACTAAAGAAGAAAACAATGTAAATCACAGAAACATCAAACACGCACCGTTCCCAGGAAGAAGCAAGGGTGAAATCATCAAAATGCTCGAGCTGCATAATCAACAATGAAACAATCAGTTATAAAGTGAAATCAAAATCAAAATCAGAATCATAATTCGATTGGATAATTGAAAAACCTACGTCTTCATCTTCTTCCATGTCTTCAACTTCGGTGTGTTCATCGTCATCAGTAGAATCAGGTAGGATCTTCGTCTTGCCGGTGTTGGTGGAGGATGACGCCATCGAATCTCAGATATGATCGCAACGTTCACTCAATGCGCATCATCATCGTGTATGTACTCTGTGTTGTGTTGTGAAAATGATGATGAAACTTTTTTGGACACTTTAACTATTTTTTCGTTTTTCTTTAGAGTTGAGATCCGAATGTGAATCAATCAATCAAATAATTTTTTATTTTTTTAAAAAAAATATATGTTTTTTTCCTTTATATCCATTTTTCTTATTTCAAAATGTTTATAAAAAAAATTATTAAGTTCCTTAAAAAAAACCCTAAAAAAAAGTTCTTTCAACAACAATTTTTTTTTGTCAACAAATTTTATTAAGTTTTATTCCATATCTTTTATAAAATCGGATGTTTTTTCTTTTAGTAGATAGACAAAATAGCAATAGTCATTGAAACTCATATACACAAGTGGAATAATCGAAATTCAAACTTCAATCATATAACATCTGACTTAACAATGTTGATATTTTTATCAATTCAGTTATGATTAAAATTTGATGTTTTAAATTTGTACATATTGTTTAAAATCATATACATTCAACAAAATCAATGTGTTTCTTTCACCTTTAAAAAATATAGATTTTATGTTGAAAAAATCTAAAGATTTATTTTAGAGATATTTTGAAAATCAGACCATGTTCTCTCACTCTTATTTGTGACTATGTCACCTCTTTCCTTTAGGAAAAAAAAATAGATAAGTGATTTGTCTTTTTAAAAAATGATAGTTATTTAAACAACCATTTGCATGAAAATTCATTGAATAACAATAAAATTATAAATTAGAGTATCTCAGTTGTACAATCAACTATCAAGTACATATAACTTTAGTTGATTCCATTATAGTATACAACATCATTTTAAAACAATCGCTATTTTTTGCTTCATAGTATACAACATCATTTTAAAGCAATCACTGTTTTTTGCTTCAATAGTACAAGGACATATAGACTTGATTCCACAACTCTTTCTCTTACCCAAAAAAAAAACAAACAAAAATAAAAGAAGATAGAGATATAGATAAAATAAGGTGTTGAATGAATGTATGAAAAAGTAAGGTGTTCAAATATCATGATCCTAATTAAATCCTCTCAGCTAAAATTCAGTGACTTTATTCTTTGTTTTAATTTTGATGTATAGTGCTTATTTTTTGTGGGTCGAGTACCCATTTTAGTTCTCCCGATTTGTGGGTCAAACACAATTTGTACTTTTCTCACTATCTAAAAAATTTTGATGTAAAAAAAAAAGTACCTTTACATCGACAAATCAATGCTTCCTTGGATCGTGATAGTTTGTAGTTTGAGATCACACACTATATTGCAAGAGTTAATTTTCAATGTTGATTCGAGATCGGACAATCTATGTCATACAGTCAACTTCAGGTAGTGAAACAATATGAACTATCAATCTAGAGAAATGATATTTGTACAACCATTTTCTAACAACTTTTTGACAACTTTCTCTCTCATACTCACATTATCTTCTCATTCTCTCTTCCTTTTTCTCTCTCTATTATTTTTGACCAATCAAAGAAGAGAAAACCAAAGTTGTCAAAAGAGTTGTACCAAAAAGTTGTTCAAATATCAATACTCATCAATCTATATCAGACGTTTCAAAGTTATAGTTACATGAAGGAACCCACTTATGTGACATCTTACATAGGAACCAAGGTAGGTAATGTTTATTACTGTTACATTAAAACTTAAATTAATACAATAATCAATAATTTTCTATTAGAGAGTTTAGGAAGTCAAAGAAGATTGACTCTGTTGATAGTCGACTTACTTGTGGTTTCAACTATCGATGTCAACTCAAAGATCTCTTCGATAAATGATATGTAAATATCGTTGTTAGTTTTCGCCTATTGTTAGCCCTTGATATCAGACAACTTTAGTAGAAAAACAAGAGTCCTTCACTTGTGACTTCAGATTTCTTACACTCTTTTGTCAGCACAAAAAAACATGTCCAAATTCAGAAATCTGAAACAACCACCGTTTCCATAACCAACCACCACCACCTTCTTCTTCTTCTTCTCCTCCGCACATTCTTCCCAAATCCCTCACACACACACATTCATTCTCACTTTCAAGATCAATGGCTTCAGCATTGGAATGTTGGTCTCGACGCAACAACAACAACAACGAAGAAGAAGACATGGTAGAACAACAAGTCCTAATGGAAACAAACCCATCTTCACAACCCAACAACAACAACAACAACAACAAAGAATCTTCCATCATTCACAAGAAGTTCAACAAACTCACACGCAATGTTTCTGAAGCCATTGCTTCTCTCAAAAACACACTCAACATTAACCTCGATTCTTCCAAACACGACAACAACAACAACAACACTTGTCGGAGTAGCAACAACCTTGTTTGGGGAACTGTTGTGAGAAATCTCACTCAGCTTTATCCTGGTAGCCAGCTTCCTGAGAAGCTTATGTCCAACATTCGTAAGCACTATGATTCATTGCCTCCTAGGTACAAATCTCATTCCTAGATTCGATCTTAGCTTAAGGTTATAGTGTTGTTTTTGTGATGGGTTTTGCTTTTTAACTTTCTAGAACTTATAAAGTTTGGAACTTTTGAGTTGGGTTTGATCCAATCTGAAGACTCAATTGCATTGCAATGTTTTTGTTTTGTTTAAGGTTGTTTCAGTAATGGGTTTTGGTTTGTTTTTGGGGTTTGATTCTAAAATTTTTATTATAAAAGTGTTTCAGTTTGAATGCGAACCAGTGAATGTCAATGTGATTATTCAATTCCATATAATTTTGGTTGTGTTGTGTTTAATGCTGCTTCAGTAAAATGTTTTGATTTAGAGGTTTGAAAGTTTGATTTTTTTCAACTTGGGTTATGTTCTGATCTGAATTTGATTGCCATGTGTGGATTCATTGGCACTGTTTTATTGTGTTTAAGGTCTCTTTAGTACTGAAGTTTGTATCTTTGTTTTGTTTTTATGGGGGGCAGTTATTCTCAGGCCGGATTTGATGTTAAAGATGTGTTTATTCACATCAAGCTGATTGAGCAAGCTTTGGAAGATGGGCAAGCGGCGATTTTGATTGAAGAAGAGTGTGACGGTGATATGCAGCTTCAAGGATCTTTGTTTAAGTTGACATTTGCTTGCAACTCTCCAATTTCATGGCCTGCAATGTCGAGTGCATTGGATAGTTCTTCCATTTGCTGCAAGAAGATTCAGATATTTGAGAAGAAAAGTCTCACCCTTGGAATCGTGCTTCTACTTGTTCTTTCTGGGGCTGGTCAGGATAAGTTGGTAAGGACCAGGGTTGAAAGCGCGCTCAAATTTGCTATGAAGAAGCCTAAAGCCGGTGGTGTGAAGCTTCCTTTTGGGCTCTGTGGATGTCAAGAGGAGAATTTCAAGGGGAGAGAGTTTGGAGAGATTGAAGAAGATGGTAATGGTGTATACTGCGGAAACGGGTTTGAGAATTTGAGCCAAAAGATTCAGCTTGAAATGCCCTTGCCGAATTCGTCTTTTCATGTATCGGTAGATGAGTGGCAGACTATTCAGACAGATGCGGATGAGATACAGAAATGGTTGTTGAGCTCGGATAGTCTCGAATTTTCGGAACAGACTGGACACAATTCGTATAAGGGAACATACATGGGGAAAAGAGTTGGCATTGAGAAGCTCAGAGGGTGTGACAAAGGGAATTCATATGAGTTCCTGCTCAGGAAAGATCTGCTAGAATTGATGACATGTGGACATAAAAACATTTTGCCGTTTTGCGGTGTTTGTGTAGATGACAATCATGGTTTATGCGTAGTGACGAAATTCGTGGAAGGTGGATCGGTTCATGACTTAATTTCAAAGAACAAGAAGCTTCAGAACAAGGATATTGTAAGAATTG
Source organism: Medicago sativa (assembly GCF_051527215.1). Classification (NCBI taxonomy): domain Eukaryota; kingdom Viridiplantae; phylum Streptophyta; class Magnoliopsida; order Fabales; family Fabaceae; genus Medicago; species Medicago sativa. The sequence continues at coordinate 64,536,903 of NC_140751.1, read as the reverse complement.
CAGTTGATGTGGCTGAGGGGATCAAGTTTTTGAATGATCATGGTGTTTCATATAGAGACCTTAATACTCAGAGGATTCTGTTGGATAAACACGGGAGCGCTTGCTTGGGAGATATCGGCATAGTCACTGCTTGCAAGAGCAACCAAGAGGCAATGGACTATGAAACTGATGGTTACCGGTGGCTGGCTCCTGAGGTATGGTTCAAATCACGCTTATTTTAAGTTAGTGAAAAAATTGCTGAGTATGAAAGTTTTGCTGTGCTATTGTGTCATAATTCATTTATGTTGAATTCTGTTTCGAAACTTCCATTCATACTTCTAATTATTTCCTACAGCGTTCTCTTGACAGAAAATTAAAATTAAAGATCTTACTTTGTAACCTAGAATCCTAATCTAAAGCCCCATAGCATTTAGGAAAGACACAATAAATGGGAATTAGAGATGTGTTTTAGGTTTTTAAGCTGCTGCTGCAGTAATTCTACCATTCCTTGAAAAATGTATCGAGTAGGCAATTTGATCATTAAATGTGTAAGGCATTGTCACTGTAATCCTTGAATTTATCGAAATTTCAAAAACGTCCCTAAGTGTGTCTTTTGTTAGTAATTTTATGGACCAAATTGATTAACGGAAGACACATTTGAGAACCAAACTAACTGATGAAAGCCAAATTTGAGGACCAAAGTGACCAACAAAAGACCCATTTATGTATATATTTTTATAATTTTGATACATTCATGGACTATTGTGACAGTGTCACACAAATTTAGGGATCAAAATGACTGTTTACTCAAAATGGATCAGATTTGTTTGTCGAATTCAACTCAAACCAGCATGGCAATGACAAATTTATTTGCTTGTGATATGTTTGTGTAGCCATAATGGCAAACACTACTAAATCACACAATGATTTCTGGATGTTCTATTGAAGACCAATTTATTGACTTTAAGGATGTTGTTTAGATCTGTTTCCATGTGAAACACAACACCATACTAGCCTACACTTAAAAGAAGCTTTATGTCACTTGTCTCAGCATCATTGTGTAAGCAGGCCTAGCATGTGATAATTGTTATTTTATTCTTTTTGCTTTCACCACTGTCTATAATTATACAAGTCTGTGCGGTTTTATATTGCTAATTATACTGCTAATTATACCTGAAATGATTCCATATGGACCCCGCACGCCATAAAGCTTTCACATGATATCTGTGATATGTCCTAATATTTTAGTTATTTGTCATTTTAATAAATCTTCTTGAAAGTTTCCATACATTTGCTGACTTGTTTTTCATTCCTCATTTTGGTTGAAAACAGGTAATCTCAGGCGACCCTGAGAGTGTCACCGAGACATGGATGAGTAATGTTTATAGTTTCGGTATGGTAATTTGGGAGATGGTATCCGGTGAAGCAGCCTATACTGCATATTCGCCTGTGCAGGCAGCAGTAGGCATTGCTGCTTGTGGCCTTAGACCTGAAATCCCAAAGGACTGTCCACAAACTCTAAAGTCTTTAATGACAAAGTGCTGGAACAACACCCCTTCAAAACGCCCCGATTTCTCCGAAATTTCAGCGATGTTGTTGCGACCAAACAACAACAATAGGTAGACTTTTGTTGGTCATTGCGGAATCTAATCTGTTGATAGTAATTGACTGATACCAAACATTCCTCGTCAAGGGAGTTTCATACACAATGATGAATCCTATATGCTTTTGTAACTGTTTGCAATGAAGATGTAAAAAAGTTGAATTTCTTTTGGACAATCTTGTACTTTTCCTCTTATGATGTTTTTGCCATCATGAATCTACTATTTTCTGTTTTGTGGTGGCAATTTGAATGATTGAAATATCTAAATAGTGTCGCATTGTATATTTGTGACTTAAGAGTATTATCGAGTAACATATATACACTACTTGATGGAAATTAGGATGATTTTGTTAGGAACGTTAAAAAATAATAATTTTAGGGGCTTATTTTGTAGGTTTCTATGTTTTTCTTGTTTGTTTAGTGGCTATCCTAAGGTTAGGGTTTAGTATGGGAAAGCAAAGTTGTTTTCATGATGGGAAAGTCTATGCAGGACTATTTTGTTTTTTATCGAGTTAATTAAGTAAATGGTCCCTGTAAATATTTAGAATTTTGTTTTTTGTCCCTATAAAATAAAATCACACTTTTTGTTCTAGGCCCTTGACGCCTTTAACACAACCCACCATGCTTCTCTGCTGTATCGTTCTTCTCCGTCTCTTCAATCACAGTCTCCAATCTCCATGATCGTTCTCGGCGCTTGACGGAAACCTACTTTGATTTAACGCACCGTAAGTAATTGAGAAACAAAGAGCAGTAGTTGAAACAACAGAGAAAATAAGATGTTGGTTGATATTGATCTCGTTGGAACATAAAATTAGAAAATCCACCGCCTTCCTTCCCACGTATCAGACTTTGAAATCTCTTGGTAGGTAATATCCGATTTCATAAAAATTCTAATAGACCATCTCCAATTTCGAAATCTCACATCTCTGGGAAGGGATTGCAATGCCTCGACGGTTGCAGCGAAAAAGGATAGTTTGCATTTGGCATAATTACTTGTTTCTAAAATGAATTTTTAATTCAATCAAAGAGATATGACATGGCTGAATTTTATTGGATGACCGTGTAAAATGCACTTTACACTGTCAGAGCACTACAATTAAGTTAAACCAAATTATTTGAACCTACACGATACCCTATGTAAAATTGTTGTTATTGTTCTTAGAGTTAATTATGTTTTTGGTCCCTACAAAATTGCGACCTTGTAAGTTTAGTCCTTACTTAATTTTAATAGCATTTTTAATCCCTACAAAAAAAAAATTACTTATAATTTTAGTCCCTGCTAAAATAAATTTTGTTTAATTATCCTTAAACTCTTAAATTTTTTAACGATTCTTTTTATACAAGTTTAGAACACTATGTATGGTTCATTTACTAAAATCTATAATTTTTTAACACGAAATAAATTAAATATGAATTTTTTAAAACGACAAACGTTTAATATATAAGTAACAAAAATATGGATGTAGAAATCAAATTTTTGCGATATTTTTTTCGGAGGACCTTTTAATAACGTTCTTAACACGCCTGTAAAAAATTGTTGAAAAACTTGAGAGTTTAAGCATAAATTAAACAAATTTGGATTGAGTAAGGACTAATATTGAGTGCAGAAATTTTTTGTAGGGATTGAAAATGCTATTAAAATTAAGTAAGGACTAAACTTACAAGGTCGCAATTTTGTAAGGACCAAAAACATAATTAACCCTTGTTCTTATAATTGGCGCATCTTACTCTATGATATTGAAATTTATTGCACTGTTTTTTCGTGATAATAATAGTCCTACAAATCCCTTCAAAAAAAATAAAAATAGTCCTACTGTTATAAAAATATATATTGATAAAGGAAAGAGAGAAAAATTGAGAGAAAGCTGATGAAGAGAAAGAGTGTTTTTCTGCTTCTGTCTGTGTGTATATATTCTGTCTTACAACTTTCCCTATTTATAGGGAAAATGAAAAGCAGAGGCAGTGGGACGAGCATATAATTGAGATGGTGGGACATCCATTATATAACACTCTCCCTTGGATGTCCACCGAAGATATGCCTCATTAAAACCTTACTAAAATAAAAATTAAAAAAATACAATATGAGTGAATAAATTATGTTTATATAATTTATTATAACACTCCCCCTTTGAAATATCTATCATGGTGCTCCATTGAAGTCTTGTTGAGGATAATTTGATTGGAACATATGTTGTCTCATTAAAAACCTTATTAGGAAAAACCCATTGGGATAAAAACCTTAATAAGGGAAAAAGAGTGCAACACTATGCTCCCCCTCAACCAAACACATGTTCTTCTTTAAAGGTCTCGAAGCTGACGCATTCCAATACTTCGTATGTGCTTCTTGAAAACTGATGTAGGGAGTGCCTTTGTGAAAAGGTCTGCCATATTATCACTCGAACGAATATATTGAATATCCACTTCTGTTTCTTTCAAGTTCTTGTGTGAATGAGAAGAACTTAGGAGGGATATGTTTGGTTCTATCACTTTTGATGTAACCTTCTTTCATTTGAGTAACACATGCAGCATTGTCTTCATACAAGATTGTTGGATTCTTATCAACTGTTAACCCAGACGCTCCTTGGATATGTTGCAAAATCGAACGTAACCATCTACACTCTTTGCTTGCTTCATGAAGGGCTATTACTTCAGCATGATTTGAAGAAGTTGCTACAAGTGTTTGCTTTTGAGATCTCCATGATATTGCAGTGCCACCATATGTAAATATATATCCAGTTTGTGATTTAGCAATATGTGGATCTAACAAATATCCTGCATCTGCATAGCCAAGCAAAACTGGTTTTGTATTGTTAGAATAAAACAAACCAAGATCAGATGTACCTCGTATATATCGAAGTATATGTTTTATCCCTTTCCAATGTCTATTTGTAGGACATGAACTGAATCTCGCCAGTAAATTCACTGCAAAAGCTATATCAGGTCTTGTACAGTTAGCAAGGTACATGAGTGCCCCAATGGCACTTAGATATGTTACTTCAGAGCCAATATCATTTTCATTATCTTCCTTAGGTCTAAAAGGATCCTTTTCAATGTTAAGTGTTCTTCCCATCATTTGAGTACTTAAAGGATTTGCCTTGTCCATGTTAAACATTTTTAACACTCTCTCTGTATAATTTGATTGATGTACCAATATACCATTTTTAGTATACTCAATTTGTAAACCAAGGCAGAACCTAGTTTTCCCCAGATCTTTCATTTCAAATTCTTTCTTTAAGTACTCTCTTGCTTCTTCAAATTTCTTTAGTAGTTTCAATGATATTTAAATCATCAACATAAACAGCAATTATTACAAAACCGGATATTGTTTTTCTTATAAAAACACAAGGGCAAATTGGATTATTCTTGTAGCCTTCTTTAAGCAAATATTCACTTAGACTATTGTACCACATGCGCCCGGATTGTTTTAATCCATATAATGATCTTTGCAACTCAATTGCATACATTTATCTTTATTTTGATGTATCATGCATCTTAAGTCCTTCCGGTATTTTCATGTATATATCATTATCAAGTGAGCCATATAAATAAGCAGTAACAACATCCATAATGTACATATCAAGATTATTAAATACTGATAAACCAATTAAATAACGAAAAGTAATGGTATCCATAACAGGAGAATATGTTACCTCATAATCAATACCTGGTCGTTGGGAAAAACCTTGTGCAACAAGACGGGCCTTGTATCTTACAATTTCATTTTTCTCATTTCGTTTTCTTACAAAAACCCACTTATACCCAACAGGTTTCATACCTTCAGGTATAGCCATAATAGATCCAAATACTTTTCGACTTTTAAGAGACTTTAATTCAGTATCTATTGCATCTTTCCAGTTTTTCCAATCATGTCTATTTTGACATTCATTAACAGTTATGGGTTCAGGATCGTCATTTTCATTTGTAATTTCACATGCAATAGAGAATGAAAATATTTCATCAATATTTATGTCTTTTCGACTTCACAGATTTCCCGTATTAACATAATTAATTGAAATCTCGAGATCATTCTTATTTTCAGTTTCATTATCAATGATCTCATTTTCATCATCTTGTGCTTTTTCGAGAGCACACATTTCATTTTCAGATTTATCACTATCTAGTGTCTTTTCAAGATTACTTTCGATCATATTCACCTTTTCTGTTCCTTTTCTTTTTCGGAGATTTTTGTCTTTGAAACCTATAGGTCGGCCACGCTTTAAGCGTGCCTTAGATGTACTTGCTACATCATTTAGTTTCGAAATCTCAATCCAAGCTGGGACATTAACAGCTGGTACATGTGACTTTGTCACCCTTTTCAAATCAGTAAATGAATCTGGTAACTGATTTGCTAAATCTTGTAAGTGTACTATTTTCTTCACATTTTCTTCCCATGATTTATCATATGGGTCCAAATGTAATAAATGTGGTACATGCCATGTTATTTCATTTTCCAATGGTTTATTTTCTCCCCCTAGTGTTGGAAAATTTGTTTCATCAAAATGATAATTAGCAAATCTTCCCCGAAAAACATCACCTGTTAAAGGTTCAAGATATCTAATAATCGATGGTGATTCATACCCCACATATATTCCTAACCTTCTTTGAGAACCCATTTTTGTCCTTTGTGGTGGAGCTATTGGTACATATACTGCACAACCAAAAATTCTTAAATGAGAGATATTTGGTTCCTTACCAATAGCAAGTTGATAAGTTGGTTCCTTAGACGTATGAGTGCTGCAGCATGTAAAATTGCATGACCCCAAACTGTAACTGGTAGCTTAGTTCTCATTATTAAAAGTCTAGCAATATATTGAAGACGTTTGATTAATGACTCAGCTAAACCATTTTGTGTATGTACATGAGGAACAGGATGCTCAACAGTAATTCCAATTGACATGCAATAATTATTAAATGATTCAGATGAAAATTCATCGGCATTGTCAAGTCTAATTTTCTTTATAATATAATCAGGAAATTGTGCCCTTAATTTAATTATTTGTGCAAGAAATTTTGCAAATGTCATATCACGACTTAACAGACATGTGACCATCTACTAGATGCATCAATTAATACCATAAAGTACCTGAATGATCCTGACGGTGGATGGATGGGTCCACATATGTCTCCTTGGTTTCTTTCAAGAAATGCAGGTGATTCTGTCTGAATCTTGCCTGGTGAATGTTTTGTTATTAATTTTTCAAGAGAACAAGCTTCACATGGTCTATCTTCTCTTGCAAGCTTTAAACCTTTCAATGAATGACTATGAGTACTTTCAACTATTTTACGCATCATTGTTGAACCAGGGTGACCTAAGCGATCATGCCATAAAGTCATAGTTTTGGGATCTTCTTTTACAATTAAATTACATTCAATATCATGTATATATGTATAACTAGCATGGACACCCGTGCCAAGCACGGGCTAGAATGTTGTTATATTTGATGGAGGGAATATTGTGATATATCAGGTGTTACTTAAAATTTTAGATGGAGTTTTGGTTGTATCATTATCACTTGTGTGGTTTCTCTTTATCCAAATTGTCGATCTACATCAACGTAGGCTCCCACAGAAAGCCCAACGGTGGTATCACATCCGGGTTCGACGTTGTGGGGGATTGAGAGTTGTTCTTGGTGGTGGACTACAAACACAAAGATCCTAACACTTATTGGAGAGATGTTAATGTCTCAAGTTTGAATTAAAATTCCGTATTGTATGCAAGAGTAGATGTGAGAAACATATAAGTGAAATGACTAATATACATAATGCCTTAAGACTTTGAAAGAAGATAGGATGTGAATCTCACTTCTGTGATTGATCTTAGCTTAATGTGATAATACAATCCATTGTAGGATCCTAGCCTAATGTGATGATTTGTTTCGTTATTTTTTGAGTGTCATTTGTTTAATTTTTCATCTTAAATTTTAGTTTTTGAATGTGATTAGTTTTCTTGCACCAAAAAAAAATAACCTTTGTCATTTCAAATTCCTTCACTTATGGTATTTCATGGGATCTTGCAATGGAAAAATGTATATGTATGATGAGTTGACAAAATACATATTCGTTAGACATTTTAAATAGATGTACATATTTTCAATAAATCTAATATTTTGGTAGCATAATTGCCCAGTAATATTCAACTTCTTCAACAAATCCATAAAATCACCAGCAATTCATTATGTTTCCTATGCTCTCACGAATAAAACGCACACTCCTTATTTATTTATTTTTCTCTTTTCATTTCTATCAAGTTCAAATTCATTTTTAATCTTCTTTTCTTTTATAATTTACTTTATCTCTTCTCATGAAAGAAAGAAACAAACACCACTTTATGAAACTGCCGCCAACCCACTTTTTTTTACCATGTCGTGTCTCTAACCTTATGTGATATCTCACCAGATCACATACATAATAGTTTCACACTTAAGGGATAGATGTTTATGTTTCATATGTGAGTTAAACTTGTGAGCAATAATATACATTGAGTAACATATAAGCAAGAAGAAAAATATACCTAATGTCTTAAGATTTTACGCAAAGATGTGATGTCAATCTCACTTGTGGAGTTTCTCATAGTCAAATGTGATGGTCCAACCCATTGTAGACTCCCTCAGAACTCTAAACATTATAGTGAGCTAAACTTGTGTGCAATAATATACTTTGAGTAACGTATAAGCGAGAAGAACAATATACCTAATGTCTTAAGATTTTACGCGTAGATGTGCTGTCAATATCACTTGTGGAGTTTCTCATAGTCAAATGTGATGGTCCAACCCATTGTAGACTCCCTCAGAACTCTAAACATTAATTTATTTATTTTTTTAGTTTTTGAATTTCATTTGTTTAACTTTTTATATCAAGTATAAGTTTTTGGATGTCATTTGCTTTCGTACAATTTTTTTATCCAATCAATATTATATCAAATACCTCCATATTTGGTCTTTGGGTGAGCGAACATGTGAATGTAAAAATACAAATGTGTTATGCTGAATTGAAAAAGTACATGATTATTAAACATTTTATAAAGATGTGGCGTTTTTTTAACCGAGTCTATTTTTTGGTGAAATATTTACTCTTAAATTTCCAACACTTTTTAACTGACCCATAAAATTGTCAGTAACTCGCTATATTTCCGATACTTCCATGGACAAAACACACACTATTTTTTCCCTTATCATTTCTTTCATGTTCAAATTTCTTTTCATATTCTAATTTAATTTTATTGTTGCTAAATTTATTTCTCTCGTTTCATGAAAGATGGGAACGCAAACTTCCCTCTGCAAAAACACCATTAATCCATTTTTTTTAACCATGTTGTGCCTTCGCCTAACCTTATTTGACTATTAACAAATTACAGACGCATTGAGTCTCACACTTTAGAGATATATGTTCATGTGTAAATTGTGACTTAAAGTTCCACATTATTGGATGCCAAAGTAGACGTTGAGAAACATATAAGTAAGATGACCGATACACCTAATGCCTTAAGGTTTTGGGTAATGATGTGATGTCAATCATAATTGTGTGGTTTCACTTAGCCTAATGTGATAGTCCAACCTACTGTAGACACCCTTAGAACTCTCAACATTACAATAAACGGTTTCGTTAGTTTTGGGATGCCAATTATTTAATTTTTATATCAAATTTATGTTTTTGGGTGTTGTTCACTTTCATGCAATATTTTTTAATCAATCTCTAAGATATTAAATTCCTTATCCTTTGATCTTTGGTGGAATTTAACCATAGATAAACACTTAAGTGTTATGCTGAGTTAACAAAATATGTGCTTAGTAAATTCTTTATATGTTGTTGCGTTTTTTTACCCGAATCTAACTTTTTGGTAAATTAATTTTTTTAACGCAATCTAACTTTTTGGTAAATTAATTACACAAAAATCTTCAACTCCTTCAACAATTTCATAAAATCACTTGCAACTTACTTCGTTCTTTATAACCTCATGGACAAAATACACAATTCTTATTTTTTTTAACCGGTATAAGTTCTCTCAATCTCAATCTTCTAATTTCTTTGATCTCTTCTCATGAAATAAAGGAACAAAAACACACTTTTAGTAAATTACCATTAATCTACCTTTTTGATCATGTTGTACATCGGTTTGACCTTATTTGGTTATGTCACGTAATAACGGACACAGAGAATGTCACACTTGAGGGAGATATGTTATCGTGTAAAATAAGAGTTAAAGTTCTACAATGAAAGGAATAGTAGATATTGAATAAGATATAAGTGAGATGACTCACAAACGTGTGCCTAAATAATTTGGGAGAAATTGTGGTGTTGATATCATTTGTCTAGTTTCTTTGCCTAATGCAAAGATACAACCCAATGTAGGTTACACTTGCAGTCCCGAAATTATGATGATTTGTTTTGTTAGCTTTTGAATGTCATTTGTTTAATTTTTTTATGTTAAATATTATATTTTGGAAGTCGTTCGCTTTCATGCAATTTTTATTGGTCAAGGCGATAACTTTTTTTTATTTAACCTCTATTATTTTAAGTTCCTTCACTTTTAGTCTTTAGTGGGATATGACAAAGGAAAAACGTTTATGTGTTATGTTGAGTTGAAAAATACATGTTTATTGTACATTTTAAACTGATGTGACATTTTTAATGAGTCTAATATTTTTGGTAGAATAATTACTCAGTAATATCCAACTCCTTCAACGAACTCATAAAACTACCCACAACTCACTCGTTTTCCTTGTCATTTCTTTCTAGTTCGAATAATTTTTCTAATTTAATTTATCTCTTCTCATAAAATAAATGTGAAAAAAAAAACACATCTCTATGAAACCACCACCAAGCCACCTTTTTTACCATGTTGTGCCTCTGGCCTTATTTGACTATTTCATCATATCATAGACATAGAGAGTCTCACGTTTAAGGGAGAAATGCTAATTTGTCATGTGTGAGTAAAAATTCTATATTGCCAGCAAGATTTGATATTTATGAACATATAAATGAGATGAGTAATATACATATTGTCTTAAGGTTTTGGATGAAGATGTTGGGTTTCTCATTTTGAAACACAATACCTTGGTATATGTTCCTCATCAATATTATTGGACATCCAACTTTAAATCTTAATTTGTGGTTTGAAATATGCAACTGTTAATATCATTCAAGAACTCAATTGAATACCATTTGCTTTGTAGCTTTTTATTTTGGTCAGATTGACAAACCAAATCAAAGCTAATATTTTCCTTCTCGTTTTCTGGAAACAACGATAGAATAATATTGTTAAAGTGCTCAAATGGGTCCAAAGTTTGAGCAAGTATCCCTCGCTCTTGATTTTTTTGGAGATCTATATATTTTCCAAATTATTTGGATAAACAAAGTCAATAAGGGAACACAATGAATAAGTTTGATCTAACCCACTTGTTTTGGCCTGGGACTACTTTTAAGGTCTCGTGTTTGATTCTCTCTGCTGCCTTCATATCAATTTTAAGGTCTCGTATTTTCTTTTCAAATCCATGTATCAATGCTTCATTGATTTTCAATGGAATATTGAAGGATGAAACGGTTGTACGAACACCTGGAATTAACATGTAAGCTATGACCCTAGGAAAAAATGGTCAAATTGATAATAGATTAGAGCCTCGTAAGTATGTGGATAGCAGTTCAATTTCTGCCTCATGTGTATGGAAAATATTCGGCTGAGATGAGAGAACTCGTCTTATGTATCTCACAGGTTTTCCAACTAAGATTAATCACTGCTAAGCGGTGATGTAAGCTTTATACCAATTTCATGATAACTCGAAAAAATATCAAATATAAAATTAGTTACCAAACTTAATTGATACATTTAATTAGTATATCTAATAAACAATAAAAATCAATATTTATTATTATTAATAATAATATAATAATAATAACAATAATATTTAAAAATTGATAATTTCAGCAAGCATTTATTTTGTATTATTTTCGACCAAAAATTTTCATCAATAAGTTAATCGATTGTTAGAGCATTCACAATGGACCTCTCCTTTTGGTTGCTTAAATGAGTCTTTATGTACATGTCACTTGCTCTTATAATTAATACTTAATAAGATTTAATCTTTCAAACTCTAGGAGTATATATGTTACCAGAATAACTCAAGGACTTTCTCTTAGTTCGTTCCTTTTATTTTTCTTTTGGTTTTCTTTACTTTTTATTTTTTTGTTATTTACTTTTTTCTTGGTTTGGTGTTTGCCCCTCAGCTTTTTGCTTAGCTTTATTAAGGTTTTGGTCCATCCCCCAACTCCTTTTGTTCTTGTTTCCTTTTATTTATGCATTTATAAAGTGATGCAGCTGGTTCATAATTGAACCCCATTTAACTAAAAAAATAAAAAATCTCTCAAACTCAACACTTCAAAAAATATTAAATGGCTCTTAGTAATAAATAATTGTTGTGCATTTTATATTAAATGTGTAGTTTTTTACTAAATAATTGTTGTTTTCAATAAGAAGTTATTACTTTCAATTGCTTTAATATGTGCAATATTGCATCTAAAAACCCATAGGTCTAGCCACTGTATATGTTCTACACCTAATTTTCTAGTTCTATCTAGTGGAGGTTCGGTTTAAAATTAACATAAAAAAAAAATACACATTTGTTGGCTAGTGCCCCTTTTAAAATAGATATATTTTGATTAACGTGTATATACACTCTTTACAACTTTGTTTGTATGAGAGGTAGTACAATACTTATATTATTGAGTAAACGTGTTTTATTCAAAATATTGATTGTTATAATAATTTTTTTAAATTACCATTTACATGCTCTTCAAAGTCAAATGAGGTTTGGGTTTTATCATTTTTTAAAAGTGAAAACGAACCAAACTGAATCGATGGTGTACGGTTTGGTTCGACCAAAACTGCATTTAAATAAAAGAGGAATTCCCTCAAAAAAAATAAAAGAGGAATTTTTTTTTCCTTCAAATGTTTGTATTTATTTAATATTGAAAATAAAATATATAAAATTCCGTGAGAACACATAATTCAGAAATAAAGTTGCAATAAAAATTTAGATTTTTTTTTTTAGCAAAATTCAGAAATAATCATAGTAATAAAATTCAGAAAAACTTTTGCAACATAAGAATCTAGAATATGTCAAAAAAAATTTTTAAGAACCCACAAGAGAAGCTGCAACAAAGAAAAATGACACCCTAATTCAAAATTCTTATAATGTAACACTAATCCAAACAACACAAAGAAGAAAAATAAACAAAAGCCTTAAAAAGACTAAAATACATACTTATTACATATGATTCGTGGTATAAAATGAGTAAATGAAAAATTACCAAAAAAACTAAAGTTTGGCCCTGACAGTTAATATAGGATGCGCGACCTTGAATTGAATATATAGATAGGAAACTACTTTGTTCTCAATATTATAAAGGTCTATGCAAAATAACGAACACATTGTAAACAAAACCGATAAAAGAAATTTCAATAATGTTGAGTTTCCTCCCAATTAGAAGAAACACAACAAAACTGGAAGGAATTAAAGTCGATTAAACTGAGATATACTTTTGTTATAAATCCGATAAGTTCTTTGTAAATTTGAGGAACATTGAGTAGCAATATGGTCATCCGCAAACAAATATATGGGAAAATAAATATGTTACATTAATAGCAAAAGAAATTTAATGAATAAGATCATATCGTTATATGATGAAAATAATGTCTCAAATGAAGTGTTTTCAAAAATGATATATAGTAGACAATTATTTGGAACAAAATATAAATCATGAGAGAATTGGAACAAAATATAAATCATGAGAGAAGATTCAAGATCCCTTTCGTTTATGCCTTTCTTCAGCTTCAAAATCAATTTCTCAACAAATTATTGATAACTAACATTCTCCCTCTTATTTTCTCCTGTACAGCTAAAAATCCAACTATTAGCAATAAAATCCTAAACCATGGTCACAAACCATGATGAAGGGGAACAGTCTGATGCAATCAACAATAAAATTTGATGAAATTGTAGGAATTAAAGGCGTTCTTGATCTTCTTACCGTTCTCAAAACCATTTTTGAAAAATAGTAATAGTGATGAGAATAGGATGGGAGATAAAGATCTGAGCTATTTTATTTCCTTTTTGTGACAAAAAGAATCATTACCTTTCACTATTTTATTTTGGTTTTAATTTGATTTTAATAGGTGAGAAACAATTCAACGATAGTCTTGAATTAGACCAATTGTCAACATTCTTTTTTAGGACTGTTATAAGTGTTGAATAATTTGAATTTAATTTCATTAATTGGCAGTTGCTAGTTTCTTGTTTGATTTTTTTATCGGCAGTTTCTTGTTGATTTGATATCAGGCAATTAAATTTCTAGATATCATTTTGATCATAATAATAAATCGAATGATTTCTTAAAATAGAGGCAGCATATGGAAGTATGTGTTGAGACTGAAATACCAGGTGCTAAGCATATACAATGTAATGGAAATTTGAATTTTTCTAGCATTAATTAGCCTGACATTGATTAGAATGAGACTACAACACGCCACATGTACTTTTGAATGAAAACGGTTTCACTTGTTTATATTGTAGATGTAGATGTAGATGTAGATAAGGATACGGATAGAGATATTGATAGTTTAGCCGAGATTGTTGTCTTTTTTTTTTAATATAATTTTAAAATAAATAAAAAAATATGGGTATGAAATAAAGGCAAATAAATATTATCGATGTTGATGAGTGACTCAAACAACCATAAGTATGTGTTTTATCATGCAATTTGTAAAAAAATTAACAAAGAAGTTTCAGTATGTGTTGATGGCAGAAATAAATAAATATGGGGAGATAAAAATGGAATGCTTGATTAGGTGATAAAGAGTATTTGATGCATGTGAACTAATTTATCAAATGAAATGAATGGATGAGATTTGATGTTAAAATAATTTATGTGAAATAATATATATCAACGCCATGTTTAGTGAAAATGAGTGATTGACAATAGAAACGAAAAAAACTTAATAAATTAAATCAGTTCTTTTGAATAGGAGCAAATGAAAATAATAAAGAAAATAGTGAGGTTTAGATAAAATTCATTGAAACAAAATAACTAAAATAAATTTTCTACATTTTCGCAGGGGTCGGTCTTGTTCTACAACATACATGAATAGTTTGCACCACAAAAATGTAAGATAAAAATATAATATCTTGAGAACTATCAACTAATATGTTACCCAAAAATACTTGAGAATTCTCTTTTTTTTTAAGGAAGAATTCTCTTTTATATGCACAACTCCAACGTTGGAAGAACAAAACATTGACATGCCTTTCACATATCTCTCATTATTAATAGTGGCAAAAAAAAATAGTTTTGGAATGAAGAAATCTGATTCAAAACGTCTTTCAATTACGTCGCTTCAAATTAATAGAAAAATAATGAAATTCATTAAAACGTGAAACAAACTTTTTCAAAAGGTAAATATATATGGGGATGAAAACCCTAAAATTAACAGAGCCGACAGCTAAACCTATAAAAGGGAATCAAAATCCGGAAGGAAAAAAAAGGTGCCTAAATCAATTTGATAATAATGAAATCAATAAAATTGAATTGGTCAGGAGGTAGAAATATTTTCATTTCAAATAAATGATATTATAAACAATTTGTACGAAAGGAAGATGCATATACAAATGATGAAAGACAAATTGACTATATATAGGAAAAAAAACTCAAGACTGACTAACTTAATATGATGATGTGTTGATTACAATTTGATTGGATGATAATTCAGAATTATGTACCAACATGTAATTGGTACATATCTTGTCATAAGCTGTTAGAACTCGAGGGTATCATAGGATGAATATGTGAATTTGAACAAAATACATGGATATATACAACATGTAGTGGAGTAATATCATAAATTGAATCAATTTTTGAAATTAGAGTGATGAAAAAAATATGTTAAGAACAAAGTGTTTCAATAAAATAAAAGAGAGATTTTGAGAATAATTTTAAAATTTTAGTATGAATTCTAAATGATGTCAAGATGTTTGAGACGGACAAACAATATTTATAGGAAAAAAGAAGCAAGTAAGTCACATCAATTATGCCATTAATTTAGTAATGAAATTAGTAACACATTAAATAGCAAAAATAATTTGAATAAAATATTCCATTTATTTTTTTGTCATTATAAGCCTTTTAGTCAACTTGCATAATCATGTTAATTACATAAGTCTTGCACAAATCACATAATATGTACCAATTACACAAAATATTAAATGCACCTTTCAATATAAGGATGCCATGTGTACTATCAAAATAAAATAGTGCAAATATATATAATAGAGATGTAATCCAGAAGGCAATTTTGGTAGTTTTTCTAAAAATTTCTTCTTTCCCAAAATATTAGTAGTAATATTAATGTATTTCATATTACCTTCGGTTGTAGTTTCAGTATCATATCCTTGACTATATATGTCATTAAAACTTAACAAATTTCTCTTTGATTTCGGAGAGTATAGAGCATTATTAATGACAAACTTCGTCCCATTTGGTAACATGAACATAGCATTACCTGTTCCTTCAATTAAACCTGCAGGACCTGAGATTGTGTTTATTACACCTTTAGTAGGAAATATTTTGGTGAAATATTTCTTACTTTTGAGGATCGTATGGGTAGTTCCACTGTCTGGAATGCAGATGTCTTTGCCAGGATCCATTTCTAACCTCTTAAAATAAAAATAAGATTAAAGAAAAGATAGGGTAAAGCAATATAACATATGTAACAATACTATTTTATTTAGATCATGAAAATATTACATAGTCACACAACATGCAAATTATTAATTAAGTACATATTAAAAATATACACAACACACATTACATATATATATTTTAATTAATCCATATTAATTTCTTCTCCTATGAAATCAGCAGCCTCAAGGCAGGTAGTATCATTCATTTCATTAAAATTAACTTCCCTTTCCTTTCCATCTACAGATTCTTTGTATCTTTTGCACAGATTCTCTGGTGTCCTGCATGCTTTAGACCAATGACCTTTCTTTCCACATATATAACAATGATCATCATGATTCCTAGAGGGACCTTCTTGGATGTTTTTACCTTTACCTTGATGATTCTTGTTGGTTGGTCATATTTGAGAGGCCTATAATTCATATAACCTCTTCCACGGCCTCCACCACGAAAATGGTTTCGACCATGATTTCTGCCTCGACCACGACCACAAAAACGAGCATGACCACCACGTCCTCTTTGGCGACTATAACCTCCATGCCATTGATTAAAACTTGTGGCATTTATTTCAGGATATGTCATTGTTCCAGTAGGACGCAAGTGATGGTTTTTTATGAGTAGCTCGTTATTTTGTTCAGCCATTAGAAGGGCTGCAACCAAATCAGAGTATTCAGCAAATCCTCTCACTCTATATTGTTGTTGCAACAACACCTGAGATGCATGGAAAGTTGAGAATGTTTTCTCCAAATTTTCCTCTTCAGTTATAGTTATGCCACAAAATTCTAATTGTGCTATAATTTGATGCATAACAGAGTTATATGCAACAACAGTTTTATAATCTTGGAACCTTAATTTGTTCCTTTGATCCATTAATGAGGGCAGTAAGACTTTCTTCTGATGTCCAAATCTTGCCTTAAGTTTGTCCCACAAGATCTTGGGATCTTTTGCATTCGAGTACTCTGTTTGTAATCCATCATCAAAGTGGTGCTTGATTATCCGATTTACTTTTGATTTTTTCTTTGCCAATTCCTCTGGGGCATCTCCCAAATCGTATCCTTCAAGAATCTTGTCGAGTCCCTCACATGCAAGATTGTCATACCCCAATTTTTGACCTAAGGTACCACATTCATACGCCATTTGACCCTGATTAGTCTCTGGCTTTTCAGTGAAAAATTCGGCAGAGGTATTTTAAATACCTCCTGTTTAGTTCCGAGTCGGGCCCCGTTCTCTCTATTTTTATTTTATTTTTATCTTTTAGTCTTTTAATTAATTTCCATCTTTTAATTTTTCTTTTAATTTTCATTTTCATTTTTTAGTTTCAATTTTAATTTTAACTTTTATCTTGATTATTTAGTCATTTAGTCTTATTTATTTTATTACTTTCTATTTTAGTTTTTTCTTTTACGTATTGTCAAAAATATGTCCAAAGTGTCCAAAAACATAACGTGTCCGAGGTCCAATATTTTTTTTTGTATTATTCAGCTGTGCCACAATCACAGGAAGTTAGCTTCTTCTTTCCTAAATAACACAAAACGCGTTCCAGACATTAAAACTGTCCTTAAACACCATTTAACCGTCATCATTGTCCTTAACACAATTTCCATCTTTGAGAAATCAAGAACCCTTTAAAACAGAAGGGAAATCAGTAGCAAAAGGGGAGCCAATTCTCAATCGAAACCTGCAGTGTCACACAAAAAACTTGCACCCAAAAATTCTCCCAGCAAAACACAAATTCCATCGAAACCTGCAATCACAAAAAAACCTGCAAAGAAGTGTCAACACAGAAACCAGTTTCGAACCCACAACCAATTCATTCGAACCTGCAAGCAAGAAGGCAGTTTTCGACACACAATCACAACATCAGAATCACGTATCAACAATCCCAATTTCAATCCTTAGTTTTTCAATCCAATCCCAAACTTCATAACAGTCAACATAAACCCTCAAACCCTTACAAAATCGTAACCCCAATCAAGTCATAATCACCAGGTCGAACCCACAACAAACCGGATCCAACAAAGGTCCAACCTTTATCTTTTTTGTTTTGTTTATTTAGGTAGCATTTTTTTTTTTTTTTGTGTTAGAAAAAAGAGAAAAAGAACCGTAAAAAAAATAAAATAAAGAGGAGTGATATTTGTACAACCAATTGTTGTACAACTTGTGTGACAAGCCCTTTCTCTCTCTTTTTATTGGATAAAAAGAATAGAGAGAGAATGAAGAAGAGAGAGAATAAAAACACATGTGAGTATGAGAGAGAGGGTTGTCACAACAGTTGTCAAAAATTGGTTGTACAAATATCATTTCTCTAAAATAAAATAAAACAAGGGTAGTGTTAACTTGTGCCCTTAGGGCACAAGTTAAGGTTCTAAAAAGGGAATTAAATAATAAATTATATCTTGAAAAGAGGAGATTTTAATTTTCTAGAACATTAAATGCACAATTTCCAACAAAAAGTTTCTATCTTTGATTTCTTAACTTGTGCCTTGAGGGCACAAGTTAACATTTCCCATAAAACAAAAGAAAGGAAGGAGAAGGAAAAAACGTGAAAATGAAAGAGAGAGAGGCGATGGGGTTATGTATATAACCCTAAGATCCAGTGCTCACTGTCCCCTTGATTTTCAATCCAACAGCCTGTGACATTCCATTCCATGAGCAGATCTGGCCTGTACGATCTCAATCAGATGGCCCAAATTCTTCCCCTCGATCTGATGCGCCCCAGCTTCTTTTGTTTAGCCCATTCTGTTTTTTTTTATTCCTGCACCCCCCATACTACTATCTGCACCCCTGCATTTCATCTTTATTTCTTTCTTGCATTTTTTTTAATTTCCTTTGCACTTTTATTTTATTTTGCATCATATTTTATTATTTACCATCATCATATGCATATTTAAGTTTCGTCATCTATTTTTATTGCGTGGATTTAGAATGTAATTAGGTCAATTGTACAAATATAAATGAGAAAAAGTGTGTGTGTGTCTTTTTATTTCTTTTACTGCTTTATATATCCAAAAATGCAAAAAAAATTAGATTAGAGATTTTGTGGTGATCCAACGTCACTACAAAAATCCACACGTTTTTATTTTTATTGCTCCGTTAGTTTAATTTTCATTTATTATCAAAAACAACAAAAACATTCAAATAATCAAAAATCACAAAAATATTTTCATAATAAACCTTGATTTTCAATCAAGTGATCGTTTTTTTTATTTTCTTAATCAAATTTCAAGCAATTTAATCATACATTGAGTCCATTTTCTTTTGAATTAAAAAATACAAACCAAATCTTATTTGCCACTTGGCTTTTTATTTTAAAACCTTTTTTTCAAAAACCAATAAAAAAATGCAACCAATTAAACGTCAATTTCTACCTCGAACTACGTGATTTTGATCCTTCACGGGTACGTAGGCAAAGGACACTCGTCCTCTCAAATCAATAAAATGTAGATAATTAGGTCTTCCTTTTTTAATCATTTCAAAATTCCATTTTTTTTAGAAAAAGCAAGCAAGTTTAGAGGACAAAAATTTAAATAAAATCAAGAGGTTCTCGTAGAGTACTACGAATATTTAGGGTGCTAATACCTTCTCTAAATATAACCAACCCCCGGACCCCCCAATTTAAATAAATTTTTTCAAAGTCGTGAAATAAAAAGTGAGTCAAAAGCTAATAAAATAGCCTTGATCTCCGAAAAATGACGCGACAAAGATACTCAATTAAATTGTTGTTCCAGGTTATGTAGTTGTCTCCAGTTATGTTTAAAATTTTGAATTGATGCTTAACATTTGACATGATTGTATCTAGAATACAGAAGAGCATAATCAACATATATACTATGACAAAAATAAAAATATCATTTTATTTAATAGCAACGATTACAAAAACATGATAATATAATATTTTAATCTAAGCCTCCACCAAAACAAAAAGTAATCACACAAGCTATGCCTAATAATGGTAAAACGCAAATTATAGTTAATAGTACAAAATCTTCTCATATTTCTTCAATATGGGTGAAAAAGAAGAACACATTAACCACAAATAGAGTGATGCATAGGAAAAAGATTTTAGCCATTTTGTAAGTATGGGTAAATATTTTGAGATGTGAAAATTATGAATGAAGGTGAGATATTTATAGAGTGAATTTTGTAAAAATGACCGTTATTGTTACCGTTTGAAACACTGTTCATAGCCATTAAAACACTGTTCATGACTTCTTTTTTTTTTTTTTGTCATGACCGTTAATTTCACTGTTCATGACCGTTGGATAATGAGAAAAATATTTTAAATGTTAAATATCATCTAATTTATGACACACGAGTAGTAAAAAAAATTATAAGACAACATATATAGTAAATGAATACATATGATAATTACATTAAATTTTATTTATCTGTTTTATGAATCATTATAAATGTGGTTTTAGACCTCCATTAAATATAAAAGTTAGATGGGGTTTTAGACCTCCATTAAGCATGTAAGTAAAAATTAGATTAGATGGGGGTTTTTAGACCTCCTGTAAGCATGAAAGTAAAATTAGATTAGATGGGGTTTTTAGACCTCGAGTAAGCATGAAAGTAAAATTAGATTAGATGGGGTTTTTAGACCTCCATAATAATAATAACAATAATAGCCACTCTTAGTTATAAATCACTTGACAGATTGCCAGTTTTTCTATAACCGGGACAGATAATAATAATAATATTAAAACGATAAAGATAAATGATATACATAGTAATATTAAGTAATGAAATTAAAGTGATGAGTATAGGTAACATACCTAGCAGTAGTGTAATAAAAATATATATTGATAAAGGAAAGAGAAAAATTGAGAGAAAGATGATGAAGAGAGAGTGTTTTTCTGCTTCTGTCTGTGTGTATATTCTGTCTTACAACGTTCCCTATTTATAGGGAAAATGAAAAGCGGAGGCAATGAGACGAGCATATAATTGAGATGGTGGGACATCCATTACATAACACCTACCAATTTAAATAATTTGAGATTTTAAGTTTAAGATATTTTATTTTTAATTTAAATTAAAGACAATTTTTCTGCGAGCACTCTGTCAAGTGATTCAAACTAATTCTAGAACAACAATTGTCAGTTTTTCTGAGATGGTGGGACATCCATTACATAACACCTACCAATTTAAATAAATTACAGAAGGAGCATATAATTGAGATGCTAGTTTGAATTACTCCTTCTGTACCTTATTATAAAAAGTAAAAAAATCATTAAAATCAATGCAATTATTAATTAATGTAACTTTTTGAATATTTTTGCAAATATACCCTCAAAAAATTTGTGATGCATTACACACTAATGTTAAAAAGACAAACATTAAATTAGCGGTAGAAAAAAATAAAGAAATAACTGCACCTTAAAAGTTGTGATATTTTTTTTATAAATATGACCAATTTTTTTTTTTTAATTTCTTCTTCTTCTTCTTCTTATATATAGGACTAGAGACAATATTATAATAGATATATAAAATTTGTGTTCGTCCCCCTAAGCTTAGCTGAGTATTATAATAGATATATAAAATTTGTGCTCATCCCCGTGAGCTTATATGTGGGGATCGGGGTTGAACCCCAGACACCCCACTTATTCTCCTTAAAAAAGAGAATTTCTAGCCGCTAGACAACATGAGCAAAATATATAGGGGAATTAGTCACTTTAGTCCCTGAATGGGGAACGATTCGTCAATTTAGTCCCTGAATGCAGATAAATTGCAAAATAGTCCCTGAATGTAGACTTTGTTAGTCAATTTAGCCCCTGAATGCAGACTCCGTTAGTCAATTTAGTCCCTGAATGTAGACTTCGTTAGTCACTTTAGTCCCTGAAATTGACCATGCAGGGACTGTTTTGCATATTATCTGCATTCATGGACTAAATTGACGAATCGTTCCCCATTCAGGGACTAAAGTGACTAATTCCCCAAATATATATATATATATATATATATATATATATATATATATATATATATATATATATATATATATATATATATATATATATATATATATATATATATATATGCGTTCCTATTGGTTGAGGAATGGAAAAGTTGCCTTTGCATTGGAAGGGATCGATATGCACACACTTTTAGACTTAAGTTTGAAATTAAATTAACCAAATTCGTAATTATTACTTCCTCCATTTCAAATGAATGTCCTTTAAAGTTATTACCAAATTATCCCTGTTAGTCATCGATACTAACATAAATGTAAAGTAAAAGTAATGTTTTTGGGAGCAATGTATATAAGGGTACAATTGAAAAAGTTTGATTAATATTTCATTTGAAATCAAGATTGACATTCATTTTAAAACAATTTTTTCCTAATGATACTCATTTTAGAAAAGAGAGTATTAAGGAAGAAAAAAAGTGAAAATAAAGTGTCAATCGATAAATTTTCAGCTATTGCCTATTGCATCGAACTAATTAATAGAAAGAAGTCAAGAACAAAAGCAAAAGTGAGTTAACCGTGCAAAGTTATAATTTGAGTGTTTAAAACAGCAAAAACATAAAAGCTGGTGTAAATAAACTTAGGGTTCATGTGCAGCCCTTGCACCTCTCACACCTTAGTAGTGTAACTTTGTTTGGATGAAGAAAGGAAAGAAAGTGAAAGGAAAGAATGTTTAAGGAATGAAAGTGGATAGAAGATAAATGGAAAGTAAGATGATTGTTTAGTTGTTTGATATGAGTGAAAGTGATAAGAAAGTGAAAGGAAAGAATGATGTGTATTTACGAAAATGACATATATAGCCTCTTATTAAAATGAAATAATATAATATATAACAAGTGACAACATGTTGCTAAATGAAACAAATAACAATGCAAAATAAAAGGTATATATATAACATAAAAACAAATTAGTAATGGCAGCATAAATCCATGTGGTGGTGAAGCAAATTAATTGGAATAAAAAAAACAAAGCACATGACGTGATGAAAAAATATGCATAAAAAGCAAGGGTTATTTGGTCATTTTGTTCAATTGGATGACCCTTTCCAACTTTCTTCTCAACTTTCTTCTCAATTCTGCGCGGAAAGTTTTTGGACATGGGACCCACTAAAATAAAACAATCTTTCCTTCCTGACAAATAAACCAAATTATGGAAAATGTTTCTTTCTTCAATCTTTCTCTCCCCCCTCACAATCTTTCCATAGAAACAAACAGAGCCTAAGTGTTCCTATACCACTCATAACCAATATAACCGAACTTTTGAGGAGACACTTTCCCGTTTGAAACTGGATTACCTGGCGAGAAGAAAACAAAAAAGAACCATCAAGCATCAAATTAAGGCCTTCTACATCAAGAAATATCTACATCAAAAAATATAGGGAAAAATACATTAACATCCCCTAAGGTCTACTTAAATGTAATAAACACCCCCTCTATTTTCTTATAAGACACAAACCTCCCCTACCGTTTGTTCCATCCAACTTCTGTCAATTTATTAGTTCAAAAATAAACAGAGCACTCATTTGATATGTAGTACCCAGAATCTTCCCATGTTAAAACTCTATTTTATTCTCTGTTGCATGCTAGGCTGGAATCATTTTCAACCCTTTTTACAAGATTGAGCTGTGACCACACTCTTAACTTGTGTATGTACAAGACGTGTTCTAATTCTAGTGTTATCTACATCCAAACATACCTTCAAAATCTAGCAATTCGTTCCATTCCACACAACAGGCGCACCGATTATAGTTATGGCATCAATTTTTCCTTCAATTTATAGTTGAGTTTTCTTATTTAACGTTATTTTTTTCTTTTTCTTTTTTCCATGCATTCATTTACATTTTATTAGAATAAACTGACTCTCAATTTGATGATGTTTCCCTAGCCCAACCTTGAGAACTTCATTTGACAGAAGAAGAAGACCATTTCTTTGACTGCTGTCACAAGACGACCAATCTTTTGGAATCTAGGGTTTGATATTTTGATTTGTAGAGTTGGATTTGTTTTTCTTTGTAGAAGATTTCATATGGAACAAGCACGGGGGAGTTGTCATAAACACACCCTCAAAGCCAATGAGTATCTCTACCATTTTTATTATTTTCAGATAAAATCTGCTTTCAAAATCTTCAGGTATCTATTTGTCTCCACTTAGTTAAGTTAAATACCAATCTTCTCCAAATCCTCTCCATGATACTCAACGCTTGCACCTATATGATATGCTATTATGCTGACAGAGACTTTGAATTCTAAAAATGGGGAAGAGGATGGGATGGCTGGAAGCATGGAATGATATGCTTAGGGAGTGTTAACCACCGGATTCAAAAAGCTCAGAGATTTGGATAGGAAACAAAATACCAATTAACCTCATCATATTCTACTCTCACCTTTTAGTTTTAATCAAGGAATTTGTGAAACATGAAAAAGAAATAAAAGAAAATGGATTTCAATTTGATGATTGAAAAATCACTAGTTCCGTGGGAGGAATATGAATTCAACTTCACCTGTTACTATCTTAACGGAAAAAATAACGGGGTTAAGGGAGGTATTTACCTATTAATAAAAACTTAAGGGAGGTCATTGTCTATTTTAAAACTTGAAGGGGTGTTTGTATCATTTGAAAAGAACTCAGGGGAGGTGAGTGTAATTTTCCCGAAAATATAATATGCTGTAGAAATAGAAAGATATTACCTCCATACAGTTCCTTCGAAGGTATAGAAAATCTGTCTGGAAAAACCATCCTAATTCCTGCCGCTTCTGAAATTCAAATAATAAAAATAAAAAACTAAACCTTGATATTATTATATAAAGAAAAAAGGAAAAGTTTTGGAACCTCTAAGTTTAAGAGCTTGTTCCTCTGATAGATTCACTCCAAATGTCCAGAAGGACCAAGAGAGGGAGTAAATTTTTTTTCTGGCGCTTTTAAAACTGTAAAGAAAAAAAAACAAACTCCTCACACAAAATGCTCAAATCAAAAGCTATAGGACCAAACTAACTAACTAAAGAAACATAAGCAAAGGTCTACCTTTAGGTTTGGAAGTTATCCAACAACTTATGCATTTTCATGCTAAATACAAAATACAATTCCTAAAGACATTAATCCCCAAGTCGTTCCAATTTGACTTATGGTTTCCCATACTAACTAATGAACTACTTCATATTATGTATACTAGCTCAAAGTCACATCCATACATAACCAGAAATCATGCCTATATATACACAACAATCAAGTGCATTTTTCTTAACACACTTAAATTACCAACCTCATAACAATAGTTAATCATTAGGCTTAACTTCAGAACCACACACGAAACTTAGTTCACCATAAATTATAGGACAAGTTTACCTTCCCGTCACTTCAGAAACTTTTTTTGTGCAATAGTCAAGAAATAATTTTTCTTTTCCCAAGAAATCTTCTGGCTCATCAAGAACGATGACCCAGTGAGTGAAGTCGAGCCCAGGTAGTAGTTTGAATTCATCGGGAGGATGTTTTGACCACTTCTTAGTGAGTTGAGAGGAACTGAGGGCCCATCTAAAATCACAACAGTAACATTAGTATCGGTGCTAAATGCGAAGATTCATATACATATGAACAAACAAGGTAGACAAAATCGAGATCTTAGACAAGATCGGGGCAGGATAACAGTATCGTGAATCGGGGGATCGTCACACGGATCGGAAGATCCTACAAAATTTATAGTATTGCATATAGATATAAGTTAGTAAAAAAACCACACATAAATTTCTTACCATTAGAAAAATATTTTGGGAAGGTTTCACGAATTATTGTCTAGTGGAGTATTGGGAAGGTTTCCAATATAGTTATTAATCAATAATTATTAATAAATATTTGAAAATTGGTATAATAGGTAGAACAGATCCGTTTCATTCATGTGCCAGTCAACAAAAAAAAAAGAGTTTTTTTGGAAGGTTTTCAATACAATTAACTAATAATAAATTGGTTTAATGGGCTAAGAAACAAATCGTTTCATGTGATAGCAACAAAAAAATATTTTTTTTTTGTTTCTGAAGTTTTTCGAAACCGGGTCGCGGATCCGACCCGCAAACCCGGGATTTCAAGAAGACAATCAGAAACGGCCGAAACGCACGATTCCACCGTTTCCATGCGTTTTCGCGGCAATTCCGGCCGCGCTCACCAATTTCCGATTCCATACCCAATCAAGCACGCAGATGGTACTCAAGATCGTAGACTCTTGCGTTTTTACGAGTCAGATCGCGATTTTGTCTACCATGTGAACAAATATAACATGCTGCCAACAAGAGAATTAATACTCATTGATAAATTACTTGGTTCGCTCACAGTTCTTGGGCTCAGCACCTAGGTCCTGCTGCCGCCTAGTCTCAGCTTCTGCTTTAATTACCTGAAAATCAAGATATCCACATGGTAAGAAACCAATTGGATAAGTGGGTTCACAAATCAAATATAAATCTGATGGCTCCATAAAAAGACAAATCTGATTTTTTTGAGCAAGTTTTCTATAAATAAAAAAAGTTGTTATTCAGTTTATCTGTTTTTATCAATACAATAAGCTTACCTTGTTATGTTCGTCCTTGTCAAAACTTTCAGCACGTTTAAAAGTTTGCCTCCTTAAAAAGGTCAACATGCACCATGTTTCAATTTCTTTACTCTGTACAAATAAAAAAAATTCACAAGTACATATTTAAGTAAGCATATGCAAACAAAAACAAATATTATATTATAAGAGAATGAGTCATAATCCATAATAACCTGAGGTTTAGAATGTATTAAAAAATCAAAGAAAGATGCTCCCCGACTTAGTTCCATTTCATGCAGATGCTTTTTTAAGCAATCAACTTTGACCACAGAGGAATAATTAGTGTGTTTCACCTTAGAAAACAAAATAGAAAATTAGACGAATAAAGGTTACAGTATGATTTGTGAAAACCAAAAACAAAATAGAAAATTCTACCAAAGAATTCCAAACATGTGTCATTCCAGGTACATGATTTCTACCAACAATCGCCACAACAGATGAGCTATGTTGAGCTGTGTTCCACATATTTACAGTTTGGAATCTGTTTGATGAAATAACAAAGTTTATAAGTTAGTTGAAAATATGAGTTGAACTATATATGTGATAATTAAATGAAATAAAATGTTCATCACATACAAATCATAAACCCATTTCCATCTTTTATGGGAACTCAATGATTAAAAGAGCTCCGGTGATAAAGAGTAAACATAGTAGATAGAGTTTTCATAGAGAAGATAAGCTTTGTGAAATATGAGTTTTTATTTTGTTGTTGAAAAGTCATATTTCACAAAGCTGAAAACTTACTCATCTCTAAGAGTAACCCAAGTATTAATCTCCGCAATGTCATACATAGTTTGTGCCTGCAAATAAAATGCACCCGTTAATTTAATTTTATGTTTGTTTGTTGATTGTTTATAAAGTAATACAAGTAATACAAGGAGTATTAAGTTTACTTCATTTTGGCTACAACTATCAAACATTTATATTCCAAAAGTGTATTAAGTTTTCAATATCTAACACAACATTCAACTCAACGAAGACATATCAAGAGCTAGTGAATTACAACTTTGAATTCCTTAACCTTCCACCTTGAAATTTCCCAAAGTTATGTTTCTAAATCTAAATTACTTATTCTCACTACTAGCACTCAGAGAAAATGAGTCATTAACTATATGACTTCAGTCGATATCAAGACATATACAATGCTATCAAATCATAGCCTCACTATTACTCACGACCTACATGATATCCTCACACACCATTGATAATAAAATGAAATAAAATAAATCCATTCTACAAGCTTTAATATCAATTATTCGATAACCAAACAAGTTTAAGCTAATTACTCTTCCACCCGGAACTACATATTCTATCTTATCCAAAGTCACTTTCTTTCCTTAACAAACTGGATCCAAAGTTTCTTGTATATAAAATAACTAATCTACAATAATTTTATTTTTTTATTTTTTTATATCTATAGGGAATTAACTCAATATCTTACTTTCTTCCTTTTAAATGTATGCCAAGATCTCTTATTTTGAGATGTCTATACAACATTGCATAAATTTAACAACTCTCCAGTGTATGTTATCTCTCAAGTCTAATAATAGTTATAGTCCTCACCATACTGGAAAAGGATTTGCTTACATGGCATAAATATGGAAAGGATAAATGTCACCAATTTAGTCCTCTCATGACTAATCAAAACAGAAATAATCATTCAAGATATAAGATGAAATAGAAATTCATATTAGGTTACACAAGACAGCCAATCAAGCCATAATTACGGAACCTAACTCTGTTTTCACTTATCCATGAATCATGATTCTATTGAATTAAAATATTCATGATTCTATACAAACTGTGTAATACTAATGCATCTAAACATTAGCTGATGGTTGAACGACAATTAATATCTATATACAGTACAGATTACTAGTTTTCAATAATCTCTTTTCCTTTTAAGTACATAATCTTATATTTTGGAACAAAGCAGTAGCATACAAAATGAGAACGAACAAACTATTCACATTCCTAACTGAAAGTGGTCATAATAACTGAGGTTAGTTAAATAAATGTCACAATATAGTTAACACATGGTGGAAAAATATTTCTCATTTCTCACATTTAACCAGTATCAAAAGTTGTGCACCATAGTTCCCTGGTTTGCCACTAGTTTTCAAGTTGTAAATTGTTCAAACTAATAATTCAAGTCCAAATCCGCTCAAATTTAGCATGTAAGCTTAGCTTGTTATTATTATTATTATTATTATTATTTTATTTTTTTTTACCTAAACCTGACGGAATGAGATTTAATTCAAAAACTTTGCATGTGCAGTGTTAATGCAAAGCCTGACCTCTAGTTTCTTAAGCTCTCAAGTCTCTACTTGGTGGAGATTTCCTACTTTGAATACAATAACCAGCAATCAGTTTTAAAACTATTGATCCTCATCATGTAGTTTTTTTTCATTTTTTTTTTTCATCATTTCCTTGAGTCAGAACCATCAAGAGAAAGTTTAAAATCCACAAAAAGAAACAAAAGTTGAGCAACTAGAACGAACATTAAACATCAATTGCTTGTCATGTCATAGACTTGGGCTATTGTAAAAGTTCTTGAGGTAAGGCACCCTGAACAAAAAGGAGCAGCAAATCCCAAACATTTCATGATGAAACAATCAATATGAACTATTGACATGCTCAAGATCTTATGGAATGAACAATATCTACCCTTACCTTTGAGGAAGCCCCACTAGATTTACCAGCCCTTTCTATTGCCTCAACACTTGATCCTATTGAAGGTTCCAGAGAAGAATGTTATTCATGCTTTTTGCATTGATAACATTAGGACATTCAAAGGTCCTTACAGCTTACACCATGATTCTTTTTCATATTCCATTTTTCATTATCAGCCTATACATTCATTATCAGCCGGTTTATATGGGACAAAGATTAACAAGATTCTTGACTCTAAACATCATAATGACCTTCCCTTACCACATCCAACCAAAGTGAAGACTGGAATTTTGTCCCCAACCATCAACACATACTATACTAGACTTCAACATGATAGTGGTGATTAACAGTACTTGCTTGTAAATTTTTCCTTACATACAAACTAGAATACTATTCAAAAATAATCCTAAATTGATGCAGCTATATGGCCTACCGAACCGGGCCCTGATACCAACTTTGTCACGACCCACCTTTGAGCCATGACCGGGGCACAAGCCAACTCTAACTCATGATAAATTTAGCCTGGCAAGCCTAATAAACTATAACACT
The DNA here is from genome assembly GCF_051527215.1 of Medicago sativa. Taxonomy (NCBI): domain Eukaryota; kingdom Viridiplantae; phylum Streptophyta; class Magnoliopsida; order Fabales; family Fabaceae; genus Medicago; species Medicago sativa. The sequence continues at coordinate 64,506,834 of NC_140751.1, read as the reverse complement.
TACACCTTCCTAAAATACTGAAATTTTGGTAATGACACACAAACTTCCAGAACATTTCAAAATGCAAGTTTTCACCGGTCTTAATCCAAACAATTTTTAAACTAAAAGTTTCATCCTTTGAAAGCTGATGCATGTTAAAAAAAAAATATACTTGCAATATCCAAGTCAACACTATTCGACAAAAATCCTTCGCATGAACCAATGGTTAGCCATACATAAAGTTCTACAACCACATGTTCAAATAAATAAAAAAAAAACATTTCAACACAGCTAATATCATTCATCTCTTTTCATTATTTGTACATAAACCACATTATCTATTCGTTGTGGTGAACGGGGATATACCACATTATCTCATCGTTGTGGCGAACGGAGATATACCACATTATCTCTTCGTCGTGGCGAACGGAGATATACCACATTATCTCTTCGTTGTGACGAACGGCTGTTATCTTAAATCACTATGAACACATAATTCATAGGCTGCATTATCTCTTCGTTGCAGCGAACGGTCATCCTAATTACTATGAGCATCTAACGCATAGGCTGCATTCTCTCTTCGTTGAAGCAAAAAGAAATTATCTAAATAGTTACTATGAGCATATAACTCATAGGCTGCATTTTCTCTTCATTGCAGCAAAACGGCTAACATTCAATTGTATACGATATCACTTTTAAGTATTTGAAATCAAATATGTCACATCAGTGAACTTTCAGTCACAACTACAATTGTATTTCATCTAAAATGTTTCTCAAAACAAATCAAATATTAGCTCACATAAATTATAGCTTGAAAGGCAACTAGAAATATAATTGTTCAGGTATAATAATAAATTGAAATCCACAATAAACATGCCTTTTCATTTTCCATCTCAAATGACCCATGTATCATAAATCGTATCAAATGAACATCATGAGGGTAATCTAAATCCCTAAAAATCAAAATTTAAACAAACAGTTCATATCAAGAAAAACGTTTTAGGAGCTGATAAAGTCACCTTAAGATTTTATAGAATAATCCAAATTTCTCTTGATGATGAAACCCTATCTTCTTCTCCTTCTCCATGGAAAATCCCTCTTTTCCTTCTATAGCTTCCACCTTCTTTCTTCTTCTTTCATTATCGATTTCTCTCCCTCTTCTATTATCTCTCGCTCTCTCTGTTTTTTTTTTCCTCTCTCCTTCGTATTCCTTTATTTTTTTTTTCATCGAACAACATGGTTATCAAGGTAAAAAGTTTGTGTGAAAATTCTTCCCTTCCGAAGCTTCTAGGCTATGAAGCCCGGATACTCCAAAACGGAGACGTACCCGTACCGAATACGTATCGGATACCGATACTCTACGGATACTCGCGGATACGCACCCACGAAGTATCCGAATTAATTATTTAAAGGGTTAATTATGTTTCTAGTCCCTATAAAATAGCGACCTTGTAAGTTTAGTCCCTACTTAATTTTAATAGCATTTTTAGTCCCTATAAAAAAAATTTACTTATAATTTTAGTCCATGCTAAAACAAAGTTTGATTAATTATCCTTAAACTCTTAAATTTTTGAACGATTTTTTTGAGACAAGATTAGAACACTATGAAAGGTCCGTTTACTAAAATTTAGAATTTTCTGACATGAAATGAATTAAATATGAATTTTTTAAAACGTCAAAAGTTAAAGATAAAAAGTAATAAAATCTGAATGTAGAAATCAAATTTTGCGATAATTTTTTGCGGACGAACTTTTAGTAATGTTCTAAACATGTCTGCAAAAAATTGTTCAAAAATTTAAGAGTTTAAGCATAAATTAAACAAATTTGAATTGAGTAGGGACTAATACTCAGTGCAGAAAAACAAAATTAGGGACTAAAAATGCTATTAAAATTAAGTAGGGACTAAACTTACAAGGTCGCTATTTTATAGGGACTAGAAACATAATTAACCCTTATTTAAATTTTAAAAAAATATTTTAACGGATACTTATACGATACTCCGCAGATACACAAGGATACTTATAAGATACTTCATAGATACGTATCCTAGAAAAAGATGAACAGGAAAAAAGTGAGACAATGTTGTAAACATTCGGTGGAGATATATATGATTCAATTTTAGATATGCATCACTAGAATTGTTTCTCGATGAACCGCTTAAAATTATACTTCTTGTGAATGAAGGTAACGAGAGAGATGATTCAGTTAATCAACATTAGATAAAATTTGTGTTGAGTTCTTTTAATCAATGTTTATTTTCTTCAAGTATTTTACATACATATAAGTTTTAGTATAAAAATTTTGTTGACGTATCCTAGCCGTATCGTATCCTAAATTTTAAAAAATTTGCGTATTCGCGTACCCGTATCGTATCGTACCCGTACCTGTATCCGTATCTGGGCTTCATAGCTTCTAGGTGGTCCTTTTATCTCCATACTATTATTATATCCATATTTCATAGTTTATTTAGCAATATAATTATCTTTTTGGCTTCCTCCTATAACAGTTGAAAGAGAAATGAATCCCCATTATTTTCCCCCAATGTCAATTAACTTCATCTAATTACAATGCAGAAAAAAAATATTTATAATCACACTTTAAAGGTTCTCAATATATATATATATATATATATATATATATATATATATATATAGGGCATATCAAGTGAGAGGACTTTTTAAATGAGAGGATGAGAGGAGTAAATAATAACCCTTGGATCTAAATCAATGATTGTAATTGAGTTTAAGTTTTCTAACTGCACCTCATAATATAATTTCTTTCTTATTAAATCTAACTTGAAATTGCACCGCAACCTGTTTTGTAAACACACGCGCGTGCCTCTTCTCCTTCACTCTTCCCGCTCAGAGACTGCCTACCTACCCCTACATCTTCTTCACTTTCACTTTTTGTTTGTTTGTTAATATGCAGATTTTTTTTCCAAAGGAATTGAAGTATATTGAAGCTTGAGGTGTAAAAACTAAAATCTGAAATTTATTGAATTGATTATTTATAAAAAAACCAAAAATTGATTGAATCCACTGCTCTTAATACCCAGATTTAGATTAAATAAAAAAAAAAAACCAGAAATTGATCCAGTGCTACAAACACAAATTAACTCACAATCATGTAAAACGAAATGATTAAAAAGAAAAATCGATGAAAAATTGATAGAATCCTTCAATTATTGTTAAATTCCTTTCAACAGAGAAGACTCCTGTAATTCAAGACTTGACCATGGGATAAGTAAAACCACAAACCATTGAATGAAAGATTAGCAAAAAGTTCCGTTAGTTGCTTGTTGATTGTCCATGATGGAACACAATCCTTACATCCCAATTTATTAATTTAGGGTTCTTCATGTTTGCATTAGATTCGTACAAAAAAAAATACCATTAATTGGGAACAGGTGAGTGAGTGAGCGAGAAATTATATTATGAGGTGCAGTTAGAAAACTCAATTACAATCATTGATTTAGATCCAAGGGCTATTATTTACTCCTCCCATCCTCTCATTTAAAAAGTCCTCTCACTTGATATGCCCTCATATATATATATATATATATATATGGGATTTGCTAGAACACACCCACTAGTTTTTATGTGGGAGTGTTTTAGCAAGCTACACCTTAAGGTGTGTTTAACTACTTTTTAGTTATAACTTGCTAAAACACACCTTCTAAAAAATAAGTGGGTGTATCCTAGCAAATGCCTATAGGAGTTGCTAACATACACCCACTTATTTTTTAGAAGGCGTGTTTTAGCAACATTCACCTTAAGGTGTATTTAACAACTTTTTAGTTATATCTTTGCTAAAACACACCTTAATAAAAACTAGTGGGTGTATCCTAGCAAACCCCTATATATATATATATATATATATATATATATATATATATATATATATATATATATATATATATATATATGAGTCAGGATCCGTTGACACCAGGTGTCAAAGGATTCGTTAACACCAAATCTAAACCGTCTATTTTTTTAATCCAAAGGTCCATAATTGTTTGTTAAATTTACTTGTCTGGTCTGTCGTCACTTGATTCCCACTCGTTTTAATTCTGCCAAGAAGGAAGGGATGTGTATTCTACCCCCCACCGATCTCAATCAGCAATCACAACATAGTTTCTTCTATATGAGAATCGGCAGCAAAATATTCAATCATGGATCTATGGTTAAACATATAAAATTCCAGCAAACTCATCCAATCCAAATTACTCTTATATCACTATCGTCATCTTCAATTAGGATCTTTATCATAAACTTGGAATAAATTGTTTTAATTTTACTGCAATCCATACAAGAAATTAACCAAGAGGGGAAGGAGATTCATACAAGAATTGTATCAAAGAGTGTGTGGGGATAATTAATCTACAAGCTGTCCAGAAGATTGCATCTCTGTTCAATTTCACGTTAATTTCACAATTCTATGTTAATTCAATTTCACGGTTCCCTTCTCTGTTCATTCAATTTCGCGGTTTCCGGCACACTTTCGACGGTTTCCCTTCTCTTGTAATTGCATCTTATTTTCTTTCATTGCATTGCAGTTTTTCTACGCTTAGAGAATACAAAATTGGAACTTGGCACCACAACAAGATTAGATTGAATTTATATTACATAATGTGAACCATGAATTTTAGGTCGGATGGTATCGTATTAGAGAAGAAGGGGTAGAATAGAAGAACAAAAATTCTGAGATCTCGTCTTGAGAAAGACCTAAGGATAATCCAGTGAGGGTGATTCACATGATATTCTAAATGAACAAATATAAGCCTTCCGATCAAAAAAATCAACGGTTAAGATTTGGTGTCAACGAATTCGTTGACACCAGGTGTTAACGGATCCTAACTCTATATATATATATATATATATATATGGGATATGATCAAATGACATCATAGTGTCAAACTAAATTTTGACACCAAATCTTAACCATCTATTGTAATTCAATCTAAGGCCAGAAATTACTTGGTGTATATGCTCTCTATTTCCTTTTTTTGGAGAGGCAAAACAAATCTTTTTTATTTATTATCAGATCACACATTTACATTACTATCTCTTTCTCTCAACTTGTCTTGCATCAATGTCTCAATGATGATGAAGAACAACAACAACTAGGTATTTGGATGGTTGCTAAATGTCTAAAACATATCCCTGGAACACAAAGTCTTATGAATTGTAATCACTTTAATTATGGAGTTCCCTAAAAAAAAATCACTTTAAGAAGTTGAAACAAGACCAAAATAAAATTAAATTGCTAACATTGGAATTTCAAATTAAATGTGATTTACTTGGCCCATAAAATTCCTAAGTTTTTTAATCGAACCATTTTCTAAATGAATTGAGAGGATGGAAATCCCATTTTCTTAAGTTGATGCTAAGTGGTTAAAACTTGATTAATTTTTCATCATCGTAAAACAATAGAAAGCAATATATTCAAAAGAAAGAAGAAAGAAATAAATGATCTCGTAATGAATGAAAAAGATTTGTTTTGCTTCTCCTAAATTAGCAATTTATTTATTTTTATTATTATGACTACTATTTTTTTTAAGGATATTACAATTTTACAGGTTATGTATAAGCTATAGGTTGTTTTCATATGCTATCTAAGAGAACTAATGAAATTAAGCTGAAAACAACTTATGAACATGTCATATGCCGTTTTCATAAACTTCCCTAAAAAGTCTCACAAGTGCTTATGTGAACAAGATTCCCCTAAGACATACTTAATAATTCACTAAGCTTTTCCAAAATCTACACATCGAATTCTAGTTTTTTTTAGCCAAATAGAAAGGTTATATAATTGAGTTCAAAATTCAATTACAATCATAAATCAGAAAAATAATCAAAAAGGTCAAGAATGAAGCAGAAGTAAATGAAGCATCGGTTATCAAAAGTCTGGGTCCATCGTTGGTGAGAGTTGTGTTTCATATCATTAGGAGCCAAATATCCAATGCAGCTCTAACGGTGTGAGTGAGTGAGCGTTGGAAAGACATTGTATTTTTCAATAACAAAGATAAAAATAGAAAATACCTGTCCCCTAGTTGATGATCTACTGTATTGGTGAGCATAACCCTTGGTTTGAGACAACATCATTTCCTGTGATAATATAATTTTTTTAAATAAAACAATATTATATATAAGAAAACATTTATATAATTAAATGTTAGAAATTTACTTACAATTACTTCCATGTCTCCCATCACAACTTTTGTGTATTTTCTTGATCGATACTTTGGGCTTTTTGTCAATAAATTTGCGGCCCCAAACTCACATTTTATCTTAAAAAAAAAAAATATTAAATGAGTATGTATGTATGTCCATGTATGTGTGTGTATATGCATACATAAATAATTTGTTTTTGGTAAATAAACAATAAAAAAAATTACATCAGTTAAGTTAGACTTGCGGAGTTGGTCTAGTTCCAAAAACAAGACGTCTGGCATAACCTTCTCCGTGAGGCGTTTGACAGCATGAATAGAATGCTGAAGTGCAAGTAAACTTATTAATAAAAACAAAAAGAAATATAAAGAAAAGGGAAACAATAAAAATCTTAATTGGTAACACAATAAAAAAAAAAAAAAAAACATGCCTCCTCCCCGTGTAACACTGGCATTAGGTAGACGTGACAAAGTTTTTCCGGAACTGAGGATTGGCATGTCAGAATTTGCACATCTTCTGTTAGCTTATTCTTTAACAATGATAGATTTAGTCGGGCTCTTGCCGCGGCTAAACTATTCCAATTCATTCTACAAAACTAAAAGGAAAAAAAACTTCATTAAAAACAATTACCTACGAATATGCAAAGTAAATGAAAAATATATTGCAAAGAAAAAACAAATCTGTGTAATACTATGAAAGATTGAATGTTATTTAAGATTGCATATCAGACAATGCTTTTTGCTACTCTTCCTCCAAGTTATAGCTAGTTATAGGTCTCACATATTCACATCAAATATTTAACATTGAGTTTCTTTATTTACAACAGAAAACATAAGGAAAGGGAAAAAAAAAAATCAAGCAACCCATAGTCCCATACCACTGCCCAAACAAGCAAACTGGGATACAACTTTGAACTTCCAAAACGCTAACAAAACACACAGAGAGAGAGAGAGAGAGAGAGAGAGAGAGAGAGAGAAGAGAGAGAGAGAGAGAGAGAGAGAGAGAGAGAGAGAAAGAGAGAGAGAGAGAGAGAGAGAGAGAGCACCTTGCAGTGAACGTTTAAAGGTTTTACTACGACGAAGTTGTAAATATATTTCAAATATTTGAGAGAGAGAGAGAGAGAGGAAAAAAAGAGAGAGTGGTGCGTTTGGAGTGTGAAGCGATCGAATAAGACAATTTTTATTGTAACAAACTTTTTGTTGTGTGAAAGGTACGTACATACACCACACTAAACCACGACTTGAGTGAGTAAATTATTATGCTGCAAAGACACTAAACACTTTTCATCATCCAAATTTACTCCTTTAAATCCTATCTACATTTATTTTATAAATAAATAAATGAATAGTTTTTAAGAGAGAAAGAAATGTGTGATGGTTGGAGAGGACAAGGAGTGAGTGTAAATGTGCATTTGAAATGAGTTGGAAATAAAGAAAGAGTTTGTACAAGTTTTTTCATTGTGGCATTGGCACACTTGAAACGAATAAGACAACAACAATTACTATAAAAGATTTTTGTGAGCGAGACGTGCATACACCATGCCATTACCGATTTCGGAAAATAGTTATTACGTACCGCAGCTGTTATGCTACAAATGCCCCCAAATGCACTATCCATAATCTACACTTTTCAGTGAATGAATAGTCTTTGCTATATATTGGCAAACATAAAATCTGTATAATTAATATTCTGAAACTTGAAAGACAAATCTTCAGCTATGAAACTACATTGAGAAAGAGGGAGAGGGAGAGAGAGAGAGAGAGGACCTGAAAAAGGAGACTGATTGTGATTATGGTTTTCCACCTTGGTACTACATTAGCACAGCAAAATCAGTATTTGAAGGATGTAATGTAAGTGTGCATTACACCAGAAACGGCAATACCACAATGGGTAAAGAGTCCATGGCAATCCCAACACGCCATGCAAGTGTACTATATTTTATCCCACCAAATTACCTAATAACCCTTTCTCATAACTCATTCTCCCAACTCTACTTTTTTATTTTAGATAATAAAAAAAAATGGTTAAATATAAATAGGAATTAAAACATGAGTCTGACGAGTGGTCGGTCTAATGATGAAATTATTTATTAAAAAAAAATCAAAAACTTCAACTTGTAATGCATTAATTATATAAAATTTAAGAAAAACTATTTTTTTTTGTCGTCTGACGAGTGGCCGGGGTTCGAACCCCGAACCTTGCATATTTTAATATTTTATGCATTGTTCCTACCAACTGAGCTAAGTTCACAAGGACTAAGAAAAACTATTTAAGGCTACTAATCAGTGTAATAAGGAAATTCTTTAATATTTTCCTTAAAATATTAACAAATTTTATTCAACTATCCAATATTTACCATTATCATTTTCAAAAAGTGGACATCTACTTAATATTTTTGTAAATTAACCAAGTGATATGGCTCAAATGATTAAAATGTTTCAATAATGAAGAATTGTTCGTGATAATCAGATTCAATTCTTAAATTGAACAATTTTATGGCAATGGCTACGGTGCATGACCTTCATGGGGTCTCCTAACGGTGCATGACTTGATTTTTATTTTTATTTTGTTGTAAAATGGATGTGATCCATTGGGTGCAAGTTGAATATTTTCAATGGTTGAGATTAGTAAGTTAAGTTAAGTGACACACACACACACACACATATATATAGATTTAATAAAAGCAATTGATTTTGAATTCAATTTTCAAAAAGGGTGTTTTTGTCATTGTTGAAAAATCGAAAAAAAATTCCCAGCAACCTAATACGTTCCATGTTTAGTAAAAATCCCAGCAAGCAATGTTCATATTCAACCATAACCTCCTTATTAAGGATTAAAGAATTTTTTTTTCATCCATTCTTTTGTCTTAATAAATAAAATTGCATATTTGAAAAGTTTGACCACCATCGTGGTTTTATCACTAGAGTTAAAATGGTTATTTTTGGTTTGATACAACCAATGTATGAATCTAACTGATGGTTTTCATGGAAGTTTTTACAAAATAAAAACTCATAAAGGAAATTTAGTGTTATTTGGTACTAACATACACCCAGAAGACTAAATACTTTTCTAGAATCAGATTTATATTTTTTGTTTATTTAGAATCTATCCCTGAATTAAACTAAGAATATTTAAATAATACATGAATTTTTTATCTTTGCATTTTATAGGGATTATTTTGGAGGACTGAAAATATCCATTTTTTGTAAAATAATTTCAAAATAAGGACTATTTTTAGAAACTATAATATTTTCGATGACTGAAGTTACCATTAAAATTTTAACCCAAAAACTCATGATCTTGTAGGGACTAAAAACATATATAACCATTTTTTAAAATTCTCAAATTAAAATGTCTTATTTAAAATATTACATGCGTATTAGAGAAATGATTGGAAATATTGATTTTAATGGTAAAATGTATTTCATTTACTTAAACATCCTTATAAATTACTTCCTCCTATCCTTTTTGTAATAAACAATGGGTAACAAAAGTTAATTTATATGTCCAAACTATTAACCAATTTATTTTTTATCAAAATGACTGGATGAAGTATATTTAGTATGGTAGTTAGATTATTTTTTTAAAGGGTGGTAGTTAGATTATTGAAATTCAATAAGATTAAAAGAATATTAAAAGTTTTGCTATTATTGTAAAAGACACAAAAATTCGATTAAAAAAACAAAATGGTATGCATCCATTTTCCATGAGAATCTCTGTAAGATTAAGTTACTAAAAATGAGAATCTTTCAAATACTGATTATTCAATGACTTGAGAATATTTGTAAAACTGACATACGAGAGATGAGAATTTTACAAAGAATGATTATTCAATGACTTGAGAATCTTAAAAAGGCTGACATACTAAATATGAGAATCTTACAAAGATTGATTATTCAATGACTTGAGAATCTTACAAAGACTGACTTATTAAATATGAGAATCTTTGTAAGACTGACTTACTAAAGAAGATAATCTTACAAAGACTGACTATTCAATGACTCGAGAATATTTGTAAGACTGACTTATTAGAGATGAGTATCTTACAAAGACTGACTTACGTACTAAATATGAGAATCTTTGTATAACCTACTATCTATGACATTAGTCCATACTTTTTAGTCAACTCGTGTATAACCTTAATATTTTTTAATAATTTTTTCCGAAAATGTGTAGAAAATTATGAATAGGATTTTCCCAAAATAAAGTAAATTTTATTAACAAATCATGATTTTAATATAAATTTTTTAAGCACCGAAAACATAAGAACTCATATTTAATTAATTTTTGTTTAAATATTCTATTTTTTTTTTTGTAAAATATTCTATAAGGACTAATTTCATGCAAGGAAAATTTAGGCGGGATCAAAAGCTAAGAAATATTTTAGGCGGTCTAAAATCAAATGTTGGTATATTTAAAGGGATCATTTACATATTTAACCCTAAATAAAAATAGTTTTACATTTATTAAATAAAAATTTAATTATAATTGACAAGACTATATAGTTACTCTGTTCGGTCCAATTTATTATAGAAATTTTGGTCAACAAAAGTTAATGTATATGGTTAAAAAATCGACCAAACACATTCATTTTTGTTGACCAAAATGTCTTTTATAAATATGACCGAAAAAAATATTTTATAATTTACGTTTATTCTAAATACCATTGGCTTCACATTGTAATATGAATAAAATTGGGATTGCAAGATGGGTGTATCGCCTTAATCACACAACAAACTGGATATGGCTATTTTAATTAAACTGAAATATCCAAATTGCCTCCATAATTATGGTAGTAACATATATTTACAATAATAATTTCTTTAATTTCAATAATAAAGATTACCCACTATAAAAAGGTAAAACATAAGGCCTGGACGAACAGCTGAAGGTAACATAACAAAAAAAAATCATCTCGCATGCATATGAGACCCATGCCGATCTCGCACAGGAGACGACGCCCAATTTTATACTATGTTTTATTTACCTTTTGACCAAAATGAAGTGTTAACACAAAAAATATTGTATACTAAATTTTCAAAGAAAATGAATTGAAGAGAAAATAATTTTCAAAGCCAGTAAATTTAGTTGTTTTATTCCATAATCAGGTTCAAGCCAAATAAACTCGACTTCTATTGGTTCAAAAATGTCACGTCATTCATAATTGATCATACGAAATTAAAATCAAATCATTCCTTTAAAAAAATGGTCAAGTAGTCTAAATTTCACACATTTTAAATGTAGAGAAGTGAGGTGTTCGGGGTTCGAACCCCGACCCCTATATATGATATACATTATCTCTACCAACGAGGATTATTTCACACTATACTAATATTGTTATTTAAAAAATATGTTATATTTGTGTATTCTTTTTTTTTTTACTAGTATTGTTATATTTGTGTATTCTTTTTTTTTTTACTAGTATATTTGTGTATTCTTCTAATCTTTTTTTCACTATAGTTTAATGAACTTAATTTAATAATATAAAAACTATAAAATTTGATAACTAGTAGTGCACTGATGCACAGACGCACGAGTTGACGAGTTGCACTCTGTTTTTAAGAAATGACTTTAATGGATAGTAAAATTTAAATAATATTGAATGATATAATCGAGTTTAAAAACAATTTTTATGAATAACTAGTGGAAAGACGGGCACTATCCGCTCTTTCCACTGTGCTAACGCTTGTGATTATTTTATTATGCTTGTTTGTATAATTTTGATTAAATTTTAAAATATTAATTTATAAACAAAATATTGTCAAGACATATAATAAAATTATTTATGAGTTCAACATGTTTTAGTTTGTCAGCATATAAAATGAAGATAAAATATTGATCTTTTATTGTTTATTCTAATATTAATTAAAAAAACCACGGTTCTCTTTATATAAAAAATGTCATACTATCATAGTTTGTATAAGCAATTATAAATCAGCAAAGTCAAATAATCCTTAAAATTAATCGTAAACAATTTGAATCATAATCACTTATAAACTAGCAAAGTCAAATAATGTATAAAATTAATCGACTTTTATTAGTTATAACATGAAAGAAAAAGAAAAAAACTTACAGATTAATTCTAAATTGTAATGCATGGTTGAGAGAGGTTCAAAAAAACTAAACAATGCGGGAATGAACTATGAACTGTGAGACCCCTACTTATTAATATTTAATGTTTAATATAGTGCTAACAAATTTTTTTCTAAAATATTTTGAGTCCTAATATTTTTTTAGATGATTTAAAGTCCAATCTTTAACATATTTTTTTGCTCACGTTTGTTACTAATATTTTTTTTATCCAGTCTTTAACAATATTTTTTTCTCATGTTTGTTACTAATCTTTTTTTTAGAGGATTTAAATTCGAATCTTTAACATTATTTTTTGCTCACATTCGTTACTGATATTTTTTTAGAGGATTTAAAGTTCAATCTTTACCATTATTTTTTGCTCACGTTTGTTACAATTGATCAAAGGCTAAGGAAGAGTAACCTATATTAATAATATAAAATAATAATATTAATAAAATAAAATAATAAAATAATATGGAAATACCGTTTTTTGTGTAAGGGATATGAAAATACTTGTCAATTATATTGAGAGGAACAACATAGATGTACAACATTTTTTTTTTGAGGGAAACACATATGTACAACATAAAAGCGGTTGATAAAAAAGTAACACGAGTTTTTGTTTTGTGTTAGTTTTTTGTGAGTTTGATCTATGGTTACGGAGGTAAAAGAGGGTTAATGGGCTCGAATAGTGGCATGGATTAGTAATCTAGCTACATATTATTTTATAATTGGCTAATAGTAAGAACAGTTCATAAGGAACTGTGTGTAAGTTTTCTCCTTAAATTAAATTTATTGTTAATATTTGTTACATGTTTTTTTTATATTTAAAATTAAAATTTAAAATTAAGGGTATTTTTGGAAAGAAAAGTCCAACCCAAATGTGTGCTGAAAGGGGTAGTTTTCTTATATATAATATAGATATAGATAAATTGTTAAATATAAAAAGGAAAGAAAATTATAATATTTCAAAAATGAATTGGGTTTCCGTGTGTTATTTTTATCTACTAAATTTTCAAAGAAAATTAACGGAGGAGAAATTAATTTTCCAAACCAAATAAATTTAGTTGGCTTTTTCCATGATGTAAGTAAAGACCATACCTTTTTTTTTTTTTACAAAAGTAAGACCATACATGTTATGCCAATAAATTTTCGTGATCATGTACGTTGTATATGTTGATGTAGTGAAGTCCATATACCATACTGGCAATGTACCATAAAAGCACAAACACTGGCAATGACATGCCCAAACGACCGCCAGCAGACCCTCAAACGGTCTTGAGCAGAGGCAATCACGCAGAAGTTGATAAGGTAACGCCAAATTTACTTTTCCACCGTTGCATCTTACAAAAGTTGAGACATGGTGGAAGCCCGATACCAAAATTTCTAAATAAATCACCCTTGTATCTTATAAAGATTTATTTTAAATTTAAGTAAGGTAATTTATTTGTAGACAACTGATAGTAAATTGCTTGTCAAAAAAAACATGATAGTAAATTGAAAAAAAATAATTGAATATGAGATTGACATTTAAGGGAAAAAACTTATACATTCTAGCTGACAAGTCCCCTTTATCATATTTTTTGTACAATAACTGTCTCGGACATTACATTTACATAATCACAATTTTTTTTTTGAAGAGACTAAAATGGAATATATTAACACAACAATGGCCTTCCTAGCACTAGGTGTGCTTAGGGAGAAGAGTAATGATATTTTGACATCCATTTGATGACAACTTTGTTTTTCTCACTTCTTATTGGTCAAAAACAATGGAGAGAGAAAAAGGAAGAGAGAGGATGACAACATCATGTGAGTATGAGAGAGAAAGTTGTCCAAAAGTTGTCAAAAAGTGGTTGTCAAAATATCATTTCTCTAGGGAGAAACACCAAAGTCCAAAAGTATTACTCCCTCCGTCTCTAAATAATAGTTGTTTAAGGTTTATGCACGATTATTAAGGAAATGATTAATTGTGTTGATTTTGATGGTAAAATTAGTATCATTTACTAAAACACCCTTATTAATTGTAGTTAGTGGAGTAGTTAAGTTGGATGAAATTCAATAAATAAGGGTATAATAATGGAAAAAAATAATAAATGTTGCATTGGTATTCTAAAAGTGACAATTATTTTGAGAAAAAGAAAAATGGGTAAAGAGACAATTATTATGAGACGGAGGGAGTACAACAATATTTACAAGGTAAAGCTATCACCCAAAAACACCAAAAGAAACAACAAAGATTAACCTATTCCTAATAACGTGAACGGACTAAGCCACCACCCATGATAGTTAAAAGGAAGAGTAGCATACTTCACCTTCAACCACTTGTAAGATAGCAATTTAATCCTGTCCACCACCTGAATAATAGAACTATATTTTGCATTAAAAATTCTGTTGTTCCTTTCCTTCCAAATTTCCCACACAGTCGCGCACCAAATAACCTGTAAAATAGACTGACGCGAGCGAGAAAACCCACCTAAGGACCTGAATTGAGTAAAATGCATAGATACCTCCTGACCAAGTGCCGAAGTAATACCAAGCCATTGAAGAATGACATTCCAAACCGAAGCAAAGAAAGTACAATGAAAAAATAAATGGGTCGATGTTTCAATAAGACCACAATCACTGATACAACTTCGAGCATCAAAATCTACAACATTGCGTCGAAAAAGATTACTCCTTGTAGGAAGCCGATCACGAAACAAGCGCCACACAAAGAGCACTACCTTCAAAGGGATGTCTTTATGCCAGATAGGAGATGCCACCGCATCAACAACAAAATCTTGATTCATAAGAACAGAATATGCACTACGAACTGAATAGGTAGAAGAAGAATCCGCCTTCCACCTCCACATATCCTTTTTGTTAACCTGCAGAGAGACATTTTGAAGGAAAAGCCTAAGATCCCCTAACAGCTCCTCCTCCCACGCAAACAACCTACGTCTCCACCTCCACGCCTCACCGTCTTCCTCCCAACCTAAAGCTCTCATGGCTGCTACCGTCTCCCCTTTTAGCAAGGACAAGTCAAACAACCTACGAAATCTATCTCGTAAAGACAACTCACCCGCCCACACATCCGTCCAAAACCGCGTATCAGTACCATCACCTAATGTACGACTAACATTACTAACAAACCAACCCTCCGAACGCAGAACCGAAATTTTCCACCACCAATCTGACCCCTCACGTCCCCCACTACACAAATGGCCGTCCTCTAACCCATTTCTAGCCGCCAACACCCTAAACCACAAACTATCCCGATCCAACAACACCCTCCAACACCACTTCCCAAGTAACGCTAAATTAAATTCTTTTATTCTCCTTACCCCCAAACCTCCAACCTCCGGACTCCGACAAATAGATTTCCAATCAACCCAAATAATTTTCCTGTGGTCTACACTCCCCCCCCAAAAAAAATTATTTAAAATAGATTCAATAGAGGAAACAATACCTGACGGAGCTTTGAAAAAAGAAAGAGCATAAACAGGCAGGGACGAGAGGACAGACTTCAGTAAAACCAAACGACCACCCAAAGACAAGTGTTTCGATTTCCAACCCGACAGTCTAGAGTTCAAGCGATTAATGAGAGGCTCCCAAAAAACCAACTGATTTGCATTTCCACCAATAGGCAACCCAAGATACAAAAAAGGAATGGAGCCAACCTTGCAATTCAACACTGATGCCGCTTCTGACAACCAAGAACCATGAACATTTATCCCTACCAGAAGACTTTTAGAAAAATTCACTTTAAGACCAGATAATTCTTCAAAAAGCAGCAAGATGGCACGCATCGTTCTAATATTCGCCCAAGATTTTTCACAAAGAATTAAGGTGTCATCCACAAACTGAAGGTGCGACACAACCACCGGAGCATGGGTACCGACCTTGAAACCACAAAACATGTTGTTCGCTACAAAGGCCTCCATCAATACATTAAACCCTTCTGCCGCCAAGAGAAACAAGAAAGGTGAGAGGGGATCCCCTTGTCTCAGACCCCTCCAGAAAGGGAACTCATCAGTTGGTGACCCATTAACTAACACTGACGCTGTGGCCGTTCCCACACATTCTTTGATCCACTTCCGCCAAAGCGTTGGAAACCCCATCTTCACCATCACTTCCTCCAAGTACTTCCAATCAATGGAGTCATAGGCTTTCTCAAAATCAACCTTGAACAGTAACAAATCCTTTTTACGTTTCCGAGCGTCATCAACAACCTCGTTCGCCACCAAAACACCATCAAGAATCTGGCGACCTTTGATAAAGGCCGACTGAGCATTAGAAACAACAGAACCAATCACCGAACGTAGTCTGTTAGCTAGAATCTTTGCCAAAATTTTATACATGCTCCCCACCATCGAGATAGGCCTAAAATCATTAAGGCGTTGAGGGCTATCAACTTTGGGGATAAGAGCCACGAACGTACTATTAATACCTCTAGTCAAATTTCCATTCCGATGAAACTCCACCAAAAAACGCATCACATCATTCTTCAACAAATCCCAAAATTGTTTTATAAACCCAAATGAAATACCATCCGAACCAGGACTCTTAAAACTTTCACAGTCCCAAACTGCCGACTTAACTTCTTCCAACGAAAACGGTTTAATTAAATCTAAACCTTCATGAGTATTTAAAGAATTAAACTGCAAACCCTCCATACTAGGGCGGTTCACCCCGGAAGCCTGGAAATGAGAAGAAAAATGGTTAATCACAAACTTCATGTTTAGTCCAATGCATTGGATTGTTACAGAAATTTCTTGAGCTTAGAGAAATTGAAGAGATTTACGAATCACACCCCCTCAATCTTCATTATCAGGCGAAGTCGCAAAGTGTAGTTAATTTTTGGCTTAAATATGTGATTGGTCCTGCACTTTCACCTGGGGCGGATCCAAAAATTTTAATAAGTGGGGTCAAAGTTGTTTCTAAAAAATATTTATACAAAAATATATAAATTTATCTATACTATATATAAAGAATGATTTATTTTCAATTCACCAAAAAAAATACTATATATAAAGAAAACTACCTCTTTCGGCACTTTTGGGTTGGATTTTTCTTTTCAAAATTACCCTTAATTTTCAATACAAATAACACATGTAACAAATAAATAAGAATAAATTTAAATATTAAAACAAATGTAACAAACGTGAGCAAAAAATAATGTTAAAGATTGGACTTTAAATTCTCTAAAAAATGATTAGTAATAAACATGAGCAAAAAATAATGTCAAAGATTGGACTTTAAATCCTCTAAAAAAAGATTAGTAACAAACGTGAGCAAAAAATAATGTTAAAGATTGAACTTTAAATCCTCTAAAAAAAAAGATTAGCGACAAACGTGAGCAAAAAATAATGTTAAAGATTGGACTTTAAATCCTCTAAAAAAGATTAGGACTCAAAATATTTTAAAAAAAGATTTGTTAGCACTATATTAACTATTAATAAGTAGGGTTCTCACAGTTATTCACGCATTGTTTAGTTTTTCTCAACTTCTCTCAGTCGTCTGCATCAGAATTCATAATTAACCTGTAAGTTTTTTTCTTATTCTTTCATGTTACAACTAATCAAAGTCGATTAATTTTATGGATTATTTGACTTTGTTGGTTTATAAGTGATTATGATTCAAATTATTTACTTAACAATAGTTTGATAGTAATTTCAAGTTTGAGTGATGAACTCTTCAATTGCTTTCTTTCATAGTGTTATTTGTTTTGAGTAGTCAACTACATGCACAACAACCTCGGTTAACCGGCCTAACAACAACTACAACAAAGAAAATAAATCAAACCCCTTACACAAAAACCTCTAAGAACTTATCCACGATTATTAAATAAAATCAACCAGTGATATAGAGCAAGCCATTCTATTTGGTTTATTGGGATATGTTGGAATTAATGTCTAGAAATCATCCACGATTGGAGTTTTTAGGTTCTCTCTAATTTTTGCGTGAACCACGAACACTATTTTTTGTGTTTACAATTTGGATAAAGTTTGTTGCCTTAATTCTAGGTAAACAAAATATTGCTTTGATTTTATTTTTTTTAAAAGAAAAATATTGGGTTGTTAGAAAAATTGTAACAATCTTTATTTGCGGTTAAAAAAACATAACCGATACAATGAAACAAAAGAAACACAAAATTACAAGTTATGGGGAAAATCACGTAAATTATTATTATAGAAATAGAAACAGTTCAAGTGATCACATGATAATAAGATCACTATAACGAAAATACATAATCATATCGACTCTACGAAATTAATTTTTTCCAATCATATTGACCAATTCATAGGTTAGACTTATATTCATTTTTTTGGTCTCACCACCATTAAAATATTGGTTCGTTGCTATGATTTGCTACTTTGGATAGAAATATATTGTTACAAGTCTTTTTTCTTCAAAAAAAAATTTGTTTTCCTGTTGTGCCATGCTAGTTCTCATAATTTGAATAAATAATTTACGCATTAAAAAGAGAGAGGTATTTACGCATTAAAAAGAGAGAGGTGGTTTCGATGTGAAAGCCATAACCTACAAACATTCACGTTGGTACAAACCCTTATCTCTTGGGGGTCTCGGTCCATGTTAGGATTCCAATTCACTTCTCTTTTTTTTTGACAAAATGATTCCAACTAACTTAAACAAAATGAACTTTTTTTTTTTTTTTAGCAACAAAATGAACTTAACTATAATTCATTTTTTTTTTTTTTTTTATATATAACATGTATCCAATGCTAACAGCTGTATTAGAACTTGCAATTTTAATGTGAAACTTCAAATTAGATGTACACATTGTGTATTACACAAGTACATATATACAATATATATTATGTGAATATTAAAATTGAAGAGTCAATGAGTACGTAAAATCTACACAACTGCGTGAATTGCCAACCCATCACGCTCCTACGTTGTGTTTTACCACCGCCAAAATACTAGTTTATGAAATAATTTATCATCAACTTAAACCATTGTATTTTCATTGTTGGTGATTTCCAAAATAATGGAATCACTTTAAATCAAAAGTTGTAACTCTTCATGGGAATCATTCATATACATTGGAACTTTTCGCAAAGAGATGCTTAATGAACATTTGCATTGATTCAAATGTATATGATTATAACCTTTGACAAAAGGGTGCTTAATGAACCTTTGCATTGATTCAAGTGTATATGATTATAACCTTTGACAAATGGATGTTTAATGAACCATAACATTGTTTCAAATCAAAGGGGTGTTTTCTCTCATATGAAGGGTCATATAATGCATTATAAATGCTTGACATTTGGGCATTAGTTTGACAGAGAAAGAACAACAACACACAACTTTGGACAGAATTTTGTTGCATTAACAACATAATTCTCCCTCATTCTCTTACTCTAAATCATCCATCAATTCTCTAATGCATGAGTGAATTGCTGGAACCATAAATCTGTAAAATACTGTTAGGAGATACGCTTGGTGTGGTTGTGCAATACACGTCAAGGAACTCATAGTATCCTGAAGGGGATTCGCCGGTCATTCCTTATTGCATCCAATATACAGTTATTGGTGGGGGCGAATCGAACCTAAAGGTTAGTATGGCAACCCCATACGCTTTGAGTTTACATGCATAACTATTAAACTTTTCAGGTTTCAAGTGCAGCAGCCTCTTCCCAACAATCAAGATATACAACAATCTTTGGAATTTATGTGCACACTTCATCGTATTCATCTTCATCATCTTCTTGGTCAAGTTATTGCAGCAGACCCCCAACACAAGTTCCAACAATCTTTAGGTTCGATTTCTATGGCTGCTTCATTGAAAGAAATGACTTCTGACTTTGTTAAGTTGGAAAAGTTTGATGGGGGAAATTTCATCCGCTGGCAGAAGAAGATGAAGTTTCTTCTTACAACATTGAAAGTGGCATACGTTCTGAACATGGCACGACCTGAAGAGAAGGATGATGAAACCGTTGCTGAGACAAGAGACAGACATAAATGGGACAACGATGATTACATCTGCTTGGGACATATCCTGAATGGTATGTCTGACTCTCTATTCGATATCTACCAGAGCAGCCCTTCTGCAAAAGACTTGTGGGACAAATTGGAAACCAGATACATGCGTGAAGACGCAACAAGTTCGATTTATGATTTACTTGTGATTAAAGGCTGCAATTTTTGGGAGAGATGAAAGCTAACATTTTCATCCATGACTACGGTGAACGGTAAACAAATTCCATTTATGAATATATGTCGTGGAAATTTATGGATAAATATTTCATATGTGATGTTTTTATGTTAAATTTACATGTGGTTGTAGATAATATATGCATGATAAATTTTGATATGTATGAAATTTATCGTTTGAAATCTGTTTGATGTGAATTTGAACATGAGATAATGTGCATATAAGTGATTATCTATTATGAAATATTTAGTGTTCTAAATGCATGTGTATAGTATCTAAGTAAATATGAATATGTTAGATTTAACATGTGGTGACATATATATACATGATTTAGAAATTGTTCAAGTATATGAATTTTGATGAGTATAGTAATATGTTAAGAATGTTTAAACACTATTTTATTTATGAAAGTAGTGTAGATAAATTGTCAAAATATCAAGTGGTTGCTTTAATGATATTATTTACTTTGTGTAAGAAATTATTATCATTAATATTGTGTTGATATTATATGTACATGATAATATGAAAAGTAATGGTTAATTTCTTGTTTATCATGATATTAAAATAATTTGGGTATGTTTTGAATTATTGTAAGTTGATATATGTTCATGGAAGAAAGTCATAGAAAATATTAATGATTTTGGTTCATTGTTTATTCTTCTATGTCATTATTTATTGAAATTTAGTATTGAACATATTTAAACATAAACTTGAATTTAACACAATGAATTTATGATATATGTATTAGTTATATGATAACTAAAATCAAAATGTTTGTGTTATATTTAATTTTATGTGGAGTATATAACTTGCATGTTTAATCTCATTTTATGAAGTTTGGTTATGACATTCTTTTATGATCAAGTTTTATTTTGCTATGTATGTTTAATGCATTCAATGTATGATATATCTTGGCTAGATATAAAAGAAAAGTTGAAGTTGGAATTGAAATGCATGTTAAAATATTTTTATAGCAAAGGTGTAATGACATAAAAGTTTGTGTATTATTACAATATACTCAATTGACAAAAGTGTCATGGTTTGATGATAATTGGTGAATACTATCAAGAGTATATAAGTTGATCCATAGACATAGCTATGAGAATACAAAATCTATGTGAAGAATTGAGTATTCAAAGTTTATAAAAGTTAAAAGAAAATCTTGCAATTATTTGACGAAATGATTGACAAGTAATGATGTCTTTGGAAATGATGTTGAATACATTGAAGACATTATTAGGGATGTGGTACAAACCCAAATCTAATTGATCACCAATGGTGGAAACTCAACCCACACTTGAGTAGCATCAAGTCTTGGGTTCAATGGTGAAAGTACACTATTAGAGTGATTGAAGTACTTGACAATAGGGGTAAAAGTACTTGGACCATTAGAAGAAAAAGGGTAGGATGAGGTTTTCCTCTTAATGGACATATATCATATATTTGCTGGAATGCATACTTATGGGACATTTCCGATATAGTCTACCTATGTGAGAATGAAGTTTGGCCGCTTCACGGAGTTCAAGGGTTTGACTCTTAAATTCTCATGAAAAGGGATATATGACACAAGGCCTTCTTAATGTGTCATCTTACAAGTCTCTTTATCAATGGTACCGAGATTCTATGTGTAAGTTATGCACACTTGTTCTAATGAATAGTTGGTTCAAAGCTTGCCTACCATACTATTTGGGAATGAGCGAAAACTTAACTTACTAAGTAATGGTTCAAATCGCGAGATACCATTATCTGAAGGCATGGAATTTCCGGATTTATGTGATTTAGTATTTTGAAAATGGTGGGGGATTGTTGGTGATTTCCAAAATAATGGAATCACTTTAAATCAAAAGTTGTAACTCTTCATGGGAATCATTCATATACATTGGAACTTTTCGCAAAGAGATGCTTAATGAACATTTGCATTGATTCAAATGTATATGATTATAACCTTTGGCAAAAGGGTGCTTAATGAACCTTTGCATTGATTCAAGTGTATATGATTATAACCTTTGACAAAAGGATGTTTAATGAACCATAACATTGTTTCAAATTAAAGGGGTGTTTTCTCTCATATGAAGGGTCATATAATGCATTATAAATGCTTGACATTTGGGCATTAGTTTGACAGAGAAAGAACAACAACACACAACTTTGGACAGAATTTTGTTGCATTAACAACATAATTCTCCCTCATTCTCTTACTCTAAATCATCCATCAATTCTCTAATGCATGAGTGAATTGCTGGAACCATAAATCTGTAAAATACTGTTAGGAGATACGCTTGGTGTGGTTGTGCAATACACGTCAAGGAACTCATAGTATCCTGAAGGGGATTCGCCGGTCATTCCTTATTGCATCCAATATACAGTTATTGGTGGGGGCGAATCGAACCTAAAGGTTAGTATGGCAACCCCATACGCTTTGAGTTTACATGCATAACTATTAAACTTTTCAGGTTTCAAGTGCAGCAGTCTCTTCCCAACAATCAAGATATACAACAATCTTTGGAATTTATGTGCACACTTCATCGTATTCATCTTCATCATCTTCTTGGTCAAGTTATTGCAGCAGACCCCCAACACAAGTTCCAACATTCATCACTTCACATGTAATTTCTCTTCACTGTTTAACTTTATATTGCTCCCTTAATATTATGTTAATGTCTCAAATAACCCTCACTTCAAATTAAAGTTTTTATTTTAGGGTTTTGCTAATAAGTGCTAACCTTAAAAAAATATTTGTCTTAAAAATATAAATCAAACATATGTAAAAGTCATAATTAAAAAGTTTTCGATGTAAAAATTACTATTTTTGGATGCTTAAATAATACTTTAAAGGTACTTGTTAGTATTTTTCTTTATTCAAACCTTCTTTTTTTCAATGGAATATATGAGTTTAATAATTTGAAGTTCCGTCAAAAGTTAATTAAAACTAATTAAAATATAATTTCTATCAAAATTTAAACTTGAAAGTTTCCAAATGACTTTGGTCATTTGATTACATTAACATGTGAAATGTATATTTTATATACTTGTATTGAAGAATACTAGAAGCGGTTTCTAACTAATTTCTTCTTAAAACATCAACGTAATAATAATATATTATTATCAATTCATACTTTACAAGAAGAACATGTGCATGTAGCTTATAATAATATATTACATTAGGCAAGCAAGTTGAAATCTTACTAGCCATATTATAAATACAAATCTTAGGTTCATTCTCCTTAACAATAATAACAACAACATAGTTTCTGCTTCATTTTGGTGTTCTTAATACTCAGATAATTAATCTTTATATCTTTCATCAAATGGGATCAGGTTCCTCACCTTGTGCTTCTTGCAAATTGTTGAGAAGACGTTGCACACAGGAATGTATCTTTGCTCCTTACTTTCCTTCTGATGACCCACGCAAGTTTGCCATTGTTCATAAGGTCTTTGGTGCTAGCAATATCAGCAAAATGCTGCAGGTCTCATCTATATACCTCTCCATCATTCTTATTTTCTTTTTGTCCTTTGAATTTTTGTAAGGGTTAATTTCTTACATATACTATAATATATATGCATGTTTGAAAATGTTATATATGTTATAATATTATACAAGTTATGTAAGCAATAAAATCATATATGTACCTAAGAACTTAAGGTGTTTTGGAATAATTAATTTAGTTTAGTCACAACATGACATGGTAGCAAAGTTTGTATGAGGTATACATTCAATGTTTTAAAACACAGCAATGATAACAAAAGTGTCACAAATCTTAATTAAGGAGAATGATGTTGGAGTCATTCAAAATACTGATGTTGGAGTTCAAATCCTAATCATATACCTTTATTTAAAAACCTACACATTGTTCCAAGTTTCAAGCAAAAAAAACTCTTGGCCATGTGCTAAATTTGAGTCTACATTAAGTAAAGGATTGTGACTGCTAAAATATTTATCTTTACAATATAAATATTTTAATTACTACTATCTTTTTATTGTACTTGAGGGGGAGTCTTGGCGAAACAGTAAAGTTGTTGTCATGTGACAGAAATGTCACAAGTTAAAGTCGAAACAACTTCTTGTGTAAAAAAACTGTAAGACCCGTAAATATTGATAATATAATGTTACTTTATCTACTTTAATTTATGATAAAATAAAAATAAATAATACCTTTAACGATAAATTTAAATTGCTAGTCAAATATTTTAGTGGTTTTTGTCGCGATAGCAATCCATGATAAAATTTTTGGTAAATTTATTGAGAATTTAATTTTCAATCTCTTCAACTAACAGAAATTTTACCGCGCTTAATTTTTAAAACAAACTCTATTTTGTACGAAATTTTTTGTATAGACTCATAAAATTATTTATGATAAATTAATGTAGTAAAAGTAATTTTCTAGTCGTAAGGAAATTATGATAAAACTAAGTCATATAGAATACCCGGATCAAAAATTATGATAAAACTAAGTCATATAGAATACCCGGATCAAAAGTCATTTTACCGACAAAAATGATTTCGAACATTTTGATCAATATCACGTATCATTGTCAACTACGTCCGTTCTTGATGAAAGTTGTAGATATTTTGATGTGATAGTGATATATTTTACTAACAATGTTTTATTACTTGGACAAGAATTTGCCACTTGAGCTAGTTAATTGTGTGTGGTAATTAAGGATTAAGGGTTGGTAGGAATAAATACGTGATCATGTCCATACATACTTCCTTCACACTCTCTCTCTCACGTCTCTCTCCTCTCTCATCTCATATCTCTTCTCTCTTCTCTCTTCTCTCTTCTCTCTTCGTCCCTCTCTCTTCATTCTTCTATCTTTTTGCTTGTGTTATATATCTTTTTGAGAGGCACTCTATGTTATGTGCATGTATCCAAACCAGTGTAATATTTATTCACATAGAACAAACATTTCTCAATGCATCCTCTCCTTTCCACTCTCTTCTTTCTTCCTTCTTCACTCTTCTTTATTCTTCTCTCTCCCTCGTTACTCTTCTATGTTCTTCCATCTTTCTTATTTCTTCTTTCCTCCTCTTCTACAAAAACATTTCTACCTCTATATACATATACACCACAAACCAAAACCATGTCAATTTAAAAGGTTGGATTCTTTTAAGCTTTCACTTTTCTTTCTTGTTCCTTTTGCTTTCGAGTTATTGCTACATATTTCATTTTTGACCTTATCCCTTCTCGGCCATATTCTCACTTCACTTGGTATGTTGTATTTTATGATCCTTCTATATACTTTTCACTAAATTATTAGAAAAAATTCATCCATGATCATGCATATATGTTGTTGTAAACATGGGATCACATGACGTATGCTATCCTATTTCCCCAATTTTAACTACTAAAAAGATGATTGGTATTTTGTCAACCACTTAATTTATAGATCTAATCCAAGATAATAGAGAATAAGTAAATACATGACCATGTATTAATTTTTATAATTTTATCAGTTGATCCTAATTAATAATATCAACTATGTGTTGCTTCACCATCACCAGTGATTTTAAACATTGTTTCATTATTTTTCTATTCTCCAAAAAAATGGGCACACGAATCTTTTCCTCTTTGATATTCACTCTATATTTAGCCTTATACCTTCTTCCCTTTATTTAATCATTGGTAAAATTGATTTTAATTTAAAGGAAAAGAATAAGAAATTAGATGGATGCACTCTCTAAAAACCGATTCCAACTCATTCATACTAGTAATAAAAAGAAGAGTAATGATAAATAAACATCCTTATGTGGCAATACACCCCTTGACATCCACACAAAAATCTGACATGTGGTCATGTAGAGTGTAGACCCCACATAAGCACACTTTCTCTTTCATCCGCTTTTCTCTCTTCCTAGTACATAGGGTGTACAAGGGTGTATGAGAATAAGGGGTGTCTATATAACATTTTCCTAAAAAGAAAGTGTATAGAGCCACTTGAGGATTTGTTGACCGAGTTTTGGATGTCTGGGTGAGTGTCTTTCTTTTTTTATAATTTAATGTTAGTATTTTTGTTAAGGAATGGATTTTGGTAGAGAAAATTTCATCTTTTTGTGAAGGTTATGATTTTAAATAATAATGAAAAAAAGAAGTGGACAAAGTAACAAAAATAATTTTACTATATTTTTATGATTCCTGAAGATGAACCTTGATAATTGTAAGTTTCTTCTTGATGAGAAAAAAATAAAATAATGTCCAGTCTCTCCTTCTCACGGTACACATTTATAGGCTTTAATTTTCATTTTTACTTCTATATTAACCTTGCTAGTGTTGTTCATGAACACTATGAACATTTAGTTCACTTTAGAAGAAGAATAGAGAACATGTAGGACTTTGATTTCTCTTCAAACCATCACTACGAAGAGCATAATCATGTGACTTGTAAAACATAAATATTAAGTAAATTTGGTAGACTTCCTTAAAAATAAAGGGTAATTTAGTAGACTTAAGAGTTATAGTCATGGACTTTAAAAAGGATAATTAGACGCTAAAAATACTATTATATTTAGAATATAAAATTTGAATTTGTTTTATCTATGGGCTGAATTTTTCTCATAGCAACGGTTGTAGAAATATAAATTGGTGTATTATGATATGAGTCCTTTAGAATAAAATGTTTGATTAAATTGTCATTTGACTTAGAAATAATGAAAATATAATGTCCGTGTTGTTGTTGATTAATTTGGGCTGCACGTTTAAAGTTTTAACGACCTTAAAAGAGTTCGAGAAGTGATGTAAAAACAAAAGAGACATCGTCAAACCTTTTTAGAAACAAAATCGTTAAGACTTGTTTAAAACAGGATAACCTTAATTAAAGCTAGAAACTTTTCTTAATCAAGAATTATTCTGAAGTGCTAGTTTATTTTAGAAAAGGAAAACTTCTAATAGTGTTAGCTTTTATCTAAACAAATAAAATAAATAATAATAATAAATCTTAGTCTTGTTCTTAATCTCATGGCCTCTTTCGTAGAAAATTGTCAAGTCGTATTGTATTGCTCTCTTTCAAGTGCAAGTCGTATTTTCTTTCTCTTTCTCAGGTATGATCATCTCTCTCTATCTGCTTCGGTTTCTTTTCCCTTATCTTAAGTGTCGATGTCTTGAACTTTGAGAGATAAGTGAGGTTTGAGTGAGAGTAAACTGAGATTGTGAGAGTTTGATGAAGTGAGTAAGAAGAGAAATTAAAACATTTACTTGGAGGGACTTTCATGACTAAAAGATATCAAAGGGACATGGTCAAATTTGTTTGGATGAAAAGCTAGTCGAGGTAAGGGCACCTATCCACTTTTTAGATATGCTTATACATGCTAAATTAATTGTGTATATTTTCTCCTTTTTCATATGTGCTTTTGTGTAGATTCCAGGCTTAATGAATGAATACATACATGTGATCATTTATACATGAGAAAGATTGTTCATGGTAAAGTTAAGTTGTAACATGTGACTAGAAGTCCATATACCTAGTGAAAATGTTTACGTACATGCATTCATAGTTTACGTGACCACCAGAGAGGAGTCACGAGGTGCACACCGGAGAGGTGGCACGAGGTGCGTTTTTAAAACCACCTTATCCCGTAGTGGATCATCGAGTCTGATAGATGAGTAGATACTCATCTCCTTAGTGGCGTTGCCACAACCCTCTGCGGAGCGGTGATAATTTCCGGAATCATATGCATCGGCATATAGGCATTGCATTAGGAATCGAGTCTTAATATTTTTAATAATCTTAATTTCTACTTGTTTCCATACGTGGGTTAAAATGAGATCTTTAATCCACGTATAATGTTTGCACTATTTATGCGTCATATGTATATTTGTTATTTTCGGAAATGGTGACCCTTTTAGTGGATGTGTGGGCTATATGCCATTAGATTATGTTGATTTCAAAGGAAGCCGAGATACGAGAGCAGAAGATGATGATTCCACCTTCCCATATGAGTGGACTATTTCGTCTTAGGGATTCGACCCAGCCGCATGATAGATCACGTTCACCAACAGACGTATTCGAGACCATTCACATAGTCGATAGGGAGAAATCCTTTAGGATGATGTCAGTTGTGGGTCTAGTACCCACCTTTATGTATTATAGAGTTAAAGATCAATGTAGGAGTCCTTTTAATTTTGAGCAATACTTTTGATAGGAAATTCTCCCTCTGCGTAGGGATGTAATCATGTCTTTTAAATTATTGAATTGTCATACAAAGCTCTATAAAACTCTAGCCTTCATTTTGAAAAGGAACATTTAATATATTTTGTGAATAAAAGTCTGTAACTTGCGTTTAAAAAAGTTTAACAATTTTCTTTCGCTAAAAAAAAAACAGACGCACAGTATTTGGTGCTGAAAAACGGGGCGTTACAAAAACAGGGTAAGATTGCGTATAATACACTAAAATGGTGGGACCCATTCCTGGACCCTGCGTATGCGGGAGCTTTAGTGCACCGGGCTGCCCTTTATTTTTATCTTTTTATTGTACTTTGTTGTGTAAGAAGCATGACTCAATATTGGTATGTTTTGTTTGCAGGAGCTTCCAATCCATCAAAGAGTAGAAGCAGTGAACAGTTTAGTTTTTGAAGCAAATGCAAGAGTGAGAGATCCTGTTTATGGATGTGTTGGAGCCATATCATACCTTCAAAGTCAAGTTTCACAATTACAAATGCAACTTGCAATGGCTCAATCAGAGATTCTTTGCATCCAGATGCAACAAGACTCTACTACGGTTACCAACTCATTACCAACACATGTTGATCAAGATGACAAATTGATGCTACTATCTGACAATAGTAATGGCTATGGAGTTCTTCCACAATATATTAACTTTCCTTCTTCTTCCTCCTCATCTTCCAATGTATTCCAAGATTATGAGCCTCTTAAGAGAGAGACTTTTTGGAATTAATTTGACAACTAATTTCTTCAATGAAAATTTAAACTTTTTTATTTCACTTATGTTGCTCTAATTAGAATAAATTACCTTTTTCTCTTCTTAAAATTTGGTCAAGAGATACGCAAAGTTTAGGTAGAGATTGTTTCAATTAAAGATTGAATTTATGTAGCACTATGTAAGCAGATTTGATATTGCATAAAAATATTGCTAGTTACCTCCGTTCAACCTTAATCGAAATAGAATCTGGGAGGCCTAACTCAATCGACAATGTTAGGTTGGATATTTTCGTACTTATGTGGGTTCGAATATGAGTTCTCTCATTTGTATGTTATGTTTGAATTTTTAGGTGTCATTTGTCATTCCGTCTATGGATAAAAAAAAAATAATCAGCCCAATCATTTTTTGTGTGTCTTTTGTTTATCATATTTTTATTCAACTTTTATGTTTGAACATCCATAATTCTGAAACACCGATTTAACATCTCATTTTCTCTTTATTTCTCTATTCCTATAGCATCACTTTCTTATCACATCTATCACACACTTTCTCTATCTCTGTCACTCATGGTGTCAAATGATGTGGGTGTGCACAAATAATTTTCATTTTTTAAATGACCAACGTAAATAATTAATTGTTAGAATAATATTTTTATCTCTCGTCCGAGTTTGAACTCGACAACTCAAACTCCTTAACCTTTAACGAAAACAATTGAGTTACCCAACCTACGATCAACAAAATAATTTTCGTCACATCACTTTAAAATGTCATTTGATTTCAATCAACTTATGTCTAACGATACTAAATAAAAGTAATCACATTTTTCACTTATTTGTAATTTTGCCACTATTAAAATTAGACATTGTTTAGTTCATAAAAGAAAGAAAGACGAGTTGCTCGCCCCACTAAGTGTGTCGTAAGTAAAGGAGTCATGTGACTCCTCTATTTAGGACAATTACATGTTTGCATGTAGTGAGAGGAGTCACATGCCCCATTGAGTGTGTTGTAAATAGAGGAGTCATGTGGCTCCTCTATTAAAGTGAGTCACTTGTTTGTCAAAATAGATGAGTCACATGTAACGCCCACTTTTTCATAATTAATATTTAAGTGATTTATGGTTTTTATTAGAATAATATGTGAATTATTATATATATATATATATATATATATATATATATATATATATATATATATATATTGGTAGAAGATATGTTAATAATATAAGTATTTTCTTAAGTGGGGGAGAAATATTGTTATTAGTAGAAATAATTAAATTAATAGGGGAAAGAGTAAGTTGTGGTGAGAAGAGCAATTAGGGAAAGAATAAAAGTCTGTAATTGGGAGAGAAAATGAGAACGCGTACAACAGAGAAAAGAAGAGAGAAAGAGGAGAAGTCAGAGAGAACCCTAAAGAACGAAGAACGCGGCTATTGGATTTCAGAAACATAATCTAAGGTAAGGGTGAGACTAACTCTCATCTTAATCTTAATATATATAAATGTTAGACAGTCTGACCTAACCCTAATCCCGCCCTTTTTGGCGGGTCTGAATATTTTTTTATGAAAAAAAGGGT
Source organism: Medicago sativa (assembly GCF_051527215.1). Taxonomy (NCBI): domain Eukaryota; kingdom Viridiplantae; phylum Streptophyta; class Magnoliopsida; order Fabales; family Fabaceae; genus Medicago; species Medicago sativa. Next base: position 64,475,999 of record NC_140751.1, on the reverse strand, counting down.
TTTTCAAGGATTCGAACCGGAGGGTTTTTCAAGGATTCGAACCGGGTACCTCTTGGCTACACTTTACAACTCTCCCCACTAAGTCACTTCCTTTTTGATTGAAATATTGTTGCTTCCAAAATTGATATACCACAATACTAAAACATTTTTTTAAAGACGCAAACGCCCTAGCGGTTCCTTTTCTGATAACAATTTCTTTTCATTTTTAATGGTTCCTTTATTGATGGCAGTATTTATTATTATTATTATTATTATTATTATTATTATTATTATTATTATTATTATTATTATTATTATTATTATTATTGTTGTTGTTGTTGTTATTATTTTCTGTCGTTTACCATATAAAAGTTCCTTTTCATATTTCTTCTTATTTCAGTTACCACATAAAAGTTCATTTTCCTTTTCATTTTTATAGAATTAACGGCCCTTGCGGTTAGGATCAGTTTCTTGGTGTATGTTTACTACGTGTTACGATATTTAAAATTGTTGATAATTTGACTGATTCCGATGATAATTTTGTCAGCCTCTTTGTTTCTCATATATTATATTACTTGAAGTTATTTATTCTGACTTTTTATTTGCAAAAATCACTACACTAGATTATAACATTACTTTGATTTCTCCCTCTGACTTTTCAAAAATGTTTACTATTTTCAATTTGTTTATTTTAGTTTTCTTTTAACATGAATGTAATCGAATATGAAGATTGAGAATAAATAAATTCAAAAACACAACCTGGTAATATTATTTGGTAAGAAAAGAAATTTAATAATTTAAATTAGTGTAATTTTTGCATTTTTTGTTGTTGTTTTTTGCAGTCGTTTCATAGGATAGTATTGAATGTACAATCAATATAATATTTATATACAAAACCCGTGCATCGCACGGGTTAGAGTCTAGTTATTAACAAGTTTTGATTCATAGAAGTGATCAATTGTTGTAGGTTTAAGAGATTGGGATTAGGTCAAAATTATTAAAAATGGAAGAATTAAGTGAATTTTGATGTAGTTTGATGTAGACAGATGTTAATTAGTCATAGAACACGTTTAGATGTTGATTGGGGATGAATTAGAGGGCTGGGAGGTGAGAATTCGTGTGCTGAGATGAGAGATGAGAGTTGTGACAGAACCCTGTTCTGTCATCGCTCGCAGCTGCGAGTGATCCTACTCGCAACTACGAGTAACCCCTTAGCTCGCAACTGCGAGCAATGTTGTACGCAACTGCGAGCTTCCCCGTTGAGCTCGCCATTGCGAGTTGTTTAGCTCGCCACTGCGAGTTAGTGCAGTACAGACCTGTTGTTATGCAAAATTGTGTCTTTTCGCCCGTATCTTTGATGAATTAGCTTCTGATGTTTATATTAGTGATGATGCTGCTAATTATGATGTTCCAGTGATGCCGTTTTGATGTAATGAGTTTTTGTGAATTATTTGTTAATTAATTTAACATTAAAAATGAAGATTGTTGCATTTAGAGTCGAGTTGTTGCATAGTCGGCGATGGGGGCTTAATGCCTGACAGGTTCTTATGACCTTAGCGATGGGGGCTTAATGCCCTGGTGGTACCACATGCATGTTGATGTTGTCTAAGTTGTTGTTGATATTGTTGTTGCATTGTAGAGTCATCATAAATTATAATAAATGATGAATGCTGTGATGATGTTGCTGCCTTGTTGTTGTTGTTGCTGTCACAATAATTATAATGATGTAAATGAAGTGAATTAAGATGAATATGCTACCTTTGAATAACTACGAAGTTGTTGGTTACTTAACCTTGTTAAATGATGTTAAATGATGATATTAATGTTAGATATATGATGTTGGTTATCTTTATGAATTATTATTTGTTAATTAATGAATGTGAAATCTCACCCCTTCTGCGTATATGTTGCCTCGACCGTGGGTAATGTGCAGGTAATAAAGACTAGCTGTGTTCGTGAGTAGACTCCTCACATCGTGTCGTCTAGGATGCTCTGATACGTAACGGGATGGGGATTGTCTGATGCTTGTTTTCCTTGTTACGTATTTTATTTAATAAATGTTGAACATTTTATGAAGACTATTTGAGATGTTAAGTTGTGGCCTTTTATGCCAAAGATTTTATGTGACGTTGCGAACTAAATTTCCGTTGCATTTGATTATTGAATTTTATAAAGACAAGTTGCTTAAATAAATAATATTTCCTATTATTATATTTGTTGAAAGTGATGTATTGATGTATGTGATGCTCAGTTATGTTGATAAACTCTGATAATTTTTATGAAATTTTTAAGTTGGGAAAACGGGGCGTTACAATTGGTATCAGAGCCTGGTCGGTCCGTCCGGCCAAGTAGTGAGTCAAGTTGTGTCGTTTTAACAGTTAGGATACCCTTATTGTGTTATTCTAATTGTTGTGTGTTGCGCAGTGAAGAAAACTGGAAGCTGCAAATCTTATCTGTTATAAGAGAACTAGAATGGCTGGAAGATATGATGCTGCGGTGGCTGCTGCCTTGGAAGCTGTGGCCCAAGCTATAGGACAACAACCAAATGCTGGTGCTGGTGTAAATGCTGACGTAAGAATGTTGGAGGCTTTCCTGAGAAATCATCCTCCCACTTTCAAAGGAAGGTACGACCCTGATGGAGCACAGGCATGACTCAAGGAGATTGAGAGGGTGTTCAGGGTTATGCAATGTACTGATGATCAGAAGGTGCGTTTTGGTACGCACATGCTAGCTGAGGAAGCTGATGACTGGTGGGTGAGTCTTTTACCTGAATTAGAGCAAGGTGGTGCAGCTATTACTTGGGCTGTGTTTAGGGGAGAGTTCCTAAACAGATATTTTCCTGAAGATGTTCGCGGAAGGAAAGAGGTCGAGTTCCTTGAGCTGAAGCAAGGAAACATGTCGGTGACAGAGTATGCGGCGAAGTTTGTGGAGCTGGCTCAGTTCTATCCACACTATACTGGAGACAATGCTGAGTTTTCTAAATGTATCAAGTTTGAGAATGGCTTGCGTCCTGATATTAAGCGAGCCATTGGTTACCAACAGATCCGTGACTTTTCTGCGTTGGTAAGCAGGTGCAGAATCTATGAAGATGATTCGAAGGCTCATTATAAGATTATGACTGAGAGGAGGGGTAAGCAACAACATAATCGTGGGAAGCCTTATAGTACTCCAGCTGATAAGGGCAAGCAAAGAGTGAATGATGAGAGAAGGCCTAAGAAGAATGAGACTCCTGCTGGGATTGTTTGTTATAAATGTGGAGAAAAAGGTCACAAGAGTAATGCTTGTGGTGCTACTGAGGTGAGAGGATGCTACCGTTGTGGTGTCAAAGGGCATACAGTTGCAGAATGCAAGCACGATGACACTATTTATTTCAATAGCGGAGGGAAAGGACATATTTCTGCTCAGTGTACTGAACCAAAGAAGGCCCCGGCCAGGGGTAAGGTTTTTGCTTTGACTGGCACTCAGACTGAGAATGAGGATCGTTTGATCAGAGGTACTTGCTATATCAATGACACTCCTTTAGTTGCTATTATTGATACTGGTGCTACACATTGTTTTGTTGCATTTGATTGTGTTTCTAAGTTGGGCCTTGCTATGTCTGATATGAATGGAGAAATGGTTGTCGAAACTCCAGCTAAGGGTTCGGTGACCACTTCTCTCGTCTGTTTATGTTGTCTTCTGTCTATGTTTGATCGTGATTTTGAGATTGATTTAGTATGTCTACCTTTGAGTGGAATGGATGTGATTCTTGGTATGAACTGGTTAGAGTACAACCATGTTCTCATTAATTGTTTTAGTAAGTCGGTGCGTTTCTCTTCTGCTGAAGAGGAAAGTGGAGCGGAGTTTTTGTCTACTAAGCAGCTGAAGCATCTAGAACGCGATGGAATCCTAATGTTTTATTTGATGGCATCCTTATCTTTGGAGAATCAAGCAGTGATCGATAAGTTACAAGTAGTGTGCGATTTCCCTGAAGTTTTTCCTGATGAAATTCCTGATGTGCCACCGGAAAGAGAAGTTGAATTTTCTATTGATCTTGTTCCGGGAACGAAGCCTGTGTCTATGGCACCTTACCGTATGTCAGCTTCTGAGTTGGCTGAGTTGAAGAAACAGTTAGAAGATCTACTTGACAAGAAGTTTATTAGACCAAGTGTTTCACCTTGGGGAGCTCCAGTGTTGCTGGTTAAGAAGAAAGATGGCAGTATGAGGTTGTGTATTGACTATCGACAGTTGAACAAAGTAACTATAAAGAATAGGTATCCACTTCCAATAATTGATGACTTGATGGATCAGTTAGTGGGTGCACGTGTGTTCAGCAAGATTGACTTGAGGTCGGGTTATCACCAGATTAAAGTAAGAGATGAAGATATGCAGAAGACGGCTTTTAGGACGCGATATGGACATTATGAATATAAGGTGATGCCTTTTGGTGTTAGTAATGCACCTGACGTATTTATGGAGTATATGAATTGCATTTTTCATGCATTTTTGGATCGCTTCGTGGTTGTGTTCATTGATGATATTCTGATTTATTCTAAGACAGAGGAAGAACATGCTAAGCATTTGAAGATTGTCTTGCAAGTGCTGAAAGAAAAGAAGTTGTATGCTAAATTGTCTAAGTGTGAGTTCTGGTTGAAGGAAGTAAGTTTTCTTGGCCATGTTGTTTCTGGTAGTGGTATTGCAGTTGATCCATCTAAAGTTGAAGCGGTATCACAATGGGAGACTCCGAAGTCAGTTACAGAGATTAGAAGCTTTTTGGGTTTAGCGGGTTACTACCGAAGACAGTGGCGGAGCCACTCACAACACTGTGAGGGCACCTGCCTGCACAATTTTTTTGGAATATATAATACTATACTTATGTATACTACTACTAAGTGGTAATTTTGAATAGTTGGTTCATGTTTTAGTTGGTTTGTTTAGTAGTAGTGCAGCTCATGACAAATATAACTCAACTCTTTAATTCTTGTCTCTCACAATAACTTGACATGACATATAATTAATTTAAGGATTGTGGTAACAAGTGTTTTTAGAGTACTTGTTAAGGAAACAAAAAATAGTAGGTTGACAATGAAATCAACAATTTTTTGACTTTTAAAAAGTTGAATTCACAACTTTTTACCATTTTCCAATACATTTTTTCTATTTTAATTCTCTTCACCAATGCCCTAAGGACACTGTTTAACATTTTTCTTAATTTAATATTGAATATTTTAGATCATAATATTTTTATAATTGTGATTTTATTTTATTTCAACAATCAATTTAACATTTTTTAGAGTACAATCAATATAACATGATAACGTAAGAAATGATTGTTATTCTGCATTTTTTCAAAAACATTCATATATTTTCATAATTTAAAAAGTGGTCGAGAATATTGTGATGTATATATATACTCTTATGAAAAAGTTAATATTTTTGATATTATATATTCGTCGAAAATTGCCCCCACGACTTAAAATTCCTAGCTCCGCCACTGACCGAAGATTTATTGAAGGATTTTCTAAGTTAGCACTTCCATTAACGCAGTTGACGTGTAAAGGTAAAACCTTTGTGTGGGATATCCATTGCGAGAACAATTTTAATGAGTTGAAGAAGCGTTTGACGACGGCTCCGATTTTGATCTTGCCGAAACCTGATGAACCTTTTGTAGTGTATTGTGATGCGTCCAAGTTGGGCTTAGGAGGTGTACTTATGCAAGATGGTAAGGTGGTTGCATATGCATCAAGACAGTTGAGAACTCATGAACGAAACTACCCTACTCATGATCTTGAATTAGCTGCAGTTGTATTTGCACTTAAGATGTGGAGACATTACTTGTATGGTTCGAGATTTGAGGTGTTTAGTGATCACAAGAGCTTGAAGTATTTGTTTGATTAGAAGGAATTGAATATGAGACAGCGAAGGTGGCTCGAATTATTGAAAGATTATGACTTTAGTTTGAATTATCATCCGGGTAAAGCTAATGTGGTTGCAGACGCTTTAAGTAGGAAGACTTTACACTTGTCGGCAATGATGGTTAAGGAGATGGAATTGCTAGAACAGTTTAGAGACTTGAGTTTGGGTTACGAAATGTCGCCAAGGAGTGTGAAATTGGGGATGTTAAAGATCAACAATGAATTTCTGGATAGTATCAAAGAGGCGCAGAAAGTAGATGTGAAGTTGGTGGATTTAATGGTTGCAAGCGATCCTGCTGTAGACAGTGACTTTAAGGTTGATGACCAAGGAGTGTTGAGGTTTCGAGGAAGAATTTGTATTCCTGATAATGATGAGATGAAGAAGATGATCCTTGAAGAAGGCCATAGAAGCAGTTTGAGTATTCATCCAGGAGCTGCTAAAATGTATCAAGATTTGAAGAAAATGTTTTGGTGGTCAGGTTTGAAGCGCGACATGGCACAATTTGTGTATGCATGTTTGACTTGTCAGAAGTCGAAAGTTGAGCATCAGAAGCCTGCTGGGTTATTGACACCGCTAGAGATTCCAGAATGGAAATGGGATAGTATATCCATGGATTTTGTGACGAGTTTGCCGAATACCAACAAAGGGAATGATGCAATTTGGGTGATCGTAGATAGATTGACGAAGTCGGCTCATTTCATTCCGATTAATATTACCTTTCTTGTGTCCCAGTTAGCAGAGATTTATGTTAGAGATGTTGTGAAGCTACACAGTGTCCCATCGAGTATTGTGTCGGATAGAGATCCGAGGTTTACATCGAGGTTCTGGAAGAGTTTGCATGAGGCCTTGGACACTAACTTGAAGTTAAGTTCAGCGTACCACCCGCAGACGGATGGACAATCGGAGAGGACAATTCAGTCGCTGGAGAATTTATTGAGAGTTTGTGTGCTTGAGCAAGGTGGAACTTGGGATAGTTATCTACCTCTGATAGAGTTCACGTACAACAACAGTTACCATGCTAGTATTGGAATGGCACCCTTCGAAGCATTGTATGGACGGAGATGCAGAACTCCGTTGTGTTGGTTTGAATCCGGTGAGAGTGTGGTATTGGGACCAGAACTTGTCCAACAGACTACCGAGAAGGTGAAGTTAATTAGAGAAAAGATGAAAGAGTCACAGGATAGACAAAAAAGTTATCATGATAAGCGCAGGAAGGATCTTGAGTTTCAAGAAGGAGACCACGTGTTTTTGAGAGTCACTCCTGTGACGGGTGTGAGACGGGCATTGAAGTCAAAGAAGTTGACTCCGAGGTTTATTGGTCCGTATCAGATTTCAGAAAGGGTCGGAACGGTTGCTTATAGGGTGGGTTTGCCACCACATCTTTCGAACTTGCATGATGTGTTTCATGTATCGCAACTTCGGAAGTATGTGCCAGATCCATCCCATGTGATTCCAAGAGATGATGTGCAGGTAAAGGATAACCTTACAATCGAGACCCTACCGGTGAGAATAGAGGATAGAGAAGTGAATAGGCTTAGAGGCAAGGAGATACCTCTTGTGAAGGTTGTTTGGGAAGGAGCAGCCGGTGAAAGTTTGACTTGGGAGTTGGTGAGTAAGATGCGGGAATCTTACCCAGAGTTGTTTGAACAAGGTACGTTTACGAGGACGTAAATATTCTAAGTGAGGGAGAGTTGTAACGCCCACTTTTTCATAATTAATATTTAAGTGATTTATGATTTTTATTAGAATAATATGTGAATTATTATTATATATATATATATATATATATATATATATATATATATATATATATATTGGTAGAAGATATGTTAATAATATAAGTATTTTCTTAAGTGGGGGAGAAATATTGTTATTAGTAGAAATAATTAAATTAATAGGGGAAAGAGTAAGTTGTGGTGAGAAGAGCAATTAGGGAAAGAATAAAAGTCTGTAATTGGGAGAGAAAATGAGAACGCGTACAACAGAGAAAAGAAGAGAGAAAGAGGAGAAGTCAGAGAGAACCCTAAAGAATGAAGAACGCGGCTATTGGATTTCAGAAACATAATCTAAGGTAAGGGTGAGACTAACTCTCATTATTAACAAGTTTTGATTCATAGAAGTGATCAATTGTTGTAGGTTTAAGGGATTGGGATTAGGTCAAAATTATTAAAAATGGAAGAATTATGTGAATTTTGATGTGGTTTGATGTAGACAGGTGTTAATTAGTCATAGAACACGTTTAGATGTTGATTGGGGATGAATTAGAGGGCTGGGAGGTGAGAATTCGTGTGCTGAGATGAGAGATGAGAGTTGCGACAGAACCCTGTTCTGTCATCGCTCGCAGCTGCGAGTGATCCTACTCGCAACTGCGAGTAACCCCTTAGCTCGCAACTGCGAGCAATGTTGTACGCAACTGCGAGCTTCCCCGTTGAGCTCGCCATTGCGAGTTGTTTAGCTCGCCACTGCGAGTTAGTGCAGTACAGACCTGTTGTTGTGCGAAATTGTGTCTTTTCGCCCGTATCTTTGATGAATTAGCTTCTGATGTTTATATTAGTGATGATGCTGCTAATTATGATGTTCCAGTGATGCTGTTTTGATGTAATGAGTTTTTGTGAATTATTTGTTAATTAATTTAACATTAAAAATGAAGATTGTTGCATTTAGAGTCGAGTTGTTGCATAGTCGGCGATGGGGGCTTAATGCCTGACAGGTTCTTATGACCTTAGCGATGGGGGCTTAATGCCCTGGTGGTACCACATGCTTGTTGATGTTGTCTAAGTTGTTGTTGATATTGTTGTTGCATTGTAGAGTCATCATAAATTATAATAAATGATGAATGCTGTGATGATGTTGCTGCCTTGTTGCTGTTGTTGCTGTCACAATAATTATAATGATGTAAATGAAGTGAATTAAGATGAATATGCTACCTTTGAATAACTACGAAGTTGTTGGTTACTTAACCTTGTTAAATGATGTTAAATGATGATATTAATGTTAGATATATGATGTTGGTTATCTTTATGAATTATTATTTGTTAATTAATGAATGTGAAATCTCACCCCTTCTGCGTATATGTTGCCTCGACCGTGGGTAATGTGCAGGTAATAAAGACTAGTTGTGTTCGTGAGTAGACTCCTCACATACGTAACGAGATGGGGATTGTCTGATGCTTGTTTTCCTTGTTACGTATTTTATTTAATAAATGTTGAACATTTTATGAAGACTATTTGAGATGTTAAGTTGTGGCCTTTTATGCCAAAGATTTTATGTGACGTTGCGAACTAAATTTCCGCTGCATTTGATTATTGAATTTTATAAAGACAGGTTGCTTAAATAAATAGTATTTCCTATTATTATATTTGTTGAAAGTGATGTATTGATGTATGTGATGCTCCGTTATGTTGATAAACTCTGATAATTTTTATGAAATTTTTAAGTTGGGAAAACGGGGCGTTACATCACATACCCCACTAAGTGTGTTGTAAATAGAGGTGTCAAATGCCCCACTGAGTGTGTTGTATGCATGCGCTTCTTACTTGTGCCTAGGTTGTTCAAGTGTGGTGTGAAGCGAGTTTATAGATTATTCTAGAACACACTTTAAGTAATTACGATGATATGGCAGCGATTGTGTTTAATATATTGCAAAAACTCCAACCGTCTCAATGCACTCTTTTTGCAACCATCCTTTGAGTTTATGGAAGCCCCAAAATTTAAAATTATGGCAACATTTAATGAAACATCTTCACAAGTTGTTGAGTGAGTTGTGCACATGTTAGAAAGATTGGAAGCTTTCACAGCATTCCCAGCCAAGACCAAGTCGTACGCACATTATCAGATGGCAGAGACCTGCTCCATGTAGACTTAATGTATTGTTGATGCCTCCTTTTCTTCTGATCAAAATAAGGTTCGTATTGACATGTGTATTCGTGATGCCGACGGTTGTTATGTTCTTACAAAAACAACATGATTCTTTCCATTATGTTCGGTGGATATAGGTGTAGCACTAGGTCCTTATCAAGCTCTGCAGTAGGTAATTGATTTGGGTTTTGACAATATGAATTTTTCACTTGACTCCAAAGTAGTGGTCGATGCTTTCAATAGTGGCAGTAACAATAACACCGAGTTTGGAAGCATTATTTAGCAGTGTAGGCAATTGTTTTGTGATCCTTTTCACAATTCTATGGTTGAGTTTAGCCGAAGGCAAGCAAATAAGATCGCTCATGAGTTAGCAAGGAAGCCCTATTAAACACTTGCTTCCACTTGTTTATTGATGGACTGTCATGTATCTCTGACTTATTATCTAATCGAATTGCTTTCGGTTTTAGTCCGCTAAAAAAAAAGAAAAGAGAGATAGAGGACAGAAGGATAGAAGAGTATGTAATTAACAAAATCTGAGAATATAGAAAAAAGTATTTTTATGAAGTTACATAAATATTCATAGAAAACAATAAATGTATCGTGATCTTGATTTCAATCTTTATCTTTATTAAAAAAAAATATAAAGCTTTCGTAGGTAATTTTTTTACAAATTTCAAACAACATGCATTGTTGTCACAAATATTTTTTTGTACAAAGTAAGGATTGGGCAATATTATTTTTATTCTTTTTGGTTTATAAAGTAGTCTTAGGTACCGTTTGGCTAGGCTTTTTTACGGTCTAAAAGCTACTTTAAAACAAAGTTAAAATAAAGTTCTTTAAGAAAGAAGCTAAAGCTGTTTGTTTGTTTTTTTTATTTCTTTTAGTTTTAAAGCTATTTTTAAGTTAAAAGTTGTTTGGCAAAATATTATACAAAACTCTTAATTTATTATTTTTTTGGTGGTGTCCGGGGTTCGAACCCCGGACCTTGCATATATTTATGCACTGTTCCTATCAACTGAGCTAAGTTCACTAGAACAAAACTTTGAATTTATTCTTTCAAAAAAAACTTTGAATTTATTATGAATTTAAATAATAAATAAAAAAATGTTTAGAATATTTTTTGAGCGGAAATAATATTTAAAATATAAAAGATATTTTTGTTACAAATACTATATTTACTCAATGACGTTTATTTTGTGTAGCATGAATACAAATTCGTAAAGGACTTGTTAAATATTTGAATAGGAGAAATAATTTAAGGAGGCTCAAATAATAACATAAATAATATCAAAATAGTTGATTTTTTCTTTTCCAATTGTACTCTATAACAAATTTCTTTATAAGAAGACTATATTTTTGGTGTCACTCAAAAAGACAAGAATTTATATTATATTTATTACATTGTAGGTGTCATTAAAAAAGATATGTTTAATTTTTTTTTAATAAGAAAAAGATATGCATAATTTGTTGCATTATATTGCAAAATATATATAAGTATAATTTTTTTAGGCATCTATACTTGTACTTTTAATTGAAATCAAAATTTTATAAAAATAATTATATGCATTATGCAACACTAAAAATAAATTATACGCATTAGCGTAACAAAAAAACTGACAGACAAACATAAAGTATTACTCTAAACGCTAATGTGTGTTTGTGTATATATTTGCGAGGTTGAAGAAAGGAAGTAAAAATATTTGTGAGGTTGTGATGATTAAACGATATTGAAATTAAATATATATGTGATAAAAAGATAATAAAATTCTTTAAAAAAAGATAATAAAATTAAATGGACCCTCCTTCAAAAAAAATTAAATTGATTGTTTCAAAAAATAAAATAAAATAAAATTAAATAAAAAAAACAAATTGAAATATAATATTAAAAAATAAAAGAAAAGGTTGCTACCGTGAGAAGAGGTGTTTGTGAAATAAATTGCCGAGAAATAGTTTTTTGAAGTAGCATTCAACAACTTTTGGTAAAAGCTCATTCCATTCAATTTTATGCATTCTAAAAAAAGTACTTTTTTTAAAAGGTACTTTATTGATATTGTGTTTGGCCTAGCTTCTCCTACAAAATGTAGAGAAGCTGAAGAAAAGCCGGGCCAAACAGTACTTAGGCCTCGATAAAACAAGTACTAAGAGCTTGACAAAATCATAATTTTTTGTCCCTCACTAAATTACGGAAAAACTTTTTGTCGTAACTACAAACTGCCAAAAACATCAAAATACCATCTCATCATAAAAATTAGGGTTAATTGTTGAAAACTTGAAATTCATCATGTAATATACGCAAAGTTTGAAAAATAACCCTGTAAAAACAAAAACACATCTTCTAGCCTTATGATTTGAAATTCTTCTTCTTTTTGACCATGTAATATACGCGAAGTTTAGAAAAGTGAATTAGAGGTTGAATGTTTTCATCATTTTATGCGGGCATGTTTAGGACGTTAAAATATAGTTTTTCTTATTAAATTAGAATTTTCTGACAAGGGGAAAATTAATTATGAATTTTTAAAAGGGTCAAAAACTAAAAAAAACGGAAAACTTGAGCCAGAAATCAAATTTTAAGTTGATTATTTATAGAGACATCTATCAAAACTCAGAAAGGATATGAAAAATTTCATAGCATTCATAAGACGTCTCGATTTATTTTGAATTTTCAACTAACACGTGCAAAATAGCAATTTTGTTTCGAGAAGCATATACTCACGGGTTAAATTTTATTCCCTAATTTCGTAGGCATGGTTAAGACATCATAAAAATCTTCTCCATGAAAAGGAAGGATGAATTAATTATAAATTCTTTAAGTAATTCTCAATTATGGGAAAATGAAAATTCATTATTAATCCTTCATTCTGTTGGAAAATTCTAATTTCTTGTGAAAAGTCATATTTTCAAGGTCAAAAATAAAAAGAATCTCAAATTACATGGATAGAATATTTGTTTTCATTTTTAAGACTTTGCGGATATTATAGGGTCAATTTGAAGACTGGTCATATTTTGAAGACTAGTTATTTGATTGAATTTGTAATTGATTGAAATTAATCTGTCAATCAGAGTGAAACGAACACCGCACCTAGGCTCGATATCAACAAACACCCCAACAAGAAGAAGAACAAACCAACATTGCATCGAGACGACAAAATAACCAAACAAAAAACATATATCTATGTTAAAATCACTTATTTGGATTGAAAGATAGAGGAAAAAGATGAAGATCGGTGATATTTGGTCAAAAAAGATCCAAAAACCACCCCTCATTAATAAGCACAAATGTGTTAATTTGTATCATTTGTTTTGAAAATTAGTCTTCTCATTATGAAATTGGTCATTCATTACATTAGCGGTCGTTAACTGCGCTTGACATTTTTCAACAATTGACTGCCACTGGCACTTTTAAGATCGAACGAATCGAAATAAAAAGTGATTGAGCCGATCTTAAAAATACAAACTGTAGTTAACTGCCTTTGAAAAATGCCGAGTGATAATTAATTGTTGCGGTTGATGTAGTGAATAAGCAATTTCGTAAGTGAGAATATTAATTTTTTCTAAAACAACTACTGAAAAAGGATCAAAGCCCACCAGGGCCCAGATCAACAATACACAAAAGAATCAAGAAAGGGGTTTTTTTTTCTATCCACACCCGCTTTGGAATGAACAACACGTTTTTTAACAAGAGAGTGGGCCAGATTATTACTCCCACATTTAATTAAAATTTCCATTTGTATATATGAATGTTTTTATAAGTTACTTTTTATCTTTCAAGACACTTATTATTACACCAATAAGAATGTCACTATCACACCAATAAGTATTTTCTGTCAAAAAAAAATGTCATTATCACAGCTTGTACTGAAAAAAGGACAAGGCCATTACATACACACACACACCACGAAAGAGAAGTAAAGGACAAGAATACCAAGCAAGGAAAAACACAAAATTGCCCCTAAACTCAATTAAAATGGCACGTTGTTTGTTTTGAAAATTACTAGCAGCAAAGGATACATCTGGGTTTTCACACATTCCCCGTTCATTCTCCCTTCCTGTACAAAAGGATGCTCTAGTGAATTTTCCCCTTAACATGCTACTGTTGTACTACAAATTTTGTTGCCAACAACGTAGCCTTTGCAAAGAAAGTAACCATTTTTTTTTTTTTAAAGTTGAGTGTGATACCCATGATGAAGGAACAAGCATTGGAAGATACTATTATGGAGGTGAAGGAAGATCACATGGTTTCACCTGCTGGTGACAGTGCACCAACTCTTAGAATCGCCCATTTTCTGAAACCAATTGCAAATTCAATTCATGAACCAGCTTTTGAGTTTAAACAATCATCACCATCTTCTGTTTTTGAGCCAAAGGAGTGGCCTTTGAAAATCAACTTCACTGGGTGGCGCCACCCACACTTGAAATGGATTAGGTGGGTTGATCAACTTAAACTCAAATATGAAACAGTGTGGAAGAAAGTTGGCATCTATGAAGCTATAATTAGTACCAAGTGCCGTATAAAGAAAAATCATGACTTGCTATACGGGGTTGTTGAGAAATGGTGTTGTGACACAAATACCTTTGTGTTTGCCTTTGGTGAAGCAACTATTACTTTGGAGGATATCATGGTTTTAGGGGGTTATCCTATTATTGGTGATCCTGTTTTCACTTCACTTGAAGACCAAGAAATGAGAGAGGTGGAAAAGAAACTGATCCTTGCAGGAGAGCAACTTAAGAGTAAACACGGTAAGGCTAGAATACCATTATGGATGGATAGTTTCATTGATAAAGGTAGTGAAATTGAACATGAAGCATTCCTTTCTACTTGGTTGTCGGTTTTTGTTTTTCCTCATCTAATTTTGGTGAAAAGTTGTTTGTTTCCTATTGCTGTTCATCTTGCTAGAGGGAATCCGATTGCTTTGGCACCGGCTGTTTTAGCTAGCTTATATAAGGATTTAAGTTTGTTTAAGAAAACACTTGTTGATTTGAAAAAGATTTCTGTTGGTGGTGATAGATATCCTTTGGAAGTTACTCTTCAATCACCCTTTTACTTGGTTCAAATTTGGGTGTGGGAGAGGTTCAAAAATTTACAACCACAACCCAATGTGATCAACCGAGGAGACCCTTTGTTGTTTAGGTGGCGTAAGGTTCAGATCTTGAAAATTGACAATGTTAAGTGGGCACTAGACTCGGCTGTTGATGATTTTCTTTGGCGTCCTTATGTTAGATATGCCGATAAGTGTGGATTGTTTTATCCAAATGATGAAATTTCAGTACCATTTAAGAAAGATTTGGTTGATGAACAAATGCTCTCATTTGTTATATGTTTGAGAGTTTCTGAGCTTGTTGGATTTGACTCTATAGAACAGTATCTGCCACATAGAGTTGCTATGCAATTTGGAATGGATCAAGATGTTCCGAGTGATGTGCCTCGTTTCAATGAGACTAAAGACATTGCTTGGAAAAACTACTGTAGACGCATATCTGATAGGAGTTTGTATTTCCCATCGAGATTTTTTGAGGCAGACGTTACTGCCCGTTATGCAAGGTGGTGGAAACAATCAGTATTGGGTCGCGATGATTTTGTTATGAAAATTGTGCAGAAGAAACGAAGTGCAAGTTCAAGGAAACATAGAGCTCGTGTAGGAAAAGCTAACACAAGTGGTAATGATGTTAGTGTTCCACCTGGTTTTCCTCCCAATCTTGTTGACACTCTTATTTTTGGAAAATTTTGTGATTATGGTTCCAAAACTAAAACTAGGAAGGTTGCTGATTTTTATGCTGATGTTCCTTATGAAAATGCTGTTCATAATTGTTTGAAAGCTGATGAAAATATTGATGCTGATGTTGAGGATTGTAAGCCAATGTTGATACAGTACAAGTGTGGTGGCAAAATCCATGAATCTAAGCATTTATTGGACCAATGTTGTTCAGCCTCTTCAGCATATTATGAAAAGATATTACCACTGAAAAGGCCAGTTTCAGTAGATAACATTGAACTTTCAATAGAGAGTTTGGAGGAGGATTCTGAAGATGCAAATGAGAGCAAACAAGCAAGGATGTCTAATGACAGAGTCTGTTTATCTGAGACTCAAGGTGAAAGCAAACACTTTTTTATCACAAAAAAAGTCTCTGCGTCCAACAATGTAACTGTTGTACCGAAAGATCCTTCAGCTCAAGCAGAAGCTAAAGAAGCGGTTGAAGAAAAAGGAAAGAAAGAAAGTGATCATGAAGTTGTGGTTTTGTTAAAAGAGCTATACTTGAAGAACCAAGAGGAACTCAGGCATCTGGCAAGACAACAAGAAAAGATGTTTCAGTTAATAGATTTGAAGGAGAAGAGGGATGAAGAGTTGAAGCAACTCCTCACTAGAGTTCTAAAGAATCAACAACCACCGTCATCTTTTTCTTAAAACTTCATTTTGTTTTTGAATTCTCTTCCTGAAAATCATGACAGTGGCGCTCTTTTCGTACTGTCGATTTTGTTGATAACTACTAAGGAAGGAGAAAGTAGTATTAGTTTTAATGAGTTATGATATATATTTTTATCAACTGATATGCTATGTATATATTATCAACACTTGAGCTTCCTATCTGAAGTGAAGCATATCTCTTTCCTAATTTTAACAAGAGTAATTTAATGTAGCTTTTATTTCTCTTATACATCCAAAACACAAATTCTCAAATCTTAAATCTGCTTGAGAAAAAATTAGAATGGATCTAGAACCTCTGCTATAGATTTGTTTTTGCATCATCTTTAATTTTTCTCATGATTTCTGCTGTTTCGTATAATAGTGCCTTTTTTCTTGTATAACCTGTGCTACATAAAATCTTTCATTGATAGTAATTAGTAGGGGTGAGTAAATGTGAAGGGACTGAACTTGGAGTCTGTTATGTAGATCATGGCAATATTGAAGTCAATGACGATATCAATTTTGTTATATGAAGAGCATAATCTATAGTATCACTTTTTTCTGTTGACTAAAATAGTTTTAGGAGCATATTTTGCATTTGCTTTGTTGAGAATGAAAGGTGATATATGATTCTTCCGTATCACTGGTGTGGCAGGTTCTAATGTGTTTAATTTTGTTTCCCTTTTCGTGAAAACTATTTCGCTAGCATCATTATCATTCTCATTCCAATTTCAAACTTCTGTCAAAAGAATATGTAACTCAACTAACCTCCTCATCTGTTGTTTTCTTAATTGCTTATCTATTTCTTAGGTTAATCATGGTGTAATTTCTGGTTTAAATATTGTTTTACATCAGATGAAAAAGCATTTATTATTTATCAAATAGAAGTTCATGTAGGTTAAGCCTTTATTGATGTTATACTGTTGCTTGCCAAAGGTACTAGAAACACCATTTTTAAAGCCTATTTGCCAAGGGTACTAGATGCATTAGGTAAATGTGATTCTCCCAACATGACCTTGACACAAAACACTGAGCGTGAGGATAACATAGTTGAAACAACATAGCAGAAGAGGGTAAATGTCTTTGTATGATTTTTTTGATCAAGGATTTCAGGTCTGGGGCCATTTAGAAATTTATATCTTTTATTCTTATTGTAGAAAGATGTAAATGCAAGAAATGATTCAATTATTGTTTACTCTGAAAGTGTAATGTCAGGTAGTTGTTAAGTCCCTGAAGTGTGCAGTGCAGTGTAACTAATTTTGGATACCTGCACTATACTATAAGATCAGGGACTTATCTATAGCAGCTTTTATACCTGCACTGTATGAAAGTTGCTACATTACAGGACTTAACAACTTTTCTGGTAATGTAGCAACTAAAGTGTAGTGAAGAGTGCGATTCTATTTCTCAGAAAAGTGACAAGTGTGCTTCAATATGTTTAGAGTTGGATTAGA
Source organism: Medicago sativa (assembly GCF_051527215.1). Classification (NCBI taxonomy): domain Eukaryota; kingdom Viridiplantae; phylum Streptophyta; class Magnoliopsida; order Fabales; family Fabaceae; genus Medicago; species Medicago sativa. Next base: position 64,458,411 of record NC_140751.1, on the reverse strand, counting down.
ATACTTTTGTTTAATCATGGTGTTTATGTTTCGATGTTGCTAATTTAACTTGCGGTTCGAATATCGATGAAAAATCACTTTCAACTAGAGCTATTTCATTTGTTCCGTCAACAAATTTGACGACTAAAATTTTAAACGACCAAGATGTAAAAGACCAAATATTAAACAAAATTTTAGTAGATACTTAAGTCGAAAGGATGAAATTTTATAATGAATTATAATATATTTAAACCAAAAGGAGACCATGAAATTAAAATGAGATGATAAGGTGTAGCTGCTGTGATTCAGTTGAAGCCGACGATACATATTGCTTCCTCCAAGTTTTGTAATTCATCTTACATCGGCTGAAAATCAAAACCAAAAGTAAAGTAAAAGGACAAAAACATCATCAAGTGACAAAGAATTTTTCACAAATGAAATGAAGTAAATATGAATTTTTCAAACTTTAAAAAGTTCATGATAAAAGTGATGAAAATTTGGACCTAGAAATTATATTTTGAGTTTAGCAAGATCTAAAACTTTATTGAAAAAATTGAGAGACTAAAACATGCCAATTTCTTTTTATGAAGACTTAATAAGGATAATTTAGTAAAAACATTTTTCTCTCTCTTTCATTTTTTTTCTTCTCTTTTTCATTTATACACTTGTTTTAATCTTTATGAAAAACTTAAATGAGTCACTCCTTAAGTAATATAAAAAGTAGCCTTTTCTACTTCATGTCCATTCTTTGTAGATTTAGAACATATCAAAGATTGATGAATTTTATCTATCCCATTCCATACTCATGCTTCTTTTCCATTATTAATTATGTCTAACTAATCACAATATAATATATTTGTTATTAAATCACCTATTCTTAAAATCTGGAAGTTATTAGAAAAGTACTACATGTAGTAAAGGGCAATTTGGGTTTCTATCCATTTACATTTTATGCCCACTATGCCAATTTTTGTGCCACACTGTCACGACGTACCTTACCTCCAAAGTTTGTTACGCTGCAATGGTCAAATGAAGCACACCACCACTCTGAAAATAAAAATAAAAATCGTTAAAGATCATAGCATTTTTTTCTTCTTCTTCATAACCAACCATGAATCATCAAGAACCATCCGAAGATACCATCATGGAAATGAAGGAAAGTTTCATGCTTTCGTTTCACCAGCTGGTCATACCAAACCAACATTCAGAAATGCGCATTTTCTTAAACCTATTGCAAACTCCATTCATGAGTTTAGCCTTAAACCTATTGCATCATCATCTTCTTCTTGTTCTGTTTTCAAACCAAAGGAATGGCCTTTGAAAATCCGTTTCAACGGGTGGCGCTACCCACACACGAAATGGGTTAAGTGGGTTGATCAACTTAAACCCAAGTATGAATCAGTGTGGAGAAAAGCTGGCATCTTTGGACCAATAATGAGCACTAAAAGCCGCATAATGAAAAATCAAGACTTGGTTTATGGGGTTTCTGAGAAATGGTGTAGTGAAATAAATACATTTGTTTTTCCTTTTGGTGAGGCAACAATCACTTTGGAGGATGTCATTGTTTTGGGAGGCTACTCTCTCTTTGGTTATCCTGTTTTTACCCAACCTGATGATCCGGAGATGAGAGACGTGGAAAACAAGTTGAAACTTGCAAGAAAGAAACTTTGGCAAAGTAAAAAAATTATGCCTACCACATCAATATGGATGGATATTTTCATTTATAATGATAGTGAAATTGAACATGAAGCATTTCTTGCTACATGGTTGTCAATTTTTGTTTTTCCTAGTAAAACCATGTTGGTGAAAAGTTGTTTGTTTCCTATTTCTGTTTGTCTTGCTAGAGGGAATCTTGTTGCTTTGGCACCGGCTGTTTTGGCTAGCTTATATAAGGATTTAAGTTTGTTTAAGAAAACAATTGTTGATTTGAAAAAATGTCCTGATAGATTTTCCTTGTTGTTGGAGGTTAATGTACAATCACCCTTTTACTTGGTTCAAGTTTGGGTTTGGGAAAGGTTCAAGAATTTGCAGCCACAACCCAAATTGATCCGTAATGGAGACCATGTATTGTTGAGGTGGCATAAGGTTATGGCTTTGAAAGTTGACAATGTGAGGTTGGCATTAGATTCAGCTACCAATGATTTTATTTGGCGTCCTTATGTCGGTATGCAGATAAGTGTGAAGTGTTTTATCCAAATGATGAAACTTTGGTACCATTTAAGAAAGATTTGGTGGATATACAAATGCTCTCATTTGTTAAATGCCTAAGAGTCTCTGAGCTAGTTGGATTTTAGTCTATCGAGCAATATCTACCACATAGAGTTGCTATGCAATTTGGAATGGATCAAGATATTCCTAGTTATGTGTCTAGACTAAATGGGATGGGACCATAGCCATTGCTTGGAAAAATTACTGCAGACCCTTATCTAATACATGTTTATATTTTCCATCTAGAATTTTTGAGGCTGGTGTTGCCGCGCGTTATGTCAATTGGTGGAACAAATCGGTATTATGTCCTCAGGGTTTCGTCAACAATGTTGTGCCGCAGAAAAGATGTGCAAGTTCATCAAAATGTAGATCTCATGCTCAAATTCCACCTGAGTTTACTCTTCCCAAACTTGTTGGCTGCACAGTTACTATTGTAGAATCCTTTGTTGATGGTGCAAAAGCTAGCAAGGGTGGTAATATTGCTGCTGCTGATGTGCCGTCTGGTTCGGTTCCTAAACTTTTGAAAACTGTGTACTCTGAAAAATGTGTTGAGGATGGTTCGAAAACTAGCAAGAGTGGTAATATTGATGATGATGATGATGTTCCGTTTGGTTCTATTCCTAAATTTTTGAAAAAAATCTGTTGATGGTGGTTTGAAAACTAGCAAGGGCGGTAACATTGCTGATGATGATGTTCCGTCTGGTTCTATTCCTAAACTTTTGAAAATTATGTACCATAGTCACATAATTCGTGTAATCAAGGGAGAATTGCGAATTGGTACGTGAGTACTGAATTCAGGTACTTCGGCGTATTGGTACGCACAAACCAGCGAACCAAGAGTACCAAAGCATGGTTACCGCTGATTGGTTGAAAAAAAGGTTTAGACTACAAAATAAATATAAAATGAATCACCATGAGTTGAGGACTGAGTGAGAAGAACAGGAACAAAGAGTGGAGAGTGAGAAACTTGGTAGAAGATGATAAAATTTGGGTTATTGTGGAAATTTGGGTTATTGTGGAAATTGGACTTTTCTCTTGTTGGACCATTTTTTTATATTGGACTTTGCTGCATTTGGCCAAAAGAATTTTGAATTGCTAACTCTGCAGAAAATAATAATATAAGTGTATGACCTAATGATTTATTTAAGAAGTAAACTCTTTTCTTTTTTAACTAAACTACTTTTTTTTAGAAAATCTATAAATATATTTTTTGTAATTAAAAGTTTTAGTAAAAAAAATACTTTTTTTTATAGCTCACTATATTTATTTAGGTATTATTAGTACTACGAACCGGAACGTACCGAAGCTGTATACCCCTATACGTACCGAATTCTTCTCCTGTCGCGTACCGCGAACCCGTACCCGTACCGCGTCCGCGAATTATGTGACTATGTTATGTACTCTGAAGAATCTGTTGATGATGGTTTGTTAGCTGAGAAAAATGTTGATGCTGATGCTACTTTGATATTTGTTGAGGATTGTAAGCATGTCTTGGAAGATGTTGTGTTTAAAGATGGAAATGAGATCAAAGAAGCAAGGCTGTCAAGAGATACAATCTGCCAGTCTGAGACTCAAACTGAAAGCTATAGCTATTTACTTGAAGCATGTGTAGCAGAACTTGAATGTAGAATTAGCCGACTCGAGAAAGTACATGCAGAATTGAAGATGGCAAGGTTCCGCCTTAGCTGAAAACATTATTAGGTCATCAAACTAAAACCTTATTGCTTGTATACATATGTTACTTACTTTCATTTTCTATAGTATACTCTACTAATAGCATTGAAAGTGATTTTAAATTCATATCAATTATGTAAAATCTGTGAAATTATCATTAGCACTTTAGAACCTATGGAGTGTTCTTTTATCGGCTGGTCCAAATCTGTAAAATCTGAGGTAGCCGCTGGCACATTCAGCTATTTGTGTCTAAAAGTTATGATCATTCCAAATTATATAATTCTCGGTTTTGAAGTTTTGGTGTGTTCTTTTGTGGCTTGACAGAATGGAGGGAAGGTAATGCAATGGCTGGTATTTTGCATCAAAACATGTAAGATGAAGTTTAATGATCAGATTATTCCATTATGAAATAATTACCTGATTTTCATATTGAAATATTCTGTTACTTTATTTCTCAATATGCACTATTTTCATTTTCTTTGTTTATAGAAAATTGAAAAAAATATATAAAATTGTTACAATATAATGTTTTCCTTTAATTTATATCAATAAATTAATCTTAAAAGGAAGGATTTAAACCACAAGTCAAGTATTACATCAACCAAATTCTCTTTCTTATACTATGTTGAGGAAAAAGGCTGTTCATTAAGGTTGTGAGTAACATCATAACTAAGTACTGTGTTATACTGCAGGTTGTTGCCTTGAAGCAACTTGACAGAAATGGATTTCAAGGGAACAGGGAGATTCTTGTAGAATTTTGATTTGGAGTTTTTGATTTTGATTTGGAAGAAGTAAAGATGGAAAAGGTTGGTGACAGTTGAAAATATCATTATACTGGTTAAGCTACATGACAAGAATGTTAAAAAAGAAGACCAAATGAAACATGAACTTTATTAGGATATTAATTTTGGTACTTTGTTATGCTGTTACTTGATTTATTGTGTTGGTTTGGTAGAACATGCAAGTGGGTATTATATGCATGGTGGTTTGACAAAATGGTTGAGTTGGCTTCTAATTTTATGAATCTATAGTCCATAATATTTCAATTTGACATTCTGGTTCCACTAGTGGTTTGTATCAATGTCACGGCATTTTTCTTTATGCCTGATTAATCCACTTTCATTAGGCTTTATGTATCATACATATTTTTTCCAAAGTAATTTAAGACATTACTACTAAAGTCTTCTTACTCAGAAAATAAGTTGAAAAGAAAAAGCATATAACATTTCCTTATTAAAAATGTGTTTAATACAAAGAGGCATCTCAACCAAGATTTTGAAACTAGCTAGAGATATGATCGCCTCCGCTAAAGCAAGAGCAACCTCATTCGTTTGTCTCCTAACACACTCAACACTAGAGTATTCATAATAAGTGGAAAACAAAGTATTACAACGACGAATAATATCATCAAACTCCATAACATCGTGCGTTTGGGGGGAAAAATGTCAACAACCAAGTTTGAGTCTAATTTAAAATCATTTGGTCTAAAACGTAACTTGTGAACCCATTTAATCGTCGATAGTAGACCAAAAGCATCTCTCACCTGAACTACACAAATATGTGACCACAATTTAGTTTTAACCAACGCAAAATAAGCATCTCTCACCTGTGTTATTTTTAATTATTTTATTTAATGTGTTGTAAGCTTATGATTGGCTGTTTGTAAATATGATGTGTTAGGTTCGCTTCTATGCAAGTATTTCTCCCAATGATTCACATTGTTGGAATGCACATCATCAACTAACATTTTACCTTTTAATAACCCAAAGTTGTGATACACTTAAAATCAACACAATTAATTTATTTTTCTTTATTTTTTTTGTTTTTTTAAGGATTTATTTTTTTGTTATTATCTCCATATTTAAACCAAACGGGTTCAAAATGTCACAGAACGTTACCTTACCCGCCAAATTTCAACTCTCTCTCTCTCTCTCTCTCTCTCTCTCTCTCTCTCTCACCAAACAGGTTCAAATCCGCTACTATTCAATTGCGACAAGTTTTGCTATTAGAATGGTTAAATTTTGTGGAAGACGCTGTGAAGAACGGTTTTCACGCAGTTGCAGTGAAGGTAACGAGTTTTGCATATGTCGTGTTTGTGATAATGTGTAACTCGTGATATAGCTTATTTGATGCTTTTTTTCTGAAACGGATTTGTTAGTTTTGAATAAATTAAAATGATTGAATCCATTATGATAATATAACTGTTTGAAATTTGAGTTTCTTTTGTTTTTTGTATGCTTAATTAGTAATTAATTACTGTTTGGTGAATTGGAACTTGGAAATAACGATGTTCAAAAGCTTGGAAGAGACGCGATTCCTGATAATTTGTAGGCTAATACTATCACTGAGATTACCAGGCTCAGAAATTTTGCACTGACATCAATTACTTCACAGTCTGGTATATCTCCATTCATTTTCATCGAACATTCAAATGCTGTTTATTGCACTGGCAAGCAGGTTTAACTACGTTACGTACTCGTCATTTTCAGAATACGCTATTCAAAATTTGAGGAGAATAGTTTCTAATCAATGACTTGATCTAATATTTTTGTTGCAATCTTTGTAGCACCGACACTTCAGATTGAAGATGAGGATACATTCAATTATTCTATTTTCTAAAATTATAACCAGTATTGACGTTTCAGTGTCGCGCCTTGTGTCCGCATCTGTGTTATTGTTTCGTAGGTTGCAACAAGGTGCCAAAATTCCGTGGAAGTGTGTCCTTTATGCTGTATTTGGTTAGACCAGAATGCCCTGGCTTGACCTTAAAAGAATTTTTTCTCAGATTTACTAATAGTAATGTGCTTATAGCTTCAATCTTGCACAATACTCATAGATGTCATAAGAATGTTTCCATTTATTCAATGTCAATATGCTGGACAGCCTTGTTAGTTACATTATTGGATGGTCATCTCCTTGTTCTTTTGCTGTTTTTGTTTTATGATTTATTTTCTTAGACTTGTCATTTTTCGTTGTTTCTATGTTATTTAGTGCTCTATAGTTTGTTGATAGTAAAATCCATTGGAGCTTCTATCTCTAACTCTTTATGTGTGCGTATGAAAGGCCGTGCAATATGAAGCAATAAACTTCTTTGGTGGGATATTTTGGGGATATAATGTGCTAATTGTAATATTTTTCTCCTGAGTGGCTAACTTATGGACATGTATAATTTATCTTTAAGGTTGGTGTTTGTATTCTTTCAAGAATGGGATTTGTGCATTCTAATTATTAATTGCTGCACTACAAATGATGTTTTTTCATATCAGTTCAGGTGCAAGCAGCAGAGAGTGCCTAGAAAGGAAAACAAGAGAGCAGCAAAAGTTGGACTTACCCTAGTCAACATGAGATCTCCTCTGCATCCCTCTTCACGTCTAGGACTAGACAACTTGTGTGTAGAGTTTTCCAGACTGGACATTGGTAAGTGACCCAGAAATCGGGTGGCCCAACAACATATAAAGGATATGCTTTGATACCATATCATCTAATAGGAACCAGAGAGGATGAACAAAATATACTAATGTTGAACAATAAATTCTCTCACAGCAGATAATGAACTTTCAATTTGATAGGCCAAACCGCAAGTGCACGGTCTATCGAAGTAATAGTAGTAAAAGAGTATCGTTCCGCTAGGGAGTTATGAATTCGATTAACTTTTTAGAGAATGATTAGAAAAGAAGAAAGATTATAAAAAGGGAGGTTTAATTGCTGAAGGTAAATAACAATAATAATAATAAAAGAGCCTTGGGATTATTGGTTCATCATAACAACGAATCTTTTCACAAGCAAGCCTTAAACTTATAATTATGCGTTAATCTTAATTTCTAAGGACAAGTTTCTCTTTAGCATATCACAGCTTCTCTCGAAGTCAGTGAGTGTATCCCTCCAACAACCACACCTATTCTCATGGGTGATTGCCTTTGGGACCCTTGAAGATCGAAACTTTATGTGTCCCAAGGTTTGCTAGACTATTCTCATGTTTCGCAAACCTTGTCTAAATTCACTTGTTCGGATATCAAAGTTCCGCGTTATGAATTGATATCTGTGATGATGAATTAACCATTATCAAACCCTCCGCGATCGCTTCCACAGTTTGATAATAATTAATTCATGTTAAAACGGTGAATTTAGATTAGGAATTAAGGTAACATATAATTAGGGTTTAAGGCTTGGCTTGATCCGGATTACGTCATTAGACTTATCCAACAATCCCAAGACAAAGAAGAGTCTACTCACTAACATTCATTGTAGACATGGGGGAAGAAGAGAGAAAGCAATAAAGTAAAAGAACAATAATATAAAAGTGAACTTTTATTCCAAGAACAAAAGATGAATGTTTATGATGGAGTGCTACTCTATTTATAGCTTTATAATTGACTTAAAATCTAAGCAACTATAAGGGCTAATCAGTAAAACTACAACAGAGTAACTTGGACCCGAAGAAAAAACAGCAAAAGGCCTTCTGTGAGGTGGCACGGCCGTGCCACATATTGGCACGGGCCGTGCCAAGCTTCTGACTTGGGGGCTTTATATTTTTGTTCCGAATCTTTCGTATTTTTGCTCCAAATCAGCTCCAGACTCCTTTCTTTTGCTCCAAGACACCTTCCATCATATATTCGTTCCTAAAATATAAAATATGCAATTTGTAGTAAACTAGCTCAAAAAGGAAATAATATTTAAATAAAATAAAACTAAATCTAATTAAAACGAAACTAAATAATGCTTAAAAATAGACTAAATATAGACTCATCACAATTCTCTATAATATGGGAAACCAAAATAGCAGAATTTAGGTATGTTACCTTAAAAAGTAGGCTTTTGATCTTTGGTACCTAATATAATTAAAATGATATATTGCAGGTTTTTATGATGCATAAACTGATATGCCAGTATGCCTTTTATTTCCTTTGCCAAATTTTCGAAAAATCATTGTTCCTGTTGCACTTTCCATGTTATGTAGCTCTTGCATTGTTCTGCTGTTATTAAGAATAATAATGGATTTTGTACCTCAAGTTACAAATTCGTACCATGTTCTTGGAAATATTTATGGTTTTTTTTTCTTTCTAGTAGACATGACGTCTAATAATTTACACCATTCTAATGAAAAAAAAAACCACTGCTATCAGAAAACCTGAAGATATGGACCTGTATAAAGACAAAAAATCTTCAGACTTAACTAGGAGAGGTTCAGCTGGTATTGTTGATTCTATGATGCTTCTCAAGTCATATCAAAGTATGCATGCCCCCTACACACAGGTTTCTCCAACACCCAGACACCATTTGGCCTTGTCATATAGCAGTACTTTGCCACCAATCTTGCAGAATATAATGCTTTTGGTCTTGTTTTCTATGCTACAGGAACCACCTCTTATGACAGAAGACATGCATGAAGAGAGGATGCAAGCTGTTGAAGCCATTGGTGATTCATTTGTAAGCTCCAACTTTTATTTATTTGTGACAGAAAGCTCAAACTTAAATGCAATGATATTTATCATTGACTATAAAACCTTAGAGCCTTAAAGACCACATAGACCTCTCAAATTTTTCACATAGGGGGCTGAAAGAAGTTACAACAAGCAGTTAATTGATATTAAATTTTAAGATTAATTCGGTGCTGCAGTGGTATAGTTTCAGCTGTATAGCTTCTTAAATTTAGTTACCAACCAACATGAACCAATCTATTGACACAGGCATTGGTGTAATAAAGTGGTATGAATTATCTGTGCCTGTGATACAGTGGCCACTCAATTTCTAGGTATATAATATTGTATAATATTCTAATTGACATACTTGAGTAGTTGCCTGATATGACCATTGAGTTAACATTTTCTAATAAAGCTATAATTACTAATTTACAATGTTGTTTCATAAAAGGTGGTTTTACTTCGCTTGAAAGGGATGATGTCTTTCATTCCCTATTTTTGACCTTATATATTCATCTGATCCTTTTTCCACCAACCCGTTTCCCCCCTTCATTTACCTGCTTATATGAAGTTTTAATTTTTCCCTCTTTGTAATTAAATGCAATTCTCAGTTAATTACATATTGTTGCATATACTTCATAAAAATATAGTTCAATGTACTATGTGATGAGATGCGGTTAAATTCATTGGATAGTTTACACCTCTCAGGACTGCCAAAGTGAAATAAAGAGACTAAGCCGTAGAATTTCTTATGTACCTATATGGTGTTATGCTTATGTTGGATTCCCTTTATTTCACTTTAATATATAGCAAAATACAGTGCTATAAGTAAGTCAGGTCCTGAGGTTGATGAAAATGCAAGGACACTAGGAAATAAAGAAAGTGGAATTCAATTATGATTACAGAAAGAATGTTGGTTTTGCAACTAAATAGCCTTTTTTATCCTTGAATATTTTGAAGCTTCTTTCTCATTTGAATTTGGTTGATCATTTACATACATCGCTTGTGAATTTTGAACTCTAAGAAGACTTGCGGTTAAATTATATACGTTCTATTTCATATATCGTATTTTAAATTAGGATTGCACCTTTTTTTCTACAGAATTTTTCTGCTCAGCTGGAAAAGGATATCCTAACTTCAGGTAAAAACTTAATTTTTCTGCTCAGCTGGAAAAGGATATCCTAACTTCAGGTAAAAACTTAATACTGTTTAGTTATCACAACATATAGGCATTAATTATGCTCCTAGTTCCGTTTTTAAAGAGATAATCTTGTCGATTTTGATTTCTGGAAGCAAATTTTAAAAAATAATCTAAATGTATATACTCAACATTTCCAAAATGATCATGCATCATAATGCTCTATGATTATTGTTAGTATACCTACGCCAGTAACTAATTGAAATGCGACCATACCCACCAAATATTAGAAAAATTAGACATGATAATAGTTATGAATGGAAACTTTTGCAGGACAATATTAGAAAAATTAGACATGAAAATAGCACAAATAGTTTTTAAAATATATGAAATTTTTAGGGGATGGTCTGAATAATGAAACTTTTAATCCAAAGGTGAATGTTTTGGGAGACAACACTTGTTTAGTGATTTGACGATAAATTATTTTGTCCTAGTGCCAGTGGATTCCGATCGACATGGAATACATAATAAACTCGTCGTTTTTTCTTTCTTGGTAAACTTTTTCCCTTAATTCTTCATAGTTTATAGTGCACGTCAACATTGTTCAATCAATACTATAATATATGTGACAGACAAAAAATGGCTTTGGTGCTATTAGATATGTCAGCATTTAAAGCTGTGAATCCAGATGCTATTTTTGAAGACTTTATTAGGTGGCATTCACCTGGAGATTGGGAAGCGGATGATGATCCCGAGAGCAGTGGATCAGCATCATCTAATGCTCTTGAAATTAACAAGTCGAAAGATAGTTGGCCTCCACATGGGAAGCTTTTTAAGAGAGTGTCAGAGCACGGAAATTTGTGGAGAAAGATTTGGAATAGCTCACCTGCTCTTCCTGCTTCGGAACAGAAGCCCTTTCTTGATCCAAGTAAGATACATTGTCAACAAAAATGTCATTTTTAAGTAAGAAAGCAATTGACATGACAAAATTATAAGTTGATATATCATATATAGACCTCAAAATAATTTAAGTTTCTCATTGTATATAAGAAAAGTGGTTGATTATACAAAGTTGTCAAAAAAGAGTGGTTGGCTACACTAAGCCTATGTATTGTTTCAATATAATGAGTCATGATTCATCATTGTGAATCAGCATTCATCATATTCAATCCGGATTCAAGATGAGATTCACGTCCAGATAGACTCGCACTAAAGATTTGTATCAATTGGTTTCAATTAAATATCAAATCAAGATACGACTCGTAAGATACTGATAACCATGGTAAAGTTTAAAGGTGTGTTTGGGATCACGGCAAAAACACCTTTTGCGCGTTACGAGGCATTTTCCACCGTGATTCCAAGAAGCTCCAAAATGTAGCTTCTCCTCAAACGTGGTTTTTTGCCGCTGAATTGATTTTCCCACCGCTTGCACAAACACATACTAATTTGATTATGAACTTATGGAGAAACAGAGTCAGGGCATGAATAGTTCCCCGGATGATTGTTGGGAGGACCTCCTAGTTGCAATAGTGACTAGGGTCAAAGATAAAAGATGTAGCATCAGTATTGCAAGAGTTAATAAGGTCTATCCATGTATTTATATAAGAGGATTTGTCTTGGAATGCAGTCCTGCTCGGTTAATAAAGCCCTAGTGCACGGATAAGAGCATCCACAATGGTAGTTCCTTAACAAGGACTCATTAAATGGACCTCACGTTACACATCACTTATTTATAATATTTTAATAGAAGTATCTATTAAGGACTCAATGACTCCAATAAGAGTACACTAATAAGGACTCCAATGAAAAATACTTAAATAGGCCCCACTAACTTTACATAATTAAACAAAAATAATTTATTTATTAAATTATAAATTACCTCATAATATTTAATTATAATCCTTAAAAAATTAAATTATAAGATATTTATTTATTCGTATGAACTTAAATTTCTGTCACATTTACTAATAATTTAAAAATGGAAAAATTAACCGTACAAATTTTACATTCCTTCGTTAAGAAATAATAATAATAATTTGCATGAATTACATTTTATTTAAAATATGACAAATAGATAAAATAATATTTAAAACAACTATTAATTATTTTTTTTGAAATCAAAACAACTTTTAATTGTTAAAATATTATTTCTTTTGTAAGAGGGACCACATAGTACATATTTTATTACTTCTTTTAAACGTGGGACCCGTTAGTTGCCTAGGAGAGAGAGGGTCCTTATATAGTTACCTGTTCCTTAATGGGGACTCATTTTTTCTTCCTCCAATGGGGGGTCCTTAACAGGGAGTGATCCTTGTTAAGTAAGGACCTCCCATTAGATATGCTCTAAGAGCATCCACAATGGTAGTTCCTTAACAAGGACTCCTTAAATGGACCCTACGTGACACATCACTTATTTATAATTTTTTAATAAAAGTATCTATTAAGGACTCAATGACTCCAATGGCAATACACTAATAAGGACTCCAATGAAAAGTACTTAAATATGTCCCACTATCTTTACATATTAAACAAAAATAATTTATCTATTACTCATTTTTACAAGTGGGACCAAGTACTACACATTTTATTACTTCTTTATGCAAGTGGGACCAAGTAGTATACATTTTATTACTTCTTTATGCAAGTGGAACCAAGTAGTACACATTTTATTACTTTTTTAAATGTGGGACCCGTTAGTTACCCAGGAGAGAGAGGGTCCTTATATAGTTGCCCGTTCCTTAACGGGGACTCAATTTTTCTTCCTCCAATGGAGGGTCCTTAACGAGAAGTGGTCCTTGTTAAGTAAGGACTCCCCATTGGAGATGCTCTAAGTAGGGGTGTTCAAAATATTCAGTTAACTGAACCAAACTACTAACTGAACTGTATTGAACCAAATTTTAACTGAACCACTTAATAAAGTTTTGAACTGAACCATTTTTTAAAGGGTTAATATGTGTTTACCCCCCTGTAATTTGGGCGAGTTCCGGTTTTCCCCCCTGTAAAAAATTTTGTTAAAATTCAGACCCTGTAATTTGAAGATTCCGTCGAAAACCCCCTGGTCGAATCTGGCACACGCCAGGTGCTGATGTGGCGTGCCACGTCACCTTTTTATGATGACGTGGCACGCTGACTGTATAATTATTTTATTTTTTATATTGTACACGTGACATTTTTTATTTTTTAAATTAAAAAAATATTTTTTTTAAAATTTTTTTTAAAAATATTTTAAAAAATATTTTTTCTAAAAAAAAGGGAAAAAAATTTTAACAAAAAAAAATGAAAAAATACCGAAAAAGTTAATAAAAATGAAAAAAAAAATCTGGAAAATTTTAAAAATAAAAAATAAAATCTGGAAAAATTAAAAAAATGAAAACATTCTGGAAAAAATTAATAAATTTCAAAAAATTCATATTTCCAGATTTTTTTCAATACCGGAAAAATGAAAAAAATTCATTTTTTTTCAGAAAGTACTTCTTTTTCGAAAAATAAAAACAATCTGGAATTTTTTTTAATATTTACGATGTATTACATGTTTTATTTGTATTGAAAATTGAGGACATTTTTGAAAAGAAACAACCAGTCCCAAAGAGCTGATTAATCTTTTTTCAAAAATTTCAAAATCGATCATTTTCAAAATTTTCAAGATTAATCATATTTATAAAAATCATGTCCGAATAACAGGATACAATGTATATTGATTGACACCGGTATATAAATCATGTTATACGGTTGAAAGACAAGTACTTTCCGAAAAAAAAGAATTTTTTGCATTTTTCCGGTATTGAAAAAAATCTGGAAATATGAATTTTTCGAAATTTATTAATTTTTTCCCGAATGTTTTCATTTTTTTTAATTTTTCCAGATTTTATTTTTTTTTAAAAAATTTCCAGATTTTTGTTTTCATTTTTATTAATTTTTTCGGTATTTTTTTATTTTTTCAGAATTTTTTTCATTTTTTTTTATTTGTTAAGAATTTTTTTCGTTTTTTTTAAAAAAAAAACATTAAATGCCACGTGTACAATATAAAAAAATAAAATAATTATACAGTCAGCGTGCCACGTCATCATAAAAAGGTGACGTGGCACGCCACATCAGCACCTGTCGTGTGCCAGATTCGACCAGGGGGTTTTCGACGGAATCTTCAAATTACAGGGTCTGAATTTTAACAAAATTTTTTACAGGGGAGAAAACCAAAACTCGTCCAAATTACAAGGGGTAAGCACATATTAACCCTTTTTTAAATACCAATTTAAGTTCAGTTTAAAACCAGTTTCTGAACCGGTTTAAGTTTATGAACCTTTTTTTCTAAATATCACAAAAACAACCTCTGAAGCCCAAATTCACAAAATGCCAAAATGGAACCCATGGCAAAAGCGATTGCAAAATCGATGATGAAGATCGAACCCTAGCCCCAAATCGATCTCAAATCACAAATTCACAAAATCAATTCACTTAACCTAACCTAAATTCAGACGAACCCTAACCCCAATTCGTATAATCCATTTTCGTACTCTTCTCCCTCGTCTTTGTACTCTCGTCACAGGTATGCTCATTCTACTGTGGTTTTGTTCTTTTTTGTATAGAATTTTCGATTTCTAGTTGTTATGCTTATGCTTATAGCTTTTCGATTTCTGGGTCTCTTTGAAATGTTAATTTTCGATTTCTGGGTCTCAAATCCACAAAGATAACACTGGTGTTGATCTTGAACCTTTGTTGTATTCAGTTTGTGATATGTTATCTTTTAATTTTCTGATAATTTTTGTTGAGTTTTATTTTTGTTTCGTTCTGTTATTCTGAGCTATGATGAAGAAAACTGTGCTGGAGCTCGTCGATGACGGCGCAATCCTCTAAGAAGTTTTGAGCTCTAATTTTCAACCTTTTTTTTATTATAAATTATTTCATGGATAATTGATTTGATTCTTTATTAACTGATTCATGATTTTACTTAATGATATTTTAGTTATTTGAATGATTAATTAAGAGAGAATAAGAAGTTTGAGTATCATTAGTTGGTGAATCATGTTTGTGGTTTACATAAGATGAATCATGTTTGTAAAGTGAATTTTAAGATGGTGTTGGAGCATCCTTAAGATTAGCAATGTTGGCTTTGTAAAGTTTTTGAGTATCATGTTTGTGGTTTACATAATGCTTCTGCTTAAAATTTGATTTTCCAAACCTTTTCAGCAAAATTGCAACAGCATCAATATGGATGGTCATGATAGCATTATGGGCTCCGACACAGAAGCACACAGTGGTTCTACACCTCAACCTCCAGTTTCAAACAATGCAAACATGGGTCCGCCTAAGCGTAAAAACCGGTCAAACCGGTCAGCATGTTGGGATCATTTTACACCAATGCCAAGAGTGGAAGGAGTAAAGGCAGCAAACTGCAACTATTGTAAGACAAGAATCCAGTATAGTGGTGGAACAAGTGCAATGGCGGCTCATTTGAGAAGATGTTTTTGTTGATTGCAATGGTATTAGACCCTCGTCGTAAACTGAAGCTTGTGGACTGGATGGCCAGAAGGATCTATAGTAGTGCTGAGGCAGAATCTTTGACAACAAAAATACAGTCGTGTTTGAAGTCTATTTACGAGGAATACTCAGGTGGGGGAGTGTCTCGTCTAGGTAATTATGGAAATGTAGCAGGTGTTCTTAATGAAGCTGAAGATCCATATGAATTGTGTGATTTCTATGAATCGGACGAGTGCAACACATCAGCGACTGAATTACAAAAATATCTTATAAATGAAAATGTAGAAGAGGATCGTCCGGACTTTGATTTGCTAGAATGGTGGAAGATTAACTCAAGCCGTCTGCCAATACTTGCAAGCATTGCAAGAGATGTGTTGGCCATTCCTATATCCACTGTAGCCTCTGAATCTACTTTTAGTACCGGGGGAAGGGTCCTTGACCCATACCGTAGTTCTTTAACACCAAGAACTGTGGAAGCACTGATTTGTACTCAAGATTGGCTTGACGCACCATTTACATGTTTTCTTTCTAGTGAAGATCTTGATGTTATTGAAACATACTGAAATGTTTTGTTTTGCAGATCTACTTTCTACGCAAGATGCTCCTAGTTGTTCGGCCTCGACCTCGATTACACTTGACGATGATTGAAGATAAGTAGGTAAGCATTGCAAGTGCAAAATGCTGTCAAATAGGTCTATAGTGGTGTATTAGAATTTGAACAAACCCATTTTCTGCAACCCGCCATTGAGTACACCAATATTTTCTGTGTTCTGGTCATTTGTCTGACTTAGTGTTTTGAATCTCTACTGGTTTGGAGTCATTTTGACATCTGAGTTCCAATGATAGGATTATTGAACTTGTTTGTATGTAGTCACATTTATTTTGACATCTTAGTGTTTTATAGTTTTTGTGTGTGAACACAGTCACATTTATTTGTTTTTGGTTTTACTGAACAATTCAGGAACAGTACCCATTCTTTATCCCAAAGGAACTATACGAGTTTCCTTTCAATTTTATTTTTGTTTGTTTCATTCTTACAATGCAGCTCATGCCATATGATTTATGCTCTTTAACATCAAATACTTATCATGTGCTCATGAGAACGAACTACTTTTATCACAAAGATTGATTGGGGAATGCATCTTGTCAATTTTTTAATATTTCATGCTATGTTAATGTTTGTTTGCTTCCTTCTACAATTCCTGACTCCAACATGGCAATGACTTACAACACAAGTAATTACCTACTTTGCGACAGGTTCAATGTGTACACAAGTTTTCCAGATTTTGTATTCCGAGGACATCACAGTTCTGCCTATCGATGAGGATAAGTGGGTTGCAGCATGCTTGGAATTTCCAAATGACGAAGACTTCTGATTCTTGTGAAAAAGTTTCATATATTACTTTGCTTTCAAGTTTCAATTTTTAGAAAACATGAAATTATATGTATGTTGCTACTTGAATTCAAGTAAAACTTTAGATGGCTTATTTAGATGTTATGCGTGTTCGTATTTAATTTCGGGAAATACAAAAATGGTTCTAGTATCAAAAAGATAGAATTGATTTTTATATTTTGGATATTTTCATTTTTTAAAAATGTGTTACCATTGCTGCTATCAAGAACAATAGCTAATGTGAACTGTGAAATGCTGTTATATGACAAAAATGAAAACAATGATATAATCTTTTCTTATTTCTCACAAGGTCAGATAATCGTAAATACTTTCAATACTACTTTTTGATAAAACCTGTATGCATGCTTGGCATTTTGAAAAATTGATTCAAACGAAGAAGCTTTTCTAGCTTTTGCGTATAATCTGTGAACCATTTGTGAACCATTTGCGTATAATCTGTTTTTGAACAAATAAGTCATAATGTTTCTAGCTTTTGCGTATAATCTGTTTTTGAACAAATAAGTTACAATCACTTTTTTTAAACAAATAAATTATGATAACTGAAAACCAATATTTTTTACCAGTGTCACTAAAAAATGGGTTTTTTTAAAAAACAATGACTAAAATCCAGTTTGAAAACCAATTCAAGAAAAATCTGGTTCAAAAAACGGTTAAAAATAAGTAAACCGGTTTAAAACTACAAACCGGTTCGAAACCGGTTCAAAATAAGTAAACCGGTTCAAAACTGTAAACCGGTTCTGAACCGGTTCTAAACCGAACTGGAACTGGTTTGAAAAATTAACCAGTTTTTTTTAAAGTGGTTTTAAAAACTGAATTGTATCCATTAATGTGGTTCAGTTCCAATGCAGTTTAGAACCATGAACACCCCTACGGATAAGCGGTTAGAAATATTAAGAAAGGTAAAGCAAACATGTGGTTTTATGGGAAAAAGTGTCCATGTTGGCTTGCCATAAGGTAGGGTTATTTGGTGAATTGAGGGATCACCCATGAATAACAGCTGCAACTAGACATAAGATTATTATAGTTCATTTTTAAGATGTTCTTCTGTCCATCAAAAAAAAAAAAAACTATCAAATGAAATTTCTACTGTTGTTGAAAGGAAAAATACTACTTGTACGTGTTTGGGTTGCTTGAGAGACTAATATTTATATTCTCAATTTTCCAGGTTCTTCGTTATCTTGAAACCTTACGACCACGTCAATTGCTTGAACAAATGGTGTCTACTGCCTGCAGAGCAGCAGCCGACACGCCAAGTCAGACTAGTTATGGAGAACTGAAACAGATGGAGACTAAGATTCAACAACTTTATCCTGCCATAGCATCTGCTTTGAGGCCTTTACAAGGTAACTAATTATTCGTTAATTTCACTTACGTGAAAAGAATAATTTTTAACTCATTCTCATTTTGTTGCAGTAAATCGATAATCTGCTGACAGTGAGACCATTGAAGACTTCTCAATGGTCGTTTTTGAACGTGTTGAAAAATAACCGACTGTCGCAGCTTCTCTTCATCGCAAGCTTATACAAGCACCACAGCTCTCCAGAGAAATTTTTAATGATTACTACAACTTTTATATTCCAACTATGGGAACAAGCTTGACAGAAAAGGTTGTTGAAAAGGTAAAATGCTTCTATAACTCAAAGCAACTTGTTGATTTGATAATATTCCACATATAAGTCTTCCTTACCATTTTAATGACATGGATTTCATCTATCTTTCTTGCATAGGAATTTGACAAGAAACAAGCAGTAAGGAACCATGAAAGAGAAGTGTTGTCAAATATGTTTGTTCCTCCCACAGCTAACCAGTCTTGGAGAAAGGTTTTGAGCATGGGGAATCTTCTCAATGGTCACGAACCAATCCTCAGGGAGATTATTTTTTCGCTCCACGATAGAGTGAGTCGTAATCACTATGCAGCTCGTAGCGGTAGTGTTTCATAAGAAATTGAAACTTACAGAATGTATATATGTGGAACATCTAATGACCTACGTGTTGCACTTTCGGTTGTCTCGTGTGATTAATTTGATGTTGTTTATTGGTCTCAAACTCAATGGTTTTAATGATTTTAAGGAATCAGTCACATATTGCATTTAGTCCTTTAATCTAACCGTTAGCAAAATCCTCTCCCACAAGTGAATAAAAACCAAAAACGGTACGAGGTTTTATGAATTATACACATGAGAAATGAAAATGTAATTGAAGAGTAATATGTACAAGGGTTGCTAACTTACTCCCACCCAAAAACAAGTAATAATTTGGCAAGCCTACTCTCACTTGCTTTTTACCAAAAACAATAACCATTAGATTTATTATGAGAGATGAGAGGAGTTACTAATGGCCATTAGATTTAAATCAACGGTTGTAATTAATTTAGTTATTAGAAAGCTGCTCACACTATATCCTTCATCCTCTCTCCCCATACGTTCTTCGTATATTCATCTTTGGGTATGTAATTACTTAATTATAAACATTATTTTAAAGAAAACAATTATGTAATCACTTAGTTAATTTGTGATTCAACGTCTTTTCCTTTATGGTATTTAAAAAAATTCCATTAAAAAATTACAATTTGCAATCCCTAGATAAAATTTCCAGCCAAACGGCTCTCCTTTATGGTATTTAAAAAAATTCCATTAAAAAATTACAATTTGCAATCCCTAGATAAAATTTCCAGCCAAACGGCTCTAGAAATCTTTGGTGAATATAAATTCAACTACTGCACAACCCAAAAACGATGGTAAGAAAGCTTTGGCGAGATAAAAATAACCATGGGTGCACAAATACGTATAGGACCGAAGTGCAAAAAAGAGATGAAAAGGAAAATTGAAGATTGATAAATAAAAAACTACTGCAGGTTGTAAACTGACGAAGGAAATTTAGCATTATAGAAGAAGGGTAGTTTTCCATGGAATTTTGGAGAGGTAGGAGATGAAGATATTTTGGACAATAGCAGGAAAAGAAACGAAAAGTCGGAGAAAAAGAGAGGAAGGAGAAGGGCATATGGAGAAATCTTGAGTGGGAGCCAATGTTAAAGAGATAAAATTGAAAAGCCAAATGGGTTTCTTTTGTAGCCAATCGGTAGACTTTTTCCATAAGAAAGAGATTGAAGAGATTGGGTGGTGCATTGTTTAATCACTAAACTAATTTAATACCAGCCGTTGATTTTAATCCAACAGCTGACAATTAAGCCTCTCACCTCTCCTTATAACCACTTCTCTCACTTAATATGCCCTCTCTATATATATACGAAAAACAAATTCTAGTAATTTATGCAGTTGTCAATGGATTATGTGATCAAATGCCATTAGACAAAATTGCTCAATATGAAAGAGACATTCTAGCACTATCAAACAAGAATAACTAGAATCACTAAAAGGTGGATTAACTGGTGAAAGAAAGATAGAACTAGATGCATCCTTAAAAGAAAAAGCGCTAACAAATTAGGTAGGATGCACAAATTATGATGGATGAAGGGGCAGGGATCATCCAAGCCAAGAATTCACGGAGCCGGGGAATGTTCCAGGTAGTTCGAACAGAGTATTATAAGTTTATAGGTCGATATAATGTTGCACTCAATTTTAGGGTGCTACAAACAGAGTATTGTTATACTCTTTTCCCAATTTTAGGTAGATATTCTTTTCCCAATGTTACACACATTATATGAACTAATCTAATTTAATTTCAATATCCATGTAGTATGTTTTTAAATTTAAAATATATTTAGAAAATAATTTTGATAAGAAAGTTTATTTGGGAAAACAACAAACTATAATTTTTTTAGGGAAAAGAATATCTACCTAATATTGATAATTACTTAGTTTGCTTTATTATATTGTATGATTGTATGATAGATAAAATAAAAACTAATGTTTCTCCACTAATGTAAGCAATCAAGCCAAATTGTAACTTGCTATTCAAGTATAGTAAATATTTAATTTTAGAGGCCTAAAGGTCTTCAGTAAATGTGTCCATGATGGAGGCCTAAACCACGCCTTACGCTAGGTAGGGGAAGTTCTTCAAAGCTTTGAAACCTAATAGCAGTACACAAAACAAGAACATTACATCATGTAAATTTTTCCATTGAAGACAAGGTAGGAAAGTTAATCTGTCATATAAAAGAAACTACTTACTTGCACTTAAGAATCTATCGAGACCAACTCAGGAACATCAACGGAACTTTTAGAAGTCATTGCAGATCTTAGTATAACCCCATCAGTTAAAAGATTTGCTGATTAAATAATGAACGCAAAAAAACAAACAGTCACATCAACATTTTTTCACCTATCATAGTTTGTTGGAGAGGAAAGCCCATAAATTTTTATGAAATTGGATTGTGTTGTTTAATGGGATATATAGAACTAGAACGCTGGTTTTTTCACACAAAAAATGGAGCCCCAATAAAAATGTTACAAGGCATTGTGAATATACATTATTGAAGTTACAAGCAGAAAGACTTCAATGTGTTTAGCATTTTTTTCAGTCATCTCGACTCCTTTTTATATTTTTAAGGTTTATCTAATGCAGTTTTCAGTATTTTCGAGCGCTCAAATGAAATGCAGCATATGCTTTGAGAGGAGAGAAAAGTAAAACCTGATTTATTGTAGACATCTACAGCAGCTATTTCTCCAGCATGAGCCTCTTGAATCTCCTGCCAATTTGGGGGAAGAATCCTGATTAGATTTTAAAAAGAGATGGTAGAACAATTACACGAAAGCTCTCCAAAGACATTTAATTTAATGGGAAGATCCACAAATCATGGTGAAAATCTAAAAAATAACCCAATCTCATCCTCTCGGACCTTAATCGAATGAGGAACATGTGTTAATTGGCAGAGAAGAAAGACTTCAGCCACAAAATAACTAGTCTCAAAAAATGCAATATATCAAAGAGACATGAAAATGAACTTGTGAGTGCACACCAGTGCATATTGTTTCCAATCATTTTCATGCCTCATTAAACTAGTAAAAGCTAAAATTAGAATTTAAAAAATGATATGGCATTGGCAGAACAATTATACAAAAATTCTCCAAAGACATTCGATTTAATCGGAAGATCCACAAATCATGGTGAAAATCTAAAAGTGACCCCACCTTATCATTAGGCACCCCAGTCAAAAGAGTAATCTGCATATTCATAGAAGAAAGGTCAGGCACATAATCATTTGTCTCAAAATGCAATAAATGAAAACAGAGACAAAATCATATTTTCAAAGTACTAGTCTTTTGCTGTATCAATATGTTTAGGGAAGAAAAAAAAAAAGAGAACAAAATGAGGTGAATGTTTAGGGAAAAAGAAAGAAAAAAAAAAGTACAAAATGAGGTGAAGAGACCTGAATATACCAGAGGATAATATTAGAAGTATGGTTAAATAGATACTTTTCTGTAACACAAGTTTCTTGAAAAAAATAGTCAATATTGCCGGTAAGAAGTAGCAAGTAAGAATTTGAATCCATGACTGTGTTAGAGACTTGCATCCATGGACTAGTAAGCAGTGGATAATCTGAGGGTAATTAATATTGCAAGATCCCATAATTGTGTATTTTTGTTATCCATTCTTCCTGAGAGAGAATTTAATTTACAACAACTCTAATTGTAGATTATCATAAATGCAATCTGGAATTGAATCGCACATTTATAAAAAGTGAACAAATTGAATAACAAAAAACCAAGATTGGGTTTCATAGCAAAAAAGAAAAGCAGATCCACAACGCAAAACACGATGTGCATAAGACCAATGCAATCAAACTAGAACGGTGAGAGCCTTAAACTTACCCGGAACGTCTGGCCAGTGTTAACGTTTGTAATAAAATCTCCCTTCTGAATGACGCCCTTATAGATTCTTCACACAAAAAATAAAAATAAAAAAAAATCAATACATATATATTATGATTCAAGATCCGTTGACACTGTATGTCAAACTTAACCTACACTTTCAATGTCTCTCTGTAGAAGACGAATTAAATCAATCCAACCGTTGAATTGAAAAATTATAGTTGATCAAACCTATAAAATTTCATAGAATTTCAAAACAATATTTCATCACATATCTTGATTTAACGTGTAATACACTATTTAAAACATATGTAAATATCTATTATTAAAACATATAAATCAACAAATTCTAAATTGTTTAAGTTTTTGTATACATGATCAACAAAATAATATAAGATAATTCAACCGTCGGATTAATTTGATTCATCTTCTACAAAGAGTTATTGAAGGTGTAAGTACGCTTAGTTTAACACCTAGTGTCAACAAATCCCTTTGGTCATACTATTGTAAGTAAAAAAAACTACTTTCACTGTGATTAAGAAGTTCAGTTGAGTGCAATTAATTTTCTAGATTTCATTAAAATATAAGTCAAATTTACTAAATTGTTCTTTTTTATATTTAGTGAAAAAACTCACCAGTACGCGCTTTAAATGTTTTAGAATTGAATGAAGGGTATATTAGGAATAGAGGATTGCTATTTGGTACGGGACTTTAGTAACGAATTTTCACGGACACGTGTTTCTACGCGCTGCAATAAAATCTCCAATAAAAAAACTCGCGCAACTAATTAACACACCACTAAAAACTCCAAGAAAAAAATAAAACAGAGCTGTCCTGTGTGGTTCTACAACAAGCAAACAACCACACCACCTTCCCTCCCTCCCTCATCATTCAAACTACCTCCACAACAAAGCAGTACCAACAGCCTCTTTCCCCTTTCTGATCGAATTTCCTCCCCCACTACCACACCTTCCTCCCTCCCTCATCATTCAACAATGTTAAAAAATGAAAATCCACATGAAAATAAAAACAAAATAAAGCATGTATATTAAGAGAAGTAATTAGATTATGTATTAGGAAAAATTGGATGTTTGGGGATGAGAAGAGTCATTCGAGAGCATAGAAAGAATTGGGGAAGAAGGAGAAGTAGTGTGGGTTGAGCAAAAAGGGTCATCAAAAGGGATAAGAATTAGCATTTTTACTTTTAAGTTGGAAGCTGCTAGGCATTGAAGAGAGAGACGGTGAGTTATGCAAATTTCTTCACTTTTTAATTTTTTTTATTTTAAAAAATGTTCAGAAACTGCCAACGCGTGGAAAAGAGATATACACACGCGTCCGTGAAAATTCGTTGCCCAACTCCCGTACCAAACAGCATTTCTCATTAGGAATAATAGCATTAAATAGTGTAGAAATAGTTAACTCTTGTTTATAATAGGTACCAAGATTTGAAGCATTTTTTCTTGCTTACAATAGTGTGACCAGAGGTAGTATATATATATATATATATAAGACAACAAACAAATTGAAATAGAATTTAACCACATGTGAAGGTTGCAGTACCTTAGATATGTTCTTCTTAGATTATACTTCCTGTTCAATGTGAAAGCAAATGCCACAAGTGTATCCTGTAAAAATAGCCCAATAATATTCTTTTAAAGTAGATTAAAAACTAGCATAACAACCATGTTTATCAAGATTCTGCGGAACAGAGCAGGTTTGATATTATGTAGTGCATAGGAATAGAAAGTGAATTAGTTTGAGTGTAGAACAGTGTAGTCTCTTTTACTAAGACCCTGAGTTTGTTTCTAAGATTACAAACCGGAACATTGGTCAATGGCTTTGTGAAAATGTCAACAATCTAAGCCTGAGCAGGAACATAACATAAGTCACAAGTAGAGATTTGGCGAGAACTTTTTCTCAAACAGAACAAATCAAGGTCCACATGTTTGGTTCTAGAATGTTGAATCAGATTATAACTCAAAGCGAAAGTGCTTTGACTGTCGCAATAAATGATTAGCATGGAGATGGGAACTTGCAGCTCATGAAGCAAGGATAAAACCTTAGAAGTAGCTAGGGCTATGAACCACCAAGTTAGGACCAAAACATAAGAATGCCTCGGAAGTAGACCTCGTGATATGTATATCAGAGGCTGTTAAAGGACAGAAAAGTAGAGAGAATCTGAATATAATCATATATAGGAAATGAGAGCTACACAATCTAATCGGCAAAGTAGATTCCGGGAATTTATATGGTTGTTATCCTGCCCCTAGAGTCAGCTTAACCTGCACTCAGATGGAACAAAGTCTGAGGCAGTTACTCTCATGTGACATACAATTTGACATGCGCTTAATTGTAGCTAACTAGAAATAACAGAAAACTAACTAGAGATACTTATCTAAGAGGCCCAATAACATCACAATAGGCCTGCAAACTTGGGGGAGACAAAGGAGAAGAATCTTCCAGAACTAAATCATGATCCAGATCCCTTCCTCTGGGATATCTCAAAATTGGCTTTCCTGCAATCAAGTTACTCACTCTGCAGGGTTAGAGCCACAAACTGGCACCCTTTGTTAACAGCATATCCAATTTCTACTCCAGCTATGGTCATATACTGCAGCAATGCACAAACTATGGACCTGCAGGTAGCAACATCTTCCATGTAGTCTGAACCAAACTAAGACAACTTAGGATCCTAGGATAAAGGTAGAGATAC
Organism: Medicago sativa; assembly: GCF_051527215.1. Classification (NCBI taxonomy): domain Eukaryota; kingdom Viridiplantae; phylum Streptophyta; class Magnoliopsida; order Fabales; family Fabaceae; genus Medicago; species Medicago sativa. Next base: position 64,432,619 of record NC_140751.1, on the reverse strand, counting down.
CCTCGATAGAGGCCATCTCTGTTATTTTAGAACAAAGACAACATTATTATGTATTTATCTTTATTTGCAGACTTTTGTATCCTTCTTTTTTCATACACGCGCGCACACACACACATTATTATCTTTGCCATTCAAAAAAAAAAAAATTATGATTTATATTTTAACATATTATAAGTTGTTTTCTCAACTTTTAAAGTAATTTGCCTATTATTATTATCATGGTTTACTTATAATGACTAGAAACTTAATGTTATTGCACATGTATTAATAAGTCTAATATAGATATCTCTTGTTTCTGAATGACTTAATTATGTTTTATCACATACAACATATTCTATGCAATTTTCAACATCTTAATAGTGAATCTAAATATTCAAGATTTAAGAAATTGGCCACCAAATTAAAAACTCTTTGCAATTTCTGACAATCAAGATATTAAAGTATAAAGTTTCTTTGAATTTAATACCTTCTCCTCATTCTTAAATTGGTCGAGAGGATGATTACTAGCTTCAATTGGACACGGCAAATAATTAATTACACCATCCAAAAGTAATTGTAGACCCTGTATCAGAAAAAACAGAAAATGAAAAATATAAGATTGATAAAACACAATATTATGAGTTGACTTGTAATTTTTATTCAAGCCAAAATCAAGTGGCCATGGGGGAAATTGCAGTGAAGGATTTTTCACCAACCACTATGGCGAATTTGTGAAGGATGGCGGCACCATGATGGTTTATCATGATGGTTTATGGCGGAAATAGCAGCTAAAAATGGAGGATTTTTTTTTCCTTCTTCCATGGTTCACCATCTGAGATCGTTAACTACAGCCAAAATAGCAGAAGCGCTTACAAAGAAAGGACCCTCAGTAGAGCCATCAAGCTCCTTCGAGCTCTACCAACAAACTAATGACACAAGTATGGCCCTGATAGGTACCAGTTCAATACAAAATAGATTTGGGAGAATTTCTAATATTTATTGATACAAACAGAATTACAATACAGAGTGAATACAATTTCCAAAGTGACGTCTCTGGAAGACCCAGACTAATTTAATCATAATCATCGTAATGAGTAAAGATTAAAGAAAAGAGAACATACTGCATATACCGGAGAAAGAAAGGGGAGGAATGAAGGTCAAGACCATACAACAAAGAATTCAAGGTAATTCAACGGTTACCTTAGATTTGAAAGCAGTGCCCATGAATACTGGTATGAATTTCCGTGCTATGGTGGCCCTACGAACTGCTTCCTACACAAAATAATAACAAAAAGAAAACTATATATAAGGAAAAATTGGAGATGGGGGTGGGGGCAAAGTAACAAATGGTTTTCATATATTACTATATCTGAAAATGCATCTACCTTCAGAGGGGCATGAACAAAAAGTGGGTTTTCTAAAGGATTTAACCTTAAAATGAAAATGTAATACGTGCGTAAAATGGATTTGAAATAAGGAATTTGTTCCTCAACTTCATCTCAAAACCCAAGGGATAATATGGTTTTCCAAAGGATATAACCTTAGAATGTAATACATGCATAAAATGGATTTGAATAAGGAATTTGTTCTTCAATTTTATGTCAAAAACCCAAGGGATAATATTGGTCAATATTTATGAGTAAGTATATGCCTCATTAGAGTTGTTGATGGTGAATTATGGTGGTGAGCCAAAACCCCGCCATAAACATATGGAGGATGGAATGGCCGGCCATTGGGGATGCAAACAGCTCTAAAGAGCTAGACCTCTAAAATTCTAGGGGGGTATGTGTGTGTACACACACACACACACACACATAGAGAGAGAGAGAGAGAGAGAGAGAGAGGATCCAAATCTCAACCGTTTATTTTTTTAATCCAAAGGGCCACAATTGTTTGATAGATTTATTCACCAGCGTTGTTTTCACTTGATTCCCAAATATTCTCCTCACCGATCTCAACTACACAATCGGAGGATAATTCTTTATTTTTTTCTATATAGGACAACTGACAGCAATTCAATTGAAGGCTTTACCATTTTACCAAAACCATAAATTTAATTTACATATTCAATTCATTTTAAACGACGGCACTATCCTGGGAGTATCTAAATTGACTGTTCAATCATGGCGTTTAACCTAAAATTCCACCAATTCAATACAAGCAAACTCAACCAAAAAAATTACATAAAAAAAAAAAAAAAAAAAAAAAAAAAAAAAAAAACTCAACCAAAATACTTCTATGTTCAATACCCTCATCTCCAATTGCAATAGTTATCACAAACTTTACATAAATTGTCTTAATTTATAGCGATCCATACAAAGAATTAGCCAAGAGGGAAGGGATATGCAAACAAGAATAATATTAATTTATGTGAGGCAGAGCATAACAAATTCTCCATAAGAGAATGAGTATCACATTATCACAAACTTTTAGTCCTAGCTGGGTTAAAAAAGATGCAGACGGTGGGAATCAAGAGAAAAAAGCACATGGAGTAAATTTAACAAACAATTGTGGCTCTTTAGATTACAAAAGTAAAAGGTTGAGATTTGGCGTCAAACTTTTGACACCCGGTGTCAACGGATCCTGACTCATAATATATATATAGCATGGTACATATTTCAAATATGTTGCAATGGCCCAGTGGTAGAAAATGGTGCTTGTATTTCTATGGTCCTGAGTTCAACTCTAGGATTCAAGTTCTTAAAAAAAAAAATACACAAATAAAAACACAGGTTAATTAAGTGAATGGTCCCTGTAAATATCCCTATCAAATTCTCCATTGGCATTTTTTGTCCTGCAAAATTTTTCATCGACATTCTTAGTCTCTGTAAAAAAATATCGTCGCCAATTTTAGTCCCTGCAAAATTTTATAGGGATTACAAAGTGTGATTTTTTTTTTTAGGAGATAAAAACGAAATTCTTGGTATTTATAGGAACCATTTACTTAATTAACACAAAGACACAATATACCTTCTTTTTTTTTACTGCTTAGGTTGGTCTGGTGGTGTTGGCTTTGGCTTTGGTTTGGACCTTGGAGTGTACTCCTCCTCAAAGTCTCAGGTTCGATTCTTTCTGTGCCAATTTGGGTGGGCTAGTTTAGCTTATTAAAAAAAACAATATACTTTTTTTTCTTCTTATTTTTGTTAGAGCAATTCTTGTAATTTTTGGCACTAGTTGTCGTATAAAATAGCAAAGCTCTAACAACAAAGGTTATAATTACGGCGGATTCTTGGCTCACCGCCATAATCTGCCATCGACAACATTGGGGGGATAACAATGGGTGGATAAACTTTATTATATTTTTCTAAATATATTATGTTTTACATACTATATTATGGTATTTTATCCGAGACGCATGCAACATTCTATACCATTTATAAAGGACACGTCTGTGCATTTTTTTAGTTGATAGATACACATTTTGAACGCTCAAACTTCAACACTCTCAACACCTCAAGGCAATATGTTGATAAACTATTTGTGGGAAGAATAACGTGCGACAAATCTTTGCTAAATGTAAAACCAAATAATATGTGAAACTCCGATGAAAAAAGAAATTGTCACCCACACACCTCAAGGGTCTCTGTTGATATGGGCTTGTTAGTGCAAAGAGCTTCCGCAAGTTTATCATCCACTTTCGACACAGTTTTTATGAGCTCGTGCCTTTTTTCTAACACCAAGGCTTCCATATTTGCAGGAACTTCTTTAACGACGGCCTTTCCTCTGCAATAAGAAACAATTGAGTAATTTGAAGAATAATCACATGTATAACCAATGCAGAAGTTTTAGAAACATACCCTTTTGAACCATGAAAAGAGTAGGCCTTCAATTGCACGAGATCAACAAGTCCCTTAAAATCGTCTTCTAAGCCTATTGGAACTTGGATTGCAGCACTATGATGTCGTAACTTGGATCTAGCCTGAAAAATAAAACAAAATGGTCTACAGATAAGAACACTTTAATAATAATTACACTTATTAATTTAATTTAATATGTTTTATTTACAATCTAATGTTTTAAACATACTTGATCATTGTCATTCCATAATGCTAATTTTTTTTTGGGCAAATTGCAAAAACCTCCCTTGAGGTTTGCTAAAATGTCACTTACACCCCTTCTATTTTTTGATCAGACATTAACCTCCCTTACTTAATTTTTAATGTGATAATCAACTCCCTTATAAGTTAACACTGTTAGCAGCCTCCGTTACATTTCAAGTGTGGCTTCCTCCATTTCTGCAATTATTCTTATATTTCTTCCATTCAAAGTTCCTTTCCATTTCCTATTTATTTCTCCTTTTGTTTTTCAGTATCTCAAATTAATAAATGGCAATGTTCAATCGAAAATCGGTATTTATCTGTACAGATGCGGTGATGCATTTTAATCCAAGTATCTGTCATGACAGAAGCACATGATGAAGAGCCCTCAAACTATATTATTGTATTCTAATCTATTCTAATCCGATGGTTCTCATTCTAATTCAATCCAATTTGATGGTTTGGTTCTTAAATTACCGTCAGGTTACACAAACCAAGATAACTTGTTATCAAATTGACCGATGAGATTGAGTTGAAAGGTTTCATTTGTGTCATTAATTTTAGAGGCAAAATAGTTTAAAGAATTGAAAGGAAAATAATAGAACCTCTTTAAAAGAGTTTATGAGAAAATGCAAAAAGATAGGCAGCAATTACAAGGGCTAAATTGTAGAACTGTGTTGTTCTAACCAACGGTGTTAACTTGATGGGAGGTGGGTGTTTTATTAAAACTAGAGGGGGTGTTTGTGTTATTTAGTGAAACCACGAGGGAGGTCAATGTAATTTTCTCTATTTTTTTTTTTTTTTTGTATATTATGTTATAGTTTGCGTCAAACATATACTTTACCATGTCTTTATAATATTAATTGAATGTTTTTGTAGTTGAAATTAGAATATCCAAAAACCGTCCAAATTAATTGGATTTTTTGTAAAGAAACATTAAAACCGAATCAAACTGTGTATGGTTTTATTTTTGGATAGGATATCCAAACTGCAATACAAACACCTCATGATGAACTCAAATTCATTCATTTACCTGATTTAAAACTTCCCACGGATTTGCTCCCTTCTTGTTAAGCTTGTTGAGATATACAAGTCTTGGAAGTTGATACATTCTCATTTTCTTATCAACGGAAATGGACTGGCTTTGCACCTCACCAACACTACTGAGAGTATGAACAGCGCAATCAAAGGAACGCAAAGCATTGTTGACCTCAACAGTTAAATTATCGACACAATCAGGCGTATGAATCATGTTAATCTGCAAGGACAAAATTTTAAAGAAATATATTATATAAAAAATAATAATAGGTAAATTCAGCTGAAGCAAGGGTACTCCAAACATTGAGAAGTACCGGTACCGGGTACGCACCCATATCAGGTACGCTAATGGTACTCGTAACTTAGTACCGAACGGTATACTTGGTTATTTCATCGTAGTTGATGCAGCAAAAAGTATGGGTATTGAAAAAATAACCAAAATTATTTTACTTTTGATGAAAATAGTAGAGGTGATGCACAAAAAAAATAAACTCTCAAGCAACATGATGGTAGATGTGTAGTAAATCACTTGAAAAATCATTTTTTTTTTTATGTTTTATACCAACTTACCAGTACCATCATTTTTTAAAAATTTTACCGTATTACGTATAGGTGCCCGTGCTCGTACCGGGTACCGGTACCCGTACCTATGCATCATAGGTAAATTCAAATATGATTTGAATGATATTCAGTCATTCATTATTACCTTGTAATCTTTTGACTTGGAAAAGGTGATAGCTGCCGGGTCCGCGATATAATCAGCCCAATGATCATAAAATTTGCAGCCATAATTATTGAAATACTGCTGCTTCATCAAAAAAGTTTGATAATTCATACGTTGAAGACGTCGTACTTTTCGCTCATGCATCTTTCCGATCGGATCCGTGAATAACACGCACTTCGACTTCGCGTTGGCAGGGTCCATCAGCCCCGAGATCCATATGTTGCGCACCCGATCCACTGAGAATTGACGACGGAAGGACAAGAAATATGGAGAAACAGGGGCGGTGTAGTACCTCGACAAAAGAGCCATGGTCGTGTGGTTTAGTTTCGGCGGAAGATGTTTTTTTACGGTTTTTTGATGTTTGATAAATTGTTAATGCCGGAAATCTGTTAGGAATATGATAAGCGTGGATATCACAAAACTTTTTTTTTTTTTTTCTTATTTGATCCAATGGTCCATCAAATAATTTCAAGTTTTTATTTTAGTCCCACAATTAATAAAACATATCTTTTGATCCTTCAATTTTTTCTCCGTTTGCTAAATAAATTCAAACGGTTAAGTTTAACCCCAAATATATATGGTGGACCAAGATTATAGATAATCCACCATAGACCTTACTAATTTTTCAATTTTAACCTTTTGATCTTTTTTAAAAAAGAGGACCGTTAGATTACACATGACTATTTTATCTTATAATGTACCACTACCATCTAACTTTTTTTCCTTTTCTTGAGATTATGTGATTTTTTTGAGATTATGTGATTTTTTTGTTCTTTTTTCTTATACGTGACGTATGAATGAATGGATTTTTGTTGAATGAAGAGTTGGATTTTGGGTTTGAAGATTAATAAATATAGGGAAATGTTAATCAGTGCTCCCGGGGCACTAGTTAAGGAAGCATATACAGTAATACTGCATTGGAACTTGTGAAGTCAACTCTTTAAAGGTTTAAAAAGTGTTATTTTTAAATTAAAACTTTCTTTTTTTGTTTCCTTAACCAGTGCCCCGGGGGCACCGGTTAACACAACCCATAAATATAATGAAGGTGTATACATATAGGTAAAGATGAATCATGAATATTATATGTAAGGATCTTCGCTATTTTTTGATTTTGTAATATACTGGATTTGGTTATGTTGTGATGGATCTATCAATTTTTTTGTAACCGATTTATTTATTTTGTAATTTGAGATTGAGTTTTCTGGGTTTTTGGGTTTTAAAGTTTGAAGTTTGATGAATGTTGATGATGAAGATGATGAACAAGAGTGAGGAAGAAGATGAAGAAAGTGAAAGGTAATTGGTTGTTGTTGACACAGCGTAAGATAAAATAGACATGCGCATCCGATGGTCCTCCTTTAAAAAAGAATCAAACGGTTAAAATTAAAATAATTAATATGATCTATGGTTAGTCCACCATAGACATCATTTGGGGTTAAACTTAACTGTCGGGATTTATTTGACAAACGGAGGAAAAAGTAAGGGACCAAAAAATACGTTTTATTAATTGTGATACCAAAATGAAAATTTGAAATTATTTGAGGGACCATTGAATCAAATAAGCCTCTTTTTTTTTTTTTAAAGGATATCACAAACCCTTGTGCTTGTATCTTACGTGACACTTTATTAATTATCTTATGAGTCACACCTTTTTTTTTTAGGGAAATCTTATAAGTCACACGTACTTACCCCTTGCCCCTTGAGTATTTAACTCTTAGTACAGTAATCTTCATATGCGTTACTTTTTACTTATATACGTGCGTTTTTTTTTTTTTTTTATAAAAGGAAGGTGTGCAACTGCATTCAAAATCTGATCAACATTTTCATACATTTTTGAGTAATATTCAAATTGTCAACGATGAAGAGGAAGCTACCTTTGTTAAATTGACATTAAATTTGAATAAGTATTGATGCAAAATTAGAAAAGATGTTAAATGAAAAAATCGGCTGGATGTAAATTGAAATCAAAAGAGAATTACCATTGCTACAAGATTAGTTTCTCCAAATGAGCCAACCATCCATTTACATGGTAATTATCACACGAGTCTTAACATTCATTTTAACTTAAATGCTTTTTACGGTTGTTTTAACACTAGAGTCAACCATCCACCTTTGTATTTTATGTTTGAATTCACACGTCGTATTAAAGATAATGTGAACAGACAGAATGCAGTTAATGGATCGCCGCATAATAGTTTTGTACATAATTGTCCAAAATTCTCTCCAACTTCAAGTTATTTATACTTTTTTAAGTCACGTCTATTTATACTCATCCCTTAAGTACGTAACAAGGGATCATCTTTGTTTCTTTCTTCTTCTCTACTTCTCTTTAATCTTGTTCTTCTTTTAATAGTTTCATAACATGTTATCAGCATGATGCTCTAACCAATTCAGGTATGCAATTCTTCTTGATCTATTTTTGTGTAAATAAGTTTTAAATTTTTGTATCGATGATTATAGACTATACTGTTACAATTCCATCAATTGGAATCAGTGTCTTATAAATACATTAAATCATTATTATGTAAATTGTATTATATTATTGTGTTTATTTATTCCATATGCAATTATTGCATAAGAATTAATCTCATATTATAAAATTAAAGAGATCTATCATGTAGTTCCTCAAAAACTCAATATTATTCTTTGTGAATTCTTGAAAATTCAAAAGTGTAGTTCCTGAAGAACTCAATACTATTCTCTATGAATTCCACAAGAATTCATCAAAAAGTTACATCCTTGAAGGATTGTACAAATAATTGATTAGAAATGTTAATAAGTTCTCAATGAACTTAAAAACTCAATTTTTTCTCAATGAATTCCTAAAGAATTCAACGGTAATGCACAAAAGGGATTGTAAATAGTTCCTGAAAAATTTAAAAGCACAATTTTTATTATATGTGAATTCCTAAAGAATTCAATACAATATTGATGCATATCGCACAAATAATTTGATTATATACGTTATATAGTTCTTTCAGGAAAAAAAACTCAATTTTTTTTTTTTAATATTTATACATCCTTCAAAGAGTGAATGTGATTTTCTTTTATATAACAAATTTGTGTGTTACTTTCTTTGCCTCCTTCCATATAGGCAACTTAATCCCATTTGAGGCAGGTTTGTTGAAAATTAAAAATATACTAGTTACAAACCCGTGTTTCGCAAGGGTTGAATTACTTATTTTTTAAAAAAAATTCCTCTAAAAGAGAGATGTTCAAATTACGGAACATTGTCTTCTTGGTAAATTTGATAACAAAGGTCACATAATCCGAATATTTATGATGCATGGTCTAAGGCATGACATAAAAGATAACATAACAACCATTCTCATTACATCCATAATGTACTGCGGCAGAAATATAGATGTTGCCATGTAGTGTACAACCAATTTAAGGTTGATTACCGAAAATGAGTTGGATTACTAAATCCAAACCACATTTAAAACATATTGCCATTAAAATATTATACAAAATATACAGGCCAGCATACAACTTTCAAAAGATTAGAATTCTTCAAGCAAAATTATTTCTACGAACCACCTCAACAAACAACACTGTAGGAGGAACACTCAAATCGAATAGCAGCTTGTCGCCCTCTTGTGGGCGGTTTGTTAGCTGAATAAGTGAATCATCAGTAGCATGAAGCATCATAACTTTGGTCGATGCAATGAGGATGATCATCCGGTCTTGGTTTCTTGTAGTGCTTATCCTTTGAATGTCTGACCAAGCCACAGTGAGCACTAAAGTACTGAGCCTTTTTATCATCAGGACTTATATACCAATGCTAAAATTGAATATATTGAACTTGTTGCATGACTTTTCCATGAAAATTAACAACTGAAGCATAAAGCCTATGAAAAAAAAACTCAAGCATAGAATTCATAGTAAAAATAAAAGATTAAGATGTTAACTTACAAATTCTAAGCTGCATGCTATTTACATTTAGTTACGGAGTATTTTATTGGTGGCATATATACAATAAGACTGCCAATCTAATGCAGATTTTTTTTTTATTAAAACTTCATTCACTGAATATAAAGGAGTTTTCACCGTTCATGGGATTTGAAAACAATGACAAAAGAGCCTGGGTTGACAGAATTATGCAGGCAAGTAATCATCCTTATCCTTCCGTTTAATTAGAAACATCTTCTAATTCATTTTTCATCTTCTTTTTAAACTTTATAACGAACGATCAGGCTGAGAAAAGGGATATTAGCAAAGCTCTACCTGTCCTTCACTTCAACACATCAGCGGCAACATTCTTGGCCTCAGTCTCTTTGACTCGTGGTTCTCTAATTGGAGCTTGGATTGCCAATTTTCCTTTTCAAATTTTATCCATCACACAATTAGTGATTGTAATTTCATAGTTTCTATACTGGTTTCATTAAAAAAAAATTAATGTTAGTGAAAACTGTAGTTATCATCATACTAGAACCAAAGGCATTAATAAAATGTCATATCAGTTGAGCATTATTGACTGAGGTAAATTTGAAAATAGCAAGGTTATGGTTTTCCATCCAACTCATTTAAAATCCCTGTCTACTTTCTGCTCATGTTTGCTTATCAACTCTTTCTGCTCCACAGATATATCAATCGGCCTCACACTTATTTCAAATTGGGGTATTGAGATTTTGTCGTTCTAATGGTAGTATCACAAAACTCAGATTATTATGAGCCAAAAGAAAAATAATTTCAGAACACCAAGTCATTAGCAAAGATAAATACATATACATAATGTATACCTGCAAGCTTGCATTGAGCATGAGTCGATATCAGAACAATAGGTCCTATATCATTCCGATCAGCCAACTAACTCAGCAATTGTTTTCTTCGGATGCATACGAAGAAATTCATCCTCTAAAGAGGGCCTGACATGCAAACCCATGCATAAACTTCACCATATGCATCTATGCCTTGAACAGCAAGTCTGCATATATACAAATGATAGGATGGACTAAAAACAATAACCACATGAATGAAAAACTGAGTGAAAAATCTCAGATGACAAACAATAAAATCTAACCCAGCCTTGAAGACATATGCCTCAGGAATTTCGGGATTGACCATGATCCTAGTAGTATTCAGAACATTTTGCACCGATGCCCTTTCTGCACAATTGCATGCAAATATTAGTCAATTTGATGGTCAAAATTAAAACAATATTAGTAAAAAAATATAGATTAGTGATGGTGACTCCAACCTCTGAATATCTTTATATATACAAATGATAGGATGGACTAAAAACAATAACCACATGAATGAAAAACTGAGTGAAAAATCTCAGATGACAAACAATAAAATCTAACCCAGCCTTGAAGACATATGCCTCAGGAATTTCGGGATTGACCATGATCCTAGTAGTATTCAGAACATTTTGCACCGATGCCCTTTCTGCACAATTGCATGCAAATATTAGTCAATTTGATGGTCAAAATTAAAACAATATTAGTAAAAAAATATAGATTAGTGATGGTGACTCCAACCTCTGAATATCTTTATCTTTGCAAACTGAATCATAACAATAGGCATTCCATGGCCCATCATTGCCTTCAGCTCATCAACATAATCACCAAAGAGAGCACACTCGATCTTATCACTTTTAATCCATAACATAAATTCAACACATCAGCCCCTAATAAAAATAAATGGTTATTGTAACATTTTAATATTCAAAATACCTTTCATCAGTCAAATTAAGAAGTGTGGTGGTGCATATTACCTCAGCAAGTTTATGTATATATAATTAGCAATAAATAACCAATTCCTTGATACATACCTCCACATATCCATCTCCAAAGTTGATCCTTCATATTGATTATTGCAATCATTACATATTATCTTGAGGCCTCTGTTATTTTCACCATCTAATTCTCCAATACCTGGCCACTTCTTAGTTCCCACAGGTAAGCAAGTTTGTCCACAAAAATCAAATTGTTTTCACATAGACTGTTTTCATAAGCTATTTTAGAGAGCTTATGGAAGCAAGCTTATAGCAAGCAACTTATGGATATGTCATAAGTTGTTTCTGTAAGCTCTAACAAACAATCTCACAAATGCTTGTACCAATAGATAAGATCGTCAAACCAAACAAAGATTATCTTAAGTCTTCACATGCCCTTGCATAGAAGTCTGGACAATTGATCAAAATGTGTAGGCTTGAAATCATAACACCTTCCTTCCTCCATATACATTGTCACCTAATTAAAAGTAAAGAAAGTACGACCTTTGTTAGAATCTAATCTAGAGACACTTGAAAAGGAGACAGATGATGATGGACATAGCCCTTAACAAAGGCACTCAAATATAAAACCTCATTAATCTGATTTTTTACAAAACCTCATCTGCCATTGGCTTTAAATATTCCTAGCCTCAACCAAAGAGATCTCCCATAACCATCTTCATGTTAGTAATAGGACTCCTAAGGGCAGAAGTTATAGATACTAGTGGTTTATTTAATAATATTATAAATAAGTAACTGTTACTTGTCTGCAGTAATTGCTGTCTACTAGACTTCTATGTAACAGCTATAGGACTTAGTATTATAAATAAGATGCAGAGGAAAAGAAAGGAATTCAGGGATTGGGATAAAGGATAGGTAGGGAGAGACCAAGCTCTCGAATTCTTGGAGGGGAGAGAACCAAGACTCTCGAATTTCTTGGGATTATATTGTACAATTACTATTAGTTTATATTTTGATATCAGTTTCTATCACTGGTATCAGAGCAGTTCTGATCCAGGGAAAGAAATTCACAGTAGGGGGGAAATGGACATGCCACAATTTGACGGCAGCGGTGACGCTTATTGGTGGTTGATTTGTATTGAGAAACATTTTGATGTCGTGGGAACACAGGAGGGTGAGAAGTTGCTGGAGGCGGTGAAAGCCTTGCGAAACCGTGCTCTCGTATGGTGGCAGTGGTGGAGTCGATGCCATCCACATGCGAGTTGGCGAGCGTTTCACGTTGCATTCATTTGGCATTTTAAGCCAGAGTATAGAGACCTTCTACCTATATCGGATGAAGAAGAGGAATCTGGATTGGAATGGGAGTCGTCGACGCCTCACACATTCAGCCTTCAATCAGAAGAAACTGATCAAGGAAATTCTGAACTCATTCAGACAGCAGAAGAGGAAAAGGTAGAGAAGGCAGAAGAAATGGATGCAGAAAATTCCTCCATGAATGTCATCATTGTGGAAAAGCAACAAGAGACCAAAACAGATCTGTGCAAATTTCTTGGTATCGACAGACTCTTTTATGAACATGGTATGAGTAGTGTGTTCGAATCGAGGGCGAAATTGCCTAGAAAAATTATCGGAGAGGGATGGGTTTCACTCGAGTTTGGCGGCCTACCTCCACCGTTGCCAAAGCCGCCAGATCCAGATGTGTTTGTGGTGAAGAGTGGATTATCCTCTGGTTTGATCGAACTGGCACTATGCCTATTGCTGCCGAAAATTCCTCCCCAAAAGAGAGTGTCTGATGCATGCATTAATTATCATGTTTCACACCTTGCTCTGTCACTCTACTTCAAGTTATGGGACCCTGGTGGACAGTTATGTTATCCTTCACCTTGAGGACAAGGTGAGTCTTTAGGGGGGGAGTATTGTTAGTAATAGGACTCCTAAGGGCAGAAGTTATAGATACTAGTGGTTTATTTAATAATATTATAAATAAGTAACTGTTACTTGTCTGCAGTAATTGCTGTCTACTAGACTTCTATGTAACAGCTATAGGACTTAGTATTATAAATAAGATGCAGAGGAAAAGAAAGGAATTCAGGGATTGGGATAAAGGATAGGTAGGGAGAGACCAAGCTCTCGAATTCTTGGAGGGGAGAGAACCAAGACTCTCGAATTTCTTGGGATTATATTGTACAATTACTATTAGTTTATATTTTGATATCAGTTTCTATCACTTCACTGCTCCAATTTTCTCTTTAATTGATATGTAAGGTAAAGCCTAATTGACAGTAGCAATCACATGCCAAGCAGCTAAAACTTCAAAACCAATCTTCATGGTCCTGTATTAGAGTGCAAAAAAAGTATCAGAAGAGCATTTATTTTAACCGGTAAAGCTTTTTTAACACCCCAAAAAACCAATTTTCAAACAAAATCAAATCAAAAACCATTTTTTTCCAACCCAATTCAATAACGAAAACATCATGTCAACAAACAAAAGCCTAATCGAGGTTAGAATTTTATCAACATATGTGTGAACCAAACTACTGAAGGTCAACAAACAAATATTATCAACTTTAGATATAGTATAAGATATCATAATATGATATATCTCCATAAAGGTTCATATAAGTGAAATAATATTAAACTTGAAGTAACCAAAGTCGCAAATTTTAAGCCGAGGGGATGGATTTCCGTCCAAGAGAGTGTTTTCCAATTTCAGATCTCTATGACAAATTTCCTACAACACGAAGCGTAGTATAAGATACGAATTTGTCATGAAGAACACAACAAATTTTGAGTTCATGCATACCATTGAATGACAATAGCTAAGCATAAATAGAAACATTTTAAATTAAATGGAAGATAGAAACTACCCCCACCCAGAACATCATCTTTTGTGATGCTTGGTTAGAAGTATGTGGTTTTTAAAATTCGCTTATTAAAATTTTGTTAGATTATACAAATGATATAACCAAACAGGCAATCAATTTTCTATGTCATCAATTATGCCAAAAAACCATCTGTGTTAGAGTATTAGCATTTCATCAAACATCATACGTGCGTACAATTCTACAAAACCAATCCAAAAATTCAGTTTTGTTAGTAGACAGATTTCAACTTCGTCTATTTAATTAAAATATCAAACGACGTCCGAATTGACTAAACGAACATTCCTTGGAAAGCTTAGAATGTCAAGATTATAAATATAATTTTAGTTTTGGTGTTTAATTCTCCAATTTGTACAGTTTTACTAAAGAACATGTACAGATACAGAAACAGAGCAGAAACTTTTTCTCAACTTACAACATGAATTTCTCATACTTCACTCAATGAAATTCAATGATTCTTGAGCCTATTCCGTAGGTATTTTTGTCTACTTTACAAAGGTTCAAGTTTCACTCTCAAATGATCTATGTATAAAAGTCTATGATCAATTTACTAACAGGGTAGCCAAGCTGCAAATTGCAGAATTTTCAATCTATTCTTTCTTTAACTTACTCAATTGATTCTACATCTACTTTCTTAATCTAAGACATTATTACTACGATTCAATGGTATAACAGTGTTATTCGCAAATAATATTAACCTTAACATCCTTGCCAAATTCAATCAAATGCATTTCTACACAAATTTTCAGCACTTTCCCACATATTATACTTTGAGCAATTCTTGTCATTTCAGTCCAACAGAAAACAAATAGAAACATAGAAAATCAAGTAATAACAATAAAAAAAATCAATGCATTAATTTGGGGGAATTTCTAATCATGCAAAATAACCTAATTTTTTTATGTTATCTTACTCAATTTCATAAAATCAAACTCAAGGGTAGTACTACACTAACAGGAACTCGCATGTTTTGAGTTGATTCCCTTCAAAAGCTCCAAGCTGCTATCAGACCCCAAGCTTCTACTTTACTTCAAAATTCACTTTCTTGCATCTAACACCAAAATAGAATCAAAAAAGTAACACACATGCAATCCCAATTATGAGCTTAACCAAAACTTTCAATACATATAATACTTTATGGGCTACAAACCTCCAAATTCTCTTTTCCAAGGGAAATAAAACCTTACCTACGTCGCGGAAGTGTGTGCTGCTACCTTGTTCTTCTAGTCAGCGATTACATCAAAAAGTGGATCAAATGAAGAAATCTGAAAATTTAGGTGGAGAGGAAGATAAAGAACAGTGAGTGAGAAATTGAAAGGAATTCTTCAAATATATAGCAAAATTAGAACACAAAAATGAATAGAAGAAGATCAACAACACAAATCCAAAACAAAATCAATATCAACACTAAAAATCTTTTTACTGAGACATTTTCTCAAACACTTGGTGAGTGTTAAATTTCACAATAAATAAATAAATCAAATCAAATACAGAAATAAAACAAATTCAACACCATTTCCATAATTAGACCAACTTCAATCTATCAGACCTAATATTTGTTGCGATGAACACAATCTATCAGAAACATAATTGCAACCTCAAACATAAATCACATGCAAATTAGAATTTTGATAATAACCCAGAAAATAATTCAACATCAAGAACATAAATTCAATAAAAAAAACTAACCTGAAGAGCATTCAACTACTCTTTTAATCCATATTCTACATGCAATAATCTCAACCTAATTAAAAGCAAGAAACTTTAATTTTGGAGAAAAAGGGTATTTGTGGTTCAGCCAAATCAAAAACGAAAATTGAATAATCCCAACTCACCTTGATTCTCTGTAACTTCTGTTGATAGATTTGAGAAGGAAAAGATACATGCAAAGCTTCAATTATTCAACAATTCAACAGTGAAACACAAAATTAGGGCATAAAAATATGAAAATCAAAATTTCAACAATGAAATTCAATAACATTGATGGAGGATGAGTTTTGTTTGCTAAACACTTGGGATAACACAATTTTGCTATAAAACCATCAAAGCAATGTCCATATTTTGCAATATTCCTTAACAATTTAATTTAGGACTAAACTTGTTTTCTAGATATATATAAAACACAAGGTTCAAGACACAATATACTAACCTAAGTATAACTCAGGATTCTTTTGTATTTCAGTTAAACTGAGTGCAATGTCTTTCTTTGAGTCACGAATCAACTGAGCCTTAGCCTTCTCTCCCAATATAACATACCTTGTCT
Source organism: Medicago sativa (assembly GCF_051527215.1). NCBI lineage: Eukaryota > Viridiplantae > Streptophyta > Magnoliopsida > Fabales > Fabaceae > Medicago > Medicago sativa. The sequence goes on along the minus strand of NC_140751.1, from coordinate 64,416,019 downwards.
CTTTATCAGAGATGAAGTCACCCTTTCCTTATGACATCTATACATGGTTATTAACTATACAATAAATGAAGTTACATTTAGGAACTTCAATTCTGCTATCAATTGCTACTTCTTAAATCCTGCCTTTTTTAAATGACTGCATCATAAATTATCTCAACCATGAACATCAAAACTTTCTATAGCATGAATTCCTGAGAAATTACCATTTATCATTGGGAGAATTTTTTGCAGAATTTCAAATATGCAAATAGAGAAATATCATGGAATACCCGAAGTGAATAACTAAAAAATTTCTTCCAATTAACTTTCAAAATTCTCTTTTCAAAGCAAATAAAACTTTCAGATAAAGTTCACACTGAAGTTTCCATACCCAAATCACCAATCAATTAAAATATCTTCTAATACTTCACTAAGATTTACCATTACAATGCTAACTTAATATTTCTTGGCTATTCTTGTTACAGAATATAGAGTATCAAACATGGATAGTTTAGTTTAGTCTTATATGGTAGATTTGTAAGATCCAAAGAGATATATGAACAGGTACATTTCTTTAACAAAATTACGATGACCAAATAGTCCAAATTTTATGTAATCTAAACAAACATACATAGAATAGACATTACAAATCCCACCTCACAAATCAATAACTTATGGAAACTCAAATATGATTCATAAACTCAACTCACAATATACTTTTGATTCTTCCCTTGATCAACACACCTCAACAGATAAGACTCGTGCACATTTGAAAAAAAACTACTCAAATAGGCAAATAGAAAAATATCATGTTATGCCTCAACTGAATAACTGAAAAATTATTGAATGCTACCTTTCATATATCAATGGATATAATCTCCAAAACATTAGAAATAGGGGAAAAAATATTAGAGACGTTGTAGTGAAACTATGGAACTAAGGCAACACAAAATTTTTATATTTGAGTTCCTCTGTGTTTTTGACAAATTACTATAAAAATGAGTATAACAGATTCGCATGAAAAAAGAAAAAAAAAAAAAAAAAGTTGTACAAGAACAATAAAACAAAGCTAGAATGAATCCTATCTGCCAAACTATCTGAATCCAATCCTATTATTTATATTGGAGTTTCTAGTGGTAATATTTCAGTTTTGAAGCTTGATCAAAATTTGCATGTGGTAAAGATGAATTACACCACACCTATCTCAGCTTCTATTGGTGAGATGAGATACATTTTTTGGCCCTTCTCCATTCAATTGTTACAATTAAATCTTTCTTTAGAATATATATACCATTGATTCTCTTGATAACCTTCTAGGGAATTCAACTGAAGTGTTTGATGATACGACACACATATTGCCTTAACCAGCAGCTGAAAGTAAGAGGTAACCTGATCCTGCTTTTACTTTATCAATATTTTGAGTTCAATATCTATGCACTTTAGACAGAAATCCAAATACATTTCAAATCACCTTAAATCATAATATTATTTTCTAAAATATTTGTACAAACATTAACATGCAATTTTTCTTATAAAAATTATCATTCTTTCTGTAGTCCATAATAAAACCAATGTTAAAACTTTAATTGAATAACTATATCAATGCTCTTAACAATTAGAGTAATTTTGTCCCAAAAAAAAATTAGAGTAATGAATAAATCGATATGACAAACCTCAATTAAAATCAAGGAATCAAAACCTCACTTAAAATCAAGGAATCAAAACCTCAATTAACAACAACACAAAACCAAAGAATCAAAACCTCAATTAAAATAAAAAAATAAAACCTTTTCTGAAAACATGCAAGCAAAGTTCAAACCAAAACCCAAAAATTTTCTGGAAAATGAAAAAATTCTACATGCAATCGAACATGCATAGTACCCATTGAACAAATAACACAGTACACTGAAATGATAGTCAGGACAAAAATAAAAACAAAACATAATAAACCCATTCAACCATGATTTTAGATTCATCAATGGACAAAGAAATCACCTTTGATGAGGAAGAAAGCGAACTTCTGATGAAGAAGAAAAGAACCAGATTATTTATCGCTCCTTGACTCCCAAACTCTCCCACTACAACACAAACGAAAACAATCTCAGAATATTTATTTACATAATTCTCAATCCATGAAAAACCCAAATAAAATCTCATACATGAAAGCCAACACAATTTCTAAAACACCAATCCAAAATAAATTTTGCTCATTTAATAGTTAATATTAATTAAAATAATTAGTGCTTTATTTTTTTTACAAATGAAATGATTATTTAAAGTAATAAATTATCTATATACTATATATAAAAGTTAATGTCCATTGAATTTACCAATTTGCCCCTAGGAGGGGCATTTTGGTAATTCAATTATTGGAGGGTGGTTTTTTTTAGGGTTGGCCTATGAATTTCCATTTTTGCCCTTAACCAATTTTTTTAAATTATTTTCTAATTTTTATATTTTTAATAACTTTTAATTATTTTCCAATTTTTATATTTTTAACTATTTTTCAATTTTTCCTCCCAAATTCAGTTGCTTCTACATTGCCGTTGTGGGAGATTAAGGTATCGTTTGACCTGACTTTTTTCAAACTTCTCTACATTTTTAAGGAGAAGTTAGGCCGAATACAATAGCAATTAAGTACTTACTAAAAAAAGTACTTTTTTTGAACGCATAAAATTGAATGGAATGAGCTTTGACCAGAAGCTGTTGAATGTTACTTTAAAAAACTACTTCTCGACAATTTATTTCACAAGCACCTCTTTTCAACCCACGCTGGGAACCTTTTCTTTATTTTTTAATATTATATTTCAATATGTTTTTTTTTTCCATTTAACTTTATTTTTTTTAACCGTTCCATTAATTTTTTAAGGAGATTCCATTTAATTTTATTACCTTTTTTTCAAAGGAATTTTATTATCTTTTTATCACTTATATATTTAATTTCAATATCGTTTAATCATCACAATCTCACAAATATTTTTATTCACGCTGTCATTTAATGATCCCAAATATTTTTATCTCCTTTCTTCATCCTCACGATTATATACACACATTAACGTTTAGAGTAATATTTTATGTTCGTCTGTCTGTTTTTTTGTTACGCTAATGCATATAATTTTTTTAGTGTTGCTTGGTTAAGTGCTACCTCACCAATATTTTTTAACTATTTTCCAATTTTTATATTTTTAAAAACTTTTAACTATTTTACAATTTTTTATTTTTAACTATTTAAAACTAAGTTGATGGTTCATGGTTTTTAAGGTTTATATTTTGACATATTACAATGATTCACAATTATCCGTCATTTTACCATCTATCCTTTCAATGTAATCTTCCAGACTGAATATTGCTCAGCTGATATTACTTTTTTGACATCAAAGAGATTTTTTATTTTTTAACGGTCAAATTATTAATAACCAAGTTCCTACACAAGACGCTAAAGAGTTTAATGTGTTTCTTTCGTTCATTTTGTGTCATGTAAATCTTGGTGTTAATCCCTTTTTGGTAACTCTATGACAGTGCGCTCACTTTTATAATTTTAACTGATATGTAATTTATGATGTTTTCCTGCTCTTGATAAAGCTTTCATAAATATTTTGATAAAGATTTATAATTTTTGTACAATATTTATTAATTTGTTCATTTTTCCTTCGGAACAATTTTTTTACAAAATACGTCACTGAACCCCATGCCTTAGACCATGCATCACAAATATTTGGATTATGCGACCTTCATTCTCAAATTTACGAAGAATGGTAATATTCCGTAATTTGAACATCTCTCCTTTAAAACAAGTTTTTTAAAAGTGTGTATAATTCACATGAAAGGACTCGATATTAAATTGCAATTAATATCTGCCTTTAATGTAGATCATGTGAAATGATTTATATACGTTGAAACTGAAAGGAAAGATGATATAAATCAAGTAGAGAGACATTCAACTATCTGTCTGATTCAGAAGTTTGTTCACCTGAAAGGACCCGATACTAAATTGCAGTTAATATCTACCTTTGTTGTAGATCATGTGAAAGGATTTATATACGTGGTACTAAATTGCAGTTAATATATGCCTTTGCTAGGGGTGGCAAAAATACCCATGCCCACGGGTACCCGTGGGTAAAATCCGTCACGGGTATGGAGCGGGCAGCTAAACTGGTATCCACGGGTATAATAAACGGGTATTTGACTACCCATTATTATATGGACACAAACACGGATTGGATTGTATCCATACCCACGGGTACCCATATCCGATAATAAATTAAGTAAATTACTAATATATCTTTATATATCATATCTTATTACTTAAAGTTGGTACCTTATTAAAGAAAATTTTACCGCCCACCTAAAAATCCTCAATAATAACCTATTTTTATTTTAATTTTTTTTAATTCATCTTATTAAGTTCACCGTTTCCACTTCATTCACATCATAAAACATATAGATTATATAAGAATCATGAATTTTCTATGAATTATGTATGATTTATGAAATTTTGAGTGGATTATGTATGGTGTTTAAAAGTTGAAGTTTTTTGGTAATTAAAAAAAGTTATTATTTGTACCAAAAAATAAATAAATTCAAAACTCCATGGGTACCCATGGATACCCATGGATACCTCAATACCCACGGGTACCCGTATAGTGGGTACCCACGAGGATACGGGGCGGGCACGGGTATCATATTTATCCAACGGGGTGGGGACAAGTATCATATTATCCGTACCCATGGGTATCCATTGGCATCCCTTAGCCTTTGCTGTAGATCATGTGAAAAGATTTATATACGTTGAAGCTAAAACACAAAATGATATAAATTAGGTAGAGAGGCTTTCAGCTATCGTCTGATGCAGAAGTTTGTTCACCTGAAAGAACTGGATACTAAATTGCAGTTAATATATGCCTTTGTTGTAGATCATGTGAAAGGATTTATATATGTTCTGAAAGTCAAAATGATATAAATCAGGTAGCTTTGGTAATAGGGTTTTCATTGGTTTATAGATAGATATCAATTATTACTGGAAAAATGTTTCTACCGCTGACTAAATATGTTTTCATTTGTTACTCGTGATCAAGCCATTTTGAAGATTTAATTTTGCAATCCGTAATGCAAGAGTACTCTAAATATTGTATTATGGTTTATAATTATATGTCATTTCGCAATCTATCCTTCCAATATAATATTTTATCAAATACGTTACTGAACCCCGTGCGAAGCACGGGTTTGTAACTAGTTTATCTATAGATAATAATAAAGCAAAGCAAGCTTAGTATTATGGCAAGTGTGACATTTGTCATTCTATGATCAATTCCTTCCAACATACTCTTCCTAAATAATTTCTAAAAGAGGAAACTATTAGCCTAATTTTTATTTTCTATTTGTTAATTTTATTATTTCCTTAAATCTAATTTCTTTAATCATATAGACAAAACAATAATGGCCGTTCACTACCAAAAAAAAAACAATAATGGCCGCTGCAATTTTTCTAAAGACCATTAATGTGGTGTTGATTTCTCTCACCTCTCATTGGCTTAATATATTGTTTTTTATCACCCTACTTAATGTATTATTTTTTGAATTTCCACCTATTGTTTTTTCAATGTGATTTTTCACTTGCCTTTTACCCTTCTCCTTGAAAACGTTTTAGAGGCTTTACTATTGTTTCTTTCAAAACACAAAGCATCGTAGGTTCATTGTATTCTTCCTACAAGAGCACCTTATTTCCACACACAAAATTAACGCAGACACAACTTCGATCCTTTTTTTACCTCAATCTACCTATTCAAACCACCAATTCATATCTTTTATTCAACAGTTTTTATTTCTCTTTTTTTTTCTTTCTATTATGATGCATGCGGAAATCGCCACATTCTCCTCCTCCCTCCTATATGCAGAAATCACCACAAGATCCATCACATGTATGCAGGTTTTACAATCTACTTCATTTCACTTCCGTTTTGCATCGCCCTTGCCTAATGCTTCGTCTAATCAAACGTTAGCATTAATGTATGTGTGTTTTATTTTCTTTTCTTGATTTTATTTAGTCAAATTAAATTAAACTTTTTTTTCTTACTCAGGTGATTAAGGATTTGACAAATGCAGGAGCAAATTATTGATTGTTCTATAGAACATAGTGCAGTTGCAAGTCTATCTCATTTTGGATCTTAGTATTTTTTGGTATACAGGTTATTCTCATTTCATTACTTTTTTGGTGCAGGTATTCATGTTGGATATAGATAAAGATATGGATGGTAAGACACATTATGCTTTTCTATTTTGGCATTTTTTTTCAGTTGCTTCTCCTTTTCTATTTCCTTTTGTTCTCATATTTTTGAAAGACAATTGGTTCTTTTTTTCAAGTAAGGTTGATGTTATAATCTGCTACCACGGCTTGGAGGTCAAACTTCTCCATGTTCATATCAACTGTGACTTCTATTCTATTAATCGATAAATGATCACAAGTATTGCACAAGTGATTTCTAGAGAAGGTATATATTCTAAAGATTGATAGAGAAAAGTCGTTTTACATATAAGCAATTTAATTTTTCTTACTACTTTGCACTCTTCTTCATTCCTTCTATTGAATGTTGTCTCGACTTTATTATTGTCTCCTCTTCATTGTTGCAATTTGATGTTTCCAATTTTGATTTTTTTTTTTTATTTCCTTTGTAGGTTTTGACATTAGTATCGATTTAGTGGAACACAGATTAGGTAGCGTTTTTGCTTCGGTACTACTATAAGGTTCTAAACATTTTGTTTTTTTTACAAAACTTTCTAAACATTCTTACATCGTATTCATTATTATAAATTTTTATGAATTATGATAAACAAATATAAATCCAATGCCTAGATAAACATGATACACAAACAATAAACAAAATTGTAGTAGTTCTTTTCTAAAAGAAATCAAAACTGTAATACGTGTTATTGATGATCTTTGTAGTATGATATTTTATTTTAAGTCACAGTGTCGAGTGTTGTTTTCAACTATTGATGAATATTTAAACTATTGAATAAAATATAACATTATTTTGAGAAATATACTATACTTTCAAATATCACACACTTTTTTCATATTATTTTTTATATCAATATCTTTTAGAAGTTTTTAAACAAATATCTATCTGTGTTTCGTGTTAATAGCATTACTCTAAATATTTTTTTGAGTATGACCTTACATCAAATTCATAAAAAGTATTCTTATACTCTTATTTAAAGTAAGTTTTTCGTGCGTTGCACGGGTATACATGCTAGTTTTGATTTAATTAACTAATTAATTCAATTCACACACTTTTATGTGTTTTTGGATCGTAACAATGCTATAAACTATTCCCTGGAAAAAAAAATGCTATAAAGTAAGTATAGATAATATGAAAGACAATGTGAGAGAAAGAGGGGTAACTATGGAAATAACATGGTCTCTCTCTCCCTTTCTTCGCGGAGACTCAAAAAGTAGGTGGGGCCTATTTCAAAAAGGGCTTAATTGCACTTTTGGCCCCCTATTTTTTTAAAACTTGCGGTTACAGCCCCCTAACTAATTTAAATACAAAACAGTCCCTTAAGTATTGAATCTTTGGCAGTTTTAGCCCCAACGCTGACGTGGCACCCTAAATGAGGTGTCACGTGTCATTTTTTTTTAAAAATGCTACTCCCTAAAGTAAGTATAGATAATATGAAAGACAATGTGAGAGAAAGAGGGGTAACTATGGAAATAACATGGTCTCTCTCTCCCTTTCTTCGCACATCAGAGGAGACTCAAAAAGTGGGTGGGGCCTACAAATTATAATCTCTCTTCTGCATTTCACTGATGCTCCAAACGATAGAAATAAGCTACTCTCTTTGCTTTTTCTCTCTTCAATCAGCAAACTCTGGCCTACCAAACGAACCGTTAGGGAGTATTAAATAAATATAATTATCATATTTTACAGCTGTAGTCAACCTCTCTCATAAAAATTACTTTCCTATTCAACTATACCTCATCATTTCTCATGACATTGTTCTTACTAAACCTAGAAACTAAAATCTCTTTCCTGTGATCATGCCATTAATTTGTTGTAAGCAAAATCTCTCGTCCCTACCGCCACGAGAAGAAGAATTTGTTGCCTGTTACTCAATCGAAACTTAGCAGCTCATAATCAATTGAACTCGCCAGAAACTTACCAGATCACCGTTGCTTCCGAGTTCCGACGATAAGTTTTCGAAAAGGCAAGTTCTTCTTTCCGTTATTTCTCTGCACTACACCAACGGTCATTCTCCATCAACCTCCTCTTGCACAACTCTCGCTGGCAATATGCCCCTCCTTTCTTTAGTTTCTCTGTCTCCCTTTTATTATCTACTGCATATTTTTCTTTTATGCATGTGTCCTTTTTTTTTTTTTTTTTGAGTTTTTCTTTCTTTTAGTTAACGGGTGTGTGGGTATCGTATACCTAATTAAAACTGTCTTGTATTGCAGGGATGGGTTACATTGCAATTAACTAGAGATTCAGAAAATTCTCAGATATTTTTCAGCAAGATCAGTCACTGGGTTTCTTTCTGATGTATATTCCAAAGCTGCTGACGAAGTTGGAAAAGTTCATTTAATTGCGGATGAAAGGGTTTGTATCTGAGTTAAATTCGTTTCTGTGCTTGTCTTTCTTGGAACTCCAATGTTATCGGGAATCCACCTGCATTGTTTAAACTGTTGACACTTTTTTACATTGCCAATGCCTAATATCAGGTTCAAGGAGCCGTTTTTGATCTTCCAGAGGACATTGCTAAAGAGTTACTTGACAAGGACATACCAGCTGCAAACACTATTTCCAAAGTCACCAAGGTAAATTACAACATTTGCCAATATCTAATTTTGTAAATCTTTGTCCATTGTTTGTGGCATGCCTGTTTTTTCTCTCAACCTAAATGTCATAATTTGGCATCCATTCATTGCATTATTACTGATATATAAAAACATGTTACATGTGCCACTTTGCATTTCTAATAACTTAACAGTAAAACGTGGTTGGTTCCATTTCTTTATGTCAACACATTGATAGGTAAGTTTTGTCACTGGTACTGATCGGTAATGTAAGACTTGGATTTATGTGCTTTGAAATTTAAATTACCAATTTAAGACTTGTTAAGTGTAAAACTATTAGTTCCGTGTGTTAACTAATTATGTTTATTGTTGTGTTAAAGTGATTTGTTATATTGTGGGTGTTTGATGGTCAGCCTTAGTGTTTTTGTTATGTGCCTCTTGATCACTAGTTTGCTGGAGTTTTAATTTATTTCAAGATTTGGGTTCTTTGTAAAATGATTTTTGTTGGTTGCTATAAGCCGTTTAGTTACCCTGTTCTGCCTAAGTCTGAGTGTACATTCTTGGTAGCAGTTAAGATGAGTGAATTGAGATTTGATTGATGCTAAGAGGTTTCAAATCCTGTTTTTATTTAAATTCCTTTGAAAATGAGTTTTTTTCCGGATTTGGGTTCCCAAACATGTGAAACAAAAAGGGCTTTATCATAGAATTATGTTACATTAGCTAGGATTTCATGGAACCTATGATTGTTAAGGTAGATATAGCATAAATGCATATATTGTAAAAAGGATATGAATAAAATTCTAAGAGTTGTTGATGCAAACCGAAAGTAATGGATTGAGCAATTCATGTTCCAAAGGTTATTCCTCTTGAACATTCAGTCAAATTTATTTTCAGGTTTGTGTGTTTTTGTTTTTTATGCTAGTGAAATATGTCTTCTGGATATTTTGCAATGTCGTTGTTCTATAGAAGATAACCCTGGTTGTTCCTATGAAACCTCTTATACAAGTGATAGTTGAAGCTTTGATTTGTTGTTACAAACTTGTATATTTATTCTTGCTAATGATCTGAATTTCTGAATTGGATTTGTATATTGTTTTCCTGCTCTTTTCTTAATTGTGTCAAAATGTATTTTAAGGAGTAGAAATTTCCAAGAGTGTAACATAGGTTGCTGCATTTCTACTTTGTTACTATAATAATACTTGCATAGAATTTCATGAGAACTTAAGAGTCTTATTCTTAATAACCAAACATAAGATTGAACTTTAAAGGTCTAATTTTTTTTTATCTAAGATACACAAGATGTAGTTGCTCGTGCTATAAAGATCAGGAATTATTTGCGTAAAATATACATATACTTGGCAACTAAACATTTAGTAGTGATCATTTTCCCAATTGAGTCAATTATACCTATAAGTTCAGTCCTGTTTCAATTTCTCCTCTGCATGGGTTAGCTTGTTATAGCACTTTATCTAAGATTATTATTTTGTTCTTCAAATAAAAGTTTACAGATAATAATCTCTTACTCATGGAATTGAAACATGGAATGTGATATGGTTTTTATCTTTTAGTAATTCATTTATTCTATTGGAATCGGAGTAAAACTCTTTCAAGTTATATTGTGTCTTGATTGTTTTATTCTTTAAGATGCACCAAAGGTATAATTATACGAACAATTGTGTCCTATTCATTTCTAACAGATTTACCTAATACTAGCTACATTTTAAGGTTATTGACTTTGTGGTAATGTTGGTGAAATCCTTCAAGTTGTGTCAATTTAAGTGTTTTGTTGCATAATTTCATTCCATCTTAAAGGACATATCCTACTTAACTATGGTTGTTCATTAAACTAACATATTGAGAATTATATTGAGAGATTTCCTCATGCATTCTTTATATAGAATATATGTTGCTGAGAATTTACGAAACATAATGTTTCAAAAAAAAAAGGGGTTTTAGTTATTAAACATACTAGTTGTTTGTGTGAAGTATGCACCTAATAGAAAATATTTTTATCATCTACTTTCGTTGTACATGGTACACGATAATTATTCTTTCATGCAATGCAATGTCTTTTTTGTGGTTTTCATTGTTATGTTTGTAGTTCTGATTTGGCAAACGGTGTTCAATGAAAAGAACAAATTTTTATGTGAGATTAGGCATTAAATTTTGACGATATTCTAATTTTCAATTCTCATCTTTGAAATATTTTTCATGCACCTTATTCTGATTTAGTTTGATAAAGGTTTATAACTTTAAGGTATAGAGTAGCAGTGGCCAGTGGGTGCTGCCAGGACAAAAGAAGGTTTTCATTATTATTATTTTGTTATATCAATCTAAATGTTACTTCTAACATTTTATTTTCATGAATTAAAAAAAAAAAAAGATCAGCCACATTACTTTCCGTTATTTCTCTTCTCTTCTAGGTCAAGTAGAGTATCCTAACTTGAGTTGTTGTTTCTTTTTTTATTATTTATTTATTTATTTTTATATAAAGAAATAATGCATATGCATAGGTTGATTTCTGAGCTTGTTGCATTTCAATTATATGCAGTAGCTTCTGGACGAGCTTCACCAAACCCATTAATCTTCACATGGCGGCTTCACGCAGACTCATAGCTATAATTCAACATCCTCTTGTTAGATGCTCAATGCCCTCTGTTTCCGCTGCCTCAATGTTGAGCCAATCTTCTGTGTATCACCGCCTGTATTCAACTAAACCTGAGTCTTTGCAGCAGAATGAAATTGGACATGTTTGCCATGTTACAGACCACATCGTCGATGTGAGTTTTGTAACGGGTTTACCTCCACTGTTCACAGCCCTTCAAGTCATGGACCGTTCGGCAAAACTATTATTGGAGGTGGCTGAACATCTTAGCGACAACACTGTTAGAACCGTTGCTATGCAAGCAACCAAAGGAGTTGTGAAAGGGCAACGTGTGATAAGCACCGGCTCTCCTATCCGTGTATGTAAATACCGAATAATTTATCTCTTGTCTAATAAATACGGAATAATTTATCTCTTGTCTAATTATTTATTATTTTATTATTAACTTTTGTTTTTGATAGGTTCCTGTTGGTGGTGGCACCTTGGGTCGTATTATGAATACATTTGGAGAGCCGATCGACAACAAAGGCTCTTTGTGTAAGTTTTAAAGTGTTTTAATGTGTCTGAGACTCTATTAATATTTTTTGGGAAAATTACATCCACCTCCCTTAAGGTTTATCAAAACGACATTGACACCCCCTCTAGTTTTAAAATTAACATTAACCTCCCTTAAGTTTGAATCAAATAGACAAACACTCCCCTTCTCTTTTAACACCGTTAATTTTTCCGTTAACTTTTTTTGTTAAGAATCTTCTATTAACATTGTGGGGACAAACCTTTATTGTTGAATCCAGTCAATCCACTATTCCACTAATATCATCAACCAAACATTAGGAAACCTTATAAGATTAGAATAGTAATGGGTTTGTAACCTTTTTGGCATTCCCTCTCAAAAATGAAATGTAAGTGTATTCCTAACTTTTTAATCATTGTCATCTAATTACTAGTCGTCACCTTCCTAACTCATTTTTGCCTTCAGTTTAATCTTTGCGTTGTCACACGTCGTTGCTCTCACCAATTACGTTTATACTCTGAGATTGTCTGCATGCTTTCACCAATTACGTTGCTATATTGATTTCTACCAACATTGAAATTTTGATTTAATTAACCTAATGAAAGGTGATTTCAATTAAGAAAATAAATATCAAAGAAATGGAATTAACAGTATAAACAAAGGATTAGTGCCAGATTAAATTGATGATTAAAGCAAAGTCACGCAATGTTCTTTAATCTTAAAAATTAGGTTTACAGTGTTTGGTATTATATCCGTTCCACCATAGAATGGGATCTTCATGACAAGTTTGGTAAGTCTCATGCAGATTACGAAACTTGCCATCTTATTTCCTCATCAACCAATTGCACTTCAAACGGAAAAATGGAAGTGATGTTTCTGTAAAAACAAATATTGAGAACGGAATGTTTTTCTTCTCTTCTTCAAACGGTGATTAAACAAAGTTAGTGTGAGGGGAGGTCAGTGTTTTTTTAAAAAATAGAGGGGAGGTGAGTGACATTTAGTTAGAGTTTAGGGGAGGTTAGTGTAATTTTCCCATATTTTTTCTATTTTCTGACGATTTTTTACTTACGTTGGTTTTTGTCAATTATGTTAGGCACAAATATATTCAGGCCTATCCATGTAAAACAAAGAATTCCTTGGATTGAAAATGAGGAAATTCCCATTATGGAAAATGACGGCAACAAAATTTATGATGAGGGCCTCAAGGTATTTTTATTTGTTGTTTTTTTTCTCTTTCTTTTGTTTATCTATGATTAAATTCTCTTAGACATCTAATTACGGAATTGCTTTTGAAGGTGGACATAAGGAATCATGGGGATGAGGAAGAAAAAGAAAAAAAATCCACATCCTCGTCACTGGCATCAAGGTATTTTTTATTCGTTGTTTTTTACTTTCTTTTGTTTATTTGTGATTGCATTCTAGTAGACATCTAATTACAAAATTGTAGAAGAAGGTGCATAGGAGACCAAAACTGACCATGTGTGCAATATTTTATTATGTGTTGAAGTTTTTATCATGTGTGTTTTATGAATCGCAAACAGGGAATCACTTGCTTAACACACGCTTCCCTCTCACACATAATAAAAACTGCACATGTAACTGTTGACAGTATTTTAATTTTATTTACCTTTTATGAATCGCGTTTAGGTGTAGTTAGATGAGAGAAATCAGATGGAAATTGAAATGGAGGTTTATAAAATAAAATGAGAGGTAAACAAGAAGAAGAAAGTGAATACTTAAGAGGGACTTGTATCAAAAGGTGAGAGAAAGTTAACAAAGAGTTTTTTCCGTGTTGGATTGCTGCTTCGTGTGTTTTTGCAAATTTTGATTTTGCGACATTTAGCGTTATTATTGTTATAAATAAATAGGGAAGTTGTTGCAAAGGGAGGATCATTCAGTTATTTGGATATATGATTGGTAGGGAGAGGATAAAGCTCTCAAAAATCTTGGTGTGAGAACCGTATCTTGCCTTCTTTGTGGACTGTTTTACATTTCAAATCTAAAATTACTGTTGCATGTAACATTCTGGTTGTATACTGAAGTCCAAAATTTCTATTGATAAAGTTTGCATACTGTTTCAGTTGGATTGTGTGCTTGGATATCTAAGTTTCTGATTGCATTTATATAAATTTGCAACCATTTTTATATACAGGTTATTGACCTGGTTGCACCTATCTTAAAAGGAGGAAGTATTTTGCTTTCTGCTGGTGCTGGTGTTGAAAATCAAACATTGGCTATGGAACTTGTACACAACATTTCCAAGGCGCATGGTATTTTCTAGCTTAGTACGCTCAATTTTTTATTTTTATTATTATTATTTTGTAATCTATGCTTGCTTTTCCATTTATCAGGTGGTTTATCTGTTTTTGCTGGCATTGGAGAACGTACCCAAGATGCTTGTGCTCTGTATAACAAAATGTTTGAGTCTGGTTTGATTAAACTGGGCGACGAGCAGGTGAACACAATGATGTTCATGATACACATTCAACAATGTTATACATAGTTTTTCTTTTCTTTTCTTTTTTCTAAGTTGTTGGTTATGGTTGTTTCATGGATTTAGAAGGAAAGCAAATGTGTTCTTGTGTACGGTCAAATGAATGAATCCCCTGGTGCCCGTGCCCGTGTAGCTTATAGCGGACTTAGTGTTGCAGAAAATTTTTCTAATGATGGAAATGATGTGCTTTTCTATGTTGACAACATGGTCAACTTGGCTGAAGTAAGATTATCTTTTATATATGCATTAATTTTTTTTTTTTATTTTCATTTAATAGAAATTAATAGTAATTTGATGTCTGACACAATTGCAGGCAAACTTAGAGATATCTTCACTGATTGGGCCGTCTGCTGTTGGTTATCAGACAACACTGTCAATGGATTTCAAAGATTTACAGAAACGTATTATTACAAATAATACACATCAGGATTCTTCCAACACAAAGAAAGGTTTAATTACCTCTCTCCTGCTAAACCCCATACCTCCTTATGGGCCAAACATTCCACCTCCAATCTTTGCTCACACGGATTCTACGTTAATGATGTGTCCAAAGGTCTGATACGTTTAAAGTGGCTATTGATTTGATATTTTTGGTTATAACAAACCAATTAAATTGTTTCATTTTTGTTAATTGTTGAACAGCTCCATGGGCTTGGTATTTTTCCCGCCATCGACCCTTTGGACTCATCATCTCGTATACTGCACAGTTCTACCTTAGGTGAAAAACATTTTAGAGTTGCTTTTGATGTTCTTAGACTTCTAAAGAAGTATAAGAATCTAAAAAAAATCATTGAAGTTGAAGGAGCTGAAAACCTAGGTGACGATGACAAAGAGACGATTGCTCGAGCACGAAAAGTCCAACTGTTAATGACACAGCCTTTTCATGTTACAGAAGTTTCCACTGGTGTTCCTGGTAAATATGTTAGTTTGGAGGAGACGATTTCCAGCTTTGAGGTATGTACTTATATTGTCATTTAGTCTTGACTTGCGCACAACAAATGGATAAACAAATTTTGAGGCGTAATTAGATTAATACCCAGCCAACAAATTACCTTTGACCACACCTGAAAAGCAACGTCGCCGTGCAAGAACACATGATTCGATGGATGTTCTGCGTAGCCAAGTTACATCTAGAGGGAATTCAATCATTTAATAATTAAATAATTAACAATTAAATTAATTTAATAATTTAAATGCTTCATCAACTAGAAAATATGTGATTAATCTACTGAAATTAATTAAATCTTGTTTCCTTCTGTACTTATTCCATATTTTACTAATGTACTAGTTTGTTTTTGATTGTTGTTTTATTTTTAGTTTTCCTTTAGACTTTTCTTGCACAACTGCCTTAAAATTCCCCTCTATTAAAAAAGAACGGTGTTACAAAAGTTATGTTTAGTGGATGGTTAATGCATGTTTGATGACTTATTTATGATTATGTAACTTGCAGGAACTGTTGTATACAACAAAATACGATCATCTTCCAGAAGAGGCATTCAAGATGGTTGGAGGGATCGAAGATGCAAAGAAAAAAGGAGGTAAGATTAATGAATCCGCAGCATAATCACAACATTTATGGCTAACTATAGGGCAAAATCCTATGATTTAGTTAGTACTTGTTTATGACTTCAATTAGATCAATGATTATCATATTTTCTTGGCACTTGCCTATTTGTTGCGTTACCGTGCGGCATGAATTGTGTACATAGATTAAATAACTAATTGTTTTCTCAAGGGGATTCAGGTTTGTCTTTTGATAGCGTATAATGTTTTTGACTTTCTCACTAAATACAACTAAGATCTAAATGATCTTTTTGGAGATTTGGTTTTGTTGTCATAAGACACTGGGTAGTTAAGCTGGACAAGGAATAAACATTAATTATAAAGGGTTATTTAGTAGACAGAAAAATGTGTGTAAAAAAATCTACTGCTCCACAAAATGCAATAATCACATTCACATGATTTATGATTAGGCAGAAGCTTGCAGTATGGGTATTAAGAACTGATATTTAAAATAATGGTCTGTGATTCTGATTTGTGCTATAACATCAAGGGTTATTATCATATGATATATGTGTGTGTGTGGGGGGGGGGGGGGGGGGGACACATGTATTATTGATAGAGTAATGCTAGCAACACTTTCTTCTGAACACCTTCTCTAACACTCACTCTCTTATCTTATCTTATCTTATTTACTAAAGCTTATCTGGTGAGCTATTGTTAACCCTAATTTTTCCCTCCCTAATCTCAGCATTAACTACTTCTAAATTGTAATCCTAATCAGCATTCCACAACCTAATTCAAATTTCCCTCCCACATAGCTTTAGGTCGCCGATCCAATTTAAAACCTAAGGAATTTGATAGCTTCCACTATCAGCTCTATATTCCCAACAAGCCTGTTCGCATCCTCCATGCATATTAATGTTTTCTCCATTTCCCACGCCCATTATTAACAAGTCTGTGTTATAAATTGATGGTTTGTTAACAGCTCCCTTTTCCTTTTTGCAAACCAATTCCTAGCAGACCTCATTAAGAATGGCATGGCTGATCGTCCTGTTTGAAGCATTGCTCTCCTATCATTGTCTCACTGGTTTGTATATTCTTTCCTTATCTCCCATAGGTTTTTTCGTTTCAGCTATATAACCTGCTGTGTCGTTTTATTTTTCTAACCAACTGTCTTAATACTTTCTTTTGTACACCATTGGTACGTAATCCAGTTACGGAAATGGATCGGCTGATCAATAAGCAGCATTAAACAAAAAATGATCCGGAGAAGAATGATTGATGCACGAAGGACTAATTGTTTCTCGATTTTGTGAACTATTAGATGGCACATTTTTTGTTCTATTTATCGATTTTGTGTTTTGTCATTTGACATATCTTTTTTGGTTAAAGTAGTGTTTCACAATGTATCAGTCGGAACTAATTGTTTCTGTATGCCTTTATCATTTTGGAGTTAGTACTTGCATGTCGATTACAATCATCGAAATTGAACATGACTTGATTCTGCTATATAATGGTTTAGTACAGTAATCTTCATATGCGTTACTTTTTACTTATATACATGCATTTTTTTTTTTTTTTTTATAAAAGGAAGGTGTGCAACTGCATTCAAAATCTGATTAACATTTTCATACATTTTTGAGTAATATTCAAATTGTCAACGATGAAGAGGAAGCTACCTTTGTTAAATTGACATTAAAATTGAATAAGTATTGATGCAAAATTAGAAAAGATGTTAAATGAAAAAATTGGCTGGATGTAAATTGAAATCAAAAGAGAATTACCATTGCTACAAGATTAGTTTCTCCAAATGAGTCAACCATCCATTTTCATGGTAATTATCACACGAGTCTTAACATTCATTTTAACTTAAATGCTTTTTACGGTTGTTTTAACACTAGAGTCAACCATCCACCTTTGTATTTTATGTTTGAATTCACACGTCGTATTAGAGATAATGTGAACAGACAGAATGCAGTTAATGGATCGCCGCATGATAGTTTTGTACATAATTGTCCAAAATTCTCTCCAACTTCAACATCAGGAGCCAAAGGCATCTCTAACATTTATGATATAAATTTCAGCTCAGGTACACACTATATTCAGTATTTTTCAAAACTATTACATATTTGTTGTAATATTTACAACAAAAATATAACAAATTTACGCGTATTTCTTGTGATGTCTCTCAAAGTTTATTAATGTATGTGTTTAGTGTTTACACATGCACATACACTGTGCAATGGAGTTCTTACAATACAATGAGGTGTGTATGTCATTTTCTATATGACAATTGTAGCCTCCAAAGTAGATTTATGTATGCATACATTTTTCTAAAATGTAAGAGCTCATAGAGTGGCCTATCAGATAGAAGCTTGAAAATGATGTTTTACAATTGAAAGTGGACATTTTGATTTTATTACTATGCTTACGAGTTGGTATATGATCATGTTAATTTCTATAATGTGTTACGAATTGCGTGAGGATTTTCTGAATCTATTCAAACAATTACAAGAAGAGTCCGAAGGCGAAGATTCCTGTAATGAATGTTCCGTAGATTTGTCAGATGAGATTGATGTTGAAGTGGCATCAGGACACGAGTTGACTTCTTCGCAGGTCAATATTATTCAAGATAACCACGCCTAATGGAAATTGCCTTACTTAGTAAAAATGGATGTAAATGGTAGTTTCATATCACTAATGCTCCTGTTCATTTACAGGAGTTGATGAAAGAACAAACATTGGATCAACAATGTTTGATGAGCCAAGAACATCCACTTGGAGAAACTGCTGAGACTACCATCCAACACTCTCCCGAAAATAATGTAAT
Organism: Medicago sativa; assembly: GCF_051527215.1. Classification (NCBI taxonomy): domain Eukaryota; kingdom Viridiplantae; phylum Streptophyta; class Magnoliopsida; order Fabales; family Fabaceae; genus Medicago; species Medicago sativa. The sequence goes on along the minus strand of NC_140751.1, from coordinate 64,397,303 downwards.
GTAGTACCACCTCATTTTTCATATAAAGCTATAATAGAAGTATTAAAGAAAATAAACTTCAACTATACAACCAACTTAAATATCCTTTTAAATTTATGCAGGGTATCAAGATAAGTGTTGAAGATGGAAACACATCAACTAATGCCAAGCCAAATAACATTGTCAACTCATTTAGAATTAGCCAGTTAATCATCAGGTCCAATTGTTACTTTTGAGCATAAAAGTTCTTCACAGGTGAGTTTTTTTGTTATTGTTGCTCAGTAATTCGAAGTTCAGTCTTAAAACTAACTCTTTTGATTTCAATTACTTATTATTTCTATAGTGAAATCATGATTATTTGTCTAAATTATATATTTTGTTAATTAGTCAGGCTGATCCTACAAATATTAACAATTTATAGAAGTTCACATTATTTTAATGTGTAGGAATATGGTGATGGCCAAACAGCCATACCTTCTCTTTCAAATTCCACCATAAAGCCCCTTACCATTGAAAATTTTGATAATGATCAAGGTGAAGACTTTTTGGATCAATCTTATTTTCTTATGTTACCTCATCACCCTTTTGATTTTGACCTTTCTTCTTTTCCACATGTTGTTCAGGTTCTCTAAATGACAATCCTCTCATGAAGGTAAACTCAAATATCAAAGAACTGTTTCCTATGGATGATGAAATAATAGTTTCCAAATCAAAACTATCTTCTAGAATGTGCAAAACTTAGGGGGCGGTTTTGTAGAATGTGCGAGTTTAGCGAGCTCACTGCAATTTTGAGAACATTTTCTCTCTTACATAAACTAATTTAGTCAACAAATTTGGCAAAATATCAAAGATAGATACTTGTTCAAAAAGATAGATAGTTGTTCAAAAATTGATGAGAATTACGGAGCTATTGGAAGCAAAATTAGAAATCATGTTGGTGGAAAATATGAATGACTCAAAAATGAAGAAACAAAATAGATATACAGGGACACCACATTCTAATGGATGAGGATTACCCCAAGAAAATGATTCCATCAGTTTTGATCCAATCGAGAATTAAAGAGTTGTTGCTCACAAACACACACCGTGCAGTTTTTCACTCAAAATAATCTTCCATTATTTAAAATGAGATACAATATATTGAGCTCTTGCTCCAAGTAACTCAATGAACCCTAATATATTAAAAAGACATCTAATATTATTTTTAAATAGGAATTAATGCCTAATTAGACTATTTTCTAATGATACTTGATAAAAACTAAAACATTTGTAAGTGATTGGTGCATGCAAAGAGTCTTCAATTTTTTGATATATTGCAGGTGTTGGTTTGTTTGAATCTTCTGCCAATAAAATGCAAGAATTTAATTGACAAGCATTCCATTAGCAATTGTCTCTCGCAAGCTTGCATGCTTCTTGGCGTGAAAGTATTACTTTGCATGCATATGATATGATCCAACTTTGAGTTGTTTTTTTTTTTTTTATAGGTTTCTTTACACATGCTCAATGAACTCTTGATCTCATCAAAAGTTGTGGTTGTATCATAACTCCTCTTAATAATAATCCAATAAAAAAAACACTTAATATTAATAAGAATTAAGGGTACATTTGAGGAGATATGAATACATGTATGTCATAATTTGAAAGTAGACATATATTTAGAGATAGAGATAGTTTGAAAAAGAACTTATATTTAGAGGATTTATAGAATATCAACATATAAAGTGATAAAATAATGACAGAGATATAATAAGTTGATACATCTATCATCTAAATTGAAATTTTTGCAACAAAATTAGTTTTTTTTCTTGTATTTTTTTGTTTCCACTAAAAAAAACAATCTTGTGTTGATAGTTGGTCTAAATTGTATGTTTTTGCAAGCCACTCACGTTGTCTGTCTCATTGTTACAATTATATATATTTTATCATTTTATTTTGGTACATGTTACAATTATTTATTATTTGAAAAGGAGGAATTTGAAATTGTGAAAAGAGTGAATCTGGCCACAAGGAACAACAATGGTAAAATTGGAGTTACAAGATGGTTAATCTAAAGGAATTATCCAAGATCAAAGGTTAACAATGGTTAGTCAAGAATTAAATTTTAAATTTTTTGGGTTAAAAACTAATGTAGGTAAATTTGAGTGAATGGTGTATTTAAGCTTTCAAAAGACCTCACATAGTCAAGGATTGATGAAAACAATGGTGGTTTCAATGTGTATAAAAAGTGTGAAGATGAGAAAATCAGAAATAAGGTTTCATGAAGAAAATCAATGTTATAGTTCGGTGAACAGTTTCTTTATTTTCAAACCAAACCAAACTGAAACCTTATTTTTTTCTTCTTCTTCAAACTAAATTGTTTTTCAAAACTGAAACCAATATGCTTAGACTGAATCCACACAAAAACATGCATCCAATTAGACGAACATGCATTCAAAAAATGCTGCAAAAGAGGCACGTGTTTAACAGAAAAGTGTTGCTGCAAAAGAGGCACATGCTGCAAAAGATCTCAATGACAAAAAATTGCACATTCTTTCCATTGTAAAAACATAGCACCAACATGTAGGGAATTGACACCACGAATGATTGTTTGCTGGCAGTTTACAAACAGGTTTTTCAATATTCAGTGGGTTTGGCAGTTCCGTTCTTACAGTTCGATTCAGTTATTTGCAGTTTGGTTCTAGTTAGTAAACTGTGTATGAAACATAGGTTCTGTTCAGAACTGTCAAAATAGGTTCAATTAGTTTTGGCGCAGTTTCGGCGTTTATTTTGAACAGTCCTACATTATATACAAGTTGAAAATGTGTTTGAATGAAATCTACAATTCGGGGAATATTAGACACTTGTGACTTGTCCACTAGAAAAATGTTTCCAATAATCATATAGGAAGATAACATTGTATACATTGCTCAATTTAAAAGACTAAACATTAAAAGATATATTTCTAATTTGCCACAACACCAGAGGCATGTTAAGGAATGTTGATTAAGTTTGAACTGCATTACATATGTTTAAAGTAGTTTCTATTTAGTTTTTATCAGCACCTTCATCAAAATCTCTAGAAACTCCAACTCGGAATTCTATTTGTTTCTGATGCTTTGAGCGACGGCGCTCATCAAAACTGTCCCATCCTTCAAACTGAAAGAAAACCACAGACATTTTGCTGTCATGCTCCAATGAATAACTATGATAAGCCTTCAATTAAAATGCAATGCTTTTTGTTTAGAATGATAATACAAAAACTAAAGTGCGCACCTGACGAAGTATATCAATAGTTATTTCTGTATTATGGAGATCCAAGGTGGAAAGCTGCAAGCAAGTCTTGAATAGTTTTGATGGCAGGGATTTCATCCCATTGTTACTAAGATGCAAAGCCTGCATAATTTTCACAAATGTGGAGTATAATGCAAGAAAAGTTAGCATTTTTGGAACATAACAGATCCATTTTACTTTGAGCATGTGATGTATATTTATATATATGTGAATAGTCAAATACAACATAATTTACAAATATTTACTAAAAATATCCCAGATACTTGCAAAAGTAACTCATATTTAGAGTCTACCTTTGATTTTCCCTATCACTGTAATACAAATTTGTTGACCTCAATTTCTCAAAAGTGAATTTGTATGAGCAAGCAAGGGTGTAACCACCATTAGTTTAATATTGAATGTACTATAACTTAACTCATTAGATTTAAAGGGCAGAGACACTATATCTGAAGAGAAGTTGAGATAAAGGAAAAAAATTTGTATTACTATATTTAATTAGAGTAAACAGTGATTTTGGTCCGTAAATATGCAAGGCAGTTTCGCTATAGTCCCCGAGTGTACCAAAAATGCAAAAAAAAAAAAAAAATCCTTGAATATATCTTCTTTTAGCAATTGCTTGCACCAAAGTGACTGGTCAAAGACACATTTGAGAACAAAATTAACGAGGTAAAACAAATGGTACATTGAAAATATTTTTGTAATTTTGAAAAATTTAAGGACTAAAAGTCTATAACTAACAAAAGTGACCGTTTACTTTCAGAAGAATGGTTTCAAACCAATCTTGGAAGGAAAAAGAAATCCACCTTCAAATTGCTAAAACTACTGAATGTCTCTGGCAACTCTGATAGAAAATTTGATGAGAAATCAACCTGCTCCACAAAAACAAAAACAAAAAACCTTGATAAGCATTACCTCATCTAAGAAAACGAGATTATCATTTCACTTATGATTTAATTCGGCTATGCAAGATCATACACTAAGAAACTTTCTGAAAAAGGAATGAAAAAATTCATAAAGATAGAAGACCGTACCTCAACAAGAGAATGGCATTTCCCTATAAATTCACTGATTTTACTCATCCTGAGAAAAATAGACACATCAATCAAAATGACAAGTTTTTACCAAAAGAACACCACTTTGTGGTTATTATAAAAAAAAAAATCTCTGCATGACGAGATGAAATTTGCATGAAGCTGTGAACTGATCCGTTCACCTAAGTAAACTCATTAGCATTAGACATTGGATTAAGACTGTTGAAAATGATGAATGACAGCAATCAGAATCAATATTTCAACAAAAATAATTTGTATTCATTGTACCTATTATTGTTGGCTTTCAAGACTTCTAACTTTGTCAGATGCCCTATTTCATCAGGAAGGCCAGCCAATTGATTATTGGAGACATGCAGCTCCCTCAAAGAGGTTATTGATCCCAACGCAGATGGCAAAGTAGTTAAACTGCAGAAAACCGTTTGTCGCTTTCTGAGTTAAACAAAAACAGGCACAAATTGTAAAGAAAGATATGCAATATATAATCACGTAACTCACCGGTTCTGGTTCAATGATAGTACTGTTAGGTACTTCAGATTTGACAGTGCTTCCCAGTTAATTGATTCTTCCAACAAGTTATTAGAATTAATAAATAGTTTCTGCAACATTTTGAAAGTAGCAAACTGTGATTAAATTTTGCTTCCAATGAGAAAAAATTTATAGATGAAAAAACAATGAAGAATGAGAAAAGTCTAACTTACATCTAGCCGAGTAAGTTGTGAAATTTCAACAGGGACATTTTTAAGTAAATTGTCGTTGCAATGTAGAACTCTTGCAGACGATCCACAAATCCAAACCTCATCAGGTATGGCCTATTTAAATTAAAATTGCAAGCAAAGGTAAAGAGGATATTTTGTACCACAATTGACAAGCGATTAAAAATAGGGCTAGAGTGTTCCCTACCCCCCCGCCATTTGAGTGAATTTTGGTTTCCCCCCTGTAATTTTATTTTTTTAGATTCCAACCTTGTAATTTAAAGATTCTTCTCTTTTAGACCTTCATGATATCAAATTTCAAAATTTAAGGTACTTTCGCCCCCTGACATTTAGGCGAATTTTGGTTTTCCCCCTGTCATATACTCCCTCCGGTCACATTTATAAGCAAAAAACACTTTTTTAGATACATTAAATAATTAATGTATCTAGTCACATTTATAGGTCAGGTACATTAATTGTTCAATGTACCTAAAAAATTGTTTTTTGCTTATAAATGTGACCGGAGGGAGTATCTATTTTGTACAGTCAAATTTCACGAAAGGCTAGATGCAAAGAATCTTTAAATTATATGGTTGGAATCCAAAAAAATTATTACAGGTGTAAACCAAAATTCGCTCAAATGGCAAGGGGGAAACACTATTTCCCTTCCAGTATAAATTTATATGAACAATTCAACCATCTAGCTTTTGTAACTCTTTGACTCATAACCCTCATGTTCTTTCAGCTTTCTCACGGGAATCAAGGTACTGATAAGCAGTGTTACTTGCAGCTACCCTTGCAAAATGTAATATTCACTCTATGATGCTTCCAAGCTCTATGCAGACTTCAAAATGACTAAACATAGTAGTACTCGGAACTACAATAACTTGCCTATAAAACAAGTTGAGCACAGCAGATGAGGTAGTTTACGGTCAAACAAAGTGATCGCCGGAAGAAACCGAACACATGTCTAAAAGTGAACGGTGTTTTGCGAACCTTAAAATTATGGAAAAATATGAGCAAATGTGGCCGCGATTGCGATGCCGTTACGGATACCTTCTAAACCTTTATATTGCGGTTGCAATTGTAGTTGCAGACCTCAATTTAGAACTATGTCACAACATGACCTTCCAGCTAAGTTAATAAAAAAAACAATGCGAGATCTTTCTAATATATCTAATATGAATTTAGTCACAGGCAGCTCACATGTAAAGTACACAGTCACAGTCTGTAATTTACACCCCTTTAAACTTTCTAATAACTAAAAAAAATCTACAAAGAATCATGATGATTTGATGAACTAGTAAATGGAGCCGATAACCTATACAGCCCATCTCTAATGATCCTGTATTCTGAAATAAGCAACTCCTACATACCTCTAACATGCAAACCAGAGAAACACTCCAAAAGCATATATTGCATAGAAAAACATAGTAAAAAGTTCAACACAAATATCTTCAAATCTTAATGCATTCCACATCTCCCAATTTCCAGTTGACATGAAAATTTAAGTGTCTAGTTGAACATACGATATAACCATAACGACTTTTTTACCTCCAAGTTGCATTCAGACAACGCTACAACTCCTGTTGCTTTCCACCGTTCCAACCTGTTCTTTACTGGAATTTTCTTCACGTCATTACTAGAGCTTGAGTGGCTATCTTTCCTCGTTCCTGGAACAGCCTGAGCTCTCTTCAAGACTGGACCATCCTGAACAAAACATATGAAATCTACAAGCTTCACTTTTCGGATTGCAAAGAAATAAAAACACACTCTACAAAGTTGCATCTATACACAACTTTTTATTTCCTTTTATTGAGTAGCATAATAAAGCTTATCTGACTTGTGTAATTATGTACCACTTCTAACTAGCCTTGGTCATTACCCATGTGAAACGATCCATGTACACTTAGTAAAACACTATTAGTAGTTTGTTTCCCCCCAATTATTTACCTCAATCATAAAACCATACCACCTCTTTAGATTGACTTATTTGATTTATCTACTCACATAAGTACTTGTAAAACTGTTTGGAAGAGCTTACTGAAACAACTTAAGATATGTCTATAACTTGTTTTCAACGTATTTCCATAAACTCTCCATATGATAAACACTTAAGCTATAAGCGCTTAATTACATTGTTTATCCAAACAAGACTATAATCTATGTAGCACCGATACTTCAAATTAAAAGCATGTCTAAAGTGTCTGACACGACACTGTCACTTATGATTACATATGATCACTTCTATTTACTCAAATTATTACCGGTGTACATGTGTTGTATGATATTCGGTGTCTGTGTTTGTGCTTCATAGCGATAATTCAACATAATGATGAAAACATATAAACATAGTTAACAACCCATCAAGCTAACACATTAAAAAAAGACACTTTAATCATCAAAAAATAATACCCCTTGATATAAACCCTGAGAAGCCATAAGCATAACTTTAGACCCATTACTCAAATTTGAAGCAGCCACTGTCACAGAATCTTCCAAAACCTTACCTGTTAAACAATTCAACATTCATTCACACATCAATGAACAAAAGGGTCAATGAAAAAGTGAGTAAAAATTCAACCTTTGAAGATGAGTTTTTGGCCTCTTGGAAGAACATTGGTGGCAGGTAGAAGAAGGGACTTGAGTTCTTTGATGGTTGATTGAGGTGAAATTGAAATGGGTATTGTGGAACCAATGAATTTCACGCTTATGGTTATTGTTGTAGCATTCGAATTCGTTGTTCCGCCATCGATTTCCATTTTCAACGTTTTCTGAACAATACGAAGCTCAATGTGATTTCCTTGAAGAAGATCAAATGTGTGAAAGAGTGTTCATGTTAGCACCCCATTTTTGCTATTACACCCTTATAGAAACCGAATGAACCGGCCGGTTCGTTGTTGGTTGGTTTGATCTCGTTTTACGTTAGAGTACGGGTGAATCAGATTGAAAAATGGACCGGGTTGTTATAAATTTGTTAAATATTTTTATGTTTCTTAATTTAATTATTTGTTGTATGATTAAGGGTACGTCTGTTATAAATTTTCCTTTGTATTTCTAAAATGATATTTATGAAAAATTACTTAAAAATAGTATAAGTTATTCCAAAATCATTTATTATAAATTAAAAAAAAGATTTTAACATTCATTAACTTAAATTTATTAAAAAAAAATTCACTAACTTAAATATTCATTGTTCTTAAAAATTAAAACTTAAATATTCATTTTTAAAGATTTTACACATATTTTTTTTTCAAAAAAGACTTATTTCAAAAATGATTTTTATGAAAAGCTATTTGAAATAGCTTTTTATTCTAGATATTTTTTAAAAATTTATCATAAAAAAAATTATAACAAATTGATAAAATATTTAGAATGACATTTAATTGAATTATTCATTTGAAGCTTTCTTTGTTATAAAAGTCATAGCAAAAATGTGTTACAATATAAAAATCAATTTAAAAAAAAAACACTATAACAAACAAAATGGTGGTTTGTATCCCAATCACGACATCTAATCTAGCGATTTTGACATTTTTTTTATCAATTGAACTAAGATTTATGGACAAGGATAGAGCAATTTAATTCGCTAAATTTGTGAAATGACAAAATCAATTTAGTCCGAATTAGACTACAAAAATAACCTATAACAAACGGGCCATAAATAACGGTTGAATAGATTGAACTAATGGAACAATGATTCATGTAAACCATTTTTTGCTTCAAAATTGTAAGAAACAAGGACAAAACATATGTTTTTTTAGATAGACAAAATGGTAGTGCGTATCCCAATTACAACATTTAATCTAACAATCTTGACATATTCTATCAATTGAACTAAGATTATGGACAACAATTTAATTCGCTAAATTCGTGAAATAACAAAGTCAATTTAGTTCAAGTTGGACTTCATTGGTCGAATTACTACCACCAATTATTTTGAACACATCTGCTAATAAACGTTCAGAAAGTGATATTTTTCATAATAGAGATGAGACTAACATTACCTTATATTTTCAATTTAATGGATGATTTTGATATTTAGTAATAAATTTGAAAGACTAAATTGTCTAAACCTATATAATTTTAATGATGAAAACAACCCTTCATTCATTCATTGATTTTTCATACTTTTTTTTTAATGTTTCTTTGTCCTGTTTGTAGAATTAAACATTCGAAAGCTATATATTCAAACTGTGATTGGGGTACGTCAAGTACGCCTATCTAGTTCAATCTTTATATGTAGCAGCCCCATAACAATGGTGGAGGTTTAATATTGTTGAAACATATCATAAAAAAAATGGAGGTTCAATCTATGACATATATGGATGTTTACATTCGAACATTTTGTGAAGTTTAGATCGAATATAAAAATCACGAGGTTCAACATAGGTTTATATTGTTAGGTATGTCCAGTTTCTTCATCTTTTTAAGAATTTTCATCATATCATGACAATCTATGACAATCACAAATCTTGTGTGAATCTTTTGCAAACCATGGTTATACACATGCTTCTTTTTAAAATGAGACAAATTTGTCTCTCCAAGGAATGTTATCTTCTAACTTGGTCTTGTTGTGGTCACTTTTGTAGTTGTGATATTATTTTTAAAAATTAAAGTACTTTAGAGTTTGTTTGAATGTATAGGTTAGTTATAAATTCTAGAGAAATTAGCATTTTAAGCAATTCAAATGTTTTAATTGAATTTTCTTCAATTATAATTTTTGTTTTGATTTGAATGACTAGTTAAAATTTGTCATTTTTAATTTTGTTGGGCCATTTATATAAATTTGAAAAGTTTTATGAATGAATATATAAATATACAATGAAATGTGATTCAAAACAATTGTAATAAAATTATTGGTTCAATTTTGAAATTTTAGAAAACTTCAGGGACCTATCTACAACTTTTAGATAAATATATAGCTCAATCTGCAATTTTTAAAATATAATAGGATCAAATTGTGCAATTTGAAATGTTATAGGGACCAATATGTGAATTTTAAAATTTGTTAGGGATGAGTATGGAAAATTTTAAAAAACAGAGAACAAGTTGTAAAATTTGGAAGAAAAAAAAGAGAGAGAGACTAATGTGTGAACTTTGAAACATATACGAGCCAATATGTGTAACTCTATAAATATTTTTTTTTTTGACAAACTCTATAAATATATAACAACCAATTTGAAAATCGCATTTTATAGACTAAGAAATGAATTTCAAATTCTTAGTTTATAACAAAATCATTTTTTTTCAAAAAAAAAAAAAAAATCATTTTTTGTAAATAAAAATTAATAAAATTATTTCATTCTTGGAAATCTCAAAATTTATTGTCCAAACAATGTAGTTTACATTTAAGAATTTGAATTGCTCTCTGAAGTTTCATTACATCATAAAATTCACTCATCCAAACATATTCCTAAGTTTACCATTTTTTTTAACGACAACAATTTATTAATAACCAACTTCATGTACAAGTCAGACAGGGACTGACAGACAGAGAATATAAAGCAAAGACGTCCTGTATAGGCATAACACCCAAAAGAAACTCATAAAACACCAACACAAACACCACCTAACCAGGTGCTAACACCAATACCAATAAGAAAACTAACCACCAAACTCCATCAAACTCCATAAACAAATTAGTAAAGAACCCCTCAAATCTCAGCCTATCGGAGAAGACATCTTAACCAACCCAAAAAATTAAACCTAGACACTAACCATAAACACTATTTTTATTGGTATGAAATGACCTAAAAATTAAACAACTTAAATCCTTATAAGAAAATAAACATAAATCATTTAATGTTGTTTTGATTTTTTTTAATTAATATTATGAATTGATTTACAACTTGCGTGACTCAGTTTTTAAAGAGTTATTTTAGAAACCTACCCACCCTTGGTGAATGCATGCTTGTTAATTAAATAAAAAAAATTAATAGATAATTAACTTTAAATAAAAAAGTTAATTTAAAATGGTATATAAATCACATATAATTAATTTTCTCTCATTTTCATAAATTAAACATGATTTTAGAGTAATGTATTTCAATCACAAACGACACCACAAACTACATGCATGAACCATCATTATATCTTTCAAAGAATACATTTTTTTTTGTTTGAAAGAGAGATAAAATCTTTCAAAGAATACATATCTATCTCATTTCATGTTTTAGTAAAAAACATGAATTCATTCTTCATGTATTTAATATTACTCTTGGAATCATGTATTTCAATCACAAAAAACATCATAAACTATATGCATAAACCATCAATATATCTTAAAAATAATAAATATTTTCCTCATTCTTTATACATTAAATAAATCTCTTTGAGTGATGCATGTTATGTGAGAAAAATATTATATATGTTAGAAACACAAAATGATTGTAAGATATTATTATAATTATGGACAATGTATCTATATCTGTCAAATAACTGAATTTTTTTTATATAAATAATTGCGTAAACTTTTGTAATGTTCTATTATTTTATAGACAAATTATAAACTACGTAATTTCTAATTTTGAAATTAGACGAGGAATATAAACAACATTGTTATTTATTTGTTCTCTCATTTCTGTTCATATATTTTTTTATATTTATTTATTTTTTTATTTTTTTCTTCCTTTTTTACAAATGCATAAAATAAAGAAACTTTTACGAAGGCACGAATAAAAAAAATGGTTACTCTATAATTGTTTAAATATGGTTTGATAAATGAAATCCCAAATTTACCCTCATCTTCTTCTTCTTTCTTCCTGTTGCTCATGTCATCATTTTCAATTTCAATTCATCTATCACTATTATTATCTTCTTCATGCTCATGCCATCATTTTCGATTTCAATTCATCCATCATTATTATTGGTATCAATTTATTTTTATATGGATTCATATCATTTTTCCTTCAATTCCTCTTCGTCATTTTCTTTGTATAGATTCCTTCTATCTTCTTTTTATTGATTCATTTTTTTCTTTTTCGATTTCAATTCCTCTTCGTGTCCTTTTATTTTGATGCATTCCTCTTCTTGTTTTGTGATTTCAATTTTTTTTCCTCTTCGTTTTACAAATTTCTATTTTTTTTTGTTTTTTTGTTTTTTTTATAGATTCCTCTCTTTCTTTTTGTATCGTTTTCAATTTTTCATTTTGTTTGATGTTTTTGTAATATATACAATATGAAAATATGTTAAAAATGTAACTGATTATAAGGATAATTTTGTCATTTAATAGGAAAAAATAGTGTTATACGGGTTGTTATCATGTGCGTATCAAACACATGATATGATTAGTGTTTATCCTGTCTATATCATATCCTATCTTTATCCTGTTTCATATCCTATCATATCTTTATCCTATCCTGACCATCATACTAGGGAAAAGATGGGCACGTGCACTCACGTGCCCATCTTTCCGCTCTTTTTATTGTGCTAACGTTTGAAAATTATGAACGGTGTTTTTTTTATGAAATTTTGATTTTGATTAAAACTAAAAATATAAATGTTTGTTGCTTACAAGTTATAACAAATCAAACTAACCATGATTATCTATTTCAATGATACCAACAATATAACAAAAAAATATAATATAAATTCTTTTTTTTTAATGACACCAACAATAATCTTTATTATAGAAAAAGTTGTTCAAGGGTATAACTGAGATAATGAAAAAGTAAGTATAAATATACTCATATAGTTTGTTATTTTTTTAATATTTAAATAAATATATATATATATATTCTTATCGTGTTTGTTACATTTTTTTAATATTTAAATAAATATATATATATATATATTCTTTGTTTTTACAAGCACATATATATATATATATATATATATATATATATATATATTCATATCGTGTTTGTTACATTTTTTAAATATTTAAATTTATTCTTATCTATTCGTTACATGTGTTATTTGTATCGAAAATTAAGGACTTTTTAGAAAGAAAAGGTCAGTCCAAAATAGTTGAAAGGAGTAATTTTTTTATATATAGTATAGAATAGATGTATTATTAAAAAATATTGGTGTCCCTTTAAAGTGAACAATCTCATCCATACGGACTCAAATAACTCACTAATTAACATGATTTTCTATCATTAATGAAATATTTATCATCTGTAATATTTTGACATATTTTTAGTCTACCGCTTTATAATAATATTTAATAGCAACTATATCAATATTTTTTTTTATCATTAACGTCATCTTTATCATTAAATTTTTCTTATTTCTCAATGCAAATAACATTGTAAATACTCTTTGATGTACAATCCACGCTCCGACGCTCAACTCGTGTAGAGCATGATTCATGTTCTTAGCAAGAGTTTGTTGTTAGTTATAAAATACAACAAGTATCATATATGTGATATCATTCAATAACAGAAATCCAATACCTCTAAAAAAGTGAAGACTAGATACTGGGTTAGTCATTTAAGTTTTATAAGTTTCGTATTTAGCGATGTCAATGCGGGCCAATCTATCCCATTTACGCACGAACCTTCGTTAGCCCAAAAAAAAAGGTGGGGCGGGACATGGCAATGTGAGGTGGTTGCCTCAAACACACTGCTTCGCCAAGAGGCAGACTGGCCCATCTATAAATATATCTTTTCAAAATTTTCTTGTGTGACTAATATCGTTAAAAGAAAATGCTATTGTTGTAAAAAAAAAAAAAAAATTTGAGGGATAATGGATATTTAGAGTGATAATGAAGACATGGCAAATGGTGAAGATTCCGAGAAACATAACAATGATTCTGAACAATAATGAATGGTCAACAAGTGATGTACCGTTACTTCTATTTGAATTGTGTGTAGATTTGGTATTTATGTTAAAATTTGTTGTGTTCAATCTCTGTTAATACATATGATATCAATTCAGCTAAATCTTGGTTTGTGCATACGAAAAATTATGAACTTAAAACATGTTTTCTTTTTCCTATTGACTACTACAAAAGTACATAATGAACCTGGATAGTTTTCTTAAAAAGAAAGCTTAACACCAAATCTCAACCTTCTAACATTTTAATCTAATAGCTAACAATCAAAAGCATAATAAATCAAGGGTCTATAGCTCGGCCTACTAAAAACCCGGCTCGGCCTAGCTCGTTTAATAAATGAGTCAAACTTGAGCTTTTTAAAAAGCCTATTAATTTAATTAGGTCGGGTTTAGGCTTCTAAAAAAGCCTATCAAACCTATCAGGCCGGCCCGTGTATAAGTATATTACATTTTTCCACATTATATATATATATATAGGGTTATGTTACAAGCCACCTTCATAAAAAGTAGTGTGGTGTCTTTTATCAAGTCACACCTCAAGGTGTGATTTTCACTTTTTTAGTTATAACTTTGATAAAAGACACCTTCATAAAAAGTAGTTGGTGTCTTTTAACAAATGCTCATAGAGTAACTTGATAAAAGACACCTTCACAAAAGGTGTCTTCTATCATAACCCATATATATATATATATATATATATATATATATATATATATATATATATATATATATATATCAAAAAGAATTACCGATCCTTCAAATTCTCGTACCACAATTATTATTATTTCAGCTTTTATTTATTTAATTTGTATTTGGGATACAAAACAACTCTTGGTATTTCCCTCATATATCAGATGAACTTCATCTAACGAGGCAAGAGTTACTCACATCAATTGTGTTTTATTAGTTTAATATGTATCTAATTAATTTTTATCTCTATATTAAGTATGTTGCACAAATTGAATGGAAAAAAAATAATTGATGAATAGACTCTGTTTGAAATTTGTAACCCAAACTAGGCTTTTAGACACGCTAATAGGCTAGGCTAGGTTTTTAAAAAGGTCAGGTCAGGCTTAAAATAAAGCATTTGACAGGTAAAAGGCCAAGGCTTAGGCCTTAGTTTTTTCAACTAGGCCTAGCCTATTTAAGCAAAGCCCGGCTCATTCCCACCCTAGTCACACTCACATGTTCAAGGTTTTGCTTTTCAATTGCTTCTGTCAATATTCTCTCTGCCTTTTAGTTGCCAAAATCAACAGTCCTACGAAAACATACATAAATCCATGTAAAATCTAATTCATACTTTTCCACCTTCTTGATACCAATTTGTAGTAAATATGATTGATTTGAAACATTAGTGTCTAAGGGGAAGCTAATCATATAAAAAAAGGGAAGTTAATTGGAGATATAACAAATATAAAATAACTAAAGGGAAAATTTAAAAATCTTTTAAATTGTTCAATAGAGGATAGTTCTCTCAACATTACATATTAAAAGCTATTCCCATTTTTATGTTGACCATGAAATAGTTGGCATTGAGAAGCTTAGAGTGTGCGACAAAACTTAAGTTCCACAATAAATTCCAGTCTCTCCAGGCGTTGCTAATTTAGTCGAGTTGGTGAACTGATGCATATATAGATTATAAGTTGTTTTTAATCTTGTTTGTTGCCCTTTCTGACGCAGTCGGAAATGTAAGCTAGTAAACGCTAAACCTAGATTGAAAAGAAACGAGTTTGCAAGCGCAGTCGGAAATGTAAGCTAGTAAGCGCTAAACCTAGATTAAAAAGAAACAAGTTTGCAAGCGACAAACTTGTGAAAATAAGGTTTCGAAATCCACCAGAAATTGAGAAAACTCTCTAAAAACTATTATTGAAGGAATAAAAGTTGCCTCTTAGGTTACAATTGTAAGCTTAAATAGAAAAATAACAAAACTCTAATGGCTGAAAATAACAAACTCAAAATAGACAAACAAATAATAAATTAGACTGAAATAATAAAATACTAAGAAACAACTCCTACATCACTTTCAAATGCGTCGTTGATCAGTAGTTGTGTGTTGCAGGAGAGAGATTCGAGAGATGTTAATAACATCCTGCTCATGAAAATTGATGTCAACATGTTCAGGTTCCAATTTCTAGTATTCTCAACAATGAGGTCTTTAACTGTGTAAAGCTGCAAACATGTAATTAATGCAATGGTGTACTCGACCTATGATCTGGTCGATTGCGAATCCAAGGCTATTGCCAAACTTTGATGTGTGATCCATGTCCAATTCTCCACATATAACCTTGCCTTAAGAGATCTTGAGAAGCTTTGATACTACGCTAAATGAAACTTGGAATATGACTCAGAGTCGCGTCAAGAAAGTCCTGTAGTGGGAAATATTTAGCATAATATAGAAACAACAACAATAAAGAGAATAATAGAAACAACACAATTATAGGTAAAAACAATAATAAAGAGAAATAATAAGGATAAGTTGGGATTTCAAAACGACTAATAATTTAAGGTGATGAATTAGATGGGATTATAATAGAAATGATGTCATTGGACTCAATTGTTATCCCCATATTATACTAGAAATGATACTTTAACATGATTTTTTTTTTAATGATAATTACAATGTTATTTGATTTTTTTTTTTGCATTTTTGAAATGTGTGTAAATCGTAGATGATAAAGGATAAAAGAGATCAAAATAAACATGTGCGATATCATACATGTTCATTTGAATTTCGATTTTTAAATAACACAAGAACTGATCTTATAAATTATCATCCTAAGGAAATAATAGTTGCCACAAGCAGCTTTGTGTTTATTGTAGCTATATGCAGTGATTTAACGAACCTATAGCTACTCTCTCATGTATATGTTAATGTTAGTGTTAGTGTTGGTCATAATAATGTAATTCAAAGTACTAATATAAAATTGAAGCAATTGATTGGAGTCCCATAAAATTCACTCTCGAATCTCAGTCGACAGCCAGAGTAAGTAACTCAACTGATTTGAATTAAAATAAAAAAAATTAAATATCCTTAATTTAAACACGAAAGAATGAGTAAAATCTTAATCTACAAAACTAAATATTACTATTTCTCATTAAAAAAAATCACTCTTGTGAGACAGATTTTCTCAAGCTTATGATTTATCATATCTGGCAGTGTAGTGAGTGTGAAATGAAATCCTTTATTTAAATGTCAACAGTCATTTTAAAAGGTGGCTAAGATGTCAGAGCAACTAATTCATTCAGTCAAGGGTTGCAATACCAATGTAGTGGAATGCTGCACCCAAATCAAGAAAAACTCAATATTGGTTCACATGAGTAAATAATAAAGAAAAAAAAAAGGATATTTGGTTCTTTTTTGTCCAATGTTGGATCAGTACTCACAAGGCATGTGGTTTGGACACTGTGTTTTCTATCTAGGATCCTTCTTCTTCTCTCCCATTTTTTTTTGTTAAGTACCTTGCTACCACGTGAAACTTTTCAGTACGATCCACACCCCACATTGTTTTTGTGGATTAAAACCTTTTTAGCTTTTGGAAGCCATTGATGTGGTTTATGTTGGAAATTTAGGTCTTAATAAACAGATTTCATAAAACATGTTCATCAATTATGAATCAATAGCGGAAGCAAACAAAACATTGAACATGATTATGATCGGATCTACGACATGTTTGATTTATCAAGGATATCAAGAATTAGGGTATTAGGAATACCTGGATAAAGCTTTCATAGCTATCCTCTCATCAAGAATGATAACCAAAGAGAAGGTGATCTGAAACAAACATTAACATCAACACGGTTAGCGGCGGCTGATTTGGTTCTTCCTCAACCGGTACCTTTATGCCTCAAGTTCTCTTCAGATGGGGAGAAGAGAGAGTTTTGCCGTGTACGGTGTATTGGGGACCATAGCCTCTTTTATATTGGATGGCCATTAGGGTTTCCCATTATTCCGTTAATGGGCCATCCGGACATCCACTCATTGAGTCCATATCAACTAATTAAACATTTAATTAATTACTCAATTAGAAATCTAATAGCCTTATTACTTAATTTGATCACTAATCAACTAAGGCCCACAAATGATAAATAGCTAATATAATTATTGTTACGATATTTGCCCACATAATATTATTGGAATATAATAAATAATAAAATATTCCAACAATCTCCCACTTGGGCTACATATCTTAATAATTATATCAGAATTCTTTAGGCGCGCATCCGAATGCTATTTATCTTTAGATTTCAACCTTACAATCTGGTCCACCTCATACATTAATAATGGGACCACCGCGGCTGTCGTCACTGACATATAACGTAACGAAACCCCGACGACCACCATATCAATGCACTTGATGACATAGATTGATATGGATGAGTGGCATGGAAATTTCATGTAATGTGATCTCTAAATCATGCCTATTTCCAACTGATCCATCTGAAAACTTTAGTGAGATCAAACTGAAGTTTGCAAATTTAATATTTGCACAAAATGATACAGTAATGGTTATAATAAACATAACCTCATGAACTTTACTTCTGCAGAAAATCATAGCATAAAGTCTGTATCAATACCAAAACAAAAGTATAGAACATAAAATAAAGGAGACTCCCACTAATCGAAGACATCCTTAATGACAACAACCATATGAAAAGACCTTAGGTGTCATGTCTTTGATTAGTGGTATAGCTAGCATAAAGTTTGTCTCTACATGCATGTTCTATCATTCAACAACAATAATCTATAAGGCAATAAACTTTATAAAGGTTGTTGAATAACTATAAGACTGAATTATGTCATTATATAACTTGAGTGGTCTTTCAATACCTTTAACAATATGCAACCAAGTGACATAAATACTTACAGTAATTTCCTGAATCAGGATGTGTATTATATACAGACATCCAAAAGCCAGAGTCTGACATACCAATGATCTCCAAATTGTCAGATTTCTAATGTGAGCATAAGCTCTCTTGTTCTCTTTAATAATCCTTATGGTTGCCTTTTTAACAATTCAAACTTTGAATTGCTCAAGTATCTGCCAAAACAATCTTATTATATCCGCTATTTCCAAATGCGTATAATAAAATCATATATAAGAATCCTATAGGCAAAGCTTAGGAAAATACTTAAATTTCTAAATTCATAAACTTCCTAATGGGCAATATTTGAGACTGAAAAGTCTCTCTCGATGATTGAGGTCATCCAAAAATTATGTCATTTCATTTTCAACTTTATTGATATAACTCTTTTGTGATATCCGAATAATACCTTGAGAAGAATCTCTAAGTATTGAAATGCCTAATACAAAAGAGGTGTCCCCAGGATCTTTCATCACTAACTTTTGTTAGAGATTTCCTTGGTTTCACATAACAAACATATATCATAGTTGACCAAATAAAATAAAATTGACATATTAAATTAGGAATATAAACTTACTCCCACTGAACTTGCTAAATCCATAATTCTCCATAATATTATCTCAAAACCAAATGAGACAATTACTTTATGAGAATTTGTGGTAACACTAAAGAGACAAATTTCTTAACTCATAAGTGGATTTCATAACTTTGCAAAACATCTACTTTGTATCTATTGACACAAAAGTTTTCTTAAGTTGCACCATATTGTATCATTAATGTCACCATTGAGAAACAATGTATTGACATCCATCTTATGTAGCTTCAAAACTATAACAAGCAAACTAGTGTCATGACTGTCCTAATAGAGTCTTTCAATTACACTAAATAGAATTTCTCTTACAAGTCAATTCTTATTGACACTAGAATCCCTAGTTCTTGAGGGTGTTGAGTTTGATCTATATGAATTAATTTCTTAACTACTTGATTGAGAGAATGAACAATAATTTTCTCATGAGGATCCAAATATACTATAATAATAGTAACTATATGAATTAGTTTAGAACTAATTCTTCCTCATTCAATTTTGTTTTTAAAACCATATCTCTCCCCCAAACTCAATATCCTCAAGAAAACTTAAAAATTTATGTCTCAAATTTTCTTAATTTGTGGGACGAAAAATTTATAGAATTCAAACCTTTAAACAATATAGAATGTCACAAGTCATAACTGAATTGACTTTAATAATTGAACTTAAAAGACACATTGAATCATCATAAAATAAAAACTTAAAATATCTTGATTCATTCAAAGAGAAATTAAAACAAAAACAAAAAAAAATCCAAGTGATGATTCACCAAATAGTCTTTTAAATACAAAAATAATCCATTAATGACAATCTAAAAAATAGTTAAAAAAAAAATGAATAAAGCAATCTTTATCGACTTTGTCCATTCTAAATTGATATATCTTTCAACATCATTGGACATAAGTCAGTCAAAACTACCTTTCTTTATTTTCCCTTATGAGGTATTTTCCGAATGAGCACTATTTTATTTTCTCTTGCTTCAGTCTTTCCATATTTGCACACTTTATGAATTGATCATTTAAATGATCATTTCTAACTGTAACAGTTATAAACTTAATTGTGCAAAGAGAATACTAAATACTGAATTCTCGAACAAGTCATACGATAGTCGAAATTACTGAATTTTCGAACAAGTCACATGATAGTCGAAATTATAGTGTCTTAGCAAGACTAAATGTTTACATAATGTGCTCCTAACATTTTCTTTGCCTAATAATCTTAATGAAATACTCACTCTCCAATGAGAGCTTGTCTTTCTCTATATTGCTTTAAAAGCACCTTAGTTTAAGCAAAGAAAATATGACAAAAATTTTGTCATCTTAAATAACACCTCTAATACATATGATATTTCAGCTTTATGATCTCACGTGACCTATGAGATTTGGAGTATACTCACTTGCCAAACTTGATTCTCACATTAGTTGCTGAATTTGTGAGAGAATGTGAGTTTCACCAACCTCATTTAAGGTATAGATCGAAGAACAATGTTAATGTTCTTCTTTAAATCCTATATTAGAATTTAACTCAAATTAGCAGATACATAAACTATATTAGTTTAAAGAGAACAAGAGTAGCAAAATGTACTCACCAAAATACCTAGTGCATCATTAATATCAAGTCTTTAAACAATAATATCAATTGCTAGTGGTATTTTATAGCAACGATCAAACAATGACAATTTACTTTGACAAAGAATAAATTCTTATAATTGTCATGTGTTTACCATCACAAGTGTAGATGTAAACTCTTAAATACTTGAATGAGTTTACATTCACACAACATTAATAGACATGTCAAAATTAATTAATTGTAAGACATGCACAATTGATCTTTATATGTAAATTAAAAGACAAAGACAAGATACCAAGCGCACCATTAAAACACAATCTTTTGATTGCTAAGAATTAATTGCAAGCGGTACTCTCAGTGCAATGATCAAATATTGGTAATAAGTCCTGTCAGATAATGGGTGCCTTTTGACATCCTCATTACCCACATGGAAAAACTTAATAAGTCCTGTCAGATAATGGGTGCCTTTTGACATCCTCATTACCCACATGAAAATTTTAAGAATTACCACATATTTATCATCACAAGTTGTAAATTAAAAGACCAAAAACAAGATACCAAAGCACCATTAAAACACAATCTTTTGACTGCTAAGAATTAACTGCAAACGGTAATCT
This sequence comes from Medicago sativa, assembly GCF_051527215.1. Taxonomy (NCBI): domain Eukaryota; kingdom Viridiplantae; phylum Streptophyta; class Magnoliopsida; order Fabales; family Fabaceae; genus Medicago; species Medicago sativa. Next base: position 64,375,894 of record NC_140751.1, on the reverse strand, counting down.
CAATGCAATGATCAAATATGGTAATAAGTCCTGTCAGATAATGGGTGCCTTTTGACATCCTCATTATCCACATGGATAAAACTTAAGAAGTCCGGTCAGATAATGGGTGTCTTTTGACATCCTCATTATCCACATGGAAAAACTTTAATAATTACCGCATATTTACCATCGCATGTATGTAATTATCCGGCCAAACTGTGCCTTCCTTTTGGCCGACTAAAACAGTTCGCATGAACAATTACATACTACATCTTTTGTAATTCCAACTGAATCAAATCTACGCAACAGAGGTTACTTTTGCAACTTGTTGTTTCAACCAACTCAACCAAAATTACTAGACAATTCACTAAATGAATTTAAGTGGGAATGGTCTTAATTTTACAAGCCAAATGGGAAATGTCTTAAATTTACAAGGCACTACCGACATAATGTAGGCCGAATTAGTCCATTATGTTGCTATGTAACCATAAGGTCACTCGACAACCCTTAAGTGTGAAGACAAATTGACGAATTTGAAAGAAGATGAAAGTCACAAATCACACCAATGTGTGTATGACAATACATTTACATATATCGCATAAAGCAACAACAAACATAACATGAAATATATTCAAAATGCATGATAAGACAAAATATTATTGTAAAAAACTTAATAATAATAAACTCTAACATCATAACCATGCTATAAGAAATATATTCAATTTCAAAACAAAAGAAAATTGAATCTTATATACACCAAAATATTCATGCCACAATTGATTCACATATACCAATTGATTCTTTAAATAAAATAATGAATAACTACTCTAGACTCAATTATTTCCTAAATAAAGAAATATACTTTATGTTTATAAATAAACAAACAAGACTAGAATTATTATTTCTCAAACTTTAAAGAACCAAATTCTTACCTTATGTACAAAAAAAAAAAAAATGTTCATAATATTTTGAGATTCATTATTAAAAGGCAACAAATATATCACAAATATATTTTAACTCTATTTGCCTACTTCTCAAAATGAACTTTATGCACAAAATCTTCGTGAATCAAAACTAATTTCACATCGAAATTAAACTCCAAAATATGATAATTATATTTTAAAATCATGTCAAATCAAATCCAAATACTTATTTTGTTAACAACACGTTTATATTTGTTATACCTGCTACCAAAGAGATATAACAATACAAAAATAAAACTTTATAAATAAGTCAAAACTAAATATTTGATTTGAAAAAGATTAAAAAAAAATAATTATTTTTAACCAAATTAGATTCATATCAAAATCCTTAATTAATCATTTACCAAATATTTGGAAGCAAACAAACCGTATATACAATATGGCTAAAAGGTCATACATGATATCACAAATTTGTACAAGATAGCACAAATCTTTTACATGGGATCAATGAACGTGAAGGTCAAAATACACCGTGATCCATGAAAATTGAGAAAACAACCAAAACTGAATTTTGTATTTGACATATACTGACAATATGTATATCTCAGCACAATTTATTTCTCACAGAATTTTACGCAAGGCAGTCAAATTTCCATAAGCTGGATTATCATCCTAAAAGTTGCTCAACTATAATCAACACATATAAAACAAAAATTGCCACATAAAACGGAAAACCGATACCAATCTCAAAACAAAGCAAACTTTATGATTTGCTCTAAATTTAAATTCAAATAATAATCAAACCTAAACTTGAATTCAATTATCATTGCAACAATCCCAATATGCATTCATAAGATAAACAAAAACTTGATTCATAAAGTTAAAGTCATGCAAAATTTGTCTCAGAAGCATGAACCTTGGTTCATTACTATGCTACGGTGTCGATTTTAATTTCTACATGTAATTTACGATTTTAAGAAAACAACTCACCACTATATAGTATATATACTTCATAAGGCTTCAGAACATGAATTTGAAGCTTTGAAATAAAAGCAAAATTATTTCGGCATCTTTATTACGGCATCAAAATAAAGCCGCAAAATAAAAAAAATTTAGGGTTCATAAAAATAGATGCTCAAACTAAATCCAACTATGGACAAATTCAAAACTTTGCAATTAATCCTAATAAATCAAACATGAAGACCGCTCTGATACCACTTGTTGGAAATTTAGGTCTTAATAAACAGATTTCATAAAACATGTTCATCAATTATGAATCAATAGCGGAAGCAAACAAAACATTGAACATGATTATGATCGGATCTACGACATGTTTGATTTATCAAGGATATCAAGAATTAGGGTATTAGGAATACCTGGATAAAGCTTTCATAGCTATCCTCTCATCAAGAATGATAACCAAAGAGAAGGTGATCTGAAACAAACATTAACATCAACACGGTTAGCGGCGGCTGATTTGGTTCTTCCTCAACCGGTACCTTTATGCCTCAAGTTCTCTTCAGATGGGGAGAAGAGAGAGTTTTGCCGTGTACGGTGTATTGGGGACCATAGCCTCTTTTATATTGGATGGCCATTAGGGTTTCCCATTATTCCGTTAATGGGCCATCCGGACATCCACTCATTGAGTCCATATCAACTAATTAAACATTTAATTAATTACTCAATTAGAAATCTAATAGCCTTATTACTTAATTTGATCACTAATCAACTAAGGCCCACAAATGATAAATAGCTAATATAATTATTGTTACGATATTTGCCCACATAATATTATTGGAATATAATAAATAATAAAATATTCCAACAGTTTACTCTCAAGCACGCTTTGTTCCATGGTCCGGTTATAATTGCATATAGCATATGGCCCAAGTGGTCACATGATATGCAGGACAATTTCACACATCAAGATAAATGATATCTAAAAAGTAAAAATTTCTACTCCTTTTGATCACATTTATAAGCCAAAATATACTGTTTAGATTCATTGAATATTTAATGTATTTTGCCTAAATACATTAGCCAGCTATTTAGACCAAAAAAGTATTTTTAAGATCAAATACATTAGTTGTTCAATGAATATAAAAAGTATTTTTTTTATTTCTAAATGTGACCGAAGAAAATATCAAATATTTTGATGTTGTTGAGAAATTTAGGAATTTATCACATGCGGATCTCAAGCGATGACTAGAAGCGCTGCAGCACAAATGAGGAGGGCAACTCGATGTCCTAGATGCAAGCACTCAACCTCCCAAGTTAGGGAGAGATTGGGATATCACTTAGGTGACATTGTGGTTGATGATATTGGCCAACCATAATATTACAAGTGTACAAAAAAAATATTGTAAAAGAGAGAGAAGAAAGTCACTAGTGACATTGTGGTTGACCAATATCACCAACCACGATGTCTGTCAAGTGCTATCCGAGAGATTGAGGTGAGTAAGAGATAGTGAAATGGTGTGTACATTACTTTAGGATAAATGAATGTTTTATATAATAGAGCTATTCAAGAGAAATTGTGGGAAAGTCAATTGAGGATGTTAGCCATACACATGAATCTTGTCGTAACAAACAAATCGATGTTTGATCATGCTACATGTTATTTATACTTATTTTTTCTTTTCCCCTCTTCAAACTAGTACAAGTTACAATGATAAAAACTGATATCATATTTTATATAAAGATAATACATTGTTTTAAGATGATTTTTATTTTTTATTTCATTTTTATCCTTCATTTAAAACAGTGTTTTTTTTATACATTGTTAGTGTCCGTCTTTCTGTTAGTTATTATTAAAAAAAAAAAAAGACATATGAGTGCAGTCCTAATTGATGTTGGTTGTGCTGCATGTGTCTGTTGGTAGAGAGGATGGTGCAAGCAAATGTCAATCCGTGCAATTAATGAGTAATGGGATTGTAGCTTCAAAGCATCACACTCTCTTCAAGTCATTCTCCAATATTGATCAACTATCCTTTGTAGCAGATTTTACTTCACTCTGCCGTAAATTTTAAATTTTGATTCGCATTTCCTTTTTATTTTCTTGAATGCATACTCTCTCTATCTCTCTGTCATTTTCTACCTTTAATTCTATGAATAATTTAGTAATGAAATTCTATGAATAATTCCATCTTTATATTTACCACAAAGAGACCTTTCGAATATATTTTTTCCTTGTAAAATAGTTTAGATGAGTTGGTCTAAGCCGCTCACCTCCGTCAAAAGAACTTTGTTCAGAGACTAATAAAGTTTTGATGTCAACAATAGAAATTGAACTCATACTATGAGTAACTCATTGTCGACTAAACGGAATTTCATTTACACTTTTTAGGGAAAAAAGAATTGGCGCCAAAAGAATTTATCATCTGCTTTTTGATAAATAATAAAGAAGAATTTATCGTCAACACACATCCATTTTCTTTATGAAAATGGGCCCAATAAGTTCACAAGCATGGCTGCATTAGGAAAGATTGATGCAGCAATAATTGGTGCCTCTTTCCAATTCCATTGTTTTAACTGCTTCTGCAGCATGTGTACCTAATTTAATAAGTTAAATTATTTGTTTTTTACAAAGGAAGCGCAAATTATATGTCCAACCCCGTAAACTTCGGTCTGCAGTCTGCACTTAGTGGGTGTGAGTAGGGGTGGCAAAACGGGCCCGGCCCGTCGGACCAGCCCGTTTAACCCGTCATTTTAGGCGGGATGGGGTGAGATTTTGAGCCCATCTCTCTAGTTGACCCACCCCTGTTCAGCCCGCTGAAAAAGCGGCTCATAGCGGGGTGGGGCGGGTTGGCCCGCGGGCTTATTAACCTTTCTTTTTTTTACTATTAGTGACCGAATTTTTAATTTACACACCCCATAAACAATTGGGCCAAATGATACCCAACCCAACCTCAATTTGTCCCACACTCTCTGATAAGTGATAACTGATTCACCACTAGTCCACTACCCCTAGAAAAAAACCGATTCACCAATGCATTATAAAACTTTCATCCCAGACTCAAACTTGTCCTCTCTCTCTTTCGCTCTCTACTCTTGGTCTGATTTAGTCTGACTCACTTGGGATTAAGGTAAGCTTTGTTGCTCATTTATCTTAGTTGTTGTTTGTGTTAAGTGAACTTATGTTTGCGTTGATCTTTTAATTTCTTCCTTTCTTCTTTTCTGAAGCCATGATGTGTTATATTACCTAAACGATGATTAACTTAGGGACGTTGAACAAATTATGTAGAATTTTTATGGTTGATTTTTTTTAGACTTATTTCATGGTGTTGGATTTATTTTGTAATTTGTTTTATGTTGGATGTATCATGTATGGTGGATTTATTTAATGTTAGAGTCATTATATTGAATTTATTGCTTTTGTAACATCAATGTATTTGTTAATAACAATCGACAAAAAAATATTTTAAAAAATAGACGGGCCAACCCGCCAGCCCGCTAGTCCGCCTTTAGGCGGGGCGGGGTGTGAGTTTGAGCCCACCCCCTCAAGTTGGCCCGCCCCGCCCCGCCCCGTTTTTGTCGGGCTAATAGCGGGCTGGGCCTAAACGGGGCGGGCTGGCCCGTATTGCCATCCCTAGGTGTGAGTTCGCGGGATCTGGATTTGCTGCTGTAGCAAATTCACACAGTTTGTCTAGTAGCAAATCTCAGGCTCTCAACTGTCTAATCTGAAGTGAACGATTAAGATCTAACTTTGTGTGAAATTGTTGAAATCTATGCTGTGAATTTGGAACCGTCAGATCATAGATTGATGGTTTAGATTTGCTAATGCGGCAAACTGTGTGAATTTGCTACAGCGGCAAATCCAGATCCAAGTTCCTTGCTAGATTCTTTGAAGGAAAAAAATTGCTGATGAATATACTCTAATTTTATTACAAAATTAATTATAAGATTATGAACAAATAATTAGTTCCATGAACTACACATGTTACTATTATTTATCCTTTTGACAACAACACATGTCATTGTTTTTCAACTACGATTCAATATTTACTCCATATAATTATACAAAAAATTAATATTCTTTGCGTCTAATATTAAATGTTTTTTTTTTATAGTCGTTAAATGTCTTTTAAGATAATGCAAGAAGCTTATGAAAATAATTAATTATCAGTCCATTCATAGTTTTTTTTTTTTTTTTCAGAAACAGTCCATTCATAGTTATAAGTAAAAACGTGTCAATGAAACCATGTACTCAACTTAAATTTAATCTATAAAAATATTCAAAGCATATTGATATAGTATTTGATAAAAAAAAAATAATGCATTAGATCTATGGTATCTTTTTATTTTTATTTATGATTGATCACCTAAACACTAGTAACTATTTAAATGATTAAGAGCATATGTAACCAAAATAAATAAATAAATAAATAAGAGCATAACTAATCTAATGGGGTATATAAGTGAATTTTATAGAATAATGAATTTTTTTTCCTCCTCATTTGAACTATGTGGCGGCAGGGACGAATCCAAATTTTTTAAGTAGTGCAGGTTATATATATAAAATTTGCAGACACAAATATTTAATTATATATAAAATTTCATTTTTTTTTAAAAATTACTAAACGTTATAAATTTATAATTATTCTTTACGGTTTTTCAAACTTTAAAAAAATTTATAATTATTCTTTACGGTTTTTCAAACTTTAAAAACTTCGAATGATTTCTTTATTTTTAAAGTTAATAAAAATCAATTTTCATGTGTGACCGTGGGGATTTTGCTTCTCTTTAGCCTTGAACAATTTGGGAGTTTTCATTTTTTTTTTTTACTGAAATTGGGGTTCTCATTCTACAATTTGTTGATTTGGTAAAAATAAAGTATTATTAATTTTTATTTTTTTGGTAGATAAACAAAGTAACAATAACCATTTGAAAATACACAGACAAGTGGGAGATCCAGATATTCTAATTCAGATATGGTATCCAACCTAGCAATTATTAATTGAATATATTTCTTTTATAATTTATAGTATGAGCCTTAATGACTTAGTCAAACTTATTATCAAATTAAAAGTTCAATGCAAATAAAAGAGTAAGTTTCATAAAAGTTATTTAATTTTTCTATTATTGAAGCATACTTGAATCATACAAACGTAATCTGAAATTGATGAGTCACATAACATGGTTATGAAATCAAATTTAAGTTTCTTATAAACTCGTCATTGAATATGTTTTACCGATAACATTAAAAAGTGATAAATGCCTCCTTAGATTTTAAAGGAAAGAATAATGGATATAAACACTTAAAATTTCACCTAATTAAAGCTTTTATAATTCACAATGAGTAGTTTATTTGTAAAAAAAAAAAAAAACTGTCTTAATAAATAACAATTTTAATTTTCAATTCAGTTATAAATTGATGCATTGAATGTATAAGCTTAAGGTTAAATTTTAGATTTATGTCTATCCACATTAAAGAGTAAATTTCTAGCAACTACTTCATCTAATCATTATTCATTATTATAAACTAAATCTTAATTTTTAAATTTATAAAATAACTAATGTATTTTTCATTAAAAAAAATAACTAATGTATTTAATCTATATCACATACCAGATACATTAGCTATTAAATAAACAAACAGGGTTTGTCTAACATGTGCAAACTTGCACATGATAAGGATATTAAAAGTAACAACTTTTTATTGAAAACCACAATTATTTATTAAAAAGTTATATATCTAATACTCCCTCCGGTCCTTGTCCTTATTATAAGAAACAATTAACTTTTTTGGTTCATTGTGCAAGTGATGTATCTAGTCTATATTTACAATAAGATACATTAATTATTCTATGAACCTAAAAAATCAACTTTTTCTTATAATAAGGACCGGAGAGAGTATAAAATGCACAAATTCTTATACAAACTTACTACTTTAAACTTCTTATCATGTGCAAATTTGCACATGTTAGAAAAACCCAAACATAAAAAATGAAATTTTGTTTATAATAATCATGGTAGAAGGAAGTATAATACAATACTAAAAAAAAAAAAAAAAAGAGTATTTTGAGCATAAAAAGATTATCTTAATATCTCATTATTCACGCTTTCACCATCCCAAACCTCTCATAATAGCAAAAGATAAAAAAACAACCCCTCAACAACCTTAACCACCCCCACAATTACTCTCTCCACTTCAAGTTTTCAACCCATCTCCACACACACACACCATTTCATCTTTCCCTCCCTTACCCTTTACCTCTTCACCACTCTCTCTCTCTCTCTCTCTCTCTCTCTCATACACAACACATTTACTATCAACCAAAAATGCAAAATCACCCACTTCTGCATCTCACTACTCACTCACCAAAATCCAAACTTTAAACGAAAACAAAACCCAATACAACCAAACAAACAAAACCCTAAATCAAAATACAACAAATTTTGTTCCAACCCATTTCCCACCTTCAATGTGGCCACCATGGAAAAAATCAACTTCATCTCCTTTCTCTTGTTCCTCCTTCAAAGACATTCAAACCCTCTTCTCAGAAGAACCCACCACAATCAACAAACCCAAAAAAACCTCTATCTTCCACCGAGTCACACTCGCTAACTCACTCCTCCGAGCCTGGTCAAATCAACCCAAACTCACTTACACCTCTTCACCTCTCTCACCCAACGATCCACGCGCCTCACGCGCCGTCCAACCTTCATTAATTCCCTCTTCACAGCAGCGCGTGGTAATCTACTTCACATCCCTGCGCGTGGTTAGAACAACCTACGAAGATTGCAAAACGGTGCGTTCCATCTTACGCAGTTTCAAAATCCCATTAGACGAACGTGACGTGTCAATGGACTCAGGTTTTCTCTCGGAGCTTCGTTTAGTAACGGGTCATAAAACCGGGTTGAAACTGCCACGTGTTTTCATCAACGGAAGATACATAGGTGGGGCCCAAGAAGTGACGTGGCTGCACGAGAATGGTGAGCTGAAGAAGCTTCTGGAAGGATTGCCCGTAGCGGATTCGCGAGTGTGCCACGTGTGCGGTGATCATAGGTTTGTGCTTTGTGGGGAGTGTTCCGGTGCGCGTAAGGTGTATGCGGAGAAAGGTGGGTTTAAGACTTGTACGGGTTGTAATGAGAGTGGTTTAATCAGGTGCATTTCTTGTTCTTGTTGACCATGTGAACCTACACGTTCATTTTTGTTTTAATGCGTAGGACTAGGAGATAAGTAATAATTGAAATAAAAAAGGACAAAAATTGTAGGGAAGTGAAAATTATTATGTCACGAGAGAAATGAAAATATCTTAATTTTGTTTATATTAGTTTGTTGGGTTGTATTATGCTTTGTAATTTTGTGGGCTATGTAGGAAAAGATGTTAACTAGTTTAGTATTTTTACTTAATCACTTTCTTTTACTTAATTTTTTGTTTCCTCTTGTTATTATATTGACTGCAATCCTATCCGTATGAAATGACAAAAATGTAGGTTAATTATGTTTTTAGTCCTTGTAAGATTAGTAACCTTCGTTTTTAGTTTGATTTCTGAACTAATTTCCGTCAATACTTTTGGTCCCTAAATTCTATTTCGGACTGATAGCATCAATAGCAAGACCATCATATACATTTTTAAGGTCTTTGATTTAAGAGATATAGTACATCAACTTATTTTTTAGGAGTATATTAGCAAGACATCACTAAAAAAATGGTTAAATTCACCCGAAGATGCAGCTTGCTGTACATATTCTGAAAAATAAGTGGGTGTAAAATAATGACTCTCAAAGGACTAATGTGTTAAAAACTATCAATATCTTCAATTTGAGTAAAACCCTTAGTTATAAGACGAGCTTTATACCTCTATGTTGTGCTATTATTTTTATATTTGATCTCCTAAACCCATTTACAACCAAGAAGTTTCTTATCCGGAGGAATATCAAAAATTATCCAAGTTTGATTCTGACGAAGACCTGCAAATTTATAATTCATTGCTTGGATTCTAGAATCATGTTTTTATTGCTTGCAAATTAGAGAGATTTTTATGATAGAACTACATATAAGTGGTATATAGAATTTGAAACAGAACTGTCATGGTTGGTTAAAGCATTGTAATGAAAATCATGCAAGTATTTAGGTGGATGTCCAAGTCTATCAGAACATTTTAGATCCCGTGCATGATTAGCAGAAACACAAGAATCATTAGAATGCACAGGAGAAGATGGTGAAGAAATAGCTGCAGAATCAACAACAGGTTGTGATGCTGCAGTAGAAATTGGAAAATATATAGGTGAATCATAATCAAATAAAAAATTGGATTTAACACAAGACATATGATTGGGAATAACAAGAAGGTCAGCAATAGAGTAGAAGTAGCCCTAAACATAAAGCTGACAACCCTTAGTGCCATATTGATATCCTAGAAAAGTACATGTTCATGCTCGAGAATCAAATTTGCTCCTATTTTGAATTATAGTAGCATAATACAAGCGATTAGAAATGACCATATTAGAGAGAGTCGGGTAGCACTTATAGTAGAAAAAATGGTGGAAAACAAGCTTAGTTGGTTTGATCATGTAGAGAGAAGATCTATAGATTTTGCAGTAAGGAGAGTATATGATGGTCAGATCATTAAGAGACAGAGGAAGACTTGAAAAAACTATCAGAGAAACTTAGAAAAGATTTGGAAATTAACGAGTTGGACCGAAAAATGATGTATGATAGATCACTATGGTGTAACTTGATCTATGTAGTCGACCACATTTAGTTGAGAAAATGCTTGGTTGTGCTTGTTGAAGACAAGCAATCGAAAACCTTTAAATCTAAAAACTTAGGAGGTTGATTATATAAGTATAAAATTTGTTTTATTATTAAGGGTAGGGGTAGACAATCTGTTGACAACATGACTAAAAAACCATTTAAAAGGTGAATGAAAAAGTAATACTATAACAACATTTAAAAGGTGCATAAGCTTTCATTCAATAATAGAATTTTGTTGAGAAGTTTCAACACAAAAGTTGATGGATGATACCTAAAAACGAGTGATAAAAAGGCATTAGAAATTCCAGATCATAGTAGCTTAATAACCTTAATTTTCATAGAAAATTGAGTATTAACCTTTCAAACAAATTTTTTAATATAATACATTTTTTCAGACACAGATTACATGAGAAATATCCAAGTATGTCTAGAAAAACATCCACAATTCTCAGAAAATAAGAATGACCTCCTTGTTATTCCAAATAACATGTTTTCAGTTAATTCCAATTTTCTATAAAACTAAATAGATGAAACACCAATAGGACCCCAACTGTTCATATGTTTAATCAAATAAAAAGCATGATAAGCATAAGTATCACTAACTTGAAAAAGTAATCAAACTTGTTTAGCCAAACGACACATAACAATTCAACTTTTTTATCAATGAAAATATATGGAAACTGATTACAAAGCTATTGCATGGCAGCAGTAGGAGGGTGTCCTAATAAAAAATGGCGAACATCAAATTGATTATTATTAGAACAAATAAGAAAAACATGTTTGCTGTCAGAAACATAAGTAAACACAATGTTATTATGAGTAGAAATAGGAACAATAATTGTTCATATATAATTCTTCCGTAATTGGTTAGGAATGTTGAGGTTGTTTAGAAGTTCAACATGCTTATTCATCGGTATGCAAATTCTGAATGACACAAGAATCATGTCAGAAGACCAATTTTCGATGAAGACTCTGGGTCGGTTTATGTATTGAAATGAAACTGAGTCATGCATAGAGGGATGAGATTTTGATAACCATCCTTAGAAAAATTGGGAGAGAACCTTTTTTGTTGGTTTGAAGGATAAGTGGTTAAATTCTTTGATTCAGGATTCTTCTTAGGAGCAACAGAAGGATTGGAATTGGTAGGACAGGACTATTGGACATGTTCTTGGAATCCATGTTTAAAACAAGTATCAATAGTGCGATCAGTTATGTTGCAAGGGTACCACTCTTCTCCCAACTGTTTATGCTCATTCCAAACAAAATAGTCCAGCGTGAGTTAACTAACTCACGCAAGAAGTATTTTTTGTTGGGAATGAGCAAAAATTGTTGTGAGAAGAGCAATTTTCATGTTGCAATTGGTGCAAATCATAGGTGTACCGTGTACGTGATCCATTGTTGCATGATGATTCCAAAGTCCAAAAGGAATGTTCCATCCTTTTTCTTTCAAATGTTGGATTTTTTTTTTTTATCCTATATGTTTGGAATGGAAATAAAAAGACACATTATATGCATTGGCTATTTAATGTTGTGTACGTTACAAGAAAACATTCTAAGATAAAAACTCAATCATTTGCACTATAATTTGTTTGGAATGGAAATAGAAAGACACATTATCTGCATTTGCACTATAAAATGGTTGCAGCCATTAATGATAAATGTTAGTTTAGGAACATTTCTTATGAGTCTTTTCTTTCAAAGATTGGATTTTTTTTATCCTTTTTATTTGGAATGGGAATAGAAAGACTCAAAGACACTATCTTCATTACCAATTTAGTATTGTACTTGCCAAGAAAACATTCTGAAATGAAACTTAAGAATCATTTGCACTAAACTCGTAAGGTATCCATCTGTACATAAAATGACACGGAAAATCTTCCAGCACAAAACTGAACCACTAGTTATTATTGAAATTGAAAATAAAGTAAAAAAAGAGCTATCCACATTTTGTATTGATGAACATGGACTGTATTTGTGGGTGTGGGGGGGCTTCTTTATCTGTTATTTGGATTAATATGTTTTCATTATAAGTGGGCCAAAAAGCATGATAGATCAAAAATCTTGTGTTTGGCATGCATCATCTTTTGAAGATGAAAATTGCTCTTCTCCCAACAGAAATTGCTCGTGCCCACCCGAACTTTCCAAAATGCCCCCACGTGACTAAGTCACGCATGTGTTATACTCAATGTGACTTAAGTCACGTAGGTTGTATTCCAACGTGACTAAAGTCACGATGAGTATAACACCTGCGTGATTTAAGTCACGTGGGGGCATTTTGGGAAGTTTAGGTGGACGTGAGCAATTTCTGTTGAAAGAAGAGCAATTTTCTTTGAAGAAATCGTATGTGTGTCCGTGTGTTGTATTTGAAAAAAAACCTCGTGTTTTAAAAGTGGAAGCAACTTGACCTGTAAGTTGAGTATCTACAAAACTCAAATTTGAATCTTAATGGAGTCATCAACATCATATGACTGGAATTCAAAAGATAAATTATGTTCAATCGACCAAACTTGAAATTAATCTTATAGTCGGTTTAAAGGGCCGAGCTATGGAGATAAAACGCTTGTGTACATGTGTTTTATTTGAAAAAACCATTTGTTTTCTTAGAATTATTGAAATAAGTGGAAGCAACTTGCCCCATAAGTTGGAGTATCCACAAAACTCAAATTCGAATCATAATGGAGTCATCAACATCATATGAGATTGGATATCAAAGGATAAATTATGTTCAATCGGTCGAACCTGAAATTAATCATATAGTCGGTTCAACCGGCCGAGCTATGGGGATACCCTGATGGCTCACCGAGTCTTAGGTGCCAAATGCTTTGTCGGATAAAGTTATGAACAAAATACTATATTTCTTTTGATTAGAAGTTTAAAGGAAGGTGAGGAAAAATGGCAAGATAAAAAGTTCGTCCCTCCAATTTTCATCCTGTTTCAAAATTAAGAAAAATTTGAAAGGGAAACATGACTTATAATAGTGTGGAAATTTGTTACCTGATAAAATGGCAAAATTTATTCTTGATTGCAAGTTGTGTGTCTTAATGTGTATCACCAATACCACAATTTTTCTTTTTACCAGTTACCATGAGGACAGTTTCACTTACTCCATGTTGTTAGTCACATAAGGAAAGCTTGATTTTAACTAAGAAACCACAATTTCTCTATATTGACTATTGAGTAGCGAAAGTACCTTTGCTCCACCTCCAAGGAACTATAAAAAGTAATTATAACAATCAATAAACCTAGTAACTAAACTATTGTGATCAGAATGTTGATTTGATGTCGAACAACAACCATCGAGATGCAAGTTGAGGTACCTATAAATTACACTCGAATGCTTAAATCCGTAAAAGAACAACAATATAAAAATATTGGAAGGATAGATAATGTTTATGATGCGTATATCAAATAAATTAGTACATATGCATTTTATATGTAATAATAGGTAGTTAGTAGTTTATTAAATATTTATTTTATATGTATGTAATAGGGGTTACTATTTTAGGCAGGTAGCAAATGGGTGGTTGATGAAACTACCTTATCATCTATTGTGTCGTATTTACCTTTGGCAAGTCCAGTAAAGTAGCCATGTTGATTTTGTTTGGTCCTATGGGGTTCTCCACTTCTCCTAGATGAGTTTTGAAAGAAATGATATTTGTATAATTATTTTTTAACAATTTTTGTAGTAATAATTTTTTCTCTCATACTCATTATATTTTTTATTTTATCTCTCTCTATTGTTTTGATTTTCGTGTCAAAACCTCATTTTCTTTATAAATCAATGGTTATCTAATAAATTGTCATTGAAATAGTTGTTCAAATAACACAACTCATTTTAACATATGAGTTGCTCATTTACACGTACTTAAAAAGTGTTGTAACAAAACAAAAACAAAAAAAAAAAATCATAAAAGTGTATATTATCAATCTACACTTTTTTTATTATAACTAAAAATTACACTTCCCGTTTGTTTGCTCATTTGGTGTCAAAGGGTTGGTTGAGTTTATATTGCTAGAGAAAGAGATGATACGCCTCTTTTGTGAATGAATAGAATAGCTATCAAATGGCAACGTACAAAAGACACGATCCATGTGAGATAGGAACATATTTTATCCTCAAAACATAGGCTTTGGTAAAAAGGACCCATTTATCAATTTATGTTTTCCAAAACTGAATATTATTTAAATGATAGTAAGAACTGCTTAATAATTATGCTAACATTGCCTAAAAAATCTTTAACACCATTCACTCTTCAATCGAGTAAACTACTATGTTGATCTCTGATCGTGAGAAGCGTTCTCAAACACAAAATCTACAGTCTATGACTTTGTTAATCTCTTACACAAGCACCGTTAACTACGTCATCAAACGAGTGTTGACGAAGGGTATTTACTAAATAATATTTGCCAGAGTTAAAACTATCATAAAATACTGGTAAAGTTTGAGATAATTTTAAAAGCGTATGTCAGATATCAATTTTATAGTCTACTCCACACTCTTTTGTTTAACAATTTTTAATTGCAAAAACAGTAACACTTCCTATTGATTGCATGGTGGTGGTTGTGAATTTTCTAATCTATTTTGAGAAGGGATAATAGTCACTTTAGTCCCTGAATATGTAATGATTAGTCATTTTAGTCCTTCATTGTATCAAAATTTCAAAATAGTCCTTGATTGTGCATTATGTTAGTCAAAATAATCCTTGACACTAAAATAACCTCTCAATGTTCACAATAACTCTTTTCATATAGGGATTAAAATGACAATAAACATGTACTTATAAGGACTAATCTGACAATATTAATGAAATATTTTAACGTTAAGGACTAATTTGACTAACAAAATGCACAATCAGGGACTACTTTGAAGTTTTGATACATTGAAGAACTATTTTGACTACTCGTTACAATTTCAGGGTCCAAAGTGACTATTACCCCATTTTGAGAACATCACATTGGTACAACATCTTAATGTAAATGTAAATAATAAGAAAATGTCTTAAATGTTCAATTAGTCCCTTAACTTGATTTCAAGTATCGGTTTGATCCCATAAGTAATAAAAGGTCTGTTTAGATCCCTTAACTTTATTTAAAGTATCGATTTTGGTCATTTCTGTTAATTTAATTAAAAAAAAACGTTAAGTTTAGGGACCAAACTAATACTCCTTCCGTTTCAAAATACATGTCCAATTTTTGTAATGTACACTATTCACTTGACTTATTTTGACCATACTTTTTACCTAATGTATAAATACAAATATTAGCATGTAAGATGTTGTTTGATTTATCTCGACAAATATTTTTAAAATATTAAATTTTTATAATTTTTTACTTTAGATTATTAAAGATATTAACGGTCAAAATTGTGCATTGGCATATGTGAAGTGGTTGACTTGGACATGTATTTTGAAACGGATGGAGTAATATTTAAATAAGTTAAAGGATCAAAATACCAAAATAATACTAATTAAATAAGTTAAGGGACCAAAACTTAACGTTTTTTTTGAATTAAATTAACAGAAAAGACCAAACCGATATTTTAAATAAAGTTAAAGGACCTAAACGGACTTTTTATTATTTATGAGACCAAACCGATATTTGAAATCAAGTTAAGGGACCAATTCAACGTTTAAGCAGAAGAAAATCTATGTCCCTCTATCTATATACAGTGTATTCTTCCCTCAAAGTATATTCTATTAATAATACTGTACCCACTTCTGTAACAGCAGCGGTAAAGAACTCTACTCCTAATAACGAGAGACACAGATGCATGATGCATCACGTGTAATTCGAGGAAAACTTTTGCCACTCAATCATTTCCCACCACGTATATATAGTACTATTGATTACTATTGTTTTTCTATTACTAGACCAAATACTTCTGCTCAAGATTTTATGGGACAAGCTTATAGTTAATTGACCTTAACAGATTACGTGGGCATCTATCATTAGTTGAGGCAAAAGAGTCCTAAAGAAGAATTGGAGTTATATACTTCCTCCGTTTCAAAATACATGTCCATTTTAGAGAAAATTTTTGTTTCAAAATACATATCCATTTGATAGTTTTAGGATACAGTTTGTCTATTATACCCTTGTATACCAATTAATTGGATTCTAGATTTTCTCCACAATAATTATTTTCCACTAATAAATGTTGACCCAATTTTAAATGGATGCACTCTCCCAAGAAATTATTTTCCCATGACTACTTACTCTAATCCATGGTAACTAACTACTCCTAATTAATTGGACTCTCTAATTTGTTTATAAAAATAGCAAATTTTATAATTAAAACTACAAAAAAAATGGAAAACAAAGGAAAGTTTGTGAAAGTTGAAGATTTGCAAAATGAAAGAGTTGAAGACTCTTTCGACAGCATACAATATGGGTTGAAGACTCTTTTGATGGGTTACAAAGTGACACAAACATAACCTTACAAGATGATAGAATGCAAAAACATGGTGATTGTGGAGAAGCATCTTCAAAAGCAACAAAGGATTTTGACTTAAATATAAAGGCAGATTGTGGTTTTGATTTGATTTGAATGAATATCTAGATTTGAATGAATATCCAGTAGCAAAAACAATGTGATTTACTAGATGAACCGTATGTATTGGTATTGCCAGAATGTGTTGGTATTGAAGGATGATTGACTTTAATTAATTTTGGTATTGGTATTGGAAGTAATTATGAGATGGGGTAAATAAATGTAAAATGGAGGAAATCAAAGACAAGGGTATAATAGGAACTTTTGTGTCAAACTAGCTTCTCCTTGGTTACTGCAATTTCTCTAAAATGGACATGTATTTTGAAACGGAGGGAGTAGATTATATAGATTTCATATTTGTTTTTAATCAAGGTATATCTAAGGATCAAGAAGACCAGACCTAAAATTTTAGACCACAAAATTTGTAGCCGATTAAAAGCATAACCTTTTTTGATTTAGTTATAAATTATACTCCCTCCGGTCATTACGATAAACAAAAGTTGATTTGTTAGGTTCATTAAATAAATGATGTATGTAGTCTCTTTATATAGACTACATACATCATTTATTGAATGAATCTAAAAAGTGAACTTTTGCTTATAACAGTGATCGGAGGGAGTATAAAGGAGTGTTATTTGAACAATCAATTTGGTGACAACTTATTTGACAACCATAATTTACAAAGAAAAAATAGTATTGGGACGAAAACCATAACAACAGAGAGATAAAATAAAACATAATTTGAGTATGAGAGATAAAAATATCACAAAAGTTATCGCCAAATGAATGTTCAAATATCATTTCTCAATTATATAATATGATAATTTTTTTAAAAGATGTCGGTATATTAATTAGAGTTTGACTTTTCAACATGACCATATTTACCCCCCACATTTTTGTTTTAGTTTATGCTCTTGTGTGAGAAGAACGTGCTAACAAACAAATCCTTTTTACTTGTAAATATCTATTCTCACTTTTTCCTCAAAAAATATCTATTCTCACTTGTCCGATGTGGTTTCACATTTCATTGAATAAATTATGAAATTTAATTAATTTTGATAATATGTTTAGATTTTTTTATTGGAACAATCTTAATTCATTTCATTTAAAATAATAGTTTTGATACATGTTGGAATGCTGATAAAAATACGAAAACCAGTTAAAAATAAAGCCACTATACCTAAACGATGAGCAATTCATTGGTTAATGAACTTAACATGAGTTCATAATGTTGGTGTTACCGGTTGCTGTTGATGGCGCGTTTGTGGCTGGTTTGTTTGGTTTGTTTTATGGTTGTGTTGTTTTCTGTTTTTGTTTTGGTTAGAGACTGGGTGGGATTAGACGTGGCTTTTTTGCGGTGGTTGGATTCGTAAACCCGGAATGGGTCTGGTTCTATAACCCGAAAGGGCGGTGTGTGTTTCAAAAACCCGTGAGGGTGTGGTTCGTTAATCCCGAAAGGATATGGTTATTGATATATTGGACTTATCCCTCGATCTGAGTTCTTACGCGTTGTATTGCTCGAAAGAGCTTTTTATGCTTGTTGTGTTGATCAGGGAGTTGTTGGCACTTGGATGTTGATACCGTGTTGGCGGTCGATCCATTCGCCATTTTAAGACTTTAATTGTTCTATGCAATGTTCACTTTTCATACTTTTTTGTAATTTGGTTTCGAGCCCGTACGCGGGTTTGCTGGGTTGTGCCTGTGATTAGTGTTTCATTGTTAGAATAGTTTAGAGTTGATCCACTTGGACTGATTTGTCACGATGTATTCCCGTTAGGGTTATTCCTGGGTTAGGTCTAATGTCTCCCTGTCTTTGTACCTTTTTCTTTTTATTTAATTTATTTTCTATTTTGCCTAAAAAAATAATAATAATTGCACCAAAGTTGTAGACGGTGTCTTTCTTGCCATAGATATCCACAACCGTCTTTGAGTCTACTTCAAAGTCCATATCAAGCAACTGTAAATCCCTCACCCATTTCATAGCATTCAGAAGCCCAAGTGCTTCCCCTGTATTAACTTTCGATATTAGAGAGACTCAGATAATATGATTAGTTGAAATAAGTTAATTAATACAAATTAAACAAAACGTATACTTCATCCGGTCACATTTGTAAGCAAATATCTACTTTATTTAGGTTTATTGAATACGAGGTATTCAATAAACCTAAAAATTAATTTTTTGCTTATAAATGTAACTGGAGGGAGTATGTTGTAAGAGTTTGGATACATTTTTTGCTACCCAATTTTATAGTTTTATTAAAAACAAAATGAAGTGCTTTTAATGGTACAATTGCAATTTTGGCCATTCAAGTATCATAAATTTACATTTTTGCCCCGTTATATTATTTCTCCTTTATAATTTGGTAGTTTCCACCATTTTTTTTTCTTTCTAATTTATGCTAAGGTGACATAATTTTCTAATGTGGCACCAAAGTTCCAAAGCTAGCTTAGATTTTTTATACAACTTAAAATGAATTTTTTTTTATTTTTTATTTTTATAAATCTTGTAGTATCTCATGTTCATTGGGATTGAGAAAATATGGAGTTGGGTTCTAAACATCTGGTTTTTGGTTTTTTTAATCAAAATTTTAAAGAAAGTCACGTTGACTGCGAAATTTCGATGCTATGTCAGTAAATGATAACAGATAAGCACAAATTTGTGGGAGACTACCAAGTTATAGAGAGGGAAAACAAAATGGATCAAAATATTAAGGGTGTATGTGGGTTGGTTTGGGTTGTATTTGGCCAAATTTTAGTTACCAAACGTTCATTGTGAGATATAGAGTTTTGGAAAAAGCAAGCATTCGTAGAATCACTTTTTTTTATTGAATCAAGAGTGAGGATGACATCAAAGAGCCGCCGGACATCCCGACTAATTCAGCATCCCCAGGGAACTCAAATCCTCTACCGCTCACCCATATAATATATATATAAAAGGAAAAAAATGTAGGGGGGAAAAAATTTAGGTAACCCATAACGATCCCTAAAAAAAATCCCCCCGAACAAAATCAGGCATAATTTCCCACCAAATCGTGTTTGAACAGCGTGAAGATGGTTAGATCAGCCCAAAGTATGCCGATTAATCAAGGTACAAATTATGCGCATAAATAGCTGCCACAACACACATTTTTACCATGAAATCTTCATTGAGACGAAGTTGGTATCGAACCCTTGGAGCGGGTTTGATAGCCTTTATTCTTTTTTCGGTGGCTCTTGGACACAACAGTAGTAAATCCCTCCTCACCAACATCATTATAAACCACCAGGGTCTGTTGTATGATCTCTAAATCTTTAGTAATTAAAGGATAGCGGAGCGGAATAACATTTGCAAAAGGGTGCTGATCAGAATGTTTG
Organism: Medicago sativa; assembly: GCF_051527215.1. Classification (NCBI taxonomy): domain Eukaryota; kingdom Viridiplantae; phylum Streptophyta; class Magnoliopsida; order Fabales; family Fabaceae; genus Medicago; species Medicago sativa. The sequence continues at coordinate 64,355,447 of NC_140751.1, read as the reverse complement.
GCAGTAGAGTTGCCTGCTGCCGCAACTTCCAAACTACATATTGCTGCTTGCGAAGCCCCCCTCCTGTTGTTGAACTGTGAGTGGAACTAGCATAATTACAACCTGTAGTGCCGGTTCTAATGTGGAGGGCCTCTCAACATCAGTAGTACAAATAGTCTCATCAGTAACATTTTCCAGTGCCAAGTGATAGGAGAAAACATACTTGTCACCATGGTTATTTCTGCTTGCCTCCAGGGTGGCCGCTGCTAGACAAGCTTTGGAATGTGCAATATGTTTGTTAACGGGAGCACTAACCATAGGGGAAACTTGCTGTTCAGGTGGCTGCTCAGTCGCCGCAACTGGTTTTTCAAAAGCTAAAGAAGACCCAATGCCAATGGGTTTTTCACGTGCCTGCCATTTCCTGGTTTGCAATTTCTGTTGTGTGATTAACTTCTTCCCCTTGTCCCGCACCTTCTGAGTGTTATCGCTATCCTTGTTCAAAGCCTTTTCCTAATGCAACCAACGACAATTCGGGACCGAATGGCCAAGAATCTGACAACGCATGCAGAAGTTAGGGAGCCATTCGTAATCAACCTCGACATGGAACGCAAAGCCTTCTCTTTCAACCATGATCTCGTAAAACAAACGATGATAAAAGTCTATATCCACCAGCATCCGCGCGTAATGGCCAAAAGCACGTTTCAGAGTTGCGGCATTGATAATGAGAGGGGTGCCAATTGCACCAACAATTTCCATTAGGCTATGTTTGGATTGATGGAATGTGGTGGAATGGAATGGAATGGAGTGGTTTCCGTTGTTTGAATTTTAAAAAAAATGAATGGAGTGGTATGGAATGTGATGGAATCCATCCCATCCTATTCCATCATTTCTTCACATTTTTCATTCCTCCCAATTTGGGAGGTACATGATGGAATGGAGCTTTTAATCTTATAATTACCCTTTTATCCCACTTTTTATTTCATCACATACTCTTTCTAGATTTTCAAACATACGAATCTTCTTCTCCTCCCTCTGACGTCTCTGCTTCAAATCAAAACATGATTGTAAGCAACATCGAGCTAGCATAATCAAGCATATGGACTTGTTGCCCTTACTTCAACGCCTTGGAAACAAACAAGATTGGAGCAGTGGAGTGTAAAAGTAGCTGGACATTGGTGAAGGGTGGAGATACAGGGAAGATTTTAAAAAAGTAGTAAAGGGGTTCTTGAGGCTTCTCGTATATTCTTATAATTTAATTTATTAGTTCTTCTATCTAACAATGTTTTAAGGGTAAAAATGGAATAAAAAAATTATAATTAGTTCCATTCCATTCACTTTCCAAACGATGGAATGAAAATTTTATTCCATTCCGCTCCGTTCCCTTCCATTATGTTCCACTCCGTTCCATTATGTTCCATCAATCCAAACAGAGCCTTAGCGTTCTCTCTAACCAGATTTCCTGTGGCAAGTCTGGAATCCAGATCCAAACATATGCATGCGTGATATGTTGAGAGTATTTTTTAAAATCCTTGGACCATCGGGAAAGCCGCAGCAGGCATGACTGCTAATTAACTGCCCCCATTGCGAGGGATGTGCGCAAATCATCGTCGGAGGAGAATGAAAATTCATAGAAACCACGACCAAGGGGAATCATATGCCATGAACCATTTGTCTTCCATTGCTTTGATAGCTTTGCTGTTATTTCTTTGGCGGTGTACGACTTGTCGCCCTTATTCAAGAACAACCTGTCGTACAGGTGACGCTTGCATTTCTCTAACCCTTTGGTATACACATCCTCTAGTAATAGTAGCCGCAGGTGAGAGCACTTGCGCAAAGGAACGTTGTTGCTGCGGTGCCTTAAGGTTGTCAGATGCTTCCGCCACGCAAGGCCATGGACAAGAAAACACCATGTCTGCTGCAAAGGCAAGGGGAACGATCGGAAAAATTGCCAAAACGAAGCTACTGGTGTGGCGATTGGTGACCGATCTAGCACCAATTGAAAATTGACCGGATTAGTAATGATGGAAACAACACTGATAGAATGGTTGGAACGTGAACCAACAATCTTTAGCCACGTAGCAATAGAGTGTGCTTTCTCTCACCAAAATCAAGAAGAAAATTGCAACACGTGAATGGCTTAATTAGGGAGAGCAATGATGCACATATGACAAAATAAGGATAACATGAATCAACGAAGCAAGAAAATGGGTGAAACGGCGCTTCTGCTAAACCCTAGCAGAGCGTTTTCATTGTCAATTCGTAGAATCACTCACTGTCTGAGTTCCTTCAAAAACAAATTTATTCTTTGTACGCCACAAGTTCGACATAATCAAATGAGTTATAGTTCCTGCTTCAACAACCATATTTTGCGATGCTTCTAAGATGTTCAAACTACCTAATTCACGAATCCTTATGGGAACCTTTGGGAATCCACACCTACACTAGATAGACACGACTTGCGGGCATTAACACCTCAATGTTGCAAAACAAACATAGTTGGAAGAAAGTTATGACAAACCAGCCAAATAAAAAATGAACACTTGCTGAAAAAAGTCTCTTCCAATTCAAATGGTCATTCGGGTCATAATCCTGAGATTTGGATAAGAGCCATTGAAACCCACTCCTAGTAGTATACTCACCATTTAGATTTACACTCCAAAGCCAAAATTCTTCAACCGAATCAACAAAATTGGTTGCTATCTCTAAATTGAAGTATTAACTTCCTGGGGGCAGTGGAAGGTTTAAGTCTCCAATGATATTCTTACCATCAACTCATAAGTCCTTGATTTTCAAACTCATATGTTGCGGTGAAATATCTTAAAAGGTGTTTTGATAGCCACGGTTTGACCCAAATATTGTTGTCTCTATCCCCAATATTAAACTTGAAGCCAACCTTCAAGACATCAAGATCCTTGAGAATGGAGTTCCATGTAGATGAACTAGCCTATGCTTTATTTAATAACATATTTCCTTCAAATAGGTATTTATCAGCCAAGATTGATACCCAAAGCTTTTGGTTAGATTGCACTAAGCTCCAATCAAGGTTGCCTAATAATGCAATGTTTTGCAAACAGACCAGATGAATTCCTAAACCACCAAACCTCCCAAGTTTGATAATCTTGTTTCAACCAACCATATGCCAAATAAAATTCCTCATAGTTTTATCCATGGTCTCACAAACATAACGAGGTAACCAACAAATTTGCATATTGTATATAGGTATGAGGTGAGCATGACCTTGGCAAGAGTGACACAATCTTGTTTATTCAAAATACTACCTTTCCATGAAACAAGTTTTGAAGCTACCTTATCACATATCTCCATGAAGCAAGTTTCGAGGCTATCTTGTCATACCGAGGTGAGCACGACGTTGCCCAAGTTAGACACATGTAAAATTATTGTTTGTGTTATGCATGGTATTTATTAAAAATTCAATTGTTTTAGAAATAATAAACAAATGTGTCGGGTCTTAGAAATAATAAACAATGCGTCAAAAAAGAAAAAAAGAAATTATACTCGTTGAAATATGCAAATACTTATGGATGGATACATTCCTTCATATCCACTAAACACCGGTCTAGTGGATATTCACACGAACATGAAGGGGACACAAATATCATTTCTGTCAAATAGAGAAAATTGTAGATGACTACTATTAATTTCCGTGGACACCCATTATCACCCCTAACAACAACAACAACAACAACAATAATAATAATAATCATCTTCATAACAACAACAACAACAACAACAATGATAAAAAGCGTATAATACGAGGTATCATAAAAGGGTTTAATATGTTAATCTTAGTGCACCTTAATAATGTATCAATTGAATTTATATTTATGTAAAAATTTATATATATGTGATTTATATGATATAAAATTTCAATTCAACAATCAAATTTTAAAAATATGTATCATTTAAAACATTATCTATCTATGTAACCTAGGCGTAACAATAAATCAGTGTAATTTGATCATATATTTTTTTTGAGGATTTTATTTTTTCTATAGGTGTGTGTTTTTTGAATTTAACTTCGGCGATTTGATTTTTTTTTTTGAAGAGTTAAGTGATTTAAATTTGTTGATAGGATCCTCTTAAAAAAGTTTGTTGATAGAACAAGATATGTAATAATTTTTTTTAATTGTAGATAGACTTTTAAATCTTAGTTGGAAATAATAAATAAATGGAATATGTTGAATGTAGGCTGACTTTTTTTTTTTTGAAGGATGAATGTAGGTTGACTTGTAAAATGAACAAAATAATGGAAAAAAAATATATTTTTAATAATAAATTGAAACAACTATTATCCTTTTTAGTTTTAAAATTAATTTCTTTATGTATATATTGTTGATTAGAAAAATTATTAAATAGAAATTAAAGGAAAGAATACATAAAATTAAATTGATTTTAAAATTAAAAATATTTAAAAACTGAATAAAAATAAGACTCTTGTAATAAAATAAATAATTTTTTTTATCAATTTTAATGTGAAATTAAATAATGTAATTAAATTTATTGCACCAAATAATCTTAAATTAGAATTAAGATTAAATAACTAAATCTATTGAAAAATTTAATTAAATATTTAGTGGATAAGATCAAAGTAGTATATGTAATTCGTTATGATGGTTTTGCAAAATAAAAAATGCTTTATAAAAAAATATGCTTTGCCAAATATATGTAGGTCATACGCTGTGACCAAGACTCGAACTCTGACTCATTCACTTGTGTATGAGTTTTCTAGTACTATATGGAAAATAAAAACATTGAGAATAAATATCTAATCGATACATGGCACTATATATATATATATATATATATATATATATATATATATATATATTACACTATTTGATTACCAATACACTGATCACTTTTTTAATTGAAATAAATTATTATAATTATTTTTTATACCTAGTCAAATCAAATTATTTAGTTATTAGTTCTTAATTTTTTTTCCGTGATACATAACAAAATGTAATTAGATTAACGTGTCAAAAATATTTTATGCTAACAATATATATACACCTCCTAAAAGAACAAATGTAACTACATAACAATATACAAAGAGAATATATAATTTTTTAGGCTAAATTTTTCATTATTTCAGTTATACATTTAAACAAATTTGTTTTTAAGAATGTTATATTGTTGATGTTATTGAAAAATATATAAAAATCACAAACATCTATACATATAATTTAAATCAAAACCAAAATTTCATAAAACATATTGATTATAATTTAGACAGTGCTCGTCTGAACGCTTATAAATAATTTTTTTTTTATTTTTTTGTTAAATAATCTTGTGATTAAAAATTTACCCCTCAAAATGAATAAACGAAAAATCTTGAATTTAAACCCCAACTTTTACCTACACAATACAATGTTGGCTAAAGTGCACTTTTCACCGCTTAAGTTTTAAAAAGTTTTTTTTTGACCCCCTATGAAAAAAATGACAAAAGTGACCCCCCACGTTTAGGAAAATATGCTCTTTTGACCCTAACATAAGGGAAATATGATCTTTTGACCCCTAATCTTTTCAAAAAGTTGCGATTATGACCTTTTTTTGGGACACGTGTCATCTTCTCAGCAATTTTGGGACGAAATGGGCCAAAATTGTCATTTTTCTAAATATGAGGTCAAAATCGCTACATTTTAAAACTTAGGGGTCGAAAAATACAGTTTAGCCTACCGTGTTTTTACCAATCGAATTATGAGAAAAAAAAATAATATTTCTTATTAGTTGGTAATACTATTAAATTAGGAGTGGGGAAAAAGAGAAAGGAACCACGTGTGTGGACTCATTATAAAACAGAGCTAAAGTGCAATTGTCTAATAGGCAGTCACAAATTACAAGACGCATTCATCTTCTCGAGTGTACTCCATGGCTGCTGAGCAAGGTGATCGATTTTCCTCCATTGAAGTACCACTTTTGGTTGATGAAAAAGTTTACCAAGTGAATGATTCAAATGGGGTTGTGTCAAAAAATAAGGATCAATACCACATGGTTCATGTTGGTAACGCTTCTTCATTCAAGACTTGCTTCCATCTAGTTAATGCTATCTCAGGTTCCTTTCTTGCCCTTTCTTTTTTACTGTCTCTCATAATCAAGAATCACTCTTATCTTCTCTATATTATTATTTTGTGCCATTAATTTGTTCTTCTTGATTCTTGTCTTCTTTGTGTCTTTTATTTTTTGGTCTCCATTCTCAATGTGGGTTTTAAGGTGGGCCACTCATGATACTTAAAAATCATTTGAAACTCTAAAATTGATTGACGATTTCATGAATAAATTCACGATTTTCCTCGTCCTTGTGATTGATATGATGGTTTGATTAACATCACTTTGACAAAAGAGTACGAAAAATAGTGATATATTCGTTTTATCATATTTTTGTTGAATTGATATCAATCAAGCTACTAACCGAACTATGACTCTGAAGCCCCGATACTCCAAAAATGGTGAAGTATCGTATCCGACACGTATCCGATACCGATACGCCCCGATACGTCCCGATACGCGTATCGGAAAAGTATCGGGCAATTAATATTAATTTTTTTGAAAAACAATGACCAATACGTGTCGGATATGTCCCGATACGCGTATCGGAGAAGTATCGGGCAGTTAATATTTATTTTTTGAAGGAAAAAAATGATCGGGGATACGACTAATTTGTACTCCGACACAGCTTACTTATACTCCGACACCTATACTTCTGTCTTACATATTTCCTTTAAAAAAAAGTAAAATAAAATAATAAGAAATAAAACTACAAGTCTGGCAGCGCTATCAAAATCATATTGTCTCTTCTAACCTAAAAAAAATAGGGTTTCTCGTCACCACATAGCAATAGCTATTCTCTCTTCTAACCATTACCACTGATTGATTCTCTCTAATGTTACGTTTCTTCTGCTGTTTGTTTTCGATGTAAATTAGTGTTAACTGTTAAGTAGTCAACATTAGACAAAGATGTTCTTTTTTTTTTATAGTACTTATGATGTTCTCTTTGGATGGTACTAATGATGTTTAGCTATATTCTATCTAATTTGTGCGGAAAAAATATGTAATTGTCACTTGTTTTGATCATTTTCATTAATGTGAATGTTTGTTTATTATCATTTTTAGTTATGTTTATACATTGTGCACTTATATTATTAATTTTAAATTTAATTTTTTAATAACGTATCGAGGCCGTATCGTATCGGGAATTTTGAAATTTTTCCCGTATCGCCGTATCGGTATCGTATCGTATCGGTATCGTGTCAGGTATCGGGGCTTCATAGAACTATGAAGACGAAAATGGTGAACTATTTACAAAACATTAAATCATATCTAAATTAAAAATTCTCAATCAAACAATATGTCCAACACATGTGCCACATGCATTTTGAATTTGTTATTTTATTCGGTCAAACCTTATTGTTTTTATTGAGGCAGTCAAACCTAGTAAGTATAGTACTCCATCCGTTTCAAAATGAGTGTCGTTTTAGGTGTTTACACACATATTAAGAAATGCAATGATTAAAAGAAAGAGAATGGTTATTTTACCAAATTATCCTTATTAACTATTGGTTAGTTTTAAAAGTAATATTTTGGAAGTAGTGTGCAGAGTATTAATTGGAGGGTAGAATTGAAAAGAAAAAGTTATTATTGCATTGGAAACTTAAAGTGACATTCATTTTGAAACAATTTTTTTTGGCTAAAGCGACACTCATTTTAAAACGGAGGGAGTATGTCTTATTTTGGTTGATTTTCTAAATAATCAATCTTATTTCGCAACTCTAATAAGATCTGCTAAGATTATTTTATTTTCCTTAAACACATTTATAATAAAAAATAGTAATTTTTTAGGTTTATTGAACAATCAATGTATTTGGTCATATTTATAGACCAAATACATTAGTTATTAAATTATTAAATAAACATAATTTTTTATTTTTTTTTTATAAATATGATTGGATGAGGTAATTTTTTTAGGGAATATGCCAAGACTGATGGTGAGTGTCCAGAGCCTTCCCATAATACGTGTAATTTTGTGATTTTTAAGAAAAAAATTTCAACTTTTCCACATTCGTCTTTTAGGACAAAATTAAACTCATGGGACACGTGAACGAAGTTGTAATTACGAATAGATTAAATCAACTTTTTTTTTAAGGATAAATCAACATTTTAATCTTCAACATTTTTTTAAGGGACTATTTATTCAGAGAGTTGAACATTACTATTTATCTAGAGAGTTTTTATCAATTATTTATCAAGAAAAGATCTCAACTAATTAAATTTGTTATTTGACGAAAATCAAGGGAGAAAATTGTGTGTAATTAAAGAAAGGTGTTAGCAAATACACCGTCTTGAAACTTTTTTGATAAATTTTGTATTACTATATCTATCGTTTCCCTTTATTCTATTAGATCCTACTCTGATTTTCACTTTGTCTGCATTCATTTGCAGCTATTTGGGTACAATATTCCATTGTATCCAAATGATGACTGAGATATTGCTTTCAAGGCTGTAGAGATAACGATATGTGAATGGAATGATACAACATTTTGTTTGACATAATATTTTAATGTCAATACATATGGGCACTGTTTTTCTCCATCCTAGCGACTATATTTCAATTCAAATAATTTAAAAGCTAATAGTTGAATTTAATCGTTATCAATTATTAAAGTACACAATTTTTTGACCTCATTCAATCATGTGTTGTTATACTATTTTTTTTACCACATAAAATAAGTAACTTTTAAAATATATTATTCAATTTTTCATGATCCAATGGTGCCCATTTTGTTAGTGTGTTGTTTTTCAAATGTCCATTTCTTCAGCTATTTGCATAAGTAGCACACATTAATTTTTTTTAAAAAAAAGCAAGACAATCTTATAACAATTACTTTTATTTATGCTTATTGCAGTTTTGGTCACTTTATTTTCACTTGCTCATGAAATTGGTCGCCTTTTTTAAATTTTTTTTATCTCTCTTTCAATTTTTTTAATCCAAAAATGGTTACGTAGCAATTTTTTTTTTATTTTTTTATTGTAGCATAAAACCTGTACATTATAAATCCATCTTGATGATTCTACGTTAACCAGTTTTATGCCATGTAAATTACTTGCTGGGCATGCCACCACTTTTGAATCGAAAAACCTAAGTGACGGTCCAAAAAACTGATTTTAAAAAGGGATGACCAATTTCGTGAGCTAGTGAAACTTGTAGACCAAAACTACAGTCAAACATTTTTCTTTGTCAAATAGTTTAGTCGATAGACACACACATCTTAAATCTGAAGTGAAGAATCCCGGATTCGAACTCAGACCCCTGCATATCAACGTCCCTGCATTACCAACTGATAACCAATTAACTAGCATTTGACTGAGTTTGATTCTTCTCTAATTTCAGGTGTTGGTATTGTCTCAATACCTTATGCACTAGCATCTGGAGGATGGTTATGCATTTTGCTACTATTCACAATAGCCATAGCATGTTGTTACACAGGCACATTGGTCAAAAAATGCATGGACATGGACCTTAATATCAGAACCTTTCCTGACATAGGTCAACATGCATTTGGACCCAAAGGGAGATTAATGGTATCAATCATCATGAATGCTGAACTCTATCTTGCTGTTACCGGTTTTCTTATTTTAGAAGGAGACAACCTTAACAAACTAGTACCGAACGTGCAAATTCACCTAGCAGGATTAACAATTGGTGGCACAACAATGTTTACTATGATTACTGCTCTTGTTATTTTGCCTACTGTTTTGTTAGAGGACATGAGTTTGTTGTCTTATGTATCTGCCGGTGGTGCTTTAGCTTCTTCAATCTTCATCTTTTCTTTGCTTTGGAACGGTGCAATTGATGGAACAGGGTTTCATGGAAAAGGAAGGGTTTTTAGATGGAGTGGAATACCTTCTGCTGTTAGTTTATATGCCTTTTGTTATAGTGCTCATCCAATTCTTCCTACTCTCTACAACTCGATGAGGGACAAAAGTCGTTTTTACAGTGTAAGTACCGAGCTGTTTCAGTTACTTCATTTGATTTAACGAGCTTATCTACTAGTATAAACACTTATTAATATATTTGAAAGAGCTTATGACATGTCAAGATTCGAGAAGCTGCTTTCATCTCATTTTCATAAACTCTCCAGGATAGCTTATGTTAACAACTCGTATCCTATATAAAAACAGTTTGACTAAGCCGCTTCCGTTGTTTTGGCAGGTCCTATCTTTAAGCTTTTTAGCATGCACTATTGGCTATGCAGCAGCAGCAATTCTAGGGTACTTAATGTTTGGAGAAGAAGTTGAATCACAGGTAACATTAAACCTCCAAACAGGAAAGTTGAGTTCAAGAGTGGCAATATATACTACCTTAGTCAATCCAATAGCAAAATATGCATTAATGCTTACTCCAGTCATAAATGCCATAAAAACAAAGGTTTCATGCAATTATTACAACAAAAGGGTCACACATATGGTTATTAGTACATCTTTATTAGTAGGTTCTCTTACTATAGCTGTGACCATTCCCTTATTTGGATATCTTATGTCACTTGTTGGAGCATTGTTAAGTGTTTCAGCTTCAATTTTAGTGCCATCAATTTGTTACTTGAAGATTTCAGGATCATACAAGAGATTTGGGTGTGAAATGGTTATTAATTATGCAATAATTGTAATGGGAGTTGCTATTGCTGTTTTTGGTACTTATAGATCTCTTGTAGATATAATTCAGAATTTGTAAGTTTCTTTAGAGAGAATGGTGTAATGGGAACTTAATTTGGCTTGCAAATTACTTTATTTCTTGGTTATATAAAATACTTTTGTTAATTAGAGGTCTTGTTATGGTTTGATCATGTTTAGGAGATTGTGTTGTGAGAAAAAAGAAAGGTTGTTGAGTATGTTAGGGCTGAAATGAGTCGAGTTGAACTCGCATACTCGATAAGAACTAGTTCAACTTAAAATTCAGCTTGATATAAATATTTTCTGAACTCGATATGTATTACCCTATTTTTTCGCTGCTTGTTTATTGGTTTGATTCTCTTCCAAATTTGAATCATGTACATGTACATATACCAAAACCTGCTCATAATCTTTTTCAGCAGTGATACTAATTACTAGGTAATGACACTTCCTCATGAATGTTTTCAACGTGTGGATCATTATTAATCTGAGGTCTAGATGATTCTGGTTGAGTATTATATATCACCCGCATGGGCGGATCTAGTTTGAAACATGGTGTGGCAGTTGCCACACCAGATTATTTCCCAATTTTTTGTTCATATACTTGACTTAAATAATTATATATATAATATAAGTCGCTTACATATCACAAGTTTTTCTCTTGGCTTAGCGGTTTATGCTTAATGGATAATGGATGATTCTTCGTATGACCTGTGTTCAACTCCTACTGAGTTGCAGTTTTGAATTCCTACTGAGTTGCAGTTTTGAATTTTTTTTTACTGAGTTGCAGTTTTGAATTCCTACTGAGTTGCAGTTTTGAATTTTTTTTTAAATTTGTTAATATTAATAAAATTATTAATAAAATGATTATTGCAGGGAATCGAGAGTTGCAGTTTTGATTTTTTTTTATTTTTAAATTTGTTAATATTAATAAAAAGGTTTTTGCAGGGAATCGAACCTGTAACACCATGTTAAAATGCTCACCCAAACCATTTTGCTATACTTTGTTAATATATATAGTTTCTTTGAAAGTTTTGCCACACCAATATCAAATGTCTAGATCCGCCCCTGATTCACCCGCCATAGTCTTTGGTAGGGAAGAAGAACTTGTCTGGAAGTACTAGGCAGAATATTATTGCTAAAACTTGTGTGGATCATTATATATAATTTTCTGGGGGATATGTTTAACAATAATATTCTGCCCAGTATCTTCCAGACAAGTTTGTCTTCCCTACAATTATGTCGATGATAGTTGTTCAATGAATGACCAATTATTTGACAAGATTTACAAAACGAAGAGAGTTTTTCATGTTCAACACAGTGACGGATCCAGAAATGTTAACTTGCGGGGGCAGAATTTTATATGATAAAAATTTATAGAAAATTTTTAGCAATGCGAAAATGATATAATAATAACATCATTATCATTGAGAAAAGTACTCGAGATTATAATCACTATCTTATTATATATTAGAAAAATTAAAGAATCGTCAACATCTACAAGATATTTTTTTTTTTTTACAAAGTCTACAAGATAAAATTGTTCTTTACATTTCTTTATATTTAAAAAGTATGGTGGAAATTATTCAAAATTTCATATCAAATGCATTTACACATTTAATTTTATAAAATTCATGAGCGAAGCTTTTTTTATGGTATAAATTTCTATTTAATGGGGGCAATTCATTATTTTAAGAGGGGACAACCATTAAAATATCAAAAACTTGACAAATATAACCGGAAGAATAGTGGGGGCAGTTGCCCCCAATCCACTATGCATGGATCCGTGGCTGGTTCAACATCACCAATATTCTAGCAAAATATTCAACCTTATTGTGGAATCGTTGTATATTTATTGATAAAAAATTCATCACTTGTGTTGGTCGGCATTTCTGTTCATTATCTTCAGCTTGGTGCTCTTGTCCTCGTGACGAGGTTCAAGTTCTCATGGTTAATTCGCAAAAATGTCTTTGAGGAGCTGTTATGTTGTGTTTGATGTAGTGGTTAATAGATGAAAGTGGATCGATTAAAAAGAGGTACCTTAGTTGTATCTCAATATCTTTGTCCGTTTAGCTCCGGTTATGTTGAAGATATTTTTCGCATTGTCTTCGATTGTGCATTGTCCAATTGCTCATTAGTGGCATGGAGTGAAATTTTAAGGTGCTTAATTTTATTCGATCATTGGTCAATCTTTCGGTTTGTTCAGCTGAAGTTTGTCCCTTGGTCGTGGTTTGTTTAGGAGGAATTAATTTCATAGTATTAGCACTCTACAATCCTTTATTTTTTAGAGTTTTCTAGTTTCTTTGCTGATGTTTTTAGGTGTTCTCATGGGGCTTTTGTTGCATTTTAATTTAATAAAAGTTTTCCTTCGTGATATAAAACATTACTGAAAATTTATATAGACCTTTTATAAATTTAATATTAATAGGTTCTAATGAAAAAGTTTTTGAACATTGGAGAGGTCATGACCTCCTTGAATTTACACATAACTTGTCATGTCATCATGTCAACATCTAATGGATCAAAATTAAATTTAACTAATGATGAGTAACCTAAACTAAATTCAACTTAGATTTCAATTTAATCGTGATATCGAAGCATTGTTTAAACAAAATGTGGCATGGAAGCATAGAATGAACCTTATGAAGAAATTTGGAAGCATGTGAAGTTGTGTGTACGGTTACGGGTGGCAAAACGGATCTGACCCGCCGGGCCGATCCATTTGGCGGGTTGAGTCGAAGTTTTGAACTCGCTTTCTATAGTTGGCTCGGCTCGTCTCGTTTCGTTAAAATACGGGGCGGGCACAGGGCGGGCCGACCCGGCCCGCTTAACTCGTTGGAAACGGGACGGGCACGGGACGTGGCGGGGCGACCCGCTTAACTCGTGTTTCAATTTGTTATTTTGAGTCTTATTTTAGGTTTTTGGATTTATTTTGGTTGTTAAATATATTTTGAGATTTATTTTATGATTTTGGATTTATCTTGGTTGTTGAGTTTATTTATTTTGAGACTTATTTTATAATTTGGTTGTTGGATTTATTTTATGATTTGTTTTATGTTGCGCATTTGCCTTATTTTGTCATTAGTTATGATGTTGAATTCGACAATTTGATAGTTATCTTGTTTTTCACAAATTTACTTGCTACCTATTCTTTTATATTTTTTTTACCATAAAAGCAACATACTTTTTTTAACAATTAAGTTGTAAAAAAAAATTAATTTTTTTGTTTGGCGGGCCGGCCCGCCAACTCGCAAGCCCGTCACTAAATGGGGCGGGGTGAGATTTTGGATTCGGTCACAAAATTTGGCTCGGCTCGTCTCGTCTCGTTTTTAGCGGGCTTAGACGGGGCGGGCCTAAATGGGGCGGGCCGGCCCTCTTTGCCACCCCTATGTACGGTACATATATGGATATGATTTAGTGTCAAACTCGGAAAAGGTTTCACGCCGTTTTCTGCTAAAACAAAGTAGTTGCCTTGCTGTCTATTTGCTGATCCATATTTTAGGTCACGAGCATGACTCATTGAATCCTTTGTTTGAAATAAACAACACTGCACCTACAAAGATTCGAGACCCAGTTAGTGTATTAAAATGTAGCCCTCATTAAAAGCAACTAACATTTTCTTTTAATAAATTAATCCTCATACCTGTTTTATATTTTTCTTTATTAAAAGGCATTTGTTAGGCATTTACCATGGTGGCAAACAACATGAATTTTATTAAGTCATTGTATATAGGGAATCTCTCTACTATTAAATTGATGGCTAAAATGCACTTTTGGCCCCCTATGTTTGGCTCCGTAGCAATTTTGACCCCCTATTAAAAAAAACAACTTTCCAGCCCCCCAACTTCACTTTCTTTTGCAACTCAGTGGCCCCGTCCTATTTTGACTCGGTCGGCCGTTAGATGGACGACACGTGGATTATAATAAATTAAAATTAAAAAAAAACCAATTAATTATTTACATAATTAAATAAATATAAAAAAATTAATTGGTTTTTTAATTATGTACAAACACATCTAAATCGGCAGCCCCATAGAAAATAGATCAAAACCCTCGTTCTTCACCAAAAGCCTCAAGAACACTATCGAAGAAATTTCCAGCAACTATTTTTCTCAAGAATAACACTACTGTGTTCAAACACATAAACCCAGCAAGGCTCAAATCCACTCAACTCATCACCAATTTTCAAACCTACTCAAATCCAAATCTTCCAACACAACCACGTAATACCATCAGCACACTTTCTTTTTAATTTTCCAGAAACTCAAATTCACCAACAACCTTCACCATCACCGTAAACAAATTTTACAGCAACATTATTTTCCACTTCTTGTGAAAAAAAAAAAAACATTATTTTCCACTTTCATCACAACAACTCAAATTTGAATTCCAATACCAAATATTCACAATCCAAGTATCTTAACACTGTTCGAATCAGAAGAAGAAAGTGAAGAAAGATCGGTCTTAACACTGTCAACCACTGTCATTCGAAATCGAAACTTAGCACATTCACGGTTTAGATCCAAGCAAGGTTCGAGTTCGTTCATTAGCACAACAAGCAGGTCCGATTCATGAAAGAGATGAGGAAGAGGCCAGAAACGGAAACGTGAAAGAACAGAACACAACAAGCAGGTCCGATTCATGTGTGTATGTATGTTTGAGACTTCTTTGATAGCACATTCCCATTCTTTCTCTAAGCTTCACCATCAACAAACATCACCCACTTCATTTCCCACTGTTTCTAAGACCCAATTTGCTCAAAGTAAAAAAACGTAATTTCATCCGGTGAAGCATCAGCACAGTTTCAAGCTTGTCATTTTCAGCTACCATCAAGCTTGTCATTTTCAGCTACCATCAATCAGCTACCGTCCTTGCCGTCCTCTACTGTCGCCGTTCCTCACCGTCTTTGCCTCCCTCAACCTCTTTCTCTCACTCTCAGATCTCTACCCAAAACAAAGAATGATTACGATGGTGAATCTGAGATTTGGACAGGACGACGGATTTCTTCAGATTTCGACCGGGTTGAGATGACGGTGACGGGAACGATGGTGGTCGTGGACTGGGGAGCGAGCGACGGAGGTGGGGGTGAGATATGAGGCCGAGGATGGAAACATGGTGGTGGGGACGACGGTGAGGGAAAGGTGGAAGAAAGTGACAGAGGGTGGGAAGGAGATGTCGCCGGCCGTGTCTTTGAATACGATGCCTTTTCTGAGTTTATGAGTTTTTGTATTTTTTTTTCATTTTTTTATATTTATTTAATTATGTAAATAATTAATTGGTTTTTTTTAATTTTAATTTATTATATGCCACGTGTCGTCCATCTAACGGCCGACCGAGTCAAAATAGGAGGGGGCCACTGAGTTGCAAAAGAAAATGAAGTTGGGGGGCTGGAAAGTTGTTTTTTTTAATAGGGGGCCAAAATTGCTACGGAGCCAAACATAGGGGGCCAAAAGTGCATTTTAGCCTAAATTGATTGAAGATGAAGCAAGTGTTTTACGTGTTATTTATAATTTGTTGCCTCAGGGCATTATTTCCTTTTTTTTTTTTGAGGCCATTATTTCCTCTGTTGTTCAATTTTCGGTGTCAACATGTTACTCGTTCACTTAATCAAGTGGCTGACCTTATAGAAGCAAATAAAAAATGTGTGTGTTGGGTGGCCATCGCTACCAAACCATTTTCATTTATAAACTGTTTTTGTAAAAATAATCGATTATATATGCATAACTATTATGAAGTGAAATAAAATGATTGAAACTGAAAATTCTCATTATTGATATTGTGATTACAAGCTTATTTATAGATGAATAAAGGTACACCATAGTAATCATAGGGTGATAACATCTAATAAACTCTAATCACTAAGCTTGGGATTCTTGCTTGCGCTCCAAGTTACTGTCTTCACTCTTGTTATGTGATAGCTTGCATGTTAAGGTTCCATCTTCACACTTGTTGTGTAATAGCCCCCCACAAGGTGGAGGTTGATAGAGATCTAGCAAACCCAGCTTGGATAAGAGAATGCCAAAAGGTTGGGGCAACAAGGGCTTTGTGAAGAAATCTGCCAACTGGTCTTGTGAAGATACAGGCAGAAGTTTGAAAATCCCAGCAAGAAGCTTCTCTCTGACAATATGACAATCAATATCTAGATGTTTGGTTCTTTCATGAAAAACAGGATTGGCAGCAATATGAAGGGCACTTTGATTGTCACAAAATAAAACTGGTGGTTTGGAACACTTAACATGCAAATCCCTGAGTAAATAGAGAAGCCATTGCATTTCACAAGCAGCTGAGGCCAAAGCTCTATACTCTGCTTCAGAAGATGATCTGGAAACAGTCATTTGTTTCTTAGTTCTCCAGGAAATTAAGCTATTGCCAAGAAAGAAGCACTGGCCACTGATTGATCTTCTGGTTTCAATACACCCTGCCCAATCAGCATCAGAAAAACCTTGCAGGTGTAAAGAAGAGCTTCTGGGAAAGAAGAGTCCTTTACCAGGACATCCTTTCAAGTATCTGAGAACTCTCAAAGCAGCATGATGATGAGTTTGAGTAGGTTTAGAGAGAAATTGACTAAGCTGTTGTGTGATAAATGTGATGTCTGGTCTGGTAGTGTTCAAGTATAATAATCTGCCAACCAATCTTCTATAAGATGGAATGTCTTCATAAGGCAGGGAAGAATCATTGTGAAGTTTAATGGATGGATCAGAAGGTGTGGAAACAGGCTTAGAGTTGATAGAGCCTGAGTCAGACAAGAGATCCAAACAATATTTTCTCTGACATAAAGATATGCCTTGTGAAGAATGTGCAACTTCCAGACCAAGAAAATACTTAAGCTGGCCAAGGTTTTTGATTTTAAAAGAGTTGTGGAGGATGGATTTAATGTGATCAAACTCTGTCAAAGAGTTGCCAGCAAGTATGATATCATCTACATACACCAGTAAAATGGTAAATGATGAAGCAGTTTCCTTAATGAATAAGGAATGATCAGATGGTGCTTGTTTGTATTGATGATGTAATAGTACTGAAGTCAATTTCTCAAACCATTTTCTGCTTGCTTGTTTGAGACCATATAAGGACTTGATCAACTTGCAAACCTGATTAGGTTTAGATGATGAAACACCTGGTGGGAGAGTCATGTATACATCCTCTTGTAAATCACCATGTAAGAAAGCATTGTTTACATCAAGTTGATGTAAATTCCAATGATTGATAGAGGCCAAAGCAAGAACCAATCTTACTGTGGTCATTTTGGCTACTGGTGAAAAGGTGTCAAAGAAGTCAAGTCCCTCAATCTGGTTGTAACCTTTAGCCACAAGTCTGGCTTTGTATCTCTCAATAGAGCCATCTGCATGATACTTGACTCTATAGATCCATTTACAACCAATAGGTGTAACATGTTCTGGGAGATCAACAATTTTCCAGGTACCAGTTGACTCAAGAGCAGAAAGTTCAGCTTGCATTGCTTGCTTCCAGCAGTCAAACTTGTTTGCCTCAGTGAAAGATTTAGGTTCAGGGTTGGAATGTAAAGAGTTGACAAAACAAGAGTGTTGGTTAGACAAGTTATGATGAGAAACATAATGTGTAATAGGATAAAGAGATGCATGAATATTATTACAAACATAATCTTGTAAGTATGCAGGAGTATTAGATATTCTAGTTGACTGTCTAGTAGGAGCAGGTAAAGAAGGTGCAGGAGGAGTAGGGTTATCATGATAAGAGGCAAAAGGAGGGTCATCAACAATGATGGGAGGGACATGAGTGATATTAGGAGAAGTGGAAATTTGTGTGGTAGGGGTGGAGGGAAAATACTCCCATTGGGAAGTGATGGATTCAGGGTTACTAGGATAGGGAAGAATATGTTCAGAAAATAAAACATGTCTAGAAATGAAAATATTTCTAGAATGCATGTCTAAGAGTATGAATCCCTTGTAACCTGATTGAAAACCAAGAAATATAGACTTTCTAGCTCTGGGATGCAATTTAGTTCTATTAACCTGCAGTGAGAATGCATAACATAGACATCCAAACACTTTAAAGGATGAAATGTCAGGAAGTTTATGATATAAAACCTGAAAGGGAGATTGATTATGAAGGATAGGAGTGGCGATTCTATTGATAAGATAAACTGCATGAAGAATGGCATAAGACCAGTAAGAAGAGGGCAGTTTAGATTGAAAAAGAAGGGCTCTACCAACATTAAGAATATGTTGGTGTTTTCTCTCAACTCTTGCATTTTGTTGAGGAGTTTCAACACATGATTTTTGGTGTAGGATACCAAGAGAGGCATAAAAGTCAGAAAGCATGAATTCTGGTCCATTATCAGATCTAATGGTTTTAGGGGTGACTTTGAATTGGTTTTGAATCATGGTGACAAAGGATTTTACATGATGAGGAACTTCAGCTTTGGATTTAAGTAATATGATCCATAGAAATCTACTATGATCATCAACAATGGTTAAAAAATATTTGTGACCATGAACAGATGAAACTGATAAAGGATCCCATATGTCAAGATGCAACAATTCAAAATTAGATGATGCATGAGATAAACTAGAAGTAAAGGGAATGTGTTTCTGCTTGGCAAAGTGACAAATGTCACAAATTGCTTTATTATCATTGACAATAGAGGAATACAAAGATGACATTTTATCCATTCTTTGATGGGATAAATGTCCCAATCTAAAATGCCATAAGGCTTTAACAGGAATAAACTGGCTTGCATTACAAGTAATAGCAGAAACAGAAGTACAAGGTACATTTATTGTGCTAGAAACAGAATTGATAGAAGCTAAATTTGAACTATGAAACTTATAGAGGCCATCTTGTTGACTAGCCAAACCAATCATCTTCAATGACTTGGTGTCCTGTATAAGACATTGTGTAGCAGAAAAGTGAAAAACACATGATAGAGATTGACACACTTTAGCAACAGACATGAGATTCAACTTGAAAGTTGGACAATACAAAACATTAGTAAGATAAAATTGAGGACTGAATGTGATAGTACCAGCTTGATGAATAACAACAGTAGTTTTATTAGGCAGATTAACATGAACAGGTTTAATTGAGTAAAGGGATGAAAAATGAGGTAAATGACTGCAAATATGTTCATTAGCTCCTGAATCAAGTAACCAATATGAATTGGAAAGTAAAGATGAGGAATGGATACTATATATACCTGCAGATGAAGAGGAAGCAGAGTATCCAGAAGGAGTTTGAGGTGACACATTGATGTGATTGGTGGTAGGGCCAGAAGGAGAAACTGAAGCTGAGGAAATCAAGTTTGCTTGCTGAAGCAAAGAGACAAGCTGATCAAGCTGATCCTGAGCCAAACCAATATTACCAGAAACATTGCCAATACCACCAGAACTGGTATTAACACCACCAGAAGCATTACTTGCATCAGAAGTTTCAACTGAAGAGGCATTAGCTTGTGAATGACTAGCAGATTGTGCATGAGTGCTGGATTTATTTGGAAAGCCATGCTTTTGATAACAATACTCAATAGTATGGTTATATCTATTGCAAAATGAGCAATATCTAGTAGAAGGTTTATTGAAGGAACCTCTACCACGACCTTGAGGTCTTCTAGCATCAGAAACATTCACAAGAACAGAGCCTTCATCCATGGAAGAAAGAGAAGGAGTCACTATAGTGTTACTCTCTTCCTGGACAACTAGAGAGAAAACCTTATTCAAAGAAGGTAAAGGATCAAGTAGAAGAACTTGAGTTTTCACAACTGAAAACTGATCATTCATGCCAGTTAGAAACTGAATGATTTGATCTTCAGTACGATACTTTTTGTTAGCTCTCATAGCAGCACATTGACATTGAACTGGACAAGTGCAATTCTGAATTGGACGATGAGAATGAAGCTCTTCCCATAGAGCTTTCAACTCAGTAAAGTACTCCAAAACTGATTTTGAACCTTGCTTAAGATTGTTGATGGAGGAACGCAAATTTGCAATTCTGATACGATCAACCTTTGAGAATCTTTCTTTAAGGTCTTGCCAAACTTCAAACGCTGTATCATGAAAGACAATAGTTTGTGCAATCGAATCAGAAACTGAAGCAATAAGCCAAGATTGCACAAGATGATTGCAACGTTCCCAAGCATTTCTGTTAAGATCATCGTCATCTGGAACAGGGATGGATCCATTGATGAAAGAGAGCTTGTTCTTCGCGCCAAGAGCACGCTGCATAGATCTACTCCAAGAAAGATAATTGGAACCATCAAATTTGGGAGAAATGATCACAGAGTGAGGACCTTCACTCGGATGAACGTAAAATGGAGATTCAGTATCTTCACGTTGATTACGAACCATGATGAATCAGAGGAAGAACAAAAAATTGAAGAATGAGAAGGATCAATTCACGAGAAATGTGAAGAAAAAAAGAAAGTCTCAATAAGAAATTGAGATCAAAATCAAGAAGAAGGAATCGAAACGAGAACGATTCACCAGAAAACGAAGAGAAACAGAGTGATGAAGAAGCTTGAACTTCAAGCTTCAATGGCGGAAAACGGTTAGAACTGGATCGTAACTAACTTTCTCTCTCTTGAAGAGAGAAACTGATACCATATTAT
The DNA here is from genome assembly GCF_051527215.1 of Medicago sativa. NCBI lineage: Eukaryota > Viridiplantae > Streptophyta > Magnoliopsida > Fabales > Fabaceae > Medicago > Medicago sativa. The sequence continues at coordinate 64,334,200 of NC_140751.1, read as the reverse complement.
GAAGTGAAATAAAATGATTGAAACTGAAAATTCTCATTATTGATATTGTGATTACAAGCTTATTTATAGATGAATAAAGGTACACCATAGTAATCATAGGGTGATAACATCTAATAAACTCTAATCACTAAGCTTGGGATTCTTGCTTGCGCTCCAAGTTACTGTCTTCACTCTTGTTATGTGATAGCTTGCATATTAAGGTTCCATCTTCACACTTGTTGTGTAATAATAACCATATTTATAATGAGTTTATAATAAAACATGATTATCGTTATGAATCCAAATCCATATAAGTGATTTATATATGAATATGGTTTAGTTGGTCAAAATATATATGACCATGAGAGCATCACTAACTATATATATTGTTGTATTTTGTAGTTGATATTATATATTTCAAAAGTTATTAAAAGTTGTTGATTATTTGTTGTTGATTTCACCATGTGATATTTACTTAGTCAAAGCCTTATTTGTATAACTGTTGATGTTTGACAGTTGGGTCAAAGACTAAAATCTAATTCCCTATTATTAAGCTTCATTTTCCTTAATATAAGGAACAACTCGCCACAACTCTCAAGTACATATCCTTCCTTTCATTCTCTAAATAAAGAACGTATAACTCACTAAACTACATAAACATATCCTTCATTTTCTTCTCTAAAGATGGGTCACGTAACTTCCTATAACACAATATTTTCCAGTACAGAAAAATCTCTGCACATATAAATTCCCTCACTTCATATTTCTCTACACAATTATTTTCTCTCATCCAAAATATTGAGTTCCTGGGTTACATCTCTTATCTTTGAGATAAATTTGAGCTGCTCTGTCACTTTCGGTTATGATTCATAACGGAGAAGAACTATTGTATCCTGGGAGGATATGCACTTATGAGGCGGATAAAATCCTCAAGAACGGTGACTATGTCACGCCTCAAGTTACTTAACAGTGCGCTGTTTTGCAGATTTCCTCTAATTTGATTTATGAAGATTCGATAAGTTCCTTATCCTTTATTTTACTTTACTATTAGTTGTATTTATTCGTTATGATATTTCTCCTTAATTTCTTATATGTGATAATTTCCACATCTAAATTTACAACAACTATAACTCAATCCAATCCATTTGCAAATGACATGTTGCCCAAGCAGAACAATCTAACATGAGATTTCTAAAAATGCAAACATGTTTTTGAAAGTGTGATTATAGACAATATATTTTGTTTAGAAGAGTAGTTTTGAATGACTCAAATTCACATTTTTACGGAACGAACTCACAATAATAACCAACATTAATTGTGCGACTTGTGTGAAGGCACATGCATCTTGCAATTTAATGTAGAGTATTACTTTTCCCACTGCCTTTCCTAGCGCGCCCTATTTTTTTCCAAAATTACCCTCGGGGATTTCCGGATTATATAATCCGGAATGAAGCAATGCACAGAACTGAAACAGAACTGAAACAGATTTTCATGTCATTGTGGTTTTTATCATTTTTTTTCAATAAATCATTATATATGTTTGTATAAAAGACAATTAACTTAAATATTATATCAAAAAATGATTATATATATATATATATATATATATCATTATACCAAAAAAAGTTGAATTTATATCATTACACATTTCACCTAATGATATACATTTCAACTAAACTAATGATATATATCTAATCTATGGCGCCGAAAGATCAATGGGACTATCATCCACTTCAACCTTCACACCAGGAGCAGGACCAGCACCAACCCTCTCACCGGGATCAAGATTTTCAACAACGTACAACTCTTCATCATCTTCTATGACCCCAACACCCGCCGCCCGACTTAGCTCATTATAATCTGCCATCCGGCTGACATATCTATCAAGCCATGTGTCTGCATCCTCTCGATGGTATTGTCTCCATAGAGCGGAAGTGGGAGGAATCAGACAACCATCCTTCAATTTCAAGGCCATAAAATGGTTGTCATTCACATATGCTAGACATATCAACGGATCGATAGTTGGAGGCGGCGGTGGACCAAATAGAGGGAAAAAGGTTTCTGATTTCCCAATAGACAACACAACAACAGTTTGGTTGAATTTCTGTGCGATGAGGAACCCCATATCCGGCATTGTCATCCATTTATCCGGCGGTGCAATGCCAATACCGGAGTAGGATAGAGCGTCCAAGACCTCTTTATACCGCCTATCATCATTAATCATCCTCCGATAGCGGTCATTTTCTACACCGATAAGCTCTTTGTAAAGGTTGTACCGGACTAATACGTGATCATCAACAGTCAAGTTACGTAGGACCGCAACTGCTCGGAACCCACAATGGCCATCACCAGGTACATCCGTAGCCTTTTGAATAAAGCCATGCATCCAAATTGGGATTTGGTCTTTGTTTGGTATGTGGACCTCAACGGGTGTTGGCTTCTTGGGATTTTTTGGAATTGGCTTAGGAGGAGTAGGAGACATGTTGCTTTTCCGTGCTCTCTTTCTACTTGTCCCTGTTGACCATGTCTGTGAACCCTGTGTTTCTTGCTCTTGGGAGTCAACAATCTCCCATAGGGAAGGGGACCGCCTTGTCGATCGAATGCTTTGCTTATCTTTCTTTGGAGCTCCTTTGGTGGTGACCTTATTTGGCGGTGGACGCATAAAGGTGGTTTCCGGTAAAACAAATTGCCGGAATTGTTCTTTCAAATGCACTTTCATGTTGTAATCGGCGTCCTTGAACCGCGCCTACAATATGTAACAAAATAGTCAAAAGAAACCAGTCAGAAACATGCCATTCTGTTACTACTGGTGTCTTCCGGATTATACAATCCGAAATAGACAAGGTAATCCGGATTGTATAATCCGGAACTTCCCGATACACCCTTTGCATGAGCCTTAAATGCACTTGCATGGGGCGTAAATGCTACTTATCCGGATTACATAATCCGGAATAAATCTGTTATGTTCGGATTATGTAATCCGGATTGCACCAGTATAGAATACAGAAACAGAAATCCTGGGCAGAACATAAACTAACACAGTGTTGGGAAAAAAAATACCTGGAGAATATCCCATTCTGGCAATAGAGAGATGTCTTCTTTTTTAAGCTTCGGGTCAACCTCGTACTCGAACCCCAACCTCTTCCAGTGGGTGTGAATTTCTTCCAAACGAATGGCAGTGCCGTTCTTGATCTTCAAAGCTAGCATACACGCACACGGTAATCCGTAAGTGATCAAACTCAAACAACCACATCTTGATTTATTCGTACCAATTTCAAGTGCTTTATTGTACTCCACTACGAGATGATGCAAAGCTTCCCTTGAAATGTTCCGGATCAACCTAGACCACAACACCTTGTCTTTGAACCGATGTTCAAGCATGATAATGCTCGTCTGAAACGAAGCATGTATTGCGGTATGTTGCAGCTCTAGCATGGCATGAACGGATTTCCAGTTTGTGCTCAAATCACCCATACTACTACTCAGATACTTTTTCAACCAAAGCGTGTGCAGATTCAGCTCTGTTTGATGTAGTATTCCCCATATGAAGGTGTTTGTCAACCCAAAACCTCACAAACTTATCCTTAACTGGATCCAAAATTGTCTTTTCAACATAATCCAAAAACTTGGGAAATTTTGCGCATACAACATAAAGGTGGTCTGCTTCAGCTAGGTTCTGGAGAACTATATATAACCTAGCTATCCGGATTACATATTCCGGAAAAAAAGTCTACTTTTTCCCGCTCGTTTTGAATACAGGGCGTGCTGAATATCTTCTCCGGAATACAGCTGTTAAGTCCGGATTATGTTATCCGGATTGTATTTCAACTGACCAACCCCAAGTTTCGCAAGTCCTCACGAGACAGGGTGATTTTCAAACGGTCCGGATTATACATTCCGAATATTGCCGGAATATATTATCCGGATAAAGGGTATTTTGGTAAAAAAAATAGGGCGCGCGAGAAGGCCATAGGGTGGGAAAAGTAATACTCTTTAATGTATGAGTAGGTTGACACTCACATAAAAATGAACTTTCCCTAGTCAAATTTTCAATCCATGTTATTTTCACCTTCACAAACATTTGTAAGAAGCATACTAGCAGTAACTAAATAACATGAAATATGAATGTAAAAAACATTTCAAGAATTGTCATGTGAAGATTTTGAATTTGCAGTATAAATTGATCATAAAAGTGTAAATAACAAATGAAACCATAAAATATGAAAAAGTAGTAAATAAATCGAACACCATTTTTCAAACCTCCACAACAAAAGAAACAGGAAGCATGGCATGGTGAAATAAATACTTTTCGGAAGTTGGTCTTCTACTTTTCAAAATTGCTCATTCCTTTAAAAATGTGCAGCGTAAGTTAACTCACGCTCGACTTTTTTTAACATGAGTTAACTCACGTAGACACGTGAATGAACAAAACCAAAATTAGGAATAAGAGCCATTTCCATACTTTTCACCATGGTGTTCCAGTTAATAATAAACTATTAGATCAAATAGGTTCATAATATCATCATGCTCTAATAACACTAGATCCATACCTTCTCTCCCTCCATTCCTTCCCATTTTTCTCCTTTTTCTTCATCTTTACATAGCAACATTGCCATAATGTTTTATTTAACTTGCTGGAGTATTTTCGACTGTGTTTTGGTGTTTGTAGAGATAAATCACAACGAAATAAAGGAATTTTACTTTCTTGTTTCTTCTACTTTTCATCGTTGATCATAGCATGAGTGGTATTGTTATTTCTGAAAGTGAAAGTGAAAAGAACTCCAAATACTTCAAAAAATAAATAAATTATAATTTTTTTTAAATATCTTGTATTTCTCTTGAGAGTTTTATGGAATATGTTTTTAAAACATTGATCTTGTTTTGAAATTTTGCTAGCCTTTAGAATTGAGAGCCCGTTTGTATAGCTGTTTTAAGAAAAATAACCACTCTTAAAAAAAAAAAAATCACGTTTAAGAGTATTGCATCCATTTGTTACAACTTTTTAAAAAATCAGATTCTAAAAAATATCTAAAAATAGCTTCAAATGAAAAGCTGTTAAATTTAGCTTCTCAAAAAATAAATTTCTTTAGAGGAGAGAGAAAATATTAGTCAAAAGATTGAACTAATCTTGTAATAAAAAATCTCTTTTATATAGTTGTATCCAAACAAACTAAATTATTTAAACAAAAAGTGATTTTTATTACTGTAAAATAAATTCTGATTTTTTCGTTAAATCTCTAAAATATAATCTCTAAATTATTTTATGTCAAAATCGCTTTTATTTTAATCCGTAACAAACAGGCCCTGAAACAATACCGGAAGGAAATTAAAATTTTTTATTTTAAAAGTTGAAAAAAAAGAACAATAACTAGGCTCTCCAATCAATGAACTTGTATATGTACACGTCGAGCTCGTAACACCCAGAAAACACACAACACCGTGTCAGGGCTGCAATAATCAATGGAAAAAACCTACTACATATTGGATTAAAGCAAATAGTGATGCTTGCTTGAAAGAACCTGATACACATGGCATTGAAGCTATTATGCGTGATGATAATGGAGATATCCTTGTGTCTGCAACTTGGAAACTTGATGAGTTTGGTCAGGCAGACACAACTGAAGTCTTTGCTGTTTATAAATCGAAGTTGCTTGCATCCGATTGCTGTTTTCAATTGGTTGAGAGTGATAGTGTCAAATTCATTCATTGTATCAATACATTTATCTGATACCTATAACTTACTCCGGGAACTTAGTTTTAGGCAGTAGGGAGTTCGAAAAGATGTTTTATGTAAATGCCCAATATGCATCAATGAACCCAAATAGTGTCTGAACAGAGGATGAGTTTAAACTTTAACCTATGTAATTTGTAATTATTTTAATATATATTATTTTCCTTTGTAAAAAAAAAAAAAGTCATTTTCCAAGTTGTTAACAACCTCCATGGAAAAGGGGATGGGGAGAGAGGTGTTAAATCTAGGTTGGATAGATGATAGGAGCGTATTTAATGCAATGATTATTATTAACTAGATCGATGATATGAAAGATTTGTTGGACCATGCGAAACAAAGATTTAAGTCCAACAATGCCTACTCCAACTCCAACCTCATTATGTGATTTGTTTATCAAAGAAGACAAAAATTTATTATCTTAATTTCAGAAAACGTAGGTTATTATTTAAGGTGCTTTGGTTGACAACCAACAATGTGTCCAGTTATGAGATAACTCTAAACTACAATCAGGGGCAAAGAATTAAATGAAATCAGGTTTACAATTTACAACATTGTTATGAGTCAGTGGACCGGATATGATAAGATACTAAGAAAGAGCAAACACAAGAATCATCTTCATCGTTGGCCATATCATCGTTCCACTTTTCTTCTTCTCCTTCAACTTCATTCATTATCACTATCCAGGTCTTCTAACATTCCATTATCCCTCAAATAATTGTGTCTGTGCTGAAATATTCAAATTAGAAAATAGAAAAGTAGATTACATGAAATTCACGTGAACGAACAAAATAATTAACATAAACTTCACTTGGATTACGAACTAATTAAAGAATAAGAAAGTGAAGTTAAAGCGAATTAACAATGTAATTCACATGAATAAACAAAGTGAAATTCACTTGAATTACAAAATAATTAATGGATAAGGAAGTGAAGTTAAAGTTAATTAACGATGTAATTAACCTGAATGAGCAAAATGAAATTCACTTTAATTACGGAAGTGAAATCTCAAACAAAATATTATCGGTAACAATAACATTCAATTATGCACCACCTCATAATGAAGAATCACAAACAAAATAGTAGAATTTTAGGCTTTCTAATATTCAAGAGGAAGGTCATGAATCATAATCCAATATTTAATATTAGCATCCCTTACTATGTCCGGATTGAAATCTCGCGCTCGAAAAATATTATCTTTAGTTTTATTTTTATTTTTTATAATAGTCATTTTGGTTCCTGAGCGCGTGAGCCACACTTACATATATAATGACCATTCTTCGATTTATGTTTGTTCTAGTAAATATCCTTCTCAAAATTAGCAGCTACCAAGAGAAGACTATTGTCCTAGATAGAGTTAAATTCTTCCATTATTGACGAAGTACCAAAAGTCATCAACAACTAATTCAAGATTAGAATGACATAAAGCATACAAACAAGTATACACATTCTTCTCTGCACCAGTGACCAACATCATCTGATATATAAAAAACACTCAATAATCATTGTAATTCCTCAAAGATATAGATAGTCTCCTCCGAAACAAAACAAGGTAATAATGTTTTGAGAGTAGGAAATAAAAACATTATGGTTCATAAATTTGTTTGTTTGTTAAAAAAGTTGCTTTCAAGTCACAACTTTGATCATCAATGTATTTAGTTACTTATAATAAAAAATTATAAATTAGGCTACACAAATTGGTATCAGGGAGAATCGAACCTGAGGCATTGAAAAAGTTAAACTAGCCCATCCAATTTGATATTTTTAAAATCTTCATTAAGACAAATCGAACATCTTATATACTAATATTTTGTCTTTTTTACATTGATAAAAATGATTAAAATAGATTATAAGGATAATGTAATTGGTCAAACTACAACATATATTTAGGGACGTAGAAATAGCAGGGATAGGTAAATTACATACTTTAAATGCTTATAATTTATTTTATTAAACTCATAAACAATCATTCAAAATTTCATTTATTAATTAAATTATTGAAATATATGTTTAAGATATAAAATATATGAGAAATGATAAATGTCATGAGAAAAGTTCCTTATCATATTGTCTAGACCAGTTTTGATTGGTCAGTCATAGCATTCACCCACCATGTTTTATGGTAAGTTGGGAATATACGTTTTCACTTATTTACAAATGAAGAATGATATTTATACAATAAATTTTAGACAACTTTTGTGACAATTTTTTTCTTTTCTTATCGGACAAAAACAATAAAAAAAGGAGAGTAAGAATGAATAGTTGTACAAATATCATTTCTCTTTACAAATACAACACATTAACATCATACCTTTTAACAAAGGTTTCATGAGGCAACTTTGGTTGCGAATTTGTAAACATGGTCGCCTTGCATTTTTGTACTTGGGGCTGCCCATTGGTGGAGATCTTATGAAGCTTCATTTTTGGTATCCTTTGGTTGCACGCATTAGAAGTAGGTTGTCGGGGTAGAAGTGTAAGAACATATCTTTGTGGAATCGGCTGATACTTCTCAAGTGTGTTTTGTCCTCATGCCGATCTATTTTCTTTCCTTCTTCAAGACACCATAATCTATCATTTCTTCTTTTGAATCTATTTTTAGTTTTTTTTTTTTGGGGGGGGGGGGGGGGGGGGGGTGTTGAAGATTTTATGAAAATATCTTGGATAAAATATGATAATTTATGTTTGGTAAAGGGAGAAACGAGGGTGTGGGGTTAGGAGGCTGAATGAATTTAATTTATCTTTACCTGGCAAATGAGTCTGGAGGGTTATGGAGAAAAGGGAGAGTTTTGGGTATAAAATGTTATGTCTGAGGAATGGTGAGGAAGGAGGGAGATTATGTTTTGGGATAGGGGGAGGATTAGTGTGGTGGCAGAATTTGAATAAAATTAGAGCGGATGTTGGTATGCTAGATGAGGGGTGGTTGTTGGGTAATATTCATCGTGAGGTGGAAGACGAGTCCTCTACTTTATTTTGGCGATACCCGTGGCTTGATGACTTTTCTATAGAAATTAAATTTAGAAAGCTTTTTGAGTTGGCAGATAATGAATTGGCTAATGTTGCAAATACACATTTTTTGGGGAGTGGAAGTGGCATATGAGGTTGTTTGGTTGGGAGGAAGAGTTGGTGAGGAGTGTGTGGACCAATTGACTTATGTTCTTTTGCAGGTTGATGTGGTAGATCGATGGGTTTGGAAACTTCATCATTCTCAACGGTATACGATCAAAAGTGTTTATAACAACTTAACAACTGTAGACGTTAATTTTAATATGGGTTTTAATCACATGTTGTGGCTTAAAGCGGTTCCGCTTAAAATTAACATTTTTGTTTGGCGGTTATTTCTGAATCAGATTCCTACAAAGGATAATTTGCTTTGACAACATATTTTGGCTACTTCTGATGTTAATTGCTCGGCTGATTGCGGTTGCTTGGTATCTCTACAACTTTTTATTTACTAAATGTAATTTGTATTGTAGACTTTGGTCTTTGAGTGCTGGTTGGCTAGGTATCTCTACGACTTTTTATGGTACTTTTTACGACCACCTTTTGTAGTTTGGTGGGATAGGAGGTTTTTCGAATAATAAACGGATGACTTTTAATATTATATAGATTTATGTGATTTGGGTAATTTGAAAAGAGAGAAATGAGAGGATTTTTCAACATATATAAGGTCGACGTTCTTCATTCGTTAAGCGAAAAAGTTAAACTTCAAACTTTCTGGTTGTTAAAATCGACTTATATTATGTTCGATTTGGATTATCTTGTTTGGAGGCATAATCCACTTGCTTAAAAGCTTGTTTACTAATTTTTCCTTCTTGTTTTTCTTTGTTGTTTATTGTAATGTGACTATGTTGGATTATTATGTTTCATTGATACATCTGGTGCTGGAGGGACTTCTCTTTGGTGTTTTAATATATATTTATTTTTAGCCTCTTAAGAAAAAACAAAGGTTTCATGTAAAGCATTAATGAAAATTTATAGACTTTTTATAAATTTGATATTAATTGGTTTTAATGAAAAGTGTTTGAACTTTAGGTTGTAGAGGTCATGGCCTCCTTGAATTTGCACATAACTTGTCATGTCAACATCTAATGGATCAAAATTAAATTCAACTAATGATGAGTAATCTAAACAAAACTCATCTTAGATTTCTCAATTTAATGTGATATCGAAGCATTGTTTAAACAAAATGTGATATGGAAGCATAGAATGAACCTTATGTAGAAATTTGGAAGCATGTGAAGTTGTGTACGGTATGTGGATATGATTTAGCGTCACACTCGGAAAAGGTTGCACGCCGTTTTCTGCTAAAACAAAGGAGGTTGCTTTGTCCATTTGCTGATCCATGAAACCAAACCTAGGCCCTATTTTTAGGTCACGAGCATGACTCATTGACTCCTATGTCTGAATAAACAACACTACAATGTGGATGGATCATTATTTTGATGGTTTCTCTAAATATTTTCCTTTTGACGGCATGTTAAACTTAACAGACTTTTTGGATTGAGAAATGATATTTTGACAACCACTTTTTAACAACTTTTGAACAACTTTCTCTCTCATTCTCACATGATATTGTTATCCTCTCTCTTCCTTTTTCTCTCTCCATTGTTTTTGACCAATAAGAAGAGAGAAAAACAAGGTTGTCAACAAAGTTGTCATCAAATGGATGTCAAAATATCATTACTCTTTTGGATTTAAGTTATTTTAAACACTTGTATTGCATAACGACAACATACTCCAAGCGACAACATTTTACTCAAAGCATCAATTTTTTCATAATTCTGATGTTGATGTTTGCTATAAAATTGGTCTTTTAATCTAACGTAACATAATGAATCAAAGTTCGAATCTCATCTGTTAAATTTGTTAATCTTAAGGGCCTCAGCTCCAACTCCTGGCTCATACTACTGTTTGCATGTGTGTCCAACCACTATATATTTAGTCTTGTGACGATATATATATACACTTTTTTTAGTCTTGTGTATAAGGTTTATATGCAGCCACCTTTCTCATAAACATATTAGATATGGTAGCTAATGTGTCCAAAGTAAGCAACCAAGAAAAGACAAACACATTGATAAGATTATGAAATTTAATTTAAGATGATATATGAACTATGAAATCTAATTTAATATGATGCGCATTTAGTCATTATAGAATTTCTAGACTACTAGTAAAATTCGTCTCCAATGAATTAACACATTGCCAACTGAAACATGGTGCACACAGGAATTTTTTAACTATTTTATAATTTGGAAATAAATGCTATGAGAGGATTTATGAACTTATGATATGAATGATTATTCAATATTTGTCATCATTAATTATCTTGTCACATTCAAATAAGGTTGGATCTCATTATCCTTCATCTTTTTCTTTCTTATTGCTATCATTTTAAGTACTTCTGTGTCACGCCATAGCTTTACCCTTTTAATTCCTATATGTTCCTTCAGTGGATAGTAGAATTAGAAAGAACACAACCTTTCTTCAGCATCAAATTAACTAGCCAACTAATCCTGTTTTATTTAAATCATCAAACTATTGCTTCCACAGAAGTAATATTTGGTCCACATGGCACTAATGCAAGTTTGAGTATATTATAATATGTGGTATAAAAAATGTTAATGGTTGTTAATAAGGGCCAACAGCATCCATTATGTGAATTTAGGCATCATGTCTCTTGCATGGCTTATAGGTGAAGAAAACTTACACGACTCTTATATATTCTAATTCTATACTGCAATCAAATGATACATAAGTGGTGTGGTGGACCTCTTCAACTCAGTTGGAAAATTAGATACGTAAAATGTAAGATTTAATTAACATTTTTGGTAGAGTAAGTGTATGCTTGCAAAAATGTTTAAGATCATGAATTGGTCTATGTGTGAGTGATGTATAAGTAGTAAAATGATATATAGCATTCCCCATTTTGTATAAATGTGTCATTTGTTAAATTATATAATTATATACATTAAAGATCTAATTTAATCCTTCTCAATTTTAATTTTTTGGTTACAAACTACACTCTACGAAATCGGGTTCTATAGAGTTTGGACGGAGGGGTAATTTGATGGACCATGAGATCAAAATGTTGGAGGAAGCGTCCAACTTAGCTAGAAAATCACCATGGTTATTTTCTTCTTGGAGAGTGTAGACAATGTAAACATGTCATTCTTGTTGAAAAAAATCTTTGACAATTTTATCCCTCTCAATTGAATGCAAACGAATTCAGTCGTGACAAAAATGAATGTCCAAATTATTCTCTATTGATTTCATTTGAGGGACACATAGTCCCTCCTCTAAATTTGATCATTTACTTGTTGACTGTATAGTCCAGTGTTGGTGACGGGTCAATTACAATGCCAAGATGGAAATATATTGTGCTGTGTGTAAATAATTTTGGGTCAAATCAGTCTCTACCATATTTATTTCATAAGTTTCGATTTTTTTTTTTTAATTTTTTTTAAAAAAGAAATGCAAACTAGCACTTCATTATTATATTGATAAGTTTATGGCAAGTTGTATATAGGTGCAATATAGCTATTAGATTTGCTAAAAGCTAATAACACAAATATAGTGATAAAAATTCCATCATAAAATGCATGGTTAGCACGTGCCTTATGGAGGTAATATACATTGCTTCTAACATAGTATAAGAATGCATATATATAAAGAGACATGGGATAGAATTGGTGACTTCCCTAAATAGATGACACAACTCAATTCAGTTCTATGAAACGGTGAATTAATGCAAACGTGCCATTGAACGCCGCAAAAGCCAAACACATACTCAATAATAAAAGTTCGTTTTATTTATATCTAAATTTTTTCTTACTCCATATCATAATCTATATACCATTAATTTCCTATTGTGATATTATTTTTTCTTTCTCATCACTCATATTATGTTGTTTATATTATGATATTATTCATTGTTTCAGAAGTAACTCTTTGTTCTCACAATGAAAGAAGTGTGGAGATTCATAATATTCTGCTGCATGGTGATAATTGGAGTGACACATGATCATAGTTTGTCTCTAACCAGCCAAGGTAAAGGTAGAAAATGAAGTATTTTTTGTTCCCTTGTTTCTTTCTTTCTTTCTTGAGCTTATATCATATTGATTCAAAGATTATAAGATATTGGATGAATTAAATTAAGATGTGTTGTGTGGTTGATTTTTTTTTTTTTTGTTGACAAATGTGTGGTTGAATTGTGATGTGCAGGGTTGACACTTGAAAAGATGAAGGAATTGAACTGGAATAGTGAAAAAATCAGTGATCTATGCTTTTGGTTTGGAGTGGAATGCTCTCATGGAAATATTGTGGCCTTGTAAGTAACACCCTCTTCTTCTTTTTTCCTTTTGATGTTAATTATAGTTCTCTTCTCATGTGGTTTTGCTTTCTCTTTGATAAAAATATTGTTAAAGAAATTGAACATATTACTCGAACAATTTTACCTTAGTCAAAAATTCACTTTGTTAATAAATTCTCACAATTTTACCTTAGTCAAAAGTTCACTTTGTTAATAAATTCTCACAATTTTACCTTAGTCAAAAGTTCACTTTGTTAATAAATTCTCAAAATTTTACCTTAGTCAAAAGTTCACTTTGTTCATAAATTCTCACAATTTTACCTTAGTCAAAAGTTCACTTTGATAATAAATTCTCACAATTTTACCTCAGTCAAAAGTTCACTTTGTTAATAAATTCTCACAATTTTACCTTAGTTAAAAATTCACTTTGTTAATAAATTCTCACAATTTTACCTTAGTCAAAAGTTCACTTTGTTAGTAATAAATTCTCACAATTTTACCTTAGTCAAAAGTTCACTTTGTTAATAAATTCTCACTTTAGTTTTTTCAAGACAAATTGATACATCAAATGAACAAATTTCAAAATATTGAAATTTAATTTTTTTGACCACATGTTCTCTAGAACTATAGTATTACCGACCAAAACGGGTAGTCTAATTTAGAACTTTGATTTTAGAAATTAGAGTATTTTAAAATTGTAGTAATAATTCAAAAACTAAATTACTCGATAAATTTGTGATTATATATTTGATATAATGTATTAGTCTGTTGGCATTTCCTAAGTGTTTACCAAGATATTGGTTTGGTTAACAAATCCAATTAAAATAAAGAAGTATCTTTTTGAGTAAAAAATAAAGTAGTTTAAACAAGGGATCGAGTACAAAATAGAAAATTGGATAATATAAAGAAAACAAGTTAAACTTAAAATTATTCAAATATTAGCTGGTTTGAAAGGTCCAATTAATTTTTTTGAAGGAAAGGTCCAATTAATTAGATTTACAGTTATGATATTATTATAATTTATTTATTGATATAGTGTAAAGCAATTTTCTATTATAGCGTTAAATAACAGGTTAGGAGTGTTGGGTTCAAATTAGAATAAATGAAAAAAAGATAAATTTAACAACTAATTACTAACATTTATAATTTAAAAATAACACACGTTAGCCACTTATTTAACACCAACCCGACATCTGTATAATTACATTAAAAAATGTGGTTAATTCAATTCACGACCACCGTTGAATTAATCACAATTTTTGACTTGAATCAAATTAAGTGTTTGCTCGACTAAACTAACCATAAACTTGTGTAGAAAGCCACTTTCCTTTTGTCTCTTGAGGCTTGTATATGATTTATAGCTTGTATTTTTCCATATATACTTGTTTTTACTAAAACATGTCATTTAGGCTTAATAGCAGTTTTGGCCCCCTATGTTTCAAGAAGTTGTGATTTTGGCCCCCTAACTAAAATAATTCGATTTTGGCCCCCTATGTTATGTTTTGCCCCATTTGCACTTTTGGCCCCTAGGTCAATTTTGATCAAGACGCGGCGTCACGTGTGTAATTTTTTTTATTTTTTACTAGCGAAAAGACGGGCACTTCGTGCCCGTCTTACTGCTCTTTTTATTGTGCTAACATTTGAAAATTATGAACGGTATTTTTTTTTTAATGAAATTTTAGTTTTGATTAAAAGTAAAAATATAAATGTTTGTTGCTTTTTTTAATGACACGAACAACAATCTTTATTATAGAAAAAACTATTTAAGGGTATAATTGGGATAATGAAAAAGTAAGTATAAATATACTCATCTAGTTTGTGATATTTTTTAAATGATAAAGAAAAAAGAACAGATATACATATATTCATATCGTGTTTGTTACATTTGTTTTAATATTTAAATTTATTCTTATCTATTTGTTACATGTGTTACTTGTATTTAAAATTAAGGGTATTTTTGGAAAGAAAATTCCAACCCAAAAGTGTGCTGAAAGGGGTAGTTTCCTTTATATATAGTATAGATAATTATTAAAAAAGTACTTTTTAAAAATTTTTAAATTAAAAAAATACTTTTTTTTAAAATTTTTTAATTAAAAAAATATAAATAAATAATTAAAAAATTACACATGTGGCGCCACGTCATCATTGACTTGGTCAAAATTGACCTAGGGGGCCAAAAGTGCAACGGGGGCAAAACATAGGGGGCCAAAATCGAATTATTTTAGTTAGGGGGCTAAAATCACAACTTCTGTAAACACAGGGGGCCAAAAATGCTATTAAGCCTATTTTTATTGATATATCATACTCCCTCCGTCTCACAATAATAGTCGTTTAAGGTTTGTGCGCGGTAATTAAGGAAATGATTAATTGTGTTGATTTCAATGGTAAAATCAATATTATTTACTAATATACCCTTATTAATTGTAGTTAGTGGAGTAGTTAAGTTAGATGAAATTCAATAAATAAGGGTATGGTAGTGGAAAAAAATAATAAATGATGCATTGATATTCTAAAGTGACTATTATTTTGAGACAAGGAAAAAATGCTAAAGTGACAATTATTATGAGACGGAGGGAGTACTTTTTATACGATATTCACAATTTTACATGCTTGTGACAGACACTTTGGCCAACAAGGGGATATACCATACAATAGAAAACTTCTACAAACATCAAATTCTGCTAACTCACACAAAACCAAGAGTTTTGATCACAAAGAAAATCCTTCACCTTCATCATCACCAATATCTTCACTAGTTTCTCCATCAGAAACTCCCTCAAATTCACCATCACCATCACCATCATTTTTTCTTCCATCACTATTAACATCACCAGAACTTTCCCCTTCACCATCATCCTCACCTTCACCTTCACCTGTGGTATCACCTTCCCCTACAGTTTTATCCACACCACCATATTCTAGTTGGATTTCAGCACCTTCACCTGCTCCATCTTCAAACCAAATGAATTTACAAAGTTCAAACCAAAAGCATCATTCTGTTGTTATATGGTCAACAGTTGGAGGCTTCTCATTCCTTGTTTTGGTGTCATTCATGGTTTTCATTTGCTTCAGAAGTAGTAAGGTTGTAGCTGTTAAACCTTGGACCACAGGGTTGAGTGGCCAGCTTCGAAAAGCATTCGTAACAGGTAATTTCTGATACTTGATACATCTTTTCAGTTTATTATTTCCATAAACACTTCGTGATAGCTTATGAAAATAACTTATAATGTATATGAAAACAGTTTGACTTTGTTTTATATTGTTACAGAAATAGTTTATAAAAAAAAGCATTTATATGATAAACGCTTAGTTAAATTGTATATCCAAACAAAGGCCGTCTCTTCCTCTTTTATGCTTTTATTTGAAATACGCATACTCATTGAGCTTGTACGTTGAGTAGGGTTTGGGGGTAATTGTTGTAATCGATCTAGACCATAATATTTTAATACAAGTTGTACACTGTAAACCCTAAGTTTGAAATAATAGAAAGGGAACTGCAATCGCTTTGCAGTATAAGATGTAGGCACAGTTATCCGAATTCCTTATCTAACATTGTGTGTTTCATTGTTCGCGTTTTCGTATCTTTATTCTTTTGAACTAGAGTTGTTGATCTAAAAATGCATGATTCAGGTATTCCAAGTCTTAAACGAGGTGAGCTCGAAGTAGCTTGTGAATATTTCAGCAACATTATTGGTTCTCTACAAGATGAAACTATATATAAGGGAACTCTTTCAAGTGGAGTTGAGATAGCCGTTGTATCTTCTGCGGCTACTTCAGCGCAAGACTGGTCAAAAAATATGCAAGCTCAGTTCCGAAAGAAGGTACGTATGCAAAGGCAACAAATATAGCAAATGAATCACACTTTTTCTGATCTAGTTTTAATTCTCTCTGTTGTTTTTACTTTTTGTCTTTCAGATTGAGATGTTATCAAGGGTAAACCACAAGAATTTTGTGAATCTTATTGGTTATTGTGAAGAGAATAAGCCATTCACAAGGATGATGGTTTTTGAGTATGCTCCGAATGGAACGCTGTTTGAGCATCTACATAGTAAGTCCTGTTTTTTTCAAAATTTACATAGTATTCTAATTGAAAATGATTATGTAAATTTTACTAAGCATTTAGATATTGTTTTGTATTGACACCATTATTCATGTATGTATTGCAGTTAGAGAATCAGAACATCTAGACTGGGGAATGAGAAAGAGGATAGCTATGGGAATAGCTTACTGTCTCGACCACATGCATCATCTCACACCACCCATTTCCCACAGAAACCTGCTATCTTCTTCTATATACCTCACTGAAGATTATGCTGCTAAAATATCAGACCTAAGTTTCTGCACCGACAAAGTCGATACGAAGAAGGGTTGTGAAAAAACTTTAGAAGAAGAAATAAAGGACAATGTTTATAGTTTTGGTGTAATATTATTTGAATTGATAACAGGAAAAATTCCATTTGCAGTGGAAAATGGTTCTCAAACAGATTGGGCTGGAGAATATATTAGAGGACAACCATTGAGAGAGTTGGTTGATACAAGGTTGAACTCTTTGAAAGATGATGAAATTGAGAAATGGTCAAAAGTGATTAACAGTTGTGTAGATTCTGATGAAGAAACAAGGCTATCAATGAAAGAGATTACATCTAAGTTGAAGGAAATTACTGATATGGGGCCTGATGGTGCAACTCCAAAATCATCCCCTCTTTGGTGGGCTGAAATAGAAATTATGTCTGAGGACATATGCTAAGCTAAGACATCAGTTTATGGATTTAATTCATGTATAATATCGGTTTTAAGATGGATTTAGGAATTTTAAGTAGTGTAGGCAATACATATGTGTGTAACATAGTCAAACTTTACCCTTCCTCTTTGTGATATAACTAGTGCGCGGCCCGTGCGATGCATGGGTAGGATTGACATTGAATTTTAATATTATGTATACAAATTCAACATGTTTATCAAATTCGTACGTCCAATAATCAACAATAACTTATTTTACACAAATTTATATAAAAAATGTATGGAATAAGAAAAAACAACACATCGTAACACACTACTTTTTACGATAAAATACATATGATCGTGACAACAGTACAACGCATGTATCCAAAAAAATAAGGATACATTGTGGCATTTATAATGGGAAAGTGTTAGACTTTCCCATGATGGCCAAGTGAGTTTAACACCATAGATATATTACTTTTATATTTCAATGGCAGAGATGCTTTACTGGTTAATGTTTAGAGCAACTTTAGTGCTTGTTCTACACATTGTTCTCTAAGCACAAGAACACAGCAATTTGGTTCTATGCATTGGAGGAGGGTGAGCTGGAGGACAGGTTGGAGAACTGTTCTAGTGGGAGAACAAGTTCTTGCAGGCTGTGTCAGGCAAAAGAAAGCAAAGAGAGAGAAAAGAGGAAAAGAAAAGGAAAAGAAGGGTGGGGAGTGTGGGAGGGAGAGTGAGTGACGTGGGGAAAGAGAAAACATGAGAAATTGAATAAAAATATGTGGGGTTAATTGTGGGACCCTATAATGTAAGTTAAGAACACAAATATTGTTCTTTGCATTGGAGTAAAAATGAAATGATGTTCTTAATACACATGTGGCACATTTGGACCCCACCAAAATGCTTCAAAAACATAAAAATGGTTCTACCATTGGAGATGCTCTTAGTGACTTATTAGTGATACATTTGGAAAATAATTGTGACCCCACACAAATAATAAACAAACGTTATTCTTATATCAATATTTTATTGATTGTGTTTTGTCCAGTCTCTTTTGTTCCCCTGTGAATTTCTATTCCAATTTCGCACTCAAATTTAAGCTGACAAAGGTTCCTTCTTGACAATATCTTCCATACAAGTTTAAGTGCTTTGTTTGAACAACTATTCTTAGCAGGAATGCAGGATCAACACATGATTTGCTGCAGGAATGCAGGAATGCAAACAACAAAGAAGAAAAAACAAGTTCCAGATCTGGAAGAATGCAACGATTCAGCTAGCTTTAATGGTTGTTTTCAATGATAGCTTTCTTCAATGTTTTTTGTTTTATATGTTTTCTACCAGTGGAGTATGAGGTTCTGTAGAACTTATTCTACACTTCCAATTTTTTTTCAAGTTCACATCATAACGAGGGGTGATTTAGTAAACAAATGGTCTAATATGATGGAGGTGTGTTTAACAGTGTTACATGAAAGGGGGGTGAAACAGAAAACACCAAAGATAAAATATATTATCACATTTTAATGTTTTTTTAATCAAAAATAAAAAAAAAAAACTGGCAAAACAGGCACGTGGCTGTTTAGAGAGGCCATTCCCATGGTGGGAAACTCTAAGACTTGTCCAGGCTAAATGCCACCTACATATACATTGACATAAGGACAAACTTTGAACTTGATCAACAACGCCAAAGAGTTTCCACACGAAGTCCAAATGAATTACATTCAAGAATGAAGGTGAAAATATGACTCTCATTAACCTCTGTATGTTCCACAAAATGATGTCATCCTTTTCGAAATCTATTTGCACCACATAGGCAGTCGTAAGTTCACTTCATTTTGTTGTTTTTTTCCTTTTCAAAAACAATTTTTTATGAGAACCGGTTCTCTCTTTTTGAAGCCTACCCATCCGTACACTGTGGCCTCCCTTCTGTTGCACTCATGCCCGAATTAAGTGCAAAATCAACACCATCTCACTCTTCTTTTTCGGATCTATAGCTATCTCCAGCGACAAATAAAAACAACAACAACAATCAAGCTTTATCCTACTAAATAGGATCGATTATGCCATAATACTCTATCCGAAACCATCTTTAGATCTAACTCATTAACCTTTAAATCTTTTCTAATAATTTCTCTTATAATTTTTCTATGTCTTCCCTTGCCTCTTCTAATCCGACTCTCCTCCATCTGATCTTCTCTTTGTACTACAACATCTAATGGTCTTTTATCTACATGTCCAACCCACCTAAGCCTATTTTCTACCATCTTTTCTACTATAGGTGTTACCTCAACTCTCTCTAATGGTGTCATTGCTAATCATATCCCGTCTTTTCTTACCACTCATCCAACGCAACATCCTCATCTCTGCTACACTTACTTGTACATAACATATCTGGTCTGATTGTTGTCCGATAGAATTTTCATTTAAATTTAAGCGGTATTTTCTTATCACATAAAACACCTGAGCCTATTCTTCATTTCCTTGTCATTTTGTATCATGGACCCAAGATATTTAAACCATGTAACTTGCGGTATGATATGATCTCCCACTTTCACCTTCACTGTGGAACTACTTCAACTTTTTTGCTGAAGTTACATTCCATATACTCTGTCTTGCTTTGCTGCTTCTACTTAGGAGGAAGTCATACGCTTCTAAGGCTTGTCTCCAAGTCTCTAACATCCCTCAACAGCTGCCGCAACCACCACCATTTCTCTCCCTTTCCAGCAGTCTGATCTCTTTTGGTCAAACAAAACATAATTTCTTTATCTCTTTAACCTTATCAATCTCTCTATCCGAACATAATTACGAAAAGAGTAGATCGAAAAAGGGTTATATTTTTTTAATAATTAAGTTTTCCGAGCAGCCCCTTCCTTGTCCATCAATCGATTCATACACCCATTGTCCTCTTCAAAATCGTGCCAGAAGGAATCCAAATTATATTAAGTTTTCTTTCAATAGATGGTTCTGCATGTCTTCTATTTTTTCTATGAGAAATGATATTTTGACAACCACTTTTTGACAACTTTTGGACAACTTTCTCTCTCATACTCACATGATGTTGTTATTCTCTCTCTTCCTTTTTCTCTCTCCATTGTTTTTGACCAATAAGAAGTGAGAAAAACAAGGTTGTCAACAAAATTTTCATCAAATGGATGTCAAAATATCATTACTCTTTTTCTATATTCATTTTCTCATTTGTTCTACGTTATTCTTCCTTATATGATGAATTTGTAGATATGGTTTAAATTTTTTGTCCCTCGTCCAGTTTTTAGGAATTTTTGTAGCAATAGTTTTTTTTTGAGGGATTGTAGCAATAGTTTTGAACCATAGTGTGAATTACTTCATAATGTAGATCTCTCAACAACTTTGTTTTTTCAAAGTCTTGTTAATACTTTATACTTAATTTTGATTATTGGATATTTGAAAGATAAAATAAATATTGATTTAATCTTTAATTTTTTATTTTAATAAAATCCGTAGAATGAAAATAATCATAGGCAGAATTGATTTCCTTTAATCACTCTGCACATATCATATTTCTCATCAATATATATATATATATAGACACACACAGACACACAGGAAGATCTAGCTCATGGTTATGTGCGGCTATAGCAACACATAAATAGTGACAAAAATAGTGACATAAAAATTCAGCCGCTAAAACAAAAATGGACCCCAAAAGAAAAGGTCCACTGATGGACCTATCTTGATGACCTGCGACAGCCAGTTAAAACATATAATTTTTTTAATTGTTTTTGTCGTTTAGTTAAAGTTTCTTGTATAGATAAGAGAAGGAAATCTTCAGATATTTGTGGAGAAAGGAAGCCACAAACCGATACAGTAAAAGATAATAATGAAATTAGTGGATTTATGCAGTGTAATATTCCTCACAAATTTGTAAAATCCATACTGTATTATGTTCTTCCATTCTTATTTCGGTTTTGTTGCTGCTATATTACAGAGAAAGATTGAGCTATGGAAATAGGCCATTTCAAAAACACAAAAGAAAAACAAATTAAAAATCAAATTTTCAGATCACACCCACCAATAGTCATACGAAATTGAATCAACCCAACAATCCAAAACTTGAAAAGATTGCAACTTTGAATTGATCTTGGCACATGAAAATATCAAAATTTGTCAGTGCCCAGATCGATCAAAATTCACAAAAGGAGAATTTTTTCCCCTCTAACTTCAACTAAATATGTGATGATCCAACCCAATAGAAATAAGATTGAAATATAAAGCAGTGAAAATGAGTGAGTTAGATGGGTTTTAGGTGTTGAAAAGAGAGTCCATGAAGAAACTAAGAAGATAATTAAGGTTACTTTAACTAGCTGTTTCCAGCCCCAAGGTTATAATTTGCAGCCAATATCTCTCATTGGTAAATAAGATCAAACGATGGATACAAATCTCAGCTGATTTTTCTGTAAGAGTATTTGCAAGGGTCTAAGTCCTTCTTCTTCCTCTTGCTTCCTGTAACATCCCGATATTTTTATATATTATATAGAGCAATGATATTCTAACAACCAAAAATCAACAACTTTTGTGACAACCACCAATTTTCAAAGGAAAAGTAGATAGTGACACGGAAACCAAAGCAATAGAGAGAGAAAGTAAAAAGATAATGTGAGTATGAGAGATAAAGTTGTCACATAGGTTGTCACAAAATGGTTGTTAGAATATCATTTCTCTATTATATATGTCCTTAGCCACTTATTTTATGTGTATAGAATTTAAGAAAATTGTATCATCCTTCTTTTAATTAAATTATATACCTCTCAGTTTATTTATTTCATTTATTTAGCGTGACATATGTGCTTTAATTTATTTTATTTAAATTAGTTTAGAAGAGATGGTTAATTTCGTTACTGTAACTTTGTAAGCCATTGTCATTTTAGAAAAAAAATATATAATTCATTAACTCGGTATTTAAACGAAAATTATTTAATTGATAGTAATTGCTAGTATTCTCCATTTTGTTATTTTGACTTAGTCTAATTCCACTAAGCCTATTTTCCTTAATAGTGGATATCTGATTATGAATAGTATCTGATGGAAATTAGTTCCTAATATTTCTCCATCCATTCCTATTTTTTTTAAACGTGGGCATCATTTAGTTACTTCTTTAAACAATTCCACCAAATACCTATCTATGGGGATCCATGTGCAATTGGTTTTGAGAGAGACGTGCCTAATTGATTTTCCTATTCTTTCTTATAACTATGTGGGGAAGCAGTTCTTGATTTCTTTGACCCAAATGAATTGCATGACCTCTCTATGGCTCTATCCCTTTATCTACTACTACTCCCCTAGTTGGTGATCTCTTGATGAAGTCATTTGAGCACAATATAACCCTTCTTACCGCTCAGGCCTTTCCCACGTAAGACCAAGATATAGTAACTTTCTAGCCTTCACAGAAGAAATCGTCACGCCATTTTCTTATCATCACTTAAGGTAAAGTCATATGGCGTTGTCCCTTTTCCATTCTCTTGATCATATTCTATTACCAAGTCCTTTTCTTATTTGAAGATTTGGATTTGTCTAAAAGTATTGTTACCAACCGCTCCAATTGTGTTTATATATTCGTGTAGCACTTCATAGGCTCGCTCGTGCGTTTGGTCGGAATCAATCTTAGGACGTGCTCGTGTGTTGGTTCAGAATTAATCTTAGGGACGTCTTTTAATGGAAAAACACCATAAGGTAAGGGCTTTTTCCCCATACGTCCATACTAAGTGCTAGACTGTGTTATTAAGTAGAGGTAGCAATTCTTGTCTTTTAAAAAGAAAAACAATTAAAACGTATTTTCATGGTAAAATTAATCTTTACTAAATGTGATTATTTTTAATTATGAGTGCTTATTATTAATTGTGTTTTATATGAAAGTTGTGTATGATAATGTGGTGTGAATGGATATGTTTAATATTATTATGTTGTATATGTTTTGTGGTGTTGGAAAAGAAGTGATACATTTTTTTTATGAATTAAAGAAGAAAAAGATGAAAATGTGAGTTTGTGAAATGATTGACTTTTGGTTTGTGTACTTGATGATGCACTAATACTTGTAATTGCCTTAGTGGCGGGTTAATATCATATTTCTTAGTGGTGCCTAAGTGGCGGGATTTAGTTTGCATTTCTTAGTGGTGCCTAAGTGGCGGGATTGAGTTTTCATTATCATTATCATGCATGTCATATGCATCTGTGTGGTGCCTGTGTGGCGGGAATTGCAATTATATTCTGTGTGGATGCCTGTGTGGCGGGAATTGCAATTATATTCTGTGTGGATGCCTGTGTGGCGGGAATTATATCCGGATCATATAGTTATAAGAGCATGCATTTTGCACATCATTGCATTGCATTGGGTCTATTATACATCTGTGTGTTGATAAGTCATTAAACTGTTATATATATAAAAGAAATGTGTATGAACTTTACCTTAAAGACTTAAATGTATTTTTCTTATTACTTTTTGATTGAGAAGTTTTGATACTATCTATTTCATGACATTGTTTCTGGTGCTTTGAGTATGAACCAATTTGGATAAGGAAATTGACCCTTACAACCAACATTTTAGGTACCTAAGAAGACATGGTGTATGCTTTGCTGTTTTTGCTTGAAGCGCGTACGGGGACGAAATTGGGTTTTTGATTGTATTGTAATTTCAGAAGTGATTTTGAAGGACATTTAGTTTAAGAATTTTTGTTAAATTATGTAAAGAATTTTGTATAGGTTTTGCTAGAATATATATTATTGATGAAATAAAAAAAAATAGTAGTGATTTTCTAAAAATGAGAATGATTTAGGCGTAATGTCTTGGACCAAAATCCGGGGCGTTACACTTCCCCCTTCTCATAAATAAATAAATAAATAAAAACAATATACAAATGTTGTAACCGGCTATCAAATGTTGTTAATACTTCCTCTTGGTTATGATTGATTCAAATGTTCGGATTTGTAATTAGTGTTGGATTTTATACTTAAAATATTGTCTTGCGATGATTTCAAATTAATCTTGTATTTGTTTTGTTGCTTAATTTGTCATTTAGGAATAAAGCTTTTATCAAAGCTTATTTAAAGTAAAATCATTGTAAAGGATGCAAACTTGTTTCATCATTTCAAAGATGGTTTGTTATCCTAAAGAGGGTTTGTCCTCCCCAAAGTATATTCTTCTTCTCGTGTAGCTGAGATAACGTGGAGTCAAATGAGGAAAGAATCGGTTGGTGATTAGTCTAAAAATTTGCCAGGCCATCTAAAATTTCAACTATATGGTACATGCATATTTCCAAATTTCATTCATTCTCATAGTATGACTAGAAATTGTGTGCAGGGCAAGTGTTTGTCAATCAAGTCTAAGCATTTTAGATTAATCACCAAATAAATTTTTGTTATAAGAAGCATTATTGGTTTATGTATAATGTCAATGAACATTGTTTATGGTAGTTTAGCCTTTCAAAAGAAATCCTCTTGAAAGGAATGCTTACACGAAGAAAAACTAATTAAATTTAACCCTTATTAGTATGAAAAAGTAATGATGCCATATTTTCGTAGCAATATGTCATTACTAAAAATAAAAAAAAAATGCAGATGAGAGAAATATGAGAGAAAGAAATTCAGACGACATAAGTTGCAAATAGAGTTAGCTCCCGTTTCGATTAGACTTATTTTAAGGTTATATAAAATAATTTATATAAATAAATAAACTTTTATGTATTATTCATAAGTTGCTAAAAAATGTATAAATTAATCCAATTGAAGTGTTTTTTATTTTATTTAGAGAAATCCAAATGAAGTGCTTAAAAATATAAACGGTTTATAAATTGGTCATATAATATAATCTCTTTGTAAATGTTGTTTATGAAAAACAATTTATAAAGATACAATTTTTGTTAATAAAATTTATAAATTAGCATAAAAATGTATTTATTTACATAAATTATTTTATGAACTCAAAATAAGCCTAATTTAAATGGTTACGTGGTATTTCTTGGGTTATCAAAATTGTGGGGACCCTTCAATCTTTGCCGAGGACAATGTGATAAAGCTTTTTTTTTTTTTTTTGGTAGATAGACTTTTTTTTGGTAGATAGACGAAATGGCAAAGCCAGTATAAACTCACACACACAAGCCATTATAAACTCACACACACAAATTTCTTGGGTTATCAAAATTGTGGGGACCCTTCAATCTTTGCCGAGGACAATGTGATAAAGCTTTTTTTTTTTTTTGGTAGATAGACGAAATGGCAAAGCCAGTATAAACTCACACACACAAGCCATTATAAACTCACACACACAAACTTACACACACAAGTGAAGGTACCGGGGTTCGAACCCCGGTCATGGCATCCGGTCTAACAATTTCGGCATTTTTCCAGTTGAGCTAGGACTTCTAGATAGCTTTTTCTTCTTTCTTTCAATTAGTATATGTTCCAGTTGAGCTGGGACTTCTAGATAGCTTTTTCTTTTTTGTTTCAATTAGTATATGCAACATGATAAAGCTTTATAACATATGTTGAGCGCCCGTAAAAATATACAATATGTTCAGCGTGTAGAATGAGTAGCAAAAAATTTGCTAATGTTTTTTTTCTCACCGAACAAAGTTAGTTATTTTTTTAAATTATATAAAAAACATAATTATTTGCTCAAAAAAATACAAATCATAATTATAATTATATTAGTTCATGACACTCTTTAATGATTTCAAAAGAAGAGTATTTTATAAAAAAAAGTCAAATATTTCGATAATGAAAAATATTTAAGGGACACTCGGTAACATTTTCCTAATTTTTAATAGGATCTTTTGATTGCGGAGGTAATTTGGTAACATCTCTCTCTATCTCTCTCTCTAGCACTTATTTCTCCTTTCTCAACTTCCTCTCGCAACAAAACGCACCCTAAGTATTTAAGGAGACGAGGGTGCTCAATTGTATTTATATAACAAAAAACCTCAATTTCATAGTCTCACATATCTTTAGAGAGGAGAATCATTGTGCCTGGTAAATTTATCAATCTGTCACTTGGTGACATGAGGTTCTAAAGGTCTCAAAGATGATTGTGTCATGAACAAGGCTCCTCTATTTTAGATGAGAAATGATATTTGTCCAATTAATTAATAAGAATTTTTGTGACAATTTTCTCTCTTATACTCACATGTATCCCCTTTATTTTTGGTATCAATTTTTTAAGATAGTAATATTCCCAATTTTATACTTAAGGTGTTAACTCAATAGTAGGAGCTTAATATTACGATATTAAAATACTAAAATTTATGCCCTCTGATAGATAAGTCTGCTGATCAACTTGCCCGGGAAAGCTTTCGATCATAATTTCACTCGCTAGAATATAACAATTTTTGTGAGCTTCTCTCATTTGTTGTTTCTTCATTTGTCAAACAGTTGGTGGTGTTTATTTATTACTTGCTAGGGAAAGAGATGCTACACTAAAATTACATCTTTTTTTGTGAATGAATTGCTATCAAAATTCAAAAGACAACGTACAGGACACCATCTATTTGAGATATGGACATTACTGTCCACAAAACAAAATACGTAAAGGACTTTGTATACCGATATGTTTTTTTTGTTTGGAATTTATCGATATATATTTGCCAAGACTGAATATAGGAATAAGAAATACTCCATCCGTTTCAAAATAAGTGTCAATTTAGCAAAAAAAATTGTTTCAAAATGAATGTCATTTTACATTTCCAATACAACTTTAATTTTTTTCTTCCAATTTTACCCTCTTCAACTTTTATCTTACACAATTTTCAATGCAACTTTAAATTTGTCTTTTTCTTATAAAGCAAGGGTAGTTTAGTAAAAGTGTTATGTCTAATGATTATTTCATTTTATTCCTTAATCTGTGTGCAATTGGCTAAAGCGACACTCATTTTGAAATGGAGGAGTACAAATGAATTTTGTCATCTACTCCCTCCGTTTTAAAATATAAGCAAAATTTACTTTTTAGGTTCATTCATTTAATGATGTATGTGGTTCATAATATGGATCACATATATCTATCTTTAAGAACTCAATTTTTTTACAAATTTAAATTCAAATATACACTATAATTATAATAAAAAAATTGAAAACAAATTGTCAGTTTTAGT
The DNA here is from genome assembly GCF_051527215.1 of Medicago sativa. NCBI lineage: Eukaryota > Viridiplantae > Streptophyta > Magnoliopsida > Fabales > Fabaceae > Medicago > Medicago sativa. The sequence goes on along the minus strand of NC_140751.1, from coordinate 64,306,347 downwards.
TAAACTTTTTTGTTACAATTTATTTCAAATTTAGTTATTTTAAATTTGTCTATCATGTGCAATATTCCACATGTTAAAGCAACTAAAAGTGGGTCCCCGTGAGTTTAATTCAGTTGGTAGGGGCATTGTATAATTTATACAGGGGCCGAGTTTCGAACTCCGAACACACCACTTCTCCACATTTAATTGTGTGACCTCTAGCCACTAGACAAAAAAAGTGGTAACTTGTTATAAAAATACAACAATTACTTACTTATTAAAAAACTACATATTTAATGTAAAAATCAAATTTACTAGTATTTTGATTTTCTTAACATTTTACGATAGAAAAATCCATATTATACGATACAAAGCAATGAGATAGGCAACTTAATAATTTAAATAAAAAGAAAATCTATATCCGTACTCTAAACGTGTCAAAAACATGTAGTAGATTAGTAAGAAAAAATGTAGTAGGGTACTCTAATATTAATGACCAATCATCCGTACGTACATTTTCGAATATCCGTACTCTAAACGTGTCAAAAACATGTGGTAGATTAGTAAGAAAAAATGTAGTAGGGTACTCTAATATTAATGACCAATCATCCGTACGTACATTTTCGAATATCCGTACTCTAAACGTGTCAAAAACATGTGGTAGATTAGTAAAAAAAAATGTAGTAGGGTACTCTAATATTAATGACCAATCATCCGCACGTACATTTTCGATAATATGCATGAAATAGATGACCCATATCTTATGGCTTGATCAAGTCAAGACCAGGCTGGTGACAATGGCAAACATCTTTGATACGGTTATGACAATTACTTCATTTCTTTTTTTATGTCATGTAGTCTTTTTTTATGTCATGTGACAATTACTTCATTTCTTTTTTTATGTCACGTAGTCTAGTATGTCATGTAGTCTTTTTTTATGTCATGTGACAATTACTTCATTTCTTTTTTTATGTCATGTAGTCTTTTTTTATGTCACGTAGTCTAGTCTAGTGGCTAAAATTCACCTTGTCATGTAGTCTAGTGGCTAGAATTCACCTTATAAGGTGAATAAATGGGGTGTCCGGAGTTCGAACCCCGGACCCTGCATATTATAATGCATTGTCCTACCAACTGAGCTATGCTCACGGGACGACAATTACTTCATTCGATGATCATTGATGGTGACAAAGATTCATTTTTAGATTTATGAATCTAGACGATTTTATGAATCAGATACATCAATTATTCAATAAATTGGAAAAGAAAATATTTGTTTATAATAATGATCCGATGAAAAGGAAATCATAAAATCAGTCTTCAGTCATCCTTTGATCAAATGGGTAAAGACAACAATGAGCAATGTCGTTAGCACTATTGGTTACTTCCTCCCATATATGATGAGCCAACAACCAGAAACCAGATTGCCGTTCCCATGACTGTGAATGGTGGAAACAACCAAAACGACATACATACAACCGTGGCCAACAATGGAAAAAATTAGAAACCCATTGTGGCAGCAACGACCATTAAAGGTGACTTATGAGATGAATTCCAATCGTGACGGTCAATGACGAACCCATAATCTAGGAGTTGATTGCATAGGTCCAACATCAATCGTGTATAATCGTGTGGTAAATCATGCAGTAATTAAATATAAGGATTTCCCACCATTCGTACTCTTAAAAGCTGACAAGAGAACCCCATAGTTTGTTCACCAGATCTTCTAAACATATTCCGAGTATATATTGGACATTAGAACAATCCCTCTCTCTATGTCATTATCAAGAGATTAGTTCCTCACGGTAATGAAAAACATAAACAAGAATAAATTAAAAAACATATTTTACTAATTAGGATGTGTCTAGTGGTGTTGACTTGGGACCTTGAATATCTCAAGTTCGATTCTCCCCGGTGCCAATTAGGATTGACTAGTTTAGCTTCTTGAAAAAATAATAATAATACAAAACATACTATAGAGAGGAGTTGGGGAAACCATAACTGCTCCTTGATGCTTGCCTTGCTCCTTGCCTTCATGTTGCATCACTTAAGTTTTTGAATTAATAAAAGTGTTTGCAAGGGTCACTATATATAGGCAAATTTAAAACTGGTTAACAAGTTTTTCCTAGTGGAGTCATGCACATGGGATGCTTTCTGGGACGCATATGACATAAACTTTGTGCCTTATCGACACTGGTATACGCATGGGGCGCAAGAGGCGCACCCTAGGGCGCACAAGGAAGGAAACAAGCCGAAAAATGTTGTTTCTTTGTTCTTTGAGTGATCTTCTTTCATGCTTTCATCTTGGGACATTAAATTAGTGGTAGAAAAAAAAATGATGTTTGGATGAGTTGGGTTTCTCTCCATTTTCTGAAACAAATTAATAAAAGATTTTTAAAAAGAGTTAACTATAAAAAATTGAATTTGCATCCTGCCATTGTTTTTTAAGAAGTTAAACTAACCTATCGAAATTTACACCGGAGATAATCGAACATGAGACATTGAGAGGAGCACACTCCAAAATCCCAAATCAACCCCAGTGGGTTTGAATCCTACCATTTAATGAGTTCCACATCATTAACTATTTGAAAAAATAAATCAATTTTTTTTGGTATCTCTCTTAATTACTTTTAATTTTTTTTTTTTTTTTAAACAAGTACTTCTAAAAAATGTTGAAGACTTTAACCCTTCTGAACTCATTATAAAAGGGAGAAGGAAAGTTCAAATGTCCATCATGCAGTCATAAATTACAAGACACATTCATCTACTGGATTTGTAGTACATGGCTGAAGAGCAAGGTGATAGATGTTCCTCCATAGAAGTACCACTCTTGGTTGATGAAAAAGTGTATCAAGTGAATGATTCAAATGGGGTTGTGTCAAAAAATAAGGGTCAATATCACATGGTTCATGTGGGTAACGCTTCTTCATTCAAGACTTGCTTCCATCTAGTTAATGCTATTTCAGGTTCTTTTCTTGCCGTCTATCTTATTGTTTTCATCACCAATTATCACTTTTCTCTTCTCCATATTTTGATCTTATGCCCTTAATTTGTTGCTTCTTACGTATTTTTTAAGTATTAACTATTACTTTTGCACTTTATATTTTTATGAAATATATTTTCATTTAGGAATGTAAATGAATATAATATAATGGTACGAAGATAATATGATATTTGTGTTCTCTCTGTTGAATAAATATGATATCTATATTCTTCCAATATATATGTGAGTATCCACCAAACAGATAATCTCCGAATTTTGAGATACCAGTGGATATTTATGGATATGCATAGATAACATTTTTTTAAATAATGGATTTTTGTAATAACAAATGTTTATCACCTTTATCTCATTCTCAATTTAACAACAAAACTTTGTCATATTCATTTCTTTCTTTTTACTATAGGATAATAATATGTATACCTTTGATTTCTAACCAAAACAAAAGTTCATCACATTCAACAATAGTGTAATATATCCAAGTTATGGTGAAGTAAAGAGAGATGAGGTGAGAGAGGTTTGAAGAAGAAGAGCTCAATATAACCTATGATTTTTATTGACTAATTTAAAAGATAACTTTTATATTTAACTAGGAATATATGTATATTTGTCGAGACTATAATACCTTACAACGAAGATACAAATACGAAAAAACAAAGATAAAACATGAATTTTTGTTTCAACTACTGCGGTTAATGTTTTAGGAAACAAATTAATGTTTTAGAAAAAAAAATAATTAATTTGTTTTGACATTTCTAATGTATTTTTTTTTATAAACAGATGATACATAAAGCATCACCTATATATATTAACCACAACCAAACAAACAATAACGAAAGAGAGACTAAAGCCAACACCTTTCAAAAATTTACAAATCTGAAACTAGAAAATAGGAAATATTTTAACAAACAGAATTATTAAAAAGGGGACTTGTATTTTTAATGTAATTAATACTCCTGGTTAGAGAAGGAGAAAAAAGTATTTAATTTTTTAGAAAATAGGACTATATTAATACCTAAATTGTTTCTAAATATATGTTGAGCAATTTATATATGATAATGCACAATTTTGACCGTTAATATATTTAATTATCTATGATAAAAAATTATAAAAAATTGATATTTTAAAAATATTGATGAGAAAAAGCATACAACATCTTATACACTAACATTTGTCTTTATATTAGTAAAAAAAAAAGTCATAGTAGTTTATGCGAGTATTACATATGGTCAAACAGTGACATGTATTTCAAAATAGTTCATGATTGTGCATTCAGTTAGTAAAAATAGTCATTGACGTTAAAATAGTTTCTTGATATTCACAATAACACTTTCTGATAGAGATTGATATGACAATAAAAAAGTTATTATAGGGACTGATTTGATATTATGTAAGAATATTGAGGGACCGATATGTCGGTATTAAAAAATATTAACGAAATGCATAATTAGAAACTATTTTAGAATTTTGATACATTGAATGACTATTGTGCTACTCGTTACACATCCGAGAACCAAAATGACTATTATCCAATTTAAAAATAGAGTAAGTATTTTATTGTAAGAATGATACATTAATATTTGTTTGATAAACCTATACCAGATATTTGTTTGATAAACTCTAATTTTGATGGTTGGCTCCTGCCAGGATCAAATAATTTACATTCATATAATTTCAAAATAGACGATTGTGATTTAAAATTCTCTTTTATATACAACCGACACATGTGCCGGTGATTTTTTCTATGAAAAACGAGTTTAAACAAGACACTGTTTTTGGCGATATAGAGGTTGTGGGAACATTAGACTTGACCCAATTATAATCCAACTGGGTGTACATCGTGATAATAAAAAGCAAGTGGTGCAACCCAAATCAATCTTAACAAAATAAACATTATTCCTCACAAGTGCAACTCAGCGAACCCACGTATGGACGCAAAACCAAGTTTAAAAAAATGAAGAGTAAGTTGGCGAGTGGATCGGCCACCATCATGGCATCAAGATCCACATACTAGCAACCTTCTGACCCAAGCAGCATACATAAAAGCTCTTACGAGCATAACAGTCTGACAACAGTATGAGACTGAGATGGATAACAAGACGGTATTGGAATGGAGGAAGAACTGACGCTTGAAGTTTCAGACTTCAATAGACCTGGAATATTAGAGAATCAAGCACATGACCACCAACACAACCGATTTCACAGCACGTTGACTGCTTAACTTCCAATACAAATACTACTATACTTTATTCCTGAACCAGTAGCTGAAAGGCACCAATTAACATTTCCCTGTGTTTTTACTTAAGCGTGCTCCACTTGAGGAGAGACACACCCAATAACATCAACGGTTTTATGGCACTTAAATAAATAACTTGACACGCCAATTTTTTGGTCCAAAAACATGAGCGAGAGACCAAAAAACTTGATTTAGAAAAGAGAAACGAATTCCTGTGTGCAAGTGAAAATTTGGAGGCTAAAAATGCAATGAAACATTTTTTTTATTGAACTGAAAACCAAAAGAAAACTAAGCATTAATTGTTGAGACATTAACTTGTTACTAACCTTTTTATTCTTCTCTAATTTCAGGAGTTGGTATTGTCTCAATACCATATGCACTAGCATCTGGAGGATGGTTAAGCATATTGCTACTATTTACAATAGCCATAGCATGTTGCTACACAGGGACATTGGTCAAAAAATGCATGGACATGGACCCTAATATCAAAACATTTGCTGACATAGGTCAACATGCATTTGGATCCAAAGGGAGATTAATAGTATCAGTCATCATGAATGTCGAACTCTATCTAGCTGTAACAGGTTTTCTTATTTTAGAAGGAGACAATCTAAACAAACTAGTACCAAATTCAGAGATCCACATAGCAAATTTAACAATTGGTGGAACAACATTGTTTACTATGGTTGCTGGTCTTGTTATTTTGCCTACTGTTTTGTTAGAGGATTTGAGTTTGTTGTCTTATGTATCTGCTGGTGGTGCCCTAGCTGCTTTGATTTTTATCTTTTCATTGTTGTGGAATGGTGCAATTGATGGAATAGGGTTTCATGGAAAAGGAAGGGTTTTTGTTAATTGGAGTGGAATACCTTCTGCTGTTAGTTTATATGCCTTTTGTTATGGTGCTCATCCAATTTTGCCTACACTCTACAATTCTATGAGGAATAAAAGTCATTTCTCCACTGTAAGCACTTATGTGACTATTTCTATTTACTACATATAATTTACTGAGCTTATCTATCTATCAGTATAAACACTTATATTGGTTGATAACCTTGAATATACATTCTCTACAAAAAAAAAACCTTGAATATACATGTAATAATTTGTAGATACAAATAATAACATATATGAACCTGTGGCTTTAATTAGTAATAGGATTCAAGAACGTGTAGCTTTCCTCTCCTTAAAAAGAAAAAAATGAACGTGTAGCTTTAGGCAGGGACGGATTCATGCTAAGCTAATTGGCCCCACTAGTTTTAGCATTTTTTTTGGAACTTCTACGATACACTCGTAAATTGAGGTGTACCGTTACTCTTGTTTCATAAATCTATAAATTAAGGATCAATTTTATGAAATAAATAGTTATTTGCCGGCATTTATATTTTAGAAAATATCATTTTATAAGAAAAACACATCATTCATTGTTTATAAGAACCATAGTAATTTTTTTACATATTATCGTATAAAATAATCAAAATTCTCTATTATAAGCGATAAAAATAAAAAAAAAACAATTTTATTTAGCTGATGTTTTTGGTGAATAACATTTAATCATTATAATTATAAATGATAAAATAAAATTATATTTTTCTTAAAAAAAAAAACTCATTTAACTATAAATTTAGGGGTTTGGTGTACAAGTGTGGTCCCCTTCTTTTCTCCAAGAATAATTGTTTGAACAAGATTAGGGTTTGCGAGTCTCAAAGGGATTCTTGGAGGGAGCCGATGAAAAGGGATTGGATTGCCAAAATATTAATTTTATGGTTTATCTATATGAATATTTATTTATAATGTGATATTGTCTCGAATAAATACATTTTTTGGATTTGTCCCTCACTTTAGGATCCATTTGAACGGGTAAAAATCCTCTCCATTTTGTATAATAAATGGAGTATGCAATTTGGAGAGATATAGACACATAAAATAGATAGTGGGTCCCACCATCATTAATTACTTTTTAGTTTTTCGAGATTTTTTTGTGTCTATATCTCTCCAAATGGATGAAATGGAGAGAATACCAAATGGAGAGGATCTTAACTCCATTTGAACCGAGAGATCTTGGGTAAAAGAAGAGAATCGTGTACCTAATAAACAAGAGGTTCATGCCTCTTGTAAAAAAAAAAAAAAAAGAGGTTCATGCCTTTAATTAATTATAATAACTTTATTGTCAATTAAATTTTTTTTTTAGCCAAGTCAATTAACTTCTAATATACGTAGTATGAGTACGATATATATATATATATATATATATATATATATATATATATATATATATATATATATATGAAATTTTTAAAATAAATTTAAGATACAACACTACTAGTTATAAAACTTATATGCATGCAAAATACTTCAATATATATATATATATATATATATATATATATATATATATATTGATTATTCGTCATTAATATATAATTATAAAGATCACACTTTAAAACATAATAATACTTTTTATTTTGATGGAACAACATAATAATACTTGTAATTAAAATAGAAAATGTATAGTTTTTGTATAAATCATATTCTATAATCATTCCTTTATTAAAATATCAACAATATCATCCTTAAAAGAGCTGCAAACAAAAAAATCCTAATGTTGCCTAATAATATACGTAGTATGAGTATGATGTATGTATGTATGTATGTATGTATGTATGTATGTATGTATGTATGTATGTATGTATGAAGTTTTTAAAAAAAAATTAAGATACAACACTACTAGTAATAAAACTTATATGCATGCAAAATACTTCAAGAAAATATACATTGATTATTTGTCATTAATATATAATTATAAAGATCATACTTTACAACATAATAATACTTTTTTTTAAAGGAACAACTAATAATACTTGTAATTAAAATAGAAAATGTATAGTTTTCGTATAAATCATATTCTATTATCATTCCTTTATTAAAATATCCACTAAATCATCCTTAAAAGAAATCCAAACAAAAAAAAAAATCCTAATGTTCTTTCAAAAGAAATCCTAATGTTTGCCTAATTGAGTCTCATCTTTATCATTACGTTCATAAAAAAAAACTTTTAAATCTTCTTCATCGAGAGACAATTGTACTGATGCACTTCTAAAATTGAATCGTACACATCTTCATTATATTCTCACAACATTTTTTTTTTCACCTTTCATATTTTGTTGGATACGTACATGTGAAATATCTTATAAATATACGTGTGTATCTACTATATGTGGAGTATCATATAAGTATTTTATAAAATATTTTTTAAAATTTTAAAAATTAAGTATGATACTTCATGGTATTCACAAGTATCATTGGAATATATCAGTGTCCAATACATATAAGATACAGATATGTCTCCGTGTTTGGATCGTATATGAACTTCATAGCTCCCAACTACGTTCACATAGACATTTTCATAATTTGTTATTAAATATGTTTTATGATAGAAGTGTCGGTACAATATATATTTAGGTCTAAAGCGAACTATGAGATAAATCCGTAAGTCAGCGAGAATCAGAAAATAAATTTGGCTTTTGGTCAAGCATGAATCAAACCTCATTCTCAAAGCAGAAAACACACTAAACCAGTTAATGAAAAAAAAAATTAACAACACTAATGATAAAAATCCTAAATTTTCTTTCTTTTCCACGATTTCAGTTGTAAACACACTAATCTATGGTCTAAATTCCTCTATTTTGGCAGGTCGTATCAGTTAGCTTTTTAGCATGCACTTGTGGTTATACAGCAGCTGCAATTTTAGGGTACTTAATGTTTGGAGAACAAGTTGAATCACAAGTAACATTAAACCTCCAAGCAGAAAAATGGAGTTCAAAAGTGGCAATATACACTACCTTGGTTAATCCAATAGCAAAATATGCATTATTACTTACTCCAGTTATAAATGCCATAAAAATAAAGGTTGCATGGAATTATTACAATAAAAGGGTCACGCATATGATTATTAGTATATCTTTATTAATAATTTCTCTTGTTATAGCAGTGGCTATTCCTTTATTTGCATACCTTATGTCACTTGTTGGAGCTTTATTATGTATCTCAGCTTCAATTTTAGTGCCATCAATTTGTTACTTGAAGATTTCTGGATCATACAAGAGATATGGGTGTGAAATGGTTATTAATTATTCAATAATTGTAATGGGGGTTGCTATTGCTGTTTTTGGTACCTATAGATCTCTTGTAGATATAATTCAAAACCTGTAAAAAAAAAAGTTACAATGGGGGTTGTTATTGTTGTTTCTGGTTATTAATTAATTCTTCAATAATTGTAATGGGGTTGCTATTGCTGTTGCTACTTGCTACGATTTGTAGTAAATTGCTTTATTTCTTTGTTGTATAAAGATGTGATTTTCCCTTAAAATAAGACATGGTGGTTTGGAGCATTTTTTGTATTCTTAACACATCATTTTTTACTACTCATTTATACTTGATTTTTTTTTTATATTTTTTTTTTATGTTTATTGCATCAAGAAGAGAGAGAAGCATAAAGATTAGACAATTAGTTATAACTAACTGTCTTAGGTTTCTATAGTCTACAATCATTGTAATATAGTTATCATACACCTACATAAGCTCTATATAAGTTGTAATGCTACACTTTCATCAATTAATGAGAACTTACTTGATTCTTCTTCTCTCATAATATGGTGTCAATGACTTCTCTTTGAGAAAGTTTGTTACGATTCAGTTACTCATGCTTCTGCCATTAATGCTTCTCCTTGAAGCTTCATATCTTCTTGTTTCTTGTTGAAGATCCTTCATCTTCACTTTTTCCCCCTCAGTTTTCTTGATTCTTTCCTTCTTTTTCCTCAAATTGCGCTTTGTTTTTGTGCAATCTGTTTGATTTTGTTTTCTCGCAATTTTCCTGCATTTTCTTGCAGTTTCTTGCGTTTTCTTCTTGCTTGTGTCACACTTCATCACAATTCTCTCTATTTCTTCTATGTTTTCTCAATTTGTACTCAATTTTTATGGATCCTCGTCAAGCACCTTCTCCTTCCGATTTTGACACATTCTGCGTATTATGTTCATCCAAGTGAAGGTCTTAGTTCTTTGGCTATTACTCCAAAGCTCAATGGATCCAATTATCTTGTTTGGAGTCACTCCATGCAACATGCATTAGGAGCGAAGAATAAGCTTGCTTTCATTGATGGTTCCATGCATATTCCTGTTGCTGATCTTAACCGTAGTGCTTGGGAACGCTGCAATCATCTTTTTCATTCATGGATTCTTAACTTTGTTTCTGAATCCATTGCTCAGTCTATAGTCTTCCATGATACTGTGTTTCTGCTTGGGAAGATTTGAAAGAACGTTTGGCAAAAGTTGATCGCCTTCACATCTCCTCTTGAGATCTGCTATCAACAATCTCAGGCAAGGTACCAAATCAGTTATGGAATACTTTATTGAACTTGGAACTCTTTGGGACGAGTTAAATTCGCATAGACCTATTCCAAATTGTACGTGTATTCGTCCTTGTAGATGTGATCTATTCGTGTTGCAAAGAACTATAGATTTGAGGATCAAATCATTCAGTTTTAATTGGTTTGAATGATTCATTTTCCATGGTTAAGCCTCAAATCCTTATAATGGATCCTTTACCATCCATTAACAATTTATACTCTTTGGCTGTCCAATATAAACTTTAAAAAACAAAGAACCACTAAAATTATAATATGAACCTTATTTTAGTTTTTTCACACGTGTCCAAATTATTATTTGTTTTCAAATTCTTACATATTTTCATTTTATTTTTAAAATGTCTCCTTCGAAGGTACAATTCATACAAAGACAATCTGTTTATTGCTAATCAACTAAATCAATTTTTTATATGTTATAAATAAAAATAGAAAAATTAAAATATAATAATTATATTTTTTTGTAAAATCATACACGAGATAAATGCATGTAACTAAAAGTTATTAAAAAATAGTGTTTTTTAATATATTCAACAAAAAGAAACAATTATAACACAAGTGAAACTATTAAGAATAGATTTAGAGATCTCTTAGCGATGAGAGGGGGAGTGCGAGCGTATTGCGACGGTCAATGGAACCGCCATGGACAGTCGCGCCGGTACTATTCGCCGGAGGTGAGGAACATCGGGGGGATAGGGTTCCGGGGGGTGAAGGGGATTGGATCGACGTGAGACCGCGGAGGAGGAAAGCACTGCGACTGGACGGGTCAGGACAGGACAGAATCAAGGTAGGGGATCGATGGCTTCAGCAGGACGACTGTGCTTTTCAGAATGATAGGTTTAGGGTTTCTTCACAGGCTGACTGGTATGCTGGGAACCCAAGATCAGACTTCAGTTACGGTAAACCTCTACATGGGGGGACTACGATTATACTGACACTGAATGGGAGAATGACAGCGGTTTATGCACCTTGGCACCTAGACGGCAGGGGGGCATTCACAAAGTCAGGAGCGCGGCTGCTCACAATATACCACCGCGTGAAGCAGTTCATGATGGAGCAGAAACATGTGTGGATGCGTCATTTAAACGGTTCGTAACATTTTACATTACAAATTTTCCTCCACTAGCTTCGATTTTTATTTTGAGAAAGGGATTTGAAGTTTGTGGAATTCTTGAGGACTTATTTGTGGCTAATAAAACGAACGTTAATGGCAAAGTTTATGGTTTTGTCCGTTATGCTAAAGTGCGGGATGTGGATAAACTTTTGAAAGCGCTAAACAATGTATGGTTTGGTCAGTATAATGTTTTTGCTAAGTTAGCAAGGTTTGACAAGAAGGTATCGAAGGTGAGGGAGGAGGAGAGGAGGAAGGAAGGTGTGGGAGGTAAGGGTGTCGGTAAGGTTCAAGGTGAGGGTGTCAGCGGTGTGAGTAAGGTGAGGGAGAAGGAGGTTGAGGGAGAAAAAAACGTGGGGATTCTGGGCTGTGAGGGAGTGGAGGTTTCGAAGACGTTAGGTGCAGCGAAGGATCGGAGGGAGGGAGAGGTGCAGGTGGGTTCGGTGATGGTTAGGATGGGAGGTAAGCCGAAGGTGAGGGAGGGAGAGCGAGGGAAGGAGAAGGCTATTTTGGATAGGGTGAAGGGAACGAAGGAATCAACATTGGACATAGTAGCATCTAAAAAATTAATACGAAGGTATACACCATGTGAGGATGACCTTAATTGGGCGTTGAAAGGAATGGTTGGTACGGTGTCAAATGGGGAATCGATACAGATTATTCAAAAAAGGGTGGAGGATGTCGGCTTCAAGGATATAGATATAATTCCGCTTGGTGCTGACAAAGTTTTCGTGCATTCTGTATCTGATGTTAGTGTCTTTGATATGGTGAGGGAAGCAAAACAATTCTTCGAACTTATTTTCGCCAGTCTGGTTAGATGGGAAAAAGAGGTGCTGCCATTCCAAAGAGGCGCCTGGCTTCGCGTGTACGGTATTCCTTTACATGTTTGGAATGAAACTTTTTTCAAACTATGTGTTCTTGATTGTAGAAGATATTTGCGCACGGACAATGTGTCGTTAAATAAAGAAAGGTTTGACTACACCAGGATTCTTATATCTACATCATCTATAAACGTGGTGAATGTGAATGAACAAATTCTAGTAGATGGGGTATTGTTGGATATTAAAATCATTGAAGAGTGGGGTTTTGCTTGGGGGATGATGCTTGCTTGTTTGACGAAGACGACAGGTCTGTTCATTCATGTTCAGAGGGCGGTGAGATTCCTGATGGTTTTGAAATGGATAAGAATGTGGATACGATGACGGATAACATTGTTAAAGCGATGGTCGAAGTTTAAGAAGAGAATGCTATAGCTGATGAACAAGATACAAGAGTGAATGTGGAAACTCCGAAATCAATTACTGTGAATGTAACTACAAGCCCATTGGTTAGTGTTGCGGATAGTCCAAAGGAAGTTCCACAGGAGGATGTTTATTCTAATAAAGATGCTGTCAGTTCTCCCATGCAGGAATCATTAGAGGCGCGACAATTTAATATGACTCAGTAGCCTTTTAATAATGGTTTTGTTCCAATTACTAGAGGCCGAAGTGGAACAACAGTTCTGAGTGATAAAAGTGACAAGCAAACGGTGGTGTCAAGGAAACATCGGGATAAGTCTTCAGTGGAATCTTATGGTGATTCAGGGTCATCGCGATCAGGACCGTGGAGTGCGGAGTAGTTACATTATGTTCAGCAAAATGATATTGGCCTTATTTCTTCAAATAAGAAGCGGTTAAAGAAGCTGGTCACGGGTTCAGATGGTATTGGCGGGACAACCAATTCTCACGTAGTTAGGAAGAAATCGAGAGGAGTGTTTCGACATCCACTGTTTACACTTAAGAAGGTTGCTAGATTGCCAAGCAAAGATAGAGCAGAGGTCATGAAAGTTTTGAAAAAATCTAATGTTATGAAAGTTTTGAAACAAAAGGTTAGAGACCGGGAACGTCAATGGCAGAGGGTAATCAAGTCTTTGGAGATGAATCTTAGTTCCAACAGTGAATCTGCATCCTTGGCTTCAGTCAACAATGACTGGAAACATTGGGTTACGTTACAAGGGAATGACAAAGCGATTGAAGAGGACATTCAAGGCATAGGCAAAGCTATTGGTGTTTCTTTGCCGACTGATCCGAATAACAAGTTTAGTGTGTTGTCTCAATCTAAAAAAGTGGACTCAGGACCGAAGTTGACGCTGGTGGAGGAGGGAGGACGTGCGGAGGTGGGGGGTGTTTAGAGGTTTCGGTGCTGAGTGGTGGTAGTAGCGGGGGAGTGTTAGAGATGAAGATTGTATCATGGAATGTCAGGGGGTTAGGAGGGTTGGAGAAGAGAAGGGAGGTTAGTCAGCTGGTGACCGAGAAACAACCGTATGTTATGTGTATTCAGGAAACAAAATTGATGGTGATTGATGGTATTCTGAGTGCTTCATTATGGGGTGACACAAATCATGGATTTTCTTTCCATCCCTCCGCGGGTGCTTCTGGGGGGTTATTAACTATGTGGGACTCTTCGGAGGTGGAGGTGTGGTCGTCGTTTTCTCAGGAGCATGTTCTTCAGATTCATGGAAAATTTATTAAATAAAACGAGGAATTTTATGTGCTTAATGTATATGCGCCTTGTGAGGGTCGAGCAAAAAGGGAGTTATGGACATCTCTATCTGTCAGGTTACAACTGTTAAATGGGCGGAAGGTGTGTGTGTGTGGAGACTTTAATGAGGTTCGAAATACGGAGGAAAAAAGATCGGTAAGGGGGGATTGTGCTGCAATTGTTAATCAATGTTTCAACTTGTTTATCACCGACAATGGGTTGATAGATCTTCCGTTATGTGGCCGCAATTTCACGTGGTTTAAGGGAGATGGGTTTGCAATGAGTAGGATTGACCGCTTTTTGTTGTCAGAAGATTGGTGTGTTCAACGGCCGAATTGTTTTCAGGTCGCTCTTCTAAGGGGCCTTTCTGATCATTGTCCACTTCAATTATCGGTTGATGAGGAAAATTGGGGACCGCGACCGTCAAGAATGTTAAAATGTTGGCAAGATTTACCAGGTTATCGTCAGTTTGTACAAGACAAACGGGACTCCTTCAGTGTAGAAGGGTGGGGGGGGGGTTTGTTCTTAAAGAAAAATTGAAACTATTAAAATCAGCATTGAAGGAGTGGCATTCAACCCACGCTCAAAATATATCTGGAAGAATTGATGGGTTAAAAATTTGGATGTCGGATTTTGAGGATAAAGCCGTAGAGGAGGAGTTGTCTGTGGAAGAAATAGAAGAATTAAGGGGTATATCACATGATATTCACGCTTTGTCTCGTATTAACACGAGTATTAGATGGCAGCAATCGCGTTTAATGTGGTTGAAGGAGGGGGATGCGAATTCTATCACTTTTGGTGAATGGTTCTCTTGTCGAAGGGGTGCAGCCTATTTGGAATGTTATTTTCTCCCATTTTAAAGAACAATTCTCGGACTCAGACACATCTCGGCCGGGGTTTGATAATTTGGCTTTAAACACGTTATCTCATGCGAAGGGAGGTAGTCTCATCAGACCGTTTTCAGAATCTGAAGTCATGGCCGCGATATGGGATTGTGACAGTTACAAAAGTCCCAGACCGGATGGTGTGTACTTTGGTTTTTTGAAAGATTTTTGGAACGAAGTTAAAGGGGATGTCTTGCACTTCATAACAGACTTTCATAGGAATGACAAATTAACAAGAGGTATAAATCTATGTTTATAGTTCTCATTCCTAAAGTGGACAATCCTCAGCGGGTTAATGATTTTCGTCCTATATCTCTGGTTGGTTGTCTTTACAAAATTTTGTCGAAAGTGCTTGCTAATCGCTTACGGATGGTTATGGGGAGTTTAATAGCAGAGACTCAGACGACTTTTGTAAAAGGTAGACAGATATTGGATGGTATCCTTATAGCCAATGAGGTGGTAGACGAGGCAAGAAAAACAAAAAAGGAATTAATGCTTTTTAAGGTTGATTTCGAAAAAGCTTATGACTCGGTGGATTGGGGGTATCTGGATGCAGTTATGAGAAAGATGTCGTTTCCGGTGTTATGGAGAAAGTGGATGAGAGAGTGCGTAACAACAGCAACAGCTTCGGTTCTAGTGAACGGTAGTCCTACAGATGAGTTTTCTTTGAAGAGGGGGCTACGTCAAGGCGATCCTCTTTCGCCTTTTCTTTTCCTTTTGGCGGCTGAGGGGCTGAATGTCATGATGAAAGCGATGGTGGACAATAATTTATTCACTGGATATGGGGTAGGAAACGCAAATTTAACGGTGGTCTCTCATCTTCAGTTCGCCGACGACACGTTATTAGTTGGTGTCAAGAGTTGGACCAATGTGCGTGTTTTACGTGCGGTTTTGTATTTGTTTGCGGCAATGTCTGAATTAAAGGTTAATTTTCACAAAAGTCTGCTGGTTGGTGTTAATATTTCAGATTCTTGGTTAAATGAGGCTGCGTCGTTACTGAATTGCAAGGTTGGGAAAGTTCCGTTTATGTATCTGGGTTTATCGATTGGGGGTGATCCTAGAAGATTGGTATTTTGGGAACCTGTTTTGAATATCATTAAATCTAGATTGACGAGATGGCACAGTCGTTTTCTCTCCTTTGGTGGTCGATTGGTTCTACTTAAATCTGTCCTGTCAACACTGCCTGTCTATGCCCTTTCTTTCTTCAAAGCTCCGTCAGGTATAATCTCTTCCATTGATTCTATGTTTAAATTTTTTTTTTTTTGGGAGGGAGTGAGGATAACAGGAAAATATCCTGGATTGCTTGGAGCTCTGTTTGTTTACGTAAAGAGGATGGGGGTTTGGGGGTGAGGAAGCTGAATGAATTTAATATTGCTTTGTTAGGCAAATGGTGTTGGAGGTTGTTGGGGGATAGAGGAGGTTTGTGGTATAGAGTTTTGGCGGCGAGGTACGGTGAGGTGGTTGGGCGGTTGGAGGTTGGGGGCCGGAGTGTTTCTATTTGGTGGAGAGAGTTAGTGAAGATTAGGGACGGAGTAGGAAGTGAGGGTGGGAGTTGGTTTGCTGATAGGGTGGCTAGTAAGGTAGGGTCAGGAACAAACACTTTATTTTGGCAGGATAGGTGGTTAGGAGATGTTCCTTTTTGTCGACGGTTTAGTCGCTTGTTTGATTTATCGATATATAAGTCATGCACAGTGGCTGAGATGTTTTATCTAGGTTGGGAGGAAGGTGGAGCGGCGTGGAGGTGTTGGAGACGGTTGTGGGATTGGGAGGAGGAGTTGATAGGCGAGTGTTGTCGTTTACTTGATAATTTTGTTTTGCAGAGTGATGTTTCTGACAGGTGGCAGTGGCTCCCCGACACTGCGGGCGGTTATACCGCGCGCGGAGCCTATAATATTCTAACAGAACAGGCGCATTTGATAGGTGAAGGCATAGGAGAACTTGTTTGGCATAAACAGGTACCCTTGAAGGTTTCTATTCTAGCCTGGAGGTTACTGCTGGACAGGTTACCAACCAAAAATAATCTTCTCAGACGTGGCATTATACAACCCACGACCAAGTTTTGTGTCACGGCTTGTGAAAACGATGAAACGACTTCTCATTTGTTCTTGCATTGTAATACTTTTGGTGCTTTATGGCAGCACATTCGACATTGGCTAGGTGTGTATGGAGCTGATCCGTATACTATTTATGATCACTTTTTGCAGTTTACATATGCTCTAGGGCCATCCCGGACACGAAGATCTTTTATGCAGCTTCTTTGGTTATTAGCAGTTTGGATTTTATGGACTGAACGAAATAACATACTATTCAATAACGTCCAAAATTCCATGTTAGTCTGGATGGAAAAGGTCAAGTTTATGTCGTTGTGGTGGCTTAAAGCCAATAACGCTGTTTTGGTTTTAGGTACTCAAAGGTGGTGGTCAGACCCGTTACTTTGTTTGGGCATTGACTGACACCTGTTTTTGACTTTGCACAGAGACATCTTGTATTTTGCTGGGGCGACCTCTTTAGCACACCTTATGCTAAAGGGGAATTGCTGCCATTGTTAATATAATCCATTTTTGATTCTTCAAAAAAAAAAAATTATAATACATCATTATTATCTTTTCACTTCATATATTCACGTTTTTTTTTTCTTTCTGAAAATGAGTCCCTAAATGGTGACGCTGGGACATATAGTACATAATTGCATGCGTGGGATACAAGCTTGAACTCTTTGAAAGATATGAAATTGAGAAATGGTCACAACTTACAAGTGATTATGTAATCCGAATTCTATACCCAGAAATTTTCGGATTATATAATCCGAAAATCCTTTTTACCAGAATTTTAAATATAGTTTGGTTTATTTTATATTATTTAGATGTCAAAATCATAAAATAAATGCAAAAATAAAAGAACAAAATGATACACATAAAATCTCATTTTATTATTATATCAATACATTTACAATAAAGTTGAAGCTTAAAGCTCATTACATAGAATTATTAAAACACCTAAAGCTAATTTATTAGCGGGGTAAAACTAAATATGTAGCACAAGAAGATGTGGGGGCTGAGGTAAGGTTTGTTCCTTTCAATGGAGAAAGACACCTTGATTGTCAATCTTACACCAAATCAACCCAACCTTGTACCCAGACAGACCGTGCTTCTTTGCAGCGCGTTGTCTTCCCCATTGACCGTTCATACAATCCCTGAGTTTCCAAAGTAGCATCTTTTTATGAAAGGCCACCGATGGAATAACATTTTTGTAGAAGGAAGAGGAGGAGAGAGTGTGAGATGATTGTGTGAGAAATAGTGAAAATTTGGAGGCTATTTATAGGAAAAAGTTGTGCATAGAGTGTAACTTTCCATAATGGTGAGTTAAAAAACGTGTTTCAATTAATGCTGGTAAAAACCTTCGAAAACGTGTTTTATGTGGTGCAGACCACCAACCAAAGAAACCGACTTGGTTCGGATTAATATAATCCGATGTCCTTCCATGGGTTTTCAGATTATGTAATCTGAATTTATTCGACACTTAAAAAAATGAAGGATACGGTGTACTTTATGTAAGTTGAGGGACATTTCAGATTATATAATCCGAAACATGTTTTTTTTTCCTATGGTCTACATTGCACCGACAATTTCTGTGGTCCAGGACGCCCAAAGACCTCTATAAATAAGTGTCCTTGTTTTCATAACCAGAAACCACACCAAAAAAAAAAACATGGAAAACTCTGTCTTTCATCCGAACACCAAGCTAGTTGCAGTTTACTACAACGGGGGAAAACCACCCCATCTGTTTAGGATTCCCACTGATATTACCCTCTCTGGGTTGAAGGGTCAGCTGAATCAAATCAACCTCGAACTTAACTACAGAGACACACGGAGGGTCGATGGTGTTGAGTCTCGACGTCCATCGACCGACTCAGCCGGGAGTGTGCGGTTCAGCCAGATGAAGCTCATGAACGACGACGTGAGAACCATGTTCTTGATCTTTGGTCAGAACAGTACTAGAGGGTCGATCGAGTTGGGCGCTTTGTTGATCAGATCTGTTGAACATATTCAACAAAGTTCGATCCGGCCTAGGAACTACTGAAGAGATCAGGGCACTAATAGACGCACCACATGAAGACATTAATTTAGATGATATGTGATTATGTGCTATGTTTTATTTAATTACGTGTTTTATGTTGTTTTTATTATGTGTTTTATGTTATTTTTATTACGTGTTAGTAATATGTTGCTAAATTAAGTTGTTGAAAATATTCGTTATGTTAAACTATATGCCAAAGATGTTCATTTAAACGCTAAAATAATCCGAATTCAACTCAATTTAACTAGGGTGTAAGTGAATTCGGATTATATAATATGAATTCCTTCAGCATTGGATTCTTTTGTATAGTTCACATTGCACCGACAGTTTTTGTGGTCCACAACGTCCAAAAATCTCTATAAATAAGTGTTTCCCGATTTTCATTATCATTTCCAGCAAAACACACAAACAAACCAAAAAAATAATGGAAATTTTTGTCATTGTGCTGAGGATCTTTCTCATGGTGTCGCAAATATATATCTCTCTATTTGACAGCATGATGAAGATCTTCAACATGTTGTCAAAATTATATAGATAGATAGATACAAAGAGGTTATAACTCTTTATTTGTCAAAAATACCAAGAGGTTGCTATGAGGTAGATCTTGGTGCCTTGGCGATATAAATATCTCAGTTGGCAAGGCAGCATGATCTAACTCAAAACAATCCTCTTGAAACACCTTGTCATTCATCGTTATGTTGCAGATCTGAATCCGGAAAGGTTTTTATGAACTCGATCCAGTTGGTCTGCCGGTAGAAATATGTCAGTAGGCAGGCCAGCTGGATCGAGTTCAAAAGCACCTTTTCGAACACCATCCTAGATGTCATACCCCAATTTTTGACCTAAAGTCTCACATTCATACGCCGTCTGACCCTAAATAGTCTATGACATTTCAAAGGAATTTTCGGCAAAGAGGTATTTTAAAATACCGCATTTTTTGTTCAGATTCGAGCCCTCTTCTCTTTTTATTTTTAGTTTTTTTTAGTTACTTTTATCTTTTAATTTCCATATTTTATTAATTTTTTAATTTTAATTTCAATTTTGATTTTTATTTATTTTACTTTGTTTTTTGTTTTATTTGTTATTAGGTTTTATTTTATTATTTCTCAATAATGTCCAATAAGTCCAAAAATAAAATGCCCAAGGTCCAATTTTTTTTATATCTCAAATGCGCCACCATTAGTGTGGCCAAATTACTCTCATGTCAACTTTCACATTCCAAAACCTTCAATCACATTCAATCTCATCAATTCCATTAAACAACTTTCCCTTTTTTTTAAACTCATACTTGACTCCTCACCTATAAAATAGAGCTCACATTCCACACAAATTCACACACCAAAAGTTCTCTTGAGTTGTTAAAGAACTTTTCTCTCTTCTCCCTCATTTAGCTTGTGTTGACTAGCTATTCTTTTCTTCTCTCTCTTTTTATGTCCCTTCGGAATTTTGTCCCTTAGGTAATTTTGTCCCTTTGGTTGTCCCTTTCTTTTATTTCTTTTATTTTCTTGCATTTTATTTCTGTTTAGTATTTTTGCATTTCATTTTATTTCTATGTAGCATTTTAATTTTTGTCATTTATTTTCCGGCAATTAGAATGTATTTAGGACCAATATAAATATAAATGAGAAAAATTATGCACGTGTCTTTTTATTTATTTATTTATTCTACTTTATGTATTAAAAAAATGCAAAAAAATATATATTAGATTAAGGGATTTTGTGGTGATGCAATGTCACTACGAAATTCTCGCACTTTTATTTTTATTGTCATGTTAGCTTTACTTTTATGTTTTAATTAATATTCAAAAACAACAAAAACATGCAAATAACCAAAATTCACAAAAAAATATTTTCATAACAAACCTTGATTCAAAATCAAGTGATTCCCTTTTTATTTTTCTCTTTCTTAATTAAATTGCAATTAACTTTAATTATACCTTGAGTCTTCTTTCTTTTAATATTAAAAACACAAACCAATTCTATTCTACCACTTGGCTTTTTATTTTAAAACTTTTTCAAAATTAATAAAAAACACAAAACCAATCAAACGGTAATGTCTACCCCGAACTACGAGGTTTTGATCCCTCACGGGTACGTAGGCAAATGACTTGTCCTTCCAAATCAACTAAAATCAATTTTCTTTTTCTTTTTTTAACTCACCATTCGATTCTATTTTCTTTTCTTTAAAAGCAAGCAAGTTATAGCATGAAAAATAAATAAAATCAAGAGGTTTCCATAGAGTACTATGGATATTTAGGGTGCTAACACCTTCCCTAAATATAACTAACCCCCCCGAACCCTTAATCTTTTAAAAAAGTGGTAATTTAGAACTTTTTTCCCCTTTCTTTTGAAAATTAAAAGTTCAGTCGTGAAATAAGGCTAGTGAGTCTATGCTAATCAAATAGTTTGACCTCCGAAAAATGACGCAACACTAGAATATTATGCTGTTTATGTTGTTTTAAGTTGCTTACTTATTTTTTTATGCATTTTTTAATTATTTTCAATGTCATCTTCCATCAAAACCCTCCAATAAGCAAAGTCTGGTGCTATTCGGATTATATAATATGATTTTTTTTAGTGATTTTCTAATTATGTAATCCGAAAACCCTCATTTTTTTTGGACGGTGGGGTTTCACCATAGGTTTGGCCGGTTAGTGAAGTGTTTAATGCATTTTTGAACGGTTGGACGGTGGAACAAGTTTTATTTGACTGTACTTATGATCTATGACTGATTTAAGGCTATAAATAGGCCTACATCTTCAACAAATTCCTTCGTTCTTCACTTCACATCTTTTCTTACATTTTCTTCAATATTTTTTAGTTTTATAGGAGTGTTTATGGTGTCATGGTCATTGTTGACCGTTCATATACTCCCTGCAATTGCATTGCAGCTTATGCGGGGATTATAAAACGGTCAACATAGACCTTTGACATCAATGAAAACACAAAAAATCATAGTTCGTAAGTTTTCGGATTTTAAATTTCGAAAAATGCTAACAATCTGGTTTAGATTATATAATCTGAACCAGGGGTATTTATGGCATTTTTGCATGGCGCATGAAAATGCAGCAGGGTGGAAAAAGTAATAGTCTAACAAGTGTGTACATCCTGATTAAGAAACAAGGCCATCAATGAAAGAGATTAGTGATATGGGACTGATGGAGCAATTCCCAAAAATTATTACTTTTCACACCCTACCCGTTTTTCGCGTATCTTTTTTTTTTTTACAAAAATGCCCATGTAATTTTTGGATTATATAATCTAAATTGAATTTTTCGTTTGTTTTAAGGTGGAAAAATGATAGTTTCGTCAATTCAGATTTTATAATCCGAATATCCCAAAAAATAGGGTATGTTCCTTGCTTTTTTCGAATTATAGAATTCAAACACCCCCTAAACACCCTTATTTAGGGGAAAAACAATTCGGATTATATAATCCAAACTATATCAACATAAATTTTGAGTCTGTTTGTAACATGGATAACCAGTTTAAGGACTATATTAATATCCCTAACTCGTATCCTTCTATTAGGTCATTGTTAGCCGTTCTTAGCCAAAAATCCAGTTTTCAGCTTACTTGATTAGATTGCTCCGAATCTTTTCCAGAAAATCAGAAGAAAAAATATCAAGGATCAAGACTCCCTTAGAAGGGACTTTTTTATGGTACTCCGTCCCTCAAAATCCAAAATTTCAACGTTTAGACCCATTTTTTTTTTTAAAATTTGTAATATTCTCAGAAAAATCCGAAAAATTATGCATTAGTTTTATTTGATTTTGAGAATTTTTTTGGTGGTATTTTTATATATTTTTTATTTTATTTGACACTTTTTATCAATTTTTTACTTTATTTTTTTGTTGTATTTATATGCAAAATTTACAACTGCTGAAATGAGAGATTCTGATTGCTGCTTATGTATAAGCATATTTCAGATTATATAATCCGAACACGTCCAAACTAGTTTTGAATTATATAATCCGAACACATCCAAAATAGTTTCGGGTTATAAAATCCAAAATGTCATGGACATTTTTGTAAAAAAAATAAAGCTTGTAAGAAGGTAATAGGGTGGGAAAAGTAATGCCCATTCCAAAATCATCCCCTCTTTGGTGGGCTGAAATAGAAATTATGTCTTGAGACATAGATTTAATTCTTATACTATATTTGTGTTAAAAGTTTTACATGGTCAATTAATCATAATTGTTAGATTGTTAAAAATGGTTGACTTTAAATATAACTACTTCTTTGTTTTTTTTTTTGAAAGAAAATATAACTACTTCTAAAGTACCACTTATGATTAGTTGTGATATGCTAACAATGTAAACCTTTTTACACCGACAATATCAAAGTTAAACTCTTCATTTCATGCCATAGTTTGTCTCAGTAAAGTAAATGATTTTTATAAGCATGTGAGCAATGAAGAGTGCTAAGTATATATGACTATCTTTTTATGCTTTTCTGCATGAACTTTGTTTTTATTTGATGTGGAAACTGCTATGTTTTTGTCATTTTAAGACATAGTCAAGACATCAATGAAATGTTATTTAATCCTAGATTCCTAAAACACTCACTGTTAATTTTTAAGATTAGATAAAGATTGGAGATTGAGTCAGAGAAGAAAAGCAAAAACGAAAAAGAATAAAAAATGAAAAAAGAAAAATATCAATCTTATTTTTTTTTTTGACATTTTTTAGTGTACCTTATGTACCATGTGCTGTGGAGCAAGAACAAACAACAAATATAAATTTTAAAACAAACATGTGAATTTTCTAGTTCATTGTTCTAGTTTTCAAATTAAGGAAATCTTAGAACAGATTATTTGTTCTTTCTTCCATCTTTGGATGAAAACAAAACACATGAAAAATAACCAGTAATGCTATATAGCACCGCTTTTTTCCGACAAGTTACACGGATGCTGACTTGTCTTCCTTTCCGAGAAACAAAAAAAAACGGTTATCTAGATGATTTGGTAGAAATCATGCGGTATGACATGTCAAACAGTCGATGAAAATGTTTTATCAGTACTTGCGAGTTACTGGTTCGTGACATAAAGCATCTGCGAAAATAAATTATGCATTGTAGGAAACCAGAGGTATGAATCTCTTTATAATCATGTAATGTAACTGTACAAGAGGATGTGTAAAGAGTGCAAGACTAATTAGGTGAATATGGTTCACAACTCACAAGATTCCACATCATATATACCAAATGTATATACATACTGTTGTGAAAATCTTCTGTTTTACACATGAATCATCCTCCATATTTGATACCATAAACACAAGTAAATTTCTATTATCCATCTTTCTTCTGATTCATCCAATGTATAGCTTCTTGAGTTTTGTTTTAAGATCAAAAGTTCAGCTTTTGTATCCTTTGACATAAATCAAGTGTGGCTGCATGGGTTGGATCTAAACAAAGAGCAGCTTGACAATCTTTAAGAGCGGAAGATAGATCTCCCATTGACTCGTAAAACGCGGCTCGCAGATGAAGCATTTGAAGATCAGGCTTGAATTTTATAGCCTTAGTGAGTTCTTCTACTGCTTCTGTTTCTTTTTGTTCATCCATCAGCACTAGTCATATATGCAAGACTTCATGTCAGTATAATAATCGCTTATTTCAAAGGTAGCGTATGACTTGAAGAAATCACATCATCATGTGAGAGACTATTTGGATTGGATTATTTGAGCTTATCTACTGTCATAAGCAGTTGTAAGACTTTCTGGGAGAGGTTTTAGAAACCACTTACAACATGTTCATAAGCTGTTTTCAGCTTATTTCCATAAAATTTTCAAGATAGCTTATTAAAACAGCTTATACCTTACACGAAAACAGTTGAACCTTCTTTTATATTTTGTTGTAGAAATAGAAGTTATATGATAAACGATTATTTTATAAGGCTTTAATCAATGTGCAGATAGGAGAGTGTCTAGTAAATGAAGTACCTGCTGCCCTGTATCTATAAGGGTATGTCCTTAAAGGATCAAGGTGTGTTGCAACATCAAGATCAGCCTTCGCCATCTCACGATCACAGTATTCTGATCGTTTCTCATATGCCGAGGCATTACTTTCCGCTTTCTCAATCAGCATTGTCATCTCATCGTATGCAGCCTTTCGTTGATTTTTCTGATGATAAACACGCGCCAGACCTTGATGAGCTCTTGTGTGCCTAATTGCAAGTGCATTGTTGTAGCATTCCTTTGCAAGTTCTATTTTACCACAATCCACATAAATACTCCCCATGTTATTCAATGCCTGCAAAATATTGCACAAGACAATAAATAACAACAGACAACATTTCAATGCAATAGTGTTAGCTTGAGATATATTACTAACTTGTCCTTTGCGAAGTCCGTCTGAAGGACATTTAAGTGCTTCTTTCAAAAGCTGAATAACATAAGAAGAAGATTCAGGATCAAGATTTGTATCTGCTAACACATATGCTTTTAGGAAAAAGGCTTCAAATGATTTCTGAATTTCAATGGATTTGTCAGCCCTTGTAACAGCCTCGTCACGATAGCCAGTATCGTATAGAATCCATCCTTCATAAATTAGCCTCTCCTGCATTGAGGTGGAATGGTTTCTTGCCAGCCGCAAACTGCGCATTGCAGCCTTTTGACAGTTTAATCTGAGCAGCATAAGCGCATCTTTAGTAAATAAATCAAATTTGAACCAATTGTATTTACTAACACGCGCAACGTGTGAGTTTGCATCTAGTCAAAATATACGAATAATTGACACAGATGCCAGACATGATACTCACACATAGACACTTATAATAGTTTAAGAAAATAAAAGTCTATGAATAAACCACATGTGTCAGAATCGTGTCGATGTCAGACACTAAACACGCATTCAATATGAAGTGTCAGTGCTACTGCTACATATATAGGTCAAAATTGAAAGATTAGGACAAAGAGATACTTTCGAGATAGTTCTAAAGATGCTTACCTCAAGAGGAGTAGAGACAGACGAAACTCTAGCAGGCTCTTTCCAGGCTCATTCTCTAGCATCTGATGTATAATAGCCAAAGAACCAACATCATCAACGGAAGACCATTGTTGGTATAATTGCATCCAACAATCAGCCTGATTCTTCTTCTGAATTCTACTTTGAAGAATTTGAACCAAACATTCACCTTTGATCCTCCCATGTAAAGTTATGTAATTAGCCTCTATGGTTAACAAAGCTCTAATATCTCTTATAGCACTATCATAATCATCTAATGCAATATACAACCAAGCCCTCAACTCTAAACAATCAGGTGAAAGCTTAAATCCTAGAAACTTATCTAACTCCATAATCCCTTCCTTTATTTGCTTCTCCTCGACTTTCTCCAATGCTCTATATTTATACGGAAATGAAAGTGAAGGATCGAGTTGAGTTGCAAAATCCAAATCAAAACCTTTTTCTCTTCCCATATTGTACAATGCTCTCTCTTGATACATCCAACCGACTGGTTTATACTCGAATATGAGTGAACTAATTAACTTATAAGCCGAATATGGTTGACCTTGTTTATGCTTTGTTCTAGCCACACCTGCTATGGAATAAACATGGCCTAATTCAACTGCTTCATCGAAGCAATGTTGAGCTTCTTTATACTCTCTTCTTTCAAGAAACACACACCCTAATTGATGCAATGCAAGACTCTTCTGCCATTTCTCTGCAGCACACTCTTTCATTCTCTCCAACAACATCGCTGTTGTTTTCGATACCATGCTTTCTTCCATTGCCACCTGACTGAGAAAATAGTACAACAAGAAAGTAGCACACCCTAAATTTTCCAACTTTTCCTTTGACTCAAAACTACATAAGAAATTTATCACCTTTGAATTATGAAGCGAATTCGGAAGCTCCCTGAGAAAAATTTGCAAGCAAGAAACTACAAGAAGTTTTGCACTTTCTTCCAATCCATACTCAATAAGTATCAATGCATCTTCAACATTTCCAACAATTGAAGCCAAATGAGAATCACAAGAAGATTTCATCTCCTCACAACAAAACCTATTGGCAAATGACAGAAGCTCTAAAACAGTATTGGGACAAAAAAGATCCAATCTTTTTGTTCTGCTGTAAACTTCAACTGCTTTCATTCCTTCTGAACATAATCCATTACCTGAAAAATCAATTTTCCACATTTTGGATTCTAGAAATCCACCACAAAGCATTGCATTCAATGGTTCTGAAAGTGAAGCAATTCTCCTTCTAACACACTTGATTTCTTCATTCCCAACACAAAACAAAACATCACTTTCCTCATCAGACAAACAAACACACTCATCATTATCAAAATTTTCATGCTTTTTCTCTTCTTGAGTACACTTGCAGTGATCATTAATTGAAAAAGGACTAAACCCATTTTCCAAATTCATCTTTGGACATTCAAGAACATTATAACCACCACAATCCATTGAACAAACACCAACAAGTTCATCATCCCTTCTTTCAAACCTCAACCATGCAGACAACACAACCTTTGACATCACATCTTCCGCGTTCTGCCGCGCATTTCTAAGACATCTTCTGAGTAGCTTCTGGTCTCCAAGACCATACAAAACAGAGAAAAGTTCAACAAAAAGTGTCACTTTCTCAGACTGTGAAGAGCAAAACTCAATCCGTTGATAGAGTTCTGCTAAAGTCTCTACAAGGTTGATTGGTTTAAGGTAAGGTTCTATAGATGGTTCAATAGTGTCAGTTGAAGGTAACTGAAGAGAAACAAGATTTGCAAATTCTGAGGTTTTTGTGTTACTGTTGTTGAATTTTGATTTTGACCAAGACAATATTGTTCTGTGTCTGTTAAGGTTGTGAGGTTTGGTTTTGCTATCACCATTAATTTCAGATGAAGAACTAAGAGCATGAACTTGAATACTCTTAAAACGTTCAACAATCTTCAAACTACGCATTTTTTTTGATGAATTTAACCACTTTTCTAACAACCCTTTGAGCTAAAGTGTTGAACTTTGAATGAAAATAAACTTAAGGTGTGAAATATGAACCTTTGAGAAAAGGGTTTTCATTTTGACATTTAGTAACAGTTTCAAGCTTGTTACTGAAAAAAGAAAGAAAAAATACTTTTTTTTTCTTCTCTTTCTAGCAATAAAAGTGCTTTTACAGGAATAATGATGAATGATCTGAACTTGGCATCTTCTTTTTTAGCTAAAAAAGTGAAGAATATTTCAAGCTTTAAGATAATGTAATAATAGTATGTTTTTGGAATCAAAGAATGATATGAAAAATTGGTGTATCTAAGAAGCATATAAATCAAGTAACAATTATGAAGCTAGTAGTGTTTGTAACTTGTATAACTGATCAGGTGAACCTGCTATGCTCAGAAAGTGGCACTAACAAATCCATTAGAGAGAGAGAGAGAGAGAGAGAGAGAGAGAGAGATTGTTCAAAAAGAACCACTCCAATTTAGGACATGAGCATGCTAATTTGGTCAACTACTAGTTTCATTTTTATTTTATGTTAATTTAACTTTTTTGATGTATTGAAAGGAGGGCTAAGAGATTAATTAATTGTTTTGGCATCAAATCAAATCAAAGTAAGAGGCAACTTTACCTTAATTAATTAGAAAGATTCAGTTAACTTGCAATGCATTTGGAGTGAGGTGGAATTGTGAAGCAAAGGTGCACTAAGGTGGAGTGAGTTGTGTAACCAATCCAATTATTATTTTTATGTTAAGAGGTCTTATCAACACCAAACAGAACATTTTAATTTAATGGGTTAAATACGTGATTGATCCCTGCAAATAGGGCTCGCTTAAAATTTCGTCCTGCAATCGCTAATCCTTTTTTTTTGCCTTTGCAAAGTTTAATCAGTTAAAAATTCGTCCCTTGAACCAGTTAATGACTGCCACGGCATCAAATTAACAAAATGGTATGAGAATTGACGAAAATACCCCTGACTTTTTTTTTTTTTTGTTTTTTTTCCTTCAAAAAAAATTCAGTTTTTTCCCGAATTTTTTTTTACGATTTTTTCCCGAAAATTTTTCAGTTTTAATTTTAAGAGTTTTTTCCGAAATTTTTTTTGACTTTTAATTATATTTTTCAGATTTTTTTAATTTAAAAAGAATTTTCAAAATTTTGGAATTTTTTTTTGAAGGAAAAAAAAATTAGCCCAGGGGTATTTTGGTAAATTCCCATGCCGTTATGGTAATTTTGATGACGTGGCAGTCATTAACTGGGTCAAGGGACGAATTTTTAACTGATTAAACTTTGCAGGGGCAAAAAAAAAGGATTAGCGATTGCAGGGACGAAATTTTAAGCGAGCCCTATTTGTAGGGACGAATCACATATTAAACCCTAATTTAATTAACATTTCCCCTTCTCCCTCTCCACTCTCCAAAATAACAACAACAATAATAATTTTATTTTTTTGAACTTAGCTCAGTTGATAAAGACATTGTATTATATATATATATATATATATATATATATATATATATATATATATATATATATATATATATATATATATATATATATATAGATGTCGGAGTTCAAACGCCGGACAACCCCACTTAATAATGTGAATTTCTAACCAATAAGCTACCAAATTTTTTTTTTCTATATCTAAATTATAAGTGGTTTGATCATATCACACAAATTAATAAATATAATTTTGTATAGGAAAGAGAAACTATGAGTCTTTTTACAAAATTATTCTTCATTAATGATATTCGAAAAATAAGTTAAAGAATTGAAAGAAAAAATAATAATAAATAGCTAAAGATATGATAAGAAATGAAGATTAATGTTTTATTGATATTGTATAACGACTTATAATTTAAAACAATTTGTTTTTCTTAAAGCGATTTATAATTTGAAACAGAGAAAATAGATTTTATTTTTCTAACTTGAATGGATTGTGATGGCAATCCCCTACAAATCACCTCCATTAATGTAAAATAAGATGCATCATATTAGAAATTTGACAAATCAATTTTAAGCATTTGATTATTGTGAATATGTTCAAGATCTTGTTACTTTAATTTTTTTTTTACTTGAATGAAATTCATTTATGAAAATTTCACTACTGTTTACCCTGTTTTCCCAACAAATTCAATTAAGAAATTGTCCAATGGTAATCATCACTTTCACCATAAATTATTTGGTCCATATTGGTTGAATGTCCAAGTCATACGTGGCTCTTTCTATTTCTTGAGGTAGAAAAGGTGTAGTGTATGGTGTGTTTTATGAATGCTTTTCATTCTATAGTTCAGTGAACTATTATCTAGTCTTTTGTACATCATATATGATCCAAATACATACCATAATAATATTTTGAGTTTGATTGGTATGCAATATAAAAAAGTAGTTGAGATATTTTGCAAATTAATACAACAAAATAGTTATACAAACATTTGCCTTCAAAAAAGGTTACTCAAACATTTTTACACTAACAAGACATATCGACCAAAGTTGTGTACTAATAGTCCTTTTATAATATTCATTAAAGTTGTACTGCAAAGTTGGCACATTAAGACCAACCATTGATATAAATTAAATTCTAACATTATTCGAATTAAAAACGGCACTAAGTGTCAAATGCACATGAATTAGAGAGGATATGCATGAACAAGTCTTAATCAAGTAGTAAAAAACACAAAATCTGAACAAATAAGCCAGGTCAGATTCCTAATTATTGATGGGTTAGGACAGTAGATCTGCAACGTGTTTGTATAATTATAATTATAAATAAATTATAATAACTCAAAACATCACGAACCATCTATGGTGGCTCTTTATGCATAGAGATTCCATCAATTATTGGATATGTGTGTGTATGATGCATGTACAAAATAATAATAATGGTCATAATAATAATCATAATAATATATGTGCATCAACACAAGTTGGAGTTTATGTTAGAGGAATATATACCTATATCAAAAAAGCAAAATGAAGAGAAAAAGGATCACACATTGTAGATCACTATGTGGCACTACTGAAGCATGTTCTTCTATAATACTGTACCCACCAGGAACACATAACAGCAACTTGTGCAAAAAGACTCAGCTAAGCTTTAACAATACTATTCCTTGAATCTATCCCAATCCTTATAGTTGCTGATTCCTTGTGTGATTTGATAAAAGGCATCATTTTTTGTGTACACAAATCAAGTCTTTTTTGTGTTCTTAGTCAATGGATCTATATATTCTATACTCTCAAGGAAACACAAAGTCTCTCTAGTCAATGAATTTACACCATTGAATTAATCATGATTTAATTTGTATATTTATCTTTTTCTTTAAACAACAAAATGAAGATTTATTAGTGAAAAATGAGAAAATAAAAGAAAGGAAATAAAAAACTAAAGAACAAAAATATGGGAGGACAAAAACAATACTCATACTAAAGAAATTTAAGACCACCTTTAACTTGAGAATAGTCATTAAAGAAAGTTTCATGCGTTATCTCGTTTTAAACCTTTCTGATTTAAATGTAACCACGTAAAATTCATCATTAGCACTCATGTTATCAATTGAGACAAAGTCATTATTTAAACCAATTTTATGCCTACATTCCAAATATCGGTAAGAATTATCATATCATGAACAAAATTGAGATTTGAAATTACAACAACGTGAATTGAACCCATGGACTTTGTTGCACTGCATATAAAAATAATCTTTAACCTCATCTAACAATGCACTTTAGTTTTCTTGACTAAGTTTGGATTAAAATCTTGAGTCTAAAACAATAATCACAAAAAAATCATCTTGAGACTCTCCATATGTGACAATATATAATCCAAACACTTTGTAAATCTTTCTACTATTTTCATAGAATCTTTTATCAAGTGAAGCAATTCTCCACTTGCCTAGACGATTCCATAGTTTCAATAATTTCACATGAAGAATAGGTAACATGACTGGCACGTCCCTTGGACAATGTAATCCGACCATGAAAGCATGAAGGATGTTTTTGTAACTAGCTATACTTTGTTTATATCCTATCTTTGGTATCTTAATGGGAAAAGTCCTTTTGACAAGATTTTGGTGACTGATTAATAAGCAGCTATAAGGGAAACAATTTTGGAGTACCATATGTGAGATGCAACTTATTACTCCCTGTCACAAAATAATAGTCTATCATAGTTGTTTAATGTTTGTGTACGATTTGTAAAGAAATTATTAATTTTGTTGATTTAAATGATAAAGTTAATATCATTTACTAAAATATTTTTATCAATTGTAGTTATAGTGAAGTAATTAAGTTCGATGAAATTCAATAAATAATGGTATAATAGTGAAAAAAAATTATAAATAATACATCGATATTTTAAAATGATAATTATTTTGAGACAGAAGAAGTGATGTTTTATGGGACTAATCATCAATATTTTTTCATAAAAATTAGTGATTATGTTAGTTTTTGAGATCGAATCCATGACTTTCAAACTTATCCAATGTTCTTAACTTACAAATGGAGATACTAATCCAAACTCAATTACAACTAAAAAAAATCTAAATTTGTTGAACTCAAATATACGCAAGCAAATCTCTAAGTTTAGATGAATAATTAACTAATAGTATGATTTATTTTGTAGAATGTGGAATAAATGTTGTTCAACCGAACATTGTTGTATTGTAGTGATTCTGACAAACTCTGTAGGGGTCAGGGGATCCAAGATTACAAATTAACTAGTGTCATTTTTTTCTTCTTCTTTGGGGATGCGATTTTGTGCATCAATATTCAATATGTGGGGGATGCATAGTACAACATTCAATAGCATAGTACATCATCACGTGATGATTACAAGTGGACAAGTGGAGATATGGGGAAGTATTTCAGGTGACCGAGGATCATTTATTGGTTTTGAGAGGACTTTTAATCCATTAATTTCATCACATCAATTTTGTGATCATGTTTGCTTATGAATTCTGTGGGGATGCAATTTAGTTTCCTTTCTAGGCAATTGTAAAATAAATGGCCAGAATTGGTAATAAAAAATAAAAAATGAATGCATCGAAGAAATGTCAAGGAAATTGGAATGGATTATCTCATGTAAAATATGGGAAGAAATGTAATTTCATGATAGGATGATGATTCCTATCGTAAACCCTTTTGAGTAAGGATCGAGTTCGGCTCCATAAGAAAGAGAAAATACAAAAGATAAATACATATCTTATTCGATTTTAATTATAAGAAAAAATTAGTTTTATAGATTCATTCAATAACTAAAATAGTTGATCTTTAGATAAAAAACATTAATTATTTAATAAATCTAAAAAATTAACTTTTACTTGTAATTGAGACCGGAAGGAGTAATGAAATTGTTTAAATGTTTTTCTTTATAGTGTGGTTAGCTCATATGCCATGCCAGTGATCTATTCCCAAGTGGTCAAAATCATTTACATTGCAATAACATATTAGAAATTGATTGTAACAGAAATCTGAACTTATGAATGCAAAATGTGATCTCAGGTTTATCTTCTAGACCTTTGGGTATTTTTCCTTTGACTATTACTTTTCTCATCCTATGATATTTTCAAGCACTTTGTAAAATTTTAAAAAATGTCTCTGGATTTTCGGATTATAAAATCCGAACACATCTAAACCGAGTTCGGATTTTATAATTCGAAATATGTTTATGTATACTCAGCAATCAAAATCTCTCATATTTCAGCAGTTTTGAATTTTGCTTTTAAAAACAACGAAAAAACAAAGTAAAAAAATGATAAAAACCTATCAAATAAAATCATAAAAATATAAAGGGTTAAATATGTTTTTGGTCCCTATAAATATACCAACTTTTCGTTTTAGTCCCTATAAAATTTTCAATCTTCACTTTTGGTCCCTCCTTTAATTTAAACTCACATGTAGAATTCATAATTTTGAAGAAAACATTGCAGAAAAATTCATAATATTATAAGAATCACTCCCAAAAAAATTTAGAATTTTTTTAACAAAAAATGAATTTAGTATGAATTTTTATATTTTTTACGGTTAAAAATTCATATTTAATTTATGTTTGGTTAAAAAAATCTAATTTTTTTTGGAAATATTTTTACAATATTCTACACATTTCTGTATAATTTCATTAAAAAAATACTAAAATTAAATTTAAAATAGGGACCAAAAGTAGTAATTGAAAATTTTATAGGGACTAAAAGTTGAAGGAAAATTTTAGGGGGACTAAAACGAAAAGTTGATATATTTATAGGGACCAAAAATATATTTAAATCAAATATAAAAATACCACCAAAAAATTCTAAAAATCAAATAAAATTAATGTTATTTTTTTCATATTTTTCTAAGAATATGAAAAATTTTAAAAAATATAATAAACAATGGGTCTAAACAATGGAATTTTGGATTTTGAGAGGCGGGGTCTGTAAGAATAGCTCGAATATCTTTTTTTGACTGGGAACAACTAACAATGACCTAAAACATAATGATGAGAGTTATGAAGATTAATATCGTCCTTAAATTGGTTACCCATGTTACAAACAGACACAAAATTTGTCCCAATTCAGATTATATATTCCGAACTGTTTTCCCCCTGAAAAAGGGTGTTTATGGGGTGTTCGGATTATATAATCCGAAAAAAGCAAGGAACACGCCCTATTTTTAAAAGTTTTTGGATTATAAAATCCGAATTTGTGAAAAACTATTTTTTTTCACCCCATAACAAAGAAAAACTCAGTTGGTATTCTAAAATCCGAAAAATTCAAGGGCGTTGTCGAAAAAAATAAGACACACGAGAAATGAGTAGAGTGGAAAAAGTAACAGGCGTTTCCTTATAGGGTACATGCTTTGTTTTTCTGGGCTTAAGGGATTCAGCGGGCCCAACAACCCTGTTAGTCTTGATAATGAGATTTGATCAAGGGAAACTTATGTTTTTCAAGTAAGAATGAATATTCCTAAAAAAAAAAAAAAAAGTAAGAATGAATATCTTTATTATTTGGAAGGTTAGTATGTTTTTAAGTATATATTTTGTCTTCAAAGTAAATTCTAATTTAAAGTTAGAATTTGAAGTTGACGGTGAAGTAAAAATAGTGTTCATAATACATATAACGGAATGAAAGTTGGATCTATTTTGCGTTTAAATTATAAATATATATATATATATATATATATATATATGTATATATATATATATATATGTATATATATATATATATATGTATATATATATATATATATGTATATATATATATATATATATGTATATATATATATATATATATATTTAGATACAAAAAGTATACATTCGTATCAACTCTTGAAGCATGAAAAATTCTTCAAGGATGTGAAGACTCTACTTGTATCTACACCGAGACCAATTCTTACTCTCAACCTTTGAGTAGTGGATTAATATATAATATTCTACTTAAAAATTTGCTCAACGTGTATCCACATCAAGACTGATTCTTAGTCTCAACCTTTTTCGTAATCAAAATATTCTACTTAAAAAAATTATATTTTGATTAATTAGATTCTCCAATCCAATCATCAAATAATAAAATTATTCTCTAGCAAGAACTAAAGCACTCGTTTGTGTGTGACCGACCTTATAGGTTCAATACTGAATCGGTGATAGATTAATCAAATTAATATATTAATCAAGGTAGACGTCTAGTAACACTCCTTAACGTACAGGTAGTATGAAATATTATTTTACTTTTAAGAACCATTTAGAACAATATATTATTTTTCTTCCGTCGTTACAACTCTTGTTAACTCTGGAGCATGGTACAATTTTCAAACTCTAATAAGTTAACATATATGACTTAAGAAACTCATTTTTTCTTCCATTCAATTTCCATGGCCATGGTTTTAATTTTATCATAGAGCTCAAACTCACTATCAAGATATGACGGATTCAATCTTGATTAATCATTAATTATACAAGTATTTGATTGTAGAGTAATCATTAATAAGAGAGTGAGTGTTAGACAGAGTGTTGAAAATATAGTATCCCAACATTACTCTTTAATCATAATCAATATCCTATCAACTACTTCCGTAAGGTATTAGGTGTTCAGAATCAAAATACAATAAATAATATGTTAATTACTATGACAATCTCATGTCAAAGAAAACCATTATATTCTTTCTTGAGAATTTTTCTATTGACATTTTAAGGTAATATCGACCATTATAAATTCTCAGTTGGGTCAATTCAATGATTGTAACACCCTACTTCTATTAAGCGGTAAAACGCGCGAATATATGAACATATTCTAGAAATAGATGTTACGTCATCAAACCAAACATACATGCATAATTATCATGTTACATCTCATAGCAGCGGATCACATATATAATCCATAAACAACTACAAATCTCAAGTAAAGATACAAAAATACATCCTCCGATCTCAGATACAATAATATCTCAATTCCAACTACATAGACAACAAAATCCAACATGCAAGAACTACCCTAGATCAGAGCCCTAATCTAGACACTTGCACATAAAAAGAGGAACTCCGCTCCTCGGCAACATCAAGCATATAGTCTAAGCATCCTGCACTCCATCTACCCGTCCATACAGAAAGGTAGGTGGTAACCACTGAGGGTTAGCATTACATCATCATAATCCATATAAGATTTAACAAGAACATTGAAATGAAGATATATTCAAGAACGAAGGATAACAAGTCATACATGTATTCACAAGTATTCACAGCACACACACATCATTCAATATCATCATTCCAAATTTGTATCAACAAGTGTATCATACACATCTCACAATTTCAACCATGTCAATTAACAATTAACAAGTTCAAACATCAAGTACAATTCAAATGTAATTCAATTCACCAACAATGTATGCAATAGCTCTAGGCTCATCTAGATGCATGCAGTACCATATCACCTCAAGGTCGTCACCTCCGATGCAACAAAAATATCGTAATCACCTCAATTGGATATAAAATCCACCACCATCAGTCATGAATGCATGAACATATGGCTCGACTACAATGCATATGTTCACACATACAAATCTCCTCAACATCACCAACATTTGATATGTATGTAATCAACAACAATTCACCATCACATAACATATATACAATCACCGACAACATTCATAATTCAATCCACATGTAGTTGTCACACACATACACCACCAATCATCTCCACATAATTTATATCAAATATCCACAAGAATTCACAAGACAAAGGATTCTTAAAGCCATTTTCAACAAAGCTCGTCTCTTAGATCACAACTTAAAATTAATCGAGCCTTTAAGCCAAAACCAAGTAAATAAGTTCCAATGCCTCAACTAAACATACCCCTAGGCCACATATGAGCGCAGTAGAGGATGCCTTGGCGTTTCACCGGTCAAGTGTGACGAAATCAATAAAAACCCAAAGTTTGTCTCACTTTATCTTTTTCCACAAAATTTCCATTTTCAAAGAAAAACAAGTTAGATTCACCACATCACAGTTTAAATACCTTAGTTGAACTCATAAAAATCAAGTTTCAAAGATTATAAACAGTCCACAAGGTTTGGGTCGACTTAGAACTAGTTATGCGGGATTTTTCGATAAAACTTTTCAAGAGTATTTTCCCCATAACTTGAAAACCAAAAACCATATCCAAGTCAAACCAAAGCCTCTAGAAAGCTAAAAATATTATCTACAATTTTCATGTTTATACCAAAAGTCAGTTCAAAACAAAAACGAGGGATAAAGGCACAAGAACGCAAAACAGGGAGTACTGACCTGTGCAGCTCGCCGTTGCGAGCAGGTCCACTCGCGAGGCGGGTGATCAGTTACTCGCCGTTGCGAGTAAGTTTACTCGCGAGGCGAGTTATGACAGTTCAGTCTCGGGAAAAACCTCATTTTCACCCCAAAACCCCAATTTTGACATCCCAAAGCTCAAACTCGATCCCAAAGTTTGTTTAAACTTTTCCAAACATGAAAAGACACTCAATTCCATATAAAATTTGCCCCAAAACATTCTCTTAACAAAAATCACCATTTGACCCATTTTTCATTAAAACTTCAAAAACAACACAAGGTCATAACAAACTCCACAATTATGATTACCCAAGGTTTTAATCATCAACAACAACATCTCTTAACAACAACAGCAACTAACCATCATGAATTCATCAATAATTCATCAACAACAACACCTCATATCATCATTTTTGGACAAAAATGCAAAGCACACATATAACCACAACTTAAGCATGTAGTTTCATCTTCAACAACTCAATTAACATTCAATTTGCATACCCAAACATTGCATCAAAACATAAGCACGAATTTACAATTAATTAGGTTCAATTCATCAATTTCACAAAATGGGTAGAAATGAAAAGTTATGAATTATGGTTGAATTCTAACCCTCTTACCTCTAGCACCAAGAATCTCTAACCCAAGCTTCAATTTAGCTCCTAGATGATGAATTCCTCTTCTAGCTCTAGCCTTCCTCTTCACTTCTTATCTCTTCTCTATCTTTATCTCTTCTCTTCTCAAATGAAAAATGTTGGTGAAAAACCCTAACTCTTTACTAACATTAGTTTATATAGGCTCACTTAATTGGGCTTATCTCACAAACCTTAATGGGCCTAACCCATTTCTATTCTAACCTCAAAAATGTTACTACTCACTTAACGGTAAAATATAACACTAACGGTCACTTAACGGTAAACTAAATAATTACCTCACTCTCCAACACTTAGTAAAATAAGAACTCTCACTAAGCACTAAAAATAACCTTCAGCAAAATTACAAAATTACCCTTGCTCTCAAAATGACCAAAATGCCCCTAAGTTCAAAATGACTAAAATACCCTTCTAACACCGAATTCTACAATTCCCAACCAAAAATACACACAGAGGCAAATAATCACACAAGAGCACATATAACACAATTAAGAATAATAAAAATAAATCTAATCGAAAAATCGGGCTGTTACAATGATCACATTGAAGGTGAGAAAAAACACAAGAAGGGGGGTTGAATTGTGTTTTTGGAAAATTCTTCGTTTCTCCTAAAAACTGAACACACTGATCAGAAGCTAAGTGAGACAGCTTCTGAAGTGATAATCAGAATCTAAATGCAGCGGAATAAATCAGAGAGAGAGAAGAAGAACGACACAAAGCAATTATACTGGTTCCTTCCACAATCCGGAAGTAGTCCAGTCCCCCTTGCACTTCCAAGGAGATTTCACTATGAGTAATATCTGATTACAAATGCTCAAGCACACAAGCAAGAGACTTCCAATGCTCAAGCACACAAGCAAGAGACTTCCTTTGCTCAAGAACACAATCAAGAGACTTCCTGCTCAAGCACAACTGCAAGAGACTTCCTAACTAAACAAAATTACACAGAAAATTGTTTAAGGTTGAACACTTGATATACAATCAGAGGTGCTCACAATACAAATCAGATACAGACTCAATGGACTTAAGAATTTCTAAGATATGACTTTGAGACACAGAAATTCTAAGTGAATGCAGAACAATTTCAGCAGAGGTTTGGTACTTGTGAAAATCTTTTTGAGTCTTTCGTTCAGCGTTCTTGCATTACCAATTCTCTAGGTCTTCACTCCTTTATATAGAGGTGTGAAAGAGACGTTGTGAAATTGCCAGCACACCAAAGAGTCGTTGTTGAAGCTTGATCTTTCACCAATGATCTTTTGCCTGATTTGGTTGTTGTCCTATGAAGAACCAATTTGAAATCCATTCCTTATCCAAAGGAACATCTATGCAGGCGAGACCGTATTCTGGAGCTGTTTTCTTGTCTTGAAGTGCAGACACAAAACAGAGTAGTGGAGAACGTGGTTGTACAATTCGTACAAAGTACAATGTCAACGCTTTCGTCCAAATTGCAAACACATGCCTTCAAACACCTTTGAAATGACCGTTGCAAACTCCACTAATCCTTTGTTTGTGTTTTCGAATCCAATAGACAGCTTTTGCATTGATGATTCTTCAATTCTTGATTCTTTGCAAATCCAGTTGATATTCAGCTTCTGGTGAAATGGCTTCTGATGAGGCAGCTTCTGATGATGCAGCTTCTGATGAGATGACTTCTGCAGCTTCTGATGATGCAGCTTCTGATGATGTGACTTCTGGACCTCTTGTCTTCAGGAGCACTATTCTTCAGGAGCAGCTTACTTCAGGAGCGCTATTTCTTCAGGAGCAGCTTGACTTCAGGAGCGCTTTTTCTTTAGGAGCAAGTTGCCTTCAGGAGCGTCCAAGCTTCAAATTTTTGTTGTTTCCATAGCTCTTTATTTGCTCATTCAGAACCAATGATGATGTAACTTTATAATTATGGTCCTGTACACTTGAACAAATATTAGCTAACCCAATTTACAATTTTTAATACCTTGTTATCATCAAAACTCTTTAAGGTTTATTGTTAAACACATTTTGTTCCAACAATCTCCCCCTTTTTGATGATGACAAACAAAAGTATTTAAAATTGATCAATTGTTGTTAATCTAATTAACAAGTTGACTTTGGGGTTCTGAGGTTTGTAAGCTCAGAATCTGAGGTTTGTAAGCTCAAACTCCCCCTGAGTCTGATAGTCTTTAAGGTGAGGTTTGTAAGCTCCCCCTAAGTTCTATCCAGGTTAATTAAATTCATTTTGCGCGCAATAATTATTATCAGAGCTTAAAAGCAAAACTGAATCAATGAAAGAATTTACTTATAGATAAGAAGAATGGTTCAATTAACTTTACTTGAATTTTGATACTCCTTCGTTCATTCATAGCTTATACCAATAAGGTAAAAAGATAGAAGTTTTTCAAAAATTTCAAATGCCATTAATGGGGCTCAGAGCCTTTAAATACTTGTCACATATAATACTCCCCCTTTTGTCATTATCAAAAAAAATTAAAAAAAAAAATCTAAGCACAAAATACAAAAAGATATGAGAAAAACTCAAACGTGAGAGAGTATACTAAGCAATGAACTAAATAAATCAGAGCAAAAATCATGTATATTCAATTGTCAGAAGCAGCTAAACAGTCAGAATCAGTAAGCATTCAGAAGCAAAGAGAATTAAAACAGAATGGTTTCAGAAGCAAGGACTAGGAATTCAAAACAAACAACAAACAAAAAGAAAAACACAAGGGTGTGCAACTAAGTGTTGGTTTGATGTTGTTTCTTCATCTCCTCCATTTCTTCAATCTTCTTCTGCAACAGTTCTTCAAGCTGTTGTTGCCTCTGGAGAAGAGCCTGTTCCCTTTCCTTAGCTTCTTGCTGCTGCTGTGCCATCTGTTTCTTCAGAAGCTTACACAACCTTGCTTCTCTGGTCAAGTAATCCGTTTCTAAAAAGAAAGGCTGGTTTGCCAGGAGCAGTGTAGAACTTCTTATTCTGAGACTCTGATTCAGATGCTCCATTAACTTCCTGACAGAAGCTTCCTTGCTTCTGATGCACTTAGCCCTTAAGCTTTCAATTAGCTCAGTTGCCCGGTTCTGAAGTGATGCCCAGGAGTCTTCATATGCACTTGTGAGATCAATTGTCCTTCGTTGATCCACAAGATTAAGCAATTGACTAAGGATTGTCTGAAGCTCAGAATTGATATATCCAGATTCCAGGATGTTTGTGGGTGGATGTTCAAGGATTTCAAGATCAGAATTACTGATTTCTAAGTCTTGAATAGGGTTAGGAACTGGAATGGTAAGGTGTGTTTGTGTGTTAGAAGATGAGGGCTGGTCAGAATCAATGTGTGTGGTGGAGGTTGAGGCTTGAACATTGACTAGAGAGATGTCAACATCCATGGGAGTTGGTTCAGGAGAGTGTTCAGGTAAAGGTTGAAATTCAGTTTCAGATGGTGGTTGTTGTGGTGAAGTTGATGTTTGAGTGTTGAGTTGGGGGTCAATGGTAGCTGTTGGTGATTGTGGGGGTGTTGTGGGTTTATGTGGTTCAGGTGTTTGTTGATGAGGGTTTTCTGAAACAACATTTTCAGAAGCAGCTGCTTCTGGAGTTGTTTCAGAGGCTTTTTCTGAGGTGGACTCAACATTTTCAGGAGGAATCATGTTGAGAGGTTGAATGCAAAGGGGTTGAGGGTTAAGGCGAAAGATAGAATCAATGACTCTTTCTCTTTGCACAGCCAGTTCAGCTAACTTCTCATTAACTATGTGGCCAACTGGTTCATAAGAAGTTGACGAAGAGGGCTTATCGTTGGTTTTGGTTGATGTTGATTGGCTTTTTACTGGTTTTTGAAAAAGTTGAGCTAAGGGTACATCATCATCAGAATCATCAGAATCTGATAATGATGCGGATGCGGAATCTGAAGATATATTAATTACCTTTTCTGGTTCAGGATCAGAATCCTCTTTAGCAGATTCACTGGACACCTGCAACAGTTGCTTGGCTTCTGAAACTACAGACTCTCGTAGCTCAGCAGCAATTTCCAGAACTTTTTCAGCGGCTGCTTTCTTCTCTTGTAACTCTTTTAACTTCAAATCAGAAGCAGCTTGAGCTCTTAAGGTGATATGAGGAAAATCCTTGGTTCTCCTCAAGGCTGGCTTTCTCTTCCTCTTTGGTATAGCAGGTTGATCAAGAGAAATGTCAACACCCATGATCATCCTGGAGTCCATGTCTTCAATGGCTTCTTCAATAGAAGGTACTGATGAACTTCCAATTTTGAGCTTGTCAGCAGCAACTTTTTTAGTAGGTTGTTCAACCTCTAGATATTGCTCTGCAGTCATCTTCCTTTTTGACTTTCTGCCTCTGGCTCGTGGCAGAGCACCACCATACATTTCCTCTGGAATATCTTCCAATCTGATTCTCTCATTGGTTGCCTCAAAATGTTCCTTGATATAGTACAATTGCACTTCAATGGGATCCTTCTTGCAGATGGGTGGAAAGTCCTTCATAAGATCAGACATAACAAGTGATTCACTTAAATCAGTTTGAAGTTTGGTGACTTCACTGATTAGCTTCATATTCAATAGAGTATGAGCATTAATGAATTTTCCAGTTTTTGTGTCAAGTAGCTGATCTGTGAAGCCTTGAGATTGACTGAGACTGTTCAAGATACTTCCTTGATAGAATATCTCTGAGAGGAGTCTTCCATAAGGAACCCAGGGTTTATCCAGTAGCTGACTCTGCTTCAAACATTCTACCAAGTACTTGAACACGTATTTGGGCACATTCACCTTTTCCTTCTTGATGAAGTGCTGGAGAAGGACCTTCTGAGCTAGATTTGGTTTCACACAGTCACCACTTGGAAACAGGGTCTCATTCTGAATCTTCAGAAGCATCTTGGTTTCCATGCTCAATTCAGCATATTTCTTCTCCTTCTCAGAATTGTAAATCACCAAGTTGGCTTGCTTTTTCCAAATGCGTTTTTCAGCAGCATCTGAAAGATCAATTCCAGAGTAGTATCCAGAGGCTGCAGCCTTGAGAACATACTCTATGTGCCATTGTGCAATTCTTATTGGAATACCACAGATGCTCGACCTGATTTCATCTTCAACAAATGGCGCAAGACCCATTTCTTCTCTTGTTTTCCCTTCTAATTCAGGATACATTAGCACCATTTGACTTTCCTCAGATAAAGATGCCGCTTTGTTGTAAAATTTTGCTCTTACCCAGAAGTGTCTAACCAGAGCTTCATATGTTGGTCCATTCAACATTCTGAAATAATCCATGAGTCCTTGCTCTTCATAGTAGCTTCTGATAGAACACCCATGAAAATTCAGAGAATCAAAGTCCACTGGATTCTCTATCTGAACTTGCAAATCCCATTCTTCCAATTTCATGCTTCTTCCTCTGTAGTCATATTCAGGGACCATTCTTGAAGTAGATACTGAATCTTTTCGTTGCGAGCTTGATGATGCCATTTGATGATTGACGAAGATTTGAAGAAGATGAAGATTTTTAGGGTTCTAAGGTTGAGAGAATGCGCTTACTTCGCAAACGGTTTGAGAGCAAATGTGTTTGTTGTGAGTGAGTAGTGTGTGAATTGACAAAGTGTTAAAAGTAAAACGATTGCAATTCAAAAGAGACAAACAAACATAACATTAATGACAAAATTGGGGGCGCGTGAAAAGTACTTTCAAAGCTTTTAAATCATCATTGCCCTTTTAGTTATACACCAACACATACAGGCCACGTAAGAAGTTCACAGAGTAACTACCAAGTTAGTGGGCCAGAAGTTACTTTAAAAAGTAACTCCTAACGTTTCCACTAATCCAACTATTCAGAAGCAACAAATCCAGCTTCTGGACTTCAGATGCTGATGTCATCATCAGAAGCGAGTTT
The DNA here is from genome assembly GCF_051527215.1 of Medicago sativa. Taxonomy (NCBI): domain Eukaryota; kingdom Viridiplantae; phylum Streptophyta; class Magnoliopsida; order Fabales; family Fabaceae; genus Medicago; species Medicago sativa. The sequence goes on along the minus strand of NC_140751.1, from coordinate 64,261,928 downwards.
TCCTCAGAACCTCAATAAAGAGCTTCTGATGGACTACTGCTTCTGAACTAACTTCAGAACCTAAAATCCTATTCAGGAGCAAGCAAACATTTAATCAGACACGAAGTGCATGTTCAAATTTTTCTTAATAAAATCAAATCTTTCAACAGTTAAAGGCTTAGTAAATATATCAGCCCATTGATTTTCAGTATCAATGAATTGTATATCTAAAATTCCTTTTTGAACATAATCTCTGATAAAATGGTGTTTGATTTCAATGTGCTTAGCTCTTGAATGCAAAATTGGATTTTTAGACAAACAAATAGCAGCAGTATTATCACAATAAATGGGAATACTGTTAGCAGTTATCTGATAATCTTCCAACTGATGTTTCATCCAAAGTAGTTGTGTACAACAACTTGCAGCTGAAATGTATTCTGCTTCTGCTGTAGACATAGCAATAGTTGTTTGTCTTTTGCTAGCCCAGGATATAAGATTATCACCCAGAAATTGACAATTGCCACTGGTTGATTTTCTTTCAATCCTATCACCAGCATAATCAGCATCACAGAATCCAATTAGCTTATAATCTAAGGATTTCCTATAAAGGAGTCCAAGATTAGTTGTTCCCTTCAAATACCTGAAGATTCTCTTGACAGCAGTCATATGAGATTCTCTAGGATCTGATTGGAATCTTGCACACAAGCATACACTGAATAAAATATCTGGCCTAGATGCAGTGAGGTATAACAAAGAACCAATCATACCTCTATACAGCTTCTGATCTACTTTAGCTCCTTCATCTTCTTTGCTCAGGTTGCACGTAGGATGCATTGGAGTGTTCATCACTTTACAATCTTCAAGTTTGAACTTCTTCAGAAGCTCCTTTGTGTACTTTGATTGATGAACATAGACTCCATCTTTGCATTGATTGATTTGAATGCCAAGGAAGAACTTCAGCTCTCCCATCATGCTCATTTCAAATTCATCCTGCATTAACTCAGAAAATTCCTTGCAAAGAGATGCATTAGTAGAACCAAATATTATATCATCAACATATATTTGCACAACAAGAATATCTTTCCCAAGGGTCCTTCTGAAGAGTGTAGTGTCAACCTGTCCTCTCTTAAAATCATTTTTGATTAAGAAATTACTTAGTCTATCATACCAAGCTCTGGGAGCTTGTTTCAAGCCATATAGTGATTTCTTCAATTTAAAAACATGGTCAGGATATTTAATATCCTCAAATCCAGGAGGTTGCTTAACATACACTTCTTCTTCTATGACACCATTGAGAAATGCACTCTTGACATCCATCTGATATAATATTATGCCATGATTAACTGCATAGGAAAGAAGTAACCTGATTGCTTCCAATCTTGCAACTGGAGCAAACGTTTCAGTGTAATCAATGCCTTCTTGTTGACTATACCCTTGTGCAACAAGTCTGGCTTTGTTTCTTGTTACTTCACCTTGCTCATTCAGCTTGTTTCTGAATACCCATTTTGTTCCAATAATGTTCTTGTGCTGAGGTTTGGGTACCAGATCCCACACATCATTTCTTTGAAATTGATTCAACTCTTCTTGCATAGCTAGGATCCATCCATCATCTGAGAGTGCTTCATCAACTGTTGTAGGTTCAATCATTGAGATTAGTCCAATCATTGACTCTTCTTGTCTGAAATGTGATCTTGTTCTTCTTGGACTATCTTTGTTTCCAATGATTAGCTCCTCAGGATGTGAAGACTTGTGTTTGAATGTGTTTCTGGGAGGATCTTCTTGATGTGAGCCATCTTGTGCTTTATCAGAAGCAGTTTCATCTTGCGCTTCTGATGTGGGTTCAGCTTCTGGACTATCTTCAGACTCAGCTATCTGATCAGGTTCTGGAGTAGCTTCAGGAACCTGTATCTCTGCAAAACTTTCACCCTGCTTTGAAGTTTTATCTTCAAGCTCCTTGTCATCAAATTTAACGTGCATAGATTCTTCAACACAGAGTGTTTCTGAATTATACACTCTGTATGCCTTTGACCTTTCAGAGTAACCTAAAAAGATTCCTCTTTGGGCCTTGGCATCAAATTTCTTTAGGTAGAGCTTGTTGTTCAGAATGTAACAAGTACATCCAAATTGATGAAAGTAAGAGATATTGGGTTTTCTTCCTTTAAAGAGTTCATATGCTGTTTTCTCCAAAATAGGTCTAATATAGATCCTGTTTTGAACATAGCATGCTGTATTCACTGCTTCTGCCCAAAAATGTTTTGGTAAATGGTTTTCATGAATCATGGTTCTGGCCATTTCTTGTAAAGTTCTATTCTTTCTCTCTACAACTCCATTTTGTTGTGGTGTTCTAGGAGAAGAGAATTCATGGAAAATTCCATGTTTTTCACAAAAAGCTTCAAATGGCTCATTTTCAAATTCTCCACCATGATCACTTCTGACTTTCAAAATTTTTGATTCTTTTTCAGATTGAATTTGAGTGCAGAAGCTACTGAATACATCACACGCAACATCTTTACTCTTTATGAATTTCACCCAAGTCCATCTGCTGTAATCATCAACAATGACTAATCCATATCTACTTCCATATAAGGATGCAGTACTTACTGGTCCAAATAAATCAATATGGAGTAATTCTAAAGGTCTTGAGGTTGAGACAATGTCTTTGGTTTTAAAAGATGATTTCACAATTTTCCCTCTCTGACATGCACCACAAAGTGCATCTGAATGATAGTCAATGTCTGGTAGCCCTTTCACAAGTTGTAACTTACTAAGCTTAGAGATTAACCTCCAGTTAGCATGTCCCAACCTTCTGTGCCACATCCATTTCTTATCATTCACTGATAGTAGGCAGATCACCTTCTGATCAGCCAGTTCAGAAAAATTGATTTTATAGACATTGTCAACTCTCTTTCCCTTGAACACAATGGATTTGTCTTTCTTGTTGATTACTGTACAGTTGGGTTTTTCAAAAAGCACATCATAACCATTATCACAAAATTGACTTATGCTCAAAAGGTTATGTTCAAGACCATCTACCAACCATACATTATTAATTGAGGTAGAGGAATTACCAATAGTTCCTGTACCTATGATCCTGCCTGACTGGTTGCCTCCAAATTTCACATTTCCTCCCTCTTTCATTGTTAGGCTGAGGAACATGGACTTGTCTCCTGTCATGTGTCTTGAGCAACCGCTGTCTAGGTACCATGATCTTTGCTTTGGCACTGCTCTTAGACATACCTGCATCATTGACATTTTTAGATTTAGGTACCCATTGTTCTATGGGTCCTGGAAGGTTAGTACTTAAGGCTTTACTCTTCACTTCTTGTACCTTGTGCTGTGAGTTGGGTTGCTTCTGATTAACCATCACCTTAGGTTTTGGTACTTCAGAAGCAGCAACTGTCTTCTTCTGAAACTTAGACTTCAGAACCCCAGATTTTGGTTTCACCAGACTCTGAGGAATAGGTTCTGATCTTTTCAGAATCCTAACCTTTGAAGTTTTGGAATCAGATTTGATCATAGCCTTTGACTTAGAGTTCTTTGGCTTTGAAGTAATCTTAGCCTTAAAACTGGAAGCTTCAGGTTCTGATTGAACAACAGTTTCCAACTCAGCCCCTTCTGGTACAAAGAATGTTTTCAGACCTTCCTTGATGCATTCACAACAAGACTTTAGATTGGTTTTCTCCAGTTTCACTTCTGGAAAACCAATTCCTCTGCCATTGTTCTTGTAAATGCTATAAATCATAGAAGCCACTCTGCTTCTGTCAATGCCAGATATAATGAAGTCTTCAAGAGCAATTTCATGATTACTTAAAGGTTTTTCATTACACTTTTCTTGTAGCTTCTGACATAAGAACCTGAGCTGGTCTTCATATGTTTTACACATGAAGTCAAAGCCCCTAAGTCCCTGTTCAGAAGCTTTCAGATCCAATAGAGTTGATTTTTGCTGTTGTACCAAATCAGCATATTTTTCTTTTAAATCCTTCAACTCATTGGTTCTTACTTCAAAATGTGTAAGAAGTTCTTTAAGTGACTCAACAAGTTCATCTCTGGGAATTTTGGAATATACCTCATTTTCATCTTCTGAGTCTGAATCTGATCCAGCTTCTGAAGTTGCTGTTGCTACCAACCCAACAGCTACCTTTGCATCTTCATCAGCTTCCTCTTTATCAGATCCAGATTCACTACCCAAATCATCCCAGGTTGCCATTAAACTCTGCTTAATCTGCTTCTTGAGTTTGCTTGGTTTGAAGGTAGACCTCTTTGACTTGTCCTTTGACTTTTCTCTTTGAAGATCAGGGCATTCAGCAATGAAGTGACCTGGCTTCTTACAGTTGAAGCATCCCTTCTGATCTTCTTTCCTTGAGCTTCTGGAGTTACCCCTTCTGGAGAGAAACTTTCTGTTCTTCTTGGCCAGATATTGAAGTCTGTTTGAGAGCATGGCCATTTCTGCAGCATCTGGTTCAGAATCTGAACTTGACTGTTCTTCCTCTTCAGATTCAACCACTTTGAGAGCTTTTGATGACTTGCCTTTGGATGGAAGAGCTATTGATTTACTCTTCTTAGTAGACTCATGTTCATTAAGACTTAACTCATGAACTTTGAGAGAACTAACAAGATCTTCGACACTTAAAGTGTTTAAATCTTTAGCTTCCTCAATGGCAGTCACTTTTGGTCTCCATCTGGCAGGTAAGCTTCTGAGTATCTTGCTTACATGATCAGAAGCAACATAGCTCTTCTTTAGAATCTGTAGACCAGAAACTAAGGTTTGAAACCTTGAGTACATCTCCTCAATAGTTTCATCATCCTTCATTTTGAATAACTCATACTGATGTACAAGCAGGAGAGCCTTTGCTTCTTTGACCTTCTTGCTCCCTTCATAATTTGAACAGAGAGAAGCAAACATAGCTTTAGCAGTGGATTTGTCACTCATCTTCATGTATTCTGCTTTGGGTATGGCAGTGACAAGAGCTCCTCTGATAATATGATGCTTCTTGTAAAGTTTCCTCAGTTCTGGAGTATGTTTCTTTCTATCCACAGCAGCTCCTTCTTCATCAAGGACTAAACTACCAACGCCGTCTTCCAGAATATCCCACAATTCTTCATCTAGGCTCATGATGTAACTGTAAAAATTGGTCTTCCACCAAGAGAACTCTTCAGCATCTCCATTGAACTTTGGAATTTTTCCAACACTGGTTTTCTTACTATCACTATAATCATGTGAGACATTTTTATAGCTAGTATCACCATCAGGAGGAGGAGTAGTCATGTTTTTCTCAGATCTTTGACTGTTGCACGGTTAAGTGATACACAACAGACCAAGGCTCTAGATACCAATTGAAGGTGAGAAAAAACACAAGAAGGGGGGTTGAATTGTGTTTTTGGAAAATTCTTCGTTTCTCCTAAAAACTGAACACACTGATCAGAAGCTAAGTGAGACAGCTTCTGAAGTGATAATCAGAATCTAAATGCAGCGGAATAAATCAGAGAGAGAGAAGAAGAACGACACAAAGCAATTATACTGGTTCCTTCCACAATCCGGAAGTAGTCCAGTCCCCCTTGCACTTCCAAGGAGATTTCACTATGAGTAATATCTGATTACAAATGCTCAAGCACACAAGCAAGAGACTTCCAATGCTCAAGCACACAAGCAAGAGACTTCCTTTGCTCAAGAACACAATCAAGAGACTTCCTGCTCAAGCACAACTGCAAGAGACTTCCTAACTAAACAAAATTACACAGAAAATTGTTTAAGGTTGAACACTTGATATACAATCAGAGGTGCTCACAATACAAATCAGATACAGACTCAATGGACTTAAGAATTTCTAAGATATGACTTTGAGACACAGAAATTCTAAGTGAATGCAGAACAATTTCAGCAGAGGTTTGGTACTTGTGAAAATCTTTTTGAGTCTTTCGTTCAGCGTTCTTGCATTACCAATTCTCTAGGTCTTCACTCCTTTATATAGAGGTGTGAAAGAGACGTTGTGAAATTGCCAGCACACCAAAGAGTCGTTGTTGAAGCTTGATCTTTCACCAATGATCTTTTGCCTGATTTGGTTGTTGTCCTATGAAGAACCAATTTGAAATCCATTCCTTATCCAAAGGAACATCTATGCAGGCGAGACCGTATTCTGGAGCTGTTTTCTTGTCTTGAAGTGCAGACACAAAACAGAGTAGTGGAGAACGTGGTTGTACAATTCGTACAAAGTACAATGTCAACGCTTTCGTCCAAATTGCAAACACATGCCTTCAAACACCTTTGAAATGACCGTTGCAAACTCCACTAATCCTTTGTTTGTGTTTTCGAATCCAATAGACAGCTTTTGCATTGATGATTCTTCAATTCTTGATTCTTTGCAAATCCAGTTGATATTCAGCTTCTGGTGAAATGGCTTCTGATGAGGCAGCTTCTGATGATGCAGCTTCTGATGAGATGACTTCTGCAGCTTCTGATGATGCAGCTTCTGATGATGTGACTTCTGGACCTCTTGTCTTCAGGAGCACTATTCTTCAGGAGCAGCTTACTTCAGGAGCGCTATTTCTTCAGGAGCAGCTTGACTTCAGGAGCGCTTTTTCTTTAGGAGCAAGTTGCCTTCAGGAGCGTCCAAGCTTCAAATTTTTGTTGTTTCCATAGCTCTTTATTTGCTCATTCAGAACCAATGATGATGTAACTTTATAATTATGGTCCTGTACACTTGAACAAATATTAGCTAACCCAATTTACAATTTTTAATACCTTGTTATCATCAAAACTCTTTAAGGTTTATTGTTAAACACATTTTGTTCCAACACACATCACTATATGCATCATCTATATATGTACTTTAATAAATGAGACATATTAATCTTTATCCAATAAAAACTATCACATATATATTGATTTATCCGAATTTATTGATGTCCTATACTCACAATAATCACACGATTAAGAACAATTTAGATTACAAAATAATAAAAGACTTGTTTCTCATTATCATAATCTCTATCATGATAACAAGTCTATAATTTTAATCAAGGACGTTATCAAATTAACTATTTCACTAAACGGTAAACAAGGTAATGAATATTTATTAAGTCTAAAATTAGTTACATAATTGATTGAATTTTAGACATCTCCAACATACGGCAATTAAAATTAAAATAAAGTAAGTTCCAAATTATAATTTAAAGTTAAAATTTATGGCATAAGTTTTTTTTAAAGTATATATTTTGCCTTCAAAGTAAATTTTAAATTAAAGTTAGAATTTATGGCATAATATTTATCTTTCACTTCTCATAATATTTACCTTTCAATCAGTCTCCACTTTCATATTTCCAATATTTTTTTTTTAAATCAAGCTTGCTACATGTTTTTTTTTTTGTACGAAGTATGATATTTGCCATGGAAGAACTTCATATAATGTGCTGACATTATTTTCTCAATGAAGAAAATATACAAAGAAAAGACTGAAAAATCAAAACACCATAAAGTACTAAAGAGTGATAACATCAGTCTTGGGTGGTTCAGTTGGATCAAAATCATCAACAACAACATTTTTAGAAAGCCTCAACAAGCTCCTCATAGTTAAAATAGCTTTAGGGTTAACATCATGCATTGCCCTAGCAAACAAACACCTACATGCTTCACTTGCTTTCTCAAACAACATCGTATCCTTGTTATTTGGTCCCAACAAACAATGTCCCAATATTCTCAAAACTGGTTGTAACAATTCCCATGGCATTGGAACCCTACCCGTCTTAACAAACTCTTCACCACCTTCACCTTCTTTATCAATTTCAACTTCATTGTTTTCTTCTTCGTCTTCTTCTTCATCATCTTCATCTTCGAAATTCTTATACATGTCACCATCTTCACCAGCCCAAATCTTACAAAACTTACAAAAGTCAATTTTTGGTGAAACGGGCATTTGAGATATTTTGCTGTAAAACAACTCGAATGCAATGCCTACGATTCGAGCTCTTCGTGTTGACCGAACAGTGCCGTGTGGCTCAAGCGAAGGCGATAAAACAACGATGTTTAGATCAGTTGCACTGTTTTTATTGATTACTGCTTTGGATTCATGATACACGCTAGGGTGTGACATATCAGGGATAGTAACGGTAACGGCTTCACCGGCGCGTGAGGTTGTTTCATGCGCGTAGAGAGCTAATAGAACAGCTTCAAACCCGGCTTGCGGTTTTCTATCGGCGACGCGTGAGAGGTAAACACCGGCGATAATCGGGAGGAAACGTAGGACGGTGAGTTGGAGATCAGCGACATTGGATTGGAAAGTGTCGTAGAGCCAACGGCAAAGATTGTTGTCACCGGCGCCGGAGTTGGGTTGGCGGAGGAGGGTGGCGATTTGGTTGTAGATTTCGGGTTCGTTGAGGATAGAGAGAGGGGTGGTTGATGAGGTAATGGAGAGTGTTGGATTGACGATGGTGCAAAGGGATTGGAGAGCAGATTGGATTTTATCTGAGGTGTTTGCGGTGAAGATGACGGCGGAGGTGGTGGTTGTGGTGGCGGTGGCTTCGTCGTCGGACATTGTGTGGTGTTTTTGAGAAATGAGAGAGGCAACGTTGTAACGACCAGTTGTGTTGTTTTGTGTCAATGGTGGTAATGAATATAATGAGAGAGAAGGCGTAAGTTATGGAGCAAAATTAGGATCTTAATTGTGTTTTGATAAAAAAAAAAATAATAAGAATCAATAACAATCAAATAATAATGATAAAAAATTAATATATAAATATAATATGAATAAAAATATCAACGTCCCCTAATCCAAATCGCAATTTCTTTGTTGAAATTCATAAACAATCCCTAGAAACAACATAAAAAACTTGATGATCATCAAGTGTACTAAATTGTCGTCAAGTAGCAAAATTTATAAATTCATCTCTATATGGATTGTGAAATTCCAACTAACTAATATGAGTGTGATTAGAATTATGTAACTTGAAGGGTTGTACTTGGCAATGGTTGGTTTAACTAAATGAAAGAAAACAGATAAAATGGTGATTAGGTCATGTTGGATTTCCCTATCTTTCACTGCTTGATAATTGGGTCTAGTGTCTACAATTTCATATTTGGTTTAATGACATTTGAAAGAAAAGATAAAAAACTAGCTAGGCAATGTCTTTGTGATTAGCACTCTTCTCATGTTACAGGCCCCTAATGTATTAGGTGAGTCAGTAAACTTTAAAGGTTTTAAATTGCGTCAAACCTGTCACAAAGATGATAATAGAATTTGTCTAAAACTATTACAGACCGAACGATTATAACTACGTCAAATGTCAAAGCTAGGGTTAGTATTCCATAATACACCTTGACTTTTAAGAAGGCGCGAGGTTGTTTTTTTAAAAATAAAAAATAAAAAACTCAAAACTTACACTAAAAGATTCATGATTGTCTTAAATTTCAAAATTAGAGTAAACATATTCTTTGAAAAACATTTCCCGAAAATAATGATCCGAATCAGCTGCCACCTTCATATAAAACATTTTTAGGTAAAGAGTTCTCGAGTCAAACATATTGTATAGTTCATAAAGTATACAATAGTGTGTAAATATTCATTTCTCAATGTAGTATAGTATCATTAACAACGGGTCCAAAATAAAGTAGATGAAATAACATAGGACTCTACGAACATAAATCTAAATTGGTCCTTCTATGCTAAGACGACATGGTAAAATAACCTAGTAATGACGTCAAGCTCTACGACTCCTGCTTTCCAATCATGTCACCTCCTCGCCACATATTCACCACCAAGTAGATATCCATAACGAAGACACAAGGAAAATTTGGGGCACCCACGCCACGATTTCCACAGGTAAAGTAGAGGGTCACGATCTAAAAACACCAAAACTACGAAAATATGGCATTTATAACATTTAAGCATGGTAAATGACATCAGGGTAAAGATTCCTAGTACAAAATGGAATGATGAACAATTAGCCTAGAAATACAGACTCTACATGAGTGTGACTATACGAGGCCATCGTTATGACACCTATTCGAGGTTGTCACATGTAAATGCTTCTAGAATACAATCCACTTCGAAGAAGGTCGTAAGGAAATACCTATTAAAGATATGTTGTCCATCGCAGATGCAACATTGTGATCCCTATACGAGGCCATAACCAGTGATCCTTATTCGAGTGTATCAGTGACTCAAAATAAGGTGGGTCCCTATTCAAGACTGCCTCATTTTGTGGCTCCTGTTTGAGTTTGTTGCGTAACTATGATATGCATGGGCATACGATTCTCAATCTATGCTAGTGCAACAACTCACATATCTCAATGACATATGTAACATCAATGCGGCATGCTTATATATAGTCTGCTAATACACACACTTAAAAATGAAAAGGTGTGCATTAACACGTTACTCCTTTCACATATACCAAAAAGAAAACCACCTTTTAATTTTAAAAAGGAAAAAACTTAGGTACAATTCCTTGGGTGTTTTTCGTATAATTTTTCACTAAATTCACCATGAATTCCTCAAAATCTTAATTTTCTCAAAATTTGTTATATAAAAAAAAAAAGATGTATTTTTAGTTAAGAATCAGACAAAAAGTATCTAAAGAATTGTACCTAAATTTTGTCCTTTATCATATAATTTTCTAAAGCAAAAAGGGAAGCTTTTAAGCATTTGAGACCAATTTCTCTAAGGAAAAAAAAACATTTGAGACCAATTGTTTGGTTAGAGAAAAGTGGAAATGGATCCAAAGCAGCTTCCTTTAAAAAAAAAAAAAATAGTATTGCAGCTAGATCGATTAAAGTCACACTTTTAGAAATATGATATATTTTTCCATTTCAAAAAAAAAAAGAAATATGATATATTTTTCCTACTTTTGGTGCAACTATACTTAAATGTTTTTAAATTATTTTTTGGAGAAAATAAAATTATAATTCATAACGATTTTTTTTTATGGTAGTCGGGGTTCGTACCCTAACCTTCCATATATTATATATTGTTCATATCAACTGAGTTAAGCTCACGACGAGGACATAACGATTTTGTTTAGGGAGTTATAATTCGTAACAATGACACTAGAAATGTTTTACAATCGACTTCCCCAAAAAAAATGTTTTATAACCGACCATTATGAAATTTAAATTATCTTTTAAAATTATAAAATCAAGGTTTTACCATTGAATGAACACCTCATGGGCCTAATATGTTGTACAATGCTAGTTTGAAATTTAAATTTCTTAACCTTTAAATATTATTTAAGGAACCGTATATTTTGTACTAATATTAATATATTCACTAGACTTTCGACCCGTGCGTCGCACGAGTTTTCTCGACTATAATAGAGACCAATAAATAATCTTTAACCCGTAAGATCATTAATATGGTAGAAAATATTTTCTTCAAAAAAAAAATGCAAGCAGATAGGAATGAAATTGGTGTGCAATGCATTTTTTTTAGATCGAATTTGTTAGGATAAATAATTGCAAACCTAATAAAGCAAATGAGTGGGAAAAAGTTAGGTTAAGTTGCTGCAGACGTAACAAAATTAATAAATAAGGATGTAAAAAAAAAGGCATGAAATTAAAAAAAAATCCAAAAAAAAAGTGTAAAATTCTTGACAAAAAAAAAGTATAAAATATAAGGATCATACGTGATCATTGATATGGTAGAAAATATTTTCTTCAACAAAAAAAAAGGCAAGCGGATAGGAATGAAATTGGTGTGCAATGCATTTTTTTAGATGGAATTTGTTAGGTTAAATAACTGCAATCCTAATAAAGCAAATGAGCGGGAAAAAATTAGATTAAGTTGTTGCAGACGTAACAAAATTAATAAATAAGGATCTAAAAAAAAAACATGAAATTAAAAAAAAATCCAAAAAAAATTGTAAAATTCTTGAAAAAAAAAGTATAAAATAGAAGGATCAGACGTGATTATTGATATGGTAGAAAATATTTTCTTCAACAAAAAAAAAAGGCAAGCGAATAGGAATGAAATTGGTGTACAATGCATTTTTTTAGATGAAATTTGTTAGGTTAAATAATTGCAAACCTAGTAAAGCAAATGAGCGGGAAAAAATTAGGTTAAGTTGTTGCAGACGTAACAAAATTAATAAATAAGGATGTCAAAAAAAGGCATGTAATTAAAAAAAAATCCAAAAAAAAAGTGTAAAATTCCTGACAAAAAAAAAGTATAAAATAGAAGGATCATACGTGATCATTGATATGGTAGAAAATATTTTCTTCAAAAAAAAAAGGCAAGCGGATATGAATGAAATTGGTGTGCAATGCATTCTTTTAGATGAAATTTGTTAGGTTAAATAATTGCAAACCTAATAAAGCAAATGAGCGAGAAAAAATTAGGTTAAGTTGCTGTAGACGTAACAAAATTAATAAATAAGGATAATACTATATTTCGTTAATAATTTTTTTTAAATGATATTTAATTTTTTAACTACAGGTTCAATGAACAACTTTATCAAAAGAGTTGACTTTTCAAGGGCAGCTTTGAAATTCTCATTCATATATAAAGGAATTTGATGCTAATTTTTATTATTGTCTTCGGATAAAGAAAATAAATACTCTCTCCGTTCCTTTTTAAGTGTCTTTTTAGGGTGAATTTTTCGTTTCTATTTAACTGTCTTTTTGATATTTTAAGAGTACGATTTGTCAATTATACCCTTTGTCAATTACTTTTATCTTTTTCAATAAAACTATTTAATGTTATCTATTTGAAAAACTAAAGTTTATTTTTTTTTAACAAAGTTTGTTTCTTGTTATCTTCAAAATTAAACAAAATTTTGTTACTAACAATGGTTCCATGAAGAGTTAAAATTCTATAAATAAGATGAGTAGGAATTGTTGAAAATTTCAAGTGCAAAGTAAAAGAACAAATTCGAGAGAAGAAAAATAAAAGACTCCATGAATGTTGAAAAGGAAGAAAATTGACAATTGTTTGTTATGAGAGAGAGAGAGCGCGCGCAAAAAAATAGGAATTTGTTGGAGAAAAAAATATTAATTGTTACGATAGAAAGATAACATATTAAATTTGTTGGAAATATAAAGTGTGTGAAAAAAAACAAATTTATTGGTGGATTAAATGAGGGTATAATAGGAAGAAAATATGCAAAAATACACATCGCTAATTTGGTGTTAATTTTCTAAAAAGACACTTAAAAAGGAACGGATGAAGTTTTATTTATATAAAAAATAAACTTAAATTATTAATTAATTTATTTTACTATAATAATTAATAATTCAATCAAAAAAATACTATATTAATTAATAGTTAGATTTTATAACCATATAAAAATTATTGAATTTGATAATATTACTATAATAATGAGTTTGAAATTTTTAATAAATATAATTATGAATTTTATGATGTTTGTTTTATTTAATATTTTTTGACAAATTGTTTTATTTAATATTCTTTATACATTATATGAAAAAGTTGAATATTTTATTTGATTATTTTATTAAAATCTAGCTAGATAATGAACAATGTCTACACCGTTCAACGACCTGCCGAATTTTAATCATTTTAAAATTCACCCTCAATCCTTTGAAAAAATCGAATTACATTATTCTTCTCTTTTTTATTATTACAATGTATACACTTCTTCCTTAAAATATGTATATGTTAAGTGACGTTTTAGAATAACAACATCAAATTAGAAAAGTGTAATTTTGCACATTTTCTTTCTATTATACCCTTATTTTAACTCACGAGTTTAACTTAATTGGTAGAAACAATGTATAATATATGAAGGGGACAAATTTCAAACAATTATATTTTAATAAAAAATCTAAAATAATTAATGTCATTTATGTTTTATAAAATAATAACTATTAAATATAGAACTAAATTTTTAACTTTAACATATTTACATTACAAAATAATATTTAAATAATATTTTTAAAAATTGTGTTAAACTTTTTATTGAAAAATAAATAAATGTCACTTTTAATAATTTTTAATGTATTTTATAAATCAATAGTATATGAATAAACATTTATTAATATATATCTACAAAGTCTAGTCAAAATATTAAAATTTATAGTGAAATAAATTTAACATTTTAATTCATTAAAATTTATATAAAGAGTATAAAGCGTATTTAATATTATATTTTTAAAACAGTATAATGTATCTCTACATTACAAAATATTATTTAAATAATATTTTTTTAAATTGTATTAAACTTTTTATTGAAAAATAAATAAATGTCACTTTTAATAATTTTTAATGTATTTTATAAATCAATAGTACATGAATAAACATTTATTAATATATATCTACAAAGTCTAGTCAAAATATTAAAATTTATAGTGAAATAAATTTAATATTTTAATTCATTAAAATTTATCTAAAGAGTATAATGCGTATTTAATATTATACTTTTAAAACAGTATAATGTATCTCAAATTTATCTATTTAAGCAGACAACTAGAGTCATAAGAAAAACATAAGAGAAAGCATTTTCACAACTTCCCTTTTGTCTTCTGATCCTCGCTACCATGACTAGAAATAAGGTGAAACTAGCATACATAACAAGTGACTCGAAGAGGAGGATAACATTCAGAAAGAGGAAAAATGGTTAGATTTAACCTCTCCATAATTTCAACAAAGCATGTATATATTATCTTTGCATATCATACACATAGCCTTTTTTCCTAGAAATATCACATGTTAACATTTTTTTTATATTTTTTAAAATTATAATTTATAGTTTTGAAAATTCGTGATTTAGATTTCATTTAGTAAATTTGAAATTTTACCATCGATTATATATTGTTTATGGATATAGATTTTTTTTTAATAGGAATTATGAAGAAGATTAATGAAATTAGCACCCTATGTGGAGTCGAAGCATGTGCAATAATTTCAGAGCAAAACAACCCTCGAGTAGAGGTTTGGCCATCAGATTCAGGGGTCAGAAGTGTGATATCTAGGTTTAGGAGTTTGCCTGGACATGAACAAAGTAAAAAGATGGTGGATCAGGATGTGTTCTTGAGGAAAAGCATTGGGAAAGTCTACGAGCAGTTGAAGAAGCAAAGGGAGGAAACCAGAAAGATGGAAATGACCACTATCATTGATCATTATATTCAAACCATAGAATTTAATGGAAATTCGATGAGCAAATCTGATCTTAATGATTTTTCATCTTTTATTGATGAGAATTTGAAGGAGGTTGATCGGAAGATGAAAGAAATGACAATCAAAGATCAAGAGGAGGTTGGAAATGGGGTGGGATTATGAATAGGACTAAGGAGATGGAAAATACTAGTTATGAATGGTTTTTTTTTACTCTTTTGTTGTGTGATATGGAGTCTCTTCTCCACTATCATTTGGTTTTATTGTCTTTTCCTTTTTGTTTGAAAGTTTGTCTTTGTGCATGTTTGTTTTAAACATGTAGACTTTGTTTTTTAAGTTATGTTTACTTTTAAACTAGTGATGATAATCAATGGAATAAATAGAGACTTTGTTTGGTGATCTCCAAATGATCGGTATAAGAGTTCATTTATGCAAGCCCATACACTTAGACTCAAACCAACATGAAAATTTCTCTTTAGGCACCTCAAGTTGACCAAAATGCCTTCAGCAACAGTTAACTACCGTTCGTTTCCAAACTACATTTAATTTTCGTCCCAGACCTGTCATATACACATAAACATAACTCATGGTAATTAATTACAATTTAACTCATTAAATTTGTTTACCATCTCTACACAAATCATGTTTATAATTATGGTTTGTTTCTTGTTAGAAACAGGACCCATTCCCGTTGCATACAGTACATGTTTTTACTTACAAACAAGAATCAAACCATTGACGATAATGATTATATATTTTTATTATGACACACGCACACATACACATTTGGAAAAAAATCTCCTAAAAGAGTACAAAAAAATATATATAGGGATAATAAGTACAAGAAGAACTCTAGTTAATCGATAACAAAACAAAAGGACCCCCAATAGAAACAAGAGCGAAAAGAAAATCAACACTAAAAAAATCATCTAACATCCTATCAGGATCACCCAACCCCATCCGAAAGGGAGTAAGACTATGAACAGAACCCCAACGACAACCAACCCATAGACAAATACTACACGCGACACTATCAGTGCCAACACATAATGGGACTTGCGATTACTCCTGCCCCAATGGCATCACTCATGATTAGAAGAGGCCAAGACCGTTTCTTCTTCCTTTAGTAGGAAGAGAGAAAAAAAATTGATTACTAGCTCTTCCTAGCAATACTATTCAAACATGAGACGAGCTTGAGGAAAAAAATTCTTGGAGCATTTTTTTGCAGTCACCAAGTTCATGGAAAATCGTGCTAAAATCACTCATTTTGAGCATGCTGATGCAGAGTCTTTGCATGACACATGAGAGAGTTTTTATTGTTACTAAAATGGTGTCTTGGCCACGATATAGATGAGCTCAACCAAATGAAAATCTCCACTCAAAGGTTGATCGAGAGCCCTAATAAGAATGTTGTTGGATGCTTCAGCTGGGAACACCATGATGACATAGTCGGATACCGAGGTCCAAGATTTAGAAGAAAATAAGGTGCAAAACAAGTTTTATACCGTTATTGATACGGGTGCAAAAACATAGGGAGTTTTGGAGCTGGATGCCTATAGCGCTTTTATGGTCAACCACAACCCTATGGCCTCCCAATTCGTGGCTCTCACCAAGTTAGCAGCTTCTTGCTCCAAGTCACAACAAACAGAAGTATGGAAGTGTAATTATGGGAAAGAGAACGAGGAAGGCATTGTTGAAGATACAACTGAGGAAGCCAACTACGTGGTGATTACAAGAGAAGCAACCCATTTCCTAACACCTACATTAATGCAAGAAAAAATCATCATAATATGAAGTGGAGCAACAACTTTCTAAATCAAACACAAGTACCTCAACCCAACTAGCATCAAAGGAAACCCTTTAAGTTAGATGAGATCATGGGCAAGTTCATGAAATCCACACAAAACAATCTTAAGGAGCTGAAGGTGCGCCAAGAAACAGCTCAAAAGAACAAAGAAGCTTGTATCAAGAATGAGATACAAATTGGCCATTTGTCAACCAAAATTCCGGCCACTCCTCGTGAAGGTTTTGTGGATTTGATTGTTAGAGTATATGTAAATATATTATATGTAAATAGCAATAAGTAGCATATCTCACAAAATGATACTGAGTTAATTAGTTTCGGTTACCACCATAATTATAGGCTAAGTCAACTATTGTAATTGGTGTATATAACCACAATGCTGTTAATGAAATAAGCAAGCAATTATATTCTTTCATGGTATCACAAGTCTAGGGTACGATTCATATTGCTTCCGCCGCACCCTATCTCTCTTCTCCTCCCTTCTCTACTTCTGTCATGTCAACCTCCACGACTGAATCTACCAAATTCCACCCGGCTCTTGCTGTTTCTAATATCAAGAACCATATCTCTATCACTCTTGAGATCGAAAAAGTCCAATATGCGACATGGGCAGAACTGTTCAAGATTCATGCCCGATCTCACAAGGTCCTCCACCACATCATCCCGCCGACGACAGGCAAATCGAAGGACCCTAAAACCGATGATGAAAAGGAATTGTGGTCAACCCTTGATGCTGCGGTCCTCCAATGGATCTATTCAACAATTTCGCACGATCTGCTGCATACTATCATTGAACCAGACGCCACCGCGATGGAGGCATGGAATAGGTTGCGTGATATATTCGAAGACAACAAAAATTCTAGGGCTGTAACACTTGAGCAGGAATTTTCCTCTACCAACATGGAGGATTTCCCAAACGTTTCTGCCTACTGTCAACGACTCAAGGAGTTGTCAGATCAACTCAAAAATGTCGGTGCACCGGTCTCAAACAACCGTCTTGTCCTTCAAATTGTAGCTGGCCTCTCTGAAGCTTACAATGGAGTAGCCACACTCATCCGC
This sequence comes from Medicago sativa, assembly GCF_051527215.1. NCBI lineage: Eukaryota > Viridiplantae > Streptophyta > Magnoliopsida > Fabales > Fabaceae > Medicago > Medicago sativa. Next base: position 64,244,027 of record NC_140751.1, on the reverse strand, counting down.
CAAAGTGATCCTCTTCCACAATTCTATCAAGCTCGCTCCATGCTTACTCTAGAAGAAGCCGGTCTCATGAAGAAGGTTGCAACCAGCGGGGGTGCAGCCATGATGGCTCGCGAAACTGGTGACAGTTCCTCCCTCTCTAAAAATAACCATCAAAACCATAATAACCATGGCAATAAAAATGGTCAGAATCGTCACAACAGTGGCAAGAACAATGGTGGCCGTGGAAGTGGCAAGAACAATCGCGGTGGTGGTCGTGGTGGCAACCGCAACGGTGGCGGGCAGCAGCAATACGGTCAACAGCGACCGGGGCAGCAACAGTGGTCTGCCGGACAGTGGCAGTGGCCTTGGATGCCGTGGGGTATGCCACCTTGCCCATACCCCTCCTCAGCATGGGCCAGACCCAATTTCCAACATGGGCAGCACGCACAACAACACCAGCCAGGCATCCTTGGGTCAAAACCATCACAAGCATACACGGCAGCAGCTCCGCCCACACCAACTGACATTGAGGAAGCGATGCACACTCTTGGGCTCAATCCTACGGATCCAAATTGGTACATGGACACTGGTGCCACGTCCCACATGACTTCTGAGCAAGGTAATCTCTCGTCTTATTTTAATTTGAGCAATAATCGTGGTATCATTGTCGGTAATGGTCATTCAATTCCAATTCGGGGGTACGGTCACACAAATTTGTCTCACCCAAATCCTCCTTTAACCTTGAAAAATGTCTTGCATTCTCCTCAACTTATTAAAAACTTAGTGTCAGTTAGAAAGTTTACTGTAACAGCCCGATTTTCGTCAGATTTATTTTATTTATTTTTATGTGTGTTTGTGTGTGATTACTTGTATTTGTGTGTATTTTATTCGGGATTATTGGATTTTGGCTTAAGAAGGGTATTTTAGTCATTTTAGACTTAGGGGTATTTTGGTCATTTGGTGAGCGAGGGTAAATTAGTTTTTTTTTAAGAAGGTTATTTTTTTTTGTGAGAATAGTTATTTTTACTAAGATAGAAATAACTAGTTGTAATAATTTAGAGATATTAATTATCCGGTGTTTTAACGGTTTAAGTAAGTGTAGTAACTTTTTGAGAATTTAGTGACATGAGTTTTAGAGGCCCATTAAGCTCTAACCTAATTTAGCCCAACATGTGGTGTATATAAGGATATCTTTTAAGAGAAAAATTAGGTCATTTCTCATTATCCCAAATTGTCATAAACATAGAGAGAGGTAGAGAGAGAAAGTGGGAGCAAGAGAAGAGCTTAGAGGAAAGAAGACCAAGAGCTTAGGAGAGGTGAAATTCAAGAGCTAAGGGGGAGAGTGAAGCCATAGCTAGTGTTGGTAAAGCTTTGAGGTAAGGGGGTTAGATGCTTATTCTCATAATCACTTTTCTTAGCTTATGATTAATTGTTGAAATGATGAATTGATGATTTTGTTTTGTGAAATTCGTACTCCTAATTAGTGGGTATTTATGTGTATACTAATTTTTGTTGAATTGGTGAATTAACATGTTCATATTCATGCTTTTGATTCATAATAAGTGGTTTTTGGGAGTTTTGCTTAAAGTGATGAAAAATCATGATTGTGGTTGTTGAATGATGATGAATTCATAAGTTGTGTTCTTGCTATGTTAATGGGTTATAAATTCATACGTTCCTTCTAGTTTATTTTGATGAACCCTTATTTGAATACAGAGCTTCAGGTTTTCTTCGAAGAATCCGTAGATCACAGATTTTTTTTTTTTTAATGTTATCTTGTTTCGATACATGAATGTTTTGTTCTCAACAACTTTAGACCACCGGTGCTTTAGATCCCAATTGGTTACCTCATACATAAGTTGTTGTCTTTTGGTTTTGGAATACCTCTTACGTGAGTGTTTTTGGGTTCTCATAAATTTCAATCATAGTGAATAATTATCCTAGTATTGGTCCTTTTTCTTTATTCCTGTATAATCATAGTGAGTTATCCCATGCGCTTGTTGCTTTCATAATTGCTAGATGTCCCATTAGAAGTTAAATTAGATGTGATATCTCTAGTCTTCAGTTTTTGTTCTGTTATGCATTGGATCTGTGACATCTTCATGAGGATTAATATTCTACTAGATTTTCAATAAATCCTTGATGTATTTATTTTGTGAATCGATGCACATTGCTTAACAGGAGACCTTTGAGAATGAGAAATTGAATTAAATTCAAATCATGTATATCCCATAAATTTTTGGAACCGTAACACTATTTTTTTGAGGGAATTATTATAGGCAATTTTTTTATAGAGTACTTGATTTCATATTTTGAATTCTTTTGCTATATTTGTGTGCATAGTCATAAATTTTGGGCATATGAATCTTATACCTTCTTAATAGTAGTTATGAGCTATTATTATTGATCCCTGCTATGTAAGAACTTCTTTCCACTAGTTAACAAGTACATATATATAAATTTGAGTTTATATGATATAGGAACCCATTGGGCATGCATACAATGCTTAGTTTCTAGAGTGCCTAAAATTGTTTTATTTCTGGCCTTATTCGAACCTTAGTAAAGATACGCCATGCCTACTTTGAATTATAATATTCTTATATTTGACTTGTTGAACTTATAAGAGTATATTATAATTTTCATAGTGATTTTAAGTTAACTATGTTCATGATGATTATGATGATGAATTAATGTTGTTTGGGTGTTTAATGTGATGTATATCATGATGTTGTTAGATGTCTGTTATATGTGAAATGTGAATTTGGAACCTTGTTGCTTCTTTGAGATGAATGTTATTGATGACGATTTTGGTGTTGGTGATTTGTAATAAAATGTGAATTCATACATGCAATTTGGTGATGATATTGATGGTGTTTGCATGTATGAAAGGTGTTGGTGTTCATGTTGGTGAACTATTGTATGAACGTATGCATTGTGGTGTCATATATTCATGCATTCATAAGTGTTTAGAGGCGATGTTTAGAGGCGATGTTTATGATACAATTTCGTATCAAGAGGCGATGTTTTGAGGTGACGACCTTGACGATGATTCGGTACCACATGCATATAAAGTCGTGTCTAGGCGCATTACATACATTCATTAAGGTTTAAATGTGCTATGTTTGATATGTGGTTGGTGAACCTTGGTGAAATATGTACATTGATGAAATTTTGGTGATTGCATACTTAGTGAAATTTGGTGATATATGAAGGTGTGAAAGTACACTTGTTATGATATAGCACATTTGTATGATTAATGTTGAATAAATGACGATGAATCCTTGTGAATAATATGATTAGATTTCATTGATCATCTGAAATTAGTTATGTTGTTTATTTTCATTTAATTGTGCTTAATTTGATTTGAATGATGTCTAACCCCCAGTGGTCGTTTGGTTGACCGCCTGCCTTATTCTTATGAATGGGTAGACCGTGTGCAGGATTAGTTGCTTAGCTGGCTTGGTGAGTTGCTTGAGGATAGCGGAAGCTTCCTCCTTTATCTGCTTTGGAGTTTAGTAGTGTCGGGCTCTGATTAGGATATCGAGTCTTACTTTTATCGTTGGTTTATGTTGAAATTTTTATATGACTGTTGAGATATTTCTTATGTGTTGAGCCTTGTTATGGCCTTTGAGATGGTTACTAGATGTACCTGAGGATGACTGTATGTCTCTGAGATTTTTATGTTGATTGTTGAAATTTTCCGCTGCGTAGTTTTTTTTGAAACTGAATATTTGTATGTCTTGAAACAAATGACGACGTGACGTCTAAACCTTTTGGATATTTATTATTTAAAATCGCATGATTATTGCTTTCGGGGTTTAGGCCGTTACAAGTTGGTATCAGAGCCGTGGTCGGTCTTGTCCAGACCAAAATCCGTTGAATTTTCCTGTTTGTACGCGACATGTACGGAAGTACTGTCGGTACTTGTTGTGTTGTTTCGTTCTTTTAGGTGGGTTTGAGCGTAGTGGGGGAGTAGCAGGTTGTTTCAGGTTCATTGGGTCTGGCAAGGGAAGGTATCTTGGCTGCAGAGGTTTAGTTGGTTGTGGTTTATGTTAAGGTTCCTGTTGATTTTGAATTGGATCTTGTGTGTCTTCCGTTGAAGCATATGGACGTTATTTTCGGTATGGATTGGATGTTGACTTTTGGTGTTAACATTAATTGTTTGACCAAGAGTGTAACGTTTTCTAAGCCAGTAGTTGAGGAAGGTAGAAGGTTCTTGACCGCGGAGCAAGTGAAGAAGTCCTTGGATGGTGAAGCTAGTGTATTCATGATGTTTGCTTCCTTGAAGGAAAGAAGTGAGAAAGGAGTTGGTGATTTGCCGGTAGTGCAAGAGTTTCCAGAAGTTTTTCCGGACGACATTACCGAGTTACCGCCGGAGAGGGAAGTTGAGTTTGCAATTGATTTGGTACCTGGAACGAGTCATATTTCGATTGCACCGTATCGGATGTCTGCATCAGAGTTGGGAGAGTTGAAGAAGCAGTTGGAAGATTTACTCGATAAGCAGTTTATTAGGCCGAGTGTTTCGCCGTGGGGTGCTCCAGTGTTGTTAGTTAAGAAGAAGGATGGCAGTATGAGGTTATGTGTGGATTATCGGCAGTTGAACAAGGTGACAATTAAGAATCGGTATCCACGCCCGAGGATCGATGATCTGATGGACCAGTTGGTTGGTGCGGAAGTGTTCAGTAATATTGATTTGAGATCAGGATATCATCAGATAAGAGTGAAGGCGGAAGATATATCTAAAACTGCGTTCCGAACGAGATATGGTCACTATGAGTATTCTGTGATGCCATTTGGTGTGACTAATGCGCCGGCTGTCTTTATGGAATATATGAATAGGATCTTCCATCCTTATTTGGACAAATTTGTGGTGGTGTTTATAGACGATATTTTGGTGTATTCGAAGTCGGAAGAGGAGCATGCTGAGCATCTAAGGATCGTGTTAAGTGTCTTGAAGGAGAAGAAGTTGTTTGCTAAGTTATCGAAATGTGAGTTTTGGCTGCGGGAAGTGAGTTTTCTTGGTCATGTGATTTCGAAGGGTGGTATAGCGGTGGATCCGTCGAAGGTTGATGTCGTGTTGCAGTGGGAGACTCCGAAGTCTGTTTTTGAGATTAGAAGCTTTCTTGGATTGGCAGGTTACTATCGGAGGTTTATTGAAGGATTCTCTAAGTTGGCGTTGCCATTGACGCAGTTGACTCGGAAAGGACAAGTGTATGTTTGGGATGCTAAATGTGAGAAGAGTTTCCAAGAGTTGAAGAAGAGGTTGACTTCAACGCCAGTGTTGATTTTGCCGAATCCGAAGGAATCGTTTGTCGTGTATTGTGATGCTTCTAAGAAGGGTCTTGGTGGTGTGTTGATGCAGAATCGTCAGGTTGTGGCTTATGCGTCGAGGCAGTTTAAAGTGCATGAGAAGAATTATCCGACTCATGATTTGGAATTGGCGGCAGTTGTGTTTGTGTTGAAGATCTGGAGGCACTATTTGTATGGTTCTAAGTTTGAAGTGTTCAGTGACCACAAGAGTTTGAAGTACTTGTTTGATCAGAAAGAGTTGAACATGAGGCAGAGAAGATGGTTGGAATATCTTAAGGATTTCGATTTCCAGTTGAGTTATCATCCTGGGAAGGCGAATGTTGTGGCAGATGCCTTGAGTAGAAAGTCTTTACATATGTCTTCTTTGATGGTTAAAGAGTTGGAGTTGATTGAACAGTTTCAAGATTTGAGTTTGGTTAGTGAGTTGACGCTGGATGGTGTGAGATTGGGAATGTTGAAGCTGACGAGTAATATTTTGGAAGAGATCAAGAATGGCCAGAAGGAAGATTTGGAACTTGTGGATCGAGTGGTGTTGATTACTCAAGGTAAAGGTGGGGACTTCAGATTGAATGAGAACGGTGTTTTGATGTTTCGTGACCGAGTTTGTGTGCCAGATATACTTGAGCTTAAGAAACGAATTTTGGAAGAAGGTCACAGGAGTAGTCTGAGTATTCATCCAGGAGCGATGAAGATGTATCATGATTTGAAGAAGTTGTTTTGGTGGCCTGGAATGAAGAAGGAAATTGCAGAGTTTGTTTATGCTTGTTTGATTTGTCAGAAGTCGAAGATTGAACATCAGAAGCCGTCGGGTTTGATGCAACCGTTGTTTGTGCCATAATGGAAATGGGATAGTATCTCTATGGACTTTGTCGGAGCATTGCCGAAGACTGTGAAGGGTTTTGATTCGATTTGGGTGATTGTTGATCGTTTGACGAAGTCGGCACATTTCGTTCCTATCAAGACCGGTATGTCCGTGGCGAAGTTGGTTGAGATCTACATTGAGCAGATTGTCAGATTGCATGGTATTCCTTCTAGCATCGTGTCAAATAGAGATCCGAGGTTTACTTCTAAGTTTTAGGAGAGTTTGCAAGCAGCTTTGGGAACCAAGTTGAGGTTGAGTTCTGCTTATCATCCCCAGACTGATGGGCAGACGGAGAGGACGATTCAGAGTTTGGAGGATTTGTTGAGAGCTTGTGTTTTAGAGAAAGGTGTCAGTTGGGTTGAATGTTTACCGTTGATTGAGTTTACTTACAACAACAGTTTTCACTCTAGTATCGGGATGGCACCTTTGAGGCTTTGTATGGACGGAGATGTAGGACGCCGTTGTGTTGGTATGAGTCAGGAGAAAGTGTTTTGTTAGGACCGGAAGTGGTGCAAGAGACTACAGAGAAGGTGAAAATGATCCAAGAGAAGATGAAAGCGTCTCAGAGTAGGCAGAAGAGTTATCATGATAAGAGAAGAAAGGATATTGAGTTTCAAGTTGGCGATCATGTGTTTTTGAGAGTGAATCCTGTAACCGGTGTTGGACGTGCTTTGAAGTGTCGGAAGTTGACACCTCGTTTTGTTGGACCGTTTGAGATTATAGAGAAGATTGGAGTTGTAGCGTATTGGATTGCGTTACCGCCGTCGTTGTTGAATCTTCATGATGTGTTTCATGTGTCTCAGTTGAGGAAGTATGTGTATGATGCGTCTCATGTGATTCAAGTGGATGATTTGGAAGTAAAAGAGAATTTGACTATTGAGACTTGGCCAGTTAGAATTGAAGATCGGGAAGTGAAGCGCTTAAGAGGAAAAGAGATTATTTTGGTGAAGGTGATTTGGGTTGGACCAACTGGTGAGAGTGCTACCTAGGAATCAGAGAGTAGGATGAAGATTTCGTATCCGGAGTTGTTTCCTTCAGGTAATTTTCGAGGGCGAAAATTCTTTTTAGAGGGGGAGAGTTGTAACAGCCCGATTTTCGTCAGATTTATTTTATTTATTTTTATGTGTGTTTGTGTGTGATTACTTGTATTTGTGTGTATTTTATTCGGGATTATTGGATTTTGGCTTAAGAAGGGTATTTTAGTCATTTTAGACTTAGGGGTATTTTGGTCATTTGGTGAGCGAGGGTAAATTAGTTTTTTTTTAAGAAGGTTATTTTTTTTTTGTGAGAATAGTTATTTTTACTAAGATAGAAATAACTAGTTGTAATAATTTAGAGATATTAATTATCCGGTGTTTTAACGGTTTAAGTAAGTGTAGTAACTTTTTGAGAATTTAGTGACATGAGTTTTAGAGGCCCATTAAGCTCTAACCTAATTTAGCCCAACATGTGGTGTATATAAGGATATCTTTTAAGAGAAAAATTAGGTCATTTCTCATTATCCCAAATTGTCATAAACATAGAGAGAGGTAGAGAGAGAAAGTGGGAGCAAGAGAAGAGCTTAGAGGAAAGAAGACCAAGAGCTTAGGAGAGGTGAAATTCAAGAGCTAAGGGGGAGAGTGAAGCCATAGCTAGTGTTGGTAAAGCTTTGAGGTAAGGGGGTTAGATGCTTATTCTCATAATCACTTTTCTTAGCTTATGATTAATTGTTGAAATGATGAATTGATGATTTTGTTTTGTGAAATTCGTACTCCTAATTAGTGGGTATTTATGTGTATACTAATTTTTGTTGAATTGGTGAATTAACATGTTCATATTCATGCTTTTGATTCATAATAAGTGGTTTTTGGGAGTTTTGCTTAAAGTGATGAAAAATCATGATTGTGGTTGTTGAATGATGATGAATTCATAAGTTGTGTTCTTGCTATGTTAATGGGTTATAAATTCATACGTTCCTTCTAGTTTATTTTGATGAACCCTTATTTGAATACAGAGCTTCAGGTTTTCTTCGAAGAATCCGTAGATCACAGATTTTTTTTTTTAATGTTATCTTGTTTCGATACATGAATGTTTTGTTCTCAACAACTTTAGACCACCGGTGCTTTAGATCCCAATTGGTTACCTCATACATAAGTTGTTGTCTTTTGGTTTTGGAATACCTCTTACGTGAGTGTTTTTGGGTTCTCATAAATTTCAATCATAGTGAATAATTATCCTAGTATTGGTCCTTTTTCTTTATTCCTGTATAATCATAGTGAGTTATCCCATGCGCTTGTTGCTTTCATAATTGCTAGATGTCCCATTAGAAGTTAAATTAGATGTGATATCTCTAGTCTTCAGTTTTTGTTCTGTTATGCATTGGATCTGTGACATCTTCATGAGGATTAATATTCTACTAGATTTTCAATAAATCCTTGATGTATTTATTTTGTGAATCGATGCACATTGCTTAACAGGAGACCTTTGAGAATGAGAAATTGAATTAAATTCAAATCATGTATATCCCATAAATTTTTGGAACCGTAACACTATTTTTTTGAGGGAATTATTATAGGCAATTTTTTTATAGAGTACTTGATTTCATATTTTGAATTCTTTTGCTATATTTGTGTGCATAGTCATAAATTTTGGGCATATGAATCTTATACCTTCTTAATAGTAGTTATGAGCTATTATTATTGATCCCTGCTATGTAAGAACTTCTTTCCACTAGTTAACAAGTACATATATATAAATTTGAGTTTATATGATATAGGAACCCATTGGGCATGCATACAATGCTTAGTTTCTAGAGTGCCTAAAATTGTTTTATTTCTGGCCTTATTCGAACCTTAGTAAAGATACGCCATGCCTACTTTGAATTATAATATTCTTATATTTGACTTGTTGAACTTATAAGAGTATATTATAATTTTCATAGTGATTTTAAGTTAACTATGTTCATGATGATTATGATGATGAATTAATGTTGTTTGGGTGTTTAATGTGATGTATATCATGATGTTGTTAGATGTCTGTTATATGTGAAATGTGAATTTGGAACCTTGTTGCTTCTTTGAGATGAATGTTATTGATGACGATTTTGGTGTTGGTGATTTGTAATAAAATGTGAATTCATACATGCAATTTGGTGATGATATTGATGGTGTTTGCATGTATGAAAGGTGTTGGTGTTCATGTTGGTGAACTATTGTATGAACGTATGCATTGTGGTGTCATATATTCATGCATTCATAAGTGTTTAGAGGCGATGTTTAGAGGCGATGTTTATGATACAATTTCGTATCAAGAGGCGATGTTTTGAGGTGACGACCTTGACGATGATTCGGTACCACATGCATATAAAGTCGTGTCTAGGCGCATTACATACATTCATTAAGGTTTAAATGTGCTATGTTTGATATGTGGTTGGTGAACCTTGGTGAAATATGTACATTGATGAAATTTTGGTGATTGCATACTTAGTGAAATTTGGTGATATATGAAGGTGTGAAAGTACACTTGTTATGATATAGCACATTTGTATGATTAATGTTGAATAAATGACGATGAATCCTTGTGAATAATATGATTAGATTTCATTGATCATCTGAAATTAGTTATGTTGTTTATTTTCATTTAATTGTGCTTAATTTGATTTGAATGATGTCTAACCCCCAGTGGTCGTTTGGTTGACCGCCTGCCTTATTCTTATGAATGGGTAGACCGTGTGCAGGATTAGTTGCTTAGCTGGCTTGGTGAGTTGCTTGAGGATAGCGGAAGCTTCCTCCTTTATCTGCTTTGGAGTTTAGTAGTGTCGGGCTCTGATTAGGATATCGAGTCTTACTTTTATCGTTGGTTTATGTTGAAATTTTTATATGACTGTTGAGATATTTCTTATGTGTTGAGCCTTGTTATGGCCTTTGAGATGGTTACTAGATGTACCTGAGGATGACTGTATGTCTCTGAGATTTTTATGTTGATTGTTGAAATTTTCCGCTGCGTAGTTTTTTTTGAAACTGAATATTTGTATGTCTTGAAACAAATGACGACGTGACGTCTAAACCTTTTGGATATTTATTATTTAAAATCGCATGATTATTGCTTTCGGGGTTTAGGGCGTTACATTTACAACTGATAATTCGGTTTCTGTTGAATTTGACCCTTTTGGTTTTTCTGTGAAGGATTTCCAGACGGGAATGCGTCTAATGAGATGTGAGAGTCGGGGAGACCTTTATCCCATCACCACCAGCCAAGCCATTTCACCATCTACTTTTGCAGCTTTAGCACCATCTTTGTGGCATGCCCGTTTAGGTCATCCGGGGGCACCTATTGTTGATTCCCTTCGAAAAAATAAATTTATTGAATGTAATAAGGCTAGTGGTTCTCATATTTGTCACTCTTGTTCTCTTGGAAAACATATTAAGTTGCCATTTGTTTCTTCTAATTCTTGCACTGTTATGCCATTTGACATTATCCATAGTGATATTTGGACATCTCCTGTTTTGAGTTCTTCGGGCCATAGATATTATGTTTTGTTTGTGGATGACTACTCTAATTTTTTGTGGACATTTCCATTGTCTAAAAAATCTCAAGTTTTTTCCATTTTTTTATCTTTTCGAACATTTATCCGCACCCAATTTGAACGGGAAGTAAAAAATATTCAATGTGATAATGGTAAAGAATTTGATAATAGACATTTTTGGGAATTTTGTAAAGAAAATGGGGTAGCTTTTCGTCTCTCTTGTCCACATACATCATCTCAAAATGGGAAAGCCGAGAGAAAAATCCGTACCATCAACAATATTATTCGTACACTCCTTGTCCATGCATCTTTACCACCTTCATTTTGGCATCATGCTTTACAAATGGCAACCTATCTTCTAAACATTCTTCCAAACAAACAATTAGCATATCAATCACCTCTCAAAATTCTTTACCAAAAGGAACCTTCTTATTCTCATCTTCGGGTGTTTGGGTGTTTATGTTATCCTTTATTTCCCTCTACTACCATAAACAAACTTCAAGCCCGTTCTACCCCGTGTGTTTTTTTGGGATACCCATCTAATCATCGTGGTTACAAATGTTATGATTTGTCCTCTCGTAAAGTCATAATAAGTCGTCATGTCATTTTTGATGAAACCCAATTCCCCTTTGCTAAGTTGCACAGTCCACAACCTTACACATATGGTTTTATGGATGATGGACCCTCTCCTTACGTGATCCATCATTTAACCTCACAACCTAGCCTAAGTCAACCAGCCCAACATGACCTTCCAAACCCACAACCTACTACTCAACCTACAACACCAGAAAAACAATATGCCCATAGTCCACCATCGTCATCACCAAATCCCTCACGTAACACAACATCTACACCTTCACCTCCATCTCAGCCAACTCCTATTTCAGCTCCCAAACCCGTGACACGTAGTCAGCATGGAATTTTCAAACCTAAGCGACAATTAAATCTTAATACTAGTGTCCCTAAATCCCCCTTACCACGTAATCCCATGTCTGCCCTTCGTGACCCGAATTGGAAAATGGCTATGGATGATGAATTTAATGCTCTTATTAAAAATAAGACGTGGGAGTTAGTTCCCCGTCCACCTGATGTCAATGTGATTCGGTCTATGTGGATTTTCACTCATAAAGAAAAATCTGATGGTGTTTTTGAGAGGCATAAGGCCCGTCTTGTAGGTGATGGCAAAACACAACAGGTTGGCGTGGACTGTGGTGAAACTTTTAGTCCAGTAGTCAAACCAGCCACTATCCGCACTGTTTTGAGTTTAGCTCTCTCTAAAACATGGTTAATTCACCAACTTGACGTGAAGAACGCTTTCTTGCATGGAGAACTCAAAGAGACTGTGTACATGCATCAACCCATGGGATTTAGGGATCCAAATCTTCCTAATCATGTATGCTTGTTAAAGAAATCTCTATATGGGCTCAAACAGGCCCCTCGGGCTTGGTACAAGAGATTTGCTGATTATGTTTCTACTATTGGTTTTTCTCACAGTACTTCTGATCATTCTCTCTTTATTTATCGGAAAGGAACAAATATGGCTTACATTCTTTTATATGTGGATGATATTATACTGACAGCCTCATCTGATGCCCTTCGCATGACTATCATATCCCTCCTTAGTATAGAATTTGCTATGAAGGACTTGGGGTCATTACATTACTTCTTGGGTATCGCTGTAACTCATCATACAGGTGGACTGTTCTTATCTCAACGAAAGTATGCAGCTGAGATCATTGAACGGGCCGGCATGGCAGCATGTAAATCATCTTCTACTCCGGTTGACACTAAACCGAAGCTTAGTGTTAATTCCAGCGCACCATATGCAGATCCATCTCATTATCGAAGCCTTGCAGGTGCTCTTCAATACCTCACTTTCACGAGACCTGATATTGCTTATGCTGTGCAACAAGTGTGTTTATTCATGCATGACCCAAGGGAAGAACACATGCATGCTCTCAAGCGCATTGTGCGCTACATTCAGGGTACTCTGGATCATGGTTTGCATCTCTATCCATCCTCCACATCCACTCTCATTTCTTATACAGATGCTGATTGGGGTGGGTGTCCGGATACTCGACGCTCTACATCTGGTTATTGTGTGTTTCTTGGTGATAATTTAATTTCTTGGTCTGCCAAACGGCAAGCTACATTGTCACGTTCTAGTGCGGAGGCGGAATACCGAGGCGTTGCCAATGTGGTTTCTGAGTCATGTTGGCTACGTAATCTTCTTCTTGAGCTTCATTGTCCTATTCGAAAGGCTACCTTGGTGTATTGTGATAATGTTAGTGCGATTTATCTCTCTGGAAATCCAGTTCAACATCAGCGCACTAAACATATCGAGATGGATATTCATTTTGTTCGCGAAAAAGTTGCTCGTGGGGAAGTTCGAGTCCTACACGTCCCCTCACGCTACCAGATTGCAGATATTTTTACAAAGGGCCTTCCTTTGGTTCTGTTTGAGGATTTTCGGAACAGTCTCAGCGTACGACAACCTCCCGTTTCGACTGCGGGGGTGTGTTAGAGTATATGTAAATATATTATATGTAAATAGCAATAAGTAGCATATCTCACAAAATGATACTGAGTTAATTAGTTTCGGTTACCACCATAATTATAGGCTAAGTCAACTATTGTAATTGGTGTATATAACCACAATGCTGTTAATGAAATAAGCAAGCAATTATATTCTTTCATTGATAATCCCAAGAATGAGAAGTGCAACATGGTGAATGTTGATGATGAAAGTACTTACATAATGATAATTGATGGTGAAGAAGAAATAATCCAAAATGATGACAACATATGAAGACAACGCATGGGGTCGTGATGATAATCAATCATATAGTATTTTTTAGCATAATTTAGGAGACATTTTAGATTGTTTCTAGCAAGTTAGAATTCATTTTAGTCAAATATATGTAAATAATCCAATGGTTGGACTTGTGATAGTAATTTAAAGCACAAGGCCTTGAACCACAAGAAATCACCTAAAACAAACAACTATGTGGTCCTGCTACACTTTTTATAAGATCAATCAAGTGATTTCTTGAGGTATAGTCAGCACATACGTTTTGTTGATGAGAAATAAAACAAGAGATGAAGAATTGAGAAAAGACGAGCTACTGCCTTATGTCCAATGGGTGCTAGGAGTCGTGCATCGCGCAACCATAAAGAAAGATAAAGTGTACAATTAATTGACAATATGCGATGTGTGCAATGAGTTGTGTATCACACAACATGGAAAACGGTTGAATGTGTTCAATCACTGCATCATGCATGATGTGTAAAAGGTTGTGCGAACCGCACAATGACTATTCTAGAAATATTGGAATTTGCTTGCGTAAAATTTGAAAACAGTTGAAGGTGAATCACTGCATTATGCGTGATGTATACAAGGTTGTGCGCACCACACAATGACTATTATGGAAATATTGAAAATTGCTTGCCTATAATTAGAGAGGCATTACCTCACTTGTAAAATAGGATATGACGAGGAGAAACGAGCAAAATTGTAATTTAGGAAGGCTACCAATGATTGAAGACATCCCAACAGCGAGGAATCTACAAAGGATGATCCTAATCCATGTATTTCTTTACGTATTCATTTGTTTATGTTTAGATAGCATGAATAGATAATTTTACGTTAGGTTATGTAGATGACCCTTTATGTAACTACTCAAATCGGGCAAAGCCCAAAGCTACAAACACCCTTACGACAGGTTTTGTTATCATGTTTCTTATAATTTTATAACAACAATAATAAAATAATAATAGTAGAACCCTTTTTTTAAAAGAATAATAGTAGAACCTTGTACACAGTAACCTATTTAAGGTTAAAAGTAGGATTTAGATGACTTACTACATTAGTCCCTTGGGTACATCACACGAGGGAACTACATCTAGGGTCTTAAAAAACATGTTAAGTCATAAGAGCATCTCCAACGCCTGTTCTTTCCTAGAGTTCTTAGCAAAAAGAACATATTTTTATGTTCTATGTAATGGAGAACAACGAGCTGGATGACACCGTGGAGAACAGTTCTCCCACTAGAACATGTTCTAGCACTGACTGCATCAGAAAAAGTAATAAAAGGAAAGAGAGAAGAGGTATATTGGAAAATGAGATAAGAAATATGAGGGGCTACATAAAGTAAAATAGGAAGTGTGTTTAGTTCTAGCATTGGAGAAAAAAATTCAATGGTTGTTAAATCCTACATGGCATACTTGGACCCACAATTTAGCAGCTAACAACAAAAAATTATGCTCTTCTAAGATTGCTCGGCACACCCCTTTCCATTGCTCAGCCTATCAGATCTTAACTTCCGATAAACATTTTTTCTTAAAAGGTGGACCAGATTCTAGGATTCAATGCTTGTTTTTCTCACGAATTTTGCTCTCCACCCAGCAACTTTTACTCGCACCCTGCACTGCTTCCAAATATACCCTTGCGTTAGTTAAGTCACGCAGCGTGACTTAACTAACGCACGTTGTAAGCCATGCGCGACTTAAGTCACGCAAGTTGTAAGCAATGCGTGACTTAAGTCACGCACCACTGGCCTATGCGCGAGTTAACTCACGCACGTTGGCCGGTGGTCAGAACTGAAGAACAAACGTTTTTTTGGTTTGTGGTCAATGTTTCAACATTCAATCCACACGTTTTCTACCAAATTTTACACGTTTTTTGACCACATTAATGATATTTACCACCTATACTACCATTCCCACCTATAAATACCCCTCCATACTTCCCTAATTCCTCACACCATACTACTTTCTCCCCCTCATCACTCTCTCCCTCTATTTCTCTTCTTTCTTTTTTTTCTTTTCAATATTCTCTTTGGGGTAAAAGGTGATCAATTTTCGTCGGGGTAAAGTAGTGAGTAGCCGACTTGGGGAAATGATCGACCCTTGGGATAATTTTAAACCTGTTTTTTTAACCGCATAAACTTTTTACCGTGGGTAAAAAGAACTTCGTGTGGTAAAAAAAAACAGTTTTAAATTTAGCCCAAGGGTTGATGATGTATTTTCCCTAAGAAGGCTGCTCACTATTTTACCCCACGAAGATTGATTACTTTTTACCCCAAGGAGAAAATGAGTAGATTTAGTGAATAAGTAGATTACTTTTTATCATATGAATTATTGTAATGTAATTTATGAATTATTAATAAAATGAGAGATTATTTATGCCTCAATTTTGTTCCTTTGTTTTATATTTGTTGTATTTAACTTTATTTATATTTGTATTGTATTTACCTTTATTTATATTTGTATTAATTTAAAGAATAATATCGAATTAATAATTTAGAATAAAATTAAGAAAATAATTTAGATTAATGTAAACAAAATAATTTCAAAATAAAGTTAATAAAATAATTTTGAATAAAGTTAAGAAAAAACATAATTTGAATGAAGTTAATATAAACAAAATAATTTTGAATAAGTTAATAAAAATAATTTGAAAAAGTATCGTTGCGCCACTTAACTTGCGCCACGTAAGTTAACTTGCGCAGTAACTTACACTTGCGCAGGTTAACTAGCGCATGGGCATTTTCGGCATGGCTGCAGGGTGCGAGTAAAAGTTGCTGGGTGGAGAGCAAATCTCTTTTCTCACCCCATGTGAAATTTTAAGCAATTCAAGGGGTCCGTGAGCATTTACCCTTAAGTCAGTGATGGGAGACAACATCACACAAAGCCCAGTAGGACAAAAATAAAGCGAGAATTGTTTTTTTGACATCCATTGTTTTCTAGCAACATATTGGAAATGACCAAAAACACCCCAACAGTAGTTAACTACCACTGACTTATAACTAGAAAATCGGCAGTAATTAACTACCGCTGAATTTTCGGTCATTTCCATGTGTTTATAGGAAACAATGGATGTTCTCTAAAAAAAAAAGAAGGAAACAATGGATGTCGAAAAAGCAAATCTCAAAGCTCTAACATCAAGTTAAAGCAATTATTTATTTTATGGCATGAAGTCTTTTTTTTTTTTCCTGACAAATTATAGCATAAGTTGAAGCAAAGATTATTTATAATATGATTACATCATCTATCTAACTTGTAATATAATATTACATGAGAATGTCGTGGGGAAATAATCCGAATTATATATTATTATGCACATACTCATTATAACAACCACTAGAATTGGTCCTTTTGACATTAAACTATACAAATTTATACAAAGTAAACAAGCACCAACAAAATCAGTGCTCTAGTTACAATACACAACTATGCCTCTAAAACCAAAGGTTTGAAAAATTGGCAGGTTGTTTTCAAGTACTTTTCTTAGATCATTTTCACAACCCAAAGCTTATATTTTCTAACATACAAATACACAAGACAAGGTCCTATAAGATTTGCTTCAGACAATGACTTGCAAAGCTTGATATAAAGATCTAAATTTCCATATTGCTGTATCCTTTTCCTTAAACCTTGCATAACAGCAACTCTATCCAAATACTCAGGATGGAATCCCAATTCAAGCATTTTCATCACAGTCTCTGCTGCTTCACTAAAATGACCACCTTTAATATAACCTCTTAACAACCATGACAAACTTTTCTTCTTCTGCGGCGAGCTCGCAACTTCCAACCGCGTCATTAGCCTCGCTGTTGAGGCATCCTCTTTTTGCGAAGCACAAATGGCTAGAACAATGTCATAGAGACCTCCATCAGCCTCTTTACCAACAAGCTTCATTTCCCATAATTGCTTCTCAGCCTCGATTCCCCGGCCGGCGCAAATGTACATAGCGAGGAGTCTCTCGTGAATGACTCCGTGAAGTGATGAAGGGCTGCCGTCTTGAATCACCCATTTGGATAATCGCGCTCCGTCAGCTAGAAGATCTGATTGGTACTTTTCTGTCAGCTCAACGTCTTCTAGGTCGAATTCAGTTATCAACCCTGCCCTCACAAAACTTTTCATTTTTCGTAGAGCTTTGGCAAACTCATTGAGCTCCTTAACCACAGCAGTCATTGCAACAAGGTAACTGTAAATCTCGGGTTTCAAGCCAGCTTCTCTAAACCGAATTACCAATCTAACAGCACCTCGGTAGTCTCCCTCAGCCTGGAAAACAAATCATCTGAGTCATCCTTCTAACAAATAACTGATGATCAGGAAAACTGCGATATAAATCTAGTCATATTAATTTAGGATCTATTTTAATTGACTTATTTCAGCTTATCTACTAACAAGCACTTCTGAGACCAGGATAGCGTATGAAAATAACTTATAACTTGCATGAAAACATTGAGTTTATTTTATCTTGTCATAAAAATAGTTTATACATAACCAGTTATATGACAAGCGCTTATGCTATAAGCGTTTAATTTAATAATTTATCCAAACATATCCTTATTCCAAAACTTGGTTAAATAGAACTGATAAAAAAAAAATCCCTATTCTTATCTGCCCCATTAAAACAAAATGGCATAAACTGCATATGGGACATCATAGGCCAAAGAGGCCAACAGCAAAGCTAACTATATGAGTCGCAAAGTGCTCTAACCACAAATATCATAAGCTTATCTAGGCGAGCATATAGGAGAAGACCAATTCATAGAAGCTCTAGTTTGAAAAGTTGCATCTAGGTCGGCTAATTCTGTGTTTCGATGATAGTTGCCAATAAGTCATAAGCTCTTCTTGGAGCTATTCTAGAACTAAATACAATTAAATAATCCAAACACCATTTCTAAACTCAAAAAGGCATTATTTTTATAGAGAAGCACTTGCAGCTAGTATCGAAACATAATTTAAAATCAAAGTAGGACAATTTACTGGTTTCTTTGCATTAATTGTTTTAACTACTGTTGTGATTTTAGTAAAAATATATAGATATTTGGTTACGTTGTAGTTTGTAAATGAAAATTGGTTCTACCTTCAAACCTTGACTTGAGTTGAGTATAAGTAAAGAAAAGTAGCTTTTGCTTTAGGTAGAAAAAAATGAGCTAAGTTTTACATCAAACTTGCTTTTAAAGTAAATACAGCCAAACATAACCAAATTCAATTTTATAAAATCAAGTTTATTCAAAAACAAGTTTGTCAAAGGCTAACCACACACTAACTGGAAATGTACAATCAAGCTATTCCACCACTTATGACAATGATCAAAAAGCTAATATTCTATGTTTGGATGGGTGCAAGCAGGAAAAACAAAGGCAATAACAATGCAAAACAAGCAATTCCAAAAAACCACGACTACAATTAACAAAACATGTATGCCCGTGTTTGGTTCCACGGCTGCAATGAATTGATAAAGAACAGTTTTCTCATAAATTATCCATACATAAATGACGTTATGTTAAACTAACTTTTAATCAAAACCAATTATATTATAATCAACTTTGTCAGTTGTCACCACAGCCAAACACATGCAAAGTCAAGGGAATCAAATGATCAACAATCAACACAATCAAAATGTTCTACAACATAGGACACAATCATTCAAATTTTCAAACAAGAACTAATTCTCCAACCAAATAACAAAAAACCTAAGTATCAATTATGAAAGTCTTACCATCATCTTCCAAGCAAGATACCCCGTTGGTCCACCCTTATGCCCTTCAGGATCATCCTCACTACAAGCAATCCCACGCCTCAAAACCTCTTGCACAAACAAACAAGCACCATCTTTCTCCCCCATATCCCAATACAAAGAAATAACTTTCTCAATCATACTAAAACCAGGTCTCAAACCAACACAATCCATATCAACAAGAAGATCAACAACATCACCAACACCATGTTTTTCCATAATCAACTTCTTCACCCAACCACACATAATAGCAACCATTAACTCCATAGTTTCCTTATCAACCCTATTCTCTTTCCTTAACCAATCAAAAACCTCCAAAGCACACCATGAATCTCTTCCATCTTGAGAGAAATAAACCAACACAAGCTGAAGTTCTTTAGCCGAAAGACGGTCATTCATCTCCTCGAGAACATCAGATGGTTCTCTTGTCATCCTCTCAAGCTCTTCAATTGCTTCTAAGAATCCATCTCCCATTTCTTCTTCCTCCTCTTCGTCGTCGCTCGTCACGAATTGGTCAAGTTCCACTGAATTTTTCCTCTTCATTGAAATTGGTTTTGCTACAAATAAAGGGTTTTGATATTTGAATGACCCATCATTGAATTTGAGTAAAAATCCACACTTTGATGAAGGATAAACCAAAGGGTATCTATGTTTTGGTGAAATTTGAGATGAAAACACAAAACCCAATTTCAATGTTGAAGTAAACCCATTTGCATAAGCCATTTTTTCTCTCTCTAACTCTCTCTCTCTCTCTCTCTAGCTCTATATCTCTCTATTCAATTCAATATCATCATCCACTATCAGCTAAGAGAAAAAAGATTGAATTTTTGCATCTGGGTTGAATGAATTAAAGTCAAAATTGAAACTTTACACAAGAAATTAAAAGAAAATGAAGAAAAAAAAGTGATTATTGCAGAATTTTTGTTTTCTCATAATCCAAACGAGGTATAGCTTAAAACTTAATCCATCCAAGTGTAAGAGGAAAGAAAGTGACTTTGAGGAAATAGATAAAATTGGAAGGAAATAATAATTGCCATGAAAATTGAATACGAAGAAAATAACAAAGAAAGAGTGAGAGAGAGAGAAAGCGAAAGTTGCAAATTGCAAAGGTTTTTGTTAGAGAAGAATTTAAGGTGAGAGAGAATACGTGTACCAACCGCTACTACACACTTCACACCGTAAGACACCACCGTTTGTTACGGAAATGAATTCTCTCATGTGACGTAAATATGTATTGAAATCTCCACCATTCATCGGAAGTGAAATAAAAAGATAAAAAAAACGTTTACTTTATTTGGGTTGAGTAGTTTATTGAAATTTAGCTTTTTAACGTGAATAAGTGATGGGGTGTCCTCGTGAGCTTATCTCTGTTGGTAGAGAGAATGCATAATATATGCAAGGTTTGAGGTTCGAACCCCGAACACCATCAAAAAAGAATAAGCGATGTGCGTTAGAAGTCAGGAGAAATAATTACTTAGTCAGAAGACCAAATGCATAGTGTTTTTTTTTGTTGTGGTGGCCGGATTTTAACATCGGATCTTGCATAAATTATGCTTTGTCCACACCAACTGAGCTAAGCTTACTGTGACAAATGTATAGTGTTTAGATACACACAATGTTGCAATTGTCTCTAAGATATACGTTTGATCTTGTGATCATAGAAGACTAGCTCATAAGGTAGAACACTTGCCCTTGTATATATGATTCAAAAGAGAAATAAGTTCAAAAAGAAAGGAAAAAAAAAGGAGTTTTAAACGTGAAAACCATAAGATATAGAATATTTTATTTAGAAAATTCATTGCCGTTTACTACAATAGAATAAGACTAACAAGTTGTACAAAGAAAAGAATAAGACTAACAAACTACCATTGAACACGAGGGAAAAAGATAATTAAGGTTTTTATTCTTTTATTTTTATAGAGGGTAAAGATAACTAAGGTTGTTATATATTATATTACATAGAGAAAACTTAAAAAAAAAATATTTATTTATTAAAATTGATGGAGTCCCTCAAAAAAATTACATATCCAACATCGTTAAAAATATAGAAAACGAATTTATGAATAAGTTCTCAACATTTAAGTTAATAACATACGAGAACAAGATGTCTATAATTAATATGATATAATCAAAATGACCACAATACTCATTCCTCTATGTATACAACGTTGACACTCATATCATGATTGAATATATAATTGACTGGAGTTGATATTTCAATATGAATCAAAGCAACACCACAATCATACAACAAACAACACAATGCCACAAGATGTAAATGATGGGCGCAGAGAAGTAGCAGCTCTTGGAGCAAAATTAACTATAATAAGCTGAAATCAGAGATCGATGGATGTCGCAAATCATTGAATGTGTTGTGCAATCAAGGTGACACTTATGACCCCTAACAAATGCTTCGTTACGATGACAAATGAATAAATTGTTGATCCATGCAGCTAAATATTGGAGACAGTGTTCAAAAACATACTGTTATCAGGATAGTGATCTCAACAGACACGAAATTCTTTCACGCATTTGCATCAATGTGTAAGAAAGTGAACCGCATCGTTGTATTAGGAGCGGCCTACACATCTAGAGTTACAGATGATATAGATATGTGCCATTTAGCTAGAGAATACTTTGAAGAATTATTTCAATGGAAGCAAAAAGTATATTGATGTTTTACATCCGGTAATTGATGATACTGATAATTTGGAACTTATGACACCTTTTCACATCAATGAATTCAAATAGGCTATGTTTTATTTGCACTTGGATAAGTGCCCCGGGCCTGATGATTTTAGTTCGAGATTTTATCAGCAGTTTTTGAACACTTGTAGCCCTGATATTTTCCAATAGTGTTGTCGTTGGTTAAATGAAAACCAATTTCCTCCAACATTGAATACTACCAACATAGCACTTACTCCAAAAGGGCAGAAGTCGATGAAGGATTTGAGGCCGATTGAGCTTTGTAATTGAGCTATGTTCATTAGACAAGTTCTTATCACTATATTTGAACTCGTGCCCTTACATACAAATATTCACTAATTGATCTCATGAGACAAGTTTTTATCACCATGCTTTCCTCTTCACTACATGCATAATACTTTGTATAGTTGAGTAATTAGAAAAGGGCTTCAGACGACAATCATATGATGATATATGTTAATTAGGAGGAGAAAGAAGATCTTACTAAGAATATATTGTCAACTAAGGTATAGTCCAAATTTATATAGCTGACATTTTATGCATGATGTTTTAGGAGCCTATTGTTTTCTATCGACATTATTATTCAATAAAAACAACGTTTTTTTTTTGTTGGAGTAGAATTAAAAACACTTTTTAAAAGAAGCTAGAATCCCATTAAAATTAAAAGATTACAAATGTTAAAGAATACCTGGTAAAAGAATATATTATGTCAAGCAATGATATTCAAACATTTTTCTTTTCTTCTACACATACGTACGGCACCTGATTAATTAGGTTAAAAGAATATTGTTAATTTAATTGAGTAAATGGTTTGTTGAATTTACGGTCGATAGTTAATTCAAGTCAATGATTAACAATTTAAAAGGTTTGAATGTGGCCTAGATTAACCAGCTACTAGCCAAAATTGTATGTTTGACTTGTAGAAAAAATTGGCATCCATAAAAAAATTTTTGTTTTGTGTCATCAATAGTGTAAATCATGTGCCAAACGAGTTTAAGAAAGAAAGGTTCAGACTTGCAAATATTGCCTCCTTTCCTCTATAATAATATATTAACAACCAATGCATAACGAAAATAATAATAATGTGCTTGTACATACAAAAGAATATTTTAAGAAATAAAATTAAACTTGCATGTGTGACATAATGCTGAATTTGGATTTTCTACATTTCAATGTTAAAACTTAGATTGTCTAAAATAAAATGTTAAAACTTAGCTATTTTTGGCAAGAGAGAAAAAATGTTGTGGTATGTTGAAAAGACAATATTGCCTTAAATTTTCCTAAATGGAGAAATGTTGGAATTATTGAATTTAGAGAATCAATTTTATTTTATTTTTTTTACAAAAAACGCAACACATTGCCCAAAATCATTAAAAGAAAAGAGATACACAAAAAGAAAATGGAAACTCGGTCAACCCTATAGTTAGGCAAGCCTAATCTATTTCTTATATACTCATGCATAATGGATTCAGGTTGGGTGGAGAACCAAACAAATGAAGAGAGAGCTAACCTTAGATTAGCTAAGCTATCTGCACATATGTTCCCTTCCCTATCTATGAGAGTCACAAAAAACTTTATGCTTTTAGTTGATTCTATACAGTTAATCCACCTATTTCTTAAGTTCCAAGGTACCATATAGTGGAATTTGAAAGCAAGAAGCAATAGTGTCGAGTTCGTTTCCAACCATAAGTTGTTCCAATTGTTAGAAACAATTATCTCTATGGCCACCAAAGCAGAAGTAACGTCAACAATAAAAGGAGAATCAGTAGTTAAGTTGTTAGCAAAGCGTCCAAGACAAAACACAATTAGAGTCTCTAAAAATGTTCACACAATTATTTCATATTTTGGGAGATTTATTGTTAACGTTGTGCCAATCCCGAGGTAATTACGAGTATGTCTTCGATTTGGAAAGTTATGCTTCCTGAAAATATTTCTCATTATGCTTCAATCAAAATGCATGAAAAGTTTCCTACAAAACATATCCGACATATTCACCATATGATTTTTGATAATTCTTACTATAGACGTGGACCTTCTATAGATTTTTTTTTTACATATTTTGTAAGATTTTTCGAAGGCCATGCAAATTTGGCACAAGCTCAGGTTTGATTCTCATTTGTTCTTTCATGATATTGATCTTCTTTATGGTTAACATGCATGCAAATGGTGATCATAGCTATCTCTTCCTCATTGGTTGTTGGTTTATCTAAAAGTCTAATTGCTTGTAGGTTTAATACTAATATTAATACTTGCTTGTAGTTAATGGTGAACCTCACCAACCCACATAACAAGAGTTTCAAGCAATAAAGCATACGTAGAAGATGTTATGATTTTTTTTTAACGTAATAGACGATTATTTTGAGTGAAATGAAGGGCATAGTTGCAAAACATGAAGAAAGGATTTGCGTAAGATAGTTGAGGAGGGAATATGAGCATGAAAGGCGGAGGATTATCGAAGAAAAGAAACTGTGGTGTGGTGGTGGTGATTTACGTAGGTTACACAAACGGTGGGTTTTGTGAAAAATGATGAGAGAAGAAGGAATAAAATGAAACCAAAATGACTAATATGACTAGCGCAGGTTTAACTTATGGGACTAAAACATACCATAAGTTTGGAATCAAAAGAAGTTAAGAAATCAAATGTATTATTTTTTTAAATAGAAAATTTTCATTAATAACAACAATTTTTGTACTTTTAAAAAGTTGAATATACCATTTTTCACCACTTCCCATCACAATATTATGTGAGATCCCTCTAAAAAATGTAGACCCATATTAATTTAAAGAGAAAATGTTAAAAAGAAAGTATTGCCAACACTACTTTTTTTTTTACGTTAGTATTTTCTTCCTTACATAATTCGAATCTGAATCTTAAACTTTTTTAATACCTTAGTTCAACCAAGTGAGCTATCAAAAAACATAAAATATAATGTAAAATTTATCCCATTTCATTGATATACGTAGAGGTTGAGAACCACTAATCAGTTTTGATACTAAATTGCCATCGGAGATTTTTCCACTCTATAGTGCTACCACACAAGGAAGAAAAAACAAACATAAAATAAGCATTCTATATAAATTAAGGGAAGGAAAAAAGAAAATTGGCTATGAAAAATTGTATCATCAAATCAAACATAAAGAGCATGAAGACATATTCAATAAAAATATAACATTAATAAATCCTTAATACAAATACATAATGTAATTTTTAAACTCCACATTAAAGGATTCATACATATATATCATAGTTGCGAAATCCCATAAAATAACTAGAAAACGTTAAAAACCATGCATTGTTCTAAGAAACAAAAGACATATGAAACATAATATGATATAATCCATCACCAGAATCCTCTTCACACTTCATGTAGTTTTAAGGAAATTGGTTGTTAGAAGCAGGAGTCGAAAACATCTCCATCAATCCTATGTTGTCCCAATCAGTCACATTTTCTTCATGCTCATCTGACATAGTTGATGTCCCCATTTGACCTCCATTTGGTCCTATATCTTAAAAAATAAACCAAGTTGTGAAGGGAAATACATATGTATAAATGATCCAAAAAAAAAAAAAAACATGTATACAATTTTCACTAGTATTAATTTAAGGTTTTTTTTTATCATGTGCAAATGTTCATTCTTCATAATCATATGTTGATTCTTATGTATAAATCAAATGTTTTGGATGAAAAGTTCAACTTTTGTTATTTTACCATCCAAAACCAAAGACACAAAAATGGAAAAGGAAAGAATATAATTTGTTGAACTTTTTCAGTTCTTAAAAAGTTAAAGCAAAAGAGTACAAAGATGATAATTAGATAGTCTTAAATTTCGGAATAAGATTCTCATCATTCACATTTTTCTTAATGTTTCCATTTACGTCATCATCTATAGGGGGTGTTTAGTTTTTTCTCACGTAACACATTTCTCTCTATTTTGCCTTTTTGATCATATTTCATGTGAATAGTAGGACCCACAAAAAAAGTGATAAGAAGCCCTAGATGATCTTACTTTTCTTTGTTGTTTACATATCATGTATTAAACAAAAAAACAAAATATAAGTGATTGTTACCTTCTACAACACATCCTAGTTTTTATTGTCTAATTTGCAACAATCTATGATTGAAGTGAAATGCTAATTAAAAAGGATACTATTCACAATTTCTAACATACATGTATGCAATTTAGCAACTATATATATCAATTAAGTATTACTTTACTATGTTTAATGTGTATCTATGAACGAGTTATGCAACCATAAATTTAGATCAAGAAAGAACTTCTCGTAATGAAACCAATAATTGTTTCTTAGTAGTTATTGCAATAATAACAAACAATTACTATAATAAATATATTTTACAAAAATGGTAACTTGTTCTCACCTTGTTCATATGGAATTGAATTATAATCTGAAAATGGATCATAGGAGAGCTGCTCCACATTATAATCATTCCAGCTAAGCATTTGTGCTTCTTGCTCTTGTTGCATGGTATATATATCATTCAGCACATTCAGCTCTTCAAACAGTTCTTCTGTTAAAGCTGATAAAGGATATGCAAATTAATAAATATATTCTTTACCATAGGTTTATCGCATGCACACAATGTCATTCAATGACGTGAAGTCACGTCATTATATGAATATGACAAGTCACGTGTTTTCAACATATTAACTGGTGTGGCAATGACAACACGACAAAATACTATCACTTTTTGTTTAAAAATAGTGAACAATACTCTTTCACAAAAACCACATGCAAAACAATGATGGTTGAGATACAACAACAAAAATGCTAATTACCGGTTTTGTGAAGTAGTTCTTTCTCAAGATCGTTGATACGATGAATTATTGTCTCCTTTTCTGACAACAAAGAGGTTTTCTGATCTTGTTCTGATTCAATTTGTGGTCGAAGATTATAAACTATTTCATCCTGTATATAAAAATATATTGTAAAATACAATCACAAATTAATATATACTATTTGATCTTATAGAAGTAATAAAAAATATAGATATTGATCACCTCAATTTCTTTGGCTTTAACATCCAAACTGGCCATATACATCTTTTTCCTCAGTCTTGATCTCTTAGACTCAATACGTCTCCATATGAGCCTGCACACAATATAAGATTATGTACAAGTCAAACTTTATATTTTGTAGATTCAATCCATTAATATAGTGTGAAGTGTAGCATGCATGAAAGATTTTTAAAAAAGTGAAACATAATTTTTTTAATAATTTCTCAATGGTTGTAATTGAGATTGAGTAATTAACATTTGATAACCATAGGGATTATTTACAATATCTATGATTGTGATATGATTGAAACTGAAAACAAACCAAATTTTAAATTTCTTTGTGAGTGCAAATAATTGAGAATATTGCATTAACAACATTTGCAATCACAATTACACACACATCAAAATAAATTATGTACCTCCTCATCTTCTTAGGATCCATGTTTTGGTCACAATTTCGACCAAAATTTGTTCTTGATGCAGCCCAAACATTTGCTTGTTCAGCTATGACTTTATCAATCGTAGCATCCCAAGTTACACAAGGGACATTCGTTATCATAACATGTTCAGCAATGAGTGAATTAGAACTCGGAGAGACATTAGGTGGACCCATATGTGTGTAAGGGATGTTGCTTCCTTGATCCATTTTTCTGCATAAAAAATAAATGAGAAGAGGAAATGAATTCAACATATATAGATATGTATGCATAATAAACTTTACTTAAAAACCAATGAAGTAAAAAAGACTTGAACTTGGATTGATCCTTGTTTATGAGAAAGAGAGAAATTCTACTTACCAAAACTACTAACTTCATTACCACCCTTACACCCTCTTCTCATATTTATAGAAGGTAATGTGTTGTTTTTTTCCTGCTAAGCATATGTTTAATTTGATGATTACCAATTTATCCCTCTCCACTTAATTACACTTTTAATTTAAGGTAAAATTATTGATTAATAATGTAACTAATTTGTCACTTTCTTACGTGCAAAAGATATACACCCTCTATCCCACGGTGAGTGACTCATTTGTTAAACTAAGTTGTGCCAAAATGAACGACCTTTGTTTATTTTCAAGACAATATATTAACTACTTGTTTTCAAATTCTACCTTCATATTAATAATAGTTTCATCTCAATACATTTCACTATATATGTCTTTCATGTATTATTGATTACACTAATAAATGATAAAGGACAATTTAGTAAAAATACCTCTCTCTCTCTCATTCATTTATACATTTTTCTTAATTTTTGTGTGAAATTGTCAAATGAAACACTCATTTTATGATAAAAGAAAATAATATATAAAATTATTATATCTCAAGGGGATAAGAAGAGGAGGGATTGATGAGGAGAGCGATATCAAATATACTTCCTTCGTCTCAAAATATAAAGAAAAATGGGTCAACGAGTTGATGTATTTGATATAAATTTTGAACCAAATACATTAATTTTTTTTGAGCAATTTTTTGTTTATATTTTTGAACGGATGAAAAATATATTTTTTTTTGTAGAAAATAAAAAGTATTTTGTTATTTTGGATAACTTGTATATATCTCATGGTTTAGTGAAAGACAAATATCATTTTGTATTCAATCTTTTACCACTAATTTTTTTTAGCCTCATGATTAGTTTTTAAATCAAATATTATACAAGTGAAGTTATATATATTGTCAATCATTAATATTCTATAAATCAAAGATACATTCTAAGTATTCAAGAGCATTTGGATGAGATGTTAAGAGATCACTTTTAATGTAATCAAAGATGTTTAGTTCAAATTCAACCATAAAAATGCAGGAATGTTAAATATTTTGAGTAAGAGTTTTGCCACCAAATACAGTCCTTTCTAACATAAGTGATTAGTCTATGTAGTTTTGCGCAAGGATACTCTATTGAAAAAAAAAAGACACACCCTAAGTATATTATTTATAGAACATAAAGGAGTCAAAATAATTTTATCATGATCATGATTATTTAATAATAACGATTAGTAGCTTTAATAATTTTTGTCATATGATTGGGTAATTTGGTAAATTAAAATTTCTATAATTTCGAAACATTTATGTTTTTTTTTTGACACAAACGTTAACATTTATGTTGTATATATGTTATTTAGCACGCAACATTTTGATTATGAGTAGTTGTTTTGTTTTGTCCGTATATATAAGGGAACATGGTTTATCATGGTCATGATGAATCTGTATAAATTACTTAACGGAAATTCATAAATGTAAAGGTAATTAGCCCAAAAAAGTTGTTTGTGTCAAAAACACTCAACTCCATAATTTGCAACTGAACTCATTCTAACCTACTTGGTGACAAAAACATTAATCAATGATCCAGCTATTTTATCAAATGTTACATTAAAAAGTATCTTATATTGTACTTTTTTTTTTGACAAAGTTTTCCCTCGTACTTCTTTGCATTAAACCATGTTTATTAAAATTTTGTTGGGACAAGAAGGGGAGTTTTAATAGATTGAGAAATAATATATGAACACACATATTAGACACAAATACAACACTTGAATACTGATTAATGTATTTATACGATGAACACTATATACTTTTTTTTGGTAATATAAGGGATTATTTTTGTAAGACAAAAACTGAGTTGTCATAAACCAATTTCACAGCTTAATTAACCATGAAAAAATATGATGTTAACCACTTTTACAAACATAAATTTTTCGTGAACCAACAAAATGCAAGGCGTTAATCAATTATTTTACATACTTTCAAAATATGACAATGACAAATACTTTTTTTTTAAGGAAAAATATGACAAATACTTAAATTGCAAGTTTACACAAGTCTCCCCTTGATCCACACTCTTAACTCATAAATTTTTTTCTAGTAAATGACAAACTAATTTGTATTTTTTTTAAATATTAATTAATTATGAAAATAATATAACTAAAATGCCTCAAATTGACAAAATATTGCAACATGGCCACCTTATAAGAATTAATCCAACTAATCCTAGCCTACTTGGTGATAAAATCTTTATTCATTAATCCAACTAATTTATGAAATATTTTATGAAATGAAATGTTTAGCCTCAAATTAACCAATGAATTTACTTTGCATTTATGTATTATTTTTACAAGAAAAAGTTAGAAGAGTTAGACCTCTGAAACTAACTAGGGTAAAAAAATTTATAATTTTTTTAGATGAGTTAGGCATTTGAGGCTCACTAGAGTCAAGATAAAACTCAATGTAGAACGAACATTAATATAAATATTTACACATCATCCATAAAAAATGTTATTGGAACAAAAAATATGACATCATACTGACATTGTATTTAAACGGTGAACAACACGTTTTTTTTTTTTTTAAATAAGAAATATAGAGAAGTATTTTTTTAGGAAGGGGATAGAATCTGAATTGTCGAGCTAATGTTTGAATTTGTTCGATTCAAGTGTGAATTATAAGTTCCATATCGACCATGTATGAGCTCAATGTTGGCTTTATAAGAGAAGTGGTCATATTTCCAATACCTTAAGTTTTTGGTAGAGATGAAACATCTCTCTTTTGTGGCCATGCAACATTAATTATCTCAAGTGAAGGAAACCTATGAGAATAAAAAAGCTAATTCCCTCAAAAAAAAAAAAAAAGCTAATAGTACAACATGAGTTACAAAAAAAAAAAGAATTAATCGTCAACAATGTTTTTATTATTACTATATGAACTCAGAACTCTGAATGGACTTTTTTTTTTATTATATTTATGTTTTCTCTTATTATGATGGTATCTTTTACCAGGGATATAAAATGAAATTATATATATATATATATATATATATATATATATATATATATATATATGCTATTCTTTTGTTACTATAATAAAAAGATAGTATTATTCATTTAAATTGATAAAATACATTAAATACAACACAAATTCAACATCATCAAATTGAAAATGATGAATTTTCTATCAAACTCACAACATTAAAGATAATAGAATAAAACGGAAATATGCCTACAAAAGTGACAAAATTAAAGGTTGAAGAGTTATATATCATCCATCTTTACACACTCTTGATTTAGTTAATTTCCCGAAGAAATAAGTTTGCTAGCCTGGGGAGGACGATGCTCCTCATAAATTCAGTATTAAACTCTTATGATTTTTTTTTATCTCTCTTATACTAAGATGTCAGTTAAACTATGGAAACAAATTATCTTACTTCAAAGGAACTTCTTATAGGGATGTTCTAAAGGGGCGAGTAAATTTTTATGGGTCAGAAGGTCAAAGGTTTGTAAGCCGAAAGTATAGGAGATCTTCATTTTGGGGATTTGTGTCTTAGGAGACCTTCTTGGACAAGTCTTGTTGGGGGGATTATTTATCGGTCATGGTCTTAGGCGAGATATTCTTATTCCAGAGTTAATTCATCATCAGACCTCTTTGTATATGGAACCTAAGGACAATATTTTTATTCGCTTAAGGACAATATTTTCACCAGAGATATTCTTATTCTTATTAGAGTTTCGCTTAAGGACAATATTTTTGTTTGGAGAGATGAGTTTTTGGAAAGTCTGATGATGGAATTGGATGACTGAAGGCTTTCTTATGAGGGTGATTTTTCGTCTTGGAAGATTGACACTGTGGGGTCTATACGGTTAGTTTGGCGAACCCATTCCTTTCGATTGCTCCTGCTATGGAGGGAAATCGTTTTGAGGACCAAATCCAACTTCTGGACTTGGTTTAAAAGACATGGTGTAATGTCACAAAGTTCTTTCAATTGTGCCGACTAACCCCAAAAACCAACACAAGTCTTTTCAACGTGTTTTGTCCTCAATCACACGCTTTCTGGGAAACTTTCCTAAAGGTAACCCATCTCAAAATTTATAATAGTTAACCATGCTTAAGGGTAAATTTCTTATGGTATGGACTACCAAAAATAAGATGCATCTTATTTTTGGTAGCCCAATCGATAAGAACTTCATAATTAAATGTTCTTGAATTGGAGTAGTATTTGGATGAATGACTTCCCAAGAAGTTTCCTAATAAGTGTACGAATAATGACAAAGTACGTTGAAAAGACCCTTGTTGTTTGTGGGGTCAGTCAACAATCATTAAAGGTAACCCATCTCAAATAAAAAACATAACATATCATTAGGTGTAAGTTTACCACTGACCCTAATGATATGTTATGTTTTTTATTTGAGGTTTCAATTGAATGTGGGAGTTAGATCTTCTGTCTTTGCTTCTCGAACATGATATAATGTTTGTTGGTGGTTAGGTTTGGAGCTGGTTCTGCCTCCATACCTAAATAGTCTCTTTGCTTTTTTTTGGATCTCTAGGGGATAAGCCTAACATTATGACAAGTTTGAGCCTGATCAAGCATTATGTGGTACCGTACATTTGGAAGTATCACAATGATTTGATCTTCTACAAGAAAACAAATAATGTTAAGTAGCTGGTTGAGAAGATAGTTTTCTCCACCTAAAAGTGGTGTTTGAAGTAAGCGCGATGTTTATTCGTCGTTCTCATTATGAGAGATTAATGGAACTCGCCCTTGGTATGGTCGGTAGCAATTTGTGTGGTTGGTAAAGCCGAATTTTTTCTTGTATATTTCTTTGGGTGGTTGTCACTTGCTTATTCACTCACATTTGAAGCTGGGTGCCGCTGGATCTTCTAACTTTCGCTGATTTTGGGCCTTGTATAAGGGGCGGTTATCCCTGGGTTGAATCCTGCTCTTTACCCAAACAGTTTCGCTCATTCCCAAAGTAAAAGTTGAAAATCCCCCTACGCAACTTAACTTGCGCTAGTGCATTTGTTACGTATGTTAAGTCACGTTACGTGACTCAACATGCGTAAGTGTTATATGAACGTGACTTAAGTCACGCCAAACTACAGCACTAGCGCAAGTTAACTTGCGCTAGTTGGCCGGTGAAGAACAAACGTTTTTCCAACTTTGGTCAGCTTTTCAACATTCAATGTACACGTTTTTTTACCACTTCACACGTTTTTTTTGACCATATTTATGGTAGTTACAACCTAGGTTCACATTTCTACCTATAAATATCCCTCCATACTTACCTAATTCCTCACACCATATCACTTTCTCCCCCTCCTCACTCTCTCCCTCTATTTCTCTTCTTTCTTTTTTTTTCTTTTCAATATTCTCTTTTGGGGTAAAAGGTGATCAATTTTCGTCGGGGTAAAATAGTGAGTAGCCGACTTGGGGAAGTGATCGACCCTTTGGGATAATTTTAAACCTGTTTTTTTAACCGCAGAAACTTTTTACCGTGGGTAAAAAGAACTTCTTGTGGTAAAAAAAAAAACAGATTTAAATTTAGCCCAAGGGTTGATGATGTATTTTCCCCAAGAAGGCTGCTCACTATTTTACCCCACGAAGATTGTTCACTTTTTACCCCCAAAAAGGAGAAAATAAGTAGATTTAGTGAATAACTTCAACATTATTGTATGACAATTGTTGTAACGTGAGAATTATTAATAAAATAAGATATTGTTATATTTACTTTTATTTATATTTAGTCCATTTACTTTTATTTATATTTAGTCCATTTGCTTTATTTTTATGAATTTAGTCCATTTACTTTTATTTATATTTAGTCCATTTGCTTTTATCAATAATTTAGAATAATGTTAACAAAATAATTTCGGAATAATGTTAATAAAATAATTTAGAATAAAGTTAAGAAAATAATTTAGAGTAATGTAAACAAAATAATTTAGAATAAAGTTAATAAATTAATTTAGATTAATGTGCACAAACTAATTTACAATAATGTTAAGAAAATATTTCAGAATAATGTTAATAAAATAATTTAGTATAAAGTTAAGAAAATAATTTAGATTAACGTAAACAAAACAATTTAGAATAATAAATTAATTTAGAATATAGGCCTTAAATGTAAAAAAAAAAAAACCAAGGCATAATTGAAAATTATTTAGTGCATAGGTTTTATATGCACTAAATTCAGTCAAAAACAGTAAAAAAAACGTGTAAAACACAATAAAATCATGGTTGAATAACCGACCAAAGTCCAAAAAACGTGTTCTTGAGTTGTGACCACCGGCCTAACTAGCGTGAGTTAACTCACGCTAGTGTAAATCCTGGGCGTGAGTTAACTTGCGTAAGTTATAACATCCAACTTATAAAATTACGGCCAACTTATAACTAGCGTGACTTAAGTCACGTAGCGTGACTAAGTCACGTTTATCTTATAACTGGCGTAAGTTAACTCACGCTACGTGAGTTAACATGCGTAGGGGCAGTATGGACTTTTACTTTAGGAGTGAGCAAAACTGTTTGGGTAAAGAGCAGGACTCCCCTGGGTTTGCTTTGTTGAATGTAGTTTTTGGCTTTTTTTTTTTATGATTATTTTTGGCATTTTTTGTTTTGTTTTGTTGTCATTTTATATTTTGTAGAGTACTTATGGTATTCCTTGTACTCTTGCGTTTCGAATTTTCCTATTATAATTTATTTATCATTTAAAAATAGACAATAGTATTTTTCTTAGAGACTATTTCAAATTAGTAAAATGAATGTCATAAATAAATATAATATAATGGGTTAATTATGTTTCTAGTCCCTATAAAATAGCGACCTTGTAAGTTTAGTCATTACTTAATTTTAATAGCATTTTTAGTCCCTAATTTTGTTTTTTTTGCCCTGAGTATTAGTCCCTACTCAATTCAAATTTGTTTAATTTAAGCTTAAACTCTTAAATTTTTGAACAATTTTTTGCAGACATGTTTAGAACATTACTAAAAGTTCCTCCGCAAAAAATTATCGCAAAATTTGATTTCTACATCCAGATTTTATTACTTTTTATCTTTAACTTTTGTCGTTTTAAAAAATTCATATTTAATTCATTTCATGTCTGAAAATTCTAAATTTTAGTAAACGAACCTTTCATAGTGTTCTAATCTTGTCTCAAAAAAATCGTTCAAAAATTTAAGAGTTTAAGGATAATTAATCAAACTTTGTTTTTGCAGGGACTAAAATTATAAGTAAATTTTTTTTTATAGGGACTAAAAATGCTATTAAAATTAAATAAGGACTAAACTTACAAGGTCGCTATTTTATAGGAACTAGAAACATAATTAACCCTAATATAATTACTATTATAAAAATTATTTAAACCCTTAAAAAATTATTTAAATGTAAAATGTCATTCGAAATAAAGCATGAAGGGCAAATAGGACAAAATAATTCTCACACTGTAATTTATCATTAAAAATTTCACCAGCAAAAAATAAAAATAATTGTAAAAGTAGATAATATAACAATTATTACAAGTATCTTAAAAACAAAAACTAAAAATATGCTGATAGGCTTTTTTTTTCTTGTTTCATGAGTGGTTTTTTTTTTGTTTTCTTTTCAAAGTTCTCTTACAACTGATGTTTTCTTATTATTGAAAATTATTATTCTAGTAATAAATTAGTATTTTAAATAAAGTAATGTAAATATAATATTTATATTATAGTAAAAAAAACTTATACTCTTTTTGATGAATACACAATTAAGGTACTTCTTCATCAATTAAATTGATCCAAATAACTTTTGTTTTGTCTTAAGTTTCAGGAAAAATATTCAAACATAAACCATGTTAAAAAAGCTGTTGTAAACATTTTGCAACAGAAAGTATATTTTCTAATTGAAACCGATAGTTCATGGCTTAATATTCCGCAAAAGAAAGGAAAATCAAGAACGAGAATACCCATGCATAAATAAATAAATCAATCAAACACATGTAAAAGTATTTCATAATCGAATTAAACATGAAAAATATTAAAAATAACTTCATTCAAACTGGATCCTTAATTTTGAACCCTCCATACAAACCCACAATGTTTATAAAGATGAAAACAAGGTGAACTCTAAGTCACATATTCAAGCATTATAAAATCTCAAAATAAAAACAAAAGAAAAAAATGATAGCTGAAATGTTTTTGAGCATGCACATCACTTAATTGTCCAGAAACAAAATATAAATCAAACACTTATAATATGAGACGATAGATCATCAAAATCTTCGTTTTCATAGAAATAGATCGTCAATAGGGTTCCGATCCATCCAATCCATGAACAATTCCATGCTGTTGGGTTCTGTTTCGTGCTCATCCCGCATAGGTGGTGTCCACATTTGGCTTTGTAATGGTCCTATGTAATTTAAAAAATAAATTAGCATAGTGATTATAAAATAATAACATTTTTGTTTTTGAAAAGGAAAAATATATTAATGATCTCAATATCTAGCACAACATAGAAACATTGTTCTTACCTTGATCATATGGATTTGAAACATAATTCGAGTCTAGATCATTGGACATTGGTTGAACATTAGTATCACTCCCATTAATCAGCTGTGCTAGTTCCTCAGCTTGTTGATTGACATAGACTTCCCTTAATTTCTTCACTTGGATTTTCAGTTCCTCAGTTTCAACTGATAATTAATGGGATTGAAAATTAATAAAATTTTCTTTGCTTTTTATTTCTCTGCTAATCAATATATTGAGCTATGCTCATACAAACATTTACATTTAAAAATTATATCAAAACTACAAACAGACAAATAGTGAATACCTTCTTTGTGAAGTACTTTTTTATGATGAATCGCCACTTTATCCATCAATTTCTCACGCTCCAACATCAAAGAGTGCTTTTGGTTTTGTTTTGATTCAACTTGTGAGCGAAGATCAGTTACTTGTGCCTGCATATATTTATGATGAGTGTGATAATTAAAATGTCTAATATTATGTTAGATATGTTTGATAAACAGAAAATCACAAACATTAAATTTTACTATAAAAAATGAACGACATTAATCACCTCAATTTCCTTAACTTTTTTACTCAAATAGGTAAAATACTGATCTTGCTTCCGTCTGGATCTATGAGTTGAGTCCGAGTCTCGATTAAAGGTGTCTCTACAAAAAAAGATCACATTAAGACATATTTAAACAATTTACGCATTCAGAGACACCGATATCTATTGAATCTAAATATCCAGGCATATTTAAATTTAAAAATAAAATTGAATTTTTAACTTAAAAGCTGAATCGTTTGATGTCAATCTACGACCATCGACTTTGGTGAATGCATGAGTGTGTAAATGGTTGATTATGTAAATTAGTGAAATATCTTTTCATTCAATTAAGACTAATTAATTTTATTTTTTCATTGAAATTGAGAGTAATCAATAATATGTGACAACATCCTTAAAAAATAAATAATAATATGTGACAACAATGATTTAAAATATCAAATATCGCAAGGTGATTGCAATTGTGATTTAAATCATCATGAGAATCAAAACAAATTACACGTAAGACCGTCTGATCCTCTTAGGACCCAAATTAGCTCCGAAGTTTCCAGTAGAATGGTTAAAGGTAGCACCCCAAACTGAACCACTTGTTGGAGGACATAAAGGTGGTTTTGTTTGAAAAGAGACATGGTTGTAATTTCCCTCCATATCACCCATGATGTTCTCCAAGTGTACTGCTCCTGCAAAAGGACATGGATTCAGACATAAATATCCATACACAATAAAAATTATTGAATAAACAAAAGACTTTTAATAAAAATAAAATAAAATAAAAGAGGCTTGGATATTTGAATTGTATTAAAAAAAGAAAAATTCTACTCACCAACACTGCTTCACAATCAAACCTTACACTCTTCTCATATATTTATAAGGTGATGTTGTATTTTTATATGCTAAGTAAAACACATGATTTTGTTACCCAATATATCCATCCTTTTTGCCTTTTTATTTTAGGAAAAAATATCAATAATATACCATTAGAACAATTGCTGCTAATTATACACCCTCTTTAAAAAAAGTATCCATAAATAACACATTTATTAATATTTTTTAAATATACTTCTTAATACATTGTACACCCGGGCAATGCACTGAAATATTAATGAGAACATTTTTTTTTAAAGAAGGTAAACTAGCAGACACAAATTGACACCGAGGAGAATGAAACATGAGATTTTGAGAAGATCACACTCTAAGGTCTTAAGACAACACCACCAAACCAACCAAAATGGGTTAACATTATTTTATATTGAATCATAATAGTTTTTACCACATTATTTTAAAAGTATAAGGATTAATTTAGAATCAACAAATATTAAATACGTTGAAAAAATTAATGAACTTATGTAGATATAATAATAGTTTTTACCACAATAAAATCAAATTTATAGTTGAATATTGAAATGAATGGCACAATAGTTTTATATCTGTATTAGAAAAAAAAGCAGATTATATAAAAAAAAAAAGTGTTCTCTTAAAGAAATAAAAATCAAAGTGTTAGAGTATTTTTGTATCTCCTCGGTCAAGTCAAATCTATTTTTTTTTAAATAGTTTAGTGGTTAGAAATTCATTTTTAAGTGAATAAGAGAGGTGTTTGAGGTTTAAACTTTGATCCCTACATATATAATGCAATGTCCGATGTTTAAATTTTGACCCCTACATATATAAGAACCATTGACTTCAATCTTCATATCCTTGATCATTCACGTGATGTCTTGATTTGTCGATTTACATGATTTTTCATTACAAAACACTCAAAACACATATGAAGTTGCATGATTTATGATAAAAGTGAATTACAACGCCTCGAGTGAAAACAATACAATATGTTCCTCAAACCATTGACAATTCCTCTAACTCATCTTTTTTGTCTGCAAATGTAAAGAAAAGTACTAAAAAAACATAGCCAAAAATGTCATATGATGCTCCGTCATCACAAAGACGACTTTAACTATGGCAGACATGTTAGTTACATATCCTTGTGGAATATTAAAAGATGTTCGTGGGAGATGTATGGTTCCCAAATGACTTTGTAATTCTTGACATGAAAGAAGATGTTGAGACACCTCTTATACTCAAAAGGAATTTCTTGATTACCGCCAGAGCAACAATCAATGTTTAATTGGGTGAGATCACTAGAAGTAAGAAACAACGCAATGTTAAAAGAAATTTCTGAAAGAACACTCACTTGCATTTAATCAAAGAATATAATGATAGTGAGCAATCTTTCTTGCACTTTTACCTTTCTTTTTAACCTATATCTACTTATAGTCCTTTAAGTAGATATATGGTAAAAAGAAAGGTAAAAGTGCAAGAAAGATTGCCCACTATTATATTCTTTGATTAAATGCAAGTGTGTCGAGTTCATGACATTAAACAAGCATTGCATGGGAGGTAACCCATGAAGGTTGCCCACTACGGAGGCGATATGTTGTTTGACGTGTGATGCATACTCTTGACCATGCAACGCTTGAAAAAGAAATTCAGGAAGGGAGTTGGTACTGCAATTAGCGTGATGGGCAATGTTCCTTACTAGGTGCGTATATTCAAAATTTGAATTAAATGTGACTACTATTTTTTATGCACATGAGCAAGCCGGTGAATTATAAATACAAGGAGTAAGTTTTCACTATTCATATTACTGAAAGGGGATGTAACACTTTCAATGACCTCTTCAAAACCTCCACAAAAAACAATGTTGTTGAGCTTTTTGCAAATTAATCACAACAACCCAATATTGCGAAACAATACATTTCCTTTGTAAAAAGGACACGCATTTTATTTTTCTTTTCTTCATCATAGAAACATTGAGATGCATTGTTCATATTATCATAGAAGTTTAAGAGATGGATTGAGGAGAACGAAATAGGGAAGCTTCTCATGTGTTAGCCAACATAACTTTCACACATTTTAGCCCATATTTTATCCACTACTGTATATTATTTTCTTGGCTAAAGTGCAACTTTGGCCCCCTATCTTTCAAAAAGTTGCGATTTTGACCCCCTAAGTATGAAAACTACAATTTTGGTCCCCCATGTTTAGGGAAATATGCTCTTTTAACCCCCTAACTTAAGGGAAATATGTCTATTGACCCCTTATATTTTCAAAATGTTGCGATTATGGCCCCTTATCTTTTCAAAATGGCCCCTTTTTTTGGACACGTGTCGCCTTCCCAGCAGTTTTCAAAGTTAGGGGGCCAAAATTGTAGTTTTCAAAGTTAGGGGGCCAAAATCGCAACTTTATGTAGTTTTCAAATGTGTGTATTCTTCCATGTGTTTATTTCTAGAACTTATATTCATTCTTTATTAGCTTATTGGTTGTACATTTACACACACTGAGGAAATTTTATTGGTACCAAGAGTTGTTTGAAGACATCCTTGTTTATACTTATACTTTGCTAAACCCCTTTGAGCTTTAAATTATCGTTTTTCTTTCATAGACAAACTGCATTATAATCCTTATTGACCTGAAGTTTTAATTCTCCTTAGCCTCTTTAAAGTTAGGTAGAAGCATTAATTTCCTTGTAATGATTTTATATTAGTTTCGAGGTTGGTTATGAAATTAGCAAGATAAAAGATAAAAGGGTCTTGTTAACGAGTGCCCCCGGGGCACTCTTTAAGCATACTAAATTAAGAAATTATTATTTAAAAATGTCAAAGTTTTCAATTTTCAATGCACTGATTACACAAACTTTCATAAAAAGTTTCCATTTAAGGCCCTTAACCAGTGCCCCGGGGGCACTAGTTAACATTTCCCAAGATAACAAGATAAAGAATCATTAAATAAAATAAAAAAGATAAAAATCAAAATAAATAGTTTTCTTAGTACCTGGTTTGAATGCCAAGATCACTTGGCAATTGTTGGTTTATGAAACAAAAAAAGACTTATAGATATCTCTTATTTTAACTTACTTTCTCAAATATATCCACCCTTACCTAAGCCAAGTTATATTATAACATGTAAAGTTACTAGTATTTGTCCCGTGCGTTAATGTAGTAAATTGAAATATGAGTTCTTAAGAAAATAACAAAGTAAATAAGCTAAATTGCCGTTCATATAAATTAAATTTTATAGTTACTTTATAACAACTAAACTGCCATAGTCATCTCAAAACTTTTAGCCTGTGTCCTACAATGTTGTATTTTAATAATCATGAAATGACCACAAAAAAGTCTCAAAAGAATTAAATAGATTATTAGCAAAGATAATAATCAGAAGATGCCCTTGTGGACAATGAAATGGTTAGATGAGAGAGAAAATAATTAAAATAAAAAACATATATAATAACTAATTAAACACATAAACTAAATACCTATATCCCCATGGTAAGATGACTGAGAAAATGATTAAAATAAAAAACATAAACTAAATACATATATCCCCATGTTTGAAGAATATGAAAATTTAAACTTAAATCAAATACTTATAGCCCCCATGTTTAAGGAATATAAATTTTTTAACTACCATCAAATACTTATAGCCCCATGTATAAGAAATATTGATTTGTTTGAGGTTAGCATTGAAATATATATATGATTTATGTCATATGCAGAAAGAAGAAGAAGAAGAGAGTGAGAGATTGAAAGTTTGGATATTTGAATTTTGAGCTTGAATTATGGGTGAAGTTTGTCATGTGATTTAATTGAATTATGAACAAAATAAATGTTTACAACTACCATTTTGTTGGATTAATGGATTAATGGACTAACAAAATAGGGAGTGTTTGTATATTATTGAGATCCGTACGTAACGCACGGGCTATCTTAGACGTTTATATTATAACATACAAAGTTTTCTAAAAGTATATGGTTTTGTAATAACTTTGATTAGTTGTTTTTGAATATATTCATGCATATGATTAAATGTCATGTGCATGTTGATTGACTGACTACCATTGTTCAATCAGTTAAAGCGAAAAAGTTTTGTTTCGCTAACATCTCTGTGGTGATTTCATTGGGTATACTTGGATTGAAGTCTTGAGTGCAAAAGTATTTTTTCACTATAAAGATGCAAGAGAAATCACTGGTTCCATTACCAGATGAAGTAAAGGATTTATAAATTTGTATCATTTAGGGAGATTTGTTAATTTACTATAGGTTTTTATTCATGAAGCATGTCCTTGAGGAAAAGTAACGGTTAAAGTTCAAGGTTGTGATGACAGTCTGTGCTACAATGTTTTGGAGTATTTTTGAGTCATTTTGGAATTTTCAGTGACTTTGTGTTGGGTGACTTTAGTGTATTTTAGATGAAAGAGAGTGATGATTGAATGATTAAAATAAATTATTTTGATGAGAGAGAATTATTGGTTAGGAGAGAGATAGAGATAAAGTCACCAAAGTCACTCAACACAAAGTCACTGAAGTGCTACCCGAGCTTATGCTTGTTTTACTTGAGTTTTGTAATAAATTGAAGAATCTATATGAAGAGATTAAATATGAAAAAGGCTTTGAAACCATGTCAAAATCACCATAATTAGACAACTTTGTGGTCATGTTATTCTTTTTACAAGATGTGTCAAGTTGCCTCTTGAGGTATAGTCACTATGGGCATGACGGTGATGATAGATTGACAAGGAATGAAGAAAAATAGATGAACAAGCTACTGCCTCATGCAAGATCGAGTGCAAAGAACTACATACCAAGCATGATGAACAAAAAATCCAATACCAACTACATCAAGTCACGAGTCACTCATAGAGTCCTAACCAGCATGCCTAGTCGTTGTTGAATAGTGGAAAATGTGAATCTATAAAAGGCAGCAACCCATTATTCCCATTCAGTTGATTTTGGATGATCTGAAGCTAAAATAAAGGTTCTTGACGATTGGATGCTTTTGGGAACACTTGGAAACAAAATTTCATCATTCGGGTCATCATTTATTCATGTTTTATCCTTCATAAACTCATATTTTATGCTAATTTTATCATGAACATGTAACTCGTAGATTTGGTCAATACAATTGCACAAAACACCATTTGTTGTCTCTAGCAACACTTTTTTACGCAACATGTAAAAATTGTTGCCTAAATAGCGTGCTAGGAAAAACATCCCCTTTTCCCTTAGTTTAGGCAACG
This sequence comes from Medicago sativa, assembly GCF_051527215.1. NCBI lineage: Eukaryota > Viridiplantae > Streptophyta > Magnoliopsida > Fabales > Fabaceae > Medicago > Medicago sativa. The sequence goes on along the minus strand of NC_140751.1, from coordinate 64,201,234 downwards.
ATTATATATAGTTTGCACAAAGAATGAGAAAAAACGTCGCCTTATGCAATAGGCAACGCTCGCATAGGAGATGCCTGAAAAACATCTCCTATTCTCTTTGGCAACGTTTTTTTTACAGTTCTGCCAACATTTTTCAATTGTTCCCAGAGACAATAAATGTTGTAGTGGCAATGGTTATGAATTGACTTAGGTCTCAGTCCATGACAGGTTGATAGCGGTTCTTCACTAGATACCCATGGCTGGCACCTTCGAACTATAAGGGCGGTTTACTTGTTAAAACCTCACTATATATTGATTCAAGGCCGTTCCTAGGGTTTTACAGGCCTTAGGCATAATATGAAAAGGGCCCCATACATAACACATCAAAAAAAAATTAGCTCATTGTTGTGATTTTATCAGGTCTTCTTTTCGTTTTTTTCACACTTTTTACTACCGAAAAAGAACAAAAAACAAAAAAAGATGAGTGGGCCACATGATCCTAAATGTGTCTCACATCAGTTTCATGATCATGAATGCGTCTCGCATGATTTAGGAAAATGATATAAGTTAATTTTTTCGAACCTTTGAAAGACAACATTAAGATTAATTTGTTTTGTTATAAAATTATCTCAATTTCTTAGATGATAAATATGACCAATATATTTAATATTAGTGAGACACATTATTAGAAACAAAGGGCCCAATAAAATATCAAAAATTTATTCGATAATAATTTTTTTGGCACATTACTAAGAAAAACCAAAAAAAAAAAATTATAGGGACGGTGTATATAGAAATCTTTGTATATGAGGGGGTATATATAGAAAATTGATACAAAATAAAAACATTACAGGCTTCAGCCCAACCTTTCAACTTTGTTATATACACCCCACAAAACCAAATATTTCTATATATACCCCCTCAACGCTTAAAAAAATTTAGGGCCCCTACTGTAATATCCCGCCTGACAGTATCGGTATATTACCCGTTGACCGTGTTAGAGGAATTAAATTATGGAAAAGTAAGTTAATGGAAATATTTTATGACATGTCAGCTTTTTACGGGAGAGGTATCAGAGTCGTTTTTAACACGTTCAAGGCAAGGGTAAAATGGTAATTTCACGTGGAAATGTTATTTATTTGGATTTACCCCCAAAATATCTCATTCTCTTCTTTCCTTTCTCTCTCTAGGTTTTGGATTTGGTTTTTGCTCTTCCTTCTCTCTTCTCTTTCACGTGTCTTTCTCTCTTCCTCTCCATCAAACCTTCTTCAATCTTCTTCTTCCCTAGCAAGGTTTTATGCTTTGATCTCTCATGTTGTCCTAAGTTTGAAAAGCTTGGGGTTTTGCTTGAATCTCTCCTTTCCTCTCTAGAAACCTATATCATCTTTTTCCCTTTGAGGTAGCAACTTTACCAAGTTTTTGGAAGTGGTGGTGAGTCAAGTATGGATTGCTAGCAATTAGTGAGCAAGAAACAACCTTGATTTTGGATAGAAGCTTTGAGAACATCTTGTAATCAAGAATTAGGGTTATGGAGAAGAAATCATTGGGAATGGAATAAGGATGATCAAGCAAGGATCATGATGTATTATATTGCAAGAAATGTTAAGATGGTTATGGTTTAAGCAAAAGAAGCAAGTGATCATAAACTAGGGTTTTGTCATGTTGGAGCTTGGAGCTTGTTGATGCTTCAAGAACTTGGTTTAGGTGAGTTCCATAGATAGTTTTCCCACCCTTTGGGATTATGTTTATGTCATGATAGATTATTATGAAAGATATGAAAATTCTAGGGTTTTAGTTTTAGACTAGTTGCCCCTTTTTATGCCATGAATGCTATACATGATAATTCTTGCCATATACATGTTTTACAAGTTTTATATGATCAATTATGTTCCAATATGCTTAGAGACACTTGGTTTGAGGTTTTTGGGTCAAAAATACCAATTTTAAGTGTTCTGGACTGTCCTAACTCGCCACGGCGAGCAATTACTCGCCATGGCGAGCTAGAACTGCGAATGGGGGGTTTTGCTCGCCCCCAACTCGCAGCTGCAAGCTACTGCTCGCCTCCCCAGCAAATCTACTCGCCTAGGCGAGTAAGACAGGGAGAAATCCCATTGTTTTGCTCGCTTCAGGCAGGCGTGGGGATTCGCGACGCAGTTTTCTCTGTGGTGTCTTTTAACGAATGTAAACCCCTCAAACCAAGGTCCTAAATGATTATCAATGAAAGCATGATCTTTATGATATGAGGCAAGTATTAAGCATGTCAGTAAGGCATGGCATACGAGAGAAATCATGTCATGAAACGGGTAGCAAACTATCTATTAAGCAAGAGGAAGACTAGAGCCTCGACATAGTCGTTGGGAACTAGCAAGACTCCTAGAATGCTAAGACGCGAAGTATAAACTCTTCGCATATGTTAAGAGTGTTTAGCAAGCATGATAAGATGTGGTTTGATTAGTTAATCACTCCACCACGATTAAGTATGTACATGAACAAGTATAAGTTTACCGCTAATCGGATCGACTCAAGGGTCCGAGGTAATAAGCAAGTAAGTATGTATATGTTTAACTTATGCACGACAAGACCATGACTAATAAGTGTAGGTGACATGTCTCTTGATATCCACATCAGGGGGATACAAGGGGTTCTCATTATGAGAACGATTTAAGCCGTAAGGGACCCGCATGTCACTGAGTAACAAGACGTAGGTGCTCGTGTCTCTTGTTATCCACGCCAGGGGGATACGGGAGGTTCTCGACCTAAGGGGAATGATTTAATCCGCAAGGGACCCACACGACACCGAGGGAGTCCGATGTACGTACATCGGTCATGTATGGGATTGATCTCGGGGTTACTCCACCCGGGACTATCCGTAAAATGAATCAAGATAATAATTGTTTGTTCAACGCTAACATAATTGAATGAACTTAGATACGTTTATGTATGATATGATTATGATTATGTTATGTTTATGGTTATGCAAGAGTGAATCCATGCAAGTTTATGTTTAAGAATAAGAGCATTAGATGCTACATGACAAGTACAGGGCATGGATTAGAGTAAGTAAAGAACATGATACCGATGACGATCTTAGGTTTCCCCTAATCGTCCGATTTAGTATCGTGCCATGATTATGTTATGTTTAGGCCTCGATACATAGAGTGTATTCTTGGCAATGCGGTTTTAGTTTCCCCTTGACCGCCATGACACGTATAGGAAGTGAAGCCTATAACAAGTTAAGTTATGATTATGACGGCTCTAGTATGCACTACCGTCTAAGTATGCAAGTCCTCACACACGTATAATCAACCGTCAGGTTGTAATGTAGACACGTGGTGACCGTAGGTTTCCCCTTGAGGTTGCCTATAGCCTAGGATTTAGGGGAACTCACTGAGACATTATGTCTCATCCCAATCCTTATTTGTTTCAGATAAACAGGATGGATGGCAAGCTAGTAGCCGAATGGATTTTCAGCAAGAGCTCGTTCGTACCCGAAGCATGAAGAATATGGAATCCAAGGATGCATTTATTCTAAATTAGTCAAGTTATTTTGTATTGATATTGTACGAACGCGTTTTGTTGTATATAAATTCATTCGAAGTTTTTATGTTGTAAATTTTTAATGTATCCAGTACTAAATTCAACGCACATGCTAGACTTTCTAGATACGTCTAGTATGGGTGTTACACCTACCGGCATGGGCCCTAGGTCGTCGCACCCCCGGCCTACGCCTAGGGCCGGCCCTGAATTGATTTCTTAGTCAATGACTCTATCTCTGCGAAAAAAGGGCAAGAACATAAGATGGTGGTAGATATTTTAGAGAACCTAGCTTTTGGGACTCAACATAAATTAATTATTCAAACTGAAATAGCTATTGATATATATCCTATTGCCGTCTTTGAGACAATTTTTTAACGTATTAGCAAATCTTTAATGATCATGGGATCTCCCAAGAAAATACATGGTTGTTATCAACAAAGAGAGTTATGAGTCAAGACATTGACCATAACTGTTATGTTAAAACATCATTATGCTAAGTAAGACATTAGGGGGACTACCAAGTAAGAAAAGAGAAGTGGCTTGAAAATGACCTAAACCTTTTACAATCTTGATTTTACTACCTTTTACTACCTTCTTGCAAACAAAACTTATACTATATGCATCCATCTAATTTAACATCTTAGTTATGATTGATACTGTTGAGTATAAATTTCACAATCCTTGCGAATACGAACTTTATAAATATTATTACAACGTTTTAATGCACTTTATTGTTTATTAAGTTGTCAAATTGGCGTTAAGAGTTTGATATTATTTTTTTTTGAAGGAATTAAGAGTTTGATCTTGTACTCTCAAGAGAGGAAAATGACCATTAATTAACGTCGTTTTAATTAATAAAAATTCTCCTTTTCCCAATTAGTGTTTTTTTTTATATTTTTAAAATTGATATTCTACAATACAAATTCTTACTACTAAAATAGACCTTCATGACCCAAGAGCGCTTAGATGAGATGACACAGATCTTTTCTATCTTAACCAAAGTCCTGGGTTCAAATCCAGTCTTAGGCATGCAGCAGCGTTAAAACTCTTATGAGATTTTGCTGCCCATTTGGGTCACACAAGACTCGAAGGATTAGTGTCCTCAGTTGCATGCGCGGAGTATACCTCGTTTACACCCACACAAAAAAAGTAGACCTTCATGGATTATTTTTTGTTTCATTAATATAACCCCGAATAAAAAAATTAGTTTTACACTTACGGATGGAACTTTTTTTAAGAATATTTACTCATGAAATTCGTAAATAGTAAATAATTTTGTAACAATAAAATTTTGAATATTTTTTTTCTATATATTGTTTTTTAATGATAATTTAATTTTCCAGTGTTTTATAATATACAAGAATATTAATAAAATCTTAAATAGAATATTTTTGTAGTTAATTAAAATTTCTATTTAATTATATTTTATTTGGATTAATTTTAAATTTATGTTTTCTGGAAATTAAAGTGACTATTTTTTGATTAAAATACTTTTAATGAATAGCTTTCAATTTCAAATCAAAATATTTTAATGGTCAAATAATTTTTAATTAATTGTTTATACGTACATAAATCAAATATGAGTTGGGCTTCTATATTTTGGGCTTCTATTGGGCTCATAATGATTTAGCTACGGGTAAAAACGTTTGCTTCAAAATTATTTTCAATTTTAAAGGAGATATATATATATTTTTCCATCAAACCCTCCAATTAATACTAGCTGCATCACTTTCAATTAAACAATATATTTTACTTTACGTTTAGTTCGAACACCACATGAATTATTTTTTGTTTCACTAATATATTCCTGATGCAAGTCAATGAGGTTTTAGGGTGCTTTGAGGAATATCTCATAATGGGAAGTGTGTATCTTATGTTGTGACAGAGTGTCTATTTATATATTTTGAGGAGGCACATGATTGTATGTAATTTGATGGTGCTACCTTTATGGCGTAAATGCCACGCAACCACTTGATTGCTTCGAAGACTCATATTACCTATGAGTGTCATATTTGGTGCCCTGCGACAATTGCTGGTGTATGTGGACTGTAGATAGTTTTGGAAAATTGCTCTTCTCCCATCAAATAGCACTCACTCCCAACTGAATGGACGGAAGTACCCCTGTGTGACTTAAGTCACGCTCGGTACTTTCAGCGTGAGTTAACTCACGCTGTGTGGGTTAACTCACGCAGGTTGTAAACCCAACGTGAGTTAACTCACATTGCAGGTTGTACTGTTTTGGTGCAAAACCCATCAATCCCAACTTCCAAACACCTCTCCACCTTCAAAAACCCAAAAAGTGCAAATTTTTGGGTCAAAATCTTAATTTCAAATTATTGCAAATTGTCAGGAAGTAAGTTTCTACACTCATCAAGCATAAAAAATCATGTAATGTATCATCTTAACTCATTTGATTTTGCTGGTTTTTGGGTATGTTTGTCAGTTCTGGAAGTAGTCAGAATGTGAGTTAACTCACGCTGGCTAACATGAGTTAACTCACGCTGGCCAACTTGAGTTAACTCACGCAGGTGTTAAGCCCGTGTGACTTAAGTCAGGCAGGTGTAATGCCCTGTTTTTAAATTTTGAGCCAATTTTTTTTCTTTGTTAGCTTGTTGCACAAGTTATTTATACTATTTTTCCTTGTTATTTTGTTATTCAATAGACATAGTGATGGTTGAAAATTATGGCGAATGATGGCGTTGAGCCGAAACCGGCCATAATTGAAGCTTTCAGCTAAGCTTCTGGCGATGTCAAATCAACCGTTAATGTGAAGTTGAAATTCAAAATCCCCTTTCAAGCTCACATTGAAGAAAAACCTAAACTAGTACCTACTGGTGTTGCCAAGGGTCACAGTTATGACGTAAACACCGCCTCATTTTATTTAACAAATGAAAGATGGCGAGAAAAGATTATTTACTTGGTTGGGTTCATCAACAAGCGACAAGGACTGGATTTACTATATATATAGATAAATCTAGTTTAAAAAGGCAACATTGATGATGCAATGTGAAAGGAGTGGTGAATACAAACCACCAAAGACGAGGAAGAAACCGAACCTTCAAGCCACGGGCTCAAGGAAATGTGAATGTCTGTTTAGGTTGCATGGTTTCTTTGGAAATGATACAATTGATTGGTGGGATGCAATGCTTAGTGGAATTCACAACCATGAGTTGGCGCTAAAGTTAGCAAGCCACCTTCTTGCGGGTAGTATAAAAGAGGAAGAGAAGAGAAGAGTTAACGACATGACAAAGAGCTTGGCAGTGCCTAGGAATATTCTCATGGATTTGAAGGAAAAAAACAAAGAAAGTTTGACGACCATCAAACAAGTGTACAATATGCGAACTAGATGGCACAAGGGGGTAAGAGGTGACAAGACGAAGATGCAATACTTGATTTCAAAGTTGGAGTAACATAAATATGTCTATTTCAAAAGAGCAAATAGTGAGGAAACTACTCATGCAGACATATTTTTTGCTCATCAGGATTCAATTAATATGCTTAACACTTTTCCGACCGTTTTGGTCATGAACTCCGCTTACAAAACCAATTTTTACCGAATGCTGTTATTTGAGATTGTTGTTGTCACCTCTACCAAGATGACTTATTCTGTTGGTTTTGCCTTTCTTTACTTTGAACAAGAGGATACCTTTAGTTGGGCACTTGAGATTTTGGTTGGTCTTTTGTCCAAAGATGAAACATGTCTAAAGATGCAAAGGTTCCAGTTGATGCTCATGTCTGATACGAGAGTGTGAAAAAGAAGATTAAGGTATTTTTAACCCCCACTTACATGTTGGATGATTTCAAGGCATAGCATAAAAAGGTATTTTTAACCCTCACTTACAGGTGTCATGCGTGGACTTGAGGGAGGATAAGGAAGAAGATTTTTCGAAGACCGTGTATTTCCCACAATTTATCAAAGATGATACCGACGTTGATTACATGTTTAGGTTAATGGTTGAAAATAACATTTTACATCTTTATGCCTGATCCAATGAAGTGTAATGTTTATTAACGTGTAACAGTGTAATGTGTTTGAATTTGTGTCCGTAACGTTGAATTTTAATGAATTTGTGTTATGTGTAATGTAACGACGAATTTTTGTAATTTGGATCATTTGTGTGCGATTATGTGATTTTGGTAATTTAACGACGAATTTGTGTGATTTGGATCGTTTATGTGTCATTAAGTGTGATTAAGTGATGATACGTCATTAACGACGAATTTGTGTAATTTGGATCATTTATGTGTGATTATGTGATTAACGACGAATTTGTGTAATTTGGATCGTTTATGTGCGATTATGTGATTATCTTGTTAAACTGGTGTAATTTGGTTCAATTATGAGCGTGTAAAGAATACGAGTCATTAAAGACTTGGTTGCATGCATCCAATGTTGTCTGCTGATATATGAGTACCCAACATGAGTTAACTCACGTTAGCATGTAATTCGTGTGACTTAACTAACGCTGAGTTCAGCTTGACTTAAGTCACGTTGAGTTTAACACCTGCGTGACTTATGTCACGCTGCGGGTATTTTAGTCAGTTTGTATGGGGATAAAAAATCTTGATGGTAGAAGAGCAATTTTCATACTTTTAGGATTCTATTGGGTCAAAGGATTGGGCTTCAGTTTTGTCCGGAACAATATTTACTAGACTATTGCTTTTCTCACCCTATGTGTTACTCGCCCGCCCTATTTTTTTTCTTTTCAAGATAGCCTTTGCTCGGATTATATAATCCAGACCATGTTTTGGATTATATAATTCGAACTGTTCTTCAGTTGCTCATGTCTATCCAAAGCCTATAAATATACACCTCAGATTGTATTTTTCGAAACCTCACAAAATTGGTTGGCAATTTGAAACTGAAATGTGGAAAACCCCCAAGAAGACCATGTTTAGAAGCAGACAATTCATATTATATTTGCCAAACCTTTAACAAAGTGTTCATATTATATTTGCGGAACTGTGTTAGTACACAGAGGCAGAAACTATGTTCACTACTTACGAAACAAAAAAGATTAAAAACAAAAAAAAAATTAATGACACCATATGAAACAACACACACATGTAATATAAAATTAAAACAACGTCTCAAATATTCAAAGGTTACAACCAAACCAAAACTAATCAAACACCAATTCAAAAAACATAAATTATCCATAGGTTACAATACACTAATAAAACTACTAGTAGCCTTAGCACCCCTACTACGCCTACAGAGATAGATAATCCCTCCCTAAGCCTCATTCAGAATCACATGAAAACTAATCCAAGCCAGACTTCCCACCACCAACTCACCACTATTAATGATAAAAGGGCATGTACTCGGACGCGTTCTAAGTGTGTCCTGAAGTCTAGCCAATTTTGATCTTCATGCTCCTCTACAACAACCTCATCAACGGTCTCCTGCTCAGATGGCCTCGAGATATGAGCATTTTCTTGCTGACGTAAAATGTATGGATGTGAGATGGAAAAATACCTTCTTATGTATCCAACTGCTGCCTCTAGACCAGTCAGAGCAGGCAAACCCGAATCCTGCTCAGACATCACATAATCAAGATACTCTATGTAGTGTTGGCTAATCATCTGATTCGTCACTTGGGGATTTTTATTAGTACATGGATGCCTGAGGATGGTTTGAACATAACCAAACTGACGCAACACCCGCTATGGCAGATGTAAGACCCTACAAGGTCATCCAGAATGAGGACTGATTTGCTCGAACGAATATGCGTAACGGTGGGGCTGATACAAGTTCATGATAACAAACCCAAGATCCAATTGATCCATATGTAATCTTGTGGAAATGGTACGAAACTGACCTTTTAAGAGGAACAAACATCATGTAACGTATGTGTTGATCCTCCATATATCCACCCCAATAATATATGGGCCCGACTCCATTAAAGGGGTGAAAAATTCATGTCTGCAAAGTCAACAACATATAGGTATTCGTATAAAAAAAACATGGACATGTAAATAAATAAACAATTCATTATTATTTATACATGTAACAAGGTAAAGTATCCAACCAACTATTTTGACATATAAAGGGCTCCATTGTTAAGCTCCCTGTACAAGTGACCAAGGGCACCCACTCCCCATGATTAATCAAAAAACAACACTAGGTCTTGGAAGTACTTCAGGTATGTCATGTCCACATAGTTTGAACTCTTGTCAGGTAATATCGTGACACCCACCACCAAGTAGAGTGGATAGATTCAAAGAGCCTGATCTTGCTTCACCTGCATCTATTCCACATTGCCCTCTTCCTTAGTGTCGGATTCTTCCTCTAGACACTTCTTAAAATCTCTCCTCAACCAGCCAAAACATACATAAGCGCCCTTTGTTTTCCTCAGTTGGTATTCAACCTGTCCATGATTAGATCCCAACAACTCCACTATCAAATCAATTTTTCTTAGACCTGATAAGTGAAATATTGTGGTCCAACATGCGACCCTCGATGGGGATATGTAGCAGACAAGACACATGATTTTGTATCACTGTCATCTTCACAATCGAAAGATGGAAGCTAGAGGTCTCCTCTTACCAATGCTTAATAAAAGCAGACATCTTGTCGTGGTCAACGATAGAATAATTTTCAAGTTGTAGCCACTGTAGTTCACTAGCTTGCATCACATCTTTGAACCATTGCTCTTGCACCATATCCAAATTTGGTTCTTGTATGTCCAGTAGCTTTTTTCCATTGTTTATACACTTTAAGTTGGCATGCCACTACAAAAATTTTAAAACAAAAAATTAATATATTGCAATATGCTTTCATTTTACATAAAAAACATAACATATTCATACGACTCAATTTATTTTAGATAAATAAAAATAAACACATGCTTCGGTTTACATAAAAAAACATAGCACAAAAATGTTAAAGTTGTAGAATCTTAATTACTATACCGTTAGACGTGTGATAGGCCACATGAAGATGGTAGTGGCTTAGCACATACACCTCATGTGGGCCACCAGGGATAGTCATCTAGCGTATGTGGCTCCACCTCCACCATCCTCTCATGCGCCTTCTCATCTTCATCATCCGCGTTTTATATAATCCACGTTCTCATCCATATGTTACAGCTAGGGCTGGGGCTCAGGCTCGTTCACCTCAGTCATGGAAGGTATGTTGTTCCTAAAGCGGTCCGAACCTGACACATGCACAATCCAACATACATACAAGGGTTAAATATGTTTTTGGTCCCTATAAAATTGCGACCTTCTAAGTTTAGTCCTTGCTTAATTTTAATAGCTTTTTTAATCCCTACAAAAAAAAATTTACTTATAATTTTGGTCCCTGCTAAAATAAATTTTGTTTAATTATCCTTAAACTCTTAAATTTTTTAACGATTATTTTTATACAAGTTTAGAACACTGTGAAAGGTTCATTTACTAAAATCTATAATTTTTTAACATGAAATAAATTAAATATGAATTTTTTAAAACGACAAAAGTTTAAGATATACGTAACAAAAATATGGACGTAGAAATCAAATTTTTGCGATATTTTTTTCGGAGGACCTTTTAATAACGTTCTTAACACGCCTGTAAAAAATTGTTGAAAAACTTAAGAGTTTAAGCATAAATTAAACAAATTTGGATTGAGTAAGGACTAATATTGAGTGCAAATTTTTTTTGTAAGGATTAAAAATGCTATTAAAATTAAGTAAGGACTAAACTTACAAGGTCGCAATTTTGTAGGGACCAAAAACATAATTAACCCTACATACAATTAACAAAAATCAATAAAAAAAAAACAAATCAAAAACACCATATATTGTTTCAGTGGCAGAGAAAAAAATATGACCCAAACAATGAGAAATTGAGGGAATATGATCTTACCTTGGATTTGCTGTTTGAAATGCTTGAAATATGATGCTTTTGAGCAAAAAACCGGCAAGAATCACATAATGTTAAATTTTTGAATGTTGGGGTGTGATATAGTAGTTTTATGGCAATATTAGAAACAATTGAAGTGATGAGAGTTTTTTATTTCACTTACTAATGAAAACACAGGTACTCACATGTCCGTCTTTCCGCTCTTTTTATTGCGCTAACGTTTGAAAATTATGACACCAACAATATTACAAAAAATATAATCTATTTTTTTTAATGTCACCAACAACAATATTATATAAAAAGTTGTTTAAGGGTATATTGGGATAATAAAAAAGTAAGTATAAATATACTAATCTAGTTTGTTACACTTTTTAAATGATAAATGAAAAAAACCAGACATATATATTCATATCGTGTTTGTTACATTTTTTTAATATTTTAATTTATTTTTATCTATTTGTTACATGTGCTATTTGTATTGAAAAGCCATCCAAAAGAGTTGAAATGAGTTGTTTTCTTTATATATAATATAGATATAGATTTTTTTTTTGAAAGAATAGTATAGATATAGATAAATAGGACGTGTTCGGGAAATATAATCCGAACCGTGTTTCAAATTTTATTTGCCGATTAAAAGATGATTTTGAAAAAAAAAATGTTGCGTAAGTAACACATAGGGTGAAAAAAGTAATAGCCCATTTATTGTAATGGTAAATACATGAATACTCTTTTTAGTAGATATACATGAATAGTTTATATGGTAATCTAATAAAAATAAAATTTCTTCTAATTTATTTATACCAAATTTGCGTAAAATTTTAAAATAGGTTGACTATTCCTTAAAAAAAAAAATAGGTTGACTATTGTTTGAAAATAATAATAATATATAAAAACAATTAATTAAAGTCAAAGTCTATCATTAAAATATTTTCTGGACATGTTGAATGGTTTTGAATTTGTATTATTATTATCACTATTATCATTCTGCATAAAAGAATATACATTAATTAGAAACAAATGAAAAAAAGAAGCAATTGACACACACACATATACTGTTAAGTAGATAGTACAATTGAAAAAATAATAATTAACATTGAAAACTCAAAATGACATTTTTTTTGCCAAGTGACATTTATTGTGAAGCGGAATGAATATTATTAATTTATAACTATTACAATTATTATTATTATTATTATTATTATTATTATTATTATTATTATTATTATTATTATTATTATTTATTTCTAATAATTTTACGATTATTTATATTATATGAAAAAACTTTTTTCCTGACAAGATTATATTCAAAACTTGAATTTTAATTTATTAAATATTTTAAATTAAAATCATTAATTTTTATTCATTTCAAAATAATAAATAATTTTAAATGCGACATACCATTTGTCAATAAATATGTACCTTACTAATAAAAACATAAAAATATATCATTAAATATTAGTTTTTTTTTTTACAAATACAATTCAATATTCATTGATATATATATATATATATATATATATATATATATATATATATATATATATATATATATATATATATATATATATACACACACACATACACACATACACGTGGACCAGATATTCTACATCCATGTGGCAAAGACACGTGTATGTCTATTTTAGTGTATACGCATGTATATAAATTGCAAATTGATCATGATTGTGAGGGTGTGAAATTCAAGTTTTTCTAATGGAAAAAGGTTATATAACATTTTTTTTTAATTTTCTATTGAATTTATTATGAATTTGAGGCTCTTATTTTAACGCATTGATATGATGCTTGCTTGTAATTTCTTGTTTATTAGAAAAAATTCAGGACATCACAAAGAGAACGGTTGGTAGAGACATGTTGCAAGTAGAAGAGCAACGAAGGCCTAAAAACTCCAACAAAGTTGTTAGACCTTTTTCACATGGTCCTTCGTCAGCATTTCGACCATGGCAACCCTCTTGGAAGAATGACATTGGTAAACAAGAGGCAAGCAGCAGCGGAGTTAAAGCAACTCCACAAGGTAACAGTAACTTAAATATAGGAAAATCGAATCTTGGTCGTATTGAGAACAACCACATCAATGGTGGTAGAGCAACTATAAGTGATTTTTTTTTTCTATTATAAATTTTTGGTGAATTTGAGTCTCTTAATATGCACATTTTTCATTTGTTGTTTATTAGAAAAAACACAAAACCTCACAACGAGAACGATCGATAGGGACATGGTGCAACTAGAAGAGCAACCAAGGCATACAAAACCCAACATAGTTGTCAGGCCCTTTTCACATAGTGCTTCATCAACATTTCGACTATGGGAACCCTCTTGGAATAATGGCTTTGCTAAACAAGAGGCAAGCAACAATGGAGTTAAGTTACCTACACAATACAACAATAATATATTAAATATAGAAAAATCAAATCTTCGTCATATTGAGAAGAACCGATTTAGTGGTGGTAGTCAAATTGCAGGTGAGTTATTTTTTCTATTACAAATTATTGGGTAAATTTGATTCTCTTAATTTAATTCATCGAGATGCATATTTTTTATTTCTTGTTTATTAGGAACAACTCATGACATCACAAAAAGAACGATTGGTAGAGACATGGTGCAACCAGAAGAGCAACGAGGGGATAACATATCAAACATAGTTGATAGACCCTTTTCACATGGTGCTTTATCAGCATTTCGACCATGGCAGCCATCTTAGAATAGTGCTGGCCTTTGGTAAACATTATGCAAGCATCAGTGGAGTAAAATATACCCACAAGAAGACGACAACGAAAACAACAATAATAATAACATGAATATAGCAAAATCACATTTTGGTCATGTTAAGAAGAACCACATCAATGGTGGTAGCGCAACTACAAGTGATAGTGTTGGTGATCAAGCAGCACAAAAAATGGATCCTAAGATGTTCAAATGGTATACTTATATTACTTATAGTTGTGAGAAACAACAATATGTTGGCAAGTTAAAAAGCATAGAGAATCACAAATTTTGACCCATAGAGCTAAGTGTGGTGGAAATAACATTTGGTTTTTGTTTTGAGTTTTTTGTAAAACTGAAAAGAAAAAAAAAGAAGTAAAATTAACAAAGAATTGGTTTTGTCTGGGTTTATCTCAGTCAAATGTTATTTGAATAATAAGTTCACTAAATTTTGTAATTATTTTGGTCTAATTTTTAATACATAGATTAAAATAAATTTATCTTATGGTTCGGGTATCAAGTTGTTATCTTTATCCGCTATGAACTTGATACCCGAACCAGTATAGTTGATTTGAGTGATTTTATTCTAATCTAGTCTTTATCTGTTAAAAAAATGTAAACCAAAATACTCTGGTTGTTTATTTCGTATACATAATCAGTAGAACGATATATTTTTATTTTACATCTTTTGTCTTCTCTTGTTTTTGGAATCCTAGCAAATCGAGTTGTTGCACAAAAATAAAAATGAGAAAACTCCATTATATAACATATTTGGAACAAACTGAAAAATATTTACAGGTTCACATCATTAGTTATCATATCTCAAAACTTGTCATTTCTAGATTTTTTTTTCTCTCTCTTATTAATATATGTTATTATGAAATATGAATGGATGTGACCTAGATTATCTCCGATTGCGAGACCCGATGATTTTGATATCAAAGTCAAACAACTCAAATTCTAATTTCACCAATTCGTATTTCAAATACAACACAAAATTTTAGTCGTTTGCAGGGGCGGAGCTAGGTAGCATTGAGGGTGTGCAGTGCACACCCTGGATTTCTGAAATTTGCATCAGTTTTCCTACTTTCATTGCTATTTGCACACCCTGATATTTCTGTTTTGCACCACCTCACCCAAGATTGGGTATTACTAACACGCGCAGGCTCTGCATTGTTTGGTGTGTACACTGACGCTCACATGTACCACTAACAGTACTACAGATGTTTTGACTTTTCAAGTGTTATTATATTATAAATATGAGGAATGAGTATTTGGAAATTTTTATCACTTATATAAAAGCCAAAAACAAAAATAACATGAGTATCGAATTCGTGTTATATCTGCACTGCATCTACAATTAATCATCCACTACACCAATCAAACACATTTTTTACTCTATATATTTGCAAATATAAGTTAGGTGATGTATATTATTCAAAACAAAAATCTTTTGACTCCTTTTTTCAGAGGAATTATTTCACTCTCACTAGTTCTATTTTTTTTTTAATTCCTTTTCTTATAAAGACTATGATTATGATTAATTGTATATAATGTAAATGATATTACTCTTTTGAATTCTTAGTGGGTAAAAGTAACACAAATGTAAATTTATAGTTTAAATTAATAAGAAAAAGGGTTTAATTTCTATGCACTAACTCTAAAGTTATTTTCTACATGCATTCAATGATATGCTTCTATCTCAATTAATGAATATGACAACTTATTGTTTTCGAGGGTAAATGATCCAACAACACATTATTAAACGCATGTGCGAAATAAGTTTACATCGTCATGTCGATTGTCGATGCATACTAATTAGATACAATGAGAAATGAATAGATCAATGTGTATGTGTGTGTGTGTCTATATATATATATATATATATATATATATATATATATATATATATATTCATAATATTAATAATTAATGAAGTTAAAAAATTTGCACCCCCTGATCCAGGGTCCTGGATACGCCACTGGTCGTTTGGTCTTCATCAATTTCTCTACATGTCAAGCGGCCGATTACAACTATAAAGAATCCCGTTTTTTTTTTTTATTATATTAATTTAGATTTCTTGTAGTAGATTAATACACAATGAAGTGATTATAACCAGCGGCGAAGCTAGAGTAATTTTTACGACGGGGCCAAATGCAAAGAACTTTTTAGGCAAAGAAAAATTATCTTTTATTAAAATTTATATATTAAATTTAAGGGTTAAATATGCTCAATCTTTATAAAATTAGGCTTCACACACACACACACACACACACAATGGCGAAGCTAGATTAATTTTTACGAGGGGGTCAAATGCAAATAATTTTTTAGGCAAAGACAAATTATCTTTCTTTAAACTTTATATATTAAATTTAAGGGTTAAATATTTTCAATCCTTATAAAATTAGGCTTCATGGAGCCATATATATATATATATATATATATATATATATATATATATATTCGTAATTGCATATTTGTTAAATAGACTAATAATTTTTTTTCAATGTAAACAAATAAGTTATTTGCATTAAACTATTGTCCATTTTGTTTGACTATTGATAATTTTTATTACTAAAATTACATTCTCTATAGTTGTTGTAGAGATCGAAATGTCGAAAAAAGACAAATAAGTTTATTAATCAAGTAATAGTTTGTTAATCTTTTTATTTGTACTATTTTTTTTAAAAAAATAAATTTGTTTGACGTAGCTAAAAATATATTATTGAGGTAACTAACTATATAATATACATATCATACTTATTTCTAATATGAATAACATTGCTAACAATTTGTGCCAACCCTAATTCCTAATGATTTTGGCTCCAATGTATGGTGGTCTTTGATTTCAATCTATGCTAATCTCAACCGTTAATTTGGGGCGCCAAACCTTTTGTATTATCTTGGTTCATTTCATTGGATTCACCTCATTATTGCACGCACAAGTCACAACACATAGCTGCAGATTCAAATACAATATAATCAAATTTGAAATCAGATAGTAGAAATTAAATTTCAAAGGAAGAGATAGAAATTTATTGGGAATACACGTAGAGTACAATTTTGAAGGGCTCAAGGGAGAATTTAATTTTTGTTCAATTTCCTATAAACCCTTCAATCTCACTCTCTTTCTCAAAGGCCTTTCAATCTCTAACAAACACAATCTGACGAAAATTAAACTTCATCTTTTTTCTCAACAAAAACCCTCAAAACTCATATCCTCACTTCCACCTTGATCTATCGAATCCAACCATTTCTTTAGAAAAGGTGTTTGGCTTCATCCCAAAAATGGTCTTAGTATGAAGAGGTTGGGATCCCAAAAATGGTATGAAGATTGCTGTCGTGCGCAGATAAAATGGTATGAATCAATATTTTTATTGGTGAAAGCATTTTGAGTTTTGGAAAAAATCAATATATCATGAAAATTTGATTGTTTAGAATTTAAATATGAGCATATGACAATTAGTTTTCAAAGGTTTTTGGATGTTGGTTATTTTAAAAAATCAGCTGAATTTGATTGACATATCATATATTACAAAAAATTGATTGTAATTCTAATAGTTGCTTTGCTGCATTGTTCCTGAGAAATGTAATTTTCATTCATTAGTTGTTGATTAATATTAGTTGTTGATTTGCACCTTTGATTGGAAATCATGTACATCTCTATCGTTATTTTTTGAATTTCCAATTAAGAATATCATCTGCTTTGCACTCTTCTATTCATCTTTCATATGTAAGCTTGCTGTTGGTTAGTGGATGAATATTGTCTCACATGAGCCTTACATGATTTGGTTTTGATGTGTGTCATGCTGATAGAATAATTTTATGTTACTTTCACTGGATTTGTTTTCTGTCATCCAACAATATTAACACTACTTATCTTAATTTTTTTATAACATCATTTTGTGTCATTCCACGGTCAAAGTCATGGTTGTATGTTTTGCATATGAAATCTAAGAATATAAGCATTAATAAATTAAATGATAAATGTACACATTACTTGAACATGCAGGTCGGGGAATCACTAGAGCAACTTGAGGCACTTATAATTTAGCAAGACTATTTGTGTGTCTTCTACCAGGGAATAAGAACAACGAAATATTTAGTGAGGGTAAGTATCTGAGAGAACGAAGGAAAATGTAAGGCCAACATTGACAAGCATGACATTCCCAAACCATCCTTCAACTTTAAGGACTTTGATGAGATCAAGAAGGGAGAAGTAAGGCCAGATGTCCTGATAGGTAAATTGGACATATTTTCCCTTTTGCAGTTTGTAAAATTACGACTAAACATTTTTTATTAACATTAATTATGTGTTTTATAGATGTCATTGGAGCCTTTCATGAATTAGGATACACTCAGACTCAACAAGGATCTAGGAAAATACAAATCAATTTCTGGATGAAAGACCTAAAGTACATTTTTAATCTTTTTAATGACATTACAAGTCATTTAGTTTCTATAACAAATTTTCATCCATATTGTCACTATGTACAGGGGAACATTATTAAGTTGTACATTGTGGGAAGACTTTGGTCTTCAATTCCTTAACTTTACCAACAAAGCTGAGTCTGGACCAACTATCATTCTTATTCACAATGCTAAGATTAAGGAAGCCACAGGTTATTAATAATGAAGTACTCAATAAATATTAGTCTTGAAATTCCTTACATGATATGCTTTGTTTTTAATATACTTATCATTCTATAGAAAAGTATGAGCTCGGGGTCTCTAATGCATGGAATGCTACCAAGCTTTTTTTCAATCCTGATTTCCCCGAGGTCCTTGAATTCAAACAAGGGTAATTAATATTTACTATATAGTGGTTTACCAATTGAATGATCAAAGTACTTACTCTTAATGTTTATTAACTAAAAATTTATTTATAACCTGTATAGGTTGCCTCTTGATGACCCAGCATTCTCACAGACTCAGCAACTAAGTCTCTCTTCTCAAATTGCTAGCCCCTCTTCGTCAAGTATGACGCAATACTCATCTATTGAAAGGTTCATTGGCAGTGCTGTTGTTCTACCACTGAAAGAGATTATGCAACTCACGGAGGTATTTCATATTCTTGCTTAATTCATAGTCAATTCACAGGTTAGAAATAAATTGATGTTTATTACATTATGTAATTGAGTAACCTGTATATACAATGAACATTGTTATTTGATTAGAACTGAAGTTGTTGCCTTTTTGCTTTTGTATATATACCGAAGACAACTGTGTGTGTGACTGTTGTGAAGATCAATCAAGTGAAACCTTCCAAGAATGGGTGGTACTACAAAGCATGCACCAAATGCAACAGGGCTGCAAAGGGTGATACTTTACCACTGTTTTGTGACCAAAAACATGAGACCAATGCTATCAATCTAAGGTACAAAAGAGTAATGTAGTAGGTTAATTCCTCCATTATAAATATTTGTAATTAGAACTGCGTATTCAGTTATTGGAATTTGTTATGCAGATTTAAGTTAGAAGTGGAGGTCGAATATAATGGAGTTGCAACTAAGTTTTTCTTCTGGGATCGTGAGTGCAATGAATTGCTTGGAACTACTGCTGCTGATCTTCAGAGGGTCATGATTGAGGTATTGGTTATCACCTTTGTACCTTACAGGGAGATTAAATACTGATCGTATCTTATGTATATGTTGCATATAGGCCGGTGTCACAAATCCCTTGGAATATCCAGTTCATCTGGACCAATTGGAAAACAGAGAATTTGTTTGTAAAGTTAAGTGGCAGCCAACTTGGGACAGCTGTTCTGTTCAAGCAATTAAGGAGGATGAAGGCTTGGTTGAAAAGATCAAAGCATTGTTCCCAAAGACTGAGGTACTCTTCTAATATCAGTTTCACAACTTTCATTAGTGTTAACAAATTTCAAAAGTAGTATCATGACAATGATTTTATTTTACATTAGGAGGATGATATTCTGGCTGTTGAGAATGTTGAAATTGCAGAGGTACTGTTAAGTTAGCTTTCACAGAGTTATATATCGCTGCCACAGGGGAACCATATACAATGTTGGATTATTTCTAACAATTGTTCTTCGATGTTTCCACAGATTGCAGACACAACCACTCTTTCTCAACTTCAGACCATGTCAACTATCCCAACTGTAAGTTGTGATAATTGTTTGACAATTTCTTAAAATTATACATCCTTTTTGTTTTGTCATTCATTGCTAATTTCATCCTCATCAATGTAATTGCAGCCAACACCATCTACTATAAATCAGAATGAAACTGAAAGCCAATCTTCGCTCACACCAGGCAAGAGAGTTGCAGATGAACTTCCTACCAAAGATTTCGAAAGCCCAGATACGTGCTCAACCAAACAATCTTCAACTAAGATCAGGAGAAATATCAAGAGAGAAAAGAAAGATTGAATTATCATATTTGTCATGCACACTTCTATATAACTACATCAGCAGTACTTATTATCTAATTAACTTATTATCTAATTAATAGCCGTATGTGGCTCTAAGTACTCTATTATTTTGATTGAATATCAGTTAATCTGATATTTCAGCAACCTCAAACATTGTTGCATTTGGTCTTATCTTACCTAAGAACAACTTCTATTTAACATATACGTATCTCTGTTTAAACCTATGCTTATTTATCATATAAACCTTCTTTATAAGTTAATTTTGAATAATTATCTATCTAACAATTTATTATACCTTTGAATTAGCAAAAATTGTTTCATTATAGTTAATTCCATACAAGTTATTTCATAAAATAATATTCAGCTATATCATATAATAAAAGTACGAATATGATGTTATACCAGTTAATTATTTAGAGGAATAGGGAACTTTTCATAAATTATTATCATTATTCATTTAAATTTTTGTATATAAGGAGATTTTCAAAGTCTATCAAGCAATTACATTAATCATTTAAATTTTTTATAAACATGTTTATGAGAAAATTATGATAGTTATTTTAGAAGTTTATATCCATGTTGTTTTTCCCTTACTGTAGATATCTTATCGAAATTTCTTTCTTTGCCTCATAGACTTATTCAATCATTCATATTTCATAGTTCATGTTTACTAACTACAACAATTATGTTAATTGAATTCTAACTATGTCTGCAAAACCATGACCAAACATCTTTGAGAGAAATGATGAAATAGTACAATGACCAATACAATCCATACCCAACATATCAAATCAGACTTATGTGTAGCAATATATATAATAGAGTTTGTCATCATCAATAAACCTAATTGAACAGTAATGTCTTATCCTACTTTCTCCTACATTATATACTCTACCAAAATCTAACTGTCCTTTCCTTCTATTACTATTTCCAAGAAGGTTTTGTAGTACAGTTGTACCATTTTATGGGTAAATGTCAAAGTCTCTTTTTTTAAAACAAAAGATGTCAAAGTATATTGTATTATAGTTTGAGTATTCCAAAATCGTGGATATTATGTAGTCATAGAACAACATCAAAACCTTTATGGGATCACTTTTACTAACTACACACAAGTTCTTAAAGTACAATACAATATGGATCCTCTTCAAAATAGTCAACAACAACAACAGTCGAGTTCAAGAGAAAGAAGGAAGAAAGCCTTAGAAGGAAAGAAAATATGTGTGACTACTAAAATTAATACACATACTTCTGCAGTCATTCCAAAACAAAAACTCATTAAACCTATTAGTTTGGCTGAATCATTGCTTCAACAATCAAATGCAGCAACAGAAAGAGAAAATAGAAAAAGGGTTCTATACAAAAATAAGGCACTTGCTGCATCCAAAAAAGTTTGTGTTCCCTCTCCTAAACAAGCTATTCCAAAACCTTTCAATGTCATCAAAAATCTACCCGAGGTCGCAGCTTTAAGCAGAGAAAAAAGAAAAAGAATTATTCAAGAGAACAAGTTAGATGTGCCATCAACAGGTCCTGATAATCCTTACTCTATATCCAAACACTCATTACAATCCAATGTTATACACTCTCAAAAAGAAAACTCTACCGCTTCAAGAGATAATAGAAAAAGAGTTTTTGATGATAAAAGTATTTCACCATCTAATTCCATCCATAATACTCCCATTACATCAAAAAAAACCATTGCGTACACTACTCCTTTATCAGATATTACAAATGCTCAACAATTCTTTTTTCCTGAGCAGACTCATGTTACCAAAACTCTGTCGCAGAATACATTTACTCAGCCCAACGATCAAAATCATAGTAAGATGTCTCGACAGTCTAAGAGTGGCATAAACCTTCTCAGCAAATTTGCAGCTACAGCAAATCCTATTCCAACCTCACAAGTCGAACCAAATGATGTCATTGCCAATGAAAAAAGTCCAGGAATTTCAATTCCATCTTACAGTGCAGCTTCAACTTCAGCACATGAATCATTTGATTCCAATATTTCCTCTGACTCAGACACAGATGATAGTGGAAGTGATTCCGAGGAACTTACGGAATCTGATTCAGATTCTGAATATGATATATCTGAAGAAAATACAAATGCCACAAACATACAAGGAGGAGAACCTTCATTACAAGGTAATATGATTGTCAAGTCATTCATACATTCTTCATTTATTTATATGACATATCCACTTATGTTGAATTCTATTTGTAGATTATTTTGATGTCGGAGATCCTGATTGTATTTGTCAACAATGTGGAGCAGAAATGTGGTATTTAGAAAGGAAACATAAATCTAAGTCTACATCAACACCCTTATTTCAACTGTGTTGCGGGAATGGGAAAGTCCAACTTCCTCTTCTAAGACAACCTCCTCCTGTGCTTCAACATCTACTCTTTGATCATCAATCAGAAGATACCAAAAATTTCCAACAAAACACAAGAATGTATAATTCAATGTTTGCTTTCAGTTCAGCAGGCATGAAATTTGATGATAAGGTTACTAAAGGTAGAGGGCCACCAACCATGAGGATACAAGGACAGACATGTCACAGAATTGGTAGCATGTTACCGCCAGATGGAGAACTACCCAAATATGCCCAACTTTACATATATGACACCGAGAATGAGATACAAAACAGAATTAAAGGATTTGGGTATATATTTATTTCATGGAATCAAAGTTATGATAACATGGTTAATATACATAAATCATATACCTCTTGATCATTGTATTTATAAACATAATCATTGTCATTTCATTTTTTCAACAGGAATACCAAAAATATTTCTGAAGACATTGTCAAACGATTGTCCAAAATGTTGGATGAGAATAATGTTCATGCAAAGTCTTTCAGGATGGCACGTGAAATCTTAAAGGGAGGACATATCCATGATTTGAAATTAAGACTTATATCAGAGAGGAAATCTGATGGTAGGATTTACAATGAACCTACGGTATCCGAAGTTGCTGCTTTCATAGTAGGTGATGTTGATACGGCCGATAAAAGAGATATTATTTTGCATCAAACTAATGGTCAGCTCCAGAGGATTGATGAATTTCATGCTGCTTATTTAAGTTACCAGTATCCTCTCATTTTCCCTTATGGTGAAGATGGTTATAGAGATGGTATATTGCATAAATATAGAGCCGAGGTCATAGTCACAAGTAAAAACCGTCTCACTATAAAAGAGTGGTTCTCATTCCGGATTCAAAGCAGGAAAGGAGAGGCTCGAACTCTGCTATGTAGTAGGAGATTGTTACACCAATTCATGGTTGATGGTTTTACAATGATTGAAGCAGAAAGACTCAATTGGTTGAGAAGAAACCAATCAAAACTCCGAGTTTCCAAATATCATCGGTTAAGCAACAAAACTGGCAATGATGGACAAACATCTCAACAAAAAAAAGGTAAACGGATTGTTCTTCCATCTACCTTTGTTGGAAGTCGAAGATATCTGGATCAGTTGTATTTTGATGGTATGGCTATATCTAGCAATGTTGGTTTCCCAGACATATTTATCACATTCACTTGCAATCCAAACTGGCCAGAAATTCAAAGGTGTCTCCTCAAGGATAACTTGAAACCTCACGATCGACCTGATATCATATCAAGGATTTTCAAGATGAAATTTGATGCATTAATGAAGGACTTAACAAAAAATCACATTCTTGGAAAAGTATTGGCATGTAAGTGATATATTCCATTCCCATGTGTTCCTTTCATTTGTCAAGAGTTAGATTAATTCAGATAACTGACAACCTGTTATATTATTTTACAGATTTGTATACTATTGAATTTCAAAAGAGAGGGTTGCCACATGCTCACATTCTAATTTTCCTACATCCATCTAGCAAGTATCCAAACCCTGCAGATATCAACCGAATCATTTCAGCTGAAATACCAAATCCAGATACTCAAAAAGAGCTTTATCATTTGGTCAAAACTCATATGATTCATGGCCCGTGTGGATTATCAAAGTTGTCGTC
Organism: Medicago sativa; assembly: GCF_051527215.1. Taxonomy (NCBI): domain Eukaryota; kingdom Viridiplantae; phylum Streptophyta; class Magnoliopsida; order Fabales; family Fabaceae; genus Medicago; species Medicago sativa. The sequence continues at coordinate 64,176,762 of NC_140751.1, read as the reverse complement.
ACCGTGCATGAAGAATAACAAATGCTCTAAATTTTTTCCCAAAAATTGGCAGGAAGAGACAATTGTTGACCAGGATGGTTTTCCGGTTTATAGGCGAAGAAGTTCAAATGCCCACACTGTTACAAAATGTGGGATTACCCTTGACAACCGGCATGTTGTACCTTACAACCCCATGTTGTTGCTAAAGTACCAAGCTCATATAAATATGGAGTGGTGTAACCAGCGTACATCAATCAAATACTTATTTAAGTATATACACAAAGGTTATGATCGTATAACTGCCAGGGTTGTTCCATGCAATCTTAATCAAGAAGTTGAAATTGATGAGATCAAGCAGTATTTAGATTGCAGGTATGTTTCTCCAAGTGAAGCAAGTTGGCGAATGTTTTCTTTTCCAATTCATGGTAGAAGACCAGCTGTTGAACGCATGTTCTTTCATTTAATTGGCGAAAATCCAGTGGTGTTCACAGACAATCAGAGAATGGAACATGTTCTTGAAAAACCAAGTGTTACCGAATCGATGTTCACTTCCTGGTTTAAAGCAAATGCAAACTATTCAGAAGCGAGGAAATTGACATACGGTCAGTTTGTTTCTAAATTTGTATATAACAAGAAAAACAGGTGTTGGACTCCAAGAAAGAGAGGGTTCACCATTGGTAGATTGATTTGGGTTCCACCATGTACTGGAGAGTTATTTTACTTAAGAATGATGCTCACGGCTGTCAAAGGTCCCCTCACCTATGACCAATTAAAAAATGTGGCTGGCGTGCAGTTACTTACTTTTAGAGAAGCTTGCTTTGCACTTGGCTTTTTAGGAGACGATCAAGAGTTCATTTCAGCCATTGGAGAGGCCAAAGATTGGGGATCAGGTCATGCATTACGATATCTTTTTGTCGTATTGTTATTGTCTGATATAATGGATAGACCTAAGCATGTGTGGGAAAAGACATGGCATTGGTTGGCAGATGGAATACTATATCTACAGAGAAGGATAGCAAATAATCCAAGTAAGTTGTTACTACCATGTAGTTTCTCAATTGAGTCTATAACCATATAATATACGGTTATGTAATAATCAGCTCATACATATGATTTTGCTCAACTTTACATTGCTATCATTTGAATGTTGTCAACCTTTCATAGTAACAATATATTATTCAAACAGATTTACAGCTAACAGAAGAAGAGTTAATGAACTTAACTCTTCTTGAAATTGAGAAGATCTTGGAACAAAACAGAAGGAGTTTAGCAGATTTCAAACCTATGCCTTATCCAAAGGATTATATCACAGCTCAATTAGGAAATAGACTTATATATGATGAGAGAAACTACAATGCTCAAAAGTTGAAACAAGAATTCGAGAATCTGTACAAAGCGTTGACAGGTGGCAATCTTAATTAAAGTTACTCTCTTTTTACTAATATTTTGGTGAAATTAGTTTTATTACTCAGTAATGTAATTAATGGTTATTGTTGTTTATGTCATAGATGAGCAAAAGACAATATTTGAAAAGATAATGAAAGCTGTTGATGAACAAAAAGGTGGAGTATTTTTCCTTCATGGATATGGTGGAACAGGCAAGACTTTCATGTGGCAAACTCTTGCCAGTGCATTAAGATGCAAACTTAAAATTGTCTTGACAGTTGCATCAAGTGGTATAGCATCACTTTTACTCCCAGGAGGTAGAACTGCTCATTCAAAGTTTAAAATCCCTGTTCCAACAGAAGACAATTCAACCTGCAATATTGAATTTGATAGTGATCATGCTGAGTTACTGCAACAAACAAAGTTGATAATATGGGACGAAGCTCCAATGACTCACAAATTTTGCTTTCAGGCTTTAGACAGAACTTTGAAAGATGTTATGAGTGAATACAGGGACTCTGAAAAAATATTTGGTGGAAAAGTTGTTGTTTTTGGCGGCGATTTCCGACAAATATTACCTGTCATTCCAAGAGGGAATAGGTCTGAAATTGTTCATGCTTCCATTAATGCTTCAGACATATGGGATCATTGTCAAGTGCTCACTTTAACAAGAAACATGCGTTTACAGTGTGGATCAAGTGAGTCGGAAAAACATGAAATGGCCGAATTCTCGAAGTGGATTTTAAACGTAGGTGAAGGAAAGATAAATGAACCAAATGATGGCATTGCTGATATAGAGATTCCAGATGAGTTGCTAATCAAGGTTTTTGATGATCCAATTACTGCAATTGTAAATAGTACATATCCTGATTTATTGGATCATTATCAAGAGTACGACTTCTTGAGTTGCCGAGCAATCTTAGCTTCAACTATTGAAGTTGTGGAAGAAATCAATCAATATGTTCTTGGATTAATACCAGGTGCTATATTTTAATTTGTCTTTTACTACAACATCATATATATATATATTATATTGTTCATACACTAATAAATCAACCATTATTGCAGGGGAGGAAACTGAATACTTAAGTGCTGATTCTGTTGATAGATCAGAGGCTAATGATGGTAATTTCTATGAAGTACTTACACCTGAATTTTTAAATTCACTTCGTACTTCAGGTTTACCAAATCACAGAATTAAACTAAAAGTTGGAACTCCAGTTATGCTTATGAGGAATATAGACCAAGCACAAGGTTTATGCAATGGTACGAGGTTAATCATTGCTAAGCTTGGAAAACATGTTTTAGCGGCAAAGGTTATGTCTGGTAAACAAAAGGGGAATTTGGTCTATATTCCGCGTATGGAATTGTCACCTTCACAGTCTCCATGGCCTTTTAAATTGATTAGGAGGCAATTTCCCATTATTGTTTCCTATGCAATGACCATAAACAAGTCGCAAGGTCAATCTTTGGATTGTGTTGGTCTATATTTGCCTAAACCTGTGTTTAGTCATGGGCAGTTATATGTTGCTATTTCAAGAGTTAAAACCAAAAAAGGTTTGAAGATTTTAATTCTTGATGAAGAAAAGAAAGCTACCAATATTACAACTAATGTTGTATTCAAAGAAGTGTTCCAGAATGTTATGTAAGTACTGTTTTGTTGAGATGTTTGTATTTTGATCTCTCTTTCATGAATATTATTCAGAACAAGTGTTAATTACATTTTTCAATATGTGTACCAGCTAAAACAGCCAGACATCAAGCTTGAACTGCAGCCATATGAGGCATATCATTTTCTGGACAGTTAACCAATCTTATGCATGTATAACATCTTATTGTATTATATGAAAAACTATAGTGATGTTATTACATGATAGCGTGTATCATCATCATAGGATTTCATCTATCATGTTTTATATCATTAGAGACCATTACAATTAGCTCCTGATTATTATTATATAATCAGTTATTATTCTATAGGTAATTATCATGTACAAGTTTATTATAATTATTATTGAAAACATGTCTTTGGATGCTGCTAGCATATTTTCTAAGAAATTTTAAGATTGAATAAGTCAAAGCAAAATATCAATTATTTTGTTAACGTGGACAAGTTAGTTTCACATAATAAGGTGTTGTGCTATAATTAAGAAACATTTTATTCATTCAGTTAGTTTCTTTTGATTTGTAATATAACATTCATTTTGACCGTATCATAAAATTAGTTTTGCAACCATATTCTCTATGTTACATTATATTTTTTCATATTACTTCTGTTATGATAAACTATAAAACTACAATTATACTTCCTTTTTATCCTAAATGGAGTATAATATAACCAAATATACACATAATATCATCAAGTAGTGCTGTCAATATAACTTCCATTTGGCAATTGAAGACAAGTTCTAAACTATTCACTTACATACGTTTGTCAAATATCCATCCACCTCACATACAAATGAATAAGATCCATGCAACACCATCATTTCTTTTATGGTTATATACTCACCTTATTCACCAAGCACTTCCACAACTTCAATCTTATACTCCTTCAAAGACCTTCCCTCAAGAGTTACTCATGTCTTTTACCAGCCAACATCAGAACTTAGGTAGCTTCTTCACTGCTCATATATCTGATGAGGTATGTATCATGCTACATCATTTAAGAAATCAACTACATCTCTTACATGTTAATTTACATTTTTTCAAAAACTTATGCATTATGTTTCATATCATGTTAAACAACACCTCCCTAACTTCATTGCAGCCATACGGTGAGCTCGACCCAAGTTTTGTACAACAACGTTATCACGAACTTGGAGTTAACTTTATTGTCATGAATAGAAGATGCCGAATTATGACTGTCAAGTTCAACCTGAGCTACCGTCATCCACTTATCACCGAAGGATGGTCTGAATTAAGATCTTTTTTGGGAATTCATGGCAACAAAATGCTTTTAATGACTTACCTAGGAAACAATCGTTTTCTTATAGATATAGCTCAGCCAACAGAACTAAACCCCTTGGAATTACCAGCTTATCACACCTATCGGAATGTTGCATTGGAACCTCGACCATTTGAAGTTACACTCACATCTTCTAAGAAATATAAATTAGTAAGTTTCTTATTATATGTCATTTAGAATCATTTTTCGGATTATTATAATTCACATACCATTATGACTAATTTGTTTGATTGTTACTACTTTTGTAAGACATTGAGGACAGATTTCGCAAACTATGTCAGAAACACCGGATATGATTCTGTGCGAATATATGGACCAACAGGAATTCCAATAATGTGCAATGTTCTAAAGAGGAACAAAGGCAGAAGATCATGGACTGAATTTGGAAGTGACTGGAATTTGGCTGCCACAGTTAATAACTTTGTCGATGGTGATGTTTTGAAGTTCCGATTTGTCGATCATAATCGTTCAAATCTGATAAAAGTTACGAAGATGTAATTTGTTTGTGTATTTCGTTCAAGTAAATTAGTTGAAGTCTGCTACCTAACTTATGTGTCTTCCCAGTTCTGTATGCTAAATTAGTCATGTTAAGTTCTTTTTGAATATGCCTAAAATATGTATTAAGTGTTGCATGTATGATAGATGTTCTAAAAAAATAGTTTATGAAGATTATATAATAAATAATGACTTTAAGTTATGTTGATAAAAAAAAGTATATGAAGATCATACATTTCAGTTCGTGATAATACCTTTCATTACTTATTATCACAATCATAATAAATAACACTATCATTAGTTCAAGATATTAATCCGTGACAATATTAAGTTATGTTGAAAAACCTTTATTTAGGTTGTTGTCCTTTTCCTAAATTATGTTCAGTCATTTTTCTAAATTATTTAGCAAATGTAGCAGCACAAGTCTATGTATTAATGAATGATTCATAATGGTTATGTCGTAAACAAATTTGTGAACTTTAATTTTTATTCTTAATATAATTTTAAGTAGTTGTAGTTAACATATTTATATGTTTGTGTATTTATTAGTACAAAGCTTATTATGGTATTTGCTATCGATATTTGTCAGTATAATTACATATATGTGGACAGCTTTATTAATTGAAAAACCCAATTGATTTTTCACTGGAAAATTGACGACATCTTTATAGTTATATAAGGCTCATATAATGAACAAGAGTTTGTGTATTTTACATTGTCTTTTATGGTAGAAGTTTAAAGACGGAAACTTCAAAAATTCAATCCTCCTGTAGCAGCTTCATGATATGGGTTGTTCAATTATATGCCAATAAATAATTAATATTTGCATCATACTATCAATGTATAGCAGATTGGTTAGTTCCAAAGTAACTAATGAAGAGACATGCTACAAGGAATATCAATTATAATAGGCATTAGCCATGACAAGTTTGTATATATGCTTTAACCATATCTTTTTATGTGATATGATCTAATAGAAGATTTGACATAGTGATATCAGTCATGTCAAATTTGCTTACAAGTTTTATATGTGGTTTGCTTTAGTCCAATCTATCATTCAATATTTCACATGGTCTTAATTTTTCATGTAATTTTGATTAATTGGTCAATCAAAAAATAATTGTAACGTATCAGAGAATGCATTGGCATGTTAATCACTTCTATTGTATCATTTTTGTCTAAAATGATTAACTCCCGGTTTTACCACCGACATCTTTTATATATCACATTAAACGTTTACTAAATTTATTTTACCTTCTTTCAATTAAAATTTTATTTATTTCCAATTTTTAAATTATTTAACAAATACGTCAAATATAACACTATTAATAATCCAATTTCTAAATTTTTTTCCTTATTTAAACTTTGTCTTTATTAAGTATATATTACTATATTCTCTATTAATAGTTATCTTTACAAGTTGTACAAAAATTCATTCCTTAGTCCTAATATCCATGTAAAATTATTAATTGTTTATGCTTGAAAAATTTGCATTTCAATCACATTTCACAACTTTATTTATAAGATAAATTATAACTATGATAATAAGTATATTATTTACTATTAATCTCAAATTTAGTATTAATAAGTGCCAACACATGTTGGCTCAGTTGGTAAGGAACGAGCCACTTCTCAGATGAAGGTTGTGTGTTCGATTCCCGCTGCCGATGTGATGACGGTGTTGGTGGGTAATCTGTAAGTTCTTTAGTAAGTGCCCTTTGGGTCCGGATGCCTGCCCTGACCCTGGTAGTTACCGGAGCCGAACCCACCTAAAAGATTTTTTAACTAGCAAAATTTAGTATTAATAAGTTTGTTTAAACGTTTTTTCTACCACAATATCCAATACAACTTAATTTTAACCTTTTTTTTTTTATACTTCTTATCGAGAATATTGTATCCAATACATATACAATTTAACTTTAATATATTTATGTCACAACTCATATAAGTAAGCAATATATTGGTTATAAAATCTGCTTATTCTCCATCTACTTCTCAAACTATAAATTTTCTCAATTTTACCTTATCTCTTTAGAACTGCAACATGTATTCAACATGGCAACCAAGGAACTTTGGATGTTTTTTAACTGCTCATATCATTGATGAGGTAAATGCATTATTTTTTTTTCAAGTACTTTGTATATATTCATCTTTTAGATATGAATCCTATATTTTTATTGTTCAATACACTATAAACTAACATATCAATTTCCTTTGTTCAATTCAATGGCAGCCTTACGGTGAGATTGATCCAACTTTTGTTCAACAACATTTTCCACAACTTGGTGCCACCTTAACTATTATGGATACCAGAGGCCGTTGCATGAATGTCGAGTTCAATCAAAACTACAATCATCCATTAATTACAAAAGGATGGATTGGTTTGAGATCTTTTTTTGGTATCAATGGCAACAAGTTTCTTTTGGTGACATATCATGGAGACAATCTATTTGGTATTGATGTAGGGCAACGCCAGTTCAATCCATTGGAATTACCAACTTATCATAGCTATCGATACAGTGCCCTTGAGCCGGGACAATTTCAAGTTACCCTCACCAAGTTTTCTGCCGAAAAATTTAAATTAGTAAGTTTCTTTATATTTTGCTTAAAAATTCCAATTCATTAGTTTTTGTCAACATAAAACAGGATTAATTTAACATCTTTTTACAACTTTATTTAGTCATTGAAGAATGATTTTGCAAACTATGTGAGAAGCACTGGATATGACTATGTGCGAATTGTTGGACCTGACGGATTTGAATTCAGTTGCAAAGTTCTGAAGAGGAACAAAGGCAACAAATCATGGACTGAATTAGGGAAGGACTGGAATTTGTTTACACTGTTGAACAAATTTAAGGAAGGAGATGTTTTGAAGTTTCGATTTGTCCATCATAAAATCTCAAATATTATAATGGTTGCAAAAATGTGATTTGCTTATGAATCTCTGCCAATTAGTATCTTTGTGTTGAAGTTATGAACTTTCCTTTATTTCCATCTTATTAGATTGTCTCATATATATGTTATGTTAAATTCTGTTCGTGTTTAAGTACAATGGTATGTATTTCAGATATATGTGTTTACATCTATCTATCATTGTCTCTGTAACAAATATAATGTTGAACAATTATATGTAATTTGTTTAGTATTATAATGCCATTTTTATTATGCCTCCAGTTGATAAGTCATCCATACCAACGACATTTGCTTAGTATTGTATACATTATGGTAAGTATTATTTTATTCATTGATTCATATAATTAACTATAGTTTTTTTATAATACAATATTATAGAAATATAAGAAAACTAGATATACCATTGTAATTTGCTTTTTAATAATATGAAGGATTCAAGATACATACTTTCCTATACTCTAATCCTACTTCTAATCGTATATTAAAAAGGACGTATAGTTATCTTACAATTTGTCATATTTTTAAATAATATTGCTCATTAGATCTATGTTTTTACTGCACTTAATTTTAGTCAATCAAAAATCATAGATAAACAATTGTAATTTATTTAATTATTTAGTAATATTTCAAGGTTGTTGTATCTATCTAAGGTTTTTTCTTTCACATTGACTTATAAAGAAAATTTGTTTCACTTCATTATATTTTATAACATCACTCTACCATCTACTTAACAGATCATCAATGACCACTATTAAAATTATATCCTGAATTCTTTTCATATTTTTGCCAGATTCACTATATTTTTTCCTCAATTTGATACTAATTTCTTTTCACATGTCCTGAATTCTTATTTTAACTTCGATCCCAAACAATTAAAATTTTATTAACATAGATCAAAATTTATTCTTTTAACTTACACTTTGATGATATACATTTATTGGGCCCAACCCATGTATTACATTATACATTGATATTGTTTATAATATAAAAGAAAATATCAATTCTATTTATATTTTACAATGTATAAAGACATTGCAATAGAGAATGCATTGCCAAAAAAATCGTATAACATTATAATCATGGAGATAAACTTCGAATTTTACACCAACATAACATGTAAATCACATTTAACTTTATGATGGAAGTAAAGTTTATTCTCTTATTTTAAATAATGCACATTTTACACCAACATAACATGTAAATCACATTTAACTCTATGTCTCATTTTTTTTACAATCTCACTTTGTACTTCCATTTTTAGATTATAAATTAATTACATAGTCCCTCAGTCCCGAATTATAAGCAAAAAAATTTAAAAAAATCACACTTATTAAAAAAACTAAACCCAAATGTATTTTAATTATAGTTTTTTGTGTTTTTATTCGAAAAACTTTTATAAGAATGTGTAAACATAAATTTCATTGACTATTGTGTTTTTATTCAAAGTATTATTTAATTTTCATTACATTTTAGATTGAGATCTTTTTTTTTTGAGAACCATTATATTTTTAAATATCAGTATTTATTTCCTAAATACATCTCAGTCTTATAGTTCCAACATTGTTATAATAAATTCATGCAACCACATTTATTTCCTCATCTTTTTCCTCCTAAATTTATACATATATATAATTCGGGGAAATTGTGTGGAACATTTTTTTTTTATTATCATGTGAATGAACTATATACACCACACGCCACTTTAGAGCATCAAATGCAATTTCAAACTATTACAACTCTTTAAAGATGGTTACTATACAAGTTACCTTTATTAGTTTCTTTACTACTTGGATTTCAAAGGCTTCATCATGAAAAATTCTAAGATTCTTCTTATTCCCAAGGCTATCTAAAACTAAGCTACTAATAGTACTGTCATAGATATAGTAGGTATTATAGATATGTACTTTTCTGCACTAACCTATAAAATAGATATATTCATTGATGTTACCTACATCATATGGTCTCATTCTCATTGTTTAATTGCTCTTCTAATATAGTCCATCTGGTCACATTTATAAGTAATGTCTTTTTTTATACGCGTTCTATAATTTGCGTCTGTTGTCGATATATTAACCAAATACAACCTCCGGTCACTAATATAAACAAAAGTTTGATTTTTAGGTTCATTCATTAAATGACGTATGTAGTATATAATAAAGACTAAATACATCATTTAATCAATTAAACTAAAAATCACACTTTTCCTTATATTAGTCACCGGATGGTGTACATTTTCTTCATATAAATGTGACCACCAATAACGTTTTACTTATATTTTCCTGCGAATTTCTTCATCGGATTTTTTAAATTTTTTTTCATTACAATAACAAACGAAATATATAGATCATTTTCTATTATTTATTTATTCAATAATTTTTAGTGGTCAACACATTATTTATTTAACCCATTATGTAAAATCTCTTTTCCCTATTCCTTTATTCCGATTCCACTCTAAATTATAATTTTTCACATTCCTTTGTTTACCACATCTCTATACTTATCTACCTCTGCTTTATTCTTACACAAATAGTTAACACAATCAATACAAACACTATTGTTGATTAAACATATCAAAGGCAATCAATCAAATTTCTTTTTTCTCATGAAGATTCTACATATCAAACACCATTCTCAAAAAAATTATTCCAACTACTCTTACACTCTACAACCAACATTTATATCCTCTTTGACCACAATCTTTAATCCATCTAAATATTTTCTACAATCTTTTTACGGAAATTTACCATTTAATCTCCTCCTTAACTGATATCCACTATATACAATATGAATAAAAAATAAGAATTTTCTTTAAATCTTCAACACTTTTTCTTTGTAGTTTTCCAATATCTTAACTTAAGACTTCATGTCTCATAATATATACATCATGTCTTATAAATAAATATCATTTTAACTACTTACATATTCCAAGATTCTCAATCACTATGTTATATATGTTCTACCATACATCACGTTAAATACACTAATTAATATTCAATATACCATTTTCCAAGATTAATCTATATCACATCATTCAACATCTTCTCTATATAAGCCACAAACTAATTACAAAATCCATTATTATCCATTGCAAACTCAACAATTAAATTTCTTCCTACTCATTTCAAGTTCCTTTTGATCAGCATCACAATGAATCATTCCATGGTTACAAGACAAAAATTCTGCCCAAAACCCCCCATATTAGATGTTTTCTATCTATGTCATGTTCCAAATCAGGTAGTTTTCTTTATTTTTTTTGCCTCATTTATATTATTTTTAATATACCTTTAATGTTATTTTGTTAAATTATATCATAAAACATTCAACTACACTTCAAGAATTTATAGTTTTTTTTCATATTTCGAATTTATCAACTACAACTTTATAAACTACATCAAATATTTAATATTTATGCCTTTCTTATGTAGGACTTTGGAGAACTATGCCCTCATTTTTTTATGAAACGTAAATTCAAATTGGCAAAGAAACTAAGATTTTTCCATGCAAGTGGAAGAATACATATCATTTATTTCAATCAATGCAGCACTCTCCCTCTCCTAACCAAAGGATGGACTAAATTAAGAGATGTATACAAATTCAGAGGACATAAAAATTTGTTCTTGCAATACTTTGGTCGAAACACATTCCAATTTCATATCTGCCGAGGTTATACATCTCCAATCTATATTCCAAGGTTCCATAGTAGAAGCACATCAGATGGATGTGCACCATATTATGATATAACTATCTCAAAGTTTCATGTTGCAACTAATTATCAATTGGTTAAGTTCCTTCTTATACTACTAACATCATAACTATTCAATCAATTCACATATTCTAACTTTGCTATGTCATTCTAAAACAGGAACTTGACAACCACATTGGAGGTTATATTCATAACATGGGTTTTAAGGAACTATTATTGATAGGAAACAATGCAAAAACAACTAAATGCTCAATTGAGAGAAGTAAATACTCGAAAAAATACAAGATCACAAGTGGATGGAAACAATTTTTCAAAGCTAATCACTTCAAGGAGGCAAACGAAATCAGATTCAAGTTTTCTATTTTTCCACATATTTGTACTGTCCATGTATTTAAGAAAACCTACTTTCTGTGTTTGGATTAATGTATTAAATCAGAATCATATGATCTATTGAATGTAAACATTGAAATGTATTTTTGAATTATAACTTTTCCTATTTTATATTTAATTACCCTATAATTCTTATATCAATCATAATGTTAACCAATTCATTTTAAACACAATGCTTATTTTGATTATACAATTTATACTTCATTTTATATATTATACATTATAATTTACCTACCTAAGAATAATTTTAATAATTTAAATTAAATATGAACATTGTCTTATAACTATATGGATTATATTTTTTAAATTATAATCATGTCAAAATAATCATTTTTACAAAATATGGTTACTTTTACTTTCGGACATAATGACTTTATAATGAATCACAATTATAGTACACGTTATATTATTTTATACCTAACATAAAAAATATAAAATATTAGACTTTGCATCATTGTTTTCTGTATATATACATCTGGCTATACTAACCCAAAATCATACAATTTAAAATGGAACCTATAACAAACTTTCTTCAATCTGATCCTATGGACTATGTTCATATTGCACAACTATATACACAGGTCTAACATCTTTTTAACCACTTCTTTTCATTCATATCAAATTATTTTTACTATAATACTAACTCTGTTTTTTTTTTCGTATCTCATAGACATATGCCGAAGTTGATCCAACTTTTGTCGATAAATATTATTCTCGATTAGGTAACAAGTGGTGTGTTTGGAATGATGAAGGTTTCCATACTATCAGATTCAACCAAGATTTCCACTATCCTCTGTTAACAAAAGGATGGAACAAATTAAAATTACATTACGATCTCGCAGAAAATGTCATAGTTGTTTTAGCTTATTATGGAAGTTGCTTTTTTACACTTAAATCTTTCAAAACTCTGAACTCTTCATCACCAATTCCACGATTTCATAGCAGAAATGTAGACCCAACAATAGCAATTTACTTTGACATTAGTCTCAAACACACTACACTCGCCAAGATGTCTTTAGTTAAGTCCTTCGCATTTCTATTATCACTACCAGTTTTTTTTATTACATTTATATGCATAACTAACAATATCCTTTTAGCAGACTCTTCCAGAAGATTTCGCGAACTATATTAAGCTACATTTTCCTCATCTGATGATTACGTTGTGCGGTGAGAATGGATGTATAACGCTGTTTGATGTTGTCGACAAAAACAAAGATAATGAAGTCAAGACTCAGCTTAAGTCTCCAATGGGCTGGAAAATGTTTGCAATATCAAACAATTTTAAACCAAACGATATAATTAGATTCAACTTCCCCCTTATTAATCCTGTACATAAATGTCAAGTCTACAACGTTTATTCAAGCTGATCGATTTGTATAGCCGGATTGTATTTATGTATTTCATGGACAATAATATTAGTACATATAATCCTATGCTATTTTTTCCTTTTCAACTTAAAATTACATACCATGCAATTTTATACTACTTCCACTCAATCCATAATGACGTTTTATTATACAAATGTAACATTTCCTTCACTGAACCGTTTATTATTCTTTTCCTAAGCTCAATTGTGGAGATTAATTACACCTGCTAATTACATTATCAGTTTTATTATGTTGCCAAGTCCTTCCATATGCATTACTTTCCGTTGGATTAAAGACACCTACAAAGAAATGTGAAAAAGTGTAAATATGGAAAGCTTATCTATTTGGTTCACAGTTCAATGGATTCTACTCTAAATTTGATAGACATGACAATGCTTTATATCCTATCACACATAAACTACTATCTAACTCACTTAAGATTCTTAATAACTAGCTAGGACCTAAATCTTTCAACCAGATTTTGTTCTTCCATGAATCTTTACACAGATTCCAATTTAATCCATTCCTCAAAAAATTCTTTTTATCAATTATTACTTTGAAACATTCCAATAACCAATCCATCTTAACTTTTAAATTACTTATTTAAAAACTCAACACACCTTTTCTATATAATACTCAATCAAACATATCACTCCAACCTCTCAACTTTGCTTAACATCATGGCTGGATATCGTGCAGTCTCAAAGAGAAAGGTTTTGGGAGGCTTTGGAACTGTCCATTTACCAGACAAGGTTTGATCATTTAATTTCTGCTCTTTACTCTTATGAATGTTTTTTACTACCAACTTATGATGAAAAGTATTTATCTGATATAAATATATATGAATCTATAACAAGACAATATTTACTCATTACATATGTACAATGTGTATGTAGGACTTTGGAGAAATCAACCCCAAATTCGCTGATGAATTTCATGACTTGGGTCCAGTCTGGAATTTAATTGATGCTGAAGGGAATTCTCATCAAGTTACTTTCAACAATTCAGCTACTCTACCACGGTTGACTGATGGCTGGACAGACTTAAGACAATTTTACCAGTTTGAAGGCATGAAGCTGATTATGTTTAGCTATGTTGGTCAAAGTAGATTTGTTATCACACTTGGGAAAACAATTGTCAACACTGCTGATATTCCTTCATACCATAGCAGAAGCACAAGATTTCCGAATAAGAAGTCTTTCTTTTTTGACATCACTTTGACTCCTATGCAAATGGATTTCAATTCAGAATTGGTAAATTATAAATCTATTCCAATCCATGTATTTATTACAATCTTCAAATGGCTGTCAATTACAATCCTTTTTGCATCAAAAGCTAATATTTATTGTTGTCTATATGCAGGTCCTTCCACCTGATTTCAATGAGTTCATATGGAATGGTGACTTTGATTATTTGTATCTCTCCAATGACAATGGTCAAATAGTCAAGACTACTATTGATTACCAAGCAGCTGAAACACTCACCACCAAACTCATTCACGGTTGGGAGGATTTCTGCACAACCAGTGGATATCAAACTGGAGATGTGCTGCGTTTCAAGTTCTTTGATGGGAAACTTAGTAATTTTGTTCATGTCTTTAAAAACAATGCTTAGATTTCCATCCAATTAAGTTGTATGTTTTCGTCCAGCTGTTATTATGCACCTCTACTACGTATCCTTTGTTTTCAAATGTATTTATGCTTCTGTTAGTTTCCAACCAAGTGCTGTAATGAACAATTAACTTCTATTTTTGTCTTATGTAACAAATTCCCTTATATGTTCCTATTATGCAGTCAATATTTAACTTCTTTTCAGTTATATTTAACATATAACATACATAGTAATTATATTTCAAATATCCAACCAACTATATTCAATCCTTGATTGTATACCAATTCAATCTTTAATCATCCTATTTGTTGTATGTCTTTGAATTGATGGACTTTAAGTTGATGTTAAACCTGTTTTATTTTTATAATTAGTCTTAGTTGTTAAGTACCATGTCAATACTACTACTATTCGCTAATGCTAAGTACCATGTTGAATGAGAATATTTTTTTTAATTACATTTCATTTATTAAGTCAGAACTTTAACATCGGAACCTTGCCTCCTATTACTTACTCAACAAGCTACAATTAATATCAATTTATTATTATTATAAGTTGCCAAAATTTTACTTATTTCAAAACAACGTTAATTGACTACCAAAACAATATTCTGTTTATCCGTATATTAATTTAACAAATATTTTAAATTTCCAAATCCTATCAAAAATTCTTGATTTATATTTCAAATATTTATTCGACATATACGTAACTACCATAACTCACTTATTGATTTTCAAAACACAAACCAAATATATGCATTTATTCCAATTTCTTACATTATAAGTAATATAATGTAAGAAGATATCTAAATCTCTACATTATTACTCAACAAACCATTTTGTGCAATGTTTGTCTATTTACCAAATACAATCCACTCAAATATATACACTACTCTAAGCCCAACTTAAATGATTTGGGTCGAAATTTTCATTCAAGCCCATACCCATGTACATTTCACCGATCCAAGCCATACCCAGTTCCAATGCTTTTATGTCCACTTTTGATGAAGGTAGGATTCCACTTTCCCTTTTCCAGTTAAACATCCCTTTAATTTCGTCATTTTCATCCTATAACAACTTTCAACAATTCAACAATGGTGCCTACAGAAAGCAGGTTTGTCTATCTTACAATAAATCATTATATACAATCTTCTTCAAGGACAAACAGTTTGATTTTTCATATTATTATACATTAGTTTTTATGTTGTATTTTAAGGTTTACATTGTCTAATGTTCTCTCTTTTTATAGTTATGTTACAAGACTTCCTATGAAGCAGTTTGCTCTGTATGTTTTATTGTTAACATCATGTTAATTAATAATGTTTTTTTACTTAAATTCATTCACTCTTATATGTGTTTATATGCACTGAACTCAGATACCCAATTTGGGACAGATCAACCACGGACCCTGCAAAAAACAGGTTTGTTTCAGTTCAAATTTTATCAACTCACTAACCTATTTGTAGATTGTAATTGGTTGACTTACTCAATATCAATTTTCAATAATATTCATCAAATATCAAATTATTTTCATAACATAGGTTTACTGAACTTTTCTTTAGATTAATTATAATTTTATGCTTATTTAATAAATTATTACTAAATCATCTATTAACTATCTTTTCTAAATACCAAAATTTTATATTTAGAAACTTTGATACTGGTGAAGGAAGTTCTTCCAGACATCCAACATCCTTTCAAACAATCATCACACCAGATCAGGTCTTTTATTTCATTCAATTTCTAAAATCTTTAATTTATTTGAACCAATACACTACTATCGTAATTTACTGAATCCTTTGCATTCCAGGCTGATATATCAATACCATCTGTGTTCATTGAAAATTGGAAGTATGAAATTGGGATGGATATTTTTGGGTCAATCAAGGATCCCTGTGATAATTTTTTTGAGATTGATACTTCAAAAATATTGTCTGAAGGTGTTATTCGACCTGGAAACATTATTGCAACCTATTGTGGTTTTCAAGAACCACAAAGAGTCATTCTTGATTATCAACCACATGGTAATGTTTACAACATGAGGATAATTGATATTGAAGGAAATGATATACCTTATTTTGGTATTCACCATCCTATTAACTATCATGCAATCAAACTGGCTGATCCTACTAAACATGTCAATCCGATATATGTTGGTTTGGTCAGAAATAATGGAAAACGATTCATATCAAAAGGTTTTGCCATGAAGCATATGAATTGCAAAGCTATTATCGATGAACAAGCGACAGATAAACCAGAGGAAAGTTTATATGTTAAAGACCATGTTGAATATCCTTTCGAATGGTTTCAAAATGTGTCAACCGCTACATCCCAAGGCCAATGTACCCTGGTAACATGTTTCAATTTAACCTGTCATCCTTGCCATTTTTTAAATGACTCCACATATATCTTTTTCTTACCATGTTATAACAAATTTCATATATATTTTCTTGCAGCACTTTCCAAGGTGGGTTGCCAAAGCTGCTGGGTTATCAAATGTGTATAACATGATTCTAATTAATGAGGAAACTAATTTTAGATTAAAATGCAAAGTCAAAAGGTCTAAAAGGAAGCCTGTTGCGTACTCCATAGGATTAGGTTGGTATCAACTAGCTAAAGATCTCAACCTCAATCTGGATGATCAGCTCTTATTTGGTCTGGAGCACCCACCATTGAATCTTCATGTTCGAGTTATCAGGAATGCTCTTCAAAATAGTGTTCAATAAGATGAAGCTTATTGACTATCATGTATTATATTGTAACATGCTTTTGAAACCACCTATCTTTTGATCTTTGGTTTATTTTGACATGTCAATCCATGACAATCACGTATGTGTTCCAATATATGACTTTATGTGCTATGACTGTGTCTGAAATACTTTCTGTATGAAGTGCCTATCCTTTAATCATTTTGTCTACTATATGCCATAATCAAGTGCACCGCATGTTATAACATAGTTATCATAAAAATATGATCTTTTACCAATGACATTATATTACATGTGATTTACCCAACTTCACATTATAAATGGTAGATTTATTGTAGTTTCTCTATGCATTGCATCTCATAAAATGCCATTTACTCCTTATATCGTAAATTATAATATTATACACGCTACGATTAGGACAGTTTTTAGGTTTATCTTTTTCAATATTATGTAGTTGTTGAAGTACAAGTTTTACCTGCATCATCTTCAAACAATTAACGTTGTTCCCATCAATTGTTATCACAACTCCAATAATTACATGTCCTGCTTAACTATTTTATTCGATATGTCTTTTGATTGTTATGTTAATGCAATGTCCACCTTCACTTTTTTTTGTCCCTTTGTCTATTATTAATTGTCTTGAATTGAATTTTTTTTCTTACTCTATTTAATCAATTACATATATCATGGCTGAACTTTATATCCAGCCATGATATTTACAATATTTCAGTGTTTAGATACTAGGTCGTTTCTCATTGAAGCATACAAATGACTTTATGTACAAATTTTGTTTATAACTTTGTATGAGTAATATGTTTCTTAACTCCCTGTCAAACTATTTTATATACTTTGACTAAGATATGACAGAGAAACTGAGCTTGCATGTGGTTTGGTCTGTAGTAAACCATATCTATATGCAGTGACGGATCCAGGAAAACTTAATAAGTGGGGTCAGTTATATCATAATTAATTATATAAAACTTAATAACCACTTAAGCGTGCGAATTATACAAGTATATATTTTTAATTCTCATGAAATGGTGATTTTTTTTAAAAATTTTGCCCATCTAAAAATATAAATACTTTCAATATTACTCTCCTGAATTAAATTATAAACATTGACAAAAAAAAATGCGCCAACGGCGCAACCCGTGCGTATGCACGGGTACAGCACTAGTAAATATGACGTAGGGCCCTGCAGATTACCCGTGCATACGCACGGGTTGCGCCGTTGGCGCATATTTTTTTGCCAATTTTTATAATTTTATTCAGGAGAGTAATAATAAAAGTAATTTTTTTTGTAGATGGACAAACATTTTTCAAAAAATCACCATTTTCAGGAATTTATAAATAGGAACTTCGTTATAGTGATATCATGTTTTTTACATATATATAAAATAATATACTCTTCATTGAATATTATATAACGTATCGATGAAAAAATTATTTTCTGAATGACCACTTAACAATAATTATTTTATCAATGACAATTTGTCTTTTTTATTCGAGTTAATTTTATTTGTGATAACTTATCCCATGCATTTGAGTTATTTCTAAGATTTTATAAGTGACAATTAGTCTAGCATATTTGCTCCTTAAAAAACTTGTCTTATGTATGACATTTAACTTTATTAATGACAACTTGTCACTTTTTTTATGCATTTTAGTTAAAGAGAGTTTGATATCCTTATATAATAAAAGTTATGGTATAATAATAGGAACTACGTTATAGTGATATCATGTTTCTTACATATATATAAAATAATATACTTTTCATTGAATATTATATAACGTATCGATGTAAAATATTATTTTTTGAATGACCACTTAACAATAATTATTTTTATCAATGACAACTTGTCTTTTTTATTCGAGTTAATTTAATTTGTGAGAACTTATCCCGTGCATTTGAGTTATTTCTAAGATTTTATATGTGACAATTTGTCGAGCATATTTGCTCCTTAAAAAACTTGTTTTATGTATAACATTTAACTTTATTAATGACAACTAATCACTTTTTTTAATGCATTTTAGTTAAAGAGAGTTTAATATCCTTATGTAAGTTATGGTATAATAATAAGAACTTCATTATAGTGATATCATGTTTTTTACATATATATATAAACTACTATACTCTTCATTGAATATTATATAACGTATTGATGAAAAAATTATTTTCTGAATGACCACTTAACAATAATTACTTTTATCAATGACAACTTGTCTTTTTTATTCGAGTTAATTTAATTTGTGAGAACTTATCCTGTGCATTTGAGTTATTTCTAAGATTTTATAAGTGAAAATTAGTCTGACATATTTGCTCCTTAAAAAACTTGTCTTATGTATAACATTTAACTTTATTAATGACAACTTATCACTTTTTTTAATGCATTCTAGTTAAAGAGAGTTTAATATCCTTATATAAGTTATGGTATAATAATAAGAACTTCATTATAGTGATATCATGTTTTTTTTTTTTTTGGTACAAATGATATCATGTTTTTTACATATATATATAAACTACTATACTCTTCATTGAATATTATATAACGTATTGATGAAAAAATTATTTTTTGAATGACCACTTAACAATAATTATTTTATCAATGACAATTTGTCTTTTTTATTCGAGTTAATTTTATTTGTGAGAACTTATCCCGTGCATTTGAGTTATTTCTAAGACTTTATAAGTGACAATTAGTCTAGCATATTTGCTCCTTAAAAAACTTGACTTTTGTATGACATTTAACTTTATTAATGACAACTTATCACTTTTTTTATGCATTTTTGTTAAAGATGAGTTTGATATCCTTATATAAAAAAAGTTATGGTATAATAATAGGAACTGCGTTATAGTGATATTATGTTTTTTACATATATATATATATATAATAAGATACTCTTCATTAAATATTATATAAAGTATCGATGAAAAATATTATTTTCTGAATGACCACTTAACAATAATTATTTTTATCAATGACGACTTGTCTTTTTTATTTGAGTTAATTTAATTTGTGAGAACTTATCCCGTGCATTTGAGTTATTTCTAAGATTTTATAGGTGACAATTTGTCTAGCATATTTGCTCCTTAAAAAACTTGTCTTATGTAAAACATTTAACTTTATTAATGACAACTAATCATTTTTTTTAATGCATTTTAGTTAAAGAAAGTTTAATATCCTTATATAATAAAAGCTATGGTATAATAATAGGAACTTCGTTATAGTGATATCATGTTTTTTACATATATATAAAATAATATACTCTTCATTGAATATTATATAACGTATCGATGAAAAAATTATTTTCTGAATGACCACTTAACAATAATTATTTTATCAATGACAATTTGTCTTTTTTATTCGAGTTAATTTTATTTGTGATAACTTATCCCATGCATTTGAGTTATTTCTAAAATTTTATAAGTGACAATTAGTCTAGCATATTTGCTCCTTAAAAAACTTGACTTTTGTATGACATTTAACTTTATTAATGACAACTTATCACTTTTTTTACGCATTTTTGTTAAAGATGAGTTTGATATCCTTATATAATAAAAGTTATGGTATAATAATAGGAACTGCGTTATAGTGATATTATGTATTTTACATATATATATATATATATATATATATATATAAAATAAGATACTCTTCATTGAATATTATATAAAGTATCGATGAAAAATATTATTTTCTGAATGACCACTTAACAATAATTATTTTTATCAATGACGACTTGTCTTTTTTATTTGAGTTAATTTAATTTGTGAGAACTTATCCCGTGCATTTGAGTTATTTCTAAGATTTTATAGGTGACAATTTGTCTAGCATATTTGCTCCTTAAAAAACTTGTCTTATGTATAACATTTAACTTTATTAATGACAACTAATCACTTTTTTTAATGCATTTTAGTTAAAGAGAGTTTAATATCCTTATATAATAAAAGCTATGGTATAATAATAGGAACTTCGTTATAGTGATATCATGTTTTTTACATATATATAAAATAATATACTCTTCATTGAATATTATATAACGTATCGATGAAAAAATTATTTTCTGAATGACCACTTAACAATAATTATTTTATCAATGACAATTTGTCTTTTTTATTCGAGTTAATTTTATTTGTGATAACTTATCCCATGCATTTGAGTTATTTCTAAGATTTTATAAGTGACAATTAGTCTAGCATATTTGCTCCTTAAAAAACTTGTCTTATGTATGACATTTAACTTTATTAATGACAACTTGTCACTTTTTTTATGCATTTTAGTTAAAGAGAGTTTGATATCCTTATATAATAAAAGTTATGGTATAATAATAGGAACTACGTTATAGTGATATCATGTTTCTTACATATATATAAAATAATATACTTTTCATTGAATATTATATAACGTATCGATGTAAAATATTATTTTTTGAATGACCACTTAACAATAATTATTTTTATCAATGACAACTTGTCTTTTTTATTCGAGTTAATTTAATTTGTGAGAACTTATCCCGTGCATTTGAGTTATTTCTAAGATTTTATATGTGACAATTTGTCGAGCATATTTGCTCCTTAAAAAACTTGTTTTATGTATAACATTTAACTTTATTAATGACAACTAATCACTTTTTTTAATGCATTTTAGTTAAAGAGAGTTTAATATCCTTATGTAAGTTATGGTATAATAATAAGAACTTCATTATAGTGATATCATGTTTTTTACATATATATATAAACTACTATACTCTTCATTGAATATTATATAACGTATTGATGAAAAAATTATTTTCTGAATGACCACTTAACAATAATTATTTTATCAATGACAATTTGTCTTTTTTATTCGAGTTAATTTTATTTGTGATAACTTATCCCGTGCATTTGAGTTATTTCTAAGACTTTATAAGTGACAATTAGTCTAGCATATTTGCTCCTTAAAAAACTTGACTTTTGTATGACATTTAACTTTATTAATGACAACTTATCACTTTTTTTATGCATTTTTGTTAAAGATGAGTTTGATATCCTTATATAATAAAAGTTATGGTATAATAATAGGAACTGCGTTATAGTGATATTATGTATTTTACATATATATATATATATACATATATATATATATATATATATATATATATAAAAAAAATAAGATACTCTTCATTAAATATTATATAAAGTATCGATGAAAAATATTATTTTCTGAATGACCACTTAACAATAATTATTTTTATCAATGACGACTTGTCTTTTTTATTTGAGTTAATTTAATTTGTGAGAACTTATCCCGTGCATTTGAGTTATTTCTAAGATTTTATAGGTGACAATTTGTCTAGCATATTTGCTCCTTAAAAAACTTGTCTTATGTATAACATTTAACTTTATTAATGACAACTAATCACTTTTTTTAATGCATTTTAGTTAAAGAGAGTTTAATATCCTTATATAATAAAAGCTATGGTATAATAATAGGAACTTCGTTATAGTGATATCATGTTTTTTACATATATATAAAATAATATACTCTTCATTGAATATTATATAACGTATCGATGAAAAAATTATTTTCTGAATGACCACTTAACAATAATTATTTTATCAATGACAATTTGTCTTTTTTATTCGAGTTAATTTTATTTGTGATAACTTATCCCATGCATTTGAGTTATTTCTAAGATTTTATAAGTGACAATTAGTCTAGCATATTTGCTCCTTAAAAAACTTGTCTTATGTATGACATTTAACTTTATTAATGACAACTTGTCACTTTTTTTATGCATTTTAGTTAAAGAGAGTTTGATATCCTTATATAATAAAAGTTATGGTATAATAATAGGAACTACGTTATAGTGATATCATGTTTCTTACATATATATAAAATAATATACTTTTCATTGAATATTATATAACGTATCGATGTAAAATATTATTTTTTGAATGACCACTTAACAATAATTATTTTTATCAATGACAACTTGTCTTTTTTATTCGAGTTAATTTAATTTGTGAGAACTTATCCCGTGCATTTGAGTTATTTCTAAGATTTTATATGTGACAATTTGTCGAGCATATTTGCTCCTTAAAAAACTTGTTTTATGTATAACATTTAACTTTATTAATGACAACTAATCACTTTTTTTAATGCATTTTAGTTAAAGAGAGTTTAATATCGTTATGTAAGTTATGGTATAATAATAAGAACTTCATTATAGTGATATCATGTTTTTTACATATATATATAAACTACTATACTCTTCATTGAATATTATATAACGTATTGATGAAAAAATTATTTTCTGAATGACCACTTAACAATAATTATTTTATCAATGACAATTTGTCTTTTTTATTCGAGTTAATTTTATTTGTGATAACTTATCCCGTGCATTTGAGTTATTTCTAAGACTTTATAAGTGACAATTAGTCTAGCATATTTGCTCCTTAAAAAACTTGACTTTTGTATGACATTTAACTTTATTAATGACAACTTATCACTTTTTTTATGCATTTTTGTTAAAGATGAGTTTGATATCCTTATATAATAAAAGTTATGGTATAATAATAGGAACTGCGTTATAGTGATATTATGTATTTTACATATATATATATATATATATATATATATATATATAAAATAAGATACTCTTCATTAAATATTATATAAAGTATCGATGAAAAATATTATTTTCTGAATGACCACTTAACAATAATTATTTTTATCAATGACGACTTGTCTTTTTTATTTGAGTTAATTTAATTTGTGAGAACTTATCCCGTGCATTTGAGTTATTTCTAAGATTTTATAGGTGACAATTTGTCTAGCATATTTGGTCCTTAAAAAACTTGTCTTATGTATAACATTTAACTTTATTAATGACAACTAATCACTTTTTTTAATACATTTTAGTTAAAGAGAGTTTAATATCCTTATATAATAAAAGCTATGGTATAATAATAGGAACTTCGTTATAGTGATATCATGTTTTTTACATATATATAAAATAATATACTCTTCATTGAATATTATATAACGTATCGATGAAAAAATTATTTTCTGAATGACCACTTAACAATAATTATTTTATCAATGACAATTTGTCTTTTTTATTCGAGTTAATTTTATTTGTGATAACTTATCCCATGCATTTGAGTTATTTCTAAGATTTTATAAGTGACAATTAGTCTAGCATATTTGCTCCTTAAAAAACTTGTCTTATGTATGACATCTAACTTTATTAATGACAACTTGTCACTTTTTTTATGCATTTTAGTTAAAGAGAGTTTGATATCCTTATATAATAAAAGTTATGGTATAATAATAGGAACTACGTTATAGTGATATCATGTTTCTTACATATATATAAAATAATATACTTTTCATTGAATATTATATAACGTATCGATGTAAAATATTATTTTTTGAATGACCACTTAACAATAATTATTTTTATCAATGACAACTTGTCTTTTTTATTCGAGTTAATTTAATTTGTGAGAACTTATCCCGTGCATTTGAGTTATTTCTAAGATTTTATATGTGACAATTTGTCGAGCATATTTGCTCCTTAAAAAACTTGTTTTATGTATAACATTTAACTTTATTAATGACAACTAATCACTTTTTTTAATGCATTTTAGTTAAAGAGAGTTTAATATCCTTATGTAAGTTATGGTATAATAATAAGAACTTCATTATAGTGATATCATGTTTTTTACATATATATATATAAACTACTATACTCTTCATTGAATATTATATAACGTATTGATGAAAAAATTATTTTCTGAATGACCACTTAACAATAATTATTTTATCAATGACAATTTGTCTTTTTTATTCGAGTTAATTTTATTTGTGAGAACTTATCCCGTGCATTTGAGTTATTTCTAAGACTTTATAAGTGACAATTAGTCTAGCATATTTGCTCCTTAAAAAACTTGACTTTTGTATGACATTTAACTTTATTAATGACAACTTATCACTTTTTTTATGCATTTTTGTTAAAGATGAGTTTGATATCCTTATATAATAAAAGTTATGGTATAATAATAGGAACTGCGTTATAGTGATATTATGTTTTTTACATATATATATATATATATAAAATAAGATACTCTTCATTAAATATTATATAAAGTATCGATGAAAAATATTATTTTCTGAATGACCACTTAACAATAATTATTTTTATCAATGACGACTTGTCTTTTTTATTTGAGTTAATTTAATTTGTGAGAACTTATCCCGTGCATTTGAGTTATTTCTAAGATTTTATAGGTGACAATTTGTCTAGCATATTTGCTCCTTAAAAAACTTGTCTTATGTAAAACATTTAACTTTATTAATGACAACTAATCACTTTTTTTAATGCATTTTAGTTAAAGAGAGTTTAATATCCTTATATAATAAAAGCTATGGTATAATAATAGGAACTTCGTTATAGTGATATCATGTTTTTTACATATATATAAAATAATATACTCTTCATTGAATATTATATAACGTATCGATGAAAAAATTATTTTCTGAATGACCACTTAACAATAATTATTTTATCAATGACAATTTGTCTTTTTTATTCGAGTTAATTTTATTTGTGATAACTTATCCCATGCATTTGAGTTATTTCTAAGATTTTATAAGTGACAATTAGTCTATCATATTTGCTCCTTAAAAAACTTGACTTTTGTATGACATTTAACTTTATTAATGACAACTTATCACTTTTTTTATGCATTTTTGTTAAAGATGAGTTTGATATCCTTATATAATAAAAGTTATGGTATAATAATAGGAACTGCGTTATAGTGATATTATGTATTTTACATATATATATATAAAATAAGATACTCTTCATTGAATATTATATAAAGTATCGATGAAAAATATTATTTTCTGAATGACCACTTAACAATAATTATTTTTATCAATGACGACTTGTCTTTTTTATTTGAGTTAATTTAATTTGTGAGAACTTATCCCGTGCATTTGAGTTATTTCTAAGATTTTATAGGTGACAATTTGTCTAGCATATTTGCTCCTTAAAAAAGTTGTCTTATATATAACATTTAACTTTATTAATAACAACTAATCATTTTTTTTAATGCATTTTAGTTAAAGAGAGTTTAATATCCTTATATAATAAAAGCTATGGTATAATAATAGGAACTTCGTTATAGTGATATCATGTTTTTTACATATATATAAAATAATATACTCTTCATTGAATATTATATAACGTATCGATGAAAAAATTATTTTCTGAATGACCACTTAACAATAATTATTTTATCAATGACAATTTGTCTTTTTGATTCGAGTTAATTTTATTTGTGATAACTTATCCCATGCATTTGAGTTATTTCTAAGATTTTATAAGTGACAATTAGTCTAGCATATTTGCTCCTTAAAAAACTTGTCTTATGTATGACATTTAACTTTATTAATGACAACTTGTCACTTTTTTTATGCATTTTAGTTAAAGAGTGTTTGATATCCTTATATAATAAAAGTTATGGTATAATATTAGGAACTACGTTATAGTGATATTATGTTTCTTACATATATATAAAATAATATACTTTTCATTGAATATTATATAACGTATCGATGTAAAATATTATTTTTTGAATGACCACTTAACAATAATTATTTTTATCAATGACAACTTGTCTTTTTTATTCGAGTTAATTTAATTTGTGAGAACTTATCCCGTGCATTTGAGTTATTTCTAAGATTTTATATGTGACAATTTGTCGAGCATATTTGCTCCTTAAAAAACTTGTTTTATGTATAACATTTAACTTTATTAATGACAACTAATCACTTTTTTTAATGCATTTTAGTTAAAGAGAGTTTAATATCCTTATATAATAAAAGCTATGGTATAATAATAGGAACTTCGTTATAGTGATATCATGTTTTTTACATATATATATAAAATAAGATACTCTTCATTGAATATTATATAACGTATGGATGAAAAAATTATTTTCTGAATGACCACTTAACAATAATTATTTTATCAATGACAATTTGTCTTTTTTATTCGAGTTAATTTTATTTGTGAGATCTTATCCCGTGCATTTGAGTTATTTATAAGATTTTATAAGTGACAATTAGTCTAGCATATTTGCTCCTTAAAAAACTTGTCTTTGTATGACATTTAACTTTATTAATGGCAACTTATCACTTTTTTTATGCATTTTTGTTAAAGATGAGTTTGATATCCTTATATAATAAAAGTTATGGTATAATAATAGGAACTGCGTTATAGTGATATCATGTTTCTTACATATATATATATATATATATATATATATATATATATATATATATATATATAAAATAATATACTCTCCATTGAATATTATATAACGTATGGATGAAAAATATTATTTCCTGAATGACCACTTAACAAAAATTATTTTATCAATGAATGTTTGGATGTTTTTATTTGAATTAATTTACTTTGTGAGAACTTATCCCGTGCATTTGAGTTACTTCAAATATTCTATAAGTGACATCTTCTCTAGCGTATTTGCTCCTAAAAAAACTTGTCTTATCTATCAAATTTAACTTTATTAGTGACAACTTATCACTTTTATAATGCATTTTAGTTAATGAGAGTTTAATATCGTTGTATAATAAAAGTTATGGTATAAATAATAGGAACTTCGTTATAGTGATATCATGTTTATTTTACATAACTATAAAATAAGATACTCTTCATTGAATATTATATAACGTATTGATGAAAAATATTATTTTCTGAATGACCACTTAACAAAAATGATTTTATCAATGACATCGTGTCTTTTTTATTAAAGTTAATTTATTTTGTGAAAATTTATCCCGTGCAATTGAGTTATTTCAAAGATTTTATAAGTGACATCTTCTCTAGCGTATTTGCTCCTAAAAAAAACTTGTCTTGTCTATGAAATTTAACTTTATTATTGACAACTTATCACTTTTATAATGCATTTTAGTTAATGAGAGTTTAATATCGTTGTATAATAAAAGTTATGGTATAAATAATAGGAACTTCGTTATAGTGATATCATGTTTATTTTACATAACTATAAAATAAGATACTCTTCATTGAATATTATATAACGTATTGATGAAAAATATTATTTTCTGAATGACCACTTAACAAAAATGATTTTATCAATGACATCGTGTCTTTTTTATTAAAGTTAATTTATTTTGTGAAAATTTATCCCGTGCAATTGAGTTATTTCAAAGATTTTATAAGTGACATCTTCTCTAGCGTATTTGCTCCTAAAAAAAACTTGTCTTATCTATGAAATTTAACTTTATTATTGACAATTTATCACTTTTATAATGCATTTTAGTTAATGAGAGTTTTATATCGTTGTATAATAAAAGTTATGGTATAAATAATAAGAACTTCGTTATAGTGATATCATGTTTATTTTACATATATAAAAAATAAGATACTCTTCATTGAATATTATATGACGTATTGATGAAAAATATTATTTTCTGAATGACCACTTAACAAAAATGATTTTATCAATGAAAGCATGTCTTTTTTATTAAATTTATTTAATTTGTGAAAACTTATCCCGCGCAATTGAGATATTTCAAAGATTCTATAAGTGACACCTTCTCCAGCCTATTTGTTCCTAAATAACATGTCTTATCTATGAAATTTAACTTTATTAGTCACAACTTATCACTTTTATAATACATTTTAGTTAAAGGGAGTTTAATATCGTTATATAATAAAGGTTATGGTATACATAATAGGAACTTCATTATAGTGATATCATGTTTATTTACATATATAAAAATTAAGATACTATACATTGAATTTTATATAATGTATCGATGAAGAATATCATTTTATCAAAGACCACGTAACGAAAATTATTTTTTCCGTGACAACTTGTCACTTTTGTCGGAGTTAGTTTTATTTGTGACAACTTATCCCGTGCATTTGAGTTATTTTCTAAGATTTTATAAGTGACAATTAGTCTAGCATATTTGCTCCTTAAAAAAATTGTCTTATCTATGACATTTAACTTTATTAATGACAACTTATCACTTTTTTTAATGCATTTTACTTAAAGGGAGTTTAATATCCCTATGTTAAAGAGAGTTTAATATCATTATATAATAAAAGTTATGGTATAATAATAGGAACTTCGTTACAGTGATATCATGTTTTTTACATATATATAAAATAAGATACTTTTCATTGAATATTATATAAAGTATCGATGAAAAATATTATTTTCTGAATGACTACTTAACAAAAATAATTTTATCAATGACAACTTGTCTTTTTTATTTGAATTAATTTACTTTGTGAGAACTTATCCCGTGCATTTGAGTTACTTCAAAGATTCTATAAGTGACATCTTCTCCGGCATATTTGCTCCTTCAAAAACTTGTCTTATCTATGACATTTAAATTTATTAATGACAACTTATAACTTTTTTTAATGCATTTTACTTAAAGAGAGTCTAACATCCCTATGTTAAAAGAGTTTAATATCATTATATAATAATAGTTATGGTATAAAAGTTATGGTGAATAAAAAATAAGATACTCTTCATTAAATATTATATTACATATCGATGAAAAATATTATTTTATGAATAACCACTTAACAATAATTATTTTATCAATGACAATTTGTCTTTTTTATTCGAGTTAATTTTATTTGTAAGAACTTATCCCGTGCATTTGAGTTATTTCAAATATTCTATAAGTGACACCTTCCCCAGTTTATTTGCTCTTAAAAAAAACTTTTCTTATCTATAAAATTTAACTTTATTAGTGACAACTTATATTTTTTATCTGAGTTAACTCCATCTGTGACAACTGATCCCGTACATTTGAGTTATTTCTAACATTTTATCAGTGACAGCTTGTCTCTTTTATCAAAGTTAATTCCATTTGTAACAACTTATCGCATATATTTGAGTTATTTCTAAGATTTTATAAATGACAACTTGTTTTGCGTGTTTGCTCCTAAAAAAAGTTATGGTATAGTGACAACTTATCCCGTGATTACACACCATTACTTCTCTTGCTTTCCGCCAAATAACAAATTTAATTGGTTGAGACATTTTCTTGATAAATTCTTGATAAAAACTCTCTATATCGTATAATTAAAGTTATGGTATAAATAGTAGTAACTTCGTTATAGTAATATCATGTTTTTTTTACATATATATAAAATAAGATACTCTACATTAAATATTATATAATGTATCGATGAAAATTAATGATAACAAAATTTATTTTATAAATGTCATCTTGTCTTTTTTATCAAATTTAATTTCATCTGTGACAGCTTATCCTGTCAATTTGAGTTCTTTCTAAGATTTTACAAATGACTCGCAACGGAGGAAGTAATGTTAATATACTTCTAAATATGATTTATTTATTTAAATAAACTTTTTCACTACATATTAATTTTTTGTTTTGTTTAAGGATATGCCATTTAAATTTTTAGCATTAATTCTAAATGTAATATTACGTCTGTCATTTTCATTTTTTTTTTATAAGATTCATTTTTAAGTTTTCAATTTTATTTATCTCACTCTCTCATATTTTACACGGACACTCATTTATCTCTTCAACAAAATGAAATTTGAGAAGCTCTCCTCCCCCAACAAACCCTAGCCGCCGCAGCAACACCACTGTTCACGGGATTTTTCGTCCATTTTGAGCGCATTTTGCCGCGAGTTATCCTCACAATCTTCATTGATTGCTTCTCTTCCATTATCCTACTAAGTTTATTTTCAGATCTGATAAACTTTTATACATCCCAACTACCATCTTCTATGATAGATCTCGACCAACATAGACACTATTTTGAAAAACCATCACCATAAAAAGACTCTCCTCTATCTCCTCTACAAAACCCATAAAGAAAATCATGCATCTAAAAACCTTCGCCGGCGCCCACCGTGCCGGAAATTGGAGCCTCCACTGTTATGGTCTAAAATTTCTTGGTGTATCAATAAATAAAGGTCAAGTTCTTCACATATTATGTCTCTATTCACCTCTTTTTCTTTCCCTTCATCAATATTTTGTTTACTTCCTTTTTTTTCTTTCATCATTCTGCATTTTATTTTATTTCTGGTTGGTGTTTTAATTTTATTTAGAGAAGGCAAATAATAGTAACATATGTTGCAGCATTGGTATTGCAAATAATAGGAACATTCTGCCAAGTTTGATCTTGGAAAATTGATGGAGTTATTTTTTCAAATCAACTTTTTTATGTTTGTTCTCATTCACACCCAATATTTATTTTCATAGTATCGCACTTGAACAAAAACTTTGGTTGTTACTTTTGGTCACTGGTGTGATATTTTATTTTTTACTTTTATGGACTTTTTTTTTATGCAAACATTGTTTGAAGAGAGAAGAACTTTTAAAAGAAAAATTAGAGGAATTGAAAAGAAAAAAAAAACTAAATCGAAATATAGTCAATCTCTATACTGCCAGAAATATTTTTTTAAGAATAAATGTTAGTATGATTTTTGTTTTGTTTGATTCAACTTTTTGTTTTCTTTTTCAAAATGTGAACAAATAAAAAAAAATAAAGAATGTGAAGGTAAAATTGTGCAAGATTGTAGAACAAATGAGAATAATAACGGTAGAAAATGTGAACAAATCTATATTCACTCTTTTTTTTTTTTCAGGAAAGATTTGTAGAAAAAATGAGTATATAATTTCTTTTTTTTTTTGCAACAGAGTCTATTTCTGTTCACCTTCTCGTCATCCATAGTTTTACACAGCATATACTTACCCATAATTCAAGTGATATTTATTTTGTTGCCTAATAAACAAAATAATTATAAAAAATTGATTTTTATTTTGCAGAACATTGGCTTCTACTGTAAGAATGAACAACTTGTGGGTCTCCTGCAAAATAAAGTGGAAGAACAAAATATGAAGCTTATTAAAACGTATAAGAGGATAAAAGTGAACAAAAGCTCTTATTGAGAGAAGTGTAAGATTTTATTCTTGAAAATGTTTTTGGATCTATGTTTCTACATCATATTCTTAATTAAAGAACAATACTATGTTTTTTTATCTTTGTTAAATATATTAATCTATAGATAAAAAAAGCAGGTTTGTAAGATTTTTCAGATATAAAATAAGAACTCTGCAAAGTAAAATAAAGGTATTCAGTTTATTTCTTCATAACAATGACTTTGCTGCAAACTATCACCTCACTTATTATTATTAGAAATTTTTAAAACTTACAAAATATAAATAATATTCAGTATAACTAAAAACTTAAGTTCTTTTTTCCAAATTCAAATTGTTAGGCATAAAAAACAACCCAAACTGATATTAAACCATAGTTTCACTACACTCTCATAACCAACAGGTCATACCTCTTCTTTATGCACTTGTTTTGTTTTTGATTAATGTGATCTGAAATCTTCCTGCCAATCAAAGGATAAACATTAGATCAACAAACAAAGAAGTCTCAATTTAGACATTTTCTTATGAAGATATTTTGTATTTTATTGTTGTTGATATAATTGTAAAATTGTGCTATGACTGTGTTTGAATATGTACTTCTTTGTTGATATTATTGCAAAATTGTGTTGGGCCTGTGATGAAAGAAATATAGCAACATTAACATATCTTTGAAGAATAGAACATGATATACATATAAAAGTTTATCTTTTTTCTCCAACATCTTTGTTCCCTGAAATTTTCATTAAACAATGAAATTAATCGATTAGTTGCTGAATAGAACATGATATACATATAAAAGTTAGAGGTGTTGATACTTTTTTATGAATTGAGAACATGATATACATATTGAGAAGTGATATACATGATATACATATAAATTACGTAAATCTATAAATTTGTTGCCCATTGCTTTAATAAAAACTTCTTTCAGGCTCATATTCAATTTAGAAAAATCTTAATTGTTACTTTTCCCATCTAGACTCAACTTGATACTTTTACACATCTATATTTTTTTCCCTTTTTTCTTGCTACTTCAATGATTCTTTCATATAATCACAACATATAGGATTGCTACTTCTTTTGGTAGTTGTACTCATCTTCCTTCGCCTGTTGAATTGTTGTTCTTACTCTTTCATAGTTATACTCATAGTTTGGATATGAATGTTGTTTGTTGTTGTACTTGGAAGTAGAGTTTGTTTTGTTTATCGATTCAAAAAAAAAAAGTTTGTTTTGTTTATCCAATTGAAAAAAAAAGAGTTATCTTTATTAAGTTTAAGATGATGATATGATGGACATAAAGAAAGAAGATAAGTTTGCATAGTGAAGGACACAGAGAAAAAGGTGAACTGTTCTTGTTACCTTACATTTTCTTTTTTTCTTCCAATAAAAATAAGGAAAAAGTAACAGAAAAGAAATACACATTATGAATGGTATCTGTATACCTATTTGTATACCTTGATGTAGATCATGTGATATTGATTTTAGCTGGAAAAAAAAAAAGAAAAAGAAAAGTTGTAGTCAGTTTTACATGTTGATATGAAGAAAAAATTATGAAAAATACTATTTAGCAAAGAAAAAGAAGAGTTATTTTTACCCTTTCCTTGTTCTCCTTTTCTTTTTACAGCTTCGTCAATCAAAAGAGGAAACTACCTGCATAATAAGAGAAGGAAATGAAGATTAGAAACTGGGAAAAGATTGAAATAAAGATAAGAAATGTTAGAGAGAAAGATGATCAATGTGTGAAATGGACATTGAATCTTGTTTATTATGCTGTTTGTATTTGTGTGGAAACAGAAAAGGGATAATGAAAAAGATGAGGAAAGTGAGTTTGAATATATGGTTTCAAAAGGTTGGTGTTTTAAAATTTAGGGGGGAGTTTTGAAATTTGAATTTGAAATTTGAATTAAATTTGCAATATTGAGAATGCATTAAAAAAGAGTTTCTCTGCACCAAGTACAAACATTTTCCAATTGAAGTGACATATGCTTTTCTTAAAACCTTTTTTAAATGTTTATTTCCTGCTTTCTCTCTCCCCACGACAGAATAGAACTTTGAAGCCTTTGGAAGCAAATTTGAAAAACTTAGCTGAACACATGTCATATAATGGAACTGCCCACTTGTCAAGCAAAGCTGCTGCCAAATGGCAGTCACACACGCTGCCAGAGGTCAAGCTGTGGTTGAGCGTGCACTCCTTTCTTATATTATAAGAGAAGCTTGCTGTTGGTTAGTGGATGAATATTGTCTCACATGAGCCTTACATGATTTGGTTTTGATGTGTGTCATGCTGATAGAATAATTTTATGTTACTTTCACTGGATTTGTTTTCTGTCATCCAACAATATTAACACTACTTATCTTAATTTTTTTATAACATCATTTTGTGTCATTCCACGGTCAAAGTCATGGTTGTATGTTTTGCATATGAAATCTAAGAATATAAGCATTAATAAATTAAATGATAAATGTACACATTACTTGAACATGCAGGTCGGGGAATCACTAGAGCAACTTGAGGCACTTATAATTTAGCAAGACTATTTGTGTGTCTTCTACCAGGGAATAAGAACAACGAAATATTTAGTGAGGGTAAGTATCTGAGAGAACGAAGGAAAATGAATTTTGAGAATACAATATTTTACTTCGAGGAGATGAGACTTCGAAAATAGAAGAGTATAAAATAACAGCAGCAGTTTTATAGCAAACCATGACCAACATTTTCTACAGGTTTTCATTTCCAAAATCTCAATGTCCCTTCATCTTTTGTGTTGCAGAGAGTTGTGCCTTCATTTTTTTTGTTCATTTCGATGACTCATTGCCTCCAAATATTTGATTTTATCCATTTCATTGAACCATGGTTGTTGATTGTAAGTTACTTTCAAATAAGATATTATGTACCATTGGTTGAAGTTCCTTTTTTTAAATATGTGTTGTGTTTTTATCAACATTGTTTATATGCATCTAAGCTTAGCAATTTGCAGGGAATTGAGAGGTTTTTGATTGTAAATTTTGTCCATTTGTTGTGTATATATATATTGTATGGAACTGGTGTTTATTTTATGCTATTTTTTTGTTCAGTGACATCAACTTAAAGGAGCTGAAGTAGAGCCTGAAATCCACTTGCCGTGAATACGTGATCTGATGCTCTACTTTCCTGTACGTGTATACTTGCTAGCATTTGCTACATCTTCTTTCACCAATTATCTTTTATTTGGATTGTATTGAATGATCTCCTTAATTTTTTTTCTTTCCAATATGTTTATTTGTCTTTCAACTATAAACGAGAAGAAATGATATTGTTGTCAACTAATTATGTCATTCTACAAGTGGCTTGATGGCATAAGTACTATTCATTGAATTGCCTTTTGATTTAATCTAAAGTCAAATGTTGTATATGTGATAAACGGATACTTAACTACATTTTTTGGCATCTTTGTAGATTTCCTTTGTAAAAGCAAGGATGTTATATGATCAAATCAAATGAACGCAAGGAGAAAATTGTTGGACCATGGTTTGTGCTTAATAAGTTCATGCATTGTGTGGGTTGCAGATGTAAGATTCATTAGCTTCTCAAATGATTTCTCTATATGGATTTGTTATTAATTGATCAATTTTTCAAACAACTTTTATCATTTTCAACTGTTTTGGGGGGCTAAGTATGTAAATGTGACTATGAGATAGTTTTTTTCCTGGTTTATAAGTTATATGTTACTTAGTTTTTATGCTATGCTGTGACTGTTCTGTTTTGACAAGCAGTGTACTCTTTGTACATTGTATTTGAATTTTGGCTGTTCCAAAAAAATTAATTTGTAGCATCTTTTTTAACAATGAATTTCTTTTAAACACGATTAAGACTACTATTTTTTTTATAAATGAAGAAAAAAATTGTAGCAATCTTGATGTTAGTACTTGGAAAAAATGTTCATAACTAATCTATTTTATGTTCCGTTATCATGTTGGATAATGGCTGCCATACATGAACTATTTATTAACATGTACATATATTGTGTGTTATATTCTACTATATTTTAATCCACACTATAAATGCCCGTGCGTCAGCACGGGGAGGGGGTCTAGTTTATTCAATAGAAGATGAAAACATAGTATTTGAATGTGTGAAATAAATTGAAATGAAGAAGAATCAATGATTTTCATTTGGAATAGGAGACCGATGGTTAAGATGGAAAAATCTGAGTAATTATCATAACCAACGATAAGAAAAACCAGATTAGGGAAAATGCGGAATGATCATGTGAGATATCAAGTAAATAAATATGAGCCTTTTGATCGGATATAATAAACGGTTGAGATTTGGTGTCAACGAATTTGTTGACACCTGGTATCAACAGATCCTGACTTATATATATATATATATATATATATATATATATATATATATATATATATATATATATATATATATATATATATAAAAGGTTGCAAACTTACACCAATTTAAAAACATGAAGCTCCGGTAAACAAGTGTGAAAACATAGACCAATCTAACAACTATGTGGGTGTGTGATTCTAAATTACATCCACCTAAAATATAAAGGTGTAAATTAGCTATTGTGTACCTTTCCCATTGGACCAAAATACCTGCTTGTCACTATTCAAACAAATTTTAAATAAAAGGTTAGTTTTTGTAAAAAAAAAAAAAAAAATTAGTTATGCAAGTTTCAATTCATTGAACAGTTTTTAGTATTGAATCATTTGTCATTTTTCCTCATCAAAACAGTTTTTATATTAACGTAAGACTTATCCTTGATTTCAATGACTTCATAGTGAAAATGATTTTTTTTTGTCTAATAGAAAAAGTCCAAACTTGCTAATATTCAACATAATATTTTTAGGTGAATGTAAATTAGTCGCCTTTATTAAAGAGCAAGTTAGCAACCTACATTTAGATTTAACTAAAAACCGTTTTATACTATTTATAATTAGCACTAGTGTTTAGACGGGCACAAGTCCCTTTCTTTGCATTTTTTATAACACTAATGTGTGTAAATTACAAAAAAAAAATGTTTTTTTTTATGAAATTTAATTTGGATTTTGATTAAAATTATATGTATAAAGCTTGTAACTTTTAAATAATAAAAATTATGTTTATCTTTTACCAATAAGATAATAAATATAAGAAAAATTCTTATCTAATTTATTAATAACACCAACAATATAACATTTTTAAAAGAAAATTTATTTAAAGGTATTCGAAAATAATGAAAATTCCAACAACAACAAAATCATGTATGTCTTTTCGTAACGAAAGGATGTTAACCTGAAAAATTGGAAAATAATGAAATACATGATTTTGCTATTGAAAAATGTTAGACTTCATTTTGTAAAGAAAATAATGGTTTTCGGCATTGAAATAGAGCGGAAAGACGGGTACGTGTGTGTCAATTAACATCCTCTCTATTTTTCACTAGCGAAAACATGGGCACACACGTGCCCGTTTTTCCGCTTTTTTATTTCGCAAACGTTTGAAAATTATGAACGGTATTTATGAAATTTTGATTTTGATTTAAAGTAAAAATATAAATCAAAAATATAATCTAATTTTTTTTTAATGACACCAACAACAATCTTTATTATAGAAAAAGTTGATTATGGGTATAATTGGAATAATGAAATAGTAAGTATAGATATACTCATCTAGTCTATTACACTTAGAAAGGATAAAGGGAAAAAAAAACTCGACACACACACACACACACACACAGCTATATATATATATATATATATATATTCATATCATGTTTGTTACACTTTAGAAAGTTTTGAGGGAAAGGGATGGTAATGGTAGGGATGATGGTCTTGTTATTAAGCATAAGAAAGCAGAAGCAATGCTTTGACTTTCGGTTCATAGTCTTAAAAAAGTGGCGAGGTTTCCAAGTAAAGATCGGACGACGGTTCTTCATATATTGACGAAGAAATTTTTCAAGCGTCAAGATAGATAGAATGAACTGGGCAGAGGAAGTTGTGAATACATGCTCGTTAGATGAGGCTTCCTCCTCAACTTCAGTTTATAATGATTGGAAACATTGGGTGGTTATGCATGAGAATGTGAGGGTGGAGGATGTTTTGCGTATAGAGAAAGCTATTGGTGTTAACATTAGTGGCGATACTCATAACATGTTTAGTGTATTTTTAGAGAGGGGAAAGGTAAAAGGAATTCAAAAAAATTTGGTGGAGGGGAGGGAAGGAGGTTCGGCAAGGAGGGGTTGTTAGTTTGCGACTTTGGTGTGGTGGGGAAAGGGGTGGGGGTAAAGTGTGATTGATGAAGCTTTTATCCTAAAATGTCAGCGGGTTGGGTGGGACAGAGAAGAGAAAGGTGGTCTTCTAGTTGGTAAGGTAGAAGAATTCGTTTGTTTTATGTATTCAAGAAACTAAGATGTCGGTTTGCGATGATTTTCGTTGTGCGTCGTTATGGGGAAATTCGACTCATGTTTTCTCCTTTCGCCCTTCCGTAAGGACATCGGGGGGGGGGGGGGGGGGTGGTTTGTTGACTTTGTGGGATTGTTCAGAGGTGGAGGTGTGGGTGAATGTTAGTTGTGAGCATTTCTTGATGATTCATGACAGGTTCATTAAATCAAATGAGTAGATTTACTTGTTTAATGTTTATGCGCCTTGTGATCCTAGGGCAAAGCGAGCATTGTGGGACTCTCTATCAGCTCGGTTACATCTGTTGGGTGGAAAAAAAGTTTGTGTTTGTGGGGATTTTAACGCAGTCAAGTGTGTGGAGGAAAGGCGTTCTGAGATGAAAGGTTACACGCCCTTGGACGTCATTCCTTTTAATCAATTTATTGACAATAATGTCTTGGTTTAAGGGGGACGACTTCTCTGTGAGTCGCCTGGACAAATTTCTGCTTTCTAAGGTGTGGTGTTTTGAATGGCCTAATTGTTTGCAGGTTGCTCATTTAAGGGGATTGTCTGATCTTTGTCCTCTGATGTTGTCAGTTGATGAAGAAAATTGCGGTCCTAAGATTTCCCGGATGCTGAAATGTTGACAAGATATTCTTGGGTACAAGCAGTTTGTTAGTAACGAATGAATGTCATTGCAGGTTGATGATTGGGAAGGCTTTGCGATGGAAGAAAAATTATAATTAATTAATTGAGCTTTGAAAGAGTGGCACATGTCGCATACTCAAAATTTACCAGGGAAGATTGACTCTTTAAAAGCTCATTTATCCATTTTAGACTATAAAGGGGAAGATGAGGTGTTATTAGAAGCTGAAATAGAGGAAATGCATGGTATTGCTTCGGACATCCATTCCTTGTCCAATATTAATACAAGTATTTGTTGGCAGCACTCCATGTTG
Source organism: Medicago sativa (assembly GCF_051527215.1). NCBI lineage: Eukaryota > Viridiplantae > Streptophyta > Magnoliopsida > Fabales > Fabaceae > Medicago > Medicago sativa. The sequence goes on along the minus strand of NC_140751.1, from coordinate 64,136,946 downwards.
ATTTGGCTTAAAGAAGGTAACGTAAATTCAAAATATTTTTATTCAGTTTTGTTTTCCCATTAGAGAGGTATTGCTCTGAGTTCGATATTGGTGGATGGAGTTTTGGTGGAGGGAGAGCAGCCGATCCGTCTTGTCGTTGCTTCACATTTTGCAACACAGTTTTAGGCGCAGAATGTGGAAAGGTCAGGCGTGGATAATCTTTAGTTCCGGACTTTGTCTTATGAGGAAGGCTGTGGTTTGATTAAACCGTTTTCAGTGGAAAAAGTCAAAGCAGCTGTGTGGGATTGTGATAGTTTTAAGAGTCTGGGTCCGTGTGGTATTAATTTTGGCTTTATAAAGGAGTTTTTGCATGATACGAAGGATGACATATTGAGGTTTATTTCAGAGTTTCATCGGAACGACAAGTTGGCGAAAGGTATAAATAATACTTTTATAACCCTCATTCCTAAAGTTGATATCCCGCAAAAATTAAATGATTTTCGGCTCATATCTTTGGTAGGGAGTCTCTATAAAATTATGGCAAAAGTGTTGGCAAATAGGTTGTAGTCAGTTATAGGAAGTGTTATTTCAGAATCTCAAATAGTGTTTGTTTAAGATAGACAGATAATTGATGAGATTCTTATTGCGAATGAGGTGGTGGATGAAACTCGTAAGTCTAAGAAGGAGTTATTGTTGTTTAGAGTGGATTTTAAAAAAGGATACGATTCTGTGGACTGGGGGTATTTAGATGCAGTTACGGGTAGAATGTCTTTTCCAACCTTGTGGCAGAAGTGGATTAAAGACTGTGTGTCTACGACTACATCATCTGTGTTAGTCAATGGTAGCCCCACAACAGAATTTCCTTTACACATGGGTTTACGACAAGGCAATCCCATTTCTCCTTTTTGTTGTTGTTGCTAGAAGCGGAGGGTTTGAATGTGATGATGCAAGCTATGGCTTACTCCAATATTTTTATTGGGTACAACTTTGGTTCTTTTAATTCAACCGTTATTTTCCATCTCCAGTTCGCTGATAGCACGCCACTTTTAGGGGTTAAAAGCTGGGCGAATGTTCGTGCTTTGTGGCTATTCTTGTTCATTTTGAGGTGATGTCGGGTTTGAAGGTTAATTTTATTAAGAGTATGCTGGTTGGGGTAAACATTACTGATTCTTTGATGAGCGAGGCGGCCGCGATTTTGGGGTGTAGGTTTTAGCCTGTATTTTTTAGTATGTGTTTCGACAGGCAAGGAGGAAGCTAAGAAAACATAATTCTCTAAGTCCAAAAGAGAAGTTTTGAGGATTTTGACAAGATGGTTTAAACGAGGATTTGATTTCGACTAGAAGGATTCAAATTCTCCTTGAAGAGGCAGGATTGAAGGGTCGGACATGTGGAAAGCAGGCAGAAGCTGTCGAAGTCATTTAGTTTCTAGCCGTTGGTTTGTTAGTTTTTTCTCTTATGTGTATATAGTAGTTTTTCATAGGAAAAATGGGTCACAAATCATTATCAAAAGTTCTTCAAAAACTCAAAGTACCCAAGCGTAGAGCAAAATGAGTAACAAAATGTATGTACAATGATTTGTTGAACCATTTTCATTTAATCCAATTCAATTTACTTTTCTTTTCCTTTAAGTTTTTTTGCTTTTAAGACTTCAAGTTTTTACTTGTTTCAAACTGTTGGCTTGTGTCGAAAAGACGGTTATCCTCATCCTAAAAACAATTTTCTTCATCTTGTTCATAAACAAACTCATGAATATAATGTTCATATATTTTCTGAAAAATCTTTGCACAACATATCTAAGATTTTCTACTTTGATCCTGCAAGTAACTTTTAAAACTAGTCTTATTATTTACCAAAAATATCGGTAAATAGTAGGGTGGGCAACTCGTCGCAGCAAATCACAGTTTTTCTTGTAGTGATTTTAACTCTCAATTCCAAACCTCCTCCACCCAGCAGCCCACTTAACCACACATAGCTATTATTCTGGAGAGATAACGAAAATAATCTAGGTAAGATAGAAGATAGAGATTTTGGGGCAAGCCATATTTCATGCTAACAAATAACAAATAACTTACACCAAAGACCTTCGTGCCTAAGCTAATTTTTTTCAAGTATCTTGTGCATGTGCTCATAGGGTTCGCTCTAGTTTTACTGTAATATACAACTAGAACCCATAAACATTTCAAATCCACTATATCTTTATTTTTATTTTCGAGGATCTTGTGCATATGCTCATAGGGTTCCCTCTAGTTTTACCAACCCATAAACATTTCAAATCGCAACTTTGAGAAAATTAGAGGGCTAAAACTGCAATTAAGCCTATTTTTATTTGGTTAATACAGATGACAGTTTTTTTGGTCAAAAGTTATTTCTTTTGACCCACTTAATTTTTTTTGGAGGGATTTTGACCCACTTAATTGTTTTTTTTCTTTTCACACAACAGCATTTTTTATTTTTTTATTTCTACATCAAGAAATAGTTGTTTAATTATGTTCCCCTTGTATTATAAATAGAGTCTCAACTTCTCAATGTATACTCATCAAACCCTTATACGTTCATCCATTACATTTTACGTTGGACCTAGCTACTAGCCCCTTATCATTTTTTGTTTGGGAACCATTTGTCCATGCTATGGATTACAGTAGCTTGGCCTTTTTCCTGTCATATTTTCAGTCCCTTTGGATTTCATTAATTATTGCAACTTGTGGCTTTATGATTATCAAAACCCTAAGATATCACTTGATGAGTGTGAACTCCAAAATACGAAAACTACCTCCAGGTCCCAAATTACCATGGCCTATAGTTTTTAATCTTCCTGAAATGATTGCAAATAAACCTGCATCTATGTGGATACTCAAAATGATGGAAGATTTGAACACTGAAATAGCATGTATCCGCCTAGGAAATGTCCATATTATTCCGGTTACATGTCCCACCATTGCTCGTGAATTCTTGAGAAAGCATGATGCTGATTTTGCATCAAGACCAACAACCATGGCCAGTGATATAATCTCCAATGGCTACTTGACCTCAATTTTGGCACCCTTTGGCGAACAATGGAAAAAGATGAAGAAAATCATTGTTAACGATTTGATGTCTCCGCAAAGGCATCGATGGCTTCATGAAAAAAGGAATGAAGAAGCCGATAATCTTATGTTTTATGTGTACAACAAATGCAACAATGGTGATCCTGTGAATGTTAGAATTGCTTCACAACATTATTGTGGAAATGTCTATAGGAAACTGTATTTTAATACAAGGTACTTTGGAAAGGGTATGAAAGATGGATCGCCTGGTCTTGAGGAAGTTGAGCATGTTGATGCTGCTTTTACATTGCTCAAGTATATTTATGCTTTCTCTGCATCTGATTATATGCCATGCTTGAGGCTGTTTGACTTAGATGGCCACAAGGGCAAAATAAAAAACGCAATGAAAATAATGAACAAGTATCACGATTCTATCATTGAAGAGAGAATCAAGCAGTGGAATGATGGATCAAGGACGGTTGAAGAGGACTTGCTAGATGTTCTGATCTCACTGAAAGATGTTAATAATAATCCGGTATTGACAAAGAAGGAAATCAAGGCACAACTTATTGTAAGATTAACATTTGATTTTTTTGGGTTAACACTGCTTTACCCTGTAATATAGGTTATTTCCAGTTTACTTGTTAAAGAATTATATTCCATCCATGTAATTTGAAGATTTTTGGTTTTGGACCTTCATGAATTTTGATTGCACAAAATCGATGATATGACAGAGGATAAACTGAAATTTCTCAAATTACAAGTACCGTGAATTTTGTAATTTAATGTCATAAACATCCAAAACCAAAGATTCTTTAAATTACAAAGACGAAATCTAAATTTTTTTTTTACAGAGGTAACCGGAAATGACCTATACTCCAGTGGGTAAAACACTATTAACCTTTTGCTTTTATTCCTACCTTTACATGAACTTATTCATTCTAAGAAAAGTAAAACTACTAGAAAAATAAATAAGGGTACGGTTTAATATGGACTTCTAAAAAATAGTCTAAAAGTGGACCTTTACTGTTTTTAATAAAAGAAGATTTATAATAAAAAAGCTGAGAACAAAAATAATAATTTATTTCGATCAAAATAGGATGGTCCACTGTTGAACTGAGTCCATATTAGACACCTCAAAAAATAGAGATAGAAAGAAATGTTAAATAAATTTTAGTCCATAAGAACTTACCAAATTTCAATTTTTGTCCCCATACAAAATTTTCAACATTCAATTTTTGTCTGTGTTGTGAAGTTAATGTTTACACTCCCGTCACTATTATAGGCAAAACTTTACATTTTAGATTCATTCAATTAATGATGTCTACGGTCTTTATTATAGACCACATACATCATTTAATGAATGAATCTAAAATACAAAGTATTGCTTATAATAAATTTTTAGACACATGTTTAGAATGTTATAAAAAATTCCTCCAAAAATTATCTCAAAATTTGATTTATAAATCTAAATTTTCGTTAATTTTACGTTGAACTTTTGATATTTTTAATTCAACCCACATTGCAAAATATCACTTTTAAGTCATCATAAAACTTATGTAGGAATTCTTCTTAAAAAAAAAACTTATGTAGGAATTGATGATAGCAATGGTAGACAATCCATCAAACGCAGTTGAATGGGCATTGGCTGAAATGTTAAATCAACCGGAATTATTTCATCAAGCCACAAATGAATTGGACAATATAGTGGGAAAAAATAGATTGGTCCAAGAATCAGATATCCCTAAGCTCAACTTCTTGAAGGCATGTGCAAGAGAAGCTCTTCGTCTCCACCCCATGGCACCTTTCAATGTTCCTCATGTCTCTCTTACTGACACAGTGGTTAGAAATTACTTTATACCAAAGGGTAGCCATGTATTGATTAAAAGAAGTGGGAGAAATCCATTAGTTTGGGAAGAACCACATAAGTTCAAACCAGAACGTCATTTCAAGAATGGTGAGTCCAATATAGTTTTGACAGAGCCAGAGTTGAAGTTCATATCCTTTAGCACTGGAATGCGTAGTTGTCCTGGTGTCAAACTTGGCACGACAATGACTATTTTACTATTAGCTAGGTTACTCCATGGTTTCACGTGGAGTATACCTCCCACTACATCAAGCATCAGCCTTGTCAATTCCAAAGATGATATGTTTCTTGCTGAGCCATTGATGGTTGTTGCAAAACCAAGATTAGCAGCAGAATTGTACAACTTTTGAACTAAGTGAAAATAATAAAGCATTTGTTTCACTTGTGAAATAACAATGCCATAGTGGTTATTTTCTACCTCATTTGACAATTATATGTGTTCTCCCAATAGAAGCTATTTAAATAAGAAGGCTTGAGCCTCTTTAGGGATTTGGTGGTGGTCTGTCTTGTATCCAAATGCTTGTATATAAAGTTCATGTACTTTCTTGTTCTACTCCAGGCATATCTTGTGCTTAGGTTTAGACTTTGCAATAAAATTAAGGTTAATTAAGTAAGGCTTAATTGCATGATTGATCCTTTATGTTTATTTTAGTTTTCAAGTTGGTCCCTTATGTTTTAAAAGTTTCAAGTTGGTCCCTTACGTTTTAAAAGTTTCAAGTTAGTCCAAAACGTTACTCATGTTGGAATAAGTTATTCCCTTCAGTCACTTAACGTTTAAAGATTCGGGTTGATAATATGGATGATGGAACTTAACTTATTCAGAAAATCAATTTTAAAACATTTTTTAAATTTTTTTTGTTTTATTAAACCCAATATCATGTCGCGGAATGGATTAACTTATTCAAATGTGAATAACGTTTTGGACCAACTTGAAACTTTTAAAACGTAAGGGACCACCTTGAAACTTTCAAAACATAAGGGACCAACTTGAAAACTAAATTAAACATAAGGGATCAAACATGCAATTAAGCCATTAAGTAAATAGTCCTTTTAAATACTAAAAATTTTGTTTTTAGTCCCTACAAAATAAAATCATATTTTTTAGTCTTTGGAATATTTTCCTTTGACTTTTTAGGGACCAGACATGCTGACATAAATTTTGTACAGGGATTAAAAATACATATGGAAATTTCTTTAACAATTAAAAATGTTGACGTGAATTTTTTCAAGGACTAAAAAGTGATATTTTATTTTTAGGGACTAAAAAAAATTATGAATATTTATAGAGACAATTTACTTATTTAACCGTAAAATTAATTTGCTTATAAGAAGAACAAAACGCGTGGAATTTGTAACAGCCCATTTTATGCTAGGATTATTTTATTTATTTATTATGTATTTATTTGCTTGTTTGTGTATTTGACTTGGGATAAGTGGATTTTAGGTTAGAAGGGTATCTTGGTCATTTTCAAGACCAAGGGTATTTTGGTCATTTGATGAGTAAGGGTAAATTAGTAATTTTGGAATGATTAGTGTTTTAGTGTTTTTAGTGTGAATAGTTATTTTTACTAAGATAGAGGTAACTAGTGGTATTATTTTGAGATGGTAAAATAATGATTGAGTGTGTAGTAACTTTTTAGACTTAAGTATTAAGAGTTTTGAGGCCCATTATGAATATAGTTACCCTAGCTCATTATTGAGGTATAAATTGATAGCTCATGTGAGGAAATTAGGGTTTTGCCATTCATTCCATATTCTCACAAATAGAGAGGCCGGAGAGATTTGAGAGAGAAGTGAAGAATAGAAGAGAAAAGGGGATATGTTTGTTCTACTAAATAAGTTATAATCTAATTTTTTCACTTATGGGTCATAATTGTTTTGTTTGATTTGTGAAAATTATGATCATGTGTGATGATTCGTACTTATAATTGATGTGTAATTATGGGTATGTTGGAATTTATGGAATTGAAGTGTTTATATGTTCAAGTTCATGGTTGGTGATTGAAATAAGTTGTTTTTATCAATTTTAGCTTAATTGTGTGAAAACCATGAATTTTGTGAATGATTATTGTTCAAACATGCTTCAAATCTCTCATTAAATGTTTACATTTTGTTTGTTGTTGGGTTTTGAATTGTTGGTGTTGTTTGTGAAGTTTGGATTGAATTGTGGAAAAACGAGTATTTCGTGAAAAATGTATATTATTTTGATTTTATGGTGAAATGATGATTTGAACTCATGATTAAAAGTGTTCTGATGAGTTCTTAATGTATGTTAAATGTTAACAAAGTTTGTATAACGATTTTGGGTCAATTGAGATCAAAATTGGGGTTTTTGAAGGATTTTGGTGTGTGTTCCTGAGAGGCCTGTTACTGATGCAACTCACTGGACGAGCCAGCTAGCGCCAGGGCAAGCATGTGCAGAACAACACATGCTGTTTTCTACATTCCGAGCTTTGGGGTCGTTTCTGGATACGCCCTAGTGTTCCTTTTGATGTGTTTGACTGATGTTTTACCTTTTAAACCTACTGGAACATCTTTTACTTGCATTAAAATTGATTTTTATGGATTTCAGACGAACTTGGTTTGAAAATGGTCATGAACTTGGAATCTTCCGAAACTTGTTTTTCTCAAATAAAATGATAAAGTTCTAATTTGGTTTCTGTAACAATGAGCTTAGAATGATCATGTAAGGTGTATGTGAGCTTTGGACTTGGTCTTACTTTGAAAATGAGTTGATTTTGAAAAACGAGGAAAATGAGATGAACTTGTGGCTTTTTGAGAAATAAGCGGAATTGTAAAATGATAATGCTATATGTGCACTGCTGAGATGTTATGTAATATATGTAAATGATTTGTTGATGAATTTGAGTATGAATTCTTTATTTTGGTGAAATACTTGAAAATAGGTGTTTTTAACAAAATAGACGAACTTGTCAAAATGAGGTTTTAGGATCAGATAAGTTGCAAATGTCTTTGTATTCGTGATAATATGATGAAATAAGAATGAAACAATGATTGTTGGGTGTTTGATATGTTCGTTATCAAAATATGATTGTTTGTCGTCTTTTATGCGAATTGTGTTTTGTGAAACGTTGTTGTTTCCTTATGGTGGTAATTGTTGATGTTGAATATGATGATGACTCTTTGTTGATTATGACTTGTTGATTGTGTAGATGTAAATACTTGATAATGCAAATGGCGGTGTTTGGTAAAGATATTATATGATGGTGTAAATTATATATTATAGTTTGGATATTTGTGCATTGTCGAGTCTTTACTTGAAAGTCCATGCATTCATAGTCATGTTGAGTTTTTTGGTGCAAAATGTAACTGGTGATATTTATTACATTAGTTGTTGAAGAACGTAATTGGTGGTGTTTATTACGTTAGTGGAATTTCGGTAATAGTTTTCTCCGAATCCAAAATTGGTACCACATGTATGTAGAAGTGTCTAGAACATTGCATGCATTTGAAATTGGTGAATTTTGTGTCATACTTGAATATGTGACTTGGTGAATATGTGCATTGGTCAAATTGACGAATGTTGTGATGATGTGAGTTTGTGGACTTGTATATGTTGCTTGATATACTATGATGGTGGTGTGATATAATTCATGTGGAGTTAGTATTCTAGGAATGTTGAATATGTACATGTGTATCTATTTGAAATCCTTGAATGTTTGTAGTTGATTATAGTTATTAAGTGGAATATTATCTAACCCCCCAGTGGTCGTTTAGTTGACCGCCTGCCTATTTGTATGAATGAATAGACGGCTTGCAGGATTGAGTTGCTTTGCTTTGCTTTGCTAGTGAGTTGCTTGAGGATAGCATGGAGCTACCTCATTTCTCTTTTACTTGAGTCTAGTTAGGCTTTGATTAAGGTGTCAGACATTTATGTTTATCTGACGTTGTCTGTTGTTGAATTTTACATTGTGGAGATTATGGTTATGTATTTGAAACTGATAGAAAATTAGCAAGTGTAAAATTAATATCGAAGTAATAATTTAATTCGTATCCACGAGGACTGTTCTAATCTCTACTTGGCAATTTCATTAATATTTAAGATGTAAGTAAATAAGGGGGTTGCCTTAGGCAAGTTGGTTTTGGTTGCAATGATAAATAAATAACTGAAAAATAAAATTGGTGTTTGGAATGTTTAAAAGAGATGACTAGGTCAATCGATTCATCTATACATCACCCATTAGTAACCTATTTCTTAAGCCTACAAATTTCACAAAATCAACGACGAATTAACAAATTAACTTAGTTCAATCCCTTGATCCTAAGTCCTCTCATCTAATCATAATTCCTAATTCCTTAGGTGAACCTATAATCATCAAAGGCTATTTAGTGCGTTAATTCAATTGTCACTATCTAACAACGCTCTATCCCTAGGTTGTCCGTTAGAAAGAACAACATACATATTTCCGAGATACACGCTAGTGTCAGTAGTCATATATTCTCTTAGATCAATTATATCTGGTCAGGATCATAAAAGCATTAAGAATAAAATATGCTGAATAAACTAGATTGAAATTCATAAACGTAAGAGTTTCAGGTTACATCACATGAGGTAGTACAGAATCATCTCTTGACCTAATCACAGGAAATTAGCTACACATGATAAAAGAAATAAACAACAGAGTAAAGAAATTAAACCGATAAAGTTCCGTCGTATTGACGTTGCTCCTCAATTTTATTCAGTCGGTGTTGTTGCTCTATATTTCCATGTGCTTCTCCCTTCTCTCGTGATGCGTGCGGCTCCTTTTCCAAAAACCGTGATCCAAAAATCCAAAGCGTGAATCCCTCCCATCCTTTGTGTGCGTGTTCCTTTTTATATTTTCCTTTTCAGGTTGCCTAGCTCCTGTTTCTTTCTTCTTTCGGGTCACATAATAAAGCCCAATTATGCAAATACTTGAATTCTTTTCATTCACCACTCTTTCAATTATTATCACACTTTTGTTTTCCTTGGTTGGCCAATAAAGGTATGACATGCCTGCTAATTTTCGTCCTTCAAGGGGCACACTAATTGACTAATAGAACACTAGTAGACTCAATAAATTAATAACGACAATTTATTTAAAATAACTCCAAACTAAAATAGCACTAGAATAAAAACTTAATTAAAAGGACTCTAAAAATAGTGAATGACTGACTGTCATCACAACCCCAAACTTGAATCATTCCTTGTCCTCAAGGAATTTACTTGCATCATTGACAATCGACAGTAAAATAACAATTACCTGATCAAGCGATAGTACCCAAAAGTTCAACTCCTTACTAGCTAAAGATGAGCTAGTTTGACTTGTAAGCATCCACCAATTCACAACTCCACGCAAAAATATGAAAGGGTTCACACAGTCGACATGCAATCTACATATTACCATACGCTTGAAAAGTTTCTAAACGTCAATCAAAATCAATGTCAATGCACACTTTGAGGTCTTTCAGGGTTATAACGGGGCTTATGTGAAGGTGGGATAATATTTGGATAAGTAGGCTACACAAAATTTGAGTTAGGCATTCCTACGGAAATTAAAGCACAAAATCACACCATTCATTCACCTTTTGGAACAACAATTCTTGTAAAGGTACTAGAGAATACTTGTAACTGTTGGGACAATCGAGTTTAAAGTTACTCGGATATTCAATGTTATGTCCCTTTTTCATTCTATTTTCTCTTTTTTTTTGATACACCATTTTTGTGTGTATTTTTCATGATAATGTTCTTTTTTTGTTCTCTTTATTCTCTAGTACCCCCACCCCAAACTTAGTTGGTTGCAAATTCCAATAGCAACCCCAAACTTATTATTTAACAACATTCTACAATGCCTAACTCAGAAAAGCAATATGGGACACGTCCTAAAAGTCTCTAAGCTTGAATTCTTTTCATTCACCACTCTTTCAATTATTATCACACTTTTGTTTTCCTTGGTTGGCCAATAAAGGTATGACATGCCTGCTTATTTTCGTCCTTCAAGGGGCACACTAATTGACTAATAGAATACTAGTAGACTCAATAAATTAATAACGACAATTTATTTAAAATGACTCTAAACTAAAATAGCACTAGAATAAAAACTTAATTAAAAGGACTCTAAAAATAGTGAATGACTGACTGTCATCAGAAACCTGAAATATGGTGTTGAGATTTTATTACTCATGTATATGAGGATTATTTCATATTGTGGTGACGTTTATGTTAATTGTCTTCTGTTGTGAGTTTTTAAAATTATGCATGTATTGAGAACACGAAGTTGTTGCATCTTGAGCTCTCTTTTGATTTATTTGATTTTATTGCATGATTATTGCATTCCGGATATAGGGTGTATCAGAATTTGGTTTGGAACTTTGTCTTCGAGAACTAATGTCCCTTAGACGTTTTCTAAAGAAAAAAAAAGTAACTTTTGTATTAAATCAGGCATTTTTTAGCTTTTAAAAGGTCGACTATATAAGTTCTTGTTCTATTCCTTTGGTTTTGTGTCACTGTCTACATTTGTTTGTATATTTTGATTGTTGATAAATGTAAAAAAGTGTTAAATTCATGTTATATTTTAAGCACTTTTTGTTGCTTGCTTTGCAAGTAATTGAAGGAAAAGCCGAGAAATAAGCGTTAAATGCCTTATTACGCTTTACTTATCATTACTCTATCCTTTTGTGCAGGAATTAGCCTCAAGACACTGATCAAAGACCAATTCATCATGAAAAAGTGCAAAATGGCAGAAGCTGTCCAGCAAGCTTGAAGAAATGGCGCTAATAGCGTGTTCTACGCTATTAGCGTGTTTAAAGAAGTGTCATAGTCCAGAGAGATACGCTATTGGCGTATCTGGAGCCTTAAAGAATTTTTGCTATTAGCGATTTTGGCGCTATTAGCGTGAACTCGCAATTGCGAGCTCTTTCACTCGCAGTTGCGAGTTAGGACGGTTTGCTCAACTCAAGTGGCCCACTTGCTATTCCTTGAAGATATTTTCTAGATATTTTGGGCTATATATCTCAGGGACATAACCAGTTCATAATATACAGGTGGAGATATAATTAGTTCAAATATAGTTCATATTAGTCTGAGGAATATCCCATAGTTTTCTCTTAGTTTTCTCTAAGCTTTCATAGATAATATCATAGAGAGAAATAGGTCAAGAGCATATAGAGTGAGAGTGATTTTGGAAGTTGGATCTTATTCCTTTGTTGAGACATCACTAGGAGAATGAATCCTTCCTTTTCAATCCATCCTTGCAAGGCTTCCATGATGATGTGTAGCTAAATACCCTTTGTTGGGATGAGAGGTACTTGATCTTGCTAAACATGTAATCCTTTTGATTTTGCAAAATATGGTTCTAGCAATTTATATTCAATATAGTTGTTATTCTTGTTGTTAATGCTTTTGGATACTTAATTAGGCTGGACACAGTTGATTAAGTTATCCGATCGACTTTGTTATCTTTTAAATGATTTGGTCACTAATGTTTAAAAGATGCGATAGAAATAACTATATCGTTTTATGACACGATCGATTATGTTATCTTTTGAATGGTTAGGGCACGAATGTTTGAAAGATAATTTAGAAATGATGATATCGCTTTGGACACGAAGGGTATTGTAGAGCTAAAATGACAATCTATCATAGGTTATATCACTCTTGACAAGTTTGTAGATCTTTGATCGTCACCTTTAATCATGAACTTAATGCTTTTGGACACTTAGTCAGGCTGGACACGGTCGATTGAGTGATCCAATCGACTTTGTTATCATTTAAGGGATTTGGACACGAATGTTTAAACGATAACCGAAGTGATTGTGATAATGTTGGTTATATAGCTAGAATTCGTATGGATCATTTGGTTATGTGTGATGCTTGGTTAAGGAACTCTACTCCTAATAAGTTTCAAACCTTATAATCTCATCTTTTTACTTTTGCATATTAGTTAGCCTAGTTGTAAATGAAACAACCAAACAACCACTCTTTTAACTTAGAATGATAATTGACGTTGAACTATCCTTGATGTCGCACTAATCCCTGTGGAGACGTGTTTTATCTTGGTTTTCGGGTGTCAAACATTGATTACGTCTGAACCTTTTAAACCGGTGATATCTTATTTTTTCTTGGGAAGGGAAAAAGTAAGCAAAACCCTTGAGAATCGAGGTCCGGGAGTTGTTTTCGCTACGGGAAGGTGTTAGGCACCCATAACGACTATAGTAACCTATAGGAACCGTCTTTAATTTCTACGCGCGCGCTTTATTTTTAAATGCTATTTTGAAAATGATATTTACACCTAAAAGTTACTAAGTGAAGAATTGGAGGGAGAGGAATGTTTTTGGATTTTTTATTTTATTTGAATTGAAGGAATTTTGTTCCTTGCCTACGTACCCGATTAAGGGATCAAATCCACCGTAGTTCTCTCTCAAAAAATGTTTTTGTTTTTGTTGGTTGATTTTAAGTTTGAAAATGGATTTTGAAGAATAGAAAGAGGCCTCAAGGGCATGAGATTTGTGAAATTGTGAGGTTGAATTAGTCATTTGCAAAATGTGGTCTAAACATGATTAGAGTTCATTGAAATTTGATTAAGAAAATAAAAGGAAAAATTACAATGGGATTTTGATCCCAAGGTTTATTAAGAAAATGGTTTGAGTGAAGTTTGTTCATATTTTTTTGGAAGATGATTTTTTCTAAGTATAAGTCCTAGGCATTCATCTAAACATACAATCCTAAACATACATCTAAACATGCATATTCTAGCCATATACCTAAAGTGAAGTGTGTGCATGTGTCGGTGCTTGTGTCGGTGTACATTATTTAGAGTCCATTGTCCTTATTACATCATACCCTAGTTTACATTCTATGGCCTCTTTGCCAAGAAATTTAAAGACATAAAGTAAAATATTACAAAATTCCTAAGTTTTACATTCTAATTTTTGCATGAAGTTAAATTGCAAAAAAAAATAAAGCTAAAGACACAAGATGGAAACAAAGGGGTTAGTGAACAAAAATGCATGAAATGATGGAAATGTTGCGTAAAAGAAATGGTAAGAAGTAAAGGCAAGTAAAAATCATAGAGAGGTAGTATTTTTGGAAGCATTTTAATATAGCAAAAGGTGCGAAAATTAGAGGCAAGTAAGGAACAAAAATATTAATGATGAAGCACTCATTTTAGAGACATTTTTCACAAGCAAAGGAATTAAAAAGCAACACACATTAAGATGTAAGAAATGAAAGAGGAAAAAAAATGCTTAAACCAATCAACTATACACATTGTAAAATATTGACCTTATGATCCCAAATGCTATGGTAATTTGAAGGAAAATTTTCTAAATCGTAATACAAGGATCACATGTATCAATAGGTCACAAGATGCATATTAATTCGCATAAACATAGCTATTACTTCCATTTTTTACATCCTAACCCACAACCAAGAAAACCCAAACACACCAAGGAGATCAACATCTATTCTTTACATTTTTGGAGGTGGAATACTCAGCATGCGAAAGATCAAAAAACAAACAACAATATACTAGAAAAATGATCAAATCTTTTTAGGTTTTCTAACACGGAATTTAAAATAAAAAAATGCACAATGGAACATTAAGAACACAAAATTATTATATATTTTTTTTTACACAACTTTTATCAAGGTACACGTACAAAATACTCCAAGATTCAGTCACAAAAATTCACAAGAAACGTCAAGAAATGCATTAAAACAAGCAGAAAATTATTTGGAATTTTCCATGGGAAAAAATTAGCACAGAAGGGGGTGTATATAGCAAACAACAGGAATAGAAAGAAAAAACTTGCAGAAAAAGGTGGGCCGAGGGTGCATGGTGTTAACATGGATGCGCACACATGGAATCAAAAGGGAAGGTAAGTAGGACAAAGATGCATCACGTACAGGAAACAATCACAAATTAACAAGTCCTTCTTTCTCTTCTCACGTATTACCCTCTCTATACTTCTTCTCCTTCGTTTTCAGAAAAACCAGTCCAGCAAGTTAGGATATTCCGACGCGGTGGCCGGTGGTTTCGCCACCGCGTCGGAATTTAAAACTCCACCGTTTTTAAAACAAATTACATTTTTCAAAATCCTTTTTCTTCTATAAAACGAATCCAACCTTAAAAATTCGAAATCCAATTCAAATCGGTCTAGATCGGAGATTAAACACAGCATTCAAAAAGAGAAGAATTACCTCGTTTCAAATCGGAGAAGGTTGGATTTACTGCTTCGAACTCGGATTCACCTTCTTCTTTCACTGATTCTGTTTTCGCTCTTCTTTTCTTCTTTGTCGAATACGAACAGGGACGGTTTGGATCTACTCTTTGCTGCTGCTCACCGTTCGATCCGAGTTCGTTACCGGTGTTATGGGTCCAGTTCGCTTGCTGCGGTCTTCTCTCGAATTCACGTACGGTTCCGTTGTTTCTACAGCTTGCGTTTCAATCGGAGAGCGGAGGTGGAAATACGGCTTCAGATTATTCGTAACAGATTCGCTTCTGTTCTTCACGTTACCGTTTCGTTCTCGGATTTGAGCTTTGATTGATGCATCGGAGAGTGATTTGCGAATTCTGATGTTGTGAGGATTTGCAAGAGCTTGTGAGCTTATGGTTGCGGCAGCTTCGAAGAGGACAGCAACGTTGTGATGATCTTGGACGAAATTGGAGCTTGAATGTGGAAGAATGGATTGGTTATAATGGAAATTGTGATGAATTTGTGGAGGTTTGAGGTTGTTATGGTGGTTTTGGAGGTTGTTATGGTGGTTGTGGAGGTTGAAGGTGGTGGTTGAAGGTGGTTATGGTGGAGATGTGGTGGTTATGGAGGTTGTTGAAGCTTTTGGCTATGGTGGAAGTTAGTTAGAGGAGAGAGAAAGTTGTTAGAAGAGAGGGAAAATAGAGAGAAAATAATTATGAACTTTTGTGATTTTTTTGTGGAATTTGTGAAAATGAATTGAATTGTGAAAATTGACCACAAGTTTGACTTATATAGGTGATGTGGGAATGTATGGACCAATGAGGAAATGCCACATGGACTTGACTTGTAACAAACTTTTAAAGACCAATAACATTTGGACACATGGCACTTGGACTCTAACAAACTTAAAAGGGATTAAAACGTAAATAACAAAAGTGCGCGGACTAAAAATGAAAATTAAACTAAAATTGAATTGAAAAAGTAAATTGAAAATTAACGTAAAACGAGACGATTAAAAACAACAAAGCAGATTAAAACGAATCAGAAATATTATGTGAAATGACCAAAACGCCCCTTAGGGGCTTAAAACGACTAAAAATGACTCAAATGCAATTAAAAAATGATTTTTTTTTTTAACAAGGGATTAAAGCAAGAATTCATACAAGCAAAATAAAAGACTCAGAGACAATTTTTAGAATTTAAACAGGGTTTTAACACGTGAAAAGACTAAAATGCCCCTAGGGGCAAAATTGACTCGAAATGACTTTAAATGCAATTTTTGAAATGGATTCTGACATAGAATTGAAATGAAGACTTATTCACACTATTTGAAAGGACTCAAACAAACTTTTAAAAGACTGAAAGAATTTTAACATATGAAATGACTAAAATGCCCCTAGGGGCTAAAATGACTAAAAAATGACTCAACTGAATATTTTCTGAAATGAATTTTGACATGAGATTGAAACAAGGACTTATACAAACCAATCTAAAAGACTCAAACAATTTTCAAGGACAAAAATGAGTTAAATGCAGAGAATGACTAAAATACCCTTTTATGTGAATTTTGCAAATAACATTGAAATAAAATGCAGAGAAAGATGCAATTGATCAGAGACATATCAGATGCCTTAAAATGCAAGAAAAGTAGAATTGAACAAGTATTTTTAGGTCCAAAATTAGGGTATAACAGCTGCCCCTATTTAAGTTTCTTTGTCCGGAGAGTCAAGAGACGAAGTCTTAGAGTTGACGGGACGAAGATACTTAAATATTAACATTTGCACTGTTTTTGGACGTAAAAATACGCTTTCAGATTTTCAAAAACATGAATGTTATGCAATATTTGATTATGAATGCAAGACAAACAACCGGAGTCTATGGAACCTATCATGTCACTGGGGATTCAGGTGGACATTGACAGGGTAGACAAACCAGGGATAGAAAATAAGGTACAAGCTGTTCTTTGGGTCGAACTAGCCACTTGACCAAGGAATACAAAACAAGAGATAGGTGCAAGCTGTTCTTGGGATTGAACTCGGCACTTGACCGGAAACATAGACATATAGGCAGATACAAGTGGTTCTTTGGGTCGAACTTGACACTTGGTTGAAAACACAAACAGATGGACAGACACAAACTGTTCTTTTGGATTGAACTGGCCGTTTGGCTGGAGACATAGACAAAAGGGTTGATACAAGCTGTTTCTTTGGATCGAACTTGCTTGTTGGATTATCACCACATCATGTGGGAGAGTGCAGACTGTTCTCTTAGAACGAACTTGTCGTTTGACCGATAACAAAGCATAAGCTGGGTACAAACTGTTCTTCAGATTGAACTTGCCGTCTGACTGATAATAGAGCATGAGCTGGATACAAACTGTTCTATCGAACTTGCCGTTTGACCAATAACAAAGCATAAGCTGGGTACAAACTGTTCTATCGAACTTGCCGTTTGACCAATAACAAAGCATAAGCTGGGTACAAACTGTTCTATCGAACTTGCCGTTTGTCCGGAAGCACAGGCATACAAGCAGGTACAAGTGGTTCTTTTTTGGATTGAACCTGGCACTTGACCAGCAATGAGATACCAATTGAAAGTCTGGCTTAACAAGATACCAATTGAGGGTAAATTGTTATTGACTTGATTTGAAAATAGACATGACCATTTTTGTTGGCCCAAGAGTAAATTGAGAGTAAATTGACATTGATTTGAGTTGAAAAATTGACATGACCATTTTTGTTGGCCCAAGAGTAAATTGACATTGATTTGAATTGAAAATTGACATTGGCAGAGACATAGACATAGACATTGAAATTGGAATTGAAATTGACATTGACATGGAAATTGGAATTGAATTTGACATTGGATATTGGAAAGTTGCAATTGACTTTGAGATTGGATTGAAATTGGAATTTGACATTGAAATTGGATTGAAAATTGACATTGACGTTGTCATTGGATGTCAACATTGGAATTGAAAGATTGACATTGACATTGTCATTGGATGTCAATACTGGAATTGAAAGATTGACATTGACATTGTCATTGTATGTCAATACTGGAATTGTTATTGAAGTTGAGATTGCTTTGAATTTTGACAATTGAAATTGAATTGGATTTGACAGTTGAATTTAAAATTGGAATTGACAGTTGGAATTGAGTTTGACAGTTGAAACTTTGATTGAATTTGGCAGTTGGATATGCAACATGTATGTATGATATAGCAAGATTATTGGATGCATGAGCACGTAAAATGCATGATTATGCATGTATGAATGCTTGAAATGCATGATTGGTTGGCAACTTGGCAGAGAAATTTCACAAAGGCAGACAAGACATTGGAAGATTGGGCACGTAGTGGCTCGTGCTGCAACATATTCACAGGGAAAAAACCTCTTTGGAGATACCGTCGTTGGGAGACGTATCGAAACCATGGCTGAGGGCAGTAAAACTTGTAGAGGAGGGACCCTTGGAAAGTCCTTGGATACAGGTCGCCGTTGCTAGGCGTGTCAGTGCTGGGTAAACATTGGATGTTCGCATCTGTGGTCAATGCTTTTATATTCTTTTCATTCTTTTCATTTTTCAACCCCACTTTTGCCTGAACCGCCCTTTCGGGTTTTCGATTCACCGGGGAATAAGTATTCTTTTCACTGCCCCATTTTTGCCTGAATTGCCTTCATAGGTTGTCAATCAGCGGGGTGCTCATTTTTCCTAAGCCGCCCTTTCGGGTTTTCAACTTAGCGAGCTTTTATTTTCATTTTTTTCATTTTTTCATTTTCATTTTCATTCTGTTTTTTCATTCTTGCTATTGACCACAGATCATCCTGGGGAGTAACCTGCTTGTAACATGTATTGAAATAGACATTGATGCTCATTCATTCATGCATGTTTCATTGAAATGTACCCTGTTGCTCAGGTTTGCTTTCAAAATAGACAGGAAAAGATTTTCAATTTTCAAAAATGTTTGTTTCAGACATTAACATTATCAAATGGAAAGGAAATATTTTGTATATAGCATTGAAAGTAGGAAGAAAAATAGAGTTTCAAACAAAAGAAAGGCTCAAATTGATGTAGAAGAGTGAAAGTCAGCCAAGGGCACGACTCCACGGATTTACAAAGCTTGGAAAATGGTAATTTTATTGGTTGGTGATACATTGAACACGATGACCGCTATATTTCATAGAAATTTTGAATCCACAAGTACAGAAGCCTCTGATGAAGACGATCATTGACAGTTGCAGATGCCCCAAGGGGTGATGGTGATTTGCCAGATATAGTTACTTGTCTTTTATTATCAACCTCATTTTTGCATGAACCGCCCTTCCGGGTTTTCGGCTCATCGAGGCGCTCATTCTTGCCTGAGTTGCGTACAATCTCAGCGAGCTTTTTCATATTCATTTTTTTGTCCCTAACTTTTGCCTGGATCGCCCTTTCGGGTTTTCGATCCACCGGGAAGCGCATTTTTGCCTAGGCCGCCCTTTCGGGTTTTCGACCTACCACGCTGTTCTTTTCTTTTTAGACAAAGTATTTCTTGACTATATCGGCATTAACAGGATTTGGGAGTTCAACACCATCCATGTGTGTAAGAATCAAAGCACCACCAGAGAAAGCCTTCTTGACAACATAAGGACCTTCATAGTTAGGTGTCCACTTGCCCCTTGGGTCGGGTTGCTGACTTATCCTTCTTTTCAATACAAGTTCGCCTTCCTTGAATTCTCGAGGTCGGACTTTCTTGTCAAAAGCATTCTTCATTCGAACTTGATACAACTGTCCATGAGTCATAGCATCCATACGTTTCTCTTCAATCAGATTCAATTGATCGTACCGACTCTGACACCATTCAGCCTCAGTTAACTTTGCTTCCATGATTACTCGAAGAGATGGAATCTCCACTTCCAGAGGGAGAACTGCTTCCATACCATACACAAGAGAGAAAGGGGTTGCCCCGGTTGAGCTGCGCACTGTAGTACGGTAACCATGCAAGGCAAAAGGTAGCATTTCATGCCAGTCTTTGTAAGTAGTGACCATCTTCTGAACAATCTTCTTGATGTTCTTGTTAGCGGCCTCAACTGCACCATTCATCTGAGGTCTATAGGGAGAAGAGTTGTGATGTTCAATTTTGAATTCTTCACATAAAGCTTGCATCATACTATTGTTCAGATTGGAACCATTGTCAGTGATAATCTTGTTAGGAACACCATATCGACAGATGATGTTATTCTTGATAAACTTGACAACCACTTGCTTGGTCACATTGGCATAGGAGGCAGCTTCAACCCACTTGGTGAAATAGTCAATTGCCACTAGAATGAAACGATGTCCATTGGAAGCCTTTGGCTCAATTCTTCCGATCATATCAATGCCCCACATAGAGAAAGGCCATGGGGAAGATATAACATTGAGAGCGTGTGGAGGCACATGGATCTTGTCAGCATAGATTTGACACTTGTGGCATCTTTTAGCATGTTTGTGGCAATCACGCTCCATGGTTATCCAGTAATAGCCGGCTCTTAACAGCTTTCTTGACATGGTGTGGCCCGAAGCATGGGTCCCAAAGGTACCGTCGTGTACATCATGCATCAACTTTTCAGCTTCTTGTTTATCAACGCATCTCAACAAGACCATGTCATAGTTCCTCTTGTATAGGATTTCTCCGTCCAGAAGGAATTTGCTAGCCCATCGTCTCAAAGTCTTCTTATCCCTGTTGGAAGCACCAGGTGGATATTCACGATTCTGCAAGAATTGCTTGATGTTGTAATACCAAGGCTTTTTCTCATTCACATTTTTGTCAGCTTGATCTGGCATATTTTCAATAGTAAACACATGTGCGGGTCTATCAAGACGCTGTACTTTGATTACAGGCACGTCATTCCAGTGATTGACACGAAACATGGAAGACAAGGTAGCAAGGGCATCAGCCATCTGATTTTCATCCCGAGGGATATGGTGCAGCTCAACCTTGGTAAAGTATGTCAACAGACGTCTTGCATAGTCACGGTAAGGGATTAGCTTCTCATGATGAGTCTCCCATTCACCCTTTATCTGATTGATGACAAGTGCAGAATCTCCATAGATGTCAAGATGTTTGATTCTCAGGTCAAGGGCTTCTTCAATGCCCAAGATGCATGCTTCATATTCAGCTATGTTGTTTGTGCATTCAAAAGTTATTCGAGCGGTGAAAGGAATGTGATGCCCCTGCGGAGTTACAATGATGGCCCCAATTCCTTTACCATAAGCATTAACAGCACCATCGAACACCAATCCCCATTTGCTATTGGGATCCGGCCCTTCATTGATCAGTGGCTCTTCACAGTCTTTTGCTTTCAAATACATGATCTCTTCGTCAGGGAAATCAAACTTAATTGGCTGGTAATCATCAAGAGGTTGACAAGCAAGATGCTCAGCAAGGATGCTTCCCTTGATTGCTTTTTGAGCTTTGTACACAATATCATATTCAGACAACAACATTTGCCAACGTGCGATCTTTCCAGTAACAGCAGGCTTCTCAAAGATGTACTTGATTGGATCCATTCGGGATATCAACCAAGTTGTATGATTCACCATATAATGACGCAGGCGTTTGGCAGCCCAAGCTAAAGCACAACAAGTCTTTTCAAGCATTGTATACCGAGTCTCACAGTCGGTGAACTTCTTGCTCAGATAGTAGATAGCATGCTCTTTCTTGCCGGTCTCATCTTGCTGACCGAGAACACAACCCACTGAATCGTCTAACACTGACAGATACATAATCAAAGGCCTTCCTTCCACTGGTGGGACGAGGATGGGTGGCTCTAACAGGTATTCTTTAATGCTATCAAAAGCTTCCTGACATTCATCATTCCATACAACAGGCTGATTTTTTTTGAGCAATTTGAAAATTGGTCCACAAGTAGTGGTCATGTGAGATATGAATCTTGAAATGTAATTCAAACGTCCGAGGAAACCTCTGACTTGCTTCTCAGTTTGAGGGGCCGGCATCTCTCTGATGGCTCGGACTTTGTCAGGGTCGACTTCAATGCCTCTTTGGCTGACAATGAAGCCAAGCAACTTTCCAGATCGTACACCAAATGTGCACTTGTTAGGATTCAACCGCAGCTTGTACTTTCTCAATCTTTCAAACATCTTTTTCAAATACACAATATGCTGCTCTTCATCACTTGACTTCACAATCATATCATCAACGTATACTTCAATCTCTTTGTGAATCATATCATGAAACAGAGTCGTCATACCTCTTTGATAGGTAGCACCAGCATTTATCAAGCCAAACGGCATCACTTTATAACAGAACGTTCCCCACGGAGTGATGAAGGACGTCTTTTCTCTATCTTCAGGAGACATTCGTATCTGATTATAACCAGAGAAACCATCCATGAAAGAGAACACTTTGGATTGAGCAGTACTGTCAACAAGCACATCAATATGAGGCAATGGGAAGTTATCTTTTGGACTAGCTTTATTCAAATCTCTGTAATCAACACACATTCGAACTTTCCCATCTTTCTTTGGTACTGGTACGATGTTGGCAATCCACTCAGGATATTCAGCTGTCATGAGGAAACCCGCATCAATTTGCTTTTGTACCTCAGCCTTGATCTTAAGAGCCATGTCTGGACGAGACCTTCTCAATTTCTGTTTGACAGGAGGACATTCAGGTCTTGTCGGTATCCGATGTTCCACAATCTTGGGATCTAGTCCCGGCATATCTTCATAGGACCATGCAAAGACATCTGGATAATCATGGAGAAGCTGGATGATCTTCTTTTTCACCTCTGGCTCAAGTGCTGCACCAATCTTGATCTCTCGCTTGTTTTCTTCAGTACCCAGGTTGATAAGCTCAATCTCTTCCTGGTGAGGCTGAATGGCTCTTCTTTCTTGCTCAAGCAGTCGAGTGATCTCATACGGTATCTCTTCATAATCATCATCCTCATCTTCAGCTTCATATACAGGGAATTCAAAATTTGGAGGAACCATAGGGTCACTGTGTTCAACGGGTTTATTATGGTTCAATCTGCATAATATGATTGGGATGATTTTAGAAAAATGTTTTTCATGCAGATTTTTGAAATTAATAAGAAAAATACAGATGTTTTGGTTTTTTCTGGCATTACCATTATTTCCAAGAAAAAGGCACTAAAAAGTAAAAAAACAAAGAGTCGTGAGAAAAACGACAACTTTTATTGAAAACGGCAATGCCGAAACAAACACGCCCTTACAAAGGTATCACTTTCGCCTTGGGCAGAGCGAAAGGATTGTTATTTTGAAAACAAAAAACATGAGCAACAAAACACATTACATGGAAGCATGCATGACTAAAGGAACATCAATGGCTTCCCAATTTCTCACAGTGCCTCCTGGTATAACAAATGCAGGCACATAACCGTCTTCAGCAGCATCTTCAGTAATAGCATTGATGAACCCAGCACTGTAGAAGGTCCCCTTTGAAACAGCAGATGTCGGGGAGAATCCAAGGCCCTCTTTACGCTTGTTTTCCAAGATCTGAATCACCTTGCCCCAGCCAGCAGCTTGCCCTGCCTGGACAGCCTTCTGGGCATCTTTCAGTGAGGCCATGCTAGCACCAGCCCTCCGGGGTTCTGCACCCTCGACAGTCAAGCCTTGAAACGACGTCCCTTCAGCGGACCCTGCTTCAACACAAGAGAACGATGATATTTGGCTAACCAGAAATGCCTCCTCACCATATACGGTGACAACCTTACCGTTTCTCATGAACTTGAGCTTCTGATGCAAAGTGGATGTGACTGCTCCAGCGTCGTGGATCCATGGTCTTCCGAGGAGACAGCTGTAAGAGGCGTTGATATCCATGACTTGGAAGGTTATTTGGAATGTCTCGGGACCAATGGTGATTGGCAAGTCCACTTCCCCGAGAACATCTTTGCGGGATCCATCAAAAGCTTTAACCAGATAACTGCTACCCCTCAAAGAAATTCCATGATGGCTCAATTGCCTTAGTGTGGATTCAGGCATTACATTCAGAGATGATCCAGTGTCTACTAATACGTTGGATATCAGGTCAGACCCACAATGTACTGAGATATGTAGTGCCAAGTTGTGGCGTTTCCCTGCTTCGGGGAGCTCATCATCACCGAATCCCAAGTTGTTGCAGGCAGTAATATTGCTCACTATCCCATCAAATTGACCCACAGAGACCTCGTGGTCGACATAAGCTTGCTCCAGTATCTTCATTAACACCTTTCTGTGAGCTGCTGAGCTCATGAGCAGAGACAAAATGGATATCTTTGATGGGGTTTGTAGCAGCTGGTCAACAATCTTATAGTCACTTTTCTTGATAAGCCTCAGGATTTCGTCCAGATTGGACTCTTCAATAGATTGGCCTGCTGGGCCGGTGTTCTTGTCAACAGGAGGAGCAACTGGTGGAGTTACCGTAGCAATGGGTGTGACCACCTGTCTTTGAAACAAGGGTGGACGGACCTTTCCGCTTCTCAGAGTTGTGATTTCACTAGCAACGTTATCAACTGTAGCTGGGGATACGAGTGGTACTTCCACCCCATTTTCAATCATGGTTGCATTGTATTTGTAGGGAATTGCTTTGGTAGAGGTATAAGGTACAGGACCAGGTAGCCTGATCACCAGAGGCTCGACATTCTTTGCACTTTCAGCAGGAGAATCATGGAACACTGGTACAATCACACATACATCGCTGGCAATCAAATACTTGTCATCCATCAGGCTCTGGATATCATTTTGCACAACACAACAGCCCATAGGATTCTGCAGACATTCCGAACAAGAATCATGATCATGATTGAACAGAGAAGCCTGGCAAAGTTTGACATGTAATGGTACCAAGGGAGTAACGACATTGCGGACATCCAGCCTGGGATCCTCTTGATGGACAGGAACCCTTTCAAAGGCCTCAATCATATTGACAGCAGCATGGTTTGGAAGCGGGTTGTCAAGGACGTGAGGAACACTATTCTCAAAAGTCAACCGTCCCTTTTCTATCAGATCTTTCACAATATACTTCAGAGCAAAGCAATTTTCAATATCATGGCCTTGAGCACCCTGATGAAATTCACATGTTAGGTCCTGACGGAACCTGGGAGGCAATGGGTTAGGCGGAGGCTTGCCTGGTCTGGTGACACAGTGCCCCTTAGCAAGTAGAGTTGGGAGCAGCTCACCATAAAGCATTGGTATTGTTGGAAAAGAAGGTTTGGGCCGGGGACCCTGTTGTTGCTGTCGTTGCTGTTGAGCAGGAGGCTGTGCTTGCTGAGGAATGGCATTGACGGGCATTGGTGGTTGACCCGGTGGCAGAGGATATTGCTGGTAGAATGGTGGGAAGAATGGGTGCTGAGAGTATTGCATGTAGTGATAGGGCAGAGGTAGTTGCATGGCTGCAGATGGGTTACCAGACACCATCCCTACGTCAGATTCTTTTCTCTTGTGATGACCATTACCGTACTTCTTTGGTGCACTGTTTGAAGATTCACCCTTTTCAAGGACGATAATACCATCTCTGACAGCCTCTTCTAGACGAGTGCCCATTGTAACCATATCAGAGAAGTTGTTTGGAGCAGAGACTATCATTCTCTCTTTATATTCCTTCTTCAGAGTCTTCAAGAATGTCTGTGTTAACTCTTCCTCATCAAGTCGAGGAGAAACACGGGCAGCTGCCCCTCTCCACCTTTGAGCGTATTCACGGAAGGTCTCATCTGATTTCTGAGATAGGGCCTTGAGAGAGTCCCTGTTTGGCCTCAAACGGGTATTGAATTCATATTGTCCTTCAAAGGCAGCGGCAAGTTCCTCAAAGGTATGAATGTTGTCTTTGCTCAGACTAGTGTACCAATCTGCTGCATCATCCGTCAAGCTACTCTGAAAGCAGTGGATCATCAGTGCATCATTGTCTGCATAGTTAGCCATCTTTCGGACATACCGGATAACATGGTTGTGTGGGCAAGAAGTCCCATTATACTTGTCAAATTCTGGCTCTTTGAATTTCTTAGGAACCTCAAATCGGGATACCAAGCACAGATCACGAGCTTTAGTAGGAGCACCATTGTTTCCTCGGCTAGCCTTGACTTCACGGAGTTCTCCAGCCAACTCCTTCAACTGTCTTTTCATAGCTTCCATTGCGGGATCTTGTCCACGCGGAGTATCAACATCAATCACCTGTTGCACAGTGTGTGCAATAGGGTCGGTAACAACAGTGGTTACTTGAGGCATAACAGTGGACACAGGGATCTGTCCTTGACCAGCAAAACCAGAGACACCAGCAGCAGTATTAGGGGAATAGAATGGTGGGAGGCCATAAGGACGGCCGTTGGGCATAACAAACCGAGCATCAGTAGCCACAGTAGACAGTGGGATAGAGGGAATCACCTCAGCAGTAACTGGAACAGAAGTGGCTGGTTGTTCCTGTGAAGCCATCATGGTGGACATAGCGTCATGAGCCTTAGCCAGATCTTCTTTCATAGCAGCCAATTCGGCCCGGAGCAGAGCATTTTCTTCTTCAAAGTTAGCCATTATCCTTCTCTTGTGAAATCTTGTCTGATGGATTCTATCTGGTTGGTAGACTTTGCGAACACGAGCCACTTTTCAGACTGCGGCGGACAAAACCAGGAGGCAATGAGCACGAGAGAAGTTCTTTGTGGTCAATGAATGCATATGATGCATGAAATGTGTAAATGCATGCAAAAAAGACTCTTTTTGTGTTATCGAAGAGTTCTAGACAAATTATAAACTTGTAAACATTACTAAACAACAATTGACATAAACGGGAAACAAACAACCAACATATGGTTTTACAAGACCATTTCAACATAAACAAAAGGAAATAAAAAACAGGAAATGGAAGTCCTCAAGCATAGGAAGTGGAAGCATCGTCCTCAGAGTCGGACTCATAGTCGCAGTATCGTGCATAGAAGTCACGGGCCCCCCTAGCTCTCTTGGAGTCCCTCATAAGCAGTATATCTTTCTCTTCAATCTCTCTCTTAGCTTTAGCTAACTCTTTCTTCAGTGTCAAGACCTCATGAGTCTGCTGCTCACCCTTTCCATCCAAAGTCATGATCAAGTTCTCAGCCTCATAGTATCTAGATCTCCACTGATGCTTCTCCCGACTCTCCATAGCTAGATGCTCCTGATACATCTCCTGGGTAGGTGGGAGTAGAGGCAAAGGCATGGTAGGAACAGTTGCAGACACATATCTCATAGAAGGGTAAGGCATACCAATCTCCTCAGCTCGGCTTATCACCCACTGTGTATAGGCCTCATGAGCAATACCGGACCTTACACCCATATGCTTCACCTCTTTCTTCCGAAGCTTAGTCCAAGCATGCATGAAATCTTCTCTAATTCCGGTGGGAGCATTGGAGTAGTGAAAGAAGTAAGGAGCCGTAGCAAGATTGATGGGCTTATCTCTCATCGGGAAACCAAACTGTCGCAAAGCAAGCTCCGGGTTATAGTTGATTCCACCCCGGGTACCAAGAAGAGGTACATTAAGAAACTTTCCACCACCAAAGATAATTTCCTTAACCCTAGAAGCCGGAGTAAGCCAAACCACTTCATTAGGAGTAAGAGCCATAATCCTCTGTGAAATAGACCAATTCCTCGGATTGTCGTGGAAAGACTGCGGAAGGTGCGAAATAAACCACCTATAGAGGAGAGGCACACAACAAAGGATGTATCCACGACCTTTGCTGGAACGATCGTGAATAGCATGGTATGTGTCAGCTAGCAAAGTAGGAACCGGATTCTTGGAGTGGAAGATCATAATAGCATTCATGTCCACGAAACCATCAAGATTCGGAAAGAGGATAAGCCCATAGATGAGAAGTGCAAGAATAGCCTCAAGAGTATCCTGACGAGTGGTATTGAGGTTGGCTTTCCCAAGAAGATACTCTGAAGTGAACCCTCGGATATGTGCCTTAGTAACAAGATTCTTGGAGACGTCGGTGGTCTTGAGATAGAGATCCTTAGCAATAACCAATGGAGGAAGAGGATTTTCAGGTCCTGAGAAAGGTATCCCCTTAGCAATAGATAAATCTGTCAAGGAAGAATAAGCCTCTAGAGTAGGCACCAACTGAAAGTCTGGAAAAGTGAAGCACCGACACCCCGGATCATAGAATTGCACTAGAGTGTGCACAAGCTTCTCATCCACATTAGTATGGAGAATAGGAAGTAAAGCCCCGTAACGGCGTCGGAAACCAGTCGGATCCTCAATCTTGAGTGCCAAACCCCTCAAACTAGCCAAATCCACTTCCTTGAACTTGTAGGACTTAGTCATCTTCATGCCTACAATGTTTACAAATTCAATTTGTCTAAGCCCTTCGATAACAATGCATGACAAAAGTTTATGCATGTATGCATGTATGCATGGATGCATGATTATGTTCAAGTTCGGAGAAAACATGGTGGGTTAAAGTTCAAAGTCGAGGAGTCATGGGTGGACACGGCGTCCGGTGAAGCTAGGTTTTTAGGATAATAGTAACCGGGTTCTAAAAAGGTTCCCAAGTCGCAACCTCTCCGACGTATCTCACGGTGTCACGAGACAACTCTCGCTCCATGATTATACGTGGAAGGTCTAACTTGAGTGTAGTATCGCGTGACGACTAAAACTCGAGACGACACTCGGTTTAGCCTCCGCACCACGTCCTAGAAAATGGCCATGGATGGGTTTGGTTATCTACGGTCCATAGCGTCATAGAACAATTAGAAGTAAAGTGCCTAAACGCGACAACTCGCGCCGACAACATCACCTCCAAAATGCCCCAGCTATGTGGGATTGATCGCATAATCCAAAACACGAGGCAACCCCCGGAATGAATTGTCGATTATATCCCTCCTAAATCCTAAGTTCACTCAGCCCGGGTGCAGGACTTTTGATATTCTCACCCCACACGTTTGCAAGAAATTAAACATTTATTCATATAGGAAAGCAAGTAAAAGAAGCAAGTAAAAATACAAGCGCAAGCGTGGAAATAAAGACTAGGCGTAACTCTCGAATCTCCCCAGTGAAGTCGCCAGCTGTTTTATCTTGGTTTTCGGGTGTCAAACATTGATTACGTCTGAACCTTTTAAACCGGTGATATCTTATTTTTTCTTGGGAAGGGAAAAAGTAAGCAAAACCCTTGAGAATCGAGGTCCGGGAGTTGTTTTCGCTACGGGAAGGTGTTAGGCACCCATAACGACTATAGTAACCTATAGGAACCGTCTTTAATTTCTACGCGCGCGCTTTATTTTTAAATGCTATTTTGAAAATGATATTTACACCTAAAAGTTACTAAGTGAAGAATTGGAGGGAGAGGAATGTTTTTGGATTTTTTATTTTATTTGAATTGAAGGAATTTTGTTCCTTGCCTACGTACCCGATTAAGGGATCAAATCCACCGTAGTTCTCTCTCAAAAAATGTTTTTGTTTTTGTTGGTTGATTTTAAGTTTGAAAATGGATTTTGAAGAATAGAAAGAGGCCTCAAGGGCATGAGATTTGTGAAATTGTGAGGTTGAATTAGTCATTTGCAAAATGTGGTCTAAACATGATTAGAGTTCATTGAAATTTGATTAAGAAAATAAAAGGAAAAATTACAATGGGATTTTGATCCCAAGGTTTATTAAGAAAATGGTTTGAGTGAAGTTTGTTCATATTTTTTTGGAAGATGATTTTTTCTAAGTATAAGTCCTAGGCATTCATCTAAACATACAATCCTAAACATACATCTAAACATGCATATTCTAGCCATATACCTAAAGTGAAGTGTGTGCATGTGTCGGTGCTTGTGTCGGTGTACATTATTTAGAGTCCATTGTCCTTATTACATCATACCCTAGTTTACATTCTATGGCCTCTTTGCCAAGAAATTTAAAGACATAAAGTAAAATATTACAAAATTCCTAAGTTTTACATTCTAATTTTTGCATGAAGTTAAATTGCAAAAAAAAATAAAGCTAAAGACACAAGATGGAAACAAAGGGGTTAGTGAACAAAAATGCATGAAATGATGGAAATGTTGCGTAAAAGAAATGGTAAGAAGTAAAGGCAAGTAAAAATCATAGAGAGGTAGTATTTTTGGAAGCATTTTAATATAGCAAAAGGTGCGAAAATTAGAGGCAAGTAAGGAACAAAAATATTAATGATGAAGCACTCATTTTAGAGACATTTTTCACAAGCAAAGGAATTAAAAAGCAACACACATTAAGATGTAAGAAATGAAAGAGGAAAAAAAATGCTTAAACCAATCAACTATACACATTGTAAAATATTGACCTTATGATCCCAAATGCTATGGTAATTTGAAGGAAAATTTTCTAAATCGTAATACAAGGATCACATGTATCAATAGGTCACAAGATGCATATTAATTCGCATAAACATAGCTATTACTTCCATTTTTTACATCCTAACCCACAACCAAGAAAACCCAAACACACCAAGGAGATCAACATCTATTCTTTACATTTTTGGAGGTGGAATACTCAGCATGCGAAAGATCAAAAAACAAACAACAATATACTAGAAAAATGATCAAATCTTTTTAGGTTTTCTAACACGGAATTTAAAATAAAAAAATGCACAATGGAACATTAAGAACACAAAATTATTATATATTTTTTTTTACACAACTTTTATCAAGGTACACGTACAAAATACTCCAAGATTCAGTCACAAAAATTCACAAGAAACGTCAAGAAATGCATTAAAACAAGCAGAAAATTATTTGGAATTTTCCATGGGAAAAAATTAGCACAGAAGGGGGTGTATATAGCAAACAACAGGAATAGAAAGAAAAAACTTGCAGAAAAAGGTGGGCCGAGGGTGCATGGTGTTAACATGGATGCGCACACATGGAATCAAAAGGGAAGGTAAGTAGGACAAAGATGCATCACGTACAGGAAACAATCACAAATTAACAAGTCCTTCTTTCTCTTCTCACGTATTACCCTCTCTATACTTCTTCTCCTTCGTTTTCAGAAAAACCAGTCCAGCAAGTTAGGATATTCCGACGCGGTGGCCGGTGGTTTCGCCACCGCGTCGGAATTTAAAACTCCACCGTTTTTAAAACAAATTACATTTTTCAAAATCCTTTTTCTTCTATAAAACGAATCCAACCTTAAAAATTCGAAATCCAATTCAAATCGGTCTAGATCGGAGATTAAACACAGCATTCAAAAAGAGAAGAATTACCTCGTTTCAAATCGGAGAAGGTTGGATTTACTGCTTCGAACTCGGATTCACCTTCTTCTTTCACTGATTCTGTTTTCGCTCTTCTTTTCTTCTTTGTCGAATACGAACAGGGACGGTTTGGATCTACTCTTTGCTGCTGCTCACCGTTCGATCCGAGTTCGTTACCGGTGTTATGGGTCCAGTTCGCTTGCTGCGGTCTTCTCTCGAATTCACGTACGGTTCCGTTGTTTCTACAGCTTGCGTTTCAATCGGAGAGCGGAGGTGGAAATACGGCTTCAGATTATTCGTAACAGATTCGCTTCTGTTCTTCACGTTACCGTTTCGTTCTCGGATTTGAGCTTTGATTGATGCATCGGAGAGTGATTTGCGAATTCTGATGTTGTGAGGATTTGCAAGAGCTTGTGAGCTTATGGTTGCGGCAGCTTCGAAGAGGACAGCAACGTTGTGATGATCTTGGACGAAATTGGAGCTTGAATGTGGAAGAATGGATTGGTTATAATGGAAATTGTGATGAATTTGTGGAGGTTTGAGGTTGTTATGGTGGTTTTGGAGGTTGTTATGGTGGTTGTGGAGGTTGAAGGTGGTGGTTGAAGGTGGTTATGGTGGAGATGTGGTGGTTATGGAGGTTGTTGAAGCTTTTGGCTATGGTGGAAGTTAGTTAGAGGAGAGAGAAAGTTGTTAGAAGAGAGGGAAAATAGAGAGAAAATAATTATGAACTTTTGTGATTTTTTTGTGGAATTTGTGAAAATGAATTGAATTGTGAAAATTGACCACAAGTTTGACTTATATAGGTGATGTGGGAATGTATGGACCAATGAGGAAATGCCACATGGACTTGACTTGTAACAAACTTTTAAAGACCAATAACATTTGGACACATGGCACTTGGACTCTAACAAACTTAAAAGGGATTAAAACGTAAATAACAAAAGTGCGCGGACTAAAAATGAAAATTAAACTAAAATTGAATTGAAAAAGTAAATTGAAAATTAACGTAAAACGAGACGATTAAAAACAACAAAGCAGATTAAAACGAATCAGAAATATTATGTGAAATGACCAAAACGCCCCTTAGGGGCTTAAAACGACTAAAAATGACTCAAATGCAATTAAAAAATGATTTTTTTTTTTAACAAGGGATTAAAGCAAGAATTCATACAAGCAAAATAAAAGACTCAGAGACAATTTTTAGAATTTAAACAGGGTTTTAACACGTGAAAAGACTAAAATGCCCCTAGGGGCAAAATTGACTCGAAATGACTTTAAATGCAATTTTTGAAATGGATTCTGACATAGAATTGAAATGAAGACTTATTCACACTATTTGAAAGGACTCAAACAAACTTTTAAAAGACTGAAAGAATTTTAACATATGAAATGACTAAAATGCCCCTAGGGGCTAAAATGACTAAAAAATGACTCAACTGAATATTTTCTGAAATGAATTTTGACATGAGATTGAAACAAGGACTTATACAAACCAATCTAAAAGACTCAAACAATTTTCAAGGACAAAAATGAGTTAAATGCAGAGAATGACTAAAATACCCTTTTATGTGAATTTTGCAAATAACATTGAAATAAAATGCAGAGAAAGATGCAATTGATCAGAGACATATCAGATGCCTTAAAATGCAAGAAAAGTAGAATTGAACAAGTATTTTTAGGTCCAAAATTAGGGTATAACAAGACGATACAAATACTTACTTATCTTGTTTGATGCTAAAACGACTATCATCAAAATGGCGCCGCTGCCGGGGATTGGTGTTTAGATATCATAGATAGAGAGATTGATTTATCATTTTAAGCTTTTGCACATAATCCGTAAATATTTTTCTTTACTTTATAGTTGTTACCACTAACCCCTCTTTGATATACAAAGAAAAGTTTCTTGTTAGTTTTATCCGTTTCAGATTCTCCGCATCAAAGAAATCATGGCTGATCATGGTTACATTAACTTCTACACTCCACCCGAGTATGAACCATATCAACAGTATCAACCAATGTGGAAAATACTTTGAATATCTTCATGCAACAATCCATGATAAACATGCAAAATACCAACCAAAGATTGAGGAATTTATTAATCCAGTTGGAGATGATTCAAGCACAAATCATGGAGAACCAATCCACTCATGACGGAGATATTGTTGAAGAAGGTGTTGTGCAAACTGAGGAAGACACAACATTAGAAGGATGTGGTGAACTAGAGAATGCAATAGAAATAGAGCCACCACATGAACCAGAACTTCCTCAAGAAAGGTCATATACTGAAGAGGCCAAAGCTGTTGATAATGGAGAAGAGATGAAGGTGACAGAGAAACAGGAGTGGTTACTTAGCAAGGAAGAAACATTTAAACAAAAAGGGAAGAAAGTGAGCAAGGCAGAAATTGACCGGGTCATTGATGAAATTTACGCCTTGTTCAAATCAAAGATAGGGAGGTCATGGACTCCACATCATCTGTTCCTAAAGTTCATGGAATTCCTCCCAAAGCGTAGGGTTTCAAAAAATGATGTGTTATCCGTCTCATTTTGGCCACCCTAACGAAAAAGGCGTCGAGCTAACGACGTTAAACAAGCGCTTGTTGGGAGGCAACCCAACTTTTTAAGTCTATTTTACTGTTTCAATGCATAATAAAGTTTAGGAGTCATGTGCATGAGCCAAAACATCCAAAAACAGAATCCAAACAGAGAGCAGAATTCTGAACTGTCATAACTCGCAATGGCGAGTAAAACAGCTCGCAACTGCGAGTAATCTGTTCACTCGCAACTGCGAGTAAATTTGCTCGCAACTGCGAGTTAGTACAGTTCTGACTTCTGTAGTTTGTTTCATTTTGGCACATGGACTCGTATTTTGTTTTATTAGTACTTTGTTTTATGTTAAATAATGTGTTAGCACTTTTTGTTGATTAAGTATTTCATTTTGTTTTGAAAATCATGGAAGTTTCTTTTGTATCACTCTTGCTTCATTTTCAAGTCTCAGATGATTGATAATGATACATAATTATGGTTAAAGCGCAAAGCCAAGGTACAAGTTTCCAGTTTTTCTAGGTTTTTACTCGAATATGAAACGAGTACTTTATGCAAATTTCATTTCATTTAGTTTTCCGCAATAATGTGTTTATTTGTGAACCACTTAGTACTTAACCTAAATGTGAGGTATCTTCAAATTGTACTATATGCTGGAGACCAATAATCACCGTCTAACTTGTTTTTGTTATGTTAAATCCAATAATTGTTCTGAATTGTATGAAAGCATGGAAAGGATCAAGGCACATTTTTGTTATTGAGCGAAACATACTTGACCACAAATAAGCCTACCTTGTGAGAAGAGCGAGTATTTGCTAACCCACTTGAGCCAAATGAATCGGAGTCCTCAATTTTGAACTGTCAATTCATAAGCACAATGCTTGATGAATTTGCCCTTGAAGTTTTCGAAATCCAGTTCATTCTTGACACACTTTAGGACTCTGGTATGATCTTAATTGTTGAACCCTAAACCTTCATCGTTTAATTGTCCCTTTTGCCTTAGAGTAAAGGAACATTCAAATAGGGTGTATTTTGATTCAAGTTGGGGAGAGAAGGTGGATGTAAATCTTATGTCAAGTATCTTGGTGAAATTGTTTGAATAACCTGACGACATTGAAGTGTATATACTTAGTTTGTACATTTGAGAAAAGAAAAGAAAAGAAAAGAAAAGAAAAAAAAGAAGAAAAAGAAAGAAAAATCAAAAATAGAATAAGTTATCAAGGTTATTGGTTATATTGTTAATCACCAAGGGTTTGTAATGGTTGGTAGGGAAAATTTTGAATTTCAATTGTTGTTACAAGGAATGTTCCTCTTTGATAGGCTTTTTGATCAATTGCCCCACATATGACATTTCTCTTGTAGCCCGGCCAAGTTATAACCCTAGAAAGACCTTTTGATCCGTGCTTCTGTGCTTTTTGAAACGATATTTGGATGGACACATAACTTAATCAGGATGTTAGCATGATTGTTGGGTGTGTGTTCATAACCCTCATTCATATGATTTTAATTGTTTATCTACTTGCAAAGAAGTATGTTAGGTGTGGTTCGTGAATAATTGTATTATTGTCTTGAACTAATTGGCATGAACTTTGTACATAGGACTCATCTCATATTAGTAGTAGAATTCTAAATTAGTTGGAAATTTAGACTTGCCCGCGCATTCATTTTGAATCATTCATCTGAAAAAGTTTCCAAAGCCTTTTGTACTTGTGTCTTGTCATTTACTTGTTTGATTTTCAATCTTTTGTTTGAGGACAAACAAAGAGTCAAGTTGGGGAGAGTTTGATAAATGTAAAAAAGTGTTAAATTCATGTTATATTTTAAGCACTTTTTGTTGCTTGCTTTGCAAGTAATTGAAGGAAAAGCCGAGAAATAAGCATTAAATGCCTTATTACGCTTTACTTATCATTACTCTATCCTTTTGTGCAGGAATTAGCCTCAAGACACTGATCAAAGACCAATTCATCATGAAAAAGTGCAAAATGGCAGAAGCTGTCCAGCAAGCTTGAAGAAATGGCGCTAATAGCGTGTTCTACGCTATTAGCGTGTTTAAAGAAGTGTCATAGTCCAGAGAGATACGCTATTGGCGTATCTGGAGCCTTAAAGAATTTTCGCTATTAGCGATTTTGGCGCTATTAGCGTGAACTCGCAATTGTGAGCTCTTTCACTCGTAGTTGCGAGTTAGGACGATTTGCTCAACTCAAGTGGCCCACTTGCTATTCCTTGAAGATATTTTCTAGATATTTTGGGCTATATATCTCAGGGACATAACCAGTTCATAATATACAGGTGGAGATATAATTAGTTCAAATATAGTTCATATTAGTCTTAGGAATATCCCATAGTTTTCTCTTAGTTTTCTCTAAGCTTTCATAGATAATATCATAGAGATAAATAGGTCAAGAGCATATAGAGTGAGAGTGATTTTGGAAGTTGGATCTTATTCCTTTGTTGAGACATCACTAGGAGAATGAATCCTTCCTTTTCAATCCATCCTTGCAAGGCTTCCATGATGATGTGTAGCTAAATACCCTTTGTTGGGATGAGAGGTACTTGATCTTGCTAAACATGTAATCCTTTTGATTTTGCAAAATATGGTTCTAGCAATTTATATTCAATATAGTTGTTATTCTTGTTGTTAATGCTTTTGGATACTTAATTAGGCTGGACATGGTTGATTAAGTTATCCGATCGACTTTGTTATCTTTTAAATGATTTGGTCACTAATGTTTAAAAGATGCGTTAGAAATAACTATATCGTTTTATGACACGATCGATTATGTTATCTTTTGAATGGTTAGGGCACGAATGTTTGAAAGATAGTTTAGAAATGATGATATCGCTTTGGACACGAAGGGTATTGTAGAGCTAAAATTACAATCTATCATAGGTTATATCACTCTTGACAAGTTTGTAGATCTTTGATCGTCACCTTTAATCATGAACTTAATGCTTTTGGACACTTAGTCAGGCTGGACACGGTCGATTGAGTGATCCAATCGACTTTGTTATCGTTTAAGGGATTTGGACACGAATGTTTAAACGATAACCGAAGTGATTGTGATAATGTTGGTTATATAGCTAGAATTCGTATGGATCATTTAGTTATGTGTGATGCTTGGTTAAGGAACTCTACTCCTAACAAGTTTCAAACCTTATAATCTCATCTTTTTACTTTTGCATATTAGTTAGCCTAGTTGTAAATGAAACAACCAAACAACCACTCTTTTAACTTAGAATGATAATTGACGTTGAACTATCCTTGATGTCGCACTAATCCCTGTGGAGACGATACAAATACTTACTTATCTTGTTTGATGCTAAAACGACTATCATCAATTGTCTTAATAGTTGTCACAAAAAATGATTATTAAAATAACATTCCTCTTTTGAGTAATGCTGAGTATAGCGAATAATTGCATCAGGAGGAGTTTGAGAACGAGGTGTCCATGATGTGTCGTCAATTTACGATTTTTGTAGGTAACCAAGTTGCATACTTTTGTTCAGTTTCTCTCTATTGACAAGTTTATTTTCTCTCCTTTTTTCTGTTGATAAAAGTTCACTTCTCTCTTCTTTCTTTGACAAAAGATTATTTTCTCTCTTTTAAAAGATATATTTATTTGTAAAATTCTACATCTACCGCTATTTCACTATGTTTTGAACCACCGATGATGATTTCATGGCACCCAAGTTTGGACCTATGATTAATTAATGGGAGATTTGAATTAGAATTTGGGGCTTCTTAGGTATGCTTTTACATGAAGATACAGTGTCTGAAAGGAATTTCCCATACTCATGGATCAGCTAATGTCTTTTATCTTTATTTTTCAAATTGTATTTTAAGTATAGAAAAAATAAATTGTTGAATTGTGTTGGCTTTTTCAAATTTTTTCCAAGTATTTTATCTAGTCAGATTCTGAATGAGTTCAGAGTCTGACTCAGGTTCTGACTGCAGCGGACAAAAAAACACTGAGAGGGAGAGGGAGAGGGAGAGGGAGAGAGAGAGGAGAGAGAGAGAGAGAGAGAGAGAGAGAGAGAGAGAGAGAGAGAGAGAGAGAGAGAGAGAGAGAGAGAGAGAGAGCATTTACACTGGTTCATCCCACAAACCAATAGTAGTCAATTTCCTTTGCACTTCTAAGGGATTTCCACTATAATCACTAAAGATTACAAATGTTCAAGCACACAAGAAAGATATTTCCAAATGATCAAGCACACAATAGGAAGAGACTTCTAATGCTCTCACAGCTGAAAGAGGCTTCTTACAGTCTAACATAATCAAATAAAAGATTGTTTAATTCTACACTTGATATACAATCAGAGATGTAAGCAATTACAAAATAGAGTAAGACTCTTAAGACTTTTGATTTTTAAGATATAAACTTGGTAAGAAATTCTTAAGTGTTTATGCGCTTTTGAACTTGACAGAGTAAAATCAGTTGTTTAAATAGCATAGTATTGTTTATTGCTTCAAGTCTCCAACTCCTTATATTGGGAAGGAATTGAGCAAGACATTAGAGAGATATTGGTGCATAATTTGAGTCTTTGAGAAGGTTGATCATGAGTGTTGGAATGTTCCTTGATTTGGATAATGTGGTTGAAAATACATTCGAAAATCCTTTGCAGAAAGAGGAATTATTCGTTCACTCTATTTGTCATTGATGT
This sequence comes from Medicago sativa, assembly GCF_051527215.1. Classification (NCBI taxonomy): domain Eukaryota; kingdom Viridiplantae; phylum Streptophyta; class Magnoliopsida; order Fabales; family Fabaceae; genus Medicago; species Medicago sativa. The sequence continues at coordinate 64,098,553 of NC_140751.1, read as the reverse complement.
TTTTCTTTGTATCTACACATGTTTGTCCTTGATGTTCTTTCTTTGTATCTACACATGATCAGAAGTGGAGAAAATGTATTATATGAGTCTGATAGAGACATCTTCTAAAGACGAAAAATTTGACGTATTTTCTAGAGTCTTCATTCTTTAGAGTTTGATGTCCTTCTGAAGCTACTTCTTTAGAGTATGGAACTACAAAAGTCTGATTCTTCACTTGTCGAGAGTCTGGTGTTCTTCAGAACATCTGCTTCTCTATAGTTTCCAAATCCTCTTCTATACATTTTTCTAAGATCAAAACTTGATTTTATACTATGAATTTTTTTCTATGACTGCACACTTGATCATATATTAGTATCTCAGTTGTTCTTTTAATACCTTGTTATCATCAAAACTTTAAGACATTGAATAAGACTGTTTTGTTTCAACATAAATAACTACGTGCATGTGGAGGCCAATATAGATTCGCTTTGACGTGGTCCCATGATTTGTTAGCATGCCTTTTGTTTGCCACTTCCATCCACGTCCATTTATGTGTCCAAGAGTCAAGAATTCACTCACCCGCAAAACCCGGGGTAATAGTCACTTTGGTCCCTGAAATTGTAATGAGTAGTCAAAATAGTCCTTCAATGTATCAAAACTTTAAAGTAGTCCCAGATTGTGCATTTTGTTAGTCAAAATAGTCCTTAATCTTAAAATATTTCATTAATATTGTCAGATTAGTCCTCCAATATACTTACTTATTGTCATATTAGTCCTTATAAGTACATGTTTATTGTCATTTTAGTCCCTATGAAAAGAGTTATTGTGAACATTGAGAGGTTATTTTAGTTTCAAGGACTATTTTGACTAACAGAATGCACAATCAGGGACTATTTTGAAATTTTGATACAATGAAGGACTAAAATGATTAATCATTACATATTCAGGGACTAAAGTGACTATTACCCCGCAAAACCCATCCCCCTTCCTCCCACTTTGATACCATCCCATCTCATTACTCCATTTTATCTTATTCTTTATTCTTTATATCTTAAGCATATACCCATTTTTGGAAAATTGGTCCTTATAGCATATATACATTCCTGCCGAAAGTTTTATGGAGTATTATTTTTTTAAAGAAAAAAGTATTATTATTATTATTATTATTATTAATATTATTAGTGGAAAGACGAACACTTAAATATACATACGTGTCCATCATTCTGCTCTTTTTATTGCGCTAACTCGTGTAGATAATCAACGATATTTTATATAATTTTTATGTGTAAATTACAAACGATATTCTATATAAAATTTTTGATATGGATTAAAATTATAGGTATATATATTTGTGAATATCGTAGAGGTTCTTAATTTTGATATTTTATATATTTGAAGAAAAAGGTAATAAATACATCTAAAAATTTGTAGAGGTTCTTAATTTCACCTAGAAATTGCAAAGTGTCTTATAACTAGGCACAAAGGGAGTGTGTGTGCGCGTGATGCAATTACATCAATATAAAATTACATCAATATTACGCCGCTCTATGGTGCTTTAATCGATACATATTTTTTAAATTTGATTTGTTGAATGGAATATCAATTATACATTCATGATTTATATATGATCTAGACCTTCAATCCAGTGGTCAAATTTGTAACATGGATGTAAATTTATATCATAGTAAATTGTTCTCTTCTTTTTTATGAAGACAGACGAAATGACAATTTATTAAGTGAAGTTTACCTTTTTAGTGAAGTGGTTTCCTCTAATGAATTCTTGTCTCAATGCTTGTTATAAGCGTCACCAATCCTCTTCGAATAACAATCTCCTTTTTTATCAACCCCAACAATTTGATCCTTTGAAATGTTGAGCCATGATTGAATGATAACTTTATCCTTCTTTGTTGGAATCTTGTTTTCGGCATTTTTACATCCGATGCGGATAAGACTTCTTCACCAAGTTTAATAATTTCCAAGACACGTTGGACATACTTTTGGATGAACTCTTATCTTTGATTTGCCACTATAAAATCTCACAATTTCTCAACATATTCTCATACCCTTTCTGTTCATAATTTTTATTTTTCAACATAGACTCCTTCCCCTTTTCCCAGCTATGGATTTCACTTTTGGTTTATTCGGGTTATGTCTTCACTCCTTTTTTATTTCTTTGTTTATTACAATTTTTGGCTTCATGATTATGAAAACCAAAAGTATGAAACAAACCAAACACAAACTACCTCCTGGTCCAAAACCATGGCCTATAGTAGGTAATCTTCCTGAAATGATTGCAAACAAGCCTGTGTTTCGGTGGATATACAAGATGATGGAAGAATTGAACACTGAAATTGCTTGTATCCGCCTAGGAAATGTACATGTTATCCCTATAACTTCCCCCACTTTTGCTTGTGAAATCTTGAAAAAACAAGATGTTATTTTTGCATCAAGACCTATATCCATGTCCACTAATATTATCTCTGACGGTTATTTGGCGTCTATTGTTGTACCTCTGGGGGAACAATGGAAAAAAATGAGAAAAATAGTTTCTAATGAATTGTTCTCCCGCCAAAGGTATCAATGGCTTCAAGACAAAAGAGATGAAGAAGCTAATAACCTTATGTTTTATGTCTACAACAAATACAAGAAAGGTGATGTTGTGAATGTTAGGATTGCTTCAAGACATTATTGTTGTAATGTGTATAGGAAGTTTTTTTTTAGTAGAAGATACTTTGGAAATGGAATGAAGGATGGAGGGCCTGGTCTTGAGGAATTAGAACATGTGGATGCTGTTTTTGTATTGCTTGAATATCTTTATGCTTTCTCTATTTCGGATTTTATCCCATGCTTGAGGGTTTTTGACTTGGATGGCCATAAGAGCAAGATGAACAAAGCAATGAACATAATGAAGAAGTATCACAATTCCATCATTGAAGAGAGATTCAAACAGTGGAACGATGGAACAAAGGTCATTGAAGAAGACTTGTTAGATGTTCTAATAGCATTGAAAGATGTCAATAATAACCCATTATTGACATTGAGGGAAATCAAAGCACTAGTTACGGTAAGACCTTTCTTAGTTGATTCTTTTTAATATATTTTTCATATTTTTTGAAAAAGTGTTTTTGTAGAAAATGATAACCGAATCTTTATCATAATTATATTTTTTATTTTGATAGTATTATAAAAATATAGATTAATTTAAAAACTTATCTAAAAACATCGGAAATTTTCCTTTAATAGATTTTCCTTTCTTCCATTTCCCTTTTCTCCTACTTTTTACCCGAAGTCCTTCCCTCCTCACTTGAAAATAGTCTTAGAGAACCTTTAAATGAATAAATTAAATAAAATACTAACTGTAAAAATAAGTGTTTCAAAATCACATGATGTTAAGAAATCATTTACTATTATGCAAGACACAAAGTTCAAATTTTTAAAAGGATAAAAAAAAACTTGCATATCTTGTGGGTGTGTATAACATGACTTCACTCATATATGTATATTATTGTACAATATATTATGTACTACATACCAAGACCGTGACTAGTGAAATATATTATTTTTATCAATTTCACAATATATTAAATGCTTCACTCTAAATGAAAAACTTCTTTGTAGGAATTGATTATTGCAGTGGTGGACAATCCATCAAATGCTGTTGAATGGACATTAGCAGAAATGATAAATCGACCTGAATTAATTCAAAAAGCCACAGAAGAATTGGACAATATAGTTGGAAATAATAGGCTGGTCCAAGAATCTGATATTCCTAAACTCAATTTTGTGAAGGCTTGTGCAAAAGAATCTTTTCGTCTCCATCCCACAATGCCCTTCAATCTTCCTCATGTATCTATGGAGGACGCAGTAGTTGGAAATTATTTCATACCTAAGGGTAGCCATGTAATCATTGGAAGAGATGGTCTTGGAAGAAACCCTAAAGTTTGGAATGAACCCTACAAATATATACCAGAACGCCATCTCAAGAATGATGAGTCTGATATAACTTTGACAGAGCCAAATTTGAAATATTTATCGTTTAGTGCGGGAAGACGTGGTTGTCCTGGTGTGATTTTTGGTACTACAATGACTATTATGCATTTAGCTAGATTGCTTCATGGCTTCACTTGGAGTGCACCTCCCAACGTATCAAGGATCAACCTTTCAGAATCCAAAGGTCATTTATTTCTTGCTGAACCACTTATGGCAGTTGCGAAGCCAAGATTAGCAGCAGAGTTGTACAACTTTTGAAGTAAGCGAAGATAAGAAGTCTCAAGTTAACTCTCTTCGATGTCAATTTGAGTGAATTAATTTAGTTTTTTTTTTTTTTTTTTTTTTTTTTTTTTTTTTTTTAAAAAAAGTCATTTGTTTCACTATCACTTGTGAAATATCAAATCCATTTGTTATATTTTTTTTTTTTTTTTTTTTTTACATGTAGTTAATATAGTGTTTTGTTTTTATAGGTAAAATATATAAATAAGTAGGTTTATGACCTTGGTTTGGAACTCCGACATTTGATGCATACGAGAGCTTATATGAAAGAAGCTACTTCCCTTTTTTTTTCCTGCCCTTAGCTTGTAATATTATTATTTTTTCGGTTAAGTAATGGTGTGACTAGAAATTCACATCTTAAGGAGAATAAGTATGGTGTTATAGAATTGAACCACAACCTCTACATATATTATACAATGTCTCTATCAACTGAGTTAAACTCACGAGGACCGCTTGTAATATGTGTATTATATGTGATGTTTAGTTTATTTGGGTACATGCTAGAGTATTTCTTCTTTAAAAAAATATGTTCAGAGCATTTCTTATATTCTCCTTTATTACAATTTGCTTTATATTTTAGGGAAAAAGAAGTCAAATTCTACCAAGGCAATTGGTCATATATATATATATATATATATATATATATATATATATATATATATATATATATATGAATTAAAAATGTTCAATTAAATAATGTCATTGTTTCAAAAAAAAATAAAAATGTCAATAATAAATAAAAACTTAATTATTATTTTTTAAATTAGGTATCTAGCTCAAGAACCGACTAATCGGATGCTTAACCCTATATTTGCCAATTTATCAGCATAAGGTTCTCTTCTCTATAAATATGAGTTACTAAGAAGTTCATAGCCCTATTTAAGTGCAAATAGATTTTTTTTTTTTTGAAGAAAAAGTGCAAATAGTTATAGCAACGATTCTTCAATTGTCAAGGCACCAAAGACCGATGCTTGAAGGGTAAAGACAACTAGTTTAGAGTCTGTCTCAAGCCATAAGCTATTACATCCCTTCATTGATGCAATTCCTTTTGCATTCATTTCATCCATGAGCTCTACATGAAGGGGAGAGCTCAAACCAAGGTTTTATGCAATTAATATTAATAACAATTGTAGTTTTTTTAATCTATTATGTAATTGATATTAATAGATACAATTATTTAGAAATAATTATTAATTTTATTAAAATTAAATCTAACTTGTTTTAAAAAATATATTAGAAATCAAAAAAATAAAATAAATAAAGGGTATCCTGCAACAAAGTGTTGTGAGGTGCCATATGTCAGACAAACAAAAAAACCAGAGGGTACACCTCGCAACTGGGTTTGGCGGAGCAGACTACCCCGCAAGGGGGTGTTGTGGGGTGGCAGGGAGGTGGCAAATAGTAGGGTATATTTGGAAAAAATAATAATTAGTAGGGTAGAATTGGATTGTTTGTTTCAAAATAGGGTAGGAAAAAAAAAATTGTGGTAGGCCCTGGGAAGATTCTGCATTCCCACCCACTGGTTCATTAAACTCATAAAGATATGATCGATAAGCGAGCTAAGGGGCACAACCACCTTGTTGAGCTCCAAACTCACTTCTAAACTCATTTTAATGATTCCCAAAATTTGGAGGCCCTATGCCATGGGTCTGGATGCTCTTGCTTTGGGCCGGCCTTGCTCTCAATCTACCAAAATTGAACCTCCCCCATGGAAATCCTTTTTTGCTAGAACAAAAAAGTTTCGGAGTGAGGTAACACTAGAACCTTTGGAGAAATTAGAAGCAAAAAATAAAACACTATCTTATTGACCTAACTAGACATGCTCTGGCAGCCTACGAAACCACGTCATATGCGACACAATAACTTGAATAGAGAGGAAAATAAGTCCAAAGATCAGAAGTCTGAGAATATTGAACACAACAGTGACAAGAGGAAGGAAAACAACTAATGAAAGCACCATTAAAAGAAAAGGGGGAGTGAAAAAAAAGAATAGAGAGCAAGGTGACCTCGGAGAAATGAGAGGTTTGGCCGTCAATAAAGGTTTCTAGTCACAAAATGACCACTCATGTTCGTTTCAGGGGTTGTTGTTGATTTGGCACACAACAGTGTGGTCAATTTAGAAGGCACATGATAATTTCATTTTTCTCGCAAAAATTATTGTGTGTATTATAGGTTGTCAACGTTGTCAAAAGTATTTCTTAGTAGTAGTTTTTGTGTAAGCACTAGGGTGATCCCATCTCTTTTATATGGCTGGTTTGTCCACCCGATAGATTATATGCTTAGATAGAGAAAAAATTGTACCTACCACTATTTTCATATGTGGATGTAGTACCACTTATACTATATCCTAATTTGTGGAAGTAGTATCACTTATGCTATTTTTCGTAATCAATATTCAATAAAACTCTGGCATTATAAAAAAGTGTCAATGATTTCAAGATGAAAACACGATTAAATAACTCCATATTCTAAATGATGGGTATATTACAAATGGTTTTCACTGGTGGATTTGACAGGAGATCGGGAGGTAGCGATGATGGTATTTTTATATGCAATTTCTACTAAAATATATATTATATTCAAATGGGGGTTCAAGAAATGTTTGACTTTTTGCATGAAATATGATGCATATAGCCATGTAGTAAAGATATGTTGGCTGAATAATAAAATGGTAAGATGATTGTCTAATATATGAACCCTAACTTAAACTTTTGCTTTTAATAAAAAATACGACTTTTGATTAAAAGTCTAGCTAAACTTATCCCTTAAGCACCGTATGACATATAGACATAAGCATCGTACGTAGGCGTTTTATAATGTTGTTAAATAAAAGTTCTAAAAGTGGTCAGCAGTTTTTTCTTTTTGTGCTTTTTTTGAGACTTTTTTTATTTGCGTTGAAAAGGTCAACAATTTATTGTTTCTAAACTTAAAATACAATTTAAAAAAGGAAAATACTATTGTGCACGACATATTTTGTCGTTATATTTGCACGAATTAATATTTTTTTAATCTAAATTGCCCTTTTAATTAATGATGCACTTCTCCTAAAAGAAATCACAAATTACTGATCTTGTGGTGGTGAATAGTACATCTTTAAATCATAAAGTGAGTGTGTTTTGTATTGTCTAATACTACTACTAGTATTTATCTTCTTTTTTGACTAAAGATTTTATTTATTTTATCTTATTTTATTACTATAATGCTTTAGAATTACAAGTGTGTGTAGACCGTTGCTGTGGAGTCTATGGCGTTTTGCATGTATGTTTTCACAATGCAAATTGCATGATTTTCTTTGTTGTGCGAGTCGTGTGGTAAAGGGTGTCGTGCTACATAGCACCGCTCTTTGAAAAATAAAGATCAAAGACGAATAGGAAACTTTGGAAAAAAAAATGCTACTAATATTAGTACATTTATTAACGAACCAAATATCCTAAAAAATATATTAGAACTTATATAGTCGACCTCTTTAAAGCCTAAAAAAATGATTGTTCTAATACAAAGTTCCAAACCAAATTCAAGTGTTTTTTTCCTTATCTGCAAATTAATTTTTGGGTTAAATAAATAATCCCGATAAATATCTATAAATTTGTTTTTGGTCCTTCTAAAATAAAGTTTTATTTTGTAGTCTTTGTAAAATTTTCCGTCAGCATTTTTAGTCTATATAAAAAAATTAATAGCATTTTTAATCCCAATAAAAAATTTCTGCCCGCGTTGTTGTTCCCTCAAAAGCCAAAGGAAAATATTTCAGGGATTAAAAAATGTGATTTTATTTTGTAGGTACTAAAAACAAAATTCATAATATTTATAAAGATTATTTACTAAATTAACCCATAATTTTATTGCAAAGTCTAAACCTACGCACAAGATATGCCTATTGTAGAACAGGAAAGTACATGAACTTTATATACAAGCAAATGGGTAGGTACAAGACTGACAATCACCAAATGCCTAAAGAGGCTCAAGCCTTCTTATTTATATAGCTTCTATTGGGAGAACATATATATTTGTCAAATAAGGTAGAAAATAACCTATATGGCATTTTTATTTCATAGGTGAAACAAATGCTTTATTTTTTGTAGAAACCAAATTAGTCCATCCAAATTGGCACCGAGAAGAATCGAACGTGAGACTTTGAGGAATAACACACTCTCAGTTCCCAAGTCAATACCATCAGACCAACCCAAGTGGATTAACAAAAGCTTTCTTATTTTCACTTAGTTGAGAAGTTATACAATTCTGCTGCTAATCTTGGTTTTGCAACAACCACCAATGGCTCGGCAAGAAACATATCATCTTTAGACTTGACAAGGCTTATGCTTGATGTAGTAGGAGGTATACTCCAAGTGAAGCCATGTAGTAACCTAGCCAATAGTAAAACAGTCATTGTGGTGCCAAGCTTGACACCAGGACAACTACGCATTCCAGTGCTAAAGGATATGAACTTCAACCTTGGCTCTGTCAAAACTATATTGGACTCACCATTCTTGAAATGGCGTTGTGGTTTGAACTTATGTGGTTCATCCCAAACTAATGGATTTCTCCCACTTCTTTTAATCAACACATGGCTACCCTTTGGTATCAAGTAATTTCCAACCATTGTATCATTAAGAGATACATGAGGAATATTGAAAGGAGCCATGGGGTAGAGGCGGAGAGCTTCTCTTGCACATGCCTTCAAGAAGTTGAGATTTGGAATATCTGATTCTTGGACTAATCTATCTTTGCCCACTATTTTCTCCAATTCATTTGTGGCTTGTTGAAATAATTCTGGTTGATTTAACATTTCGGCCAATATCCATTCAACTAGGTTTGATGGATTGTCTATCGTTGCTATCATCAATTCCTACATAAGTTTTATGATGAGTTCAAACGTTCAACGTAAAATTAATGTAAATCAAGATTTATAAATCAAATTTTTAGATCCTTCTATATTTTTTTTTGTGTTTGTTTCAAGTTTACTAAATTTATTCCTAAGAACAACATTCCTTGGAACTTTAAGATGGGAATTTTATTCCAAGGTTTATAGAAAAAAGATGTTTGTTTAACATTATAATATTCTCAGGAACCATAAAAATAGGAAATATAATAGGCAATTACATATGAAATTATTCCCATCTTCATGGGAACTTTATTCCCACCCTTTTCTTTGGGAAAATTTTTCTATTCCCAGGAATGTTTTATATCCAGGAATAAAATTTAGTAAACTTGTAACAAACATAGACATACATATTTCTATCTTTTTATTCCCGGGAATCTACGAATATAACTTGAAACAAACGCACCCAAAGAAACTTTTTATAATATTCTAAACATCCGCTTAAAAACATTACTCCAAAACTAGCATTTAGACGGCCCTCTGTGTCCGTCGGTCGGCTCATCTTATTATGCTAATGCGTAAAAATTACAAGCAATAGTTTTATGAAATTTTGATTAAAATTAATTTTATTTTGATTAAAATTATAAGTATCGATAATGGATATTTTGCAGTTTCATATTGTAGCGAACTATACTTATCTTTTTTCAATGACACCAACAATATAATAAATATAATATCTTTCAAAAAATTATATCAACTATGATATAAATTCTTATATTTTTGAATGACACCAACAAAATAACATTCTCATGGTCAAATTTGCTTTAAAATATACTTGAATAAGGAAAAAAGTTTGTCCAAAATAGTCTACTTTATTTATATATGGTATAGATACACATTAACTTCACAACCTAGACAAAAAATAGATGCAAAATTTTTTGTATAGACGAAAACGTGCAACTTTTTTTATGGGGACGAAAAACGAAATTCAGTAAGTTTTTAGGGACTAAAATTTATTTAACACTTCTTTCTATCTCTATTTTTTGGGGTGCCTAATATGGACCCAGTTCAATAGTGGACCCTCCTGTTTTAGGTAAATCTTAATAAAATATTATTTTTGTTCTCAATTTTTTTTATTATAAATATATTTTTTATTAAAAATGTTAAAGGTCCACTTTTAGACTATTTTTAGAAGTCCACTCACCCTTGTTTTTTTTCCTAGAAATTTTACATTTTCTAGAATGAATAAGTTCATGTAAAGGTAGGAGAAAATAAAAAAAAATAAAAAATAAAAATAAGTGATGTCTTACAATAAGTTGTGCCTTGATTTCCTTCTTTGTCAATACCGGATCATTATTAACATCTTTCAGTGAGATCAGAACATTTAGCAAGTCCTCTTCAACCGTCCTTGATCCATCATTCCACTGCTTGATTCTCTCTTCAATGATAGAATCGTGATACTTGTTCATTATTTTCATTGCGTTTTTTATTTTGCCCTTGTGGCCATCTAAGTCAAACAGCCTCAAGCATGGCATATAATCAGATGCAGAGAAAGCATAAATATACTTGAGCAATGTAAAAGCAGCATCAACATGCTCAACTTCCTCAAGACCAGGCCCTCCATCTTTCATACCCTTTCCAAAGTACCTTGTATTAAAATACAGTTTCCTATACACATTACCACAATAATGTTGTGAAGCAATTCTAACATTCACAGGATCACCATTGTTGCATTTGTTGTACACATAAAACATAAGATTATCGGCTTCTTCATTCCTTTTTTCATGAAGCCATCGATACCTTTGCGGAGACATCAAATCGTTAACAATGATTTTCTTCATCTTTTTCCATTGTTCGCCAAAGGGTGCAATAGCGGAGGTCAAGTAGCCATTGGAGATTATACCACTGGCCATGGTTATTGGTCTTGATGCAAAATCAGCATCATGTTTTCTCAAGAACTCACGAGCAATGATGGGACATGTAACCGGAATAATATGGACATTTCCTAGGAGGATACATGCTATTTCGGTGTTCAAATCTTCCATGATTTTGAATATCCACATAGGTACAGGATTATTTGCAATCATTTCAGGAAGATTACCAACTATAGGCCATGGTTTGGGACCTGGGGGTAATTTCGCTATTTTGGACTTCACACTCATCAAGTGATAATTTACGGTTTTAATAATCAAAAAGCCACAAGTTGCAATAAGGAGTGAAATCCAAAGGGGCTGAAAATATGACCAGAAAAAGGCAAAGGCACTGTAATCCATAGCTTAGAAAATATAATGGATGAAGGTTTAAGGGTTTGGTGAGTACACATTCAGAAATTGAGGCTCTATTTATACTAGTTACTGAACCAAAGTAAACGAATTTACCAAGAAACATCTTCTTTTAGAAAATTGCTGTTGACACATTAGAGAAGGCTGGGACACACATGTAAAATAAGTTTTTGCCCCCTCGGCAGTTAACTGCCGAGGAATTTAAAATCCGGCTGCAGTTAACTGCCGAGGAATTCCTCGGTAGTTAACTGCCGAGGTTTTCTGAACATAAACAGAACAAACAGAAGCAGTTTCCAGTTTCAATATTTTGTTTCAAACACATCCAAATTCTCTCCAAAATCACATTTTCACGAATTGCATGCAAATCATCACCACATTATCACAAGTAAGTACCCTTAATCATTGCAATGTTAATGTTAGTTTGTTAGGTTTATTTTTTTTAAAAATTAGAGTAGTTTGCATGTGGTTAGGTTAATGATGATTTGATGATTAAAATAGACAATTTGATGATTGCATGTGTAGTTTTTGAATTGATAAATGAATGTAGATGTTGCCTATGCTGTTTAAATGGTAATGTGGCTTTGAATGGTTGCAAATGAACACAATTTGAATATGTTTTATACTTTGCACACAAAGTGTTTGATGAAATGCCTCAATGAAAATTATTTTGATTATTTAGTTAGTTTAGGTTATGGAAATGATAGAAGTGATGTTAATTATAGTTTGATTAAGTGTATATTGATTTTTTAGTGTATTTAGGTTATGATGTGAATGATTAAGTGTATAGAAATGATTAAGTTATGATGGAAATGATGGACATAATGATGATTGTATGAATGATTTTATTGTAAGTGTATAGAAATGATTAGTTTAGGTTATTGATTTTATTGTAATGATGATTGTATGAATGATTTTAGGTTATGGAAATGATGTTGATTGTTGTTAATGTTAATGATTAAGTTATGACTAGTGTGTTTAATGTGTTTGATTATGTTATGGAAAATGATGTTAATTTATTAAAAATTTGTGTAGATATGGCCGATCAGGAGCCCATTGATCCATCTAAGATGATTGGTGGTAGGCGTGCTCAGACACAAAGCTACCGGAAGGAGAAGGAGAGGAGAAACGCACATATCCCAAAGAGGGGAAGAGGTCGGGGGGGGGGGGGGGGGGGGGGATGGTTCAGGGACTTCTCAACCTTCTGAGGCTTCTCAGGCACAGGCTGAAGAGTCGCAGGTGGTTGACCCGACCCAGGCGGTGGAGTACCTGAACTATCAGGATCACCATGATGTGACTGATGGTGGGTACGACGAGCCAGAGCAGCCGCATATGCCAGGGGAGCCAGACGATGATGACATTGCTATGGCGGCTACCCCGGAGGTGTTGCCTACGGACGCTCCCTTTCCTGGAGGACCGCAGGACATATCTTTGCTTCACTCTTATGCCAATCATGTGGCATTGCCGCTTTGGTATAATAAGGATGACGTAAGTATTTTTTTTTTTTAAATGTTCTTTCTTTATGTTTAATTACGTGTTTTTTATATGTGTTTTTTTATATGTGTTTTTATATGTGTTTTTTTTATATGGATGACGTAAGTAAAAACAATTATGTGTTCTTTCTTTTAGTTAACTTTTATATATGTTTTTTTTAATTCCTTTCTTTATGTTTAATTATTTTCTTTATTTTTCCTTTCTTGATTTAAATTGTTTTATTTATATGTTTAGATTATATGTTTTATTTATATGTTTTATTGATTTGTTTTATTTATATGTTTAATTTATATGTGACTTTCTTTAAATATGTTTTATTTATATGTGATTTTCTTTAAATTGTTTTATTTATATGTTTTCTTTATATGTTTTATTTATATGTTTTCTTTATATGTGATTTTCTTTATATGTTTTCTTTATTTTTATTTTAGCATTTGTTAAGTTTAATATTTATTAGTTAAATGTTTACATTGTTTAAACTATGTTTATTTTTCTATTTTTTCAGTGCCGCAAGAAGCGTTTTGTAAAACCAATTAATCATGGCCCCAAGATTTTGAGTCTCGGACGTCCAAACCCCAATCAGAGATGGTTTTGGGATCCGCTTATGCAGAGTGGCTTACATGATTTGGTATACTTGGGCTACGCCACTGTGCCTCACGCTTTGCTGATGACTCTATGCGAGAGTTGGCATTCCGAGACCAGCACTTTTCACATGCCTATGGGGGAGATGACTGTGACTTTGGATGATGTCGCATGTCTTATGCATGTCCCGATTGAAGGGCGGATGTTGGGCCACCGGAAGAAGATGCTGAGACATGAGGGAGAGGCACTACTGATGACTCACTTGGGTGCGTCGAGGTCGCAGACAGAGAAAATCTGCAATACTGAGTATGGTGGATACATTAGTTATCCTAAGCTGAGGGAGTTTTATACGACGCACCTTGGTAGAGCCAACCTTTTGGCGGATACACAGGATCCAGAGGAGCTGGAGGAGTTGGAGAGGGTTAGGACTTATTGTGTGAAGTCCTACCTTCTATACTTGGTTGGATGCTTGTTGTTTGGGGATAGAAGCAACAAACGCATCCAGTTGATCTATTTGTCGGCTATGGCGGACGGCTACGCGGGGATGCGTGCTTATTCATGGGGAGGGATGGCACTTGCATACCTGTACGATGAGTTAGCTCAGGCCTGTTTGCCCGGAGACAGGCAGCTTGGGGGAAGCGTGACACTGCTCACTGTAAGTAAAAATTAAATTTAAATTTAATTTTTTTTGTTAACTATTATTATTTTGTTATATTTTGTTATATTTTTTTGTTAATTGTAAATTTTATTTTTTTAGTTAACTTTAATTTATTTATATGTGATTTGTATGGTTTATGCAGGCATGGTTTTTGTCGCATTTCCCTAAGTTTTACACTATTGATCCAAACCCGGACTACATTGAAAATTTACCGGTTGCGGCGAGGTGGACTCTTCAGAAGGGTCATGGAGAGGGGGCCACGTATCGGTCATTGCTTGATCGCATTACGTTTGATGACGTATGTTGAAGGCCGTACGAAGGGCACAGGGAGTTCCAGCCTTTCGAGGAGGTATTTTGGTATTCTGGCTGGATCATGTGCGGCGATCGTAGGGTGTACCGTCACCTGCCGGAGAGGGTATTGAGGCAGTACGGATACGTCCAGTCCGTACCTAGACCTCCGACGGATATTGCAGAGCTGACACCGGCTGAGATTGTGTCTCACGGATTGTGTATTGACACCGGCAGAGGGCTATGTACGATGGTACACGGTTGTGTTTCACCCTCAGATTTTGCCACTTCTCCCGGGAGATGTTCTGAGGCCTCCAAACGAGGAGCAGATCGTTGCAGAGCAGTGGGAGCGGTACGAGGCGAGATGACATGGTTAGCGGCGTTGTTGCCCATGCTGATCAGTTTTTGGGTCAGGAGGTGACGAGCATGACCCCTCAGGAGCTGTATGCGGCCTTGCAGGATGTTAGGCAGCAGATCGCGCCGATCATTACCAGGAGGAGAGCCCAGAGACCGAGGAGGAGGCAGCAGCAGCATCAGCAGGACCAGGACCAGCAGTAGGATTAGGACTGCTAGTATTTTATGTTTAGGATATATTTTTAGGACTTGGTGTTTATTTTCATGACATTTGGCCGTTTTGTTAGTACTTTCAGTACATTTGTTGTTACTTTGTTTCGATGACATTTTTTTATGACTATTGTTCGTTTCCGTATTATATTTTCAATTTCAATTATGTTGCTAATTTTCTTTGATTAGGTTTTATGGTTTGGCATTCAAACAATGTGTTTACAATGTGCAAAAACACATGTAACAGGTTCTGCCTTCAACAGGTTCTGTCATTTTCTGGCTTCAGGACGACTCGGCAGTTAACTGCCGAGGAAATAATGAAACCGGCGGTAGTTAACTGCCGAGGATTTACTCGGTACTAAACTGCCGAGGTTTTCCTCGGTACTTAAGTGCCGAGGTTTTGTTTTATTAATTTTTTTTGAGGGAATGTTTTGTTTTATTTTGTTTAGAATATAATTGTGTTAGAAAATGTTAGGAATTATTTAGAAATTATTTTATGTTATTTGAAATATTGCGATAGAGTGAATTCCAATAAATATTGCGATAGCGTGAATTCGAATAAATATTGCGATAATGTGAATTTCAATAAATATTGCGATAGCATGAATTCAAATAAATATTGCGATAGAGGTTTCGTTACATTACTTAAACTATCATTACATTACATTCGGAAATGTACCTTCCAACTACATTACCTCTGAAATGGGGTAAATTCAAACTTGCCAAACAACAGGACTCAAGCATTTTGCTGGGCATTCATGATTTCCTTTGAAAAGAATAAATTTTTGTCAGGCTTGATTTAGATGATGGTATTCAAGTGCCAACGAAATGAGGTCCATTCCTTGACACTTAATACCATCATCTAAGCAAGCCTAACAAAAATTTAATCTTTTCAAAGGAAAAACATTAATGCCCAGCGAAATGCTTGAGTCCTGGCCGTTTGGCAAGTTTGAATCACCCCATTTCAGAGGTAAGACAATTGTTGTAGTTGGAATGCACCTTACCCTAACTAATGACGATCTTCTGGCGGAATCAAACTGTTGATGATATCTTCAGTTGATCTCAGCAACGTCACCCGCATATTGATCCACTGGAACTTGGTGTGCTCCCAAAACATACTCGTCACGTTTTCGTCATTCTTTAAATCCACCCAAGTGAATGATACGCTCCCCTCGTCGAGCTTTGGACGTTTATACCGAACATTTTGCACCCTTCTTGTGTCTCTTGGGTTGACTCCTTGGTTGAATTCATTCAGTTGATCCTTGAGATCTCTTAACGTTACATCAAGGCACTGAACCTTCAACCTCTGAGGTTCTCCGCCGTTGAATGTTGCATGAACGTCGATCCATCCGGCCATTGTTTCAAATCTACACACATAGAAATTTAAAAGAATCAATGAAAAACTCATTCAAACATTTCATCAAACACTTAATGTGCAAATTATACATAGACTCTAAAATTCATAAAAATAACCCTAAAATGTAATTGTCTAAAAAAAAAAATTAGCGTAAAATATAGCAAAATTATTCAAATTATATTTACTCTTAAAATAAATCATATAGTCTTACTAAAATAAAATAAAAAATATAAAACACCAAATAAAAAAATAACCCTAAAATTTTTAAATTATAACATAATCATCATGCAAACATTTTAACAAAATTAATCAACTAACATCTAATCTAAAAATGATTTATAACATGTAAATCTAATTAAAAACTAAAATAAAAAATTAATTTAAAACACCAAATTAAAATATAACCAATAAACTTTAAACTATAACATAAACATCATACAAACATTTTACTCTAAAAATGAATTATACTATGTAAATCTACTCAAAAACTAAAATAAAATAAATCTACTCAAAAACTAAAAAATAAAAACATTTATAACAACTAAAATTTAAGTTAATAGCATTATAATTACTTTCTTGTGATTTTGTTGAATAAATTTGGTTGGATTTGGTTGGATTTTTTTAGAGAGATTTGTGAGAGAGATTTGAGAAAAAAAATTTGAAGTTGTGAAGAATAATGGAGATGAGAGAGCTTCTGCCAGACTTGTAGCAGAAGATCCTCGGCAGTTAACTACCGAGGAATTCCTCGGCAGTTAACTGCAGCCGGATTTTAAATTCCTCGGCAGTTAACTGCCGAGGGGGCAAAAACGTATTTTACATGTGTGTCCCAGCCTTCTCTAATGTGTCAAGAGCAATTTTCCTTCTTTTATTTATACAAGTTGGTAAACCAAAGTAAACGAATTCACCAATAAAATACTGCATCGATTAATTATGTTACATCCATTTTTTTTCTTTTCACACGACATCTTGTTTTTATTTCTATATAAGGTTTTTTTTGTTGACAGAAGAGGAATAAAATACTTTTTTATGGTCACAAAATTAACTCACTTTATTCATCAAAGTAATATTAGAGATATATAGTTTAGTTACCACTAGTATTAGTCCCATTAGTATATATAGTTGTAACCTCCCCATAAGTGGGATAACTTTCTCATATTGTGATATTCAATTTCCATCAATACGAAGAACTCTGAGCTATTTCTCTCATTCCTTCCATGGATGTCATGTTTCCTAACATGGTATCAGAGCAAATTTGGTATCCTCCTTGAAGGATTTTTCCGCTGCATTTTCTCGAGAAAATCCAATTTTCTCATCATCACTTTGTTTCTTTCCTACTTCTTGTTCTTTTTCTCTCTGTTCACCTTTCCTTTCCCGAGAAAATTTCTTCAAATCGCTTCAATTTTCTTTGTTTTCATTTGTGATTTGTTCAATCGATTTGTTCGATTCACATCTCAATTTCATCAGATTCTCGTCCGAATTTGGTTTTATATTGTTCTCATCAATTTTTTCCCAAATCCTAGTGTTCTGCGATTTCGTGTTCTTTCTTTCCAGAACATTGATTCCTCTTCTTTCTGTTTGATTTCCGGTTCAGTTTCTTGATCAATTCGAATTTATTGTTTGAATTCTTGATTGATCAAAATTTCTGATCTATGACTCATTCGATTGTTTCTTGAGTCTGTTACTGTTCTTGCACTTTTAATTATGATTTTGTGTTCAATTGCAATTTTGTTGTCGCAACTTTCTTCAAATCTCAGGGTTTACAATTCTGTCTTCATTGTGATTTTATTCCTGATTGTTTTTAATCCCAAATCCTAGGGTTTTGAAATCGATTTTCTTCCTGCGATCCATTCCTTTTGTATCAGATTCTTTGAAGGAAAGGTTCTTTGACTCTGCTTTGCGATCCTTCTTTCATCGCCCACTTTTGTTTCCGATCCATTTTCGGTGTGCCTTGAGTTTTGTGTTGCGATTTGGCTCTTGCTACTATTGTGCTCACAAGGTGTTTGTGGAAAGTCCTCACTGAAAATAAATTGGTGTTGCATTCCGTTTTCCAGCAATGGTTATTGGTGCATTGGTTACTAGTTGTTGGGTTTGGTCTGTAATTACTCTCGACATTATTCCTGGTTATTGATGCTTGATGCTTGCTGCTACAGTTTCTATATTTGTTGATATCTGCTATTGGCTAAAATTGTTTGGTATTTTCTCTTCATGCCTCTTATTGTCACGTGTTTCTTTGAGGTATAATTGCTCATACATCATGGTATAATTGTGTGGGAACTGCTAGCTATTGGATTTACTCTCTTGAAATATTTTTTGGTTATTACAATTGAGCATGAAGCACATTTTGAGTGGCTGAAGAAGGCAAGGATGGAGATGTGCTATCTTGAAGAGTTTGTGTACTGCATTTGAATACCATACTTGCTTCCCTTCTTTTATGAGCTCCACATGGAACCTTCATGTCATTGAGTTTGTCCACTCAATGAAGCTTCCTTACTTGCTGTTCTGTTTGGAGGATTCAAATCCCTACCATCATGTTCTTTGGTGATTTGGACCATTATTGACAGCCATTGATTCTTAGTGGATTGGTTTTCTTTTTTTTGAAAGTACAAGGCTCATTGTTATGCTTCATTGTTGGAAGCATTGGTTTTGGCCTCTTTTTGAGTGCATCCACATGGATTGATTTTCTATGGTTTGAAGACACATTTCATGAGTACGCATCTCCATTGGCTCATTGTTATTTTGTTGTTGTTGACATGCCTTGTGGTTTCTCGGTTGCATTTGCTTATTTTGTCTCGGCTCGGCACAGGAGGGCATCACTTTTATCTTTGGAAGCTTGGTCTTGTTGCTTCATGGTACTTTTGGTGTGAAGTTTGTTCAACATATGACCTCCTTCCATTGTTGACTATGGCTCTTCCTTGCATTTGATTCTTTTCTTGTCTCGGCTCGGCATTGGAGGGCATCACTTTTTTATCTTTTAAACCTTGGTCTTGTATATGACCTCCTTCCATTGTAGACTATGGCCCTTCCTTGCACTTCTTTTCTTATCTTGTTCTTCTATCTTGAGTGATTGAACACTCTTGATGGTTAAGCGTTGTGCCTTTTAAGGCTTTGTTGATATTGGCTTTTACAGGATGGTGGTTAAGCGTTGCTTTGATGCTTCTTCCTTCAATTGGTTCAACCTTGAGTTGTGGTTGCTTCTTGTTGGATAAGCACTTGTTTGATGTCTTTGGTTTTTAGCTGATGTGTTTCCGGCATCTTTCCTTGTATTTTCATTTGCTTGATGCATTTCCTTGTATTTTCTCATTTCAAGTTGGAAGTGTTTTGAACACCTTCCAACTTGAGGGGGACTATTAGAGATATATAGTTTAGTTACCACTAGTATTAGTCCCATTAGTATATATAGTTGTAACCTCCCCATAAGTGGGATAACTTTCTCATATTGTGATATTCAATTTCCATCAATACAAAGAACTTTGAGCTATTTCTCTCATTCCTTCCATGGATGCCATGTTTCCTAACAGTAATCATAATACAAGATAAAATATAACCAAACACTTAGCCACTAACATATGACAATGCCGCTCAAGCTAGTAAGTGAGCTACAATGTTGGTTTGCCTCCTAATAAAACTTATCCTATAGTTTGGGAAAGATTGAATAATAGGTTTACAAGCATGGAATAAAGCGTTAAATTCATACCTATATCTTTCTCTCCCTACCATGTCATCCAAGACTAGCTTCCAATCTAGTTCTATAGACACTAGAGTGTTAGAACATGTGTGGAGTCTGCTGCAATAACTTGACCAAGAAGACAATAAAGATGAATATGATGAAGTGTGCACATAAACTCCAAAGCGTATGTGGGAAACACTAACCTTTAGGTTATTCGATTCGCCCCCACCAGTTATGCCAACCGGATGCAAAAGGGTTATACCGGCGATTCCCCTTCAGGATACGATGGAATCCTTGACGTGACTTGCACATTCACACCAAGCGTATTGACAATGGTAGTTTACAGAAGAAAAAAAGTTTTGTCAATTTATCTCGTGCACTAGAGAAAAGAAAGAATAATTTAGTATAATTTTCATCAGAATTTAGACTCACAACAAATCTGATTTTCTGTCTATATTTCTCTGTATTTTTCTACATCTAAAGTGTCTCTATTTATAGAGAAACTTATGTCCTTTAATGAAGGGGAAACAACCCTTTGAAAGATTTTGTTCATGAATGGTTACATTACTTCAATTGTAATGCATTACACCTTTTCTCTAAAAGGTCTCTTTTAACCATTGCAACTTTTCAAATATATTTTGGAAATTTCTCTCACAATCCCCCCACCATTATTCCGTAAATATCATGGTTTCAGATAAAGGTATCTCACGATTTGAACCTTTACTTAGTCAGTTAAATTTTCACTCATCCCCAAATATATAGTATGATAGGCAAGCTTTGAACCAACTATTAATCAGAACAAATGAATGTGCATAACTCACACATGAAATCTCGGTACCACCGATCGAATTGTAGAAATGACGTGTTTGTTAAGGCTTTATGTCTGTGTATCCTTTTCATGTGAATTTAAGAGTCAAGCCCTTGAACTCAATGAAACGGCTCCACTTCATTCTCATATAGGTAGACTATATCAGAAATGCCCCATAAGTATGCATTCCAACAAATATATGTTATATGTCCATTAACAGGAAAAACATCACCCTACCCCTTTTCTTCTTATGGTCCAAGTACTTTTACCCTTTGGGATGTATCTATCGTCAAATACTTCAATCACTCTAGCTAATAGTGTACTTTCAACATTGACCCAAGACTTGATGCTATTCAAGTGTGGGTTGAGTTTCTACCATTTGTGATCAATTAGATTTGGACTTGTACCACATCCCTAATGATGTCTTCAATGTCATCAACATCATATCCTTGTCAATCATTTTGTCAAATAATTGCAAGCTTCTCTTTTAAATTTTATCAACTTTAAATATTCAATTCTTCACATAGATTTTTGAATTCTCATAGCTATGTCTTTGGATCAACTTATATACTCTTGATAGTATTCATCCACTATCATCAAACCATGACACTTATGTCAATTGAGTATATTGTAATAATATATGCATAAACTTTTATGTTATTACACATTTGCTATTAAAATATTTAACATGCATTTGAATTTGAACTTCAAATTTTCTTTTATATCGGGTCAAATATATCATATATTGAATGCATTAAACATACATAGCAAACTAAAACATTATCATAAAATAATGTCATAACCAATTTTAACTTCATAAGGTGAGTTTAAACATGCAAGTTATATACTTCAAATAAAATTAAATATAACACAAACATTTTGATCTTAGTTATCATATAACTAATGCATGTATCATAAATTTATTTTGTTTCAAGTTTCATGTTAAAAAATGTTCATTGGTAAATCCAAGTAAATATCACAATAGAAAATAAATAATAATTCAAAATTATTAACATTTTCTATAGCTTTTCAAGTGATCAAGTTTTGCTTTCAAAAGTTTAACGTTAAAACAATTTGTTTAACGGAAGCGTGAAGCTATTGCTCTTTAAATCTTAAACAAAGAATATCATAATCTCATCATGTCTAAATCACAAGAAGGGGTTTATCTCATGATGAGCTTAACCACGAAGATGAAAATGAAATCAAACATAAATGAAAACGTGAAGGAAAAAAAGAAGTTAAATTAATAGATAAAATAAAGTTATAAACGGATTACACTCCAACAAGGAAAGAGTTAAGCTTGAAGCATCAACATAGTAATCCTAAGCATAGTAGTCAATCCCGGATAGCAGTGCGTAGCATCCGGCCCCAAAATTGGGATAACGTATATCAGCATGACAAATAGCGGTCACCAATATTTGACTATTTATTGGTTAAATTAAATGAATAATACTTAATACGATAAAGTATAAACAAATTTTTCAAATCTCATGAAACATTCATAAATCAAAACACTAAAAAACAAAAGACAGAGGAACAAATAAGAATGTTCTTAAGACCATAGTCCCTTTTCATAATACTAATATGTTAGTGTTTGCTAAATCCCTAAAGTGTCCTAAAAAAGGTTTTAAAAATAGGATCAATTTGGAAAAGATAGGAAGAAAAAAAGGAAAAGATAGGAAGAAAAAAAGAACAAAGAAAGAGAAAATAGATCCCCAAACCATTTTTTCCAGTTGGAAGATAGAAAAGTGTTTGCTAAATCCCTAATGTGTTTACTTAATCCCTAAAGTTTCCCTTTTCACAAGAGAAACTACAAAACAAAGGAAAAGATAGGAAGAAAAAAAGAACAAAGAAAGAGAAAATAGATCCCCAAACCATTTTTTCCAGTTGGAAGATAGAAAAGTGTGTTTCGCGGGGTAGGTGAGAAGAGTGAAAGAGTTGAAAAATGTTAGTGTTTGCTAAATCCCTAAAGTGTCCTAAAAAAAGGTTTTAAAAATAGGATCAATTTGGAAATTTCCTACTAAAATCAGATAGCGGTTTAAGCGGCCGCAATCTACTCCGCTGCTATAGCAGATGAAGCGGTCACTATTTGATTTCGCACCGCTACAACGATTACCATAGCAGTTCGTAGCCGATACACCATGCACGATCGCTATAACGCCTCTGTCAGCCCCTATTAACTACTATGATCCCTAACTCTAAATCACTAAGAACTAGCATTCATGCTCATCTATGTGGAAGATGAGATGGAGTGAGAGCTCTAGTGGTTTCTAACCCTAGCTGAAACTTGGCCTCTAATTTCAAACCACTTTTTGTTTTTTAATTCTCAAAACCGATTTTTAAAATAAAAAAAAAATCCGAAACTGTTGTTTCAAAAGTGATTAATCAAATAAGTTTTTTGTTTTTAATTTTTAAAAACTGAAAACCCAATTTTAAAAACTAAATGAAACAGGCTCTTAATCGTTTAATTTTTTTTTTATGTAATAGTAGTTTAATTATGTTCCCCTTGGATTAAGAAGGATAAACTCATGACCCATAATAAAAATGAATAACTTCTGACCAGGGCCGATCCTTGGGGTGTGCAAAGAGCTCAACCGAACTGGGCCTCCCAAAGTAATTGGCCTCGAGAAAAAAATTATTGCTCAATATTTCCACGCCCCCCCCCCCCCCCCCCCCCCCCCCACTCAAAAAAGAAAAATAATCATGTTTCATGTTTCAATTTCTAAGTAAAAAATCATGTTCCATGTTTCTATTTCTAATTTTAAAAACACGTCTTTACTAAAAATAATTGCTAATTTTGATTTCAGTGGCTAATAATCATTATACAAGTGTTATTTTAAATTTAAATAGAAGATTAATCTTTTAAAAAAATTGTGCGTTTTTTTTTTACTCGGGACCTATTTTTACTATGAGAACCAAGCCTCCAGTTTCATAGGGACGGCCCTTCTGCCGACCAATCATCATGACGACATTCACCTTCATTATTGATTAGTTAATACTATGGCCCCTGTATATATAGTTTGATGTCTCTACCAATGGAGTTATTTAGTTAATACTATGGCCCCTGTATATATAGTTTGATGTCTCTACCAATGGAGTTATAATTTCTCTATGAATTGAGTTATGCATATCGGAACAATTAATATACTTATTTATCAATTATATTGGAGGATCCCTAAAAAATAATTATATCGAAGGAATCTATTTAATTTATAAGAAAGGTTCCTTTCAATAAAAAATGGAAAGGTTTTTATTTTTTCTACTAAAAAAGGAAAGGATGTTGACGACTAAAATATGGTAGTTACGTGACTTATATTTCTGGTTGCATCATGATACAGTGGACATAAAATGTGAACGTAAATATATGGTTCAAAATGCTGTATGTTTGGGTCACTATACCCTACAATGTATTATAAGAAAGTTTTGGTTGCCATAAAAAATAAAAAAATAATGTTTTGGAAACAAATAGGAAAAAAGGGGGGAATGACTTATAATTTTCCACATGTCAAGTTAAAATAATCCGAACCTGAGGCATGTCCAGTCCTATTCTTTATCTTCTCCAGTTTTATGGTCAACCATACTTAATTCATCCATGTAGATTAAACCAATCTCACTGCTACCTAGGTTTTGCAGAGCAGCAACAAGAATTTTTAATATTTTTAATATTAGGCATGTTCGATTGAAGGTTCAACAAATCAGACTACTGTTCTCGTGAGCTTAGCTCAGTTGATTGGACAATGCATAAAAATATGGAAGGTCCGAGGTTCAAACCACGGCCACTACCAAAAAAAAAAAAACAAATCAGACTACACATAAACAACTTATAAGTAAAATTGTTGGAACACTAGTTAATTCTAGTGAAGAAAATTGGAAAGAAAAACACTATGAAAGAACTAGTGTGTGGGTGTGACTTAAAAATGTCCCACATTGGAGGGTCACCCTAACTAGTAAGTGTTTATATATGGGCTAAGTGACCTCCAAGGGTGTGCCCTTGGGGTACCCAATTTTGTGAACGGGTGAACGCTTACAAAATATATATATCGGATAAAAAAAAAATGATATATATTTTTTGTCACTTGAAAATGTTAAATTAATTAATTTAATCATTATCCGTAAGCGCTACGCGTAACAAATAAATTTGTTACGATCCATAACGCGTATCCAGAAACTTCCGGATATATCCAATTAAGAAACAAAACATGTTTGCTTAAGGATTAAGCAGACTTAATCCCCAAGTCACTCGTTTTTTGTTACAAACTCTCCCTATAAAAGGAGAAGTTCGCCCCACTCATTCTTCACACCGAAAAGAATTTCATTGAGTTGTCGGGAATTCTTTTCTTCTCTTCTCCCTCCGATTTGTGTTAACAAGTTTCTTCTGCTTCTACTCCTTTTTGTCCCTTTCGGTTTCAAATAGAGCGGTTACGTACCGTATCGAGTGGCTTCGATCAATCGATTGAACCATATTTTAAGAATGTTCTTAAGACCATAGTCCCTTTTTCGGTTTAATGTCCCTTCGAAATTAAGAGTGGTCTTAAGTTCATAGTCCCTTCGATAATATATGTCCATTCGGAATATAGAGTACTATTAAGATCATAGTCCTTTTTCATAATACTAATATCCCGTCGGAATTAAGAATGATCTTAACAGTATATAAATTATTTCAAAAAATTTCTATTTAATGAGAAATGGTGGTATCACCATATTTGAGTGGTCGTAGTGCCATATTGATGTTTTGGAGAAGTTAAAGTTAGAATGGTGGTAACACCATATTTGAGTGGTCTCAGCACCATAATAGAATGGTACTAATACCATATTAATTTGAGTGGTTTCAATATTAAAGAGTGGTCTTAGAACCATATTTGAGGGTGTAATTCTCGAACGATTTTCTACAGTGCAGTAGTTAATCGAACAGTTGTAGCTGGACTTGTTTTTATCCTGGAGGCGGCGTGGTTGATAGTCTACCTTGCACAACTTTGGGTAGTGCCACGAAACATCTTAAAAGAGCGACCTGGTCGTGACTCAACCTAGTAACAACTTCGCTAGATAACAGAATTTGGAAATCCAAATTTAACAGTTTGGAAATCCAAAAACAACAATTTTAAGACGTTTCGATCTGCTATGTCTACTGAAGAAGTTACTTATTGATGTTAAGTTGTCCCTAAATACATTAAGGATAAATCAAGCTATAGATTTACATCTTGTGACTAAAATGATGAAGTGGTTGTTGTTTCAATCAACAACGCTAAAAATTTATTTGATGAAAACAATAATTTGTTACAAAACAAATTATTAGTTACAGAACCAAACAAGTTTTGATTGTTACAAAACATGAGAAAAACGTTTGGAGCTCATAATGCGAGCGTCGCGTATTTTTTGTTACAAAATAGTAACAAGATAAAATAATTTAGTTCCATTTGTTACAAAATAGTAACAAAGAATGGAAAATGATAAAGTTTTGTTTTATATAAAACTTAATGTCCCTTACGTGTTATTTTAAAACAATAACAAGAATTGCCATAAAATGGCATACTGGATGTATAGACATGTTGGATGCTCTAAATATTAGAAAGAATCTGAATTTCAGATTTTATTGAATAAGACTGAGTTGACTCAGACTTAAAGAGAGACTTGTGTATCATGCACTCTTGTGGGAAAAGGTTGTGCCTTTGATGACATGTTCAAAATTAAATTCCCTTTCTATATAAGTTGGGTAATTTTAATATTTGACATATCAAAATTGATCATGAACAAGAGTTTAATTTTTGAGTAACTTGGACTTAATTCCAACGTTATATAACTAGCCAATTTTATTTGTTGCAGTCAAGATATATGAACCAAAAAGTTCATATAAATCAGAATTTAGAGAATTTGAATCTCTAAACATAATAAATTATGATATGTGTTAAATTGATGACACATAAATTAGAAATGATAAAATGATATTTTTATCATATTTATTGATGACTGTGAACTTTGGAAAAATAAAATTGATATGCTTGAATGTTCAATTTTTTATAACGAAAATTGAAATTTATAGAGTACCCAAGTCTAAGAACAAAAATTCTAATTAAGAAATTTATGAAGAAAAGACAATCCAACTTGTCTTATTTTTGAACTTGGGATTGTCTGGACTATATTTAGATCCTGGACCCCAAGAGAGTTGAACTCACTAGTAGAGCCTATGAATATGTATTCATCGGGTATGTGATAAATAACGAAACATATAGGTTTTATGACCTAAATGTTAAAGTGATCATATAATTTAAAAGATGTCGAATTCTATGTCAATATTTACCCCTTTAACTAAAGAATAGTGGGGGCACTAGTGGGGGCTCTAATGAGAGCACGACATTAGTGGGGGCAAAATAAATTCCCTTCTAAAAATTAAGAACTAGTGGGGGCACTATATCTAATCACATTCATTAGAAATAGTTATGAAAACATCATACGAGACGTTATAGAACCTCAAGGAGGTAAGAAAGCTAAAATTGCTAAAGAGTATGAACTTGGTTTATACATTGGAAGAAGATTCATTAAGCCTTAAAGAAGTTATATCCTCATTGAATGCTGAATTATGGCAAAAAGCAATAAACGATGAAATGAATTTTCTAGAGTCTAACAAAACATGACACTTGGTTGACTTGTCTCATAGTTGCAAAACCAATCGGTTGTATTTGGATTTTGGAAAAAGGAAATAAAACCTGATGGTACGGTTGATGAATACAAGGCTTTCCTTGTAGTCAAAGGTTTTAGACAAAGAAAAAAATATAGACTTCTTCGACATTCATTCACCAGTCACGAAAATCATATCCATAAGAGTACTAGTCCCTTTAGCCGCCGTTCATAACTCGATAGTACTCCAAATGGATGTGAAAGTTGCCTCGTTTTATGTTAAACTAGAAGAAGAAATCTATATGAAACAACCTGAAAGTTTTGCGATTCATGGACAAGAAAACATGGTCTGTAAGTTAGATAATTATTTGTATGGTCTAAAGTAAACTCCTGAGGAATGGCATGAAAAATTTGACATTCTAATGTTATCGAATGAGTATAAAGTGAATGAAAGTGACAAATGATATTTGCACGATCATATGTCTCTATGAAGACGACTTGCTCATATTTGATTTAAAGATTCATGTTATGAATTATGTGAAATCATTGTTTATCAACAACATTGATAAGAAAGACCTAGACAAAAAAAAAATAAAATTTGAAGTAATTCTTGGTTTCAAGATTACTAGATCAGAAAAGATAACTTTTTTGATAAATCTCACAAACTTGAGAAGATCTTAAGGAAATGTAATTATTTCACCGTAAACTTGCAATCCTATATTATGATCCAAGTGTAAGAACACTTGAGATGGAGTTAGAAAAACAGAATATACGAGCATCATTGGCAGCACTTAGGTATGCCACTGAATGTATTAGATCCGACATTGTCGATGTCGTGAAACTCTTGTGCAAGTTTACTAGTAGACGGATGAGAAGCATTGACATGCTATAGAAAGAGTCATGAGGTGCCTTAAGACGACTATGACTCTAAGATTACTTCACTAGGAGTAACCTATTGTACTTAAATGGTACAAGATATAAAATAGAACATCTTTCAGATGAATATTTAGCGACTAGTGTTTGCACATTAAGCATCACTAGAGGAGTTGTTTGTTAAAACAAATGATATTGACTCAGTCCACTATGGAATGAATCTGAGATGAGAACACTAGAGAAAACTAGTGAAGAAGCAAGTTGGCTAAGATCCTTGCTAGCAGAAATCCCTTTATGGGAGCAACCGTTACCGGCTGTGTTAATTCATTGCGATAGTACCGTGGCTATTGCAAAGATTAAGAATCGTTATTACAATGGTAAGAGACGACAGATAAGGCGAAAACATAGCACGATTAAAGAGTGTATCTCTAATGGAGCGGTTATAGTTGATTTTGTACGTACGAATGAAAACTTAGTTGATCCTTTGACGAAAGGACTTAATAGAGAGAAAGTCCAAGAAACATCCAGTACGATGGGACTAATGTCTATAGCCCACTGAATGATGGTAACCCGACCTATATGACTGGAGATCCCAAGACTTAGGTTCAATGGGTAAAAACAAGTCATGAAGTGGTAGAACATGCTATGAGAGAAAAAATATAGAAAGCATGATCCTGCAGCGAAAGAAGGATGAGGTAATAGTAACTCTTAATGAGATCTATACTCTATGTTGAGTGGGGTACACAACTACAGGAGTACCCTTAATAGACTCACCTATACGAATGTGGAACTTAGGCCGGTCCTATGGAATTTTGAGGCAGAATTCCTAGAGCATTCGTTAAAACCGGGATACACGTGCATGGCCCTAAAACGCACGGGCTTTTAGGATACACCTATGAAAAGGTTTGTGTGTGGATTCTATGTCTGACATAGAGTTCAATGCTATAAGAAACTCTTGTTAAATCAGAATACCTTCCACTATGCAAAGGTTCAAGTTGTTGGCGACACCTTTGTAAATTAGCAAATCTTATTGAAAAGTTTACGAAACCATTTTGAAGCTAAGTGGGGGATTGTTGGAACACTAGTTAATTCTAGTGAAGAAAATTGGAAAGAAAAACACTATGAAAGAACTAGTGTGTGGGTGTGACTTAAAAATGTCTCACATTGGAGGGTCACCCTAACTAGTAAGTGTTTATATATGGGCTAAGTGACCTCCAAGGGTGTGCCCTTGGGGTACCCAATTTTGTGAACGGGTGAACGCTTACAAAATATATATATCGGATAAAAAAAAATTATATATATTTTTTGTCACTTGAAAATGTTAAATTAATTAATTTAATCATTATCCGTAAGCGCTACGCGTAACAAATAAATTTGTTACGATCCATAACGCGTATCCAGAAACTTCCGGATATATCCAATTAAGAAACAAAACATGTTTGCTTAAGGATTAAGCAGACTTAATCCCCAAGTCACTCGTTTTTTGTTACAAACTCTCCCTATAAAAGGAGAAGTTCGCCCCACTCATTCTTCACACCGAAAAGAATTTCATTGAGTTGTCGGGAATTCTTTTCTTCTCTTCTCCCTCCGACTTGTGTTAACAAGTTTCTTCTGCTTCTACTCCTTTTTGTCCCTTTCGGTTTCAAATAGAGCGGTTACGTACCGTATCGAGTGGCTTCGATCAATCGATTGAACCATATTTTAAGAATGTTCTTAAGACCATAGTCCCTTTTTCGGTTTAATGTCCCTTCGAAATTAAGAGTGGTCTTAAGTTCATAATCCCTTCGATAATATATGTCCATTCGGAATATAGAGTACTATTAAGATCATAGTCCTTTTTCATAATACTAATATCCCGTCGGAATTAAGAATGATCTTAACAGTATATAAATTATTTCAAAAATTTTCTATTTAATGAGAAATGGTGGTATCACCATATTTGAGTGGTCGTAGTGCCATATTGATGTTTTGGAGAAGTTAAAGTTAGAATGGTGGTAACACCATATTTGAGTGGTCTCAGCACCATAATAGAATGGTACTAATACCATATTAATTTGAGTGGTTTCAATATTAAAGAGTGGTCTTAGAACCATATTTGAGGGTGTAATTCTCGAACGATTTTCTACAGTGCAGTAGTTAATCGAACAGTTGTAGCTGGACTTGTTTTTATCCTGGAGGCGGCGTGGTTGATAGTCTACCTTGCACAAGTTTGGGTAGTGCCACGAAACGTCTTAAAAGAGCGACCTGGTCGTGACTCAACCTAGTAACAACTTCGCTAGATAACAGAATTTGGAAATCCAAATTTAACAGTTTGGAAATCCAAAAACAACAATTTTAAGACGTTTCGATCTGCTATGTCTACTGAAGAAGTTACTTATTGATGTTAAGTTGTCCCTAAATACATTAAGGATAAATCAAGCTATAGATTTACATCTTTTGACTAAAATGATGAAGTGGTTGTTGTTTCAATCAACAACGCTAAAAATTTATTTGATGAAAACAATAATTTGTTACAAAACAAATTATTAGTTACAGAACCAAACAAGTTTTGATTGTTACAAAACATGAGAAAAACGTTTGGAGCTCATAATGCGAGCGTCGCGTATTTTTTGTTACAAAATAGTAACAAGATAAAATAATTTAGTTCCATTTGTTACAAAATAGTAACAAAGAATGGAAAATGATAAAGTTTTGTTTTATATAAAACTTAATGTCCCTTACGTGTTATTTTAAAACAATAACAAGAATTGCCATAAAATGGCATACTGGATGTATAGACATGTTGGATGCTCTAAATATTAGAAAGAATCTGAATTTCAGATTTTATTGAATAAGACTGAGTTGACTCAGACTTAAAGAGAGACTTGTGTATCATGCACTCTTGTGGGAAAAGGTTGTGCCTTTGATGACATGTTCAAAATTAAATTCCCTTTCTATATAAGTTGGGTAATTTTAATATTTGACATATCAAAATTGATCATGAACAAGAGTTTAATTTTTGAGTAACTTGGACTTAATTCCAACGTTATATAATTAGACAATTTTATTTGTTGCAGTCAAGATATATGAACCAAAAAGTTCATATAAATCAGAATTTAGAGAATTTGAATCTCTAAACATAATAAATTATGATATGTGTTAAATTGATGACACATAAATTAGAAATGATAAAATGATATTTTTATCATATTTATTGATGACTGTGAACTTTGGAAAAATAAAATTGATATGCTTGAATGTTCAATTTTTTATAACGAAAATTGAAATTTATAGAGTACCCAAGTCTAAGAACAAAAATTCTAATTAAGAAATTTATGAAGAAAAGACAATCCAACTTGTCTTATTTTTGAACTTGGGATTGTCTGGACTATATTTAGATCCTGGACCCCAAGAGAGTTGAACTCACTAGTAGAGCCTATGAATATGTATTCATCGGGTATGTGATAAATAACGAAACATATAGGTTTTATGACCTAAATGTTAAAGTGATCATATAATTTAAAAGATGTCGAATTCTATGTCAATATTTACCCCTTTAACTAAAGAATAGTGGGGGCACTAGTGGGGGCTCTAATGAGAGCACGACATTAGTGGGGGCAAAATAAATTCCCTTCTAAAAATTAAGAACTAGTGGGGGCACTATATCTAATCACATTCATTAGAAATAGTTATGAAAACATCATACGAGACGTTATAGAACCTCAAGGAGGTAAGAAAGCTAAAATTGCTAAAGAGTATGAACTTGGTTTATACATTGGAAGAAGATTCATTAAGCCTTAAAGAAGTTATATCCTCATTGAATGCTGAATTATGGCAAAAAGCAATAAACGATGAAATGAATTTTCTAGAGTCTAACAAAACATGACACTTGGTTGACTTGTCTCATAGTTGCAAAACCAATCGGTTGTATTTGGATTTTGGAAAAAGGAACTAAAACCTGATGGTACGGTTGATGAATACAAGGCTTTCCTTGTAGTCAAAGGTTTTAGACAACGAAAAAAATATATACTTCTTCGACATTCATTCACCAGTCACGAAAATCATATCCATAAGAGTACTAGTCCCTTTAGCCGCCGTTCATAACTCGATAG
The DNA here is from genome assembly GCF_051527215.1 of Medicago sativa. NCBI lineage: Eukaryota > Viridiplantae > Streptophyta > Magnoliopsida > Fabales > Fabaceae > Medicago > Medicago sativa. The sequence goes on along the minus strand of NC_140751.1, from coordinate 64,066,216 downwards.
TACTCCAAATGGATGTGAAAGTTGCCTCGTTTTATGTTAAACTAGAAGAAGAAATCTATATGAAACAACCTGAAAGTTTTGCGATTCATGGACAAGAAAACATGGTCTGTGAGTTAGATAATTATTTGTATGGTCTAAAGTAAACTCCTGAGGAATGGCATGAAAAATTTGACATTCTAATGTTATCGAATGAGTATAAAGTGAATGAAAGTGACAAATGATATTTGCACGATCATATGTCTCTATGAAGACGACTTGCTCATATTTGATTTAAAGATTCATGTTATGAATTATGTGAAATCATTGTTTATCAACAACATTGATAAGAAAGACCTAGACAAAAAAAAATAAAATTTGAAGTAATTCTTGGTTTCAAGATTACTAGATCAGAAAAGATAACTTTTTTGATAAATCTCACAAAGTTGAGAAGATCTTAAGGAAATGTAATTATTTCACCGTAAACTTGCAATCCTATATTATGATCCAAGTGTAAGAACACTTGAGATGGAGTTAGAAAAACAGAATATACGAGCATCATTGGCAGCACTTAGGTATGCCACTGAATGTATTAGATCCGACATTGTCGATGTCGTGAAACTCTTGTGCAAGTTTACTAGTAGACGGATGAGAAGCATTGACATGCTATAGAAAGAGTCATGAGGTGCCTTAAGAAGACTATGACTCTAAGATTACTTCACTAGGAGTAACCTATTGTACTTAAATGGTACAAGATATAAAATAGAACATCTTTCAGATGAATATTTAGCGACTAGTGTTTGCACATTAAGCATCACTAGAGGAGTTGTTTGTTAAAACAAATGATATTGACTCAGTCCACTATGGAATGAATCTGAGATGAGAACACTAGAGAAAACTAGTGAAGAAGCAAGTTGGCTAAGATCCTTGCTAGCAGAAATCCCTTTATGGGAGCAACCGTTACCGGCTGTGTTAATTCATTGCGATAGTACCGTGGCTATTGCAAAGATTAAGAATCGTTATTACAATGGTAAGAGACGACAGATAAGGCGAAAACATAGCACGATTAAAGAGTGTATCTCTAATGGAGCGGTTATAGTTGATTTTGTACGTACGAATGAAAACTTAGTTGATCCTTTGACGAAAGGACTTAATAGAGAGAAAGTCCAAGAAACATCCAGTACGATGGGACTAATGTCTATAGCCCACTGAATGATGGTAACCCGACCTATATGACTGGAGATCCCAAGACTTAGGTTCAATGGGTAAAAACAAGTCATGAAGTGGTAGAACATGCTATGAGAGAAAAAATATAGAAAGCATGATCCTGCAGCGAAAGAAGGATGAGGTAATAGTAACTCTTAATGAGATCTATACTCTATGTTGAGTGGGGTACACAACTACAGGAGTACCCTTAATAGACTCACCTATACGAATGTGGAACTTAGGCCGGTCCTATGGAATTTTGAGGCAGAATTCCTAGAGCATTCGTTAAAACCGGGATACACGTGCATGGCCCTAAAACGCACGGGCTTTTAGGATACACCTATGAAAAGGTTTGTGTGTGGATTCTATGTCTGACATAGAGTTCAATGCTATAAGAAACTCTTGTTAAATCAGAATACCTTCCACTATGCAAAGGTTCAAGTTGTTGGCGACACCTTTGTAAATTAGCAAATCTTATTGAAAAGTTTACGAAACCATTTTGAAGCTAAGTGGGGGATTGTTGGAACACTAGTTAATTCTAGTGAAGAAAATTGGAAAGAAAAACACTATGAAAGAACTAGTGTGTGGGTGTGACTTAAAAATGTCTCACATTGGAGGGTCACCCTAACTAGTAAGTGTTTATATATGGGCTAAGTGACCTCCAAGGGTGTGCCCTTGGGGTACCCAATTTTGTGAACGGGTGAACGCTTACAAAATATATATATCGGATAAAAAAAAATTATATATATTTTTTGTCACTTGAAAATGTTAAATTAATTAATTTAATCATTATCCGTAAGCGCTACGCGTAACAAATAAATTTGTTACGATCCATAACGCGTATCCAGAAACTTCCGGATATATCCAATTAAGAAACAAAACATGTTTGCTTAAGGATTAAGCAGACTTAATCCCCAAGTCACTCGTTTTTTGTTACAAACTCTCCCTATAAAAGGAGAAGTTCGCCCCACTCATTCTTCACACCGAAAAGAATTTCATTGAGTTGTCGGGAATTCTTTTCTTCTCTTCTCCCTCCGACTTGTGTTAACAAGTTTCTTCTGCTTCTACTCCTTTTTGTCCCTTTCGGTTTCAAATAGAGCGGTTACGTACCGTATCGAGTGGCTTCGATCAATCGATTGAACCATATTTTAAGAATGTTCTTAAGACCATAGTCCCTTTTTCGGTTTAATGTCCCTTCGAAATTAAGAGTGGTCTTAAGTTCATAATCCCTTCGATAATATATGTCCATTCGGAATATAGAGTACTATTAAGATCATAGTCCTTTTTCATAATACTAATATCCCGTCGGAATTAAGAATGATCTTAACAGTATATAAATTATTTCAAAAAATTTCTATTTAATGAGAAATGGTGGTATCACCATATTTGAGTGGTCGTAGTGCCATATTGATGTTTTGGAGAAGTTAAAGTTAGAATGGTGGTAACACCATATTTGAGTGGTCTCAGCACCATAATAGAATGGTACTAATACCATATTAATTTGAGTGGTTTCAATATTAAAGAGTGGTCTTAGAACCATATTTGAGGGTGTAATTCTCGAACGATTTTCTACAGTGCAGTAGTTAATCGAACAGTTGTAGCTGGACTTGTTTTTATCCTGGAGGCGGCGTGGTTGATAGTCTACCTTGCACAAGTTTGGGTAGTGCCACGAAACGTCTTAAAAGAGCGACCTGGTCGTGACTCAACCTAGTAACAACTTCGCTAGATAACAGAATTTGGAAATCCAAATTTAACAGTTTGGAAATCCAAAAACAACAATTTTAAGACGTTTCGATCTGCTATGTCTACTGAAGAAGTTACTTATTGATGTTAAGTTGTCCCTAAATACATTAAGGATAAATCAAGCTATAGATTTACATCTTTTGACTAAAATGATGAAGTGGTTGTTGTTTCAATCAACAACGCTAAAAATTTATTTGATGAAAACAATAATTTGTTACAAAACAAATTATTAGTTACAGAACCAAACAAGTTTTGATTGTTACAAAACATGAGAAAAACGTTTGGAGCTCATAATGCGAGCGTCGCGTATTTTTTGTTACAAAATAGTAACAAGATAAAATAATTTAGTTCCATTTGTTACAAAATAGTAACAAAGAATGGAAAATGATAAAGTTTTGTTTTATATAAAACTTAATGTCCCTTACGTGTTATTTTAAAACAATAACAAGAATTGCCATAAAATGGCATACTGGATGTATAGACATGTTGGATGCTCTAAATATTAGAAAGAATCTGAATTTCAGATTTTATTGAATAAGACTGAGTTGACTCAGACTTAAAGAGAGACTTGTGTATCATGCACTCTTGTGGGAAAAGGTTGTGCCTTTGATGACATGTTCAAAATTAAATTCCCTTTCTATATAAGTTGGGTAATTTTAATATTTGACATATCAAAATTGATCATGAACAAGAGTTTAATTTTTGAGTAACTTGGACTTAATTCCAACGTTATATAATTAGACAATTTTATTTGTTGCAGTCAAGATATATGAACCAAAAAGTTCATATAAATCAGAATTTAGAGAATTTGAATCTCTAAACATAATAAATTATGATATGTGTTAAATTGATGACACATAAATTAGAAATGATAAAATGATATTTTTATCATATTTATTGATGACTGTGAACTTTGGAAAAATAAAATTGATATGCTTGAATGTTCAATTTTTTATAACGAAAATTGAAATTTATAGAGTACCCAAGTCTAAGAACAAAAATTCTAATTAAGAAATTTATGAAGAAAAGACAATCCAACTTGTCTTATTTTTGAACTTGGGATTGTCTGGACTATATTTAGATCCTGGACCCCAAGAGAGTTGAACTCACTAGTAGAGCCTATGAATATGTATTCATCGGGTATGTGATAAATAACGAAACATATAGGTTTTATGACCTAAATGTTAAAGTGATCATATAATTTAAAAGATGTCGAATTCTATGTCAATATTTACCCCTTTAACTAAAGAATAGTGGGGGCACTAGTGGGGGCTCTAATGAGAGCACGACATTAGTGGGGGCAAAATAAATTCCCTTCTAAAAATTAAGAACTAGTGGGGGCACTATATCTAATCACATTCATTAGAAATAGTTATGAAAACATCATACGAGACGTTATAGAACCTCAAGGAGGTAAGAAAGCTAAAATTGCTAAAGAGTATGAACTTGGTTTATACATTGGAAGAAGATTCATTAAGCCTTAAAGAAGTTATATCCTCATTGAATGCTGAATTATGGCAAAAAGCAATAAACGATGAAATGAATTTTCTAGAGTCTAACAAAACATGACACTTGGTTGACTTGTCTCATAGTTGCAAAACCAATCGGTTGTATTTGGATTTTGGAAAAAGGAACTAAAACCTGATGGTACGGTTGATGAATACAAGGCTTTCCTTGTAGTCAAAGGTTTTAGACAACGAAAAAAATATATACTTCTTCGACATTCATTCACCAGTCACGAAAATCATATCCATAAGAGTACTAGTCCCTTTAGCCGCCGTTCATAACTCGATAGTACTCCAAATGGATGTGAAAGTTGCCTCGTTTTATGTTAAACTAGAAGAAGAAATCTATATGAAACAACCTGAAAGTTTTGCGATTCATGGACAAGAAAACATGGTCTGTGAGTTAGATAATTATTTGTATGGTCTAAAGTAAACTCCTGAGGAATGGCATGAAAAATTTGACATTCTAATGTTATCGAATGAGTATAAAGTGAATGAAAGTGACAAATGATATTTGCACGATCATATGTCTCTATGAAGACGACTTGCTCATATTTGATTTAAAGATTCATGTTATGAATTATGTGAAATCATTGTTTATCAACAACATTGATAAGAAAGACCTAGACAAAAAAAAATAAAATTTGAAGTAATTCTTGGTTTCAAGATTACTAGATCAGAAAAGATAACTTTTTTGATAAATCTCACAAAGTTGAGAAGATCTTAAGGAAATGTAATTATTTCACCGTAAACTTGCAATCCTATATTATGATCCAAGTGTAAGAACACTTGAGATGGAGTTAGAAAAACAGAATATACGAGCATCATTGGCAGCACTTAGGTATGCCACTGAATGTATTAGATCCGACATTGTCGATGTCGTGAAACTCTTGTGCAAGTTTACTAGTAGACGGATGAGAAGCATTGACATGCTATAGAAAGAGTCATGAGGTGCCTTAAGAAGACTATGACTCTAAGATTACTTCACTAGGAGTAACCTATTGTACTTAAATGGTACAAGATATAAAATAGAACATCTTTCAGATGAATATTTAGCGACTAGTGTTTGCACATTAAGCATCACTAGAGGAGTTGTTTGTTAAAACAAATGATATTGACTCAGTCCACTATGGAATGAATCTGAGATGAGAACACTAGAGAAAACTAGTGAAGAAGCAAGTTGGCTAAGATCCTTGCTAGCAGAAATCCCTTTATGGGAGCAACCGTTACCGGCTGTGTTAATTCATTGCGATAGTACCGTGGCTATTGCAAAGATTAAGAATCCTTATTACAATGGTAAGAGACGACAGATAAGGCGAAAACATAGCACGATTAAAGAGTGTATCTCTAATGGAGCGGTTATAGTTGATTTTGTACGTACGAATGAAAACTTAGTTGATCCTTTGACGAAAGGACTTAATAGAGAGAAAGTCCAAGAAACATCCAGTACGATGGGACTAATGTCTATAGCCCACTGAATGATGGTAACCCGACCTATATGACTGGAGATCCCAAGACTTAGGTTCAATGGGTAAAAACAAGTCATGAAGTGGTAGAACATGCTATGAGAGAAAGAATATAGAAAGCATGATCCTGCAGCGAAAGAAGGATGAGGTAATAGTAACTCTTAATGAGATCTATACTCTATGTTGAGTGGGGTACACAGCTACAGGAGTACCCTTAATAGACTCACCTATACGAATGTGGAACTTAGGCCGGTCCTATGGAATTTTGAGGCAGAATTCCTAGAGCATTCGTTAAAACCGGGATACACGTGCATGGCCTTAAAACGCACGGGCTTTTAGAATACACCTATGAAAAGGTTTGTGTGTGGATTCTATGTCTGACATAGAGTTCAATGCTATAAGAAACTCTTGTTAAATCAGAATACCTTCCACTATGCAAATGTTCAAGTTGTTGGCGACACCTTTGTAAATTAGCAAATCTTATTGAAAAGTTTACGAAACCATTTTGAAGTTAAGTGGGGGATTGTTGGAACACTAGTTAATTCTAGTGAAGAAAATTGGAAAGAAAAACACTATGAAAGAACTAGTGTGTGGGTGTGACTTAAAAATGTCTCACATTGGAGGGTCACCCTAACTAGTAAGTGTTTATATATGGGCTAAGTGACCTCCAAGGGTGTGCCCTTGGGGTACCCAATTTTGTGAACGGGTGAACGCTTACAAAATATATATATCGAATAAAAAAAAATGATATATATATTTTTTGTCACTTGAAAATGTTAAATTAATTAATTAATTAATTTAATCATTATCCGTAAGCGCTATTTTTTTGTTGTTATGTAGACAAATTAGGTCTCTATTTTCTTTTATCATTACAAATTCTATTTTTTAAAGCAAGCAAGTTTATAGCACAAACGTTAAATAAAATCAAGAGGTTCTCGTAGAGTACTACGAATATTTAGGGTGCTTAACACCTTCCCTAAATATAACCAACCCCCGAACCCTTAATCCCTAAAAATGTGGTATTTGGACATTTTTCCACTTTCTTTTGAAAAGAATTAAATGTTCAGTCGTGAAACCAAAAGTGGGTCGAAAGCCAATCAAATGGCATTTCGACCGTCCGAAAAATGACGCGACAATAATGTTCATAAGAATCACCCAAGAACACTTATATGAGATGACACGAGTCTCTTCTAGTTTAGTTAAGCTCCCAGGTACGAATTCAGCCTTAGACATGCAACATCGTTAAAATTCTTAGGGAGAGTTTTCCGCTCATTTGAATCCCACAATGCTAGATTGATTAGTCTCTGCAATTGCGCGAGCGGAGGATATCTGGTTTACACCAAAAAAATATTCATAGGAACCTTTATAATAAGGAGGTTAAATGGTAGTTATACATAGATTAATTTTCATCTTCATGGAAACTTTATTCCCACCCTTTTATTTGCGAAAAATTTTCTATTCTCTCAAAACATTTTATATCCAAAAATAAAATTTATTAAATTTGTAACAAACATAGGTATACAGATTTCTTTTGTAAAAAAAATAAAAAAATTAGGAATACATATTTCTCTCATTTTATTTTCGGAAAGCTACAAAAATAACTTAAAAAAAACACATCTTAAAATTAAGTAGGTGTAAGATGTTAACCTACTCCTCAATATATTTTGGTGGACGGTAATTATCAATCTCATGTATATTTGGTCTGCTAATTTACACCCACCTAAAAATATGTAGGTGTAAATTAGCAAGTGTACACCTTGTCTATTAGTCTAAGAAATCATTTTTCACTATTTGAAGTCACTATGAAATCAAGGATAAGTCTTATGTTAATAATAAAACCAGTTTGATGAGGAAAAGAAATGACAAATGATACTAAAAAAATGTTTTCAATAAAAAAAATGGATTGATAAATGTTTACATCATGGTGGTGGGTGTAAACCAGCAAGGTGGTGAGATATGTTGGATCTTTTAAGGAAGTGCCTCATGGTGAAAGTTGCTTATTTTCTACTTTACTGGTTAAACGTCTTGGGAGGATCATGTTTAGTTATAAAATCTTGGTTTATCAACCGTCTCGCGTGTTATGCATCTTTCACATTTTCTGCATAATTTATCAAGCACGAGCATGATTTTTTTTTTTTAACAAACAATTTAGACATGTTATGATTCACATCATTTAGTATAGGATAATGCTAGATCAAGCGAAATATTTATCCCGAAGTTATAAGCATTCCTAATGGCTAAACACCAGTGTTTTTCGGACAATACCTCTTGAAAACCGCCTCATGTATTTTCACACCCATTGTTGTCAAAATCCAAACTTAAATCCTAAAATCCAGGATTGTGCGATTTTCTTCGCCTTCAACGACTTAAATCCATAGTAGAATTCGAAAATAGACAAAATCCATCGATTTTGATTGCGATTTTACGATTTCTTATAAACTAAGTCATTTATGACTATATACCATCATACTTATATCTAATCTTTGTTAACAATGCTAATTACATTGCTAAACCTAAACCTAATCATTTTGGGCGCCAATTAAGCAGGACCGTTTGATCAAATTAGCTAGCTAAGCATTCATCTCATCCGTTAATCTATTCTGATTGTATTTTACGTTAAATTCCCCATGCCTTTTACGTTTAACGCTTTTGGTTGTGGCTTCTCCCATTCCATGATTGCATTTATTGTTGTTATTGATTCCAAAGCCTTTGATATGATACCAATGTGTAGGTATCATTTCCATGATACATGATGAATGAATCTGAACGTGTATATATACCATATCATGGAATCACATGAACCACATCTCATTCTTTTTCAAGTTCAATCGATTCCCATGGCAAATAATGGAATCCAGGCGCTGCTTGCCTACCATGATTTGATAGGTATAAGTCTTCCGTCGTTTAATGTTGTTATTTCCAGTTTTGTGCAAATCACTTATGTTGCTTTTTTGTTTTTTTTTTAACAACACCTCTGAACCCTAATCCGAATTCTGAATTGGAAAGGATTGTCAACGATCTTCGTATCAAGTATAGAACTTACACAGTTGAGCTTAACTTTATTAACGTGAGTGATTATTCTTATATGCATTTGAGAGTCAACAAACTTACTTTATTTGCTTTATTAACTCATCTTTTTCTGGGATACTAGGGCAATGGTAGTTTTACCCACTATGTTTGTCCATGATTTTGGGGACCAGATCGGTTGATATGCGAAGCTGGTGGACTCAAACTACAACGAATTTGATGTTTTAGTGGAGAGAAACAATGGTAATATTTACTTGACAACCGGATGGCATGCACTTAAGGACTTTTACGGTGTTTCCCTTGGATCTTGGGTGACAATGATGTTTGTGGGAGATAGCAAGTTTGGTATACACTTGAAGGATAGGTTTGGGAGAAAGATATCCACTCCTAAGTTTACTCCAACTATGAAGTTTCAGATTGAGAAATTGGCTAATCCCTTCCATAATTTTGATGTTTTGCCTTCTCCTTTTGTGCATGATGAATTGAATTTTGAATTTTCCTATGAGAAGAGGTTGAGTGGTGATGAGCATGCTGGCGGTATTGTGGTGAGTTTTTTTGTAGTTTGTTAGTGTTGACATTCTGCTTTTTATAATCATAAATACAAAATTTATGTCATACCTTTCATTTTATCCAGGATCTTGCTTACGGGGGATTTTGCGAGGCTACGTTGGATACCGGGACTGCATCTTTGAAAATTGTGGATGACAATGGCAATGTGTGGGGCTGTACTTTGATGTTTGCTACTGATGGCGGACCTCATTTCATTATCGGAGGTGGCTGGAAGAGATTGGTTATGGCACGCAGGCTTTGCCAAGGTTCCCGCTTAATTCTTGGTGCTCCAATGGCTGGAAGCAACATAACTCTCTACCTTCGTGTGATTCGCAACTGATCTTCTCAACAATGTGCAACGTTATGATGAGTTTTGGTGGTGGCGTGGCAGACTTATGCTTCATAATTTGTTTTATCGCTCATGTTTTGTTTTTATTTTTTTTTTCTTAAGAAGGCTGTGATGTTTAGCCATAAATAATGCTCTATCTTAGAATCTTTAAAATTTTAGATTTTGCATATTGCAAGTGCTGGTAGGAAAAATGGAAAATCAGTCTTATGTAATTCAAAAAGTGTGGGTTATTACGATAATGCAATGGTGCTTTTTTGTTTTTTAATCCCTGTAACTTTTGAATTGTATGGCATAACTTCTTTATTGAATAAACAAATAAATATGCAATATTCATCTGTTATTTTACGCCAGATGTTTCAATACAAATTCATCTGTTAAATTGCGGTCCTGAATATCTAAATAAGCATGTGCCCGTGTTAGTTGTTTTTTAGGCTTAGTCGTCTTAATATAAGGATATTCAATCTAATGTTTTACTGAGCACACACATTGATTTCATGTGTGCATTTTATAGCTAATCGACATCTCTAATGCTTATAACAATTGGTTTAGGAAACTTAGGCTACAAATCATGTGGACACTTATATAATCTGTATGCTACAGCTAAAAAATCAAACCGAGAAAATAATGCTGGCTTACTTTTTTGAATATATTGTGAATCATGTCCAGTGGTTCTAGCAAGAATATGTTGCACTTTGGATTGTTAAATTGAGTCAATCTTGCATTTTAAAATATAACTCAGTCTTAATGTTATAACATCTATCACATGTTTGTTTTCAAAACTCATTTTGGTTTCTTTAAATTTCACATTGTCACCGTAACCTTGATAAGTTTACTTTTATGGAAAAGTAGTGTATTTGTGAATTAGATTTATGTTATAAGTAATATATTGTAATTGAAGTTCTACAAATTTATTAAGCATAGTTCCAATATAAAACAATGGAAGGAAAACGAAAACGTTTATAGTTGCCCAAATATTTTTCACCAAGTCCATGGAACCATGTATCATAAATTTTTTTGGGCATTGCTAAGATGATTTCATTCACTAAAATTGGTCAGACATACGTTTTAACATTAGGGAGGTTATAGAGGTGCAAGGACATTAAAAATGGAACCCATCATGTGACTATCAAAATGGATATAGTTATGGCCTTGAAAGTCCACTACAGTTCTAAATGCAATTTTTTTTGGCAACTACAGACCCACTAATAAACAGGCGTATTCCCTATAATGAACAATAACTATTCAGTTTACAAGGTAGTGGAAAGTTATGTTAGGTAGTGGAAAGTTATATTATTCAATGTCTGTCAACAGTTGAAAAAATAGATAGTCTATTATGACTCTCTCCCTCCACATTCTTTCTCTCACCGCATACACTATAAAAAGTGCCTAACTACTTATCACATAGCCATTTTTTTCTCATTAGACATTTTTTTTTTTGAAGAATTTTCTCATTAGACATATCAACGTGTAATTCACAATTTATCCTTAAGAGGTTCCTTACTTACAAATGGCCCCAATTTTCACCCCTGTTTCTGCCGTTGTTGGTGGAAGGATCAAGATCAAGCTGAATGTTCGTGTCAATATCACGTGTTACATCAAGAGATGGTCTGAAGATATTATTAACGGATGACAATGGGGATTGTATCAGCACCACTTCAAATGTAGTTTATAAGGAGATATTCGAAAATGTGTGACCCAATATTTGTATGCCCTAAAATACTTTTTATGTTTATTTATTTTATTTTTTATGTAATGAATAATATCGGAACTTTTTTAGCTTTTCCATTTTTAATGTCCCGGGCGGTAGCACGGGTAATAGATCTAGTTTATAATATATATTTAGTATTAATTTTTTTTTGGGTAAAATCCATCGATTTTGATTGCGATTTTACAATTTTCTACATCGATTCTATAAAGGCCCTTGAGTAAAATCCTTCGATTTTGATTGCGATTTTACGAGTCCCGATTTTGCTATTCACTTTCGACCTGAAGTAAAGTCCCGATTTTGACAACCTTGTTCACACCGAACTTTGAGTATGACATGTTGCCTTCGCGATTTCTCAGGATGGTTTTTCATGCAGTGTATAGCAGTACTCACAAAAATATTATGAAAAATACTTCTAAACATTTCAACATAAATAACCTATCGCTCCCATGAACCCTGATTTCGAGTTCTCTGCCCACGCTTCTCCCACCATGCTTCAATCCAAAAAGCCACCTGATCTTCCTAAGCCCACACCCCAAAAGCTATCCTTCCGTGACAAATTGCTAGAATCCACTCAAGAAATCCCAATACGTGAGAAAGAAGATATGATCGAAAAGAAACTTGTTCGTATTGAATTGGAGGATGGAAACCGCCTTCTCCCTAAAATATACATTGAGCCCCAAACTTTCCAAGAGTTGTGCACTCCTTGGAAGGACGCATTGGTCGTGAAACTGTTAGGGAAAAGCCTTGGGTACAACACTATGAAGGAACGTCTCCAAAAGATATGGAAGCTCCAAGGAGGTTTCGATATCATGGACAACGATAATGGGTTTTATATGGTGAAATTTGACCAAGCTGCAGACAAAGAGAAGGTTATCACTGGGGGCCCCTGGCTCATTTTTGATCACTGTTTAGCGGTCACTCATTGGACTCCAGAATTCGCTTCACCAAATGCCAAGGTTGATCACACGGTAGTTTGGGTACGTTTTCCTGGTTTAAATCTTGTTTATTATGATGAGAGTTTTCTGCTTGCTATGGCATCTGCTCTAGGCCGCCCTATCAAGGTTGACACCAACACCCTGAGAGTTGAAAGAGGAAAATTTGCCAGAGTTTGCGTCGAAATTGATATTACTGTTCCGGTGGTTGGGAAAATATGGGTGAATGGCCACTGGTACAAGGTCCAATATGAAGGCTTGCACCTAATATGTACAAACTGCGGATGCTATGGTCATCTCGGGAGAAATTGCTGTGCTAAAAACTCATCTGTTGAACCGGCACCACCTGACCACCACTCAACCGCCGGTATCCATCCAGCAAACAACCCTGACCCGCCCCAGCCTAGCTCTAACCCGACCCAACCAATCCCTGATACCAATCATGGCCAATTAATGACTTCGACCCAAAACGGAATTACAATTATTGCCCACAATAAAGACAAAACGGCTGAAAAAGGAAAAGCATCCAACATCATTGATGACAATCAAATACTACATGGAGAGTGGCTAGTTGTCTCCAGGAGAAAGAAAGCACCAAACCAACACTCCTTGAATGCATCCAAAACCGCTACCCTAAAGAATAACAAATTCAATGCTTTGACCAATTTGTCCCAGCAAGTTAAACCTACACCTATCAGTAGCAAGTATCCAGCATGGCCTAAATCCAAAGACTTATCACATACCAATAATAGAATTGACCAAACCAAGAGACGCAGACAAGAAGATTCCTATGTGCCAATTATCAAAACCCAAACTCCCAAAGATTCCCTGCCTATTACAATCATTGAACCGATCCTTAACCACACCATAAAGGACACGTCAACCAATAAACATGCCATAACCCAGCCCCATTTGAATGACCACGTGACCAACCAGCTTCAAAAAAATGCTGAATATTTTATCCATAACCCTAAAACTGATACCAACCTCGACTTCACTTCTCCTACACCCCACAAAGTTTTAAGTCAGGGACAAGATATCACTTTATTGGCTCCGGATATTCATGAATCAATGCATGAGTATTTTGATGGCAGTGTTGCTAAAGGCGATGAAGAGCAAGAAAGTCTTGAATCCAGAGAAGAGGATATGGTCTGCTAGTTTCTCTTCTATCTCTCTTTCATTCCTACTTTATTATGGAAGCTCTCCTAGATACAACTATCCTCTCTTGGAACATAAGAGGGGAAAATAATGGTAAAGCTAAAAGACAGTTGAAGGATATGATAAGAAAATATCGACCTTCATTCCTTGCTATTTCTGAAACTCATGTATCTTTTTCTAGACTTTCAACTTTCTGGAATAATATAGGCTACACTCCTGAGCACATTATTGAAGCTAGTGGTCACTCGGGAGGTTTATGGCTCCTCAAAAACTCAGCAGATAACACCACCTCCCTCATTACTGATTTTAACCAATACTCCATAACCTTTACTATAAGCCTTGGGGATGCTACCACCACCTGCACCTGTGTTTACGCCAGTCCCAACGCCACTATGAGAACCCCCTTCTGGAATTACCTCTCCAACCTCAACCGCACCATTGCTGGCCCCTGGATGTTGATAGGAGATTTCAATGAAACAACTATTATTAGTGATCAAAGAGGAGGAATTTTCAATCACACGAGAGCAGCTTTTTTCTCTAACGTCATGGCCAATTGTAATCTTCTTGACCTTACTACTATTGGTGGTCATTTCACTTGGCACCGTAATCATAACGGCCTCCACACTCTTTCGAAGAAACTGGATAGAGGTATTGCTAACATCAATTAGAGGCTCTCCTTCCCCGAAGCCTTTGTTGAAGTACTCTGCAAAACCCACTCTGACCACAATCCCCTCCTTCTTCGCTTTGGTGGCCTTCCTCTTGCCAGGGGTCCTAGACCTTTCAGATTTGAAGCAGCCTGGATTGATCATAAAGACTATGCCAAATTGGTTAACAGAGCCTGGACTTCTTCTAATCATAATATTACTGCCGCTCTTAACAAGGTTAGGGAAAATTCTATCTCTTTCAACCATGACGTTTTCGGAAATATCTTCAAGAGGAAAAAGCATATTGAAAATCGCCTTAAAGGTATCCAAAAATATTTGGAAAGAGTTAACTTTCTCAGACACTCTCTTATTGAAAAAGAGCTTCAACAAGAATATAATCATATCCTCTTTCAAGAAGAAATGCTTTGGTATCAAAAATCAAGAGAGAAATGGGTCAAATTTGGTGACAAAAATAGCTCTTTTTTTCATGCACAAACCATTATCAGAAGGAAAAAAAACAGAATTCACAGGCTTCAGCTTCCTAACGATAATTGGTCCACTGACACAGCTATCCTTCAAGAAGAAGCCCAAAGATTTTTCAAAAATCTCTTTTGTAGCAATCATCATCATCACAACCGTGAGCTCCATGTGGGCCCCCACCCCACCATTGATGAAGAAGGTAGATTATTCCTCACTAAACCCATCTCTAGAGAGGAAGTCTCAGCTGCTCTTAATTCTATGAAACCCTACAAATCACCTGGCCCAGATGGTTTTCAATGTATCTTCTTCAAACAGTATTGGCACATTGTTGGTGAAGATATCTTCAAGCTTGTCTCCTCAGCCTTCAACATTGGTTTTTTCGACCCCACCATATCTGACACCCTCATTGCTCTTATCCCCAAAATCGACCCTCCCAAAACTTACAAAGACTTTCGGCCTATCAGCCTTTGCAACATAACCTACAAAATCATTACAAAAGTCCTTGTCAACCGTATCCGGCCGATCCTTAATGATATTACTGGTCCCTACCAAAGCAGTTTTCTGCAAGGTAGGGGCACTTCTGACAACTCTATTGTTTTGCAGGAAATTGTTCATTTTATGCGGAGGTCCAAAAGGAAAAAAAGGTATGTTGCGTTCAAACTTGATCTTGAGAAAGCCTTTGACAATGTTAATTGAGAGTTCCTTAGATCTTGCCTTCATGATTTTGGGTTTCCGGAAGCATCAATCAAGCTTATCATGCACTGTGTCACTTCTTCAACATTTTCAGTTCTTTGGAATGGAAACAAATTGCCTCCCTTCAAGCCTACTCATGGTCTCAGACAAGGGGACCCCTTGTCTCCTTACCTCTTCATCCTTTGCATGGAAAAGCTCTCTCTTGCTATTAACAATGTCGTTCTTCAAGGAGAGTGGGAACCAATCCGTATGTGGGCCTCCAGCCCCCCTCTCTCCCACCTTCTCTTTGCGGATGACGTCCTCCTCTTCACTAAAGCCAAGAACTCTCAACTACGCTTCATCAAGGATCTCTTTGATCATTTCAGTCAAGCTTCGGGTCTCAAGATAAATATTTCCAAATCTAGAGCTTTCTACTCACCGGGTGTCCCACATCAAAAGATCAATAACCTCACTTCCATATCCGGTATCCGTAGCACAACCTCTCTTGGTAAGTATTTGGGTTTCCCTATCCTCAATGGTAGACCAAAGAGAAGCGATTTCCATTTTATTATTGAGAAGATGCAATCCAGGCTTGCTTCTTGGAAAAACAAGCTCCTTAACAAAGCTGGAAGATTGACTCTTGAGAAACCTATTATATGCAGATTAACTGGCTCCCTCAAAGTATATGTGCTAAGATTGACCAAACAACCCGAAATTTCATCTGGAAAGGCGCAAATGACAAAGGTGTGCACTTGGTTGGTTGGAAAAAAATTGCCTTTCCAAAGTACCTTGGCGGTTTAGGCATCAGATCAGCTAGAGAGGCGAATATTTGTCTGTTAGGAAAGTTGGTTTGGGATCTTTTTCACAACAATAAGAAGCTTTGGGTGTCTCTTTTTTCTGCCAAGTATGTAGCTGGACCGAACCTGTTAAATGCCTCCATCAAAAGCAGCAACTCTCCTACTTGGTCTTCCATCATTCGTGCAAAGAATATTCTCATCAGTGGCTATTCGTGGCGTCCCGGTTCAGGCACTTCGTCCTTTTGGTTCAGCAGCTGGAGTAATTTCGGTCCTTTAGGATCTTTGGCTCCCATCATCGACATCCACGACCTTCACCTTACGGTCAAAGATGTCATATCCAATCATCAGCGGTCCCTTATGTTGTACACTCCTCTCCCTCAAGCTGTGACTGAGTTCATAAACAACATCAATTTCAGGTTCCATGATGATATAGAAGACGCCTTTATTTGGCCTCATAATAAAAATGGTATTTACTCCACCAAAAGTGGTTATCAGTGGCTGATCTCCCATAACGGAACCAACATCGATTCTCATTCTTGGTCTTGGATTTGGAGGAAGAAGATCCCGGAGAAATATAAATTTTTCATTTGGTTGGCTTGCCATAACTCCCTCCCTACTTTATCTCTGCTTCATCATAGGCAGATTGCTGCTTCGGCAACTTGTTCTCGTTGTGGTGATTTTGAAGAAACTATTTTCCATTGCATCCGTGACTGTAGTTTCTCCAGTGTTATTTGGCATCACATTGGGTTTTCGGACCCATCTTTCTTCGCGGTTTCAGACATGGAAGACTGGATCAAAAATGGTTTAAATAGTAACCAGGGGAGCTTGTTCGCAGCTGGCTTATGGTGGATTTGGCGGAGCCGTAACGCTCAGTGTTTTAACAACGAAACCATCTCGCTTCATAGGCTAGCGTCTCAGATTTACAACTCTGTCGAGGATATCAATTTCTGTTTTCATCAGCTTCAGCCAGCTACGCATCTGGACAGGCATGTGAGATGGAATAATAACAAATTTAATTGTACAATTCTTAACGTTGATGGGAGTTGTATTGGTTCTCCGATTCAAGCGGGCTTTGGTGGATTATTTCGTAATAGTGCCGGTTTGTATCTGTCTGGTTTCTCGGGATTTATTCCTTCGTCTTCTGATGTTCTTCAAGCCGAGCTAACTGCCATTCATTATGGTATAACCATGGCTATTGACAAAGGCATTTCTGAGTTGGCTATTTATTCAGACTCCATGCTTTCTATTAACATTCTCACCGGGAACAGTTCTAGTTTTCACATACATGCTGTCCTCATTCAGGAAATCAGAGATATGCTCTCTCAGGCCTCTTTTTCGCTCCATCACACTCTCCGCGAAGGCAACCAATGCGCTGATTATTTTGCCAAGCTTGGAGCAAGCTCAGACAGTGATATCATGATCCACCAGTCCCCTCCTGATGACCTCCGTCCTTTGTTGAGAAATGATGCTTCAGGGACTTTGTACCTGAGAGCTTAGTTTTTGCTTCTGTTTCCTTCTCTCTTTCTGTTTTGTTTTTTTCTTTTCTCTTGTAACCAAAAAAAAAAAAAACTATCTAGCCTTGATTGGGGTTTTTGAAAACTAGTTTATCAAAGTTCAAAGGACTGGTGTTTTGTTCTTCAACCATTTTGTTTCTTCTTAAGTTCCCTCAGCCTATTTACCTCAGCTATCATATTTTGAGCCTCTACTGAAAACAGACATATTCATAATAATAAATTCTAGACTGGATATAAAGAAAGAAAAATGACTCAAGTCACCTTCTTGAAGTATTCGTTATTTTTCCCTTACAACTATTTTGAGTTCTAATTGGTAGAGCTCAATCTCCAACAACCACCACTGATTTTTATAGACTTCAATTTGTAGACGGAGGAAAGATAACTTATCTTGCATATACAAAAATCTCAAAATCTTCTAAAAGGTCACAATTTTTTGTTTGGATAACTTTGGTGGGGATTTGGATCCCATGTAGCATGGGATTCCACAATTTGTTGAGTCATGTCACTCCGACAATAAGATCAAGATTGAATGGCTCGGATTCCAATTTTTTCAGTTAAACTCTAAATTTCAAGTTGATACATGAGTAGACCGATCAAGATAGAATAGTTAAAAATTAAAATCATTTCATCATGTATTTATCTACTACAAGGAATCTAAAATATGATAATAAACAATTCGTAATTGGCCGCTTGTCATGAAGAGAAATTGATGAAGAACAAACAACTAAAATTTTGAGTTGTATTTAAAATTCAGATCGGTTGAATTAGAATTTGAGTTGTTTGATTTCGATCCCAAAACCATCGAGTCTGGCAATTGGAGAGAATCTGGGTCACATCCATTCATATTTCATAATAACATATATTTATAAGAAAAACAATTTAGAAATGACAAGTTTTGAGATATGATAGTGAATGATGCGAACATGTAAAGATTTTTCTATCTGTTCCAAATATGCTATATAGTCGAATTTTCTTGTTTTTTATTTTGTGTTGCAACTCGATTTGCTAGGATTCCAAAAAAAAGAGAAGAACAAAGATGTAAAACTAAAATATATCGCTCTACTGATTGTGTATACGAAATAACAACCGGAGTTTTTGGTTTACATTTTACTTACCAACACACTTGGGTTGGACTGTTGGTATTGACTTGGGATCTAGGAGTGTGCTCCTCCTTGAGGTCTCAGGTTCGATTCCATCCGGTGTCAATTTGGGTGGGCTAATTTAACTTATTAAAAAAAAAATTCTTACCGATAAAGATTAGATTGGAATAAAATCACTCAAAATCAACTATATTGGTTTAGGTATCAGGTCCATAACTGATAAAGCTAATAACTTGAAACCCAACCAATAGATAAATTTATTTTAATCTTTGTATTAAAAATTAGACCAAAATAATTACAAAATTTAGTAAACTTATTATTAAAATAACATTTGACCGTGGTAAACCCAAACGAAACCAATTCATCATTTATTATAGGGTTAATTATGTTTTTGGTCCCTACAAAATTGCGACCTTGTAAGTTTAGTCCTTACTTAATTTTAATAGCATTTTTAATCCTTACAAAAAATTTCTGCACTCAATATTAGTCCTTACTCAATCCAAATTTGTTTAATTTATGCTTAAACTCTTAACTTTTTCAACAATTTTTTACAGACGTGTTAAGAACGTTATTAAAAGGTCCTCCGAAAAAAATATCGCAAAAATTTGATTTCTACGTCCATATTTTTGTTACTTATATCTTAAACTTTTGTCATTATAAAAAATTCATATTTAATTTATTTCATGTTAAAAAATTATAAATTTTAGTAAATGAACCTTTCATAGTGTTCTAAACATGTATAAAAAGAATCGTTAAAAAATTTAAGAGTTTAAGGATAATTAAACAAAATTTATTTTAGCAGGGACTAAAATTATAAGTAAATTTTTTTTGTAGGGATTAAAAATGCTATTAAAATTAAGTAAAGGACTAAACTTACATGGTCGCAATTTTGTAAGGACCAAAAACATAATTAACCCTTTATTATACTCGTTTGTCAGGTTTTACACAACAAAAAAAAAAACCAAATGTTATTTCCAGCACACACTTAGCCCTATGAATTAAAATTTGTGATTCTCTATGCTTTTTAACTTGCCAACATATTGTTATGTTGCTCATAACTATAAATAACATAAGTATACAATTTGAGCGTCTTAGGATCCATTTTTTTGTGTTGTTTGATCTCACCAACATTGTCACTTGTAGTTGCACTACCACCATTGATGTGGACCAATATTTGATTTTTCTATATTCCTGTTATTGTTGTTGTTGATGTCCTCGTCTTGTGGAAATTCTTTTACTCCGCTAATGTTTGCCCCTTGTTTACCAAAGGGCAGCACTCTTCTAAGATGGTTGCCAAGGTCGAAATGCTGATAAAGCACCATGGGAAAAGGGTCTTTCACCTATGTCTCTACCAATCGTTCTTTTTGTGAGGTCTTGAGTTTTTCCTGATCAACAAAAAATTAAAATTGTACATCTCGATGAATTAAATTAAGAGACTCAAATCCACCCAATAATTTGTAATAGAAAAAACAACTCACCTGCAATTGGACAACCACCACTGAATTGGTTCTTCTCAATATTATCAAGATTTGATTTTTCTATATTTAATTTATTATTGTGGTCTTGTGTAGGTGATTTAACTCCATTGTTGCTAGCCTCTTGTTTGGCAAAGCAGTTATTCCAAGAGGGTTTCCAGGGTCGAAATGCTGATGAATTAGCACTATGTGAAAAGGGCCTAACAACTATTGATTTTGTATGCCTCAATTGCTCTTCTGATAAACAACAAATGAAAAATGAGCATCTCAATAAATAAAATTAAGAGACTCAAATTCACCCAAAAATTTATAATAAAAAATATATATATTCACCTGCAGTTGCTATACCATCATTCATGTGGTTCTTCTCAATATAACCAAGATTTGAGTTTTCTATATTTAAGTTATTGTTGCCTTGTGGAGTTGCTTTAACTCCACTGCTAGTTGCCTCTTGTTTACCATTGTCATTCTTCCAAGAGGGTTGCCATGGTCGAAATGCTGATGAAGGACCATGTGAAAAAGGTCTAACAACTTTGTTGGAGTTCTTAGGCCTTGGTTGCTCTTCTAGTTGAAACATGTCTCTACCAACTGTTCTCTTTGTGATGTCCTGAATTGTTTATGATAAACAAGAAATTACAAATATGCATCATCTCATTGAGTTAAAATAACAGTCTCAAATTCATAATAAATTCAATAGTAAATTAAAAGAGAAAAGTTATATAACCTTTTTCCATTAGAAAAACTTGAATTTCACACCTTCACTATCATGATCAATTTGCAATTTATTTAAATGCATATACACAAATATAGACATACAAGTGTCTTTGCCACATGGTTGTAGATGATCCGGTCCACGTGTATGTGTGTGTCTATATATACATGCATACATATCAATGAATATTTAATTGTACTTGTAAAAAAACTAATATTTAGAATTTTTTTATGTTTTTATTGGTAAGGTACATATTTATTGACAAATGGAATGTCACATTAAAAATTATCAATTATGTTGATATGAATAAAAATTAATGGATTTTTTTAAATGTTTAATAAATTAAAATTCAAGTTTTGAATATAACTTTTCCTTCAAAAAAAAAAGTTTTAAATATAACTTTGTGAGGAAAAAGTTTTTTCATATGAAAAAAAATAAACGTAAAGATATTAGAAATAAATAATTATTCAACATTGTAAATAATAATAATAATTATTCACAACCATTCAACATGTCTAAAAAAAAATTAATGATAAACTTTGACTTTGACTTATTTCTTTTATATATTATTATTTTTCCAAAAATAATCGACCAATTTGAAAATTTTACACAACTTTGGTCTAAATAAATTGGAAGAAATATTATTTTTATTAGATTACCTTATAAAATATTCATGTATTTCTACTAAAAAAAAGTATTGATGTGTTTACCACAATAAATTGGAAGAAATATTATTTTTATTAGATTACCTTATAAAATATTCATGTATTTCTACTAAGAAAAAGTATTGATGTATTTACCACTACTATAAATAGGCTATAACTTTTCCCACTTTATTCGTTACTTGCGCGCCCTATTTTTTTCTCCATATTATCCTTTGCTCGATAAATAAAATTTGAACCACGGTTAGAATTATATTTTAGGAACACGTCCTAAATACAAGTCAAAATAAAAAACTCTCATCACTTCAACCATTTCTATTATTGCCATAAAATTTCTCTCTCACACTCCAAAATCTTTAAACCTAGCATTGTGTGATTCTTTCCGGTTTTTTGCTCAAACATTTCAAACCTAGCATTGTGCCATATTTTCAAGCATTTCAAACATCAAACTCAAGGTAAGATCTCATTCCCTTGATTTCTCAATGTTTGGGTCATATTTTTTTCTCTATCACTGAACTTGTTTGAATTATATTTACCGAACTGAGTCGTTCCTTATTCGGTAAATATAATTCGAACCGTAACCGTTAATGGTTTTTTTGTTAATTGTATGTATGTGGGATGTTGCATCTTTCAGATATAACTGCTTGGACCGCCTTAGGAACAATAAATCTTTCATGACTGCTTCAGCAATGCGAGATAGGATGGAGAGGGATGCAGCGGAATGGAGGATGCATAGGGAGGGTGTATGAATAGGATATATATTTTTATGCAAACTGAAGGCATATCACATTAATTTTTTTTTTTTTATTTTTGCAGCGGCGTGCCAACTTAAATTTCATAAACAACAGTAAAAAGCTACTGGTTATACAAGAACCAAATTTGGATAGAATGCAAGTGTGATGGTTCAGAGATGCCCTGCAAGTCAGTGGACTTAAGTGGTTACAACATGCCAGTTATTCTATCCTTGATCATATCTTGTTTTCTGCTTTTGTTGAGAGATTGCATGAGGAGACCGCTAGCTTTCATCTTCAATTCAGAAAATGACAATGACATTTATTGATCTGTCCTGACAGCTGTATCTCCCCATCTAGGTTCGCCTATTTGACCCCCATATTTCTCTTACCATGTCAGAGGCGGTTGATATGATGGTGGATTTGTTGGGGTCTGAACCTGGGGAGGTTGCGTACCAGATGAGGAAAACAAAGGGTACTCATGCGCGTTTCGGCTAGTTGAGGGAGATTTTAAGAAGCTTCTATATAAAGCACCTAATGTTAAGGAAGAGGGTGATGTGGAAGAAATGTAGATGAAGTGGGATCAGCCTCTCTACATCTATCTACTTTACTTGGTGGGTGTCATGATATTCACTAACAAGAGTGCAATATTCATGGACCTGGAGCTAGTCTCTGATTTTTCATGGGGAAAATCTACCCTTGCGCACCTATACATGGAGCATAATAGTGGAGTCCATTATAAGTTAAAACAAATTGTTGGATACTTGACCTTGTTACAGGTGTAAATATTAATGAATTGTTTATTATTTACATGGCAGTTCATGTTTTTTATGCTAATACTTATATGTTGACTTTGTAGGCTGTCATTTTTCTGCACTTTAATGGAATCGAGTTCAAAGATTATTGAGGTGGATATACGGAGGATCAGCACATTCGAGCAATGATGTTTATTCCTCTAAAATGGCTAGTCTGTGACAGATCCCACAAGATCGCATTTGGATCAACTGAATCTTGGGCCAATTATCATGAACATGTATGAGCCCCACTACCAGGTGTGTCTATTTGAGGGAATTAGTCCTTATTTTTGATGCCTCAAGTATGAACCTCGTAGGGTCTGATATCTGCCGGAGCAGGTGTTGTGCCAATTTAGTTACGTCCAAACCATCCCTAGGAACCCACATACGTGTGAAAATCCCCAGGTGACCAGTCAGATCAGTAAACAACACTACATGCAGTATCTTGATTGTGTGTTGTCTGAGCAGGATTTGGGTTTGCCTGCTCCGATTGGTCTAGATGGGCAGTTGGATTCATAAGATGGTATTATGCCAACTCATATCCATACATTGTACTCAACAGGAGGATGCTCATATCCCAAGGCCACCTGAGAAAGAGGCCAATGACGAGGATGCCGTTGAGGAGGATGGAGATCGATAGCTAGATGTTGTCTCCCAAAATACTATGAGTATTAGAGGTGCAGAGAGACTGAGTGCAAGTATATATTGTCCAAGTTATAGTATAAAAAAATATTGATCCCACATGGACTAGGAGTTATAACTTGCTATATCACTAGACTAAGCTGACAATCCAAAGCGCTACATCCTTCCATATCTTCAGTGATGCATTATCCATTCCACGACGTAGCTTCCCAGTTCTCCAATGCCATTATTCACCTTGTTCCATCAAATATCTACAACAAGATTACAAGTTCAAAATGATCAAATATAACACTAAAATTACAAACATAAAATCCTAAATAGGCACTCATAGGATGCTTTAGGTCATGCATTCAATCAATTTCTCGTTCATTATGGGGATAAATGCAATTTGATAACCTAGTATTTTGCCAGTTATCAATAGACTTCAGGTCATGCTTAGCGCACGTTAGAGACCATGCTCTTTCTATCATTGGCAGTGGTGAGGTGGTGGAGGGAAGTCAGACATGAATTAGTTTGCATGCGATTCTGCAGGATGCATGGGGAGGGATTCTCTATCGTCGTAGTTGTTGTAGGGGTGCTAGGGCTACCTAATAGTTTTATTACTGTGTTGTACCATATGAATAATTTATGTTTTTTAAATTTGTGTTTGAATGCTTTTGATTTTGTTGTAACCTTCAAAATATTTGACACATTGTTTCAATTTTATGTTACCTGCGTAGTTTTAAAAACTGTCTCGGATCGGTTGAATTGAGAACCGAAGACATGACCGATTCAAACTGCTTGTTGGATCGGTCATGTAAATGAACCTGTCTGAATCGGCGTGACTCGGTGAAAACCAATGACTTAGCCGGTTTGGTGAACCGGACCGGGTCAAGACGATGTCTGTGAGAAGAAGAAAAATTCAGAAAAATTCAGAAGAAGATGATATGACTGGTTGATCTGACTACGATGGTAAGATGGGAAAGCAAAATAGTGGTAACTATATGATGGATTATGAAAATAATAATTTAGATCTAGTATGTGTTTTCCGATTTCAAATCTACATGCTTAGAAACTTAGTGAGATGGAGGTTTTAGTGAGAGAATAAAAAGTGAACAAATGACCAATGGAAAGGATGCGACGCTGCAATAAGTGTAACAAGAAAAGCAGGGTTATGCATTGTCTTTTCACAAAAAGAAGTATGATTATAGCTAGAGAGGATTAAGTGAACAAGTAATTTATTTTAATTTTTTTTATCTGGATTTTAAATAGATATTTTAAAAATTATATTATATATTTTACAACTATACACTATACTCCATTTTGTCATTAATATAAACAAAAATTATATTTCAGATTCATTGAGTAATTGATATATATGGTCTATATTATAGTAATTGGAGATGGTATTTTATAAAATTATTACTTTATTGATTATGCATAAAATCTACTTGTTAAACAAAAATAGAAAAAAGATACATTGTCGCCTCACTTGACAGGGGTTGCAGTATGCTAGGTTGGAGTTAGAATCATAAATTCTTTGATTATTCATCTTGAGAGGTGAATGTCTACCTATTATGTTACTTGACAAAAAAAAAAAAACACTTTTGTGCAAATATTATAGCTAGCTTTGTAAATGATTTTATAGACCAAGATATCTGTTTAGTACGGTTTAATACCTATATAATTTTTGTAGAAACTAAATTATATGAAGTTATTCGGTTTAATTCGGTTGAGTTATGTGGTTTAATCAATGACTCAATGATCGACCAATAACTCATTAACCTTGTCGAGTCGATGACCGTACTGATTTTTGAAACCATAAGTGCATCTGGTTGTGAACAAAATTGGAGTGTGTTTGAACACATTCATTAAAAAAAAAAAAGTTATAGGTTGGTGCATCAAAAGCTTAATAATCTTATCAATGTTCGTTACAACTTAAGGCTACAAAAATAGGTATTAATATTTGGATGTTCATTCTTTTTTGTTTTTAATATTTATATTTATAAGCAAATGCTCAGTATTTTTATAATGATTTATGGGAATGAGAAACAAAATTATGACCCTATCAACTTTGAAACACTTAAAGATGATGTTTTTTATTGTGTGTTGGGAGGATTCACGACCATTCTTAACTATAATGAGGAGCTGGAAGAACTAAGCAACAATCTTTCCACTAAGACAATCCAACCTATTTCAAATGGGAATGGTATGTGATTAAAATTTCATTATTTCATTTCATTTGTATATATACAACTTAATTGTGAATAATATACCTAAATCGATGTTATTGTAGAACAATTAAATTTGGAGGATGAAGGTTCAGTTGGAGAAAACATGGACCAACATACTAATGTCTTTGATGGGGAAGGTTTTGCAGCAGATGTTGATTTCTTGGATGAAAGAGATCTCAAACATTAAAACAACTTAACCCATTTGGGTTGCCCTGGTGGTATTGGCTTGGGACCTGGAAGCGTGTTCCTTCTCAGAGTCTCAAGTTCGATTTTCTTGGTATCAATTTAGGTGGATTAATTTAACTTCTTAAAAAAAGCTCCTTGAAATTAAATATATTCGACATTGTGGTAAGTTAGTTATTTCAGTTTAAGTTGCAATTGGACTCCATTCAAAACTTATTTGGAGACGAACTATTTTAAAATATGTTGAGTATATTTATAATTTCAAAAATGAACTTGTTAAATTATGATAATTTGTCCAATAATATCGACATTTTTTGTGTCATGATTTAATTTTACTTTTGGAATTTTTTTAGAGATTGGGGTAACAAGTTTGATCCCTATCTATTTTTTTTTATGGAGATTGGGTTATGCGACCGAGTAATCCGATTTTATTCAATTCGGTCATGTGGTTCAAGTAGTTCAACCAATGAACCTTTGAACCCATGACCTTATATTTCTAATCCAGCTTATACTCAGGATATAAATTACAAAAATATGTCAAGATAGGATTAAGGTATCATCTCCAATTGTTGCATTAAACAAACGATATGAGTAGGATATGATAGAAATATCATATACTTTCCTATCTTGATCATCAAGCAGATATTTATAGTCTTTGAAATTTATTAGATAGTCTATCCCTACATATTCAACCTTTTGGATGATATTCTAAGAAAATTTATAATTATTTTAAAATTATTTTAATATAACGATCCTAAAAATATTTATTTTTGTTGAATGGCAAATATATATATATATATATATATATATATATATTTATATAGGTGAAATATCTCTTTAAAGAGAATAAAGAGATACAAATAATGAGTACAAAATATACTCTAGTCGAGAAATAACAATCCAAAAGGATCCCTCCCATACAAACACAAGAGCAAAAAATAAAACAACATACAACCAACTAACGTTCTATCAGGATCACCCAACGTCAGCCGAACATGAGGAAGATTAGATACAGAATTCCCCAGTCAATCAATTTGTTGACAAATCCACCACATAGCACTATTAGTGCCAACACAAAATGGGTTCATGATCACACTCATATAAAGAACAATTCTGACCCTAATGTTTTTTTAAAAACTCACTTTCAAGAGGAGAATTTTACCATATCCACCAACTGGAGGACATACATATCCTGACCCAGAAATATGTGAGCATTATGAGATCTCCACAAGGATCACATAATAGTTTGTCAGAGTGATAAGAAATTTAACCTCTCATTTTCCCCCACCTAAATCTAACAGAATACTAAGAAAACTTGTTAAATATGAAGGTAAAATAAACTTTCATCCTAACTACCTAAAACATGATATCACACCTTACCTAAAAAGGGACATCTAACAAAAAAATGACAAGCCCACTCTACATGTTCATTACAAAAAACACAAGAAATGCCCACAAGTCAACTATAATCCTCCTTGTAAGGAGATTTTGACGAGTTGGGTATCTAGAAATATTTGTATTTGTATAACCATATGATTTTTGTTCGACTCGATAAATATAAGATGCACAAATATATATTGCAAACATATAAAAGCTAACTTTGAGGTTTGCTAGCTAAATTTGTTATAAAATCATCAATAAACGCCAATTTGTAGCGACATGCGATAATTTGCAGGAAATTAAAATAAAAGTTTATAACATTCACATATTCATAAAGTTCAAATATGAATTTGAAAATTGTCGATTATTCTGTTTATTTCTCCATATTCATGTGATTTTCTATGATTGGCATAGCAGTATCAGTTTGCATTATCCTTGATGCTTCCTCTCCAATTTGAACTGGTTAAAGAAATTAGCAAAATATAGTTAAAAATATGTGTGTGTATTATATATATGTGTGTGTGTGTGTAGATAAACATCATACAAGTAGTGAAGCAGATACGGACAAACATGATATATATATATATATATATATATATATATATATAATAAAGAAACTTATGTTATGGTTGCCCACTATGTTAATTGAATGTCAATATGAATATGTAAGTAGGTACGAGGGAGAAAATCACTAAGGAGGAGGGAAACAAGAACCAAGATTGCCCGCTGTAATAAATCACAAAATTTTCATGTTTTGCTATTTGGTTGTTTATTAAAGATTAAACTGTTCAAATTAAGGAAGTTATAAAATCATTGTAAACAATATTAGCCACACATTTAAGATCTGGAGGTTTTAATCTGTTACGACGTCCTGTTCTAACAGTAGAAAATTCAGACCGAAAAGCAGGGGCTCCAAACCCCTTCCCACATGCCACCAACCTCAACATATATCTGTATACAATCAATAAATTTGTTTTTTCTTTCAAGGATATCAACAAAGATTATACATATATATACACATGCATGCATGAACACACACATAATTTATATTTGAGTTGTGTTGTTTAAATACAAATTTTAAAACAATCAATGTAAGGGTAACATTGTATCCTTCTATCCATATTTTCTAACTTTTTATCATATAAAACACACACAGAATACGAAACCACACACAAACACAAGGAAGCACCATATTTTTATCATGTATGATATATTATTTTTAATATACTATTATGAATTTTTAAACAACAATTTAGGCATATGAGTTATATTAGTCCAAAAATATTGTTAAAAATACTAGTAAGCATTTCAACATACCTCTTGATTTGTGCTTCAGCAACAAGTTTATTCTGAAGCTCCCTCAGCCTATTCACCTCAGCTCTCTTATTCTCAATCTCCACTGAAAATAAACATACTCATGTGAAATAAAGGGAAAATATAGATAGACACCTTTTTTCCATACCACTCTTGTACACATTCTGTGTGGGAGGGTATTTTTGTAATGTGTAACAAATGATATGTAGTTATTTTGGACCCACATTACCACATGTTGCATTTATATGTGGCGGTTAAAGGGGTGTATGCCACCTATGTGTGTCTATGTATAAACACTCGAAATAAATGGTAGAGACACGAGAATAAATGCAAGAAATAAAAAATAAAGACAAATGAGTATTATCACCTTCTTGAAGTATCCTCTCTTTTTCTCTGACAGCAATTTCAAGTCTTAATTGGTGGTGTTCCATAGTCAACAACCACTGCTGATTTTTATAGACTTCAACTTGTGGGCGAAGGAAAGATAACTCAGCCTGCATATACAAAAAAAATCTCAAAATCATCTCTTCAAAAGTTTTTGTTTGGGTAGATATGGTGGGAATATGGATCCCTTGTTGGTTAGGATCAAACAATTTATTAAGTTATGTCATTCAAATAATCAGATCAAGATCGAATGAGTCACATGTCAATTTTACAATTGAATTCCAAATTACAGGTTGATACATGAATAGATCAATTATGATTGAATGGTTCAAATCAACATGATCGTTGCGTATATGTCTACACCAAATTAATACAAATAATTGACAAATTGAAATTCTTTGAAGTGGTAATCGGCCGCTCTACATCTAGAGCAATAGATGATGATCAAACAACACAAATTATATGAATTTATTTCAATTTCAATTTGGTGAAATTAGAATTTGCGTTGTTTGATTCTCATCTAAAGATCACAGGCTTTCACGATTGGGGATAATCTAGTTCTCTTCAAGACGCGTGAACATATTTTAATAAGACAAAAAATTCATAAATTACAATCCTTGAGATACGATAGATAGTGATGTTAACCTGCAAATATTTCTCCTTCCGCTCCAAATCAGCAATATAATCGAGCTTTTTCAACCTCGATTTATGTGCAGAAGTCCGGTTTGCTAGGATCCTAAGAACAATGGAAGACAAAAGATGAAAATAAAAATATATTATATCGATTATGTGTAGGAAATAAACAACCGAGGTATTTAGTTTCAATTTTTTCAATGGTTTAGATTTGATTAGAATAAAATCAATCAAATCAACTATATTAGTCAGGGTATCACATTCATAGATGATAAATCTAATCTAAATAACATGAAAATTAAACCAACATATAGATTTATTTTAATTTTTTATTAAAAATAAGGTGAAAACAATTACAAAATTTATTAAATTTATTATTAAAATCATAGTTGACCATGACAAGCCTAAATAGAACAACTCCCATTATTAGATTTTTTTTTTCAGGTTTTACAAAAAAATGTAATAAAAACCAAATATTATTCCCATCAAACTTTTAGTGTTATGAATCAAAAATTTCGATCTTCCATATTTTTAACTTGCCAACTGATTTTTGTGTTGCTCACAACAACAATAAGTAACACAAGCATACCGTTTGAGCCTCTTTGGATCCAGCTTTTGTATTGCTTGATCACCAACACATGCAGATGCACTACCACCACTGATGTGGTTCTTCTCATCATGACCAAGATTTGATTTTGGTACACTAATGTTATTAGTTTTGTTGCCTTGTGGAGTTACTTTGACTCCACTACTACTCGCCTCTTGTTTACCGAGGTCAATGCTCTTCCAAGAGGGTTGCCATGGTCGAAATGCTGATGATGATCCATGTGAGAACGGTCTAACCGTGTTTGATTTCTTAGGCCCAGGTCCCTCTTCTGTGTGCAACATGTTTGTACTAGTCATTCTCTTTAGGATGCCCTTCATTTTTTCTGATAAACAAGAAATGGAAAATATGCATCATCTCAATAAGTTGAAATAAGAGACTGAAATTCACACAAACTTAATAGAAAGAAAGAAAAAAATACAAACCTTGTTCCATTAGAAAAGCTTGAATTTCACTCCCCCACTATCAGTTATGACTATGATATTTATATACATGTGTATACTTCACGTGTCTACGCTACACGGCTGTAGAGGATCCGCGTCCACATGTATGTGTATATATGCAAAGATATTTTTTTACCATGTATTTTATATTAATGTGTATACCATATATATTGAAAAGGAACAATATAATGACTTGTTGAATAAAGTATTCATGCACTTAATCAATTTTTCGTCTGTCTCATAATATATACCATTCTTGTAAAAATAAATTGCTTTACTCTCTTTATCCCACAATGAGTGATCTATTGAACAATTTCACACAAAGAAAAATGTATATATGCCTCACATTACATATGAAAAGTACTTGTGTGAAGTATTGGTGTATGAATAATTTTACACATACAAACACACATACAGAAAATTACACATGAGTACGTGGAAGGCAGGCGGGAAACAAGTTGCACCGCTAAATCTTGTTGGATGGCGAAATCAATCCTCGTAAATAAAACATTCATAGACCTAGGAGACGTAATATTGCTATCAATGACCCTTTGAACTCTATGCATAATATTGTTATGCTGGACCCTTGAAAGGAAATCGGGAAACTTAGGCCAACATATATTATGGTGTACGGAGGGATAGGAGTATAATATACATGTGTAGATTTGACTGGGGTTTCACCACTTGTGAGATTGGGGACCGATTTTTTACAAATGGGATTCAACCCTCAAAGTTATGTCAAGCAAAGTGGCCAAACATAAGAATAACATAACTTGACAATCAACATGCTAGGGTTTGTAGCGGTAACTAGGATTTGTTGGTTCTCTTAGGCCGCCGCCAGCCTTGGGCCGTAGCTCCCACCTAGTGTGGGATTTGTTTGCTTCTAGTTAGGGTTTTGCTTAACCTAGATGATTCATGATGCGTATATATGGCCTTGTTTTCCCTTGTGTTTTTCACAAATTACTTTTTCAGCAATAGTAACCCTGAAATTCATGTTCCCAAATTCCTTCACAATCTCATCACTCTCACATAGCTAAACCCTAATTGTGTTCCTCTCCTTCCTTTTTATCTCTACCATGGATATCGATCTTGATGGTTTGACCTTGGAGGACGAGGTTATGACCTTGAACCTTGACGCATCTGTCCAAACTTCGACCATCTTGGATCATTGTCTGATCGGATGCATGCTATCTGACAAGGATGTGCGATTGGCTTATCTCAAGGAACGGCTGGGCACTTCTTGGAGGCTGGTGAAGGGTATCACAGTTATACCTACAACTGGAAACATATACCTGTTTCAATTCACTCACAAGAATGACGCTGAAAACATGATGAAGGGTGGACCTTGGACGTATGACAGCTGTAATCTAGTCATTGAAATTATTGCTCCAGGAATGGTTCCTAAGAATGTTTATCTTAATTTTCTGAACATTTGTGTGCAAGTGCCTTCCTTTTGAGTTTATACAACAAAAGGTAAGTGAAGCCATTGGTAAGTACCTTGGAGAACTGGTCGAGTATGACAGTAAGAACACTATTCACAGGTTGTTCACGAAGCGAAAGGTTCGAATCAATGTAATACAACCACTTAAACAAGATTTGCAGGTTTGTTCTCGTGGTGGAGAGTGGGTTTCGATTTTGTTCAAATACAAAAGGCTTGAAACTTTTTGCTATGTGTGTGGAGTTCTTGACCATACTGACCGTACTTGTGAAATCCTATTTGATAAGGAGAATCCAGTCTTTGAGAAAGATATTTTAACGGCGGGACCTGTACTTCAGGCCCACATAGAAAAATGAGTCTCATAGGATGGAACTGCCAATGCCTTTGGAGCCTGAGTGTAGTTCCTAAATTAAAATACCTAGTCCGTTATTATAAGCTAAATGCCTTATTTCTCAGTGAGACTTTAGTCCACTCTAATAAAACAAACGATTTACGTTATATGTTTCATTTTGATAATTGTTTTGATGTGAGTAGTAATGGTCAGAGTGGTGGTTTGGAGCTATTCCGGAAAAATTATTTTAATTGCATTGTGTTGAACTATTTTGATAATCATATAAATGTTGAGGTCAATGACTCTAGTCGTGGGCAATGGCAATTTACAGTATTTTTATGGATTTCAAGAAGGTAGTAAAAGACAAAATTCTTGGAATTTTATGAGAAGTCTATCTAATAATACTTTTTACCCTAGTGTATATTAGGTGATTTCAATGATATTTTGGATGCCAAAGAAAAAATTAGGGGTTCAGTTCGTGCTCGGTGGTTAATTAATGGTTTTAGACAAGTTGTTTCTGATGCGGGTCTGGTTGATATTTTTATGGAAGGTTACCCATTCACATGGTTTAAAAGTTTGGGTACTCCAAGAGCAGTTGAGGAACGGTTGGATTAGGCAATTGCTAATACATCCTAGCTTCAATTATTTCAAAACACAAAGGTGGATAATTTAGTAGCCCCAGCCTTTGATCATTATCTGATTCTCCTAAACATGGAGCTTGTTACACGTGTCTGGGTGCCAAAAAGAAACTTTAAATTTGAGAATGCTTGGTGTGTAGAACCGAGTATTCATGATGTTGTTTCTGATATCTAGTTGTCTAGTGTAGGTATTCTATGCACTCGGATAAATGGCATGGACCGGATGGTTTTCATCAAGGTTTTTTCATCAATTTTGGTCAGTATGTAATTCTGATAATTTTAGTGAGTGTTGTTCTTGGCTTAACAATAATCAGTTTCCACTTTCTCTTAACTCTACTAATGTTGCCTTAATTCCAACAGGAACTGATTATGATACTATGAAGGATTGGAGACCTATAGCTTTATGTAATGTGTTGTAGAAACTTGTAGCTAAAGTTTTGGCTAATAAGCTTAAAAGTGTCCTCCATAAATGTATATCAGATAACCAGCCGACTTATGTTCTTAGATGCTCAATCTTGGATAACGCTATGATTTCTATTGAGGTAATTCATCGCATGAAAATTAACAAGTGTATGATATACAAGAATGTAGCGTTAAAGCGTGATATTAGTAAGGCCTATGATCGCATTGATTGGTTATATCTTAAAGAGGTCATGATAAAAATGGGATTTGCAAGTCGCTGGATTAGGTGGATCATGATGTGTGTAGAGATTGTCGACTATTATGTGATTGTTAACAATGAGTCGGTGGGACATATATTCTCTATTCCGTAAATTTGTGAGACTGTCGACTACAGGGTAACCCTCTTTCTTCTTATTTGTTTATCTTGTGTGCAGAAGGTCTTGCAGCTCTTATCCGTAAATCTGAACGAAAAGGGGATATTCATGGCATGTCTATATGTAAAATGCTCCGATTATTTCTAATATGTTTGATCATAACACTACCCAACTTATAGTAAATACTCCACTCCATCCTCTTGTTCATAAAGATAAATTTATGTAGAAGTTTGAAAAAAATGGTAATTGTTTTGTACTTAGCGCATATCATATCTGTGTCACTAAAATTTCAGATAATTCCCATTTGCATATTCCGAGTAAGTGGAATTTGATTTGAAAACTCAAGGTACTTCCCAAGAGTCAAAATTTTGTATGGCATGTGTGTCGGGGTTGTTTATCTACATGTGCACGCTTAAGTAGTCGTGGAGTACATTGTCCTATAGATTATTTCTTGTGTGGAAGTAATTATGAAGATAACATTCATGTGTTGTTGAAATGTCCAGGTGCAATGCAAGCATGGCGTGAGGTCCAATTATGGGACACAATTGATAGAACTCTCCATATAACAATTATAGGATGGATGCTCTAATATTTTCCCTTCTTGACCAGCTGTCTTAGGCACAAAAAGAAATGTTTGTGGCAATCATGTGGAGTCTGTGGAAGCGTAGAAACTTAAAATTGTGGCAGAAGCAAAATGAAACAAGTCTGTAGGTGGTTGAGCATGCTAAGAACCTCCTAGATGATTGGCGAGCAGCTCAAGGTGTGAGATCACATAGAGCAACTGACTCCCATTCTCGTCCGAGCGGTTATAGAAGTGGTCATGTGATTGAATGGACGAAACTGACATATGACAGGTATAAATGTAACATTGATGCTTCGGTCTCCTCTTCCTTGAATATGGTAGGTATTGGCATATGTCTTCGTGATGATCATGGTGATTTTGTCATGGTCAAGACAGATTGTTTCTCTCCTCTTTGTGATGTTGATGTCGGAGAGGATGTTGGTCTTCATACGACGTTTCAGTGGTTGGTTGCTCTTCACTATGAGAATGTCGATTTTGCTTTGGATTCCAAGATTGTTGTAGATTGCTTTAACTCAAAGCTAGAACATAGTAGTGAACTAGGTTGGATTATACATGCTTGTAGACAGTTGTTTGCTTGTAATTTTCAGAACTCTCATGTCGAGTTGAATAGGAGGCAAGCTAATAAGGTCGCTGATGAATTAGCATAGATTGCCCCATCTCATGCTAGCTCCTAAGTTTATGATGGTGTATCATCATGTTTTAGACAGTTGATAGCTAATGAAAAGCTTTGAATTTCTTCTCTAAAAAAATGCTCTTGTATCATTTACGTTTCACACTTTTGACTTACTAACATCAAATGTTGTTGACCTTCTATACAGAGTTTAAAATATGTCAGGTTTGTGTTGTAGATTTCAATACATATGTAAGATCGATTCATTGGCACAAATAGAAAGGGCCCTAACGGCACATGTTAAGCAATCATAAAATATAAATATTTCATTAATATTTGTGCATTCAACTAATTAAAAGTCAACAAATTAAATGCAATACGCTAATTCCAATAAAAAGTTTCTACATTTGAATCATTAACTTGTGCCTTGAGGGCACAAGTTAACATTTCCCTTTTATTGGTGAGGTACATTTTTCTTGACAAAAGGTACGACATATTTAAAACCATTTATTATTTTGAGTTTTGACATGAATAAAAATTAATGGTTTTAAAAGAAACATGGCTAATAAATGAAGGGTTTGTCTAACATGTGCAACATTGCACATGTTAAGGTAACTAAAACTAGTAACTTTTCATTGAAAACCAACAATTATTGATTAAAAATTACATATTTAATATAAAAAACACAAGTTCCAAGTCAAAATTCCTACTTTAAACTTCTTAACATGTGCAAATTTGCACATGATAGAAAAACCCATATATATATATATATATATATATATATATATATATATATATATATATATTGTTATGTTGAATATCTTCATATGAATTTGAACTGGTTTATCACTTGATCTTGAAGTTTTGTTGTCTGAATTGCAGTTCACTCGATTTTACTTTTGTCTACATACTGAAATATTAATTTTTATTAATAATAATAATAAATTAAAATACTGTTCAAAAAAAAAAGTTTAAATACTCCCTATTTTACATTAAATGTCACTTAGAAAAAATATCTTTTTTGTAAAAATAAATAAATATGTCTTATTGTAGTTTCAATGCACTATTGGTTATTATTTTTTCATTTGTACTATTTTTTGTCAAGTAGCATAGTGGTTGCGGCTCACACATTTTAAATGTGGATAGTTTGAAGTTCGAACGAGCCGCTGCATAATATTGTTCCTCCTCCGGTCGCTATTATAAGCTAAACTTTATTTTTCTTAGATATACATTGAATGATTAATGTATCTAGTCTATAATAAATACTAGATACATTAGTTATTCATTATATCTGAAAAGTGAAGTTTTGCTTATAATAATGACTGGAGAGAGTACCATTTACTTTATACAATTCTTTTTTTTTGAAAGAAATTAACTAATACTATACAAAAATTAGAACTTTGTCAAAAAAATAATATAGAAATTAGACCAAAAGCATATTTACATTTATAACGGTGGAAAATACACAAATACTTTTTTCTGAGAGAGAAGAGTATTTGCATTTGTAACGGTGGAAAATACACAAATACCAAATAAAGATAATTTGGAAAAGGTATTATTCTCTTTCTTCTACTTATAGTCATATTTTAAACATTTGTGATATGAGCGTATGTGTGAACGGGACGAAATAACAATAATATATACTATATTTAAAAGGATATAGAATTCTGGGTTGGCTTTTTTGTTATTTTAATTATATATTTAAACAAATTTTTCAATAATAATATTATATTGTTTGTGTCATTAAGAAAGGTTAAGAATTTATATTATATTTTCTATATTATTGGTGTCATTGAAAAAGATAAACATGATTTGTTTGTTATATTTTGAAATTCACAAATAGTAAAATTATACTTAAAAAAACAAATAGTAAAATTATTGTAGTAGGATGGAGTAACATATATAAATTTAATGAAAATTATTTGACTATTAAATTATTTTAATTGAGTCAAAAAAAATTGAATTTGAAACCTTTGCAATAAAGCAATAACAATCAAGCTTTATCCTATTAAGTGGGGAAGTTACATGAATCAAAATACCCAATAATGTTCTATCGTAAAGTATATTTAGATCCAACTCATTAATTTCGAAATATTTCGTATTATTTTCTGGTTTTTAGGTCTTCCTTTACCTCTTTTGATCTAACTACCTCTTCATATTACAAAATTTACAAGCCTTCTCACTACATGTCCAAACCACCTAAACCTATTTTCTACCATCTTTTCTATTTTAGGTGTTATCTCAACTCTCTGTCTAATGGTTTAATTTCTAATCATATATAATCTAGATTTACCACATATCCACCGCAACTTACTCATTTCAACTATGCTTACTTTATTCATCTGTTCTTAATCGCCTAAGACTCTGTACCATACAACATCATCGGTCTGACAGTTGTCCGATATAATTTTTCTCTTCAACTTGAGTGGTAATTTAATATCACATAAAACACTAAAGTTTCTCCTCAATTTCAACAACCCATCTTGAATACCACGATTTACCTCCACTTCTATTTATCCGCCAATTCTTACTATGCATCCAAGATATTTAAACTGTGTAACTTTTTGTATGATATGATCTTCACACTTCACCTCTAACGTAGAACTACTTCGCCTTTTGTTCAAGTTACAATCCATATACTCCATCTTGTTATCACTCAGGCGGAAGCCATAAGCTTCTAAGACTTCTCTCTAATTCTTTAACCTCTTATTTAATTCCTTCCTCTACTCTCCAAGCATATCTACATCGTATGTACAAAGCATACATATTTGCATCGATAGCCATATATTGCATCCTCACACTAATCGAATATCCCTCATACATATATTTGATAGCTCTAATATAAGAAAACATAACCCCATTCTTGGCTTTCTACAAAATCTCTCTAGGTACTTGTTCATGGAATAACATATGATGTTTTTAGCTAAGTTTTCAGTTATTTTGTTTGCATTTGAAGGCAAATTTGAAGTAAATTAGAGTAGTTGTCAACAGTTTGAGGAACATTTTTTATAGTTTTCATTTGAGTCATTGTAATTCTGTTTTATGCTAAATCATGCAACTTCATATATGTTTTGAGTCTTTTTAATAAGAAAACATGTAAATCGGCCAAGCAATACATCAAGTGAAGGATCGAGGATATGAAGATCGAAGATCACTGGTTCTTAGAAGGCATTTAAAGACAATACAAAGTGAAGAAAATTCATTTAATGTTCCAAGGCATTGCAAGACCAAAGAACGCTTGAAAAAAGCTCAAAAACTATAGAACGCGCACAAGGGGCTTCCAAAAGTGCCCCTATGCACAGACTCATGTGCCCCTACTCATGAGGCAGCTTTGGCTACTTCTAGAAGCTCCCCTACGCACCTATCCATGTGCCTCGCGCATGGTTGCGACCAGTAAATGTTGTTTTCTTGTTTTCCAAACTATTTTTTGTGTAAAAGTCCTATTTCTACCCCCACCCCCCCCCCCCCCCCCCCCAATTCTTACTATGCATCCAAGATATTTAAACTGTGTAACTTTTTGTATGATATGATCTTCACACTTCACCTCTAACGTAGAACTACTTCGCCTTTTGTTCAAGTTACATTCCATATACTCCATCTTGTTATCACTCAGGCGGAAGCCATAAGCTTCTAAGACTTCTCTCTAATTCTTTAACCTCTTATTTAATTCCTTCCTCTACTCTCCAAGCATATCTACATCGTCTGTACAAAGCATACATATTTGCATCGATAGCCATATATTGCATCCTCACACTAATCGAATATCCCTCATACATATATTTGATAGCTCTAATATAAGAAAACGTTACCCCATTCTTGGCTTTCTACAAAATCTCTCTAGGTACTTGATCATGGAATAACATATGATGTTTTTAGCTAAGTTTTCAGTTATTTTGTTTGCATTTGAAGGCAAATTTGAAGTAAATTAGAGTAGTTGTCAACAGTTTGAAGAACATTTTTTATAGTTTTCATTTGAGTCATTGTAATTCTGTTTTATGCTAAATCATGCAACTTCATATATGTTTTGAGTCTTTTTAATGAGAAAACATGTAAATCGGCCAAGCAAGACATCAAGTGAAGGATCGAAGATATGAAGATCGAAGATCACTGGTTCTTAGAAGGCATTTAAAGACAATACAAAGTGAAGAAAATTCATTTAATGTTCCAAGGCATTGCAAGACCAAAGAACGCTTGAAAAAAGCTCAAAAACTATAGAACGCGCACAAGGGGCTTCCAAAAGTGCCCCTATGCACAGACTCATGTGCCCCTACCCATGAGGCAGCTTTGGCTACTTCCAGAAGCTCCCCTACGCATCTATCCATGTGCCTCGCGCATGGTTGCGACCAGTAAATGTTGTTTTCTTGTTTTCCAAACTATTTTTTGTGTAAAAGTCCTATTTCTACCCCCCCCCCCCAAGTAACGATGCATTATAAATAGAGATCCTTGCACACTTTTTCATTCAATCAAAAAAGCTACTGGTACATGGCAACAAGAATCAGAAGCATCAAAGTAGATGATCTTTATCCTCCTCTTGTTCTCTCTATGGTATATTTTTCTATTGCTTTATAATGATGTCTATTGTCATGTGCAACTAAAAGTATTTTATTAGGGTTCCACAATGAACCCCTTCTTATTTGTTGGATTTCATTAATAAAGTTGTTATTCAGTTTATGATCTAATGTCTGATTTAATTCGTATATGTCCGTTTTTATACCATATCTCTATATGGAGCTAAGAACGGTTGACAACCCGAATTCCATTAGAACAAAACAATAATGAATTGCTTAGTTTCTAAATTAATTGAATCTAAGTACGAATTTAGGGCAATATCTCAACTTATGGGAACCCCGCTATTGTAAATGGTTGCATTTTCACTGATTAATCACGAGGTTATGTTTAACTTTTTTAAATCCATACATAAAGAAAATCATAAGCTAATAATTAATAGAGTTCATTTCCAACAAAGACGAAGGGGGATTCAAGGATTCCCTAATTGTCATTACACTTCTGAATCACAAAACCTAATTTCACATTGAACAAGACAATTAAAACCCTCCAACCACTCTCAATCTTTTGTTTTATTTTCTTTTCAAGTAAATTCCGCTAATTACTGAGTTGAGAGACAATCCTTGTGAATACGATAAATTACTACTTTATTACTTCAGTACGTTTGAGGTGCACTTGCCTACTTATACATCATCAAGTTTTTTGCATCATTGTCGGGGATTGTAATACTTCAACAAGGTAATCGGTAGATTTTACTTTGTGAATAATTAGGTTAGGTTAAATAATTTTTATTTTATGTTTTTATCGGTCAATTTTAATTTATTGTTTTATTTTAATTTTTGTTTTTAAGCAAGAGAAGCAGCAGTTGTTCCACTTTCAAATCTTAATGACTCCACATCTGACAAAGAGATGGAAGAACCGGAACGCATAAAACTAGGAG
The DNA here is from genome assembly GCF_051527215.1 of Medicago sativa. NCBI lineage: Eukaryota > Viridiplantae > Streptophyta > Magnoliopsida > Fabales > Fabaceae > Medicago > Medicago sativa. The sequence goes on along the minus strand of NC_140751.1, from coordinate 64,025,398 downwards.
ATTACGGGAGACTCGACACCAATGACGGAATCGACCATGGGTTCCAACAAATAAACCCAGTCCTCTTTGACATCCAACATTAACTTCTCGCAGCTCTAAGGTAGAACCAATTCTTATGTAGGGAAACCGAAGATTGTAATCCTCATCTAACACACGTTTTAGAAGCTTGCATACCATTAACCCAACAAGAGTTTCAAGACCAATAAGAGACTTCGTTTGTTTGTCTACTCTTTAAGTGGACGAGCAATGGATTGTCTTAATGCACTTCCAAATGGCACCATAGCTACTTGAGATGATCTGAAGAAAGTATTCCTCCATCGCTTTTTCCTAAAAGAAAAATACCTCGAAAAACGGAAGGAGATTGCGGGTGGCACAAATTTTTAGAAATGGAAATTGCATTGACTTTCATAGATGGTCTGAAGTCAACAACCACCATGCTTTTAGATGCATCGACATGAGGTACCATGAAGAACAAAACTACATCAAAAATCCGAGAGCTCGTTGACAACATGTCCTTCAATGAATATCTCCCTCAAAGCAAGAATAAGGGCATGGTGAAGAAGTATGGAGTTCTAAGTTTAGAAATACATATTGATGCCTTACTAACAAGCAACAAACTCCTTAGGGAAAGCACTGACTATCTATCAATGGTGTAAGCTACGACTTTTGTGAACAAGCTCATGGAAGTTGTGCATGCCTTCCAGTAAGTTTTTAGTTATATGAAGAAAAAGTCAAGTATACGGGTGCGTATGCTAGACAACAACGAAATCCCTACTCTGACATTTTCGATTCCGGGTGACCAAAACATCAATATTTCTTTTTAACTTGCTTTGATTAATTCTATTGAAAATATATTTTTAGATAACATTGATAATGAAGGAATCTTTGGAGACAAAAAATGCAAGAAGAAATACATTAGAATAATTAAAATAGCACAACTTTATTAATTCGTCTAGGGTACAACAATTCTTACCACCTGTAACGCCCCGATTTTTAACAACAAAAACAATGTCTGCTTTTTTTTAAACAACCCAAGCCTCTATCATGATCGTCTTTAATGTAAATTAGAATAGAAATCTTTCTTTCAAAAACGTTTTAACAAATGATGATCTAAACCCAATACTATATTTTATAAAACAATTACAGGCAAAGAGAGTTTACAAATTTAATTCATGAACTTCATAATATATAAAATAGTGTATGTGTATTCATATCTTATGATAGTATCATTTACGGTAGTGCCCAAATAAAAGTATTGCAAATACAGACAATATTATACATGCGCAAATCTAAGCTGGTCCTTAACTCTAACTAGAACAACTTAGTGTTGAGACCAACTGATGTCATCTAGCCTAGCTGCCAAACTGCTACTCCTCCAGCTCCTTCGCCATTCCCGCTTAATGACTCCTTATTTGGATATGGGGCAAAGCCCGATCCACGAATTAATGTAGGCTGTCACAATCTAAAAACAACATAATTACATAAATAAAACATGCATTGCATGTTGGCATGGTAAATTCCATTAAAATAAACATTCCACATATCAACTATCACAATGCACATTTAGCCTAAAAATGCAGAATCTACATGAATGTGAAGCCAATCACAGGACATCACATGCAAATGATTCCAAAATTATTATCACTCCACAGAGGGTTGTGCTAGCGCCACTAAGGATATAAATGTCTTACTCATCTATCAGACTCAAAGATTCACTTCAGGATAAGGTGGTTCCATTATTGAATACACACCTCGTGCCACTTCTTCGGTGTGCACCTCGTGACTCCTATCCGGTGGCAACATAGCTATGAAATGAATGAGCATACAATTCCCCATATATGCTAATGCAAAAATTTGCATACCTCAAAAGCATATGTAATTTTAATGGAATGATTGTTCATACATGTATTCATAACCATCATGTATACCATCATATATTCATAAAGCATTTCAATTAATTTAAAAGAAAAGCACTTCAACGGATCATAACCGTTCGATAATTCCCTTACCTGAGCAAAGCATTCATTTACTCAACATGTTTATTCACAAGCAACACAAATATAAGCATATAAACCAACCAGACGTTTAAGTAATTATAGTGTTTTGAGATAGTTTCCATACCCGAGCAAAGCATTCCCCTACAACATATTGTTCTACATTCATAAGCATCTACAATAGGAACGACTTTAACCCTTCGAGAGAAATATCCTAACAAATGCAATAACTCAGGTAAACATCGGCTACCCATTATAGATGAAGTTCAACAACATACAAGATTTTAACCGAACATTGTAAACTTCAAACAAAGTATTTTTCTTACATTTAGTCAAATAAAAATTCTCAAAACATTTTTGATCTCATGACATTTTCAAAACAACAAATTTCTTAAAATATTTTTATAGCCCACGACAGAACCACCAAGAAACCTGCTCTTTACCCAAACAGTAATGCTCATTCCCAAAGTAAATTACCTATTTACCCCTACGCATGTTAACATGGGCAAGTACAAACCTAACGTAACTTAAGTCACGTAGCGTGACTTAAGTTACGCTAGTACAAAGTTTCACGTGAGTTAAGCTACGCTACGTGACTTAAGCACGTATACATTTATGTTTAACTTAAAAAAAGAGGAAAAAATATATTACCACAAGTAAGCTCATGTAACCACCAACTGAGCCAACATTTGCGTCTGAGGTAAGATTCAGCTGCTCATACAAGAAAGCAAGTCCCATCGCGCCCCATGACCACGTGCCTATGTTAGCCAAATCCCGAATGGCAAGCATCCACAGCAGACTAATGGTTTTGCTGTTCTTGCCGGCAAAACGGGTGTAGCCAAGCAAGAGCAACAAAAACGCCTTCACACAGGCGGGCCTAATACGACTCAGCTCCTGCTCCTCCTCCTGTGATAAATCCTGCCCCAGCAAATGGTTGCACCTATTCAACAGATAGTCATACTGGTCTTTCAGGGCCGTGTATAAGACAGATGCACCAAAATCAGTCACATACCCAACCGCAGCCTCCACCGGAAACAACAGGTGGGTCACCAGCATATCCTTAAATGTGTCATGATCTAAATCCTCCTCATGAATGAGCCGTCCAACGACGGGGATGCCTAGGAGACAAGCGACATCATCAAGTGTGATGGTCATCTCCCCAACAGGCAGATGGAAGCTGCTGGTCTCCTGATGCCATCTCCCAGCCATGGCACACACTAAACCGTGGGAGATGTTGTCGTACCCAGTCAGAAGGAGGGGCCTTAGACCCGATCTATCAACCAGTTCCCAGAACCAAGGGTTAGCATCTGCCGGCATTGGAAGGGACAGGGAAGAAAGCTTCAGTTTCCTCCCGTGAGAGATGCCTTTCATCTTACGATCCGTTTGCAACTGAAATACAACGAAAATATAATTAAATATGTTAAATAAACATGAAATAATAAACTATAAATATTCTACGTGAAATAAACATGAAATAATAAACTATATATATTATACGTAGAATATATTATACGTAGAATAAACTATATATATTATACGTAAAATATTATACTTAGAATATTATACGTAGAATAAATTATATATATTATACGTAAAATAAACTTCACATAATAGTAAAATAAACTTCACATAATAATAAAATATCATTAAATTAAATAAAACAAATTATACTTACTCTTTTATCGTTCCAAAGCTTGCATGCCACGTGTCTACCGAAGTCCGGTAAAAGTGACAACTCGTAAGGCCCCCCTGGAAAGCCCCCATCCTCGTCCTCCATAACTGGCTCTGCATGCTGCTGCTCAGGATGATGCTGCTGGGGAGGCTGCTCAGGATGTTGCTGCTGAGGAGGGTCGACAAACTGATGCTCAGGCTGATACCCCTCCTGAAACTGATGCTGATACTCATACCCCTCCTGATAGTGATAACCCGGCTGAAATCCAGCCTGCTCCTGATAGTGCAGATCCTGATAAGCCAGCTCCTCAAACTGATGCTGATACTGTGGGGGGTCCATAATCTGGGATGCACCCGTCTGTGACGTCGATCCCCCCGCAGCATCAACAGTAGCACTACTAGTAGCAAGACTCGTGGCCCCCACTCTCCCTCGACCTCTCCCTCTCCCTCGACCCTCCGGAGGATGTAATGCTTGCTTCTCCCTACGTGCACTACTAGTAGGGGCCATCCTCCCTAACCTAAGCCTATCAGGCCTCTCCTGCTCAGACATATCTGCACAAATATCAAATAAAATTTAACACATTTTCACATGTAATCTTTAACAATACAACAACAACACTATAATGTCGACGGTGTCATTTGAATCCATAAACTACCACATTGTAGTCAAATTAACTATACTCAACATTAACAAACATAACTCTAACTAATTACATCATTAACAATCCAATAAAATCAAAAAATTATCATTGAGACATTTCACCGAACACGTAGTGTGCATTTTTCAAACAACTATGTAATCTAGCATTTTCAAAACCCTAAATTACTACATTGTACCATAAACAACATCTAAACAACAATTCCTAAGTTCAATCATCACTAACAACCATAATCTTTAACATGCAAGACAATTTTTTAAAAACCTAAAAATGTTAATTTTCTACACAAATTCGAAAATTTCAACCAAAATAATGCAAAGAAGTAGTATAATAATCACTTACTTGATAACGTGGACGAAATTTGGTTTGAATGGCGCAAGAATGGTGAAATTTGGAGTTGGGGGTGAAAATTTCGTTTTTCAAAAGTTGAGAAATGGAGGAATGGAGGTTCTGTGTTGCTGATAACCAACTTAAGTAACGCTGCGCAACTTAAGTTGTGTTACCGTTGTAACTAACGCATGTTAACTTGCGTGGCGTGAGTTAACATGCGTAAGGGCATTAATGTAATTTACTTTGGGAATGAGCATTACTGTTTGGGTAAAGAGCAGGATTCAACCACCAAAATTATTAATTTCATCGAAACTGCTTTGGATCGGTCAAATCCCTAAGAGCCAAATTACTTAGGCCCTATAAAAATTACAGCCCAAATCCCGCATTTGGCATTATTACTCGCAACACACCCCTTCCCGCGAGGAGAGGGGGGGGGGGGGGGGGGTGCTCGCAGCAACAGAGATCAGTTCAAACGAACTGTAACTTCTCTTTCCCACGTTCCCGTGAATCTCTCCCCGGCGGTTACACTTCCCACGATTTCGTAACCGCCTCTGCAAACACCCACCTCTATATAAAGGGGACTCCTCGCAGTCCCCAAGGTAGAAAGTCTCTTATCTCTAAACCCCCATTTCTAACATCTATTGACCTGAGCGTCGAAATGTCTGCAGGTACACATTTCCACCACCTACAACTACCGCATTAAATAACATCGACAATCACCTTCTGATCAAATACGATCAACAACATTTTTTGCTCGCAAACTTTTCAAAATACTATCAAACTTAACTAGTTCAAAGATATTTAGATAACGTTGACGATAATGGGTTAAACTTGCACTTCTTCGCAAAACTTTTTTTAATTAGATTTTTGTCAAACCTTTTTCATCCCAAATATTGCAAAACTATTTTTAATTAGATTTTTGTCAAACCTTTTTCATCCCAAGTATTTCTATTTAAATACATTGTACCTTCATAGATTTTTTTATTTAACGATACAAAATAGTTCACCAAAAATTCTAATATATGGAAACGTTTTGTGAAAAAAAATTCCGTTCAACACGTATTCTCAAAAATGTTGTGATAAGATATTTATGACAAAATTTCTACAGTGTCTCCTTTATTTTAATGTTGTTTCCCAAAATTCTTTTAAGTCCGTTGCACTGTCCAAGTATCAACCATGTCATGAACATTATTTTCCATTATTTTTAACTCACGTGAGATCATTATCAGCCATTGTTCTAAAGGACTAAAATCATGGTACACCGATTTCTTTTCAAAAACCTTTTGTTTGACAAAATGCCCAGCCCATATATAAATTTTTTTCTGAAGTTTATATTCTTTTTTTTTTTTTTTTTTTTGAGGAAGTGAAGTTTTTATTCTAAAAGTATCTTTAGTGTCTAATAACTATTTTTTTTTAGGTTGCTAATTAAATAATTGGTTTTAGACAAAAAGTGATAAAAGTTGACTCAAACTCCATAGTATAGTTTTACACCAAAAATAAGCATATTGGTTTAATAAATCTATTTAGCATATTTGTTTTACGGTCACATAGTCATTGCAGGTGATGGTTTGTAGATAAAAAAAAAAAGGCTTAAATGAAATTCTGATCCATCTATTTACATATTTTTTAACTGTTGATCCCCCTTTTTTAAAAACCACTTTTTTGGTCTCTCCATTTAAAAAGTCAACGATAAATTTTGGTCCCCCTATTTTTTAGTGATGTGGCATACTCATTATTGATATGGTATATATTGGTCAGGAGTGAGTTTGAAAAAATAATTTCCATGTCATCAATGTAGTCAGTATATTATTTCTTTTATTTATAATTAACAATTATTGTTTTTTAAGCCAATTAAAAATTATTGTCGATAATTGAAAGAAAAAAAAAAAAACAAAACACATTCATCATCATTAGATCTAGATATGAACCTTCCTTAAAAAAAAAAAAAGAAGATATGAACCCAACCATCATCATCCAATAAAAGAAACCATGATTCAATATTTCTAAACTCAGCAACATCTTCCAAAAGGAAATATCTTAACCATGGTTTCCAACAACAACAATACGATTCTTCCAACTTTAAGAAAAATGCAAAAAAAATTGACATGGAATTTTTTTTATTCATCTAAGAAATATCGTAACAGCAATACGATTCTTCCAATTCTGATTAATTTATTTTCATTTATCATCTTCCAATCTGATTATCATCGTCAATAAATAATACCTTTAAATGATAATTTTTTAATTAGTTTTTAAAATTTTGATTATAAATAAAATAAATAATCAGACCTCTCTCTAGGTTATTCACGCCCCCCTCATCCCTCCCAATCAAACCTCTCTTTCGCGATGTAGCGGCAGGTGTAGGGTGGTGCGACGATCGGCTTGCCCATCCGCATCACTCTCACACCAAGATCTCGATGGTTTGGTCTTGGTTTTTTCGTCCTTCATCGTTGTTGTCTTCCAGCGGCGGCACATGTCTTGCGCTTTTGTGACGATTGAGGTGTTCCATCCGATCGGTTTCGAGATTGGAGGGGCTCCTGTATTGGTCTTGTGAAGGGTTTTTTCTGTTTGGTTGTTGTATGTGTTTCTATTAGGGGTTTTCTGTTACAGATGTGTTATTGGGTTTGTGTTACGGTGTTGTTTGTGTTTTGGTTGATGGTTATTTTCTCTTACGGTTGTTACGTTATGGGTTTGAATGGATGGGTTTTGGGTTGTTGTTGTATGGAGGTTGATGTTGGTTGGAAATTGTTGTTAGTGGTGTTTGATTTGTCTCGTCCTGATCATCTTGAGATGGTGTTAGCAGCATAAGGTGACGGTCGTTGGTGTAATTTTGATTTAACGGTGATGTTGGGAGTTATTGGTGTTGGTAAAATAATGTGGTTGTTGTTGGGTTGGGAGTTTGAATGCAAAGTGGTGTTTTTTGGTGGTGATGTTCATGGTGGTTGGTGCTGGTTTTTGGTGAGGAGTAATTGTGATTTTTGTGGTGGTTAATGGTAGTTTTGGTGGTGGTGCTGCTGCTGGTTTTTGTGGTTGTGCTTGTGGTGGCTAGTGGTGGCTATTTTTTGCGGGTTTTCTTCTATGAGTTTGTTGTTGATGGGGTTTCTCAAATACATGGATGTTAGATGGTGTAGCTTGTTTCAAGAATTGAGATATGTGTTTTCTAGGTGGTGATTTTACCTGTGTTTAATTGCGTTCAACTGCAGAAGAGAAGCAAGGTGCGGTTGCACAGGTTTTTGGTAGGTTTGATGGTTATTTTGGAGGGCGTTTAGACTTTGGTTTTGGAAGATGACTTTGTGGTATTGGTGTTTAGTTTTTATGGGTTTCAGGGGGGCCTCAGTGGAGGGTGTTTTTGGTTTGTTTGTCGAAGTTTGTATTTAATGTATGGGTGTTTGTTTGAGTGTTCCGCGTATACGGCACACTTTTCCTTTGTATGTTGCTATTTAAGTCTCCTAGTGATAGAGCCAAACCGCAAGTGCACGGCCTATCGAAGTAATAGTAGTAAGTAGAGTATCGTTCCGCTAGGGAGTTGTGAATTCAATCAACTTTTAGAGAATGATTAGAAGAGAAGAAAGCTTATAAAAAGGGGTTTAATTGCTGAAGGTAAATAACAATAATAATAAAAGAGCCTTGGGATTATTGGTTTGTCATAATAACAAATCTTTCACTAGACAAGACTTTAACTTCTAATTCCATGGTTTACACCGTAATTTCTTAAGACCGGTTTCCCTTTAGCCCCTCACCTTTCCGATGAAAGTCCGGTGAGAGTTTACTTCTAGTAACCAAGCCTATTTCGCTGACTTGATTACTAGAAGATGCTTATAAGGATTGAAACTACCTGTGTCTCAATAATTGCAAGGACTATTTCACTGTCTTGCAATTATTGTCTAGATTCACTTGTTCCAACATCAAAGCTCCGCTCTCGCTTTATGAATTGATATTTGGGATAATGGATTAACAATTATCAAACCCTCCGCTTTCGCTTCCACAGTTTGATAATTGTTAATTCATGTTAAAACGGTGAATCTAAATTAGAAAGTACGGCTACATAGAATTAGGGTTAAAGCTTGGTTTGTTAGGATTATGTCATTAGACTTTTCCAACAATCCCAAGACAAAGAAGTCTACTCACTAACGTTCATTGTAGACATGGGGGAAGAAGAGAGAAAACAATAATATAAAAGAACAATAATATAAAAGTGAACTTTTATTCCAAGAACAAAAGATGAATGTTTATGATGGAGTGCTACTCTATTTATAGCTTTACAATTGACTTAGAAACTAAGCTACTATAAGGGCAAAACAGTAAAGCTGCAACGGAGTAACTTGGGCTTGAAGAAAAGCAGCAAAAGTGGTCCTGGAGGGTGGCACGGCCGTGCCACATGTTGGCACGGGCCGTGCCAAGCTTCTGACTTGGTAGAGACATATTTTTGTCTCGTATCTTCGTATTCTTGTACTGTATTTGCTCCAGTCCTCTTTCTTTTGCTCCAAGACACCTTCCACCATATATTCGTTCCTAAAATATAATAAAAGACAATTTAAAGTAAAATATTCTAAAAGGAAATAAAATGCAATAAAATCAAATCAAATCTTAAATAAAACTAAACTAAATAAAGCAATAAAATAGACTATCTATGACTCATCAAACTCCCCCACACTTGAATCTTTGCTTGTCCTCAAGCAAAAGGCAACAGACATAGCAGCAACAAAAGATTTGATTATGGCAATATTAAGAACAAATGTCTCAAAAGAAAGGCTTTGCTTCAAGTACACTAATTACAACTTCAAACACTTCTCATGAACCTATTCTACCCAACATCAAGTCTCAAGTGAGTGTGTGTGTGCAGTCCAACCCTTTTCTTGCTCCTGTATAAGACAGATATTATGAGGAATAGGTTCTATCCTTAATGCTAAAGTAACCGAGAAAAGTCCTTTCTTCATTTCATATAAGAGTGATGGGAATTTAAGTTAAGATTGAATTAATTTAACAATTAAGCACAAGGGGCTGCAGATGCTTAGGGGCTATCTATCCTCATAGGAAGTCTTTTTGGATGTAATTGTCCTTTCCTCCTAGATTCAAAATCACCCTAAGTAGTGCTGCAAAATTTTATCATCTCCGCGTAGGAAGTCTTTTTGGAGAGGGTGTCCTTTCCCCCTAGCATTGATGAATTTGTTTTCCTCATTTGAGGGATTTGGAACTTAAGTTCAATTAGGGAGTCACCACCACAATTAGGAAGTTAGGGATTGTCCTTTCCCCCACATGTTGGTGCCATTCTCCCGCCCCATTTAACATTAACAAATTAAAAAGAATATAACAATTAAGAACAATTTGATTAATTTTCCCACACAAACTTATACTACTTTTACTCTTAAGACTTTAAAGGGTCTAAGTTAACACTAAAGATAGAACGTGTTCCTTAAGATACCTATTCATACATTTACTCAAGGATTGCAACCGGGTGCTTTTCTCATTGGAGAATTTCACAATAAAACATGATATGGGTATAGCAAGAACACAAGAAACACAAGAAACTATTTTCATGTACAAGAGGCGACCTAAAGAAGAGACAAAACAAAAAAATTTCATGCCATATTTACATTAAAAACAAGCTACTAGTTATGCCTCTTGCTACAAAAACAAAACAAAAGAATAAAGTTCAAGGGAGTTTGGGAACACTACGACTCTAGACACTTTATTAGGCCCCCCCACACTTAGGGGAAGCATTGTCCTCAATGATTCAAAAAGAAAAATAAAAGAAGAAGAAGAAGAAGAAGAAGAAGAAGAAGAAGAAGAAGAAGAAGAAGAAGAAGAAGAAGAAGAAGAAGAAGAAGAAGAAGAAGAAGAAGAAGAAGAAGAAGAAGAAGAAGAAGAAGAAGAAGAAGAAGAAGAAGAGTAGAGGAAGAGGAAAGCTCACAATTTTATTGAAGTCCATAGTGGACTTTGGATGTGAAGGTGTTGCATCATGTTTCGGAGCATTTGATTGTTTTCTTCATTTATTCTATTGCTCCTTTGGACATTGTTCCTTTCAACACCTTATCTTTGATGCTCGGTGCTTATTCTTTGAACTTTGGTTTGCATCCATGCCCGCCGTTCATCATTATAACTTCCACCGGCTTCTTGTTCATGGTGCAAGTTTGCACCTACCTCCTCTTTATTACCATCATCATCACCATCATTATGTACCTGTGGGTTAGTACCAACATAAAGCAAATTTTCCACCACCTCCAGAATAGTTAAGTCCGGATTAGGTAGAATAATCAAACAATAAGCTCTAATAATTCTCCATTCATATTGGTAATTGTGAGTAGGGCCATGAGTTCTAAGGAAGGAGAAAGTAGTATATAAATCTAGATAATAGTTCCCCTCTATCCTCTTGATCCCTTGATTTACACTCACCCCAAACTAACTTCCTAGCAAGAAAAGTGATGATTCCACCTACCATTATATCACCCTTATCATCCGGTTTCTTTTTAACAATTGAAACAAGATAATCAAGCAAATAATAGCAAATGTTAATATGATGGTTATAAAGCATAGCCCATAACATAAACAGCTCTCATCATTCCCTACCTCTTTCCTACTCTATACGGTGCAAGCCATAAACCTTTCAAGGTACCTAAGCATAGGGTTGTGTTATTCAACAGCCTAATCACATTATCCTCTATTCCTAGTCTATCCATAGCATTAACATCAAGGTACCTGCAAGTAGAGATAGTTCTAGAGATTAGAGATTTATACCTATTTCTTTGCTCGGGATCCTTGAATTTGATCCTATGATTGCAGGTTGTTGATTGCTTCTTGCACCACTTCCGGAGTCTTCAATCTCCTTACCTTTCTTCATTGATGCCATTGACCTTAACTTGACTTGGTGTGGATTTTGGGTGAAGGTTAGGGTTAGACAAGGTTTTGGTTGGGAAGGGTTGGTTTAGTGATGGGGTTGTGGTTTAAGTGAAGTTTAAGAGTTGAATGATGGAGATTGGTGAAGAAGTTTTGGTTTTTGGGTTATGGTTTAATGGTGTATGAATTTGGTTTAGAGGGTTATGGATAAAGGATGAAAGAGGTTATTTTGAATGAGGGAAAAAAATAAATTTTTTTTATTTTTTATTTTTTTTTTATTTTTTTTTTCTTGGGCACGGCCGTGCCACCTTAGGCACGGGCCGTGCCTAGCCTCTGGACCTTAGACACAATTTTTTTTTTTTTTTTTTCAAATTTTTTTTTTTTTTTTTTTCAAATTTTTTTTTTTTTCAGGTCAATGGCTTCAACTTTCTTCCACTTTTTTGTATCATATTTGGACAAATACCTACAAAATAAATTAAAATAACACAAAACAAACAAAAATAAAAGCAATAAAAATCATGGGTTGCCTCCCACGAAGCGCTTGTTTAGAGTCACTAGCTTGACGGTTAGAAGGTGGTTTATCTATCCTATACCCAATCTCTCAGAAAGGGATAATGGCAACAAACTAACATGCTCTCCCAAATCACACATGGCTTTCTCAAATATTTTATATCCTATGACACAAGGTATGGAAAGTCTCTCTGGATCCTTAAGTTTAGGTGGCAATTTGTTTGGAAGTATTTCAATAAAATTTCTAAACTGCTCATCTAACTTGGATTTAGCAAACTCTTGTGTTAAAGGAATTTTAGGCTCATGAGATGGTGAAACAAATGGCTTGTCATTCTCTCCTATAGCTTTCTCGCTTTGAGGCTTATCACTTCCTATCTCTCGTTCATTGTTCTTAATTTTCACAACGGGGTCCTCTAATTGGTTACCATCCCTAAAAATAATAGCACGTATATGGTCTTTGGGGTTGGTTTCGGTTTGGCTTAGAAGGACTTCGGAGGTTTGAGAGGGAGTAGCCAGCTGTTGGGGTACTTGGGAAGTCTGAGTCTCTATCATCTTACTGTGAGTAACTATGGAGTCTACGTTCAATGTATGTTTGGCAAGAGAGTCCTTCAAAAATTCAGTTTGGTTTTTAAACTCTTGGAGCTGCTCAGATTGATTTATAAGAAAACTTTCTAAAAAAAGTTCCAAGCTGGATTTTTGAGGGACTATTTGGTTGTTTGCATAACTGAGTGGTGTTGTTTCTTGTCCAAAAAGATTTTGAGGGGTTTGAAAAAAAAATTGGTTATTTTTAAACCCTTGATTATATTGAGCATAGTTTACTTGCTCAGGACTTCTAACAACACTACCTAGTTGGCAATCAATGCCAATATGGCCAAATACACCACAAACTTCACAAAGAGGTGATACAGGGGGAGGTGTGACAGCACTAGTATTTATTTTATCAAATTTTTGTGTGAGTGCGTCAACTTTAGCAGCTAGATGATCAAGGGAAGAATTTTCATACATACCTACCTCTTTCTGAGAGGGTGAAGGAGCAACATTAGTGGTGTCCCTTCCGTAGGTCCACTGATAGTGGTTTTGTGCCATGTCCTCGATCAAAGCATATGCTTCTGTGTATGTTTTGTTCATCAGAGCTCCACCTGCAGCTGCATCAACATAAATTTTTGTGGGATACAAAAGGCCATTATAAAAAGTGTGAATAATAAGCCAATTCTCTAAACCATGATGGGGACAAAGTCTAAGCATTTCTTTGAAACGCTCCCACGCATCGTAAAGAGATTCTCCATCTTTTTGAGTGAATTGTATGATTTGTTTTCTTAAGTGAACAATTTTAGAATGAGGAAAGAATTGGGCAAGAAAAGTTTGCCTCATTTGTTGCCATGAAGTGATAGAACCAAGTTTTAATGAATTAAACCAAGCACTAGCTCTTCCCCCTAAGGAAAAAGGAAAGTAGTGCAGCCTTACGACCTCTTGGTTTGCATTCACGGTTCCACTGAGTCTTAGAAAAGTTGAAATATGAAAATTCGGATCCTCAGTGGTTGATCCGAAAAATTGATTTTGCTGAACTAACTCAATAAGTTCAGGTTCTATTTCAAAATTGTCATCAACCGTTGGGTACACAATAGCATCGTATGACTCATTTGAAGATGGGATTGCATACTCTATGAGAGTGCATTCCTTAGCCATATCGTTATTATCTTCCCAAGAAGTTAAAGGCAAAAGAAGAAATAGAAAAAGATTTTTTTTTTTTTTATATAAAATAAAATAAAATAAAGAGAAAGATTTTGTTTTTTTTTATATTAAGTAAATAAAATAAAATAGAATCAAATAAAGATTTTTTTTTTTTTAGAAGGAAATATAGAAACAATAAAATAAAATAAAATAAAACAACGAAAAAGATTTTTTTTTTTTTATAGTCTAATCACTATTAAAAAGTTAATCAAATTTCAACAACTCCCCGGCAACGGCGCCAAAAACTTGATAAAGCCAAACCGCAAGCGCACGGCTTATCGAAGTAATAGTAGTAAGTAGAGTATCGTTCCGCTAGGGAGTTGGTCAACTTAATTAACTTTTAATGAATGATTAGAGGAGAGGAAGTTGATTAGAAAGGGTTTTGATTGCTGAAGGTAAATAACAATAATAATAAAAGAGCCTTGGGATTATTGGTTTGTCATAATAAAAAATCTTTCACTAGACAAGACTTTAACTTCTAATTCCATGGTTTACACCGTAATTTCTTAAGACCGGTTTCCCTTTAGCCCCTCACCTTTCCGATGAAAGTCCGGTGAGAGTTTACTTCTAGTAACCAAGCCTATTTCGCTGACTTGATTACTAGAAGATGCTTATAAGGATTGAAACTACCTGTGTCTCAATAATTGCAAGGACTATTTCACTGTCTTGCAATTATTGTCTAGATTCACTTGTTCCAACATCAAAGCTCCGCTCTCGCTTTATGAATTGATATTTGGGATAATGGATTAACAATTATCAAACCCTCCGCTTTCGCTTCCACAGTTTGATAATTGTTAATTCATGTTAAAACGGTGAATCTAAATTAGAAAGTACGGCTACATAGAATTAGGGTTAAAGCTTGGTTTGTTAGGATTATGTCATTAGACTTTTCCAACAATCCCAAGACAAAGAAGTCTACTCACTAACGTTCATTGTAGACATGGGGGAAGAAGAGAGAAAACAATAATATAAAAGAACAATAATATAAAAGTGAACTTTTATTCCAAGAACAAAAGATGAATGTTTATGATGGAGTGCTACTCTATTTATAGCTTTACAATTGACTTAGAAACTAAGCTACTATAAGGGCAAAACAGTAAAGCTGCAACGGAGTAACTTGGGCTTGAAGAAAAGCAGCAAAAGTGGTCCTGGAGGGTGGCACGGCCGTGCCACATGTTGGCACGGGCCGTGCCAAGCTTCTGACTTGGTAGAGACATATTTTTGTCTCGTATCTTCGTATTCTTGTACTGTATTTGCTCCAGTCCTCTTTCTTTTGCTCCAAGACACCTTCCACCATATATTCGTTCCTAAAATATAATAAAAGAATTTAAAGTAAAATATTCTAAAAGGAAATAAAATGCAATAAAATCAAATCAAATCTTAAATAAAACTAAACTAAATAAAGCAATAAAATAGACTATCTATGACTAATCACCTAGTCTAGCATTCCTTGTGCTAGCTAGGATTCTTTGCGTTTTGAATAAATTTCATTTTAGCTTCTTCAAAAAAATAAATAAAATAAATAATAATATTAATTACAATAATGAGTGTTTGACATCACTAAAAGAAGAGTGGCCCAACAATTTTTGTTGACTTTATAAATGGAGTGTACTTGCAAAAAGTACGGTAAGGGATTTTAGGGTTAAGAATCGTAGGCTTGGGTTTAGGCTGATTATTGGATGCCTTGAGAACGATCTCAAGAGTGGTATTTATAGCCTGCTATGGGCTTGGGTTTCGGTTGCTTGGCTCCCAAGCAACATGGGTATTTGCGTATTTTAGGCGGTTCCAAGAAGGTTCTAGAGGCTAAGCAGGGCGGCATCCTAAGGAGGACACGCCTGGGCCTTGATAGCCTTTTTGAAGGGCGTTCGAGCCCTTTTAGAGGGTGCCTAAGCCCTTCTGCAGGGTTTCTAAGCCTTTAGAAATCTTATGACGGTTCACAGCCCCCCAAGCACGAGTCTTGGGACAAGGCGAAGTGATGAGAAATGCGGGATTGGACCTACTGGAGGGCACCCAAGTCTTTAATGGAAGTATTGACGTTAGCTAAGGCGACGCCTACTGAATGGCGCGCCTAAGGTCTAGGGAGCCTTTTGGAGGGCGTCCTGCTGTCCCTTCTGGAGGGTTCTTAGGTCTTTAGGAACATATAGGCAGTCCATAGACCCCAAGCACAAGTCTTGGGTTAAGGCGAAGTGATGATCTATAGCTTCTTTCTGATGTTCGCCCTGGCGGTGTATTTTTCTTTTATCACATGTTTCTATGGCGAGGTGGTTCTTTCGTATGTTTATGGGACGAGGTCTGCGTTTTTGTTCGATTAGATCTATCGATCGAGTTTTGGCGGTTTCTCATCTTTATGTTTGACTCATGGCGTCTTTGTGATTTATTTGTGATCTTTTTTTGATGTAATTCTGACAGACGAAACTTGAACGATGCCTTATAACTTTATGATGTTTACCTTTTGAAGAAATCTCTGATGGGCGGGCTTGAATGGTGCCCCAGTATCTTATCAAATTTATGCTTCCCGCTCTGAGGGAAGACTTCTCTCTAAGACGGTTTTTATCCTGCTTCCCACTCTGAGGGAAGGATTTTCTCTGAGAAGGCTTTTTATAATCCTGCTTCCCACTCTGAGGGAAGGCTTCACTCTGAGAAGGCTTTTATAATCATGCTTCCCACTCTGAGGGAAGGCTTTTATAATCATGCTTCCCACTCTGAGGGAAGGCTTCACTCTGAGAAGGCTTTTATAATCCTGCTTGCTTTGGAGTTATTTGATTTAAGTCGTAGCTGTACTATTTTTAGAAACTTGGATGCCTCGTTAAAAACCTGCCAAACAAATCTCAAAGGTCGATAAAGGTTAGGAGAACTTAGAGTTTCATATCCATGTTCTTAATGGCGGGACAATTGCTTCCACGCTCTTTTAATTATGGCGTGTTGTTTCGCGAGTTCTCTCCTTTCGTTCATCTAACCCTTGGCGGGCTTGTTAGTATCCCATCCTTGATTTATCTGAAATATAATAATTCTTCCACGCTTTCCAAAGTAATCAGTATCATAAATAAAGGAGTCTTTAATCATACTCAATCATATTTAATTTTTACTATTTGTCTTCCTCCTATTTGCCTATATTTTTGCTCATCTTCCTCTTCATTCTCCTACTAAATCGGAAATATCTTATTCAATTTTACTCTCATTACTATCTCGCCCATTTAACGTATTATGCTCTTATTAAATTTGAACTTACTCGCTCAATCCATTATTCTTCATGTCTTTACTTCCTCCTATGTAGTTGGAACTAAGTTTGCTACTCAATTTTATTCTTCTATGTGGCTCTGTCACTATTAATCCACTATTTATTTTTTACTAAACAGTTAGTTCAGTTCACAAAGTAAATGGTACATGGAAGGGGTTCCCAGGAAAGAGAGGTGGGTCACTTGGACCTATTAAATACCAAGGCTTTCCTAGCCAGAATCCCTCACACCTTTTAACAATACTACACTTTACTTCTACCACGGGGTACCTAGTGTGTCTTTCTTTTTAATAACTTGGTCCTACCTCTTGTGTTTTTCTCATCATTCTTTCTTTATTACATTGTAACTTATTGTCCACATATGATGTATATGCACCAACAAATAATTGCAAAATAAACAAATTCGATAAGAGCCTTCAAAATTAAGGTTGTCAAATATATTTTCTCAAAATATATTGGGCAAGAAATTTTATTCGAATCAAAAAGTGGAAATATATTGTCTCCAAATATATTGAACATAAAATTTTCTTCAAATCAAAAAGTGGAACAAAACAGATTTCTTAAACGAATTTGGATTAGGACCTCCTACAAAGTTGTTATGACCTGTGCCTGGAACTCCTGAGCAAAATGGTGTAGCTGAAAGGCGTAATAGGACACTGAAAGACATGGTGAGAAGCATGATGAGTAAAAGTAACTTGCCTGAATATTTGTGGGGTGAAGCCTTGAAAACTGCCCTTTACATTCTGAATCGAGTTCCCAGTAAATCTGTCCCAAAAACTCCTTTTGAACTATGGACAGGAAGAAAGCCAAGTCTTAACCATCTTAGAGTGTGGGGTTGTCCGGCAGAAGTAAAGATTTATGATACTTTTCAAAGGAAATTAGATCCTAAAACAAGTCGTTGTTTTTTCATTGGATATCCAGAACGTGCTAAGGGATATCGATTCTACTGTTTTGGAGGTGGTGCAAAAATTGTGGAATCTATAAATGCAAAATTCTTAGAGCTTGATGTAGCTGATCCTATTGTCCCATCAAGTGAAAACAACACTCCTCCACCATCATCGGTGAGTTTGTCTCAGCCAATTGTTTCAACAGAGACAAATGTTCAAGCTGGTAATGAAGATGCTCCTCAGAATGATTATGATGATGGTGATGTAGATGCTCCCATTGAGAATGAAATACCACAACAAATTGAGCCAAATGAAGCTGTCCCTTTGAGAAGATCTACTAGACAAAGGAAATCCACTATTTGAGATGAATTTTAAGTTTATCTCAGTGAAGATGTTTTTGATATAGGAGATATTGTTGATCCAAAGTGTTATCACGAAGCAGTGACGTGCCCTCAATCTGAGAAGTGGAAGCATGCTATGAATGAAGAAATGCAATCCATGTCAGTAAATAAAGTATGGGAGCTTGTTGAGTTACCTGACAATTGTAGGGCAATTGGTTGCAAGTGGGTCTTCAAGACAAAGAAAGATGCTAATGGCAACATTGAAAGGTTTAAGGCTAGATTAGTGGCAAAAGGTTTCACACAAAAGGAGGGTATTGATTTCAATGAAACTTTTTCTCCTGTGTCCACAAAGGATTCCTTTAGAATCATTATGGCGCTTGTAGCACATTATGATTTGGAATTACATCAAATGGATGTGAAGACAGCTTTCCTAAATGGTGATCTAAGCGAGGAAGTATATATGCATCAACCTGAAGGTTTTCATGTTGGTGGAAATGACAATTTGGTTTGTAAGCTGAAAAGATCAATTTACGGCCTAAAACAAGCCTCTAGACAATGGTACCTAAAGTTTGATGAAGTGGTTACATCTTTGGGTTTTGAAGAAAATAAAGTTGATCAGTGTATATACCTTAAGGTCAGTGGGAGCAAATTTATTTTTCTTGTGTTGTATGTCGATGACATATTGTTGGCTTCAAATGATCTTGGTTTACTGCATGAGACAAAACAGACACTGACAAGATTTTTTGACATGAAAGATCTTGGAGAGGCTTCTTTCGTTTTAGGAATTGAGATTCATAGAGATAGATCGCGTCACACGCTTGGATTATCTCAAAAGGCTTACATTAATAGAATCTTAGAAAGATTTAATATGCAGAATTGTAAACCTGGTGAAGTTCCTGTTGTCAAAGGTGATAAATTAAGTATGGAGCAATGTCCGAAGAATGAGGTTGAGCGAGCAGAAATGAATGATAGACCTTATGCGAGTATCTTGGGAAGTCTCATGTATGCTCAAGTTTTCACTAGACCGGATATCGCTTTCATAGTTGGCGTCCTAGGTAGATACCAGTCAAATCCTGGGAATGATCACTGGGTAGCTGCCAAGAAGGTGATGAGGTACCTGCAGAGGACTAAAGAGTACATGTTGACATACAGGAGAGTTGACAACCTGGAGATCGAAGGGTACACAGATTCAAATCTTGGTGGGTGCCCTGATGACAGGAAATCAACTTCTGGATACATCTTTATGTTAGCTGGAGAGGAAATATCCTGGAAGAGCAAGAAACAAACTCTTGTTGCCTCTTCAACTATGCAAGCAGAGTTCATTGCTTGTTATGCTGCCGCTACTCATGCTGTTTGGTTAAAGAATCTAGTGTTTGGTTAAAGAATCTAGTGACAGGACTTCGTGTTGTTGACTCCATTGACAAGCCAATAACCATCTTTTGTGACAACAGCGCTGCAGTGTTCCACACAAAGAATAACAAAACTTCTAGTGGGTCGAAGCACTTGGATTTGAAGTATCTAACTGTTAGAGATCTTGTTAAAGAGGGAAATATAGTGGTGAAACACATTGACACAAATTCCATGTTGGCTGATCCCTTAACCAAGGGGCTCAAGCCCATTGTTTTCAAAAGTCATGTTGAAAATATGGGAGTAGTGAGTTCTTTTAATGTTCTTGGTTAGTGGGAGTTTAAATTTTGTTTGTAGTTCGAATGTTGAATTACTGTTATTTGATACATTGATGTAGAACTTTCATTTAATTGTCTTGTTATCAATAAAGTCAATTTTTCCATAAAATTTATATGATTGTATGGATGTATTAAATATGAAATATTATAGCTCAGTGTCATTGGGATCACTACGCCGGTGATCGACACTATTTTTGGAGCTGAGGCGATGTGGTTTTTCGTGGACCACATAATTTCTCTGGCTTTAATGCATTTAAGAGAAATCACATAATTTCTCTGGCTTTAAGGCATTGAGAGAAATTGAGGACCGACAATGAAAATGATAGTATGGTCGATGATCACGTTGACATATCATTTCTTGCTACACTCTACACAGATGACTAGTCGACGGAATTGGTGATATTTGTAACCATGGAAGGTGTTGTATCAATTAAGGATATAACTACCGCCATGATTCGATATCATTCAGTTCGTAGTTGGACGGAGTCTTTATTAAGTGTTGCATCATGGGATCATGTAGTGGCCACGTTAGGAAGTTTGTTATCAGTCCGAGAGTCGTTTTCAAAAATTATTATTTTTTAATTTTTAATTTTTATTTTATTTTAATTTTAAAATACACAGTTGATTTTGCCCAAGTGGGAGAATGTTAGAATTTCTTCTAATATTTTGTGGGCTACAATCAATTGTTGGTTTTGGTTTTAATAAAAAACGGACTGATGTTGTGATCCATTTGATGATGCTTAGGCCCTAATAAAAGTGATCAATTAATAATGGGCTTTTGGGCACTTAATCTGATTTGTGTAGAAATATAGTGTAGGCCCAAACACTAGGCCCATGATGGGTGGTGCCTAGGGTTGCATGGTTATAAATAGAAAGGCTAGGTCCCCTTTGCCATCACTCTGATAATACGCTCATTAGTGGTTTGCCCCATCGACAACCCTAAGAACCGGAGCACATGAAAGGCAAAGGAAGACTCAGCCATGGCATCCAATTCGACAAGTAAGTGTGTTCTATCTCATATAATATTGAATAAT
Organism: Medicago sativa; assembly: GCF_051527215.1. NCBI lineage: Eukaryota > Viridiplantae > Streptophyta > Magnoliopsida > Fabales > Fabaceae > Medicago > Medicago sativa. The sequence goes on along the minus strand of NC_140751.1, from coordinate 64,004,487 downwards.
TTTCTTACATGTGGTATCAGATCCTGGTTTCTTAACATCCTGACCTTTGTGAGAAGCATGAGATGAGTTTTTGTTTTTCCAGTTATTCTTGCCAAAACGGGGTTTGGAATGGACAAACAGCAAGGCTAATGCATTCTTTTCATTCTTAAGTTTCTCCTCCTCAGCAACACATTTGGCAATAAGATCATTCACAGTCCAGTCTACCCCTATGGTGTTATAGGCAGTCTTGATTTGGGTGAAATAAGCAGGAAGGCAATTCAGGGCATGTCCCACGATGAACTTATCGTTCAAGTCAATCTTGTGGTTTTTCAGTTTGCCTTGAATGTGAACAATTTTCAGAATAAAATCTCTAACACCACCCTCATCATTATCATATTTTGCATCCATTAACTTTTTCAACAGACGGCCAGATTCAGCATTGTCAGATACTGTATACCTCTCCTTTAAAGCATCAAGGAATTCCTTAGCAGTGCACTCCTCAGGCAAACCACCAAGAAGATGCTCGGAGATCGTCCTTTTGTTAGCAATCAGGCTTAACCTGTCAGCTCTCACCCACTTAGCAAGACGTTCTCTCTGTTCAGCAGTACTCTCAGCATTGACCACAGGCTTATCCTCGCACAATGCTATGTCTAAGTCAGCAATCCCCAAGGAAAAATCTACATCTTGCTTCCATTTCTTATAATTCGACCCATTCAACATTTCGATGGAAGTAGAACAATTGTTCACAGAAAAATTCACTGTAGAGACAAAACATGAATGCATTATAAATAAATAAATCATATGACAAGATATAGCTCAAAATTAACAAGCTATCACAATGAGGCCAATACAATAGTACAATCACCTTTGGGCAGAATGTACAAACTAAGGTTAAAACCCCAGTCAAAACCTCAGATAAGTTAATCAATGAGCATGTATTGAATTCAGAAATTTGTCACCTTTGGGCAGACAAATTCCTTAGTTCAAAACATTCTCCAATAACTTATCCCAAATAAATTTTTAATTGTAAAATGCAATAACCACCTTTGGGCAGAAAACTACATGTTACAGTTAAAAACATTCCTCAAACTACAAAAACAAATTTCATCAATCAATCAATAGAGGCGGTCCCACTTTGGTGGTAACGGCCTATATCAACGCAAGAAATTCTTTTGCATAGGAATCAATAACTCTTGTCAAAATACGACACAGAAAAAATATGCATTATTTAAATGCATCTAGACTGGTCAGTATCATTTCAATTCACATTCATCATAATTTTGTTTACTACAGGATTGCTGAACAATTCAATAATAGTGTATAGGGAACAAAAAATTAACTCATAATCATGAGTCATTAATTAGGGAGAGTGAACAGTTCTGTTGAACTCAGAATATCAAATTCTAATTTTCCAATATACTTTTCTATTTTATAAGTATTATAAAACTGTTTAAATAAACATATCAATGTCAAATAATTTACGGAAAATATTTACGCAGCGGAAAAATTATGAAAAGTATATAGAAAAATCAGAAATTTAATTTCGAGATCAACGCAAAAAATGGAATCGAATTTGGACCTACAGGGAGGTCACACGCGCCTGCGTTTTAAAGACGGGTCTGGGTTTTAAAGACGGGTTTTTCACTCAAAACTTAACGGTTTTATGCGATTTTTGATGGGTTTCGACCGGAATTCAATTTCCAATTCACCACACACAAGAATCGCAAGGAAAAAGCAACATAATCATGTTATTGAATACAAAAATAAACCGGATTTATTTCACCAAAAACAACATGAATTCATGATTCGATTTTCAAAAGAAAAATATGGTTTTCAATGATAATCGAATTTCTAATCGTTTGGTAGCAAAAGCCCCAATTAATTTGAATCGAAATCATGAATTCATTAAATATTACCCTGGTTATAAATATTTAATGAACTCATACCATCTCAAAGCTGTTGTATTACCCTGGCTTTCCTATTTTTTTTTTTTTACCTATTTTTTATTGTTGTTCTCTCTTCTCTCAAATTAAGAAATCGGAACTAATACTCTTCTACTTTTGCTGGAATTTAGTGAGAAAAAGTATTCACGCAGCCCATTATGAGCTGTCACCGATCCTAATAGTATGGCAGGGTTTTAGCACTTATATACTATCGTTAGTTGATGATATGAATTCTATTCAGGAGGTTTTGTTACAAGTAAAGTGAAGTAAAAGAAATATATACTCTGATCAATAGAGAATTTTATCAAAGCTGAACATAAATACAACATCTCAATCGTGATAATAGAAAATTTTATCAAAATTCACAACATACCTCTCTGCTTCAATTAGCAACTTTATATGGAACTAAACCACTACTTGTAGGCTTCTATCTTACGTTCCCACACCTTTTACTTCCGTAGTCAAAGAATCCGTGAAGGTTTAAAGTAGAACTAGAGTAATATCACACCATATCTATCATGGTAATTGGTAGGTAGCTCGGAATTTTCACAACAGGGGGAAGACATTAGTATACAATAAAACTAAATCAATTGTCTCAATCATCATGATCAATAATTACGATTAAAAATTAAAATACATAAGTAGCATTCTTACGAAACATGGGGTTTTGACAATAATAACCATTCCGTAACCCAATTTTTACGGCACAATTGAGTTGGTAAAATATAATATATTTTAATGGCCAATAAATAGAAATCGATAGCACCTGAACTACTTAGGCAATTGACTGCAAGACCTTGCATCTGACTGGAGCAATTGATCGCCTCGGGTAGCTAGCTGTTAGTCATCTCATTGCTTCGTAGAGAATTCGAAGTTGTTGTTGGTATTCGCCGGCCACCATTTTTTCGAAGTCGCCGGTAATGAGGAGATTATCTATAAGAAACTTTACTGACGAATAATAGAACATCTTTAACAAGTGTTATTTCCCAAACCCTTTGATTATCAATCATCGTATGCTACATTTAAACAAAAGTGTAATACAACAGCTTTGAGATGGTATGAGTTCATTAAATATTTTAATAAAGCCAGGGCAATATCATAAGAGAATAGATAAGCATGAATGCACTTTGAGGAAAACTTAAACAAAAGCCTTAAAGGTTTCGTCGTTTTATCATTATAAACGTGTAGGACAGATAAAATATGCATATCATCAACTCACACAATACAAAAGAATCTCAAACGGATTTTAATAACCAAACAAACCAAATTTGTCAATCCTTTTCAGCATTATCCAATAATTAATATAAAAGCAGCAAACATCTTTCATCGTCATAGCACATATTCAAATCAATATACTGATAGTAGCTGACATATATCTCAACAAACATAATAAACATACGATTGACAAGTAAATTAAAATAAAGAAATTGTTAACCGTCCTTTCCACGATAAGGGTTGTCATCTCTTGTCGGCCATCACTTTATATTGCTACACATATATGTTTGATTTTGATCTTCATCGATGCCACAACGTCACGATCAGTTTGATTCTCGCTATGTGAGATCTCCGAAAGGGTCTTAGGTTTTGGAGTACGGCCTAGGTTAGTTTCGTCGCCTCCACGGCGTCTTGATCAAATGATGCAATCATCGTGGTGATGAGGTAGTGTAAAAAGGGGTTTCCACATCGCGATGAATGATGCGATTCAGATTCTTTGTTTAGGGTTTCCAAATCACCATTTGCGATTCAGAAAACGTGGTCAAGGTTAATTTTACCTCTTCCCACAGACTTGCAAAAAGTACGATTTTAGGGTTAAGAATCGTAGGCTAGACTGATTATTGGATGTCTTGAGAACGATCTCAAGAGTGGTATTTATAGCCTGCTATGGGCTTGGGGTTCGGTTGTTTGGCTCCCAAGCAACAGGGGTATTTGCGTATTTTAGGCGGTTCCAAGAAGGTTCTAGAGACTAAGCAGGGCGGCATCCTAAGGAGGACACGCCTGGGCCTTGGTAGCCTTTCTGAAGGGCGTTCGAGCCCTTTTAGAGGGCGCCTAAGCCCTTCTGCAGGGTTTCTAAGCCTTTAGGAATCTTATGACGGTTCACGGAGGAACCAAAAAAGTGGTTTTGAAAAAAGGGGATTAAAAGTTAAAAAATATGTAAATAGGGGTATCAAAATTGCATTTAAACAAAAAAATCAAAGATATGTCCATATATTTGATTTTATTTTCTTGTAGCACTTGTTCGAGGAAAGCAAATATATATAGGTATATCCTTAAATCATTTCTTAAAACTTATAAACTTTGAATACTAAATACTTGCCTTATGGAACTTCTTTTTTCTAGAAATGGATCCAACTATATATTGATTATTTATTTATTTTTCCAACCCAAAATAACTATATCTTTTTGAACAAACAAAATAACTATATCTTAATTCATCGTACTTAAAATACTGATCTTCATATCTAAGAAATACATAATTTATAAATTCTAAGAAGCTCGAGTTATGTTGATGTTAGAGAGTAGTCTGTATTGTCCAATGTTTCTCAGAAAAGTTCCATTTATAGCGAAAGGGTCTTGGCTTAAAGTACATCCGGTCCTCTTTCATTTTTCTTTCTTTTTATTTAATTTTACATTTTGTTATGGTAATATATCCACAAATTTCAGTAGAAAACTAAAAGCTCATCGAAATTGTGTTCGTGGTGCAATTTGGTTCGGGTTTGAGGCTAAAAGTTATTCGAACTGCAAGATAAATAAGTATGCGATTTAATTTGGTTTGGTTGACTTTTAAAATAAAATTCAAACCAAACCAAACAAACCAATGCGGTTTGGATTGGACCTCAAGATAAATAATTTTTTTCCAACATTAAAATCAAATTAAAAAGCTAAAACACAAGATATTTTCAACAATGTTTTAAATTTCTTCCAACATTACAATTTTATTTTCATCCAACAATGTTTCCAACTACGTAGATCAAATTTAAACGTGGACAAAAAGTAATCATATTTTGTAAGAAATACAAAAGACTAAATTTTTTATCATTCTCTAAGAGTTCAAGTAGTACATAAATACATTTTTGAAAGAAAAAGTAAAGAAGAAACTTAACAAGAGAATAAATATGTCATTTTATTAAAGTTTCTATTGAGTTTCTAATAGTATTGGTCCAAGTGATATATATTTAATTAGTGTTTTACTTATATTGCGGTTTGGTTTGGTTTGGTTTAGTTCGGTTAGTAAAATCAAAACCGCAAACCGAACCAAACTATACGGTTGAGTAAAAAATTGATCCGAATACATCCAAACCAAATGCGATTTTTTGCACTTTCGGTTTGAATTGGTTCGGTTTACGGTTTTTCTATTGGATTGGTTCGGTTTTGAACACCCCTAATCAAAACCACACAACAGTGGTGCGACCAAAAAAAATAATGAAAAGGGGGAAAGAAAAATCTTGCTGAAAAAAAGATATCACTAGCACCACCAAAGAAATCTACATATTTTAACTCCTGGGGCTTTGCTTTAACTCGTTCTCAATCTCTCACATAATATCAAAGAGCTCTAACTCCTGGGACATTATGGTTTGGAACAAAAGGCTCTTAGTGTGAGGGAGGGATTGTTACGGACTAACACTAGAAAGAGGAAAGGGGAGACTTCAATAGAACCTGTTGTGAAAGTGACTCAAAATTGGAGTTTGGAGGCCAAAATTGATGTTTGCTGAAAGTACAAATCGGTGGCCGATTTGGAAAATCGGTGGCCGATTTTGGCTGCCTTTTGGGAGGCTTTCTGTTCGGGAAAAATCGGTGGCCGATTGGGAAAAATCGGTGGCCGATTTCGCGTGCTGTTATTTTTCAGAAACGTATTTTTGGGCCAGATTTGTTACAATTTTATGGGAGTTTCTTTTACTATAAATATAGGCCTTGTATCAGACTATTTAGAGAGAGATAGAGGGGGCTGAAACAAGGGTTTAGAAATCAAACTAGGGTTTGTATAGAGTTTGTCTCTTGGCAACAAACTAGGGTTTGAAGGTTGATTCACCTTGGGAAACACTATTAGGATTGAGTCTCTTGGTTACGGGAAGAGGCTGGGATTTGGGTAGAATTAGGCGGGAGACTTATTCTTGTAACCCATTGAAATCTCTTTTGTAACGTTACTCATCATATAGTGGAACGGAGGGCTGCTCTCTCCCCCAGACTAGGTCAATTTGGACCGAACTGGGTAAACAGATTCTTTGTGTTCTCTCTTCCTTTTTCTCGCTGTTGTTTTCTACTTTTGGCTTGTGTTAATTGTTCCATACACTTTGATTTTGGTTGCTTAATTATCCCTTGCTCCACACATCAAGTTGTTATTGGTGTGAGTTTTTCATCGAATCCGCAACAATTGGCGCCCACCGTGGGGCAAAGGTCAAAGGATAATCAAGTACCATGGGTTCGAAGTGGGATATTGAGAAGTTTACCGGCGATAACGATTTTGGGTTATGGAAGGTAAAGATGGAAGCGGTGTTGATACAACAAAAGTGTGAGAAAGCTTTGAAGGGTGAAGGTTCGTTACCGGTCACCATGTCACGAGCGGAGAAGACCGAGATGGTGGACAAGGCCAGGAGTGCCATTGTCTTGTGCCTCGGAGATAAAGTTTTGAGAGAAGTAGCAAAGGAACCAACCGCGGCATCGATGTGGGCAAAGTTGGAATCTTTGTATATGACAAAGTCTTTGGCTCATCGGCAATTCCTAAAGCAACAACTCTACTCATTCAAGATGGTGGAGTCAAAGGCCATCATGGAGCAACTTACGGAGTTCAACAAAATCCTTGATGACTTGGAGAATATTGAGGTGAATCTTGAGGATGAAGATAAAGCTATACTCTTGTTGTGTGCTCTACCTAGATCTTTTGAATCGTTTAAAGATACCATGCTCTATGGAAAAGAAGGCATTGTTACCTTGGAAGAAGTTCAAGCAGCTTTGAGAACCAAGGAGTTGACTAAGTCGAAGGACTTGAGAGTTGATGAAAACGGGGAAGGCCTAAGTGTTTCAAGAGGGAATGGTGGAGGTAGAGGTAACCGGGGAAAAAGTAGTAACAAGACAAAGTTTAAATGCTTTAAGTGTAACAAGATGGGTCACTTCAAGAAGGATTGTCCGGAGATTAATGGTAACTCCGCACAAATTGTCACTGAGGGTTATGAGGATGCAGGTGCTCTGATGGTGTGGTGTTGTTTGGAGGATGAAGGTGATGTTGGTCACCTTGGTATTGATGCTTAGTGGAGCGATGATCGTCTGGAGAGACGTTAAACACTCAACATCAGCCTGGAGAGGCGGTGGTAAGAATACTCATGATCTACCGGTTGAGGTGGAGGTTCAAGGAAGACATAGTGGGATGTACTCATTTGCTAGTTGAGAGGTTGGAAGCTCAGCTTTAGGTGGAGTTGAACACACCGGGAGTGGTACGACTATGGAGGACCTTGGGTGCTATGCTCTAGTGGTGAGCAAGGGTTTTCTTCATGAAGACGGAAGGCATTCCGGAGGTTGAAGAATGTATAGCACGGCTTGTGGAATTACCCTAAAAGTCCAAGGGTGATTGGATGCAAGGTGATCTTCAAGGAAGCGGGAGATGTCTCGTATTGAAGAGGTATGGTGTAGTCTTGTAGAACTACCTGAAATTCCTAGTGTAGTTTGGATACAAGGATCTTCGAGAAGGCGGAAGACATTCCGATGGCTGAAGAGGTTAAGGTGTGTACTTGTGGAACTACCTAAAATTCCTTGAGTAGTTTGGACACAAGGATCTTCAAAGGGGCGGAAGGCATTCCGATGATTGAAGAGATTAAGGTGTAAACTTGTGGAGCTACTTGGTGTAGTGGGAAGCAAGGGAAAGAGCAGCAAGGTGTTGATGTTAAATGGGCATCATCACTAATTTGGAGTCAAGGTGGAGATTGTTGTGAAAGTGACTCAAAATTGGAGTTTGGAGGCCAAAATTGATGTTTGCTGAAAGTACAAATCGGTGGCCGATTTGGAAAATCGGTGGCCGATTTTGGCTGCCTTTTGGGAGGCTTTCTGTTCGGGAAAAATCGGTGGCCGATTGGGAAAAATCGGTGGCCGATTTCGCGTGCTGTTATTTTTCAGAAACGTATTTTTGGGCCAGATTTGTTACAATTTTATGGGAGTTTCTTTTACTATAAATATAGGCCTTGTATCAGACTATTTAGAGAGAGATAGAGGGGGCTGAAACAAGGGTTTAGAAATCAAACTAGGGTTTGTATAGAGTTTGTCTCTTGGCAACAAACTAGGGTTTGAAGGTTGATTCACCTTGGGAAACACTATTAGGATTGAGTCTCTTGGTTACGGGAAGAGGCTGGGATTTGGGTAGAATTAGGCGGGAGACTTATTCTTGTAACCCATTGAAATCTCTTTTGTAACGTTACTCATCATATAGTGGAACGGAGGGCTGCTCTCTCCCCCAGACTAGGTCAATTTGGACCGAACTGGGTAAACAGATTCTTTGTGTTCTCTCTTCCTTTTTCTCGCTGTTGTTTTCTACTTTTGGCTTGTGTTAATTGTTCCATACACTTTGATTTTGGTTGCTTAATTATCCCTTGCTCCACACATCAAGTTGTTATTGGTGTGAGTTTTTCATCGAATCCGCAACAATTGGCGCCCACCGTGGGGCAAAGGTCAAAGGATAATCAAGTACCATGGGTTCGAAGTGGGATATTGAGAAGTTTACCGGCGATAACGATTTTGGGTTATGGAAGGTAAAGATGGAAGCGGTGTTGATACAACAAAAGTGTGAGAAAGCTTTGAAGGGTGAAGGTTCGTTACCGGTCACCATGTCACGAGCGGAGAAGACCGAGATGGTGGACAAGGCCAGGAGTGCCATTGTCTTGTGCCTCGGAGATAAAGTTTTGAGAGAAGTAGCAAAGGAACCAACCGCGGCATCGATGTGGGCAAAGTTGGAATCTTTGTATATGACAAAGTCTTTGGCTCATCGGCAATTCCTAAAGCAACAACTCTACTCATTCAAGATGGTGGAGTCAAAGGCCATCATGGAGCAACTTACGGAGTTCAACAAAATCCTTGATGACTTGGAGAATATTGAGGTGAATCTTGAGGATGAAGATAAAGCTATACTCTTGTTGTGTGCTCTACCTAGATCTTTTGAATCGTTTAAAGATACCATGCTCTATGGAAAAGAAGGCATTGTTACCTTGGAAGAAGTTCAAGCAGCTTTGAGAACCAAGGAGTTGACTAAGTCGAAGGACTTGAGAGTTGATGAAAACGGGGAAGGCCTAAGTGTTTCAAGAGGGAATGGTGGAGGTAGAGGTAACCGGGGAAAAAGTAGTAACAAGACAAAGTTTAAATGCTTTAAGTGTAACAAGATGGGTCACTTCAAGAAGGATTGTCCGGAGATTAATGGTAACTCCGCACAAATTGTCACTGAGGGTTATGAGGATGCAGGTGCTCTGATGGTGTGGTGTTGTTTGGAGGATGAAGGTGATGTTGGTCACCTTGGTATTGATGCTTAGTGGAGCGATGATCGTCTGGAGAGACGTTAAACACTCAACATCAGCCTGGAGAGGCGGTGGTAAGAATACTCATGATCTACCGGTTGAGGTGGAGGTTCAAGGAAGACATAGTGGGATGTACTCATTTGCTAGTTGAGAGGTTGGAAGCTCAGCTTTAGGTGGAGTTGAACACACCGGGAGTGGTACGACTATGGAGGACCTTGGGTGCTATGCTCTAGTGGTGAGAAAGGGTTTTCTTCATGAAGACGGAAGGCATTCCGGAGGTTGAAGAATGTATAGCACGGCTTGTGGAATTACCCTAAAAGTCCAAGGGTGATTGGATGCAAGGTGATCTTCAAGGAAGCGGGAGATGTCTCGTATTGAAGAGGTATGGTGTAGTCTTGTAGAACTACCTGAAATTCCTAGTGTAGTTTGGATACAAGGATCTTCGAGAAGGCGGAAGACATTCCGATGGCTGAAGAGGTTAAGGTGTGTACTTGTGGAACTACCTAAAATTCCTTGAGTAGTTTGGACACAAGGATCTTCAAAGGGGCGGAAGGCATTCCGATGATTGAAGAGATTAAGGTGTAAACTTGTGGAGCTACTTGGTGTAGTGGGAAGCAAGGGAAAGAGCAGCAAGGTGTTGATGTTAAATGGGCATCATCACTAATTTGGAGTCAAGGTGGAGATTGTTGTGAAAGTGACTCAAAATTGGAGTTTGGAGGCCAAAATTGATGTTTGCTGAAAGTACAAATCGGTGGCCGATTTGGAAAATCGGTGGCCGATTTTGGCTGCTTTTTGGGAGGCTTTCTGTTCGGGAAAAATCGGTGGCCGATTGGGAAAAATCGGTGGCCGATTTCGCGTGCTGTTATTTTTCAGAAACGTATTTTTGGGCCAGATTTGTTACAATTTTATGGGAGTTTCTTTTACTATAAATATAGGCCTTGTATCAGACTATTTAGAGAGAGATAGAGGGGGCTGAAACAAGGGTTTAGAAATCAAACTAGGGTTTGTATAGAGTTTGTCTCTTGGCAACAAACTAGGGTTTGAAGGTTGATTCACCTTGGGAAACACTATTAGGATTGAGTCTCTTGGTTACGGGAAGAGGCTGGGATTTGGGTAGAATTAGGCGGGAGACTTATTCTTGTAACCCATTGAAATCTCTTTTGTAACGTTACTCATCATATAGTGGAACGGAGGGCTGCTCTCTCCCCCAGACTAGGTCAATTTGGACCGAACTGGGTAAACAGATTCTTTGTGTTCTCTCTTCCTTTTTCTCGCTGTTGTTTTCTACTTTTGGCTTGTGTTAATTGTTCCATACACTTTGATTTTGGTTGCTTAATTATCCCTTGCTCCACACATCAAGTTGTTATTGGTGTGAGTTTTTCATCGAATCCGCAACAGAACCTTTCTCCAAATTGGAAACACTCTCTTCTCTCTCTTGCTTAAATGCTCTCTTCTCTCTGTCTTAAACCACCGCAAAACCTGAAACGCCCCCTTCTCTCTCGCGTAAAACCACTGCCTTCCACAAAACAACCGGTAAAGCCTCCTCTCTTTTCTCCTCTATAATCCAAACCCTTGCCGACACCATGTAGTTCTTGGTGGTGGTGGTGCGAAGAGGCCTCTGATCCTCAGCATCACCTTCAACCACAGTGGGGGTGGTTGGGTCAGCGATGTCGCACCACCATTTTTGGTCACGTTCTTGGTTGACAGTGGCATGATCGTGGGTTGAAGGATCGGTATCAGATTCTTTGAAACTTGTGAGGGTCGTTTGCTCTTAACACAGTGTGGCTGATGGGTTGTTCACCAACGTGGTTATTCGTAGAGGTATGGTTCATGAAACACAAGTTATGTTTGTGGTTTGTGAAACCCTTGGTTTGGTGATTGTTGCTTGCCTGATTTCTGATTTGTTCAGAGTTGTTGAGATCTGCAGCTTTCGTGGCATTTGGGTTGTTGTCACCGTTCCTCTGGTTTTGTTGTTGTTAAGACTCATCACAGCTATTCGTTGCAGTGAGAGTTTGTTGTGCTCAAAAGGGCCATGATGCTTGTTGTTTTTGTTGCAGGGGTAGTTGGTCCATGAACCCGTCCGTGTTGGCGGTCAGTTCATACGACATTTTTAAAGAAATGGGGTTGTTGGTACGTTTTAGACACCATATTAAGAATTGTTGAGTAGACGTGTCAGATTAGACGTTTTTGTCTCTTGCGATCAAGCTTCAGCTCGGATTCCTAACCTACAGTCATCGTCATCATCAAGATTGTCGTCGTTCTTCAAGGTCTGATAAGGGACGCACTATTGTGTTGATCCAGATGTTTCTAGATGGTGGTTGTGATTCTAGGCTTATGTTTCTAGTATTCCTTCCCGCGCCGGAAGGAGGGTCTTATTTGGTTTGTACTTTGGGGCTCGAAAGAGCATTTATCTTGATGTGTTTTGCAGGGAGAGGATGGTATGTGGATCTGCTCCGTGTTGACGATTGGTCCATTCACCACGGTCTAGACCTCTACATAAGAGGTTGTTATAATCCATTTGTGTTGTTTTTAATTTTCATATTACCCGTTTGGGTAGACCTCCATTTTATGGATAAACTGGTTAGGTTTATGTCCCGCAGTTTTTTATTATGTATTTTTCCCGTTTTTTTTTAATAATATATTTATGAGCATTTGGCAGAAGATTAGAATTAGGTACCAACTTAGTTGAGAGTCACTCTTTTTTATGTCACTTGCTTTGGCCTTATAAAAAAAACGAATCGGGGAAGAGATCGTGGTTGTTTTCGTACTTAGAAAATAAAATAAAATTGAAGAGGGGGAGAGAGAAGAGAGAGATTCGTAGCTTTTAAAGAAAAGAGTGGATGTGAATTTTGTTGGCTTGGTTCACTTATAAAGACAACTAGAACAATTCCTAGCCCTTGGATCCAAGTGTAAACATGTTGATTTGATCTTTAGCCTTTCTCTCAATTTTGGTCACCAAGATTTCATATTTAAAGATAATAGGATTAAATGTTGGCCATTGGATTGAAATAGTAAATACATGTGCTCTAAATCTTAGCCATTCATTCTTACTTGGCCGTTGGACGCAGTTGATAATGTTAAAAATGTTCGCTATCATTTTTGCCGATAAGGAAACTTTTTATCCAGATATTTTATATTACATGTTTTGATGAGAAAATTTCCGACAGGGACATTTTTTTTATGTATAAATCTATGGTAAGTAATTTTGTGTCTATACGAAAAAATTTGTAATAAACAGGGTCGTTTAAAAAAATTAAGCGCGGCGAAATTTCCGTTTATTGAAAGGATTGAAAATGAAGTTCTAGAAAAAAATTCTAAATTTTTTACCACGAGTAACTGTCACAATAAATAGCCTAAAATATTCGACCAGGGATTAAAATTTATCGTCGAAGGTATTATTTAATTTTATTTGATCCTAAATATTTTTATATTATTAATATTTATTTACAAAATTACGGGTCTTACACCACCGGCCTTGATGGCACGAGGGCCTCTGCAGCTGTCGCTTGTGATTTCAAGCTTGTCAGTACATAATTAAAGCCGATAACGAGGTAGATTGAATGTTTGTTGGTGCATGCAGCATATATGTTTTTGCAGAAAATGCAGTAGACTGAAGCTCTGTTGTTGCTTGTTACATGCAGTGAAGCTGTGTCGTTTGGCTGGAAAAAAACTGGATGCAGCATGCTAACTAGGCTATTGGTACGGAATATTATGTTGGTACAGAGAATCAAATTTGATGGACCTAATCGTCCATTGGTAAAAGTTTCTTGACCTATACCAACGGCTTTTGTGCCTTGAATGATTTTTGCCGTTGGTATAAGTCAAATTCTTTGTAGTGTAAAGTGTGTCATAGATGCGGCTTTATTTCCACAACACATTTTGTGGTTGGCATGTGCATTTCAAAACGAGAAAGGTGAGTTTATTCGAGCAAAAACATTTCACAATGTATGGTATGTGCACTCAAAATTGCATTTAAACCAGAAAAAAAATCAAAGAGATGTCCATATATTTGATTTTATTTTCTTATAGCACTTGTTCGAGGAAAGCAAATATATATAGGTATGTCCTTAAATCATTTCTTAAAACTTATAAACTTTGAATACTAAATACTTGGCTTATGGAACTACTTTTTTTCTAGAAAGGGATCCAACTATATATTGATATTATCCAATCAATACTTAAGTCCAATATTTATTTATTTATTTTTCCAACCTAAAATAACTATATCTTAATTCATCGTACTTAAAATACTGATCTTCATATCTAAGAAATACATAATTTATAAATTTTAAGAAGCTTGAGTTATGTTGATGTTAGAGAGTAGTCCGTATTGTCCAATGTTAATTGTTTCTCAAAAAGGTTCCATTTATACACTACTAGGAAAAACAAAATTAGGGAGGGATTTTGTCAAAAAAAAAAAATTAGGGAGGGATATTAGTGACGGAAAAAATAAAATTTCTCATAAATTTCTTGGTCGCAAAATTTAGTGACAGAATTAGAGAGGGATTTCATGTTTTCCCTCAAAAAAATTTCTCACTATTTTTTGTTTTTTTAGTAGTGATAGCGAAAGGGTCTTGGCTTAAAGGTTCCATTCCATTTATAGCGAAAGGTTCCATCAAAACCATACAACAGTTGTGCGACCAATAAAAAAATAATGTAAAGGGGGAAGATAAATCTTACTCAAAAAAAGATATCACTAGCACCACCAAAGAAATCTATATATGTTAGATCCTGGGACTTTGCTTTAACTTTTTCTCAATCTCTCACATAATATCAAAGAGCTCCAACAAAGCTCTCACCAAAACAACCCCACTTACTAGAAAGATTAAGGTTTGGAACAAAAGGCTCTTAGTGTGAGGGAGGGATTGTAACGGACTAACCCTAGAAAGAGGAGAGGGGAGGGTTTGAGAACGAATTGGGAAGAGAGTGGTTGTTTTCGTACTTAGAAAGTAAAATAAAATTGAAGAGGGGAAGAGAGAAGCGAGAGATTCGTAGCTTCTAAAGAAAAGAGAGGATGTGAATTTGGATGGGTTGGTTCACTTAAAAAGACAACCAAAACAATTCCTAGACCTTGTATCAAAGTGTAAACATGTTGATTAGATCTTAGCCTTTCTCTCAATCTTGGTCACTAAGATTTCTTATTAAAGAAATTAGGATTAAATGTTAGCCATTGGATTGAAATAGTATATACATGGCAGTTGGACGTAGTTGATAATGGTAAAAATGTCCGCAATCATTTTAACCAATAAGGAAACTTTTTATCTTGGTATTTTAAATTACGTGTTTTGATGTGAAAATTTCCGAGAAGAAAATTATTTTTGATGCATAAATCTATCGTAAATAATTTTGAGTCTGTACAAAAATATTTGTAGTGAATGGGGTTCGTTTAAAAAAATTAAGCGCGGCGAAATTTCTTTTTATTGAAGGGAATGAAGTTCTAGAATTTTTTTTCTAAAATTTTTACCATGAGTAACCGTCACAATAAATAGCCTAAAATATTCGACGGGGGATTAAAATTTATCATCGAAGTTATTATTTATTTTTATTTGATCATAAATAAAAATAGACATGGAAGCATAATATTATATATATTATTAATATTTATTTTAGCACATAATTAATGCCAATAATGAGGCAGATCGCATGTCTGCTAGTGCAGGCAGCATATATGTTTTTGCAGAAAATGCATAGCTGAACATAAACAAAAACACCATTAAAATACAATGTCACATTAAGAACTAGTTAAAACTGAAAAAATAAAATTAAGGTAATAAGATACATACAATCTTCATCACATAATCTGATCAGAAAATGAAGGAAGACTTCAAAGAAAATTTAACCATAACAGACGGCATGACACAACACATAGGAATTGAAATGATCAAATCTTTGAACAGGTGCTTCCAAAGATAAAAATCGTTCCCATCAAACTTTTGAGGGTAGTTGATCGATGTTGCACAATACTTCTTATCAAAATGTTTTCTGCTGTCATTTGAGTTGATATTGGTTATGGAGCTACATCTGCTTGCTCATCATTTTCATTAGCTTAGCTGATGCTTCAGAATCATGCTTCCCTCAAACCTTTTTTTCTTGCCTTTTAGTCTGCTCCTTTTTCTTGCCTTCGAGATCGTTTGACCGTAGTGGAATCATCGGCATGATCATCGACAGTAGTTGACTTGCACTAATCAAATGGAGGGCGCACGATGGCGTGTACCAGACTTGCACTATAGAAACCAAAAATTTATTTAAACTAAAAATACATAAGCTTAAGTGATATGTTTGACAATAGGGCTTTGGCAACTTCATTTTCTAAAGAATTTGAATTGAAAAATTAAAGCTCAGGTCATTCGTGGATTTTTTACGATAGTTTGATTGGCACCATATAGCATTCTTCTTAAACATATTAGACTTCGTTTCAAAAATTATTTGGAAATGTACTATTTTAATATGTGTTGAGTATATTTATAATTTCAAAAATGTGTTGAATCATAATTCAACAAGTTCATTTTTTAAATTTTTTGGGTGTCATGATTATTATTTTTTTGGATTTTTTTAGAGATTGTGATATCCGGTGTAATCACTATCTAGTTTTGTTATGGAGACTGGGTTATGCGACCGAGTAATCCGTTTTTATCCAATTTTGTCATGTGGTTCAACAAGTGACCCCATGATTCAACCAATGAACCTTTAAACCCATGACCTTGCCGGTTGATGGTTGGTCTGATTTTTAAAACACTGGATAGGATAATTCTAATACAACCTATACTCAAGATATAAAACACAAAGACAGGTCGAGATAAGATTAATAATAGAATTACAGTATCATGTCCAATTGATGCATTAAACAAATGACATAAGTAGGATATGATAGAATTATCATATACCTTCTTATTTTGACCATCAAATGGATATTTATAGCCTTTTGACATTTCTTTGATAGTCTATCCCTACATGTTCAGCACTTTAGATCATATTCTAAGAAAAGTTATAATTATTGTAATTAATAAAATGTTCCTAAAAGTTTTTTTTTGAATGACAAATATATATATAAGAAAAAATATCTCGTAGAAGAGTACAACGAGATACAAATAATGAGTGCAAAATGTACTCTAGTCAAGAAATAAACAAACCAAAAGGATCCCTCTCTCATACAAACACGAGCAGAAAAAGCAAACAACAAAATACAAGCAACTAACATTCTATCAAGATCACCAACCCCAACCGAATATGAGGAAGATTAGGAACAGAACCCTGCATATTCAATCAACATGTTGTCAAATCCACCACATATCATTATCAATGCAATCGCCAAATGGGTTCATGATCACAATCATATAAGGAACAAGTGTGACCATGATGTTTTTTTAAAACTCGCTTCCAAGAGGTGATTTTAACCATATCCACCACTTGCAACACATATGTATCCTGCCCCCAAAAAGATGCGAGCATTATGGGATTTCCATAAAGACCACACAACAGTTTTCAGACTAATAAGAAACCTAACCTCTTATTTTTTCCCCCACCTAAATCTAATAGAATACTGCGAAAACTTGTTAAATCTGAAGGTAAAACAAACTCTCATCCTAACTACCTAAACACGTGATATCACACCTGACTTAAAAAATGACATCCAACAAAAAGATGATAAGCTGACTCTACTTGTTCATTACAAAAAAACGCAAAAAATACTCACAGGTCAACTATAATCCAACCATATGATTTTTGTTCGACTCGATAAATATAAGATGCACAAATATATATTCCAAACATATAAAAGCTAACTTTGAGTTTTGTTAACTAAATTTGTAATAAAACCGTCCTTAAGCGCCACTATGTAGCCACATGCGATAATTTAACAAGGAATTAAAATAAAAGTTTATAACATTCAAATATTCATATTTTGTTGACTCGGACTTCATATTCTTCTCATTTGCTCTGATTGGCACAATAGTATCAGTTTGCATTATCCTTGATGCTTCTTCTCCAATTTGAGCTGGTTAAAGAAATTAGCAAAATATAGTTAAAAATAAGTGTTATATATAAATATAAATATATATATATATATATATATATATCTGTGTGTGTGTGCGCGCGCGCGCGCAGATAAACATGATACAAGTAGTGAAGTAGATACGGACAAACATGATATGTATAATACAGAAACATATGTTATGGTTGCCCACTATGTTAATTGAATGTCAATATGAATATGTACGGGGGAGAAAATCACTAAGGAGGAGGTAAGCAGGAAACGAGATTGCATGTTGTAATAAAGCACACAATTTTCACGTTGGTGTGCATCTTGGTCGTTTATTATAGATCGACAGTTCAAATTAAGGCAGTTATAAAATCATTGTAAATAATATCGGCCACACATTTAAGATATGAAGGTTTTGATCTGTTACAACATCCTGTTCTAACAATACGTAATTCAGATCCGAAAAGCAGGGGCTCCAAACCCCTACCCACAGGCCACAACCTCAACATATATTTGTATACTATCAATAAATTTGTTTTTTATTTTAAGGATATCAACAAAGAATATACATGTATGTACACACACATGCGCGAGCACACACATACTTATATTTGAGTTGTGTTGTATAAATACAAATTTTAAGACATCTATGTAAGTGTAACATTGCATCCTTCTATCTATATTCTCTCACTTTTCATCTTATACAACACACACAGATTATGAAAATACACACAAACACAAAGGGGCACCATATTTTTATCATGTATGATATATTATTTTTAATACACAAACCTTAATTATGAATTTTTAAACAACAATTTAGGCATATGAGTCATATTATAATTAGTACAAAAATATTGTTTAAAATACTAGTAAGCATTTCAACATACCTCTTGTTTTGTGCTTCAGAAACTAGTTTCTCCTGAAGCTCCCTCAGCCTATTCACCTCAGCTCTCTTATTCTCAATCTCAACTGAAAATAAACATACTCGTGTGAAACAAATGGCAGAGACACGATAATAAATGCTAGATATAAAGACAAATGAGTAATATCACCTTCTTGAAGTATCCTTTCTTTTTCTCTTACAGCAATTTCAAGTCTTAATTGGTGGTGTTCAAGACTCAACAACCGCTGCTGATTTTCATAGGCTTCAACTTGTGGGCGAAGGAAAGATAACTCAGCCTGCATGTAAAAAATATCTCAAAATCATCTTCACAAGTATTTTTTTTGGATAGATATGGTGGGAATATGGATCCCTTGTTGTTTAGGTTCATCAATTTGTTGAGTTATGCTATTTGAACAATCAAATCTAGATCAAATGACTCACATGTCAATTTTTCAATTGAATTCCAAATTATAAGTTGATACATGAATAGATCGATTATGATCGAATGGTTCAAATCAACAAGATCGTAGTGTATTTATCTACATCAAATTAATACAAATAATCGAGAAATTGAAATTTTTTGAAGTCGTAACCAGCCGTTCTACATCTAGAGCAATTGATGAAGATCAAACAACACAAATTACATAAAGTGTATTTCAATTTCAATTTCAATTTGGTGAAATTAGAATTTGTGTTGTTTGATTCTCATCTAAACACCATTCGCTTTCGCGATTGGGGATAATTTAAGTCTCTTCGAAACACGTGAACATATATTAATAGGACAAAATGCATAAATTACAATCTTCGTGATATGATAAATAATGATGTGAACCTGCAAATATTTTTCCATCTGTTCCAAATCTGCAATATAATCGAGTTTTTTCAATCTCGATTTTTGTGCAGCAGCTCGATTTGCTTCAATCCTAAGAACAAGATAAGATAAAAGATGAAAATCTAAAATATATTATATTGATTTTGTGTAGGAAATAAACAACTGATTTAGATTTGATTAGAATAAAATCAATCAAATCAACTATATTAGATAGGGTATCACATTCATAGATGATAAATCTAATAACATGAAACTTAAACCAACAGATAGATTTATTTTAATTTTTAATTAAAAATAAGATGAAAACAATTACAATATTAATTAAGTTTATTATTAAAATCACAGTTGACCATGATAAAGCCTAAATAGAACTTTTGTCAAAAAAAAAAACATAAATAGAACCAACTCGCATTTATCGGATTTTTTTTCAGGTAAAAAAAATGTAATATAAAAAATATATTATTCCCATCACACGTTTAGCCTTAAGAATCAAAATTTCTATCCTCCATATTTTTAACTTGCCAACTGATTGTTTTTATTGCTTACAAGCATAAGTAAGACAAGTATACCGTTTGAGCCTCTTTGGATCCAATTTTTGTGTTGCTTGATCACCAACACCAACATCTGCAGATGCACTACCACCACTGATGTGTTTCTTCTCAACATGACCAAGATCTGATTTTGGTATACTAATGTTATTAGTTTTGTGGTCTTGTGGAGTTTCTTTTACTCCACTGCTACTTGCCTCTTGTTTACCAAGGCCGATGCTCATCCAAGAGGGTTGCCATGGTCGAAATGCTGATGAAGATCCATGTGAGAAGGGTCTAACCATGTTTGATTTCTTAGACCCTGGTCCCTCTTCTGTTTGCAACATGTCTATACCAGTCATTCTCTTTGGGATGCCCTGCATTTTTTCTGATAAACAAAAGATGGAAAACATGCATCATCTCAATAAGTTGAAATAAGAGACTCAAATTCAAACAAACTTAATAGAAAGAAAAAATTACTAACCTTTTTCCATTAGAAAAGCTTGAATTTCACTCCCCCACTACCAGTGAGCACTATGATATTTATATACATGCGTATACTACACGTGTCTACACCACACAGGTGTAGAGGATCCAGGTCGACGTGTATTTGTATATATGCAAAGTTATTTTTTACCATGTATTTAATTTTAATGTGTATACCATATATATGAAAAGGAACAATATAATGACTTGTTGAATAAAGTATTCTTGAATTTAATCAATTGCTCCCTCAGTCTCATAATATATACCATTCTTGTAAAAATAAATTTTTTTACTCTCTTTATCCCACAATGAGTGATCTATTGAACAATTTCACACAAAGAAAAATGTATATATGGCTCACATTCCATTTGACAAGTACTCATGTGAAGTATTGGTGCATGAATGATTTTACTCACAAACCAAAAAAACATTGATTATACCCTAAAATGACTAAAATACCACTAAGATAAAGAAAAAATTATTCCTTGTATTCTCTAGTAAACTAAGTCTACGTAAACTCAATGTGAATTTTTGTAAGTCATGCAAACTGAATTTACGGTAGTATATATAAACTGAGTTTATGGACTTGTACGTAAACATAGATTACATACATTACTCTAAACTGAGTTTACATACATTATACAGTAAATAACTCAATTCAACGTAAACCTCTAAGCCCAAAGAAAAAAAAATATGAGTTTATGTAAACTCAGTTTATGTAGGTCATGTAAACTAAGTTTACGGTAGTGTAAAAAAACTTAGTAGTTTATCTAAGTTATGTAAACTAAGTTTAAGGTAGTGCATGTAAATTGAGTTTCTAAAACCAAAGAAAACATATTCGTCTACATAAATTCAGTTTACGTAAATGTAAATATAATTTACGTTAGTGTACGTAAACTGAAAGTACATATACTAGCATAAACTCAGTTACATACACCATGCCTCTAAAATCGAATAAAAAAATATGAAATCCAAGAGAATCGAAGAACATTTTTCAAACACAAAGCAAACATAAAGAAATTGAAGAAAAAAATAAAAAAACTCATAAAATCATTATTGAAGAGAAAAAATTCACTGAGATTTGGTAACACATCCATGAATATTTATGAAAGAGCGGATGAATAAAATTACATACAGAAAATTACACACACACACACACACACATACATACAGAAAATTACACATGAGTAAGTGGAAGGCAGGCGGGAAACAAGTTGCACCGCTAAACCTTGTTGGATGGCAAAATCAATCCTCGTAAACACAACATTCATAGACCTAGAAGACATAATATTTCTATCAATGGCCCTTTGAACTCAATGCATAATATTTCTATGCAGGACCCTTCAAAGGCAATCGGGAAACTAAGGCCAACAGATATTATGGTGTACGGAGGGATAGGATGAAAATATACATGTGAGATTTGACTGGGGTTTCACCATTGGGAGATCAGTGACGGTTCCCACATCAATGTTTGGAACGATCCTTGGATACGTTCCCCCCCCCCCCCCTACACTTAAATCTTCCACTATTCCTTCTCCTAGTGTGGCTGAGCTAATTGTCAACAATCTGCTTAATCCGGATCTGTCCTTTCGGAATATTGATCTCATTCATTCTATTTTTAACTACCAAGATGCTACAACAATACTTTCTATCCCTCTTAGGAACAGAACTATGGTGGATAATTATGTCTGGCAGCACATGGTCGATGGTTCCTACTCCGTCAAATAAGCCTACATGCATTGTATGACACTTGCAGACAATATGTCGAACGCTGCTGATCCAGACCAGAACTGGAACATTATTTGGAAGCAAAAAGTCCCCCCAAGGTGTGCTCCTTTCTGTGGCGTGCAGCACATACTTGTCTTCCCACCCGCTCCGGCTTAATCCAAAAAGGTGTCCCTTGCTCCGATACCTGTGCGCATTGTGATGTTCTAGCAGAAACGCATACACATCTCTTCTTTGTGTGTCCTAAGGCTGTTAGTTGTTGGGAGCTGCTGCAACTTGACACAATCATCCGTGACTTGCTTCCTACTTCGTATGATTTTTCCACTCTTTTATTTAATCTCTTTGACGGGTTGATAACCGAACAACAATCTATGGCGTCAATGGTTTTATGGAGCTTGCGGAAAAACCGTAACTCTAAGTTATGGGAGAATTCAGATTCAGCCCCCACCTTCATTGTGCAAAGTGCGAAGGACTCTCTTAATGAATGGCGTTATATGCAACATCATAAGAATCAGGGACAGCAGGTACATCACACGGTTCTGTGCGATATTCAACAACAACTCAGTGGCAGGCTACGGGCTGTGCATCCGTAACTCAACAGGACAATTTATAGCCGGTATGTCAAACTTTTCACACTGCTCCCTCATGCCTGTCGAAGCTGAAGCATGGGGACTTCTAGAGGCTATTAAATAATTTAATTTAAATTTGATGTTGCTAAAGACATGTCCTCTGTGATCTTTGAGTCTGATTGCAAAGCCATTGTTGACATAGTAAACTCCTCTCATTTGCCACAAAATGAGCTAGGAGACATTATATCTACTTGTAAGGATTTATTATCCATTCATACTAGTTTTATTGTGAACTATTTTAGGAGGCAAGCAAATTAGGTTGCTCATTCCATAGCAAGAGCATCCTTATCCAACCCTAGCCCCTATGTTTTCTATGATGTATCTTCTCATTTGTACTCTTTGATAGTTAATGAAATGGCCTAAGCTTGCCTTTGCTAAAAAAAAAAAAAAAAACTTTTAGATGCTTTAGAAGTCTTTTTCAAGTGCCAAAATCAATTCTAACTCCATAAAATTGTATTTGGCTCTTTTTTTAGAAATCAATTATTTTGTAGACTAAGAGCAATTCTACTTGAAGCTACTATTTGTAGCTTTCGATTTTAGAATTGATTACAACACGTAAATTTATAATTTAATACATTCTTACATGAATGTACCCAAATACAAATCTATATATATATATATATATGCAACTCAAGTGTAGTTAGAATCATCTTTACACAATCAATTCACTTAAAATCAATTATTGTCAAAGAAGAACCAAATGATGTGAAGGTTTATGAGAACAATGTGAAGATGATAAAGAACATACAAATTTTTATTTTAATTAAAATCAATAAAAAAAAATGTTATTTTCTTATTTCAGTTTTACTATTTTAATAAAAAAAAAATATTAATAAGCATACATTTTATATTACAAGGGTCAGGGTGGAATCAAAACTTTATTTTTAAAGGGATCCAAGTTCCCTTGCCACATAATCAGATTACAATGATAAGGTCCTCGTGAGCTTAGCTCAGTTAGTAGATACAATACATAATATATGCAAAGTGATCTGGGGGTTCAAACCTCGGCCACCAAAAAAATATTGCAATGATAAGGCTAAACGAGAGATTAAAGTTGGAGAATTTGATATTACAAGGGTGGCATCAAAACTTATATTTTTATAGGGATCAAATATGAATTTCGCTCATATTACAAAGACTAAAATAGGGATTAACCCTTGATTTTTTTGAAGTTTTTTTTTTGTTGATAGATTTTGAATTAAGTATTATCAGATCATATGAGAATTCCCTATAACACACATTTGATGGTTAAATACTTGAAATTTGCATTAAAACTGAAAGATATTTATCTACTTTAAAGCAAATTATTTTATTCTTGACATGCATAAAAGCCACTGAATCCAAACCATAATACAACATAAAATGTTCTTTGTAGCTTCTTATTGAAAAGTAAAAAACAAAGGAGACTATTGAAATTACAAACAACTTATTCTTCAATTTATTCAAACTAATGTTGCATCCCCCACAACTGCTCGAATCTCATGTCTCTCTAGTTTGGTTTGATTGAACTGGAACTAGCGACAGAATCTGCACAAAATAAATAGGAAACATGTTTTAAAAGAAAAAAAAATGTTTGTAACTGAAATGTGTATATATCATATCTCATTTCTACACACTACCATATAACACTAAAATTTGATCATGAAAATAATAAAAAAAAATATTATTTTTTTACAAATAATTCCAAGTAAATAACATAACAATAGGTAATTTTGTAATTGAAATCAAAAACAAGAAATGAATTGTTTTTTCCCTTAAACTGAAAAAGTATACTTAGTTTTAACATGTGTAGATAGTCTTCAAGTTTTGTCTATACAGTATATTCTTACCTTGATTTGAAAATATCTATGAACATTCATAATATAAGATACAAAAAAATTAGATTGAATTGTGTATATTAACTGCATGCAAAGCACATCCAAAATATGCATAATTAAGTTATTTACCTTGTTCCTTTGTTTTGAGCCCTTTCAGCCTTTGCATTTCTTCCATGTTGTTTTCAATTTCAACTGAAATTTGAACAAAATGAGTTCAATAATGCTATAAACTAACCGCATAGACATAAAAACACAGAAAAATTTAGGGCTAACCTTCTTTGAGTAACCTATTCCTTTCAAGAGTAGCAAGTTGTAACCTAAGTTGATGGTGCTCAATCAGCAATGCCCTTCTCCTCTGGTAATCTTGTTGGATTTCATAACGAGTCTTGTTAATGCTCGCCTACATAAGGGAAACCTCAAAATAAGTTAGATATACTATAATTGAAATTGTTAGATACATTCAATTAAAGAAAATAAACAATGTGTTATAGTTCAAAATCACCGTCAAATCTCTTTTTGTTTTTTCCAGATCGATAATGTGGTTAGCTTTCTGCAATCTGTATTTCTTTGCATAAGCTCTATTTGTCAACCTACGTACACAAAAAGCCATATATTATTCAAACCTAAAAATTTAAACAAAAAAAGAATATTTAACCCAAAAATATATAATTAAGTATATATGCACACAACTCGATCCATATATAGGTACCGCTTAAGTATTTTTGGATCTTCTTCGGTTTTGCCTAAATTGTGATCCAAGCAGATAGATTTTCCTGCTCGGGATTCACGGTTTTGGTTGGTGTTAATTAAATTAACACCAGCAGCATCAGGAGTTGCAAAGCTAAGATTGAAGATATTCGTTTTAGCTTGATCAAGAATAGGGTTTTCCACTATGTTGATCTTGCTGCTTGTTCCTTCAACATCATGGCTCTTCTTTTGTAAAGCATTTTTCCACACTTGAAAGGATGAACTAGCACTGCTCATTAGCTTAGTTTTGGAGCCATGGAAGAGGAGGGTTTGAAGCTCACGGTGGATTTCACAGCACATAACTTATCCTTTTTTGAGCTCAGAAAATTGATTTTCTTTGCATCTTCTTCTCGCATATTTCACAATTCTTTGTCTTCCTGAAAAAAATTAAGAGAAACCAAAGAGGTAAAATAAGTAAAGGTTTTCACATAATTCTCCCAAGAAAAATAATAAAATTAAAATAAAAAATAAAAAATAAAATTTCTTCTTACACTGCTGAAAGAAATTTTCTCTATCTATCTCCACTTGTTTCTGAATTTTGTACAGTAGGCCAGTATATATATATATAGTAGTTTCTATACAAATAAATATTGAAGGGTTAATAATATAATTTTTTTAAAAGCAAAGTCAATATATGCTATATTCGTGAGTCTTTTCTTTTTAAAAAATATTCTCAATTGAATTATATAAATAAAGGTAGTCATTTCAAATAAAATACTTTATTTAATTATTATTTTTGTATTTATTTTATTTGGGAAATGCTTTTTGGTAGTGAAAATAAAATCAATTTGATCAGTGAATCAATAAAATAGTGAGGAAAAAAAAACTTTCATTAATATTAAATTAAATAATATCATATCTGTTTTTGCTTTCCCAAGCCATCTTTTGTTGCCTTTGAGTCTATGTATTGAAATTGTAATCAATGTCTGAAACACATGATGACTATTCAATATTTTTAAAAACTTTATTAAAATTATAAAATAAAATAATTATTCAGTCAAAAAAGAAAAGTTATTTGCTTAGAATAACAAAACTTTATTGAACAGAGAAAGAAAATCTAAAATTATGAAATTCTAGAGAGAGAAATTTTTTGACAAATTTTTCAAAACAATATATTTTGACTAAATTGAATTGGAACCATTTTTTTTATTAATAGTATTTTTAAAAAATAATTCTAACCATAAAGTATATGCTATTTTGACTAAATTTAAACTGCAAAATATAAACTTTGACTAATTTTTTTTAATATTATTAAAATAATTAGAATGTAAAGTCACAAGAGATTTAGGTGATATCTTTATCATTATCCATATGTTATATGGTAAAAAAATAATTTTCTTACAAATGATATAGTAAGTTTAATCTATAACTATTTCCTAATAGGCGTATTCACGTCCAAACCAATTCGAAATAAAATCGTAAATTGATCCAAAAGAATCGAAAATCACACATTAACTTGTACCCATACTTATCAATTGAAGTTTTGAACCATTTGTTGAGTACACATATTCACCATATTATGATTGTTGTCATCAATCTACTGTCTAACATACATACCAACGAACTTTGTGACAATACTACACCATTAGTTCATTATTGTCTAGTCATGCGCGGAAACAATGATTACTTTCCTTGTTTCTTGGCTTCGGGCTTCGGTATAGTGGTCACAATTAGATTAATCAGATTCATTGTAGTGTTGTTATTTATAAATGTAGGTTGACCATATGAAAGTCGAGTTGCGAGATTGATTTAATTTGGAAGTTTTTTATATGAATTTCTTGCCAATGGTGGCGTAGTACTTGTTGGAGAAATGTTTGTAACAATATTTGAATCAAACAGTTGTCCTAAAGTTTTGTTTCCCAAATTCTCTTGAAATGTAATTCCTTGTGGAAGTTGCATTGACGCCATCACAGGAATAGAAGGAATTTCACTTGACTTAGCACTTGCAAAACTTACCATGATCTTAGCACCCATATAATTTCGTGTTTTAAGGACGTTAATTAGATTATCAACTTTAGTGTTCCATAATTGCATATATTTTGCATACCTCAAGGTGCAAATTTTCTTCATTATGAACACATAATTTTCTCAAAACATGTTCCACCGAGGGTGCTAACTTTTTGTAGTTGATTTGTATATCATTGGAATTGGAATATGAATATCTATCAACAATTACATCAATAAATAGAATGTTGATGCTTCTTCAAAAAAAAAAAAAAATAGAATGTTGATTATGGAGCCTTGCAAAATTTAAAATGTAATATTCCACGAGTTTAATCCGAATATGCAAATTATATGTGTTTTGTTCCAACGCTCTTGTATTTCATGGAAATTATCATTGTCGCAACTATCTTTGAATACATAAACAAGGGACGAGGTTCTATTATAGAAAAAAGAATGGTTTTGATGTAAAATGTTTCTGTAGTAAAATGTACTTGAAG
This sequence comes from Medicago sativa, assembly GCF_051527215.1. Classification (NCBI taxonomy): domain Eukaryota; kingdom Viridiplantae; phylum Streptophyta; class Magnoliopsida; order Fabales; family Fabaceae; genus Medicago; species Medicago sativa. The sequence continues at coordinate 63,977,010 of NC_140751.1, read as the reverse complement.
TTCAAGGTTTGAACAGAGTTAAAGTACAAAGAAGTGTAAGACACATTCATGAAAGTAAATTGACAACGAAAGTAACGTGCTTGAAAAGTAAACGACTTGAAAGGTAAGGTGCCCAAATTATTGATCAATAATTCATCTTCTTAATTTCATAATACATAAAATGCAGAAAATCCAAAAATATTCATCAGCCCCAAAAGCAAAACACGAGCATATCTATATTTTTAAGCAACATATATATAAAACACTCCCGGTACAAGCAGCCTTGTGGCTAGATTCACACACATTATGTATGCAAAAGTGGAGAATCCGAAATTCAAACCATAAACCCGACACATGATGTTTCTGGTAGCTGTCAACTGAGCTACACTTAGTGGACTGTCACACATTAATGGGGATTGGGTTAAGAGGATATTGTGCGGTTGGTCTTGCTTTAAATTATGTCTCAAATCAAGATAATTTCATGAGGATTATTTATTTACAAGGTTAGATATTTATATTTTCACTCTTTTTATATCAGTGAAGTAATCTTTTAAGTATCTTAAAACAGATTAATCAACATAATGCAACGAGTGGTAGTACCATGTGCACTATTTTTCTACAATATAATATTTTTGCTATAGTACTTACTTATTTATATTACACTCTTACAAGTTTCTGGTCATGAGGCCAAGTCAATTAATCAAGTGTTTTGTGCTTAGTTTTTTGACAAGATGTTTTAAACTTTTGTTTACCAGCAAACTGTAACAGAAGCATAGAGTCATCTAAACTTATCCCTCGGAAAATATTCATAATGCTAGACTTTTATTATATTAATTAAATTAATAATGTATACATTTGTTTTTCTAAATGATCCCATAATTTATTTTATATCATAATGATCATATATAATTTGTCTCTTTGAAATCCCTCCACTTCATCTGCCTCCGAGCAATCTCTGCTTCATTTGCCTATTTGGTTAACTTCAGCTGCTCAATTTCATGTAGGATCCTATCTATCTCAGCTGAATGATTTCATCATTCAATCACAAAACAAAATTAATTAATTAATTAATTAATTAGTTAAAATATCAAAGTACAAAACCACTAGAAAAAATTAAAATGTGGATATATTGATAATATAAACAATTGTTATTCCATCGAAAAAAAATTAAAAAGAAAAGTTTTTACCAAAAAAAGTTGAATTATCAGATAAAATTATAGATAAAATATATGATTTAATGAATTAAAAACACATAAATTAAGCTTATTTTAAAATATTGAGACATTAAAATTAAATATCAATTTATTTAATTTTATATCTAATTTTCTTTAATGATTAGAGTTTTTTTTTTTTTTATATTGATTAGAGTTATTCTAATAGTGTGTAATTAGAATGATTATCGAAGAAAGGGGAACATACCATTTTGAATCTCCCCATTTGAATTAACTTCTGACAAAGTTTCTTGCAGTATATTCCTTTCTGTCTTAAGGACGGATCCAATGTTCTTGTATAATTGGGTCATTGAGTTTTCTTCACAAATTATTTGCTGCATAATTAAAGAGTTAGCTCATAGGAAAATATCAATTTGTGAGGAATATACAACTATGGTTGAAAAAGCATGGAATTACTGCCAGGGACTGTTGTTTTTCTTCCAAATTTTGTATGTGAGCATTCTTTCTCTGGAGATATGCTTTTGCGTATGCTCGACTCTTTTCAAGCCTATAAACCAAGAAAATAATATACGTCAGATCATATAGTTTTATATTGATGAAGGAAATTGTGTACAATACTACACTATCTAATAATAATTGAAACAAAAATTTCATTTCCAATTGAGTGTTCTCATTTACCTTCACTCTTGTTTCTAAATTCTTCACCAAAAAAAAAAAAAAAACTCTTGTTTCTAAATTTTCGGTTAAATTCAATTTCCACTCAATCTAATTGCTTTCATCCGGGACGTGTAGGTGTCAATGTAATCTAATTTAGATTTGTCATTAAATCGTTCTAATTTAATTCTATAAATCGACCCCTTTCTTATTCAATAAATTATAGAGAGTTTATAATAAGCAAAAAATTATTTTAGAGCTATAATAAGATGTTTTGTATTTGTTTACTACAATGAAAATAGTGAAGGAAGTTTCTTTAATTGATATTTAAAATTAGGTATTTGCAAACCCAACTCACCTTCTGGCATAACGATCCCCTTTAGGGTTTGAGACCCCATGTTCAGCAACAGGCATGACATTGGCCACATCTGGCAAAGGCACATTTGCATGGATTTCATGTTGAAATGAAGTGTCCAACACAAATGGTGGAGGTGTAATTTGTGGCAAACTTTGGTCACCCCTTGTGTTGGAACTCGATGATCCTTCCATAGTTCCTTGAGAGCTGATTAGCCTACAAAAACAATAAAAGAAAAAAAAAACAATTTTAGCACTCAAAAACACATTATTTGTCTTGGGTTTGCTAGATTTTGTTGATGTATATGTGCTTACAAAAATAATAAGATAGCAAACCTTGACATAGATGAGTACTCAAATGAAAATTATATCTGACATTTATAGGAGTTAAGATCCTCTCTGTTTGTCAAAATAAATGGAGGATACAATTTAGAGAGAGATAGACACAAAAAAGATCCTCTCCAAGATTTTTTATCTTTATCTCTCAGATGGAAGCAATTGTAAATGGAGAGGATCTTGACTCCATTTATATAGGAAACATATTGTTTGTTTATGTAATAATGGTTTTAATTATCTTTTTCTTTGCATTAAATTTACTCAAAATACGCAAATAAAATGACAATGTACATTTATTAAGGATGATGTACAACTTCTTTTGTCAGTTTATGAGAAAAAGAGCTTAAGAATTCAAGTCTGACCATAACGATGATTGTTTCATCTACGAGTCAAATTCATGTACCCCAAATTAATTTGAGCTTATCTGAATTGGGTTATTGGCTAACAACAATGTATAACCTTTTATCAATGGAGATGTACAAATTTAAATATTGTGCATCTCTGTTGAGGAGAAGAAGAACCCTCTACACAAGAACACATTTGTGAAATCATTTGTAAACATGTTGTAATCGAATATTATTTAATTTGTAATATTTATTAGTATGGTTAATATTCTTTGTAACGAAACTTATGTTCTAATGTCCTAATACCATATAATATTTGAAGAAGAAATATATCACATATGTAATTAAGTTATTAAGTTCAAGTGATCGATCAAATTCACCAAAACACGAATCATTCAAGTGTGATTTCTAAGTGAGTAAGTTTTTATCAGACTTTATTTAATTATATAAAAAAAGATCAAGGGTATTTTGCTGAAAATTTGAAATTTAATTTATAAAATATCGCCTCTTTTCGTAAAAAAACTCTTTTCATTTAATATTTGAATTTTTCTAATTACATCCCATGTATTTCTATTTACACCCCAAAATGATAAAATTACCTTTAAATAAAATTTAATTTAATCTTAAACTAATTTTAAGTAGGTCATGTAAACTCAATTTAAGTGTACATACTTAAACTCGGTTTAACTAGGTAATGTAAACTTAGTTTAAGTCGGTAATGTAAAGTGAGTTTAAGTATACATACTTAAACTCAGTTTAAGTAAGTCGTGTAAACTTAGTTTAAGTGGGTCCTATAAACTAAGTTTAAGTGTACATACTAAAAATTAAATTTTGTTTTAACCTCTTCAACCTTGTTTAATGTATGTAATCTTATTTTAACTATGTATATGAAACTCAATTTAAGTAGGTTATGTAAACTAAGTTTACGTGTACCTACTTAAACTGAATTTAAGTTAACCTCAACAATGTACAACAAGAAAGAAACTCTAGCATCATTGAGAAAGAAGAAGAAATTCAATTACTTATATGCAATAGAGTATGGATGAAAGATGTTTTGATTCACTCTTTAATTTTCTATAGAGATTGATTGAACATCCATGATTGTTTGTGGGTGAAAGATGGTGAAATTTTAAAGTGACAATGAATGAAATTAAGGTTTTATGAAAATTTATATAAAAGGGCAATTATGGTATTATTATAAAATTTTAAGTAAACGTTGGTGTAACCATAAATACATGGGGTGTGAATAGAAATACTCTTAATATTTTTATTTTAAAGAACTTAGTGGCGATACTTACAAACACTAAGATGCAAAATATACCCCTCTTTTTTGCATCTTAGTGTTTGTAAGTATCGCCACCAAAATATACCCCTCTTTGGTATCTTCGTGTATGCATAAACATCAACCAATGAGTATGGGAGGCTTTTACTACCACTTTAGCATTTATACCATTGACTATAATATTTAAGAAATATAAGTGCATTTAAAGCCAATAATAAATGTAACCTTAAATACAAAAATAAATAGGTCAGTTGCGCGTTCATAAGTCCTAACTCAATTGAATAAAGTATCAAAATTGCGAGATCGGACAATGTGATTGGCGTTTAAACCGAAACTCTTCTACTTGTGCGTATGAATTTTCAATGTATTATCTTTTCGTCTATCTAAAATAATAAATAGATTATGTAAGCTTTTAAGAAAAAAATTAAATTCTAAAATAAGTATCTCTTTATTTGGTTAGCTATTAAATATAATTTATACCTATATATAAATGTGATACTATTATATTTACAATTTTATCTCTTTTATTTAATTATTTAAATTATTATTTAAAAAATGTTAAATTTCATTAAAATAGTAACAACACAACTAAAGTAGGAATTTAAATTATTAATTAAAATATTAGTCAAACTACATTATTTTAATCTTATTTGTCAAAAATATTTTATCATGGTATATGAGTGATGTCACAGTTTTAGGGTCAGTTTTGATCTGAAATCAACTCTCCTAATTGTTTTTTCTTTCTCTGTTAATTAAACAAGTGATTACCACATATTTTCCGTATTATTCGTTCATTTATTTTATTCTGTATGTTTTGATTTAGCGTCTTTGTGCGGTGTGTTTTTTGTTTTTTCGTCTTTGTACAGTGTGTTTTTTATTTCTCATCTTTTATACGGTGTTTATTTGATTCAGATCAAAAGATTATCTTTGATCAATTGTTGATTTAATCAATGACTTTGGCGTCATCAACGTTGTAGATCTAGAAACATGAGTATTCTGGAGAATTAAATTTAGTCATATCTGTAGGCACATCTACTATGTTGTTTTATGCTATTAACATGGATGTTGTGAGTTTGTTCACAGAGTCATCCTTTTTGTTTTTAGGGAATTTGAATTTGTATTGCATCGATGTACTCTATCAATTTGAATGAATGAATATTGTTTATTTGTTTAAAAAAAACAATGTCTTTAAAGTTCATATGATAACAATGTATGAAAGAACAATCGATTACACAAATATGTGTTCAAGTGTGTAGGACCATATAATTAAATTCTCACTCCACAGTCATGTTTTTGGTTTTGAAACACCTAGCTCTGAAGCAAAGGAATCATTTGGTACTTAATAGAAGCTATGAAGACTAAGACTATGATCTAAAGGATGTCAACAAAAGTCAAAACTTTGATCAAAAGTTGCATCAACCCAAAAAAAATTGATGGAAGCACATTCCGATGGACATGTCAGTGGTCAACGTATTGAGAAACTCTAACCAATTTTATCTTCTTTTGGAGGAACATCACTTTCAAGTTCTTATCATATTGTTTTTCTTCTTCTGACCACGTGCTGATACAAACAAAGTTTTTAAAAGACAGAGAATGCAACGAATCATTTCAAAAGAAGCATATGATTCCTCTAGTACTATTCAACATAATTATCCATTAGAGGCAAAGCTTACAAACTTGATCAAAACTTCTCAAGGAAGACTACTATATTGGCACTTTTTCAAACAGCGACTCTATTCTTTTCTCCTATTTAAGGAATGGGAGACTTCACGAAATTTAATTGTGTCAAAATTCTATCAAATTTCATAGCACACAAACACTTAATAAAAAATATTACAACTTTCAATCCAAGAATTTCTTAAGTGTTAGGAGTATATTGAGCTTTAAGTTAATTTACCACTCTCTGAGTATCAATATGTAAACACAATCAAATTTATTTGTAAACTCTGATTGTAGAAGTCCTCAAGTGTGAGGCAAGGAAATCTTAGAATTATGTGTCTAAGTAATTGTAATCTTATGTGATTATAGTAGAAAATCTCTTGGAATTGTAAGGGGACTGGACTAACCTCGGATTATGGGGTGAACTAGAATGATGAGTGAAAATTTAATGCTTTGATTTGAATTGTTTTGTTAAGGTTATTGGACAGATAGATGAATTGTGATTCATCTTTTAGGATGTTCGTTTTCGGGAAAAGAAGTTCTAGTCCTTGGACTGAGAAATTTAGTATTGTGATGACAACCTTTCGAGTTACATTGATTGTATTTCAAGGACAAATAGCGCGTTAAGGTGTAAACTATAGTTGGAGTATATTAGTTTAAAATTTTTGATTTCTATAACTGAACATGGTTTAGAGAAGTTGAGAATGATCATAGTTGTAACAGGGTAGGGGCAGTTGCCTACCAAAAGATATTAAGGCAATAAATCTTAGGGTGTTACAAGTTGATATTAAGGTACTAATTCTTAAGGTAATTTTATTAAGTCCCTATAGGTGACATACATGCAGATATTGTCGATGCCTGGCCCGTCTAATAGTTATCTAACTACTGGTGGTCCAACAAAGAATGTTTGGAGGAGCAAACGACCAACCAATTGTTGATGGCCTGGAGGCAATCGCATAAACGAATGAGGTGTTGCATGCGCAACCGGACCAGCAAGGAGGAGCTAACGAATTCCGTTGGCTGGGGAGATTTTAGGAAGAACCATCCACCTACTTTCAAATGATGGTACGATTTTGAAGGTCTGCAGATTTGGCTCAAAGAGATTGAAAATATCTTCATAATGATGTCATGCACTGATGCGCAAAAGGTATTGTTCGAAACACACATGTTGTCTGAAGACGCTGAGCATTGGTGGGAGAATTCTCGCCAGAGCTTGAAAGCTGCAGGTACCACAATCACTTGGGAGGGCTTCAGGAATGAGTTTCTGGATAAGTATTTTCCAACTGATGTTCGCAATAAGAAAGAAATTGAATTCCTGGAGTTGAAGTAGGGGGTATGACTGTGGCTGATTATGCGGCTAAATTTGAGGAATTGTCTAGGTTTTGCCCTCACTATAATGCAGTGGGAGCTGAAAGTTCCAAGTGTGTGAAGTTCGAGAATAGACTACTCCCCCGAGATTAAGCAGTTAATAGGTTATCATGAGATTCGACAGTTCTCGGTGTTGATCAACAAATGTCGGATTTATGAAAAAGATAGTCGAGTGAGGTCCGCTCATTACAAGAGTGTTAGTGTGAAGAAGGGTAATAATCTAGATCGTGATAAAACTTATGGGATTATAGCTTATAAGGGGGAGTAGAAGTTCCAATAGGAAGCTGCAAGTGAGAAAAAAAACAAATGGGGGAGACACTTCAGTCCCTCTTATGATAGTTAGTTATAAGATGTTAATGTGAGTGATATTTTTGGAGGACATAGATTAGATAGGATTCATTTATAGTTGGGTCATATAACTTAAACTTTTTTGTGGGTAATAAAGATAGGAAAGAGTATTTTACCAAAAAAAGACGGTTTAAATACATTTTTGACCCATTAACTTTTAAAAAGTTACAATTTTCGATATTCACACTATCAAAGACGCCTCTCTAACACAAGACAATTTGACCCTTAACATTACAAAATGTTCCAAAATACAAAAAAACAAAAACGTTATTTTGATCCTCTAACTTTAAAAAATTATGCACTTTTAAATCTTTATCTTCAAAAATAGGGTTAAATATGTTTTTGGTCCTTATAAATATGTCAACTTTTCGTTTTAGTCCCTCTAAAAAATTTCTTCAACTTTTAGTCCTAAAAAAATGTTCATCTTCACTTTTGGTCTCTCCTTTAATGTAAACTCATATGTAGAGTTCATATTTTTTAATAAAATTTTGCAGAAAAATTTAAAATACTATAAGGATATCTCCCAAAAAAATAGAACTTTTTTACCTAAACATGAATTAAATATGAATTTTTATATTTTTGGCGGTAAAAAATTCATATTTAATTTATGTTTTGTTAAAAAATTCTAATTTTTCTTGGAGTAATTTTTACAATATTTTATATATATATATATATATATATATATATATATATATATATATATATATATGTACAATTTCATTAAAAAAATACAATAATTTACTTTAAAATAGAAACCAAAAATAATGATTGAAAATATTACAGACTAAAATGTTATGAATTTTTTTAAAGGAATTAAAACAAAAATTTGGTATATTTATAAGAAACAAAACATAATATCTCCGGTCTTATTTATAAGAGAAAGTTGTCGGTTTAAATTCATTGAGTAATTGATGTATCTTGTCTAGAATATAGACTAAATACATCATTTATACAATGAATCAAAAAGTTTTTTATAAATAGGACCGTACAAAGTATTTAACTCAAAAAAAAGATAACAATTTGGGGCCCTCTTTTAAAACATTTTTGTAAAGTTAGGGTACTTTTTTATTACAAGTTAGGGTACTCTTTGTCATGTGCATAAGCCAAGTCACAATAATAACTCAAAACAAACAAATTCACCTTCCATTGTACAACAATCAATCAAAGAAGGTTGGTTGTTTTGAATAAAAAAATGGATGGAAAATGAAAAGGGGTAGTTAGCTTCTCATCAATTTTTCACAATTTCAACATGATTAAGAGAAGCTGCTACAACACCACCAAGTTTGACTCAATTCCCTCTGTTTCATCTCTCCCTCTTCTCCTCACACCCATTTCCCATTCTTCTCCTATTTTTCTCTCCAAATTCAAACCCATTTTTCCTCTCACTTCTTCTTCTTCCTCCTCCTTGTTTTCTTCTCACACCCCATTACCCCGGAAACTCCCATCTGCCACTATGCTTCACCACGACCCTTTGGTTTCTGATTTCGTTGCTACAGCTATCTCTGGTGCTGTTGCTGTTTCTTGTCTTAGAGTGTGGCAAGAAACTGCAAAAAGAGGACTTTTTGATCAGGTCAGTCTTAATTCTTTCATTTTTCTACTTTTTATTTATGTTGGGTTCCATTTTATTGTGTTAAGGGTGCGTTTGATCTGTTAAAAAATATGGGACTGTGTCTGATTTTATGTTGCTCGTGGGAGTCGACAAATTGGGGCGTAAGGGATCGTACACTGTCACTAACTGAAATTCGTGTATCTCGTTAAACCACAACACAACTTTTTGTCTTACAGTATAAGTTGTCTAAAGTATCAAAATAACATTTTACCTACCAAACATCGTACAAGACAAAAAATTATTCGATACCTTAAAAGTTTGTCGGATAAGGTTTTTGTTTAGTTCTATGTTGTTCTATCTTATGTTGTTACTTATCTTTTAGCAAATGAAACACACCTTAAATTTCTGGATTTCTAAGGAATTTTATGATTAAATTCATTGTTTAGGGAATGTCATTTCATAAGTAAAGAGTTGTGCATCTATGTAGTACTAATTGAATATGTGTTCAGTGTCCGACAATGAACAACGTACGACGTGGTTATATTCAATTACTTCTATTTTCTTAAATTATTACTCATGTATACATGTCAATATCACTGTTATATTCGGTGTCTGTGTCTGTATCATGTCTGTATCAGTACTTATTAATTTGGTTTTATTCATTGTGATTTAACGCTTGGTTTAGCGAAGCTTTCCGACAAGCACTGATTTGAAAAGAAAAATTGAAATGAGAACCATTAAGCTTCTTATAATAGCTTCCTGCATAAGATGGAATGAGCTTTTACACCTAAACTCTTTTAGAAGCTCCTTTATCTAACTTCTATCCAGAAAAACTTTGTTAAGCTAAAAGATAAATCTTAACCAGGACTAGTGCTATCTTTGAAAGAGGGTAATGCTTGGTTTATTTGCATGTTACCATTATATAGTTGCTGATTTGCTTATATTTTTTAAATGCGTATCTTGTTCACATATGCAGAATGCTTATTTACATTTTTGTCTTTAGAAATTGAATAGGAAACTAGTACATATATCCATTGGACTGGTATTCATGCTATGTTGGCCATTATTCAGGTAATTATATAGTTTATGAATATGAGCTATGATTGTGTTCAACGTTCTGTTGCTATATCCTTTTGTTGAATGATCTTTCTTCAATTATTGCAGCAATGACCGATGGGCATCGTTCTATGCTGCTTTGGTTCCGGGAGTTAATATATTTCGGATGCTTGTGACTGGACTTGGAATATATAAAGATGAGGCCACTGTGAAATCAATGAGCAGATTTGGAGATTATAGGTTGCAAAAATTGAATACATTATGTGAACATGTGATTATACATAGTTAGCTGATTTTACAGTTAACACTTTCAAGAAAAAATCCTATTTTACGGTCACGTGGTTGTGCCGGTGCTGATTAATCCAGACCTGATACAAAATGGATATTACTGTTTCCTATCTGTGAAAATAAACCCTCAATTAAGTCTCTGAAGTATTATTCTCTCTCCAAATCAGTATCCAAAGCATATAAGAATAATAAGTAGTCATTGTTAATATGCTAGGGACTAAAATGAAAAATTTCATAAACTTTAGGGACTGCTTATTATTTTAATATACTTTAGGGGCTAAGTTGAAGAGACAGTGATCATTAAAAGACTAAATTGAGGGTTGATTCTGTCTAGTGATTGATAAATGATTACATGTCTTTACATTATTCCTTCATTTGGTCTCACTTCTTCATTTGCACCAGGGAGCTTCTTAGGGGACCACTGTATTATGCTGCAACTATTACGTTTGCATCGATAATATACTGGAGAACTTCGCCTGTTTCCATTGCTGCAATATGTAATTTGTGTGCAGGAGATGGTAATAATGCTTCTCAGCCAATTGCTTTTAGTCCTATGTACTAAATTAGGCAATGTTTTAGACTCTTAACCATGTCATAAGCTAAATATTCCAAAATCTTAAAGTTGTTGGATGAAAATACATAATCTGTTTGATATCGAATAAGCTGCACTTGAAAGGAGCACAAAGCCTTATCCTGACTCCCTAGAACATGATTTTATCCTTTTTGTTAATATATTATTTCAGGTATGGCCGATGTCGTTGGAAGGAGATTTGGTGGTAAAAAGTTACCTTACAACAAAAACAAGTCATACGCTGGTTCAATTGCAATGGCATCTGCTGGATTCTTGGCTTCTGTTGGGTAACTATCTCTGGACCTGTATTACTTTGTTTTAATTTTCCTTCGATGTGATAAGCTACCTAAGTGCATGTTTGTTTAGCGCAGCAAATCCTCAGCCAAACAATTTAATTGCGCACTTATAGCATAAACGTTTATCATAGAAGTGATTACGTGTGAGTTATTTTTATAACTAAAGATCAAATAAAGTCAAAGTGTTATCATATAAGCGATAAGTTTTTTTCACCCTTGGTGGCTTATAATAATAAGCTGAAAAGAACTTATGGACATGTCATAAGTTGTTTTCATAACTTCTCCCAAACAGGTTCGCAAATACCAGTAGACAAGCATAAGCTCAAAAATCAATTTAGACAAACCCTTTAATATATTCCCTTTAATCTATTCCCTTATTAACAGTTAGTGGTTTGTCAGGTATATGTGGTATTTTTCCTCATTTGGATATATGGAGGGAAGCTGGAGCAAGGTTATAGGTTTCTTAGTTGTGTCTGTTATCACAGCAGTCGTGGAATCTCATCCTTTCAGCACAGATCTTGATGACAATCTCACAGTTCCACTCACTTCCATATTGGTAGGAAGTATGATCTTCTGATATAAATCATATTGTAGTCATAAAAAACAAGTTAGGAATTAGTTCCAATTTAGTTAGAAAATGTGTACTCCCTACGGTCTCGAATATAAGCGAACAAAAAGTCAAATAAAGCAGATGTATTTGGTTCAAATTTTTAACTAGATACATCACCTTTGTTTGACTTTGTTTTTGCTTATATTCGAGACTGGAGTAGTAGTATTCTGCAATGTTGTGTAGCTTGTCTTGTTAACGTTAAAATTTGATGGTCATTGTAGTCTATGACTATATGTATGTTCAGCACCATTCGAGTGTTCAGATTTGCAAATTGCAACTTTAAAATTTGCAAATACTTCACTCTTTCATGATTCCAAGGAAAATTTGATTGTTTTGAATAAAAAAAATGATTATCTCTTCAAACTCATTTGAGTATAAGTGATTAGATGAAGCTTTGGTTTTGGATTGAAAATTCTATGCTAAGTTTTGCTACAAAACTACTTTCAAACTTATAATTATAAGCATCTATAACTTGTTTGTATTAGGTTTTTGCTGTTATATCTCAACATCCGATGTGGAATGTTGAATATTCTTAGAGAGAGTTTGCCGCTAATTTGGGTACCAAAGTTTGAGGGAATAGTGCCTTGGATGCCTAGTTTACATTAAGATTCCTCTTCTACTTCAATGTACAGTTGCAAATTATAAAAATTAAATAAACAAACAGGTATAAACCTGATTATTGTTTTGATCTTTAATTAGTGGTAAACATGAAAATTTCAATTTGGATAGCTCAACCTATCTTAACTTATTTTGAGGATTATTTCTACAATAATTTGAGGAGGTTATGAATTCGTGAACAGTATGAATTTTACATAAAACAATATGGGTTATTTTAATTGAAAACCACATAATTTATTTAAATTAACAAAAGCCCTAACTAAATACCACAATACCTCCGGTCCTAAATATAAGAGAATAATCTTTATTTAGGTTCATTGAATAATGAATGAATATAGACTATAATATGAACTAAATACAACATTTATTCAATGAACATGAAAAAAGAATCTTATCTTATATTTATGATCGGAGGGAGTATAACACGGTGAAAACCTACAATAAAAGAAATACCCCAAGATTTTTTATTATCCCTAAAAAGTCCTTTAAAATCCCTACAACACAAACAACTGGCATATTATACAAGATAATTTGGAAACTGCGTATGCGTATGGTTTTGTAGTTCTATTCTCAGTTATTAGAATCCATACATCACAAACAAGTCGATTTTTTTTTTTTGAAAGAAAACAACTTCTTGATTTTGTAATGTCTCTTTGGTCTATTTGGAAGAGGCAAAATGACAAATTGTGGAATGACGTTGAAACACAGCTGCACATCTTAGTACATACGACGCATGATGTCTTACTTCAATAGGAGCAAGTCCGCGAAAGACATGGAAGAAGAGAACAGGGAGAACACTATAACAATGAGACGATTGAACATAGTCGTGACGGGAGGTCTAGACCGTCAGAGGAGCAGTAAAATGCAATGTTGATGCAATAATTTTTAGGGAGCAAGGGTCCTATGAGGTCGACATGTGCCATATAGGGGATCGAAGGGAGTACATTACAACTTGGTTTAAAGGCCTCCTACAACCCGACGAGACGGAAGCAAGAGGTTTAAAAACAGCCATAAATTGGCTTGGTTATTTGAGGTTTCCTTCGATGTCTATCGAACTTGATAGTAGTCAAGTGGTTGATGGCATCTATAGCAATCTAAATACCAATTTCATGTTTGGCGCTATTCTGAATGGTTGCAGAGTTTCACTTCTAAATCATCAAAACTTTAAGATAAGTTTCGTTATGAGACAAGCAAATAATGTTGCCCTCTTGTTAGCCAAGGTGTCATTATCTTATGTTAGTTTTCATGTTCATGATTATATGTCATCTTGTGTTACAACTGATGTTATTAATGAAATAAATTGAGTCTGTTTATGTAAAACAAGTCCTTTAAAATCCTAATTCAAATATATGCCTTAAGTAAAATATATCTTTCTCAAAATAAGAATGGGTAGCCGAAAATGCAATCGTCGGGATGAAAAGACTTCAGGCAATGTTTTTCCTATTTCTTAGTTTGGTACGTCATATTAAAAAATTCATTTATAAAATTTCCCTATATTTTGGTTTTTAACATTCAATCGCCCTTTTCCTATCAAATGTCACATAAGGTCCACCTATTTTTGTCTTATTACTACTCTCAAAAACTGACGATGGAGTTAATATCTAAGAGCATAAAAAGCTCCATTATACGGACTTTCCAAAATATACTTCGATTGATATGGAAAGTGCAAGTGCAAGTGCATTCGTTAGAGGAAATTGGGTAACTTGCACAAATCACTGTTACCCTTGTCACATTACCATGTGACCTCTTGTCTCCACATATAAAAATTTTAGTAAGGACCACCATTTTATATTGGTCTAGAATCGATTATTAATTGCGTAAAAAAAAAAAATCGATTATTAATTAGCTACACATGTTAGTTACATTTTAACTCTAGTTAATTCTTATCTAACTTTCCCCTAAAAAAAAAAATCTTATCTAACTTTGGTCAAAGAAAACTGATATGAAACAGTGATCCATACTAGAGTTAGGTTTGACACTAACGTTAGAAGAAAAAAAAAACTCAGACCGAGTAAAACAATATTGTTATAACAATTTATTTTTGATAATAAAATGTTAGATAATTAGTTTATTTTAAATAATATTTACCTTATGTCATTTTACTCTTTTAGCCTTGATGGTTGTATTTAAATTTGACATTGTGCCTCATTTGCAATCAATATTTCAACAATTATCTTCGGTCTAAAACCCTAAAACTCTCATTCAACACTATTCCCACAATTTCTCTTTTGTACCGGATTCTATTCTAATTCATTAGAATTCTTACACTTGAGACTTGGATTTTATCGGTTCGTTCCTAGAATCGATTTTTACCGTATCAAATATGAACTCTTCTAAACACTTTCTAACTTGTACAATTACATGTAAAAGGAAGATATAATTGGGATGCCTAAAAATTAAGAGCAAAACAAGTTATTTGTTAAAGTTACATAAATAAAACTTTACTATATAACCCCCGTGATTTGTATGATAGTGTAGACTTGAAATCTTGGAATGTTATTCTATAGGTCTTATATTCGAACCTTCAATGTATTATGGGATAGGAAAATGAATATTTTAGGGATAAACCAATAAAGTCCATGTCTTAAGAGTAGTGTTTCTAACGATTTTGAAAAGAATCTGAAGCAAATGAGAAATTATGCAAAAATAGTAGAGAATGAGAGTTTTAAGGAAAAGACGAATTGTTGTAATGTTGATTAGTTACCAAATGATGCACAACCAAGGAATGTTATTCCTAGGAATAAATTTGGTAAGCTTAAAACAAACATACCCTAAGATAAAACTAATAATGAGTGGTAATGACAACTACAATGATTAATGTTAAGATGCATGAAATTCATTCCTCGTTTCATTTCAAGTAATTTCTTCTATTGATGATTGGGAAAAGAATCAGATGGTGAAGTTGGTTTTGGTGGTTGCTTTTTTATGGGGTTGACGTTAGGTTTTGGTTAGGTGGGGTGGGTTTGAGTGTTTTTTATGATGTTTTTTTTGTGTGTGTTTTGTCTATATACAATGTCTTTGTTTTGTAGCTTTCGGATAGTCTTTGTCCGTTTTTGTGAAGGGACTTGATTTTTTAATAAATTTTTCTGTTAAAAAAAAATAATGATTGGGAAACAAACTTTCTAGGGCTAAAAGGGCAGCAAACCCAACAACATGAGTTAGATAAGGACGAGTTTGATTTGTAAATCGTAAGGTACTGTTGAGAATTGTCTCAAATTTGATGAATGAAGTCTTAATCGTAAGGTACTGTTGAGAATTGTCTCAACAAAAAGCTTTGAAGAAACCTTCTTTGCCCTCGAAGATATTGCACAACAGTGTCACAAGCATGAAAACTTTCCTTTCATAGTTGGAGGAAGGCATGACACTAATCTTATTTCAAATGAAAGTATTGCTATTACTTTAGATAAAGCCATAAAAATGCTTAGTGAGCTAAAATTGGAGTAGAGGAATCGAAACAAACACATTTCACTACTAATAATGAAAAACAATTAATTGAAGTGAATAAGAGAAAATTAGACAACCCAAAGGATTAAAAGGAAGCGAAAACAATCTCTATTCCACCTTCATCTCTCAAACAAAATGCTACAGGAGAAAACAATATCAAAATGGATCTATAAACCTCCCTTTGAAATTTAACTCCATTATTATGGAGCTACTTTTTTTGACAAAATTATTATTATGGAGCTATATAATTAGGGCTAGAAAATAAGAAAAATAAGGAAGACAAAGAAGCAAGTAAAAAAGAAAAGCATACGAGAAAGAAGGAAATTCTTCTCCCAACATCTCATCCTAAAACCCTAAGGAAATGAAGGTCAAATTAAAGACTCTAAACAAGCACTTTGTTGGAGGCAACCCACACTTTTTATTTGCTAATAAAACTGTTTTGTAGTTTTCAGAAGTTGTTATGAAGGTGAACTCAAAAGGAAAACTAAAGAAACGTAGGCAATGAATGAAAAACACCTAATCTAGCCTTTGAGGTTTTATCAAAAAATGTTAGGCAATCTACCAATAAGATACCGTGAAGGTTTTGATTGCTGGAAATATAAGGCTGGATAAAAGGTTCGAAGCATGAGAATAACTTAGAAACTTTTAGGATGAAATGGGTAATGAGGCTTAATGGGTCAAGCCGAATATTGTAAAGAGTAAGGACAATTCTTATGTATAGTTTGGTTGGATACCCATATTTCATAGTAAAAATTAATTCAATTTAAATTAATTTCAAAATAATTTTAATATAAAAAATAATATAATATTAAATAATTGGATGTTGGTTTCCATATGAAAACTATTTAAAAATCTATTTTACAACAAAATATTTTAAAATATAGGAAACTTAATGTTTAAAAAAAAAAAAAATGAAAAGTCTAATGCAAGTGATTGATGACGTACCGAGTTCTATTTCTACGGATAAATAGTTGTTCATCCTCACAATTCACATCACATAAAGTTACAAGTCACACCATACTGCTCATGTACTTGAAAAAAATAATGCATACAGTAAAAATCCACAGAAGTCTGTAAAAAAAGGGGTCATTACTAGATTATATATGTAGCCCTTGTGAGAAGTAGCAAACATATATTTTGAGGTCATTCTTGGATACTGCATTATTTGTGATATGAAACCCTAGTCTTAAATACTCACAAAAAGTTTCAATATTCAGAAAAACTCCAACTCTTATTATTATCAGAAAATTAAAAATATTCAGTCAATACAACCAAAAGAAATTATTATCACCACCACCACCATATTACACAATATCACCACCATATTGTCAACACCATCAATCAAGAAAGTATAGCAATCAAACAAAACACATAAAAAAAAAACCAAAAACCACCAAAGCCAATACACTTATTCAGACACAATGTAAACACACTACTGCTGCTGATAATGGTGCGGCGGCAAGAAGTTAGCGACATAATTCAACGCAGTTGGTGTATGTCCGCCACAATCATCAATCATGTCTTGTTTAAGCTGCTTAATTTCCTCTAGAGTCCTTTCCCTTGTCGCCGGATCTTGCCTGTCCAATTGATTTTCAAGTATTGCTATTTGCCTCAAAAGACATTTCACCTATACTTAATTTTAAGACACGTATTAAATTAGCAAAATGGAATATTCATTAGAAACCAAAAATAATACACACAAAAAAATACTTTTACCTTTCTGTGTGGCCATCTTCTTAATTTTGTTCTACGACAAATTTTCTTTAGAGTTGATGCAGCTATGTTCACTCTAGCCGCTGCTTCTTCCATAGGTAGATGAAAGTAATCGCAGAAATCACCCAATGTAAATTGTGCACATCTTTTCCTCTATTCAATACATACAATATGTTATATATCAAAATTGATACATGCAATTAATCACGTTACCATGCTGACAAGTCTGTCGCTTTTTAATCGTACTAACGTATGTAAATTATAAACAATATTTACCTTGCGAGTATATATTGTTCAAGAAAACAAGAAGAGATAAAATTACCTGCTCTGAGAGGTTCCTTTTTTCAGGTGTTCCAATCTCACCAACTTGCTCTTGCTCTTGCTCTTGCTCCATTATATCATCTGTAAGCATGATGATTATTGAAACTCACCTCAACATAATATCATTAAAAAAAAGTTAAATAAAAGAAAATTTTGATTAAACAAATTATACGAAAGTACCAGAAATACTTAGTCACAACCCTAAATCAAAATCATTATGATACACACTCGTTAAATACATATCATTAAATTATTTCAAAAATACATATTACTTAATTCTTTTCTTTTTAGTATATTTTACATTTATGTGTGTGTGACTAAATGAAATTCATTTAAGTTTGTGACCAAACAAATGTATTTCTAAAAGTACTTTTTTTCATTTGCATATTTTTTACATTTATGTGTGTGACTAAATGAAATTCATTTAAATTTGTGACCAAACAAATGCATTTCTAAAAGTACTTTTTTTCTTTTTCATATTTTTTACATTTATGTGTGTGACTAAATGAAATTCATTTAAGTTTGTAACCAAACAAGTGTATTTCTAAAAGAACTTTTTTTCTTTTTCCTTCATGATTTCGAAGACAAACCTGAAAAATTATCGATAGGACCCTCCATATTAATATCATCAATCCAATCATATCCGGTGCAAAGAGTCTCATAATACGCACACATTGAATCTTGTATAAGAAAGTACCCTGCTGAATTATGTTCCATACAATACTGATCCAGGAAGTTCTTTATTTCATCAAGGCCTTTCTCAGAAAAACTGATACAAAAATTTCAATTATAATTATAATGTGACAATTTTAATTACAAAAAAATATTAAAAGAAAACAAACAATGTAATATTACACTAAGACTTGGAACGTACTCAATCGTTCGATCAATTGTTGGGCCTCCATTAACAGGTGTCACATGGCGAACTGCATGTGTAATCAACCCCAAGCTTCCATGAATCTCAAGATTTTCATATTGAAAACCTATATAAGAATCAAAATAAATCAAAATAACTGGTTTTCTTGTAGTGATTAATTTTGGTCATATATGTGATTAAAAACTAACCATTAGAGTAAATGATTCGTCTAAGAACTTGACTACCACTGCAAGAATTTTGTTGTTGTTCGAGTGGCCATTGATCAAGTGCCAACGCTTCGGTCTGTTGTTGATTCTCATTCATTCGCGACGAACTACCCACTTCATAGTTACTTATTCCAAATGAAACATTATTATTTTGCTGACCAAGTTGATTTTGAACCACTGGAAGAGAAAATGTTTCAGTAGTACTACCATGTCCATGTTGAATACCAGGATCATTTTGTTGTGACATTGCATGAGAAAATACATCATTATTACCATCCTGCCCTTGTTGAATACCATGGTCATTTTCTGGTGATATTAAATTGTAATTGAATGGATCATAATTACCACCCCGTCCATGTTGAATGCCATGGACATTTTCCGGCGATACTAAATTGTAATTGAATGGATCGTAATTACTACTCCGTCCATGGTGAACGCCATGGTCATTCTGTTGTGGCATTGCATTGGAATTAAATGGGACATTTCCAATATTACTACCATGTCCATGTTGAACCACAACACTCTGGTGATTTTGTTGGGATAGTGTAGTATGAAATTGTTCATTACTACTACCATGTCCTTGTAGAAGTATTCCAAGTCCATGGTAATTTTGTTGGGATAGTGGATTGGAAAAGTGACTATTGAAATTACTACTTTGTTGCCCTCGTTGAAGTATTCCAAGTCCATGGTAATTTTGGTGGGGTCCATTATTGCTATTAATAGACAAATTGGTTGGATTGCGGTTGCTCAAATTGGAATGATGATTTTGTTGGGACAAATTTGTGGGTCCATTGTTATTGTTATTCATGTATATATCATTTAGTGTAGGGTTACTCATATTGAAAAAATTTGGGTCAATGGCATCATCATCATTAAGTTTAAACGTTGCACCTTCCGTACTTGGATTGTTTTTTCTGTTTGCCATGGTGGAAGCAAAACTTTGAGAAAAATTGTTTAGGGAATGATGGTGATGGCAGTAGCGGCGCTAAATAAAAGCGTCGCTGCCGCCACTAATGAAAGTTGGACAAAAGCCGTTGGATGATGAAACAAAAAGAGAATGAAAGAATTTGATGAATGAGATGGAAATTATTATATATATGTCAAAGAGGTGCCATTGACGGTTAATTACCGTTGGAAAATGGCATGAAGTCGTTTCAGTTTGTTTATTTGAAACGTGGTTATTTTTTATTTGGGATTTGCAAATAAAACCAAGAAACACGACTTTTCAAATTTATTTTCAGTTGATTACCGTTAGATACTATTTGTCGTCATATTGTGTTTGAATGGATACATTGGTTTGTCTTTTACAAGAATCTTGTTTCAATATTCGATTATCAAGTTGTTTTTTTTAGGGGTAAAAAAACATCGATTATTAAGTTTATTGTTAACCTTTTTTTTTTTTTAATATTGTTAACTTGTTTTAATATTTATATATGCATAAAAGAAAATTTAATATTCCCCTATGCCAAAATAATTCATCCACTTGCCCGATGTCGTATTATATTGGTTAAACTAAATCGAAGGTCTTTTACCAAAAATAAAAATAAAAATCAAAGGTCCTTTAAGTTATTTAATTGTAATAAATTGGTTTTATGTTTTTTTTTTTTTTGGTACAGCATAGGTCCTTTAAGTTATTAACTGTAAGTCCTCGTGAGCTTAGCTCAGTTGATATGGACAATGCATAAAAATATGCAAGGTCCGGGGTTCAAATCCCGGCCACCACAAAAAAATAATTAACTGTAACGAGTTTGTACTTTAAGTATTTTTCGTGCCAATTAGATCCTTTAAGTTATTTAATTGTAACTTTTAAACCCCAAATAACTTACATTTTTATGATCTGAAATCCTTCAAATTATTACGGTTAAATAACTTAAATGACCTAATTATTGGTATGAAAAAAACTTAAAGGAACAATTTGTTATAATTAATTAACTTAAAGGACCTACGTGGTAAAAAAAACTTAAAGAATTAATTTGTTATAATTAAATAACTTAAAAACCTTTTGTGTAATTTAGATTGTTTTAACTTTTAAGAGTGACCTTTTCCTAAATAAATAAAAAATAAAAATTAAGTGTAACCCGTCTTTAAATGTGTGATGTGATGTCACAAAAATATTTGAATGTATCAAAATTATGACTGTTAATATATATTTACCTCCTTGTAATATTAGCAGTTTTTTGTTTACCTCTTTGTAAAAAAATTATTTAGATTTCAACTCTGTAACTTAAAGATTCTTTGGTTTTGGACCTTCATGACATCGAATTTCAAAATTTAAGGCACTTTCACCCTTTGTAATTTGAGGGAATTTTGGTTTACCCCCTACCATATCATTGATTTTATACAATCAAAATTCATGATGGTCTAAAACAAAATAATCTTCAAATTACAAGATTGGAATCCAAAAAAACAAGTTTTACAGTGAGGTAAACCAGAAACAACTAATATTACAGGGGGATAAACAAATATTAACCCATATTATAAAAACATATAAAGTAAAAGGCAAAATTACACTTTTAGTCCCTTAACTTAATTTTAGGTAACAGTTTGGTCCTTTATCTTTTTTTCATTTCAATTTGGTCCTTTTTGTCCATTTTCATATACATTTTCAAGCTTCAAATCTTATATTCTTATGCAAACATAGACGAGGATCATATATTTGAAGACTGAATGTCCATAAGAAAATAAAATCATGAATTTTAAGCTTAAAAATTCACATGAAAATTGACAAAAAGGACCAAATTGAAATGAAAAAAAGATAAAGGAGCAAACTGTTACCTGAAATTAAGTTAGGGGACTAAAAGTGTAATTTTGCCAAAGTCAAAACTCATTTTGGTCCCTACAATTTTTCCAACGCTCAATTTAGTCTCTTAACAAAAAATAATACCAAATTAGTCCGTTGATAATGACTCAAAATTTTAGAGTTTTGGAAAATTGAAATCGTGGCATGATTTTCAAGGCAGTAAATGAGTGTTCTTCTGGAAGCAAAATCGTGGAACGATATTTGGATATGAATGCAGTACAATACTTCAAATGAGCTTCATCGTGGCATGATTTTGAGTTCTGACAGTATATGAGTGCTATATAAGGCATCATTGTTCATTTTGTTGAGTAAGATTGGTAGAAGTTCAAGAAATATGATCGTTTGATAACATCCGCAAGACTAAATAGTTTGCACCTCTAATTTCCTTTCCCAAAACACTTGTAAAGACACGCCAACGGCGAAGACCTTGGGAAGAACATATCTCGGTTTTTCTATTAAACACAAAAGCCCAGCAAAGTTTTCACAACAAAGCAAGTGCAATAAAACAAGAATTCTGCTCTTTATCCAATGGACATGTCACATTTTATTCATCATCTACTTTTGTCCTATTAGGTTTGCAAAAACAAAAAATGAAGATAGAATTTAATATCCACGACCATTCTCCTCTCTACTGTACAGACTTTCCAGCATATACTTTGATTGATATGAGGAATTTGTGTGAATTGCACGAATAACTTGTACCCTTGTCACATGAGCAAATGACATCTTGTCCACACATATGTAAATTTTAGTCTGGACACTATTTGTTATGGTCCAGCATAGATTATAAAATTAATTACATACATACATTACTAAATAAGCTCTAAATAAACTCTTCCAAACACTTCCTAACCTCTACAACTATTTGTAAAAGGGAGACATAGTTGGAATACTTCAAGATTAAGAGCCAAATAATCCAATGTTATTGTAAAAGCTACATCAAATAACTTAAATACATCAACCAAATCATATTTAAGGATTTGGACATCAACCATACATTTAAATATAATTATCCATCTATTGGCCTGAAGTTGTAACTTATGATGATATACAAATTATTACAAATGATAAAATAGGTAATATAATCTGGCGTGGCTTCTCATTATATGAAAGATAAAACCTTCCCTCTAGATCCTTATTTTGTATCTGATGTCCGAATACCATAACGCTTGAAGATTTCTCTAAATCCATATGGACTGACATCGTAGTTGAACTGCAAGTGCGCAAAGAAATGAAAGTCTGAGAATATTACAAAACTTCAAAGACCAAGCCTTCAAAGATCAAGTCTTTAAGTGTTTCCACTATCCTACATCTTATTGAAGCCAATCCTCCCATTTTTCTCTAATATTGTAATTTTTAAGCAATCCGCACTTTTTAACTTTTATTTAACTTTTAATTGAAATAACAATTTTGAGTAAGAAATATTGTTTTCAAATGTTCCTTATAGTGGAACAAGGCTTAATTTTAAGGAACCCTCCATGCCGCCAAGTGGATGAACTCTAATGGTAAGAAAAAAGGACTGATTGCATATCAAAAAACATGTGATGTTTCTCTTATTGGAAGATTAGATTAATACATTCATTACCTAGGAAAGGTTCATGTTAAATGTTTTATATCTGCTTAAGAGAGATTTGTCAAAATACAAATAGTCATGATCAGTACAGTTTGCCTGAAAAAGGGAGATGAGACAGACACTTACCGGCATGACTTTCACATTGTATTTAGTAATATTTGGATCAGCTACCCTTCCCTGGTTGGCTACCTGTAAAAAGCACAGGTCTCAAATAAGAATACACATTTCCATTGAGTGAATGAAAAGATAAACCTGTTAATAAAAAACCAAATTATTGTGATAGAATCTGTGCATTTTGCTTAATCATGCTATAAGAAACATTAATACAATTTCCTCCCATTGGCAATTTAGGCACTGAGGTTTATAGACAGTAGTGAACAGAAAGGAATACCATACATGTGTAGGACTGTGAAATATTTCAATGAATGGATACTCCTTTTTCTGTCGACTTATACAAAACCCAGGATATTTTGGACATTCAACCTGCAAAGCATCAGAAAATTATCAGGTCATCAATGTGGCATAAAAATGCTACAGAATGTACAAATAGTAATTAGCCAAAACCAAAGAAATTAATAGTAACAATAACAAGCAATAGAAGTACAGAAAAAGGAGCACGATAAAAGATAAACTCCACTGTACGCCTAGTGCCTACATTCCTAAAAGTAAACTCCAACTCAATGCAAACTAATGAGCACATTTGTCTATGCTTTTGTGATCTATTATATGAGACAGTTGAAGTGCTTCACATGAATGATATATAGATATGATTACCAACTGTCAACACAAACAAGTAATAAGAGATCATTACTGAAATAACTTACACGCATGAATTTTACGTGTGGATAAAACTCAGCAGCAGCTTCTTCCAATACTTTGTCAAGATGTTCTGTGTAATTTCCCCTGCATTATTGAATAATGAGAAGTTATTCCTAAATCAATTAACCTCACTACTTTTCTTTCTCATTGAGACCTAAAATGGTTTCAAAGCAAGAGAATTCAATAGCTGACTCTAACCAGATCACCTGATAGTGAAAGCAACAACTACAGGAAACCCTTCATGAAGGAGATTGACAAACTCGCGCTCGGAGGTAAAATGAATGACCCGTGATGGTCCTAGATCCTTTGGATAACCAGTATAGTACCTAATATTATCACAACAGTTCAGATAAATTGATAGAAGACAAACATGATAAGAGACAGCATCAGATGAGGTAAACTTATTCCAAGAATAACGCACCAGGTCATTGTGCAAAGCACCTATCGTCTAATTTATATTATGCAAAGTATGGTACCATAGTAATCCCTAATTGAATTTGTAACTAATATACAATGATTTTAAATGACATTCAATAGATTTATAAGCATGACTGAACAATTCTTCAATCAAATGACAATAATTAGTTTGTAATATTTAATCATCAAAAAATTGCCTAGAGGGAAAAATAGTATTACAATGCAAAAAATGATTGACCTATACGGCAGAATGATTAAAGTAAAATACAAGTGTCGGTGAAGATTAATAAAACAAAAATTTACAGCAAAGTGACAACAGTAATTGACAAGGCCATACTTGCAAGTTCCCCGAAGATGACCAATCATTCGATTGAAAAATGACGAATCTTCCATTTCAGAGTATTGCAATAGGTGAACTATATATCCAGTTCCTGCACAGTATAAACAAATGTTATGTCTAGGCCTTGATTACATTAATCTCATCTACTCACTTATACACAGATAATAACCAACTAATCAAAATTTCACAATTCAATTTGTTCCATCGTCACTAGCTCAAAATCAGATACTCCCTCCGTCCCGGAATAACTGACCCATTTTCTAAAAAAAAGTGTCCCAAAATAATTGACTCATTTCAATTTTCAATACAACTTTCATCATTCCCAATACAATATAACACTAAATAATACTACTTTTATCATTCCCAATACAATATATTCCACTTTCCCCTTCATTTATACACTTTTCTTAATCTGTGTGAAAAACCAAAGTAGGTCAATTATACCGGGACGGAGGGAGTAACCAATTAAGCATATAATTATCAAGACAGTGCACCACCAATCTCACTAAAACTTATCTAGCTTCAGTATGGCCCTATTTGAATAAAAATCTTAATTTGCAGCTTATAGCATAACCGTTTATCATGATAGGCGCTTACGTTTAAGCCATTTCTATAACAAAATATAAAACAAAGTTAAATTCTCATAAGCTGTTTTCATACGCTATCTTGAAGAACTTACAAAAATAAACTGAAAACAACTTATGAACAGAAATTCTCATAAGCTGTTTTCATAAATTCTCTCAAACAGTTTCACAAGTGTTTACATCAGTATATAAGATCAAATAAGTCAATCCAAACATACCCTTTATCTACAATCAGTGTCATGTACACAAAGTTTGGTTGAGGCATTTTATCAAACAGATAACAAGCATTATACAATGAGGCACAAAAACAGTTAAATCATTTAGGTTTATCGATGGAAGCATATCAACAACGGAACAAATCAAATCAAAGGTTCATTACTACTTAATTATCAAGTAAATGAGAAGCATTTAGTTGAACATTTCAGTGACAACAAGCTAAAAAAATGAGAACCCAAATGAAGTTAAACAAATATCAAAGTTTCATTGTTGTTATAATAAGAAACGAAACATACTGTGCGAAAATTAACTTTAAGCTTCGCAACTCAGCTACAATGGCGCAGACAAGAGAGAGAAGAAGGGATTGAGAGATACTTTAGTGGTGGTTTTGATGGCCCGGCCGAAAGTGGGTTAATTTCGGTTTTCGGTTCAATCGGTAGAACCTGTCGGTTTGATTCGGTTTTAACAACGTTTAGCTGTTGAAACAAATCTGGTTCAAATAAATCAAACCAAACTGAAATTGGCTTAATAAATTAATCGATTTTTATTAAAGTTGTTTTTGTTATGAATATTATAAGTGGATGTCCATATAGCAATTGAGTTATTGGGTCATACTATTAGCTTATTGGGTTATATTGTGCTTGTTCCCCAAGTCATTGGTGCTTGTTCCCCAAATCATTGTATTTCTCTATAAATAGAGATCATATGTAACCTAATTGGATACCAAGAGAATAATACAATCATCTCTCCTCACTTTCTTTCTCCTTCTCTACTTCTCTCTACTTTATTCTTGTTCCTATTTCTTTAGTTTTATAACACGTTATCAGCACGAGACTCTAACCACCTGAGGTATGTAATTCTTCACCCCCTCCTCCCAAAAGAAAAAGGAACTACTTATCCACACCCACCTGCTCGTTGTAAGATACAAACACGGGATTATAGACCACAAAACTGTTGTTCTGTTGGAACATATTTTGGTTAATGGGAATTAAGTCCTTCTCTACTTCTCTCTACTTTATTCTTGTTCCTATTTCTTTAGTTTTATAACACGTTATCAGCACGAGACTCTAACCAACTGAGGTATGTAATTCTTTTTAATAAATAAGTTTTAATTTCTGTATCGATGATTATAGACTATAATATTACAATTCCATCAATTGGAATCAGTTTCTTATAGATACATTAAACCATTATTATGTGAATTGTATTATATTATTGTGTTTATTTATTCCATATGCATTCCTAAAGTATTGCATAAAAATTGATCTCATATTATAAAATTAAAGAGATCTATTATGTAGTTCCTGAAGAACTCAATAATATTCTATATGAATTCCTGAAGAATTCAAAAGTGTAGTTCCTGAAGAACTCAATTTTTTTTGTGAATTCTGGAAGAATTCATCGAAAGAGTTACATTCCTGAAGGATGACTTAGAGAATTAATCTTATTGTTTAAAGTTCCTGAAGAACTTAAACAACCCGACTTTAATTTATTCTCCATGAATTCCTGAAGAATTCAGCAGTGATACCATGAAGGATCACACAAATAACAGATTAGATCTGGTATATAGTTCTTGAAAAGCTTAAAAACCAACTAATTTTATTCTCCATGAATTCCTGAAGAATTCAATAGTGATGCATGGATTGCACAAATAATTGATTTGATTGTGAGTAGTTCCTGAAGAACATAAAATACTCATTTTTCTTTTGTGAATTGGTGTGTATTATTTTCACGAAGATTTCCATGTTTTATTGATTCATATTTTTTGAAAGAATGTTTTATTGATTCATGATTCATTTAAAATTATCCATTGATTTAATTATTATTTTATCTTTTGGTTTAATTTTAAAACAAATCTCTATTTGACTGAGATTGTTTCCTTTAATTGTGGATCGTTTCCAAAATATTTGCTGAAAGCAGTTTTGTTGGGTTTAAAATAAACCAACTTGTTTTTATTTAGATCTAAGTTAAAAATATACAAATTGATTTGAAACAAATCTTTACGTTTGAGTTTGTTTCAAATATAATATTAAATTAAAGATCCAATTTTTCTTCCTAAAATTAAGGATTCAAATTATATCAATTATCTTTTGGTGATTCGATCCAAAATTATTTTCTAAATTCTATTTATTTTTACTTTTCCAAAAGTGTAGTGAAAAAATTTATTTTGTCTTTTATTTATACTACACTTATATTAGTGCAATGGAAGCACATATAATTGTAAACTAGAAGTTTACATATTATATTCAATTTATTGTTGGCAAGACCGGTTGGGTTATCCCGGATCTATTATGATGCATAAACTAGTTAAAAAAAAAATTATTATGGATATATATTGAAGAGCCAAAAGATTCTTCAATCTAGTGACTTTTGTGTTACTAAATCCTAAGGGAAGTTGACAATTTAAAGGAATTTGGATATTATATAATTTGAATCGATGCATCAACTAAATGATCACATGTATATTCACAACCAGAAGTTTGTGAGATTATTTTCTAAAAAAAAATAAAAAATTTGACTAAGAGTTTATTTTCTGAAATTGTTCAGAAATCATTTGATAAGTATCATTTTTCAATTGAAATTGATATTGAACAAGCATATGCTAATAAAATGGACGGGAAGATCCATTATTTAGACGTCTAAAGTTAATTGTGTGATTGATACTTATCAGACCATACCTTATAAACTCTATTTTGATTATGAGATCATGCCTTATAAACTCAATTTTGGGAATCAATAATTTTGTATATTGAGATATTGATATGCATCAAGCCAACACATTACTATATGTAAGTTCTCCCCTTAATTTATCATTGGTTTAAGGTTAACAACCTGATATTTCTCATCTAAGTGAATACATTACTATATGTAAGTTCTCCCCTTAATTTATCATTGGTTTAAGGTTAACAACCTGATATTTCTCATCTAAGTGAATTTTTGGATGTGTTGTGTATCTCACAATTGCTCCAATATAATGCAATATAATGCATTATGATAAATCTTGAAAGAATATTGGGAAAATATATTTGATATAAATCTCCATCTATGATTAATTGTATTGAGCCAACTTGTTTACAGCCCAGTAGGCTGATTATCAATTGATGGATTGGTTTTCCCAATATTAGTGGGAGATGATAAGCAGCTAAAAATTGTGAACCTGAAGTTTAAATAAATTATTTAAAAGGAAATATTATTGTCTCTTCTTGATCCTCAAGATATAACTCATTTGCAAAGATAAACAAATCTAATACTAGCTGCTAATGCTCCAAACGAAATAGATGTCCATATCAGATAATCTAATATTGCAAATGACTCTCAGTCGTGCCTGAAGCATGATAGATCAATCGGTTCCAAATATAAAAAGCCTTGAATAAGAAAAGGAGCTTAAAGGAAAGATAACCCAAACGAGGATATAGAAACTCTAAAAGAGTTTCTGACATAATTGATTTTTCAGTTCCAGAAGAACTAATCAGGTACCTGAAACTTATAAAATATTAGTAAATTGTGTCATGAATAAAAGATCTCAATGGAATGAGATGGAACCGAAATGAAGTAAACATTGACGTGTTTTTGCATATAATATAACGCTATATGTCATAAGTAATAATGAGGATCATGTGTTAAAGTCGACTAAAGATTATAAATAAAGAAAATATCTACAGAATGGAAAGAGACAATTCTAGTGAAATCAAACTCGCTTCATGAAGCAGATTTTGTTTGGACTTGTAGTCCGCACACTTGAAGGTGTGAAGTTAAATGACTATATATGATTTTTCGCGCGAAAAGGGAATTAGTATGGTAATATACATATATAGAGAGTTTGATATGTTCACCTAAAGTGAATTGGTAAATATCTATCATTTATTTTTAAGAAACATATATTGTTCACCTGAAGTGAATTCAAGAACTTTTTCATACTTGATTAAGTTCAGTAACACATGAAAGGCTCAAATTATATTAAAGATGTGTTATAATTTATTTGTATATGGCTCACTTGATAGAGATGATTATATGAAACTCCCTGAAGGATTTCATTTGTGTGAGACACATTATCAAAACTATTGGAAAGATGACATCATTTCTCCATTTTAAGGATATAGAAATGAATTTGTGATAATCAATTTTATGATAATGGTATAAATATTATTAGAACTCATGAAGAGATTCTAAAATTTGTTATATAAATGTTGATATGGACAAATTTAATTGATTATATACTAGAATGATTGAGATGTCACTTGACGTAAGTAAAAACCATGTCCTTAAGAAAATTATGAACAACTTGAATTGGTCAAGTGATGACACTAATGTGTTTTACTTATTATATATATCGTGGTATTTTGTTTTTGTGAATATTAGTAAATGCAGATAATCAAGGAAGTGGAGAATGTTCTTTATTAAGGATTATGATTTTATACATACAAGAAACTTGTGGTTTTCTAATTTTGAAAGGAGGTTCTTTCAACAACTCAATATGAAGATATCTCAAGAGCTGCTAATTTAGAGAAGAATATGGATATAAATCAGATCTTTCTACAAAGTCACCATCAAGTGAAGCTTTTGAGTAATAGGCATAAAAGATTATTTGACTTTCTTCATCTCATATATAATTGTTTTTATGAGGGGGAGACAAAAATGTGTTCTGCACTCTTTTTCCCTTAACCATGGTTTTATCCCACTGTGTTTTCCTGGTAAGGTTTTTAATGAGGCAGATTATGACACAAAAAGATGTTGTACTCTTTTTCCTTCACTAGATTTTTTT
Source organism: Medicago sativa (assembly GCF_051527215.1). NCBI lineage: Eukaryota > Viridiplantae > Streptophyta > Magnoliopsida > Fabales > Fabaceae > Medicago > Medicago sativa. The sequence goes on along the minus strand of NC_140751.1, from coordinate 63,946,454 downwards.
TTTCCATTGGGTTTTTCTCTAGTAAGGTTTTAATGAGGCATATCCTCGATGGACATCCAAGGGGGAGTGTTATGAATATTATAAGTGGATGTCCATATAGCAATTGGGTTATTGGGTCATACTATTAGCTTATTGGGCTATATTGTGCTTGCTCCCCAAGTCATTGGTGCTTGTTTCCCAAGTCATTGTATTTCTCTATAAATAGAGATCATATGTAACCTAATTGGATACCAAGAGAATAATAGAATCATCTCTCCTCACTTTCTTTCTCCTTCTCTACTTCTCTCTACTTTATTCTTGTTCCTATTTCTTTAGTTTTATAACAGTTTTAAATAAAAGAAATGCTAACAATGTTCTAGAACACTCTTTAAGAGCTTTAAATAATATAAGATTTTATGAAAATTTGTGTAATCATTACATTGAAAATTAAAATATTTGATTTTTTTAAGAAATAATTTCTTATTTAAAATTCCTTAATGAATGCATCGGAAACACTCGTTATCAAAATCTTTAAATATAATGCAATTAGACCATGTGGTTTATTTCGGTTTATAAATCATAAAGACCCCTAGTTGTAATGACATTAAACAACTCCATTCCATGCATTTTATTGACCTTAGGTAAAGAGAGAGATAACAACCTTGCACAATACATCATATTTTTTTTTACTATAAACGATGAAAAAACATGCAATAATCATGATGTTTGACATCTTAGTTATGTTGTCATTCAAATCATCATAATACGATGATGTTTTGAAATCCAAATATTCATATTAGTTATATCGATACTATTTTCATGTTGTTTGAGTTTTTGCCTAATATAATTCCAATCATTTAAGTTTTCATGTTGTTAGAAATAGAATATTTGAAAAATTTACAACAAAAACAATATACTTTGTCAACATATTTGCAATAAAGGAACTATTTTCAATCATTGTGACCAGGCCATTTGTTTGTTTTTTGAGAGCATTCATATATTATGGCATGTTGTTTATGTACAACATATTTATTTTGTAATTTGAATTAGGGAATACTGTTTTCACGTTTTTTAAAGTTTTTTTTTTTTTTAAGAAGTTCACGTTTTTTTAGGTTATTTCCATATTGTATTACTAAATCTACATTTGGAACTACACCACAAATGTGGGACTAATATGTTTATTTGTACTCAAAACTACCCAGTTTCCATGACTTGCCCATACAATAGAAACAATGAAAATAATGGTGAAAGTGAAGTGTGCCGTGTCTCTATCAAAAGCTTACTATATCAATATAAGAATCCAGCTCTAACAAGTTATTAAATCATAAAAGAATGAAGTTATTAATTAAATCAGAGGCCTAGTAATAAGCTGAAGATGTATTACTGAATTATGAAGGAAAATGCCTAAATGGTACAAATTTATATATCCTGTGAATTCAGACAAAACTCACAAATATTTTGATGTGTGGAGAAAAATTATGAGAAATCAAATAAAAATGATCAAACAAGCATGTACAATAAAATTAAAACAAGACAAACGAGAAGAAGAAAACAAGGCGATATTTAATCAGTCCCGCTCCGACATCATTCGAATGCTTCCATGCCAACCCCCATTGCGCCGCTGCAAAATAGTTTAATTGAATGTCATTATATTGGTTACAAAAAATATCAAAAGGACAATACTCAAGCTCTGGTCACTGTGAAGCCCTTGTCAGAAGCTAGTTCTTGTTCTTTTGGGTGGCCAAACTAAGGTAAATAAACACAATTCATCACTGTGGCAACATTTTTAGTGCCCTGTCCCAAGTTGGATAACCTCGGGTGGAACATGTATTTACCAAATAATGATGTAAAAATTATGTAGAAATTTATTTATCAAGAAAATCAAACTAAGTGGCTTATGTACCTTTACAATTTGCTCGATCTACTAAACATATATATTATACAGGGCCGTCCCTGAGAATTCGGAGGCTCGGCTCAGAGAATGAAAAGAGGCCAGTGATAAAATCAAAACGTATTTTTTTTAAAAGAGCAATAGATAATATAAAACGAGTTTAGGCGAATACCTTCAAAAAGACTCTTCATTTGCACCAAAACGAGACTTCCTACGTGTATTTACTGAAGCAAATTCATCAATCAACTCTTCGTATTGTATATTTGGTGAGGTTAGACATGTAAGATTATTAAGAGATCAATTTGGTGATAATTATCTAGAGTAGATAATGTGGCAAAACTAATGCTTCTAGAGTAGAAAAACTATGAACTTCCTAATGGACAAGTTATCATAATTGGGGCTGAGAGGTTCCGTTGCCTAGAAGTTCTTTTTCAGCCATCTATGATTGGAATGGAAGTTGCTGGAATGTAGATATTAAGGGGGCCTAAAAAGCAATACTATTTTTTATTGGAGATATTATTACTACTGGGTATAAAAAAAATTGAGACCCATCCTTGAGGGAGGCCCAGCTCGTTTGAGCTGTTTGCACCCCCTCAGGGACGCCCCTGATATTATATTTGGATGTTCAATATAAACTCTAAACTAATGCAACAAATATCAAAATGGATCTAAAGTGCACACTAAATAAACAAGTATGAGTGTAAGGTACAATTTTTTGTCTGGAAGGTACTTACAGATCACCCACCAACACTGCCCTCACATCGGCAGAGGGAATCGAACACACAACCTTCTGCAAGGAAGTGATCCGTTCCTTACCAACTGAGCCAACGTGTGTTGGTTATTGTTGATTAATGTTGAAAAGTCATGAATAGACAAACAGCTATTATAATTAAATAAATTAAGGGTGTTAACCGATGCCCTTGGGACACTGGCTAAAGAATCTATAGATATAATTTTCTGTCTTGGAAATATAAATTGTCACTTTTTATTAAGTAATAATTACATTACTTTTTAATAAAAACTTACTTCATTTGGTACTTAACCAATGTCCCGGGGTCACTGGTTAACATTCTCCATAAATTAATATATGTAGCCACCATAAATTAAGGTGTTACAATACGGCATATGCTGCATACAATGTTGACCTTCAACAAAACAAATATGAACCATGTGCAAATGTTAAGCTATAAATAGCTCAACACATCATTCCCATTTCTTCAAAATAATCATCTTCCTTGAGTTATTTTCTTTGTATACTGTTATAGCAAACCACTTCACATCTTAAAAATATCCTCAACTATAATTTCCAGAATGGTAAGTATTTTAATTGAAGTACAAATATATAAAGTTATTCGAAATTTACCATATATTTTATTTCAATGTTCTCATCAATCTGCACTTTTACATTTTCAGGATGGTACATATGTCAAACAAGCTTTGATATTTCAGCAAGTTTATAAGAAACTTGTTAAAATCGAAGATCCGATGGAGAGATTTTTATTTGATCGATATCATCCAAAGACTCGGTATTGAACACTACTTTGTTGAGGAGATCAAAGTGGCTCTTGAAAAGCTACATTTGATATTGAACACCAATCCTATTGATTTTATGAGTAGCCATGAACTCTAAGAAGTTGCACTTGCATTCCGCTTGCTGAGACAAGGAGGCCATTACGTAAATACAGGTTAGTTTAATACGTACCCTCTCTACATTTGAATACATATTTTACTCGAAGTATTTAGTTAGTAATATAGTGACTAACTATAATTGTTGTGTAGATTTATTCGATAGCTTGAAGTGTCACAAAAGAATGTTTGAAGAAAAACATGGTGAGGATGTGAAAGGTCTCGTTGCCCTTTACGAAGCATCACAACTAAGTATTGAAGGAGAAGATAGTCTTAACGATGTAGGATACCTTTGCCGCGAGCTTCTACATGGATGGTTGTCAAGACACCAAGTACATCATGAAGCTATATATGTTGCAAACACTCTTCAGAATCCACTTCATTATGGCTTGTCAAGATTTATGGATAAAAGCACATTCATCCATGATTTGATGGATGAGAAGGATTTGCTATGTTTAGAGGAACTTACTAAAATCAACTCCAGCATAGTTAGGTTCATGAACCAGAATGAGACCACTGAAGTTTCCAAGTATGTTTTCTAGTTAAAAATATATGTTGACTTTATAATTATTCACATATTACATAGTTATCACTAATGTAATTATTCCCTCAATTAATAGATGGTGAACTTGGACTAGCCAAGGAGGTGAAGTTTTCAGGATATCAACCTCTGAAATGGTACACATGGCCCATGGCATGCTTTACAGATCCAAACTTTTCAGAACAAAGGATTGAGCTCACAAAACCTATCTCTTTAATTTATGTTATTGATGACATTTTCGATGTTCACGGAACATTGGATCAACTTACAATATTCACAGACGCTATTAACAGGTATTAAATTTTGAATAAATATATACATCTTATTAGTTAATATATACCTTTGAAAAGTTATACAAATATTACATTGATGCTTTACTCTGATACTTACTATAAATGATTTCTTGATTCAGGTGGGAAATCACTGGCGCAGAGCAACTTCCAAACTTCATGAAAATATCTTTGAATGCACTTTATGACATTACCAGTAATTTTGCTGAAATGGTCTACAAAAAGCATGGATTCAACCCTATAGACACTCTTAAAAAATCGGTACGCTAACTGGCCGTCTTTTTTATTTCATCATATATAAAAATTATTCCTTCAAATGCCTGAGTATATATAAAATTATTTGGGTGAAACAGTGGATACGCTTATTGAACGCTTTCATGGAAGAGGCTCATTGGTTGAATTCTGGCCACTTACCAAGGGCAGAGGATTACTTGAACAATGGAATTGTGAGCACCGGAGTGCATGTTGTGCTTGTACATGCATTCTTCTTGTTGGATCATGTTCATGGTATAACAAAGGAGACAATTGATATCTTGGATGAAAAATACCCAGATGTCATATATTCAGTGGCGAAAATTCTCCGTCTCTCTGATGATTTAGAAGGAGCTAAGGTAAGAAATATGTCTCCTAAATTAGAAAATTAAACAAGTATTTGATTAATTTGTTCAACTAATTAACTCAATTGTTGAATGTAAAGTTCTAAATTCTAATTAAAAGAATTATCTTGATTGCAGAATGGAGATCAAAATGGACTTGATGGGTCATATCTTGATTGCTACATGAGTGAACACCAAGATATTTCCGGTGAAGACGTCCAAAGACATGTTGCTCACATGATTTCAAATGAATGGAAACGTCTCAATCAAGAAATTCTGGTTGCAAATCAATTTTCATCATCATTTTCCAATTTTTGTCTCAATGCTGCTAGAATGGTTCCCCTTATGTACCACTATAAAAGCAACCCAAGCCTCTCTAATCTCCAGGAACATGTCAAGTCATTGATTAATGTTAGTGTTGGGCGCAATTAGTACATTTTCAAATATTGTGATCATAGTTGTTTATGTACAACATATTGATTTTGTAATTTCAGTTAGGAAATATTGTTTTCATGGTTCTTAAATTATTTCAACATTGTATTATCTGGATCAACATATTATAGTCATGTGAGCACATTAGCTATTAGTTTATTGGTCTTATAAAACATCTCTTAGCTTAATTTTAAATGTTTTTGAATGCCTTATGCACCAAAAGTTATTTATAATATCATGCTAGCCTTTTGTTGGTTTTGATTAATGATTTTCCGGTGAAGACGTCCAAAGACATGTTGCACAAAATAATTTCACAATCATAACATTTTATGGTAAAATAATATACATAAGTGTTGTTACTATATTGATAATTTACGATACTAATCAGCTAACTTGTGTAATTGCAAGTACATGCTTCGTTGTTTATTAGATAACTCTTCCCGTTCTATATTCTTCCATTTTCTCTTAGCATTCCCTCTTCTTCCTCCCTTATTAGATTTAATTTTCCATTGTAGAAAGGAGTCTCTCACTCTGCATTTCTCTTCATCTACCTCTTTTTCTTCTTCTTTCAAAATCCATCATACTTCCTCCCCCAAGATTCGCTGAACCATTTTCTTTACTTGAGCTGATCCGCGCCATGCTTTGCTCTGTAGTTTCGCTCGAATCAGTTGCAAAGTTCCCAATATAAAATGAGGACTCACTCATTTCATTCGATACACCGAAAAAGACTTTTGAGTTATCAATGTTTTTTTCTCTCTTCTCCCTAAGCTTGGGTTATCAAGTTATTCTTCTCTTCTTCTTTCTTTTATCCTTTTTGATTTCAAGCGGTATCTATACCATCTTAGAGTTGTAGTTGAGAGTGTATTTTTACGATAGTTTCCTATTATATAGTAGTAAATAACATTGATCTAGGTTGTTTTATCTTGAAGATGTCGTGGTTGATCATCTTGACTTGCACAATAATGGACAATCCTTGTGTCGTATTTTTTTTTATTAGATTTTCTATTAAAAATTTTAATTTAAGATATGATATATATTTTTAATGAAAGTCTGATTGGAATTACCTAGAAATGTCAACTAATTACATTTGTAAATGGAGAACCAGCAGGGACTATCCCAATGAAGATTTGCAGGAGGGAATTTTTTTTCCCGTGGGACGAGGAAGAGGGAGAAAGCCCACCAAGGATAGTGTCTGTTACGCCTGAGGATGACGAAGGAGGGGAGTGATCGCAAGTGCACAAGACATGACAATGAGCGACTTTGAGCAGCTTCTAAGCAACTAAATTCACATCAGAATGAGAGGGTTCTTGAGGTCGTGCAGATGTGGAACTTCGTGGTTGAAGGAAGGCTTATAAGAATTGTTTGGTGCTATCTATACCAACAAGATGCATCTTCTTTTTAGTAGCCTATTCCTAAGAACTCGACAGTTAAACATGTTTGACTTAAAACAATTTTGAGATGGGTGACCTTTGGGAAGTTTCTTGGATATCGTGTGAGTGGGACAAAACACACTGAAAAGACTCGTGTTGGTTTGTGGGGTTAGTCGGCAATACTTAAAGTCGTCTGGGATGTTACAATTTGGGAGTGGGGACGGGGATTATACATTCGTCCATCTGGGACCCCGTTTCCCTCGAAATTCATTAAGGTTGTGTTTAGGAGTTTTGGAAGGGAAGGGAATGGCAGCTTGAAAAAAGAGGAAGAAAGAAGTGAAAAGAATGGAGAGCTTTGGGAGGGGAGGACTTAGTTTTATTCATAATACAAAACTCTCTTAATTTGGGCGAACTAAAAAATTGTATTGGAGTAGGGTTTTGGGTAAATTTTCCAAATCCAATATATATTGTTATAATACTCGCAAAATTAAAAGTGCATTAATCATAGATATTCTTTTATCATTCATTAGAAAAACACTCTCAAAAAAATTGAAAGATTTCTCTATTTTTCCATCTAATCTCATCCCTCCAAACCTTCCCCTCCAAAGTCCCAAACAAAGACTAAAATTCATTTTATATTTATACAATATACAAATATTTGATATGTTATATTTATTAATCTTTTCACACAAGATGTGTGAAAAAATATTTTATATATGATGTTTACAATAATTTATCAATAATATATTTATTTTATGCTTAAATCTTATTTTTTTTTACCAACTAACTAATTAAAAATAATATATATTCAGTTTTTTTCTTTTCATATTGATGAGTGTTTTGGAGGATGGGGAAGGGGAAGAAAAACCTCTCATGATGGAGAATGTGGATAGGGGATAATTTAAATGCCGGGACGGGGATTGAGAAATACTCCATAGTCCCCGCTTTCACCCCACCCCATTGACATTCTTTGCCACATAAGAATTGAAACAAACATATCTTTGTCGTTCTTTCAACAAAAAAAAAATATCTTTGTCGTGAAAAGTCACATAAATTTTTGAAAAATAATTTATGTATACTCATAAATGTGATAAATATGATAAAATTATTGAAAATAAGGAGTTAAATTGGTGTATAAAACATAAATGTCTTTCTATGAGTTCAAAAAATACTAAGAAAATTAATTTGTCACAATCAAATAAATTAAAAAACCACACGGGCAATTTTGACTTTTGCCAAATCTACTGTCTTCAACTTCAACAAGAAGAGGAATAAGTTAAGCACAAGTACTAAAAGTAAAAATTAAATTGATATATACCACAAGGATGTTGACATGACATGACTACATTTTTGTATACCATAATTAAAATGCATGTAGCATGACATTTACTACTTGGAAAACAAACAACCACACATTAGTGACAAGAAGTTTTGCATATCCACACACACAATAATACAATTATCTTAACTAAACTTTCAACAAATAAAAAAAAGTTAATCAAATTAACACTTATCTTCTGCTCCATGAGATTGGAATAGTGAAGACAAGCATACACACAAAGTATGTTAAATGGGAGATTTTCTCTTGAGGGTAGAAGCAATCCTGTTTGATTCTGCCATTGAATCTCCATGACTTGTTTCTGATTCATAAGAACGCCGAGCACGCTTCTTCAAATACGGTATCATGAAGATGAGCACCATGAAAAGAGAGAAAAGTATGACAAGAACAAGAAACATTATCTTTCCATTTAGGGCATAATTCTTGTCCTCGGAGAAACCAATTTCATCACCATCTAGTTGTTGAGGACTATCTGCAGGTGTCATAGAGATAAATTAGTTTCTGTAGAGCAAGAAAATTAAGGGTTGGCTTGTTAATGATGTATAGTTTCTTCGTATAGATATTATATGCCAAGTTTTTAAGGGAAGTAGATATGAAACTATATTGAGTACTTTTACAAATGCACCAAACTGTCGCACTCATATTTGGCTTAATATGAAACAAAAAATCCTAACTTTCCTTGTTTTGTTTTGTTTTGTTTATAATTTTCTTCTTTGATGATAATTGGGAATAATAATTATTGTGTGCGAGTACAATGAGATGCAGGAATGCCACAGAACCAAGTGGCCCATGGTGACTTTGTTTTTTAGTATTGGATTTAGTAACATGTGATATGTAAGCTGCAAATGTATGGTGTTTTCTTCTTCTAGTATTCGTTAGATACTAAAATTGAAAATTTATTTTTGGATTAATTTCTTATGTTAGACTCAACACGAGAGCTATATAAGCAGTGGCGGATCTCTTCAGTGGCCGGCGGGGGCCACGGCATCCCCCAGATTTTGCTTATATAGTATATTAGATGTAATTTGTCCAACAAATTTTATCCGCTGCAGTGGTTGAGGGGTGCCACAATGTTGTAAAAGTCGCAGGTGTCGCAGGTTCAACACCTGCATGGCTTGTTGCATGGCTTGTTTTTCACATATTTATCTTTCGCATGGCTTGTTCTTGTTTTTCACATATTTATCTTTCGCATGGCTTGTTTTTCACATATTTATCTTTTACTTTTACAAAGTGTATTAAAAATAAAACGAATTTGATGGGATTCGAACCCACATTCTCCTACTACTTTCAAACAATTCATACCACTAGGCCAGTTGTTAATTATTGATATTGGTTGAAACCATTTAATATATATTTCATAGAAGTTTGGCACCCCCAAATATTTAAGTCAAGATCCGCCACTGGCTATATATATATACAACCCTTTCCATTAAATAAGGGTTTTATGGCTCATAATACTCCCTCCGATCTTGAATGTAAGCGACAATTTTTTTTCCGTAGTCTCAAATATAAACAAAAGTTTACTATAATTATTAGAGTAAATTACTCTAATTATTATGTTTAATGTCATTACTCTTAGTGTTGGTGTTTTTTGTGTCTTTCTATTCTACTATTCTTGTTTGCATCATCTTAGTATTGGTGCTGTTTGTGTCTTTCGACTGTACCACTTGATGGTTCACGTGCGTGATTTTGTGCCTGTTTCCTTGTGAATTTTCTTTGGAGAGTTTCCATGCCAATTCTTTTGTTTTATATATTGAATTAGTTTTCTAGTGTCATTGTGTTTGTGTCTTTCGTTTGTGCTACATCTTATCTAAGGGTTTTCTTCACTTCTGTTGGAACATTGGTGTGAGGTTGGAAGAAATTTAGAAGATTAAACACCAAGTAATAAGAACTAGTGTGATGTGAGTTGAAAATATAGAACGAGAGTCCCACATAAAGTAGAACACATATTAGTAGTGTTTAAATTGCGGTATCTACTATCTAAGTAATGTTATCTTATTTATAAAAGTTCTTGAGTTTTCTTAAGCAACTTTTTGGAGGCAATTGAACCTAATTTTACTATCATGCAATAAATTTGAAATATTTTCTTTAAGAGGTAATTACATTTGTTGATGTATTTGTTTTTTTTTATTTATCTATATCTTTAGATCTATTATATTGTAATGGAGTCAGCATGAGACTTTAAATAATTCTTATCAACAATAAATTTACTAATTGAACCTAATTTTACTATCATGCAAAAAATTGAAAAAATTTCTTTAAGAGGTAATTATATTTGTTGACGTATTCGTTTTTTTATTTTATTTATCTCTATTTTTAGATCTATTATATTGTAATGGAGTCAGTAAAAGACTTTAGATAATTCTTATCAACAATATCTTTGATGTGATAACATTATGTCTAAATTACTTTGGGGTTTTTTTATTTGTCTTTTGGAAGCATTATCAATGATTTTTTCATAACAAGGATTGAACCAAGGATCAACCCTAATCCCTTATCTTTTTATATTAGTTTGGATGTACTTGCAAAACACACCCAACAACTAGGACGAAGATGTATTTTGCAGATGTTGTAGTCTTAATTGGAGAGTCAAGGGAGGAATTGAATGGGATGTTGGAGACTTGGAGACATGTCTTAGAAGCATATGACTTTCGTCTGAGTAGAAGCAAGACATAGTATATGTAATGTATTTTCAACAAAATGCGAAGTAGTTTGACCTTAGAGATGAAAGTTGAAGATCATATCATACAAGTTACTCAGTTTAAATATCTTGAGTTCATAGTACAAAACGACAGAGAAATAAAAGCACATGTAAATAATCATACTCAAGTTGGATGATTGAAATGGAGAAGAGCCTCAGGTGTTTTATATGATACAAACGTACCGTTTAAGTTGAAGTGGAAAAATACCAGACAGTTGTTAGAGCATCAATGTTTTATGCAACAAAGTATTGAGCTGTTAAGAACAAACACGAGAATAAAGTAAGTTTGTGGAGATGGCGGTGTTGCGTCGGATGTGTAGTAAGACTAGATGAGATGAGATTACAAATAACAACATTGTATAGAGTTGGGGTAGCACCTAGAGAGTATAAATATTGTGGAAAATAGGTTTAGGTGGTTTGAACATGTAGAGAGAAAATCTGTATAGTAAGAAAGAGTAGATCAAATAGAGGATAGTCATATTACAAGATGTATAGGAAGACCTTGAAAAACTATAAGAGAAATTATTAGGAAAGATTTATAGATTATTGAGTTCGATCTAAATATGGTTTATGATAGAATAATATGACGTATTTTAGACCATGTAGTCGACCCCACTTAGTGGAATAATGTTTGGTTGTTATTGTCGTCGTCATTTTTGGAAGCATTAACTCATGCTTAACAACAACTATTATTTCATAACATGATCAACACCCACATTTATTAGTCAATGAAATAATCAAATTCGCGTGCACCTCACGATTCCAAGTACTAGTTCTTATCAGAAGAATTTACAAGTGGCATCACCATATACGGCCAACTTCCCGCTTACTTTATTTTCCATATATATCTAATTAACAAACAAAATCTAATTTATTTTATTTTATTTTGCATATATATCTCAACAACTTTTATTTTATTTTATTTATCTTAACATTTTTTGCAAATCTAGTAACAACTTTGGTAAATATTCTCATTCAAAATAGAATTTGGAAATCTAAATATAATAGTTTGGAAATCCAAAAAAAATAATTTCCCGAAAAAAAAATGAAGATGTTAGCTTCGCGAGCAAAATGGTCGCAAAGTGAAGTTTCGCGAAGGCAGCTATTTTCTCACTTGAAAACTTACTTTCCGTTGATTTTTTTCGCTTAGACTCAACTCTGGGATATCATAACCTGCTCTGATGCCAAATATGGCTCATGACAAAAGGAAAGGTAGACAAATAGAGAAACTCTCTTTTCTCATAGAAAGTTGTTATCGTTGGAATGCTTCTATGCTTGAATGCCAAAAACACTTGGTGGTGAGCGCTATTTATATTCCTGTAAGACTCACATTGAAAGATCTATAAGTATTTAATTCTACTACTTTATATTGCAAGAAATGTCTAGAGATACTAGTATCCGGTTCATGTTGTTTTAGAATTCTAGAGATGTTAAGATGCTCCTAATCATTATGAGTTATGACCTTATGTAGTGCTGTTCTTGAAAGTTATTTTCCACATCTTAAAAGTTCCATAACTTTTTCCATCATTCTCTATCAATATACTCGAAAGTGTACACACACACACACACACACACACACACACACACACATATATATAGGTAATGCTAATGCACACACGCTTCAATTTTAGAAGGTGTACATTAGCATCATACACATTTTTACTTTGGACCTTAAAACCATTTCTTTTCTTTTTAAACAACTTAGATTATAGGGTAAGAGAGTAATTTCATTTGTTTTTTTGAAAACATACGGGTTAATTTCCCCATTATTTTTTTATATTTCCCGTAAGGATGCTTTGTTCTCTCTCCAAAAAAAAATTCTCTCTGCAAAACACGGCTACCCAGTGGCGGAGCCAGGATTTATATAGAGCCTGGGCTAAAATTTTATCGCAAATTTTACCTCGGATTATTGGACTATCTTCCATTCGGTCTAACCACCTTATGCACCATTCTACTTCTTAATAGATCTTCTCATTATGGGCGGTGAGTCCTAGAAGGTTAGGTGGTTTGAACTTCACAACTGAAAATGTTGGTGATGTTCTTATTTATACAAAACATTAGTTATTTAATCAGGTTTGAACTAATCTAGCAGTTACTCAACTGCTCCAACAGCTATCTAACAGATCTCATAACATTCTAGATAACATACAGAAGCTATCAAATATATTAATAGAACAAAATTATATCCTTTATCATTACCCTCAAAATCTCTCACAACAGTTGAGAAAAATGAGCTCTATCATTATCCTCTATCATTACTTTTGAATTTGAATAATCAATTCCTTGATTGATTCACCCACCCATTAACAAATAACAAGCAGCAATAATGTTGTACCTTTGGGAGTTTGCTGTTCAGCATCTTTGTTAGTGCAGACTGAGGACATGCCATGCTCACAAGAGAAGAACATGAAGTCATCATTGTAGCAGGAGTTGTAGACACTGGAAATTCAGAAACTGCAGGTGATGTTGATTGAATAAGGTTAGTGCATAGCCAAAGAGCAAGTCTAAATTCATCATGATAAATCAAAAGTAATTAACGAATTGAAGGTTTCTCAATATAGCCAAGTCATAGCAGATTTTGGTGACTTTAGAAAAACAATAAAAGCAAAAACATCAACTTCCAATTTCTTATATGATTCATCACATTAACAACACTCTTTCCACTTATCATTTCAGATGCTTTATGGCACGATATGAGCAACTCATCATGTTGAAAAACATTGTCTTCTACCACAGTAACATAATGACCAAATTTTACTCATAGGCATTTTATCAAACAACTACAATGCATTTTATCAAACAACTACAATGCATTTTATTCCCATTGTGGAGAAGATATAAATTTATGAGAACTGATATGGTTGAGGCTTCCAAAGAATAAGGAATAGCAAATGGAAGAACAAACACAAAATTACAAAACAACAGTAATTGAATAAAAGTTAACTCATCCTAACCTTAATTCTCCATAAGTCCATCTTGGAATGGTTTACTACCACAACAACATAATGGGAAGATAGAGGAAAAACTGCAATCTGGAAGCTTCACACACGAACTGCAATCAATTTGTAAAGCTTCGCACGCGTTAACCGCCGTTTTGCCGTTGTGCGCACATCTCACTGAAGGAGAAGAAGCGTTGCACTTTTCTGCGGAGCCATGAAAATCTTGAATCATCTCCGAAACCTAAACAAAGGTATCACAATCAACCACCACATTCTCCGTAATCAATTTCACCCTCTCTTTTTCAACAACCCCAAATTCTTCTCCGATTCTTCATTGCCTCAACAACCCACCACCAGTACTCCTCACGTTCAACAACCTTCGCTTGTTGTAAAGAGTATAGATTTGCCCAATTTGCCCAATTTTTTTGTTTTTGAAGTGTGTAAATGGAGGGTCTAATGTGAAGAACTTAAGGATCGAGCCCGGGCGACCGCCCGGGGTCGCCGGGCGCTGTCTCCGCCACTGCGGCTACCCCCTCTTCATTGCCGGAATCCAAGCTGCTTTCATCACATTTCTGGTTCTACTAGCTACACATTCTCATGTGTCATTATATGTTAAATTTATCTTCTACCAAAAGAATATGTTACTTTGTCCTTTTGGTATTGGAATTTAAATAGCTCTAATTTTTACACAAATTGTTAACCTTGGGCTGATGAACAAAGAGGGAATGAATGTATATGTAAAAAAATCATGGACGGTGGTGTTTTGTTTTTTGCCAACAGCAGAGGTGATTCATAGTAAAAGACAATGGAAATAAAGATTTTGGTGTTGGTTAATCAAAAATCAAAGAATAAATAAAAATAAAAGATGGGTTTAATTTTATTTTTTTTGAGGTGTAGAAGGTTTTCTTCTTTCCCAGTGCACCGTGATTGTTTTAGAGCAAGAGATAAAAAAAATGATAAGTAAGAATGACAAAATTACTTTGAGAGACATATGCTTTTAATAACAATTGAAGGAAGAGAAGGGTATTTTTTGTCCAAAGTAAAAAGGTGTATGATGTTAATGTACACCTTCTAAAATTGAAGTGTGTGTGCATTAGCATTACCCTATATATAGGAAAGAAACTTGTTAATTAGGTCCATAATCATCATACAATGAGTATTACATAAATAGAATGAACTATAGTAGGAATTTGGCAAGAATCCAAGCCAAAAAGGTAGGATAAAATTTTGGTCACCAAAGTTTCCTCCTTTGGAGACGAACTTAAGTTAAACTTTATTATAGAGAAGTAACTTGTTAGGGGCATATCTAGTGAGAATGCTTTTTATATATGAGAATGATAGGAAGAGGTGCAAGAGGATGAGATTAGTTAGAACGTGTTTTGTCTATGATGGGGTTGGACTGTTGGAATCTATTTAAATGGGAGCTATATATGCAATTTATTATTTTTGGTAGAAATTCAAGGAACATGATTGTTTGTTAATATCTGCAAGACTAAATAGTTTGCATCTCTAATTTCCAAAAACACTTGTAAAACAAGCCAGCGGCAAAGAACTTTGGAAGAACAATAATTCTCGGTTTTTCTTTTAAACACAAAAGCCCCAAAAAATTCTAACCCAACA
Source organism: Medicago sativa (assembly GCF_051527215.1). NCBI lineage: Eukaryota > Viridiplantae > Streptophyta > Magnoliopsida > Fabales > Fabaceae > Medicago > Medicago sativa. Next base: position 63,931,130 of record NC_140751.1, on the reverse strand, counting down.
AAGCAAGTGAAATATAATAAAATAAAGAGAACGAACGCACAATTTTTTCAATAAAACCAATAAGCAACCACATTCCCTAACTCTTGGGATTCAAGACCAAACATGACAAGTAGTCCATGATGGATCAAACCATACTCTGCTACCATTTTAATATAGATAATTAACGACAAAATTGTGAAGGAGGGTAGGTTATCATTAGAATTAGAAAGAAAAAAAATTGAATACAAAATGTACTCTAATGATATATAGTGAAATATAAATAGACTAAACTATCATTAACCCGATTGCAACCAAAGGCCCCGTTACATATAGTATAGTTGACTACATGTGAAAAATTTAAACTAGAAAATATGCTGACTCGACCCTAAATAAAAGCAAAAAAAATAAAAAATCTCACTGACATAAGTTGAGTAAACAACTCGTGTGAGGGTCTAATACACTTGGAAGATCAAAACGATCAAAATTAATCCCTCTTGACTTATCAAAACTAGACTAATACGTCTTTTGCACATTAACTTTTGTTCAAACTAGAGGTGTTTGATGATTCTTGAAATTATTTGTTGGTTAATTAACCTCTTATTCAAATTGAATACTCATGTCTTTCCCTACAAAGATAAGTTACATTCAGACAAATATACATCACAAGAAAAATCATTACAATATCTACAAGGCTAGATAAGTATATTGGTCCTTCTGATATACTCCCTCCGGTCTCAAATGTAAGAAACAAAAAAAAAAACACACATATTAAGAAAGTGGATTGACTACATTCAAGTCATTATAAAAAGTGATATTTTTCTAATTTTACCCTTGTCTTGGAGTAGTAAAAACAATTAATCAGGTGAGTTCAATGAGGGTAAACTTGGAATTGTGGCATTTAATAGGTTCATTTTACTATACTTTTTCTTATATTTGAGACCACCAATTTTATTTTTTTGTTTCTTATATTTGAGACCGGAGGGAGTATTAATCAACTTGGTCTGAGAAGGATTGCCAACTTGCATAAGTATTTATAGTCCAATACTAGAAACACCATTGGTGTGAGGGAATAGTCCAACTTGCATAAAATGGTTTCAAAAACTTGTATGGATTAACACAACATAGGTCAAATAAGGCTTCACAGATCTTAGTTTCATTCAATTTGAATAAGTTAGAACTATGGTGAAGATAATGATGAATGTAAATATTAATGTACAAAGAATATATTAAAATTGAAGAGGTAAAATATAAATTCAGAATCAAGTGCATACCTTAAACTATCACAAAACCATCATGAGAAAAATCAAAGGCTACCCCTACTACACCAGAACACCAGATAGTGGTTATTGGAGATTGAACTTCAGATATCACATATGTTGAAGAAATTGAAATTGGTGAGTTGTGAAGTGGTATAGATTCACCAAGGTTTCGATTGTTTGTTTTCTCCCTTGTTTTTATTTAGATACCAGATAATGTAGACAACTAAATAAATATGCAGCCAAAGGTGAAAACCCACTCTAGTTGGGTGGGCTATGAGTTGGGACACCATTATTAATACTTGACTTTGGAATTAATTGGAGACCAATTACAATTCTAGACATAACCTCTTATACAAAAACAGTAGATGGATTATCGATTTGAATCACCAGATTCAATTTATGACTAGGAGGCCCGTGGTACCAATGAAGTTGAATCGAGACTAATTGAGAACACAGAAGACAGCAAGAGAAAACTGGGACATCTAGCTGAAATCAAAACAAAGGCAAGTGTCAGACATACAAGCATATTATTATTACATAGTATCAAATGATATTCAATTTTTTTTATCCAAGACCGGAAACAACACTAGTGAGAGGGAATATGTAATATAGTATCATATGATATTCAATTTTTTTTTAATCCTCCACTGTGAGTGTTAAAATCATTTTGCTTCATAGATGATTAGGTCTATTCCAGAGAAGTAGTTTTGATGATCAAGTTGCTAGTTAGACAAATTATAATTGATTAAATATTTTTTCCTTTCCATATATATGATTAAGAATTAAATATGTAAAAGGTTCTTGTAAGTTTGTATTTTTTGCTTCAAGTCCTTGTATCTTTTTTTTCTAAACAAAACTTGTAAGTTGTTAACTTTTTGGTTTTGGTCACAAACGTCAACTTCTTGTGAAAAAAACGACAACTTCTGTTAAAAACCTTGTAAGTTGACGTTGGGGACCAAACATCAACTTCTATTAAAAAAACGTTGTGCTGGCTAACATAGACACACGTGACAGTTGCTGAGATGGCAAAACATGCTTATGTGGCCAGACAGATGATAAGTGATGTGATTAGAGGGGACTAAAACCAAAAATGAATATTTGCATAGGGATGAAATTTTTTGAAGAAATGCATAGAGATGAAATTAAAAATACGTAAACATCGAATTTTGAAATTTTAAAACCAATCTTTTCATCTTATTCATCTCTCTGGTTTTGCTTTCCTCTTCATATCATCTCTGACATGTTATTGTTTGGAAACCTGGAATAAAAAATGTTAAACTGATATTTTGTCCAACCATAGTTTGATAGATAATTAGACAATAGATCAAAAGATTCTTTAATGAATAGTTTTTATTACTTTGATATCAAAACATTGATAAATGCTTCTACTAGTAGACAAGATCCAAAAAATGAAATTTTATTTGTATTATGTGGAAAATATCTATTGAATTTTCTGAAATAGTATCCTTTATAGAAGGTGAAGATGCATCCTGCTATGTATGAGGACCATTTTTCTCGTGGTCACCAAGGTACAATGAAACTGAGATGTAGTAAAAGGTTGTCTGTCTCTAGTAAACCCTGATGCCCTTGTTGTAATTTACATTCTCGTTATAGAAATAAATTGCATGGTTCTGTCACGACATCTGGTTTGACAGAACCATGCAATTTAATTACTTGACCAGAACATGAATCACATCAAGGGCATTGAGGTTTAACAAAGACATGTAGCCTTTCACTACATATCAATTTCATTGTACCATGGGGACCACGAGAAACAGCGTCCTCATACATAGCAAGATGCATCTTCACCTTTTATAAAGGATACATCTTGCTATGTTAGGGACCAAATCCAAAAATTTAACAACTTACAAGGTTTGTTTTAGAAAAATAAAAAGATACAGTTTTTATTACTTTGATATCAAAACATTGATAAATGCTTCTACTAGTAGACAAGATCCAAAAAATGAAATTTTATTTGTATTATGTGGGCAATATCGACTGAATTTTCAAAAACAGTATCCTTTATAGAAGGTGAAGATGCATCCTGCTATGTATGAGGACCATTTTTCTCGTGGTCACCAAGGTACAATGAAATTGAGATGTAGTAAAAGGCTGTCTGTCTCTGGTAAACCTTGCTGCCCTTGCTGTGATTCACATTCTCGTTATAGAAATAAATTGCATGGTTCTATCACGACATCTGGTTTGACAGAACCATGCAATTTAATTCCTTGACCAGAACATGAATCACATCAAGGGCATCGAGGTTTAGCATAGACATGTAGCCTTTCACTAAACATCAATTTCAATGTACCTTGGTGACCACGAGAAACAGGGTCCTCATACATAACAAGGTGCATCAACACCTTCTATAAAGGATACATCTTGCTATGTTAGGGGCCAAATCCAAAAAGTTAACAACTTACAAGGTTTGTTTTAGAAAAATAAAAAGATACAGGGACTAAAAGAAAAAGCACGTGAACTTACATGGATCTTTTACACATTTAACCATATTATTAATTATCACAAGGCCATAACAAAGAATCAACATATCTAACAAAACACAAAAACATTTTGACACTCAGTCACATAATGAGTAGATTACAATATAATATAGGTCAAATACCTCCCTGGGTCCTTTAAGTTTCATGTTTGTTTCAGATAGGTCCTTTAAGTTTCTAAGGTTTCAGACAAGTCCTTTAAATTTTGATTTTGTTTCGGATAGGTCCTTTAAGTTTCTAAGGTTTCAGATAGGTCCTTTAAGTTTCTATGGATTCAGATAGATCCTTTAATTTTCGAGTTTGTTTCAAGTTTGGCTTAGCGGACATATCAACTTTGGCTTAACGGAGGTTGATAGAAAGGACCTATCTGAAACAAACTCGAAACTTAAAGGACCTATCTGAAACCTTAGAAACTTAAAGGACCTATCCGAAACAAACTCGAAACTTAAAGGACCTATCTGAAACCTTAGAAATTTAAAGGATCTATCTGAAACAAACATGAAACTTAAAGCACCCGGGGAGGTATTTGGCCATATAATATATCAGTATAAATCGTTCCTTTTAAAAAAAATAAAAGGTTAATTAAATACATGATAAAAATTATGTGGCATGTAGAGGAAATATATAAAACAATATAATCAGTCATTCCCTAACCAATGTTAAAAGGAGGGTTCCCTCTAAAAAAATTGAAAAGAGGATTCCCTCTAATGAAAGATCAAATCAAAATCAAAATAACACTGAATATGAAATGAGGGTTCCCTCTAAAAAAATTGAAAAGAGGATATGCATAATTTTTACCTTCATTAAAAAGAATACAAACCATGTCAATTCTTCTTTCTTTATTTCTTGTTCTTGATTTTAATCAGAAAAATCGCATTCGTTCGAGAATTTTTTTGAAGATAGACCCTGAATAGAGTTTTGTTCCATTGCTTGTAAATCTAGTAGAGGCAAAATAATACAAAATTTTAATAGGAGAAAAAAAACCAACAAAATTGCAATTAATAAATTACAGAATCAAATGAATGACACAATACACGAGGACAATGAAGTTTTACTTGATATACCTCTGCCTAGTTCATCATTGTTATAAATTCAATCATTCAAGTATATGTGTGTGTGAATAGATCTTACATATGTAATAGTGATAAATAAATAGATTTGTAATGAAATATCACTTTACCAATTGCGAGTTTGACAGTAACCGAGAATGCAAATTTTGGGTTCCTCTCGGGAAGACACCCAAAATTCATCCAAAAATCCTCATTTTGATCCCCTTTGACCTAAATTCATCCCCAAAACTTGTACGTTAATTTATATACATCAAAAGACAATCAAAACAACAACAAACATGAAATCATAACATCAATTTTCACCAAAATCATCAATATGTTCATTTTTCACCAAAACCCACAATTTTCTCACTTTTCATTCAAACTTCATAAACAACCCCACCAATTCAAACCCCATCAACATACAAACATAAACAAACATTTGTGAAGTGAATTCAAACATGCTTCAACAAAAATCATTCTCCAATTCATGATTTACACCCAAATAAGCAAAAATCATCAAAATCACTTAACCACAACAACAACTATATGAAGTTCAAGCACATAACACAACAATTTCATGAAGTTTATCATACCCACAAATTACTTGAATTAGGAACATGAATTTATTCATTCAAAAATCGCAAGAGTCACAATTAACATAAAAGCACTTAAACACATAATTGAAAATAGAAGATTGTGACTTAATTGATGAAAGGAAACAATCCTTCTTACCTCTAGTCTTCAAGAATTCTAAATTTTCCTTCACTTTAGCTCCTAGCTCTTCTAAACCCCAAGTTCTCTCTCTAGCCTTCTCTTCTATCCTCTAGATTCACTTTCTCTCTACCTCTTATGTTTTTGTGAAATGAAATAATGAAGGCTTAACCTAATTTCTCACAAGAGTTAAACTTATATACCACCTTCTAATTGGGCTAGGTTTCTAATTGTTATAATGGACTTAACATTCTTACAAACCAATTCTTGAAGTTAATACTCACTTAAACCCTCAAAATAACGAATAATTATTGTCTCTAAATAATTACCACAACTCACTAATAACTTAGTAAAAATAATTATTTCCACTTAAAACACCAAAAATAACCCTCTTAATAAAATGACTAATTTATCCTTGCTCACCAAATGACCAAAATACCCCTGAGTCTAAAATGACTAAGATACCCCTCTAGACCAAAAATCCACTAATCTCAAATAAAATACACATAGAGACAAATAATCACACAAAAGCGCATATAAACACACAATATAAATAATTAAAATAATTTTAGCTAAAAGCGGGCTGTTACAGTTGGGGTGAATGTTGCCAAATTTTGGCTGAATAAGGCATCATTGGGGATTAATTGTAAAGGTTGTATTCCATTCTTGTATTTGGTTTTGGCAATTGATGGTGACTCATGCATACTAAGCTTTTATAACCCTCTGATAGATTGAATAAAAGGTAGATTTTCGTGGGTGAGAAGGATACACGAGTTTAATTTAGCATTGGGGAGTCGTCTGCTACTTCTAAAGTATGGCATGTCACCTTTACTAGTTGTCATACCCCATTTTTTGACCTAACCAAATCTTTTTTTCTCCTCATTTTCTAAAAAAAATTCAAAAAAAAAGTCAACATTGACCAAGGTCAACTGGTGACCGAAGTCAACCTTTGACCAAGGTCAACAGTTGACCAAAAGTCAACTTTTCAAAATAAACCATTTTTTTCACACAAAATGCAATCCCATTAATGATTTTTTCCCTTAGTTACTTATTTTACAAATTAACTTCAAATTTTCTTTTTTTTATGCATTTTTATCTTATTTTATTTTATTTTTTTACATTTTTATTTTGTTACTTCATTCTCAAGAAAACTCATTTCATTACACTAAACATTCCAATTTCAATTCCTATCATTTTTATTACATTTCTAATCACAAAAATCACAAACTTTTCACCATTTTGTTTTATTATTTTCAAAGTCACAAAATTCATTTTCAAAAATTCAAAAAAACACTAACTTTAACAAATTCACACAAAATGCACATTCCACTCCCATTTCATTTCTTTACCCACAAATTGTGCATCTAGATTCTTCTTCACATATAACAACTCATCATTATCCAACACATCATCACTCACCACCAAAAATCATCCAAAAAAGTTCCAAAAACTCTTTTTTTTTTTTTGCAAAATTCCAAAGTACCCTTTCTTACCCACCACTTAACCTAATTTTTGCACTCTTGGTGACCAAGTCACTCCCTCTATAAGTACCCAACAACTCATTGAGAAAATCACCATTTTAATCAAAAATTCTAAAATCTTCATTTCTCCATGAAACTTCACCATTCTTCAACCAAAAGTTCATAAACACTTCCAACAAATCAAAAACACACAAAAACTCAAGAAAAACCATCCAAATTCGTGAATTCAAAACCACAATTTGTCATGAAAAAGTGATAGTGAGTTAGACCATTTAAAGGCTCAATTAAGGTGGGTTTTAATGTTTTTATACCCCTGGAGTTGTTATGATGCTTTCCCTTTAATTATTTTTGTTTAATTCACTGTTTTTTTTAGTTTTATTTTTTTGGGTCAAAACTTTTTTCTCATTTTTATCTCTATACAAACATTCACTGTGAAATCTAAGCTTAGATTCATGATCAGCGTGAAAATCCAAGCAAAATGGTATTTTAGTTTGTGAGATTTGATGACTATTTGAGTTTTCAAAAATTTTGAATGATGGGGTTTCTTTGGTGTTGTTGTTACGTGAAAGAGATTTTGGGGAGGAAGAAGAAGTTGACTTCTTCCCCCCTTGACCAATGGGTCCCACCTTTTTGTCTTTTATGCAGACTTCTATTACACCCCCTTTCCTTACTTCTGCACCCCCTGTTTCTTTTTAAAAATATTTTTCTTGCATATTTTGTTTTTCCTTTCATTTGTAATTGATTTTAAAACCTTTTTATTTTGATATATCATCTTTATTGGTGTTCCATGCATCTTTTTATATAAGTGTTTCAATTATCATGCTTTTATTTATTACACTTAGTTTAGTTAATGGTTTAATTTCTATCTCATGCATATTTACTTTCTTGGTTTAGGTTTAAAAATTGTTCCATGCATATTTTATTTTTTGCTTTATTATTTTAATTTGGTTATGTCATTGGAATATTTAGTGTGTATAACTAGGAAATGGATGTATATTCTTACCATGGGTTTGTAGCTTGGCAAAGGGGCCATAGATTGTACCTAGGAATTTTTGTAATAATGTAGGTAACACAAGCACCGACACTTGCACTGACACTATCACTTTACCTATCGCTTTTATCTCGATTTATTTTTCACGTTGTTACGCTCGCTTTCCGTTAGTTTAGAAAAATCTTTTTTGTCTCAAAAGTCAAATAAGCAAAAGTCAAATTAATTTTCTTAATAAACCTTGGATCCAAATCCAAGAGATTTTGCTTTTATTTTCTTAATCAAATTCCTAAATGAACTTTAATTAAACTTAGACCAAATTTCTCAAATAAAATGAAACAACCTCACTTCTCTTTTATTCTTCTATACCTTGAGGTCTCGCAACCCTTCTCAAAACCATTTTCAAAATCAAATTAAAATCAACCTAACCCACAAAAATATTTTATAAGAGAGAACTACGGCGATTTTGATCCCTTTTAAGGGTACGTAGGCAGAGGCTTTAATCCTTTCAAATCGACTAAATAAAAACAACAAAAAACTCCCACTTCTTCTCCCTCCATTCTTTCACTTCAACTTTAAGACAATAAATTTTCAAATAAAAATAAAGTTAGAAAGAGGTTCTCACGGAATACCGTGAACGACGCGGGTGCCTAACACCTTCTCGAATCGTAACCGACCCCCGGATCCAAAAAGGGTTTTTCAATCTCATTTTTCCCTTCCCAAGAATAAAATCGAGCAAGTCCGGTAGATTGAAGGTTCAATTCCAATCAATGGATTGACACCCGAAAATCTTGGTCTACACTAGTCTATTTTCTTTCTTTCTTAAAACCTCCTACAAGTATGATCCCTTCTATTGAATCTATTTTTTTTTTATAACATGGATTACAACATGTTTCAAAAAGGAGAATGGGGATGAGAAGGATACACGAGTTTAATTTAGCCTTGCTTGGTAAATGGTCTAGGAGGGTGATGGAGAAAAGGAAGAGTTTATGGTATAAAGTGTTAATTACTCGATATGGGAAAGATGGTGGCAGAATTCGTTACGGGGGAGATTCCAGTTCTATTTGGTGGCAGAATTGTAACAAGTGTTAGAAAAAGAATGGTTTATACAAGTCCTTTAGGGTTTTGATGATAACAAAATATTTAACAACAATTGGAATAATAACATATTTTCAAGTATGCAGAATCTAAGAATGAGTCTATCATGAAGAATGAACATATGAAAAACATCAGAAGGAAAAGGAGAAGCCTAGAAGACTATGGTAGAAGATCTAAAGGAAGGTCAGCCAGAAGTCAACGTCCTTAGAAGAAGGATGTCTCACTGAAGCTGGGAAGTTACCTCAACAGATTATGTGAAGAACATCAGACTCGAAAGCTGACTGGAATACTTGGATCTAATGGATCCAGAATCCATGTATGATTTGTCTTATTCTGTGAATTGACCCTATCATAATATCTGATAGAGCAGTTCTTTTGTCTTCTTCTGTGTACGTGTGCAAGCAGAAAAAAGACCCCAAGAACAAAGAGAGTGCAACGGATAATTCTTCTTTCAGCAAAGGAAATTCAAAGGACTTTTCAACAGAATTATCCATATCAGGCAAAGGGCCAAAATTCTTGCTCTCTTCTTGCGCTGACACTCTTCTCCAATGTCTCTCATTTCATTGCACATATAAGGAGCTAAAGATTTGAAGAAGAAGTAACAAGACTTTGCTATTTTACTGTGCCATTACTTTGTCAAATCAAATAGCGCAAAACACTTAGGATTTTCTTATTCAAGTTTGTATTATATAAATCCTGAAGAGTCTGTTTATTTGTTTAATTTACACTACCATTGTTAAATCTAGTGTAAGAACAAATTAACTTGTTTACAGTTGTGTAAACATTTAGAAAGTCTCTCGCCTACTTGGTTGAATAGATAAGTCTCATGGTGTAACCTTGAACACCTAGAAAGTCTCAATCAATTGTGATTGAGCAAGGGAAGTCTTTAGGAGTTGACCTAAAGCAAAGGGAAGTCTCTTGGAGTTGTCCTTGAGCAAGAAATCTTTAGGTAGTGTCCTAGAGCAGGAAGTCTTAAGCAGTTGTGCTAAAGAAAATAAGTCTCTTGCAGTTATGCTTAAGCATTGAGAAGTCTCTTGGAAGAGTCCTTGAGCAATTTGTAATCCAGAGTGATTATAATGAAATTCCTCAGAAGTGCAAGGGGACTGGACTACTCCTGTGTTGTGGGAGGAACCAGTATAAAATTACTTTGTGTTTGCTTCCTCTTTCTCTATCTCTTTATCAGTGTGTTATGTATTTTATCCGCATCATTCAAACTCTGTGTCTGAATCTGAATACCTTAGATTCTGACCAAGTTTCACCACTCAAAAAGAGAAACCATAAAAAGCCAACACAATTCAACCCTCCCTTCTTGTGTTTTTCTCACCTTCAACAACATTCGAGAGGGTGTTTGAGTAGGAGTAGAGAGTTTGGTAGTTGATAATAATAGGCATGTGGTGGGGAATGGTTCCAATACCTTGTTTTGGAAAGATTCTTGGGCGGAGGGAGTTCCGTTTAGTGTTAGGTTCAATCGCCTTTGAGTTATATGAGAATAAGTTGGAAACGGTAGCAGAGATGTACAATTTAGGTTGGGGGTTGAAGGGGGAGGAGTGGAAGCGGTGTAGGAGGTTGGTTTCTTGGGATATTGCTTATGACTACTTGACAACGGTGGATATTAACAATCCATTGGAACTCAATAACTTTCTCTAGATGAAAGTGGTTCCTCTAAAAGTTTCTATGTGTTTGGAGAATGCTTCTCAGTTGCCTTCCTATGAAAAGACAATATGTATAAGTGAAGGGTGATTCATTATAATGGTCTGACTTGCATACATGGGTGTAAGTTGAATGAAGACAAGGGCCATTTATTTGTCAAATGTGATTTTTTCGGAAGATTATGGTTGATGGGGCAAATTGTTTGGAATCAAGATAGTGTCGTATAGTTTTCTAGCTGATCACTTTATGCATTTCGATGGGTTAGGTGGTTGTTTCAAGTATATTCAGTGGACTTTGCGTATTATTTGGATATCGGTAGTGTGGACAATTTGGAAAGAAAGAAATGAGAGGATTTTTCAGCAAAAAGATGAGCAATTGTGTAATTTATGTGAGAAGATTAAGCTTCAAACTTATTGGTGGCTCAAATAAAAATGCATTGCTTTTGATTTTGATTACTACTTTCGAAAGGTTGAATCATTTTCAATGCTCTTACACAGTTATCTAAGTTTTGTTTCCCTCTTTTCCGTTATTTTTAATTTTGGTTGTATGGTGATTTTGTAAACTCTCTATAATCTGTCTGACACAGTTTGTGCTGGAATGACATTTTGGTTTGTTTAGTGAAAAATTCTAAACAGCACGACATGAATTTGTCGCGCAATCCACACGACTTTGTTTTGCACCGATACACAATTTCATTTTTCTTCCATTTATTTTAATTAAAATTTATTTAAACAATGGAAATGATGCCACATATATGTCTTGTGGTTTGTGGGTGCATAGTGTCGTGCGCAAATATTATCAATTTTGGCGTTTCTAAAAAAAAATTGTAAATTGCATATGTGTATTGGATTAGGATTTTGAAGGACAATTTTTGCTTAAAAAAGTCTCAAAGATTTTAAAAGATTTTGTAGGATTTTAATGACTTTCATGATTTTAAAAGACAATCAGGATTTTCAATTTGGATTTCAATGGATTTACATCATAAGATTTTAAAGGATTTTAAAGGATTTTATGGATTTATAAGATTTCAAAAGATTTTATGAATTTTAAGGACTCATTGAAAATAAATGATTACAACACACTCTCTATCATAATATTTTGAATACAATTCTCTTATTTTTTATTTTATTTTTATGAGAGATAGAGAGCGGGGGAAGAGAGGAGGGAGAGAAGGGAGAAAAGAGAGGAGATAGAGGGAGAAGATATATATATATATATATATATATATATATAGAGAGAGAGAGAGAGAGAGAGAGAGAGAGAGAGAGAGAGAGAGAGAGAGAGAGAGAGAGAGAGAGAGAGGGGGAGAAAAGAGAGAAGAGAGAGAGAGAGAGAGAGAGAGAGAGAGAGAGAGAAGAGAGAGAGAGAGACAAAGAGAGAAGGGAGAGAGAGAGGAGGGAGAAAAGAGAGGAGAGATGGAAGGGAGAAGAGAGAAGGAAGAAGAGATAAGAAAGAGATAGTAAAAACTTTTAAAGAAAAACAATCCCAAGAAATCTTATGTCTTCATGAAAGACTTTTTTTTGTTAAAATTTCACTATACAATCTCACAAAATCCATCAAAATCTAATTTATTAAACAATCATTTGAAATTTGAATGATTTTGAATATCATGAGACTTTTTTTAAGTGATGAAAAGTCTTGATTGAATACCTCAAGACTTTTTTAAAATGGCAAAGAATCTTGAATGAATACCACAAGACTTTTTTTAAATTGCAAAGAGTCATGATTGAATACCACAAGACTTTTTCATAATTAAAAAGTCTTTTAAAATCCCTTAGAATCCTAATTCAATACATCCCCCTTAGTTTTTTTTTCCCTAAAATATTGTCGGGTGCAAAAGCATATCAATGCTAGACTTTTTTTTGTGTAAACTAGGTATCCTCCGTATGCAACTGCGGAGATTAATCCTTCGAGGACCTTGATTATTATAGAAAAGACATGTGTCATTCCATCTAAGCACTCTTGTGTATGCTATGAACTGTTTAATATTGATTTTATGAAGATGTAATAAGATTGAGATTGTTTATTAATCTGATCAAAATTGTTTAAACAAAATTACCTTATAAAAAAAAAGTGACCAGGATCCTTAAAAAAAAAAAAAAAAAAAAAAACATGTCACGTATCTATTGAGATTGAAAAAGGAAAAAAAAACCGAGAGACGTGTTCTAATCCCAAACCCAGTTCAGTCCTCGCCGGGAAAGTCGCACTGACTGACTCAACTCGCCGGGAAACGCCGCCGGCGTTGGTAATCTCCACCGCGATTCGTCTGTTGAGCACTTAAGATTGACAAAATAGGTTTGAATTTTTTATGATCAGCTGCGCATTTATTTGATTTTTTATTACTTTACTTTCGCTCTCTATAATGTTTAACTAAGATCAGAGAAATCGAAATATTGGAATTTTAGTGCTGTTTTGTATATTATAAAATTGTGACATTTTTTTTGTTTTGTTTTGTTTTAAAACATTTATGTCGGAGACAGTAAAAGTAATTAAAAAATGAAGTGAAACAACTCAAACAAAGTGGTAATTTTTTTTAATTAGAAAATGAAAACATGTAATTATATGAAAATGGAGATTGATATTGATATTGATATTTAAGGTTAAATAATCTAAATGCAAAGATCATGTAGAGAACTTGGTTAAAATTTAAGACAGATAATATGTTTATGATGAATATGTATTGGGTTATGGTTAAGCTTTATTTTCTTGTTAGTTTTGATATAAAAATGTTTTTTCACTATGTGAAGACGAAGACGATCTTTGCAAATTCAGGTACCAAATGTGAACTGGTTGAGTAAAAATCTATGAAGCACGGACACTGCTCGGACAATGTGTGTCCCAGTGTCGGACATGAGCCGTTTCCGACGCCGACACGACGCCGACACATATAATTACGCTGAATTATGTGATTTTTTCAAACTATTAACAGTGTTGGTGTGTAAGTGTCCGTGTCGTATCTGGTGTTCGTGTCCGTGTCCGTATCCGTGCTTCATAGAGTAAAATTAGTAAGGGCAGTGTTGTCACATAACGGTGCTAAAACGCTATAGCTTAGCGGAATTTTAACACATTGCTATTATTCTGAAACACATGAATTAGTAAAATTGTTGTTATAACATTGTAGCATAGCATAATTTGAACATACCGCTATATTCCACAATCCATGATTGAACCCACTACTTAAGAGGTCTCCTTGTTGATTCACATTTTCCCCGTTGATTATATATGTAGATCAGTATTGTTCGATGACCCCTGAATTCACATCTCCTTTTGTGTTGTGTATGGCCGTATTCCAATGCATTCCATATAATGTCTTAATATCTTGAGCTTCCAATGACTCAATACAATAGGAGCAAGTCATGCAGATATCAATGTTATTTATCCTGCAGATATCAATGTTGTTCTTTGGCAAATATGTATTGTTTTGTTTATTCCGGCCCATAAGTTTTTGTGCTTGATTCTGACCTTTAAAAGTAATGGTTGTCAATTAGGATCCAAAAGCCTTGGTTAAAAGTCATGTCGGTTCCTGATGAAGAAAATTTGTCATCACAGTCACAGGTATACTATTTACTATGAGTAGATTTTGATGTAAATTCCTAACATATTTCGCAATAAACTAGTTTTTTGTTGCAAATCATGCTTAGGTGTATCTAAGCTTTCAATATACTACTAATAATAAGCATTCAAGCACTTGAAGAACCATCCCTTAAAATCAGTTGTCAATAAACCTGATGTAGGACTTAGGTCTTAGGCACTCCACAGTAGCCAAGTCCATATCATATACATTCTCTTTAGACTGAACTCTGAGCTACGTTTGGAGAGTTTTCTGGTGATTTTAATTTAGTATTCCGTTTTGGAGTAAAGTACCAACCGAACTTCATTTTGTCTTTTGTTATGATTATAATATATTTGACATTTTTATAACTGTTTGAGAAATTGTAGCTTCTGTCTTAAGTTTATGAACAATAGTGAAGTGAAATATTTAAACAAATTTGGGTTCAGATAACACTGAAACCCTAATTCTTATCACAGTAATAGAAACAGAACTATAGCTGCTCTATAGTCGCAAAGGTAGGCACAATTGGCCGAAGTGCGTTAACAAATATCATGTGTTCTAACAGATGTATACGAGAGCAATAATCTAATAAAACAGGTATAGTTCTGCATTCATCTGACTGCTCCTCGGTTCTTTGGTTGTACTTCCAAATACATGAGAAAATTGTAGTTTTTGTCTTACACTTATGGTTAAAATAGCAAATAAAGAGATTATGATCAATACTTAACAAAACAATTTTGGGTTCAGAAAACAACTGTTGTGTGTGTGTATGTATATTAGAGCAATAGCATAGTAAAACAAGAATTGCTCTGCGTTCAATATATTGTTCCTCTGTTGTTGGGTTGTACTTCAGAAGACAATGAGCGTATTGTAGCTTCTGTCGTAAGGTTATGGTCAAAAGTGAACCAAAAGATTATGATCAATAATTAAGGAACAATTTTGGTTTTTTAAAACAACTGTTGTTTGTCGGTGTGTATATGAGAGCAGTAATCTAAGAAAAGAAGTATAATTCTGCATTCGTAATTTTGTTTCTTGGTTCTTTGACTGTACATCAGAATATGACTTCTGCAAGGTGTTGGAGCAGGACTATTCTATGATATAATCTCCTAAAATTTACGTTTCTATAAATTATATTGATTAATTCTCTGTTTAGGAAGGATATTACAATAGTGAAGATATTATGATAATTATCAAATTGAATTGTTTAAGCTTTTGCACCACCAGCATAATCAAAAAATTTATGCCGTTTGTGAGCTTATCCTTGCGTTGACTTTTGGTCCGGTTCAATACTTTGCACCTGTACAGGCTGTACTAATCCTCAATTAGGTCTATAGTCTAGAAAAAATTCAATGAACCAAAAAAGATGTTTGAGTGGTGCATGGAAAAGAATAGAAAGTCCGTCTTAAACAGAAAACCGCTGAACCTGTAAGCATGTTTTTGTTTCAGAATAAGGATGTAGGAAATTTTGTATATTCTTCTCCCTTCTTTTGTTAACAGAAATAAATGAATTACAACAAATGACATTAGAAGCTAGTCTAAGTAGTCTACCTTTCTATTATATTAGCATTTCTCTCTATTGTGAATTGTCTCACATGCACGCACGTGCCTAAAGTAATTACTTATGTGTCTGTGAATTGGAAGTTTAAGAGCAGTCAAATACTTATTTTGTATAGTTATTTCTTCGATTGCGATTTTTTGCAGCTTTCATCTCACTTTTTCTCGGATCTCCTTGATTCCATTATAGTTGATGTGGCATCAGAGTGTCACAGAGTAGCCAAGTTGGGGCTTGACGCTAATTTGGATGAAGAAGATGAAGAATTGAAATTATCAGCACAAGCCAGGGTTAGAGTGGCTGATCCTAGTAATAGTAATGAAACAAATGGCAAGTATGTGGTTGACATATTCGGACAAAATCATCCTGCCGTAGCAACTGAAATATTTGAGTGCATGAATTGCGGCCGAACTATCGCGGCAGGGAAGTTTGCTCCTCATTTGGAGAAGTGCATGGGGAAGGTTATTCTCTTAACTTATATATAGATGTCCACTTTGTTATAATATATCGTATAATCTCCAAAGTTTATGTGGTGATAAATTGTTGGACGTAGGTGCAGGTAAGTGTATACTCATTAAACGCTTAACATTATTTATGACCATGTTAATGCTCCATCTCAGGGTAGGAAAGCGCGTTTGAAGGTAACAAGAAGCAGCTCAGGCGCACAGAACCAGAACCGGTATTCACGAGGAAATTCTGTTTCTACTTATTCAAATCATGCTAACAACAATAGTAGCGCGAACCGGTTGGCAAATGGAAACCACAGTTTTGCAAGTGGGGAGCACTCAAACGGGACATCCCCGCCATGAACTAGTGTGATGTTGTTGGGCAAATTCCGAGTTTATCGGATGTAAAACATGATTTTTGAGCTTATTAAAATACTTTTTCATTCATAAATAATAATAATAACCAGATGTAAATCATGTAGCTTGTTTTAATGTGAGAGCTTCATGATGTATTTGAATATAGTATTTATCTTATATTTTGGACCTTTTGTTTGTTCTGTTTATACATCAACCATGTTTTCTAGCTTTGGAGTTTTACAGAATAACATTCCATTGAAATTTTCGTGGTCACATTTCTAATACCCCGTGGAGAAAAGTTTGATAGGGAAAAATGTGATTATGTTAAAATATGATTAATTGATCAAAAAAAGATCATAAAAAATTCCGTTGCCAAAAAAAAAAAAAATCATAAAAAATTCCGTTGCCGGGACTTGAACCCGGGTCTTTCGGGTGAGAGCCGAATATCCTGACCAACTAGACTACAACGGATTGGTGTTTGATTTCGAAATCAGAATATATTTAACTAAAGTCTATGGTATTTCTATCTTTTCCATATTTAAATCTCTTGAAATAAAATTCACCAGCATTGGAATATCTGAAACATTTTACCATGAATATTTATTGGATTTCATGATTTAAAAAGTATTCGATTGTTTTAGAAAAAAATGTTCAATTGATATTTATTTTATTTTTGTTCTAAAGAGATGTTCAACTGAATTTTAATAAAGAGATTTTAAATCTAATTATGTAATATTATGTATGAATAATAAGTAGTATCATAATATTCTCACATGTAGTACCGTAGTTTGATCATCCGTACGATCCAAAGTCCAAACAACGTTAAACATGTTTTTCCTTAAAAAAAAAACACTAAACATGTTTTAAATATGTTAATGAGTTTCACTAAAGAATGAATCATTCGGGAGAACTTAAATTTGATTTTTGTGTAGAACAAATCCTGGTCAGACTATATTTGTCTCGCGTCCGAACTCCAGATTAGGGATCTCTAAAAATCGAAGGGTTGACAATGAAAAAAAAACATTAAACATGCATCATTGATAGCTTAGTGCTCTCTTATCTTATCTTGATGTTTAAACATTCCAACTTTTAGTTTCTGATTCACTGTAATGGTCCACCATAAATTACACTAATTTTGATTATTGTTAGTTTATCAAAAATATTGTTCAAGAAGTATATAAGTTTGAGAAGTTCATTCACGAGTGGAGTTTGGTACATGTCGTTTGACTATTGACAACAAGGGGCAAAACATGTTACAAAACAACAAATTGTATAGTGACTTGTTTTCTCAATGAAAGAATTGCCACTCTCATGTTAAAGACAACAACTGTTGGAAAAAAAGCAACTAGGTCGTGTCCGTCAATAAGGTCAAGGTATGCTACAACAATTAAATGGTTACAAAACCATGTACATGTTATAAAGCATCTGAAATACTTTCTTTTTTACTATATAGTATCCAAAATGTAAATAAAGTGCATTGTTTCCTCAAAACTTCGCTATCAAATATCAATCAATTCAGCTATCATAAGTTTTCGACAAATGAAAATTTAGGTAATTTAGGTAGTTGTCGTCATCAAGTAATCTAATCCATCTGCAGCCACATAGTACATGTACACTCCAAAATTTCACCAAATGGAAACAAGTACACTACAAAACATGAAAATTAAATTATCAGGTGAAAACAATATTATTTTCTCTTTACTCATTCTTTCACAAAGACTTTTCACTTCAAGAATGGATAATAAGCTCCACGAAATAAAAAAAAAAAAAAAAGGATAATAAATAATGATTCTATATATCATCTACACCTCAAACTTTTAAAATTCATATTCTAATATGTTGCCGATCAATTATTATTAAAGTAATGACAAATGAATCAATATTACATTGTGTCTTTAACAAATTACAAAATGTGAATATGAGGGAGAAAATCTACCTTAACCCTATGATAATGATTTTGTCCGATGAATAAATCATCAATTTGTTTTCTAAAATATCATTATCTCCAATTTAATCCATAAAATACATGAATATAATAAGTACTAGTTAAAAAGTACAAAAACTTATCAATCGAATCATAGCTACAAAGTCAAGAGATTGAGCTCGAGTAGTTAACGAGTTGCACCAAAAGATTAATCGTTCGAGAGAATTCAAGTTCGATTCATGAATGAAATGACTCTTGACCAGATTTTAATTACCTCGCGACCGAATTTCAAATTTAATTTAATGGATATTCTTGTAGTGCAATTTTAATATAGGGAATTCTAGGAGGTAGAGGGTTAATAAAAAAAAAAACTACCTACAAAGTTGTAGGGCTTAATTTGATGGATATTCATAAAAGTAGTTTGACGAAGTTTATGTACTTTAAGAGCTACTTATTATTTTTATATACTTTAAGTACTAAATTGAAGATAGAGTGGTATTTTAGTGATTAAATTGATGATTTATTCTTTGTCAAACTAAACTTGAGTTGATCTTGTGTTGATTTTGTTTGACTTGTACCCAAGTGGATCCGTGTAAAAAATGTTTAGAGTACTCCTAACAATAATGATATTTAGACGCCCTAATTTTTTTTTTTTTTATAATCATTCAACATCTTATTTTCTCTATCTCATTTATCGTATCACAAACTTATCACATCTATGATTCACAAGAAATGTTATCTGTACAACCATTTGATGACAATTTTTGAAAAACTTTCTCTGTTATATTTACATTATGTTTTTACTCTCTCTCTATATTGTTTTTGAGCAATAAGAAAAGAGAAAAAGATGATTGTCCCAAAAGTTGTCATCAAGTAGTTATACAATTATTATTACTCGTGATTCACACCACTCTCTCTTATCTCTTTCTATCTCAAGGTGCGCCTATTGGGGTATATCCACCTATTGGGTTGGACACTAAACATTTTCCTTATTCATTATCACCCTTTTTAATCACCCTTTAAAAATAAGGAAAATGATCTCTAGATATTCATACACCTCATTTACACCTGGATTAAATAGAGAGTGTGTAATGTGATATGTTGGTAATGTGACAAAAAGACGGATAAAGAAAATGAGATGTTAAAAGTATGCTGAGAAGTTAGGATGCCCAAATATAATCACCCTTGAAACAAAACAAAAAAAAAGGTTTGTCATTTTGTATTCTTTATTGGACATTGCTTGTGCATTTTGTGTATCTTAACCGGTGTCCAGAGGTGATGCTACCCATAGCAATTGGGTAGCATAGGCCACCCCATTTTTTTTATTTAAATAAATAAGTATGTTTTACCTTTAACTACTCCAATAATATATATTTACTCACTCCAAATAAGTTTATTTGTCAAAAAATAATAGAAACAACCAAATCAAAAGGTCATCACTTATTTCGTAATTTTGTTGTCATATTTTGACGTTTAATATATCTTTAGATCTACAAAAGATTATCAATGTTTTATTTTCTTTATGTTGTTTTAAATTACATTTAAGTAAAACTATTATGATTCTTTTTCTTCTAAACAAAATTTAATATATTAAATTTTAAAAATTATTTATTTTCTTTCTTTATATTTTGGCTGCCTCACAATACGTTTTTCACACTTAACCAAAATCGCGACAAACTTTCTACATCCAAGTAGAACCTTGATTTTCGCTTCTATGAACCCATGCTTAAACATGATTTTGGTGTCTCTGACATCAAACCAAACATATGCTTAATAAATGGAATTTGTTCTTTAATGAAATCCAAATAAAAGGATACACATTAATCTTACCGAGTAAAAACAAGATGAGTCCTAACAACACCCAACTCCAAAACAGCACTACTAGGATGAATGTTGAAAAAGAGTGTTGACATCACTTTTCTAAAAATAATTAGTTGGAGTTGTACTTGCAAAAGTACAATAATAGAATTTAGGGTTTAGACTGTTCTCAAGAGGGGTATTTATAGTCCTTCGTGAGCTTGTATTTCGGTGACTTAAGCCCCAAGCAGCTTGGGTCCTAAGTCACTATAGAGAATTCTAGATGTTTTTAGAAGCTTGTCAAGACGGCGCCCTTAGGGGGACGCACCTAAGGCTTCAGGAGCCCTTCTGGAGGGCATATGTGCCCTTAAGGATAGATTGACGGTCCATGAGTGGTTCCATATAAAGGATCTAAGGAAGATTGTTCATTTCCTTCAGATCTGAGACTTCTTTCCAAAAATATTTAAAAAATTGGCTCAAATAATTAACCAAGAAACAAATTAAAGGTTACTTGTTGTATGTATATATGTATCTGGTTACAGAAAACCAAACCAAGAATAATTTGGTCTGTTTGGTACTACAAGATATTATTACATAAAAAGCATGATAAACAAGTTAGGGTGACAAACCTCCGTACTAATTTAACTGGTTGCGCACCCACCATGAATTGTTACATCTTCTTGTTTCTTAGCTTACTCATTGGATTTTGGCTTTATATATAACCTGACATCCATTGTCACATACATGATGATAAAGTGTACTTATCTATCTATCGACACTTGCACTGCTTTGAAAGGAGTTGCCCTATCCACTAATTTAATCTTTCATCATAATTTCACATATATATTACTGTTACTTTATATACTGTGAATATATGTATCTCATGTGTTAACATGTCTTAACTTTTTACTTGCAAATTCTGGTTACATGTCTATAGTTATTCTACCACGTTAGTTACTGAAGTATTTCTAATTATTCTCACATGTAACGACATGTCATTATGTGCTGATATATATGTTCTTAAATATTATCTTAGGGTTAGTTAATGATATGCTACTATGTTCCCAACATGATCTTAATTATAATCCTATATATTTCATCAAGTTTCAATAGCCTATTATATTTAAGGCTTAATAGCACTTTTGGGCCCCTATGTTTGACAAAATTGCGATTTTGGCCCCCTATCTTTGAAAACTACAAAACCGCCCCTTATGTTTCGTTTTCGTTGCACTTTTGGCCCCCATGGTCAATTTTTTTTTTTGAAGAAGCCAAAATGGAATTTATTAAAATCACAACGAATCCTAACCAGCACAAGGAATGCTAGAATAGGATTCATAAAATAGCAAAATACAAAGAGAAACAAAAAGTTGTACCAAAACCCTCACCAACGTAAATAAAACGCACACAACCCGAAACAGCAACGTCAAGAACAAACACAGCACCAAACACCCTTTGAAAAACAAACAGTCGAAGCAACAACAACCACCTTCGCCACAACAACAAACCCGAAACTTGCCTCACCACTGTCACCACCTCACACCACCATCACTTCCACCCCAATTCAAATCTGCCGCCACAAAAACCACCATGAGCCACCACCATCACGCCACAACCACCATGATATCTACCACGAAAACCAATACAAACACCCATAAAAACCATCCAAATCTACCATCACGAACCACCATGAGAGCCGCCACAAAAATCAAAGGCAACAATACGAAAACCACCCAAATCAGCCACCACACTTGAAAGAGAATAGCAATCCCCAACAAAACACACTAGAAATCAACTTGTACTATCAACAACAAAATGAAATCAAAGAAGGATACGCCGCCACCACAACTGCCACCGGTGGCCCGCAGGTATCAACCATCGCCGCCACCACCTACAACCACACAAATTCTGCACCAACAAAGAACCCAACACAGAGGCAGTCTACAACACAACACCAAGATCTCACCACTAACCACCAACACATCACCTCCCTACCTAAACAACGACTACACCCCCCCCCCTCTAAATCACCACTCAATCCAAACACCTCCACCGCCTCCTCCAACCATCGCGCAACACAGACAAACCCCCTGTCACCACCATCCCCGGTGTCACCACAACAATAACCTCCATCTCTGCTGCCGACGCTGCCATCGCCGCCACCGACACTCACTCTCACCACCTGCAAACGGCACAACACTACATCACCACATCTGCACAAAACCTTCCACCAAAGCACCACCTCGTCACCACTGTAACAACCTCATCGCCACCATAACAACCTCCAGCCCACCCCATCACCACCAACAATCGTAGAAAGCACCAGAAAACACATCCCCTGCCCTCCAGCAACCGACCTTCGAAGAACCCTGAACCGACACCGGAGAATGAATGAAGGACGAAAAACCAAATCTCGTCTATACAATCCTTTGACGGCGACGATTGCGAAAGGGAAAAATGAAAGAAACGCCGGAGGAGAAAGGGTGTGACGGTGGTACGGAGAATTACTCTCGTCGCACCACCATCTTCTGTATCTACATCGTGATGTTTGGGTTTGGATATGTGGAGCGGCGGCTGTAGATCTGGGGAGATTTGGAAATGTGGAGCGTCACGATAGTTTCTTTTTTGCTATCAAAGCAAGAGTAATAATTTGGAGTTCTAATCTCTGCTTGTTCCCCCCATGGTCAATTTTGACCTGGTCCACGCTGACATGGCACCCACATCACTTATATGAGGGGCCAAAATCGCAACTTTTGCAAACATAGGGGGCCAAAAGTGCTATTAAGCCTATTTTTTATTTTTTTAATTCATTTTCTTTTTTTTTCCATTTTTTGTTTTGAAAAAATTTAAAAAAAGAGGGAAAATTAATAAAAATTGAAAATAATGAAAAAAATACTGAAAAAAATTGGAGAAATTAATAAGAATGAAAACAAAAATCTGAAAAAAAAAATTCGCATGACATGTGTGTATATACATACCACATCATTAAATCATTTTAATAATAAAAAAACATTAAAAATTGAAAATCTTTTAAAAATAACAAAAAATCAGATTATTTTTTTAAAAAAATAAAAGATTGATTTTTTAAAATTTTAAAAATAACAAAAAATCAGATTATTTTTTTCGAAAAATAAAAGAAAAAAGCAGAAAAGACCTTTAGATTTTTTTCAAAATTTAAAAAATTAGAAAAAGTTCGGATTTTTTCGAAATTTAGAAGATATTTAAAAATACTGGAATTTAATTTCCAAAATAAAAAAAGTTTAGATTTTTTTGCGAAAAAAACTGGAAAATATTTAAAATTTTAAAAATCTGGATATATACTTTTTAAAATCCAATTACAATATGAAAATTAAATTTTGAAAATCATATAATCTGAAGAAAAAAAATCAATTTTAGTTCAAAAGAGGTTGGAAGAGCAACTTGAGGTACTCACTTTTTAAATTTTAATGTCTCTTAAATAAGACACTTTTTAAAATTTTACACGCATTAATAATTCTTTTTACAAAAATATTCCTATGTAATTCAAGCTTCTCAGATTTTTTTCCTAAATTTTTAATTAAACTAAAATCAATTTTTTTCTTCAGATTATATGATTTTTAAAATTAAATTTTTTTATTGTAATTGGATTTTAAAAATATATATATCCAGATTTTTAAAATTTTAAATATTTTCCATTTTTTTATTTCGCAAAAAAATCTAAACTTTTCTTATTTTGAAAATTAAATTCCAGTATTTTTAATATCTTCTAAATTTCGAAAAAAAATCCGAACTTTTTTCTAATTTTTTAAATTTCGAAAAAAATTCTAAATGTCTTTTCTGCTTTTTTCTTTCATTTTTCGAAAAAAATAATTTGATTTTTTGTTATTTTTAAAATTTTAAAAAAAAATCAATCTTTTATTTTTTTTAAAAAATAATCTGATTTTTTGTTATTTTTAAAAGATTTTCAGTTTTTAATGTTTTTTTAATTATTAAAACCCCATTGGAAATCAGCCGTTTCAACTATAATTAGTGGAGTTTCTTTGTCTGCTAGCAACTCTAAATTACCTGCTAGCTCCTCAATGTCAGAATTCACTTTGTTAAAGGCACTCAATTGCAAAATTAATCCTCCAAAGCACAATATTATCAAGGAAGTCATCTGGCATCCTCCAGTCTTCAATTGGATCAAGTGTAACTGTGATGGGGCAGCTACTGGGAGCACTGGTCTATCATCTTGTGGTGGTGTGTTTAGAGACAATCAGGGGCTGTTCTTAGGTGGATTTGCTGAAGGTTTGGGTATAAGGAACTCTTTGATTGCTGAATTGTCAGGGGTCATGAGGGCCATTGAGATTGCAAATCATAGAGGTTATACCAGGCTCTGGATAGAAACTGATTCAAGGCTAGCAGTTTTGGCCTTTAAATCTGCAGCTTTAGTCCCTTGGAAGGTTAGAAGCAGATGGAACAACTGCTTGGACTACACTGTTAATATAGATTTCTTGATAACTCACATTTACAGGGAAGGAAATGTTTGTGCTGACCTGTTAGCTAACATAGGACTTTCCTTGAATTCTGTTGTTTTGTATGACGCTTTGCCTTTGGAAGTTAGGACAGCTTATGTTCAAAACAGACTAGGGATGCCTAGTTTCAGGTTCTCTGCTGGTTGAGGAGGTTTTTTTTGGCTATATCGCCCTCCTCACTTTTTGTATCAATCTTTGTTAATATATTTTGGTAAGGTAGCTTTTTGGCTACTCTCTTGTTTAAAAAAAAATGATTGAATGATGTGGTATGTATATTAAAAAATAATCTGATTTAGATGGGATCAGGGGGGTTTTCGAAAGAATCTTCATATTTCAGGGTTGGAATTGAAAGAATCTTTTTTACAGGGGGGAAAACCGGAACTCGCCTAAATTACAGGGGGTAAAGACATATTAACCCTTTTTTTTTAAAAAAAAAAAAGAGGATAAAAACCGAAAAAATGATTTTTTTTTCCTGATTTTTGTTTTCATTCTTATTAATTTTTCCAATTTTTTAAAAATTTTTCAGTATTTTTTTCATTATTTTCGATTTTTATTAATTTTCTCTCTTTTTTTTTAATTTTTTCAAAACAAAAAAAATGGAAAAAAAAAGTAAATGAATTAAAAAAAATAAAAAAATAGGCTTAATAGCACTTTTGGCCCCCTATGTTTGCAAAAGTTGCGATTTTGGCCCCTCATATAAGTGATGTGGGTGCCATGTCAGCGTGGACCAGGTCAAAATTGACCATGGGGGCCAAAAGTGCAACGAAAACGAAACATAAGAGGCGGTTTTGTAGTTTTCAAAGATAAGGGGCCAAAATCGCAATTTTGTCAAACATAGGGGGCCAAAAATGCTATTAAGCCTATATTTAATTACGTTCCTAATTGCTAAATTTAGTAAATGTCAAGTATATCGATACATGATGAATTGCTAAATTTGTTATATATATATATATATATATATATATATATATATATATATATATATATGTTATACCCTAATTTTGGACCTAAAAATACTAACTCAAGTCTTCTTTTCTTGCATTTCAAGTCATTTGATATGTCTCTGATCAATTGCATCTTTCTCTGCATTTTATTTCAGTGTTGTTTGCAAAATCCACATAGAAGGGCATTTTAGTCATTTCCTATGTCAAAATTTTCTTTCAATCTTTTAAAATTTGTTTGGGTCTTTTCAAATAGTGTGAATAAGTCTTCATTTCAATTCTATGTCAGAATCCATTTCAAAAATTGCATTTAAAGTCATTTCGAGTCAATTTTGCCCCTAGGGGCATTTTAGTCTTTTCATGTGTTAAAACCCTGTTTAAATTCTAAAAATTGTCTCTGAGTCTTTTATTTTGCTTGTATAAACTCTTGCTTTAATCCCTTGTTAAAAAATCATTTTAAAATTGCATTTGAGTCGTTTCGAGTCGTTTTAGTCCCTAGGGGCGTTTTGGTCATTTCACATAATAGTTCTGATTCATTTTAATCTGCTTTGTTGTTTTAATCGTCTCGCTTTACGTTAATTTTCAATTTACTTTTTCAATTCAATTTTAGTTTAATTTTCATTTTAGTCCTCGTACTTTTGTTATTTGCATTTTAATCCCTTTTTAAATTTGTTAGAGTCCAAGTGCCATGTGTCCAAATGCTATTGGTCCTTAAGAGTTTGTTACAAGTCTAGTGCTACATGTCCCACTCCAATTGGTCCAAGGCTTACCACATCACCTATATAAGTCAAACCTTTGGTCAATTTTCAACACAACTAATCATTTTACACAAAAGTCACAAAAATCCATTTTATTCTTTTCCCTTTCTTTCTCTCACGTGATCTATTTCTTTCACCACCATAACCACTTTCTCTCTCCACCATAACAACCTCTAACAACCACCCTAACAACCTCCTAACCTCACCTCTAACCAACTTTCTCTCTCTTTTCCTTTCCTCTCCACCATACCAACCCATTCCACCACCATTCCACCACCGCAACCAACACATTCCACCACCGTAAACCACCATTCCACCACCAATTTTCAAGACCTTCATCACCACTCCATCAATATCCATCATCATCAACCTCCAATCCATTAATTTCGCAAAAACAGCAAGCTCGTCACAAATTCAGTTTCCATTCATATGCAAGTGTCAAAACAGAGATTGGAACGACAATTATTTTGAGTTACAACAACGGCGAATTCGGATCCAAACGCAGAGGAAGAACAAATTGGAACGGTGAAGGGAAAGGAGGAAAACCAGAATTCGATTCGCCGTAAACTTCGAACAAAGTCGATTTGGAACGGAGAAGAAAAGCTGGAGCAGATTCGAAGGAGGAGGGGAATTGATTTCGTGAATCTGAAGCAGGAACGCGTAGAAAGAAGATCGACGAAGAGGCTTGCCGAATTGGTTGTTTCGCTGCAGTTTTCCAGCTGAAGTACTTTGTTCTCCGATTTTTGTTCCTAAGGTATCGTTACTTCCTCTTTTTAGATCAATCTGTGTTCATAATCCCTTTCGATTCGCAATTTTGCGTCGTATGCTAAACTTTCGCCTGAAATCAATTTTTAAGGCCAGAACGGTATCCTCTTCATGCTTGAGTTCATCCTTCTCTGTTGTTACCTTGAATCGAATTGATGAATGGAATTTTGTGCTAATTGTTTGATTGAATCCATCTGTGTTATGTACGTGTTTGATATTTTGAATCCAGTCATGTTTGTTCCGTTTGCTTGTGTATACGAATGGAGTTGTGAGAATGAGATGAGGAACGGTTGTTGAGGTTAGAAGAACTGGAATCCGTTTGATAGGTTTGCTTGTATGTTCAATTGAGAATGCTTTGAAAGGGGAAAGAAGGTTGAAGAAGAACGAGAGAGAGAAGAGAGAGTTTGCGGCTAGTGGAGGAAATTAGGATTAAAAAATAGAGTTTGTGAGTTGTGTTGGTTTTGGTATCCTACCCATGGGTCAACCCATCCATTTGACCCGCTCCACTACCCACAATCTTGAACCAGTCTTTCACCTTGAAGTGGGCTTGGGCCCTTGTGTAACCTTTTTTCGTTTTATATGGTTTTTTCTTGCTGTTTACACCATAGGACTTGCTTCTTACGCCCTCGTTTGTTC
The DNA here is from genome assembly GCF_051527215.1 of Medicago sativa. Classification (NCBI taxonomy): domain Eukaryota; kingdom Viridiplantae; phylum Streptophyta; class Magnoliopsida; order Fabales; family Fabaceae; genus Medicago; species Medicago sativa. Next base: position 63,903,195 of record NC_140751.1, on the reverse strand, counting down.
AAAATTTCTTTAGAAAAAAACTCCAAATAATTTTCTATGAACTCTTGATAATTTTCTTGGTGTTTTTGCAATACTTTTGCACAATAAAATTTGATAAAAATGTGTGTATATAAATTCTTGTTACTTTTTACTTTTCTTGTTACTTTTCAAGGAATTTTGCTATGATTTTGGTCATGATGTATTGATGCATGCTATGGGTACTTAATATGTGATTTTAAGATGTGTGTACTACTGTTTTGTTATGTCCATTCCACTAATGTATGAGTGATTTGTTGGCTTCTTGTTTTGTAAGTCTTGTAAAAATAAAGTGTCAAATGTGTCTAGAAAATGCATCCTACCTTTTGGCTTGGGCATATTCCTATAATTCCCATATTATGGCTACAATAAAACTCTTTGAAAATTACCATAATAAGAGAATTATAGGTCATGCACTCATTGAGATGTTATGATAAATTTCCACTACATTTTGACACTTTATTTTTGGCATTCTTACCATTCTTTGTCTTAGTATTTCCTTGCCTACCTTTCTATTCTATTATGCCTTATTTTCACTAACCATTCTATTTCATGCCTCATACATTTCATAAGCATTCCACATTCCATCTCCCTCTCCATCTTATTTCTTGCACTCTAAATTTGTACCAAGGCTTAGAATGTAAAGATTTAGGGATTTTGTAATATTTTACTTTCATGTCATTTTAATTTCTTGCAAGATCATAGAATGTAATTAGGGCATGATGTAATAAGGACAATGGACTCTAATAATGTACACCGACACAAGCACCGACACATGCACACACATCACTATATAGTTAGAATATGCATGTTTAGATGTATGTTTAGATGTATGTTTAGGCTTTTATACTTAGAAAAATCATTTTCCCAAAAAATATGAACAAACATCATTCAAACCATTTTCAAAACAAACCTTGGGATCAAAATCCCATTGAATTTTCCTTTTCATTTTCTTAATCAAATTTCAATGAAAATAATCATGTTTAGACCATATTTTGCAAATGACTAATTCAACCTCACTTTTTACAATCTCATGCCCTTGAGGCCTCTTTCTATTCTTCAAAATCCCATTTTCAAATTTAAAATCAACCAACAAAAACAAAAACATTTTTTGGAAGAGAACTACGGTGGATTTGATCCCTTAAACGGGTACGTAGGCAAGGAACAAAATTCCTTCAATTCAACTAAAATAAAAATTCAAACACATTCTTCTCCCTCCAATTCTTCATTTAGTAACTCTTAGGTGTAAATATCATTTCAAAATAGCATTTAAAAATAAAGCGCGCGCGTAGAAATTAAAGACGGTTCCTATAGGATACTATAGTCGTTATGGGTGCCTAACACCTTCCCGTAGCGAAAACAACTCCCGGACCTCGATTCTCAAGGGTTTTGCTTACTTTTTCCCTTCCCAAGAAAAAATAAGATATCACCGGTTTGAAAGGTTCAAACGTAATCAATGTTTGACACCCGAAAACCAAGATAAAACAATATATATATATATATATATATATATTGAAGATAGATGAGAGACTAGAGGTGTCCCATCTCCATTCAAATGTCATTAGTTATAAAATCAACTCTCTTATATATCTAACATTTTACTCATTCATAGTCAATATGTGGAACAACTATTCACATTTGAACCCAACAATCTTCTCCTAAGTTTGAGTTTCCACATCTTATATATAATTTATTCGAATACCAGGATCTCACTCCCGCTCCTCCACCAAGGCAAACTAGATCTCATCCCTCTTCGTTTTATGGTAGACCAATGGGCTACCCCTACAATTTTTTAAATAAAAAATTATTAGATAAAAATTCACAAAAATAATGTAAAAAATATTAAAATAAGATCATTCTAGGTAACCAAAATATGTAACTAATATGAGTCTACAAAAATTATCATTCTAAAGTTCATGATTTATCATAAAACAATATAACATAAAATGTTGACACAATGAATCACTCTGGTGTACATGCATTGTCCAATACTCCAATTCGCTGCACCAAGGTCATAGATAAGCGGATAAACACGATTTATGAGGATATGAGTATATAACTATGAATTAGTATTACACCTACACCTAACAAGCACTCTTTATTGTTTGGTTGATTACGGAAAGAGACATCATGTATAGAGTGGATTATTAATCGGATTAGAATCAGTATAATGCTTGAATTTGGAGAAAAGACTTGGAAAGATAGAGGTTTCTCATTGGATATCAGTATAAATTGACAGTGGACAATGTATGTTCATTAAACTCAAAATACATTATGTGAAAATAGAAAAATCTCAAAATTATAAAACAAAACAACACCTCTTGAAATTTGTTTTAAAGTGACATTGTAATGACCCAAGATAGATTCAATATAATAGAATATAGTTAAGTAGGTAAAAACTATGATGAGTTAATTGCATTCGATATTTTAGAGATGAATCATCATGTTCTATGAAAATATAGAGATAAATTATGATGAGTCACTAATTAAGTTATTAGAATGTCAATGTTATAAATATTGGAATGGTCATTATAATCATTATCAAATGATTATTAAAAGAATGAATGAAGGAATCAATTTGTTATAATAGTCTTAGGGCCCGTTTGTTATAGCTTTTTTCAAAATAGATTTTTGTAGTGTAATATGTTTTTGTTATAATTTTTTTAACAAAGAAATTTTCAAGGAAAGCTTCAAATGAAAAATCCGTTTGAATAGCTTATCTTAAAATGTTATTCTAAGTATTTCATCATTTTGTTAAAAAAATTTGGATACTAAATTTTGAAAAAATCTCTAAAAAAAAAGTTATTTCAAATAGCTTTTCATAAAAATCATTTTTGAAAAATGTCATTTTGAAAAAATATGTAATTTTTACTATGTAAAATCTCGAACAATGAATATTTAAGTTTTTTTTTGATAAGCCAGGAGAGTGGACTAGCATCAAGCGGTATCATCGACATCCCAACTAGGTTGGCACCCCGAGACACCTCCATCCTATACCTCCACACTCATAAAATTTTATTAAAAAAAGGGGGAAAATAATTACAAAAAGAGGGGGGACTAGACCAAAACCCTCAAAAGGAAACAGCAGAAGCAAAACCGAAAAATAAACAGAAGCAATAGACCCCGAAAAAACAGACAAGGGAATCTGCAATTCGGAAGTCCACATCTATCCCTAAAGAAATCAAGACCCACACCCGTGGAAAGAGTGTCTATCCAAACTTCACCAGTTATGGCGTGACCCATATTAGCCTATTCATTGATCAATGGATTTGTTGTCTCCCCGTGCACGAGATTTAGAAGGCTGCTTTGACATTACCTGTCGTACCTTAATTTTCTGCTTTTGGTTTCGTGTAAGAACATGTAGGGATGTGTCAGACTGAGCTGCTTCCGCTGCTGTCCTTGCATCATACTCTCGGACTCTCTCCCACAAATCAAGCCCATGCTGGATATTTTTGCTAGGATGAACCTCTTGTCGTTGCATACCAACCACCTCATGTGCAGTAACTGTAGGTAAATTATTTACCTCCAAAGATGCTGTTTTCGTAACAGTAGGTTCCTCAGTCACATCATCCATCACGACAATGTCCTTCAAATTATTAACAGGATCCTCTTGCATATTATCATGCTCAATAGTGGATGGCCTTGTAACAATCTCACGAGCACCCTTGGGACTCTCCTCCAGCTCCCGTGGGCTCACATGATCTTGTTCCACACCGTCCTGAAGTGGTTCAGATACATCATCAGTCACTACGGTCACCAACGACGTCTCACTATCCAGAAGTGATTCCGTATTTTCAATTACCAAGGGGTTCACCTCCACCTCCCTCGGTTCCGGAGTCAACTTCCTCACATCTTCAGGTTGCACGTCATCGTGCTCTACAGGGGAAACAAGCTCAAGCACTGGCCTTTGGAGTGGCAACTCGCTTGGAGTAATTAAATCAAACACATTTTGTAGTGGTATACTGAAACTATTATACCTATCAAATTCAGGAGCAGCCACAGTAGATGAAACAATCAGACCCATCTGAGGGGTAGGAACTGAGACCGAAGATGTAGAAATAGGTGCAGTAGTAGCGGCAACTGGAACTCTCTGAGTTGTATTAACAGTCGAGGCAACCGCGATAGGAACCCATGTACCATTGTTACCATTGTTCGATGTTGAAGCACCTACATCATTGCTGATTTTGTTTTGCCGAGGTGGTTGATTAGGGGCTGCCTCTGTAACAACAATCTGTTTACCATGATCATTCTTGTCCTTCGGAGGTATCGGGTGTAACCAACGACATGATGAGACATTGTGTCCAATAGAATATTTAAGTTAGTGAATGTCAAAATCTCTTTTTTAACTTATACTAAATGAGTTTGAAATAACTTCTACTATTTTTTACTAAATTTCCAAAAAAAATTATTTTTAGAAATACAAAGGAAAATCCATTTTTTTTAATCTAAAACAAACGGGCCCTTAATGTCGCTCTTAATCTATTTTAAGGTAATTTTTCTTTTCTTGTAGGTACCATCAAAAGTTATACCTTACATACATCTTAAAAATTACTACTACTCGATAAGTATTTTAAAATTAATGGTTTGATATAGAAAGATAGAAAACTCATTGAATGTCAGTATAAAATTAATTTATGCGGATGATTGTATATTCATTAATTCAAAAAAATTAAGTAAAATATGATAATATTAAAGAATAAAACAACACTTCTTGGAATCAGTTGGGTGCCACTTTACCCACTGACTGAGGAAGGGAAGAAAAGTAGAAACCTAACTAGTACCCAAGGGCATATTGTAAATGAAAACTCCAAAAGTATCCATCCAAAGCTATGTATAGAGGAGGACAACATAGGCGGAGGCTAGCGTGAGCGACCAAAACAGGTCTCTCACGGTGCAAATTGAGTTTTCACCATTAGATATATTAATTATTTATTATGTGGTCAAGATGATTCACCTGTAACTTGTTTGAACAATAAGTATCCCTTTTTGGTGAATGCTATGGTGAGGCAGGGGTCATGTACTTCACATGTGAGAAGCAAAATATAACCGCAAGATATGATCAATGGTTAGCATCTGATGAAATTAATATTGAGAACACATAATCTTTTCAACTTGTAAAAAAAAAAAAACACATAATCTTTTCAAACACAATATATCCGAAATTGATTTTCAAATTAAAATAATTTGTTTTCTCTCTTTCTTTCTTCTTTTCATTAGAACATAACACAATAGAGTTTTCTTCTCTTCTCCCATGCCCACCATTGCAGCGGCGATGCTCGCGAAAAATTTATGCAGGGGCCAACTATAAAGAAGAATTTTTTTGAAAACAGACGTATTAAATTTAAGGATAAAATATATTTTTAGTCCTATAAATTATAATTTTTTAGGTTTAGTCCTTAAAAAAATTATTCAATTTTTTCTCAGTTTTTTAAAATTTTACAAAAAAAGTGTTTTTAGTCTTGAATTTAATCTCTAACAGAAAATTAAGGACTAAAATTAACAAATCTTAGAAACTTAACATAAAAATCGCTATTTTAGAACGTTGGGAAAAATGCATTTGAAGAACTCAATTTCATCAACTGCCTGTTTAATAATAGATTAATAATGTCTTTTCAAATATAAATAAATAAGTTATTTGCAAGAAACTCATTGTCCATTTAATTTGTCTATGACTATTGTCTTGATAATTTTTATTGTTGAAAAAGGTTTATCTATTGTTGTTATTGAGACCGAAAGTATCAAACCAATACAAATAAATCTATCAATTTTGTAGTAGTTTTTTTTACTTTATTATTTATGCTAACTTTTGCAACTAAACTTGTTTGGGGTAGCTTAATATTTATTATTTGGGGTAGCCGGATATAAATACATACCGACTAATTCAAGAAAAATATTTTTTTTGGGGTAGCCAAGGCTACCCCTCCCATATGAAGGGCTACGCCCCTGCACCATTGTAGCACCAACTTCCAGCGGTCGTTGCTCCTCCACCCAACCTCCTTTGTCAACCCCACCACCACCATTAAAACCTTCTCGTTTTCCTCTTCCAAAGCCACTCTTTTGTTTCTAGATTGGCGAGGTTTCAAAAACCCCAACCACCACATTCTCTCTTACTTTCCAGCCACTGTGAGCCACCGTTTGGAAAACTAATCCCACCATCTCCTTCCTTGTGATATCTACAATAAAACCCCTATGTTTGTTTCACAATCGGAGCAACATTGTCGGGGACCACCTTGCCAGAATTCACCTTCTCTGTGCCGGATAAATCTTTCACGCCTAGTTCGAGTGTTTAAAGAAATGTTATTTGGTTCATGATTCTAGGTTTGAATTGAGTTTTCGGTGTTAAAATGGCTTAAAGTTATGGTTTTTCACTTCTGGGCCGTGTGGGTTTTCAACTAGGTCGTTTTGACCCGTCTGGAGGTTGAAGAAGCAGTTTAAAAAAAAAAAAACTTTGGCCAAACACAAGTATCGAACCGACGACCATATAAAAAATAAATCCAATTTACACCAACAGTACCAAATTTTTTTACTCAAAATAAATGCATTTAAAGGATTTATAATTCTATAACGAGATGTAAATTGTGAAGAATTAATGCATAATTAACACTCACTTCATGACAGGTCTCTAAATAAATTAAGGGGAATGTCTCCTATGGTCATAAACATAAATTACTAATAGTGTTTCGACACATACACATTAAAAGATTTTTTTTAGTAATGAAAAATAAATTGATAATAAAATGATTTAGTATTTTGAGAAAAAGCTTTTTTATGTACATGTGTAACTAAACATTATTCATTTATGTTTGTGTCCATACAAGAATGCTCCATATCTCTATCATTAAATGTTTGCAATTATACATGTGATATCAAAAATTTATATCAATTTCGATCATGTTGACTAGATTTCTAAAAGGATAGTGTGTCGAATTGACTTATACCGAAAATTTCGATCGTCTAAATTCTAATTCCTACTTTGGTCTTAGTTCAATTAGGTCATATCCAACGGTCGGAATTATTTTATTTGATACCGATTGTCGGTTATATCCATTTTGGTCGTCATAGGAAAGTCCTTCCATGTTGACTAGGTTTTTGGATGGATAGTTTGACGGATTGACTTATACCAAAGATTCTGATTGTCGAAATTCCAGATTCTTACTTCGTTCTTAGTTCAATCATGTCACATCTAACGATCGAAATTGTTTTATTTGATACCATTAGTCAGTTGAATTTGTTTTGGTAGTCGGAAGAATGTCCTTTCATGTTAACTAGGTTTCCAAAGAGATAATTTGTCAGATAGACCTGTACCGAAGATTTTTATTGCCGAAATTGCAGTTCATACTTCGTTCTTAGTTCAATTAGGTCATATCCAATGGTCAAAGTTGTTTTATTCGACACAGTTAGTTAGTTGGGTCCGTTGTGGTAGTCGGAAGAATGTTTTTCCATGTTGACTAGGTTTTCAAAGGGATAATTTGTCGAATATACTTGTATTAAAGATTCTGATCGTCGAAATTCTAGTTTTTACTTTGTTCGTAGTTCAATTAGGTCATATCCAACGGTCAAAATTATTTTATTTGATACCATTAGTTGGTTAGGTCATGTTTTGGCAATATGAAGAATGTCCTTCCACGTTGATTAGGTTTATGAAATGATAGTTTGTCCGATTGACTTATATGAAAGAGTCTGATCGTCGAAATTTCTGCTCCTAATTCGTTCTTTGTTCAATTAGGTCATATCTAACGGTCAGAATATTTTTATTTGATATTGTTAGTCGGTTAGGTCTGTTTTTGTCGTCGGAGGAATGTCCTTCCATGTTGACTAGGTTTATGAAGAGATAGTTTGTCCGATTGACTTATACCAAAGATTTCGATCGCGAAAGTCCCAGTTCCAATTTTGTTTGTTCTTAGTTCAATCATGTCACATCCAACGGTCAGAATTATTTTATTTAACACTGTTAGTCGATTGGGTCATGTTTTGTTCGTTAGAGGAATTTCCTTCCATGACCTAATTGAACTAAGAATTAAGTAGGAATTGGAATTTCGGTGATCAAAATCTTTCATATAAGTTAATCTGACAACTTTTGCGACAATGTTCTCTCTAATACTCACATAATATTTTTACTTTTTCTCTATTGCTTTCGTTTTTATATTACTGTCTATTTTTCTTTGTAAATTAAGTTCTCACAAAATATTGAAATGGGTTTCGCTTCAAATATCAAAATGTTGCTTCATGTGTCTTTGATCTACATCTCCATTCATAAAAGTGTTTTGTATTGTTAAGTCAAAATCAATTGAACGCTAGTTTTCCAATATAAAAAGCTTCTGGAGAACCATTAACATATTGGAAATCTTAGAACCATTAACGTACAAAAAAACTTTTTAAAAGCAGAATCACATGATGCATTAATTCTTAATTTTTTTATAGAATAAATAAAATAGTTTGTAATGAACGTTAATATTTTTTTTTTGGAAAAGCTACTGGGTAGTTTTGGTGTATGAGAAAGAAAAGATTTCTCATCAAAATTAAAGTTGATGGTGTGGTTTTGATTTTGGAGACAGTTGTGCTACAATTTTTTTAACAAATAAATTTTTAAGGAAAGTTTCAAATAAAAAATCTGTTTGAATAGTTTATCATAAAATGTAAATCTAAGTATTTCATCATTTTATTATAATTTTTTTATATTAAAATTTTAAAAAAATCTCTAAAAAAAAACTATTCCAAATATCTTTTCATAAAAATCATTTTTAAAAAGATGCCACTTTGAAAAAATATGTGATTTTTATTAGTGAATATTTAAGATAGCGAATGCCAAAATCTCATTTTTAACTTATGTTAAATAATAACTTCTACTATTTTTGAGTAAATTTCTAAAAAATCTATTTTTAGAAATACAAAGAAAAATCCATTTTTTAAATTGAGTGTAGGGATGTTAATGTTCCTTATGTTTAAGTTGAACTCATATAGACCATAGATCTAATCCAACTATCCAAGGATAATATTTATTGCCTTAACAGTGAAGTACCTTACCATTACCTTATGTTAGCGGCCACCATAATTGCAGGTAACTTATTGTAAACAAAAAAAAATCAGCTTTAACTTGCAAATGCAGGTAAAATAACCCAAACCACCGTGAGAGATATATTATGGCCTCTCACGGTAGCACCCGCCGACAACATAATGCATGCAAAGAAAGACACAAATATATCACACTTGGTGCACTTGTTGTGGAGGATACAATCATGAGAGAGCAAGGGAACCTCCCACTACAATTTTTTTCTTATATTTTCGATGGTAGGGCCCACTTTAAGTACACGTGTGTACTTCCTCATTGATCAAATAGAAAACATTTTGGCGCCACGTGTCTTTTCCATTAGTAATTGGGGTGCTGATGATTGGTTTGTTTGTAAAGAAAAAAAGGAAGGTAGTTGGAAGAAAGAAAGGTGGTTAAAGTTAAATTAAATGTATGAAAAGCTGGCTCAGTCTAGGGTGGGAGAGTTTGATAGGTCTCCCACCGTGAGAGAGTAGCTTTAACGGATGGATGTTGATGACCTATGAGTATCTATGATGCACTTGACACACCTGAACTCATCTCAATAGTTTTTAATCCTTCTTTATTCTTTATGTTACTGTACCTCCTCCATCTCTATCCGCACCAATCGAAAGGTTTTTCCATCACCATGGGACAGGAAAAAATCAGCTAACTTAAAAGCCACAAATCCATAAGAAAAAAAAAATTTGTTCTAGCATGTTCCTTTTCTTCACTTCTCGTTGAAACTTTATATATGTCCATTTTAGAACCTCGAGCGGATGGGATAATGAGATGAACAAAACCAAGCAAATAGAATCTAATTCCCCAATGACCATTTTTTAAACTACAGATTCTACAATAAAAAGGGTTTCTAAAATCAAGTCTGAAAACATTAAATATCCGCAAATTGCGACTAAATCAGATGAATTTTGCTATCAATTTGCTTTGGAATGTTTGGTTCTTAGAATTGTTCCGTGTTTTTTTGGGTGAATAGGAATTGTTCCATAAAACGGGTTTCTGCCTTTCTGCAAATCAATTCAGTGTGGTGGCGATCGGAGGTCGCAGGTGCCTTGCCGGCGCGTGGAGATAGAGTCTGATTGAAAGTTAAAGTGAAAGAGACATGATACATGTTATCCCTGATCTATCACTCATGTAAACACCAATTTTTTTCTTTCCATTCAACCGTGTTCCTTGTTGTTGCACCATCCAGTATGTTGTTGGTTGATGTAGATCGGAGTTATTGAGAGAGAGAAATAACACGCAAGCAAGTGTTGGTAGAAGAGAGAAAGGGATGATGAAATAAAAGAGTATTGAGTGTTGACAGCATACAATAAGATCTATAGACATTCATAATCCAACGGCTAATATAACTTGCTTTAACTTGCTCATGGTAGGAGACCTATGAAGGTCTCCCACCCTAGACAGCGCCTGAAAAGCTATGTATAAAGACAAAAAAGGGTGAAAGGGACATCGGATGAGGGAAGAAAATTAAATGAAGGATGAAATAAGTGAAATAAGGATGAGAATCTTGTATAACACAGTATTTTTCTTTTTATTTGGAGAAATATTTTTATTTACACTAAAGATTAAGCATTTTTAAGCATAGAATTTGTCTTTCTTCAGTTGAAAAGTATGTAAAACCTGACTAAGAATTGTTTCAATCAAGAATCAAACTCAGACACTTTGGACTAATTCGTCATTCAATGGAGCATATAAAAATTTACAATGATTATTTTTAATACATGACTCACATTTTCTGAACTATTGCAACTCAACTAAAAACTTCTACGGTACTAATATAAATACAAAAGGACTCTTAAAAACCCTTAAGTATAATCTATGACAAGGATTTCTCACTTACCTCTTCGCCTGGACTACAACGGGTATACCCAGTATCGACCTAGACTTCATCTACCATCAGTTGAAAACTCATCCTTCAATAGACAGTGTCCTATAGCATCATAGGAAGCATTCTCCCAAAAAGGCAGATGCTTTCTAACAAGTTGTTAAAGACCTCCTAGTGACAAATTTTATTTAAGTTCAAGTAAACCACTTGACATTCTAAAGTTGTACTTGTTCAGAAATTTAATGGAAATTGGTGCGTGTTGGCTATACTAATCTTAATGAATACATGTGCTATATACTATATACGTTTCATGATGTACAAAACTTCATTTAAATTATATATTGGCAATTCCAAACAAACTTTGTGTATCCAACATATTTCATTTCAAATGTTTCTTTAATCAACACATATGCTCTTCAAAAGTTCTAATGATACTTATATCATCATCATAAAAATCAATTGTAACAAATTATTTCCATAACTTTTCTCAAAAATGGACAAATGATTTCATTCTCATTTTTCTCATTTGGAAACATTGACTAAAAATATTGTTGGGATTAAGTTTTGTTAACTAATCAGCTAATGTACTTCCTTAATCAATTATATACTCATCATATTTCAGTTATACATTCACCTATCATTCTCTGTAAATCTCGATGTTTCACAGATAATGGGAGATCCATTCTATAATCTAACTTCCGATGTCTCGCTAAGGTAACTGATAGAATGAAATTAAGTTTTGATAGTATATGTGATTGTACGCATAGCTTGATATCTTGCAACAAGCATCTGCAGATGCCTCTACCCACATTTCTTACAAAGAAAGTCTATGTCTAGCACTTCCTAAGTCAAAATTTCTATTTCTGATTACACGTCACAAAAACATTAAGCTCGGGAACAAAAACATCAATATAACAAAATATGACTTATATACAATCAACTAGATCAAATATCTACATCAGAGTCATAAAAACTACACATAATCCAAACAATAGAGAGAATTAGTTATAAATAACTTTACAATACATAGCAAGAAATAAATAGAGTCAACGTTGAAGACGATGCCTTCGTCTACTCCACATCTAGATCACTCTCTCATGTTAGAACTTGAGAAAAATGCTAAGATTCCCAAAAAGGAAACTATGAGCACTTATTTATAAATATATTGATTAATTTTTCAAAATATGTATGATTTTGTCCCAAGGGAAATTATGTAATTTACATAATCAAAAAAAATTAATCCTATAAAAATTAAAGTGATTAATAAAATTTATAAAAAAATATGGATATTAAGTCAATGTTATAAAAATTTGTCCTTGTGAGCTTAGCTTAATTGGTATGGACAATGCATAAAATATGCAAAGTACGGGGTTCGAACATGGGCCACCACAAAAAAATGTTATAAAAATTTAAAGAAAGTATTCCTTACAAGGGTAGTTTTCAAATTTATATATACTAGCGTACAAACTAGCACTCTCATCATGCCCTCTCGTCTGCTCTTTTTCTATTGTATTTTGTTGCATATATATTTTATCATACACTTTAATTTAATATTTTTTTTTAATATCATTAAAATTTTACCTCTAATATTCAATTTAAATCCTTTCAATTTGAATATGAAAAAAATTATAACAAAAAAGTCAACTAAAATAGGTAGTATAATTTTCAAATTCCCGATAAATATGATGTCGCGAAGGATTGTTATATCAAGAAGGGTTTTACCTCTAATATTCAATTTAAATCCTTTACAATTTGAATATGAATTTAAATTTAGAGCAATATTTTATATCTCGAAGGATTTTATAGCGAAAGAGTCGCGAATTGCAGTCCAGTCAGTTAAAGTATTTGCTTGCCAGAAAACACGCGATCATGTTCTTATTTTTTATTTTTTATGAACCTGTAAAATAAAGCTGAAATCTAATGACCGTTAATTTGCCAACAAATTCATGAACTGTTCACAAAGTCGCTTTTCACAGTATCTATCATTTTCCTTAAATTTTAAATTGAAATAGAGTTGAGTTGATAGGGGAATAATAGGAATAATGAAAAAGTCATCCCAAATTCCCCTATTCCCTTTATATATCTATGCTAACTATATATAAAGAGAATGCATAAATTTGGTTTGAGTTTTTCCTTTCCTATTTTATGCTTCATTTAAACAATGTTATTTACTATTCTATCATTTATAATATTATTTAAATTATTACTTAAAAAAGTTAAATATCATTAAAACTATTAATAACCAATAATAATAGGACTATAATATTATACACTATAGAAAAAGCTTATTTTATCTTAGAGGAAGGCCAAACCAAAACCTTTAGAAAAGGCCAAAAGCGAGCAAAAATGAAAAGAAAAGGAAAGAAACAACCCTAATGGGAAAAACAGACATCTAAACCGCCCATGGATTCACCCATGGAGCGACTGTTGTAAGAATTGATTCTAGTAGCCTGCTTTAATTTGTTCCCTAGTGACCATTGGTAATGTGAATTGTGGCATAGAAAGGAATCTATTATCCACATAACTTCATATTAGAGGATTGGTACCCCTAGGGGTCATAGGGAAGGTTATTGGTTGTGGCACAAAAGCCACAAACTCTGGTTGTGTCAATGCAACATTTGTCAAAACAGATGCAGGGACGGTTACCCTCATAACTGTCGAAACTGGCAAGGAAGCAGTTAATTACTCCCATAGCAGTTGACACATTGGTGCTCACTATCGAAAACAGGCTCCTGAGTTGATTGTTCTTGCGTAGATTGAATATTACTTTGAGTATAGGATGCAGAAGTACTACTGGTATTTAATGTTGTATTAGGACGAGCCACTTCTGAAAGGGTTTTGCCACTCCTTAAATGCATACACAAATGAAAACTTTTCTAGAAAAAAATCTATCAAAACGTTTGAAAAACTTTCCAGAAGTAATTTTATGCAAGAACTAGTATCAATACTCTTAGAATTTTTTTTGAAGTAATTAAATTTTCTTCCAAAATTTTGCACAAACAGGATCCCACCGGGCGTGCCAATTTGTTTATCGGTGTTTTTGGTAACCAAAATTGCTAGTTTTAAAAGGTTGCTTACAGGATCAAACTATAAATCCTAGAACATGTTTGTACTTGTTGGAGTACAATAATCCTATTAGGGTTTGGTATTGTATTGGTCATGCCTTGAGAAGGCTCTCAGGGGTTGTATTTATAGCCCTATATGGGCCTGATTTATGATTACTTAGGCAATAAGTAACAACGGTATTTAGGTATTTAGGGCACATTCTAGAGGCTTCTAGAAACAGGTAGAGGCGGTACCCTAGGGAGGACGCGCCTTGAGCCTTATGGCCCTTCTAGAGGGTGCTGAGGCTTCCAAGAGGGTCTAAAAGCCCTTATGAAGGTCTTTTAGGTCTTTAGGAATATATTGACAGTCCAATGTTGTGCAATGTTTTTCAAAGAAAGAGTTTGAATATTCATCATATTTATGAACTTTAATGTGAAAAAAAGAAGATAATTGTCTAGTTCGACAGGAATCAACTAGTTGTTTATGATTTGAAAATAAACTTAAACTTTAAAGATAAAGTAAAGATGTTAAAAAAGAGAATAAACTGCATTGCATTTAAGTAATCTGTTCAGTACGTTATTGTTACGTACATCATGTTATTCTTTTCTCTCTACATTGGGTACTTAAGAGTTTGAAGAACTTTTGCTTAATGATTTGTGACCCCTTTTTCCTATCAAAAACTACTATATAACACACACACACACACACACACACACACACACACACACACACAAAAGAAAAATAACTAACAAACCAACGATTCTAAACTGTATACATTTGATAGACTTGGCTTCTACTTCCACGTGTGTTTTAGACCTTTGATCTTGCATCTTCAGAGAGGATTTGAATACTTTCCGGTCGAACTTAAAGACTCGTCGAAATCTTGCTAAGATTCTTGGGAAATTCAATTGTATTCAGCATATTTGAAGAAACTTCCCTTTGACTCAACAAACTTTCTGTCGAAAACAAACATTCAAAAAAGTAGGTTAACAGTTATAGAACCCCACATCGAGTATGATATGATATGGTCTGACAATTTATTTATAAGTGGGGATAATTATCACCTTATAAACCGGTTTTGTAGGGCTATATTAGATGCAACCACAATTTCTAAGAACAACACAATAGCTATGAGACTAATTTACAATTTATAACTTAGTCACATTTAAAACCACTTGATTTCTCTAAAAAAGTGATTAATGAGAATTGAAATTCAATCCTCTCACCCACAAATTCAAGGTGTACTGTCAATCTGAGTCATACCCAATGAGTTGTTATAAATTTGTTGTGAATGGCGAGGACAATAAGTTCACAGAACCCCGATCCAAAATTATGGGTCCAATGACCAGGTTAATTGCAAGAGTTCAACCAGTATAGAATGGTTCATTATTACTTGGTCCTTGTTTTGATAGGTACGTGCTCCGAACTCAATTCTAAATTTCCAAGTCAAAAAATAAAACAAAAAAACTCTATGCTAAACCTACTTGATATATAGGTTTGTTAACGATATCATTCATTACCTAATTGTATAAGAAATCACTTGCAGTATAACAAACAAATCATGAAATTGAATAAAATTCCAATTTTCTTACAAAGAAGATATTTTTGAATAAAATATAATTATCTTTACATTTGATTTTTTTCCCTTCCAACCAATGGATTTTGTGATTTTAATGAATGTGATTGGATTTAGATAATGACATAGATGGATTGTTTGCCACCATTGTTATCAAATATATTGAATCTAACCCATTACATTTTGTTGTTGCAGTGGATGGAGATGAAATATTTAGGTTTCAATGAAAAGGAAAAGGCTGCCTAAAGTGGGAGGATAAACAAAATGAGAGACACTGAAAAATACTTGAATGAGATGATAAGCAATCTCTTTCAACTTAATTAGAAATTTTGGGTTCAAATATAGTCTCGAAAATACAACAATGTTAAATCTTTTAAGAAAAGTCAGATTTGACACTCATTGCAATCTTATCTGATTTGAGATAGTCTATACGCCTCATAGACATAAAATACCCTATTCAAAACAAAAGAAATAATAAAAAATAGACATTTAACAACAATCACACACTCTATTTACAAAACGGATCAAACATCATAGGGACTAACTTGTCCCTTTAAATTTGGCTATACAAGCTAAATTTCCTTGAAGTTACTTTTATTTTTGTTCACCTTTGTGAATAGTGACTTTTAAATTGAAAATCATAGTTAGCATAAACCAAGGCACGGGTTTAGTGGAGTTTAATTTAACTTTCACTTTCACTTTCGAATCTAACATGTCTAAAGACAAAGGAGCCAACCCATGGCCACACAACATAAACAAAAACATATCTCAAATAAAATATATCACAGAGTGGGAAAAAAGCCTTTAGTGTTGTATTATCCATCCGATTAGGACATTCTCCAATCCCAAAAGGCTAACTATAAAGCCTAATATAAACTAACAACCCCCTAGCTCCATTCCATTAATTAATCAATCTATGGTTAAGTAATTAATTGATCCTTTCACTTGTGATTATTATATGCTCCTTTAGATAGCACACCTCTTTGTACGGCGTACACGTACTCCATAATGTATGGTATAAAAAAATGTTTAAAAAGGCTATGTTCGTCTAATATCTTCTCATAATTCATTAGTTAATTAAGCCATCAGTAAGTCTTGATAGGAGTAATATGGTTGATTAATGATTGGATTCTTATTTCTGGAAGATATTTATTTAACAATCGATGGACTTGTACGGATTAAGTTTAGGTTTGCAAATTTGCACTGTGCACTCTTGTACTTTACTTTATTCTTTTTTTTTTTTTTAAAGAGATCAAAATGAAATGTTACTACGAACAGACTAACTTCCCAACATAAGATGTGTCAGGGAAGAAGAGAGCCGAATAATTACAACAAGAGTTCAACAAACCATAAATCAATTACCAATGCCCAATCTGTGATGGATTCACTGAATGGACACAAAGCCAATGATGAACAAGATGACAAATTGAACCAAAAAAGCTGCAACCCAGAAATAAATGTTGCGCTGTTTCCACCACGCCGCAACCTTCAACACACAATTGGGACTCTTGAGGAAGAATACCTATTCGAAATAAATTCCCCTTAGTTGACAATCTATTCCGAAAAAGCCGTAAAACAAACACACCGACACCTCCAACGAAACATCTTTCCACCACAACAGATATGAGGTAACGAAATCATGACGAGGTATCCTGTTAGAGAGAAGACAGTAAGCACCACTGACTAAATACCCCATTTTACTTTATTTAACATATTCTTTTTTATTTTTCAACGTAACATGTACATCTTCCTTGCACTCAATTGGAAAGACTAATCCTTAAGAGTTAAGACTTTGGTTAAGATAGAATAGATATGTGCAGGGGCGGATCTGGACTCACAATATTAGTGGGGCAAAAAAATTCTGTCAGATAATTAAATAATACTAGATTTAATAAAGACGTTACAAGAGATAGATCAAATGCTCTAGCAGAATACCCGTGCATAGGGACGGTTGAGCGTGTTGCACTCTTTTTTTGGAAGTAAGTCACAGTTGCGTAGAAATTATAAAATAAAAAAAAGATCTTTGTATTGATATATGAATAAAAATATAGACAGATGCACAAATTGTACAAAACATTATTTCTGTATTAAATATGAGTAAAAATATAGACATGTGTATAAATTAAAAAATAAAAAACTCCGTAATAACATATAAGTTAAAGTATAGACACATGTAAGAATTCAAAAAATAGCCCGCTTATTAATATACGAGTAAAAATACAGACATATGTATATATTAAAAAAAATAGATTCATGTATTCATATATGAGTAAAAATATCGACACATGTATAAACATAAAAGATGTTTGTATTAATAATATATGAGTAAAAATATAGACACATGTATAAACATAAAAGATGTTTGTATTAATATATGAGTAAAACTATAAAGCAAACTAAAAAAAAAAAAATTGGTGTGGCACTTGCCACACCATGCCCTGGCCAAATCCGTCCTGGATATGTGTAATCTCATCTAAGCATTTTGGGTACTTTATACCAAATATTCTGATAACAACAAAATAAATAACATCCCCGTTTCAATTTATTGTCTAACATATAGCTAAATGATGGCCTTAGATAAAAAAAAAATAGCTAAAGGTCAGATGCCACACATAAGCCGAGAAATTGTAAAAAATAATTCTCGTGAGTTTAACTCATTTGATATGGACATTGCATAATATATGCATGTGTTGACATTCGTAGTCCAGACACCTCACTTATTCACTTTATAAAAGTGAATTTTTAGTCACTGGGCTATTTGACGAACAAAATAAAATAAATAAATTTCACGAAATAAGGAAATGTTCAATCGAATATGAGTTTGATGGATGAAAGAATTATTAGTCAGACTTTACTTATATGCCGGTTAAACTCTGAACTACACAAAAAATATGGTTAAATTATACTCTCTCTTGGGATAATATTCAAATACATTTCTTTATTTGAAAATTATACGTTTTCATATAAAAGAATGAATGTTACAGTTTTTATGTAAATGAATTTTATTAGTGTTAACTATGTGTTCGATCCCTATAAAATTGAGACATTTTAAATTTAGTACTTGCTTAATTTTAATAGTGTTTTAAGTCTCAATAAAAAAATTATGCACTCAGTTTTATTCCCTTCTCAAATCCAAATTTGTTTAATTATGCTTAAAATATTATGTTTTCGAACAATTTTTTGTAGATGTGTTAAGAACATTACTAAAACTTCCTCCACAAAAATTAGCTCAAAATTTGATTTCTACGTCCATATTTGTCTTACTTTAATTTGAACTTTTGTCATTTAAAAAAATTCATATTTAATTCATCTCATGTTAAAAAAATTCTAAATTTTAGTAAATTAACCTTATATAATGTTCTATGCGTGTCTCCGAAAAGTCATAAAAAAATTTAAGAGCTTAAGGATAATTAAACAAATTTAGTTTTAACACGTATTAAAATTACATGTAATTTTTTTTTTAGGACTAAAAAAGATATTAAAATTAAGTAAGGACACATCTCAACAATAGAAAACAACTAAGTTTCTGATAGATCAAAGAGATATCTAAACCTATCAAACAACCGTCCCCCCTCCATCCTTGCATCTAACTAGAAGACAATAAGGTGAAGCATGATCGTATCATTGAGTTGAGACCTCATCGACAAAAATATACCAACACAATTTAAGTGCTTTGCTAGAGGAAAAAAAGGGATTTTGTAATTTACACCTCCTTAAATTTTTGGTGGGTGTAAATTAAAAGCTATAACTCTAAGTTTATTGAATACTTATGGAGACAGTATCTTGCTATTTATAGCACCTTAAAAATCAGTGAAGGTGCAAGTTAGCAAATCCTATAAGAACTTGTTGCTAAACATGGGTTTGAGGGAAGTTAAGTGAAAGGAGGAGGGAGATATTTGTGGTGGAAATATTTACCTAGTGTTAGAGGATGGGAATGGCTAAGTATTGTTAGATATAGAAGACCATTTGAGTTAACTGATAATGATAATGTTTTTATGGCGGAGATGGATAGGTTAGGATGGGATGCGGATGGTGGTAGTTGGAGGTGGGCAGGTGGCGAAGGAGGATATTTGCGTGGGAGGAGGAGAAGTTCGTCAAGCGTTGTTTTTTTTCGAGGATAACATTTTTTATAGGACAATGTAGATGATTAGTGGGCGTGGAAATTTTATTTTGAAGATTGTTATTCAGTTAAAGAAGTATATCGATTGTTGACTCAAGTGGAGCAGTTAGACTCTTTGGCACATATTGAGTTTATTTGAAATAAAGAAGTGTCGTTGAAAGTATCGCTTTTTGTTTGTAGGTGACTGAACAATAGGATTCTGACAAAAGATAATTTAGTTCGGAGGAGAACTCATATATCTTATTCTTTTTTATTCTAACAAGGTGCAGGAAAGAAGAAAGCATTCAACCTCTTTTCTTTGAGTGCGATTTTTCTGAAAATGTTTGATCTTATGTTCTTAATTGGTTAGGGATCTCATGTGTTTTGTCGAAAAATGTGTGTATGCACACTCTTTTGTTTAACAAGGATATTCATTTATGTTTTCGAGTATTTTGGTTGGCTTGTATTTGGATTCTCTGAAAAGAGAGAAATTCAAGGACTTTTGGTAACAAACAATTAACTCTCTTTCAAGTTGTAGATAAGATTATAGTTCTCACTTCATGTTGGCTAATGGTTAGGAAACCATATTTTTGTCTTGATTTAATTGCATGGTGGTCTAGCCCTTCAGTTTCTCTCGACTTTTCCACTATTTGAGCTTTGTGTTTTTTTCTGGTTGTTTGTTTGTTTTGTTTATTGTCAGATGAATTTTTTTATTCTCTCTTTTTACGTCTTGTGCTTGATTGGGTTTTTTAATTTACTTATTTATTTGGCTTCTTAAAAAAAATTATCGCCCCACTAATTTTTTTAGTGTCTAAATTAATAAATTTTAACTAATTTTTTTGAAAATTCTATAATTTTTAACTTACATCCACTAAAAAAATAAGTGAGTGTAAATTTGCAAATCTATATATTGGACTAATTAGGACATGGAAAATGATAGTTTTACATAATTTGAAGTGTCAAATAAGACATAATTAAGTGACCATGAATCATTAAGGAGTGAAAAAGAAAATAAAAAGTAGTAGCAACAACATTACCTCAACCTAATGAGTGGCCAGTGGCCACTAGGCACAAAAAAGCTAGAGACAAAAAACACATTCTATTATTAATCAAATTTTTGTCTACTATTATTATTGAAGCCTAGGTTATTGATGATTCTCATAAAGAACATTCTCTCAATTTCCAATCTTTTTCCTTCTCTCTCTTCCCACCTCCTTTTACATTTTTTGTTTTTTATTTCCTATCCCCCTCCATATAAATCATTGTCATAATGTAGTATTTATATCTCAACTCCTACACTCGTTAGTTGCACTTCTTTGCTATTTTTGCATCTTGTGTACTTTTAAGCTACTTTGCTTCCTTTTTTCTAAGCTACTTTGCACTTCCTTTGCTTCCTTTTTATTTGCATCAAATACCTTTTAAGTTCCTTCCACTTAGATATGGAATTCAACAAGTTTAGAATCAGAAGCTATGAGGGTCAATCAGCTGATAGAGCTCAAGTTGAAAATTTAGAGAGAAAATGTGAGGTAGGACCATCAGAAAGTGTGTTTCTCTTCACAGACACTATGGGTGACCCCATTTGTAGGATTCGAAACAGTCCCATGTACATGATGCTGGTATATACTATTACTATAACACATCATTACACTAACTATACTAACTTCATTTATGATTTCCCTTTTTTTTCTTTTCTCTTTTCCTTTTATGGATCAATCCCATTTTATACTCCTTGTTCTTTCTAGTACAATTTTAAATTGTGGTTGCGGTTATGATGTGAACCTTCATATTGCATCAAAATGTAGCTAATGTAGTCGAAATTGCAGTTACTATGCGTAAATCTCATAACCCTTTATATTGCGGCCACAATGGTTTTAAACTTCAGTTTACAACTGCAAATGTGGCCGCAATATATATTGAAGATTTTGAAGTCACTGCAACTGCAATTTCGACTACATCAACTGCATTTTACTATAATAGAAAGGTTCACAAAATAATCGCATCCGCAATTTAAAACCGTAAGTGCAGCCACAACTGTATATGCGGACCACAATTTAAAACCATGTTTTCTAGTTCTTTGATCATTATGTCCACCACTAACTTCTTAATTGGATGTTAGGTAGCAGAGTTGGACAATGAATTGGTTGGTGTCATTCAAGGCTCTATAAAAGTTGTAACTGTTCAAGGACATCCACCAAAGGATTTGGCAAAAGTAGGGTATGCCCTAGGCTTAAGGGTATCTCCACATCATAGAAGAAAAGGGATTGGTTCAAGCCTAGTAAGAACATTAGAAGAATGGTTCATTTCTAATGATGTGGACTATGCATACATGGCAACAGAGAAAGATAATCATGCATCAGTCAATCTCTTCATGAACAAGTTTAACTACACAAAGTTTAGGACACCATCTATTCTTGTTAACCCTGTGAACCATCACTCATTAAAAATCTCAAACAACATTGAAATATCAAGGTTAAAAATTGAACAAGCTGAATCACTCTATAGAAGATTCATGGGGTCCACAGAGTTTTTTCCTAATGATATAGGAAATATATTAAGGAATAAATTAAGTTTGGGGACATGGATGGCATATTTTAAAGATGATATTAATATTGGGCCTAATGGACAAGTACCAAATAGTTGGGCTATGCTTAGTGTATGGAATAGTGGTGAGATATTCAAGTTAAAGATAGGAAAAGCACCTTTTTGTTGTTTGTTATACACAAAAAGTTGGTGCTTGATTGATAAAATTTTCCCATGTTTAAAATTGCCTACTTTACCTGATTTCTTTAACCCTTTTGGATTTTATTTTATGTATGGTGTGTATCATGAAGGGCCATTTTCAGGGAAGCTAGTGAAAGCTCTATGTCAATATGTGCACAATATGGCTAAAGAGAGTAAAGATGAGAAGTGTAAGATTATTGTGACTGAAGTTGGAGGAAGAGATGAACTCAATCATCACATTCCACATTGGAAGTTGCTCTCATGCCCTGAAGATTTGTGGTGCATAAAGGCACTGAAAAATGAAGGACTTTCAATTAATACTTTTCATGAATTAACCAGAATCCCACCTACAAGAGCTCTTTTTGTAGACCCAAGAGAGGTTTAAAGTATGATCTCAAAAAATAAAAAAGTAAAGGGGGACAAAAATAAATGCTTGGAGACGGGTGCCATCATAATAGTAGAATGTATCAAAGTTACAAATACATATTTGAATGTACTCCCTCCGTTTCAAAATATAAGCAAAATTTACTTTTTAGGTTCATTCATTTAATGATGTATGTGGTTCATAATATGGACCACATACATCATTAAATGAATGAACCTAAAAAGTGAATTTTGCTTATATTTTGAAACGGAGGGAGTAACTTCTATCAATCAATTTAGTCGTCTTATGTGTCTTTCATTAGTTAATTAGTCTTCAAATATATCATCTATTAATCCTTTTGATTCATCAAATTATTATATGGAAACTATATTCAATAAACCTCACACAATTATGGATCAAAATAACATTTGTCCTCTTCTTTCCTTTCATTTGTTTAAGAACTAAGCCTTCTTTATGTTTATATTTTGACAAATGCATCCATCTTAAAGGTATGGTCTAAGAACTAAGCCTTCTAATAGTTAACAAGATTGATATTTGAACACCTTGTATTTTTTAACACCTTGTATTTTTCAACACCTAGCTTGATTTCTATTTCTCTCTTTCCATCACTTCACTAAATATTATATCTATCATATCACTCTATATATCTTCTCCCTCAAAATGTATACATTTATATATATATATATATATATATATATATATATATATATAGAGGATGTCCACCAATCATTTTCCAATAACCACGGTCTACTTTTTAAGAGAGGATAAACTTTAGGTCATTACTTTTTCTACCCTATGAGGTTATCATGCGTTCTATTCGGATTCTAAAATCCAAAATATTTCAACGTGTTTTTGGAGGTTTTATGGGATTTTTATGTAGTTCAGATTCTAAAATCAGAACTACATAGAGTGCGGGAGAAACTCATAGGGTGAGAAAAGAAACGGTCTAAACTTTAAAGGGGGAAAAAAAAAAGCATGGAGATATGTTGACCTTAAATTTTAATTTTTGCCTTTTCTTTCCTTTGCTTTGTATAAAGCTCTCTCTGTTTTGTTTGATAAATGCATCCATCTAATTCGATGGTGGGAGTTTTTCTCTAGTTTCTTTCACATCGATGACACAAAATCTCAAAGATATCCATAATTTAGGTGCCAAAATTTGGTGTCCTGGTTTGTAATCCAATATTGTGCTTACTAACTATGACCAATCAATCAACCGTGTGGTCCAAATTTTGTCCCTTCCCCTCAGGTAAAAATTTGAGATGGACCCTCCTCCCACATTTTGTCGCATCACATTGAGATATGGGTCTTCCTTACATGTCATCACTGAAAAAAGAGAGATTTTGAACAATTATATGATGTGAGATCATGGAAGTAACCATTATCTTATTCTAGTCAGAGTTAGACAACTAATATGTTCCATGATAAAGGAAAAGAAACTTGGTATTTTGAAGTTTTGGTTTGGTTTCTATTTCATTGGTTTTGGGGAATTTTTAACGCTAACCACATGAGGAATGTTGATGTTTTGAAGTTGCTCCAGCCAAAAATACAAAAAATAAATGTTGATGTTTTAAACTTGGCTTACTTGGGGTTTCACTTTTCACTAACATCAATGCAATGTTACCATTTTAATGGGAGACTTAACTTCACAAGACCAAGGAAAAATAAAGGTTTAATTTTACTCCAAGATTTACATTGATATTATTTATTTGGACGGTACTAACTTGTGCCCTAAGTTAAGAAAGATATTAAAGTTAATTTTTGTATTGAAATGATAAAACTTTAAAATTTAGAAATGTTAAATTAATTCATCGTTTTCAAGAAAAAGTGTATATGATTAGTTACTAAACTTGTACCCGAGAGACACAAGTTAGCATTTCTCTATTTATTTACATCACACAACTCTTGTAACCAACATGACTTTTTTCTTTAAAATTAAAAAGTAAAAAACACTTCCAACATAGCATGACAAAAATGGTAGATATTTGAACTGCTTGACCATTTAGTTCATAGTTTGATCTTTGAGTGGTGCATATGAAAAAAAATTGTTCCAAGAAATCAACCTCCTAAACGGATTTAGAGAATTAGTCTTTGCAGTTGCGTGATACATTTCATTTTAAAAAACAAAGTAAAAAAAAAAAGCTAAAAATCAATTTGTACATGTAAAAGCGAATGAATGTCCCTAATTAGAGTTTCAAACTTTTTACATTTTATTTTTAAAATTTCAAAGAAAAATCATAAATTTTGAAGGAAATTGGGAGGGAGCTCGCTTCCATCACAAATGAAGAATCACGTAAAGAGCCAAAATCGCTAAAAAACGCGAGGACCAAAATCACACAATTCAAATACTTGAAAGGATAAAAATGCAATTAAGTCCAAAAAAATGAGTATCTGTTTGAAAGAGGTGAATCACCAAGCATTTTCTTTCTATCTTCATGGGACCCACATTTTTTAATATGAAAATATAATGATATAAAGTTATTGATCATATAATTTTTTTTATGGGATCCACACTTTCTAATTAGGGACTCATTAAGTAAATTCTACGGAACTGCTCAATTAGAAGGATTGAATATTTATTAAGTACTTGTGTAATGTTTATACATGAGACCCACTTAAATATATATAAATGATTTTCTCCATCATAGATGTCAAATTGATCCTTTGCTAACTAATTGTTAACTAATTTACCCTGTAAGTATTATGTCTCTTATACTCATCATATGTTGGTTGCTAACTAATTTACCCTATTTTCCCTCAAAAAAACTAATTTACCCTATAAGCGCATAGTCCCTTTTGGTTTAGATATTAAAGCATCGACTTTGTTTGTTTATTAGATATCAAAATTTTAGTTTAGAATCTGTGTAATTGAGGGACTCCAATAATATCAAGATGACAGTCCATGTTGAAATCTCATACTTACATGTTTCTGAAAAAAAAAAAAAATGCTTTCTTTCAATATTTTTGTTTTTTTGGATTTTTGAAGTTTTTCAGTGTGTGAATCGATTCACAGAAACTCACTGTTTGTGAGAATTGTTTCTTTCATTGATGCGAAATGTTGCACTCTTTTTGTTTTACAAGGACTATATTAAAAACATGTGTGAATTGCTTCACACAAACTCATAGTTAAAAACATGTGTGAATTGCTTCACACAAACTCATTGAAGTGAATCGTTTCAATGTTTTTTCACATCATTTTTTAAAACTTCATTTTACTATTTTCCAAAAAAACTATATAAGTAACATAACACTATCGTTTCACTCATATCATTGAAGTGAATCGTTTCAATGTTTTTTCACATCATTTTTTATAACTTCATTTTACTAGTTTCCAAAAAACTATATAAGTAACATAACACCATCTTTTACAATCAGTTTTTCACACTCTTTCTCTAACAGCCAACTTTCACTTTATACGCTTTAAAAAATCTTAGACAAGCTAAGGATCGTGATTTTGAGAGCTTTGAGAGTTATTTTCTATAGGGAAATATTTGTGCGTTAGAGTGTGATTTTCTAGGGTTTCGACATTGGAGGCAATTGAAAGCTAAATGAAAGACCAAGTTATTTAATTTGGGGGTTTTTCTTCATTCAACTTGTTCATCATCAATTGACGTCGTGTCAACAATCAAAGGAAGATCAAATGTCGAGTGCTTAAAGATTTAAGGAGGCGTAAGGGGATTAGTGGCTCACCATATCAAGGATGCTCTCGGATTTATCGACTCATTGCATTGGTTGATCAAGGATTGTTTTCTTGAAGGGTTGAAGATGATTCTTGTGATTCAATAATCAGAGCTACATCAAATAATTGTGTAAGGACTGAAGTTCTAGATAGAAATTTCAAGGAACAATTTTGGTATAAACATTTTATCAGACTGTTGGTATTAAATATTCAACAAACTCCATTGACTTAGGTCTTTGGAAAAGAATTTGCCCACTAGCAACGACACTATGAGTGAACATCTATAAATCTCTGTGTTCTTTTAATCTATCCCTAACTCTTTTAATTATCGTTATTTGATTGATTAAATTTTGGTTGAAATTTGCTTTTCTAAAAACCTAATTTTAATAGATTTGAAAGAAGCTCAATTGAGGGTTGAATCTTAACAAAAATTCAATTGAATTAAAAAGGTTCTTTGAATCCATCTTATTAAACACCCATTTGAATTAATTAATTATTGTTTTTATCACTTGTTTGTTAATCATGTTTTAACATTTAAGTGCTTATCCAAATAAATGATTATCATATTTTAGCTTATGTTGCAATAACTACAATTTAAGTGATGATATCAATCATTTAATTTGATTTAATCATTTCGTTATTGTTAATTCGGTAAAATTCTCTATTATACATGATAAGCATAATCAAACGTTTTCCACAATTTTGGTATGCAAAAGTTGTAAAAATATAACCTATTTGAGTTGGCATGGTGATCTTAGCTTAGGACCTTGGAATGTGCTGCTCTCAAGGTCTCTAGTTCGATTTCTCCCGTGCCAATTTTGGTAGGCTAGTTTGCCTTCTTAAAAAAAGTTGTAAAAATAGAAAATTATTTTTGGTGTATATAATCACCCCATGCTAATACTTTTAAGTCATCACTTCACAGTACAACAAGTGGTATTGGAGCCTGGATTTTTGACTAAGTGCTTAACTGCCTTTCGAAAATCATCGGCTTTGGGTAGTAATCCAAAGGGGGTTACAATTAAGTTTATGTGTTTAATAGAAAGA
This sequence comes from Medicago sativa, assembly GCF_051527215.1. Classification (NCBI taxonomy): domain Eukaryota; kingdom Viridiplantae; phylum Streptophyta; class Magnoliopsida; order Fabales; family Fabaceae; genus Medicago; species Medicago sativa. The sequence goes on along the minus strand of NC_140751.1, from coordinate 63,875,763 downwards.
ATTATGCTTATTGAAGAGACCGTACAAGAGAGTCCATCTCATGGCTTATGATTTAAAAGTATTGAAAACCATTAAAAATTAGTCATTTGTGTTGGAATATTTTATTATATTTCAATATCATTATGTGGGCAAATATCATAATAATAATTATATTAGCTATTTATCAATTTGGAGCTTTAATTGATTAGTGATCAAATTAAGTAATAAGACTTATTAGATTTCTATTTAGAGTATTAATTAATTAATTAATGGATATGGACTCAATATGGGTGGATGTCCGGATGACCCATTAACGGAATAATAGGAAACCCTAATGACCATCAAATATAAAAGAGGCTATGGTCCCCAATATACTGTACGCGGCAAACCATTTCTTCTCCTCATCTGAAGAAGAAAACTTGAGACCGGTTGAGGAAGAACCAAATCAGCCGCCGCTAATCCTTTGTTGTATGTTTCAGATCATCACATCCCTTTTTCTTTTGCCATGAAACTTTATCCAGGTATTCCTAATACCCTAATTCTTATTATCCTTGATAAATCAAACATGTCGTAGATCCGATCATAATCATGTTCAATGTTATGTTTGCTTCCGCTATCGATTTATATTGTTGAACATGTTTTATGAAATCTGTTTACAACAATTTGTGCCTACTATTGAAATTGAAAACGACATTATCCTAGATAGATGGAAGATCTATGGAAATTTGTTGAATCTAACGAAGTCCAATAATATAGGAAGGCGCAAAACATACTCATATCTTCCCTTAAAATTGATGAGTGCTACTGCGTATGACGTTGAGATAATGCAAAAGTGATGTGAGATACCTTACAAGTCACCATGTGGGGAAGAATGACGTAAAGTAATTGAAGATAAATACACTTACTTAAGAATATGAGGTCTTTCGTACGAAGCACAACGAGACCGTTGTCAATATGAAAAAGATATTTTCTCATATTGTAAATAAGCTCGCTTGACTTGGTTAAACTTGTCTAATGTTGAAAATGTTAAAAAGAAATTAGATGTTTGACAAGGGAATGACAGCCAAAGGTGATCGCCATCAAAAAAAGAGTAAAGCGCGGCTACATGCTTTGAATTTGGAAAGTTCGTTCACATGAAAAAATGATTCTCCTAAAAGGAAATTGTTAAAGATAAAATCCTTATTTGATATTTTGAAGATTTCGAACATATCAAATTTGTTTATAATGATTTTTATCTTATTAGCTACTAACTTGTGTTTGTGAGAATTGTTTCTTCAAGAATGATTTGAACAGACACAAACAAGAACAATCTGGTCAAACAAACAATTGTAATACCTTCATAAAATAGAAACAAGTAAAAAGACAATGTCAGCTTTATGATATATTCAATATTTAAGTCATATGATCACATTAAGATAATTCATTTTGTCTCACCAAAATAAGACATAAAGATGATATCAAAGCTTATCCAAGATTCATTGGGTCACATGTTATCAAGTTTTCGTTATCGGATCACCCACCATTTATGTCCACAAACCAAGCCCAATAGTGCTGGTCATGAGGGAGTGAGTCAAAGAGTCCTACATCAGACAAAATATGGTTTGAGCACATGTTTATAAGCGAAGGCAATCCTCATCTCACATGTCAGTTTTGTGAAGTTGTAGTAGGTCTAACCACAAGAGTAACAATACTTATTTTTAATTTAAATCTTTCATTCATTTTACTATTTTTGAAGGAATACAATTTTTTTAGCTATAAATAAAGAAATATTCTCTTGTTCTAAGAGATAAACTATAGCTAGTTAGGTTTTTTAGTTTTTTTCCTTTTTTTTTCTTTGTTACATCGCAACACCACCTAAAAAACAAGATTTTTTTAAGAAAAAAAGAGCTATATTATAGAGTATTATTTTTTTTGTTGAAGAAGCTAAATTAGTTCATCTAAATTGACGCCGAAAATAATCGAACCTGAGACCTCGAGGAGGAGCACACTCCTCCAGATCCAACTCAAGTGGGTTTAGAGCATTGTTGTATTGAAGGAAGAGATGGACACAAGAAAAGCAAGAATATTTTTTTGAAGGAAGAAAAGCAAGAATATAACATGTGCAGTTTTGTTTTTAAAATATAAAAAACTAATTAGTCCATATTATTTGTGGAAATCATGGCCGTGTAGTTGTGAAAGTCAATGTTCGTAAACAACCATCATTACCCTATATTATAATAGCGAAAAGACGGACAATCACGTGTCCGTCTTTCCGCTCTTTTTATTGTGCTAACGTTTAAAAATTATTAACAGTTTTTTGTTATGAAATTTTGATTTAGTTTTAAACTAAAAATATAAATATTTGTTACTTTCAAGTTATAACAAACTAAAGTAATCATGATTATTTATTTCCATGGCATCAACAATATAACAAAAAAATAAAAATATAATTTAAATTCTTTTTTTAATGACACCAACAACGATCTTTATTATATAAAAAGTTGTTCATGGGTATAATTCAGATAATGAAAAAGTAAGTATAAATATACTCATCTAGTTTGTTACGCTTTTTAAAAGATAAATGGAAAAAAAATCAGACATATTTATTTTTATTCATATCGTGTTTGTTACATTTTTATTATTTTAATATTTAAATTTATTATTATCTATTTGTTACGTGTGTTATTTACATTGAAAACTTAGGGTATTTTTGGAAGAAAAAATCTAACTTAAAAGTGCTGAAAGGGGTATTTTCTTTATATATTGTATAGATTACTCCGACTATTAAATTAAGGGTAACACTCCACAAAGATTGTTATTATAAAAACAAAAATTCGAGACCTCTCTGTTGTCTATTTTCACCGCCGCAGCCAGAGTTTCCCTTTTGTGTTCTCCACTTTCCAGGTATATATCGTATATATACTCCTTTATTTTTCTTTTTGTACATGTCCTTGAGTTTGAAAAAACTTGGCGACATTATGGCTCTGTTTGGTAAACCCAAAAAAAGAGCTTTTAGCTCTTAGCTTTTAGCTTATAAGCTCATTTGACAAAAAAAACTCTGTTTGGTAACACTTTAGCTTTGTTTGGTACAACGAGCTTATAGCTTATTTCAGGAGCTTATAAGCTATTTTTCAGAAGCTACTTCAAGTAGCTTTTGAGTTTATAGCTTTTAGCTTCTCATTTTTTCTTCCATATTTACCCTTATTATTCAAAGCAAAAGTTATCAGCTAATTTTACCAAACACTTCAACTAGCTTATCAGCTAAAAGCTATCAGCTAGCTTATCAGCTATCAGCTAATTTTACCAAACAGAGCCTATATATGTTTCTTTATGGTTTAGTTGACGTCTTTAGAAGACTTGCGTTAAAATCTTGCTGAACTTTTCATTCGATGCAATTTTTTTATCTTGCATGAATTTGAATGATTATATGTTTATATGGCATTCTTGATGCAAGGCTAAAACCTTATTTTTGTACTTTAATCTTGTTATATCATATATCATGACATATTAAATGAGTAAACCGGCCCAATATATGATTATCAATAGTTTAAAAGGTCATTAGCTCTCTCAAATTTATTCATATTAGTCTTTTTGAAAATCTGCTATACATTGTTATCAAAAACGCGACTTAAGTCCTAAAATCCTGGTTTTTGCTACTTTGCGTAGCTTCAACGACTCAAATCCATAGCAAAGTCCCAAACACAAGCAAAATCCTATCAAAATCGCACAAAATCGCACAAAATCGTGAAATCCGTTCAAAATCGCAGGATTTTGATGGATTTTGTTCATTATTTAATAAGGGTCAATTTTTGACCTGGTTCGTAAATTGACCCGATTTGAATCCATGACCCAGTTCTATAAATACCCAAAAGGCCAAAAATTTTCATTCTTTCACTTCCCCCACACTTCCTCAATAGTTACATGGGATTGTTCATATAATTGGCGATTTATTCGTGACTTATGATTACATATAAGCTTTGCCGTTAAATATTTTGTTATGCCTCTTTGCCTTGAAACTTAATAGCCTTACTCACTTGTGATCAAGTATTTTGTCAGGCATTTAGGATTTTCCTTTAAGTATTTTGTCTAGGTTATTTACCATTATTATGACTACTAAATAATATATGCAATTTATAACATATATTTAGCATTATTTTTGTTTTGGTAGAATCCTCGATTTTGATTGCGATTTTACGAGTCCCGACTTTACTATCCTATATCGATTCTACAAAAGTCCTTGAGTAAAATCCTTCGATTTTGATTGCGATTTTATGAGTCCCGATTTTGCTACTCCCATTCGACTTGAAGTAAAGTCCCGATTTTGATAACCTTGCTGTTATAGACTAAAATGATAATAAGTGGTTAAAGTTATGAAACAAATTGATCGCAGCTGTTAAAATATAGAGAACTAAGATCATACTGAGCGCTTAAATATGACAACTTAATTGAGCATGTGATCAAGGTTGTCAAAATCGGAACTTTACTTCAAGTCGAAAGGGAATAGCAAAATCGAAACTCGTAAAATCGCAATCAAAATCAAAGGTTTTAACTCAAGGGCTTTTGTAGAATCGATATAGAAAATTGTAAAATCGCAATCAAAATCGATGGATTTTAACAAAAAATAATAATAGTAAATATATGTTATAAATTGTATATAGTCATAGTTGATTTAGTTTATAAGAAATCGGAAAATCGCAATCAAAATCTATGGATTTTGCCTATTTTAGGACTCTACTATGAATTTGAGTCGTTGAAGGTGAAGAAAGTCGCAAATTCCTGGATTTTAGGATTTAAGTCAGGATTTTGACAACAATGCATGTGACCTTTATTAAAAAAATATTCATTATCTCATGACTTGTTTGAAAATATCTTGCTTTAATTTAATGGTTTATTCCATGTTAAATGCATTATATAATATATTATTTCTTTAAGGAAGTATTTGTAGGATATATAATTTTTTTTTCTTTGATAAACTGTGTTTTATAATTTATGGCACATAAACTTCAATGTTTATGTAATTTCATTTGAAGGTTGGATGGTTCTTATTCAGATTTAATTTATATGCACCACATGGTTTTAAATTGTAGTTGTCGTGGTTGCATCCGATGAACATTACAGTTTATTGCGGTGTGAAATAATTTTTAATTTTCACAAACTATATAAAGTGTCATCACCATGCCACTACACTATATAAATTGCAGTATTGGTTTGCTTTAATTTGTGAGTATAGATTTGGAAGTGATTGAGTTACATAGTTGAGAGACTCTTTAAAAGTAAGTTTTTCAATAAATATGAAGTTGATTGGCATTTAGGGTTTTGAAATTTAAATTTTTGGTGTGAATATTTGAATAAACATATGTGATTCCAATGCGGTTGTAACATGATTTAAGATCACACTGCAATTGTGGTGCCAACCACATCGGCAATTTGAAAGCATGTTCCAACCGTCAGTATAAAAATTTCTACACAAATTGTCATACCAATAAAAGCATTTGAATTTAATTGTAACACATCTAAAGTTACACTCACTCATTAGTTGCTATTTGTTGATGATGTAAAACTTTTTATTATGATAGTGTCAAAGTTAAATTCTTCTTGTTTTTCAAGTATCACTCACTCTGCTTTCCTTCACGTTATTATTGCATAGAAACAATGGCATGTCCATGGAACGATGATAGTTACAAGCATTTGAAAGATTCACACAATGAGGAGCAAAAAAAAGATCAGAAAGAGGGAAACAAGAACTATAATGAGGAGAACAAGATGAAGCCAGAAAAAAGCTCTGCATATGAGAAAGCTTACGCACAAGCATATGAAAAAGCCTATGCACAAGCATATGAGAAAGGCTATGCACGTGCATATGCGCAAGCAAATGCAAAAGGCTATGAACAAGGAAACGCGCAAGCATATGCGCAAGGCTATGCAAGAGCATATGCGCAAGGATGTGCACATGCATATGCAGAAGGATACGCGCAAGGCTTCATTTGCAGCCAATTTAAACATGCACTTACGTTGGACAAAAAGTAACTTTCTTTTTGGCATAAAATCTACTGCTCTGACATTGGAATTTACCTTCTGTTTTAATTTCTACTTCAAAATAAGAGCTATCATATGCTTTAGTCTTTCTTGTTATGACTATTATGCTCTTTGAAGATGTGATTCTGGATCCTAGTAATGAAGAGTTTTCCTTTCCTTAGAATTATGAGTTGTCGAGTGAAAAATTTATTATCTGGTTCTAGATATAGGTAGGTAGTTTCTCAGATGCAAATAATAAAGTTGTAGTTTACATGTTATTCTATATATATATATATATATATGATGACATGCTGTCATTACGTAATTTTTAGGACTTATTTTGACATTTTGATAGAGTTCTAAGCAACATTAAGTGTCCAGGAGCAGTTAAAAGCATCAAATTTGGAAGAACTGGAATGAAGTCATCGTACTGCGATTTTGGAATCGTAATGCGATTTCTTGAAGTCAGAGAGCATGTTTTTGAAGGTGCTGGATCGCAATACGATCCAGCCAATCGTGATACGATTTCAAGAAGGGCTTTAAAGGAAATTAGGGTTTAAAGATGCAATCGTGGTACGATTTGTGCCATCGTGGTACGATTTTGGGCGATCAGAACTTGCCTATTTAAGCTGAAGTCAGTCTCAAACAAAGGGGATTACGATTTTGGAGAGCTAAAGTGCGATTTTAACACCCAGAAGGCTGCAGCGGAGAGGATTCCAACATCTCTAACCCAGTTTATGTATGTTTTAATTCTTCCATTGATTATGCTATTTGTAAACTCAATTATGAGTAGCTAAATCTCTTAGAGATTAGGTCGGAGATGAACCTATGTAACCCTAATTGATCATATGTTGCTGTGAAACTCTATTGTTTATTAATGAATTTCTAGTCTTTATTCAATTCAATTGTTCTTAATGCTTTTTATATCCTGATCAAATATAAACATGATTTTGTGAGATCGAATGACTACTGACCATAGCTTTCGACTTAGACCTAATTGAATTGTTCTAATAAACATGGTTAATCTAGGAATAGATAATCGTTTGTTAGTGATATTAGGTTAACGTTCATAAAACCTTCAAGGATTATTAGACCACTTAAGGAATTAGGGGCTGTAGTTTAAGAAGAGGGTCCTAACTCAAGGGATTGATTAGGGCTAATTTGTTAACTATCGTAAACCTAGAAAATCATTAGTAACAATAGGTGCAGTAACCAATTAGGGGAAACATAGAGGATTCGAAGACCTGATCTCATCTCTCTCCATATTTTCTTAATCAAATCTCATTCTTTTATTTGATTTCTTAAAATCAAACCAAATCTACTGCCTACTGGCAAAACAAAATATTTTACACATCCTAAATATTAACCTTATTGCTGAATTGAGATTAACACAGTCCTCGTGGGATCGATATTTTTACTACTTCGATGCATTTTTAGTACACTTGCTAAAAGTCTATCAAGTTTTTGGCGCCGTTGCCGGGGACTGTTGAATTATTTCAACAAGGCAATTACGTTATAATTTAGGATTTCTGTCATTTATATTTTTGTATATATATTTATAAAAAAAAAAAAGAGAAAAAAAATATTATGCTCTTTGTTTTCTTCTCATTGTACTGTGCTACTGAAAAGTTTATCCAAGTTTTGCAGCTATGATAGACAGGGTACTCCTCTATGACACAGAAGAGATTGCTAAGTTGCAATATGAAAGATATATGCTATCTTTTAAGATCAAAATTTTGGACAACAAAATCTCGAGTTGTGGTCATTATGAGGCGAATCAACCAGGTAGTGATGGTGAAGGGAAGAAAGAGGTGATCAACATCGATTACAATACTCAACTTCAGAATATTTTAGATGATTTCTTGGTGTCAAATCAAGTTTTATTTGAAAAGTTTGATGTTCAGTGTGGTGATCTTGTTGAGAAAGCACATGAGTCTCAGAGGAAGCTGGTTCAGATGGAGATTGAGTGTCAAAAGGTTGTGGTGGAAGAAAAACCCAAAGTAAGGATTGTTGATATTTTCCCGAAGTCTGAACCAACGGAGGTTAAGGAAATCACTCGTGTGCAGATGGATGCACATCCTTCTCTACGGTGGGAGAGCTTAAACTCTAAAGGTTTAACAGTGAGAGCATGGGAGCATCTACTTCTTTGCTACAAATTCATGGAATTCCTACCAAAGAAGAGGAAGAAGAAGGATGATATATTCTTTCTGACATATTTGCCACCCTAACAGTGGTTGAAGCGTCAAGCTCAATGACGTAAAAGAAAGCGCTGGGTGGGAGGCAACCCACTATTTATTTTCAGGTATGATTTTATTGCTTTCAAAAACAAAAACACAAAAATATTTTTCCTTTCTTTTTAATACGAGGCAGGAAAGTTTTCGAAAAATTGTTCTAGTACCTCCTATCAAGAAAATCATGCAAGGTACTGATGTCTTGCATGATTCTCTCTTCAAAAGTTTTTCAAAAATTCAATAAGACTCAGGCATTTTTCAAGAAAACAAGTTTTGGCCTGAGAGAACTCCCTGTTTCTACAAAATCGCGGCACGCCAGTTTTGCACCGCGGCGCGATTTTTCTTCTCAGCCTATAAAAACCTCACTATTCATCATCATTTTCATTCCATTTTTCCTACTTTTCTCTACCAAAAATTTCCCTAGACTTCCCATTCACAAATTTTTCCCATCTTAATCTACCTTATCACTTCTAAACATCATCAAATCACAATCCTATCACAAATTCATCAATCCAAACCACTATCATTCACAATCCATCACAATCCATCATAATTTTTCCAAACTTCACAAAACTTCCTTTTCACCATCTTCCTTAACCACAAATGGCCTCCAATCCATGAAACACCCGCTCAAAGAAAGCCACCAACCCCAAGCCATCCACAAGCAAAGCCAAACACCCTCGTATCGCATCCAAACCACCCGAAAACGCCATTCATTTTTATCAATGACCAAGCCCAAGAGTTCCACAAAGCCATGAAAAGTTTTGAAGTTGTGGGAGAGAGAGAGTTTGAATTCACAAAGCTTGGGAAGTATCAGGTCTTTGAGGTTGAATTACAAAGGAGGGGGTGGACGAAGTTGAATAAGATGATCGGTGAAGCGAACAACAAAACCGTGATCGTCGAATTCTTTGCAAATGCATGGGTTTCCGATACACCCTTTCAATCATTTGTTCGGGGCAAGATCATTGATTTCAGCCCTGAAGCCCTTAATGAATGGCTGAATGTTCAACCACTAGAGGAGTGTTGGGTTGAGAAACTAAGGAGGGAGAGATTTGGTATGACGGAGGATACATTTGATGACATCATTACCACGATGTGTAGGACTGGGTCGACTTGAAAAAAGTCCCGGATGCTTACCTATGCTGAGATGAAACCATGATGATGTGAACATGGGCTGATCTACTGATGGATTAGCATTTTCTGCTTTGTATTTTATTTTTAGTTATTTTTCTTTTGATGTATTTTCTTTATTTTCTTTTTATGTCGAAGTCCATTGAACTTATTTCCCTATTGTAATTGCTCCTGCACTTGTTTATTATTAATGAATTTGTTTTGTTTCATGTGACCTATTCCAGTTTAGTAACAGTTGTTTGATGAAACGGTATTCCAAAAGTTCTAAAGGAGGGGTGACTTGATTCAAAGGCGAAGTGTACGGCGTTGCTAGGTAGTCACATGCTCCCAGAAATCTCAGCCATAAGGTTCTTTGCCAAATCTTGTTTTTCAATTTACTTATATTTAGATTAGTTTTCCATGCAACTACATTTCTAGAACTTGCATTGTTTCTCTATTATTGATTGGTCTTTGTCAATTATACACTGAGGCAAAAGTGCTTGGTCCTGTGAGCCCTTTTGAAGCCTACCCTGATTTTAATTGTTATATATTATCCATTTCTTAACCAATTTGAGCCGGTAGGATTAGAACTTTTTGTTCGGTGACAAACTACATTACAAGCCTAGAGACCTTTAGGACTTGTCCCTTAATGTATTTTCTGAGTTAAAGGCATTGTAGGATGTTGCTAAAGATTAAGTTTGGGGTTGCTATTGGAATTTGCAACCAACTAAGTTTGGGGTGGGGGTACTAGAGAATAAGAGAACACAAAAATGAAAGAAAAAGAATTGTTATGAAAAATATACACAAAAATGATGTATGAAAAAAAATGAAAATGAATGATGAAAAGAAAGGGACAAAACATTGAAAATCCGAGTAACTTCAAACTCGAGTGTCCCTAAATGTTAAAAATATTCTCTAGTACCTTTGCATTGATTGTTATTCCACAAGGTGAATGAAGGAAGGATTGAATTTTGTACTTTAACTTTCGTAGGAATGCTTAACTCAAATTTTGTGTAGCCTACTTATCCAAATATATCCCACCTTTCACCTAAGCCCCGTTATAACCCTAAAGACCTCAAAAGTGTGTAATGACTTTGACTGATGTTTAGAAACTTTTCAAGCGTATGGTAATATGTAGACCTGCATGTCGACTGGTAGAACCCTATTTCAATTTGATGCGTGGAGTTGTGAATTGGTGGATGCGAACAAGTCAAACTAGCTCATCTTTAGCTAGAAGGAGAATGAACTTTTGGATACTATCGTTTTGTCAGGTAACTGTTATTTTACTGTCGTTTGTCACTGTTGCAAGCAAATTCCTTGAGGACAAGGAATGGTTTAAGTTTGGGGTTGTGATGACATGCTGTCATTACGTAATTTTTAGGACTTATTTTGACATTTTGATAGAGTTCTAAGCAACATTAAGTGTCCAGGAGCAGTTAAAAGCATCAAATTTGGAAGAACTGGAATGAAGTCATCGTACTGCAATTTTGGAATCGTAATGCGATTTCTTGAAGTCAGAGAGCATGTTTTTGAAGGTGCTGGATCGCAATACGATCCAGCCAATCGTGATACGATTTCAAGAAGGGCTTTAAAGGAAATTAGGGTTTAAAGATGCAATCGTGGTACGATTTGTGCCATCGTGGTACGATTTTGGGCGATCAGAACTTGCCTATTTAAGCTGTAGTCAGTCTCAAACAAAGGGGATTACGATTTTGGAGAGCTAAAGTGCGATTTTAACACCCAGAAGGCTGCAGCGGAGAGGATTCCATCATCTCTAACCCAGTTTATGTATGTTTTAATTCTTCCATTGATTATGCTATTTGTAAACTCAATTATGAGTAGCTAAATCTCTTAGAGATTAGGTCGGAGATGAACCTATGTAACCCTAATTGATCATATGTTGCTGTGAAACTCTATTGTTTATTAATGAATTTCTAGTCTTTATTCAATTCAATTGTTCTTAATGCTTTTTATATCCTGATCAAATATAAACATGATTTTGTGAGATCGAATGACTACTGACCATAGCTTTCGACTTAAACCTAATTGAATTGTTCTAATAAACATGGTTAATCTAGGAATAGATAATCGTTTGTTAGTGATATTAGGTTAACGTTCATAAAACCTTCAAGGATTATTAGACCACCTAAGGAATTTGGGGCTGTAGTTTAAGAAGAGGGTCCTAACTCAAGGGATTGATTAGGGCTAATTTGTTAACTATCGTAAACCTAGAAAATCATTAGTAATAATAGGTGCAATAACCAATTAGGGGAAACATAGAGGATTCGAAGACCTGATCTCATCTCTCTCCATATTTTCTTAATCAAATCTCATTCTTTTATTTGATTTCTTAAAATCAAACCAAATCTACTGCCTATTGGCAAAACAAAATATTTTACACATCCTAAATATTAACCTTATTGCTGAATTGAGATTAACACAGTCCTCGTGGGATCGATATTTTTACTACTTCGATAGTATTTGGTGCACTTGCCAGAGATCTATATATATATATATATATATATATATATATATATATATATATATATATATATATATATATATATATATGGGTTATGATAGAAGACACCTTTTTTGAAGGTGTCTTTTATCAAGTTACTCTATGAGCATTTGTATATATATATATATATATATATATATATATATATATATATATATATATATATATATATATATGCATGCATATGGAGCAATTATGAAACCATAATCAGGCCTATATTATCTTAAGAAATTTTTCAGTCTTATTTTTGTGTTTATGCTTTATGGTTAAATATGTTTTCCCTATAAATATGTCAACTTTTTGTTTTAGTTTCTTTAAAAAATTTCTTCAACTTTTAGTCCTCTAAAAGTTTTTTTATCTTCATTTTTAGTCACTCCTTTAAAATAAACTCATATGTAGAATTCATATCTTTGAATAAAAATGTGCAGAAACATATATAATATTATAAGACTGTCTCAAAAAAATAGAAGTTTTTAACAAAACATGAATTAAATATGAATGTTTATATTTTTGACGGTTAAAAATTCATATTTAATTTATGTTTTGTTAAAAAATTCTAATTTATTTTGAGAGTTATTTTTACAATATTCTACATATTTCATTAAAAAAAATACAAAAATGAACTTAAAAATAGGGATCAAAGGTAGTGATTGAAAATTTTATAGGGAACAAAAGTTGACGAAAATTTTAGAGGGACTATAATAAAAAGTTGGTATATTTATAGAAATCAAAAACATATTTAACCCTGTATTTTGCTCGTGTTTAATGCTTTTGTTGGAAGTTTTGAAAAGGCACAATTGGATGGCATTTGGTATGTTGAGCTTTAATAAGTTTAGAGTGTCTATTGTCAGAAAATGTGTATACCGATTAGGACTTTAACCAATCTTGCTTATAAATACACTAGGCAATTTCTTTTCCAATCCTACACACATCTCACATATCTCACGTGTCATATCTTATTCTAAAAATACATATGTTCAGAATATATAATCTGAACACTGTTTAAACCAAATTGTTAATCAACTTTTGAAAACAGCAACGACATATATTATAAAAATGACATAATTGAAAGAAAAAAACATAAATGTAAAGGGACATGATACAAATTCTCAATAATTTAACACTTATATTAACTAATCGATAATTTCACAACACATTTACATTAACATAATGCTTATTACAATAAATTGCTAGACATCTAACACAAAAGCATATGACACAAGAAGATGAAAAGAGGAAGGAGTAAAATGTTTGTCAATCCCCTCGCACATCTTCAAAATGGAGAGAGGGGAAGGAGTAAATTGCTAGTTGAAATAGTAATGCTTGTGCCACGACTGAATATGACGATGTTTTTGTTCCACAACTCCATTTTGTTGTGGAGTGTAAACACAAGTTCGTTGATGTTCTATATCCCTCGAGATTGGAAAATTTTTCTCATGGACATGAATACAAAACCATTGTCAACTCCAATTGCTTTAACATTTGCTTGAAATTGCGTATAAGCAAAATTAACAAAGGGTTTCAAAATGTTCTGTGAATCTGATTTGTATTGCATAAGAAACAGTCATGTGCATCTTGTAAAATCATCGACAATAGCTAAAAAAAAATATTCTCTTGAAATGTGTGGGAAATTTATGAGGACCCAAAATATCAAAATGTAATAAATAAAATGGAGCATGAGTTGATATAGAAGTCTGTTTGACCATGGGGCAAACATTACAATTATTCTCGAAAGAACTGTTATTTGTTGACAATAATGGAGAAACTAATTTGAGACGAGATGGGGATGGGTGTCCAAGGCGCATATGCCATAAGTTTGAGGGCTGAGAAAAAACTTGATGAGAGTCAGGAGTTTTTTGTAAAGGAGGCATGTAATAGAGACCTCCACATTGTTCACTCGAGCCAATCATCTTCCCCGTAGCCAAGTCCTACAATACACAAAAGTCAGGATATAAAATCACAACAATTTAGAGATGTGGTGAGTTTGCTAGCAGTCATCATGTTTAGCCGAAATGAAGGAACACATAAAACATCATGTAGACTTATATTGGAATTGAATGACATGTCTTTAATTGATGTGATTGGAGCAGAAGAGCCGGTGGGTAAATTGACAAAAGGAATGGTTGGAGACTTTGTTTTAGAGAGAATGATTATTATTATAAGCAAAAATTGACATTTTATATTTATTCAATAAAGGGAAATGTTAACCAGTGCCTCCGGAGCATTGGTTAAGGAGTTAAATATAGTAGTATTTTGCATTGAAAGTTGTGTTGTCATTGCATTAAAAGCTTAAAAAGTGTTCTTTTTGACTTAAAATTTTCACTTTTGGCTTCCTTAACTAGTGTCTCGGGGGCACTGGTTAACATGACTCTTCAATAAATGATGTATGTAGTCTTTAATATAAATTACATGCATCATTTTTATTAAATGAACCTAAAATTTTAAATATTATATTTTAGATTTATTCAATAAATGATATATTTAGTCTTTAATATATACATTAATAGAGTCACTAATCACTGTGTGGAAGATATTTTATAACACTCTTTGCAGGTGTGGTTCCGGATCCTAGTAGTGAATACTTTTCCCCTCAATAATGCATAATTTTCCAGTCCAACTTTATAACCAAATATAAGCCTCTACATCTCCATATCTTATCTTTCTGTCCTCAATTGTCAACCCAACATTACCTTATCACTAATATTCAGTTGCACTTCAATAACCAAAATGAACCTTGTTAAGAAAAAAAGTTCTTAAGAGAAATAACCTCTTTTTAAGGATAAGAGAGAGAGAGAGAAAGAACCATATTTACACAAATTCACGGGAGTGTATGATTCAAGAAAAGGTTTCCCCAGAGTGTACACAAATTGAATTTAACGGGTTAGTTTTCTCTAAAGCATATTCAAAATGTTATATTAGTGTCTCCCTGCTTATTTTTTTTTTCTTTTCAGGCTTCTGCTTGCAATTGGAGATAGAAAGATCCATAAAGTAGTTGCATTTCATATCGATCACTTTTCAACTTTTATGTTCTTGTATAACATATGCTGGCCGCTGCTGATTTGAGAAGGGAGAAGATTCTTTGTTGTGTACCAGAAGCGAGGTAATCAAGCAATCATATTTCATGTTGAAGTAAATAAGTAATACTTGATACTCGATAACTTACACAAGTAATCTATCTATCTATATATAATAGGAATCTATGTGATGAAAATTGAGTAAATCACTAAATTGGTCATGACCCTATTAATAACTTAAAATGATTTTTGTCTTTGTCAAACATTTTTTAGATTGATCGCTAACTCTAATAATTGTTTCGTATCTTGAGTGGTAATGACTCAATTTCTTTTGGATATTATTTAGTGGTTAATGACAGAATGTTTTTATGGATCTTATTTGGTACATCAATGACTTAAAATACAAAACAACTAATAGAGTCAGGGATCAATGTGAGGAACATTTGACAAAGACAAAGACCATTTTGTGTTATTAATAGAGTCATGGACCAATTTAAGAATTTGGTACAAAGACAGTGACCAATTTGATAATTTACTCGATGAAAATTGAAAATAAAGAGAAGGGCTTAAGACACAACCTACAAACTTTCTAGTTAATCGTTCAAAAAAAAAAAACTTTCTAGTTAAAATGAGTATCGTTTTAGTTAAAAAAATTGTTTTAAAATAAATGTCAATGGCAGTTTTCAATGTAGAAATATTATTTTACTTTCAATTGTACCCTCTAATTTATTGAATGTACATTATTTTCAAACATTACATCAATAGTAAATAAAGTTAGTTTAATAAAATTGTCATGTTTTTTAACATCATTGTTACATTTCTTAATGTATGTCTAAAAACCTTAAACCATACACCCTCCGGTCACTATTATAGGCAAAATTTTGCATTTTAGATTTATTCATTAAATGATGTATGTGGTCTATAATAAAGACCATATACATCATTAATTGAATGAATCTAATATATAAACCGAGGGGTGTACTACTTATTTTTTTGAACAGAGGTGTACTACTTATTTTAAAACTGAGTAACGTGTTATTAGGAAATTGTACCGTCTTTATCAGCAAGTCACAGAGTATATTGTCAGGGGAATGATTGCTTGATTACCTAACTTATCTTGAAATATGAAAAGTCAAATTTAATACACATACAAACAAAGGACAATTTGATAATATTAACACACAAAACAGACACATTAATTACACTGACAATTTTTCTTAAGAAATGTAAAAAATGCAAAAGAGGCATACAACAGGGACGAAAGGAGTATAAAAATTGTACTCTAACAAATTTTCACAATTGTCCTTTTTGAAAATCATCATCTTCTCAATTTTATATGCCTGATGGTAATTTTACAAATATAAAACTAATTTCCTTTTTTAATTTTGTGTGGCTTTATATCATAATTACGAATAACTATGAAGTGTAACTTGTTCTATTTTATAACATATCTACTAACAATATATAAAAATCGTATTCCATTAAATTTTCAAAATTGGCCTTTTTAAACTCATGAGTTCTTGATTTTATGTGCCTAATGATCATTTTGTAAATTATAAAACAAATTTGTTTCCTCTTTATTCTCGTTATTATCAAATTTGCCATAAGTATAGGAAAAAAACTCTTTTATGCCATAAGTATAGCAAAGTAGTCCCTTCAAAAAAAAAAAAAAATTTAGCAAAATAGTTTATTCACATCTTTTTTTTTAATCTCTTAATCTCACTAATTTGCATATAAAACAATCAATATAAACACTAGTGTTGATATTTTTTTGACAAATTAATGTTGATATTTTTAAAATCATCATTAGTTTTCAAAATTTATGCATATCAACTTTCTCATATCAGTATCTATATAAAATTTGATTTTTGATATATAAGCACATAAAATCTGCAATGAGTTTGGTACAAACATTCAAAGATATTTTGTATATACAATAAAAAAATATTTAATAGAAGCATTATAATATTTTGAATATGGTCACAAGATTTCAAAATTTTATCTTATCATCTATCACATATCAGTACATAAATACTTTCTTCTGCATATATAAACATATAAAATTATCAGAGTGCGATGCAAATATTTAACGGTGTTTTAAATATAAAATAAATATTTATTTAATATATAGATAGATATATAAAAATACAAACATTGTCATACCAACACTAGTTCCCTCAAAAAAAAAAAAAAAATAATACCAAAGTTGGGGGTATTATTTAATAAATATAATAGATAGATAGATAAAAATACAAACATTGTCATGTCTGGTTCAACGATTATTTCTAATATTTTAAGTAAATTTTAATAAAGTATTAATTTTTTTGTTGTTTATATTTTTAATCATTATAATATTTATATTTACAAAAAGATAGTAAAGGTCCAATTTTTAACCATTTTTAAAATTTTAAAAGATTCATGTTAGACCCACTCTAAACATGAAACCAAATAAGAAAATAGATATGGTGTAGACCTGAGGTTATATATGGTATGGGTGAAGGAAGATAACATAGATTAAATATGTTTTTAGTCTCTATAAAATCACAACTTTTTAATTTCAGTCCTGCAAAAAAATTATTCATTTTTAGTCTTTATTTACATTTTATAAGGACTCTTTTGAGAACTACATCCTCCCTTTAAATATATTACTCTTTTGAGAAAAACACAAGAATTAAAAAAATTGATTGTTGTATGTTGAAAATGGTTATTGTCTTATAAGTTTACATTTTAGGAGAGAGAATTGATTAATGTTTTCATAGAATATTTGTTACATATTGTAGAAAAATCTGTAACATAAATAAGAGTATACTGATTGATAAAAAAATTATTTGGAAGAAAATTCTTCAATTTTTTTTTTTTTTTTTTGAAAGACAGAGGTCTTATATTTAGGAATGGAAGTAGCAATGTCTATTTAAATATAAATTGTATCTCTAACTTTATTATGTCGAACTTGATTTAGATGAAGCAAATATAAATTGTCGGACATGAGAATGAAAACAAAGCAAATAAAGACAAAAACATGAAGGACCGTCTAATATGGATCTGGTTCAACCGATAAATTTTACTCCCTGTCCTGATAAATTTTAATAAAGTATTATTTTACTAAAAGGTAGTAATAGTCCACTTTTTAACAATTTTTAAAATTTTAAAAGTTAAAAGATTCATATCATATTAGACCTATTCTAAACATGAAACCAAATAAGAAAATAGATATGGTGCAAACCTTCCTTCAAAAAAAAAAAAAAAAAGATATGGTGCAAACCTAAGGATATATATGGTATGGGTGAAGGAAGATAACATGGGTTAAATATAATTTTAGTTTTTATAAAATCTCGAGTTTTTAATTTTTGCCCCTAAAAAAGTTTATTCATTTTTAATCCCTATTTGCATTTTATAAGGACACTTTTGAGAACTAAAAATGTCCATTTTTTTTTTAAATTAAACACCGGAATTAAATACTACATCCCTTTTTAAATACACGACTTTTATGATAAAAACACCAAAATTAAGAAAATTGATTGTTGTATTGATTTTTTTTTTTTACAATTGTTATTGTTTTACAAATTTATCTGTTAGGAGAGAGAATTGCGCGCTTAATGTTTTCATAGAATATTTATTACATATTGTAGAAAAATATGTAACATAAATATGAGTATATTGGCAATGATATTACTAATACATTTTAAAATTTGAAAGATAAAAAAGTCTTATAATTAAGAATGGATATAGTAATGTCTATTTAAATATATGTTTGGTATTTCTAACTTTATTATTTTGAACTTGATTTAGATGGATGGTTGCCTCACTGATATTAGGAAGACTCTTGGGGATAAATTGTTAGACAAGGCAATAGAAAACGCACGCTATTTATTTTGCTTCACGTGCATTGTCAAGGAATTCGATGAAGAAAAGGGTAACTTGGAAGCAGAAAGAGGAACTATAGCACAGCTTTTTGACAAGGCAACTCAAAAAGATAAAGATGTTAAGTTTAATGCTCAACGTTGGAAAGAACAGGTTGATAAACACTTTCAAATTCAAGAGGACACAAAGAAAGAACCGAGCTGTTTTCTTGGTTTTTGCCCTGATTGTATTTGGAGATATAAAAGGGGAAAGGAGTTGGCAACCAAGATAAAGGAGATGAAAAATTTAAGGCAAGAAAAATTTGAAAACGTTGAACTCACTCGTTGTCTTCCCGGTGTTGAGCGATATTCTTCTCAGTATTACATTCCATTTAAAAGCAGAGAGTTGAAATACAAAGAGCTTTTGGATGCACTAAAAGATGACAACCACTATATGGTTGGATTGCATGGGATGGGGGGTACTGGTAAAACTACATTGGCAAGAGAAGTGGGTAAACAACTGAAGACATTGGAGCATTTCAAATATGTTATCGATACGACAGTGTCATTTAATCTTGAGATAAAAAAGATTCAAAATGATATTGCCGGATCCTTAGGATTGGAATGGGGAGACATAAATGAATCAGATCGACCAAATGAATCAGATCGACCTAAAAGGTTGTGGAGCAGATTAACCAATGGTGATAAAATTCTTGTGATATTGGATGATGTCTGGCAAAATCTCAATTTTGATGACATAGGGCTTCCAAATAGTGATAATCATAAAGGATGCAAAGTTCTTGTAACCACACGCGAATTGGGGGTATGTGAACAAATGGGATGTGGAAAGACAATTCAACTAGAGCTCTTAACTGAAGAAGAAGCATTGATCATGTTCAAAATGTATGCCGATCTAAGCAATGTTTCCTCCAAAAGTATTCTTGGTAAGGTACGTGAAATCACAACTTTATGCAAAAGATTACCAGTTGCAATTGCTATTATTGCCACAAGTTTGAAGGGAAAAAAAAGTCGTGAAGAGTGGGATGTTGCCTTGATTTGCTTACAAAAGCCTGTGTCCATGGGCAATGTTGAAGAAGATTTGGTTGACGTGTTTAAATGTTTAAAGTTTAGCTATGATAATCTGAAGGATGAAAAAGCAAAGAGATTGTTCCTCTTATGTTCTGCATTCCCTGAAGATGAAGTGATTTCTGTTGAACTTCTAACTAGGCTTGGTATAGGAGTCAACCTTTTTGGGGAAAGTTATGACAAATACAATGATGCTCGAAGTCAAGCAATTGTAGCAAAAAATAAACTCCTACATTCATGTTTACTGTTGGAGACAGAGGATGGAGATGTGAAGATGCATGACTTGGTTCGGGAAGTAGCCCAATGGATAGCGAGGGAAGACATTCTAGCAGTAAATTTATTTGAAAAAAATCAAAAGTCATTAGTTGAAAGGAGTAAAAATATCAAATGTTTGTTCTTCCAAGGAAAACTAATGGATTTATTTTCCTCTAGGTTTGATGGCTCTAAGCTTGAGATTCTAATTGCAATAACGTCCATGGGTGATTCAGAGGATGTCCCCACTTCATTCTTTGAAAACATGGTAGGGCTTCGAGTTTTGAATTTATCAAATTCATTTTCTTCCAGACATTCTCTGTCATTACCAAAATCAATTCAGTTATTGATCAATATACGTTCACTTTTAATTGAAAAAGTCAATTTAGGTGACATCTCTGTTTTGGGAACCCTCCAAAGTCTTGAAACTCTTGAATTGGAATGGTGTGTAATTGATGAATTTCCCCCTGAAATTGCAATGTTGAAGAAACTTAGACTGTTGAAGTTGAAACATTGTAATATTAGAAGCAATAATCCATTTGAAGTTATCCAGAGATGCCCATCACTTGAAGAATTGTACTTCTGGGAGAGTTTCAATTATTTTTGTCGGGAAATAACCTTACCTACATTGGAAAGGTATCTTCTCATTGATAGGTTTAGTAATTGGAATGGTTCACAATCAAAAGGTGTGGCTTTAGAAGGAGATTGTTTATCAGAAGCAACATATAAGTATGTGATGAAAACATCATATTATCTTCATCTGATAAGAATTCAGGGATGGATAAATCTCATGCCCAAGATGGTTCCTATAGATCAAGGTATGAATGATCTAATTGAGCTTCGTTTGAGAGAAATTTCACAACTACAGTGCCTTGTAGACACTAAACATATTAATTCTCAGGTACCAATTGTTTTCTCCAAGTTGGTTGTACTAAAGCTTGAGAGAATGAGAAATTTGGAAGAATTGTGCAATGGTCCCATCTCCTTTGACTCTATGAACAATTTAGAGAAGCTATCTATCAAGGAGTGTGGAAATTTGCGAAGCTTGTTTGAACTGTCAACGTCTCAATGCTTGCCGCTGTTGGAGGAATTAGAAATATTTGATTGTGGGAAATTGGAAAACATAATCACATTTGAAAGGAGAGCAATGGATGACACAATTGAAGAATCAGCCAATGGTTACAATGATAACAAGAGTTGCTACTCATTGTTTCCAAATCTGAAAGTTCTTCATATTGAGGAATGTCACCAATTACAATTTATACTTCCAATTTTCTCTGCTCGAGACCTTCTGTTGTTAGAAGATATCACAATACGTTGTTGTGACAAGCTGAAATACATATTTGGCCAACACCAAGATGCCAAACTCCCTTCACTAAAACAATTTGTGATAGTTGATTTGCCAAATTTCATCGACATATTTCCACCCAATGCTTCATCCGTTTCCAAGCATGATTCTAAGCCGCAAACACAACAGGGCCCTATCAAAGGCAATATATTTTCTCTGTGTTGTTATAGATACAAACTGAAGAGTACGAAAACACCATTGGATTCTGAGGATCAACCGCAAGACTGCTCAATCTCAACGGTAACCCTTTCAATCTTTTTTTCAATTTATCTTTTGATAGATAACTTGTATAGCATGATAGATTACTTACTATTAATACAGTAGCAAATCATGCACAAATTTCCACCAAATAAACATAAATTGTAATATGACAAATTCTTATTTACCCATCAATAAACGATTGGTAGAGTTACTCAAGTTTACACCAATCAAAATCAATATATATAGCATAATCAGGGGTAGACACAAATGAATGATTTTGATTAGTGTCAACTCAACATGCTCAATCCACTTTTGTTGATAGATAAGTAGTTGTGATCTTGTAATATTGTATATTTTTCTGTGTATCAAGAACTATTTTATCAACTATCCCCTATTTTTGTATAAAACAGAGCATACAATTAATCATAGATAATTTAAGCCAATCATTAATTAGGAGGGACATAAGAAGGAAAATACTTAATTGGGCACAAGGGTTTGAACACTAGGTTTGAGCACACATACATAATTGAAAAAATATAGAGAGAAAATATAGAGAGAAAAAATAATTAAATAATATTTCTTTTTTAAATAATGAAATGAAATATATTTTTGTGTGTGGGTGCCTAAGTGATGTGTTTAAAAGCTTGTGCCCAAACAAGTCTTTCTCAAGAAGGAAAAGTCATTTATGTTCGCATTTAATTTCTTTAACTTTTGTGCACACTAGAGGAATGTTTGGATTAATTTTGAGTTACTTTTCATTTTGGGATTATATAATTAAGAGGAATGTTTGGATTATTGGATTAATTTTGAGTTACTTTTCATTGGGATTATAATAATTACATTGCAGGAATCTATTGCTCTAAGAATGTCGGAAAATTTGACAATTGTGAAATGTAATGAATTGAAACAAATAATAATAGACAATACTGGTGGCAATAATTTTGGCAATGTCTTCCCAAAATCGAAAACGCTCAAAATTCAAAATTGTGTTCAATTGGAATACATATTTGGACACAATAAATGCCCGCAGTTAGCTAGTGGTGATTTCATCAAGGTATCCCTCTTTCCACATATCTTTGTTGTTTGTGACATTAATTACAATTTCAATCTTAGTCGGAGAATGCCGTTTCCCCTGAAAATTACATAGCAATTGTTTTTTTATATAACATTATGCATTTTCTTATACTATTATATAGTAAGTATTATGTAGCCTATAAAGTATTTATAAACTAGACACAGACTCGCGCGTTGCGCGGTCACAAATTTATTTTAAGTTGTTTTATGGTATGTTGTTTTATTTTACGTTGTTTTATGGTAAGTTGTTCGATAGCCACCCGTCGCCTTCTCTAGAAGGTTATCCAATTTTTTGCTAAAAAACGCGACAGATGGCTATCCTGCATTAGCACTGACATCTTAATAATTTAGAATGCTATCAATTCGATTGATACACATGATGGGAACATGGAAAAACCAGAATATCTGAAAATAAAAATAAAATGGAAGGCAAAAAAGAATGGGATAAATAAGAAAGAAAATGAATAGGGAAAAGATTCAACAAACGCTAAGTTTTTTTTTTTTGTCAAAAAAGGTCAAATACCACTCTCGGTCCTTTTAGTTTGACAGAATTCCCAAGTTAGTCCTTTAAGTTTCAAAAGTTTCAATTAAGTCCTTTTAGTTTGACACAATTCACAAGTTAGTCCTTTAAGTTTCAAAAGTTTCAAATATGTCCTTTTAGTTGATAAACTATTTCACCGTGACCGTTTCAAAAGTTTCAGATAGGTCCTTTTAGTTTGAAAATTAAAGGACTAACTTGAGAATTTAGCATTCAAGCAACTAACTTTATCAAGTTTGATATTCGGTTGACTGTTCTGGAATGGAGGGCCGGTCCATAGTGAGCATTCTTCCGGCCGTCGAACTAAAACAGAAGCACAAAATCAAATTAAAAATAAAAATGACATAGATAGGAATGAAATTTGAATTTAGTTGATACCTAATATCTCAAGAGATGGTGAGTGGTTATCTGATTTGTAATGAAAGAAAAGTGTATGGAGTCAGTTAAAATTCAAAAAGAAACAAATGGATGAAATGTTTTGAGTGGTGACATGTAAGATTTTTGATGATGTGACAATAAAATTTATAAGATGTCAATTTTTTTTTTGAGCAAGATAAGATGTCAACATATCAAATTGGCGGCTGAATTAATAAATATAATAGATTACAACTGAATGTGTTGTGGTTTTTTTTTTTTTTTGAGAGGAAAAAATTTATAGCATTTCATTACTTAAAATGTGTTCAATACAATTTGGTATCTCTACCAGAACCTGGAAACTAGCTTCTAATGTGGCCGCCTTAGCTAAAGCATGAGCTACCTCATTTGCTTGCCTCCGCACAAACTCGACACGTGAGTTTTCATAAAAATTCCTAAAAAGAGATTTACAATTATCAATAATATTCCCAAAAACTGAATGTGTTGTGGTTAATTGCCAATATTTTTTTTCAGAAATGATATATTGACATCTGAAGTTGTCATACAACCATATTTGTATACGGTCCATCCGCCTTTTTCAATTTTTTTTTTATAATTATTTATGTGCCTCAATTTGCGTGTCAGTCTTAACTTGGAGAGATTTAAGCTACGGTGTGCATACCAACAACCTTTTTAAGATGTCAAAATATCACAACTTTTTTTTAGGGCTTAATTGCCCATATAAATGATGGCCCAAGAATAATTACCGTATACATGCATTTCATAAAATGAAAGGGTATTATGCCTTAATCTCCAGGAATTTAAGAATATATTATAAAATGTGATCTTATTTAACTTTAGAAATGTTATTACCATACTGCTAATATATTTTGTGCACGGGCAAATAGGAATTGAGTGGCAATGAAGAAAACGGACAGCAAATGAACTTAAGTTTGGAACACATTGAGTTGGTTGATCTGCCCATGATGAGGTGTCTTTTTGTGGGTCTCAAATATTTATTTGTCCTCAATAACCTTACAGAGATGAAAATCGTTCGATGTGAAAAATTGGAAATTGTTTTCTCCACATCTGTTTTAAGATGCCTACCACAATTGGTTACTCTAGAAGTAGAAGAATGCAAAGAGTTAAAGCATATCATTGAAGATGATTTGGAGGATAAAATTTCTCAGTCTTCAAACACATTCTTCCCAAAGCTAGAAACACTGACTGTAATAAAATGTGACAAGTTGAAATATATCTTTCCAGTCTCAATTTGTAAAGAGTTTCCTAAGCTAAAGGTTATGGTGATAAGAGAAGCAAATGAGCTAGAGGAAATATTCAAAAGTGATAAAAAAGATGAGATTGAAGAAATATCCAAAAGTGAAGTTCAGATTCCAAATCTAAAAGTTGTAGGATTTGCCAACCTACCAAGCCTCTGCCATGCCCAGGAAGTTCATTTTCAGGCAGTAAAATATCGTTTTGTACATAGTTGTCAAAAACTCTCTCTAACTTCATGCAATATTGAAGGTGACGTTTATAGTTGGGATTTCTTTGAAGGTACACACTTGACCAAATATTTTTCATAACCATTACATGTTCGTTGTGAATATTACATATCATCCCAAGAATATAACGTGGAAACTCCAAAACTGGAGAAAAAACCACGACCGTTGTGCTACTGACTGGTGCATCTAAAAACAAAGAAACTAGGTTCAATATATAGCCTTGGTCTTCCCCTTGCTTCACTAAACTAAGCGATGTGGGACATAATCACCAATAACTAATATTTTCTAACCTCCTTCTTTATTTAAGAAACTTGACAATGAAACCCAACAATCTCCACCTTGATTGTAAGAGTTTCATGTCCCACTTCCATTGTCTATACCGACAATCATACTCCACCATAAAGAGTATACTTCACTTGAAACTGAACCATTCCAAGAATTTCTTCACATCGAAACCTTGCTGAAAGATTATGGTGCAACTCCTATGTTGGCTTCCAGGAAGTTCTTCATCAATCGACATATCTCACCACACACCCTGCATCAATGCCAACCAATGCCCGTGTGTTGTTCTGAATCCGCTGGCAATTACTTGTCTTTTTTCATGGTATAGCGGAAATACCATAAGGACATGTACTTAATCTTCTAGATAAGATCATTATCATCTCCCAAAACAAGGGAGACATTGCTAACACTTGCCTCAGAGTCTTTTTCAGAAACTGCTCCACCTGGACAATTTCTCTTTAAATGCCCAGACATTCCACACTTCCAACACGAATAATTCTTTGCATGGATCTTCTTCCCGTTAGCCCCACTTCTAGTTAACATTGAGCTTGATAAAGTGCTTTCATCACTTTTCATCCTCCTTTCTTCAGAAATAATTTTAGTTGCAACTTCTTCAAAACTCAAACTTTCCTTCCCATACATCAAAACATGTTTGAGATGAACATAAGAAGGTGGAAGGGACAAAATGAGCCTTAACGCTTTATCTTCATCATCAATCTTAACTTCAATAGATTCTAACTCAGAAACAATATTTTCAAATTACTAAGATGATCAGAGATTTTCGTACCCTCATCCATGCGCAAATTGTGGAATTGCTCCTTCAACAACAACCGATTTGAGATGCCCTTTGCCTAATATAACCCTTCGAGATTTTCCCAAAGTTCCTTGGCTGATGACAAATTCTGTACATTCGCAAGAACATTCTTTGCCAAACACAGACGAATTGCACTTGCAGCTCTCAAATCTAGTTCCTCCCACTTATCTGCCTCCATCTTGGAAGTGTTTCCTTTCAGCGCCTTGTGTAAACCTGATTGTATCAGCACATCCTTGACTTGTACTTTCCACAAGCCAAAGTTGATTCTTCCATCAACCTTCTTTATGTCAAACTTCATTGCACTTGAATAAGACATAGCAGTTGCACAGTACCTGTAACGCCCCATTTTTCAGCACCAAATATTGTGCGTCTGTTTTTTCTTTTTAACGAAGAACAAAAGAATAAAGTTTAAACCTTTTTAATCACAAGTTATAAACTTTTAAGAACAAAATAAATTAAAGGTTCCTTTTCAAAATGAACGTCAGAGTTATATAGAGCTTTGTATGACAACTGAATAATTTATAAGATGCAAGTACATCCCTACATAGAGGGAGAGTTTCCTATCAAAAGTATTCACTAAAATGAAAAGAAACCTAAGTTGATCTTTAACTATGAAAAATATAAAGATAACATGAACAGAGCAAACACTATACAAGGATTAAAGATCTCATTTTAACCCATGTATGGAACAAGTAGAAAACAAGATTAATAAAAATTATTAAAACTCGATTCCTAATGCAATGCCTATATGCCGATGCATATGATTTCGGAAATTATCACCGCTCCGCAGAGGGTTGTGGCAACTCCTAAGGAGATGAGTATCTATTCATCTATCAGACTCGATGATCCACTAAGGGATAAGGTGGTTTTAAAATACACCCTGTGCCACCTCTCCGGTGTGCACCTTGTGACTCCTCTCTAGTGGTCACGTTACTATGAAATGCATGGACAATTTTTTTTTCAAAAGGTATATGGACTTCTAGTCACATGTTACAGCTCAAATATACCATAAGTAATTTATCGCATGCATAAATGATTTCCTATACATATACACATTCATTTATTCACCTTGGAAATTAAAATCATCAGACAAGTATGAAAATACAGAGCAGATATACATAACAAGGAATAGTGTATAGATATATCTAAAAAAAATGGATAGGAGCCCTTACCTCAAATAGTTGTTCATCCAAACAAATATGTCTTTTCCCTTTTATTTCTGTCCCAATTTCTGTCCCAATAGCATTTCTGTCCCTTTTAAATATATAGCCTTGGTCTTCCCCTTGCTTCACTGAACTAAGCGATGTGGGACATAATCACCAATAACTAATATTTTCTAACCTCCTCCTTTATTCAAGAAACTTGACAATCAAACTCAACAATAGAAGCTTAACAATTAACTAGAATGGCTCTTGAATAAGTATTTCTAATATGGTAAAATTTTAATTAGTAGACAAAAACAGATAAACAACTGTACATCTAGTCAACAGTAACATTTTTTATTATTATGCTTATGAGTTACTATCTAATGATGCTATTCTTTAATATTTTATATAGATTTAGATTATGATTTGCGTCGTCCATTTGAGGCTAGACGAAGTGAGCACGCCAATGCAAAAAAAAAGATAGCAGGAAAGATAGTAGCAATTACGCTGGCGGAAAGAGCAGCCCAACAATTTTTACCAGCAATGCTGGCGCAAAAAGCAGCCCAACATTTTTTACCAGCAAATTCTGAAGTAATTGGCAGACCATGTCAAATTCCTTTCCAAATACTTACTTATTCAATGGTCTAAGATCACTAATGCATGTCTTCTTAATTATTACAGGAGTTAATGAATGAACAATTAACAGATCAACAGTCTTTGAAGAACCAACAACATCCACTTGGAGAAACTGATACTACCAACAAACATTCTCAGGAATATAATGTAATATAGTACCATCTCATTGTGCATATAAAAGTGTGTGAATTCGATTATAAAGTGCTGTGATTTCGAAAGATGTTGAAAAAAAATGCTAGCTAGGCCATGCGCCTCGCGCAAGGCCTTGTGATCCTAGCGCAACATATATCGGTAGTACTGGCCACCTTTTGCCCCAGATCAGCGCAAGGCTACATCGGTGCAGGGGGTGCCCAGCACAAGCCACTAGGCATGGCAACAAAACCCATACGCGTGGTTACCCACCCGAACCAAATCCAATTTGACGGGTTTTCCTCGTTTTGACTGGGTTTGGGTATGGGTTTGGGTTTTCCCCGTTTCCAAAACACGGGTATGGGACGGGTAACATGTATATAGGTACCCATCCCGAACCCATACCCAAACCCGTCCCGAATGCAGAAAACTATTTTATGTTTATTTGCCATGTTATTTTGTTTGATAATTGTCGTGGTATAAAAACTATCATTGATATTTAAAGGAGCAACTAAATCAATCGGTCTAACAAATGTTAAAGTGAACATATTGTTGGATAAAACACTACAATATTTCTCTATGGGTTGCAAAGAAACTTCTACTTTTTATTAAAAAAAATTATTCAATGCGGGGACGGGGATGGGGCGGGGATACCCGAACCCATCGGGGACGGGGATGGGATTCAATTTCTCATCCCCATTGGGTATGGGTAGGGTAACGGGTAAAGTATATGAGAATCGGGTATGGGGATGGGGAGTGTAAAACCCGTCCCCACCCCGCCCCATTGCCATGCCTACAAGCCACATCCCCGAATGTGTGAAAAACACCCAAAACCTTTTTGATCCCCTTTCACATGCATGTTACCTTGGACAATAAGAAACAACTTTTCCAGCATTCGTACATGAGATTTTAAGGCATAAACACAACATAAAGCTAAAAAGGATATTAATGAAAATAAACTTTACTTAACCTACTACTTCAAAATATGCTGCAACTAATTTACATTTTCGTGCAATGCATTTAGCTGGAGGGCCCTACATCAGAAATAACAGCAGCAACTGTCTCCACCGTTACACAAGAAGTTGTTCCTAAACAAAAGGTATTTCCATTTTCTCCTATTTTGATTGCATTCTTTTTGACACTTAAATTGAATTATACTACAATCTAAAACATCATTTTACATTTAAGCAGGGTATCCAGATAAACGTTGAAGAAGGAAGTACCTCAGCTAATGCCAAGACAATAACATCGTCAACTCAGTTAGATGTAGCAGGTTCATCATCAGGCCAGTTAGTTACTTCTGAGTGTAAAACATCTTCACAGGTGAGTTTGTAACCAACTTTTCAAACAAGTAGTGTATGTCATATTTTATATTCATTATTTTCCATACGATTAATTGGATTCCTAAGAATCAAGTTTTAAACTAATTTTGGTATAATTTTTGTGTGTTTAGTCTACTGCTTTTAAATCTGGTATCTAAAGTTAAGGCAAATTGTTGCTCTGTAATTGTTGCACTGAAATTATTTGGTTTTCTATTTTTTATTCAATCTGTGATTAAATTAAGCTCTTTTGTTTTTGAGGTCTTTGGAAAAAATGAATGAACAAATGAAAAAAATAGAGGAGTTTGAGAAGGGAGGGTTTTGAAGGGTTAATTTTTTAGTTTTTTCATAATAAAACCTTTATAATTTGGGAGAATTCAAAAATTGTATTGGAGGAGGTTTTTGAAGATTTATATGAATTTTCAAATTAAATTTATAATATTGTAATATTTTTAAAGTTAAAATATACTAATCATAAACTTTAAATTATCACAAAAAACAAGAGGGTGTATAATCTGAATATGTTTTTCCTATGAGTTTTTGCCACAAGAGAGTGCATAGGGGTATTCGGATTTTATAATCTGAAAAAACAAGAATTTTTGGATTTTATAATATGAATATATTGAGTGTTTAAATTATGAAGTATTTATTTTTTGGATTTTTAATCCAAATACTTATTTATTCAATGGTCTAAAGCCTTAGTTAGTAATGGATGCAATTAATGGATCAATTACATGAGTTAATGAATGAACAATTAATGGATCAACAGTGCTTGATGAACCAACTACAACCACTTGTGGAAACTGATACTACCATCAAACTTTCTTACGAAGATAATGTAATATAGTACCATCTCATTGTGCATATAAAAGTAACGCAGTCGGAAGCGTAGGCTATCAAATGTTAAACATAGATTGAAAAAAATAAGTTTGCAAGCGAGAAACTTGTGAAAATAAAGTTTAAGAATCCACCAGAAATTGAGAAAACTCTCTAAAATATTATTGAATGAATAAAAGTTGTCTCTTATGCTACAACTGTTAAGCTTAAATAGGGAAATAACAAAACCCTAATGGACTTAAAATAACAAACTGAAAAGTCTCCTCCACGGCTTCACCTCTAAAGAACTCGACCCCGAGTTCTCATTCTGATAAAGAGCTTCACATTCATGTCGATTCCTTCAATGAACAATAAACCACCCTCCTGAAGAAGACGGTTTTCTTTGGCAAATATAACAGTTGCCTTTATGCCATTGAAGGAATGTAGTAGGTGCTCTTCTACCGCGAATATCCCACACATACACGATCCCATGCCTTCCAGCACCATAAATTAATCCAACATAAGAAACACATATAACCCAATAAGTGTGAGGCATATTGAATATTCCAACCTAGTTACATCCATTCAGACTCTTTCTTTTGTGATAGCCTCCAAATTTTCGTTCTTTTTAATTGCCTCCTCTATTTTGGTTGCCAAGCTATAGTTCTTTTTTCAAACGTAGTGCATTGAACGTGACACAATATTGTATTTTTTTTTTTTTTTTTGAAAAATTCTTGAATATGAGATTGACAAAGCACTGGTCTCAGCATTATGATAAATCTTTGAATCCTTGGTGTTTGCTTGGTATTAGCCTTTATAGATATTTCCATGAAATTTTGGATTGACTTCTTATAGAGCCCAGCGTCATTACATTGATCTATCGGCAATTCAGAATCTTTCTTTTCATCCAAAACACATGAAATTGAAGGAAGTAAATCTCTCACTATATCGGAATATAGTTTTTTGACACTTTCCTCATTTACGCCTACAACCTTTCCAACTACAAATGCGTCGTTTATTTCAATTGTCTCATTATTGATGTTGATAAATGTTTCATCGACTTTAACATTAAGATTTTAATATACTTTATTTGAGACACATATCTTTAACCGTCTTACGCGGGTTACCTTCCATTCTGGAAGCATGTGTCTCAAAAGGTCAGTCAAGGAGTAATCTTTGTTGTAAACAAAACGGGAAACGATATATCGAATCGGAGATTTTAAACTTGTAGTAATCATCCTTCAGTTTTCTGTAATATCTACGCTCATAGTATTCCAAATCAGATCCACGGGTATGTTCTGATTTTCTGTACATATCAGGTATGGTTGTTATTACGTATCAATAATAATGAGAAAATGTCCCACAACGGATACTGTGAATAAATATGCAAAGGCTTGGTCATATAAATAAAAGTCTTTTGTGTTAGTATTTCCGGCACCAATAGTTAGTGGGTTTTGTTATAGCTATCATTACTTCTACTATTCAGTATTTGTAAACTTGTAATTATCAATTACATTATACAATTCCTTTCTTTCTGTTTCTATATGGTATCAGAGTTAAACGGTCCTACCCCTTTTCCCTCTAATTCAGGACGTCGTTCCTAGCCCTTTTTCCCTCTAAATCAGGACGTCGTTCCTAACCCCAGCTGCCACCCTCGCCGCCTCAATCACCAACCCCTATGAACCATCCAAACTTCTCGCCTGCATCACCCTTGGCAGTGTAACCAAACTTCTTCCCACCAATTACCTTAATTGGCAACTCCAGGTTGAAGCTTTCCTTGGCGGCTATGATCTCCTCAATTACCCAGATGGATCGTTACCGATGTCGTCCAAAGCGATCACCACCACTGTCGAGACTCCAGTGACAACATAAAATCCTGCCTATCAAACATGGCGACGACAGGATCGCCTCATCTATGGCGCCCTCCTCACCACCCTCTCAAATGAGTTCGCCTCCCTGGTGTCCCAAACAAAGACCTCACATGGTCTTTGGACCCTTCTCAAGAACACCTATTCCAAGGCTTCTTGCAGCCATCTCAAGAAACTAAAGGAGCGCCTCCGGACAGCATCCAAAGGTACTCAATCCATCACCACCTATATGCACTCCCTGAAGCAAACAGGCGATCGCATTTCCTCACTTGGATCACCTGTCTCCATTGAAGACATGATTGATTATATCCTACGTGACCTCGACGACGGCTATCGCGCTGTCATTGACGGAGTGAATGCAAGGGATAACTCAATTACCTTTGATGACCTTCTTGAGAAGCTTCTCATCCAAAAACTCTCAATCGCCACTGTTCAGCAACAGACCCCTGCCTCACTCACCACCTTGAATGCTCAGGCGAGACCCAACTACAACAACAACAACAACAAACTGCGCCCTGCCCATCTTCCTGCACAATCAAATCAACGCCCTAGAAATCGCAAACCCTTCCTCGACAAATGTCAGTGATGTAATGTCAAAGGACATGTTATATCCCAGTGTCGCACCATCAGACAACAACATCCTTGTATCCCTTCACCTCCTCGTGACTCGCCCCAGGTCAACACTGCAACTGTTGGTCCCCCACAAACTGATTTTTTGGTTGATAGTGGAGCAACACATCACATAACAAATGACCTTGCAAATATGGAAATCCATCATCCCTACACGGGTCCTAACTCGCTATTCATGGGCAACGGTTCAGGTTTAAACATCTCTCACTCTGGAACACTTTTAATTAATGATTTATCCTTGTCTAATGTTCTGTGTGTTCCCTCCATGAAACAACAAATTATTTCTGTCTCCCAACTTACCAAACAAACTAACTCTGTTGTTCTTTTTCTGCCACATTCTTTTTATGTGAAGGACCTACAGATTGGCTAAACAACTCATTAAGGCTTATGTGTCGATGAACTTTATCGATGGCCTGCCCCTACACCATCTGTTCACACAATTCGCAATGACTCACCCACATCATGGCACCATAAGCTTTGGCACCCTTCATCCTCTTTTTTCAAATTTATTTCCCAGCATTTTTCTTTAGGCACAAATAAATTCCAGCAATCTGATAGTAATTCATGCCAAATTAGTAAAAGTCACAAACTTCCTTTCCATGAATCCACTCTTATATCGTCTTATCCATTAGAAATAAATTTTTCAGATGTATGGATTTCCCCCATTTTATCTATTGATGGTCTTCGCTACTATTGTATGTTTGTTGATCACTTCACTCGTTATATTTGGCTCTACCCAATGAAACGCAAATTTGATGTACAAGTCATATTTCCCAAAGTTAAATCCCTTGAAAATTTTCATAAACAACAAATAAAAATATTATACACAGATAATGGTTGCGAATACATTGGTCTTCGCCCTTTTCTAATACATTGGTCTTCACCATTTTCTAAGCAATCATGGTATAACTCATCACATCACTCCACCCCACACACCTGAACATAATGGAATTTCAGAACGCCGGAATCGTCACATTGCCTAGACTGGTCTTGCCCTTCTCCATCACTCAGGCGTACCCCTTACCTAATGGCCTCACGCCATGACTACTGCAGCCTACCTTATAAATCTCCTTCCCACTCCCATTCTTGGGTACCAATCACCCTATTTCAAGTTGCACAACATTAGCTCGGACTATCATAAATTAAAATATTTTGGATGTTTGTGTTTTCCTTGGATTAAGCCATATGCTAACCATAAACTTGCACAAAAGTCTGTTATGTGTGTTTTTGTAGGTTACTAGGTTGATCAACATGCATACTTATGTCTCGATCCCACAACGGACAAGACTTACACCTCCCGCCATGTAAAGTTTGTCGAATCGGAATATTCGTTTAGCTCCCTTGCTACTTAAACACGGGCACTTGCCCCAGATTCGACGCTCGAATCACTCAAATTGCTTCACCAAATCACATAAATAATTCAACATCCCTCATCACCAATGCCCAATGATCTCCCACACCACTCAACAACAGTTGCCCTCCTTACAAAAATCTAGTGAGCTCGCCCAACCCACTCAAACATCTTCGACCACTTCACCAAACTCCAATGAGGTCGCCCAAAACATTCAAATGTCTTCGCCCGCATCCCCAACATCCAATGAACTGCCCCACATCACTACATCTCCAACACCTCCACCACCGCCCCCACCCACTGCTCGCCCACACAAAAACCAGTCAATCTACGTTGGTGGGATCATCACCCGTTCTCAAAACAACATTGTTAAACCCATCAAAAAGATTAACCTTCATGTTTGCCGCTTATATCCCATCGAACCCAGCAATATCACTCAATCCCTTCGTGACCCTAATTGGCGCTTGGCTGTGCAAGATGAATTTGATGCCTTGCACAACAATAACACCTGGGATCTTATTAGCGGGTCCTCTGCTCAGAATTTGGTTGGGTGTAAATGGGTTTTTCGTATCAAACAAAATCTGGATGGCTCCATTGATCGTTACAAGGCACGAGTAGTCGCCAAATGATTTCATCAACGCCCTGGTTGTGACTACACAGAAACATTCAGTCCAGTTGTCAAACCAGTGACTATTCGAATTGCCCTTACACTTGCAGTTCGTCAAGGATGGTCCCTTCGTCAGCTTGATGTCAACAATGTGTTCCTCCAAGGTAAGCTCAAGGAGGAAGCATTCATGTTACAGACACCTGGATTTGTCAACAAAAACTTCCCTGATCATATTTTTTGACTCAAAAAGGCACTTTACGGGTTAAAGCAAGCACCTCATGCCTGGTATATGAAACTTCGGGTATTCGTATTATCCCTTTGTTTCGTCAACTCCACTGTTGATGCCTCTTCATTCATCCACCACAAACCAGGTGTTACACTGTACTAATTAGTATATGTTGATGATATCATTGTCACCGGGAGTTCTTTCTGTTTCTATATTACAAACCATAATAACCAGAATTTGTCCTCCTCCCCTGTTCGGATTGTTTCTGTTGTTGGTGGTGGTGGTGGTGTTGTTGATGTCGTCAACGTTAGCTATTAACGCCGCCATCTGATCTGACAGAGCTTTAATGGTCGTAGTTAAAGCCGCAATTTTCGTCACTGGTTGATCTCCCATGGCTGATCACGTTAGGAAAAGAACAGGAGAAACCTGCTCTGATACCAACTGACGTAGTCGTAAGCGTAGGCTAGCAAGCTCTAAAACTAGAATGAAAAGAAACAAGTTTGCAAGTGACAAATTTGTGAAAATAGGGTTCTAGAATCCATCAGAAATTGAGAAAACTCTTTCAAATATTATTGAATGAATAAAAGTTGTCTCTTAGGCTACAATTGTTCGCTTAAACAGGGAAATAACAAAACCCTACTGGGCAGAAAATAACAAGCTGAAGAAAAACAAAAAATTACTAAAATTAGGCTAAAATAATAAAATAATAAGGAAACCCTCTTACATCAAAAAGTGTTGTGAATTCAATTATAAAGTGATGTGAATTCGACCATGCATGTATCGCATACCTGCTAGATGACCCATACGCTTCAAGCAAGGCCCCGTGCGCCATATCATGTGCCTAGCGCAAGCCACATCAGTACAGGGGGCTCCTGGCGGAAGCCACAGCCCCGAAATGTGTGAAAAACACCAAGAAAATATTTAAAAATATAAACTTTGCTTAACCTACTACTTAAAAATATGCTGCAACTAATTTACTTTTTCATGCTTTGCATTTAGCTGGAGGGTTCTACATCAGAAATAACAGAAGCAACAACTTTGTCCACCATTACAGAAACAAAGAAAAAGCCACCTGCACCAGAAGTTGTTCCTAAACAAAAGGCATTTCCATTTTCCCTATTCTGATTGTATTCTTTTTGACACTTCAATTGAATTATAATACAATCTTAAACATCATTTTACATTTAAGCAGGGTATCGAGATAAATATTGAAGAAGGAAATACATCAGCTCATTTAGATGTAGGTTCATCACCAAGCAAGTTAATTACTTCCGAGTGTAAAACATCTTCACAGGTGAGTTGATAGTATGTAACCAACTTTTCAAACAAGTAGTGTTGTCATGTTTTTTATTCATTATTCTCCATTTAATTGGATTCCTAAGAATCAAGTTTTAAACTAGTTTTTGTTTAATTTTTGTGTTAGTCTACTTCTTTTCAATCTTGTATCTAAAGTTAATGCAAGTTGTTACTCTAAAATTATTTTGTTTTCTACTATTTATTAAATATATAGTCAAATTAAGCTCTTTTGTTTGTGAGTTGTAAGCTTAATTTCAGAGAAACAATTTGCCTTAAGGGACAAGGTTCAAATCCCCTCAGGGGCGTTTGAAAATGTTTCATGTGTCACTTTATTTAATAATAATAATAATCTCCTCCTTTCCAAATTTTATTCTTAAAAAAACAAGACTCTTCCTGACTTAAATATACATAGATATATATATCATTTGTTGATTTGAATTTGTGTAGGAAGATCATGATAGCCAAATAGCCATGGCTTCTTTTTCCATTTCCACTACAGAGACCAACGACCAAGGTGAAAATGCTTTGAATACATATTTTTTTCTATTCTTAAGTTACTTCAAAATTCATCACCCTTTTAATTTTTAACTCTAATCTTTTCCACATGCTGTTAAGGTTCTCTAAATCATGATTCTTTCAAGAAAGTAAGCTCAAATATTAAGGAACAGTTTCCTAAGAATGATGATATAACAGTTTTCAAACCTAAACCCTCTTCTAGCATCACATTTCCTGTTGGATATCAATTTCCTCCGGTGCCTTGTAAAGGTATTTCATTGTTTGGATTTTATTTTTAATGTAACTTTGTTGTATTCAAATAGGCGTAATTATTCTTTCCTATAATTTCAGGGGACACTTCTGAAAAAGTGGAAGATTTAAGTTCTTTGCTTGTCAAAAGTGAGCTTGAAGAACTGGTCTCCAAGAATCATTTGGATTGGGGGAATTTTTATTTGTTGAATGATTTCTTTGTTAAGCATCCTTCTGTCCGTTTAAAAGACACTTCACTTAGTAATAGATACAAGGGTTGTGCTTACAATTTACTAGCTGAACTATTGAAATTCCTCAAAACCCATAGTGTGTTGGAAGTATTGGGGCCATTCCACTCTGAATTTGAGGAGTTATTACAAGATGCACGAAGGTTTGGTTTTGATAAGGATTGGTTGGATGGCGTCGAAAGCCGCACTTTGTGTCCTGATATGCAAGTCTCTCGAGATGTATTAAAGAAACTATTGGATTCCAAGGAACATGTTACCAAAGAAGTTGAAGTGTTGCGCTTGAAGATAGGCATTTTGAGTGAACAAATGGAAGTTCTTAGTGCACAGGTAGAAGTTCTTAAGCATGAATTGATATCCTCTGAAGCTGTTTTGGAGAGTATTAATCAACAAGAGGTGGCTTTAAGTGCCCCTATTGGCTATTAGACTATATTTGTTTGCACTTTAAAGCTTTTCACCGTGGGAGATTATATCGACCTTGTATTTTAGATTCTTTAAATAGAAACAAATTGGGATGTGTTGAATTTATATTTTGTTGATGTTGATCACTCCAGGGTTCTCTTTTCCTTGTGATTTTGTGGATTGCTCTGCACTCTTTTTCCCTTGCTTAGGTTTTATCCCACTGGGTTTTCCTGAGATAAGGTTTTTAATGAGGCAGATGTTAAGTAATCTTGAGTATTTTGACTTGGGCTTTGGTCTAGTCCCCCCAGGTGTTTATGTATTTTTCATTTCGTTTTTGGATTATATTGTCTGAACTGTTTTCTAAAAGAATTGCAAATTGCAAGACCTAGGGTAATTTTTAGGTGTAATTAGAATTTTTTTAGGCTCTTTGGATCATATAATCTAAAATATTGAATAACTAGTTCGAATTATGTCATTAAATCCTTTATTATAAAAGCTACACTTGCGAAGCTGGCATGTTAGCCCTAATCCATCCTCATTTTCCCTCTCTAATCCTTATTTATTAATTTTGTTAAGTCTGCAGCAATTTAACCTAATTTTTTCCCTCCACTAATCCCTTATTAGGTTTGCAACAACTCAATCCTAAAATTTTGGCTCTAAATTTGCATCATTAAATGCTAATCCTCAACCCTAAAATTTTGCCTCCAAATTTGCATCATTAGTTTGTGATTATCCATGCTACCTCAACAAAAACCCTAATATTTTCCTCTTTTTTTTTCCTTACCTATCCATGATTTTTCTCAAACAACAACTTCTTGCGAGGCAAAATTTGGGGTAATAATAATAATAATAATAATAATAATAATAATAATAATAATAATAATAATAATAATAATAATAATAATAATAATAATAATAATAATAATAATAATAATAATAATAATAATAATAATAATAATAATAATAATAATAATAATAATAATAATAATAATAATAATAATAATAATAATAATAATAATAATAATAATAATAATAATAATAATAATAATAATAATAATAATAATAATAATAATAATAATAATAATAATAATAATAATAATAATAATAATAATAATAATAATAATAATAATAATAATAATAATAATAATAATAATAATAATAATAATAATAATAATAATAATAATAATGGTAGAGCTTACTAGGAGGCAAGTTAACGAGACTATACCAAGTTGTATTCATGGTTTTTTTTTTTTTTGTACAAGTTGGATTCATGATTTTATTCTTAATGAAATGATAAGTTTGCTTGCCTAGAAAAACAATTCAATTTCTCCAAGTAGCATAAATCTCTATTTTTTTTTACATAAACCATAAATCTCTATTCTGACTTCATATTCAATATTTTTTTTACATTCATGAACAAATCTTATATCATTCAGATAGAATCTATAGAAGAAATTGAATATTATTACATTTGTTATTTTTGCTGTTCTTTTTAGTCCTCACAGGCATAAAGATAGGCTATGGTAAAGAAAGGTTATTTTGATTGGAACAAATTTAAAGAAACAAAAGTAATATTTATACCAAGAGATACCAATTATTTCATCTCTTATACTTTACTTTTATATATTACAGTCTAGTACGTAGTTAATGTTAATCAACTCAGTCAACCACTCCCTACATTTCAGCTGTAGATCTCATAACCTTTCATGTATATTAACGATTGGTTCCATTTTGATGTTTTTGAATTATCTTTTCATTTTAATGCAATTTATGAGGAAGATAAATATAAATACTTTTACAAATGTTTTTTAAATCCGAATGTCTTCCCTACCTCAGATTATGACACCATGTTGTCCAGATACATAAATCGACGAAATTAGTTTTTAAGAATTGTGGGGGGTGAGAACAGAAGGTTACAAATTCAAATACTCCATGGGCTTATCCAACTTAAGATCTATCCATCAACAAGAACCATGTTACTATATATCATCACCAAAACCTCAAACCCTAACTTCTCTGAACTCATTTCCATATCTTCGCCGCACGGTGGTTAGAGTCGTAGGTTTAGGTTTCCGGCGAGATGAGTAGGGTTATCAGGGCACAACGTAAAGGAGCAGGCTCTGTTGTATCTAGTAAAGGTATTTTATTGTTTGGTTTTTATTTTTAATTAAGTTTGTTGTATTCAAATAGGCTTAATTCTTCTTTCCTATAATTTCAGAGGACCCTTCTCAAAAAGTAGAAGATTTAAGTTCTACTTTGCTTGTGAAGAGTGAGCTTGAGCAACTGGTCTCCAAGAATCATTTGG
This sequence comes from Medicago sativa, assembly GCF_051527215.1. Classification (NCBI taxonomy): domain Eukaryota; kingdom Viridiplantae; phylum Streptophyta; class Magnoliopsida; order Fabales; family Fabaceae; genus Medicago; species Medicago sativa. The sequence continues at coordinate 63,835,902 of NC_140751.1, read as the reverse complement.
ATTCTGGAAATTTGTCTTTGTTGACAGATTTCTTTGTTAATCATCCTTCTGTCTATTTAAAAGACACTTCACTTAGTAATACATACAAGGGTTGTGCCTACAACGTACTAGCTAAACTATTGAAATTCCTCAAAACCCATAGTGTATTGGAAGTATTGGGCTCATTCCACTCTGAATTTGTGGAGTTATTACAAGATGCGCGCAGCTTTGGTTTTGATAAGGATTGGTTGGATGGTGTTGAAAGGCGGGCTTTGTTTCCGGATATACAAATATCACAAGATGCCTTGCAGAAATTATTGGATTCCAAGCAACAGGTTACCAAGGATGTTGAAGTGTTGCGTTTGAAGATAGGCATTTTAAGTGAACATGTGGAAGATCTTAAGCAACAGTTGACATCATCTGAAGCTGTTTTGGAGAGTATCATTCAACAAGAGGTGGTTTTAAGTGTCCCTATTGACTATTAGACTATATATTTTTGCACTTTTATTCATTCATTAATAATTCTTTAAATAGGAATAAATTAGGTTTGTTGAATTTAGATTTTGTTGATGTTGATCACTCTAGGGTTCCCTTTTCCATGTGATTTGGTGGATTTCTCTGCACTCTTTTTCCCTTGCTTAGGTTTTATCCCACTGTGTTTTCCTAAGATAAGGTTTTTAATGAGGCAAATGTTGAGTAATCTTGAGTATTCTGCTTGGGCTTTGGTCTAGTCCCCCAGGTGTTTATGTATCTTTTTCTCACAAATGAAATAAAGTACAAGTTTCCTCTACCAGTAAATTATCAAGTCAAACAATTAATGTGTCCTCTGGAACAAAGTCTCTGATCACATATGTCCAAGCAAGTCAAGCAGTGGCTATGGAATTACTTGTGCTTAAAAGACAATAATAAGATCTCGTAGTCTTACTCAAAATCTCACATCTTCTGATTGCATATTTCTCATGTTCAGCACCTTAGATCACCTGTACAAGCTTCAAGATCAATCTAAGAGAATCAACAAGACAAGAAAAATGAATTCTCTCAATCATGTGAAAGTACAACACAACCTGTAATAGAACTACAAATGTACAATTATTTCAAACTGCTACTTGTACAACTACAACGATGCCAACGTCTATATTCTCAAAGAACATCTCTATAAGACTATACCAATAAATTCAATTGAAAAGAGAATGTTCAATGATAAAGCTCAATTGAAAATCCTCTCTCTCGAAAGAGTTTTCATATATTTGAATTGATATATGATTTGAGTTCTAAGATCATCTCTATTTGAGTTAAACTCGTAACTTGACTTTGTATCATGTTCAGATACAAACACGCATCTAATCTAGCCTACTAGTGACCACAAACATTATTGTTAAAATGTAATCCGAAGAGATAAAAAAAAAAAAAATTGGTTCCTCAAGGCATATTTCAAATGTTATGGAGATGACTAAATGAATTCTAGTGTGTAGCCTAGAGAGGTAGAGGAAAAAACACTCATGATGTTTTAAGAGGCAAATTGAAGAATACTTGGTTTATGCCCATCAAAATAAGAAAGCAAACTCTCTTTGCAAAGAAAGGACTATAGATAACATGTGTTATCAAATAGTATTAAAATATATGTGTCCTTATCCATTTCCTTCTGTTTTTAATTATAGTTAGTTCTTATGTATTTTCTTCAATTAATTATCTTAATAAAATGTTTTAATTAAATAAAAGAAAAAAACTTTTTGATAAAGGACTTAAAAATAAAAATAGATGGTAAACACAATTTAAACTCATTTTTCTTGTGTTTTCCCGTACATTAATGATAGTTTATAAAGTAACTCATAATTTTGTCTTCCCCTACATAATTAACTACATTGCTTAAGTAGGGTGAAATTGACAAAGAGACTTATTGTTTGGAACTAATGTAATCTATAACTTTTTTCCTAGACTATAACTTTTCCCACCCTACATGTTTCTCGCGCGCCCTATTTTTTATCTTCCAAAAATACCCTTGGTCCGGATTATACAATCCGAACTTCTTTTGGATTATATAATCCGAATTTTTATGAGCCTAATTTTGTAGCTTGGAGCACTCTGAAGGATCTTGATGCTAAAATGCAATGGATGAGTTCGGATTATAAAACCCGGAAAGGTTTTAGACAGTTTAGGATTATATAATCCGAAATGTGTCAAACACCCATAAAAGTCAACATTTAGGGTGAAAAAGGAGGTTTCCAGATTATATAATCTGGAATGTGTAAAAACATTCCGGATTATATAATCCAAATTGTATCAGCACAGAGACAGACTTGACTGTTTTAGATGAAACATGCATTTGGCGCAATATATTTCTTCTAAACGACATAACCATGCAAATACTACAATTTTGAATATAAAAAATTTCAAATTAAAAATATTTTTTTAATAAAATCAAATACTACAATTTTGAATATAACAAATACACAATTTTTTTTTTTTTTGAAAAAAAAAAAACTTATTTCATCCTTCTCAAATAGTCATATTTTAAGCATGTAAGTATTTTGAGTTTTTTAGTTTAGAAGGAGAATCATTTAAAATTCTCAAGATCTCTCAAAAAAAAAAAATCTTAAAAGTATCATTTCGACCACTATTATAAAGATGGTGGTACTTTTATGTGAGTGAAATACACTGTTCGTTAAGTATCGTGAATATTTTCGTCGCTATATGTAGCATTATTGTTATCTTTATTAAAGTGATGGTCGACCATAATGTTTATGGTTTGCGAAGCACATGATTAAAAAGTGAAAAAGAGAAAGGTGCAGACTGTACATTGTCAAAAGAAATTCAGTTGAGTGGAGTGTACAAAAGAAAGCAACGACTGTTTGTTAAATTCACAGTTGGCTTCTCTAAAGCATAGATTGTTTCTATCGATCAGTCTTCTGTTTGCAATTGGAGAAAGAAAGATTCATTGTTGTCAGGGCCGTTCCAACGAATTTGGAGGCTCGGTGCCGGAAGTAAAATGAGGCTCATTCATACAATGTGTTTTGGAAAGGGGAAAACGCAAATTTTTTTTTGAAACTGCATATATTTCAAGTGCCAAGCACCAGGAGTGCACTAAATGGCAAACTGTTACAACAGATAAAATAAGGTGCCCAGCCTACTATACCAAAGCAAACAGCGGCAAAGGACATAGCAGAAAAAAAAAGGCCAGCAACAGGAAAGAAACCAAAAAGCCATACACCAAAAGAAAAATAAACAAAATCCCTCCCAAAATACCGAAACAGCAACAGCAAAGCATGCTACAACAGCATAGGAACTGGTATGTTAGTGGGGGTACTAGGCTGTAAATATTTTTTGGAGGCCCATACCTTGGGGAGGCCTGGTGCTATAGCGCTGCTTGCACCCCCAGGGTCCGGCCCTGATTGTTGTATTTCAAGCAATTGGCTAAACGTTTCCAAAACCAGAGGTAATAATCAAGCAATCATTAACTCATGAAGTAGTTGCATTCCATTTCGATCACTTTTTCAACTTTTGTGTTCTTGTAGAGCATGGATTCTGATTCAACTACTACTAATTGTTGAATTGAGAAAGGGAAAGATTATTTGTGTACCAGCAGCGAGGTAATCATTCAATCATATTTTATAAAAATTAATTTTTCGTAAAACGAAATTAAACATGTTTCTAATTCCTATAAAATTGCGAACTTTTTTATTTAATCTCTACATAATTTTAATAGCAACTTTAGTCCTTATAAAAATGGTACTTAGCAAAATTAATCCCTAGCGTCAAATGGTAGCTGGCTAGGTCGACGAAATCAGGGCTAGATCAATAAATGCATGAACATACGGGTTTGTTCAGATTATTTTCGTCTTTTTCTTCATTCAAAATAATGTCAAGCCACTTCAGACAATCTTCGCTGCGATTTTGGCCGATTCAACAACATCAATTTCGAGCCACTTCACAACAAGTTTCTACCTTTAGTGTAAATTGGCAGGGGACTCACATGAGAACACTTTGTTACTGTGAGAAACGATGACAATCAATAATATCCGTTAAATTCAAATCTATGGCTGAGATTAACATATATCATTGTAGTCAAGCCACACGATAGTAACCACTTTTGTCTCCTTCTTGACATTTATTTGTTGGCCTGCAATTCTTTTTTATACATTAAACTGCAGCTTAATTTGATCATGGAAGAGAGATTGGCCCATAATTAAAAGAAAATTGTCCCTCAATTGAGTAAGCACATCAGGATCGAAAAACATTAATTTCTAAACAAATGGTAAATGCCTAAACCAGTTCAACAACTAACTAGCATTAATTGTTATCCTTTATTCTATCACTAAGAACATTTCCAATAGATATATACACTGTATACTCTAAACGTAACGTTTTGACACCTTGGAGCATTTAAAAGGCAGCGTTTTGATCCAAGTCAACAATTTAAAGGCTACATCAGCATCAGATAATTATTAACTGACAGCAAGAGTAGCGGTGAAATAGTTTATCAACTAAAGGGACCTATTTAAAACTTTTGAAACTTAAAGGACTTGCTTGGGAATTCCGTCAAACTAAAATGATCTATTTGAAACTTTTGAAACTTATAGGATTAACTTGAGAATTCTGTCAAACTAAAAGGATTAAACGTGGTATTTGGCTTATTTCTCCTCATTAGAAGAACCATGGTGTGAAAATGTGGGTAGTAAAGAAATGATTGAAGTAATTTAAATAAATTCCCATATCATCAAATTAAAAGTCGAGTACAAATAAAAAAAATCATTAAATGTGAGTTTCATTAAAGTTTCTTAATTTTTCTATTATTGGAGCAACATATGCTAGAGTCATAAGTGTGAAGTATTGTTGGAGCAACTTCATAGTGGTTATGGAACCAACTATGAATTCCTTACAAATTTACCATTGAAGATGCTCTAAATTTGTGTCGGTACGCGGTACACGACATGGGTAGGATACAGTATGTATGGGGGAATAGAGCTTCGCTACGTGCCGGTTAGTACTAATATTATCTAATTAAGTATAGTAAGCTAGCTATCTTAATATTGCAAAAAAGTAGAAGAATTATAGTAGTTTGTTGCAACAAACTAGTGCCCACTTTTCAAAATATTTTTTTAAATTAACTTTTTTTTCTTTTTTATCAGTTTTATTTTGCAAGAGATCGTTCTCTTTCTACAAACTTCAAAGGATTTTCCAGCAAACTTTATTAGCTACAGCAGAGGTTTTTCTGTCTCTTTCATCTTCTACTCAATCTCTTTCTTCATCATTCATCGATGATCAGCCACTTGTTTTGATTCCTTTGGTTCGTTAGTTTCCATGAATTGCTGGAGAATGTGTGCAAACCAATTGACAAAAGTACCACAAATTGGTACACAAATATTAATTTGCGGTTCGCAGCATATTTAAAAAGAATTATACGACTTATGGTTCTAATAAACAACACAATAAACTATAAAAACAAACAGGTATTTATAACTATATATATTATCATATACGATATAGAACCAATCGTTCAAATTAGCAAACTAACATTTTTTTTTGAATAATTTGTAGCAAACTAACATATATAATTAAAATAACGAAGGAAACATATTCTGATAGGGGAACAATCTTGCGGATGATATAAGAACAGAATGACAGAGATGATGTCGTGTCTGAGAATATCATCCTTGTGATTGAGATTGAGAAGGATGGAAAGACATGAGAATGAAAACAAAGCAAATAAAGACAAAAACATGAAGGACCGTTTAATATGGATCTGGTTCAACCGATAAATTTTACTCCCTCCGTCCCGATAAATTTTAATAAAGTATTATTTTAATAAAAGGTAGTAATAGTCCACTTTTTAACAATTTTTAAAATGTTAAAAGATTCATATTAGACCTATTCTAAACATGAAGCCAAATAAGAAAATAGATATGGTGCAAACCTGAGGATATATACGGTATGGGTGAAGGAAGATAACATGGGTTAAATATATTTTTAGTTTTATAAAATATTGAGTTTTTAATTTTTGCCCCTAAAAAAAAATATTCATTTTTAATCCCTATTTGCATTTTATAAGGACACTTTTGAGAACTAAAATGTCCATTTTTTATAAATTAAACACGGGAATTAAACACTACATCCCTTTTTAAATACACGACTTTTATGATAAAAACACCAAAATTAAGAAAATTGATTGTTGTATTGATTTTTTTTTTTACAATTAGTATTTATTGTTTTTTACAATTATTATTGTTTTACAAATTTATCTGTTAAGAGAGAGAATTGCTTAATGTTTTCATTGAACATTTTTACATATTGTAGAAAAATATGTAACATAAATAGGAGAATATTGGCAGTTAAATTATTAATACATTTTAAAATTTGAAAAATAAAAAAGTCTTATAATTAAGAATGGATATAGTAATGTCTATTTAAATATATGTTTTGTATTTCTAACTTTAATGTGTTGAACTTGATTTAGATGGAGGGTTGCCTGACGGATATTAGGAAGACACTTGTGGATAAATTGTTAGACAAGGCAATAGAAAAATCACGCTATTTATTTTGCTTCACGTGCATTGTCAAGGAGTTCGATGAAGAAAAGGTTAAGTTGGAAGCAGAAAGGGCAACTATGACACAACGTTTTGACGTGGCAACCTGAAAAAATAAAGATGTTCAATTTAATGCTCAACTTTGGCAAGAACAGGTTGATAAGCTCATTCAAGAAGACATAAAGAAAAAACAGAGTTGTTTTTTTGGATTTTGCCCTGATTGTATTTGGAGATATAAAAGGGGAAAGGAGTTGGCAACCAAGATAAAGGAGATGAAAAATTTAAGGGAAGAAAAATTTGAAAACGTTGAAGTCACTCGGTGTCTTCCCGGTGTTGAGCGACATTCTTCTCAGTATTACATTTCATTTAAAAGCAGAGAGTTGAAGTACAAAGAGATTTTGGATGCGCTAAAAGATGATAGTAGCTATATAGTTGGATTGCATGGAATGGGGGGTACTGGTAAAACTACATTGGCAAAAGAAGTAGGTAAACAACTTAAGACATTGGAGTTTTTCAAATATGTTATCGATACGACAGTGTCATTTAATCTTGAGATAAAAAAGATTCAAAATGATATTGCCGGATCCTTAGGATTGGAATGGGGAGACATAAATGAATCAGATCGACCAAATGAATCAGATCGACCTAAAAGGTTGTGGAGCAGATTAACCAATGGTGATAAAATTCTTGTGATATTGGATGATGTCTGGGAAAATCTCAATTTTGATGACATAGGGCTTCCAAATAGCGATAATCACAATGGATGCAAAGTTCTTGTAACCACACGCAATCTAGGGGTATTAAAAAATATGGCATGTGGAAAGACAATTAAACTAGAGCTCTTAACTGAAGAAGACGCATGGATCATGTTCAAAAAGCATGCTGATCTAAGCAACATTTCATCCAAAAGTATTCTTGATAAGGGACGCAAAATTGCAATTGAGTGCAAAAGATTACCAGTTGCAATTGCTACTATCGCCAGCAGTTTGAAGGGCCTGAATAGTCGTGAAGAGTGGGATGATGCCTTGAATTGCTTACAAAATCCTTTGTCCATGGATGAGGTTAATGATGATTTGTTTGACATTTATAAATGTTTGAAGTTCAGCTATGATTATCTGAAGGATGAAAAAGCAAAGGGATTGTTCCTCTTATGTTCTGCATTCCCTGAAGATGAAGAGATTTCTGTTGAATTTCTAACTAGGCTTGGTATAGGAGTCAACCTTTTTGGGGAAGGTTATAAGAAATACAGTGATGCTCGAACTCAAGTAAGTGCAGCAAAAAATAAACTCCTACGTTCATGTCTACTGTTGGAGACAGAGAAAGGAGATGTGAAGATGCATGACTTGGTTCGGGAAGTAGCCCAATGGATAGTGAAGGAAGAGATTCTAGCAGTAAATTTATTAGAAAAAAATCAAAAGTCATTGGTTGAAAAGAGTAAGAATATCAAAAATTTGTACTTCCATGGAAAACTAAGTGAATTATTTTCCTCAAAAAGTCATTGGTCTGATGGCTCTAAGCTTGAGATTCTAATTGCAGAAGAGTGTGAGTTCCAGGATGTCCCCACTTCATTCCTTGAAAATATGGCAGGGCTTCGAGTTTTGATTTTCTCAAATTCATATTCTACGACACATTCATCATTAGCAAAATCAATTAAGTTAATGATCAATATTCGTTCTCTATCAGTTGAAAAAGTCATTTTGGGCGACATCTCTGTTTTGGGAAGCCTGCAAAGTCTTGAGACTCTTGAATTGCATTCTTGTGAAATTGATGAATTTTCCTGTGAAATTGAAAAGTTGAAGAAACTTAGATTGTTGTGCTTGAAAGAATGTCAAATTAAAAGCAATAATCCATTTGAAGTTATCCAGAATTGCACATCACTTGAAGAATTGTACTTCTTGAAGAGTTTCAATAAGTTTTGTCAAGAAATAACCTTACCTAGATTGGAAAGGTTGGAAAGGTATGTTCTCAGTGATTTTTATAGATATTGGGATGCTTCACAATTAAAAGTTGTGGCTTTACGAGAAGATTATTTTTCAAAAGCAACATATAAGGATTTGATACAAACCTCATATTGTCTTCATCTGTTTAGAATTGAGGGATATAAAAATCTCATGCCAGAGATGGTTCCTATAGATGGTATGAATGATCTAATTGAGCTTCATTTGGAAGGTAGTTCACAACTACAGTGCCTTGTAGACACTAAACATAATTCTCAAGTACCAATTGTTTTCTCAAACTTGGCTGTACTAGAGCTTGAGAGAATGGAAGCTTTGGAAGAATTATGCAATGGTCCCATCTCCTCTGACTCAATGAACAATTTAAAAAAGCTGTATATCAACGAGTGTGAAAATTTGCAAAGCTTGTTTAAATGCAGCCCAAATCTCAGCAATCTAAAGACCGTGACACTGATATCATGCTCAAGATTGGTTTCAGTTTTTAAATTGTCAACTTCTCAAGTACCAATTTTTTTCTCTAAGTTGGTTGTACTAAAGCTTGAGAAAATGGAAGCTTTGGAAGAATTATGCAATGGTCCCATCTCCTTTGACTCTATGAACAATTTAGAGAAGCTATCTATCAAGGAGTGTAAACATTTGCGAAGCTTGTTTAAATGCAGCCTAAATCTCAGTAATCTAAAGAGAATGAAACTAGAAAAATGCTCAAGATTGGTTTCTGTTTTTGAACTGTCCACTTCTCAAAGCTTGCCGCTGTTGGAGGAATTGAAAATAATTGATTGTGAGAAATTGGAAAACATAATCACATTTGAAAGCAGAGTATTTGAAGAATCAGCCGATGGTTACTCATTGTTTCCAAAGCTGAAAGTTCTACATATTGAGGAATGTCCCCAGTTACAATTTATACTTCCAATCCTCTCTGCTCAAGACCTTCTTTTATTAGAAGTTATCAAAATAAAATGTTGTCACAAGCTGAAATACATATTTGGCCAACACCAAGATGTCAAACTCACATCACTAAAAAAGGTGGTGATTGATGATTTGCCAAATTTCATCGACATATATCCAACCAATGCTTCATCCGTTTCCAAAGATGGTTGTAAGCCACAAACACAACAGGGCCCAATCAAAGGCAATACATTTTCTCTGTGTTGTTATAGATACAAACTGAAGAGTACGAAAACACCATTGGATTCTGAGGATCAACCGCAAGACTGCTCAATCTCAATGGTAACCCTTTCAATTTTTTTTCAATTTATCTTTTGATAGATAGCTTGTATAGCTTGATAGAAAATAAAAAGGATCTAAAATATAGAAAACAAGTGCATATTACAATAAATATCTATAAATAATGATTAATTAACTAATATAAAATTATAATTATAATATATATAATGTGCGTGCATGGGTCGAGTTGGGGATTAAAGTTCTCGTACCCGCGTCCATACTCGTTCTAATTTGCGGGTAATTACTCAAACCCAAACCCAAACCCAAACTCAAGAATGCGGGTATTTACCCCGCCCATGAAAGATATTTTTTGCGGGTACCCATTGGGTTTGAACAAAATATTTCATAAATTTCCCTCACATAAAAGTATTTAAATTTTCTCAAAACATTACATTACCTCAAAACATTCCTTTATTCAAACACATTCTAAGAATCAAGATTTAAACTAGTTTTTGTGTAATTTTTGTGTTCAGTTGCTTTTCAATCTTGTATCTAAAGTTAAGGTAAATTGTTGCTCTGAATTTTTTTTTTCTTCTACTTTTTATTAAATCCACAGTCAAATTAAGTTCTTTTGTTTGTGAGTTGTGAGCTCAGTGGTAAAAGTATCATTATTACTAACAAATTCAGAAGGAAGGCCATAGTTACTGATACTACCATCAAACTTTCTCAGGAATCTAGTGTAATATAGTACCATCTCATTGCGCATATGAAAGTGTTGTGAATTCGATTATAAGTGCTTCCATGCACCACGCATGCCAGCTTGCCCATGCGCCTCGGGCAAGGACCCGTGCGCCTAGCGCAAGCAATCTGTAGTACTGGGCGCCTAGCACAAGCCACATCAGTACAGAGGGCTCCTGGCGCAAGCCACAGCCCTGAAATGTGTGAAAAACACCCAGAAACAAAGCTTTTTGATCCCCTTTCACATGTCTGGTTCCACGGACAACAATAAACCACTTTTCCAGCATCCATACATGAGATTTGAAGGCATAAACACAACATAACACTAAAAAGAAATTTTAAAGAAAATACAATTTAATTAACCTACTACTTGAAAATATAATACAACTAATTTAAATTTTCATGCTTTGCATTTAGCTGGAGGGTTCTACATCAGAAATAACTGCAGCAGCAACCGTGTCCACCTTTACAGAAACAAAGAATAAGCCACCTGCTCAAGAAGTTGTTCTTAAACAAAAGGCATTTCCAGATAAACAGCATTTTACATTTAAGCAGGGTATCCAGATAAATGTTGAAGAAGGAAGTACCTCAGATAATGCCAATACATTAACATCGTCAACTCTGTTAGATGTAGCAGGTTCATCATCAGGCCAGTTAGTTACTTCTGAGTGTAAAACATCTTCACAGGTGAGTTTATCGTATGTAACCAACTTTACAACAAGTAGTTTTGTCATGGTTTTTATTCATTATTCCTTGCGATTGGATTTCTAAGAATCAAGTTTTAAACTAATTTTGGTATAATTCTTGTGGTTTAGTCAACTGCTTCATCCATTTCCAAAGATGGTTCTAAGCCGCAAACACAACAGGGCCCAATCAAAGGCAATACATTTTCTCTGTGTTGTTATAGAAACAAACTCAAGAGTACGAAAACACCACTGGATTCCGAGGATCAACCGCAAGACTGCTCAATCTCAATGGTAACCCTTTCAATCTTTTTTTCAATTTATCTTTTGATAGATAGCTTGTATAGCTTGATAGATTACTTACTATTAATACAGTAGCAAATCATGCACAAATTTCCACCAAATAAACATGAAATTGTAATATGACAAATTCTTATTTACCCCATCAATAAAAGATTGGTAGAGTTACTCAAGTTTACACCAATCAAAATCAATGTAGACACAAATGAATGATTTTGATTAGTGTCAACTCAACATGCTCAATCCACTTTTGTTGATAGATAAGTAGTTATGATCTTATAATACAGAGCAGTACAATTAATCATAGATAATTTAAGCCAATCATTAATTAGGAGTGACATAAGAAGGAAAATACTTAATTGGGCACAAGGGTTTGAACACATATACATAATTGAAAAAATACAGAGAGAAAAAATAATTAAATAATTATTTCTTTTTTAAATATTAAATGAAATATATTTTTGTGTGTGGGTGCCTAAGTGATGTGTTTAAAAGCTTGTGCCCAAACATGTCTTTCTCACATAAGAAAAAAGTCATTTATGTTCGCATTTAATTTCTTTAACTTTTGTGCACACTAGAGGAATGTTTGGATTAATTTTGAGTTACTTTTCATTGGGATTATATAATTACATTGCAGGAATCAAATTCATATTGCCTTGAAGAGATTAAAATCTCTAATGTTCCGAAGATGAAATCTGTATTTATCGTATCTAGTGCTTTAAGAATGTTGGAAACTTTAACAATTGTGGACTGTGAAGAATTGAAGCAAATAATAATAGACACTGGAGATCATAACAGTACCAGTGGCAATAATTTTGGCAATGTCTTCCCAAAATTGAAAAGGCTACACGTTGAAAAATGCAAGCGATTGGAATACATATTTGGACACTACAATCATGATCATCATAACCAGACTGAAATGGCAAACCAGTTAGCTAGTGGTGATTTCATCAAGGTACCCCTCTTTCCACATATCTTCGTTGTTTGTGACATTAATTACAATTTCAATCTTAGTCGGAGAATGCCGTTTCCCCTGAAAATTACATAGCAATTGTTTTTTTTATAACATTATGCATTTTCTTATACTATTATATAGTACGTATTATGTAGCCTATAAAGTATTTATAAACTAGACACAGACTCGCGCGTTGCGCGGTCACAAATTTATTTTAAGTTGTTTTATTTTACATTGTTTTATGGTAAGTTGCTCGATAGCCACTCGTCGCCTTCTTTAGAAGGTTATCCAATTTCTTGCTAAAGAACGCGACAGATGGCTATCCTGCATTAGCACTGACATCTTAATAATTTAGAATGCTATCAATTCGATTGATACACATGATGGGAACACGGAAAATTGATAAGATGTCAATTTTTTTTTTTAGCAAGATAAGATGTCAACATATCAAATTGGCGGCTGAATTAATAAATATAATAGATTACAACTGAATGTGTTGTGGTTAATTGCCAATATTTTTTTTCTTCAGAAATGATATAATGACATCTGAAGTTGTCATACAACCGTATTTGTATACGGTCCATCCGCCTTTTTCCATTTTTTTTTATAATTATTTATGTGCTTCAATTTGCGTGTCAGTCTTAACTTTGAGAGATTTAAGCTAGTGCATACCAACAACCTTTTTAAGATGTCAAAATATCACTAACTCTTTTTTTTAGGGCTTAATTGCCCATATAAATGATGGCCCAAGAATAATTACCGTTTACATGCATTTCATAAAATGAAAGGGTATTATGCCTTAATCTCCAGGAGTTTAAGAATATATTATAAAATGTGATCTTATTTAACTTTAGTAATGTTATTACCATACCGCTAATATATTTTGTGCACGGGCAAATAGGAATTGAGTGGCAATGAAGAAAACGGACAGCAAATGAACTTAAGTTTGGAATCCATTAAGTTGGTTAATCTGCCTATGATGAGGTGTCTTTTTGTGGGTCTCAAATATTCATTTGTCCTCAATAACCTTACAGAGATGACAATCATTCGATGTGAACAATTGGAAATTGTTTTCTCCACATCTGTTTTAAGATGCCTACCACAATTGGTTACTCTAGAAGTAGAAGAATGCAAAGAGTTAAAGCATATCATTGAAGATGATTTGGAGGATAAAATTTCTCAGTCTTCAAACACATTCTTCCCAAAGCTAGAAACACTGACTGTAATAAAATGTGACAAGTTGAAATATATCTTTCCAGTCTCAATTTGTAAAGAGTTTCCTAAGCTAAAGGTTATGTTGATAAGAGAAGCAAATGAGCTAGAGGAAATATTCAAAAGTGATAAAAAAGATGAGATTGAAGAAATATCCAAAAGTGAAGTTCAGATTCCAAATCTAAAAGTTGTAGGATTTGCCAACCTACCAAGCCTCTGCCATGCCCAGGAAGTTCATTTTCAGGCAGTAAAATATCGTTTTGTACATAGTTGTCAAAAACTCTCTCTAACTTCATGCAATATTGAAGGTGACGTTTATAGTTGGGATTTCTTTGAAGGTACACACTTGACCAAATATTTTTCATAACCATTACATGTTCGTTGTGAATATTACATATCATCCAGCAATAACAAATTTCTTCTTATTTCTTGTGATTCATGAATTTGTGTGTTTTACAAATGCACACTGCTACAAAGTCCGTTAGAATATAATGACATGAATATATAGTCACTTTCTATATGAATATATATCCTTTCTCAAAGATTTCAAAAATTATATGTGATTTTAATTGCTTCTGAAATATACGCATTTCTCTTGTAATCTAAAACATATATATTATGATGCTGTCAATGATGTAGTATAGTTATTTGTTTTATCTTTAATATACACATTTCTATGTCTTTTTTAATATTTAAAAATTAACTAGTTGGTTTAAAGAATATAAACAATTGAAGCATTTAAACAAGAATGGTTCTTGAATAAGTATTTGTAATATGTAAGAACTCATGGAAGCTTAACAATACATATACTAATAGAAGCTTAACGATAGACAGATAAACAACTGAACATCTAGTCAACAGTTTAATTTTTTATTATGCTTATGTGTTACAATCTAATGATGTTATTCTATAATATTTTATATAGATTATTATTATTATTTGCTTTCTCAATTTGACAAAATACAAAAAGAGTGCTACAAAGCAGCATCAGAACACAAGCTGACTTCTCCACAGGTGAATACAATAACCATATAAAAATGTCTTTCAATTAAACATGCTACTTTTTCTGCAAATAAAATTAGCATATTATTACCAACAAATTCAGAAGTAATTTGTAGACCATGTCAAATTCTCATGGAAATTCCTCTCCAAATAATTACTTATTCATCTCCATAGTTAGTAATGGATGCAATTTATAGCTCAAGATCACTAATGCATTTATTCTTATTACAGGAGTTAATGAATGAACAATTAATGGATCAACATCCACTTGGAGAAACTGATACTAGCAACAAACCTTCTCAGGAATATAATGTAATATAGTTCCATCTCATTGTGCATATGAATTAAGTGTTGTGATTTCAAAAGATGCCGAAAAACTGCTTCCATGCACCTAGTGCATAACTGCTGGCTAGGCCATGAGCCTCACGCAAGGCCTCGTGCCACCTTGGCCCCAGATCATATGCCTAGTTCAAGGCCACATCAGTACAGGGGGCGCCGCCTGGCTCAAAGCCCCCAGCACAAGCCACGTCCCCAAATGTGTGAAAAACACCCAGAAACAACCTTTTTGATCCCTTTTCACATGTTTGTTTTCCATCATTTATATTTCATACATGAAATTTTAAGGAATAAACACAACATAAAGCTAAAAAGAAATATTAAAGAAAATAAACTTTACTTAACCTATTACTTGAAAATATAATGCTACTAATTTACATTTTCATGCTATATATGCAATTAGTTGGAGGGTTCTACATCAGAAATAACAGCAGCAGCAACTGTGTCCACCATTACAGAAACAAAGAATAAGCTACCTACACAAGAAGTTGTTCCTAAACAAAAGGCATTTCCATTTCTGATTGTATTCTTTTTGACACTTAAATTGAATTAAACTACAATCGTTAAACATCATTTTACATTTAAGCAGGGTATCCAGATAAACGTTGAAGAAGGAAGTACCTCAGCTAATGCCAAGACAATAACATCGTCAACTCAGTTAGATGTAGCAGGTTCATCACCAGGCCCGTTAGTTACTTCTGAGTGTAAAACATCTTCACAGGTGAGTTTGTAACTAACTTTTCAACAAGTAGTGTATGTCATATTTTATATTCATTATTTTCCATACGATTAATTGGATTCCTAAGAATCAAGTTTTAAACTAATTTTGGTATAATTTTTGTGTGTTTAGTCTACTGCTTTTAAATCTGGTATCTAAAGTTAAGGCAAATTGTTGCTCTATAATTGTTGCACTGAAAAAGTTGTTTCAGAGTGTAATTGAGATAATGAAAAAGTAAGTATAAATATACTTGTTTAGTTTGTTACACTTTTTAAATGATAAATGAAAAATAAAAATAAACATATATATATATATATATATATATATATATATATATATATATAGGGTTATGATAGAAGACACCTTTTGTGAATGTGTCTTTTATCAAGTTACTCTATGAGCATTTGCGAAAAGACACCAACTTACTTTTATGAAGGTGTCTTTTAGCAAAGTTATAACTAAAAAGTGAAAATCACACCTTAAGGTGTGACTTGATAAAAGACACCACCAAACGGTGGCTTGTAACATAACCCATATATATATATATATATATATATATATATATATATATATATATATATATATATATATATATATATATATCCGTTGACACCAGGTGTAAGTCTAAAGACTTACACCAAATATAAGCCATTAGATCTATTTAATCACACGGTCAACAATAAATATGAAGCAATACAAAAAAACACTCATGTACCAAATCGGCTTCCCACTCTCCACAATCCCGTAGACTTGATCAGTTATTTTCTTCCTTCTCACCGTTTCTTTTTAATGGAGTTCACTTTCTTGCGACACTATGATCAAATATTATATCATTGACAAAGATGTAAATCAAAACCAATTCAAATTTCAATTGAGGGACATTGCTTTTTTCATTGTTTATACTTTTAATATTTGATTTGATAACCTTAAAAACTCAATTGCAGTTTTGTGCTCACATAAGCACCATCGAAATTGTGCAGGCTTTTAAACTTTGACGCCGAAATTCATCACAAAACATTCAATATTTGGCTTTTAAATTTTTGACCTAATTATAAAAACATAATTGAAAGAGGGTTTAGTCCTTGTATTGGGCTACGATGGTGATTAATTCAAAGAATCGGTGCTTGTTAATAGTTGCTTCGATGACTTTGATTTATCATGAGGAAAAGCAAAGATCAGGTGTCTCTCAATTTTTCTTTTTCGAGGATGGAATGATATCATCCCTTAGATCTATTTAATCTAATGGCTTATATTTGGTGTAAGTCTTTAGACTTACACCTGGTGTCAACGGATCATGTCTCATATATATATATATATACCGTTGACACCAGGTGTAAGTTATTAGACTTACACCAAATCTCAATCATTAAAATTAATTAATCTTACGGTCATGATAAAAAATTGGATATTGGCACACAATAAACCCCTTCCCCTTCCTCAGCCTAACTTCTTCTCAAACGGTGAAAGTTGCGACTCTCTTCTTTAATCGTACATCAAATTTATCTGTCAATAAACAATTATGAGATTGAATCAAATTTTGTGTTGAATCAAATTTTGTGTTGAGCAAGGAAGATGGTGACAAACATTCTCTGTCAAAACGACATACGGCGATGTCTTGATTGCTGATGACGGTGTCTCACGTTGGCCATCACAAACCTCTTCTTCTACCCCCTTTTCCCTATTAATCGTATTTTTTATTTCTTCACAAAAGCCAATTAACCATGATTTCCAAATTTTTTTATCTACCAATTCCATGACAAATGTTAAAAGTCAAAGCATCATCATCAATTTTTTAGAAAAGCAAAAGGAGGACGGAGGGCAGAAATTACAACGTGAGAGTTGCTGAGATCTCATGTGATGCTTTTAGTGAATACTTTTAGCAAATAAATATAAACCTTTAGATCAAATTAAATCAACAGATATTATTTGGTGTAAGTCTAATGACTTACACCTGGTGTCAACGGATCCTGACTCATATATATATATATATATATATATATATATATGTGGGAGTGTTTTAGCAAGCTACACCTTAAGGTGTATTTAACTACTTTTTATTTATAACTTGCTAAAACACACCTTCTAAAAAATAAGTGGGTGTATCCTAGCAAATACCTATTGGAGTTGCTAACATACACCCACTTATTTTTTAGAAGGTGTGTTTTAGCAACATTCACCTTAAGGTGTATTTAACAACTTTTTAGTTATATTAAAAAATAAGTGGGTGTATCCTAGCAAATACCTATTGGAGTTGCTAACATACACCCACTTATTTTTTAGAAGGTGTGTTTTAGCAACATTCACCTTAAGGTGTATTTAACAACTTTTTAGTTATATCTTTGCTAAAACACACCTTAATAAAAACTAGTGGGTGTATCCTCGCAAACCCCATATATATATATATATATATATATATATATATATATATATATATATATATATATATATATATATATTCATATCGCGGTATTTAAATTTAGAGTAAATTACACTTCCCTCACCTAAGAGAAACTTGAATTACACTCCCCATCCCCTCTTATGTTAAAATATACACTCCCCTCTCTTGAAAAGTAAAATTTATAATCCTCTCCCCTATAAGATGCTTGAATTACAACCCTCTCTTAATAATCCATAATTAAATTGCATTACTCTTTAATCTATTTTAACATAAATAAATATTTTTATGATATTTACTAATTTTGAACTATCATTTATGAAAAATAAACTCATTTCTTTATAATTTAAATATTAATGATATTTAAATTTAAACATTTTCCTATTAATTTATAATTTGAAGTATAAAATTAACTTTTAAATAACCATACTTTACTATCTTTAGTAGTTTTTCAAATATTTTAATTTTATTTTAGATTGTTTCAAATTTTATAATTGGGTTTAAAACTATATGACAATGAAATTGTGAATAACAAATAGCAAAATTATTTTAACATAAGAGGGGAGAGGAATGCAATTCAAGCATCTCTTAGGGGAGGGGAGTGGAATAATTTCTAATATGTTTCAAATAAGAGGGGATGAAGTGTATATTTTATCATAAGAGGGGAGGGGAGTGTAATTTAAGCATCTTTAAGGAGAGGGAAGGGTAATTTACTCTTAAATTTATTCTTATCTATTTGTTACATGTGTTATTTGTATTGAAAATTGAGGGCATTTTTGGAAAGAGAAAAAGCCAGCCCAAAATAGCTGAATGATGTTATTTTCTTTATATATAGTATAGATATGATTGATTTCCTAAATGTGTGTTTTTATGAGGTAACCGAGAAACTTTAAAGAATTTATAAAGGGGAATTAGTCACTTTAGTCCCTGAATGGGAGAGGATTCGTCACTTTAGTCCCTGAATGAAGAGAAATTGCAAAACAGTCCCTGCATGGTCAATTTCAGGGACTAAAGTGACTAACGGATTCTACATTCAGGGACTAAATTGACTAACGAAGTTTGCATTCAGGGACTAAATTGACTAACAAAGTCTGCATTCAGGGACTATTTTGCAATTTATCTGCATTCAGGGACTAAAGTGACGAATCCCTTCCGATTCAGGGACTAAAGTGACTAATTCCCCAATTTATAAATAATTCTAGGCAATTCAAATGATTCAATTAAATTTGCATTCATTTCTAAATATTCTTGTTTGGATGAAATAATAAACAATTTCATTCTTATCATTTTCGGGCAACTTTTATAAATTTTATTTTTTGGGGCAAAATAAGAAAATTGAAATTAGGGGTCAATTTTCAAATTTCAAAAAATTTGAGAGGTCAATTTATAATTTTGAACGGTAAATGTGTAATTTCCAAAAAAACTAGGGGTCAATTTGCAGATTTTTGAAAATTTATTGGGGTAAATCTGAAAACTTTGGAAAATTGAGGACCAAAATGCAAATTTTAAAACATTATAAGAATGGAGAAATTTGAAATTCTTAACTTTTAGGTCATTTGAGGCATCCGTACCTACGCTCGTTACCCGCATTTTAACAATAGAAAGACAATAAATAACAAAAAATATCACAACGTAATTAAAATATGATTTAAAATCTTTTAAATCAACTTATAAAATATTGCACATTGTAGTATTTAGCAAAATAAAAAGGATCTAAAATATAGAAAACAAGTGCATATTACAATAAATAATGATTAATTAACTAATTTAAGTATTATATAAAATTATAATTATAATATATATAATGTGCGTGCATGGGGCGAGTTGGGGATTAAAGTTCTTGTACCCATGTCCATACTCGTTCAAATTTGCAGGTAATTACTCAAACCCAAACTTAAGAATGCGGGTATTTGCCCGCCCATCAAAGATATTTTTTGCGGGTACCCATTGGGTTTGAACAAAATATTTCATAAATTTCCCTCACATAAAAGTATTTAAATTTTCTCAAAACATTACATTACCTCAAAACATTCATTTATTCAAACACATTCTAACTAATTTAAATTTTCATGCTTTGCATTTAGCTGGAGGGTTCTACATCAGAAATAACTGCAGCAGCAACCGTGTCCACCATTACAGAAACAAAGATTAAGCCACCTGCTCAAGAAGTTGTTCTTAAACAAAAGGCATTTCCAGATAAACAACATTTTACATTTAAGCAGGGTATCCAGATAAATGTTGAAGAAGGAAGTACCTCAGATAATGCCAACACATTAACATCGTCAACTCATTTAGATGTAGAAGGTTCATCATCAGGCCAGTTAGTTACTTCTGAGTGTAAAACATCTTCACAGGTGAGTTTATCGTATGTAACCAACTTTACAAACAAGTAGTTTTGTCATGTTTTTTATTCATTATTTTCCATGCGATTGGATTTCTAAGAATCAAGTTTTAAACTAATTTTGGTATAATTCTTGTGGTTCAGTCAACTACTTTTATATCTTGTATCTAAAGTTAAAGAAGATTGTTTAAGTTGTTGCACTGAAATTATTTGGTTTTCTATTTTTATTCAATTTATAATCAAATTAAGCTCTTGTTTTTGAGGTGTGAGCTCAGTGCCAAGATTATTACTTTGTAACCTTAAGGGACGAGGTTCAAATCCCCTGACGAGCGTTTGACAATTTAATTTGTCAATAGTGTCACTTTATTTAAATCATTGCTATTTAACGCTAGATATTTTATCCAGAGCCGTTCACTATACAAAGTTTATGAAACACACCGTTCCATTATAAGGGAAAATAAAATAAAATAAATAAATTAGTAATAATAATATAATATATATGGAACCTACTAGACACACACACGTGGGAAAAAAAAACACATTTCTCCCACTCCCTGTTCATTCTCTGCCTCGGTCACTCCCTCTATCTCAACCAAATCAACAATTACTCTTTCAAACCCCATGTAATCCAATATGCAAATATGTATTGGAACTCTTAAACTACATGCAAACTTGGTTTTCTTTCTCTTTATTCATATGGGTCGAATCTGCACTTTCTTTTCCCTACCTTAGGCTTTTCAAACAATTTATTAAGGTGATGTTAGGGAATGTATGATTCCTATTTCTTGGTGTTATGGGCTGTTGACTAAGTTCCAATACTGAAGAAGAGAGTAGAGGCTAAAGATGGGCAAAGGGACATAAGCTTGAGTAAGGAATTGAAGTTTGGTTCAAGGAATCAGATAAGCTGGGCATAAGTGGAATTTTTCTGTCACGTGTGGTTGGGTTAGGTAGATGAAGAATTGGAGCTGAACTGAAGCATGAGCTGCTGTTGTTCAGATGGCAGAATGCATAAGTTGATGCATAAGAAAAAAAAAAAAAATTGAAACTTAAGTCGTTTTATGCATGTTTTGTGATGTTGTCAATGTTTCGGCTGTCAAGAGCAGGTGTTGGGTTAAAGATTAAAGGAAGAATCAGAAGCAGAGGCTTAGGTATTAGAAGTGGCATAAGCTTAAAGCTAGGAATAAGCTGTTTTGCAGAAGTGCTTAACTGATGAATAAGCTGTTTTAGAAAGCTGACAGAAAAGTGTTTGCTGGATATTTAGATTCAAAATTAAATTCCCTTCAAATCGGATATAAATTTTGTGTGATTCGGATTAGAAATGAATTCGGAAAACCCAATTGAAGTTTCGTAAATCCTGCTGGAAATGCTCACGGGTTTTAGCATAGTTTGTGAGAAATAAGCTGTTTTGGAAAGATGAAGGCAGAAGTGACTATGGGGAATTAAGCCGAAGCGTCAAGGAGGCTTAAGAGTTGCTGGATGTTTATTGATACGACTTCGGACGCTTCACATGCTTCTTTCGGAGTGGTTAGAGAGCAAACTTAGTTGATTCATCATAACTGTGAGTTGATGACGATCATTATTACTTATTTTAATTATCGTTATTATTAATATTTTGTTGATTTTATATGTTAAAGTATTTATCAAATTGGGAAACACACCCTTTGAACATTTTGAACAATTCTCTCGTCATTGTTATATAATTTGAAAAGTCATCAAATTTAACTATACTCTATTTGCATTGCAAAAGATTTGAAATTGAGGTTTGGTTGCATATAGTATGACATGAATTTTGAGACATGGAGAAATACGATTTTTGAGATATATGTTCTTTGCAATTTTTGATATTAATATGTGCTCCATTTGGATTTGAATTCGGATTTACTTTGGATTATAAGTAGTAGATTTTCGATTGAGTTTTGATGATACGTATTTTGAAATAAGTTTCGTTATGTTGTGAAATATGGTTTTAGCATTGTGTTTTAAGAATGATGTTTTGAAAATTATGGTTATAATGACGACGACCTAGGTGCACCTAGTATGTGATTTCAATTAGGTATAGTTACCCCATTAGATGGAGCCGCCCCTATGGAAAGGCCGCCATTAGGAGGAGAGGGCTATCAATGAGAGGTAAACTCCCTAATTGAAAATGTTTTACACTTGTTTTGAGTCGAGAGAAAAGAGCTATCCGTTAGATGGAGCCGCCCCAATGGAAAGGCCACCATTAGGAGGAGAGGGCTATCAACGAGATGGAGCTAGTTCTCGATTCACCCATTTAAATTATTTTCACTAAATGGAGTTTCCTATATTTTCTTTAAAAGCTTTTATTATGATTTTCGACAATATATTTTTTAAAGGCTTTTATCATGATTTTCGATATATATATATTTTAAAAGGATTTTATTATGATTTTCGGCAATATACTTTTAAAGACTTTTGTTATGATTTTCGACGATATATTTTCTAAAGGCTTGAAATCTTATTTTCACATCTTTACAACATTGAGATTAGAACTATTCTTATTCATGATAATGATTTTCACGTACAATGATATTCATGTTGCTTCTAAATGTTAGATATGTGATGGCTTGTAGTAAGGTTATACCACAAGAATAAACTCATAGTTTAAAAGGTGTTATAAAAAAAAAAATTCCCTAATAAATTTAGTTCATCTTATTACGGTTTAGTTAAACAAGCTAAGAGTAATATATTAGTTACGTTGGTGACATTGGATTCAGAAATATTATTTGATTTTGGATTAATAGAATTTCATATGGTTATTAATTTTGTAAATTGATATGAGATTTGAGATAGTTAAATATTCGTGCTCTTGTGTGTTTCCCTTCTAGTTGGTGATGATTGTTGTCTCCTCACTAAGTCTTTATGACTTACCCCTTTTTCTTATATTTTTACAGATTCAAAGTCAATTGCGTAGAAAGCTTCTAGCAGGGTTAAAGATCTATCAGTGTCACTTTTGGTAGGCCCTCTTGGTTGGTTTCTCTTTCTATATTTATATTTCAGTGTCCATTGATGTATCTGCAGCTATTTGGAGTCTGAATGTTTTATTTGAGATGTACAATTATGTAAATATGTCATTTTGAAATTCTGGATGAGAATACAGGTTGACAAACAGGATTCATATCTTGGAAATGTTGAATTTACAGAGGAAACTCTGTCGAAATTTCAGTAAATATTTTTTTGAAAGTGAAAACCGAATTGGAATTGTTTTTATGTTAGTTTGTCAAGTTGAATCAATAGGCTTGCCGGGCTAGAATGTTCTAGTTCGTGCGCCGGTCACGATTACTGTTTTTGGGTCGTGACAAAGTTGGTATCAGAGCCCGGTTGTAGGTCCTAATAGCTGCAGACATAGAATGAAAATAGATTCTTGCTAGTAAATTGTGAACCGCGGCACCATTTACTTGCAAAATCTATTAGCATTCTATGGTAGTGTCACTTGTTGTCTAACCTTGTTATTTCTTTTGGTCTTTGATTGGTCTCACTCTGTTTGTCGTCTTGTCCTTTATTCGGTCAAATTTCTTTCATTTAGTGAGGGTGTCACCCATTACCAAGATCTCCACTAGAAGGGAAATTAATTCCTTATGGGTTTATTGCTCAACCTTAAAACCTTAGTTAAAGGGGTCGTGTTTCGGGACGTACTCGTGGTCGACGCAAATCAAATGATGGAGAATTTGCGTTCATGTCGACGAATGTGTCTTAGTTATAGGAGTAGCTAGTGTTGAAGTGTAAATAAGAATGTGAAGATTGCTATAGGTATTATGACAACTTGTTTGTGGTTGCTGTTGGAAAGCAATAGGTTAACCTAAGGCAAACAAATCTTGACAGTTAATAAGAAGTTTGTTGAGGAGCAAGCGTCAAATTCACCTACATGGACTTAAACCTTACATTTATAAGTCTAGTGTGTGTGAAGATCCACTGCAATTCATTGATAGTGTCGAGAGGTTATGAAGGGCATTAGGGTGCTCAAGCATAAGGACTTGGGAGTTTACTTCATGTAATTTGGAGGGTGTAGTATATGACTCGTTTGATACACTTATACGTGGAAAATAAGTAGGATCACCTCTGTTACAATGAATTGAGATCTCTTGATTGTTTATGGCTAGTTTACTTATAGAAAGTGTTTGGGATGAATTAGCACACGAGTATGAAAGATCGGAACTAATTGAGGTTATGTCAATTTTAGAGTACAAAACTTGTTTTACAGAGATTCGAGACATGATCCTCACCCTATCATAGAAGAGATGCGTGTCAAACGGTTCATTAGAGAATTAGGAGAATATTTAAGTGGATTTGTGTTTGGATCTAATTGTACTACTTTGGGGAAGTTTCAAATTTGATACTTTAGATTAGGCAACAAAACCTTAAGGGATGTAGTAAACAGGATTCTTGCAAGAAACAAGTTGAATGACCATACAGTAATTGTTATAATCATTGTGTTGAAGTTATATTTCGGTCATTAGGGACAACAGATAGTAATATCATAAAAGGATGGATCCAGTAGATAAATTATTGGGCATTATGCAGAGTCGTAGATTAGATCATGGATCATATATATATAATCCACTTTCCGTTAGAGTGTTTTTGGTTCTGCAATAGTTGGTTCCACTCTGGAAATTGTTTCAAAGATAGTAAATTATGCTTTTAATATGGTCAAGTAGGTAAATAAATAAATAAATAAATAAAGGGATCGTTCTTGGCAGCTATGACACATCCATTAGCTAGTCTTGTATGAACACCAATAGCTTTAGTATAGATTTTTGATAGGATTTGAGTATGAATTGGTTGTATGTCCAGTAAGCCACCTTAGCCCATTATAACTAGGTAGTGAAAGTTGAGATATTGGGTAATCACTTTTATCCTTTTGAGGAAAACTTAGTTAGGTATCATATCATTTGACCTCAAGTTTAGGATCTAACAAGTTATTGAAGAGAGGTTGTCAAGGATAATTGGTTTCCCTCAGGGATATACTAGTGAGTTCAGAAGAATTAAAAAGGGTCCAAAGGTGTGTGGATTTCCTAATTTGTTTTCCTGAATAGTTTCCTAGATTGCCACCTGATAAGGAGATTATGTTCTCTATAGACTTGGTTCCCAACACTTATTGACATCAATACCTTTTGATCAAATAGTTAGCAAAACCTTAGGTGTTAAGGGAGAAGCTACATGATTTTCTCAATAAGAGATTTATTCACCCAAATTGTTTTCCGTAGGGAGCCCTGATATTGTTTGTAAGGAAGAAAGATAGATACATGTGATTATGTGTAGTTCATAAACATGTGAATAAAGTGGTAGTTAGAAATAAATGTCACTTACCCTGCATTGACGAGTTGTTTGACCGACTGCAAGGAGCTCTGAGTTTTTCCAAGGTTGATTTGTTGGGATCTTATGTCAATGACACTTCTTTACGCATGCTGCAAGCATTATGTAATTCTGGTTATTCCTTTTGGGCTTACTAATGCTCCCACATCTTCTTATGGATTTGATGAGTTGGGTTTTAAACCATTCTTAGGTCAATTTGTGATATTGTTCATTGATGAAATTGTTGTTTATTCCAATAGTAATGAAATACATGATCCCAACTATCCTACACATAATTTGAATGCGTTAGCAATGATTTTTGCTCTTAAGGCTTGAAGGCATCATCTATATGACAAGACTTAGGAAATTTACATGACCAAGAGAGAGTCGTAAGTATATCTTTCAACAACGAGGTTTAAATTCAAGACAAAGAAGGTGGATAGTGCTCTCTTGAAAGAAAATAATAATTAAAAATTTGATTGCCCAGACTTGTATCATCTTAGAAAGGCAAATGTTATTGTAGATAATTTTAGTAGTATGCCTATGAGTAGTCTTGCCCAGTTAGCAAAAATGAAGAGGCCCGTACTTAAATAATTACAAGAGCTTGCTGTAGAATGTAAATAGAATTCAACTGAAACTTTATCATTCAAGGACATTATTGACCATGTGTAAATTTGTTCCATCATTGTTTATGACATCCGGGAGATTAGTGAAATTTTAGACGTGCTAAAAATGGTTGATAATGTGAGGAACAGTAAGACTCCTTAGGTGATTTCGATGGTGTTTTTGTGGTTAAAGTCTCGGTTATGAGTTCTGAATGTTGGTAATGTATGTAGAAAGATACTAGAGAAGGCTCACCATTCTTGTTATAGCATTAACCAATGTTCTAAATGAAGATGGATGTAAAAGATTTTGCCTCTTTAGTGCTTGATGTGCGCAAGTAAAGGTTGGACATCAAAAGCTTGTAAGTTTACTTCAGCTTGTTGAAATGTGTGAATTAAAGTGGGAATGTATTACTATGAATTTCATTACAGGTTTACCATTAACTCAAAGGGTTATGACTCGTTGTGGGCGATTATAGACTAGTTAACAAAGTTTTCACGTTTCTTATTTGTGAATAGTACTATAATATTGCACCTCAGTCTTCTAGGATTTATTTTGGATGATATTGTCACCTTGCATGATGTATTGTTGACGATTATCTCTGATCGTAAAGCTCAATTTACTGTTCAACGTTGGAGGTCCTTATGATATAGATATGTGACTCATTTGAATGTGAGAACAACCTTCATTCTAGGAATGATGGCAAATTTGGGAAAAATATAGGGATCCTAGAGGATGTGCTTCGTACATTTGTTCTTGAACTTTGAGTAATTTAGGATCGATATTTGTCTAAGATGGAATTTGGATATAACAATAGTTACCAATCTAGTATTTAGATGTTACCCTTGGAGGATATGTATTGTAGGTAGTGTGACCCCTTATATAGGTTGGTTAGAAGCTTGAGGAAATTGATTCAAGATGTCATTCGAAATGTTGAATTGATCCGAGATTGTTTAGTAACAACTTATAGTAGGAAAACTATTATGCTAACTAGAGGTGTTGTCCCTTAGAGTTCACAGTGGGAGAGATGATATTCATAGTGTTTAACTAATGTAGGCTGTTTTATGGTTCGACCAAAAAAGCGACAATCTAGTCAAAAAAAAAATTCATCGGCGCATTTGAGTTTATGGAAAGTCAGACCTGTAATTTATACTTCAGAGGTACCTTTAAACCTTTATCATGAGATTATCATGAAGATGTGCGATTGGGAGAGAATTTATCTTACACCAATCATTGGACAACTATAATAGATAAGAAAGTGAGATGTTTATGCTCAAAGGATATCGTTTTGGGAAAGGTTCTATGGCAAGACCTGACTAATGAAGAAACAAGTTGATAACCGGAAGAAGTGTTGTGTGGAAAGTAATCATACTTATTTGAAACTAGTGGTTAAAATTCGAGGACGAATTTTCTTAAGGGGGGAAGACTGAAACACACCGTTCCATTATAAGGGAAAATAAAATAAAATAAATAAATTAGTAATAATAATATAATATATATGGAACCTACTAGACACACACACGTGGGAAAAAAAAACACATTTCTCCCACTCCCTGTTCATTCTCTGCCTCGGTCACTCCCTCTATCTCAACCAAATCAACAATTACTCTTTCAAACCCCATGTAATCCAATATGCAAATATGTATTGGAACTCTTAAACTACATGCAAACTTGGTTTTCTTTCTCTTTATTCATATGGGTCGAATCTGCACTTTCTTTTCCCTACCTTAGGCTTTTCAAACAATTTATTAAGGTGATGTTAGGGAATGTATGATTCCTATTTCTTGGTGTTATGGGCTGTTGACTAAGTTCCAATACTGAAGAAGAGAGTAGAGGCTAAAGATGGGCAAAGGGACATAAGCTTGAGTAAGGAATTGAAGTTTGGTTCAAGGAATCAGATAAGCTGGGCATAAGTGGAATTTTTCTGTCACGTGTGGTTGGGTTAGGTAGATGAAGAATTGGAGCTGAACTGAAGCATGAGCTGCTGTTGTTCAGATGGCAGAATGCATAAGTTGATGCATAAGAAAAAAAAAAAAATTGAAACTTAAGTCGTTTTATGCATGTTTTGTGATGTTGTCAATGTTTCGGCTGTCAAGAGCAGGTGTTGGGTTAAAGATTAAAGGAAGAATCAGAAGCAGAGGCTTGGGTATTAGAAGTGGCATAAGCTTAAAGCTAGGAATAAGCTGTTTTGCAGAAGTGCTTAACTGATGAATAAGCTGTTTTAGAAAGCTGACAGAAAAGTGTTTGCTGGATATTTAGATTCAAAATTAAATTCCCTTCAAATCGGATATAAATTTTGTGTGATTCGGATTAGAAATGAATTCGGAAAACCCAATTGAAGTTTCGTAAATCCTGCTGGAAATGCTCACGGGTTTTAGCATAGTTTGTGAGAAATAAGCTGTTTTGGAAAGATGAAGGCAGAAGTGACTATGGGGAATTAAGCCGAAGCGTCAAGGAGGCTTAAGAGTTGCTGGATGTTTATTGATACGACTTCGGACGCTTCACATGCTTCTTTCGGAGTGGTTAGAGAGCAAACTTAGTTGATTCATCATAACTGTGAGTTGATGACGATCATTATTACTTATTTTAATTATCGTTATTATTAATATTTTGTTGATTTTATATGTTAAAGTATTTATCAAATTGGGAAACACACCCTTTGAACATTTTGAACAATTCTCTCGTCATTGTTATATAATTTGAAAAGTCATCAAATTTAACTATACTCTATTTGCATTGCAAAAGATTTGAAATTGAGGTTTGGTTGCATATAGTATGACATGAATTTTGAGACATGGAGAAATACGATTTTTGAGATATATGTTCTTTGCAATTTTTGATATTAATATGTGCTCCATTTGGATTTGAATTCGGATTTACTTTGGATTATAAGTAGTAGATTTTCGATTGAGTTTTGATGATACGTATTTTGAAATAAGTTTCGTTATGTTGTGAAATATGGTTTTAGCATTGTGTTTTAAGAATGATGTTTTGAAAATTATGGTTATAATGACGACGACCTAGGTGCACCTAGTATGTGATTTCAATTAGGTATAGTTACCCCATTAGATGGAGCCGCCCCTATGGAAAGGCCGCCATTAGGAGGAGAGGGCTATCAATGAGAGGTAAACTCCCTAATTGAAAATGTTTTACACTTGTTTTGAGTCGAGAGAAAAGAGCTATCCGTTAGATGGAGCCGCCCCAATGGAAAGGCCACCATTAGGAGGAGAGGGCTATCAACGAGATGGAGCTAGTTCTCGATTCACCCATTTAAATTATTTTCACTAAATGGAGTTTCCTATATTTTCTTTAAAAGCTTTTATTATGATTTTCGACAATATATTTTTTAAAGGCTTTTATCATGATTTTCGATATATATATATTTTAAAAGGATTTTATTATGATTTTCGGCAATATACTTTTAAAGACTTTTGTTATGATTTTCGACGATATATTTTCTAAAGGCTTGAAATCTTATTTTCACATCTTTACAACATTGAGATTAGAACTATTCTTATTCATGATAATGATTTTCACGTACAATGATATTCATGTTGCTTCTAAATGTTAGATATGTGATGGCTTGTAGTAAGGTTATACCACAAGAATAAACTCATAGTTTAAAAGGTGTTATAAAAAAAAAAATTCCCTAATAAATTTAGTTCATCTTATTACGGTTTAGTTAAACAAGCTAAGAGTAATATATTAGTTACGTTGGTGACATTGGATTCAGAAATATTATTTGATTTTGGATTAATAGAATTTCATATGGTTATTAATTTTGTAAATTGATATGAGATTTGAGATAGTTAAATATTCGTGCTCTTGTGTGTTTCCCTTCTAGTTGGTGATGATTGTTGTCTCCTCACTAAGTCTTTATGACTTACCCCTTTTTCTTATATTTTTACAGATTCAAAGTCAATTGCGTAGAAAGCTTCTAGCAGGGTTAAAGATCTATCAGTGTCACTTTTGGTAGGCCCTCTTGGTTGGTTTCTCTTTCTATATTTATATTTCAGTGTCCATTGATGTATCTGCAGCTATTTGGAGTCTGAATGTTTTATTTGAGATGTACAATTATGTAAATATGTCATTTTGAAATTCTGGATGAGAATACAGGTTGACAAACAGGATTCATATCTTGGAAATGTTGAATTTACAGAGGAAACTCTGTCGAAATTTCAGTAAATATTTTTTTGAAAGTGAAAACCGAATTGGAATTGTTTTTATGTTAGTTTGTCAAGTTGAATCAATAGGCTTGCCGGGCTAGAATGTTCTAGTTCGTGCGCCGGTCACGATTACTGTTTTTGGGTCGTGACAGTTTAGCGAATAGCATTTCTCCTTGGCCGACAATTACGGTTATCATGGTTTTTAATTTAGGAGATACCATGTATTAAATACACATTCGTGAAAATTTCATGAGTTTCTTTTCGCTATATCCAACACTTCCCCTAATAATAATCTTCTCCTTTCCAAATTTTATTTTTGAAAAATAAGACTCTTCCTAACATAAATATACATAGGTAAATAAAGTAAGTTTGCCCTATACATATTAAGACTTAAGATCTAATAATACCATTGAATCTGTGTAGGAAGATGGTGATAGCCAAATAGCCATGGCTTCTTTTTCCATTTCCACTACGGAGACCGTTGACCAAGGTGAAAATTCTTTGAATATGTATATATTTTTCTTATCTTATGTTACTTCAAAATTCATCACCCTTTTGATTTTTAACTCTATTCTTTTCCACATTATGTTCAGGTTCTCCAAATGATGATTCTTTCAAGAAAGTGAGCTTAAACTTTGAGGAACAATTTCCTAAGGATGATGATATAATAGTTTCCAAATCTAAAGCCTCTCCTGTTGTATATCAATGTCCTCCGGTGCCTAGTAAAGGTATTTTATTGTTTGGTTTTTATTTTTAATTAACTTTGTTGTATTCAAATAGGCTTAATTATTCTTTTCTATAACTTCAGAGGACCCTTCTCAAAAAGTAGAAGATTTAAGTTCTTTGCATGTCAAAAGTGAGCTTGAGCAATTGGTCTCCAAGAATCATTTGGATTGCGGGAATTTTTATTTGTTGAATGATTTCTTTGTTAAGCATCCTTCTGTCCGTTTAAAAGACACTTCACTTAGTAATAGATACAAGGGTTGTGCTTACAATTTACTAGCTGAACTATTGAAATTCCTCAAAACCCATAGTGTGTTGGAAGTATTGGGGCCATTCCACTCTGAATTTGAGGAGTTATTACAAGATGCACGAAGGTTTGGTTTTGATAAGGATTGGTTGGATGGCGTCGAAAGCCGCACTTTGTGTCCTGATATGCAAGTCTCTCCAGATGTATTGAAGAAACTATTGGATTCCAAGGAACATGTTACCAAAGAAGTTGAAGTCTTGCGCTTGAAGATAGGCATTTTGAGTGACCATATGGAAGTTCTTGGTGCACAGGTGGAAGTTCTTAAGCATCAATTAGCATCCTCTCAAGCTGTTTTAGAGAGTATCAATCAACAAGAGGTGGCTTTAAGTTCCCCTGTTGGCTATTAGACTATATTTGTTTGCACTTTAAAGCTTTTCACTGTGGGAGCTTCTATCGACCTTGTATTTTAGATTCTTTAAATAGAAACAAATTAGGATATGTTGAATTTATATTTTGTTGATGTTCATCACTCTAGGGTTCTCTTTTCCTTGTGATTTGGTGGATTGCTCTGCACTCTTTTTCCCTTGTTTAGGTTTTATCCCACTGGGTTTTCCTGAGATAAGGTTTTTAATGAGGCAGATGTTGAATAACCTTGAGTATTCTGACTTGGGCTTTGGTATAGTCCTCCCAGGTGTTTATGTATCTTTCATTTCTTTTTTGGATTATATTGTCTGAACTGTTTGATAAAAGAGTTACATGCACCAATGTGATTTTTAGGTGTAATCAAAAATTTTAGGCTCTTCGGATTATATAATTTGAAATATTGAATAAATAGTTCGGATTATATAATTCAAACATGGACAAAATGAGAAATTTAGATGACACGAAAGAAGCTATTAGGCTGGGAAAAGAAAATCTTAGTTAGAAATACTTACTTCATTCTTCTTTTCATATACTTTTCATATATTTTCCCACCTCTGGACGTTTTTCCCTTTCCTCCAAACTCCCAAACAAAGTCATAAGATCTTAGTAATTACTCTCTGAGGTAGTAATTGTCACATTAACAAATTAATATTTGCTCTAAAAATTTGTCACTTTTAGTTTCTAGTGTATCAGCTTAACAGAGCCAAACCCACTTGGAGGCCTAAAAGCAAAGTGTAAGTTGAAGGATATTTAAAGTCTATCATTGTATTTTAGTAAAACTAGCTGTCAACCCGTGCTTCGCACGGGGTGGATTGCTTTTTTTCGGATAATTTTGTTGGCAATCGCATTTGTTAACGGTTAAAAGTGAATTGATTCTAAGGAGTATTGTTGAAATCATAGAGCACTATTGTCCTTCTCAAATATGGAAATGAACTAACATAGAAACTAACATAGCAACCATTGTTATTGCACATATAGTGTACTGCAGTCAAAATATAGATGTTGCGATATAGTCAAAAACCTATTTAAGTTTGAATACCAAAAAAGGTTGGGATTGTTATATCCAAACCATCGTTTCAACACATAGTCATCGAAATATTATACAAATTGTACATTGTTAACACATTTGCAGAAGTGCAGCTCCCAGCGAGATCCAAATCATTTTTAGCATAAGCAGAGAGAGATTCCTGTTGCAATAAAGAGAGGACAGAATAATGTATAAGCAAATAGATTTGCAATCCTAACACCAAAGAAACATGTTTCTTTCAAAAGTAATCCTACCTTTTGTTGTTTATTGGC
This sequence comes from Medicago sativa, assembly GCF_051527215.1. Lineage (NCBI taxonomy): Eukaryota > Viridiplantae > Streptophyta > Magnoliopsida > Fabales > Fabaceae > Medicago > Medicago sativa. The sequence goes on along the minus strand of NC_140751.1, from coordinate 63,802,832 downwards.
CGCGAATGTGTCTGACATACATTTTAGTTGGTGGATCCTCCAAATCAAAAATCAATCTATCACCCTCTTGTAAGTCGCGGTCTACGACGAAGTTAAACCATTCACCACCTAAATTTTTCTCAGCATTCCCTTTGCCAGTTGTCCTAACCTTGCAATTATATGTCTTGTGTGTTTCCAAATCTTCTAAAGTCATCCTTAGATACTTTCTTTTCAAGACTTTTTTGGATATTTGATTTGGAAAATGCTATATGAAATCAAAAATGGAACTGTAAAGGCACATAGATTGCTTGAATAGAAACTATTTCTTTAAGGTTGATGTTATGAGACATTAATATATTACAATTATAACACCTTCTGAATTTAATGTAACAGAGGATATGTGGTAAGTTTGAATAGTCTTATTCTATGTGTTATTTGTTATTTTTAATAGATTGACATATTTATTTTACAATAGTAGATGATGCTAGATTTATTAAGAATGGTTTTAGACGTACCAAGGCTTGTTGTTTTTCAATGGAGGTTAAAGCTGCTGCCACATCCTTCTCAAAGTGATGATAATGCACCGCATTAGTTCTTTGCAAATTGTTGACAGGACCTGCATTTGGATGAATTTGATTATTAGTTCTTGCTTCATCCTCACCATTTGTTTGTTCAGTGTCAGTGTCATCGTCTGAAATGATCTCAATGGGTTCTTGTTTAACTCGTGCGGGGAAAACAGTTGGAATGTAAATTGGTCCTAGTTGTGTCAGCTTATACATGTTTTTGATGCCCTTGTAGTCGAGCCTAATCTTGGTTGGAACCAAAAATTCAAACTCTTTGGCAATTTTGATTCCATTACCCATGTACACCCATATGTCATCCTTGCCAAAGTGTGTGACATAGTTAATTCCTTCATCAGAAAGAAGCAATGGAACCAAAAATTCAAACTCTTTGGCAATTTTGATTCCATTACCCATGTACACCCCTATGTCATCCTTGCCAAAGTGTGTGACATAGTTAATTCCCTCATCAGAAAGAAGCAATCCAGGAGAGTTGAAGTTGATTTCTTTGCGGTGTTGATTAATTCCTTCATCAGAAAATCCAGGAGAGTTGAAGTTGATTTCTTTGCGGTGTTGATTAATTCCTTCATCAGCTTCATCAGAAAATCCAGGAGAGTTGAAGTTGATTTCTTTGCGGTGTTGATTAATTCCTTCATCAGAAACAAGCAATCCAGGAGAGTTGAAGTTGATTTCTTTGCGGTGTTGATTGTGTTGATTAATTCCTTCATCAGCTTCATCAGAAAATCCAGGAGAGTTGAAGTTGATTTCTTTGCGGTGTTGATTAATTCCTTCATCAGAAACAAGCAATCCAGGAGAGTTGAAGTTGATTTCTTTGCGGTGTTGATTGTTTGATTGTAGTAGTGTTGTTTGTTGAAATTTGGGGCCTAACTCGTCCTTACAAAACCGGCTTGTAAGGTGAGGAGTGCCTCCTCTTTATAAACTCTGATCAAGCTTCCAATCTAACCGATGTGGGACTAAATCCACCCCCTCAAAGACAAGCCAACATAAGGCAACTTGGGGCAGATCGCATCGCAATTTTAAGGTGGAATTACCAATCCACCCCCTCACATTCGGGGCAGGATTTCTAACGCACCTGAGGTGGAATTACCAACCCACCCCTTCATATTCGGGGCGGGATTTCTAACACACCCCCTCACGCTCAGGCCAGGCCCAATGGGCATGAAGCGTGGCAATGCGAAATCCCGACAACGGTAGATCCTGGATAGGCTCTGATACCATGTTGAAATTTGGGGCCTAACTCATCCTTACAAAACCGGCTTGTAAGGTGAGTAGTGCCTCCTCTTTATAAACTCTGATCAAGCTTCCAATCTAACCGATGTGAGACTAAATTCACCCCCTCAAAGACAAGCCAACATAAGGCAACTTGGGGCAGATCACATCGCAATTTTAAGGTGGAATTACCAACCCACCCCCTCACATTCGGGGTGGGATTTCCGACGCACCTGAGGTGGAATTACCAACCCACCCCTTCATATTCGGGGTGGGATTTCCAACATTGTTGAATACAGACTCTAGCCTACATTGACGTAAAAAAGGGTTAAGTTAAGTTGGATTTGAACAATAGTAGAACTAAACTGTAATTTAACGATTAAGAAACTATATCAGTTTTTAACATCTTAGATGTAACATTCAGAATTCTTATAATGCAGAATTTAACTCCAACAATTGGCTTTATACTCTGTATATACAACAAAACCAGAAAATCAAGCAAACTTAGATATAAGCACTTATTTGAGTCAAAAACCATAAACAGAAAACAACAGCTATAACAGTATTAAATTAGCAAGTATATTCACCTAAAGAAATTACCAATAATCTTACTGGTTTCAAAAAGAAATAAGAAAATCATGATTGAATAGCAAACAAAAATAACACAAATAGAAACATAGTTAGTTAGTGATGAAGCAAATGATATCCATGACCATCTTTAACATAAATTCATCACTAACTCTAATCCAAATGCTTTAAAATCTTTTTATATTGTATTTTAAATCGTAACAAAGTTCCATAGTCAACATGCATACAATTTTAAATTTAATCTAACTTGAAAAAGATATTTTTGAATCTCAGATATCAGCAGATTTTCCAAAATAGCTTAATTACAGTTATTGCTTTTGTTTCAAGATTTTACGATTGTCACAAACAGAGACCCAAAAACACATAAACATATAAACCGATAGGTTTTCAGATAAGCTTCAACATATATAAATCCTTTCACATGATCTATAGCAAAGGCAGATATTAACTGCAATTTAGTATCCAGTTCTTTCAGGTGAACAAACTTCTGCATCAGACAGATAGCTGAAAGCCTCTCTACCTAATTTATATCATTTTGTGTTTTAGCTTCAACGTATATAAATCTTTTCACATGATCTACAACAAAGGCTAGGGATGTCAATGGATACCCATGGGTACGGATAATATGATTCCTGTCCCCGCCCCGTTGGATAAATATGATACCCGTCCCGCCCCGTATCCTCGTGGGTACCCGTGGGTATTGAGGTATCCATGGGTACCCATGGAGTTTTGAATTTATTTATTTTTTGGTACAAATAATAACTTTTTTTAATTACCAAAAAACTTCAACTTTTAAACATCCATACATAATCCACTTAAAATTTCATAAATCATACATAATTCATAGAAAATTCATGATTCTTATATAATCTATATGTTTTATGATGTGAATGAAGTGGAAACGGCGAACTTAATAAGATGAATTAAAAAAATTTAAAATAAAAATAGGTTATTATTGAGGATTTTTAGGTGGGCGGTAAAATTTTCTTCAATAAGGTACCAACTTTAAGTAATAAGATATGATATATAAAGATATATTAGTAATTTACTTAATTTATTATCGGGTATTGGTACCCGTGGGTATGGATACAATCCAATTCGTGTCTGTGTCCATATAATAATGGGTAGTCAAATACCCGTTTATTATACCCGTGGATACCCGTTTAGCTACCCGCGACGGATTTTACCTACGGGTACCCGTGGACATGGGTATTTTTGCCACCCCTAGCAAAGGCAGATATTAACTGCAATTTAGTACCACGTATATAAATCCTTTCACATGATTTACAACAAAGGTAAATATTAACTGCAATTTAGTATCTAGTCCTTTCAGGTGAACAAACTTCTGAATCAGACAGATAGTTGAATGCCTCTCTACTTGATTTATATCATTTTGCCTTTCAGTTTCAACGTATATAAATCATTTCACATGATCTACAGCAAAGGCAGATATTAACTGCAATTTAGTATCGAGTCCTTTCATGTGAATTATACGCACTTTTAAAAAACTTGTTTTAAAGGAGAGATGTTCAAATTACGGAATATTACCATTCTTCGTAAATTTGAGAATGAAGGTCGCATAATCCAAATATTTGTGATGCATATGGTCTAAGGCATGGGGTTCAGTAACGTATTTTGTAAAAAAATTGTTCCGAAGGAAAAATGAACAAATTAATAAATATTGCACAAAAATTATAAATCTTTATCAAAATATTTATGAAAGCTTTATCAAGAGCAGAAAAACATCATAAATTACATATTAGTTAAAATTATAAAAGTGAGCGCTACTGTCATAGAGTTACCAAAAAGGGATTAACACCAATATTTACATGACACAAAATGAACGAAAGAAACACATTAAACTCTTTAGCGTCTTGTGTAGGAACTTGGTTATTGATAATTTGACCGTTAAAAAATAAAAAATCTCTTGGACGTCAAAAAAGTAATATCAGCTGAGCAATATTCAGTCTCTTCACATATGCTTTGTAATATTCAGTCTGGAAGATTACATTGAAAGGATAGATGGTAAAATGACGGATAATTGTGAATCATTGTAATATGTCAAAATATAAACCTTAAAAACCATGAACCATCAACTTAGTTTTAAATAATTAAAAATAAAAAATTGTAAAATAGTTAAAAGTTTTTAAAAATATAAAAATTGGAAAATAGTTAAAAAAAAATTGGTGAGGTAGCACTCAACCAAGCAACACTAAAAAAATTATATGCATTAGCGTAACAAAAAAACAGACAGACGGACATAAAATATTACACTAAACGTTAATAAGTGTATATAATCGCGAGGATGAAGAAAGGAGATAAAAATATTTGGGATCATTAAATGACAGAGTGAATAAAAATATTTGTGGGATTGTGATGATTAAACGATATTGAAATTAAATATATAAGTGATAAAAAGATAATAAAATTCCTTTGAAAAAAAGCTAATAAAATTAAATGGAATCTCCTTAAAAAATTAATGGAACGGTTAAAAAAAATAAAGTTAAATGGAAGAAAAAAAACATATTGAAATATAATATTAAAAAATAAAGAAAAGGTTCCCAGCGTGGGTTGAAAAGAGGTGCTTGTGAAATAAATTGTCGAGAAGTAGTTTTTTAAAGTAACATTCAACAACTTCTGGTCAAAGTTCATTCCATTCAATTTTATGCGTTCAAAAAAAGTACTTTTTTAGTAAGTACTTAATTGATATTGTATTCGGCCTAACTTCTCCTTAAAAATGTAGAGAAATTTGAAAAAAGTCGGGTCAAACGATACCTTAATCTCCCACAACGGCAATGTAGAAGCAACTGAATTTGGGAGAAAAAATTGAAAAATAGTTAAAAATATAAAAATTGGAAAATAATTAAAAAAAAAATTGGTTAGGGGCAAAAATGGAATTTCATAGGCCATTGGTTTTAAAAAAACTCACACTAATAATTAAATTACCAAAATGCCCCTAATAGGGGCAAAATGGTAATTTCAAGGGACATTAATTTTCCTATATAGTATAGTATAGTAGATTACTTAATGTTTGTTGAACCTTTTTCAAACGTTTTAAATAAAAAATTATTTATTAAATTAATATAATAGGCTGTTTTAGTTTTTTAAATTGATAGGTAACAGGTTGTTCTACAGGGAGAAGAAAAAAAGTATCTTGGGTTGTTTTAGGGTATCAATGGAACACTAATATTTGTTTTCTTCTATCATATCCTTTACTATATTAATGAATGACATCATGTAATAGCATTGGGAACCTCTGGTCACAATATTTGGTATACCTGATAGTTTGGAGATAAATCCAAAACAATCAGCAAGACAAGCAAAATGAATTCTCTCAATCATGTGAAAGTATAATACAACCTGTAATAGAACTACAAAAGTACAACTACAACGATGCCAACGTCTATATTCTCAAAGAACATATCTATATGACTATATCAATAAATTCATTTTAACTTAAGAATTTGGCGAAAATTCTAATATAGTGGGCATTGAAGTCCAGTATACAAAAAAAATCATATGATAGAAATCCCCATGGAAAAGTGAAAAAAGAAGATATAAAAGAAAAAAGGGTTAAATATGTTTAGTCCATATAAATATGTCAGCTTTTAGTTTTAGTCCCTCTAAAAAATTTCTTCAACTTTTAGTCCTTAAACAATTTTACATCTTCACTTTTGGTCCCTCCTTTCAAGTAAACTCATATGTAAAATTCATATTATTGAATAATTTTTTTTAGAAAAAACCATAAGATTATAAGAATCTCTCCTAAAAAAAAAAATTAGAATTTTTTTATCAAAACATGAATTTAATGTGAATTTCTATATTTTTTAAGGTTAAAAATTCATATTTAATTTGTGTTTTGTTAAAAAATTCTATTTAATTTTACAATATTTTACACATTTTTGCACAATTTTATTAAATAATACAAAATTTAACTTAAAAATAGGGACCAAAAGTAGTGATTGAAAATTTTATAAGGACTAAAAGTTGAAAGAAAATTTTATAAGGACTAAAACGAAAAGTTGATATATTTATGGCTTAATTAATGATTTGGTCCCTTAAGTTATTTGTTGGTTACATCTTGGTCTCATAAGTTATTAACATTACACTTTGGTCCCTTAAGTTAGTATCTATTAGCCAAATAAATCCTCACCGTCAGTCTTTTGCCAAAACCTTAAATAGGCGCATGTGAATGGTGACGTGACAACTTGCAATGTGTATCCACCTTAGACATTCACTTAACGGTTTTGACGGTGGGGATTTATTTGTTTGATGGAAGATGACTTAAAGGGACCAAATTGTAACGTTAATAACTTATGAGACTAAAATGTAACCAACAAATAACTTAAGAGACCATATCATTAATTAAGTCTATATTTATAGGGACTAAAAACATATTTAACCTAAGAAAAAAAAAAAGAGAATATATTTTTTTTGAAGCAAGAAGGAAGTCTAGCAAGAGGCAAAGACTCCCCAAAATATCTTAACAAAAGAAAAAGGTGGAACACAAAAGAGGAGGGGGCCAAACCAAAACCTCCTCATTGATTGATAAATCTAGGCATCCCTAACCCATCGCTAACAAAGTTGGCACTAAAACAATTGAGAATCTCAGACCACAAAGTGAGATGATTCAGATTAAGACCAATATTAGCAAGAGAGTCAGCACAACAATTGCCCTCTCGATTGACATGAGTAACCAAGAAGTTCATACTTGAGATGATGTGTAGACAGTTCTCCCACCTGTTCCGTAGCTTCCAAGGAATGAGATAATGATTTCCGAAAGCTTTCACCACTAGAGCTGAATCACATTCCAATCAAAGATTGTTCCATATGTTGTGAAGCTAATTAAATTGCTCTCATTACTCCAGATGACTCAGCATGATAGGCACTCCAAAAGCGTGTGTTTTCAGCAAAACATAGAAGAAAATTGGCTTGGTTGTTCCTGAATATACCTCCACAAGCGGAAGTATTGGTGTTTAGAAAACCATTTGTGTTGCACTTAACCCAATTAAATATTGGAGGATTCCAAATTGCCTAATAATTTTGGGAGCTTTCGGTGACAAACTTATGTTGCTTTAAACCTAAAGAGGTGTTGGACTCCAGAGGCAGCAACTTTTTCAACAATGGTGGTGAGGAGTTCGTCTGGAAGTCCGTCAATTTTTCTGAATTTTTTCTCTCTTTTGTAGGAGGAAGAAGAGCGAGAGTTTTGAGAGATGGAAGACTGGTTCACGAAAGGAACAGAGAAATGGGTTTTTATAAATGATGAAGGTGGTTGATGAAACAAACCCTTCATTTTCCATATTCAGTAACCGCCACGTGTTTTAAAAGAGATGATAGTTTCTTGAGTTAGTGGGAAGTTGAAAATTTTGAGGGAAATAAATCCACAAAATCTTCAAAACGGATGCGCTATAATGATGAGGAATGGGGAAGCACGAAGGAGAGGAAGATGAAGGGTTAACAAGTAACACTTGGTGCCCTAGGGCAAAGGAAAGACCCAACTTTTCAATTGCAAAGTGGTGGCCCACTAAATCTTGAAAGTTGTAGAGTAAAGTGGAAATTGAAAAGACCTTTTTTGAAAGTAATGATTAGCATTACGTCATTCTCCTAAGAATACATGGAGTATTTTCAAAAGGGTTTTTTTTTATCATGTGCAAATTTGCACATGATAAGAAGTTCAAAATAGTAAATTTGTATTGTAAATTGTGCATTTTATATTAAATATGTAACTTTTCAATAAATGATTGTTGTTTTTCAATTAAAGATTGCTACTTTTAGTTTCTTTAACATGTGCAATATTGCACATGTTAGACAAACCCTTTTCAAAAATGTCAATTTTCTTCTTCATATTTTTTCTAGTCGAAAATGACATTTTTGGGAGGGCAATTTGTTAGCCTGTAATTTTTGGGTGGTAATTGTTAGCCTGTATATTCTATCCAACATGAGACTTCCACTTTTTTAATTCACATAACACTAGTTTTGCCTAATATAAGATTTAATATAAGGGTTAGCGTTGAAAATTGTTGTTCACACATTCCATATGGCTGGGACACACATGTAAAATACCCTTTTACCCCCTCGGCAGTTAACTGCCGAGGAATTTGAAATCCGGCTGCAGTTAACTGCCGAGGATTTCCTCGGTAGTTAACTGCCGAGTATTATGTTTCGTCAGATGAAACAGGAAACCTGCTCTCCTACACACTATTTTCATCAACTTCCATATCAAACTCATCCATTCCCCCCAAATCCAATAATTTTTTTCTATCAAATCTTCCCCCAAATGATTCAAACATCAAGCCTAGGATGATTCAACACACTTTTGACGTAAAAAAATAGGTATTGTGCATTTTATTTGGTTTATTTTTTGTATATGTTACACTGTCATGTTGGTTTACAACGTCAGTCACGTAAGACTGTCATGGGGAATCTCAGTAGCTTACTGCCGAGGAAAACCTCGGTAGCTTACTGCCGAGGGAAACCTCGGTAGTTAAGTACCGAGGAACACTTAGGAAAATTTTGAAGGACGAAAAAATGGCAGCTACTGCCATTTTTTCAAAAAAAAAAATTTCTTTGTTTTTTTTTGTTTTAGTTCATTATGGCATTGATGTTTATGCATTAGTTAGTTGTTAATTCATATTTATGTGTTGTTTAATTATAGTAATGACCGAGAATGCGGAAGATGTTTCGGGAGAGACAAAACGTAATTTTGTCCAAATTTCCGGAGATGTCAAGCCGCCTAAGGTTGAAGTCAAACCAAACATTGAACAAGCTTCTAAATATGTTAGCCCCGGTGTCGTCCCACTTCAAGCCCACGAAGTGGACACGGCTAGGTTTTTTTCTGACGACATTAAGTTTCAAGATAGAGAAGAATTGCTTGGGTGGGTACGTTGTCAAGCAAATAAGGCGGGATTTACAATTGTTACACAAAGATCAAGCTTGATCCATCCAATATTGCGCCTAGTGTGTGAAAGGGGTGGAGCTCACAAAGTGCCTAAAAAAAAACCAAAGCATGCGACAACGGGCTCAAGAAAATGCGGGTGCTTGTTCATGATTAGTGGATATCAAAGTACGCAAACAAAGGAATGGGGATTGAACATTCTTAATGGAGTTCACAACCATGCGATGGAGCCGGCTTTAGAAGGACACATTCTTGCCGGTAGATTAAAGGAGGATGACAAGAAGATTGTACATGACTTGACCAAGAGCAAGATGCTTCCAAGAAATATTTTGATACACTTGAAGAACAAAAGACCACATTGCATGACAAATGTGAAGCAAGTGTACAATGAACGTCAAAAAATATGGGAGGCAAATAGAGGTGACAAGAAGCCGTTGCAATATCTAATCTCGAAGTTGGAGGAGCACAACTATACTTATTACTCAAGAACACATGGTGAAAGTAATACAATCGAAGATATCTTTTGGGCTCATCCAACATCCGTTAAGTTGTTTAACAATTTTCCAACGGTTTTGGTTATGGACTCCATCTACAAAACCAACTTGTATAAGATGCCAATGTTTGAGGTAGTTGGGGTAACTTTGACCGATTTGACATATTCGGTTGGGTTTGGATTCTTGAGGCATGAGAAAGAGGAAAACTTTGTTTGGGTTTTAAAAATGTTGCGTAAACTTCTTACTTCAAAGATGAATATGCCTAAGGTGATTGTTACCAACAGAGATGGGTCTTTGATGAAAGCGGTTGGAATTGTTTTCCCGGAAAGTTATGGTATGAATTGTTACTTTCATGTGCAAGCAAATGTTAAACAAAGGTGCGTCTTAGATTGTAAATATCCTATGGGAAAAAAGGATGGGAAATGTTTTATCTTGGTTTTCGGGTGTCAAACATTGATTACGTTTGAACCTTTTAAACCGGTGATATCTCATTTTTTCTTGAGAAGGGAAAAAGTAAGCAAAACCCTTGAGAATCGAGGTCCGGGAGTTGTTTTCGCTACGGGAAGGTGTTAGGCACCCATAACGACTATAGTATCCTATAGGAACCGTCTTCACTTTCTACGCGCGCGCTTTATTTTAAATGCTATTTTGAAAGATGATATTAAGCCTAAAGGTTTCCTAAATGAAGAATTGGAGGGAGAAGAATGCGTTTGAATTTTTATTTTATTTGAATTGAAGGAATTTTGTTCCTTGCCTACGTACCCGTTTAAGGGATCAAATCCACCGTAGTTCTCTCTCAAAAAATATTTTTGTTTTTGTTGGTTGATTTTAAGTTTGAAAATGAGATTTTGAAGAATGGGAAAAAGAGGCCTCAAGGGCATAAGATTGGAAAAAAGTGAGGTGGAATTAGTTATTTTGCGAAAGAAAGTCAAAGTGTGATTAGAATTCATTAAGTTTTTATTTAAGAAAAGAAAAGGAAAATTCAATGGGATTTTGATCCCAAGGTTTATTGAGAAAAATATTTGAGTGATGTTGTTCATATTTTTTGGAAAGAAGATTTTTTCTAAGTGTAAATCCTTGGCATTCATCTAAACATCCAATCCTAAACATACATCTAAACATGCATATCCTAGCCATACATCTAAAGTGATGTGTGTGCATGTGTCGGTGCTTGTGTCGGTGTACATTATTAGAGTCCATTGTCCTTTACATCATTGGCCTAGATACATTCTATGGTCTTGCAAGAATTTAAAAGCATAAGAAAAAATATTACAAAATTCCTAAGTATTTACATTCTAATTTTTGCATGGATTTTAAAGTGTGAGAAAGGTAAAGACTAAGAATACAAGATGGAGGATGGGATGCCTTATGGGATGCATGAAACATGAAGTAAAGTGGTTAGTGATAAAAGGCATGGTATGGTAGAAAGAATTGGCAAAGAAATAAGGCATGATAACATAGTAAAATGGTAAGAAAAAGTAGCAAAAATGCACTTAATAGGATATCAAAATTCCAAAGCAAGCAAGACCTATAACTCTCACATTTTGACACTTTTCAAGTATTTTTAGGTTCAGCCCCAATGTGAGTGTTACAAGGAAATTATGAGCCAAGGAATCGTAGTATACCACTAAGCCAATTTTGCACTAATTCACATGTTAAAAATAACAAGTAACTTGCTAACTAAGCAACCAATTATCACATATCTAAAACAGCACCGAAACACCAAATCAATCACCAAACAATACCCCAAAATTATTCAACAAACCACAATTATTATGAGACAAAAGATTGGCATTAAAACATGCAAAAAAAAACTTCACAAAAATGGACAAAACAACACAAAATTCAAGAAAATCTACAAGTGTTTTCTCTAACAATTTTCAGCACACAAAATATCATAGAAACAAATTTCAAATGCCAAAATTAATTGCAAGAAAATTCACAAAAATCTTCAAAGGTTTTCTTTTACAAATTCTTTAGCAAAATCAACACATAGACGTAATCGACACAAAATATTTTTCATGCATTTTTTTAACCAAGATTAACACTCAAAAATTATCAAGAAACAATCAAAAAGCATCAAGAAAAACAAAAGAAATTTGTTCGGATTTTTTGCAAAGTTTTTAGCATAGTAATGGTGCAACCAGAAATTGACAATGTGTAAACAGCAAGAAAATCAATGAAAAGTAGCAACACAAGGCCCAACCCAAACATGCAAGATCCAAGATCAAACAGGGTGCTCAGGGACCGTCGGATTGATCCATATGGATCAACCCGAGATCTAAGCACCACAAAGGCCTAAGGAGCACGGAATAAGTGTGGTCATGCGCATAGGAAATCGGAGTGGAACAACAACAACTTAAAACAACAAACACGTGAAAGAAAGCTCATATGCTTATTCCTTTCTCTTCTCTAAGTTCAACGCCTTTGCTCCCTCTCTCTCTCTACATGAACAAATCCAGAACAAAGGGGAGGTAGGGGATGAAGATTCATCTTCATCGGTGAGTTTAAACAACTCCGGCGCGGTCACCGGTGACGGTTTCCCGCGCCGGAGAAACCTTATGTTCTGATTTCGTTTTTTACAATCTTTAATGTCCTTTTCTTCCCTTTGTTCCAAATCAAAAAACGAGAATCAAAGAGGGAGAGAGCAGCGTTGTGGATCTATGAGTTCACTCTCAAATTTTGATTTCAAATAAACACAACTATAACACAATCACAAAGGGAGCGCTATTACCTCTCCTTCGACGGCGCCGATACAATCCGAAAGAAGCTATTGCCGTTCCGGTCTCGTTCAACGTCCTCTTCGTCTTTTCCCTTTGATTCGATCTGGACCTTGCTTTTGGAGCAGCAACGTTTGCGATTTTTTTGAGCACGAATATGCACCGTTCTTCCTCTTCCTTTGCTTCCGTTCTGGTGGTATTGTTTGACAGATTCGTGAACTGTTCGCGGTAGTGATTAGCGTGAGGATCAGCGTGAGAATTGGTGTGTGGATCGGTTGAGGATTGATTGAAGATTGGTGATGATGATTGTTGAAGGTGAAGGTTAGTTTATGGAGGTTGAAGATGAAGTTTGATGGTGATTGAAGGTTGTTGTGGTAGTTGAAGATGAAGTTTGATGGTGGTTGAAGGTTGTTGTGGTGGTTGAAGGTGGAGGAGAAATTTTGTTATGGTGGGAGAAGAAGAAAAGGGGGCGGTTAGAGAGAAGAGGGAAAAAGAGAAAAATGATTTTGTGGTTTTTGTATTTTGTGGAAAATAAAATTGGTGAAAGAAAAAAATGATTAGTTAATTCTATTTGACCATGACCTTGACTTATTTCTAGGTGATGTGGGAATGCTTGGACCAATGAAACAATGCCATGTGGCACTTGACTTGTAACAAACCCTGACTTTGACTTTAACAAACTTAAAAATGGATTAAAATGCAAATAACAAAAGTACAAGGACCAAAATGAAAATTAAAACTAAAATTGAATTGAAAAAGTAAATTGAAAATTAACGTAAAGCGAGACGATTAAAAGCAACAAAGCAGATTAAAATGAGTCAGAAATTTTATCTGAAATGACCAAAATGCCCCCAGGGACTAAAACGACTAAAAATGACTCAGATGCAATTTTAAAATGGATTTTTCAAAGGAAATTAAAGCAAGAATTTATACAGGCAAATTAAAAGACTCAGAGACAATTTTTAGAAATTAGACAGGGTTTTAACACATGAAAAGACTAAAATGCCCCTAGGGGCTAAACTGACTCACAATGACTTCAAATGCAATTTTTGAAATGGATTTTGACATGAGATTGAAACAAGGACTTATACAAACCAATTGAAAGGACTCAAACAAATTTTCAAAGATTGAAAGAAATTTTAACATAGGAAATGACTAAAATGCCCTTTTATGTGAATTTTACAAGTGATATTGAAATAAAATGCAGAGAAAGATGTAATTGATCAGAGATATATTCAAGTGACTTGAAATGCAAGAAAAGAATGAAGCTAGTATTTTTAGGTCCAAAATTAGGGTATAACAGCTGCCCCTATTTAAGTTTCTTTGTCCGGAGACTCAAGAGACGAAGTCTTTGATTTGACGGGACGAAGATACTTAAATATTAACATTTGCACTGCTTTTGGACATAAAAATACGTTTTCAGATTTTCAAAAATATGAATGCCATGCAATACTTTGATTATGAATGCAAGACAAACGACTGGAGTCTATGGAGCATGTCATGTCACTGGGGATCCAGGTGGATATTGACAGGGTAGACAAACCAGGGGATAGAAAATAAGGTACAAGCTGTTCTTTGGATCGAGCTAGCCACTTGACCAAGGAATACAAAACAAGAGATGGGTACAAGCTGTTCTTGGGATCGAACTTGACACTTGACCGGAAACATAGTCATATAGGCAGACACAAGCTGTTCTTTGGATCGAACTTGATACTTGGTTGAAAATACAAACATATAGACAGGTACAAACTGTTCTTTGGATCGAACTGGCTGTTTGGCTGGAGATATAGACAAAAGGGTAGATACAAACTGTTCTTTGGATCGAACTTGCCGCTGGATCATCACCACATCATGTAGGTAGGTGCAAACTGTTCTTTGGATCGAACTTTTCGTTTGACTGATAACAGAGCATAAGCTGGGTACAAACTGTTCTTTGGATCGAACTTGTCGTTTGGCCGGAAGTATAGGTATATAAGCAGGTACAAGTTGTTCTTTGGATCGAACTAGTCACTTGACCGATAACAAGATATGAATTGGAAGTTTGATTTGGAAAGATACAAATTGAGAGTAAGTTAATATTGGCTTGATTTGAAAATAGACATGACCATTTTTGTTGGCCCAAAAGCAAATTGAGAGTGAATCGACATTGATTTGAATTGAATTGAATTGAAAGTTGACATTGAAAGAGGCATCGAAAGATGAGAATAATCAGAGACATAGACATAGACATTGAATTGAGAGTTGAAATTGATTTGAATTGAATTGGAAATTGGAATTGAATTGAAATTGAGATTGGATTGAAATTGGAAATTGATTTGAAATTGAAATTGAGATTGAGTTGAAACTGAAATTGAGATTGGATTGAATTGAAATTGAGGTTTGAAAGTTGAGATTGCATCGAATTTGAGATTTGAAATGATTTGAAATTGAGATTGGAGAGTTGAGATTGCATCGAATTTGACAGTTGAAATTGAATTGAATTTGACGGTTGAAATTGAATTGAATATTGACAGTTCAAATTGAAATTGAGATTGGATTGAAATTGTAGATTGAAATTCAGTTTGACAGTTGAAATTTGGATTGAATTGAATATTGAGATTGAAATTGAGTTGGAAATTGAAATTGAATTGAAAGTGGAAATTGAACTGAATTGAAAGTGGAAACTGATTTAGATTGAAAG
Organism: Medicago sativa; assembly: GCF_051527215.1. Lineage (NCBI taxonomy): Eukaryota > Viridiplantae > Streptophyta > Magnoliopsida > Fabales > Fabaceae > Medicago > Medicago sativa. Next base: position 63,787,686 of record NC_140751.1, on the reverse strand, counting down.
TTGAAATTGGAAATGCAACATGTATGTATGGTATAACAAGATTATTGAATGTATGAGCACATAAAATGCATGATTATGCATGTATGAATGCCTGAAATGCATGATTGGTTTATAATTTGGCAGAGAAGTTTCGCGGAGATAGACAAAACATTGGAAGATTGGGCACATAGTGGCTCGTGCTGAAACATGTACATGGAAATGCTCTTTGGAGAGACCTTCGTTGAGAGACGTATCGAAACCATGGCTGAGGGCAATAAAACTTGTAGAGGAGAGACCCTTGGGAGATTCTCGGATACAGGTCGCCGTTGCTAGGCGTGTCAGTGCTGGGTAAACATTGGATGTTCGCATCCGTGGTCAATGCTTTTCAATTTTTCAATCCCATTTTTGCCTGAACCGCCCTTTCGGGTTTTCGATTCACCGGGGAATAAAATTCTCTTCATTGCCCCATTTTTGCCTGAATTGCCTTCATAGGTTGTCAATCAGCGGGGTGCTCATTTTTGCCTAAGCCGCCCTTTCGGGTTTTCAACTTAGCGAGCTTTTCATTTTCATTTTTGATTTTTTCATTCTGTTTTTTCATTTTTGCCATTGACCACAGATCATCCTGGGGAGTGACTTGCTTGTAACATGTATTGAAATAGACATTGACACTCATTTATTCATGCATGTTTCATTGAAATGTACCCTGTTGCTCAGGTTTGCTTTCAAAATAGACAGAAAAAAGATTTTTCAATTTTCAAGAATGTTTGTTTCAGATATTGACATTATCAAATAGAAAGGAAATATTTTGTATATAGCATTGAAAGTAGAAAGAAAAAATAGAGTTTCAAACGATAGCACAGACTCAAATTGATGTAGAAGAGTGAAAATTAGCCAAAGGCATGACTTCACGGATTTACAAAGCTTGGAAAATGGTAATTTTATTGGTTGGTGATACATTGAACACGATGACCGCTACATTTCATAGAAACCTTGAATTCACAAGTACGGAAGCTTCTGATGAAGATGATCATTGACAGTTGTAGATGCCCCAAGGGTGATGGTGATTTGCCAGATATAGTTACTTGTCTTTTATTGTTCAACCTCATTTTTGCATGAACCGCCCTTTCGGGTTTTCGGCTCATCGAGGCGCTCATTCTTGCCTGAGTTGCGTACAATCTCAGCGAGCTTTTTCATATTCATTTTTTTGTCCCTAACTTTTGCCTGGATCGCCCTTTCGGGTTTTCGATCCACCGGGAAGCGCATTTTTGCCTAGGCCGCCCTTTCGGGTTTTTGACCTACCACGCTGTTCTTTTCTTTTTAGACAAAGTATTTCTTGACTATATCGGCATTAACAGGATTTGGAAGTTCAACACCATCCATGTGTGTAAGAATCAAAGCACCACCAGAGAAAGCCTTCTTGACAGCATAAAGACCTTCATAGTTAGGTGTCCACTTGCCCCTTGGGTCGGGTTGCTGGCTTATCCTTCTTTTCAATACAAGTTCGCATTCCTTGAATTCTCGAGGTCAAACTTTCTTGTCAAAAGCATTCTTCATACGCACTTGATACAACTGTCCATGAGCCATAGCATCCATACGTTTTTCTTTAATCAGATTCAATTGGTCATACCGACTTTGACACCATTCAGCCTCAGTTAACTTTGCTTCCATGATCACTCAAAGAGATGGAATCTCCACTTCTAGAGGGAGAACTGCTTCCATACCATACACAAGAGAGAAAGGAGTTGCCCCGGTTGAACTGCGCACTGTAGTACGGTAACCATGCAAGGCAAACTGTAGCATCTCATGCCAGTCTTTGTAAGTAGTGACCATCTTCTGAACAATCTTTTTGATATTCTTGTTAGCGGCCTCAACTGCACCATTCATCTGAGGTCTATAAGGAGAAGAGTTGTGATGTTCAATCTTGAATTCTTCACATAAAGTTTGCATCATGCTATTGTTCAGATTGGAACCATTGTCAGTGATGATCTTGTTAGGAACACCATATCGACAGATGATGTTATTCTTGATAAACTTGACAACTACTTGCTTGGTCATGTTTGCATAGGAAGCAGTTTCAACCCACTTGGTGAAATAGTCAATTGCCACTAGAATGAAACGATGTCCGTTGGAAGCTTTCGGCTCAATTCTTCCGATCATGTCAATGCCCCACATAGAGAAAGGCCATGGGGAAGATATAACATTGAGAGGGTGTGGAGGCACATGAATCTTATCAGCATAAATTTGACATTTGTGGCATCTCTTAGCATGTTTGTGGCAGTCACGTTCTGTTGGAACAAAATGTGTTTAACAATGAACCTTAAAGGGTTTTGATGATAACAAGGTATTAAAAATTGTAAATTGGACTAGCTAATATTTGTTCAAGTGTACAGGACCATAATTATAAAGTTACATCATCATTGGTTCTGAATGAGCAAATAAAGAGCTATGGAAACAACAAAAATTTGAAGCTTGGACGCTCCTGAAGGCAACTTGCTACTGAAGAGAAAAAGCGCTCCTGAAGTCAAGCTGCTCCTGAAGAAATAGCGCTCCTGAAGTAAGCTGCTCCTGAAGAATAGTGCTTCTGAAGACAAGAGGTCCAGAAGCCACATCATCAGAAGCTGTATCATCAGAAGCTGAAGAAGTCATCTCATCAGAAGCTGCATCATCAGAAGCTGCATCATCAGAAGCTGCATCATCAGAAGCTGCCTCATCAGAAGCCATTTCACCAGAAGCTGAATATCAACTGGATTTGCAAAGAATCAAGAATTGAAGAATTATCAATGCAAAAGCTGTCTATTGGATTCGAAAACACAAACAAAGGATTAGTGGAGTTTGCAACGGTCATTTCAAAGGTGTTTGAAGGCGTGTGTTTGCAATTTGGACGAAAGCGTTGACATTGTACTTTGTACGAATTGTACAACCACGTTCTCCACTACTCTGTTTTGTGTCCGCGCTACAGGACAAGAAAACAGCTCCAGAATACGGTTTCGCCTGCATAGATGTTCCTTTGGATAAGGAATGGATTTCAAATTTGTTCTTCATAGGACAACAACCAAATCAGGCAAAAGATCATTGGTGAAAGATCAAGCTTCAACAACGACTCTTTGGTGTGCTGGCAATTTCACAACGTCTCTTTCACACCTCTATATAAAGGAGTGAAGACCTAGAGAATTGGTAATGCAAGAACACTGAACAAAAGACTCACAAGATTTTCACAAGTACCAAACCTCTGCTGAAATTGTTCTGCATTCACTTAGAATTTCTGTGTCTCAAAGTCATATCTTAGAAATTCTTAAGTCCATTGAGTCTGTATCTGATTTGTATTGTGAGCACCTCTGATTGTATATCAAGTGTTCAACCTTAAACAATTTTCTGTGTAATTTTGTTTAGTTAGGAAGTCTCTTGCAGTTGTGCTTGAGCAGGAAGTCTCTTGATTGTGTTCTTGAGCAAAGGAAGTCTCTTGCTTGTGTGCTTGAGCATTGGAAGTCTCTTGCTTGTGTGCTTGAGCATTTGTAATCAGATATTACTCATAGTGAAATCTCCTTGGAAGTGCAAGGGGGACTGGACTACTTCCGGATTGTGGAAGGAACCAGTATAATTGCTTTGTGTCGTTCTTCTTCTCTCTCTGTTTTATTCCGCTGCATTTAGATTCTGATTATCACTTCAGAAGCTGTCTCGCTTAGCTTCTGATCAGTGTGTTCAGTTTTTAGGAGAAACGAAGAATTTTTCTAAAACACAATTCAACCCCCCTTCTTGTGTTTTTCTCACCTTCACGTTCCATAGTTATCCAGTAATAGCCGGCTCTTAACAGTTTTCTTGACATGGTGTGACCCGTAGCATGGGTCCCAAAGGTACCGTCATGTACGTCATGCATCAATTTCTCAGCTTCTTGTTTATCAACACATCTCAACAAGACCATGTCGTAGTTCCTCTTGTATAGGATTTCTCCGTCCAGAAGGAACTTACTGGCCCATCGTTTCAAGGTCTTTTTATCCCTGTTGGAAGCACCAGGTGGATATTCACGATTCTGCAAGAATTGTTTGATGTTATAATACCAAGGCTTTTTATCATTCATATCTTCATCAGCCTGATCCGGCGTATTTTCAATAGTAAACACATGAGCGGGTCTATCAAGACGCTGTATTTTGATCACGGGCATGTCGTTCCAGTGATTGACACGAAACATAGAAGACAAAGTAGCAAGAGCATCAGCCATCTGATTTTCATCCCGAGGGATGTGGTGCAGTTCAACCTTGGTAAAGTATGTCAACAGACGTCTTGCATAGTCACGGTAAGGGATCAACTTCTCATGATGAGTCTCCCATTCACCCTTTATCTGATTAATAACAAGTGCAGAATCTCCATAGATGTCAAGGTGCTTAATTCTCAGATCAATGGCTTCTTCAATGCCCAAGATGCATGCTTCATATTCAACTATGTTGTTTCGTGCATTCAAAAGTTATTCGAGCAGTGAAAGGAACGTGGTGCCCCTGCGGAGTTACAATGATGGCTCCAATTCCTTTACCATAAGCATTAACAGCACCATCAAACACCAATCCCCATTTGCTATTGGGATCCGGTCCTTCATTGATCAGAGGTTCCTCACAGTCTTTTGCTTTCAGATACATGATCTCTTCATCAGGGAAATCAAACTTAATCGGCTGGTAATCATCAAGAGGTTGACAAGCAAGGATACTTCCTTTGATTGCTTTCTGAGCTTTGTACACAATATCATATTCAGACAACAACATTTGCCAACGTGCAATTTTTCCAGTAACAGCAGACTTTTCAAAGATATACTTGATTGGATCCATTCGGGATATCAACCAAGTTGTATGATTCACCATATAAAGCTTCCTGACATTCATCATTCCATACAACAGGCTGATTCTTTCTGAGCAATTTGAAAATATGACCACAAGTAGTGGTCATATGAGATACGAATCTTGAAATATAATTCAAACGTCCGAGGAAACCTCTGACTTGTTTTTCAGTTTGAGGAACCGGCATCTCTCTGATGGCTCGGACTTTGTCAGGATCAACTTCAATGCCTCTTTGGCTGACAATGAAGCCTAGCAACTTTCCAGATCTTACACCAAATGTGCACTTGTTAGGATTCAACCGCAGCTTGTACTTTCTTAATCTTTCAAACATCTTTTTCAAATACACCACATGCTGCTCTTCATCACTTGATTTCACAATCATATCATCAACGTATACTTCAATCTCTTTGTGAATCATATCATGAAACAGAGTTGTCATACCTCTTTGATAGGTAGCACCATCATTTATCAAGCCAAACGGCATCACTTTATAATAGAACGTTCCCCACGGAGTGATGAAGGACGTCTTTTCTCTATCTTCAGGTGACATCCGTATCTGGTTATAGCCAGAGAAACCATCCATGAAAGAGAACACTTTGGATTGAGCAGTACTGTCAACAAGTACATCAATATGAGGCAATGGGAAGTTATCTTTTGGACTGGCTTTGTTCAAATCTCTGTAATCAACACACATTCGAACTTTTCCATCCTTCTTTGGTACTGGTACGATGTTGGCAATCCACTCAGGATATTCAGCTGTCATGAGGAAACCCGCATCAGTTTGCTTTTGCACTTCAGCCTTGATCTTAAGAGCCATGTCTGGACGAGACCTTCTTAATTTCTGTTTGACAGGAGGACATTCAGGTCTTGTCGGAATCCGGTGTTCCACAATCTTGGGGTCTAGACCCGGCATATCTTCATAGGACCATGCAAAGACATCTGGATAATCATGGAGAAGCTGAGTAATCTTCTTTTTCACTTCTGGCTCAAGTGCAGCACCAATCTTGATCTCTCGCTTGTTCTCTTCAGTACCCAGGTTGATAAGCTCAATTTCTTCCTAGTGAGGCTGAATGGCTCTTCTTTCTTGCTCAAGCAGTCGAGTGATCTCATATGGTATCTCTTCATCATCTTCCTCATCTTCAGCTTCATATACAGGGAATTCAAAATTTGGAGTAACCATAGGGTCATTGTGTTCAACGGGTTTATTATGGTTCAATCTGCATAATATGATTGGGATGATTTTAGAAAAATGTTTTTCATGCAGATTTTTGAAATTAATAAGAAAATACAGATGTTTTGGTTTTTTCTGGCATTACCATTATTTCCAAGAAAAAGGCACTAAAAAGTAAAAAATAAAGAGTCGTGAGAAAGACGACAACTTTTATTGATAACGGCAATGCCGAAACAAACATGCCCTTACAATGATATCACTTTCTCCTTGGGCAGAGCGAAAGGATTGTTATTTTGAAAACAAAGAAAAACATGAGCAACAAGACACATTACATGGAAGCATGCATGACTAAAGGAACATCAATGGCCTTCCAATTTCTCACGGTGCCTCCTGGTACAACAAATGTAGACACATAACTTCTTTCAGCAGCATCTTCAGCAATGGCATTAATAAACCCAGCACTATAGAAAGTTCCTGTTGAAATGCCTGATGTTGGGGAGAATCCAAGACCCTCTTTGCGCTTGTTTTCCAAAATCTGAATCACTTTGCCCCAGCCGGCAGCTTGCCCTTCTTGAACAGCCTTCTGGGCATCCTTCAATGAAGCCATACTAGCACTAGCTCTTCGGGTTTCTGCACCCTCAACAGTCAAGCCTTGAAATGACGTCCCTTCAGCGGACCCTGCTTCAACACAAGAGAAAGATGACACTTGGCTAACCAGATATGCTTCTTCACCATGTACAGTGACGATCTTACCATTCCTCACAAACTTGAGCTTTTGATGTAGAGTAGAAGTTACTGCCCCAGCATCGTGAATCCACGGTCTTCCGAGGAGACAACTGTAAGAAGCATTGATGTCCATGACCTGGAAAGTGATCTGGAATGTCTCAGGACCAATGGTAATTGGCAAGTCTACTTCCCCAAGAACATCTTTGCGAGATCCGTCGAAAGCTTTAACCAGATAACTACTTCCCCTCAGAGAAATTCCATGATGACTCAACTGTCTCAGTGTAGATTCAGGCATTACATTTAAGGATGATCCAGTGTCCACCAACACATTGGATATCATGTCAGACTTGCAGTGCACTGAGATATGCAGAGCCAAGTTGTGGTGTTTCCCTGCTTCGGGGAGCTCATCATCACCAAACCCCAAGTTGTTGCAAGCGGTAATGTTACCCACTATTCCATCGAACTGATCCACAGAGACTTCATGATCGACATAGGCCTGTTCCAGTACTTTCATCAATACTTTCCTGTGAGCCTCTGAGCTCAGGAGCAGAGACAAAATGGATATCTTTGACGGAGTTTGCAGCAGCTGGTCTACAATTTTATAATCACTCTTTTTAATGAGCCTCAGGATTTCGTCCAGATTAGACTCGTCAATAGATTGACATGTTGGGCCGATGTTCTTGTCAACAGGAGGAACAACTGGTGGAGTTAGTGTAGCAATAGGTGTAACCACCTTCTTTTGAAACAAGGGTGGACAGACTTTTCCGCTTCTCAGAGCTGTAATTTCTCCGGCAACATTATCAACCGTAGCTGGGGATATCAGAGGCACTTCCACTCCATTCTCAATCATGGTTGCATTGTACTTGTAAGGGATTGTTTTTGTAGAGGCGTAAGATACCGGACCAGGCAACTTGATCACCAAAGGTTCAACATTCTTTGTCTAAGATGCACTTTTAGCAGGAGAATCATGAAACACTGGCACAATCACACATACATCACTGGAAATCAAGTGCTTGTCATCCATCAGGCTCTGGATATCATCTTGCACCACACCACAACCCATAAGATTTTGAAGACATTCTGAACAAGAAGCATGATCGTGATTGAACAAAGAAGCCTGACAAAGTTTGACATGTAGCGGTACCAAGGGAGTAACGACATTGCGGACATCCAACATGGGATCCTCTTGAGGAACGGGGATTCTTTCGAAAGCCTCGATCATGTTAACAGCAGCATGGTTTGGAAGTGGATTGTCAAGAACATGAGGAACACTGTTTTCAAAAGTCAACCGTCCTTTTTCGATCAGGTCTTTTACAATATACTTCAGAGCATAGCAACCCTCAACATCGTGGCCTTGAGCACCCTGATGGAATTCCCATGTGAGATCCTGTCGGAACCTGGGAGGCAATGGCGTAGGCGGAGGCTTGCCTGGTCTGGTGACACAATGGCCCTTTAGCAAGTAGAGTTGGGAGCAGATCAGCATACCGCATCGGATCGAGCACGAGCCACTTTTCAGACTGCGGCAGAAGAACCAGGAGACAATGAGCACGAGAAGCCATTTGTGACCGATGAATGATGCATATGATGCATGATATGCAAATGCAAAAAAGACTCTTTATTTGTCAGAAGACTTTGTCAAAGTGGTTGTGAACATCACGGAGAAACACGGTTTTATTTGAAGATCTTGAGCAAAACTAGAAGTTGAGATGGTATCACTTGGTGTTCACATCCGTGATGTTCAAAAGATGACTTGTCTAAGTCCTCCGATAAATGCATGAAAAAAAAGGTTTATGCATGTATGCATGTATGCATGAATGCATGATCACATTCAAGTACGGAGAAAACATGGTGGGTTGAGGTTCAAAGTCAAGGAGTCATGGGTGGACACGGTGTCCGGTGAAACTAGGGCTTTGGATAATAGTAACCGGGTTCTAAAAAGTTCCCAAGTTGCAACCTCTCTGACGTATATCACGGTGTCACGAGACAACACTCGCTCCATGATTATCCGTAAGAAGGTCTAACTTGAGTGTAGTATCGCGTGACGACTAAAACTCGAGACAACACTCGGTTTAGCCTCCGCACTACATCCTAGAAAAAGGCCATGGATGGGTTTGGTTATCTACGGTTCATAGCGTCATAGAACAATTAGAAGTAAAGTGCCTAAACGCGACAACACGCGCCGACAACATCACCCCTAAAATGCCTTAGCTATGTGGGATTGATCACATAATCCAAAACATGAGGCAACCCCCGGAATGAATTGTCGATTATATCCCCCCTAAATCCTAAGTTCACTCAGCCCGGGTGCAGGACTTTTGATATTCTCACCCCACACGTTTGCAAGAAATTAAACATTTATTCACATAGGAAAGTAAGTAAAAGAAACAAGTAAAAAGAGCGCAAGCGTGGAAATAAAGACTAGGCGTAACTCTCGAATCTCCCCAGTGAAGTCGCCAGCTGTTTTATCTTGGTTTTCGGGTGTCAAACATTGATTACGTTTGAACCTTTTAAACCGGTGATATCTCATTTTTTCTTGGGAAGGGAAAAAGTAAGCAAAACCCTTGAGAATCGAGGTCCGGGAGTTGTTTTCGCTACGGGAAGGTGTTAGGCACCCATAACGACTATAGTATCCTATAGTAACCGTCTTCACTTTCTACGCGCGCGCTTTATTTTAAATGCTATTTTGAAAGATGATATTAAGCCTAAAGGTTTCCTAAATGAAGAATTGGAGGGAGAAGAATGCGTTTGAATTTTTATTTTATTTGAATTGAAGGAATTTTGTTCCTTGCCTACGTACCCGTTTAAGGGATCAAATCCACCGTAGTTCTCTCTCAAAAAATATTTTTGTTTTTGTTGGTTGATTTTAAGTTTGAAAATGAGATTTTGAAGAATGGGAAAAAGAGGCCTCAAGGGCATAAGATTGGAAAAAAGTGAGGTGGAATTAGTTATTTTGCGAAAGAAAGTCAAAGTGTGATTAGAATTCATTAAGTTTTTATTTAAGAAAAGAAAAGGAAAATTCAATGGGATTTTGATCCCAAGGTTTATTGAGAAAAATATTTGAGTGATGTTGTTCATATTTTTTGGAAAGAAGATTTTTTCTAAGTGTAAATCCTTGGCATTCATCTAAACATCCAATCCTAAACATACATCTAAACATGCATATCCTAGCCATACATCTAAAGTGATGTGTGTGCATGTGTCGGTGCTTGTGTCGGTGTACATTATTAGAGTCCATTGTCCTTTACATCATTGGCCTAGATACATTCTATGGTCTTGCAAGAATTTAAAAGCATAAGAAAAAATATTACAAAATTCCTAAGTATTTACATTCTAATTTTTGCATGGATTTTAAAGTGTGAGAAAGGTAAAGACTAAGAATACAAGATGGAGGATGGGATGCCTTATGGGATGCATGAAACATGAAGTAAAGTGGTTAGTGATAAAAGGCATGGTATGGTAGAAAGAATTGGCAAAGAAATAAGGCATGATAACATAGTAAAATGGTAAGAAAAAGTAGCAAAAATGCACTTAATAGGATATCAAAATTCCAAAGCAAGCAAGACCTATAACTCTCACATTTTGACACTTTTCAAGTATTTTTAGGTTCAGCCCCAATGTGAGTGTTACAAGGAAATTATGAGCCAAGGAATCGTAGTATACCACTAAGCCAATTTTGCACTAATTCACATGTTAAAAATAACAAGTAACTTGCTAACTAAGCAACCAATTATCACATATCTAAAACAGCACCGAAACACCAAATCAATCACCAAACAATACCCCAAAATTATTCAACAAACCACAATTATTATGAGACAAAAGATTGGCATTAAAACATGCAAAAAAAAACTTCACAAAAATGGACAAAACAACACAAAATTCAAGAAAATCTACAAGTGTTTTCTCTAACAATTTTCAGCACACAAAATATCATAGAAACAAATTTCAAATGCCAAAATTAATTGCAAGAAAATTCACAAAAATCTTCAAAGGTTTTCTTTTACAAATTCTTTAGCAAAATCAACACATAGACGTAATCGACACAAAATATTTTTCATGCATTTTTTTAACCAAGATTAACACTCAAAAATTATCAAGAAACAATCAAAAAGCATCAAGAAAAACAAAAGAAATTTGTTCGGATTTTTTGCAAAGTTTTTAGCATAGTAATGGTGCAACCAGAAATTGACAATGTGTAAACAGCAAGAAAATCAATGAAAAGTAGCAACACAAGGCCCAACCCAAACATGCAAGATCCAAGATCAAACAGGGTGCTCAGGGACCGTCGGATTGATCCATATGGATCAACCCGAGATCTAAGCACCACAAAGGCCTAAGGAGCACGGAATAAGTGTGGTCATGCGCATAGGAAATCGGAGTGGAACAACAACAACTTAAAACAACAAACACGTGAAAGAAAGCTCATATGCTTATTCCTTTCTCTTCTCTAAGTTCAACGCCTTTGCTCCCTCTCTCTCTCTACATGAACAAATCCAGAACAAAGGGGAGGTAGGGGATGAAGATTCACCTTCATCGGTGAGTTTACACAACTCCGGCGCGGTCACCGGTGACGGTTTCCGGCGCCGGAGAAACCTTATGTTCCGATTTCGTTTTTTACAATCTTTAATGTCCTTTTCTTCCCTTTGTTCCAAATCAAAAAACGAGAATCAAAGAGGGAGAGAGCAGCGTTGTGGATCTATGAGTTCACTCTCAAATTTTGATTTCAAATAAACACAACTATAACACAATCACAAAGGGAGCGCTATTACCTCTCCTTCGACGGCGCCGATACAATCCGAAAGAAGCTATTGCCGTTCCGGTCTCGTTCAACGTCCTCTTCGTCTTTTCCCTTTGATTCGATCTGGACCTTGCTTTTGGAGCAGCAACGTTTGCGATTTTTTTGAGCACGAATATGCACCGTTCTTCCTCTTCCTTTGCTTCCGTTCCGGTGGTATTGTTTGACGGATTCGTGAACTGTTTGCGGTAGTGATTAGCGTGAGGATCAGCGTGAGAATTGGTGTGTGGATCGGTTGAGGATTGATTGAAGATTGGTGATGATGATTGTTGAAGGTGAAGGTTAGTTTATGGAGGTTGAAGATGAAGTTTGATGGTGATTGAAGGTTGTTGTGGTAGTTGAAGATGAAGTTTGATGGTGGTTGAAGGTTGTTGTGGTGGTTGAAGGTGGAGGAGAAAGTTTGTTATGGTGGTTGAAGGTGGAGGAGAAAGTTTGTTATGGTGGGAGAAGAAGAAAAGGGGGCGGTTAGAGAGAAGAGGGAAAAAGAGAAAAATGATTTTGTGGTTTTTGTATTTTGTGGAAAATAAAATTGGTGAAAGAAAAAAATGATTAGTTAATTCTATTTGACCATGACCTTGACTTATTTATAGGTAATGTGGGAATGCTTGGACCAATGAAACAATGCCATGTGGCACTTGACTTGTAACAAACCTTGACTTTGACTTTAACAAACTTAAAAATGGATTAAAATGCAAATAACAAAAGTACAAGGACCAAAATGAAAATTAAAACTAAAATTGAATTGAAAAAGTAAATTGAAAATTAACGTAAAGCGAGACGATTAAAAGCAACAAAGCAGATTAAAATGAATCAGAAATTTTATGTGAAATGACCAAAATGCCCCCAGGGACTAAAACGACTAAAAATGACTCAGATGCAATTTTAAAATGGATTTTTAAAAGGAAATTAAAGCAAGAATTTAGACAGGCAAATTAAAAGACACAGAGACAATTTTTAGAAATTAGACAGGGTTTTAAAACATGAAAAGACTAAAATGCTCCTAGGGGCTAAACTGACTCACAATGACTTCAAATGCAATTTTTGAAATGGATTTTGACATGAGATTGAAACAAGGACTTATACAAACCAATTGAAAGGACTCAAACAAATTTTCAAAGATTGAAAGAAATTTTAACATAGGAAATGACTAAAATGCCCTTTTATGTGAATTTTGCAAGTGATATTGAAATAAAATGCAGAGAAAGATGTAATTGATCAGAGATATATTCAAGTGACTTGAAATGCAAGAAAAGAATGAAGCTAGTATTTTTAGGTCCAAAATTAGGGTATAACAGGAAAGAGGTGAGTAATCGCGATGTTGTCAAGAAGATCATGAGGGCATGGAAAGATATGGTTGAATCGTCCACTCAAGAGTTATATGCAAATGCATTAGTGGAGTTCCAAGATGCTTGTAGTGATTTCCCACCTTTCCTAGCCTATGCCATGACCACCTTGAATGAAGTGAAGGAGAAAATAGTGAGGGTATGGACAGACCGTGTGTTGCATCTTGGTTGTAGATCCACCAATAGGGTAGAATCGGCTCATGCTTTGGTGAAGAAATATTTGGACAATAGTGTGGGTGATTTGGGTACTTGTTGGGAGAAAATACATAACATGTTGTTGCTTCAACACACTGCGATACAAACAGCCTTTGATCAGAGCGTTACCGTGTTGGAACATAGATTCAAAGATGTCACTTTGTACTCCGGCTTAGGTAGTCATGTGTCTAGATATGCTTTGGACAACATTGCTATGGAAGAGTCACGTTGTAGGGAAACGTTGTGCATGAACAAGGAAATTTGTGGTTGTGTTCAAAGGACATCTTACGGCTTACCATGTGCATGCGAAATTGCAACTAAACTCCTTGAAGAAAAGCCAATTTTATTGGATGAGATACACCACCATTGGCAAAGGTTACACATGGGAGAAGAAAGTAATGAACTTGGTTTTTCGGTGGATGATGAGTTGAAGGGTATTGTAGAACGTCTCAAGAAACTCCCTTTCCAAATGAAGCTTGAAGTCAAGGAGGCTTTGCGGCAATTGGCATTTCCTGAAACCACCATGATGTCTCCACCACCACAAAAAGCAACAACCAAGGGAGCCAAGAAAAAAGTGGACATTGCGAGGTCTAAAGGAAGAATTACATCCACTAGCCGGATCCCTTCGTCTTGGGAGGTTGTTGATTCCCAAAATCCGGATAGTCAACCGTCACCATCACTAACAACATCATCATATAAAAGGAAAAAAGGTGCTCGTCTTGGTAAAGCACCAATTTCCCCACTTCCACCACCTTCTCGGTATCCAAAGCCTAAGGCTATCCCGGTTATGAGTCCTATTGATTATATGCCACGCTTCATGCTTCCATTTATTGAAAAAGTGGTGGATGTTATTGGCGATGGACATTGTGGATTCCGGGCTATAGCCGAGTTCATGGGCTTAACCGAACAAAATCATCTCATGATTCGTACACATCTTATTCAAGAATTGAAAGATCATAGAGATGATTATGTTGAAGTATTTGCGGGTGAGGATCGTTATAACTACCTTTTAAATGGCTTACATCCTCCCGCAAATACAAAAAGTTGTGCACATCTTGTTGATAAGTGGTTGACTTTTCCGGACATGGGGCACATTGTTGCCAATTATTACAAAAGGTGTGTGGTTGTGTTGACAAATCTTGAAGTTGGTAACTCGGAATCTTTTTTTCCACTAAGAGAGCAACCACCGCCGGGTAAGCAAAAAACTCCCATCATGTGCCTTGGGGTAATTCCTAATCACTTTGTGCTTATTTACTTGAGGAATGGTTGTCCACTACCTCCATCATCTACGGAATGACACAATCACAAGAAACAAGATGCAGTGACTTGGGAAGATGAGTATTTGGATCAACATGAGTTATTCTGAAAGCTCATGGCTATTGAAAGTGGAAACAAACCGCCAAAACCACAAAAGGAATCAAACAAAGCGGCGCCTATTTTGTTGGACACTCCCGAAAAACCAAAGCAACAATTTGAAGTTATTGCAGAAGATGAGGAAGATTTTATGTCACTTGATCTTCTCCAATCACTTGGCCTTTAACAAGGGATTTTTTTTGTCGGTGTTAGTCCTTTTTTTTGGTAGAAATTACACCGACGTATATTTTGGGGTCAAAATTGTAATGCCAATTTTTTGTGGCCAATATATAAGTAACATTATGTAATTGATATTGATATATATGATAATATGACTTTTATTGACTTGAAACTAGTGCAATACTTATTTATAGCTTATTAATGTTTACGCATTTGATTTATTCGTTATTACATTCCATTTAATTTTGTTCTAATCTATGATTATTTTGTTAAAGCTTTTGTCAAGTGAAACATGTCAGAGGTTGCAAGAATTGAAGGTCGTGTTAGGTATTGCTCGTTTAAAAAGACGGTTAAGGTTATGATAACACCGACGGACTCTATTGATGATTTGAAGACACAACTTAACACTTATTTTGAGCATCTTGGTGAAAATCAATATACACGTCACTTGTCTGCTCTAATGCCAATGATAGACCTAGGAGAAGATAGAGATGAATTCGCATGGAAAACGGCAAGCTATATGCCTTGGATTATTAAAGACGATAGCGACGTCGGATTTATGTTTAGGAATATGGTGGAAAATAATGTATTATATATATATGTTCGTTCCATATGCAATTGTAATGAATGTTAGTAGGGATTTAATTTAATGATGTGTAATGAGTTGTAATGTGTTGTTTGATTATGGACACTATGTTCCGTTTTGATGAATTTCAAACTTTTGTGTGGTTTGAACCAAATGTCGGTTTGATTTAATTATGGACAAATGTAAAAGATATTGTATTTTTCTTGTTTATGACCGAGTTTCATTGTTGTATAATTTGAATTGCCTATGGAAATGCTCTAGTGAAATTACAGGTCAAAACTGGCCTAAAAACGGCTTGGTAAGGGTTAGCATTAATGCAGGACCTGCTGTCTGCATAAATGCTTTCCTCGGCAGTTAACTACCGAGGAATTCCTCGGCAGTTAACTGCAGCCGGATTTCAAATTCCTCGGCAGTTAACTGCCGAGGGGGCAAAAACGTATTTTACATGTGTGTCCCAGCCTTCTCTAATGTGTGAACAACAATTTTCGTTAGCGTTTACAATTAAATACCATTTATTGTGTTCATTACCGATACAATTTTCCATCGATTAATGCATCATTTCCTATGCTGGAAGGAAGTGGGTCAATTATGGTGCTCATTATGGATACAAATTCCATCAATTAAAAAAACAAATAAATGAAAAAAAAAACTTTACCAATATGTTCTCTTTTAATCTTCTTCAGTAAATTATTAATGTTTTCAAATATAAAAATAAAAATAAGTTTTAAAATAAATTTTCCAATTGTTTTTTCTTTTAAAAAACATGGTCAAACTAAAGCCTATATATTGAAGAATAATAAGTTGAGAAAGTATCGAGGTTTCCCTTGCCTGTTTAACTATCACTAGAAAAGCCTATATATCTGTGGTTTCAATTCTAGTGTTGTGCTTTATTCGTCATTTGGCAGGTATACTCTTTTTTTTTTTTTTTTTTCTTCCTGGATTTCAATAAACTCTATGGAATACTTTGATTTATAAAACTTTACTTCTTTGATGTGGAAATGTAGTATGTATCGTTAAGTTACTTTACTAAGTCCACTTAGCTCAGTTGGTAAGGACAAATCATAATACATGCAAGGTCTGAGATTCAAACTCCGGCCACCACAAAAAAAAATACTAAATAAAGTTTAGGAATTAGAATATCTGCTCTTTAATTTTAAGGACCTGTACTTAGTCATATAATCCACTTGATCAGTTCTATTGCTACATTTTTGTGGATAAACACGTACTTGACATAGTCATTGTATGCTACATGCTGTGTTCGTTGATATTGCTTCAAATGGAAAGCTGTTTTTAGTATAGCTTCTCATAAAAATCCTTTTTATTAATAATTGTTTTGAAAAAAAAATTGGTATTTTCATTTTAAGGCTGACAAATACTATATCTTATGCTTTCTTAAGAATAATCTTTAAATTATTGAATGTCTAAAACATTTTTTGATCACTTTTCTCATTATAAGTATCACTCACTCCTTTTCATTGCTATTGCATAAAACTAAGTCAATTGCAACAATGGCATGCTCTTGGTGGGATGACTACGATGGATATGATTCATATGAAGAGGGGTATGAGGATGGCTATGAAAATGGGTACGGAAGCTGGAAGAGTGTATGCCGTGACAATGACAATGGTTTTGAATATGAGGATTACAGTTTCTGCAACAATGCTTCGGATGATCCTGAGGTTGGTGATTGCTGCGGCAGTGATAGTGGTTTTGATTTTGAGTATGATAATGATTCTGATAATGACAATGATGGTGAAGATTATGAGTATGATTATGATGTCGATGATGGTGGTGATGAAGTGGTTGATTACGTGTATGAGTATGACACCGATGATGATGACAATGATGATTATGATGTCGAGGAAGATGATGATGAGGACAATGATGATTATGTGAGTGATTATGATGTCTACGACAGTGGTAATGGTGGTGTTGGTTATGTGTATGAGTATAACAACAATGATGGTAATGATTATGGTGATGATTATGATGATGCAGATTATTATGGTGATTATGATTATGATTATGGTTATGAGTATGATTATTGCAACAGTGATTATGATTATGGTTCTGATTATGATGATTATGAAGAATGTGATTATGGCTTTATATGAAAGTGATCATAGTGGCAGGAATGACATCAGTTCATGCTAAGGTAACTATTGCTTTTGATTATATATCCTGAGTTATGTTTACTGTTAGTACTTATCTTCCTGACTCGGAACAAAAATCACTTTCTTAATTTGTTACAAAATCTGCTATGACATTTTTTATTTTTATATCCTTTGCATAAAAATATGTGTTATCATATGCTTAACTTTTTCTTGTTTTCGGCTATATTGATTCTTTTATGCTCTTTGCAGGTATGGTTATGTTGCAAGGAGCCTAGTACTCAAGAAGACTTTTTCCTCACCTTAGAATTAGAGTTTTTTAATGAGAATTTATGAGGTGCTAGCTAGTTAGTAATGCTGCTGTTTTGGAACTTATGTATGAATAATCATGTGAAAAACAGTTCATGTAGGCTTATGTTATCTGGGAATCGATATAAAAGTGTACTAATGATTGACATGTTTGTTTCAATTTTTTTGACAAAATGTTTGTTTCAGTTTTTTGTTAAGCTTGTTTGTCTCCTTTTTTTTTCTTGCAAGTTCGAGATGGCGGTTTTGAAATGTATGTTACTGGTGGACATGATTAGCTTCAGTGTGGAAGTAGTCATAATATCATAAAAATCACAGTAACTTGAATTGGGTGTAGTAGGATTTTACTTCTCTTTGAGTAACTTTTGTATCCTTTTAGACCTTCCAATTGTAATGACTATCGAAAAACCATAATTTGTACCATATATATAAATGAAATCATGGAAGTTGGCGACGTTTAGCATACAAAATGTAATCCTTTTGTGTATGGTGTAAAAAGAGTGAATTTACAATAGATTTAAATTAAGCAATTGAAAGGACAAGATTGATGATGCGCTATTTGAATAGTAAAGATTTGTTTATACTCTTGGAAATTGCAGAAATAGTCATTCACGCTGTTGTAATTATAATTCAGTATAATTGATTGTTTTATTTGTGCATCAAGAAATTATATTACGTATATTGCTCTGAATTTTTTTCACCATCTTCATCAAGAATATTGTAAATAACCTATTGATTAGCTTGCATTTGGGTGTATTTCTTTTCGGTGCCACATGCTCGATACAATGGTTGTGTGAATTTGTTGCAACTTGCAAGTTAATCAAAAAACCTTTCCTGCCTTTAATTTTTAATAAAATAAAAAGTTTTCGACCAAGACGAACTTGTTCAAGGAAAATGATTATCAGATCTTTGTTCTTTTTCACAAGATCTCTCTCTTTGTCTACTCCATTTTTCTTTTTGCGCTCTGGACACCTTCGACGGAGCCACCATCCACCGTCGTTGCTAAGGACTCTTGTCACCCATAAGAAAAAAGATAGCCAAAGCTGAAGGAATCAATGAAGGAGAGAAAGCCAAAGTCGATAATGCACTCAAACACTAGAAATAGAAATTGAACTATTGGACAAGGTGAACAATCTCACCGGTTAGCGATTACTAGTTCCCCTTCTTGTGGAAACTATCAATTCGAAACTCCTAATCCTCAAATTGTGATTTACCTATTTATTGACGCTTTGTCGATACGACAGATGATGTGAAACAAGACTTCATTGAGAAAGAATAACCATAGAAAGTTTTTTTTCTCTAATTCCTTGTATGAAATTTGTAACAGTGAAACAATGAACTAAGTTGAGCAATTAAATTGTTAAATTCTCTAGTGATGATAAAAAAACAATTAATTTGAGTTTGAGCAATTAAGTTGTTAAATTCTCTAGTGATGATAAAAAAAATTAATTTGAGTTTTATTCAGATTTTTTTTAATTTTAATTTTTGGATTGATTAAGATTGCGAAGAAGCTGATAAACAAGAGAAAGAACCCCAACAATTTCTAAGTCTCACCATGAGTCTCGTTGCTAAGCTCTTTTTCATTTGAGTTTGAGTTAAAACCTCTGGGTATTTTGGGAGAAGCACCATGAAAAAGATGAAGGGAGTACAATTTTTTTAGTACAATTTTTTTTTCGAGTTGTTAATTTATTTAAAGTTACATTATTCAAAAAAAATATATTTAAAGTTACAAGTTGAACAGTAGAAAATACTACTTTTGTATGGCGTAAATGTGTAATAATCGAAACTACTATGGTGGGTCTATAATAAGATTAAATAAAACAATTGGGTGAATGTCATAATATGACATAAACGGGCAAATTGACCATAACATGTATTTCTTTTTTTTGTACACCATACAAAGTAGATTGCCTTTGTATGCTAACCTTCACACACAACATTACCTTATCACTAATATTCAGTGGCACTTCAACAACCAAAATGAACCTTGTTAGGAAAAAAAGTTCTTTACAGAAATAACCTTTTTCTTTTAAGGATAAGAGAGAAAGAACGAACCATATTTACACAAATTCACGGGAGTGTATGATTCAAGAAAAGGTTTCACCAGAGTGTACACAAATTGAATTTTAACGGGTTTGTTTTCTCTAAAGCATATTCAAAATGTTAAACTAGCTAGTGTCTCCCCGCTGATTTTTTTTTTCAGGCTTCTGCTTGCAATTGGAGATAGAAAGATTTATAAAGTAGAACATGGCTTCAGCTGGCCGCTGCTGATTTGAGAACGGGGAAGATTCTTTCTTGTGTACAAGAAGCGAGGTAATAAAGCAAACATATTTTATTTGAATTATTCTTTTTCGTATAAAATGTGTTTGGAGTGAAGGTTTAGAAGGGGAGGGGAAGGGAGGATTTACTTTTCTTTTTTAAATTAGAGAATATATAACATGTTTTTTCTAAAATAAATTAAGTTGATTGAAGTATTATATGATCGTTTATCATGTTAATATGTTAACTTTTTAAAAAATATTTCCTAATGTCCGTAATTTAAAAATGAAAAGTAAACTCTCCTCAAGTTTCTTTTTAAAAACAACAAACTTTTATCGTGGTAATAAATTTTTCATCAATTTTTTTTACTTATTTACTATTTGTTGCCTTAAATCAATATTAGGTTTCAATGGAAAAAAAACTCATGAATGTCTTTATTTCTTAATTTTTGGGTTTGGGTTTGAATGTGTTAAAATGATGAATATATTTTGGGTTTGAAGATGAGGATACAGATAAAGATGACTTTTTTTTACTTTTTTTGGTTTTGTATTTTTAATAAAAAATAGTTGAAAATAACATTTTTTGTTGATTTGGTTGTGCCACACTAGTGTTTATCGACCACGTTAGCACTCTTTGACAGAGTTGGACGGAAAAAGACAACGATATAAATGTTGTATGACTTAAAGGTCAATTTGGTTATCCCTCCGTTTCAAAATGAGTGTCGTTTTAGCCAATTACACACATATTAAGGAATGGAATAAAGTAGTCAAATGTCGTAGCAATTTTACCAAATTATCCTAATCAACTATTGGTTTGCTTTTTATTAAAGAAAAAATAATACTTTGGAAGTAGTGTAACATAGTATTAATTGAAGGGTATAATTGAAAAGAAAAAGTTATTATTGCATTGGAAACTGAAAGTGACATTCATTTTGATACAAATTTTTTTGGCTAAAACGGCACTCATTTTGAAACGGAGGGAGTATTTAGAAAACATAGGGGATTAATTTGGCACAAACAACAAATTTAAAGGAGTGCATGATCCATTTATTATTTAACTTTTTTCAAAAAGTAATAAATTTATACATATTTAAATTTGTATATTGTTAAGGGGAAATTAAATAAACCTCCCCTGAGGTTTATCAAATTGTAACATACACCCCTTCTATTTTCTAATTCATCACAAACCTCCACCACTGTTTAATTTTCAAATGTCTGTTAAGTTTATTCCGTGGAAAAAACAAATTCATCTTCCACGTTGTAAAACTTGATACTTTGCTTTTTCCTTTCCTCCAACCAGCTTCTTCACTTAGAAACTTTGTTCTCCCTTAGAAGCATACACACTCTTTATATATGTTGGCAAATCTGAACTCGTTTTATTCAATATCCCTTGTAATTTTTTGTATTCCAATTTAAGTGAAGTGGTCACAAATGGAAATGGCGGATGTAGAAAAAAAAAAGGTCTCGAAATGAAGGATTCAATGTAATTGAACAATAATAGAAGCTTTAATTTTGGCTATATTGTGAGAAATATATGAATCCTAGACATGTCACTGTTACGTGGAACCTTAAATTTTGTTATTAGGTTTGATGTTCATGGTCAGAATTTAAATTGTCTTAGATCCTTCGCTGATCTTATTTAAGTTTGACTTCAAATGGTGTAATAGATTTTAAACACGGTGTTGCTATGTTTCGTTAGAGTTGCTTCCAAGTAATTGAAGGATTGCTTAATAATTCTTCTGCAGCGTTCATTGTTGAAGACAAGTGGGGGATCTGGATTTGCATCAAAGGTAATACTGGAGTTGTTTTGGTTTTGAAATTCGGTCTGTGCATTCCTCATCCTTGTGTTTAAAATTCTGGATGTCTTTTTGCTTTTAATGTAATGGAGAAAGGGAGAAACAAACACTGATAATAGAGAAGGGTGGTTTATATTTATTTAATGAAAACTTAGGGGAGGTCAATGCTTATTTTAAAACGAGAGGGGGTGTTTGTGTTATTTAAAGAGACATCGAGGGAGGTAAATATAATTTTTCCTATTAATATATGACACTTTTGATTTTGCCCCTGTAAAATATTTTTTTAGATCTGTCCTTGTAAAATAAATATTCTTCAGGATTGCCCTTTGGCCCCTATGACTCAGCAGAATCTTTTACGTGGCACTGATATGGATATATCTATGTGCACAATATCAAAAGTTAATAAAGTAGACGACAAAGACTCGTGAAAGGGAAATATTATTTGTTTTCCAAGTTGACGCGACTGACAAAATAAATTGTTCTGAAACTTATTTTACAAGATATAATATTTTTGGCGAAGAGAATTCAAAAAAGACACTCCTAGATGTCCTAAACGATTATGACATATTTCATTGGATAAAGAAGTAAAGGTGGATGTGTTGAGCTTGGAAGGTATGTCTTCTGGATAGAGGATAAAGCTCACCCCGAGATATTACATCTCATTAAATACATCCTTGTTTGAAAATCCTTCACATAAAACCCATAATGGTCAAATTTAATAGAAACTTCAATGTCAATGGAAAATTTTCTCACAAAAACAAGATATTTGGTAAATTTGGGGTGCATGTAAGACATTGTTTTCGATTAAGGGATATTAAGATTTTCTACTAATTTACTAACCCAACCAATAACTGATATTATGACCACTGTCAACAATAATATCATTAATCATATTGGAATAAGATGCAAGATTGCCTCTGTTCATTGTCATGTGAGATGTATCTCCGATGTCCATGTACTTTTGTTTGTCAGGAGGAGCAATATATGTTGGTGTATATGATGATTAAGCTGCAACAACATGCGCCTGTTGTGGTTTTTCTCCAAGAACAACATGCTTACGAATTAAAAGTATTGATTTTTACCAATTGTCAGTTGTAGGATAAGAGCAAGGAGGAGTGGCCCACGACTCCCACATTGCATTCCAAGGAGGATAGGTCGACCAGTGTTGTCGTTCATGTGGCTGATGCCATGATCCTTGTTAAAGGTGATGAGATCGTCCGCGTCGACCTCCACCTAGTCTGCTGCCTCAACCATCATGGTTATGGCCCAAACCGCCACGACCTCTGTTGTTGTTTTTATTGTTGCGATTGGGACGATGAGAAGATGAATCGTTATAGTTGTCTTGTTGAGCAACTAGAAAAGTGGAGTTGTCAACGGTAATACCCGTTCATTTTGCACGTGTTATTTCTTCTAAGATAACTATAGAATGAGCCTTGTAAAAAGGAGGAGGAGGATCAGAATGGAAGATATGAGAGTCGATAGTAGCATAAGAATCAGAAAGACCAAAGACAAGTTGAAGCACTCTACTTTCGTCGGAAACATGTGCACGAACATTAGAGAGTTGGTCGGAAAGAGACTTGATGTGTTTTCAGTATGATGAAGCATTCGAAAATCGTTCCATGCTAACTCTAGAAAATTCTTCCTCTAGGCATAGAGCTCTTGAATTTTTGTTATAAAAAAATATATTAAAAAGGTGATCCCAGACAAGTGTAGCGGTTGAGTCACGTTCAATAATGGTATGAACAAGATAAGTGGATATAGTGCCATAAATTCATTGCAAAACAATGGCATCTATGTGTTTCCCTAGGGATGATCGGTTTCTTTAAGGGAGGGTGAAGAAGATGTGGCATCAGTTGGTGATGTTGGGATGATGTAGTCGAGAACTTCATAGGCTCGGGTAAAGAATTTGAACAATTCAGACCATGTGTTGTATTGGATTTTATCAATATCAATGGTGATTTTGATGAAGTTTGTAATTTTGGAAATAGTGAATTTAGGATGAATGGTAGAGATGCTGGTTTCGGGAGCATATAGTAATTTTGGCCATGGTAATTTTTTCTTGGGGAGGGGGGAGATTTTGAGAGAATATTCACAAATTTGTTCGAAGTTATTTTGTGGCAAGTTGTAAATAAAGTTTATGTAAGTTTTAATATTGTTTTATCTTGGTTTTCGGGTGTCAAACATTGATTACGTTTGAACCTTTTAAACCGGTGATATCTTATTTTTTCTTGGGAAGGGAAAAAGTAAGCAAAACCCTTGAGAATCGAGGTCCGGGAGTTGTTTTCGCTACGGGAAGGTGTTAGGCACCCATAACGACTATAGTAACCTATAGGAACCGTCTTTAACTTCTACGCGCGCGCTTTATTTTTAAATGCTATTTGGAAATGTTATTTACACCTAAGAGTTGCTAAATGAAGAATTTGGAGGGAGAAGAATGTGTTTGAATTTTTATTTTATTTGAATTGAAGGAATTTTGTTCCTTGCCTACGTACCCGATTAAGGGATCAAATCCACCGTAGTTCTCTCTCAAAAATGTTTTTGTTTTTGTTGGTTGATTTTAAGTTTGAAAATTGGATTTTGAAGAATAGAAAGAGGCCTCAAGGGCATGAGATTGGAAAATAGTGAGGTTGAATTAGTGAATTGCAAAAGAAGTCAAAGTTTGATTATTTTCATTGAAATTTGATTAAGAAAATGGAAAAGAAAATACAATGGGATATTGGATCCCAAGGTTTATTTGGAAAAGGTTTGAGTGAAGTTGTTCACATTTGTTTGGAAAATTGGTTTTCTCTAAGTATAAGTCCTAGGCATTCACCTAAACATACAATCCTAAACATACATCTAAACATGCATATTCTAGCTACTTAGTGATGTGTGTGCATGTGTCGGTGCTTGTGTCGGTGTACATCATTAGAGTCCATTGTCCTTTACATCATTGACCTAGTTACATTCTATGGCCTCTTTGCCA
Organism: Medicago sativa; assembly: GCF_051527215.1. Lineage (NCBI taxonomy): Eukaryota > Viridiplantae > Streptophyta > Magnoliopsida > Fabales > Fabaceae > Medicago > Medicago sativa. The sequence goes on along the minus strand of NC_140751.1, from coordinate 63,763,099 downwards.
AGAAAATTAAAAGCATGGAAGTAAAATATTACAAGAATTCCTAAGTGTTTACATTCTAACTTTGGTACAAATCATATTGCAAGAAGAATAGAGATGAAAATGGGATGAAATGATGATGCTTATGGTGAATATGAAATATGAAATGAAAAGGTTAGTAGCATAAGGCAATATCAAAGGAAATAAAGCAAGAGAAGTACTAAGACGTAAAGGATAGAAAGTAAAGGCAAAAGAGTGCAAATATAGCTAAAATTTATTCATAAAATGCAAGAACCAAGTGACCTATAATTCTCACATTCCAATTACAATTTAAAAGGTCTATAATAAAGTCTTGGAATGGAAATTAAGGCTACATGATTTTCTTGGCATTTTAAAACAAACTTTGAACATACTTGCATTATTTAACTATTCAACTAACTTGCAAGCTAAGTAACTAATCAAAATTCATACTCATGCACTAATATCAAACACAAACAGTAGCTAAACCCTATGGAATCAAAAGGTATAGGTCACCAACATTCATCAAGCAATTGGAATTAAAATCAAATGAATTTTCATTTATTTTTAGCACAAAATGTCACAAAACATTAGGAAAATTAACCACATCATGCTCACCAATTTCTTTATGTAAAATTAACACTAAAAGGTCACATAATTGTCAAAAAACACTCATGAATTTCTTTGGAATTTTTTAAAGAGTTTTGATCACAAGAACATGTAAGATTTTCACAAGATTTATCAAATGTAGCAAACTATTGGAAAAATACTACATATTTTTTATCCAAATTCAACACATAATATCATCACAAGAAGATCAAGAAACTAGTCAAAAACACATGAAAAAATACTTGGAATTTTTAACAAATTTTTGAGCATAAAGGTGTGCAAATAGCAAGAAACAGTGACAAGAATAGCAAAAAAACAGGGAAACACGCAGGAATCTAAGCCCAAACCCAAGCCCAAGGGAGGAATGGATCCTGGATCCTTCAGAAAACACAGAAGGCCGTTGGATTGATCCAACTGGATCAACCCCTAGATCTAACGGCCAGGACGCAAAGCCAGTGGTCCAAGACTGAACCAAACCGGTTCAGTCTGCTTATAAAAAGTCTTGAAGACCGGTTCACCTCATTTTCCCATTCGTTTCTCTCTCTTCTCTCAGAGTTCTCTCGTTCTCTTTTCTTCTCACCCTAACCCTAGCTGCGCCGTTCATGGCATTCACACATCAAACATGATTTTGGACTATGAACTATGAATTAACACTCAAATCAAACATAGAATGGACGCGAAACACTTCGATCTTGCTATTTTTCTGAAGAAAGTTGTTCGAACCGTTCGATTTTGACTTTTTTGGAGAACAAGAGTTCGAAACGTTTCGATCTACAAATTCTTTGAAGACGAGCGTTCAAAACGTTTCGATCTACATGTTTCAACAGGTTTGATTTTGGATCCTTATGTTTTTTAGGGTTTCAACTTTCTTTTCAAATTTTTCTGAATCAAAACCCTAATTCGAACTACTTTCTTCATTAATCATGGATTTGAACCTCAATTGATGAAATAAACGGTGAATTTTGGACGATTCATGTTTCTAGGGTTTCGTTCGAACTTCTTCGAATCTTTTTCAAAATCTTTCTTCAATTCACCGTTTATTCTTGATTTCAAACCTTCGATGATGATTTCGGAGCAAAAACGAGAAGGTTTTTCATGAATATACCTGGATTTGTTTGGGGGTTCGAACGTAAGATCCTTGAGCAAGCTTCAGCTTCTTCTGGTGAACTTCGAGACCGAAAATAAATCGGTGTTTTGGCTTTCTTCTTCTTCGAATTGTGATCTTGCTTCAATTTCCCCTTTCTTCTCTCTTCTTCGAACTGTGATCGTACAATTCCCCTGAAATTGTGCTGGAATTGCAGTCTTCAATTCGATGATGATGATTCCTTCGAATCTCTGAGAATTGCAAAACGAAATCACTTCGATTTTGAACTGTTTTGATTATGCAATTGTTGAATTTGAACTTTCTGTGATGAATCTGTGGATTTTTTGTTGTGAATTGATGAGTTTGAGAATTTTTGTGGCGGTGATTGACTTTGCTTGCGGTGGTTTTAGTTTGTTACGGTGGTGATTGAATTCTGTTACGGTGGTGATTGGAGAGAGAAATTCTGTTAGAGTTTTCTGATGGTGATGTGTCACTGAGTAATTGGGAAAAATCCTCTGTAATTGGTGATGTGGCCTCAATTTATAGGCCAAGTGTAATGTTCTGGACCAATAGCCTTGTGACACCTGGACCTGGACTTGAAATAATTCGGCCTTGGACTGTTTTTTGGACTTGGGGACCTGTTTGCAATTTTGAGAAATAAAAGGACTGACCTGCAAAAAATAAAACTTAAAAGAAATGACCTGGACAAAAAAAAAAGACTATCTTGCAATATTTGGGACTTTGGGACTAAAGTGCAATTTTGACCAAAAGGACTTAAACGAAATTTGACCTAACATAATAACAAAAGTCTTAAAATAAGAGAAAATAACATGAAGGGCCAAAGTGCAAATTTAGGAACTTTAGGACTTAGAAAAAAAACTAAAATAAAATTGGAATAAAAAAGGTAATTTGACTAAACGTAAAGTGAAACGTCTAAAATTTGACCAAACGGACTAAAACGAACCAATGGCCTAAATGAGGTACTTTAAAGTACCTCTCTGCCGAAATTTTGTGTGAAATGACCAAAATGCCCCTGGGGCTGGAACTGTCCTAAACGACTCAAATGCACTTTTAAAAAGGATTTTTAACAGAGAAATGAAACACAGACTTATACAAGCAAAATTAAAAGACTCAGAGACAATTTTTAGGATTTAAACAGTGACTGGACACTTGAAATGACCGAAATGCCCCTAGGGGCAAAACTGACTCAAAATGACTTCAAAAATGCAAATTTTGGCATGGATTGAAACAGAGACTTATTCAACCTATTTGAAAGGATTCAAACAAATTTTTTGAAAGATTGAGAGACATTTGACACAGGAAATGACTAAAATACCCTTGCATGTGAATTTTGCAAATAACATTGAAATAAAATGCAGAGAAGGATGCAATTGATCAGAGACAATTCAAATGACTTATAATGCAAGAAAAGGAGAAATTGATTAGTATTTTTAGGTCCAAAATTAGGGCATAACAGCTGCCCCTATTTAAGTTTCTTTGTCCGGAGAGTCAAGAGACGAAGTCTTAGAGTTGACGGGACGAAGATACTTAAATATTAACATTTGCACTGTTTTTGGACGTAAAAATACGCTTTCAGATTTTCAAAATTATGAATGCTATGCAATATTTGATTATGAATGCAAGACAAACAACTGGAGTCTATGGAACCTATCATGTCACTGGGGATTCAGGTGGCCACTGACAGGGTAGACAAACCAGGGATAGAGAATAAGGTACAAGTTGTTCTTTGGGTCGAACTAGTCACTTGACCGAGGAATACGAAACAAGAGATAGGGGCAAGCTGTTCTTGGGATTGAACTTGGCACTTGACCGGAAACATAGACATATAGGCAGATACAAGCGGTTCTTTGGATCGAACTTGACACTTGGTTGAAAACACAAACAGATAGGCAGACACAAACTGTTCTTTGGATTGAACTGGCTGTTTGGCTGGAGACATAGACAAGAGGGTTGATACAAGCTGTTTCTTTGGATCGAACTTGCTTGTTGGATTATCACCACATCATGTGGGAGAGTGCAGACTGTTCTCTTAGATCGAACTTGTCGTTTGTCCGAATCAAAGCATAAGCTGGGTACAAACTGTTCTTCAGATTGAACTTGCCGTCTGACTGATAACAAAGCATGAGCTGGGTACAAACTGTTCTATCGAACTTGCCGTTTGACCGATAACAGAACATAAGCTGGGTACAAACTGTTCTATCGAACTTGTCGTTTGTCCGGAAGCATAGGTATATAAGCAGGTACAAGTGGTTCTTTTTTGGATTGAACCTGGCACTTGACCAGTAACAAGATACAAATTGAGAGTCTGGTTTAACAAGATACCAATTGAGGGTAAATTGTCATTGACTTGATTTGGAAATAGACATGACCATTTTTGTTGGCCCAAGAGTAAATTGAGAGTAAATTGACATTGATTTGAGTTGAAAATTGACATTGAAAGTTGAGATTGAAAGTTGAGATTGGAAATTGGAATTGGATTGAGACATAGACATTGACATTGGATTGGAGAATTGCAATTGACATTGAAATTGGATTGAAATTGGATTGAAAGTTGGCATTGACATTGGATATTGATATTGACATTGAAATTGGATTTGAAATTGGAAATTGACATTGACATTGGAATTGGAATTGAAAATTGGCATTGGAATTGGAATTAGAGATTAGCATTGGAATTGGAATTGGAGATTGACATTGACATTGTCATTGGATGTCAACATTGGAATTGGAGATTGAAATTGACATTGTCATTGGATGTCAACATTGACATTGTCATTGAATGTTGACATTGACATTGTTATGGAAGTTGAGATTGCTTCGAATTTGACATTTGACATGGTTTGGAATTGAGATTGGGAAGTTGAGATTGCACCGAATTTGACAATTGAAATTGAGTTGATTTTGACAGTTTGACATTGAAATTGAGATTGGAATTGACATTGGAGATTGGAAATTGCTTCGAATTTGACAGTTGACATGATTGGAATTGAAGTTGGAGAGTTGAAACTTGCATTGAATTTGGCAGTTGAAAGTTGGATATGCAATATGTATGTATGGTATAGCAAGATTATTAGATGTATGAGCACATAAAATGCATGATTATGCATGTATGAATGCTTGGAATGCATGATTGATCGGCAGTTTGACAGGGAAGTTTCACAAAGGCAGATGAGACATCGGAAGATTGGGCACGTAGTGGCTTGTGCTGCAACATATTCACAGGGGAAAAACCTCTTTGGAGATACCGTCGTTGGGAGACGTATCGAAACCATGGCTGAGGGCAATAAAACTTGTAGAAGAGGGACCCTTGGAAAGTCCTTGGATACAGGTCGCCTTTGCTAGGCGTGTCAGTGCTGGGTAAACATTGGATGTTCGCATCTGTGGTCAATGCTTTTCAATATTCTTTTCATTTTTCATTTTCAAACCCCATTTTTGCCTGAACCGCCCTTTCGGGTTTTCGATTCACCGGGGAATAACTATTCTTTTCATTGCCCCATTTTTGCCTGAATTGCCTTCATAGGTTGTCAATCAGCGGGGTGCTCATTTTTGCCTAAGCCGCCCTTTCGGGTTTTCAACTTAGCGAGCTTTCCATTTGTATCTTTCATTTTTTCATTTTCATTCTGTTTTCCATTCTTGCCATTGACCACAGATCATCCTGGGGAGTAACCTGCTTGTAACATGTATTGAAAGAGACATTGATATTCATTCATTCATGCATGTTTCCTTGAAATGTACCCTGTTGCTCAGGTTTGCTTTCAAAATAGACAGAAAAAATGTTTTAATTTTCAAAAATGTTTGTTTCAGATATTGACATTATCAAATAGACAGAAAATATTTGTATAAAGCATTGAAAGTAGAAAGAAAACAGAATTTCAAACAATAGAAAGGCTCAAATTGATGTAGAAGAGTGAATAGTCAGCCAAGGGCACGACTTCACGGATTTACAAAGCTTGGAAAATGGTAATTTTATTGGTTGGTGATACATTGAACACGATGACCGCTATATTTCGTAGAAACTTTGAATTCACAAGTACAGAAGCCTCTGATGAAGACGATCATTGACAGTTGCAGATGCCCCAAGGGGTGATGGTGATTTGCCAGATATAGTTACTTGTCTTTTATTGTCAACCTCATTTTTGCATGAACCGCCCTTTCGGGTTTTCGGCTCATCGAGGCGCTCATTCTTGCCTGAGTTGCGTACAATCTCAGCGAGCTTTTTCATATTCATCATTTTTTTTGTCCCTAACTTTTGCCTGGATCGCCCTTTCGGGTTTTCGATCCACCGGGAAGCGCATTTTTGCCTAGGCCGCCCTTTCGGGTTTTCGACCTACCACGCTGTTCTTTTCTTTCTAGACAAAGTATTTCTTGACTACATCGGCATTAACAGGATTTGGGAGTTCAACACCATCCATATGTGTAAGAATCAAAGCACCACCAGAGAAAGCCTTCTTGACAACATAAGGACCTTCATAGTTAGGTGTCCACTTGCCCCTTGGGTCGGGTTGCTGACTTATTCTTCTTTTCAATACAAGTTCGCCTTCCTTGAATTCTCGAGGTCGGACTTTCTTGTCAAAAGCATTCTTCATTCGCACTTGATACAACTGTCCATGAGCCATAGCATCCATACGTTTCTCTTCAATCAGATTCAATTGATCGTACCGACTTTGACACCATTCAGCCTCGGTTAACTTTGCTTCCATGATTACTCGAAGAGATGGAATCTCCACTTCCAGAGGGAGAACTGCTTCCATACCATATACCAGAGAGAAAGGAGTTGCCCCGGTTGAACTGCGCACTGTAGTACGGTAACCATGCAAGGCGAAAGGTAGCATTTCATGCCAGTCTTTGTAAGTAGTGACCATCTTCTGAACAATCTTCTTGATGTTCTTATTAGCGGCCTCAACTGCACCATTCATCTGAGGTCTATAAGGAGAAGAGTTGTGATGTTCGATTTTGAATTCTTCACATAAAGCTTGCATCATACTATTGTTCAGATTGGAACCATTGTCAGTGATGATCTTGTTGGGAACACCATATCGACAGATGATGTTATTCTTGATAAACTTGACAACCACTTGCTTGGTCACATTTGCATAGGAGGCAGCTTCAACCCACTTGGTGAAATAGTCAGTTGCCACTAGAATGAAACGATGTCCATTGGAAGCCTTTGGTTCAATTCTTCCGATCATGTCAATGCCCCACATAGAGAAGGGCCATGGGGAAGATATAACATTGAGAGCATGTGGAGGCACATGAACCTTATCAGCATAAATTTGACATTTGTGGCATCTTTTAGCATGTTTGTGGCAATCACGCTCCATGGTTATCCAGTAATAGCCGGCTCTTAACAGTTTCCTTGACATGGTGTGACCCGAAGCATGGGTCCCAAAGGTACCGTCATGTACATCATGCATCAATTTCTCAGCTTCTTGTTTGTCAACACATCTCAACAAGACCATGTCATAGTTCCTCTTGTATAGGATCTCTCCGTCCAGAAGGAATTTGCTAGCCCATCTTCTCAAGGTCTTTTTATCCCTGTTGGAAGCACCAGGTGGATATTCACGATTCTGCAAGAATTGCTTGATGTTGTAATACCAGGGCTTTTTATCATTCACAACCTCACCAGCCTGATCTGGCATATTTTCAATGGTAAACACATGAGCGGGTCTATCAAGACGTTGTACTTTGATTACAGGCACATCATTCCAGTGATTGACACGAAACATGGAAGACAAAGTAGCAAGAGCATCAGCCATTTGATTTTCATCCCGAGGGATATGGTGCAGCTCAACCTTGGTAAAATATGTCAACAGACGTCTTGCATAGTCACGGTAAGGGATCAGCTTCTCATGATGAGTCTCCCATTCACCCTTTATCTGATTGATAACAAGTGCAGAATCTCCATAGATGTCAAGGTGTTTAATTCTCAGATCAAGGGCTTCTTCAATGCCCAAGATGCATGCTTCATACTCAGCTATGTTGTTTGTGCATTCAAAGGTTATTCGAGCGGTGAAAGGAATGTGGTGCCCCTGTGGAGTTACAATGATGGCTCCAATTCCTTTACCATAAGCATTAACAGCACCATCAAACACCAATCCCCACTTGCTATTGGGATCTGGCCCTTCATTGATCAGTGGCTCTTCACAGTCTTTTGCTTTCAGATACATAATCTCTTCATCAGGGAAATCAAATTTAATTGGCTGGTAATCATCAAGAGGTTGACAAGCAAGATGTTCAGCAAGGACACTTCCTTTGATTGCTTTCTGAGCCTTATACACAATATCATATTCAGACAACAACATTTGCCAACGTGCAATCTTTCCAGTAACAGCAGGTTTTTCAAAGATGTACTTGATTGGATCCATTCGGGATATCAACCAAGTTGTATGATTCACCATATAATGACGCAGTCGTTTGGCAGCCCAAGCTAAAGCACAACAAGTCTTTTCAAGCATTGTATACCGAGTCTCGCAGTCGGTGAACTTCTTGCTCAGATAGTAGATAGCATGCTCTTTCTTACCAGTCTCATCTTGCTGACCAAGAACACAACCCACTGAATCATCTAACACTGACAGATACATGATCAAAGGCCTTCCTTCCACTGGCGGGACAAGGATAGGTGGTTCCAACAGGTATTCTTTGATGCTATCAAAAGCTTCCTGGCACTCATCATTCCATACAACAGGCTGATTCTTTCTGAGCAATTTGAAAATTGGACCGCAAGTGGTAGTCATGTGAGATATGAATCTTGAAATATAATTCAGACGTCCGAGGAAACCTCTGACTTGCTTCTCAGTTTGAGGGGCCGGCATCTCTCTGATGGCTCGGACTTTGTCAGGATCAACTTCAATGCCTCTCTGGCTGACAATGAAGCCTAGCAATTTTCCGGATCGTACACCGAATGTGCATTTGTTAGGATTCAACCGCAGCTTGTACTTTCTCAGTCTTTCGAACATCTTTTTCAAATACACAACATGCTGCTCTTCATCACTTGACTTCACAATCATGTCATCAACATATACTTCAATCTCTTTGTGAATCATATCATGAAACAGAGTTGTCATACCCCTTTGATAGGTAGCACCAGCATTTATCAAGCCGAACGGCATCACTTTATAACAGAACGTTCCCCACGGAGTGATGAAGGACGTTTTTTCTCTATCTTCAGGTGACATTCATATCTGATTATAACCAGAGAAACCATCCATGAAAGAGAACACTTTGGATTGAGCAGTACTGTCAACAAGCACGTCAATATGAGGCAATGGGAAGTTGTCTTTTGGACTGGCTTTATTCAAATCTCTGTAATCAACACACATTCGAACTTTCCCATCTTTCTTTGGTACTGGTACAATGTTGGCAATCCACTCAGGGTATTCAGCTGTCATGAGGAAACCCGCATCAATTTGCTTCTGCACCTCAGCCTTGATCTTAAGAGCCATGTCTGGACGAGACCTTCTCAATTTCTGTTTGACAGGAGGACATTCAGGCCTTGTTGGTATCCGATGTTCCACAATCTTGGGATCTAGACCCGGCATATCTTCATAGGACCATGCAAAGACATCTGGATAATCATGAAGGAGCTGAATGATCTTCTTTTTCACTTCCGGCTCAAGTGCAACACCAATCTTAATCTCTCGCTTGTTTTCTTCAGTACCCAGGTTGATAAGCTCAATTTCTTCCTGGTGAGGCTGAATGGCTCTTCGTTCTTGTTCAAGCTGTCGAGTGATCTCATACGGTATCTCTTCATCATCATCATCCTCATCTTCAGCTTCATATACAGGGAATTCAAAATTTGGAGGAACCATAGGGTCACTGTGTTCAACGGGTTTATTGTGGTTCAATCTGCATAATATGATTGGGATGATTTTAGAAAAATGTTTTTTATGCAGATTTTTGAAATTAATAAGAAAATAACAAATGTTTTGGTTTTTTCTGGCATTACCATTATTTCCAAGAAAAAGGCACTAAAAAGTAAAAAAACAAAGAGTCGTGAGAAAAACGACAACTTTTATTGAAAACGGCAATGCCGAAACAAACACGCCCTTACAATGATATCACTTTCGCCTTGGGCAGAGCGAAAGGATTGTTATTTTGAAAACAGAAAAACATGAGCAACAAAACACATTACATGGAGGCATGCATGACTAAAGGAACATCAATGGCTTCCCAATTTCTCACAGTGCCTCCTGGTATAACAAATGTAGGCACGTAACTACTTTCAGCAGTATCTTCAGTAATAGCATTGATGAACCCAGCACTGTAGAAGGTTCCTGTTGAAACAGCAGATGTCGGGGAGAATCCAAGGCCCTCTTTACGCTTGTTTTCCAAGATCTGAATCACCTTGCCCCAGCCAGCAGCTTGCCCTGCTTGAACAGCCTTCTGGGCATCTTTCAGTGAAGCCATACTAGTACCAGCCCTCCGGGGTTCTGCACCCTCAACGGTCAAGCCTTGAAACGACGTCCCTTCAGCGGACCCTGCTTCAACACAAGAGAAAGATGATACTTGGCTAACCAGAAATGCTTCTTCACCATGTACAGTGACAATCTTACCGTTCCTCATGAACTTAAGCCTCTGATGCAAAGTAGAGGTGACTGCTCCAGCGTCATGGATCCATGGTCTTCCGAGGAGACAGCTGTAAGAGGCGTTGATATCCATGACTTGGAAAGTTATTTGAAACGTCTCGGGACCGACGGTGATTGGCAAGTCCACTTCCCCGAGAATATCCTTGCGGGATCCATCAAAAGCTTTTACCAGATAACTGCTACCCCTCAGAGAAATTCCATGATGGCTCAATTGCCTTAGTGTGGATTCAGGCATTACATTCAGAGATGATCCAGTGTCCACCAATACGTTGGATATCATATCGGACCCACAGTGCACCGAAATATGTAGAGCCAAGTTGTGGCGTTTCCCTGCTTCGGGGAGCTCATCATCACCAAACCCCAAGTTGTTGCAGGCAGTAATATTGCTCACTATCCCATCAAATTGATCCACAGAGACTTCGTGGTCGACATAAGCTTGCTCCAGTATCTTCATTAACACCTTCCTGTGAGCTTCTGAGCTCATGAGCAGAGATAAGATGGATATCCTTGATGGGGTTTGTAGCAGCTGATCAACAATCTTATAGTCACTTTTCTTGATAAGCCTCAGGATTTCGTCCAGATTGGACTCTTCAATAGATTGGCCTGCTGGGCCGGTGTTCTTGTCAACAGGAGGAGCGACTGGTGGAGTTACCGTAGCAATGGGTGTGACCACCTGTCTTTGAAACAAGGGTGGACGGACTTTTCCACTTCTCAGAGCTGTAACTTCACTAGCAACATTATCAACTGTAGCTGGGGATACCAGAGGTACTTCCACCCCATTTTCAACCATGGTTGCATTGTATTTGTAGGGAATTGCTTTGGTAGAGGTATAAGATACAGGACCAGGTAGCCTGATCACCAGAGGCTCAACATTCTTTGCACTTTCAACAGGAGAATCATGGAACACTGGCACAATCACACATACATCACTGACGATCAAGTGTTTGTCATCCATCAGACTCTGGATATCATTTTGCACAACACAACAGCCCATAGAATTCTGCAGACATTCTGAACAAGAATCATGATCATGATTGAACAGAGAAGCCTGGCAAAGTTTGACATGTAATGGCACCAAGGGAGTAACGACATTGCGGACATCCAACCTGGGATCCTCTTGATGGACAGGAACCCTTTCAAAGGCCTCAATCATGTTAACAGCAGCATGGTTTGGAAGCGGATTGTCAAGGACATGAGGAACACTATTCTCAAAAGTCAAACGTCCCTTTTCTATCAGGTCTTTCACAATATATTTCAGAGCAAAGCAACCTTCAATATCATGGCCTTGAGCACCCTGATGGAATTCACATGTTAGGTCTTGACGGAACCTGGGAGGTAATGGATTAGGCGGAGGCTTGCCTGGTCTGGTGACGCAGTGTCCTTTAGCCAATAGAGTTGGGAGCAATTCACCATACCGCATCGGTATTGTTGGAAAAGAAGGCTTGGGTCGGGGACCCTGTTGTTGCTGCCGTTGCTGTTGAGCAGGGGGCTGTTGTTGTGCTTGCTGAGGGATGGCATTGACGGGCATTGGTGGTTGACCCGGTGGCAGAGGATATTGTTGGTAGAACGGTGGGAAGAAAGGATGCTGAGAGTATTGCATGTAGTGATAGGGCAGAGGTATCTGTGTAGCAGCTGCAGATGGATTACCAGACACCATCCCTACATCAGATTCTTTCCTCTTGTGATGACCGTTACCGTACTTCTTTGGTGCACTGGTTGATGATTCACCTTTCTCGAGGACAATAATACCATCTCGGACGGCCTCCTCTAGGCGAGTCCCCATTGTAACCATATCAGAGAAGTTGTTAGGAGCAGAGACTATCATTCTCTCCTTATATTCCTTCTTCAGAGTCTTCAGGAATGTCTGTGTTAATTCTTCCTCATCAAGTCGAGGAGAAACACGAGCAGCTGCCCCTCTCCACCTTTGAGCGTATTCACGGAATGTTTCATCTGATTTCTGAGATAGGGCTTTGAGAGAGTCCCTGTTTGGCCTTAGACGGGTGTTGAACTCATATTGACCTTCAAAAGCAGCAGCGAGTTCCTCAAAAGTATGGATGTTATCTTTGCTCAGACTAGTGTACCAATCTGCTGCATCATCTGTCAAGCTACTCTGAAAGCAGTGGATCATCAGTGCATCATTGTCGGCATAGTTAGCCATCTTTCGGACATACCGGATGACATGGTTGTGTGGGCAAGAAGTCCCATTGTACTTGTCAAATTCTGGCTCTTTGAATTTCTTAGGAACCTCAAATCGGGATACCAAGCACAGATCACGAGCTTTAGCAGGAGCACCATTGTTTCCTCGGCTAGCCTTGACCTCACGGAGCTCTCCAGCCAACTCCCTTAACTGTCTTTTCATAGCTTCCATTGCGGGATCTTGTCCACGAGGAGTGTCAACATCAATCACCTGTTGCACAGTGTGCACAATAGGGTCGGTAACAACAGTGGTTACTTGAGGCATAGCAGTAGACACAGGAATCTGTCCTTGACCAGCAAAACCAGAGACACCAGCAGCAGTATTAGGAGAATAGAAAGGTGGGAGTCCATAAGGACGGCCGTTGGGCATAACAAACCGAGCATCAGTAGCCACAGCAGACAGTGGGATAGAGGGAATCACCTCAGCAGTAACTGGAACAGAAGTGGCTGGCTGTTCCTGTGAAGCCATCATAGCGGACATAGCGTCGTGAGCCTTAGCCAAGTCTTCTTTCATAGCAACCAATTCGGCACGGAGCTGAGCATTCTCTTCTTCAAAATTAGCCATCATCCTTCTTTTGTGAAATCTTGTTTGATGAATTCTATCTGGTTGGTAGACCTTGCGAACACGAGCCACTTTTCAGACTGCGGCGGACAAAACCAGGAGGCAATGAGCACGAGAGAAGTTCTTTGTGACCAATGGATGCATATGATGCATGAAATGTGTAAATGCATATGCAAAAAGACTCTTTTTTGTGTTATCGAAGGGTTTTAGACAAATTATAAACTCGTAAACATTACTAAACAATGGTTAACATAAACGGGAAACAACCAACATATAGTTTTACAAGACAATTTCAACATAAACAAATGGAAATAACAACAGAAAATGGCAATCCTCAAGCATAGGAAGTGGAAGCGTCGTCCTCAGACTCAGACTCATAGCTGCAGTATCGTGCGTAGAAGTCACGGGCACCCCTAACTCTCTTGGAGTCCCTCATAAGCAGCCTATCTTTCTCCTCAATCTCTCTCTTAGCCTTAGCTAACTCTTTCTTCAGTGTCAAGACTTCATGAGTCTGCTGCTCACCCTTTTCATCCAAAGTCATGATCAAGTTCTCAGCCTCATAGTATTTAGCTCTCCACTGATGTTTCTCCCGACTCTCCATAGCTAGATGCTCCTGATACATCTCCTGGGTAGGTGGGAGTAGAGGCAAAGGCATGGTAGGAACAGTTGCAGACACATATCTCATAGAGGGGTAAGGCGTACCAGCCTCCTCAGCTCGGTTTATCACCCACTGTGTATAGGCCTCATGAGCGATACCGGACCTCACACCCATATGCTTTACCTCTTTTTTCCGAAGCTTGGTCCAAGCTTGCATGAAATCTTCTCTAATTCCGGTGGGAGCATTGGAATAGTGAAAGAAGTAAGGAGCTGTAGCAAGATTGATGGGTTTATCTTTCATCGGGAAACCAAATTGTCGCAAAGCAAGCTCCGGGTTATAGTTGATTCCACCCCGGGTACCAAGAAGAGGTACATTAAGAAACTTTCCACCACCAAAGATGATTTCCTTGACCTTAGAAGCGGGAGTGAGCCAAACCACTTCATTAGGAGTGAGAGCCATAATCCTCTGTGAAATAGACCAACTCCTCGGATTGTCGTGGAAAGACTGCGGAAGGTGCGAAATAAACCACCTATAGAGGAGAGGCACACAACAAAGAATGTATCCACGACCTTTGCTAGAACGATCGTGAATAGCATGGTATGTGTCAGCTAGCAAAGTAGGAACCGGATTCTTGGAGTGGAAGATCATAATAGCATTCATGTCCACGAAGCCATCAAGATTCGGAAAGAGAATAAGCCCATAGATGAGAAGTGCAAGAATAGCCTCAAGAGTGTCCTGACAAGTGGTATTGAGGTTGGCTTTCCCAAGAAGATACTCTGAAGTGAACCCTCGGATACGTGCCTTAGTGACAAGATTCTTGGAGACATCGGTGGTCTTGAGATAGAGATCTTTAGCAATAACCAATGGAGGAAGAGGATCTTCAGGTCCCGAGAAAGGTATCCCCTTAGCAATAGATAAACCCATCAAGGAAGAATAAGCCTCTAAAGTAGGCACCAACTGAAAGTCTGGGAAAGTGAAGCACCGATACCCCGGATCATAGAATTGCACTAGAGTGTGCACAAGCTTCTCATCCACATTAGTATGGAGAATAGGAAGTAAAGCCCCGTAACGGCGTCGGAAACCAGTCGGATCCTCAATCTTGAGTGCCAAATCCCTCAAACTAGCCAAATCCACTTCCTTGAACTTGTAGGACTTAGTCATCTTCATCCCTACAATGTTTACAATTTCAACTTGTCTAAGCCCTTCGTTAACAATGCATGACAAAAAGTTTATGCATGTATGCATGTATGCATGAATGCATGATTATGTTCAAGTTCGGAGAAAACATGGTGGGTTTGAAGTTCAAAGTCGAGGAGTCATGGGTGGACACGGTGTCCGGTGAAACTAGGGTTTTAGGATAATAGTAACCGGGTTCTAAAAAGGTTCCCAAGTTGCAACCTCTCCGACGTATCTCATGGTGTCACGAGACAACTCTCGCTCCATGATTATACGTGGAAGGTCTAACTTGAGTGTAGTATCGCGTGACGACTAAAACTCGAGACGACACTCGGTTTAGCCTCCGCACTACGTCCTAGAAAATGGCCATGGATGGGTTTGGTTATCTACGGTTCATAGCGTCATAGAACAATTAGAAGTAAAGTGCCTAAACGCGACAAACACGCGCCGACAACATCACCCCCAAAATGCCTCAGCTATGTGGGATTGATCGCATAATCCAAAACACGAGGCAACCCCCGGAATGAATTGTCGATTATATCCCTCCTAAATCCTAAGTTCACTCAGCCCGGGTGCAGGACTTTTGATATTCTCACCCCACACGTTTGCAAGAAATTAAACATTTATTCACATAGGAAAGCAATTAAAAGAAGCAAGTAAAAATACAAGCGCAAGCGTGGAAATAAAGACTAGGCGTAACTCTCGAAGTCCCCAGTGAAGTCGCCAGCTGTTTTATCTTGGTTTTCGGGTGTCAAACATTGATTACGTTTGAACCTTTTAAACCGGTGATATCTTATTTTTTCTTGGGAAGGGAAAAAGTAAGCAAAACCCTTGAGAATCGAGGTCCGGGAGTTGTTTTCGCTACGGGAAGGTGTTAGGCACCCATAACGACTATAGTAACCTATAGGAACCGTCTTTAACTTCTACGCGCGCGCTTTATTTTTAAATGCTATTTGGAAATGTTATTTACACCTAAGAGTTGCTAAATGAAGAATTTGGAGGGAGAAGAATGTGTTTGAATATTTATTTTATTTGAATTGAAGGAATTTTGTTCCTTGCCTACGTACCCGATTAAGGGATCAAATCCACCGTAGTTCTCTCTCAAAAATGTTTTTGTTTTTGTTGGTTGATTTTAAGTTTGAAAATTGGATTTTGAAGAATAGAAAGAGGCCTCAAGGGCATGAGATTGGAAAATAGTGAGGTTGAATTAGTGAATTGCAAAAGAAGTCAAAGTTTGATTATTTTCATTAAAATTTGATTAAGAAAATGGAAAAGAAAATACAATGGGATATTGGATCCCAAGGTTTATTTGGAAAAGGTTTGAGTGAAGTTGTTCACATTTGTTTGGAAAGTTGGTTTTCTCTAAGTATAAGTCCTAGGCATTCACCTAAACATACAATCCTAAACATACATCTAAACATGCATATTCTAGCTACTTAGTGATGTGTGTGCATGTGTCGGTGCTTGTGTCGGTGTACATCATTAGAGTCCATTGTCCTTTACATCATTGACCTAGTTACATTCTATGGCCTCTTTGCCAAGAAAATTAAAAGCATGGAAGTAAAATATTACAAGAATTCCTAAGTGTTTACATTCTAACTTTGGTACAAATCATATTGCAAGAAGAATAGAGATGAAAATGGGATGAAATGATGATGCTTATGGTGAATATGAAATATGAAATGAAAAGGTTAGTAGCATAAGGCAATATCAAAGGAAATAAAGCAAGAGAAGTACTAAGACGTAAAGGATAGAAAGTAAAGGCAAAAGAGTGCAAATATAGCTAAAATTTATTCATAAAATGCAAGAACCAAGTGACCTATAATTCTCACATTCCAATTACAATTTAAAAGGTCTATAATAAAGTCTTGGAATGGAAATTAAGGCTACATGATTTTCTTGGCATTTTAAAACAAACTTTGAACATACTTGCATTATTTAACTATTCAACTAACTTGCAAGCTAAGTAACTAATCAAAATTCATACTCATGCACTAATATCAAACACAAACAGTAGCTAAACCCTATGGAATCAAAAGGTATAGGTCACCAACATTCATCAAGCAATTGGAATTAAAATCAAATGAATTTTCATTTATTTTTAGCACAAAATGTCACAAAACATTAGGAAAATTAACCACATCATGCTCACCAATTTCTTTATGTAAAATTAACACTAAAAGGTCACATAATTGTCAAAAAACACTCATGAATTTCTTTGGAATTTTTTAAAGAGTTTTGATCACAAGAACATGTAAGATTTTCACAAGATTTATCAAATGTAGCAAACTATTGGAAAAATACTACATATTTTTTATCCAAAGTCAACACATAATATCATCACAAGAAGATCAAGAAACTAGTCAAAAACACATGAAAAAATACTTGGAATTTTTAACAAATTTTTGAGCATAAAGGTGTGCAAATAGCAAGAAACAGTGACAAGAATAGCAAAAAAACAGGGAAACACGCAGGAATCTAAGCCCAAACCCAAGCCCAAGGGAGGAATGGATCCTGGATCCTTCAGAAAACACAGAAGGCCGTTGGATTGATCCAACTGGATCAACCCCTAGATCTAACGGCCAGGACGCAAAGCCAGTGGTCCAAGACTGAACCAAACCGGTTCAGTCTGCTTATAAAAAGTCTTGAAGACCGGTTCACCTCATTTTCCCATTCGTTTCTCTCTCTTCTCTCAGAGTTCTCTCGTTCTCTTTTCTTCTCACCCTAACCCTAGCTGCGCCGTTCATGGCATTCACACATCAAACATGATTTTGGACTATGAACTATGAATTAACACTCAAATCAAACATAGAATGGACGCGAAACACTTCGATCTTGCTATTTTTCTGAAGAAAGTTGTTCGAACCGTTCGATTTTGACTTTTTTGGAGAACAAGAGTTCGAAACGTTTCGATCTACAAATTCTTTGAAGACGAGCGTTCAAAACGTTTCGATCTACATGTTTCAACAGGTTTGATTTTGGATCCTTATGTTTTTTAGGGTTTCAACTTTCTTTTCAAATTTTTCTGAATCAAAACCCTAATTCGAACTACTTTCTTCATTAATCATGGATTTGAACCTCAATTGATGAAATAAACGGTGAATTTTGGACGATTCATGTTTCTAGGGTTTCGTTCGAACTTCTTCGAATCTTTTTCAAAATCTTTCTTCAATTCACCGTTTATTCTTGATTTCAAACCTTCGATGATGATTTCGGAGCAAAAACGAGAAGGTTTTTCATGAATATACCTGGATTTGTTTGGGGGTTCGAACGTAAGATCCTTGAGCAAGCTTCAGCTTCTTCTGGTGAACTTCGAGACCGAAAATAAATTGGTGTTTTGGCTTTCTTCTTCTTCGAATTGTGATCTTGCTTCAATTTCCCCTTTCTTCTCTCTTCTTCGAACTGTGATCGTACAATTCCCCTGAAATTGTGCTGGAATTGCAGTCTTCAATTCGATGATGATGATTCCTTCGAATCTCTGAGAATTGCAAAACGAAATCACTTCGATTTTGAACTGTTTTGATTATGCAATTGTTGAATTTGAACTTTCTGTGATGAATCTGTGGATTTTTTGTTGTGAATTGATGAGTTTGAGAATTTTTGTGGCGGTGATTGACTTTGCTTGCGGTGGTTTTAGTTTGTTACGGTGGTGATTGAATTCTGTTACGGTGGTGATTGGAGAGAGAAATTCTGTTAGAGTTTTCTGATGGTGATGTGTCACTGAGTAATTGGGAAAAATCCTCTGTAATTGGTGATGTGGCCTCAATTTATAGGCCAAGTGTAATGTTCTGGACCAATAGCCTTGTGACACCTGGACCTGGACTTGAAATAATTCGGCCTTGGACTGTTTTTTGGACTTGGGGACCTGTTTGCAATTTTGAGAAATAAAAGGACTGACCTGCAAAAAATAAAACTTAAAAGAAATGACCTGGACACAAAAAAAAAAGACTATCTTGCAATATTTGGGACTTTGGGACTAAAGTGCAATTTTGACCAAAAGGACTTAAACGAAATTTGACCTAACATAATAACAAAAGTCTTAAAATAAGAGAAAATAACATGAAGGGCCAAAGTGCAAATTTAGGAACTTTAGGACTTAGAAAAAAAACTAAAATAAAATTGGAATAAAAAAGGTAATTTGACTAAACGTAAAGTGAAACGTCTAAAATTTGACCAAACGGACTAAAACGAACCAATGGCCTAAATGAGGTACTTTAAAGTACCTCTCTGCCGAAATTTCGTGTGAAATGACCAAAATGCCCCTGGGGCTGGAACTGTCCTAAACGACTCAAATGCACTTTTAAAAAGGATTTTTAACAGAGAAATGAAACACAGACTTATACAAGCAAAATTAAAAGACTCAGAGACAATTTTTAGGATTTAAACAGTGACTGGACACTTGAAATGACCGAAATGCCCCTAGGGGCAAAACTGACTCAAAATGACTTCAAAAATGCAAATTTTGGCATGGATTGAAACAGAGACTTATTCAACCTATTTGAAAGGATTTAAACAAATTTTTTGAAAGATTGAGAGACATTTGACACAGGAAATGACTAAAATACCCTTGCATGTGAATTTTGCAAATAACATTGAAATAAAATGCAGAGAAGGATGCAATTGATCAGAGACAATTCAAATGACTTATAATGCAAGAAAAGGAGAAATTGATTAGTATTTTTAGGTCCAAAATTAGGGCATAACAAATATTTTAAAGGAAAATGCTAAATCTCGCGAAACATGGCTTCACAAAATCATCCCGAGCGTGTTGCATCTTAAGTAACAACGTCATCTATCTTTTTCTTCTACTTTCTGCGCTCTTAAATGTGAAAGGGGAAGGAAGATTGACTTCCCAATCTCTCTCATCGCAAAATCTCACTGGTTCATAAACTGTTCCATAGCAAAAATCCGATCCATCACCACCAAAGACACCGGTTTATAGATTTCACGTTTGTTTGTGAGTCTTCGAGTTTGACTCTGTTGGCCACCAGCGAAAAGTCATGCTAATCACTAGGTAACAATTAGCTCCAATACAAAACTGTGCTGAGGATGACTAAGCTGTTGATTGAAAGGATAACAAAACATAAAAATTACTCATGGCTTATAGGCATAAATTATGAATGAAAACAAGAATACAAGGATGCCATGTATTTTCCTTCTTACTCAAGTGTACTGCTTCGAAGGTCATATTCAAAACTTGTAACATTAAATATGTTATTCAATTTTGACATTTTTTTTTATCTTGAATATGTACTAAGCTCTTTTGTTTGGGTTAACAATAAAAATAGTTTTAGAAGAAGCAAATTTGTTTGTCCAAGATAGAGTAGGTACATTTGTTACAAAAAACAAATTGAGTAGGTGAAGAAAAGGTTTTGGTATGTGGGATCATGGAGAGAAGATTTGGAATGGTCTTCTTGCAGAAGGATCGGGAGGAACAAAATTAATAGTGGAGAGGTGCAAGCGGTTATCACGCAAAAAAGTAGTGGAATCGGTTTAACACTTTAACTCAAGCTATATAGTACTGTCATTCGCGAGGAATATTCTCGCGACATATAGCATTACTCTATTTTAAAAGGTTATCCAACTTCTAGCTAAAAGAATGCGGCATGTGGCTATCATGTATTAGTACGACGCCCACTCCCACATTGGATACATCCCTTTCCACCAAGAATCAGCGACGGCCCCACATAGACTAGTATGCGGGCCTTGACCCCTCACCACTTAAAAAAAACCACCTATATGCACTTTGGAACAAAAGGGAGAAATGATAATGAAGTTTGATTAAGTCATAAACGCCCATACTATATATTATAAAATAAATATATCCAATTAATAATCGTTAGACACTCCTCATAAGCTTAACTCAATTGGTACGGGTATTGCATAATATATGCAATGGTCGGGGTGCGAACCCCAAACACTCCACTTATTCACCTTAAAGGTGAATTTCTAGCCACTAGGCTGCTTGACACAAAAAATTGTTAGGCTGGATGACGTGATCTGAATTCGAATATCCCAAATCCTTCACTTATGTGTGTGAATTTTCAAGTGGTTAATCTTACTTTGATACACATGATATTTTTGATCCATAAATTGATACACATGATTTTTTTTTAACTAGAGAAAGAGGAGCAGCAAAATGCTGCTACCTAAAAAAATTATAGATAAAGAAAGGAAAATACAAAAGGAGGGGTAGATAAGCCAAAATCTCATATATATATATATATATATATATATATATATATATATATTAGAAAACCTAAAGTTAGGCATCCTTAGTCTATCATGAACATAGAAACTCTTAAGGAAGTCAGACATGTCAAGCCAAATTGTTACAATTGTCAATCCCCCATTGAAGCAAATTTGTCTGCACATCTGTTACCCTCCCTATATATATGAGAGCCAACAAAATTCATCTGATGGAGCATGTTCTTGCAATTCTTCCATATGTTTCTTAGACCGCAAGGAATCATAGAGTTGTTGTTAATGCCCTAACCACTAAAGATGAATCAGATTCAATCCAAATGTTCATCCATCTAGTGCGCATGCCTCTACGCACGAGCCGGATTAGTCGCCCACCTTTGGTGGGTCGGAACCGGTGCGAAAGCCAAAAAAAAAAATGTTCATCCATCTAACCACTAACTAACACATGATAGCGACATGAAAAAACTAAAATATCTGAAAACCGAAATAAAAATGGAAGTAAAAAAGTGATGGGATAAAATAAGAAAGAACATGAAAGGGGATGAGATTCAACAAATGCTAAGTTTTATCGACAATTTTTTTTTTTTTTTTGAAAATTTAGGTAGATTTTAAAGATCTTGTAATTGGCTGTGGTTATGGTGCATAAGGAAAATCCTTACGCACCCTGCATAAATCCAGAAATGGTTTTTGTGAGTTGTACTCCAAAACCATTAGATGTACTTAATGGTTTCCAGCACCCTGCATAAAATTATAGTATGTTGTACTCCAAAACCATTTTACTGGAGGAATGGTTTCTGTGAGTTGTACTCCAAAACCATTTCTGGATTTATGCAGGGTGCATAAGGATTTCCTTATGCACCATAACCGCACCCCTTGTAACTAATATACTTTATATCATCTATGTTTAGAATAAATTGTTCACTTGGTAAGGGATAATGCATTATGTATGTAGGGGCCGGGGTTCGAACCCCGAACACCCCACTATTTCACTTTTATGGTGAATTTCTCCAGCCGTTAGGATACTTGACCGAGAAGAAAAAAAAATTGTTCAATCAAAATGTGTACAACAACAACAACAACAACAACAACAACCAAGCCTTATCCCACTAAGTGGGGCCAATCAAAATGTGTAGACCAAAGTTATTTATCACTGGGCCTAAAATCAATAGTGCAAAAAATACATAAAGTAATTGCTTTATAGGTCTTTCATATTGCTCAAAAGTCAATCAAATTTATCGAATTGTAACTCTCGAAAGCACAAAATCTATCAGAATTTACGACTCATTGTTGTTTTTTAGATCGAAGTGTAATTTCTGATAAACTTATTTTAGAGGTTGAAAAATCTGAGGGAAATATAGATCAATCACCAAAATATACTTTAGAGAAACTTAAAATTTCATGTTGAAGTAATAAGTAATACTTGATACTCCATAACTTACACAACTAATCGATCTTCTATATATTATAGGAATCTATGTGATGAAAATTGAAAAATAAAGAGAAAGGCCTAAGACATAACCTGCAAAATGTGTAGTCATAATTTACACACACATATTATTAGGAAATTGTACCGTCTTTATCAACAAGTCACGTATATTATTAGGGAGTATATGTGCTATTGCAGAAATCAAGATGAAAATGTTGAATTCTCAATAAAAAAATTCTCTGGAAATTGTGGAATACATAAAGCCTAACCAAAATGTAACCTGGATGGTATTGTTTTTGCTCTTCCATTGGGATGCGAGGAAACCACAACATTGCCTCAATTGTCGAAGCCCATTACCTGGATGGTATTGTTTTTACTATTATCAAGTGATGGGTTCTCTAACTTTCAAAGCCAACCGATTGGTCATTCAACCACAATTGTTTAAAAAACGCGTGATTCTTTATATTGACCAAAAGGTATTTGTTTTGTGGAAGAGAAATGGGTGTGAGATTTCATTTTTCATGATCATACAAGCACAGACAATTGCAATGAAATTTGCCGACCATACTAAGTTGATATGTGGTAGAATCAAATGGAATGAAATAATATTTAAGGGTCAGTAACAGTGGGAAAATGTGTAATAGACTCAATTAATGATTTGTAATAACTGAAGAAAAATGTATGGAGTCGGTTACAAACTCACGATATCTCCTATTTCCTATCTCCTATACATACATTTGAGCATAGTTCAAATAAACAATCCACATGGCAAAATGTCTTATAATTTGAAGAAATTATAATACTCCCTCCGTCCCTTAATGTAACCACCCATTTGATTTTAATTTTGTCCCTAAATGTAACCCCCTTTTCAAATTACTAGATGCATTTATTACTTTTTTCCTAAACATACCCCTAATTAATACTACTAACTTATCTTGAAATATGAATAGTCAAATTTAATACACATACAAACAAAGGACAATTTGGTAATATTAATACACAAAACAGACACATTAATTACACTGACAACTTTTCTTAAGAAATGTGAAAAATGCAAAGGGGGGTTACATTAAGGGACGGAGGGAGTACATTATTAATGCATTTTAAAATTATTAATGCATTTTGAAGAAATGACTTATAACTGAAGAAATTATTAATGCATTTTAAAATTTGAAAGAAAAATGTCTTATATTTAGGGATGGATGTAGTAACGTCTATTTAAATATAAGTTTTGTATTTCTAACTTTATTATGTTGAACTTGGTTTAGATGGAGGGTTGCATGACTGATGTTAGGAAGACTCTTGTGGAGAAATTGTTAAACAAGGCAATTGAAAAATCACGCTATTTATTTTGCTTCACGTGCATTGTTAAGGAGTTCGATGAAGAAAAGGTTAAGTTGGAAGCAGAAAGCGCAACTATGACGCAACGTTTTGACATGGCAACCCGAAAAGATAAAGATGTTCAATTTAATGCTCAACTTTGGCAAGAACAGGTTGATAAGCTCATTCAAGAGGACACAGAGAAAAAACAGAGTTGTTTTTTTGGATTTTGCCCTGATTGTATTTGGAGATATAAAAGGGGAGAGGAGTTGTCAACCAAGATAGAGGAGATTAAAAATCTGATGGAAAAGGGAGAAAAATTTGAAAACATTGAACTCCCTCGTTGTCTTCCCGGTGTTGAGCGATATTCTTCTCAGTATTACATTTCATTTAAAAGCAGAGAGTTGAAATACAAAGAGCTTTTGGATGCACTAAAAGATGACAACAACTATATGGTTGGATTGCATGGGATGGCGGGTGCCGGCAAAACTACATTGGCAAAAGAAGTAGGTAAACAACTTAAGACATTGGAGCTTTTCAAATATGTTATCGATACGACAGTGTCATTTGATGTTGATATAAAAAAGATTCAAGATGATATTGCCGGATCCTTAGGATTGGAATGGGGAGACACAAATGAATCAGATCGACCTAAAAGGTTGTGGAGCAGATTAACCCATGATGATAAAATTCTTGTGATATTGGATGATGTCTGGAAAAATATCAATTTTGATGACATAGGGCTTCCAAATAGCGATAATCATAAAGGATGCAAAGTTCTTGTAACCACACGCGAATTGGGGGTATGCGAACAAATGGGATGTGGAAAGACAATTCAACTAGAGCTTTTAACAGAAGAAGATGCATTGATCATGTTCAAAATGTATGCTGATCTAAGCAATATTTCCTCCAAAAGTATTTCTGGTAAGGTACGTGAAATCACAACTTTATGCAAAAGATTACCAGTTGCAATTGCTACTATCGCCAGAAGTTTGAAGGGAAAAAAAAGTCGTGAAGAGTGGGATGTTGCCTTGAATTGCTTACAGAAGCCTGTGTCCATGGGCAATGTTAAAGAAGATTTGGTTGACATTTTTAAATGTTTGAAGTTTAGCTATGATCATCTGAAGGATGAAAAAGCAAAGGGATTGTTCCTCTTATGTTCTGCATTCCCTGAAGATGAAGTGATTTCTGTTGAACTTCTAACTAGGCTTGGTATAGGAGTCAACCTTTTTGGGGAAGATTATGAAAAATACAATGATGCTCGAAGTCAAGCAATTGTAGCAAAAAATAAACTCCTACATTCATGTTTACTGTTGGAGACAGAGAAAGGAGATGTGAGGATGCATGACTTGGTTCGGGAAGTAGCACAATGGATATCGAACGAAGAGATTCTAGTAGTAAACTTATTTGAAAAAAATCAAAAGTCATTGGTTGAAAGGAGTAAGAATATCAAATATTTGTTCTTCCAAGGAAAACTAATGGATTTATTTTCCTCTAGGTTTGATGGCTCTAAACTTGAGATTCTAATTGCAAAAACGTCCATGTGTGAGACTGAGGATGTCCCCACTTCACTCTTTGAAAACATGGCAGGGCTTCGAGTTTTAATTTTATTTACTACAGGCTTTGACCGGAAATCTCTATCATTACCAAAATCAATTCAGTTATTGATGAATATTCGTTCTCTTTTAATTGAAAAAGTCAATTTAGGTGACATCTCTGTTTTGGGAACACTGCAAAGTCTTGAAACTCTTGAATTGCTTTATTGTCAATTTGATGAATTTTCCCCTGAAATTGCAATGTTGAAGAAACTTAGACTGTTGGGCTTGGGAGATTGTGAAATTAGAAGCAATAATCCATTTGAAGTTATCCAGAGATGCCAATCACTTGAAGAATTGTACTTCTGTCATGGTTTCAATGATTTATGTCAGGAAATAACCTTACCTACATTGGAAAGGTATCATCTCACTGATTATTTTAGTGATTGGAATTGTTCACAATCAAAAGGTGTGGCTTTAAAAGGAGATTGTTTATCAGAAGCAACATATAAGTATGTGATGAAAACATCATATTATCTTTATCTGATAAGAATTCAGGGATGGATAAATCTCATGCCAGAGATTGTTCCTATAGATCAAGGTATGAATGATCTAATTGAGCTTCATTTGGGAGAAATTTCACAACTACAGTGCCTTGTATACACTAAAAAATTTCAAGAACCAATTGTTTTTTCAAAGTTGGTTGTACTAAAGCTTGAGAGAATGGAAGCTTTGGAAGAATTGTGCAATGGTGCCATCTCCTTTGACTCTATGAACAATTTAGAGAAGCTGTATATCAAGGAGTGTGAAAATATGCGAAGCTTGTTTAAATGCAGAGTAAATCTCAGCAATCTAAAGATTGTGAAACTAGAAAAATGCTCAAGATTGGTTTCTGTTTTTGAACTGTCCACTTCTCAAAGCTTGCCGCTGTTGGAGGAATTGGAAATAATTGATTGTGAGGCATTGGAAAACATAATCACATTTGAAAGGAGAGTAATGGATGATAACAAAAGTTGCTACCCATTGTTTCCAAAGCTGAAAGTTCTTTATATTAGGAATTGTCAGCAACTACAATTTATACTTCCAATTCTCTCTGCTCGAGACCTTCTGTCATTAGAAGATATCACAATATGTTGTTGTCACAAGCTGAGATACATATTTGGCCAACACCAAGATGTCAAACTCACATCACTAACAACAATGAAGATTGATGATTTGCCAAATTTCATCGACATATTTCCACCCAATGTTTCATCCATTTCCAAGCATGGTTCTAAGCCACAAACACAACTGGACCCTATCAAAAGCAATACATTCTCTATGTGTTGTTATGGATACAAATTGAGAAGTACGAAAATCCCTTTGGTTAATGAGGATCAACCGCAACAATGCTCGATCTCATTGGTAACCATCGACTCTTTAATTTTTTTCACTTTCTCTTTTGATTGATAGGTTGTATCTTATATATTTATTATAGCATTTGTGCATATAAACATGATCATAAACCTGAAGATTACTTACTATTAATACAAGGTGACAATTAGGGTACCTATGAAAGAATGATGGGTAATTTACCCCAACCAATACACATTAGCCACGTAAGCACATATCCATGAACTATCTTTACCCTACCAATAAATTTCTCATTTTCATTGATCGGTGGGTAAATTACCCTCCATTCTTCAAAGGTAATTTATAAAAAACCTTAAGGTGACAATTAGGGTACCCATGAATAGCAAATCATGCATCAGTGGGTCATTGGTCTAATGAGCATTAATGATGTGTTGACCATCTTCCACAACCAAATGCAAATGTAGTAATTATATTATAGTTTTATTAAGGACCTTGGAGGCCCTTAATTAAGAGTAAAGATCCTCTTCATTTGTCAAAGTAAATGCAGTGTATAATTTGGAGAAAGATAGACACAAAAAATATAACGAATGCTTTCAATAAAATGGGTCCCACCAAGGTTTTAAATAACGGTAACGGTTGCGGTCACGGTCGCGTTAAGGTGATCACGGTTTCGGACTGTCACGGACGTTGCGTACATATTGCGGTCGTCGCGGTGTGAATTAATCACATTGTTGCACAAAACCACAAATCTTGTTAAAAGTCAATAAGTTAGTGACATTCATTAGTTTGGGATTCCCTCACCTAACCCAACTACGCCCAATTCCTCTCACCTCACCTTCTTCTTTCTAGGTTCTTCTTCTTTCTCACTTCTTTCTCACAAAACAGAAGCAAGCAGCCACATATTGATAAAAATGAATATTTTATCTGTAAGGTCCAAACTCTCATACACAGATTCCACACAAAGACACAATCAACTCAACTTAAAGTCCCATTTTTTCCCCTCTAAAATATCATCTCATATCTGATACAAATTTACAGAACAACGCCCAAATTAAGAGTGAGAGTGAAATTAGTTAGAGGAGGCCATGAAGATTGAAGAGGAGGCAATGAAAATTGAATAATGAAGCTAAAGAAAAGAAACAGATGAAGTTTTTGCATCCGTAACTATGTTTCGCGGTTGTAACGGTGGGTTTCGCGGCTGTAACGGCGAGTTTTGAGGTCGTAACGGTGTTTCGAGGCTGTAACGGCGTTACGTAACGGCGTTTCAATGTGATTTTTCATCTCAGCGTTAAAACGGCAAATAACGGTAACGGTGATGGCCTATACCGTTTTGTAACGGCCGATATCGCGGTAACGTTCCCGTATTTAAAACCTTGGGTCCCACTATCATTAATTATTGTATACTTACTCTTTTCAAGTTTTTGTGTTTTTATCTTTTAAAATGGAGGAAATTGAGAGAATCGTAAATGGAGAGATTTCAACTCCTATTTTGAAGTGTCTAACAAACGTAAATTAATTATAGATAATTTAAGCCCATCATTAATTAGGAAGGACATAAGAAAAAAGTCGTTCGCATTTCTTTAACTTTTGTGCACACTAGAGGAATGTTTGGATTAATTTTAAGTTTCTTTTCATTGGGATTATATAATTACATTGCAGGAATCAAATTCACATTCCCTTGATATATGGGAACGTGCTCAATGTCTTTTAAGACAATTACATGTTCTGTGCAATATTCAAGATATTTGGATCTCAAATTTTTCGACGATAATATCTGTATTTAACCTGTCTACCGCTCCAAGAATGTTGGAATATTTGATAATTGAGAAGTGTGCTGAATTGAAGCAAATAATAATAGACACTGGAGATCATAATGGTGGCAATAATTTTGGCAATGTCTTCCCAAAATTGAAAAGGCTCTACGTTGAAGAATGCATGCTATTGGAATACATATTTGGACACTACAATCATGATCATCAAAACCAGATTGAAATGGCAAAACTTGAACTCAATGAATGCTCGCAGTTAGCTAGTGGTACAATAGCCAAGGTATCCCTTGTGACATTAATTAACAATTTCAATTTGAATATGTCAAAAAAGAGAAAGTCTAAAAAATAGTAAAAAATGGCAAATTATTTTTCAAAAAAAAAAAAGTGACATTGAGAATGTAGAGGAAAAATAACATTTTTTGATTTTGATTTGACATTATGCATTTTATATTGATATTTTGGGTTCGTTGTGCAATCTTATATTATACTCCAGTACATATTAATTATGTAACCAATAAAGTATTTATCAATTACAACTGAAAGTGTTGTTCTTAATTGCCAATAAATAATTAATGGTCCAAGAATAATAACTGTATACATACATTTCATAAAATGAAAGTGTATTGTGCTTAATTTCCAGTAATTTAAGAATATAATAAAAAATGAGATAATTTTTGAAGGAATATAAAATGAGATCTTATTTCATTTTAGAAATGTTATTAATTATATTTTGGATGTAAAAATAGGAATTGAGTGGCAATGAAGAAAACGGACAACAAATGAACTTAAGTTTGGAAGACATTAAGTTGGTTAATCTGCCTATGATGAGGTGTCTTTTTGTGGGTCTTAAATATTCATTTGTCCTCAAAAACCTCACTGAGATGACTATCATTCGATGTGAAAAATTGGAAATTGTTTTCTCCACATCTGTTTTAAGATGCCTACCACAATTGGTTACTCTAAGAATAACTGAATGCAAAGAGTTGAAGCATATCATTGAAGACGATTTGGAAAATAAAAGTTTTCAGTCTTCAAACACATGCTTCCCAAAGCTAGAAACACTGATTGTAAGAAAATGTGACAAGTTGAAATATGTGTTTCCAGTCTCCATTTGTAAAGAGTTTCCTAAGCTAAAGTTTATGATGATAAGTGAAGCAAATGAGCTAGAGGAAATATCCAAAAGTGATGTTCAGATTCCAAATCTGGAATTAGTAGTATTTGCCAACCTACCAAGCCTCTGCCGTGCTCAGGGAGTTCATTTTCAGGCAGTGAAACATCGGTATGTACAAAGTTGTCAAAAACTCTCTCTAACTTCATGCAATGAAGGTGACGATGATCTTTCAGATTTCTTGGAAGGTACACACTTGACCATTACATGTTCGTTGTACTTGTGAATATTACATATCATGCAGCATTAACAAATTTCTTCTTATTTCTTGTGATGCTTATCATAATTCATGACTTTGTGTGTTTTACAAATGCACACTGCTACAAAGACAGTTAGAATATAATGACATGTATATATAGTCACTTTCTATATGAATACATATCCTTTCTGTTGGAATAATCTAAAAAATATAGTATAATGATGTTGTCAATGATGTCGTATAGTTCTTTGTTTTATCTTTAATATACACATATCTATGTCTTTTTTAACATTTAAAAATTAACTAGTTGGTTTAAAGAATATAAACAAGTGAAGAATTTAAACTAGAATGGTTCTTGAATAAGTATTTGTAATATGTAAGAACTCATGGAAGCTTAACAATAGTGGTAAAATTTTAATTATTAGACATAGACAGATAAACAACTGTACATCTAGTTTCATTTTTTTATTATTATGCTTATGAGTTACTATCTAATGATGCTATTCTATAATATTTAATATAGATAATGATGTGTACTTTGAATTTAAAAAAATACAAAGAGAGTGCAAGGAAGCAGTATCAGAACACAAGTTGACTTCTCCGCAGGTGAATACCAATCTATTGCATCAAATTACCCACACCTGAATACAATAACCATATAAAATTGTCTTTCAATCAAACATGCTTCTTTTTGTTGGAAATCTTCCTAATATATATCATCAGTAGCATTATTATTAACAGATTCAAAAGTAATTTGCAGACCATGTCAAAATTCCCTTATTGAATGGTCTAAAGCCATAGTTAGTAATGAATGAACAATTATTGGATCAACATCCACTTGGAGAAACTGATACCATCAAACCTTCTCAGGGATATAATGTAATATAGTACCATCTCATTGTGCATATAAAAGTGTTGTCAATTCAATTATAGTGTTGTGATACTGGGCACCTAGTGCCCCGGATCATGTGCCTAGTGCAAGCCACAACCTCGAAATGTGTGCAAAACACCCCGAAACAACCTTGAAAATAAAATTTACTTAACCTGCTATTTAAAAATATGTTGCAACTAATTTACATTTTCTTGCAATGCATTTAACTGGAGGGTTCTAACAGAAGCAGCAATTGTGTCCACCGTTCCGTTACAGAAACAAAGAATAAGTGATTGTTCCTAAACAAAAGGCATTTCCATTTCCCACTATTTTGATTGTATTCTTTGACACTTTAATTTAATTATACTACAATAAAGCAGGGTATCCAGATAAATGTTGAAGAAGGAACTGCATTAGCTAATGCCAAGATAATAACATCGTCAACTCATTTAGATCTCAGGGGCATCTGAAAATGTGTCATTTCTAGTGTAACTTTTCCAATTTTATTTTTAAAAAACATGACTCTTCTTGACTTAAATATACATATTAAGATTTAAGATATGATAATATCAATTGTTGATTTGAATATATGTAGGAAGATGGTGATAGCCAAATAGCAATGACTTCTTTTTCCATTTCCACTACAGAGATCAATTACCAAGGTGAAAATGCTTTGAATATATTTTTTCTATTCTTATGTTACTTCAAAATTCATCCCCCTTTTGATTTTTATAACTCTATTCTTTTCCACATGTTGTTCAGGTTCTCTAAATCATGATTCTTTCAAGAAAGTAAGCTCAAATATTGAGGTACAGTTTCCTAAGGATGATGATATAACAGTTTCAAAATCTAAAGCCTCTCCTAGCATCACATCTCCTGTTGTATATCAATTTCGTCCGGTGCCTTGTAAAGGTATTTTATTGTAAAATCGACTTGAATAGCAAAGTAAAAAATTGTAAAATCGCAATGAAAATTGATGGATTCTATCAAAACAAAAATAATGTTAAAATACTCCCTCCATCCCAAATTGTAAGCAAAAAAACCTCAAATCACACTTATTAAGAAAACTAAAACATAAGAATTTGGAGTATAGTTTTTTGTGTTTTCTTTGGAATAATTTTCATGGAAAGATGTAAAAACAATTTTCATTGGCTATTGATTGAGGAGAAAATTGAAGAAAGAGAAAATTGAATGTAATTGACATTTAAATTCGATCATGAGAATAAGCAAAAGTTTTTCTTGAAAAAGATGGTTTTTAAAAAAAAAATAAGATTAAATAGGATAAAAGTTTTTTTTCCTTACATTATGGGACAAAGAAAATGAGTTTTTTTTGTTTACATTTTGGGACAGAGGGAGTATATGTTATAAATTGCATATAGTCATAAATGACTCAAAGTTTAAAGTTCACAAAATACTTATACATAAATGACTTAAAGTCTAGATGTCAAATATGTCTTAGTAGTCATAATAATGCTAAACAAATTAGACAAAATACTTAAGGCAAAAGACTAGATGTCTAACAAAATATTAAAAGCAAAGCCTAGATGCAATCATAAATCACGAAGAAATCGTCAATTATATGGGTTATCCCCAATCATATCAACACGTCCATCAACCTCTTATGGTGAGGTAGGCATAGCAACAAAACCCATATCCGCGGGTACCCGCCAAAACCAAACCCAATTTAATGGGTTTTCCCTGCTTTGACTGGATTTGGGTATAAGATTGGATTTTCCCGATTTCAAAACACGGGTATGAGATAGGTAACGAGGATATTGGTATCTACCCCCAACCCATACTTAAACCCGTCTTGAATGTCGATAATCAATTTATTAATTACCCTTTTATATAAATTGAAACCCAAACCGCTGGGTATGGATAGCGTAACAAGTAAGTATATGAGATTAGGGTATGGGGACGGGGAAGGTAAAACCCGTCTCCACCTCTCCCCATTGTTATGCCTACGGTGAAGAGACCGTGTGGTTTGAAAGAATAAAAAAACTTGGTCTTTTATGTTTTTGTAGAACCAGGTCATAAGTATAATCCTGGTCAAGTGACGAACCAGGTTAAAATTGACATGTATCATAAAAATGGATAGAATCCTTCAAAATCCTGCGATTTTGTATGAATTTCACAATTTTGTGCGTTTTTGATACGATTTTACTAAGATTTTGTCTATTTTGAGATTCTGCTAAGAATTTAAATCGTTGATGGTAAGTTGAATCACAAAATCTTAATTTTGGAATTTAAAATTAAGTAGTTGGTTAATTAATATAAAACAATTGAATCACATAAAGCTTGCACCATGCTATTGTTCAGATTGGAACCATTGTCAGTGATGATTTTGTTGGGAGCACCATATCGACAGATGATGTTATTCTTGATAAACTTCACTACCACTTGCTTGGTCACATTTGCATAGGAGGCAGCCTCAACCCACTTGGTGAAGTAGTCAATTGCCACTAGAATGAAACGATGTCCGTTGGAAGCTTTTGGTTCAATTCTTCCGATCATGTCAATGCCCCACATAGAGAAAGGCCATGGAGAAGATATAACATTGAGGGCATGCGGAGGCACATGAATCTTGTCAGCATAGATTTGACATTTGTGGCATCTTTTAGCATGTTTGTGGCAGTCACGCTCCATAGTTATCCAGTAATAGCCGGCTGTTAACAGTTTCCTTGACATGGTATGACCCGAAGCATGGGTCCCAAAAGTACCATCATGTACACCATGCATCAATTTCTCAGCTTCTTGTTTGTCAACACATCTCAACAAGACCATGTCATAGTTCCTCTTGTATAGGATTTCTCCGTCCAGAAGGAATTTACTAGCCCATCGTCTCAAAGTCTTTTTATCCCTGTTGGAAGCACCAGGTGGATATTCATGATTTTGCAAGAATTGTTTGATGTTGTAATACCAAGGCTTTTTATCGTTCACATCTTCATCAGTCTGATCTGGCATATTTTCAATAGTAAACACATGAGCGGGTCTATCAAGACGCTGCACTTTGATTACGGACACGTCATTCCAATGGTTCACACGAAACATGGAAGACAAAGTAGCGAGAGCATCAGCCATCTGATTTTCATCCCGAGGGATCTGGTGCAGCTCAACCTTGGTAAAGTATGTCAACAGACGTCTTGCATAGTCACGGTAAGGGATCGGCTTCTCATGATGAGTCTCCCATTCACCCTTTATCTGATTAATAACAAGTGCAGAATCTCCATAGATGTCAAGGTGCTTAATTCTCAGATCAAGGGCTTCTTCAATGCCCAAGATGCATGCTTCATACTCAGCTATGTTGTTTGTGCATTCAAAGGTTATTCGAGCGGTGAAAGGAATGTGGTGCCCCTGTGGAGTTACAATGATGGCTCCAATTCCTTTACCATAAGCATTAACAGCACCATCAAACACCAATCCCCATTTGCCATTGGGATCCGGCCCTTCATTGATCAGTGGTTCTTCACAGTCTTTTGCTTTCAGATACATAATTTCTTCATCAGGGAAATCAAGCTTAATCGGCTGGTAATCATCAAGGGGTTGACAAGCAAGATGCTCAGCAAGGATGCTTCCTTTGATTGCTTTCTGAGCTTTGTACACAATATCATATTCAGACAACAACATCTGCCAACGTGCAATCTTTCCAGTAACAGCAGGCTTTTCAAAGATGTACTTGATTGGATCCATTCGGGATATCAACCAAGTTGTATGATTCACCATATAATGACGCAGGCGTTTGGCAGACCAAGCTAAAGCACAACAAGTCTTTTCAAGCATTGTATACCGAGTCTCACAATCGGTGAACTTCTTGCTCAGATAGTAGATAGCATGCTCTTTCTTACCAGTCTCATCTTGTTGACCGAGAACACAACCCACTGAATCATCTAACACTGACAGATACATAATCAAAGGCCTTCCTTCCACTGGCGGGACAAGGATAGGTGGTTCCAACAGGTATTCTTTAATGCTATCAAAAGCTTCCTGGCATTCATCATTCCAAACAACAGGCTGATTCTTTCTAAGCAATTTGAAAATTGGTCCACAGGTAGTAGTCATGTGAGATATGAATCTTGAAATATAATTCAGACGTCCAAGGAAACCTCTGACTTGCTTTTCAGTTTGAGGGGCCGGCATCTCTCTGATGGCTCAGACTTTGTCAGGATCAACTTCAATGCCTCTTTGACTGACAATGAAGCCTAACAACTTTCCAGATCTTACACCAAATGTGCATTTGTTGGGATTCAACCGCAGCTTGTACTTTCTTAATCTTTCAAACATCTTTTTCAAATACACAACATGCTGCTCTTCATCACTTGACTTTACAATCATGTCATCAACATATACTTCAATCTCTTTGTGAATCATATCATGAAATAGAGTTGTCATACCTCTTTGACAGGTAGCACCAGCATTTATCAAGCCAAACGGCATCACTTTATAACAGAACGTTCCCCACGGAGTGATGAAGGACGTCTTTTCTCTATCTTCAGGTGACATCCGTATCTGGTTATAGCCAGAGAAACCATCCATGAAGGAGAACACTTTGGATTGAGCAGTACTGTCAACAAGCACATCAATATGAGGCAATGGGAAGTTATCTTTTGGACTGGCTTTGTTCAGATCTCTGTAATCAACACACATTCGAACTTTCCCATCTTTCTTTGGTACTGGTACGATGTTGGCAATCCACTCAGGATATTCAGCTGTCATGAGGAAACCCGCGTCAATTTGCTTCTGCACCTCAGCCTTGATCTTAAGAGCCATGTCTGGACGAGACCTTCTCAATTTCTGTTTGACAGGAAGACATTCAGGTCTTGTCGGTATCCGATGCTCCACAATCTTGGGATCTAGACCCGGCATATCTTCATAGGACCATGCAAAGACATCTGGATAATCATGGAGAAGCTGAGTGATCTTCTTTTTCACCTCTGGCTCAAGTGCGGCACCAATCTTGATCTCTCGCTTGTTCTCTTCAGTACCCAGGTTGATGAGCTCAATCTCTTCCTGGTGAGGCTGAATGGCTCTTCTTTCTTGCTCAAGCAATCGAGTGATCTCATACGGTATCTCTTCATCATCTTCCTCATCTTCAGCTTCATATACAGGGAATTCAAAATTTGGAGGAACCATAGGGTGACTGTGTTCAACGGGTTTATTATGGTTCAATCTGCATAATATGATTGGGATGATTTTAGAAAAATGTTTTTCATGCAGATTTTTGAAATTAATAAGAAAATAACAAATGTTTTGGTTTTTTCTGGCATTACCATTATTTCCAAGAAAAAGGCACTAAAAAGTAAAAAACAAAGAGTCGTGAGAAAGACGACAACTTTTATTGATAACGGCAATGCCGAAACAAACATGCCCTTACAATGATATCACTTTCGCCTTGGGCAGAGCGAAAGGATTGTTATTTTGAAAACAAAGAAAAATATGAGCAACAAGACACATTACATGGAAGCATGCATGACTAAAGGAACATCAATGGTCTCCCAATTTCTCACAGTGCCTCCTGGTACAACAAATGTAGGTACGTAACTACTTTCAGCAGCATCTTCAGCAATAGCATTAATAAACCCAGCACTGTAGAAAGTTCCTGTTGAAACACCAGAGGTTGGGGAGAATCCAAGGCCCTCTTTACGCTTGTTTTCCAAAATCTGAATCACTTTGCCCCAGCCAGCAGCTTGCCCTTCTTGAACAGCCTTCTGGGCATCCTTCAATGAAGCCATGCTAGTACCAGCCCTCCGGGGTTCTGCACCCTCAACAGTCAAGCCTTGAAATGACGTCCCTTCAGCGGACCCTGCTTCAACACAAGAGAAAGATGACACTTGGCTAACCAGATATGCTTCTTCACCATGCACAGTGACAATCTTACCATTCCTCACAAACTTGAGCTTCTGATGCAAAGTAGAAGTTACTACTCCAGCGTCGTGAATCCACGGTCTTCCGAGGAGACAACTGTAAGAAGCATTGATGTCCATGACCTGGAAAGTAATCTAAAATGTCTCAGGACCAATGGTAATTGGTAAGTCTACTTCCCCAAGAACATCCTTACGAGAACCGTCGAAAGCCTTAACCAAATAGCTGCTTCCCCTCAGAGAGATTCCATGATGATTCAACTGTCTTAGTGTAGATTCAGGCATTACATTTAAGGATGATCCAGTGTCTACCAACACATTGGATATCATGTCAGACTTGCAGTGTACTGAGATATGCAGAGCCAAGTTGTGGTGTTTCCCTGCTTCGGGGAGTTCATCGTCACCAAACCCCAAGTTATTGCAAGCAGTAATGTTACCCACTATTCCATCGAACTGATCCACAGAGACTTCATGATCAACATATGCCTGTTCCAATACTTTCATCAATACTTTCCTGTGAGCTTCTGAGCTCAAGAGCAGAGACAAGATGGATATTTTTGACGGAGTTTGCAGCAGCTGGTCAACAATCTTATAGTCACTCCTTTTAATAAGCCTCAGAATTTCGTCCAGATTAGACTCTTCAATGGATTGGCCTGATGGGTCGGGGCTCTTGTCAACAGGAGGAGCAACTGGTGGAGTTATTGTGGCAATAGGTGTAACCACCTTCTTTTGGAACAAGGGTGGACGGACTTTTCCGCTTCTCAGGGTTGTAATTTCTCCTGCAACATTATCAACTGTAGCTGGGGATACCAGAGGCACCTCCACTCCGTTCTCAATCATGGTTGCATTGTACTTGTAGGGAATTGCTTTTGTAGAGGCATAAGATACTGGACCAGGTAACCTGATCACTAAGGGCTCAACATTCCTTGTCTGAGATGCAGTTTCAACAGGAGAATCATGAAATACTGGCACAATCACACAAACATCACTGGCAATCAAGTGTTTGTCATCCATCAGGCTATGTATATCATCTTGCACCACACAACAGCCCATAGGATTTTGAAGACATTCTGAACAAGAAGCATGATCATGATTGAACAAAGAAGCCTGACAAAGTTTGACATGTAGCGGTACCAAGGGAGTAACGACATTGCGGACATCCAACATGGGATCCTCTTGAGGAACGGGGATTCTTTCGAAAGCCTTGATCATATTAACAGCAGCATGGTTTGGAAGTGGATTGTCGAGAACATGAGGAACACTGTTTTCAAAAGTCAACCGTCCTTTTTCTATCAGGTCCTTCACAATATATTTCAGAGCATAGCAACCTTCAACATCGTGGCCTTGAGAGCCCTGATGGAATTCACATGTGAGATCCTGTCGGAACCTGGGAGGCAATGGATTAGGCAGAGGCTTGCCTGGTCTAGTGACACAGTGTCCCTTAGCAAGTAAAGTTGGGAGCAGCTCTGCATACCGCATAGGTATTGGTGGAAAAGAAGTTCTGGGTCGGGGACCCTGTTGTTGTTGCTGTTGCTGTTGAGCTGGAGGCTGTTGTTGTACTTGTTGAGCAATGGCATTAACGGGCACTGGTGGTTGACCCAGTGGCAAAGGATATTGCTGGTAGAATGGTGCGAAGAAGGGATGTTGAGAGTACTGCATGTATTGGTAGGGTAAAGGTAACTGAGTAGCATTAGCAGGTGTAGACTGATTACCAGATACCAGCCCTACTTCGGATTCTTTCTTCTTATGGTGGCCATTACCATACTTCTTAGGTGCGCTAGTTGAGGATTCACCCTTCTCAAGAACAATAATACCCTCTCTGACAGCCTCCTCTAGACGAGTTCCCATAGTAACCATGTCGGAGAAATTATTTGGAGCAGAGACTATCATCCTTTCAACATATTCCTTCTTCAAAGTCTTCAGGAACGTCTGTGTTAATTCTTCCTCATCAAGCCGAGGAGAAACACGGGCAGCTGCCCCTCTCCATCTCTGGGCATACTCACGGAAGGTTTCATCTGACTTCTGAGACAAGGACTTAAGAGAGTCCCTATTCGGCTTCAAGCGAGTGTTGAACTCGTAATGACTTTCAAAAGCAACAGCGAGTTCCTCAAAAGTATAGATGTTGTCTTTGCTCAAACCAGTGTACCAATCTGCTGCATCATCTGCCAAGCTATCCTGGAAGCAGTGGATCATCAGTGCGTCATTATCTGCGTAGTTAGCCATCTTTCGGACGTACCGGATGACATGGTTGTGTGGACAAGAAGTTCCATTGTATTTGTCAAATTTTGGCTCTTTGAATTTCTTAGGAACCTCAAATCGGGATACCAAGCATAGATCACGAGCTTTAGCAGGAGCACCATTCCCGCGGTTAGCTTTGACCTCGCGGAGTTCTCCAGCTAACTCTCTTAACTGTCTTCTCATAGCTTCCATTATAGGGTCTTGTCCACACGGAGTATCAACATCAATCACCTGTTGCACAGTGTGTACAATAGGGTCGGTAATAACAGTAGTCACTTGAGGCATAGAGGTGGATACAGGAATCTGTCCTTGACCAGCAAAACCAGAGACACCAGCAGCAGTATTAGGAGAATAGTAGGCTGAGAGCCCATAAGGACGCCCATTGGGCATAACAAACCGAGCATCAGAAGCCACGGTAGACACGTGGGATAGAGGGAATCCCTTCAGTAGAAACTGGAACAGATGTGGCTGGTTGTTCTTGTGCAGCCATCATGGTGGACATAGCGTCATGAGCCTTAGCCAAGTCTTCTTTCATAGCAGCCAGTTCGGCACGGAGCTGAGCATTTTCTTCTTCAAAGTTAGCCATGATTCTTCTCTTGTAAATTCTTGTTTGATGAACTCTATCTGGTTGGTAAACTTTGCGAGCATGAGCCACTTTTCAGACTGCGGCGGACAAAACCAGGAGGCAATGAGCACGAGAGAAGTTTTTTTGTGACCAATGAATGCATATGATGCATGAAATGTGTTAATGCATATGCAAAAGACTCTTTTTGTGTTATCGAAGGGTTTTAGACAAATTAGA
Organism: Medicago sativa; assembly: GCF_051527215.1. NCBI lineage: Eukaryota > Viridiplantae > Streptophyta > Magnoliopsida > Fabales > Fabaceae > Medicago > Medicago sativa. Next base: position 63,723,531 of record NC_140751.1, on the reverse strand, counting down.
AATTTGCAAACATTACTAAACAACAATGAACGGGAAACAAACAACCAACATATAGTTTTACAAGACGATTCCCTTTGAAATGCTAAGCCAAGGGATAGACTTTGAAATGTAAAACAACACAAACAAATGGAAATAACAACAGGAAATGGAGATCCTCAAGCATAGGAAGTGGAAGCGTCATCCTCAGACTCAGACTCATAGCTGCAGTATCGTGCATAGAAGTCACGGGCCCCCTAGCCCTCTTAGAGTCTCTCATAAGCAACCTATCTTTCTCTTCAATCTCTCTCCTAGCCTTAGCTAACTCTTTCTTCAGTGTCAAGACCTCATGAGTCTGCTGCTCATCCTTTCCATCCAAAGTCATGATCAAGTTCTCAGCCTCATAGTATCTAGTCTTCCACTGATGCTTCTCCCGACTCTCCATAGCTAGATGCTCCTGATACATCTCCTGAGTAGGTGGTAGTAGAGGCAAAGGCATGGTAGGAATAGATGCAGACACATATCTCATAGAGGGGTAAGGCATACCAATCTCCTCAGCTTGGTTTATCACCCACTGTGTATAGGCCTCATGAGCAACACCGGACCTTACACCCATATGCTTCACCTCTTTCTTCCGAAGTTTAGACCAAGCTTCCATGAAATCCTCTCTTATTCCGGTGGGAGCATTTGAGTAGTGAAAGAAGTAAGGAGCTGTAGCAAGATTGATGGGCTTTTCTTTCATCGGGAAACCAAATTGTAGCAAGGCGAGCTCCGGGTTATAGTTGATTCCACCCCGGGTACCAAGAAGAGGTACATTAAGAAACTTCCCACCACCGAAGATGATTTCCTTGACTCTAGAAGCTGGAGTGAGCCAAACCACTTCATTAGGAGTGAGAGCCATAATCCTCTGTGAAATAGACCAATTCTCTGGATTGTCGTGGAAAGACTCCAGAAGGTGCGAAATAAACCACCTATAGAGGAGAGGCCCACAACAAAGAATGTATCCACGACCCTTGCCGGATCGATCGTGAATAGCATGGTATGTGTCAGCTAGCAAGGTAGGAACCGGATTCTTGGAGTGGAAGATCATAATAGCATTCATGTCCACGAAGTCATCAAGATTCGGAAAGAGAATAAGCTCATAGATGAGGAGTGCAAGAATAGCCTCGAGAGTGTCTTGACAAGTGGTCTTGAGGTTGGCTTTCTCAAGTAGATATTTCAAAGTGAACCCTCGGATGCGAGCCTTAGTGACAAGATTCTTGGAAACATCGGAGGTTGTAAGATGGAGATCCTTAGCAATAACCAAAGAAGTAGGAGGTTGCTCAAGTCCCGCGAAGGGTGCCCCCTTAGCAATAGATAGACCCATCAAGAAAGAATAAGCCTCTAGAGTAGGCATCAACTGAAAGTCAGGAAAAGTAAAGCACCGATACTCCCGATCATAGAATTGCACTAGAGTGTGCACAAGCTTATCATCCACATTAGTTTGGAGAATAGTAAGTAAAGCCCCGTAACGATGTCGGAAACCAGTCGGATCCTCGACCTTGAATGCCAAATCTCTCAAACTAGCCAAATCCACTTCCTTGAACTTGTAGGACTTAGTCTTCCCCATTCCTACAATGTTTACAAATTCAATTTGTCTAAGCCCTTCGATAACAATGCATGGAAAAAGTTTATGCATGTATGCATGTATGCATGAATGCATGATTATGTTCAAGTTCGGAGAAAACATGGTGGGTTGGAATTCAAAGTCAATGAGTCATGGGTGGACACGGTGTCCGGTGAAACTAGGGCTTTAGGATAATAGTAACCGGGTTCTAAAAAAGGTTCCCAAGTTGCAACCTCTCCGACGTATATCATGGTGTCACGAGACAACACTCGCTCCATGATTATCCGTGGAAGGTCTAACTTGAGTGTAGTATCGCATGACGACTAAAACTCGAGACAACACTCGGTTTAGCCTCCGCACTACATCCTAGAAAATGGCCATGGATGGGTTTGGTTATCTACGGTTCATAGCGTCATAGAACAATTAGAAGTAAAGTGCCTAAACGCGACAACACGCGGCGACAACATCACCCCCAAAATGCCTTAGCTATGTGGGATTGATCGCATAATCCAAAGCATGAGGCAACCCCCGGAATGAATTGTCGATTATATCCCTCCTAAATCCTAAGTTCACTCAGCCCGGGTGCAGGACTTTTGATATTCTCACCCCACACGTTTGCAAGAAATTAAACATTTATTCACATAGGAAAACAAGTAAAGGAAACAAGTAAAAAGAGCGCAAGCGTGGAAATAAAGACTAGGCGTAACTCTCGAACCTCCCCAGTGAAGTCGCCAGCTGTTTTATCTTGGTTTTTGGGTGTCAAACATTGATTACGTTTGAACCTTTTTAACCGGTGATATCTTATTTTTTCTTGGGAAGGGAAAAAGTAAGCAAAACCCTTGAGAATCGAGGTCCGGGAGTTGTTTTCGATACGGGAAGGTGTTAGGCACCCATAACGACTATAGTATCCTATAGGAACCGTCTTTATTTTCTACGCGCGCGCTTTATTTTTAAATGCTACTTGAAAATGATATTTACACCTAAAAGTTTTCTAAGTGAAGAATTGGAGGGAGAAGAATGCGTTTGAATTTTTATTTTAGTTGAATTGAAGGAATTTTGTTCCTTGCCTACGTACCCGTTTAAGGGATCAAATCCACCGTAGTTCTCTTCCAAAAATGTTTTTGTTTTTGTTGGTTGATTCTAAGTTTGAAAATTGGAATTTTGAAGAAATGGAGATTGAGAGGCCTTAAAGGCATGAGATTGTGAAATTGTGAGGTTGAATTAGTTATTTTGCAAAAGAACTCTAAGTATGATTTAAAATTCATTGAGATTTTATTTAAGAAAATAAAAGAGAAAATGCAAAGGATTTTTGACTCCTATATTTTTTGGAAAAAGGTTTTCAAGTGATGTTGTTCAAGTTTTTTGGAAAATTGATTTTTCTAAATGTAAATCCTAAACATTCATCTAAACATGCAATCCTAAACATACATCTAAAAAAAAAAAATATCTATGTGATGTGTGTGCATGTGTCGGTGCTTGTGTCGGTGTACATCATTAGAGTCCATTGTCCTTTACATCATTGGCCTAGATACATGCTATGGTCTTGCAAGAATTTGAAATTGCATAAAAAGTAAAGTACAAAAAATCCTAAGTTTTTTACATTCTAACTCTTGGTAAAAATTAAAGTGCAAGAAATTAAAGTGAAGGAGGAGATGAAGTATGGAATGCTCATGATGTATGAAACAATGAACAAATGGTTAGTAATAATAGGCATAGGGTAGTAGAAAAATTGGCAAGGAAATAAAGCATAAAACATGGTAAAAATGCAAGAAAAAGTAGCAAAAATGCACTTAATAAAACACCAAAATTCCAAGGCAAATGCAAGAGACTCATAACTCTCCATTTTGGCATTTTTCAAAGGGTCTAGGTTCAGCCCCAATGTGAGAGTTATGAGAAAATGACAAGTCAAGAAACTATGGTATTTTATTAAGCCTATTTTGCACTAATTCACATGTTAAAGAATCAAGTAACTTGCCATATAAGGAGTCAATTATCACATATCACAAACCAGCACCAAAACACCAAATCAATCACCAAACAATACTCCAAAATTATTCAACAAACCACAATTATTATGAACCAAACAATTGGAATTAAAACATGCAAAAAAAACTTCACAAAATTGGACAAAACAACACAAAATTCAAACAATTTCTCCATGTATTTTCTCTAACAATTTTCAACATACAAAATTAACAAGAAACAATCCTAAATCGTTCAACAAAAATTGCAACAAGAATTCACCAAACTTTACAAGCTTTTCATCAAGATTTTTCAACAAAAAGTACAAGAAAAGCATTAAACCAAGGCAAAATAATTTTCTAGTATTTCTTGATCAATCTTGACATGCAATATATCAAAATTGATCAAAATATACTAGAAAAATTATAGGAATTTTCTTGGAATTTTTCAAAGAGATTTTAGGCATGCAAAGGTGTATTCAGCAGGAAGTAGCGTTTTAAACAGCAAGAAAAACATAAGAAAATAAAGTATGTGTAGAAAAGAAGCCCAAGCCCAAGGTGAAATGGATCCTGGATCATCCAAACGCATTAGGAGCGTTGGATTGATCCAGCTAGATCTAACGGTTGAGGAACAAGAAGAAGAAAACCAAGTGAACCGGTCCGGTTCAAGCGAACCGAACCGGTTCGCTTACACCTATAAAAGTCATTTTCGGTTTATTTCCTTCATAATTCCTTCTTCTTCCTCTCTCTACAAACTTTTATGCTGTGTTTGGAAGGAGAGAGATAGGAGCGAGAGAGATAGGAGAGAAAGTTGTTGTTTCTTTAGTTTGGAGGATGGAAGAAAGTGAGACGAGAGATTAAATCATGGTGGGGTCCATGAGTTTTTTCATCTCCCCAAAACAGCGAAGAAACTGGAGAGATATGTTGGATATCAAGACTTTTCCAATTTTATCCTTTCCCTTTTGCCCTGTATTAGATAAATGCCTACTTGCCCTGTATTATAACTAATAACGTTTTGAAAAGTAATAGAAAAATGTAACTAATAACACAAATAAGCCGAAGTGGATATGTATGATATAAATTATAAGGTAACAAGAAGAATAACATACTCTATAAAAAAACTCAAATTGGTACTCTACCTAGTCTATCTTACGAGAGATAAAAAAACTCAAATTGGTACTCCTATAATATAATTGCTTCATTATTAAAATAATAATTAAATTAATTTAGTGATTAATAAATAAAATAATATATCTAAATTACAATCAAATAGATAAACAATTCAACTTTTAAAACAATGATATTTTTGTCTTTTAACAAATCAGTCGCACTTCTCTCTCTTCTATTTCTCTCTTCTTTCTCTTACACCAAACAACCCATCAAATCTACTCTATTTCTCATCTATTTCTCTCTTCAGATACTCTCTCTCACCTATTTCTCTCTTTTCACTTTCTTCTCATAACCAAACACACCCTTAGTGAGAGAAGGTCTGCAAATGCAGCCTTCTTCTCCGATCAACCTCCACCGGTCCGGCGCGGTGGCCGACCACCACGAGGTGGCGGCACCACCGCACCGGAAATTTTTTTTTTGCCCGATTCAATTTTTTTTTAGCTTTTTAACAATCCTTTTTTGTTCTAATCACGAATCCGGGCTTAGTTTTTCAAGAAAATCAACGGTGAACCGTAGATCTAAGTTTGAAGTTTGAAAAATTTTGAACACAATTTGAAAAGAGGAAAAGAGAAGATGGTTACCTTGTGATTCCGGTCCGATTTGCTTCAACCGCCGCGTTTCTAGCCGTGATGTCCTTCCCTCACGCGGTTCCGGTATTTTTCCGTGATTTTTCTTCTTCTGCGTGAACAGTGAATTCGCGTGAACAGTGAATTTGCGTGAACAGTGACGCGTGAACAGTGACGCGTGAACAGTGGACGTTGTTCCTCTGCACCGATTTGGAATTTGTGAGGTTTGTGTTGGTTTTGGGAAATTATGGAGGTTGAATGTGGTGGTTATGGAGGTTGAATGTGGTGGTTATGGAGGTTGGAGTGAAATTTGATGGTGGTTGAAGGTTGTTAGGGTGGAGGAAGTGGTGGAGAAAGTTAGTTAGGTTGGAGGAAGTGGTGGAGAAAGTTAGTTAGGGTGGACGAAAAAAAGAGGGAAAAAGAAAACTTGATTTTGTGATTTTTTGTATTTTGTGGAAAATGATTGAAAATAAAATTGGTGAAAGAAAAAAAATGATTAGTTAATTGTATTTGACCATGACCTTGACTTATTTATAGGTGATGTGGGAATGCTTGGACCAATGAAACAATGCCATGTGGCACTTGACTTGTAACAAACCTTGACTTTGACTTTAACAAACTTAAAAAGGGATTAAAATGCAAATAACAAAAGTACAAGGACCAAAATGAAAATTAAAACTAAAATTGAATTGAAAAAGTAAATTGAAAATTAACGTAAGCGAGACGATTAAAAGCAACAAAAATGAATCAGAAATTTTATGTGAAACGACCAAAATGCCCTCAGGGACTAAAACGACTCAAAATGACTCAGATGCAATTTTAAAATGGTTTTTTGACATGGAATTGAAGCAAGAGTTTATACAAGCAAATTAAAAGACTCAGAGACAATTTTTAGAAATTAAACAGGGTTTTTACACATGAAAAGACTAAAATGCCCTTAGGGGCTACACTGACTCAAAATGACTTCAAACGCAATTTTAAAAATGGATTTTGACATAGAATTGAAATAAAGACTTATTCAAACCAATTGAAAAGACTCAAACAATTTTTAAAGGACTAAAATGAGCTTGAATACAGGAAAAGACTAAAATACCCTTTTATATGAAATTTGCAAGTAATATTGAAATAAAATGCAAAGAAAGATGTAATTGATCAGAGACACATCAAATGACTTGAAATACAAGAAAGGAAGAATTGAGTTAGTATTTTTAGGTCCAAAATTAGGGTATAACATTATCCCAATGGGTTTTTCTGAGATAAGGTTTTTAATGAGGCAGAAGTTGAGTACCCTTGAGCATTTTGACTTGGATTTTCGTCTAGTTTCCCCAAGTGTTTATGTATCTTTCACTTCTTCTTCGGATTATGTTTTCTGAGCTGTTTAATAAATGAATTACATGAACCAATGCAATTTTTAGGTGTAACCTGAATTTTTAGGTTGTTTGGATAATATAATCCAAAAAATTGAAGTAATAGTTCGAATTATATAATTTAAACAGGAACAAAATGAGAAATTTGGATAGCGAGCAAGAAGCTGTTAGGTTAGGAAAAGAAAATCTTAGTTAGAAATACTTACTTCATTCTTCTTTGTTTTAGTAGTTCAGTTGTGACTTGCACATGCTATATACTTTCTTGAACTCAATAGAGTTGAGTGTTGTCCAATTTAGAATTTTTAGTTTCTTATTTGTTTTGGTTTTGAATCGTAACACCACTACAAGAAAATGTAGCATTTGCTACAAATATTTTAACCGGGATACACAATATTTTAGCGACTCGCGTTTTTTTAGTTTGAGATTAATGATTCAAGTCTTTAAAAAATAAAAATATTCTAATTCACGATTCATTGTTGATTCAGATTTAAATGGAAGCTGCTCTAATATATTTAAATGATCATGTTTAAAATAGATTCATTAGCTTCAGATTTTTTTGGGGCATCAAAATAAGATCCTTCTGTTTTTTGGTTAATATAGTTTGAGAATTTCGTAGGGGCTTGAAGCATTAGAGTGTTGTTTCTAACACAATGAATGAGTTGAAAGAGGTTTTATAGGAATTCAAGTCATAATATGTCTTTATTCCAAAACAATATATACTTTATACTTTAATTGAGTTATCCATGAGATTTGTAATTAGTAGTTGAAAGCTTGTGAAGTTATGGTTATAAAATTTCAACATGGTAGTAGAAGTGCATCAAAAGTTACTAAGTTATCCATTCATTGTAATTAAGAAAAACTAGTTGGCGAAAATGATATAAAGATACCATACTCAACACATAACAGGACCTAGTTGGCGAAAATGATAGTAGTCCTTCAAGATATTGAAATAGTCTTAAGGTCAGTGGAATTTGATGTCAACAGGGTTAGTGATGACGCTATTGAACTGTGTGATCTTGTCGAGGAGTTTCCTGAACCCATTGTCAATTGGCAGGATACTGGACACTTCAATATCCTCGATGCTTTTTATCCCAAACTACAGAGGTATGCCTACACCTTTCAGAACTACATATTTGTTACTAGGTTGTGATGCAGGAAAAAGTGTCTCCTGCTGGAGTCAAGCCTCTTCGAATTACAGGAAGGTGAGTATTGTTTGATTGAGATTGACAAGAGAGTTCTGTTTTGAGAGTTCAAAAAAGGTTTTTGTAATCAATACAGGTTTTCATTAATTATAGATAATTTAAGCTCATCATTAATTAGGAGTGACATAAGAGGAATACTTATTTGGTTTAATTTTGAGTTTCTTTTCATCGGGATTACATTATATAATTACATTGCAGGAATCAAATTCATATTGCCTTGACATATTGAACAGTGCTCAATATCTTGAAGAGATTATAATCTCTAATGTACCGAAGATGAAATCTGTATTTATCGTATCTATTGCTTTAAGAATGTTGGAAACCTTGACAATTGAGAAATGTGATGAATTGAAGCAAATAATAATAGACAGTACTGGAGATCATAACAGTACTGGTGGCAATAATTTTGGTAATGTCTTCCCAAAATTGAAAAGGCTCTACGTTGAAAAGTGTGTGCAATTGGAATGCATATTTGGACTCAAGGAATGCTCGCAGTTAGCTAGTGGTGATTTCATCAAGGTATCCCTCTTTCCACATATCTTTGTTGTTTGTGAGATTAATTAACACAGTTTACTATTTTGGTAATATTTTGTGCATGTCCAAATAGGAATTGAGTGGCAATGAAGAAAACGGACAACAAATGAACTTGAGTTTGGAAACCATTGAGTTGCTTGATCTGCCTATGATGAAGTGTCTTTTTGTGGGTCTCAAATATTCATTTGTCCTTAAAAATCTTAAAACGATGGAAATATATCGATGTGAAAAATTGGAAATTGTTTTCTCTGCATCTGTTATAAGATGCCTACCACAATTGGTTAGTCTAAGAATAGAAGAATGCAAAGAGTTGAAGTATCTCATTGAAGACGATTTGGAAAATAAAATTGTTCAGTCTTCAAACACATGCTTCCCAAATGTAGAAAAATGCAACAAGTTAAAATATATATTTAAGGTTTCCATTTATAAAGAGTTTCCTGAGCTAAAGGCTATGTTCATAAGAGAAGCAAATGAATTAGAGGAAATATTCAAAAGTGATAAAAAAGATGAGGTTGAAGAAATATCCATCAGTGAAGTTGATATTCCAAATCTGGAAATTGTAGCATTTGCCAACCTACCAAGCCTCTGCCATGCCCAGGGAGTTCATTTTCAGACAGTTAAACATCGTTATGTACTTGGTTGTCAAAAACTCTCTCTAACTTCAGCAACATCCTACACATTTGACGATGACATTTTCAGCTACAACTTAGGTACACACTTTGCCAAATATTTTTCATAACCATTACAAATTTCATGCAGCAATAACAAATTTCGTTGTGAGTATTAAATATCATGCAGCAATAACAAATTTCTTCTTATTTCTTGTGATGCTTATCATAATTCATGAATGTGTGTGTTTTACAAAGTCCATTAGAATATAATAATGACATGAATATACAGTCACTTTCTATATGATGAATACATATCCTTTCTCAAAGATTTCAAAATGTATATGTGATTTTAATTGCTTTTGAAATATGCACATTTCTATTGAAATAATCTAAAACATATCCAAACAACCTATTTCTTCAACTATCACACCTACTCTCTCCGTTTTATAATACTTGCCGCTTTTGAAGAATAATTTTGTTTCACATTACTTGTCACTTTCAAGTTTCAATGCAACATTAATTATTAGCTTCACAATAATACACTTAGATCATCCACAATGGTGGATCTTTCACCTATTTAGCACCACATTAAATAAACACCTTCATTGTGGAGTATAACATATGGGTGCTTATGGAGGAGGGTGTGGATATGGAAGCACCCTCTCTCTCTTCATATTTCATGAGTCTCATTTAAAAAATCTTAATAAAATGAATAAATTTTGTTAAAAATATAATGATATAAAGTTATTGGTGGGGCCTGTTTAATAATTTCTTTTGAGGTGCTAGATTAGAGAAAATTGGTGCTTATTAAGTATTACCATAAAATTGGTGATGTGGACATAGGGGACCCACTTAAGCATCCAATATTGGGTGCTCTATTGTGGATGATCTTACGTATTTATTGTATAGAGAGAAATAATATAATTAAATAATAAATGGTTACAAGTTTTATAGAAAAATACACACATAATTTCATCAAAAATAACAAAATTTATTTGAATTCTTATAATGTGTGAACTCCTCAAAAGCGACATGTATTGTGAAACAGAGTGAGAATATATTACGATGCTGTCAATGACGTCGTATAGTTATTTGTTTTATCTTTAATATAAACATTTCTATGTCTTTTTTAATATTTAAAAATTAACTAGTTGTTTTAAAGAATATAAACAATTGAAGCATTTAAACTAGAATGGTTCAAGAATAAGTATTTCTAATATGTAAGAACTCATTGAAGCTCAACAATCTAACAAATTCTATAATATTTTATATAGATTATGATTTGCGTTGTCGATTTAAAGAAATACAAAGAGAGTGCTACAAAGCAGCATCAGAACACATATTGACTTCTCCGCAGGTGAATATACAATAACCATATGAAAATGTCTTTGAATCAAATATGCTACTTTTTGTCCACATGAAAACGAAACAAACAGAAAAGGCCATCAGCAGCATTAAAACCAACAAATTCTGAAGTAATTTGCAGACCATGTCAAATTCCCTTGGATATTCCTCCCAAAATAATTACTTATTCAATGGTCTAAGGCCATAGTTAGTTATGGATGCAATTAATCGCTCAAGATCAATAATGCATCTATTCTTCTTACAGGAATTAATGGATCAACATCCACTTGGAGAAACTGATACCATCAAACCTTCTCAGGGATATAATGTAATATAGTACCATCTCATGACTCATTGTGCATATAAAAGTGTTGTCAATTCAATTACAAAGTGCTGTGATTTCGAAAGATGCTGAAAAACTGCAACGCCCCATGTGCCTAGCGGAACAGATCTGTAATACTGGGCACCTAGTGCCCCAGATCATGTGCCTAGCGCAAGCCACATCAGTATAGGGGACGCCTGGTGCAACGTCCCATGCAGCCGGCACAAGCCACAACCGAAAAATGTCTGAAAACACCCAGAAACAAGATTTTCGATCATAAAAAAACACTTTTCCATCATTCATACATGAGATTTTAAGGCATAAACACAACATAAAGCTAAAAAGAAATATTAAAGAAAATAAACTTTACTTAACCTATGTTACTTAAAAATATGCTGCAACTAATTTACATTTTCATGCTATGCAATTAGTTGGAGGGTTCTACATCAGAAATAACAGCAGCAGCAGCAACTGTGTCCACCATTACCGAAACAAAGAAAAAGAAACCTGCACAAGAAGTTGTTCCTAAACAAAAGGCATTTCCATTTCCCGCTATTTTGATTGTACTCTTTTTGACACTTTAATTGAATTATCCTAGAATCTTAAACATCATTTTACATTTAAAGCAGGGTATCCAGATAAATATTGAAGAAGGAAGTGCCTCAGCTAATGTGAAGACAATAAAGTCGTCAACTCATTCAGATGTAGTAGGTTCATCATCAGGCCAGTTAGTTACTTATGAGTGCAAAACATCTTCACATGTGAGTTTAGAGTTGTCATGTTTTTTATTCATTATTTTCCACGCAGTTGCATTCCTAAGAATCAAGTTTTAAACTAGTTTTTGTGTAATTTTTGTGTTTAGTCTACTGCTTTTCAATCTTGTATCATTTTGTTTTCTACTTTTTATTATATCTGTTGTCAAATTAAGCTCTCAGGGGCATCTGAAAATGTGTCATTACTAGTGTCACTTAATTTAATAATAATAATCTCCTCATTTCCCAATTTTATTTTTAAAAAACAGGACTCTTTCTGACTTAAATATAAACAGCTAGAAATAGTAATGTTAATCCTATACATATTAAGACTTAATATATGATAATGTCATTTATTGATTTGAATCTGTGTAGGAAGACGGTGATAACCAAATAGCCCCGACTTCTTGTTCCATTTCCACTACAGAGACCAATGACCAAGGTGAAAATGCTTTGAATATTTTTTTTTTCTATTCTTATGTTAGTTCAAAATTCATCACCCTTTTGATTTTGAACTCTATTCTTTTCCACATGTTGTTCAGGTTCTCTAAATGATGATCTTTCAAGAAAGTAAGCTCAAATATTGAGGAACAATTTCTTAAGGATGATGATATAATAGTTTCCAAATCTAAACCCTCTCCTAGCATCACATTTCCTGTTGTATATCAATGTCCTCCGGTGCCTTGTAAAGGTATTTTATAGTTTCGTTTTTATTTTTAATTAACTTTGTTGTATTCAAATAGGCTTAATTATTCTTTACTATAATTTCAGAGGAACCTTGTCAAAAAGTAGAAGATTTAAATTCTTTGCTTGTCAAAAGTGAGCTTGAGCAACTGGCCTCCAAGAATCATTTGGATTGGGGGAATTTTTATTTGTTGAATGATTTCTTTGTTAAGCATCCTTTTGTCCGTTTAAAAGACACTTCACTTAGTAATAGATACAAGGGTTGTGCCTACAATTAACTAGCTGAATTCGAAGAGTTATTACAAGATGCACAAAGGTTTGGTTTTGATAAGGATTGGTTGGATGGTGTCGAAAGGCGCACTTTGTGTCCTGATAGGCAAGTCTCTCGAGATGTATTAAAGAAACTATTGGATTCCAAGGAACATGTTACCAAGGAAGTTGAAGTGTTGCGCTTGAAGATAGGCATTTTGAGTGAACAAATGGAAGTTCTTAGTGAACATGTGGAAGTTCTTAAACATCAACTGACATCCTCTGAAGCTGTTTTGGAGAGTATCAGTCAACAAGAGGTGGCTTTAAGTGCCCCTGTTGGCTATTAGACTGCATCTGTTTGCACTTTAAAGCTTTTCACTTTGGGAGCTTTTATCGACCTTGTATTCTAGATTCTTTAAATAGGATGAAATTAGGATATGTTGAATTTAGATTTTGTTGATTTTGATCACTCCAGGGTTCTCTTTTCTGTGATTTGATGGATTGCTCTGCACTCTTTTTCCCTTGCTTAGGTTTTATTCCACTGGGTTTTCCTGAGATAAGGTTTTTAATGAGGCAGATGTTAAGTAATCTTGAGTATTTTGACTTGGGCTTTGGTCTAGTCCCCCCCAGGTGTTTATGTATTTTTCATTTCGTTTTTGGATTATATTGTCTGAACTGTTTTCTAAAAGAATTGCAAGAACTAGGGTAATTTTTAGGTGTAATTAGAATTTTTTTAGGCTGTTTGGATCATATAATCTAAAATATTGAATAACTAGTTCGGATTATGTCATTTAAATCCTTTATTATAAAAGCTACACTTGCTAAGCTGGCATGTTAGCCCTAATCCATCCTCAGTTTCCCTCCCTAATCCTTATTTATTAATTTTGTTAAGTCTGCAGCAATTTAACCTAATTTTTTCCCTCCACTAATCCCTTATTAGGTTTGCAACCTAAAATTTTGGCTCTAAATTTGCATCATTAAATGCTAATCCTCAACCCTAAAATTTTGCCTCCAAATTTGCATCATTAGTTTGTGATTATCTATGCTACCTCAACAAAAACCCTAATATTTTCCTCTTTTTTTCCCTTACCTATCCATGATTTTTCTCGAACAACAACTTCTTGCGAGGAAAAATTTGGGGTAATAATAATAATAATAATAATAATAATAATAATAATAATAATAATAATAATAATAATAATAATAATAATAATAATAATAATAATAATAATAATAATAATAATAATAATAATAATAATAATAATAATAATAATAATAATGGTAGAGCTTACTAGGAGGCAAGTTTACGAGACTATACCAAGTTGTATTCATGGTTTTTTTTTTGTACAAGTTGGATTCATGATGTTATTCTTAATGAAATGATAAGTTTGCTTGCCTATAAAAACAATTCAATTTCTCCAAGTAGCATAAATCTCTATTTTTTTTTTACATAAACCATAAATCTCTATTCTGACTTCATATTCAATACTTTTTTTACATTCATGAACAAATCTTATATCATTCAGATAGAATCTATAGAAGAAATTGAATATTATTACATTTGTTATTTTTGCTGTTCTTTTTAGTCCTCGCAGGCATAAAGATAGGCTATGGTAAAGAAAGATTATTTTGATTGGAACAAATTTAAAGAAACAAAAGTAAAATTTATACCACGAGATACCAATTATTTCATCTCTTATACTTTACTTTTATATATTACAGTTTATTCGACCCGTACGGCGCTCGGGTCAACAATCTAGTACGTAGTTAATGTTAATCAACTCAGTCAACCACTCCCTACATCTCACCCGTAGATCTCATAACCTTTCATGTATATTAATGATTGATTCCATTTTGATGTTTTTGAATTATCTTTTCATTTTAATGCAATTTATGAGGAAGATAAATATAAATACTTTTACAAATGTTTTTTAAATCCGAATGTCTTCCCTACCTCAGATTATGACACCATGTTGTCCAGATAGATAAATTGACGAAATTAGTTTTTAAGAATTGTGGGGGGGTGAGAACAGAAGGTTACAAATTCAAATACTCCATGGGCCTATCCAACTTAAGATCTATCCATCAACAAAAACCATGTTACTATATATCATCACCAAAACCGCAAACCCTAACTTCTCTGAACTCATTTCCATATCTTCGCCGCGCGGTGGTTAGAGTCGTAGGTTTAGGTTTCCGGCGAGATGGGTAGGGTTATCAGGGCACAACGTAAAGGAGCAGGCTCTGTTGTATCTAGTAAAGGTATTTTATTGTTTGGTTTTTATTTTTAATTAAGTTTGTTGTATTCAAATAGGCTTAATTCTTCTTTCCTATAATTTCAGAGGACCCTTCTCAAAAAGTAGAAGATTTAAGTTCTACTTTGCTTGTGATGAGTGAGCTTGAGCAACTGGTCTCCAAGAATCATTTGGATTCTGGAAATTTGTCTTTGTTGACAGATTTCTTTGTTAATCATCCTTCTGTCTATTTAAAAGACACTTCACTTAGTAATACATACAAGGGTTGTGCCTACAACGTACTAGCTAAACTATTGAAATTCCTCAAAACCCATAGTATATTGGAAGTATTGGGGTCATTCCACTCTGAATTTGTGGAGTTATTACAAGATGCGCGCAGCTTTGGTTTTGATAAGGATTGGTTGGATGGTGTTGAAAGGCGGGCTTTGTTTCCGGATATACAAATATCACAAGATGCCTTGCAGAAATTATTGGATTCCAAACAACAGGTTACCAAGGATGTTGAAGTGTTGCGTTTGAAGATAGGCATTTTAAGTGAACATGTGGAAGATCTTAAGCAACAGTTGACATCATCTGAAGCTGCTTTGGAGAGTATCATTCAACAAGAGGTGGTTTTAAGTGTCCCTATTGACTATTAGACTATATATTTTTGCACTTTTATTCATTCATTAATAATTCTTTAAATAGGAATAATTTAGGTTTGTTGAATTTAGATTTTGTTGATGTTGATCACTCTAGGGTTCCCTTTTCCATGTGATTTGGTGGATTTCTCTGCACTCTTTTTCCCTTGCTTAGGTTTTATCCCACTGTGTTTTCCTAAGATAAGGTTTTTAATGAGGCAAATGTTGAGTAATCTTGAGTATTCTGCTTGGGCTTTGGTCTAGTCCCCCAGGTGTTTCTCTACCAGAAACAATCAAGTCAAACAAATGAAATAAAGTACAAGTTTCTCTACCAGAAATAATCAAGTCAAACAATTAATGTGTCCTCTGGAACAAAGTCTCTGATCACATATGTCCAAGCAAATCAAGCAGTGGCTATGGAATTACTTGTGCTTAAAAGACAATAATAAGATCTCGTAGTCTTACTCAAAATCTCACATCTTCTGATTGCATATTTCTCATGTTCAGCACCTTAGATCACCTGTACAAGCTTCAAGATCAATCTAAGAGAATCAACAAGACAAGAAAAATGAATTCTCTCAATCATGTGAAAGTACAACACAACCTGTAATAGAACTACAAATGTACAATTATTTCAAACTGCTACTTGTACAACTACAACGATGCCAAAGTCTATATTCTCAAAGAACATCTCTATAAGACTATACCAATAAATTCAATTGAAAAGAGAATGTTCAATGATAAAGCTCAATTGAAAATCCTCTCTCTCGAAAGAGTTTTCATATATTTGAATTGATATATGATTTGAGTTCTAAGATCATCTCTATTTGAGTTAAACTCGTAACTTGACTTTGTATCATGTTCAGATACAAACACGCATCTAATCTAGCCTACTAGTGACCACAAACATTATTGTTAAAATGTAATCCGAAGAGATAAAAAAAAAAAAATTGGTTCCTCAAGGCATATTTCAAATGTTATGGAGATGACTAAATGAATTCTAGTGTGTAGCCTAGAGAGGTAGAGGAAAAAACACTCATGATGTTCTAAGAGGCAAATTGAAGAATACTTGGTTTATGCCCTTCAAAAAAAGAAAGCAAACTCTCTTTGTAAAGAAAGGACTATAGATAACAACATGTGTTATCAACTAGTATTAAAACATATGTGTCCTTATCCATTTCCTTCTGTTTTTACTTATTGTTAGTTCTTATGTATTTTCTTCAATTAATTATCTTTTAATAAAATGTTTTAATTAAATAAAAGAAAAAAAACTCTTTGATAAAGGACTTAAAAATAAAAATAGATGGTAAACACAATTTAAACTCATTTTTCTTGTGTTTTCCCGTACATTAATGATAGTTTATAAAGTAACACATAATTTCGTCTTCCCCTACATAATTAACTACATTGCTTAAATAGGGTAAAATTGACAAAGAGACTTATTGTTTGGAACTAATGTAATCTATAACTTTTTTCCTAGACTATAACTTTTCCCACCCTGCTTATTTCTCGCGCATCCTATTTTTTACCTTCCAAAAATACCTTTGGTCCGGATTATACAATCCTAACTTCTTTTGGATTATATAATCCGAAAATTTTCGAGCTTTTTGTAGCTTGGAGCACCTTGAAGGATCTTGATGCTAAAGTTCATTGGATGAGTTCGGATTCTAAAATTCGGAAAGGTTTTAGACAGTTTAGGATTATATAATCTGAAATGTATCAAACACCCCATAAAAAGTTAACATTTAGAGTGAAAAAGGAGATTTCCGGATTATATAATCCAAACTGTATCAGCACAGAGACAGACTTGATTGTTTTGGATGAAACATGCATTTGGCACATTAGATTTCTTCTAAACGACATAACCATGAAAATACTACAATTTTCAATATAAAAAATTTCTAATTAAAAAATTATTTGTTAATAAAATCAAATACTACAATTTTGAATATAACGAATACACAGTTTTTATTTTTATTTTTTTAAAAAAAAAAAAAACTTATTTCATCCGTCTCAAATAGTCATTTGTTAAGCATGTAAATATTTTGAGTTTTTTAGTTTAGAAGGAGAATCATTTAAAATTCTCAAGATCTCTCAAAAAAAATCTTAAAAGTATCATTTCGACCACTATTATAAACAAAAATATATTTTTTTTAAATCAAATAAATTATTTGTTCAATGAATCTAAAAATTTAATCCCGAATTCACGGCAATCATGATGATGGTGGTGTTATGTGAGTGAAATACACTGGTCGTTAAGTATCGTGAATATTTTCGTCGCTATATGTAGCATTATTATTTCCTTTATTAAAGTGATGGTCGGCCATAATTAAAGATTATGGTTTGTGTGGCACATGATATGATTAAAAAGTTAAAAAGAAAAAGGTGCAGACTGTTTACAAAAGAAATTTGTTGTGTACAATATTGTGAAAAGAAAGTCAAGAAATTTGTCAAAAGAAATTTGTCTGCGTATACAAAAGAAATTCAGTTGAGTGGTGTATGAGTTAAAAAATCAGTGGAGTGTAGAAAAGAAAGCACCGTTTGTTAAATTCACAGCTGGCTTCTCTAAAGCATAGATTGTTTCTATCGATCAGTCTTCTGTTTGCAATTGGAGAAAGAAAGATTCATTGTTGTATTTCAAGCAATTGGCTAAACGTTTCCAAAACCAGAGGTAATAATCAAGCAATCATTAACTCATGAAGTAGTTGCATTTCATTTCGATCACTTTTTCAACTTTTGTGTTCTTGTAGAACATGGATTCTGATTCAACTACTACTAATTGCTGAATTGAGAAAGGGGAAGATTCTCTGTGTACCAGTAGCGAGGTAATCATTCAATCATAGTACTCCCTCGTCCCTCAATACTTGACCTGTTTGGAGAAAAATATTTGTCCCACAATACTTGACCTTCTCAGATTTTTAAATAGGATTTGACAAATTTACCCCTTATAAATACTTTTTGTGGTCTCATGTAAAAGTTTGTAGTGGAACAAAGAAAGTAATAATTACTTAAAAGTGAAAGTTTAAAAATAATAACAAGGGCAATTCAGTAAAAATACCATTCTCTTTCTTTCATCTTTACATTTTTCTTAATCTGTGTGAAATTGTTAAGTAGGTCAAGTATTGAGGGACGGAGAGAGTATTTTATAAGAATTATATTTTCAAAAAAAGAAATTAAACCTGTGTATCAGTAGCAAGGTAATCATTCAATCATATTTTATAATAATTATATTTTCATAAAAAGAAATTAAACATGTTTTTAATCCCTTGTAAACTTGTGAACTTTTTTATTTAATTGTTACTCCCTCCGTCTGACAATATTAGTCGTTTAAAGTTTGCGCACGATTATTAAGAAAATGATTAATTGTGTTGATTTCAATGGTAAAATTAGTAGCATTTACTAAAACACCATTACTATATTGTAGTTAGTGGAGTAGTTAAGTTGGATGAAATTCAATAAATAAGGGTATAATAATGAAAAATAATAATAAATGTTGCATTGGTATTGTAAAGTGACAATTATTATGAGAAAAAAAATGCTAAAGAGACAATAATTATAAGACGGATGGAGTACGTAATTATTATGAGAAAATAATAATTACAAAAGAAATAAAATATACCCTAGAAAAATTTGGAGTGAGGAGAGAAACTCCTCCCTTGAAGATCTTAGTGTTTTCCTTCCTCCTGAACCGCTTCGTTCTAAATGAGAATATATGAATGAGAGGATTGATGTTTATATGGAGAGTTTC
Organism: Medicago sativa; assembly: GCF_051527215.1. Classification (NCBI taxonomy): domain Eukaryota; kingdom Viridiplantae; phylum Streptophyta; class Magnoliopsida; order Fabales; family Fabaceae; genus Medicago; species Medicago sativa. The sequence goes on along the minus strand of NC_140751.1, from coordinate 63,704,564 downwards.
CACCTGAAGTTGGGCTAAAAAAACTGGGTTTTTGCCACAAAAAAGTAACAAAATTCAGTATTGTCCAGGACTATGCACGAGGCGCATGTGAGATAGCTTTAGGCGCTAGGTGCCTAGAACCATGCGTCAGGCGCATGTGAGTGTACTCTGGGTGTTGAAACGCCTGTTTCTTCGTCTTTTTGGGTGTTTGCTTTTATATAAGATGTCTTGGAACTTGGGAACAAAATTCCTCCCTCTGTAATGTCTTTCGAGGCCTCTTGAATCTTAATCCTTTGCTCTTCCCAAAGTCTTCACAAATCTTAAGATGTCTTGCTTTGCCGATTTGTATGATTTTTTCATTAATTACATCAAAACACCCTAAAATTGCTATGTTTCGTGAAGAATAGAATTACAGACTCAAATATAGAAAACTTTACAAATGTCTCAAAATCATAAGCAATTGCTCTAATACTCATCTCTTCTGGATGTAAAACCTACTGAAAATGACTGAAAAACATGTTAAGAATAACATAAGATGACATGTCATCAGACATGTGATAGATACAAATGGTATAAATTGTGTTTGTGGTTTCAGCAACAGAATAGAGAGTAAACTTTCGGGGACGTTAAAAAATATAAATGCATGCAAGATGTTGTATCAAATGTGAGGAAGTAACAACCAGATTACAAAATTATATGATGTGATAAGAATAAGGAGTGTGTAGTGGAACATTTGCATAGTCCTGAAAGTAGACATGTAAGAAAGTTAGTTTGCACGGCATAGAAGAAGTGGAGGTGGTAGCGGTAGAGATCCAAGTAGGACTATAATAGTTGAAGTTTAGGGGTCCGTTTGGTTCAAAGGAGGGGAGGGGAGGGGAGGGGAGGAGAGGGAAGAGATTTTAATGGAAGGAAGGGAAAGGAAGGGGAGGGAAGGGGAGATATTTTAATTAAAAACATGTTTGGTTCAAAAGAGGGGAGGGGAGGGGAATGGAGGAATTTTAATTAAAAATGTGTTTGGTTCACAAAGGAAGGGGAGGTATTTTAAAATTAATTTACTCTTTTACCCCTAATCTTAATTTAATATAATTCAGAAGAAAAAGTTTGAACATGTAAAAATACACGACAATCTCAAATTCTCAAGTACAAAATATATTTATAAATTTAATGTCTACATAGATTCATAAAATAATATATTTATAAAATTAAAATCTACATAGAGTCATAAAATAATTTATTATATATAGACACACAATATACATCAAGGCTATCTACAAAAGTACATGACAAGTCACGATTTCCTTTTTCCTTCAAAAAAAAATATGACAAGTCACGACTATAATCCTTCAAAAAAAAATCACCACTATAAAAAAAAAAATTGTAACAATGCAGTACAAAACTATATAATAAGGATATCTACCCAGCAAGTCACCATAATACATGTATCCAAAAGAAAGAAGCAGAAGCAGCAATGAATAGGTGCACAGGAGACAAGTATAAAAAACCTAATGTTCAAAATTTTAATAAGGATAATTTTGGAAATATAATAAATATATAAACACCTCACTTTCCCTCCCCATGAAAAAACTCCAATTTGGAGGGGAGCAATAAATGAGCTTATGAGGGATTTTACCCCCCTTCCTCTCCCTCCCCTCCCCTTCTAAAAATTGAACCAAATACAACAAATTTAAAATATTCCCTCCCCTCCCCTTCAAAACCCACGAACCAAACGAACCCTAGAAGATTTATCGTTATCATAATATTTTACAATTCTTATCATAATGTTTTTCATAATATTTGAAGTTGGGTTCATTCTACAATTTCATAATATTTTACAATTCTTATCATATTTGAAAATTGCTTTTCTCATATTCAAGTTTTCTTAAAAACATATTTAAATGACGAAATCACCCTCAACGTTAGTTAATTACCGTTCAACTTTTTCGGCGATAGTTAACTATCGTTGAGCTAGTGACATTTATCTGCAGTTGATTCAGCTGTAGTTAGCATTTTTGTTTGGCGCTTGTTTTTGAATCGGATTCCCACAAAGGATAATTTGTTTAGGCGACCTATTTTGACTGATATTGATATTCATTGTTCATCTGACTATGGTTGTTTGGAAGACTGAGACTACTTTTTTTTAATGCGACTTTTACGGTAGGCTTTGGGTCATATTTCTGGCTGGTTAGGCTTGTCGACAGTTAATCATGGTAATTTTCTAGATCATCTTCTTCAGTTTGGTGCGCTAGGGGACTTCTCCGAAAATTCTTGCCTAGCTTTCAATATTATTTGGACTTCTGTGTTGTACATCATATGAAAGGAAAGAAATGCGAGGATTGTTAACTTGTACTCTAAAAATACAAAGGGTCATGCTAACAAATGCTTGCCGGGCACTCTATAAAAATTTCAAATTAAAAAAATATTTTTTAATAAAATCAAATACTACAATTTTGAATATAACGAATACACAGTTTATTTTTATTTTTTTAAAGAAAAAAAACTTATTTGCTCGGTCTCAAATAGTCATTTATTAATGATGTAGGTATTTTGAGTTTTTTTTTTTAGTTTAGAAGGCGAATCATTTAAAATTCTTAAGAGTATCATTTCAACAACTATTATAAACAAAAATATTTTTTTAAAATTAAATAATTTTTTTTTCAATGAATCTATAATTTAATCTCGGATTTCACGGCAATGATAATGGTGGGGGTGTTATGCGAGTGAAATACACCGTTCGCGAAGCATAGTGAATATTTTTGTCGCTATATGTAGCATTATTGTTTCCTTTATTAAAGTGATGGTAGGCTGAATATTTTTGTCGCTACATGTAACATTATTGTTTCCTTTATTAAAGTGATGGTAGGCCATAAAGTTTATGGTTTGCAAAAGTGAAAAAGAAAAAGAAAAAGCGGGGCATATTCAAATGAATTGCTAGATGTGAAAGTGTGAAGTTCGTAATGGGAGTAATTAAACACAAAAAAGGTGCAGACTGTACATTGTCAAAAGAAATTCAGTTGAGTGGTGTATGAGTCAAAAAGATTCGGTGGAGTGTACAAAAGAAAGCACTGTTTGTTAAATTCACAGTTGGCTTTCTCTAAAGCATATAGATTGATCTTAGAAATGATATATTAGTGTCTCCTGCTGCTCGATCAGTCTTCTGTTTGCAATTTGAGAAAGAAAGATTCATTGTTGTGTGTGCGTTGGCTAAACCTTCCCAAAACGAGAGGTAATCAAGATTCATTGATAATAGCTCCATTGTGTTTGTGTAGAACATGGATTCTGATTCAACTACTGCTGAGCGCTGATTTGAGAGAGGAGAAGATTCTGTGTACCAGAAGTGAGGTAATCATTCAATCATATTTTATAAGAATTATATTTTCATAAAAAAGAAATTAAACATGTTTTTAATCCCTATAAAATTGCAAACTTTTTTATTTAATCTCTACATAATTTTAATAGCAACTTTAGTCCTTATAAAAATGGTTATTAGCAAAATTAGTCCCCGGCGTCAAATGGTAGCTGACTAGGTTGACAAACTCATGACTAGATCTGTAACTGCAAGAACATATGGGTTTGTTAAGATTATTTTCGTCTTTTTCTTCATTCAAAATAATGTGGATTGCCTTCGTCTGTTGATCTGCCGTCACAAGCATAACCGCCTCCAGATCTATCTTTCACCAACCCCTCTGCATGTCACAATTTTTTTGGTAGTGTTATTTCTTTTTTTGGTAGTGCTCTCCATGTCACAATTGTTGCTCTTTCAAGTATTCTTGTGAATTTGAAACTCAAAATTATGCAAATTAACAACCAAACATTCACAAACAAGAACAACAGGTCCAAATTTAATCTAGCAACCACATCAATACTGCTTTTATAGAGTCCAGACCCTTCACCCCCACGTACAGTGTATCGTTGCTGCCAGCTATCCAAATCGTGTCATGATTTCTCCTAATCGTGACACGATTTCAGACAAATAAAATTCATCTTCTACCTTCACCAATCTTGCTACGATTTTGCCCGATTCAACAACATCAATTTCGAGCCACTTCACAGCAACTTTCTACCTTTAGTGTAAATTGGCACGGGACTCACATGAGAACACTTTGTTTTTTTTTTTTTTTTGAAATAGCATATTCAATTGAAAGCCAAGCACAAGCTGTGCAAATGGCAGAAAAATACAACAGTGGCTAAACATCCTTACAGGAGCAGTGAGCACAACCCACCTAATAATCAAAGGCGCTAGCACCACACAGAAAAACAGAAAACAGAATATGACAGGAAGCCAAAAAGCCATGCCTAATATACCATAACAACCTAATGACCGAAATGAAAGTCAGAAAAGCCGAGACCCAAAAACTCCCACACCAAGACCTAGACATCACTTCCTATTAATACATTCTCTTGGGTTCCAACACCACTCATAAAAGAGGCAAGAAGCTATCCTCAATCTACTCAGAGACCAAACCCAAGATACCGCTTTGATTTCTTCCACTATCTCGTTCAAGTGTTTGGATTGGTTTCTAAAAATCCTCGCATTCCTTTCCTTCCAAATCATCCAAATAGATGCATGCCAAATCAACCAAAACGCTTTCCGGATGTGTCTCGAATTCCCCGCTCCACTCCAACACGCAAAATGTACAAGCAAATTCGGAGGAGTGATAAAGTCAATATCTAACCAATTCAGCACCTTACGCCAAACTAACAACGCCACCTCACAATGCAAAAAAAGATGGGAAGTTGATTCCTCCAAATCACCACATAGCACACAAGCACTAGGTTCCCCGGGAGCCAAGATATTTCGACGTTGAAGATTTACCTTTGATGGAATACGGTTCATAATTGCCATCCAAGAAAAAGCCACAACCTTAGACGGAGCCGGACTCTTCCAAAGATTGGCAAACACTTCCTCCTCTAACCCACTTAACCCCTCTTGAAGAGTATCAAATTCCTCCAACAATCTATAAGACGACCGCACCGTGAACATACCCCCCTCTTCCGGCAACCAACACCACCTATCCTCTTCCATACCCAAATTAACACCTTCTATAAGAGCTATTAAATTACCAATAAGATTTCTTTCCCATAGGAATGGTTGTCTCCTCCAAGTAAGGTTCCAAACCACCCCCCCATCAACGTTACTCCACAAGTCCCTTACGGTAGCCTCTTTGTGAGTCGAGATCGAAAAAATTCTAGGAAAGAGAAGAGCTAAAGGTTGCTCACCCATCCACCTATCCTTCCAAAAACTAGTATTCCTCCCATTTGACACCTTGCGAACCACATTTGTAGAGAACCAATTCTCCCCCGAACCAACTTCCAACGACTTCAAATCCTTCCACCACCCCGAAGCAAAACGCGGCCATCTAGCCCCTTCCTCCAAATTAAGCTTACAAACACTCTCCCCATATTTCTCTATCAACACCACCTTCCAAAGAGGAAGGTCATCTTGGAGTAAACGCCACTTCCACTTGGCCAAAAGACTTGCATTTACCATCTTAACATCTCTCACCCCTAAACCTCCCTTACTCTTTGGTTGGCAAATCCGCTTCCATTTTACCCAACAAATTTTTCTCCCTCCACCCACCCCTCCCCAAAGAAACTCTCTTTGGATCCGGGTAACCAACTTCACCACTTTTGCCGGAATTTTCAAAAAGGACAAGAAGAATATAGGGATTGCATTCAAAATGGAGTTGAGGAGAGTAATTCTACCTCCAAGGCTTAAATATTTGTTACCCCAAGAGTTGAGTCTATTTCGAAGTTGTTCCAACATTGGTTCCCAAGTGGATAGCTTCTTGGAGATTGCTCCCACCGGTAACCCCAAATAGTTAAATGGCACACAACCTTCTTTACAATCCAAGAATCTACAAGCCGCCTCCATAAAATCTCTCGGGACATTCACTCCAATAAGAGAGCTCTTATGATAATTAACCTTTAAGCCGGACACCATCTCAAATCCACTTAACATTGCCTTTAGAGTCCAAAGATTATCAATTGTGGGTACCCCTATACAAAGAGTATCGTCGGCGTATTGCAAGTGGGATATCACCGCTCCTCCTTGCTTAATTTCAAATCCTTTGAACAAATTCCGGTTTACCGCATTAGACATTAACCCACTAAAGCCTTCCGCATTAGACATGAGAACACTTTGTTACTGTGAGAAACGTTGACAATCAATAATATCCGTTAAATACAAATCTATATCATTGTAGTCAAGCCACACGATAGTAACCACCTTTGTCTCCTTGACATTTATTTGTTGGCCTGCAATTCTTTTTTATCCATTAAACTGCAGCTTAATTTGATCATGGAAGAGAGATTTGCCCAGAATTAAAAGAAAATTGTACGTCAATTGAATAAGCACATCAGGATCGAAAAAAATTAATTTCTAAACTAATGATAAATGCCTAAACCAGTATACAAATGAATCTTTCATTTCGATCACTCATTCAACTTTTGTGTTCTCGTAGAACATGGATTCTGATTCAACTACTACTGATTGCTGAATTGAGAAAGGGGAAGATTCTCTGTGTACCAGTAGCGAGGTAATCATTCAATCATAGTATTTTATAAGAATTATTTTCATAAAAAGAAATTAAACATGTTTTTAATCCCTTGTAAACTTGCGAACTTTTTTATTTAATTCATACTCCCTCCGTCTGACAATATTAGTCGTTTAAAGTTTGCGCACGATTATTAAAAAAATAATTAATTGTGTTGATTTCAATGGTAAAGTTAGTAACATTTACTAAAACACCCTTATTAATTGTAGTTAGTGAAGTAGTTAAGTTGGATGAAATTCCATAAATAAGGGTATAATAGTGGAAAATAATAATAAATGTTGCATTGGTATTGTAAAGTGACAATTATTATGAGAAAAAAAATGCTAAAGGGACAATAATTATAAGACGGATGAAGTACATAATTTTAATAGCAACTTTAGTCTTTATAAAAATGGTTATTAGCCGAATTAATCCTCGGTGTCAAATGGTTGCCGACTAGGTTGACGGACTCATGACTAGGTTTGTAACTCCAAGAACATACGGGTTTGTTCAGATTATTTTCGCCTTTTTCTTCATTCAAAATAATGCGGATTGCCTTCGTCGGTTGATCTGCCGTCACAAGCACAACCGCCTCCAGATCTATCTTTCACCAACCCCTCTGCATGCCTCCATTGTTGCTCTTTCAAGTATTGTGAATTTGAAACTACAATTGTGTTTTTTTTTATCTCAGCCGTAGATTTGTATTTAACTATTATTATTGATTGTTTTTTCTCTCACAATAATAAACTGTTTTCACGTGAGTCATCCCCAATTGGTAGTAATTTAAATTTAACAATCAACTTCCTTGGTCCTTAACCTTCTCTTGAAAACCCCTTCAAGATAAACCAATAAACTCCAAAGCCCTGCCTAAACCTTGATCTATAAAGCGATCTCCACCGGCATCCAACAACCAACAATAGTCCCACAAGCTTCCAATCTAACTCGTCTCCTTGCATCTAACAACACTAGGATTTTTATGTGGTTGAACAAGTTTTCCCATAACATCTTCAGCCCCCATAGTGATCAATTCTGTCCTCAAAAAGATTCGCTTGCCTCCAATAACTGTTATTAGATTTTTAGAAGCCACAATTGGTTGTCTTCTTCTAGTCCAACCTGATGCTGAGATTGTCCGACATCACCGCCTCACCCTTCACTGCCTCCATAGAAAAAACGCAATAGAGTCTTATAATTAGACATGAATTTAGTAGTTGAATCAGAATCCATATTTGCTATTAAAATCAACATTACAGGTCATTTTCTTAATAATCGTATAAAACTACAAAAAAATGTAATTTGATATGGTCATTTTCTTAATAATCCTTTAAAATTCTTAAAGGATACTCATTTCAACCAGTATTATAAGCAAATATATATTTTTAAAAATTAAATAAATTGATTTTTTAATGAATCTAAAACTTGAATTTTATTTATAATAGTAATAGAGGAGTACTCGAGAAGTACTTGTAAATATAGGGGTGTAATGGTTCGGTTTGGATCAGTTTTTGGTCAAAAAAATGCATTAACCTATGAAATCTTCATCGGTTTAGTTTGGTTCGATTTTTACTATTTTTCAAAGAAGAAACCGAACCAAACTAGTCGGCTTAGTTCGGTTTGGATCGGTTCAGTTGATCGGTTTGTTTGAAAGTACAATTAAAATAAATCCATATTTTCTCAAATTTGTATTTAATTTCATGCATACAACAGACTAAATTATTTTATAGAGCTTTGTTTTCCATGTTCTCTATTTTTCAAACTACTTTGTATAACTAACATGAAAAAAACTAACAAGAAACAGACAACCCCAACCGCGGTGAGTAACGAAGGGTTAGGTGTGACTGACGGCTAGTGTTCTTTTTTAGTATAAATGAAATAGAGTCGGATGATATGATGATGGAAGAAAGTGAATGAATTAAGGAGTATTTTACGTTAGACTTTAATTTTGAGCCTAATCATAAGTGTGTGTGAGGAGGGATAATATTACTAAAAAGGGGAGTGAGGTTAACATCGGTTCGGTTCATCGGTTCTTTGGATGTCGAAATTAAAAGCAAAGAACCAAAGAAAACTAAATTGGTTTAGGTTCATTCGGTTCGATTTTGAACTGAACCAAACAAGGTCGGATATCTTTTCAGTTTGGTTCCGTTTGAATTTTCGGTTTCATCGGTTTTGTCCGATCCACTTACACCCCTATTCGTAAACCTTTCTTCCAAAAAAAAAAAGTATTTGTAAACTTTCCCCAAACACAAATTGAGGCCTAAATAAGGAATTTACTGGTTTGAGGCCTAAATAAGGACTTTACTGGTTATATCATACAATATCACACAAAAATTGAAGTTTAAATTCAATTGTATTTAGAGATTTTTATAATATTTTATACATTTCTGCACAATTTCCTTAAAAAATAAAAAGGCTAAACATGAGTTGAGTTAAAAGTAGTGATTGAAAATTTTATAGGAACTAAAAGGGGAAGGAAAATTTTTGGGGATTAAAACTAAAAGTTGGTATATTTATAGGGACCAAAAACATATTTAACCATATTTAAATTATTAATAAAGAAAATTAAATCCCATTAAAATTGGAATTTTCCACTATAATTGCCACAATATTATCTATTCTTCTATATTGGGGTATGACACCTATATATAAAGGTAAATACACCCTTTTGAGGATGGATTTTTCCTTTCCAATTTTACCCCTTCATTTAAATGATCTTATCATTTTTATTTAAAACTTTCAAATTATTTTTACCCTTTTATTTAAACCATTTTATCATTTTTATTTGAATTTTTTTTTTTACAAGATCATTTTTATTTGAATTATCAATTAAAATTTAGCTAAATCACATTAAAATAGGAACGGCCCACTACAATATGAGGAACACTAAAATAGGAAGATTTGTCTAAGACTTAATTGTATGTTTGATCCCTTATGTTTTAAAAAGTTTCACGTTGGTCCTTATGATTTAAAATTCTCAAATTGGTTCAAAATGTTACTCACATTGGAATAAATTAGTCTCTTCCATATATAACATATATAATTAAAGAGAAATGATATTTGAACATCTATTTGGTACAACTTTTGTGACAACTTTCTCTCTCATACTCACATTATTTTTAACTTTATCTCTCTATTGTTGTGGTTTCCGTGCCAATACTACTTTTTTCTTTGTAAATTATGGTTGTCAAATAAGCTGTCACCAAATTGGTTGTTCAAATAACACTCCTCATAATTAAAAGGGTCTTGTTAACGAGTGCCCCGGACACTTTTTAATCATTCCAAAATAGGCAATTATTTTTCAAAAAATTCAAATGTTTCGATTTCCATTGCATTAATTACTCGTTTTTTTATAAATATTTTTATAAATATTTAGAGTGTCTGCGGAGCACTCATTAACATTTCCCTAATTAAAATAACGAACGAAACATATTCTGATAGGGAAACAATCTTGTGGATGATATGAGAACTGAAAGACAGAGACGATGTCGTGTCTGAGAATATCATCTTTGTGATTGAGAGAGAAGGATGCAAAGACATGAGAATGTAAACAAAGCAAATAAAGACAAAAACATGAAGGACCGTCTAATATGGATCTGGTTCAACCGATAAATTTTACTCCCTGTCCTGATAAATTTTAATAAAGTATTATTTTACTAAAAGGTAGTAATAGTCCACTTTTTAACAATTTTTAAAATTTTAAAAGTTAAAAGATTCATATCATATTAGACCTGTTCTAAACATGAAACCAAATAAGAAAATAGATATGGTGCAAACCTTCCTTCAAAAAAAAAAAAAAGATATGGTGCAAACCTAAGGATATATATGGTATGGGTGAAGGAAGATAACATGGGTTAAATATAATTTTAGTTTTTATAAAATCTCGAGTTTTTAATTTTTTCCCCTAAAAAAGTTTATTCATTTTTAATCCCTATTTGCATTTTATAAGGACACTTTTGAGAACTAAAAATGTCCATTTTTTTTAAAATTAAACACGAGAATTAAATACTACATCCCTTTTTAAATACACGACTTTTATGATAAAAACACCAAAATTAAGAAAATTGATTGTAGTATTGATTTTTTATTTTTTTTACAATTGTTATTGTTTTACAAATTTATCTGTTAGGAGAGAGAATTGCGCGCTTAATGTTTTCATAGAATATTTATTACATATTGTAGAAAAATATATAACATAGAGTATATTAGCAGGGAAATTATTAATACATTTTAAAATTTGAAAGATAAAAAAGTCTTATAATTAAGAATGTCTATTTAAATATATGTTATGTATTTCTAACTTTAATATTTTGAACTTGATTTAGATGGAGGGATGCCTGACGGATATTAGGAAGACACTTGTGGATAAATTGTTAGACAAGACAACAGAAAAATCACGCTATTTATTTTGCTTCACGTGCATTGTCAAGGAATTCAATGAAGAAAAGGTTAAGTTGGAAGCAGAAAGGACAACTATGACACAGGTAGTCCACAGGTTGCCAAAAAGATAAAGATGTCCAGTTTAATGCTCAATTTTGGCAAACACAGGTTGATAAGCTCATTCAAGAGGACACAGAGAAAAAACAAAGTTGTTTTTTTGGATTTTGCCCTAATTGAATTTGGAGATATAAAAGGGGAGAGGAGTTGTCAACCAAGATAGAGGAGATTAAAAAGCTTATGGAAAAGGGAGAAAAATTTGAAAAAGTTGAAGTCACTCGTTGTCTTCCCGGTGTTGAGCGACATTCTTCTCAGTATTACATTCCATTTAAAAGTAGAGAGTTGAAATACAAAGAGCTTTTGGATGCACTAAAAGATGACAGCAACTATATGGTTGGATTGCATGGGATGGGGGGTGCTGGAAAAACTACGTTGGCAAAAGAAGTAGGTAAACAACTTAGGACATTGGAGCATTTCAAATATGTTATCGATACGACAGTGTCATTTAATCTTGAGATAAAAAAGATTCAAAATGATATTGCCGGATCCTTAGGATTGGAATGGGGAGACATAAATGAATTAGATCGACCTAAAAGGTTGTGGAGCAGATTAACCAATGGTGATAAAATTCTTGTGATATTGGATGATGTCTGGGAAAATCTCAATTTTGATGACATAGGGCTTCCAAATAGCGATAATCACAATGGATGCAAAGTTCTTGTAACCACACGCAATCTGGGGGTATTAAAAAACATGGCATGTGGAAAGACAATTCAACTAGAGCTCTTAACTGAAGTAGACGCATGGATCATGTTCAAAAAGCATGCTGATCTAAGTGACATCTCATCCAAGAGTATTCTTGATAAGGGACGCAAAATTGCAATTGAGTGCAAAGGATTACCAATTGCAATTGCTACTATCGCCAGCAGTTTGAAGGGACTGAATAGTCGTGAAGAGTGGGATGTTTCCTTGAATAGCTTAAAAAAACCTGTGTCCATGGGCAATGTTGACCCTGAATTGGTTGACATTTTTAAATGTTTGAAGTTTAGCTATGATTATCTGAAGGATGAAAAAGCTAAGGGATTGTTCCTCTTATGTTCTGCATTCCCTAAAGATGAAGAGATTTCTGTTGAACTTCTAACTAGGCTTGGTATAGGAGTCAACCTTTTTGGGGAAGATTATGACAAATACAATGATGCTCGAAGTCAATCAATTGTTGCAAAAAATAAACTCCTAAATTCATGTTTATTGTTGGAGACAGAGGAAGGAGATGTGAAGATGCATGACTTGGTTCGGGAAGTAGCCCAATGGATAGCGAACGAAGAGATTCTAGCAGTAAATTTATTTGAAAAAAATCAAAAGTCATTGGTTGAAAGGAGTAAGAATATCAAATATTTGTTCTTCCAAGGAAAACTAATGGATTTATTTTCATCTACGTTTGATAGCTCTAAGCTTGAGATTCTAATTGCAAAAACGTCCATGGATGATTCTAACACTTCACTCTTTGAAAATATGGCAGGGCTTCGAGTTTTGAATTTATCAATTTCATTTTATACCCGAAACTCTCTATATTTACCAAAATCAATTCAGTTATTGAAGAACATTCGTTTTCTATCAGTTGAATTTGTCATTTTGGGTGACATCTCTGTTTTGGGAAGCCTGCAAAGTCTTGAAACTCTTGAATTGCATTCCTGTAAAATTGATGAATTTTCCCCTGAAATTGCAATGTTGAAGAAACTTAGATTGTTGAGCTTGAATGGTTGTCAAATTATAAGAAATAATCCATTTGAAGTTATCCAGAGATGCCCATCACTTGAAGAATTGTACTTCTGTCATAGTTTCAATGATTTATGTCAGGAAATAACCTTACCTACATTGGAAAGGTATCTTCTCATTGATAAGTTTATTGATTGGAATGGTTCACAATCAAAAGGTGTGGCTTTAGAAGGAGACCGTTTATCAGAAGCAACATATAAGTATGTGATGAAAACATCATATTATCTTCATCTGATAAGAATTCAGAGATGGATAAATCTTATGCCAGAGATTGTTCCTATAGATCAAGGTATGAATGATCTAATAGAGCTTCATTTGAAGGATAGTTCACAACTACAGTTCCTTGTAGACACAAAACATAATAATTCTCAAGTACCAATTGTTTTCTCTAAGTTGGTTGTACTAAAGCTTGAGAGAATGGAAGCTTTGGAAGAATTATGCAATGGTCCCATCTCCTTTGACTCTATGAACAATTTAGAGAAGCTATCTATCAAGGAGTGTGAAAATTTGCGAAGCTTGTTTAAATGCAGCCTAAATCTCAGCAATTTAAAGACTGTAAAACTAGAAAGATGCTCACGATTGGTTTCTGTTTTTGAACTGTCAACTTCTCAAAGCTTGCCGCTGTTGGAGAAATTGAAAATAATTGATTGTGAGAAATTGGAAAACATAATCACATTTGAAAGGAGAGTAATCGATGACACAATTGAAGAATCAGCCAATGGTTATAATGATAACAAGAGTTGCTACTCATTGTTTCCAAAGCTGAAAGTTCTTTGTATTGAGGAATGTCACCAACTACAATTTATACTTCCAATTCTCTCTGCTCAAGACCTTCTGTTCTTAGAAGATATCACAATAAAATGTTGTCACAAGCTGAAATACATATTTGGGCAACACCAAGATGTCAAACTCACATCACTAAAAAATGTGGTGATTTATGAATTGCCAAATTTCATCGACATATTTCCACCCAATGCTTCATCCATTTCCAAAGATGGTTCTAAGCCACAAACACAACTGGACCCTATCAAAAGAAATACATTCTCTATGTGTTGTTATGGTTACAAATTGAGGGGTACGAAAATTCCATTGGTTTCTGAGGATCAACCACAAGACTGCTCAATCTCATTGGTAACACTCTCTTCTATTTTCACTTTCTCTTTTGATGGATAGCTTGTATCTTATATATTTATTATAGCATTTGTGCATATAAAACATGATCATAAACCTGAAGATTACTTACTATTAGGATTTATACAATAGCATATATCATGCACCAATTGCAACCAAGTAATTATGAAATTGTAATATGATAAATCATGCTGAGTTGACATCAATCAAAATCAATATAAATAACTGGAAAACAAATGAATGATTTTGATTGGTGACAACTTAACATGCATAATTCTACCCACTTTTGTTGATGGATAATGTCTGTGTATCAATACCACTATAAGTTGAATACGTTTTGAAGTGTCTAAAAAACTTAGATGCACGAAATTAATTATAGATAATTCCATCAATAATTACGAGTGACATAAGAAAAAACTCATATGTGTTTGCACTTTCTTTAACTTTTGTTTGGTTTGATTTTAAGTTTCTATTACATTGCAGGAATCAAATTCATATTGCCTTTTAAGACAATCACATATTCCATGCAATATTAAAGAGATTCATATCTATAATGTTCCAAAGATAAAATCTGTATTTATCCTATCTGTTGCTCTAAGAATGTTGGAAACTTTAAGAATTGAGAACTGTGATGAATTGAAGCAAATAATAATAGACACCGGAGATCATAACAGAACGGGTGGCAATAATTTTGGCAATCTCTTCCCAAAATTGAAAACGCTCTTCATTCAAAATTGTGTGCAATTGGAATACATAATTGGACTCAATGAATGCCCGGAGTTAGCTAGTGGTGATTTCATAGAAACAGGATCTATGGACGGTACAATCATCAAGGTATCCCTCTTTCCACATATCTTTTTGTTTGTGACATTGATTAACAATTTCAATTTTAGTACGTAAGAAAAGAAAAAGCCTAAAAAATACTAAAAAATGTCAAATGATATGCTTCTAAAAAAAAAAAATAACATTGAGAAAGTAGAGGGAAAATAACATTTTCTATTTTGGTAATATTTTGATTGACGTTATGCATTTTATATTTATATTTTGGGTATGTTGTGCAATCTTAACCAATAAAGTATTTATCAATTACAACTTAAAGTGTTGTACTTAATTGCGATACATACATTTCATAAAATGAAAGTGTATTGTGCTTCATTTCCAGTAATTTAAGAATATAATATAAAATGAGATCTTATTTCATTTTAGAAATGTTATTAATTATATTTTGGATGTACAAATAGGAATTAATTGGCAATGAAGAAAACGGACAGCAAATGAACTTAAGTCTGGAAGACATTGAGTTGGTTGATCTGCCCATGATGAGGTGTCTTTTTGTGGGTCTCAAATATTCATTTGTCCTCAATAACCTTACAAGGATGGAAATCGTTCGATGTGAAAAATTGGAAATTGTTTTCTCCACATCTATTTTAAGATGCCTACCACAATTGGTTACTCTACAAGTAGAAGAATGCAAAGAGTTGAAGCATATCATTGAATATGATTTGGAGGATAAAAAATTTCAGTCTTCAAACTCATTCTTCCCAAAGCTAGAAATATTGACTGTAACAAAATGTGACAAGTTGAAATATATCTTTCCAGTCTCCATTTGTAAATATGTCTTTCCACAATTGGTTAGTCTAAGCGTAGAAGAATGCAAAGAGTTGATGCATATCACTGAAGAAGATTTGGAGGATAAAAATTTTCAGTCTTCAAACACATGCTTCCCAAATCTAGAAACAGTGCTTCTAACAAAATGTGACAAGTTGAAGTATGTCTTTCCAGTCTCCATTTGTAAAGAGTTTCCTGAGCTAAAGTTTATGTTGATAAGAGAAGCAAATGAGCTAGAGGAAATATTCAAAAGTGAAGTTGAGATTCCAAATCTGAAAGTTGTAGGATTTTCCAACCTACCAAGCCTCTGCCATGCCCAGGAAGTTCATTTTCAGGCAGTAAAACAACGTTTTGTACATAGTTGTCAAAAACTCTCTCTAACTTCATGCAATGAAGGTGACGTTGATAGTTGGGATTTCTTGGAAGGTACACACTTGACCAAATATTTTTCATAACCATTACATGTTGGTTGTGAATATTACATACCATCCAGCAATAACAAATTTCTTCTTATTTCTTGTGATGCTTATCATAATTCATGAATTTGTGTGTTTTACAAATGCACACTGCTACAAAGTCCGTTAGAATATAATGACATGAATATATAGTCACTTTCTATATGAATATATATCCTTTCTCAAAGATTTCAAAAAATATATATGTTTTTAATTGCTTTTGAGATATACACATTTCTGTTGAATAATCTAAAACATATATATTATGATGCAGTCAATGATGTCGTATAGTTATTTGTTTTATCTTTAATATACACATTTCTATGTCTTTCTTAATATTTAAAAATTAACTAGTTGGTTTAAAGAATATAAATAATTGAAGAATTTAAACAAGAATGGTTCTTGAATGAGTATTTGTAATATGTAAGAACTCATGGAAGCTTAACAATACATATACGAATAGAAGCTTATTAGTTACTATCTAATTATGCTATTCTTTAATATTTCATATAGATTGCGATTATGAATTGTGTTATTTATTTGGAGAAATACAACGTGAGTGCCACGAAGCAGCATCAAAAGATAAGTTGACTTCTCCAGAGGTGAATACCAATCTATTGATTCAAGCTACCCACACCTGAATAGAATAACCATATAAAAATGTCTTTGAATCAAATATGCTACTTTTTGTGCATATGAAAACGAAACAAACAGAAAAGGCCATCAGCAGCATTATTACCAACAAATTCAGAAGTTATTTGTAGACCATGTCAAATTCTCATGGAAATTCCTCTCCAAATAATTACTTATTCCTCTCCATAGTTAGTAATGGATGCAATTTATAGCTCAAGATCACTAATGCATTTATTCTTGTTACAGGAGTTAATGAATGAACAATTAATGGATCAACAGTGTTTGATGAACCAACCACATCCACTTGGAGAAATTGATACTACCATCAAACCTTCTCAGGAATCTAATGTAATATAGTACCATCTCATTGTGCATATAAAAGTGTGTGAATTCGATTATAAAGTGCTGTGATTTCGAAAGATGTTGAAAAACTGCTAGCTAGGCCATGCGCCTCGCGCAAGGCCTCGTGATCCTAGCGCAACAGATATCAGTAGTACTGGCCGCCTTTTGCCCCAGATCAGCACAAGGCTACATCAGTTCAGGGGGTGCCCAGCACAAGCCACATCCCCGAATGTGTGAAAAACACCCAAAACCTTTTTGATCCCCTTTTACATGCCTGTTACCTTGGACAATAAGAAACCACTTTTCCAGCATTCGTACATGAGATTTTAAGGCATAAACACAACATAAAGCTAAAAAGAAAGATTAAAGAAAATAAACTTCACTTAACCTACTACTTCAAAATATGCTGCAACTAATTTACATTTTGCATGCAATGCATTTAGCTGGAGAGCCCTACATCAGAAATAACAGCAGCAGCAACTGTCTCCACCATTACACAAGAAGTTTTTCCTAAACAAAAGGTATTTCCATTTCCCCTATTTTGATTGCATTCTTTTTGACACTTAAATTAAATTATACTACAATCTTAAACATCATTTTACATTTAAGCAGGGTGTCCAGATAAATGTTAAAGAAGGAAGTGCCTCAGCTAATGCGAAGACAATAACATCGTCAACTCAGTTAGATGTAGCAGGTTCATCATCAGGCCAGTTAGTTACTTCTGAGTGTAAAACATCTTCACAGGTGAGTTTGTAACCAACTTTTCAAACAAGTAGTGTATGTCATATTTTATATTCGTTATTTTCCATACGATTAATTGGATTCCTAAGAATCAAGTTTTAAACTAATTTTGGTATAATTTTTGTGTGTTTAGTCTACTGTTTTTAAATCTGGTATATAAAGTTAAGGCAAATTGTTGCTCTATAATTGTTGCACTGAAATTATTTGGTTTTCTATTTTTTATTCAATCTGTGATCAAATTAAGCTCTTTTGTTTTTGAGGCCTTTGGAAAAAATGAATGAACAAATGAAAAAAATAAAGGAGTTTGAGAGGGGAGGGTTTTGGAGGGTTAATTTTTTTTTCATAATAAAACCTTTATAATTTGGCGAACTAAAAATATATTAATTATAAACTTTAATTTATCACAAAAAATAAGAGGGTGTATAATATGAACCTTTATAATTTTTTCCACAAGAGAGAGTGTATAGGGTTGATCAGATTTTATAATCTGAAAAAACAAGAATTTTTTGATTTTATAATCCAAATACTTATTTATTCAATGGACTAAGGCCTTAGTTAGTAATGGAACAATTACATGAGTTAATGAATGAACAATTAATGGATCAACAGTGCTTGATTATTGGGAAAAACCCAAGTCCCACATCGGATAGATAAGACTCTTGAGAAGAATTTATAAAGAGGAGGCAATCCTCACCTCACAAGCCGGTTTTGTAAGGATGAGTTAGGCCCCAAATTTCAACATGGTATC
Organism: Medicago sativa; assembly: GCF_051527215.1. Lineage (NCBI taxonomy): Eukaryota > Viridiplantae > Streptophyta > Magnoliopsida > Fabales > Fabaceae > Medicago > Medicago sativa. The sequence goes on along the minus strand of NC_140751.1, from coordinate 63,686,190 downwards.
AGAGCTTGTCGAATTCAAGGGCCGCCTAAACCTATTCACGCACCAAGCCCAAAGATCAAGGGCCGCCTAAACCTATTCACGCACCAAGCCCAAAGAGTGTTGGGCGTGAGGGGGGTGTATTGGGAAAAACCCAAGTCCCACATCGGATAGATAAGACTCTTGAGCCCACATCGGATAGATAAGACTCTTGAGAAGAGAAGACTCACCTCACAAGCTGGTTTTGTAAGGATGAGTTAGGCCCCAAATTTCAACATTGATGAACCAACAACAACCACTTGCGGAAACTGATACTACCATAAAACCTTCTCGGGAAGATGATGTAATATAGTCCCATCTCATTGTGCATATAAAAGTGTTGTGAATTCAATTATAAAGCGTTGTGATTTCGAAAAAGTGTTGTGAATTCAATTATAAAGCGTTGTGATTTCGAAAGATTTGTGCATATAAAAGTGTTGTGAATTCAATTATAAAGCGTTGTGATTTCGAAAAAGTGTTGTGAATTCAATTATAAAGCGTTGTGATTTCGAAAGATCGATGATGAAAAACTGCTTCCATGCACCTATCGCATACCTGCCAGCTGACCCATACGCCTCAGGCACAGGGCCGGTCTTAGGATTTTTGGTGCCCTGGAAGCGTTGTGATTTCGAAAGATCGATGATGAAAAATAAAACCTTCTCGGGAAGATGATGTAATATAGTCCCATCTCATTGTGCATATAAAAGTGTTGTGAATTCAATTATAAAGCGTTGTGATTTCGAAAAAGTGTTGTGAATTCAATTATAAAGCGTTGTGATTTCGAAAGATTTGTGCATATAAAAGTGTTGTGAATTCAATTATAAAGCGTTGTGATTTCGAAAAAGTGTTGTGAATTCAATTATAAAGCGTTGTGATTTCGAAAGATCGATGATGAAAAACTGCTTCCATGCACCTATCGCATACCTGCCAGCTGACCCATACGCCTCAGGCACAGGGCCGGTCTTAGGATTTTTGGTGCCCTGGAAGCGTTGTGATTTCGAAAGATCGATGATGAAAAACTGCTTCCATGCACCTATCGCATACCTGCCAGCTGACCCATACGCCTCAGGCACAGGGCCGGTCTTAGGATTTTTGGTGCCCTGGACGAAATAATAAATTGTATCTTTTTAATTATTTCAATAATTTTTTTCTTGCTTTTTTTGTTGGAAAATATTCATTTATAATCAAAGTTATCCAAAAATATATTTTCAATAGAATTAATCAAAACGAATTAAAAAGAAATATATCTATATAATACTAAGTACTAAGTAAAAATAATAATTTTCATGCCCCTAAAAAAGTGGTGTCCTGGGCTCTCGCCCCTCTTGCCCGCCCTCAGGGCCACCCCTGCTCAGGCAATGCCCCGTGCGCCATATCATGTGCCTAGCGCAAGCCACATCAGTACAGGGGGCGCCTGGCGCAATCCACGGCCCTGAAATGTGTGAAAACACCAAGAAATCATTAAAGAAAATAAATTTTGCTTAACCTACTACTTCAAATTGTACTGCAAATAATTTGCATTTTCATGCTATACAATTAGTTGGAGGGTTCTACATCAGAAATAACAGCAGCAGCAACCGTGTCCACAATTACAGAAACGAATGATAAGCCACCGACACAAGAAGTTGTTCCTAAACAAAAGGCATTTCCATTTCCACCTATTTTAATTGTATTCTTTTTTACACTTTAATTGAATTATACTATAATCTTAAACATCATTTTACATTTAAGCAGGGTATCCGGATAAACGTTGAAGAAGGAACTGCATCATCTTATGCCAAGACAATAACATCGTCAACTCATTCAGATTTAATAGGTTCTGAGTGTAAAACATCTTCACAGGTGAGTTTATTGTTTGTAACCAACTTTTCAAACAACTAGTGTTGTTGTCATGTGTTTTATTCACTTTATTAGTGTCAACTTCTGCCTACAACAAGTTTTGAAGCAAGAATTCCACTATTCCATTAGGAAGGTTTAAAGATGGTTTCAGTTTCACTTAAGGGACAAGGGAAAATGTGTCATTAGGGTTACATTACTATATTTAATAATAATAATCTCCTCCTTTCCCAATTTTATTTTTAAAAAACAAGACTCTTCCTGACTTAAGCATACACAGCTAAATATAGTAATGTTGATCCTATACATATTAAGACTTAAGATATGATAATATCATTTGTTGATTTGAATCTGTGTAGGAAGATGGTGATAGCCAAATAGCCATGACTTCTTTTTCCGTTTCCACTATAGAGACCAATGACCAAGGTGAAAATGCTTTGAATGTATTTTTTTCTATGCTTATGTTACTTCAAAATTCATCACCCTTTTGATTTTTGTTAGTAGTTTAGGTAGTAGTGATAGTTTAAAGTGTAGTTGGATAGTGAAGAGGGCTAGTTGATAGTTGAAATATAGCAGTAAGTAGTGTGAGGAGTTGGAGCAAGAATATATTGTATTGCTCTTCAAATTGGATTGATTTGGATTGATTACAAATGAGTACATGCTTGCCTATTTATAGTGTGGATGTCATGTTCTAGATAGTTCTTTCTAGATTCTTCATGACATTTCCTACTACATGTATAGTATTAATTAATTCTAAAACATACTAAACTATTCTAGAGACATCTAGGCATATTGTACATCATTCTATAAACATTCTAGAAAATTCTAGAAATATGCATCACATTTTAACAATTTTAAACTCTAGTATTTTCCACATGTCGTTCAGGTTCTCTAAAAAATCATGATTCTTTTAAGAAAGTAAGCCCAAATATTGAAGAACAGTTTCCTAAGGATGATGATATAACAGTTTCCAAATCGAAACCCTCTCCTAGCATCACATCTACTGTTGTATATCAATTTCCTCCCGTGCCTTGTAAAGGTATTTTATTGTTTGGTTTTTAATTTTTAATTAACTTTGGGATTCTGCTATGGATTTAAATGGTTGATGGTGAGTTAAGTCACAAAATCTTAGATTTTGAGATTTTGATTAGAAATACACTGGCATGCATGTCACTGTCACTTTCTATATGAATATATATCATTTCACAAAGATTTCTAAAAATGTATGTGATTTTAATTGCTTTTGAAGTATACACATTTTTGTTAGAATAATATATATATATATATATATATATATATATATATATACATGGGGCTGTTAACTTGCACCCACCTAAAAACACTAAGGTGCAAGTTAACAAGCTGCACCTACTTGTACTTTACTAAAACACCATTTTGTCTCTATTAAACTTTATTTTAATTAAAAGGACATTTTTGTAAATAGCATAAATAATATTTGTTTATAATAGAAAAACATGGGTGTTTTGGTAAATAACTAGTAGGTGCAGCTTGTTAACTTGCACCTTAGTGTTTTTAGGTGGGTGCAAGTTAACAGCCCCATATATATATATATATATATATATATATATATATATATATATATATATATATATAGAGGAGGGATCCATTGACTCCAAGAGTAAGTCTAAAGACTTACTCCAAATCATGACCCTTGAATCTAATATTAATGAATGGCTGTGATTAATCATTAATAATCCCTACCATAAGATTGTTTTGTTCCTTCTTCCCAAACAACTCACAAATTACATCGTAAAACACAATCGATTTAAATGCAGTATGTCAGCCACATTGTGCAAGAAGGATATAATGATTTTTTTGAATCAATAGAATTTTATTTATTCGATAGAAGATCAACATGGAGATTGTCTAGAATTTTGATATCCAATAAAGTTATTGACAAAATCATAAAGCTATCACCTAATTACCATGTGTGGATCGATCATGCTTTGAAATTCATGGATCACCAAATTTTACTATGCAGATTTTCAAAGCCAATTCTAGAAGGTTGAAGGCATATCCAAGTTCATAGGTGTGGATCGATGGCCACAAGTTAATGTGATTTATTCAATGTCTTTCTCATTAAGTATATTGAGATAAAGGCAAACGACATGCTATCAATAGTATACCGATTAGTCTCTCAAAAAAAAAAGAGTATACCGATTAGTTGAGGATTGAGATTTTTGTGTTGGTTCCTGGTTATTTAGAAAGAAGGTGTTAGGTTATTTGGGAAGAAGGAATAGAAAAATTACGGTGAGGATTAGTAGAAATTAATCACAACCATTAATTAACATTAGATTCAAGGGTCATTATTTGGAGTAAGTATTTAGACTTACTCTTGGAGTCAATGGATCCCTACTCATATATATATATATATATATATATATATATATATATATATATATATATATATATATACACACACACACACACACACACACACATGGGGCTGCACACCCACTTAAAAACATTAAGGTGTAAATTAGTAAGTTACAATCACCTAAAAACACTAAGGTGTAAGTTAACAACCTACACTCACTTGATTATATACACTCATTTTTACTCATTTTTATAAAAAAATTTACACCCACCTCACTAATTTACATCTACTTTCATCATTCCAAATATTGTTTTCTTAAAAGTTTATCTCTTTGACATGTTTTGTACCTTATGCACGTCGTTGTCTTTTTTGTTTCTTTTTTTTAAGGAACTTCCTTAAGATAGTTACCAAACTGCCCTTATATTTAAATTTAAGTGGAATAGGAACAAAATGGTGTTTTAGTAAAATATAAGTGGATGTAGCTTGCTAATTTACATCTTAGTGTTTTTATTATAATGCCCCTCGATGATGTTTTGAAGTTATTTATTTTATCTCTAGTACATTTTTATGTCTTTAATATTTAAAAAATAAGTAGTTGGTTAATGAATATAAACAATCGAAGCATATAAACTATAATGGTTCTTAAAAAATTATTTCTAATATGTGAGAGCTCGTGGAGTTACCTAAATACTTATTTCTGATGACGTAACTCTATAATATTTTTCTATATCGACAATTACCAGAAGAATTATTCAATGGCCACAATGCTGGTGATGAAAATCCAAGTGCAGAAACCACTATAGATTTTGCTGCTGGGATTGAAATTCAAGAAGCATCAGAACACAACTTGACTTCTCCACAGGTGAATAACAATCTATTTAAAAATGTCTTTGAATCAAATATGCTACTTTTTATGCAGATAACAACCAAAGAAACACCAAAATTAGAGCATGGATTTGTTGAAAATGTTACTAATGTAGAGATATTCCTCTCCAAATACTTACTTATTCAATGGTCTAAGGCCTTAGTTAGTAATGGGTGCAATTAATGGATCAATTACATGAGTTAATGAATGAACAATTAATGGATCAACAATGCTTGATGAACCAACAACAGCCACTTGCGGAAACTGATACTACTATCAAACCTTCTCGGGAAGATGATGTAATATAGTCCCATCTCATTGTGCATATAAAAGTGTTGTGAATTCAATTATAAAGTGCTGTGATTTCGAAAGATAATGAAAAACTGCTTCTAATCATCTATCCCATTCCTGCCAGCTGACCCATACGCCTCAGGCAAGGCCCTGTGCGCCATATCATGTGCCTAGCGCAATCCACATGAGTACAGGGGGCGCCTGGCACAGCCACAACCCCGAAATGTGTGATAGACACCAAGAAAATGTTAAAGAAAATAAACTTTGCTTAACCTACTACTGTTTTATCTTGGTTTTCGGGTGTCAAACATTGATTACGTTTGAACCTTTTAAACCGGTGATATCTTATTTTTTCTTGGGAAGGGAAAAAGTAAGCAAAACCCTTGAGAATCGAGGTCCGGGAGTTGTTTTCGCTACGGGAAGGTGTTAGGCACCCATAACGACTATAGTAACCTATAGGAACCGTCTTTAATTTCTACGCGCGCGCTTTATTTTTAAATGCTATTTTGAAATGCTTATTAAGCCTAAGAGTTACTAAATGAAGAATTGGAGGGAGAAGAATGTTTTTGGAGTTTTATCTTAGTTGAATTGAAGGAATTTTGTTCCTTGCCTACGTACCCGATTAAGGGATCAAATCCACCGTAGTTCTCTCTCAAAAAATGTTTTTGTTTTTGTTGGTTGATTTTAAGTTTGAAAATGGATTTTGAAGAATAGAAAGAGGCCTCAAGGGCATGAGATTGGAAAATTGTGAGGTTGGATTAGTCATTTGCAAAAACAAGTCAAAGTATGATTATTTTCATTGGATTTTTGATTAAGAAAATAAAAGGAAAATTCAATGGGATGTTGGATCCCAAGGTTTATTTGGAAAAGATTTGAGTGGAGTTGTTCACATTTGTTTGGAAAATTGGTTTTTTCTAAGTATAAGTCCTAGGCATTCATCTAAACATACAATCCTAAACATACATCTAAACATGCATATTCTAGCTACTTAGTGATGTGTGTGCATGTGTCGGTGCTTGTGTCGGTGTACATTTTTAGAGTCCATTGTCCTTTACATCATACCCTAGATACATTCTATGGCCTCTTTGCCAAGAAATTAAAAGCATGAAAGAATATTACAAAATTTCCTAAGTGTTTACATTCTAACTTTTGGTACAAATTAAGTTGCAAGAAAGAAAATAGAGATGAAAATGGGATGCAATGATGATGCTTATGGTGGATATGAAATATGAAAGGAAAAGGTTAGTAGCATAAGGCAATATCAAAGAAGTGAAGTAAGGGAAATATTAGAATGTAAAAGGTAGAAAATAAGTGCAAACATGGCTTAAAATTTGTTCATAAGATGCAAGAACCAAGTGACCTATAATTCTCACATTCCAATCACATTTTAAAGGTTTAGAAACAAGTATTGGAATGGGAATTAAGGCTACATGGTTTACTTGACATTTTAAAACAAGTTTGAAGCATATTTGCATTATTTAACTACTTAATGACTTGTAAGCTAAGCAACCTACCAAAATTCACAATTATGTAACAAAATTAAACACAAACAGTAGCTAAAAATCCTATGAACTCAAGTAGCTAAAACACCAACATTTATCAAGCAATTTGGACTAAAATCAAGCAACTTTTCAATCATTTCTAACACAAAATACCTCAAAATAGTAAGGGAAACACCACACCATTTTTTACCAATTTTTATCATGTAAAATTAACACTAAAAAGTCACAAAATTATCGAGAAATACCCATGAAATTTTTTAGGAAGCTTAATAAAGTTTTCAAATGAGCCAGGGGTGTAAAAATTAAAGCAAAGTGGTAAAATAGCAAGAAACCCTAAGGAACCAAAGGAGATTACCAGACCTAAGGTCCAGGCCCAAACACCAAACGGATTTGGGTCTCAGGAAGCCATGTGAGCCACACGATGGATCCAGAGACCCAAACCCTTGGATCAAACGGCACAAACGCTCCCAGCGAAGTGAGGATTAGCAGTAGCCGTTAGATCAAAGATCTAACGGCTCACAAGGAGGGCGTACGATGAGCTTCAGAGACGCGCACGCATTGGATTGGGGAGGGGTATATAAACAAACTAACACACAGACACTCATTTCTAACCCTAGCTTTCTAATCTCTCCGCCGTTCTCCTCCCTCGTCCTCGCATCCTCCATTCGTTTTCCTCCTACCACACTCATGGATTCAAACCACACATCACAAATAAACCACATATCAATACAGTTTGGGCAAAACGTTTTGGATCTTGGTACTTTTCGCAAAGAATCTGTTCGAAATGTTTTGTTATTGTGGCTTTTTGAAGGAAACCGTTTGAGGTGATTCGATCTGAACATTTCTCCATGGAATCAGTCGAAACGTTTCAATTTTAACTACTTTTTGACGAAAGTTGTTTGAAATGATTCGATCTGGATACTTTTTGTTTGAAACGCTTCGATTTGGATACTTTTTGAAGAAAATTTATTCGAAGTGTTTCAAACTTGATGTTTTTTGAAGAACACCGTTTAAAAACGTTTTAATCCAGATTTTCGAAGAAAAGTAGTTTGAATCCCTTTAAACTTGATATTTTTTGAGGAAGATCGAATTGAAATGTTTCAAGCCACACCAAAACGAACGGATTCTAGCCTAATCCTTCACAAGTTCAAAACGTTTTGGATTTTGAGGTTTTCTTGAATGTGAACCCTAATCTGATTCGTTTCTTATGCTAATGATGAGTTTACACTCTGAATTAAAAAGTAAACGGTGAATCTTCATGATTTTTGTGTTCTAGGGTTTCGTTTTTTCAATTCGTTCGAATTTTCAAGTTTTTCAATCGGATTCACCATTTATTTTTAATACGAAGCTTCAATGATGACTTATGAGAAGATTTTTCGTATGTTTACCTGAATGTACCTGGAGATTCGAACAAATGGATCCTTGCGAGCCTTGGACCTTTCTGGTAAGCTTCAAAACCGAAAATAAATCGGTATTCAATCTTCTTCTTCTTCGAACTGGCTTGAACTGGCTTCGATTTCTCTTCTTCTCTCTCTCGAACTTTCTTGTGATCGTCCTTAGACTTGAATTGCAAGAACACAAAGGGAAATAGTTCGATGATGAAGATTTTCGTGGAAAATCTCTGAGAACAATTCTAATCCAAAAAGATTTTATTGAATTGGATGTTTTCAGTTCTGATTCTCTCGAAATTCCTGTTGATTTTGAATGTTTGATGGTAAATTTGCGAAAACTGGTACGAATTTGAGTTTGTTGCGGTGGTTTCTGAGTTTGTTGTGGTGGTTTCTGAGTTTGTTGTGGTGGTGGCCGAATTGGTTACGGTGGTGACTTGGGAGAGAGAAAAGATTCTGTTAGACCTTTTTGGTGATGTGTCACTGAGTGATTGATTCTTCTTCTGAGCATTTCTGAGTTGGCAATGCTTTATAGGCCAGCTTGTGACCTCTGATCCAATGAGCGATTGACACCTGTGCTGGACTGAAAAAAGGCTCGGCCTTGGGCCAGTTTGGGCCTGAGGGCCTTCTTGCAAATTTTAAAACCTTGGGGACCTTCCTGCAATATAAGAGAATTGGACAAATATGCAATTTTGGACTCTAAGTGGACTGAAATGTACTTTGGCCAAAAAAGACTTAAAAAATTTTTGACTAAAAACGAACCAAAAAGAAGCAAAGGACTTAAAATAAAATGACTCAAAGGACTAACATGTAATTTTTGGAACCTTAGGACTAAAGTAAGAAAAATTAATAAAATTGAGTAAAAAATGTAATTTGAAATAAACGTAAAGTGAGACCAATAAAAAACACAAAACGGACTAAAACGAACCAATGGCTTAAATGAGGTACTTTAAAGTAACCTCTCTGCCGAAATTTCGTGTGAAATGACCAAAATGCCCCTGGGGCTGAAAACGACTAAAAATGACTCAGATGCAAATTTAAAATGGGTTTTTAACAGAGAAATGAAACAAAGACTTATACAAGCAAAATTAAAAGACTCAGAGACAATTTTTGAGATTTAAACAGTGACTTGACACTTGAAATGACCAAAATGCCCCTAGGGGCAAAACTGACTCAAGATGACTTCAAATGTAGTTTTTGAAATGGATTTTGACATAGAATTGAAATGAAGACTTATTCAAACTATTTGAAAGGACTCAAACAAAATTTTGAAAGACGGAGAGAAATTTGACACAGGAAATGACTAAAATACCCTTGTATGTGAATTTTGCAAATAATGTTGAAATAAAATGCAGGGAAAGATGCAATTGATCAGAGACATATCAAATGACTTGAAATGCAAGAAAAGGGGAAATTGATTAGTATTTTTAGGTCCAAAATTAGGGTATAACAGCTGCCCCTATTTAAGTTTCTTTGTCCGGAGAGTCAAGAGACGAAGTCTTAGAGTTGACGGGACGAAGATACTTAAATATTAACATTTGCACTGTTTTTGGACGTAAAAATACGCTTTCAGATTTTCAAAATTATGAATGCTATGCAATATTTGATTATGAATGCAAGACAAACAACTGGAGTTTATGGAGCCTGTCATGTCACTGGGGATTCAGATAGACATTGACAGGGTAGACAAACCAGGGAGTAGAAGGTAAGGTGCAAGTTGTTCTTTGGGTCGAACTAGTCACTTGACCAGGGGATACAATACAAGAGATAGGTGCAAGCTGTTCTTGGGATTGAACTTGGCACTTGACCGGAAACATAGACATATAGGCAGATGCAAGTGGTTCTTTGGATCGAACTTGACACTTGATTGGAGATACAAACAGATAGGCAGACACAAACTGTTCTTTTGGATTGAACTGGCTGTTTGGCTGGAGACATAGACAAAAGGGTTGATACAAGCTGTTTCTTCGGATCGAACTTGCTTGTTGGATTATCAACACATCATGTGGGAGAGTGCAGACTGTTCTCTTAGATCGAACTTGTCGTTTGACCGATAACAAAGCATAAGCTGGGTACAAACTGTTCTTCAGATTGAACTTGCCGTCTGACTGGTAACAAAGCATAAGCTGGGTACAAACTGTTCTTATCGAACTTGCCGTTTGACCGATAACAAAGCATAAGCTGGGTACAAACTGTTCTATCGAACTTGCCGTTTGTCCGGAAGCATAGGTATATAAGCAGGTACAAGTGGTTCTTTTTTGGATTGAACCTGGCACTTGACCAGCAATGAGATACCAATTGAAAGTCTGGCTTAACAAGATACCAATTGAGGGTAAATTGTTATTGACTTGATTTGAAAATAGACATGACCATTTTTGTTGGCCCAAGAGTAAATTGAGAGTAAATTGACATTGATTTGAGTTGAAAAATTGACATGACCATTTTTGTTGGCCCAAGAGTAAATTGACATTGATTTGAATTGAAAATTGACATGACCATTTTTGTTGGCCCAAGAGTAAATTGACATTGATTTGAATTGAAAATTGACATTGGCAGAGACATAGACATAGACATTGGATTGGAGAGTTGCAATTGACATTGAAATTGGATTGAAATTGAATTGAAAATTGACATTGACATTGAAATTGGAATTGAAATTGGAAATTGACATTGGAATTGGATTGAAATTGGAATTTGACATTGAAATTGACATTGGAGTTGGAAATTGGCATAGGAATTGGAATTGGAGATTGACATTGACATTGTCATTGGATGTCAACATTGGAATTGGAGATTGACATTGACATTGTCATTGGATGTCAACATTGGAATTGGAGATTGACATTGACATTGTCATTGGATGTCAACATTGGAATTGGAGATTGACATTGACATTGTCATTGGATGTCAATACTGGAATATGAGATTGACATTGACATTGTCATTGGATGTCAACATTGGAATTGAAAGATTGACATTGACATTGTCATTGGATGTCAATACTGGAATATGAGATTGACATTGACATTGTCATTGGATGTCAACATTGGAATTGAAAGATTGACATTGACATTGTCATTGGATGTCAACATTGGAATTGAAAGATTGACATTGACATTGTCATTGGATGTCAATATTAGAATTGTCATGGACGTTGAGATTGCTTCGGACTTTGACATTTGAAATTGAAATTGGGATTGGAAAGTTGAGATTGCATTGAATTTGACAATTGAAATTGAGTTGAATTTGACAGTTTGACATTGAAATTGAGATTGGAATTGACATTGGAGATTGGAAATTGCTTCGAATTTGACAGTTGACATGATTGGAATTGAAGTTGGAGAGTTGAAACTTGCATTGAATTTGGCAGTTGAAAGTTGGATGTGCAACATGTATGTATGGTATAGCAAGATCATTGGATGCATGAGCACATAAAATGCATGATTATGCATGTATGGATGCTTGAAATGCATGATTGATTGGCAGTTTGACAGAGAAGTTTCACAAAGGCAGATGAAACATTGGAAGATTGGGCACGTAGTGGCTCGTGCTGCAACATATTCACAGGGGAAAAACCTCTTTTGGAGAGACCGTCGTTGGGAGACGTATCAAAACCATGGCTGAGGGCAATAAACTTGTAGAGGAGGGAACCTTTGGAAGATCCTTGGATACAGGTCGCCATTGTTAGGCGTGTCAGTATTGGGTAAACATTGGATGTTCGCATCTGTGGTCAATGCTTTTCAATGTTTCATTCTTTCATTTTCAATCCCCATTTTTGCCTGAACCGCCCTTTCGGGTTTTCGATTCACCGGGGAGTAATATTCTTTTCATTGCCCCATTTTTGCCTGAATTGCCTTCATAGGTTGTCAATCAGCGGGGTGCTCATTTTTGCCTAAGTCGCCCTTCCGGGTTTTCAACTTAGCGAGCTTTTTATTTTCATTTTTTCCATTTTTTCATTTTCATTCTGTTTTTTATTCTTGCCATTGACCACAGATCATCCCGGGGAGTAACCTGCATGTATTGGAATAGACATTGACATTCATTTATTCATGCATGTTTCATTGAAATGTACCCTGTTGCTCAGGTTTGCTTTCAAAATGGACAGAAAAAGATTTTTCAATTTTCAAAAGATGTTTGTTTCAGACATCGACATTATCAAAATAGAAAGAAAATATTTGTATATAGCATTGAAAGTAGGAAGAAAAATAGAGTTTCAAACAATAGAAAGGCTCAAATTGATGTAGAAGAGTGAGAGTCAGCCAAAGGCATGACTTCACGGATTTACAAAGCTTGGAAAATGGTAATTTTATTGGTTGGTGGTACATTGAACACGATGACCGCTACATTTCATAGAAACTTTGAATTCACAAGTACAGAAGCCTCTGATGAAGATGATCATCGACAGTTGCAGATGCCCCAAGGGGTGATGGTGATTTGCTAGATATAGTTACTTGTCTTTTATCAACCTCATTTTTGCATGAACCGCCCTTTCGGGTTTTCGGCTCATCGAGGCGCTCATTCTTGCCTGAGTTGCGTACAATCTCAGCGAGCTCTTTCATATTCATTTTTTGTCCCTAACTTTTGCCTGGATCGCCCTTTCGGGTTTTCGATCCACCGGGAAGCGCATTTTTGCCTAGGCCGCCCTTTCGGGTTTTCGACCTACCACGCTGTTCTTTTCTTTCTAGACAAAGTATTTCTTGACTATATCGGCATTAACAGGATTTGGGAGTTCAACACCATCCATGTGTGTGAGAATCAAAGCACCACCAGAGAAAGCCTTCTTGACGACATAAGGACCTTCATAGTTAGGTGTCCACTTGCCCCTTGGGTCGGGTTGCTGACTTATTCTTCTTTTCAATACAAGTTCGCCTTCCTTGAATTCTCGAGGTCGGACTTTCTTGTCAAAAGCATTCTTCATTCGCACTTGGTACAACTGTCCATGAGCCATAGCATCCATACGTTTCTCTTCAATCAGATTCAATTGGTCGTACCGACTTTGACACCATTCAGCCTCAGTTAACTTTGCTTCCATGATTACTCGAAGAGATGGAATCTCCACTTCCAGAGGGAGAACTGCTTCCATACCATATACAAGAGAGAAAGGAGTTGCCCCGGTTGAACTACGCACCGTAGTACGGTAACCATGCAAGGCAAAAGGTAGCATTTCATGCCAATCTTTGTAAGTAGTGACCATCTTCTGAACAATCTTCTTGATGTTCTTGTTAGCGGCCTCAACTGCACCATTCATCTGAGGTCTATAAGGAGAAGAGTTGTGATGTTCAATTTTGAATTCTTCACACAAAGCTTGCATCATGCTATTGTTCAGATTGGAACCATTGTCAGTGATAATTTTGTTGGGAACACCATATCGACAGATGATGTTATTCTTGACAAACTTGACAACCACTTGCTTGGTCACACTTGCATAGGAAGCAGCTTCAACCCACTTGGTGAAATAATCAATTGCCACTAGAATGAAACGGTGTCCATTGGAAGCCTTTGGTTCGATTCTTCCGATCATGTCAATGCCCCACATAGAGAAAGGCCATGGGGAAGAGATAACATTGAGAGCATGTGGAGGCACATGAATCTTATCAGCATAAACTTGACATTTGTGGCATCTTTTGGCATGTCTGTGGCAGTCACGCTCCATGGTTATCCAGTAATAGCCGGCTCTTAACAGTTTCCTCGACATAGTGTGGCCCGAAGCATGGGTCCCAAAGGTACCATCATGTACATCATGCATCAACTTCTCAGCTTCTTGTTTGTCAACACATCTCAGCAAGACCATGTCATAGTTCCTCTTGTATAGGATTTCTCCGTCCAGAAGGAATCTGCTAGCCCATCGTCTCAAGGTCTTTTTATCTCTGTTGGAAGCACCAGGTGGATATTCACGATTCTGCAAGAATTGTTTGATGTTGTAGTACCAAGGCTTTTTGTCATTCACATCTTTGTCAGCTTGATCTGGCATATTTTCAATAGTAAACACATGAGCGGGTCTATCAAGACGCTGCACTTTGATTACAGGCACATCATTCCAGTGATTGACACGAAACATGGAAGACAAAGTAGCAAGAGCGTCAGCCATCTGATTTTCATCCCGAGGGATGTGGTGCAGCTCCACCTTTGTAAAGTATGTCAACAGACGTCTTGCATAGTCACGGTAAGGGATCAGCTTCTCATGATGAGTCTCCCATTCACCCTTTATCTGATTAATGACGAGTGCAGAATCTCCATAGATGTCAAGGTGCTTAATTCTCAGGTCAAGGGCTTCTTCAATGCCCAAGATGCATGCTTCATATTCAGCTATGTTGTTTGTGCAGTCAAAGGTTATTCGAGCGGTGAAAGGAATGTGGTGCCCCTGCGGAGTTACAATGATGGCCCCAATTCCTTTACCATAAACATTAACAGCACCATCAAATACCAATCCCCATTTGCTATTGGGATCTGGCCCTTCATTGATCAGTGGCTCTTCACAGTCTTTTGCCTTCAGATACATAACTTCTTCATCAGGGAAATCAAATTTAATTGGCTGGTAATCATCAAGAGGTTGACAAGCAAGATGCTCGGCAAGGACACTTCCTTTGATTGCTTTCTGAGCTTTGTACACAATATCATATTCGGACAATAACATTTGCCAACGTGCGATCTTTCCAGTAACAGCAGGCTTCTCAAAGATGTACTTGATTGGATCCATTCGGGATATCAACCAAGTTGTATGATTCACCATATAATGACGCAGGCGTTTGGCAGCCCAAGCTAAAGCACAACAAGTCTTTTCAAGCATTGTGTATCGAGTCTCACAGTCGGTGAACTTCTTGCTCAGATAGTAGATAGCATGCTCTTTCTTACCAGTCTCATCTTGTTGACCGAGAACACAACCAACTGAATCATCTAACACTGACAGATACATAATCAAGGGCCTTCCTTCCACCGGTGGGACAAGGATAGGTGGCTCCAACAGGTATTCTTTAATGCTATCAAAAGCTTCCTGACATTCATCATTCCATACAACAGGCTGATTCTTTCTGAGCAATTTGAAAATTGGACCACAAGTAGTAGTCATGTGAGATATGAATCTTGAAATGTAATTCAAACGTCCGAGGAAACCTCTGACTTGCTTCTCAGTTTGAGGGGCCGGCATCTCTCTGATGGCTCGGACTTTGTCAGGATCAACTTCAATGCCTTTTTGACTGACAATGAAGCCTAGCAACTTTCCGGATCTTACACCAAATGTACACTTGTTAGGATTCAACCGCAGTTTGTACTTTCTCAGTCTTTCGAACATCTTCTTCAAATATACAACATGCTGCTCTTCATCACTTGATTTCACAATCATATCATCAACATATACTTCAATCTCCTTGTGAATCATATCATGAAACAGAGTTGTCATACCTCTTTGATAGGTAGCACCAGCATTTATCAAGCCAAACGGCATCGCTTTGTAACAGAACGTTCCCCACGGAGTGATGAAGGACGTCTTTTCTCTATCTTCAGGAGACATTCGTATCTGATTATAACCAGAGAAACCATCCATGAAGGAGAACACTTTGGATTGAGCAGTACTGTCAACAAGTACATCAATATGAGGCAATGGAAAGTTATCTTTTGGACTGGCTTTATTCAGATCTCTGTAATCAACACACATTCGAACTTTCCCATCTTTCTTTGGTACTGGCACGATGTTGGCAATCCACTCAGGATATTCAGCTGTCATAAGGAAACCCGCATCAATTTGCTTCTGCACCTCAGCCTTGATCTTAAGAGCCATGTCTGGACGAGACCTTCTCAATTTCTGTTTGACAGGAGGACATTCAGGCCTTGTCGGTATCCGATGTTCCACAATCTGGGGATCTAGACCCGGCATATCTTCATAGGACCATGCAAAGACATCTGGATAATCATGGAGAAGCTGAATAATCTTCTTTTTCACCTCTGGCTCAAGTGCAGCACCAATCTTGATCTCTCGCTTGTTTTCTTCAGTACCCAGGTTGATAAGCTCAATCTCTTCCTGGTGAGGCTGAATGGCTCTTCTTTCTTGCTCAAGCAGTCGAGTGATCTCATACGGTATCTCTTCATAATCATCATCCTCATCTTCAGCTTCATATACAGGGAATTCAAAATTTGGAGGAACCATAGGGTCACTGTGTTCAACGGGTTTATTATGGTTCAATCTGTATAATATGATTGGGATGATTTTAGAAAAATGTTTTTTATGCAGATTTTTGAAATTAATAAGAAAAATACAGATGTTTTGGTTTTTTCTGGCATTACCATTATTTCCAAGAAAAAGGCACTAAAAGAGTAAAAAACAAAGAGTCGTGAGAAAGACGACCACTTTTTATTGATTAACGGCAATGCCGAAACAAACACGCCCTTACAAAGATATCACTTTCGCCTTGGGCAGAGCGAAAGGATTGTTATTTTGAAAACAAAAGACATGAGCAACAAAACACATTACATGGAAGCATGCATGACTAAAGGAACATCAATGGCTTCCCAATTTCTCACAGTGCCTCCTGGTATAACAAATGCAGGCACGTGGCTTCCTTCAGTGGCATTTTCAGTAATAGCATTGATGAACCCAGCACTGTAGAAAGTTCCCTTTGAAACAGCAGATGTCGGGGAGAATCCAAGGCCTTCTTTACGCTTGTTTTCCAAGATCTGAATCACCTTGCCCCAGCCAGCAGCTTGCCCTGCTTGGACAGCCTTCTGGGCATCTTTCAGTGAGGCCATGCTAGCACCAGCCCTCCGGGGTTCTGCACCCTCGACAGTCAAGCCTTGAAACGACGTTCCTTCCGCGGACCCTGCTTCAACACAAGAGAATGATGATATTTGACTAACCAGAAATGCCTCCTCACCATATACAGTGACAACCTTACCATTCTTCATGAACTTGAGCTTCTGATGCAAAGTGGAAGTTACTGCTCCAGCGTCATGGATCCATGGTCTTCCGAGGAGACAGCTGTAAGAGGCGTTGATATCCATGACTTGGAAAGTAATTTGAAAGGTCTCAGGACCAATGGTAATGGGCAAGTCCACCTCCCCGAGAACATCTTTGCGGGATCCATCAAAAGCTTTAACCAGATAACTGCTACCCCTCAGAGAAATTCCATGATGGCTCAATTGCCTCAGCGTGGATTCGGGCATTACATTCAGAGACGATCCAGTGTCTACCAATACGTTGGATATCAGGTCAGATCCACAATGTACTGAGATATGCAGAGCCAAGTTGTGGCGTTTCCCTACTTCGGGGAGCTCATCATCACCAAACCCCAAGTTGTTGCAGGCAGTAATATTGCTCACTATCCCATCAAACTGATCCACAGAGACTTCGTGGTCGACATAAGCTTGCTCCAGTATCTTCATTAACACCTTCCTGTGAGCTTCTGAGCTCATGAGCAGAGACAAGATGGATATCTTCGATGGGGTTTGTAGCAGCTGGTCAACAATCTTATAGTCACTTTTCTTGATAAGCCTCAGGATTTCGTCCAGATTGGACTCTTCAATAGATTGGCCTGCTGGGCCGGTGTTCTTGTCAACAGGAGGAGCAACTGGTGGAGTTACCGTGGCAATAGGTGTTACCACCTGCCTTTGGAACAAGGGTGGACGGACTTTTCCACTTCTCAGAGTTGTAATTTCACCGGCAACATTATCAACTGTAGCTGGGGATATCAGAGGTACTTCCACCCCATTTTCAATCATGGTTGCATTGTATTTGTAGGGAATTGCTTTGGTAGAGGTATAAGGTACAGGACCAGGTAGCCTGATCACCAGAGGCTCAACATTCTTTGCACTTTCAACAGGAGAATCATGGAACACTGGCACAATCACACATACATCACTAGCAATCAAGCACTTGTCATCCATCAGACTCTGAATATCATTTTGCACAACACGGCAGCCCATAGGATTCTGCAGACATTCTGAACAAGAACCATGGTCATGATTGAACAGAGAAGCCTGGCAAAGTTTGACATGTAATGGCACCAAGGGAGTAACGACATTGCGGACATCCAACATGGGATCCTCTTGAGGGACAGGAACCCTTTCAAAGGCCTCAATCATATTGACAGCAGCATGGTTTGGAAGCGGATTGTCAAGGACATGAGGAACACTGTTCTCAAAAGTCAACCGTCCCTTTTCTATCAGATCTTTCACAATATACTTCAGAGCAAAGCAATTTTCAATATCATGGCCTTGAGCACCCTGATGAAATTCACATGTTAGGTCCTGTCGGAACCTGGGAGGCAATGGATTAGGCGGAGGCTTGCCTGGTCTGGTGACACAGTGCCCCTTGGCCAGCAGAGTTGGGAGCAGCTCACCATACGACATTGGTATTGGTGGAAAAGAAGGCTTGGATCGGGGACCCTGTTGTTGCTGCCGTTGTTGTTGGGCAGGAGGCTGTTGTTGTGCTAGCTGAGGAATGGCATTGACGGGCATTGGTGGTTGACCCGGCGGCAGAGGATATTGTTGGTAGAATGGTGGGAAGAATGGGTGCTGAGAGTATTGCATGTAGTGATAAGGCAGAGGTAGTTGCATGGCCGCAGATGGGTTACCAGACACCATCCCTACGTCAGATTCTTTCCTTTTGTGATGACCGTTACCGTACTTCTTTGGTGCACTGTTTGAAGATTCACCCTTCTCAAGGACAATAATGCCATCTCGGACAGCCTCCTCTAGTCGAGTGCCCATTGTAACCATATCAGAGAAGTTGTTTGGGGCAGAGACTATCATTCTCTCCTTATATTCCTTCTTCAGAGTCTTCAGGAATGTTTGTGTTAACTCTTCCTCATCGAGTCGAGGAGAAACACGGGCAGCTGCCCCTCTCCACCTTTGAGCGTATTCACGGAATGTTTCATCTGATTTCTGAGATAGGGCTTTGAGAGAGTCCCTGTTTGGCCTTAGACGAGTGTTGAACTCATATTGACCTTCAAAAGCAGCAGCGAGTTCCTCAAAAGTATGGATGTTATCTTTGCTCAGACTAGTGTACCAATCTGCTGCATCATCTGTCAAGCTACTCTGAAAGCAGTGGATCATCAGTGCATCATTGTCGGCGTAGTTAGCCATCTTTCGTACATACCGGATAACATGGTTGTGTGGGCAAGAAGTCCCATTGTACTTGTCAAATTCTGGCTCTTTGAATTTCTTAGGAACCTCGAATCGGGATACCAAGCATAGATCACGAGCCTTAGTAGGAGCACCATTGCTTCCCCGGCTAGCCTTGACTTCACGGAGTTCTCCAGCCAACTCCTTCAACTGTCTTTTCATAGCTTCCATCGCGGGATCTTGTCCACGCGGAGTATCAACATCAATCACCTGTTGCACAGTGTGTACAATAGGGTCGGTAACAACAGTGGTTACTTGAGGCATAGCAGTAGACACAGGAATCTGTCCTTGACCAGCAAAACCAGAGATACCAGCAGCAGTATTAGGAGAATAGAAAGGCGGGAGTCCATAAGGACGGCCGTTGGGCATAACAAACCGAGCATCAGTAGCCACAGTAGACAGTGGGATAGAGGGAATCACCTCAGCAGTAACTGGAATAGAAGTGGCTGGTTGTTCCTGTGCAGCCATCATGGTGGACATAGCGTCATGAGCCTTAGCCAGATCTTCTTTCATAGCAGCCAATTCGGCCCGGAGCAGAGCATTTTCTTCTTCAAAGTTAGCCATTATCCTTCTCTTGTGAAATCTTGTCTGATGAATTCTATCTGGTTGGTAGACTTTGCGAACACGAGCCACTTTTCAGACTGCGGCGGACAAAACCAGGAGGCAATGAGCACGAGAGAAGTTTTTTGTGGTCAATGAATGCATATGATGCATGAAATGTGTGAATGCATGCAAAAAAGACTCTTTTTACGTTATCGAAGGGTTTTAGACAAATTATGAACTCGTAAACATTACTAAACAACAATTAACGTAAACGGGAATCAAACAACTAACATATAGTCTTACAAGACAAATCCAACATAAACAAATGGAAATAACAACAGGAAATGGAGATCCTCAAGCATAGGAAGTGGAAGCGTCGTCCTCAGAGTCGGACTCATAGCTGCAGTATCGTGCATAGAAGTCACGGGCACCCCTAGCTCTCTTGGAGTCCCTCATAAGCAGTCTATCTTTCTCCTCAATCTCTCTCTTAGCCTTAGCTAACTCTTTCTTCAGTGTCAAGACCTCATGAGTCTGCTGCTCACCCTTTCCATCTAAAGTCATGATCAAGTTCTCAGCCTCATAGTATCTAGCTCTCCACTGATGCTTCTCCCGACTCTCCATAGCTAGATGCTCCCGATACATCTCCTGGGTAGGTGGGAGTAGAGGCAAAGGCATGGTAGGAACAGTTGCAGACACATATCTCATAGAAGGGTAAGGCATACCAATCTCCTCAGCTCGGCTTATCACCCACTGTGTATGGGCCTCATGAGCAATACCGGACCTCACACCCATATGCTTTACCTCTTTCTTTCGGAGCTTAGACCAAGCATGCATGAAATCTTCTCTAATTCCGGTGGGAGCATTGGAGTAGTGAAAGAAGTAAGGAGCTGTAGCAAGATTGATGGGTTTATCTTTCATCGGGAAACCAAATTGTCGCAAAGCAAGCTCCGGGTTATAGTTGATTCCACCCCGGGTACCAAGAAGAGGTACATTAAGACACTTTCCACCACCGAAGATGATTTCCTTGACCCTAGAAGCGGGAGTGAGCCAAACCACTTCATTAGGAGTGAGAGCCATAATCCTCTGTGAAATAGACCAATTCCTCGGATTGTCATGGAAAGACTGCGGAAGGTGCGAAATAAACCACCTATAGAGGAGAGGCACACAACAAAGAATGTATCCACGACCTTTGCTGGAACGATCGTGAATAGCATGGTATGTGTCAGCTAGCAAAGTAGGAACCGGATTCTTGGAGTGGAAGATCATAATAGCATTCATGTCCACGAAGCCATCAAGATTCGGAAAGAGAATAAGCCCATAGATGAGAAGTGCAAGAATAGCCTCAAGAGTGTCCTGACGAGTGGTGTTGAGGTTGGCTTTCCCAAGAAGATACTCTGAAGTGAACCCTCGGATATGTGCCTTAGTAACAAGATTCTTGGAGACATCGGTGGTCTTGAGATAGAGATCCTTAGCAATAACCAATGGAGGAAGAGGATTTTCAGGTCCTGAGAAAGGTATCCCCTTAGCAATAGATAAACCTGTCAAGGAAGAATAAGCCTCTAGAGTAGGCACCAACTGAAAGTCTGGAAAGGTGAAGCACCGACACCCCGGATCATAGAATTGCACTAGAGTGTGCACAAGCTTCTCATCCACATTAGTATGGAGAATAGGAAGTAAAGCCCCGTAACGGTGTCGGAAACCAGTCGGATCCTCAATCTTGAGTGCCAAATCCCTCAAACTAGCCAAATCCACTTCCTTGAACTTGTAGGACTTAGTCATCTTCATGCCTACAATGTTTACAAATTCAACTTGTCTAAGCCCTTCGATAACAATGCATGACAAAAGTTTATGTATGTATGCATGTATGCATGAATGCATGATCATGTTCAAGTTCGGAGAAAACATGGTGGGTTTGAAGTTCAAAGTCGAGGAGTCATGGGTGGACACGGTGTCCGGTGAAACTAGGGTTTTAGGATAATAGTAACCGGGTTCTAAAAAGGTTCCCAAGTTGCAACCTCTCCGACGTATCTCATGGTGCCACGAGACAACACTCGCGCCATGATTATACATAAGAAGGTCTAACTTGAGTGTAGTATCGCGTGACGACTAAAACTCGAGACGACACTCGGTTTAGTCTCCGCACTACGTCCTAGAAAATGGCCATGGATGGGTTTGGTTATCTACGGTTCATAGCGTCATAGAACAATTAGAAGTAAAGTGCCTAAACGCGACAACCCGCGCCGACAACATCACCTCCAAAATGCCTCAGCTATGTGGGATTGATCGCATAATCCAAAACACGAGGCAACCCCCGGAATGAATTGTCGATTATATCCCTCCTAAATCCTAAGTTCACTCAGCCCGGGTGCAGGACTTTTGATATTCTCACCCCACACGTTTGCAAGAAATTAAACATTTATTCACATAGGAAAGCAAGTGAAAGAAGCAAGTAAAAAATACAAGCGCAAGCGTGGAAATAAAGACTAGGCGTAACTCTCGAATCTCCCCAGTGAAGTCGCCAGCTGTTTTATCTTGGTTTTCGGGTGTCAAACATTGATTACGTTTGAACCTTTTAAACCGGTGATATCTTATTTTTTCTTGGGAAGCGAAAAAGTAAGCAAAACCCTTGAGAATCGAGGTCCGGGAGTTGTTTTCGCTACGGGAAGGTGTTAGGCACCCATAACGACTATAGTAACCTATAGGAACCGTCTTTAATTTCTACGCGCGCGCTTTATTTTTAAATGCTATTTTGAAATGCTTATTAAGCCTAAGAGTTACTAAATGAAGAATTGGAGGGAGAAGAATGTTTTTGGAGTTTTATCTTAGTTGAATTGAAGGAATTTTGTTCCTTGCCTACGTACCCGATTAAGGGATCAAATCCACCGTAGTTCTCTCTCAAAAAATGTTTTTGTTTTTGTTGGTTGATTTTAAGTTTGAAAATGGATTTTGAAGAATAGAAAGAGGCCTCAAGGGCATGAGATTGGAAAATTGTGAGGTTGGATTAGTCATTTGCAAAAACAAGTCAAAGTATGATTATTTTCATTGGATTTTTGATTAAGAAAATAAAAGGAAAATTCAATGGGATGTTGGATCCCAAGGTTTATTTGGAAAAGATTTGAGTGGAGTTGTTCACATTTGTTTGGAAAATTGGTTTTTTCTAAGTATAAGTCCTAGGCATTCATCTAAACATACAATCCTAAACATACATCTAAACATGCATATTCTAGCTACTTAGTGATGTGTGTGCATGTGTCGGTGCTTGTGTCGGTGTACATTTTTAGAGTCCATTGTCCTTTACATCATACCCTAGATACATTCTATGGCCTCTTTGCCAAGAAATTAAAAGCATGAAAGAATATTACAAAATTTCCTAAGTGTTTACATTCTAACTTTTGGTACAAATTAAGTTGCAAGAAAGAAAATAGAGATGAAAATGGGATGCAATGATGATGCTTATGGTGGATATGAAATATGAAAGGAAAAGGTTAGTAGCATAAGGCAATATCAAAGAAGTGAAGTAAGGGAAATATTAGAATGTAAAAGGTAGAAAATAAGTGCAAACATGGCTTAAAATTTGTTCATAAGATGCAAGAACCAAGTGACCTATAATTCTCACATTCCAATCACATTTTAAAGGTTTAGAAACAAGTATTGGAATGGGAATTAAGGCTACATGGTTTACTTGACATTTTAAAACAAGTTTGAAGCATATTTGCATTATTTAACTACTTAATGACTTGTAAGCTAAGCAACCTACCAAAATTCACAATTATGTAACAAAATTAAACACAAACAGTAGCTAAAAATCCTATGAACTCAAGTAGCTAAAACACCAACATTTATCAAGCAATTTGGACTAAAATCAAGCAACTTTTCAATCATTTCTAACACAAAATACCTCAAAATAGTAAGGGAAACACCACACCATTTTTTACCAATTTTTATCATGTAAAATTAACACTAAAAAGTCACAAAATTATCGAGAAATACCCATGAAATTTTTTAGGAAGCTTAATAAAGTTTTCAAATGAGCCAGGGGTGTAAAAATTAAAGCAAAGTGGTAAAATAGCAAGAAACCCTAAGGAACCAAAGGAGATTACCAGACCTAAGGTCCAGGCCCAAACACCAAACGGATTTGGGTCTCAGGAAGCCATGTGAGCCACACGATGGATCCAGAGACCCAAACCCTTGGATCAAACGGCACAAACGCTCCCAGCGAAGTGAGGATTAGCAGTAGCCGTTAGATCAAAGATCTAACGGCTCACAAGGAGGGCGTACGATGAGCTTCAGAGACGCGCACGCATTGGATTGGGGAGGGGTATATAAACAAACTAACACACAGACACTCATTTCTAACCCTAGCTTTCTAATCTCTCCGCCGTTCTCCTCCCTCGTCCTCGCATCCTCCATTCGTTTTCCTCCTACCACACTCATGGATTCAAACCACACATCACAAATAAACCACATATCAATACAGTTTGGGCAAAACGTTTTGGATCTTGGTACTTTTCGCAAAGAATCTGTTCGAAATGTTTTGTTATTGTGGCTTTTTGAAGGAAACCGTTTGAGGTGATTCGATCTGAACATTTCTCCATGGAATCAGTCGAAACGTTTCAATTTTAACTACTTTTTGACGAAAGTTGTTTGAAATGATTCGATCTGGATGCTTTTTGTTTGAAACGCTTCGATTTGGATACTTTTTGAAGAAAATTTATTCGAAGTGTTTCAAACTTGATGTTTTTTGAAGAACACCGTTTAAAAACGTTTTAATCCAGATTTTCGAAGAAAAGTAGTTTGAATCCCTTTAAACTTGATATTTTTTTGAGGAAGATCGAATTGAAATGTTTCAAGCCACACCAAAACGAACGGATTCCAGCCTAATCCTTCACAAGTTCAAAACGTTTTGGATTTTGAGGTTTTCTTGAATGTGAACCCTAATCTGATTCGTTTCTTATGCTAATGATGAGTTTACACTCTGAATTAAAAAGTAAACGGTGAATCTTCATGATTTTTGTGTTCTAGGGTTTCGTTTTTTCAATTCGTTCGAATTTTCAAGTTTTTCAATCGGATTCACCATTTATTTTTAATACGAAGCTTCAATGATGACTTATGAGAAGATTTTTCGTATGTTTACCTGAATGTACCTGGAGATTCGAACAAATGGATCCTTGCGAGCCTTGGACCTTTCTGGTAAGCTTCAAAACCGAAAATAAATCGGTATTCAATCTTCTTCTTCTTCGAACTGGCTTGAACTGGCTTCGATTTCTCTTCTTCTCTCTCTCGAACTTTCTTGTGATCGTCCTTAGACTTGAATTGCAAGAACACAAAGGGAAATAGTTCGATGATGAAGATTTTCGTGGAAAATCTCTGAGAACAATTCTAATCCAAAAAGATTTTATTGAATTGGATGTTTTCAGTTCTGATTCTCTCGAAATTCCTGTTGATTTTGAATGTTTGATGGTAAATTTGCGAAAACTGGTACGAATTTGAGTTTGTTGCGGTGGTTTCTGAGTTTGTTGTGGTGGTTTCTGAGTTTGTTGTGGTGGTGGCCGAATTGGTTACGGTGGTGACTTGGGAGAGAGAAAAGATTCTGTTAGACCTTTTTGGTGATGTGTCACTGAGTGATTGATTCTTCTTCTGAGCATTTCTGAGTTGGCAATGCTTTATAGGCCAGCTTGTGACCTCTGATCCAATGAGCGATTGACACCTGTGCTGGACTGAAAAAAGGCTCGGCCTTGGGCCAGTTTGGGCCTGAGGGCCTTCTTGCAAATTTTAAAACCTTGGGGACCTTCCTGCAATATAAGAGAATTGGACAAATATGCAATTTTGGACTCTAAGTGGACTGAAATGTACTTTGGCCAAAAAAGACTTAAAAAATTTTTGACTAAAAACGAACCAAAAAGAAGCAAAGGACTTAAAATAAAATGACTCAAAGGACTAACATGTAATTTTTGGAACCTTAGGACTAAAGTAAGAAAAATTAATAAAATTGAGTAAAAAATGTAATTTGAAATAAACGTAAAGTGAGACCAATAAAAAACACAAAACGGACTAAAACGAACCAATGGCTTAAATGAGGTACTTTAAAGTAACCTCTCTGCCGAAATTTCGTGTGAAATGACCAAAATGCCCCTGGGGCTGAAAACGACTAAAAATGACTCAGATGCAAATTTAAAATGGGTTTTTAACAGAGAAATGAAACAAAGACTTATACAAGCAAAATTAAAAGACTCAGAGACAATTTTTGAGATTTAAACAGTGACTTGACACTTGAAATGACCAAAATGCCCCTAGGGGCAAAACTGACTCAAGATGACTTCAAATGTAGTTTTTGAAATGGATTTTGACATAGAATTGAAATGAAGACTTATTCAAACTATTTGAAAGGACTCAAACAAAATTTTGAAAGACGGAGAGAAATTTGACACAGGAAATGACTAAAATACCCTTGTATGTGAATTTTGCAAATAATGTTGAAATAAAATGCAGGGAAAGATGCAATTGATCAGAGACATATCAAATGACTTGAAATGCAAGAAAAGGGGAAATTGATTAGTATTTTTAGGTCCAAAATTAGGGTATAACAACTACTTACAACTAATTTACATTTTTATTCAATGCATTTAGCTGGAGGGTTCTACATCAGAAATAACAGAAGCAACAACTGTGTCCACCATTACAGAAACAGAGAATAAGCCAGCTACACAAGAAGTTGTTCCTAAACTAAAGGCATTTCCATTTCCCCCTATTCTGATTGCATTCTTTTTGACACTTAAATTGAATTATACTACAATCTTAAACATCATTTTACATTTAAGCAGGATATCCAGACAAATGTTGAAGGAAATACATCAGCTAATGCCAAGACAATAACATCGTCAACTCATTCAGATGTAGCAGGTTCATCATCAGGCCAGTTAGTTACTTCTGAGTGTAAAACATCTTCACAGGTGAGTTTATAGTATGTAACCAACTTTTCAAACAAGTAGTGTTGTCATGTTTTTTATTCATTGTATTCCATGTGATTGGATTCCTATGAATCAAGTTTTAAACTAGTTTTTGTGCAATTTTTGTGTTTAGTCTACTGCTTTTCAATCTTGTATCTAAAGTTAAGGCAAATTGTAGCTCTGAAATTATTTTGTAGTCGAATTAAGCTCTTTTTTTTGTAAGTTGTGAGCTCAGCGGCAAGAGTTTGACCAAGGTTCAAATCCCCTCATGGGCGGTTGAAAATGTGTCATTAGGATCACTTTATTTAATAATAATAATCTCCTCCTTTCCCATTTTAATTTTAAAAAACAAGAGACTCTTCCTAACTTAAATATACATAACTAAATATAGGAATGTTGATTTGAATCTGTGTAGGTAGATGGTGATAGCCGAATAGCCATGGCGTCTTTTTCCATTTCCACTTCTTTGGCCAATAACCAAGGTGAAAATGCTTTGAATATATATTTTCTATTCTTATTTTACCTTATAGTTCATCACCCTTTTGATTTTTTAACTCTTTTCTATTCCACATGTTGTTCAGGTTCTCTAATAAATCATGATTCTTTCAAGAAAGTAAGCTCAAATATTGAGGAACAGTTTCCTAAGGATGAGGATAAATCAGTTTCCACATCTAAACCCTCTCCTAGTATCACATCTGTTGTTGCATATCAATTTCCTTCGATGCCTTGTAAAGGTATTTAATTGTTTGGATTTTATTTTTAATTAACTTTGTTATATTCAAATAAGCTTAATTATTCTTTCCTATAATTTCAGAGGACCCTTCTCAAAATGTAGAAGATTTAAGTTCTTCTTTGCTTGTAAAGAATGATCTTGAGCAACTAGACTCCAAGAATCATTTGGATTGTGGGAATTTGTCTTTGTTGACTGACTTCTTTGTTACGCATCCTTCTATCTGTTTAAAAGACACTTCACTTAGTAATGGATACAAGGGTTGTGCCTACAACGTACTAGCTAAACTATTGAAATTCCTCAAAACCCATAGTATATTGGAAGTATTGGGCTCATTCCACTCTGAATTTGTGGAGTTATTACAAGATGCACGAAGCTTTGGTTTTGATAAGGATTGGTTGGATGGTGTCGAAAGGCGGGCTTTGTTTCCTGATATACAAGTATCGCAAGATGCCTTGCAGAAATTATTGGATTCCAAGCAACAGGTTACCAAGGATGTTGAAGTCTTGCGTTTGAAGATAGGCATTTTAAGTCAACATGTGGAAGATCTTAAGCAACAATTGACATCCTCCGAAGCAGTTTTGGAGATTATCATTCAACAAGAGGTGGTTTTAAGGGTCCCTATTGGCTATTAGACTATATTTTTGCACTTCTATTCATTCATTAATAATGTTTTTCACTGTCGGAGCTTTTACGCACCTTGTATTCCAGATTCTTTAAATAGGAATAACTTAGGATTGTTGAATTTAGATTTTGTTGATGTTGATCACTCTAGGGTTCCCTTTTCCATGTGATTTGGTGGATTTCTCTGCACTCTTTTTCCCTTGCTTAGGTTTTATCCCACTGGGTTTTCCTGAGATAAGGTTTTTAATGAGGCAGATGTTGAGTTCCCTTGGACATTTTGACTTGGGTTGTGTTCTAGTTTCCCCAAGTGTTTATGTATCTTTCATTTCTTTTTGGGATTATGTTTTTTTTAACTGTTTAATAAAATAATTACATGAACCAAGGATTCTTTTTGGGTTCTGGATTTTCAGGCTGTTTGGATAATAAAATCCAAAATATTAAATAAATAGTTCAGATTAGACTAATGAGAAATTCCGATGGCGCACAAGAAGCAGTTAGGTTAGGAAAAGAAAATATTAGTTAGAAATACTTACTTCATTCTTCTTTGTTTAAGTAGTCCAGTTGTGACTTGCACATGCTATATACTTTCTTGAACTCTGGAAATCACTATTTGATGATATGAATACTGATTTGTTTTAGTTTTAGTTTGCTGATATGAACTTCAGGATCTGTCATAGCAGTTTAAAGCATAACTGCTTCAGTTTTGTTAATTAGAGGAACTGTTTTGGGATCTGTTTTAGGTGGTAGAAAATGTATCAGAAATTACCATTCATAAGCATTTATTAATAAGAAAAAACCATCAATGGTACATGTGTACAGTGTAGTAACTGACTTTCATCATCTCTTGACGAATTTTTTTTCTTGTTAATCGATACAAGTCCTCTTGTTTCAGGCTTTCTAATTCTCCTTCACTACGCTCTCTCAATATCTCATTTTTTATAACTGATTTATACGTTTTGGGCAGTAACTGTATCACTTCTCATACACTACCTTTTCCTGCATCACTATTCAAAATCTTTTGTAGAGTCCTGCGTTAACCAGTTGTATATTCGTAAATGCTTCTGTTGTAACCTCAGTTTTTATTGCTTCTCGTCTTCCATCAAGACTAAATGTGTTATTCTAGCTACAAGTTTTCCTTTTTGCTCCACTGCTTGCATACTGCATTAAAAAATATTCATTCTGCTTACACCGATGTTTTTCTGTTAGTTAATGGTCCTGAAATTAAGTTGTGTACACGCTGCATCACTTGCTATTTGTGTTGCTACGTAGTATTCTCCTAATCAGTTTTTAGTTTCAGGTGTTATATATATCTATCTCAATGGATTGTACTATTTGACTGTTGAGCATATAGTCATTATAGCAAATAGTAGTACTAGTAAATGAATTTGTGTATGCAATAACATCAAGTGGTTGAAAACCAAACTAGAAATGTAAAACCAAGCATGTATCGTCTCATTTTAAGTATTTAATAAGAGATTAGTCTGTTATGACAAACGGTTTATGTAATAACGTCATTCTTCCCTTCCAAACGGTGCATTTGCTTCATCCTTTTTACTTGTAAGTCATTCAATCAATTTATCAACTCATACAAAGTATCCACAACATCCAGGATTATCCTATAATTAAGTCAAAATTGATTCAATTGGAACAAAACTCATAAGCATGCAAAATATTATTTAACATCCCGTTTCCACAATACCTACACAAAAAATTACAACTCACTATTAGGAGCAAAAAAGTACAACCCCATTGTAGCGGCAAAAAATTACAACTCACTAGTGTTAAGCAGAAAATTGCACGACCCCCAAACCTACCATCATCAGTGAACATGCAAAAAATGGCCTTCCCCTATTAGCAAGTCTCACGCACTCACATTGAGGAAGATGACATGGTTCTTGACGAATGAGCAACACTTTGTTGGGATAAATTTGCACCAACACACATCATTATGTGATCCGATTTTTGTGTTTACTGGACACTACAAGAAAACACTTGATTTCCAAGGAAAATATTCCTCGGGAAACACACCAAATTCGTCGGAAACTATGATTTCCGAGGAAATTACCGAGGAAACGGGACATAGGAAATTTTGGATATCTTCGTGCGAATTTTCGAGGAAATTTTGTGTCAGATATTTTCCGAGGAAATTTTGGCAGGAAAGCTTTTTGCAGACTGTCTCATCTAACACACGTTTTCTGACGAATTACCGACGAAACTTACATAATATTTTAAAAATTGTTTCCAACGAAAATTTCCTAGGAATCTTCTATATTAAAAAATAATAATTAAATCCCAAAATTTGGTATTCAAACTTGTTTGCAGTGGGAAATTCAATTTTGAATAAAAGAGAGAATTAGATTAGATTTAGGGATTAAATCAGGATCTAGGGATTTGAGATTCAAGTTGGGGATTTGATTTTCGATTTTATACTTTTAGTTTAGTCCTAACACATCATATATCTTCTTAGCACAAAACATTTGTCATCTCAACAGTTAACAGAAGTTTTCAACGGAATAAATTGATAATGGAAGTCCACATTCAAAGACTATTTTATATTTATTCCTGAGTTAGGGACCTTTATGACAACGAGGTGCGTCAGAGAATAAAGTGACCATTTACCCTTTTTTCTTTAAACTCAGATGAGTCTAAACATAAAAATATATATATCATTTAATTATTTTAAAAATATATAGTATTATATTCATTATTATTTTAATTTTTCAGTTTGGTTGTGTTTAAATTAACTTTATTTGGAGTTTTAATTAAGGGTGTGTTTGATATG
The DNA here is from genome assembly GCF_051527215.1 of Medicago sativa. Classification (NCBI taxonomy): domain Eukaryota; kingdom Viridiplantae; phylum Streptophyta; class Magnoliopsida; order Fabales; family Fabaceae; genus Medicago; species Medicago sativa. Next base: position 63,655,217 of record NC_140751.1, on the reverse strand, counting down.
TTAAAAACAATAAGAAATTAGGCAAAACAATTTCAGTTGTACTGTGTTTCAATTTAGTTGGACAAATTAAGGGGATTGGACAAAAAGTGAAATTTTTGTTCCTCACTAAACCACAACACAATCTTTTGTTCGAAGTATAAGTTTTCTAAAATAGCAAAATAACTTTTTGTCCACCAAACATCGTACAACACGAAATGGTTCAATGTCTTCAAGTTTGTGTTGTGCTCATTTGTGATGTCCTGTCTTTTGTTATTCTATCCACTTACCTTTTAGAAGATCAAACACATTCAAAAAGAGTGTTGCTCATAAATAGGAGTAGAACAAACCATACGCTAATTAATCTCAAATGAATTTGTGTTTAATGATGTTTTAGATTGACAGTAAAATCACGGTTTACTGTCGTGGTTTTGAAAAAGCTACACTATTAAGTATAATAGGATCGTTTCCACAGGGAGTTGCGTATATCTTAAGCATTTCAACGTCATTTATCATATTAAGTGTTTGGCTTTAAAATGTTTGTTTGTGTAAACCTATAAACTATTTGACATAAAATAAATTAGAGAAGAGATAGGGCTATTTCGCTTGGGGTCAGAGACCCTCAACCAAGCGTAACAGCTGCAATCTCTCGATCAAATAACATATTCTATCTTTTTAAACAATATCATCACAATCACTCGACAATATCATTCGTGTCCAAATGATATCGTTATTCCTAAGGGTTCGTTTAAATGTCGATTTCCCAAACAAACGATCTCAAAGTCGATTGGATTGTTTAATCAATGATTTCCCAATCTATTAATCGATCCAAAAGCATTAAGTTCTAGATTAAAAGTGATTATCAAAGATTAACATCTATGTCTAGAGTGAAAACTTAGATAGATTGTTATTCTATTCCTAGATCCAAAAGTATTTGTCAATATCATTTCAAATCTCAATAAAGCTTTAAATACAAGAATAACAACAATATTGAATAAATAAGCTAGAATCATATATTAAAAGATCAAGAGTTTACATAATAGCTTGTTTGAATACCTCAAAACCCACAAGGGTAGATGTAGCTACACATGTCTATGATAGCTTAGCAAAGGATGAAGAAAAGATGAAGATTCCATGCCTAGATCCATGATGTCTCAATAAATCTTGGCTTGAATCTACTCTTAACTACCTTGCTTTGTGTTTATCTCTCTAGAAAAGCCCTAGTTCTCTCTCTAAGTATGCAGAAAATGAATAAAACAGTAAGTGAATAATGTGGAAAGAGAGAAGAAATCTATTTATATGGGCAGAATTCGTGCCTGCACGCTTAAGCGTGCTAGCAGGATATCTTCCGTTCGCCAATTAGGAGCTGCCACGTGTGCCTTATCTACTTGCAGCTGATGAACTTCGCTTGAGTGTGAGGGAAGCGAGCAGTAAGAGTACAAATCTGGAACTTGGTCGCTTAAGCGATGTAAGGCACTCTTAAGCAAGCTATCATTTTCTTCAGAAGCATGCGGTAAGCGTCCATTAAGCGTGCAACTCTTTACTCTCAACATTGTGTACGATTAAGCGAGCTGAGGTCGCTTAAGCGTGCAACTGATTTCCCAAAAGCGTCTTGTAAGCGTGCAGGAGTGTTGTTCACTAGAACTTTCTCGCTTAAGTGAGTAGTGGTCGCTTAAGCGTGCTGACCTTTGTTCAGGAGCTTCTTTCTTGATCCTTGCTTGTCATTTCCTGCATAAATTGGGTAGAATCAGGCATGTAAAGCATAAATGATACAAATACAATCAATTATTAGCTTTTCCTTAGATAACTTGCAGAACAAGTCACTAAAATGCCTAGATTAACACATAAAATATGTTACTTTTGAGCACTTATCACCACCTACTCTATCTTATGGAACGGAAACAAGATGCCTCCTTTTAAGCCCACTCATGGCCTCAGACAAGGTTAGGGGTGTTCGCGGTGCGGTTCGGTTCGGTTTTGAGCAAAAAATGCATCCAAACCGCAAGATAAAAAAGGATGCGGTTTGGTTTGGTTTGGTTGATTTTTAAAAAGTCATCCAAACCAAACCAATGCGGTTTGGATTGGTTCGGTTTGTGCGGTTTATTGCGAGATAAAAAAATATTACATTAACTCTAATATTGCCAACTTGTTACAAAATAAACATAGGACATTTTATTTTGATGGTTATATGATAAAATATTATGTAAAACTTATATCAAAATAGGTAAAATTAAGAAGAAACATAAGCATGAAACAAATTATTGGGAAGTAAAGGAAACAAATTAATGACTGGAAATGAATTGAAAGATATGGAAAGGAATTAGAATCGAACCTGATGGTGCAACAATGAAAAAATCGAATCAAAAGAGATTATTCTTGAGCTATGTAATTGGGCTATTACATATTTAAGTAATATTCATTATTCTTGCGGTTTGGTTTGGTTTGGTTCGGTTGCTGAGATGTAAACCGCAAACCGAACCGAACCGTGCGGTTCAGTGCAAAAGTCATCCGAATTCATCCGAACCAAGTGCGGTTTTTTGCGGTTTCGGTTTGGATTGGTTTGGTTTGCGGTTTTTCTATTGGGTTGGTTCGGTTTTGAACACCCCTAGACAAGGTGATCCGTTTTCTCTTGATCTCTTCATCCTGTATATGGAAAATCTTTCAGTTGCTATTAATAATGTTGTTCTTCAATGGAATTGGGAACTGATCCATATCACTAATGACGGACCTCAGATATCCCACCTTCTCTTTGTTGGTGATGTTCTTCTTTTTACTAAGGCTAAAAGCTCCCAACTTCACTTCATCACCAGTTTATTTGATAGGTTCAGCCGAGCATCAGGTTTGAAAACTAATATTTCCAAGTCTAGAGCTTACTATTCTTCTGGCACTCTGAATGGCAAAATCAATAACCTCACTGCTATTACTGGTATTCAAAGCACAACTTCTCTTGGCAAGTACCTGGGTTTCCCATGCTTCAAGGTCGTCCTAAAAGAAGTGATTTTAATTTCACTGTTGAAAAAATGAAAACCAGACTTGCATCTAGGAAGAACAGACTCCTAAATAGAACAGGTATTGACTCTTGCAATACTATATGCAGTTTAATTGGCTTCCTCGAATTATTTTTGATAGTATTGATCAAACAACCTATAACTTCATCTCGAAAGGTTCTAATAACAAAGGGGTCCAGTTAGTCAATTGGAAAACAGTTACTAGGCCAAAATATCTTGGTGGCTTGGGTATTCGCTCAGCAAGAGATGCTAATACTTGTTTGCTTGGGAAACTTGTTTAGGACATGGTCCAATCCACAAATAAATTATGGGTGAATCTCCTTTCTACTAAATATTCATCCAGTCCTAACATCCTTGATGCCAGCGTGAACAGCAGCAGCTCGCCTTCGTGGTCTTCTATAGTTCGAGCCAAAACCGCTCTCAAATCCGGGTATATGTGGCGTGCAGGCGCGGGTACCTCCTCTTTTTGGTTCATCAATTGGAGCTCACATGGTTTCCTAGGTTCCCTGGTCCCTATCATCGACATCCATGACCTCCATCTCACCGTTAAAGATGTCCTCACCTCCGTTGGCCAATATACTTATGTCCTCTACACCAATCTTCCTCAACACATAGCCGACACCATCGACAATTCTCACGTCAGATTCAATGCAAATGTTGAAGATGCTTTCATTCAAAACCATAAAAAGAATGGCGTTTACACTACTAAAAATCGGTATTCCTGGCTTCTCTCTCTCTCTCAGAAACAACAAGTAATGATAATTCTTGGTCTTGGATTTGGCGGTTGAAAATTCCTAAAAAATACAAGTTCTAATTTGGCTTGCCTGTCATAATGCTACCCCAACTTTATCCCTAGTTCATCATAGAAATATTGCCACTTATGGACCTTGTTCGCAATGTGGGGAAAATGATGAAACTTTCATGCACTGTGTCCGTGACTGCAGATTCTCTACAGCCATTTGACATAAAATTGGTTTCGCTAACCCTGACTTTTTCTCTGAGAGTTGTGCACAAGTCTGGATCAAGACCTTCTCAAATGGCCCTCGCTCTGTCCCTTTCCTAGCTGGTCTCTGGTGGTCTTGGAGGCACGCGCAATATGATGTGCATTAGCAACGAAACATTGTCATTATCTCGACTTAGTTTCCATATACAGGATTCAGCAGACATTATTGAAGCTAGTCTTCAGAAGATTCGTGTTACCCCTCCCGATCGTATGGTGAAATGGAACCAAAATAATCATGTTTGTTACATCCTTAACGTGGACGAGAGTTGCCTTGGATCTCCAACCTGTGCTGGTTTTGGGGGTATCATTTGAAACAACGCTGGTTACTACCTTTATGGATTTTCTGGCTTCATTCCGGACTCGACAGACATCCTGCTAGCAGAAGTCACTGCCGTTCACCACGGCTGTCTCATGGCAGCAGCCATGGGAATAGAGGATTTGGATTGCTACTCGGACTCCCTTCTCTCCATAAATCTTATTATGGGTCAAGCTTCAAGTTACCATGCTTACGCTGTCTTAATTCAAGATATAAAGGATCTCCTATTTGCTCACAATTTCTTCGTTCATCATTATCTCCGAGAAGGAAATCAATGTGCGGACGTCATGGCCAAATTGGGAGCCTCGTCGAAATTGATATATTGAGGAATTCTTTAAGGGACCAAAATGATACGTGACTATGTATAAAAAAAGGTTAAATATATTTTTGGTCCCTATAATATATTTAACCTTTTTTTTATCAGAATTGATATATTGAGGAATTCTTTAACGGACTAATACTATAATTATACTTTAGTGCGGAATAAACACATGAGTATGTATAGAAAAAGGTCAAATATATTTTTGGTCCCTATAAATATATCAATTTTTCATTTGAGTCCCTTTAAAATTTAACTTCAATTTTTAGTCCTTGTAAAATTTTCAATCACTACTTTTAGTCCCCATTTTTAAGTCAATTGTAACACCCACGTCGTGGCTTTCGATATCCCGCTAGGTGGATACGAAAGGTTCCCGACCTAAGGGGAACGGTTTAAGCCGCAAGGGACCCCCACGACAATAGTAGGAACCGAAACACATCGGAATGAGAGGGATCCGGAGGCCGTGTAGGTATGGGACTACATGGTTGAAGGAAGGCTTATAAGAATTGTTAGGTACTACCCATATCAACAAGATGCATCTTCTTTTCGGGAGCTCAATCCATAGGAACTCCACAGTTAAGCGTGCTTGGCTTGGAGTAGTAATAGGATGGGTGACCTACCGGGAAGTTTCCCGGTAAGCATGTGAGTGAGGACAAAGCATGCTGAAAAGACTCATGTTGGTTTGTGGGGTTAGTCGGCAATCCTGTAAGCAGTCTGGGATGTTACACTTGGTATCAGAGCAGACCTCTCCCAGTACGGTGTGGTTCGGGGACGAACCAGGCGGAAGCTGGTGGGCATGTAACACCCACGTCGTGGCTTTCGATATCCCGCTAGGTGGATACGAAAGGTTTCCGACCTAAGGGGAACGGTTTAAGCCGCAAGGGACCCCCACGACAATAGTAGGAACCGAAACACATCGGAATGAGAGGGATCCGGAGGCCGTGTAGGTATGGGACTACATGGTTGAAGGAAGGCTTATAAGAATTGTTAGGTACTACCCATATCAACAAGATGCATCTTCTTTTCGGGAGCTCAATCCATAGGAACTCCACAGTTAAGCGTGCTTGGCTTGGAGTAGTAATAGGATGAGTGACCTACCGGGAAGTTTCCCGGTAAGCATGTGAGTGAGGACAAAGCATGCTGAAAAGACTCGTGTTGGTTTGTGGGGTTAGTCGGCAATCCTGTAAGCAGTCTGGGATGTTACATCAATTTTTGTATTTTTTTTAATGAAATTGTGCAGAAATATGTAGAATATTGTAAATATCTTTCCCAAAAAAAATTAGAAGTTTTTAACAAAATATAAATGAAATATGAATTTTCAACCGCCAAAAATATAAAAAAATTAATATTTAATTCTTGTTTTGTTAAAAAATTCTAGTATTTTTTTTTAGAGATCTTATAATATCATAAATTTTTCTGCAGAATATTATTCAAAAATATGAATTCTACATGAATTTACTTTAAAAGAGGGGTCAAAAGTGAATATGAAAAACTTCTGGGGACTAAAAGTTGAAGAAATTTTTTAGAGGGACTAAAACAAATAGTTGACATATTTATAGGGATAAAAAAAAACATAGTTAACTCAAAAAAGATAAAATGATATGTTGATATGTCAAGGATATTTAGGAATACTTGGATTGGTTGGATGAACTTCGAATGACGAGAGAGGGGGATTGAGGGAGGGAGGGAGGGAGAGGGAGGTGGATGACGAACAACCATTAGCTTGTGGTTCTCTCTTAATCTATACTCCATATGCCCTAGACACTCTTCAAATGAAGAGAAAAGACAATATGCATGCGGTGTGTTCTGTATATTGGGGACCATCTATATATAGAGTTTATGGTCATGTGGAGATATAGAACATACCCTAGACACAATGTTGTTGAGTAATAGAACACCATACCAAATTAAAAAAAAAAAAAAAAGGTAAAGATTGAATCTGAACACATAATTATTATTTTTTTACATAATAGTGAAATACAAATCCAAAATTTGATATTCAGAATTCAGACGCCATGGTAGCGCAAAAACATTCAATAAATAGGAAGAAAAAAAAAACTAACATTCATCAATTCAAGTACAACAACATAATTCATACCGGATAATACTATTGAAACACTTAAGTTTAATACATAAATTAAAAATATAAATTAAATACAAACAAGATCGATGCGTCAAACTAGTAGCACCATATCAGGTTCAACCATTCAGACCTTGATTTCTTTCAATGTCACGAGACTAATCAAACTTGATTGAATAGCATGAACCAATCTTACCAAGATAGCATCGAACTCAATTAGTGTCTTCGAACCATATTGAGTGTATATAGAGAACATTATTATCACATCATCATTGTTTTGATTTGCGGAATCGAATATGTCCATTTAAGTTGATCCATGGATGACGATACTAAACAAATATCAACATTTTTGTATCACTGTAGTTGAGAAAACCATTCAATTCAGTTGTCTATTCATATCACATAGTAACTAAATTTGGTTTTCCACTATTATCACATAGTAACTAAATTTAATGTTCAAATCGATTCTCCTTCATTCATGTTTTCATATAAATTTTAGATTTGATACTTGAAATTTCATATGTAAACGGATTAAAAGGACAAAAATAACGTGAAAAAATATAAAAGACAAAATGATTATCTAAAATTAAGTTAAGGAAAAATAATAAATAGAAAAATAAACACGACATACACTTCAATAAAAAAAATAGAAAAGTAATTTGATAGTTTGGAGTTTTGTAAGGTATTCGTACCTTGTATGTAAAGTTATTCAAATTTAAATTTATATTAAAACAATTAAATATAAAAAATAACATGACATTAAATAATTGGATTCCATGAATCTACTACCAAAGTATAACACACAAAATTGATCATACATATGTCAAGTCACAACATCATAACTTAAACAATCACAGTTACCTCCAACTTTTACTTACGATTTTGGTTGAAGACTTTGAATGGGGCATTGCTCCCGTTCCATACTTGTATAGCCATCTAAATGATGCCTGCAAATTCAAAACGAAGTAGTTGACCAATAACATGACACTGCTCGTAACATATTTATTTAATTATTTAATTAATTGATCAAAATATAAATCTTCATTTTATCAACTATGATGTTCTTTAATGATTAACGTATATTGATGCATGCATGAATATTTCAACACTTCCTTGGTATCAGTGATTTAGGATAATGATGAATCATCCATGGGATGTTGAGTTTGGATATATGAGGCGATAATTCTAGATATCACATCCTTACCTACTGCCCACACCTGAAGGAGAGTTGTCATGGCCCAACTGAAGTTGATGCCATTGTAGAGGCTGTGGTAGATGAGGTTGGAGGCTGTGTATTTTATACGTTTGGATCCTAGAATTTGGACGTGTATAAAATCATAAAATATAATAGAGTCGTACAGAATGAAAGACTATTTTTTAAATCTAGATTTTAAAATTTAGACATTAGGATTACAATGGATTTTAGAATCTAAACATGTAAAATACTGTAATTTCAGATATTTGGTATGGAGAATGCATCAACAATTTATGTGGTCTAGAACACATTGACATTTTCTATGGTCGTCAATGCAATGAAACTTGTATAAATTGTTGTATTTGGTTCATAATCATTCATAAACCACCTTACCCATTAGAAATGAATTCTAACATAGTTATAATCTTGAAATCCATGTGCAAATTGATCAAAAGGACGAAAATGACATGGAAAAAAAATAAAGAACGAAACTATTATCTGAAATTAATTAAGGAATGATGAGATTAACTATGCCAAGAGAAAAACATGATTTCATTTGAAATTTTTCCTAGTACTAGTTAGTTTAATATAGACCAACCCGTTTTTTTTAGATAGAAGAAATGGCAAGGTTATCATAAACTCACACATAAAGTAGAGGTGTCGGAGTTCGAACCTCAGTCATAACAATTTCGACATTTTTATTAGTTGAACTAGGACTTATGAGACTAGACCGAACCATTTAATCAATGAAAACTTTTGCTCTTAATAAGTAGTTTTAACAACTCATTCAGACCGAACTCGCTTGAGTTGGTCTGGTGGTGTTGGTTTTAGCCCACGGAGTGTGCTCCTTCTTAGGTCTCTTGTTTTAACATGTGGATATGGTTTACCAAAGTGCTTGTCCAGTTGAGCTAGGACTAGACCGAACCAATTAATCAATGGAAACTTTTCTCTTAATAAATAGTTTTAACAACTCATTCAGATCGAACCCGCTTAAGTTGGTCTAATGATGTTGGTTTTAAACCATAGAATATGCTCCTTCTAAGATATCATATTTTAACATGCTTATATGGTTTACCAAAGGAAAATTACAATGGCACATGATTAATTTCAATTTTGATCAACCTTCCCTTCTCAGAAGCCAATGATAAACACATAATTCCCCTAAAACAACAAAATTACACACAATTATTATTCCCACGCAAACCCATTACTTGTCGTGCTATCGTGAATGTATGTCAATTATGTAGCTTGTTTTTTTAGGGGGGTGTGACTAGCTTGTTAAAAATTTTAATTAGAAATAACATTACCCACATTTTTTAAATTGATAATGAAATATTCCGACTAATTGCAAGCATATGGAAACTAATTTGCATAAATGATGTTGCTTTAGTTTCTAAAAGACTCCTAAAACTAGTGAGTTAGATTTATTGCAAGACAACATGCAGCTAGAGTTTTTAATTTTTGTTTCTTCTTTTAAAATAATTTTCATTGATTTTTTTTTTTTTTTTGAAGGAGTTTTCATTGATATTCATACGGTTGTGTTTACTTCTTCTAAAATACTCTTATCGTGATTTATTTACTTTAATTAGTCCAATGGTTTCTTATATAAATGTGTGGGCTTGGGAGCTAACAAGCATACTCATCAAAAGAATGCTAAAGATGAAAAGAAATCCAATTTTATTGATACTAACATTTTATTCTCTCATCCTTTTTCTTGGAGAGTTAAAATCATCTTTAGCTACTCAACAAGAGAATGACAATCAAGTTTATATTGTGTATATGGGAGGTGCAGATTCAACTAATGGTTCTCTTCGTAAAGATCATGCTCATGTTTTAAACATGGTGTTAAGAAGGTAATTAATTAATTAACACTAATTACACAAACACAAACACATATATATTAAATTAGCTGGTATTGTGAAATGTGATTAATTAATTATTGATGATGTGAATGTTTTAGGAATGAAAAAGCTCTAGTACACAACTACAAATACGGATTCTCAGGCTTTGCAGCTCGTTTATCAAAAAATGAAGCAAATTCAATTGCTCAACAGTCCGGAGTTGTGTCTGTGTTTCCGGATCCCATCCTAAAGCTCCACACAACACGTTCATGGGATTTTCTCAAGTCGCAAACTTATGTCGAAATTGACAGCACGCTCTCTAGTTCCACTCCGTCATCATCAGACATCATAATCGGCATGTTAGACTCAGGTTCGTTATTTTTAAATTTTTGATATAAAAGGAGTATGTATGTAATGTACATAACATATGAACAATGAATTTTATCCAGGGATATGGCCAGAAGCACCAAGTTTTTCAGACAAGGGAATGGGTCCTATTCCAACCGGTTGGAATGGCACCTGCATGACATCAAAAGATTTCAACTCATCCAACTGTAACAAGTAAGTAGAAAAATGCCATTTTAGCAAATAAATGATATAACAACCAAGTAATTGATCACTATAAACCGAAACCTTCTTTCATAGTACGAGGTGATTAAGAAAAAAAGTTCCAATAAATCTGCAAAGTCAGTTCAAACCAATTTATTGATTTGATTTACTTTTTATATTAAGTTCTAAATTGATCTAAACCAAACATGATGTGAATTAGTTTAAGTATCGATTTCACGTTGTTGAAAATCAATCATTAAGGACATGGTTGAAGATTCTATATTAGTAGCATTAGGTTTTTTCTAGATTACCTTTCAAGAATGGTGGGTAATTTATATGTTTTTTTAGTAATTAGACATTAATAGCATAAAAAAATATACAATGTTAGGAAACAATTACTGTAAATTTCTTTCCAAAATATTGCAAAATACAAACCAAAAACAACCCGACAGTTTTAGTTGTTTAGAATTTTTACTCCAAAATCAAATGAATCTTATCTATGTTTTTGTTGGGTCTATAAGAGTAACAACCGTCGCAATTTTTTTCTTTGCTTTTCTTCTATTCACTTTTAATTAGGAAGATAATAGGAGCAAGGTATTACCCTAACCTTGATGGAGGTGATGATAACGATGTGGTGGGCACACCAAGGGATATGCATGGGCATGGAACCCACACGGCATCGACCGCGGCAGGGAACGTCGTGAGTGGTGCATCATACTTTGGTCTTGCAGCAGGAATGGCAAAAGGTGGATCCCCTGGATCAAGGTTGTCAATTTACAAAGTGTGCAACTTTGGATGCTCTGGCTCTGCCATCCTTGCGGCTTTCGACGATGCAATTTCTGACGGAGTTGATATACTTTCAGTCTCCCTTGGCGGGTCTCCAGACCCCCAACCTGACTTGAAAACGGACGTAATAGCAATTGGAGCTTTCCATGCTGTAGAGCGCGGCATCGTGGTGGTTTGCTCTGCTGGGAATTCTGGACCGGAGAAAAGTACGGTAGTTAATGATGCTCCTTGGATACTAACGGTTGCTGCCACCACCATTGATCGTAACTTTCAGTCCAATGTTGTCTTGGGTAATAACAAAGTTGTCAAGGTACACTTTATAGCGCTCACTATGCAATGTTTCCTTTTTTTACCTCTTTGTCTTGGGTAATAACATTTTTGGGAGTTTTATTTTTCAAAACAAAGAAATAAATATGTATTTGTAGTTAATTTGATTTACATTTTGTTTATTTTGTAAAAAAAAAAACACTTTTTATATGATATATTTGATTCATATATATTTAATTTATAGTTTTTCCAATTTGAATTTCGAGTTTTTTTTTTACCTCAAAAAAAACAGAGGGGTAAAATAAGGTGGGTTTTCGCCATATTTTTGGAGAAAGCGTCTTATCAATTGTTTTATGCATGGAGAAAGCATGATATCATTGTCCTCGAGAGTTTAGCTTAGTTGGTAGGGACAATACATTAAATATGCAAGGTCTGGGGTTCGAACCCAGCCACCACAAAGGGTTCGAACCCGACCACCACAAAAAAAAAAGCATGATATCATTAATCTTGTAGGTCAAAAAAATTATTGTTTCATTCCATTTTTTTTTTGCACAGTTTCCAATTTCTACGACTCTTTACTAATTCACCTTATAATGTTTTATAGAAATAGATGTATTAAATACTATGTGTGGATGGATGGTTATTAAAATGCATTCACCTTATAATGTTTTATAGAAATAGATGTATTAAATACTATGTGTGGATGGATGGTTATTAAAATGCATGTTATTCTTTTAATAAAAAAAAATGTTATTTGAACATCAAAAAGTCAACATCAACATCATAAAAGATTTACTATATAACTTTTAATCTGAATAGAGAAAAACAAAGTAACTAAAAAAAATTAACTCCGTGTTAGACAATCATTTTTTATTGTTTAAATAACATTGTTTTCTTTAGTCTCAACTAGAGTTCAAATGATTTAAGAATTCTTGAGATTCCATCTACGGAGCCTCAAAATCTCCTCTTTAATGACTTATTTGGAGCTTGCTTGCATAAGAGTGTTGGTGTAGTTTTGTAGTTTTTTCTTTTCTTTTGGGCTTTATGTTGTACATGAATTATGCTCTCTATGTTGTGTCTCATGTTCGGTAATTGTTTTACTTTAGGGTCAAGCTATAAACTTCTCTCCTCTTTCAAAATCACCTAATTATCCATTGATAACTGGAGAGTCTGCCAAAAAAAAGACCGCTGACCTAGCTGAAGCAAGGTATGAAAACGAATAAATATTAAACTTGTTTATTGTGCATAATCATAATCCCACAATTACAAAGTTTTATAGTTAAACAAAAAAAAAATTTGTCAAATGTAGGCAATGTTCTCCAAGTTCATTAGACAAGAAAAAAGTCAAAGGAAAGATTGTCATATGTGATGCTATAAATGACATTTATCCAACTGTTAGCAAGATTGAGACAGTGCAAAAGGCAGGTGGATTAGGGCTTGTTCATATTAGTGATCAAGATGGAGCTGTTGTAAATAATTATGCAAATTTTCCAGCAACTGTGGTAAGACCAAAAGATGATTCTACACTCATCCAATATGTCAACTCAACAAGGTAAGAATTTTAAAGTTTGTATTTTATTATATTAGGTAAAAATTATTATAATATACTAGCGAAAACACGGACACTCATGTATCCGTCTTTCCGTTCTTTATATTGCACTAACGTTTGAAAATTATGAACGATGTTTTTTTTTTTATAAAATTTTGATTTTGATTGAAAGTATAAATATATATGTTTTGTTGCTTTCAAATTATAACAAACTAAACTAACCATTTTTATCTTATTTCAATGACACCAATAATATAATAAAAAATATAATCTAAATTCTGATTTTTTTTTAATGACAATGTCAACCATCATTATTATAGAAAAAGTTATTTAAAGGTATAATTGAGATAATGAAAAAAGCAGTGCAAAATCTTCTATTTTCTATATATATATATAGTATAGATATCAAGATTAATGGATATGCATAGTTGGATTTACGCTAATTTTACACTAACATCCAATCGCATTTCTTCAATTTATCACATCAAAAATTTTAAATAAAATTAGATATGTAATTATTTGTTATGTCTAATTTTATTATATCTTTTTTTTTTTGGTCAATTTTTTATTATATCTTTATTATAAATCATCTCTAATTACAAAAAAACATAGTATAAGAATTTGATTTTCAATCTTGTTTGAGATTGAAATCAACGATGGAAACTAGTCACTAGTTAATTTTGTTGTATTTTTGCATGTAACTAATCTGAAGCAATCCAATGGGAACAATTCTACCAACGGTTACAGTAATCAAATATAAACCTGCACCTATGGTGGCAATCTTTTCAAGTAGAGGGCCTTCATCGCTTTCAAAGAATATTCTCAAGGTAAATATATAACAATATAGATAGGATTATAAATAATTATCATCAATGGACATCACTACATAAGACCAAAAATTCTCCCTTTGTAGCCTGATATTGCAGCACCAGGTGTTAACATTGTTGCAGCAGGGACTTCCTCACCATATAGCATGAAAACTGGGACTTCCATGTCATGCCCACATGTTTCAGGCCTTGCAGGCAGCATCAAATCTAGGAATCCTACTTGGAGTGCCTCTGCAATCAGATCGGCCATCATGACCTCCGGTAAGGATTTTCATTTTTCATTATATTAATCATTCATAAACTTAGTCTCGAGGATCGTTTAATTTTAGGGTCATGTTAACTTGTTCCCTAAGGGCACAAGCTAATGAGTTTAAAATGGAAGTAAAAATAAGTTTTATATTGAAAATATATTTATCAACTAATAAATTCCTTTTTTTTCCTTCTAAATGCAGCAACTCAAATTAACAATATGAAGGGTCCCATTACAACAGATTTAGGGTTAATTGCCACACCTTATGACTATGGAGCAGGGGAAATAACAACAACTGAACCACTTCAACCAGGACTTGTTTATGAAACCAGCACCATTGACTACTTGAACTACTTGTGTTACATAGGATATAACACAACCACTATTAAGGTTATTTCAAAAACTGTCCCTGATAGTTTCCAATGCCCTAAGGATTCGACTCGTGATCATATTTCCAATATCAATTACCCTTCCATCGCAATCTCTAACTTCGGTAGGAAAGGAACGGTGAATGTGAGTAGAGTTGTTACAAATGTCGGGGAAGAGGAGGAAATAGTCTACTCAGCCGTCGTCAATGCTCCGAGTGGGGTGAAAGTCCAGTTGATTCCGGAGACACTCCAATTTACAAAAAGCAGCAAAAAACAAAGCTATCAAGTTATTTTCTCCTCTAATTTAACCTCACTCAAGGAGGATCTATTTGGATTCATTACTTGGAGAAGTGGTAAGTATAGTGTTCGAAGTCCTTTTGTACTAACTGTGTAGCTAAATGAAAAGAATCAATAAATAAATACAAGCTGCATGGGTTCTTGTAGATGCCTTTTAAAGTTTATTATAATTTTCATTTCTCAAAATTTACTTTCTACCTACACTACATAATGAGTTAAGGTCACATGATTTTCATATCTAGTTAGAATATGCCTACGTTTGTTTCCCAGCAAAAATGTATGTATGTGCAAGCGTAAACAAAATGAAGAAATACTTGCATCTCACATAACATGGCTTTGGGACGCAAACCCAGCCATATGAACGCCTATCCAATCAAAGGTTAAGTCGTAATCAAACTCGTTCCTAGCATTTTATGGGCCTTAGGCCAAGTTTGAGAAAATGGTCCCCTTATATATAATAAATCATACTTTTTTTTATAAACAGTTAATGAGATATGCATTAATCATGGCAGTCACTGTAATACAGTAGAAACTCTTTAATTTAATACTCGGTAAATTAATAAACTCTCTAAAATAATAAATTTGTCTGGTCCCGACTTGGGTCAATGTAAAAAATTGAAAAACTCGATAAAATAATAAGATAATAATTTTTCGGGAGATCCCTTTATAATTTTCAGTCCCCAGAAAATCATAAATTAATAATTCATATAAACTGAAGAAAAAAAATATATTAAGAATACATTGAACACATTTGTTCCTCTTGTTTACATTTACTATACTTCAAAAGTCATTATTGATTTCCAATGCATATGAACACAGTAGTTACTAATTTACGTTGAGTCTCAAGGTTCGCTGCAACGTAATTCTAAGAGGCATAGACTAATTTGCCTTTTTGTTTGGTATGTACAATATAATTACGTAAAAACTCTTTAAATTAATAATTATTAATTTATCGATAAATTAATAACTCTCTAAATTAATAAATTTCTCCGGTCCTGACATTATTAATTTATAGAGTTTTAACTGTACGATGTTTTGAAATCGCAACTATGCTAGCATTGCAAAGCATCGTGTGTCAAATGTATCTTGTCCTTATTAATAAAAAAGAGTAACAAAACAAAAAATAATAATTGGATGGACCGAACCAAACCCAAGAAAACTAAGTAAAATGATAGTAGACATAGCAAACTTTATGTATGTTTCCTTATCTGATTTGATAGTTCAATTCATTTACTACCTCTTAAATTTCTCAATGAGATTCATTATCATTCGTCACCATAAATCCATAAAAGTATAAAATACACTTATCATTTGTTAATATAATATGATATGTTACTTATCAAAAATCACATAAGATCAAATTTGACGTCTAAAACATGAAACTTTCATGAAGAAAGTCATATTATATTAAGAAATCTAAATATGAATTCAGGTTAACTTCAATCAGAAACACCAAAAAGCATCATCAAAATAAAAAACAAATTTTGTCTCTGGGAATGACTAGATATTTTATGTTTTACATGTTACTTATGTGATTTACATTTTACTTCTAAGTTTGTGTTTTGGAAAATGAAATGTTGGGGGTGAAAATGAAAGCGTTGGGTTGGGGGTGTGAAAATGAAATACTGTTGGGCTGTAAAAAGAAGGTGAAACGGTTGATGGGCTGAAGTCTTGTAACTGTTTGGACCCTCTTTGTGCTTACTGCTATATATACCCCATTTTGACCAAGTATTTCTATATACGCCCCCCTTAATTTATTTTTTGGCCCTAGGCCGCCGCACCTCCCGGCGTATGTCTAGGGCCGGCCCTGGTCATAATTTTAAACAGCTTTTGGTATGAAAATGACAAGCGAAAAAAAATCTCAAAATCCATAATACTCATGCATAATGCATTTAATAATGAGAACTCAACATACTTTGAGTCAATGAAAAACAAAATACAACAACAATCAATTGTATCTTATCCCTTTAAATGGGATCGACTATATGCACCAAACAACATCAAATATTGAGTTAAATACCATATTTCTAGCCAGCTCGTTGGATAGAAAAATAAAATCACCAAAGGAAAACTAGATTATAAAATGAAACCAAATAGGTATTGAATTAAGTCATTCTAATGATAAGGGGGTGTTTGTTTCACCTCTATAAATTAGATTCCCAGGAATTTAAGATGGGAATCATTTATTCCCATGTTTGGTATACATGCACACAAAAATGTTCCAAGGAATAAAACATGCCCAGTAATTTTCTTTCAACTATGTTACTCTCTTTTTATTCCCGGTGTAAATGGATGGGAATGATGCATTCCTGACGGTTGACACAAGTTATTTTTTAAAAGTTCATTTTTACCCTTTAAATAACGGCAATGCAGACCCACTACATGCACGTCTCTGCACACAATTTATGTGCCACATTTTCCATTTATGCGGTTGAACACTTTTTCTTCTTCATAAGCTTAATCAATTTTTATCACTTGCTTTTATTGATTGAATTTAACCGAAGGTGTTAGAACAATAAAACACTCATGTTATTTTGATAGCATTGATAAAAGTGGACATGGATAAATTAATGTATGATTAACTAAAATTGTCTAACAAATTAGTTTATATTGTTGCTACAATGACCAACAAAAATTTAGAAAAATGAGCACATGTCTAGTCTAGTCTATTTTACACAGTAAGGGTATTTTAATAATTACATCATTTTCTTAAAAATGAATTCCTGGGGTTCCAAATCAACAACCAAACACTTTTTTCAAACTTTCCTAGGAATGAAGTTTCCAATGTTATAATCCTGTGAAAGTTAATCCTGGGAATATATTTTGATTCCATGAAACAAACGCCCCCTAAGTAATTATTAGTTATGTATACCTTGTAACCTATGCATCTCAGCTGATTATGAATATTCTTACCTTCGCCACTTCATTTTGATATTAAGTATTCTTGATTTTTCCTCTCTAGACTGGTCAAAATTGTTTCCAAGGTGAGTTAGTCTACCTTCTTCTTGCTCCCAACATGATGCTAATAGAGCAACTCCATCCTCATATAGTCCTATTAGGAAACTACAAATTATGCAGAGTCATTATTGTCGTATAACTCGAGACATTCTCCATTGAAGTGACTAGTCTTGTGCCACTTGAAGCAGTTGTACTTCGACTTATCACCACCCTTTGAGTTTTACCAATTTCCTCTACTCCCTCCTCTTCCTCTTGAGACATTCAAGCATTAATCACTATCATCAAAGTGCCACTCCTTTAACTTGTTAACTCATTTGTTCTTAACATCGCTTGAACTTTGTTAAATATCACAGTGCATTCTTCACTATATAGCCAAGTATCATTGATGTGCTCCATGGAAAATAATTATGCATCGCACTACCAATTAGAATTCAACTATTCATTAGCAGTGAATGGTTGAAGTACAAGCAAGGAAAAATAAGACATAGCGAGAGTATGAGAGAGAACGTTGTCACAAAAGCTAATTGTTGGTCAAAAAATTAGCCAAACCTTCTAATATACTTCTAAAAAATTTGTAAACTAATTATTGGTCAAAAAATTAGTTAAAAAAACTCCTAAAAGCTCCTAAAATTAGTTTACAAATTATTGGTCAAAAAATTTGTAAATAATTTTTTCTACTTGATGCGTTGTCACCAGTTCTTGATTTAACTACCGATATCGGAGCGCATTTGAAGAGACTCGCATCAAGTAGAAAAAAACTCCTAAAAAATTATTGATAGTTTACTATACTTAATTAGATAATATTGGTACTATAAATCGACACGTACAAAAGCTCTATACCCCATGTGTATCGAATTCTTCACATGTTGCGTAACGTAAATTCGTACCGGGTACCAACACAACTTGTCAATTGGTTTAGAGTCTACACCACAAATTGGTGTTCAATTCTTTAATTTAAAGAAAATGCTAACAAATGTCCTTAAGACATTTGATAAGAAGTTTAAAATGAATATTTTATCCTGAGAATTATATCTTAAAATACATTAAAATATTAAAAAAAATAACTTTTCCAACGTAGAATTTATCAATTATTTTCTCTTAACAAGTGCGTCCTAAGGACACTTATTAGCAAAATCTTTAATTTAAAAGCTACTGATATAAGAACATCTCCAATGGAGAGTCTTTTACTTAATAAGGATCTCAACATGTTAAGGACTTCCTTGGAGGAAGAAAAATGGGTATCTCAAATTAGTCTTTGACTCTATTAATATTTCAAAACAGTCACTGTCTTTGTCAAAAGATTCTTAATTAGATTCTTGTTTCGGCAAAAGTTATGGTGCATAAGCCATAACTTATGCACCATGCATAAGTTAATCACAACCATCGGATAATTGGACACTTGTAATGATCCTATGGTTCTCACCTCAGACCCCACAATCAGTCCCCACAATCATCTCCTACCTCATACGACTCAACCTTGCTCGCGCACCACCGTAACTCCGACGTCGTTTTCCGGTTGATTCACGACGGGATTGCGCCGACTCCAAGGAAGCAGCTCGCCACCAAGGTAACCACCGTTCACCGCCGTAACTGATTTTGTCATGCTCGACTAAACCACCATTTGTGGCCTCCACCTCCGAAATCCCCAGACCAACGCTTTTAGCTTACGACTGTGGAAATCCAAGTGATGTGGGATCTCACAGAGCCTCCACCACCTCCAGAGCCTCCCGACGCCGGTCGCATAGCAGTGGTAAGTAACTCTCCAGTACATAGCAAAACAGGGGTTATGTTTTTGCTTCGAATTGCTAGAGGATTTTGGTTATGTTCTTGGAATCTGAAAGTTTTTTGTCACTGTTGGAGATTTGTTGAGTTTGGTGAAGTTCCCATGTTAATGTTTTATCCTAGTCCTATTGCTCTTATAGCTTTGATATATTTTTCAAAAGAAATTGCACAACAGCTGTTCGATGAAATGCTCCACACAATTATATGCTGTTTAACACCTTACTCCGTGAGTTTATAATAACTGGTATCTTGGAGGATAAAAACTTGCTTTCTTATGAGTTTGTTTCCATATATTTTGTTGTTGTGGGGATGCAATTTATATTTGAGGTTTATGATCATTTGATGAGATCAATGTCACTTGCACCAGTTTTGGCAAAACTTTTTGGTAGAACAATTGTTAAAATTATATTCTTTAATGTTCAACCAGTTGTTGTTGTGGTTACTGTTAGTGCTTGTGTTATTCACAAAAATGATTTTGTTGATGTGATTTGGTTTGGTATCTTGAGGAATGCTCATGCCATTTTTCAACCAGTGGAAGGATACCAATACACTAGTTCCTTGGGTACTGCTGACAATCTGCACACTCTACTAGTTTCATTTCAAAGTGGTACCATAAAGATGACTTATGGATATAAGGACATGTTAGGTAAAATGAGCAATATCATTTTGAGAAGTGCTAGCTGTTTGGTTCAAGGAAATGTGACACTCAATACAAACATTGGTGGAGTTTCGCTAGTGAATAATGAGTCAGCTGTTGTTGGTGCTTTGGTTGGAAATATAGAAGATCTCCACAATTATTATCTACATGAAATTTCTGCTGCCATTGCTCAATGTGAAATTCTTCATCAAGGTGCAGCTCATATTTTGAAACAATTTGATTCTACATATCACCATGTGGTGATCCTTGTAAATGCTAGTAGCTCTACTTACACTATTCCATGGTTCAGCAACATGAAAATGAGTGAAAATGATACAGCTATGGGCTGTTAAAGAGAGTCAGTTTCAATTGCATTATTGCAATGGAATTCACCATGCCCCTTTCACATTTACTTAACAAATATTAGGTGCATTTTGTTTTCTATGGTTAGTATGCTTACTGGCAAAGAGGAAAATGTGTTGTGTTATGAGCCGGACTTGGGAACGATCACTCACAAGGGAATTGGTCTTAAATTCACCACATCCTTTGGTGGTGTAATGATTGTATCTCTTGTTGATTTTACAAGGACATGGTGCACTGCTACATCATTGATTCCGGCTTATAATCAGCCATGTTTGTCTACAAATTTTGCTGCAATAAGGTTCTTACTATACACAAACTCTTCAAGCATCATTGTTACAACGAATGTCATGACTGTAATGTTTGGCTTTTCGTTAGGATCAATGGGTGCTGAAACAATGTTTACATTTTCCTGAAACAATGGTCCTTACAATTCAAGCAATGGGATCCAGGAGATTGTATTCTTATTCCATTGGGAGTATCCACTTAAAGGTCACTTGGGAAGATAGTATTGTCACTTGACATGAAGTTGTTACTATTATTCTACACCATTGTCTTAGCTCCAACCTTGAGGACAAGGTTGATTTTAATGGGGGGAGAAAATACACTTAACCTTGAGGACATGCTTAACCAATCTGTGTGCAATTCATGCTAAGAGAGTGACAATTATGCCAAAGGACATTCAGCTTGCTCGTCGCATTTGCGGTGAACGTGCTTAGGGTGGTGAAGGTGCTTTTAGGGTTATGGCGGATTAGTATTTTGGAAGGATTTAGGGTTTTATGAATTGAATTTTCTTTTATGCGTTGTATAGTTCTGAACCTATAATGTTCAATTTTTAACAACAGACATATTTTGGATTATGATTAGTTTGTACTATTATAAGTTTGTACTAGATTTTATTGGGAATATTTTGATATGATGTAATGAAAATTATACATTTCACATTCTTTATAACATTCTTTATTTTGATATTGATGCTTATAGGTTGTTACAAAACCATTAGACAATTAGTTTGGTTTCACAAAGAACACTATGAAAACCATTAAACCATATGTATGGTTTCAACAATAGTTTTTATTTAAAACCATTTATCAATAATGATTTTCACTATTCTTTTAGGAGCACTTGTTGTTGACCACTTGTTATTGGAAATTATAACATTCACTTTCTTTGTTGTTACGTATTCATGATTATAGGTTGTTACAAAACCATTAGACAGTTAGTTTGGTTTCGCATAGAACACTATCAAAACCATTGAACCATACTTATGGTTTCAGTAATAGTTTTTATTTAAAATCATTTATCAATAATAATTTTCACTATTCTTTTATTTTATTTACCATTTGACAATTATTTAATAGGTTATAAGTGTGTACTATTAAGTGGTTACTTAATAATGATTTTAATGTTTATCGCATTTTTTTTATTACAAAACCATTAGACAATTATTTTGGTTTCACATTGAAAACTATCAAAATGTGTACTATTAAGTGGTTACTTTGAAAACTAATTTTAATAAAATTGAACATTCTTGGGCAAAAAATTAATAAAATGAACGGTATACTATGATAGATACTATAAAAAGACACAACCAACTGATTATGTCACTTTTCGTAGAAACTCGAGAGGTTTAACACGAAAAACAAACATAAAATAAAGCAAAAGTATGTTTTCTTTTTCTAGAAGATAAATTGTTTAAAACAAATTAATAATTTCATTTAAAACCATTAGGCAATTATTTTGGTTTCACATAGAACACTATCAAAACCATTTAACCGTACTTATGGTTTCAGTATTCCATACCCCTAATTTTAGTAAAATTAAATTAAATTGAACATTATTGGGCCAAAAATTAAATAAGATGAACAGTATAATATGATAGAAACTATAAAAAGACACACCTAACTATCAAAACCATTAAACCATACTTATGGTTTCAGTATTCCATACCCCTAAGTTTGTTTCACCATAAACTTAATACAAATCCAGAAATTCATAAACTTGATACAAACATTAACAAGAAACTTAACACTAATCTAGAAATTCAGAAATTCAATAAAAAAAAAAACATTAAGTTTTTTTTATTGAATTTCTGGATTTTAGTTGGAAATTGTTTCCGGTGGTAGAAGTTTGTTACCGGTGGTGGAAGTTGGAAATGGATGAAAATGATGAAAATGATCGTGATGTTTTGTTTTGTTTTGTTTGCTTTCTTCACCAATTTTTCTTTGGGGTGTAAGAAGTAATTATGTTGGGCTAGGTGCATAATGGGCTGGACTTATGCACGGTGCATAAGGATTTCCGTATGCACCATAACCACACCCTCTTGTTTCTATGTTTTTGTGGCATAACGAGAGACTTAATCGTGAACTATTTTGCAATATTGTTAAAATCGTGAACTATTTTGCAATATTGTTAAAATTTCTGAATTAGATCCATTTTTCTTTGTTTTTGTGACATGACGAAGGGCTTAATTGAAAAACCTTTAACAACGACAATAACTATTTTGGATTTTTTTTAAGCTAAATTAGCCCACTCAAATTGACACCGGAGAGAATCGAACTTGAGACCTCGAGAAGAAGCACACTCCTATATCTCAAGTCAATAGCACTAGGCCAACCCAAGTGGACTACTATTTTGGATTATTAATATAGTTATAAATTAATTTGAGAGTGATTTATAAAAACTGGATCAATATCAATTGTTTTCTTTTATAATCCTTAACAAGTGCGCCCTAAGGACATTTATTAGCAAAATCTTTAATTTAAAATCTATGGAAATAAAAACATCTCCCTCAAATGGAGAGTCTTTTACTTACAAGGATCTCAACATCTTAAGGATTTTCTTGGAGGAAGAAAAAATGGATATCTCAAATTAATCTTTGACTCTATTAATATTCAAACTAGTCATTGTCTTTGCGAAAAGTTTCTATATTAGATCATTGTTTCTATCTTTTTGTGACATGATGAGAAACTTTTGACAAAAACATGAGCTATTTTGCAATATTGTTAAAATCTCTAAATTAGATTCATTTCTCTTTGTTTTTGTCACAAGACACTAGACTTAATTGAGAAACTTTTTACAACGACAATGATTATTTTGAAACATTATTAGAGTTCTAGACTAATTTAAAAATGACTTATAAAGACAGAGACTAATTCGATAGTTTATCCGATTTATTATCAGGGTTCTAATAATTGTGATGAATGACATCTCATTCACCCCTTGGATTTCTGGAACCGATTGACAACACATGTTTATGGTCATGTCGATGATGACTGACTGGCAGAAAACAACACAACTATGGTCTTTCAGATCTCACAACAATCAATTGCCGTTAAAAGCGTATCATGTCATTCGAGTGACCAATACACATCACTGCTACAAACACAAACTCTTAAGTGGTAATAATAATACAAATAAGTACGCTTCTCTCTTTTGTCTTTTCTATAGACTCCTAGTACTTTCCCTACAATACCTACTTCACATTCAACTACAACAGTTCCTATACTTTCTAGCCCCATTTTTATGTTGCTCATAAATTTGTATTATAGGTTCTGTTTTATGCACAAAGATTTTCTCAACAGTTGAAAATCAGCTTGTGCATCATGTGTGAGCAGGTAACACCACTCCACCAAATTCTTCAATCATCACCAACTTCTCTTTCTCTCAACAAAAATTAAAAAAAAAAAAAAAAAAAAAAAATTACTAAGCCCTGACAATTAATTAAATAATTTTTGTTTTCTTCTTTAATTTGTTGTAAAATCCTAAATGTATTAAAATTGCAAAACATGCTCAAATATATAATTTACTAGTAATTTATGGAAAAAGAGGGTAAAGAAAAAGATAAAGATGCATAATAGAAGTAACTTGTAATAGTGTATACTTCATAGTTGAATCTAGACTTAGTAGTAATATACACAAAATTTACACAAAATAATATAGATAAAATTGCAATATTAAAATTCAAAGTAATATACACAAAATATAGATAGTGACAAGATCATGAATGTGATATCTCAAGATTGTGATTCAATAACATTTACATTGGAAGATGGAAAAACTTTGCTGAAAACTGTCTTCAAAGAGCAACCAAACAAAGAAGAAGAAGTTTCTGAAACAGAATCACTCACTCTTTCATTATCATTCCCTTGTTCACCTTCTCTAATATCAGAACTTGAACTTTCATCAACCACAATCTCAACAAAACTAGAATCATCATCATTATTCTCAACAACACTTGAAGAATCATTCTCAAACACAACAATTGAAGCTCTACAAATAGGACAATTAGAATGTGAACTCAACCACATATCAATACACTCAAGATGAAAACCATGACCACATTTTGGTAAACACCTTCCCATTTCACCATCTTCAAAACCACTCAAACAAATCACACATTCAAGTTCATCTTTACAATCATTCTTCTCAGCATAAATGAACATAGGAATTGAAGCAATGATGGCAGAATCAAGCCCTTTGGTGTGTGAGCTAGAGAGTGGTGAGTCTTCAATGTTGAAGGTGTGGAAATGATGAAACCTTGCTGGTCCAAGGACATCAGAGACAGTCACAGTTGTTCTCCGACGACGTCGTCGGCGTCGAGCTTGTGCTTGAGCATGTGCTTGAGCTAAGAACCATTTAGCATAAAGATGAAGAAGAAGAACAAAGAGAATGACTAGTAGTAAAGAAATGATAGCAGCAAGCATGATGTTACTATTATCTGAGAAAATGTTTTGGAATATTTCTTTGAGTGAGTTCATTGGTTGAATAGGTGAGTTATTTTGCATTGTGAAGATTTTTGAAGAAAGATTTGGACTTGATGAAAGGGTTTTTGATAGGTGGTTTGTGTGGTTGTTATTTTTGTATTATGTGGAAAGTGTTGACGTGAAAGTGAAGTTAGTTTGACGATGGAATAAAATATATGAGACTTCAATTAATGAGGTTGAAAACAATCAATCTTTGCACTAGTTGTGACTATTTGAAGTAAAAAATTCTTCTAATGATAATTTCATAAAAAGATTGGCAGTTCTCTCTTTATAGTGTTCAAGTAATTCTAATAAAAGGTAGTTTTGGGTGATCAAAACTATTTGACATAATATTGGAGTGCATTCACATTTTTTTTTTTATGACCAAAGTGCATTCACATATTAAAAAAAAATGTAGTCATAATTATTTGCATAACATTTGAGCATATTCACATATTTGAAAGAGAAAAAAAAAGGAAAAATTACTATCCACTCACCGACCCAAGTTTGTAAGAGTTTAAAACTTTCAACCCATCTTCGATGGAAGGGTCTTAAACTTTTATGACAAGGTGTCTCGTAGATATCTTTATTGTGGAGAAACTTTTTCGGGAATTTATAAGACTCAATGTCTCAATTAAGATCATCAATCTTAAGAGAGACCTACATACACTTTTTAAATATTAAGATGTAATGATATAAAGTTATTGATAGTTGACTAGTGAGTTTTATTTAAGAAATTTGTGTGAGATGATGGGTTGAAGAGATTGAGTGCTTGTTAGGTATCATTATAAAAAAAAAATTATAAATAAACAATGTGTACACGTGTAGAGCTGTCAAAACGGGCCGGGCCTATCGGGCCGGCCCGCAAAAGCCCGAAAAAATGTAGGGCTTGGACACAAAAATTTAGGCCCGTTTAAAACCGGGCCTTTTTAGCCCGAGCCCGTTGAGGCCCGAGCCCGTCGCGGGCTAGCCCGACCGAGCCGCGGGTAGCCCGTTGAATTTATAATTATTTTTTGACATTATAATTTTCTATAGCCTACCATGAAGATGTAATCATGATTCAATTGAGTACATTTAAGGTATAATGACATTAAATTGCTCGAGTACATTGCCTCAGATCTAGCTGATCAGAGACCGTATGTCAATCTTTTTCTTAATCAAAACAAAACATAGGACTTGTTAACTGAAACTAATTTAATGATTTCATATACTCTTGTTAGACTTGGCATGATTTAGACTTGGCATGTTCTTAACAGAAACTAATTTGGAACAAAATTGGCATGAAACAACTAGCATACGAGCATACCATATGTCAATCACCATTACCAAATGATTTCATTTTATAATGATACAGAAATATAGCAAATGATATATGTTCAACAGCGCCCTCTTCCATATTTCCTTTATCTATTTCCATGTGTTTTTGTGCGTTTAGCTTCAAGTAATCGGGCTGGCCCGAAAGCCCGTAGCCCGCAAAGGGCCGGGCTTGGACAAATATTTATGAGCCCGTTTATCTTCCGGGCCTTTTTGGCCCGGCCCGAAAAAGCCCGAGCCCGTCATGGGCCGCCCGTCGCGGGCCGGGTAGCCCGTTTTGACAGATCTACATGTGACCCATTTAAGTATCTAAAAATAGGTGTCTCCATTGTAGATGCTCTTAGATTAAGATCCTGACTCTGCCACTGGCATTGAGTTTTAATGACAAGTTTTAATTTTTGAAATTGACTACTCGATCACCGACCCAAGGTTGCCACCACTCTTTTTAGATTCATAGATATTGAATAAACTCTTAAGCCATCTTAAAATTTAAGTTGGTCTAACACAATCGTACAAAAATCGACTTGCAAGACCAATAATGTCACTTATACACTTTTTAGGCTCTACTTTGAGTATTTCAAAAATATGAAATAAAATATTTGAATTGGATTTGTTGCCTCTTGCATACGATACATTTGCGTGTAATGGTTAGCAATTTGTGTTTTCTGATGCATATGTAATTTATTAGTAGAAAGAGTGGGGTTAAAGTCAAAGGAAAACCCTGTGTCCAAGGAGGTAAATGGGGAATAATGCATGGAAATGGGGAGAGTGAAGAGAAAAAGGAGCAGAAATAAAGGACTCGTGAAGGCGACGGCAGCAGAATAAGAGAGTAGTTGAGTTTTTTGTTTATTAGATTAGTTTCATGTGGAATAGTGGGCTGTTTTATTATAATTTTAAGGGTCTTGTAAAATAGTGTTCTCAGTCCCCTTGAGCATAGTTTCGTGGGCAGGAATATGCATTGTTATACGTAGGGTTCGGAGTTCGAACCTTAAACATTCCACTTATTTATCTTGAAGAAAAAGGTGAATTCTAGTCACTAGACTACTTGATAAAAAAAAAATAGTCTTCTCAAAACACTAGTTAAAGAACAAAAACAATATTACATCGAAAGTATCATTTTTTACACTTTTAAAATTTTAACTACACAAGCTTTAAATATTCATATTATATTTGGTTTTCTTCCCTAAAACACTAGTTAGAATTTTCCTAATTTTGATAGTAATATTTTGTAGAGTATATAGCTTCTATCTTCTAGTTTGTATCGGTTAATTAATTTATCATATCATGTATTTTTTTTTTTTAGCAAATCATGTATTGTTAATATATGACTTGTATTTTCACCCAAAAGAATGAATTTTTTGCGTTGGGGCCATGTTAATCTTCTTTGTATTGTTCTAATTTTATCTGATGTCCTCGAATGGACCCAAAAGAAAATGAATTGTTAAGTCATGTAATTATTGCTGAATTTTGAATCATTTGTATATAAACTTTATACAAACGGATGTTAAATGTATACTTGTCTCTTTTTTTATTAGGTAATCTAATAGTAGTAATTAGATTTACACACTTTAAATGTTGGAAAGTGAGGAATTCAACATTCAAACTTCGATCCATATAAATATTTTTTTTGGTAGCTACCAACTGAGTTATATATCAAACATGTGGGTATGTCTCTATACATAGATTAGAACATTTTATCAGGTTCTTAAAAAGAAAAGAAAAAAAGAACATTTTATGGGGGAGCACTTTGGTGACATTGGGGTGCTACTGTCATGTGACATTGAACAACCACAATGTCACAAGTGTGCAAAATGACAAAAAATCATGACTTTCTTTTCTCTCACTAACAAACATATTTTATCTTTTTGCACACTTGTGACATTTTAGTTGGTCGATATCACATGACATTGGCACTCCCGTATCACCAAAGTGCTAGCCCATTTTATGTGGTACTATTAACTATTTATGGAGTATTTTATTGTACATATTCCTCTTTACAATAAATTGTAGGAACATTATTATCAACATAACCGTTAATGTAACTTGAATATATTTTAAAAAGGGGATCCCAAGGCATGGCCTATCATTCTGAGTCAATATGATTCTTGAGATTTTTGCAGAAAGTTTCACTAAAGCCAAGTAAACCGCGGAAAGGGAAGCTTGCTTCCCCATTTTCTGCCTTGTTGTTTTTATTTAAATATTTTTTTTGAGAGGATTGTTTAAATATATTTTTGTCTCTATAAAATATTCTCACTTCATTTAATCACATAAATTAAGAAAATTAATAAATAAATGAATAAAGTGTATACTAATATTCATAAGAGTAAAGGTGTCTTTGTTATATCGGTAGATTCTTGGGAATAAAGTGATAGAAATATGTATGACTATGTTTGTTATAAGTTTACTAAATTTTATTCTCGGATATAAAATATTTTTGAGAATAAAAAAAAATCCCGAAGAAAAGAGTGAGAATAAAGTTCTCATGAAGATGAAAATAAATTCATGTGTAACTACCTATTAATCTCCCTATTTTAAAGGTTTCTGATAATATTATAATATTATCAAACATCTTTTTTTTTTAAAAATATCTTAGAATAAAATTTGTATCTTTATATTTCAATGAATGTTATTTCTAAAAATAAATTTAGTAAACTTGAAACAAAAACACCTTAATATTATACCTCAATTTATACATGACATTTTTTTTGTGGTGGCCGCCAAACAATTAAATAATAGTTAAAGGGAAATGTTAACCAATGACCCCGTGGCACTGGTTAAGGGAGAAAATATAGTAATTTTTGCATTGAAAGTTGTGTAATCAATGCATAAAAAGCTTAAAAAGTGTCTTTTTTAACTTGCAATCTCTTCTTTTAGCTTCCTTAACCAGTGCCCCGAGGGCACTGGTTAACATGACCCATAGTTAAATAATACTTAAATAAGCGTCTCGTGAGCTTAGCTCACTTGGTAAAGGATAATGCATATATATGCAGGGGCCAGAGTTCGAAGTTCGAACCTCGAACACCCCACTTATTCATCTTTAAGGTGAATTTCTCTAGCCGCTCGGTTAATTGACAAAAAAAATAATTCTTAAATAAGTTAAATAATTTTCAGATTCCTTTGCCACTCGTTTTTTCTTCTTCGACATTTGGAATCCTTTTAATGCAATTATGTTAGGAATATGCCTATTATTGGAAGTTCACGAAAGAATGTCTAATTGCCATGATTTGAACTACATTCCAGATTGTATTACAGGGGAAATACTTGGATGCCATAGTTTTTTGGTGTCATTGGTGACATAGGTTAGAATGAGTTGTATTACATAGGAAATACTTGGGTGCCATAGTTGTAACACCCCGTTTTCCCAACGTAAAAATTTCTTAAATAAAATCATAATTTTTCATCATAAAACGGAATGTCACATTTCTTAAAAAAACGTAAATGGAATAATAATTTATCCTTAAAAAATATAACAACATAATCTTTAAAACTTCGCAGCGGAATAGTTTGACAACTTAAATAATCTTTGGCACAAGGGCATCAATATAAAATTTCATAAAACTTAGTTCAACATCAATTCTTGAAAGATTCATAAAGTAATACGTAAGGAACAGAAAGTAAAGACATAATCCCATCCCGTTACGTATCAGAGCACCTAAGACACACTTGTGAGGAGTCCACTCACGACCGCAACTAATCCTGGTTACCTGCAAGTTACCCATACGAAGAGCAACATTTCCAAGCAGAGGGGTGAGATTTCTCAAACAATAATATAAAACATATAAATCATATAAAGTACATTCAACAACTTAAACATCTTATAATTCATTAATCATATCTAACAACTTAAACTTTCTTAACTAGTGTCACTATTCTTCCTATATTAGTCATATACTTCATCTTATATTATCAATAATATCACATACATCATCACATATCATCATTAGTAAACATGTAGCATCATATCATAAATCACATAGCATCATACCATAAATCACATAGCATCTTATCATAAATCACATAGCATCTTATCATAAACAACTTCATAATCAATCATCATAAGCAACTTCGTAATTAATCATCATACACATCATAATCATTCATCATCTTAAGCATCATAATCATTCATAAAGCACTTCATTAATAGCTCATCAACTTGACATCTTAACATCTTAACATCTCGATAACTTGACATCTTAACAACTTGACCTGACAATGCATCTAGACTCGACTATGCAACTCTTAACGTCTTAAACCATCTTTGATCATCATGAAAATGCAAATGCATGTGGTACCATTTTAGGGCATAAGCCCTCATCATCGTGGTTGAGCATAAATATACTCCTAGGGCATAAGCCCTCATCGTCGTGGTTGAGCAAAAGCTCCATCGTTGTGGTTGAGCAAAAAGCTCCATCGTCGTGGTTGAGCAAAAGCTCCATCGTCGTGGTTGAGCAAAAGCTCCAGGGCATGAGCCCTCATCTTTAAATGAGTATGCATGGACTCAACATCTTACGTCTTAGAAACTTTATGAACATCTATGACATCCTAACATCTTGATATCTTGACAACATAACATCTTAACAACTTGATGACTTCATAACGACTCGACGACTTAACAACTCTTATCATCTTAACGTCTTAACATCTTAACATCTTGACAACATATGGATCACATAAATAATTCATGTCATATCATAATATAACAATATCAAATGATAATAAACAACATCTTAAAACATCATATTCATCAATCATAAACAACTTCATATAACATCGTATTTAAACATCGACAATAATTCACTATGTATCTTTGTAAAAACATAATAAATTATCCACAACATATTTTCATGTCAAACCAAAGCTACTGGAAAGATATCACAAATATCAACAACTTTCATGTTTAGAACAAAGATCAATTCAAAATAGAAACATATGAACAAAACGCAAAAACATGAAACAGAGAATGCTGTCACCGTACAATTTCGCTAAGACCTCCCTGTAGTATTTTAATCATAACTCAAAGACCAAACATTATTTTCACATAAAACCAAAGCCACTAGAAAGCTAACAAAATTATCTAAAACTTTCATGTTTACGCCTAAGACCAATTCTGTACCGATCAATACCAGTTTTTATTTTAAATTCGGAAAAGTTGTGCTGAAAGTCCATAAAAATTCACTGTGACCTACATGCAGTAATTTGACCATAACTCAAGCTCTATAAATCCTATTGACGTGAGACCAACGGCATTAGAAAGCTAACATCCATACCTACAACTTTCGTGTTTACAGCTAAACCCAGTTCGGAACTTAAACTTGTCAAACTGAGACAATAAAAACGCGTTTTGCACACTGACAGCAAAATCGCAGTTCAGCTGCGATTTCGCTTTGGGAAAATCTTTTCCACTTCTTATTCGATCCAATACTCTCCAAACTTGATCCTAATCATTACTCTATGATTGCCCTATCATTAGAACACTAATTATTCATCAACTTACTGTATGTAAATTCAAAGGGTTCTCAAATCTATTAACAACCTATTACAATTATTAAACCCTAATTCTTAAACTCACCAACATCTCATCCAATTTCATGGTTTTAACCTCAAAACTACATCCAATAATCATCCTATGGGTTATCTAAGGACTGTATACAATTTCTACATCAATTCAACAAGTTTTCATCATCTAATCATCAAATCTCTCTCAAAACCCTAATTCTCAAATTCTCACAAACTTTCCCCAACTTGTTAGATGCAATCTAATGATTTAACAACTTAATATTAATGCAAGATAGTCTCACCCTCACCTTAGATTAATTCTTGAATCAGCGGCAGCGTTCTTCTTTCCTAAGGTCTTCTCCTCTTCTCTTGACTTTTCTCTCCTCTTCTCTTCTTTCTTGTTCTCCTCTTTTCCAAAAAGCGGTTTCCGGTAAACTCTTTCTAACCTAAGCTTCTCTATTTATAATATTAAACGCTCTTCCTAAATCTATTTTGGCCCAACAACTTATTCTTCTTTCTATTCTAACCCCCTTCTTATTTCTCTTACACCTCAAAACTACTCTATTCCTCATAATCTTATTTATTTCTAAATTAAATATATCTCTCCCCCACTTAATAATAATAATAATACACCAATAACAAATATATCTCTAACAAATAACAAATATATTTCTACACCAAATAACAAATATATCTATAACAAATAACAAATATATTTCTACACCAAATAACAAATATATCTATAACAAATAACAAATATATTTCTACACCAAATAACAATTATATTATGCTAGTAAATACCAACATATAACATAAGAAAATATCACATAAATCATGTAAATCATACCAATCATATAAATATATTTTAAAACTAATTAAAATAATTAAATAAAAAGGAGGGCGTTACAACTCTCCCCAACTTAAAAGAATTTCGTCCTCGAAATTCAAGCACAAGAGAAAATAAATTTAATTATTGTTTCTTCAAACAAATCACAAAACCACATCAATGTTAGTCAGTTAAACATGATCGCATAATAAAACATAACTACTAACTAGAAAACATGACGACACGACACAACGACTCTTATACTTGGCCGAACGGACCGACCTGCTCTGATACCAATTGTAACACCCCGTTTTCCCAACGTAAAAATTTCTTAAATAAAATCATAGTTTTTCATCATAAAACGGAATGTCACATTTCTTAAAAAAAACGTAAATGGAATAATAATTTATCCTTAAAAAATATAACAACATAATCTTTAAAACTTCGCAGCGGAATAGTTTGACAACTTAAATAATCTTTGGCACAAGGGCATCAATATAAAATTTCATAAAACTTAGTTCAACATCAATTCTTGAAAGATTCATAAAGTAATACGTAAGGAACAGAAAGTAAAGACATAATCCCATCCCGTTACGTATCAGAGCACCTAAGACACACTTGTGAGGAGTCCACTCACGACCGCAACTAATCCTGGTTACCTGCAAGTTACCCATACGAAGAGCAACATTTCCAAGCAGAGGGGTGAGATTTCTCAAACAATAATATAAAACATATAAATCATATAAAGTACATTCAACAACTTAAACATCTTATAATTCATTAATCATATCTAACAACTTAAACTTTCTTAACTAGTGTCACTATTCTTCCTATATTAGTCATATACTTCATCTTATATTATCAATAATATCACATACATCATCACATATCATCATTAGTAAACATGTAGCATCATATCATAAATCACATAGCATCATACCATAAATCACATAGCATCTTATCATAAATCACATAGCATCTTATCATAAACAACTTCATAATCAATCATCATAAGCAACTTCGTAATTAATCATCATACACATCATAATCATTCATCATCTTAAGCATCATAATCATTCATAAAGCACTTCATTAATAGCTCATCAACTTGACATCTTAACATCTTAACATCTCGATAACTTGACATCTTAACAACTTGACCTGACAATGCATCTAGACTCGACTATGCAACTCTTAACGTCTTAAACCATCTTTGATCATCATGAAAATGCAAATGCATGTGGTACCATTTTAGGGCATAAGCCCTCATCATCGTGGTTGAGCATAAATATACTCCTAGGGCATAAGCCCTCATCGTCGTGGTTGAGCAAAAGCTCCATCGTCGTGGTTGAGCAAAAAGCTCCATCGTCGTGGTTGAGCAAAAGCTCCATCGTCGTGGTTGAGCAAAAGCTCCATCGTCGTGGTTGAGCAAAAGCTCCAGGGCATGAGCCCTCATCTTTAAATGAGTATGCATGGACTCAACATCTTACGTCTTAGAAACTTTATGAACATCTATGACATCCTAACATCTTGATATCTTGACAACATAACATCTTAACAACTTGATGACTTCATAACGACTCGACGACTTAACAACTCTTATCATCTTAACGTCTTAACATCTTAACATCTTGACAACATATGGATCACATAAATAATTCATGTCATATCATAATATAACAATATCAAATGATAATAAACAACATCTTAAAACATCATATTCATCAATCATAAACAACTTCATATAACATCGTATTTAAACATCGACAATAATTCACTATGTATCTTTGTAAAAACATAATAAATTATCCACAACATATTTTCATGTCAAACCAAAGCTACTGGAAAGATATCACAAATATCAACAACTTTCATGTTTAGAACAAAGATCAATTCAAAATAGAAACATATGAACAAAACGCAAAAACATGAAACAGAGAATGCTGTCACCGTACAATTTCGCTAAGACCTCCCTGTAGTATTTTAATCATAACTCAAAGACCAAACATTATTTTCACATAAAACCAAAGCCACTAGAAAGCTAACAAAATTATCTAAAACTTTCATGTTTACGCCTAAGACCAATTCTGTACCGATCAATACCAGTTTTTATTTTAAATTCGGAAAAGTTGTGCTGAAAGTCCATAAAAATTCACTGTGACCTACATGCAGTAATTTGACCATAACTCAAGCTCTATAAATCCTATTGACGTGAGACCAACGGCATTAGAAAGCTAACATCCATACCTACAACTTTCGTGTTTACAGCTAAACCCAGTTCGGAACTTAAACTTGTCAAACTGAGACAATAAAAACGCGTTTTGCACACTGACAGCAAAATCGCAGTTCAGCTGCGATTTCGCTTTGGGAAAATCTTTTCCACTTCTTATTCGATCCAATACTCTCCAAACTTGATCCTAATCATTACTCTATGATTGCCCTATCATTAGAACACTAATTATTCATCAACTTACTGTATGTAAATTCAAAGGGTTCTCAAATCTATTAACAACCTATTACAATTATTAAACCCTAATTCTTAAACTCACCAACATCTCATCCAATTTCATGGTTTTAACCTCAAAACTACTTCCAATAATCATCCTATGGGTTATCTAAGGACTGTATACAATTTCTACATCAATTCAACAAGTTTTCATCATCTAATCATCAAATCTCTCTCAAAACCCTAATTCTCAAATCCTCACAAACTTTCCCCAACTTGTTAGATGCAATCTAATGATTTAACAACTTAATATTAATGCAAGATAGTCTCACCCTCACCTTAGATTAATTCTTGAATCAGCGGCAGCGTTCTTCTTTCCTAAGGTCTTCTCCTCTTTTCTTGACTTTTCTCTCCTCTTCTCTTCTTTCTTGTTCTCCTCTTTTCCAAAAAGCGGTTTCCGGTAAACTCTTTCTAACCTAAGCTTCTCTATTTATAATACTAAACGCTCTTCCTAAATCTATTTTGGCCCAACAACTTATTCTTCTTTCTATTCTAACCCCCTTCTTATTTCTCTTACACCTCAAAACTACTCTATTCCTCATAATCTTATTTATTTCTAAATTAAATATATCTCTCCCCCACTTAATAATAATAATAATACACCAATAACAAATATATCTC
Source organism: Medicago sativa (assembly GCF_051527215.1). Lineage (NCBI taxonomy): Eukaryota > Viridiplantae > Streptophyta > Magnoliopsida > Fabales > Fabaceae > Medicago > Medicago sativa. Next base: position 63,619,341 of record NC_140751.1, on the reverse strand, counting down.
TAACAAATAACAAATATATTTCTACACCAAATAACAAATATATCTATAACAAATAACAAATATATTTCTACACCAAATAACAAATATATCTATAACAAATAACAAATATATTTCTACACCAAATAACAATTATATTATGCTAGTAAATACCAACATATAACATAAGAAAATATCACATAAATCATGTAAATCATACCAATCATATAAATATATTTTAAAACTAATTAAAATAATTAAATAAAAAGGAGGGCGTTACAATAGTTTTTTGGCGCCATTGGTGATATAGGTTCATTTTAGATGAGAGAGAATGATGAATGAATGATTAAAATAAATTATTTATATGAGAGAGAATGAGTTGTTAAAAGAGAGATAGACACAAAGGCACCAATGGCTAGGTAAGGCTTACTATGGACAAAGTATATAGTCGTGGAATTTCTCAAATTTAACATGTTCCTAGTAGATTCCTTCAAAAAAAAAAACATTTTCCTAATAGATAACGAAGAAGTAAGAACGAGGAGTAAAGATCCTTTTAGTTTGAGGTTTGTAATAAATATGTCATTTAAGTTATTTTGGTTACACATAAGTTCCATCAATTTGTAAATGTTGTCATTATACATAAAATAATTGATAACGACTTCCCTAAACTCTTGCTTTGATGAGAATTTCCATCCTAATGTCCATTGTGTACAAACTTAACTGGCACATCATACAATTAACTGTCACATCATTGTTTTTGTCATGTTTGGTTAACAGAAGGAATAAATTGAAAACGTTTACAAACCTAAAAGACTTTGGTGTGACCAAAATAACTTAAATGACATATCTATTACAAACTTCAAACTTAAATATGTCATTTAAGTTATTTTGGTTACACATAAGTTCCATCAATTTGTAAATGTTGTCATTATACATAAAATAATTGATAACGACTTCCCTAAACTCTTGCTTTGATGAGAATTTCCATCCTAATGTCCATTGTGTACAAACTTAACTGGCACATCATACAATTAACCGTCACATCATTGTTTTTGTCACGATTGGTTAATAGAAGGAATAAATTGAAAACGTTTACAAACCTAAAAGACTTTGGTGTGACCAAAATAACTTAAATGACATATCTATTACAAACTTCAAACTTAAAGGACCCCTAGTTTAATTTAGTCTTTTTTTTTTATAAAGATTATATCGTGGAGTTCAGAGAACCTGGAGCAATCACAGGTTAAAGATTAAAACCGTAAATTGCTCACACTTCATCAATCTTCATCTTAAGTGTGAGTATACTATATCATTATACATTTTAAATGTGGGTGAATGAACAAGATTTATATAGATTAAACTTAAATGAGAGGTATATGAGATCAAGAATATATTTAAATTTTCTTTATTTTTGGTTGGATTTGTTGTTGTCATAATCATTATAAACATTGTTAATTATATAGGGCTAGTATTTTTATTTATTTATTTTTTGTCTAAATGTGAGGTTGGAGATTGAGACCCTACTACAACTATTTTATAAAAAGAGAAATGGATGTTCATGGGGACCCATGTGAATGGAATGGAACCATACAAGATCAACTTTTTCTTTTCTTTTCTCACTTTTTCTTCTCCCTCACCTCACATTGACCATCCTACACTATACCATAGGCTAAATACCAATATCTAACAACAGTATATTTTAGTATAGATTCCACCATATTTTGCTGCATGCTTCCAGCGATGTGTTGTTCCCATTTTGGAGAAGACATAGCACGAATGTTGTATGGTATAGGCTCGTGCAATCTGACTCATTCCAAATTTCTACTATGTATCAACTGTTTATTGGTATTCATCAACTGATCAAAGAGGGACATAATGCAAGAAGGTCTAAAAAATTATTGGTCCTTGTTATTTTTTACACTGTTGTTTTAATTATTTGAACATTAAAGTGCAAATAGAATTATTGGGACGTATTGTCACTTGACTACGACCTAGTATGGATTCAATTAACAACTCTCAATGTTGATGCCAGTGTTCCTCGATTCCAACTTGAAACCTATTGGTGGTCTTATTCGTCATGTGATTATAGTACATGTTCTTTTTTGCATGGTTTCTTCTGGAAAATTAGTGGACTTTGCATTTTTTTATGCTGAGATTTTGGCTTTATACGATAATTTAAAGTTGTGTTGGGATATTGACTTTAAGGAGGTGTTGTGTCTCTATGATTCAACTATCGTTGTTGACCTCATCCAAAAGAATTTGAATGAGCATCACAAGTATGAAAATTTGATCATTCCTTCAAAAAAAAAAAAAAAGTCATGGCTATTAAACACCTTTGTAAAGATTTGGTGGGTTAGTTTACAACTTATTATGCGTGAAGGTAACGCTGCAATTGATTTTATAGTTAAAAAAGGTGCTCTAAGTGATATTAATCTTGTTACTTTGTATGAAGCCCTTCAAATATGGTCTTTTCTCTTGGTAGATGTCCTGGACGTTGAGTTTGTTCGACCCAAGTTTGAGTCTATTTTTCGTTTTTCCTCTTACTTTTTTCCCTTTTGTTAAAAAAAAGGTAGCAATAAGGGATTGAATAACTTTCATATAATTTGGAATTTAATTTCAACAGATGAATCATTAATGTATAAAATCATTTATGGGGTCTTGCTAATATGTGTTCAACATTTGTTAATGAATCAAAATATAGAAATAAGAATAGAAAGGAAAAAAAAAAAAGGCATGGATAGATCAATTGAAAACACCATGAAGACAAGAATTAACCAATTCTGGTGCTTTGAACTCCCCAACACAATCGTGTTAGCCTTATTTTTTCCCTTGTCGAACTAACTTCACTTTCACATAGCAACCACACTAATCACCCTTCTAACACCCATATCATCAAGTCGAAAAACAGAGGCGTGAATGAAGTTCGCGGTAGAATTTGATTGAGGGGGATATTATTAACAAATTAGTTAAGAGAACGATTATGAAAGTGAGATCGACAATTACAAAAGTCATGCAAACACTAAACAGGGTTTGAAATTAGTTTTTACCACATGACATATTTCCACTCCCATCATTTTGTTGCATCTCATTTGAACCCTAACTCTCACTTGGCTGAACTCTGTTTAGTGTTTACAATTTTGAACTTCAATTATATCCAAAGTAATCAAAATCAGACCGGATCAGTCATTTCGATCCTCGGACTAAGAACCACATATTGCTATTAACCAAACATTTTTCACTTATCTCTATCATAATACTTACCAAAAATACACATCACATTATGTATGTATTATTTTTTCAATTCCAATCAAGAGCTAGCTTATGATATTGTGGAATATGTGCAATATGTAATATTTCTGTAAGAGACTTCATTTACACTTGAAATGAAATAACATTGAATTTGAAGATTATATCTTCCCTTCGCTATGGTAACTTTTTACAATGTAGTCCATTTATGGGAATATATTACATTTTGTTAATAATTTGAAATTGGAAGAATGGATAATTGGTTTATTATAGCCACAATATTAGTAACATAACTTTTCATCAATTAATTTCAGTCCATTAGTTTGTACCTTTTTTCTACAACACCTGTAACTCCCATTTGTATCTCTATTATGGTATGAAGAGGCATCTGGAAATGATAAATCTCAAGTTAGATAAACATTCATCATTCACCAAAAGTGGTTAAGGCCGAATCAATCTGGAAATAATCGAACTCGGATGCTCCTGATTGATTCGGCCTTAACTCATTCATTAACGAGTCCAACCACTAAGTTATATTAAAAATTAGACTGGTTATTGAACCTGTGAAAGACGTTAAGGTCGCATTTTATTAGTTCGTGTTTCAATCAATTAAGTTATATTAAAAATTAGACTGGTTATTGAACCTGTGAAAGACGTTAAGGTCGCATTTTATTAGTTCGTGTTTCAATCAATTAAGTTCCAATAAGCAAGAACCTAATCTTTTTTGGTGGTGGCCGAGATTTGAACCCCGGACCTTGCATATATTATGCATTGTCCATGCCAACTGAGCTAAGCTCACGAGGACAAGCAAGAACCTAATCTAAATTGAACCATAAGGTGACAAAGCTAAGGTAAAATATGAAACCACAAATTACCTCTATATGTGGAACTTCTTTCAAAGGCCGATCCGCAAAATAAGCATATAATGCCCTCAAAACTGCCTGAAATGAGAAAATTATGGAAGAATGTCAAGGATTAGAACCCCTCAACCATAGAGCCTTAATAAGCAGATTTAGCTTAATGTCTTGTGTACAAACCTGGTGAGATATCACTACAACAGGAGCTCGTTGCCGTTCAAGCTCGATAATTACAGGTTCTAACCTGTATTTTTAGCACTAAAAGTTAGCTATATTGAACAGGTTGAATTAAGGAGTTAAATGATGTTTTTAAGATAAAATGTATTAACCTTTGAATAACATCCAAATATGACTCCCCACGGGGATATCGATACCTAAGCTTGTCCTTCTTACGGGATCTACAATGAGAGGGGTGAAAATTAAATATGGCATTTAATCATAAACCCCTTATGCCGCAAAAAAAAACTTCCACACTAAGTTGTTTATTATCTGATATTTTAGTTATGCTCGACTTTCAAGTGAGAGAAAAATTACGAGTTCGCGACATACTCATACTCTTCTGGCATGTTTTTCTTGATTTCTTCGTATGTCATACCATCACAAACACCAGCATTTATCTCATCAAGTGCACGCCATTGAATCTAACAACCATATAAAGATTATAAATGCAGGAACACGATAATGCGTAAGTGTGTCAACTCATTTTTCCTGACATGAATCACATGTCTGCACGCAATTCAACCGTTAGTTAAACAATGAGTGACACTAACCTTGGGAAATCCTACAATTGGACTTGCGGTAAGAATAGTTCGCTGCAGTGTGCTAGTCCATATCTAGATCACCAGTTACAAATATAAAAAATCACTCACCATTTCAATATTTCTTAACAACGTTTATAAATGAACTAAGCTGATATCAGAACTGATTCGGCATTGAGTTTTGCTAACATGTACAAGAGAATGCTGTTATAGTGGGAGATATGAAAAATCATTTTCAAATCTTCACAAATTTTCAATGCAGCTTACCAGAGGGGAGGGAAAAGGGACAAGAAATGTTACCAAATATACCCTTTTAAATCTGACCCATCGGTTAAACAAATTAAATCTAATGGTAAATAAGTGACAGAGGACCAGTACACCCTTTTACATAGGTATGCCTTAAATGTGGCCAAAAAAACATTCTATTACTCTAAATTCTGTTTAGCAGATTCACCATGCGATTCAGTCACAGTTCAAAATGAATATACATTCTACTTTAGCATAATGAGGCCTAGCCACAAACCTATAAGAGTAATGGTTTTTACGCATCAGTTGCATAAAATCGTTGAGCTCTCAGAATTTTGGATATGCCTGACATAATACAGTCCAAAAGTTTGCTTAGGGGGAGAATAGTCAAGCATTATAAGAACTGCTTGAACCATATCTCTAATCGATGTGGGATCTCGACATGTCCCAAGGAAAAATCCAGCAATTGAATCTAAACAATTAAAAAATCTTACAGAAGCAGCAAAAAATCTTACAGAAGCAGCCCGTTCTGATTTGAGACGCTTTCCTACAAAGTTGGCAAGCTTCTTTGAATAAAGTTCTCCTTTCTCACTGTCATCACATGTTGCAAAGTGTTATGGCTAGTCAGCTAAATATTGAAAGCAATTAATGAAATACCAGATATCACATTCAAAAATGAGAGTAAAGAAGCACGATTCAAAGATACAAGAGCTAGAAATATTTCAACTTGGTGAGACTAAGAGAGCCTTGAATTTAAGTTTCCAATGGAGTAACTAATAATCCTTAAGGAACCAATCGTGCTACAATACAAGTAGATGACTACAAGCCTGATTTCTATACAAAGCAAGAGTAGTTAGAAAAAGAAGAGGGCGAAGCTTAAAGGTCCCAAATATATATATTGATCAAAATAGCAACCAGATTTTTTGTTTACTTTCACATCCCTTCTGTTTCTATATCCCACATTCTCCAGAATTTGAGCTTTACATATTACATAGGATATAGCTACTGAATAGACAAAAACATAGGAAAATACCTTATTGCAGTATCTCCTCCAATTCTGCCTCTAACATTATCCTGACTTTCTCCATGGCGAGTAAGTAATATTGGGCGAGGTGTAAGATGTGTATTTACCTGAAAACGCATTTACAAAGAAATGTATGGACATGACAGAAAAAACTATTACTTTATTGTTTTCAAGATTTCCTATACAAATAATTCAAAAAACAAGAAACAAAGTTGTACTTTTGTAATTAAAGGTAAATGTAAGAAATGAAAAAAGAAAAACATTTTAAAAACCAAACAGGCTGGTGAAGTGGTGAAGTTGTGAATTTTTCTTTCCAAAAGGCCATTACAATAGCATGCTTATGTATTTAATTGTACAAAGCCATCACAATTCTTAAATGATGCAACAAGCGAGTAAGTAGCAAGGAAGTTTGTATCTTCACAGGATAAAAGATAAGATTTAGTGCGTGTTTGGATTCACAGCGGGTTTGGTGAAATCACGGCGACACCATGATTTTGTTGAAGCTCTAAAGTGAAGCCTGTGTCAAAATCACAGCGGTCCTTCGTGATTCCGCGAAACTCACCGCTAATTCAAACATCTGATACTCATTTCCAATAACTTAGTAATATTTGTTCAGAAAAGCTTACCAAGAAAAAGACAATTCGTCCAGGAAGGTAGCCACTGATATTGTTCACCTAAACCACAGAAGTTGGGAATGATTAACAAATCAAAATCACACTTGAAACTGTAAAGGTAGAGCGCGCGTACACACACATGTACCCTATATTCAATATAAAGCTAATGTTTGCATAAAAATAAGACGAGTTGATGAATTTAAGACAAAAAAAAGTTCTATAGTTGGCACTTAACAACACTGTCAACCACCGTAAATTTTCCACCAATCAACATAATTTTTGAACACTAACTAATGTCTCTTCCAAGCTCATCTGTTTTCTACTGTGGTAGATCTGAAACTGGTAACTTATCAGTTTTTATGTCAGTGTGGATTATGTTAGTTTCCAGGGTTTTTGAACCCTGGACAGATGGACCTCTTGATTAGTACTCCCTCAGTGTCCCTCAGCTCTCCAACCGAGCTGCCAGCTTGGGACCCTAATACTTTCATATCACAGCAATAATACTTTCTAAGTCTTTACAGAACAGACATATCACATGAGAAACCCATCGGGAAGAGGTAAAACACATTCAATACATTCAACTACTAAATTTTAATGTTATTATTACCGCCAACAATAGTCGTCACATCTTATACAGTTATGCTAATCACATCAAGGATTTCTTGTTTGATATTATTTCATTCTATCACCTTTCAACTATCAAATTACAGTTACCATGTAATGAGCTACGTAAAGGGTTAATAATGTCGATTCAGGCTGTACTTACTTGTATTTGTCCACCATGTCCGCTGACCTTATCAATCATTTTTATGTAAGATCCTTCTCCTACTGGTTCATAAACCTGGTAATACGAAATCAATGTTATTACGGCAAAAGATCATCTAGAAAAAACATGAAAATGAAAAGTACATTGTAGAACTAGCCTTCTCATAATTGGCTAGACGATTTTTAAAGTCTTCCAATCCAGCCTCAAAATCTGGCCTGCAAATGGAAGTTAATTGCATATGTATCCGCATAGAAACCAAGATATGATGTCACTGATTTTAAATGAAACATTACTCTTCTGCATAGTCGGGACTTTGCTGAATTTTAAGACGAATATTCCTCTCAATTATGTTTCTATCATTGCATATTGTTTCCAGGAAGATAATCTACAACGAAAACACAAAGATGGATCCGATGAGTTAAAAGTCAAATATATCATTTTCATATCATACAATTAACCATGCTCTGGGAATACCTTGCATTTTCCCTCAGCCAATTTCATCAGCATGTTTCTTCGTCTCTTGTTACTGTTTGTGGCATCAAATATCCCAACCTAAACCGAAATTAAACCTTATGCAAAATAACAGGAAAGAAGGTATAAAAGTAACAAAACTACTGACAAAATTGAACTTACCTGGCCACCTTCATGCATCCAAGATAGCATATCTTCAAATGCCAGTGCTGCTACCTAGTGGCACGTGATATATTAAAACTATGTACACAGAGAAAGGTAAACACGGTGTCAACATTATCAGAATCTTCCATTATAAATGAAAAGTTAAAAGCAGGATTCTATTAAAGGTTAAAATAGTCTTAACAGGTTACATTAGCCAATGTGACCTTTTTTTCACCTACTATTCTACATTTGCTTGGTGGTGTCACTACTCACTACCATACTCATTCAAAATGTACAAAATGGTAGAAATAGAATACATGGTGGGGTCAAAATATGCAAGCTAAAACAAATTTAGAGTCTGAAAGACTCAGTTAATCTAATCAAATTAAATAATACTAATAATAACAACAAAAAAGATAATGACTAAACTACCTCATTACGTGCCTCCATGCCTTCTGGATTGTCAGCTCGAAAGAAATCAGCAGCCTGCAAAGAAGAATATGAAATGAATAAAGATTACCTAAGCAAATATGACAGGCTAGTGCAACATTGTGATTTCAATCATACAACTAACATTTCAGAACAGAATCAAGTTTCCACCGTTTCACTATCATGCGGAAATATTGAAACTTTTATTACCCTCCAAACTCTGAAATACATTCTTAGGGTCTTTCCCTAATATCAAAGTTTTCTTAACTGTTTAGACTTAAATTTTTCCCAGGTCCGGTCTTGTTTATAAATTTAAAGTTAAGCACGAGGAAACTATGTACTACAGAGTCAATATTAGCAGTCCGGTGTAATTTGAAGGGTGTGATGGAGTTTTAATTCTAAAAACCTATACTTTGTCTCGGCTTAATAATTTAAGCTTCCAAGTCAAGTGACTCAATGACAAGTGTGTCCTCGTGAATACTAGTATAGACGAAGAACTTGAACAGCTTATAGCTTAACAGAATTGTAGCATATGTCTTTGCCATCATGGTCATAACCTAGGGCATAAAAGAGAATATACCAAGTACCCCATCTTAAATCAAGATGAAGTCCACAGAGCATCAACAACTGCTGGTCTTCTTTGCGCTACAAATTCCGTAGCATCAAAGTTGAAATACTAACTTTGTCAAAAGAGTTGCAAACATATCCACTTTAGATGCAAAAAGCCACACCGCTGCACAATATTTTGTTGGATGGTGCAGTGTGCAAAACCGAACCCCTATGTTAAGTTATCTATGGCTAAGAGTGAATGTATGCATGTGTCTGGTCTTACTTTTGTTAAAGATACAACCACTGGCCACCGAACTTTTAGAAAATCATTTACCTAACTTTTTTTTTTTATTTTTAAATTAAGTCTATTGTGTCGTTCTATTATTGAGAGTCCTCCGTTGATGTTGGTCATTGAACTTTTGAATATAAAAAAGTAAATAGTCACATTAAAGTTTTAGATTAAGAATTCTATGGACATTGATTTGGAGTTATTATCACCTGCCATATCCTCCATTCTGAAATCTACCAAATCGACTCTTATGTTATGAAAAATTTCATATTATACAACATGTAACAAGGGATGTAACTAACAAATTGCAGTACACATCTATCACAGACAACAGTTTTCTGCAATCGTGAAAACTTCTGTGCTATTAAACAGTATATAATGTAGTCATGCAGATATCCGCTAAATAAGAAGGCATAAACCATTCAACAGATTCATTAAATTAATGTATACCTGATTAGCTCCATGCTTGAGGCGACGATACTGCGACATCCAAAAGTAAGTGTGTTAATCTTCAAACTCGACATATTTCCAGTTTTCCACTAGGTGCAACCATATCAATTATAAAGAAAAAATATTTTAAGAATGCAAGCAACCTTCCCAACATTGAAGTGTTTGGTATCATGACCTAACCAACGAAGGTATCTTGTAAGTTTAGCTGCAGTAAAAGTTTTACCTCGAGCTGGCAGACCGACCTACATAAAAGAAACTACTTAGAAATTATAATAATTTATTTTCATAAAAATAAATATACGAAACTAGTAAAACTACAAATAGAAATATGACATTTTCGCCACGTATTACCAAGTTACACTTTGATATATATATATATGTTTTTGCATTTCGAATCACATCTAATTTCAACTAGAGTTCCAACTTGAAGAAAAAATTAAATGCTCCAAAACTCTGAAAATTATTCAGTAATTACTCGTAATTCTAGAAAAATACCAGAACAATCGCCAAATGTCTATCCTCCTTTAGACCTAGCATCTGATCAGCAACAGCTGCAGCTGCAACAGCTCCAGCAGCAGCTGGGATTGAATTCTACAAATAAAAAAGCAAGGAGACAAGCAATTAATTGTGAACAACCTCACTTAATATAATATAAGCTAGTTTACATGCAATGAACCCCGTTTGGATTGAGCTTATTTTGAGCTTATGAAAAAGAGCTTATGCAAATAAATAAGTTTTTATCTTAATTCATAAGTTCTCATTAACGAAAATTGTACATTCATAAACTGTTTTTTCATAAACTACATTAACAAGCTAATAAATAATACATAAAGACATATTTATTTGCATAAGCTCTTTTGCATAAGCTCTAAAATAAGTTAATCCAAACAGGCCCTAAATATTTAACAGGAAATGGAAATCGTTTGTACAAACCTTGGCACCAGTTCCCAAATTAACATCACTGGAGAAAATATTTGAACTAGAAGATTTTACTAGTCTAGGAGATCCAACACCTCTATCAACAAAAAGTCCCCTCTGACTATCCTGCCTATGCAGAGGTGAAAATGTTCCCACTGACTTGGATTCAGCCATTCCAGAACTTTGAAACACCTTAGATGGATCCGGCACAACAACCTCCATCCCCTGGTCGGAACATCAACATAAGCGATCAGCGTACTTTCTTACATGTTTCTGCTTAGCATCTGGATGTGGCATTTTCATTTTAAACATCTGTTTGCTAGTCAAAATTAAGGAGTGAAGAAAATCTGGCCAATCTTGAACCGATTAAAATCTTATCGAAATACAATTATTAATCAATTATCGTATTAAGTTCCTACATTAATCTGTAATGAACGAATAGTCCAAAGGATAATCATGATCGTAATTTTAAAATGTGAGTTTGAATGTTGAACCTTGTTGGAATATGAACTTCCACCAGACCCACTAATTAGTGACCGTGGATTCTCTGTCATGTTAGCTGCATATACTTGGCCTGAATTTGCGGGGGCTGGGACAACATAATGCTCAAGATCAAGTTCCAAACCTGCAGAAGAACCATTCTGAACAAAAAAAATAATGTAATCTTAAATCACTTGAATCTTGACAATATCTGTTTTATATAACATTATCTCAGATTAGAAATATACAGCAAAATAAATGAACTAACTTATAGAACAACCAAAAGAGAAACCAACTTAAGTATATAAATGACCAATGACAAAATAAAAATTTGGTTTTAAGAGCAATCAGAGAGAAGATTTGTCTACAGCGCAAAATGAAGGTAGCCAACAAGAAGAAGGGTTGAATTTCAAACCAGTTGCATGATATGAATTTTGAAACAGAAGAAACACCTTCATTAAATGAGGAAAGAAATTTTAAATTTTCATTTGCGATATCTTTCAAGAGATAAAAGAATCAGTTTTTATCAAATAACACCTATAGTAACGCTATAGCGCAGCGAAATTTGAACAAATTGTTATTGTTCGTGATGTCAAATAGAACCTATATTGGTGTTATAGCACGGTAGCGTAGCAGAAGTCAAACAAACCACTATTTTCCACGATTGACAACACCAAAATGAACAGATTGAAAACTGATAGTTTGGCCTTACCTCGCCACCTGTCTGAGGTGCTGAGTTTATGCTAACATCGGGCATCCAACGTACGGCTGAAGGACGGAAATTATCCTGATAAGCCCTCCAACTTGCCGCAAGGTCAAACGGAGAAACCCTGTCTGCTTTAACAAACACTTGATACTCAAGAACCTCGCCGCTATCAAGCTTAAATAATGCAACTCTGGCATCCTCCCCTAGCGCTCCCCCGATAAGTAGGCGGCTAGGACCCTCTTCAACAAAACAAGGTGCATCACTGTCCTTAGGTTTCAATAGGAATTTGAAATCCAAAGTTTCTGAATATACCACATCAAGAAATCAATCAGCTTCAGAAATGAAACACCGCTTCAATGATTACCACAATTATTACATCCAAACTTCATTTATTTCACAAAGAGGCTAAATCAACCTAATACCGGATTCTGAACTTACAATGAAGGAAACAAATACTTTCCATTATCTCCCCCCGCCCTCTCTAACCTCGAGACATTATCCACTGTTTCATTAACCATACTATTTTGAAGTCATTGAGAAATGGAAAAACATTAAAAGACTTAAAGCAAGTGAAAAGACCCGGTTTTAATTAACTTCTAACTTATGAGTAACTTGTAGCTTGTAAGTGGTTCACATTGATAACTGAGATAAGATTAACTTCTAGGTTCTCAAACCCTGACTAGACCAATCTTTGGTCAAACTTTACTTATCTACCTCATAGTTGAACTCCACGTTACCAGAACCCCTTTCCCCCCCGGGAACCGAAGGTTTAAGACCAAAAAAAATTTCTAGGTTCTAAATTAAGTTAAGCTTATTCTTCATTGACTAAAAAGAATGAACTGCATATGCTGATTCTAACTTATACCAGAAGTTATTAATAAATTTAAAATTATAATAAGAATTATTTTAATATTTCTTTTCCACATGTGTTTATTGAGTAACTTATCTATCTATCAAACTGACAAGTTGTTAAAAAGTACACCTTTTGACTTTTAAAGAACAACTTGGAAACACAGAAACAAACATAAAAGTGGAGTAAAAGCAACTGACACACTTCTAATCAAAGATGTATCCGGTGTCTCTGACACTTGTCAAATACGTGTAATTACATTCAATTACTTCTACTTTCTTATAATATTACAAGTGCCTAGTAGTGTCGTGTCTGATGTTTGTGCCAATGCTAAGGAAAAATCCAAAGCAACCAATGAAAGTCTTACCGTGATTAGGTGGAACAACAAAACTAAGCTCCCACATTGAAACTGATTCTCTTTCCATAGAAAGCTAAAAAAAACAAGAAAATTAGCAAAAAAAACAAAAAGGCCCAGAAATGAAAGAAAAAAAAAAACATAAGAGTGATGAGAATTACAGCTTTGGAAGAATCCCAAGAACCAACAAGAGGAACAGAACCATAAACATGAGGAACAAGATGAGTAGTGAGTTTATGATTCTCCATCTTGAGAGAAACATATAGTTGTCCACCAGCTTGATCATCTTCATCATCAGTTCTGTCTTTGGTTCCTTCTGAATTACCATTTTTTTCCTTTGATGAACCAGTTCCCATGTTCTTGTCTTTGTGCTTGTGTGTGTGTTTCTGTGATGACTCAGAATTACGTGTGTATGTTATATGTATAGATATAAGTATAGATATATGGATAGTGGATGAGGATGTGTGTGTAGGTGTGTTTTTGTTGGTGTGAGTATGTTTGGATTTTATTGTCGATGGAAATTATGGCAAATCATGCTGCGGATTTTGATCCACTCGAGTCAGACCATACCACATAGTGTGTATACTTGTAAAATAAGTTAATTAATAAACTAATCTCTCACATTATTCTCACCAAAAAATAAATGAAAAAAGTCAATCAATCAAAATAGTTGATTAACTACTATGAGTTATTTTTGGCAGGAAAACACTTTTTTGGTAGGAAATAGTCGAAATTAGGGTTTTGACTCTTGTTGGTTGCACAAAGTATTGTCGCAAACTTTGAATTTTTTTTTTAATCGATCGTAGAATTCATCTATGTGTTGTTGTTTAGGTTGCAACTTAAAGTTCTTTACTCCTCCCAAGAATATGTTTTGTCGGGATTGAATATTGGTTTTCCTTCGCCATAAGTTTAACGATGCTTAACAAAATTGAGTCATCCATTGGCTATTGACGATAAACTATTGTGATATCATGTTTTATCGAATACATGTCAATGTCATGTTATAGCCACAATGGTATAAATTAATATTCAAATCTTTTTGAATGATACATTAGGATTTATTTATTTTGTGTTAACTCTTCGGTTTTTAGGGGGAGTGGCCTCTAGTAATTTAAAGTCAGGGAAATAAGTAAACTCTTGATGAAGAATTTTCAAATAATTTTGATTGATGCTCACAATTTGGAAAATCAACTAAACTTACACACTCTTGTCAAAAAAAACTAAATGTACAAACTTGCCCCTCTTTTAACTCCACCCATTTCCTCTCATGTTATATTCTCACCCTTAAACGTTTATTTCTCTCATTTTTATATTTTTTTTAAATCTTTCCCCATTCATAATTTTTCTATGGCCAAGATTAAATTGAACTCTTCAACCACGAGAGTGTCCACTCACCGTAAAGGAGAAAGCACTAAGCACACGCATACATATATACCACACAGATATGTTTTGAGTAAATATCAGTCTTCAAAAAATGTCTAACCCAATTTATTTTGACAGAATAACAAATCCAATTTAGTACTTAAAAAAATCTAGAATAACCCCTTAAAATTATCAAGGGACACATTAGTCTCTAGCAAGAATTTAAACACCCACAAGAGTGTAGATTCAACACTTACTACGGAGAACCTTTTTAATGAACAATATGCAATACACTTGTTGAATCTTGAGGTTTGTCCTAAACCAAGTGATCCCTAAAATTTAACTTATCTAAACTTTTCTCTCCATCAAAGAAAAAAAAAAAATAACCCCCAAGGAACACGTTATTCTAAAAAATTACTTGAGAAATTTTTTTTGGGACTGAACTGGGTTTTGTTTTATTTGTTTTTTCTCTGAAACTAGACTAGAATGAATCTCTGCTCTCTTTAGTTTAGATGAATTGTATCATAGAGCTCAACAAGGTTAATGAATATCTGATGTCTTAATGATTGCTAACCAAAATAATAACATATTAATCACTGATGAATATGGATGGAAACATGATAGGCCTCACATGACTTTTGTTAAATAGACTTGGCTTATTCTTAAAACTCAATGCTGAATTATTAAAAAGAATATAATAATTTTACTAAAATAAGTACTGTTAACTTGAAAAATATCTCATTTTAGAAGTTGTCTTCAGCCTCAATATGTGTTGGTTGGCTTCGAGTATCTCATACATTCATCATAATACAAAAGATTTTATTTAAATACTGTCAAAAAAAGATAGATCCAAGCACAAGATGAGCCATACACCACCCACAATACACAGATTATTCGTATACAAGACAATGAGACAAACAAATACAAACTAATCGAATGCTACCCAATGTTTACTTAAAACACACCTGCTCTGGATCCCAGAAATTTGATGCAAAATTAACTCCAATCAATAAGCACATTTCCACCACGTTACTTAATTTTTGCTTGTTCAATTAGGTATATTCTCTTGGTCAAAAAGAAAAAATAGGTACACTCTCTTAGTCAAAAAAATAATTAGGTACCCTGTCCTGCACTCTTACCAGAAATTAAACATAAAAAAATAGCAGAGCATTCTGCAAATTTTATTTTACAACCCAAGAAATATCACCACATTTTAACCAGACTATTTTGTATCCATATCCATGTCATGCAAACACCCATACAACAATTGGCTGCACACACATCACTCCTGAACCTATGGCTCCCACAAACAATAGAGCATATATTTCCCTTCAAGATTTATCAAGTGTATGATATCAATACATCAAAGTATATGCAAAATGACCTCATAAACATGCTTCTAAAGAAAATCAAGGACACAATCATCTTCAACTCAATTTCCTAACGTGAAATACATCACTCCCATCTAGCACTCACGTGCAGCTTCTGCAAAAAACAGTTTCTCATAAACTTGAGAAATCATGAGGCATATTTCATACATACACAAAGTTATAGTCTTACCTATATAGACTGTTTCCACAGTGATGACAGAATTTGTTCATGAGCTACTCCTCCCCCCAGCCCCAAATTATATAAACATACAACTTCATATTACTAATCCTAGACATCCCATTGGGTTCACACCTCAAGACATATAGCCTTGATTTCCAAAAAGAGCTCCTAGTATTTGCACCCAACATATTTGAATGAGATCACACCTACTTCGACTTAGGAGTGTTTGTCGCCTCATCTAATCAAGATTGGTTTCGATACACCAACCAACATTGTCCTTGCCACCAAAGAATGCAGACCAAAGGTGAACAACCAACATTATCCATGGCACATGAGCACACAGACTAAAGGTGAACAACCAACATGGTCCATGGCACAAATCTACCAAAGTGTAAGCCTTCACAGTTGTCCATGCAAAGGTACTAGGGCCTAAACCCTAATCTTCGAATCTAAATATTGGCTCTTTAAACCTAGGGTCAAGTATGTTCACTATTCACAAAATACTCCTATTGTCTCGCACTCACTGACTCAAGTATTAGAGAAGGTGAAGCTACACCACCCTCATTCTCCTGGAGAAGAAGGTTAGAATGACGGAGAAGAAAAGTTTCCTACTCAACGGCCATTGAACGCCATCAACCCAGGAATCACAGGTCCGTCAGGTTAAACTAAATAGCATAAAAAAGTAATTAAATTGATAAACACCTAAATAGACACAGGTAAGGGGCGAGCTTTTATGAAAGTTCCATTGGAGTAAGCCCCTTGATAGTCAATCTAAGTTGGTTGGATTTGCTTTTGTATTGTGACATTGATTTATACTTTTATAAGACACTGTTTGTCATGTTATTCATTATATAGCATAATAAAGTCTTCACAATAGTTTGTTTGTTCTATAGAACATAAGTATGACTTGATCATCAGATCATATTGAATAATACAACATTATTCTTAAATAATTTGTAATCAAGTGTTATTGATAATAAGGACAGGGTAGAAAAATTATCACATCTCCCGAGTCATATACGTGATATCATGGATACATGGTATCAAAGACATGCAATATCGAGGATGCACGGTATCAACGATATGCTATATCATGGATATGTGGTATCACATATATTTCATATTCAAACCATAGCATAGTTATAAAGGTGAGTAACATCATAACTTGGGGAATTCAACATGAAACACCTACTTTATTTGTCTTACTAGTTGAATAGATTGCAAAGATGCATCTTACACATAAAATCATATCTACCAAAGTACATATTACCCTGTAAACAATTTGAAAGAGTATGCTTCAACTGCGGTTGTCACCTACAAAATTACTGCATAGCCTGCAACTTACACCAACCCTTTTTTTCTCAATAGCAGTGCAGTATTCTCAAAGACCCCTGTCATATTTCAATAGAATAAAATAGAGACTATGTCAGTACGGATTAAAAGAGAAACAAAAAAATAGTTAG
This sequence comes from Medicago sativa, assembly GCF_051527215.1. Lineage (NCBI taxonomy): Eukaryota > Viridiplantae > Streptophyta > Magnoliopsida > Fabales > Fabaceae > Medicago > Medicago sativa. The sequence goes on along the minus strand of NC_140751.1, from coordinate 63,601,837 downwards.
GGCAAAAGGAAATGAAGGTAAAAATATTACAAAGGCAGTCATGACAAAATACCCATTCAATCCAATATGAAGTTTATCGTAATTAATGGAAATCTGCCAAGCCTCCACAAAAATGGAAACAAGAAAAAATGTGGTTGGAAAATAATTTGTCCAGATAGCTAGAAATTGAATGATTTTCCCTTCAATTCTTTTGAAATAACTAAATGCCATGTACTCATTTCAATTAAAAACATAGATATTTCAATAGTTTGCAAGAAGATTCGACTCCATGCATAACTAACAAGGTTTCACATAGTGTATGGTTACTTCAAAACTAAAAATTAATTAACGAACATATCAACATATACAAAAAATGTATATCTTCTGAGTCAGAGTCTTCAGGTAAACAAATGTTTGAAGCAAAAGTTTTTTACTTCAACTAAAAGTTCTAGTTTCACTATTATCCGATAGTGCAGCTAAGTTAACATCTTAGACAAAATTGTTTCACTTCAGCTGAAAACTCACATATCACTACGCTCACAGATTGCATTTTTGTTATCTTGATCCAAACTTTTGTTAAGATGAATGATCCAACAAGACTGGAAATATTATTATTCAAGAGAAATTCACCGTAGCTCCAATTGTAAGAAAACAATATAACCTCATATTAGATGGTATATGTTCGGACAACACCCATTGCCATAGGGGTACTGCTAAAAATTGACAAGATAGAAGATAGTTCAATAGTTAGATGTAAAGGGATACCTATAAAAACTATAGGTCAACCCAATATGGTCAAGGTGACAAGGCTTGATGTTTTTTTCGTAATTGATTGTTTTTGCTGTTAATCCTATATTGTTTCTCAGAAATTCCTAAAACACCAAGATATTATATGCCAAATAACTGATGTATTGGGAAAAAGACACTGGATTCACATGGAATTCTATCTATTGTCCTGAGTTAATTGTGAGGGAATTTTGTGTGCCGTATGAAATAAAGTAATATTGTCATTGAAAAAATTCCCACAACTGCAGGGTATTCTTGGGAATTTGAGTAACATAATATATTTTAAAGAATCACTGGTTGCATAGTTTGCTACAATGAGGGATAAAAATTGGTATTTTGTATAGGCTCTGATTACCTGATTCGTTGATGATAATAGCTTAAATGTTTCTTATCAAGGTGCCTACTATTCTATGCTCTAAAAAATATAATTCAGTCTTTGAAATAGGAATTAATTACCTGATTTTCTTGATCATAATGGATTTGAGTTTCCTAGCAAGATCCTCTGATCGAAGCCTACGCTCCAAGCTCTTTCGGGCTAAAACACGCTTCTCAGAGTTTTTGATATGGAATCTCTGTTCCTTCTTAATCATCCTCTCAATCCCACTTGATGTCATCTTACGCTGCATCAATGTCAATGCTCCTTCCAGGTTTCCATTATAGACTTGCACTCGTATGCCTCTGCATGGCTGAAGCTGCTGCAGTTGATGATGCTGAGCATTAAAAGGTTGAGTTGCGCAACCCGACTGTCTGAATAAGCTAGATAAACGTCTTACAACTGAGTTCATATCTTGTGAAATGGAGACGATTACAGCTTCTGTTCCTTTTCTGAGAACAATTAAAACAACACAATAAACTCAATTCTCTACAACAGAAGCAAAGATCGGTGCATAGATTGTTCTAGAAAAACAGTTCCAACCAAAAAGAGGAAGGTCGATTATATCTTTATCTGTGGTAACTACACTACATTAGAATTTTTCAAGGAATTGTTTGTAATAAGTTGTTCAAGGAACATTATTTAGATACTATATGGATTAAGAAAGAGCTAGACAATTGTTTGTTCCTCAGTCAAATTTTATTATGCTAATTACATGGTCTGTCATCTGAAAAACAAAATAAAGCATATATTTCACAATCAACCAACGAAAATCGTTTCAACTATATCCTTATTATTAACCAACGATAGACTTTTACCTAGTGATCTCATAAGGCTTTAAAATTATTCCCCTTCACTCTTCTCTTTATCAATAGAACAAGAAGAAAACAGCAAAATTCATTATTTTCAGTGTAGCTATTCACAAAAATCAAAATTTTCAGCAGTCATACAAAAACGGATTACTTCAACTCAAACATATCTATAAACTAGAATGTAATCCATTGGGTCCATTATGATGTTGATTTCATTTCTTTCTTTTCTTTTTACAAAAATTAAAATTCATTCACAACATTTCCATTAGCATTTCGTTATGTTTATTCTTTTGCCCGTGGCAGCACACAAATGTTTTCAATCATCGTCTTTACTCCTCATATTTACATCCCAACTAATTAAACACACCTTAAAAGTGAGTTTAAGTTATCATAATCTATGTTTGGATACGTTCACGTAAAAGCTATGAAGCACGAACACTCCTCGGATTAGGCGTGTCCCGGTGTCGGACACGTGTCTTGTCCAACACCAACACGACACCGACACTTGTAATTACACTGAATTATGTGATTTTTTCAAATTATTGGCTGTGTCGGCGTGTCAGTGTCGTGTCATGTCCGTGCTTCATAGCATAAAAGCAAGCTAAACAATAAATTTGAAGCGTAAAAATCACATTTTTTTAGGCAACAGCTACAAATCATATCTTCAAGTTCATTGTGATCACAATGACTCACCGTGATTCTGACAAACTACCGGAATACCAAACACAAAATGCATTAGTGTATGTTTAGAATCAATTTTAGATGTAAAATCTATTATAATCAAGAATTCTTAAGCATACCAAAATCAATTTTAAGCCCCAAAAACTAAGCGCGCAATAACGGAATCAAGGTGCGGAGTGGGGATCTACTATCATCCGACTATCGCGGCGCAATTAGCGCTACAGGAGAAGGGAAGGAAAAGAGGAAAACCTGGACGAAGTTTTACGCTGTTCTTGGTGGCTGACGAGAAACTCCGGCGGCGTTCTCAATGGAGTTGAGTTCAGTGTTCAGGGAGAACGATGCGGTTTGTTTTATTATATTTCAGGGAGAGAGATGCTGAGTTTGTTTCTGATGATTGCTACTTTCACCACTATAATTCCATGTTACACCCCCCTCTTAAGTTTTAAAAACTTTTCAATTCATTAAATTATCCATAACTTTATACTCTATCTATTTTTGTCCTCGTGAACTTAGCTCAGTTGCTAGGAACAATGCATAATATACGTAAGGTCCGGGATTCAAACCTCGGCCACCACAAAAAAAAAAAAATACTCCATCTATTTCAAAATAAGTGTCATTTTTTTGCGTTAACCTTACAATTCGCAAAGGAAGGGGGTCTTAGTAATCCAGGGTTCAGTTTTTAGTACAATGTTAACTTTTTCTTTTTTTAATTGTACCCTCTAATTAATAATATATACATTACTCTTGAAAAACAAATCAATGGTTAATAAAGATAATTTGGTAAACCTATTTTAAAACTCACAATTTAAGATACATCTTTATCAAGAAACATCGTGCAACCATACATCTCTAAAATATGAAAAAAGAGGGAGGTTGCTAGAGATTAATCCAACAACTAAAAACAGGTAAGGTGCGCTCTTATGTGGCGATGCGCACAGGAGAGCTTTTGTGCTTTAATGCACAACATGCATTTTGAAAATTGCTCTTCTCCCTTTCAAAATTGCTCATTTTCTTAATTATGCCCAACGTGAGTTAACTCACGTAGGTATGTGAATGAGCAAAAACAAAAGGGAGAAGAGCAATTTCCATGCATTGTTTGGTTAATGGGCCTTGTTGAGTTGGGCCATCCAAATAAGTTGTGACTCAGTCCGGAAGTCCTTACTATCTTTACGTTGTAAGAAGTTTTTAGGCTAAGAAGTATTTGAGGTCGATCCAAAAGTATGTCTAGGAGGCTATTGAAGGCAGTGCATCTGTACATGCCTGAAGATATAGCGTTTTTTGTGGGATTAGTTGGCGCATTAAATGTGTGTTCAGTTGAGGGGACACTTTTTGCATTGACTGGCGACATGTGTACCACGCGTTTAGGGGGAAGACGACACACATAGATCAACTTGAGTACAATTGCAGTTTCGAGGAGTAATCAAGGCCATTGGATGGCAATTCACTCATGTTCCCAAACTTCTTTAGACCTAACTTCTCTTTAAACATGCAACGGTCTAAAACCCTTTTTTGAATATGAAGCATTCAGTTTATCGTTTACTCCTTGACCTCTTCAGTGAGTGGAGATTGAAAGCGATAGTGAGAATCTAATCAAAATCATGAAGGGCACTATAGATCTTCCTACGACATACATAAAGAATATAGTGTCTGGAATTAGAAGCAAACTAAGTAGTTTTAAGGATCTATCTTTCAATTTTACGAGTAGACTTGGTAATAGACTAGCCCATGAATTGATCCACCACGTTTTAGTTGAGGCTGAGAATTCTGCTCTTCTCTCAACACAAAACACTCATGCCCAACTGAATTTCCTGATATACCCCTGCGTGAGTTAAGTCACGCAGCGTGACTTAACTCATACAACTTATAGCTCTGTGTGACTTAAGTCACGCACCACTGGCCTGTGCGCGAGTTAACTCACGCAGGTTGGCCGGTTGGTCAGAGCTCAAGAACACACGTTTTTTGGACTTTGGTCAGCTTTTCAGTCTTCAATCTACACGTTTGTTTTACAACTTTTACACGTTTTTTTGACTACATTTATGATAATTATAATCTATGTTACCATTCACATCTATAAATACCCCTCCAAACTTCCCCATTCCCTCACACCATCTCACATTCTCACTCTCCTCCTCACTCTCTCCCCATATGTATCTCCTTCTTCTCCCTATGAATCTCATTCTTTTCCTTCTTTTATATCTATTATTTTTGGGGTTTGGTGTAAAAAGAGGTCAATCTTGGGGTAAAAAGATGATTGGTGAGCAGCCTTCTTGGGGTAAAAAGAAGCGGATTTAGTTTTACCCCAGGAAGGCTGGTTTTCTTGTGGATTTCTTTTAGTTTTACCACAAGAAGCTAGGTTTTCTGGTGGTTTTTTTTTTTTTTTTTAGTTTTACCACATGAAGCTAGGTTTTCTGGTGGTTTTTTTTTTAGTTTTACCCCAGGTAGGTAGGTTTTCTGGTGGTTTTTTTTTTCTTTCGCAGATTTAGTTTTACCCCATTGTAAATGTAATAAGAATTATATTAATAAAATGATATTTTATTTCTATTATTTTTGTTAATTTTTGCATTTATTTTATGATTGCGTATTGAATAAATAAATTCGAATAAAGTAAATAAATAAATTCGAATAAAGTGAATAAATAAATAAAGCAAATAAAAGAACTCTGCATGACTTAACTCACGCAGCGTGACTTAAGTTGCACAGATATTAACATTTATGTTGCTTAACTAACACAGAGGTATTTTCGGTATTTCAGTTGAGCGTGAGCAAAATGTGTTGGGAGAAGAGCAGAATTATGTGGCTAATAGAGTTTAGACAGAAGATATGTCCACTAATATAGTAGCCCCTTTCAAAAAAAAAAAACAAGGCTCACAAGTGTTTATGTTAGTAAATAAAGTCAAATAAGTCAATTTAAACAAACTTTTAATTGATTTTAATACCTTTTGAGATAGCAATATTAATCTAAAATTATACAAATACAAAAAGCAAGAGAAAGAACATTTTGAAACATGCAAAATGACCATGTTTCTAACAAAAAATAAAGGAATAAAAGCTCTTGATGGACTGGACATGATTTGCCTGATGACGGATCGATCAATCCAACAAATTCGTTAAGTTACTTTTTATTTTTTTCCATTTGGGCGGGGTTTTCTGAACATCCGAGTCATTTTAACATGTGAAATCATGTGGGTTTGAGTATGGTTTCCATATTTAAACCGATCCAAATTAAAATAACAAATTCATAAAAAAACTGAAAGTGTCAAGGATTGGTGAAAACAAAGAAATATATTTCATTTATACTTTGATTTATCGTTTAATTTGTTGATATCGTCTCTTGCTATTCAATAGCTCAGTTGCTAGAAACATTGCATATTATATGCAAGCGTTGAGGTTCGAACCTAGACATCACATTTCTCCACATTTAAAATGTGTAAGCTCTAGTCACTAAACTACTTGATAAAAAAAAATGCTACAAGTTAAAGATCATTTTCTCCTATATATGATGATTGTGAAAAACAGTAGACAAACAAGACCGAAGATAATTTTCTACGAAATTTTTTGTGTACTTACTTATATTGAGAGGTTTGAAAAGATTGATACATTTTAAATTATTGACGGATTTTATGATACTATGAAGGAACAATGTGCACAACTTAGACAAACAATATCACATATTCAACCATTTTTTTAACATTTTTTTAACAGGCCAAAATGAAATATATTAAATCATCTAAAGTGGTTCATCCCGCATAAGGTGTGCAAAAGAGAACCACTCAGCACATTACAATGTTAAGTCTCTGTTGCCATAAAAAATCGCATAAGTATTATAATTTTATTTTCATTGAATGTTTTTAAGTATTATAATTTTTTATTTCATATTTACTATTACATTTTTTGGCCACCTATTTCATAAGTTCTTGACTCTGTCTCTAATACAAACTAAATTTAAAAATAATATTACATATTTAATTAAAATTAAATGTACAGAGATAATTATTCTCTCCAAAAATATTTATGCATGCGTGATTACATAATTACATTTGAAAAAGTGTTTTATAGAATTGAAAGGACCTGTTGCTCCTGTATATATTGAATCATAGAAACTTCCCAATATGTTTTTGTATCAAATAATTTGCTACTAGCTGACTTGTTCTTTCTGAGGGGTGAAAAGCATCCCAAAATACATATTTATTTGCATCTTTGCATGTAAATGGACTTTTTGGATCACAAAAGAAACCCATCTCAAATCTACCTGTTCCACAGCACCCCACTCTTGCATCTTCAAAACCTGATAGATTTTAATGATAGAAAGTTAATACCAATTTAGTCAAAAAAGAATGCTCATACTTATATTTGCAAAAATTAAGAAACTTACATTTCTCTTCTTTAATTTTTAAAAATAAAAATAGAAGCTTAAAAAATGAGCTAATAACCAACAATATGGGAGACATTTAATAACAATCAATAAGTTGAGCAGATTCAAATCCACAATTTTCCGCTTCTCAGCATTTAATGTGTACGAATTTTGAACCTATTTAAGTTGATGTGGTGGTATTGACTTGCGCCTTAAAATATGCTCCCATCAATGTTTTAGATTCCATTATCTTTAATAGTAATTTCAATAGTCTAGTTTGATTTTTTTTTAAAAATATGTGAATTTTGATAACAAGCGATGCCATTTTACGGCACAAGTGGTACCATAATACTAGAACAGACAAATCCCATTACTTAATAATACTAGACTCTCGACCCGCGCTATCGCGCGGGTTTGTTATACCATAATATCATTTTATTTTACAACCAATATTGAATTCATTATTATCATATTAAAAGTATAATTATAATTTATAGACCAAACTTCGTAAATTGAAATAGTACATCACTACATAAATTCACTCAAACAAACATATATCAAAGTGATATGAAAGTTAAGATGAAAATTAAATTACTTAACCTCATTGTATATATGAAAGATGAAAAATAGAGTTTAGAAATATAAGATGGATTAACAACATCAAATCAAATTACACCAAAATCATGATAAAATCACCAATGTAATAGATGTACATAGGGCACCACTTACAAATCTCATAACTACAAACAAATCAGCAACACTACCAATTTGATCTCAAATCATTCCATGCATCACTTAAAGATGAGAGACCAAAAACAAAGAAACAAATAAGTCAATTCCATGAAGGTAGCAATCTTTAGAAATATCTGCATGACGTCGTCAATTATGCAGAGAATTATGTGAAGAATATAACACCAACCACTTCTACATGATCATAAGCTGAAAGCAGCAATAACCATTCTCTGGAACAACCAATATCCACAATAATGGACATATATTATGCAGGGAAAATTATGCAGAAAATAAATCACCAAATGCTTCCAAGGCTAAATAGCCTTTGGGATAGAAATTAATATCAACATACAAATATGTCTCCTCCTGCACCAACATTTGTCCACTCCCTACACCAAGCCCACATGCACCAAAAATTCTGCATTAGGCAGAAAAATTCTGCAATTTTCAGCAGCCTTATAATCACTATCTAGCACTAATATGTTTCAATGTCTTTTGTTTGTGAAATAGAAATCCCAATAGATCAAAGAGGAGGAAACTGGAAAGAATGCAGCAATGAATATAAATAGAACTTTGGGAGGGTAACTAAACTTCATTCAAATGAGAAAGAAAATACTTAAAAAAGAAATCCATACAAAAGGCTAAAATTTATGTATAACAGTGTTATTAGTTTAACTTCCTGTTTGGTAATTATGTCCAAAATCTTATAGTAAGATCTTCTATGCAGGTGCTACTACAAACTAAACCAACTGAATTCAGAAACAAATGATAGCAATCATACTAAATATCAAAGGTATTGTAACATAATATTTATTTTACTTCCTTATTCCATAAAAAAAAACCTTTGCAACCAAAGTTCAATTTTCAGGTTATGGTTATTTCAACATCAAGATATCATCAATTAATAATGATTTATAATTCATCTTGAATGTGACATATAAATAAGAACAATGAGTAGTGGCGTATGAGCTTCAAACATCATTCGCTCAATACACTGATTGTCTTTGGAGATACAAATGGAAATTACTTCATTTGAAAAGTAAATATCAAGATTCTTACGTATCAACTGACTATTCTTTATTAATCATTTTAATAACTAAATTCTCCACTGTTTCATAACCTCATAACATTTGGTCTGCAGCTAAATCGTAAAAAAATGGCTTGAAGCCTTTGCAATCAACAAACAATGGAACAACGACAACAACAACAACAATAATAATAATAATATAATTCTACAAAATGAACCAAAAACTCACAATTGTAACTTCAAGCGTTGATCTTCCAACCGTTTTCAACACCATGTGAGATGCTGTCCAAACCATAAAGTATAAACGAAACAAAAATCGAAATCGTCAGAGAAATCATCAGTCAAAATCGAATGGAGATAGTATAACCAACAATGGAATAGTGAGTGAAATTTTTAATCGAAATCGAAATTAGAAAGAACAAATCGAATATGAAATTGAGAAAGAACAAATTTAATACCTGTTGACGGATAATTTTTTTATTTGAGTTGATTATGAAAAGCCACCACTGTAAAGATCTTCTCTGTCTTCGTCTGATGTGAGTACGGGGTTGGAGTTATGGAGAGAAATCAGAGTGGACGGTTGGAAATATGCAAAAATATCCTTTTAGAAAATAAGAAGAAGAAGAATGGAGGAGTTCTGTCAAGAAAGAAGAAATGGAGCGATCAGGAAAAAAAAAAAGATGTTTTAGATGATCTTGAGTGTGGCAAGCCATATCCTCAAAAGTCTTCAAATTATTTTCTTCTATGCATTGAGCAGCGCGTATTGAGTGGCTCAAGGCTCAGAAAAACGTGTGAAATTAGTTGGTGGGTCAGAGTAGTTAGCTGCATTTATGTCATGATTTAGGAGGGAAATAAGGTATTAGGGTTGTCATTAGGGTTAGGGATTTCCTCCTATCAGACTACCTTAGATTTATATTAAGTAAGAAGTAAGATACCTGTTGACGGATAATTTTTTTATTTGAGTTGATTATGAAAAGCCACCACTGTAAAGATCTTCTCTGTCTTCGTCTGATGTGAGTACGGGGTTGGAGTTATGGAGAGAAATCAGAGTGGACGGTTGGAAATATGCAAAAATATCCTTTTAGAAAATAAGAAGAAGAAGAATGGAGGAGTTCTGTCAAGAAAGAAGAAATGGAGCGATCAGGAAAAAAAAAAAGATGTTTTAGATGATCTTGAGTGTGGCAAGCCATATCCTCAAAAGTCTTCAAATTATTTTCTTCTATGCATTGAGCAGCGCGTATTGAGTGGCTCAAGGCTCAGAAAAACGTGTGAAATTAGTTGGTGGGTCAGAGTAGTTAGCTGCATTTATGTCATGATTTAGGAGGGAAATAAGGTATTAGGGTTGTCATTAGGGTTAGGGATTTCCTCCTATCAGACTACCTTAGATTTATATTAAGTAAGATTAAGGAAACATTGAATTAGTGGTACACAAGTGAATTTGGGAGAGTTTATGCACATGGTTGGAAAGGAGTTGGAGTGTTAGTTGTATGACTTAAAGTGGACTTAATGGTTTAGAATTGATAGTTAGGTTTGCAATTAATAGGTCACTAGTGGTCACTGTGTCTTGATCACCATGACCCATAATTAATCCAAAAAGATTTTGTTTTTTAAAGCAAGTAGATAAATATGAAATGAGATGAATTATTAGTAAGGAAATAATGAGAATTGTATTTGTTGTGCTATGCAGCTATGGTACAAGTTGTGGTGGACCTCCTCTGTCAAAAAAGAAATTGTGGACCTCTTTTTTTTGGTACATGTTGTGGCCATTTAAATATTGGGAGTAAATATACTTGTATAAATGTACCACCCCACTTTCTCTGCCATGCAGGTTCTATTAGCCAGGTGGCTCAATGAATATAGTGTGCTGTTAATTTTTTTTGAGAGTATAGGTCCACATATATTTAATAAAAAAAATATATGTATTTCAATATACTGAATTTTTTCCTTGGGTTTTATTTGTAAAAAAATATTTGAGTCAATAAAAGTTGATGAACACATTTGGGTCACTATTATAAAAAAAAACTATTTTTAGATTTATTTAATAAATGATGTATTTAGTTTATATTATAGAATAGATAAATTAGTTGTTTAATGAATCTAAAAATATTTTTCGGTTTATAATAATGATCAGATTGTATATTTGATTTAAAATTTATAGGCTAAAATATGGTTTTAGCCCCTGCAAATATGTCTCGTTTTGGTTTTAGTCTCTGTAAAAAAAATTATTGTTTTTGGTCCCTGCAAAATTTTTTGTTTTTGAAAATAGTCACTGAAGGGACTATTTTCAAAAACAAAAAAATTTGGGGACCTTTTTTAAAAACAAAATATTTTGCAGGGACCAAAAACTACAAAATTGGTCCAGTTATAATGTGCCACGTATGCAAATCATCACAAAAGTGGGGTCAAGGACTATTTTCAAAAACAAAATATTTTGCAAGGACCAAAAACTACAAAAAAAAAATTGACAGGGACTACAACCAAAACGAGGCATATTTGCAGGGACTAAAACCATATTTTAGCCAAATTTATATAAGATATATCAAATTTTGTTGATCCAAATATCTCTTATAAATAAGATCAGATGAACTACGATGAAAAACGTGTTAGTTAGCTAGCACTTGTAATAAGTAGACTAATAAAAATAGCAATATCACAAAAATCTTTTTAAGAAGCAATTATTTCTTATTTTTTTAAACAGATTTGTTTATGTTCTCTCTTTTCTCCTCTTCGTTATGTAAAGCTTTAAAGTGATATGAGATGGATACAATATACTTAAGATCTGTTTTATTTGCTGAAAAATAAGAGATTCTACTGGATAACTTTATTTATTTTGATTGATTTAGAAACTGATCATGAGACTAGACAATGATTATGAGATTAGACAAAACAAATAACAAGGCATTGATAAAAACATGATTTTTTTTTCACCCTCAATAAATCATGAAACAATTTCTTGTCCAGAGTATATACTAACAAAAATACTAGAATATCCTTTTATTTTTCAACATAAAAAATATTATTGATTTATCTTCAAGTATAGTTTTGGCTTATCTTGTCTTGTAATGTCATGTACTGTTATGTTTTGTTCTTACTATTTTGTGAATTAAACGCACCATTATAGTCACTTAAATGTTACACTTTATGTTTGTTTTAAAATTATAGAGTAATAATGAAAGAAATTAAAAGAAAAATTAGAGAAATCATTCCCATCATACATATAAAATATTATAAGCATCAAACATCATGGAGTAAGATAGAAAAACAAAAACAAACTTACCAAATTGAGAAGGTTGTGCAACAATTTGTAGTATCAAATCATAGGCATTTGCATCTACCAATTGAAATCCATGGAGGTCCTTATTCAACTTTGATACTAAGCATCCCAATTTTGCATTGAACTCCAAAGCTACATCATTGTAATACTCCACACAACTATGTAGACCCATAATATTTATGGCCCTTTCAAGTGGCAGACACCCCATGGGAGGCAATCCTGTCAGAGAAATTTTCCTTGCTCCTAGGTCATAAATTTCTCTAAGGAAATTTTCAGCAAGAACAATTAAAAAATCCTCATATTCTTGAACAGTTTTATATTCCATCCTTCTTTCAAGCTGTGTGTAATAGTTCTCAAGAAAATCATTTGTTCCTATGCTAACCAAATATAAAGACTCCCTTATTATTTCTTTAGCCTTCTCATCACCAAAAGATGCTTTCAATTTCTTTTGGTAGTCCTTGTAGAATTCAACTTCTTTCCATAAAGGTATCACATCCTGGAAAAACACAATAAAAATTGAACTCAAATAGGTACTAATATCATTTTTTTTAGGAGGTACTAATATCATTTGGCAGTAGAAAAACTTAATTTCTTGCATGAAAATATGATTGAGTCTAATTTCATATGGATTGAATTACAATTAATTTGACCTTAACCAAGTGAACAAATATAATGAACAGAAGTGCTATATCTCCCGAAAAAAAAAATTGTCCCGAGCTTTCACGAGGAAAATTTAGTTATAACAAAAAAAATAAAAAACAGTCTCCATTTATTATCAGTGGGCCATGGCCACAATACATAGGTGGGTAGCCAATAGAAAAGCGGTCGGGATAACGTCGGGATAAAACTTGTCGCGTTAAGAAGCATTTTTCTATAATGAAAGATTAAATACCTTTTTTATTGCTATAAATATATCGAATTTCGTTTTAGTCACTCTAAAATATTTCTTCAAGCAATGACCTTTAAATATTTTTTGTCATATTTTGTCCATGCTTTTAACTTTTAAGTCATCTTATGTACACCATTCAGATTTTTGAAAGAATTTTTGCATGCATATTTTAAATATTATAAGAAATTCTGTCACAAAAGTATTAATTTCTTTTTAATAAAACATGAATCAAATATGATTTTATAAACTCCAAAAACATAAAATTTCATTCTCTCAAAAAAAAAAACATAAAATTTCATCTTTAATCATCTATTAACACCATGTATTAAAAAAATATCTACTGACACCTACTTTTAATCTACAAAACTATAATATGAGATCTTTAATAATTTTAATACAATAATTTAGCTAAAGTATTAAAATGATTGGAAATGGTCATTAATGCACACATTTTACCCTCAAATAATTGAATGTAAGTTGGACAACACATGAGTATATAAAATATAAATCACCGATTGAGTTCCTTTTCTTTTCTTTTCTTGAAAGGCACAGATTGAGTTCTTGAAGTAGATTTACTCTATAAAGTTAATGACATTTTTGCAATCATATTTAAAATTAAAATTAAAAAAAATTCTAAATAACATTAATCCATCCCAAACAATTTCAGAAACTAATTGACCGTTTCAAATAAACTATGTGTGATCAAGAATTTTCAATTTCATGAATCCTTTTTCAATTTTGTCAATTTTAGCAACCAAATGGTCTAATAATCTTTACAATTTGAATAACTAATTAAAACAATAACTCATGAGAAATTTTGATTAAATACCAAAGAAAAAAAAATGTAACTAAAGACTTACAGCAACATTTGCAGTAGCATTATCAAATCCAGTACCAGCAGAAGCAAAACAAACACCAGTAGCAAAATCTGATATATCATAAGTAGGATCCAAATAAGCAGGAACAATTGGCTTAATTCCAAATGCCTCAGAGATGAAATCAGTAGCAATTCTACCATTTGAGAATCTACCAGTAGCATCCCCATTTGGAAAATCTTTACCATATGGTGGAAAATTGCTCCTAGCTAATGTTGGAATGAAATTATTGTTACCTGAATCAACAGAAGAGTCTCCAAAAACAATTATAGCTGGAACTTTTCCACTGTTTGATATTGAAACATGCAACAAAATTTGAATAAAGAAGAGCCATAAAATGTACATTTTCATCATTTTTCACCTGGTCTCACTAAATTGATTATACAAGTGATGCCAGAGAATGATAAAGAGATTGGTTGTTTGTATGAGTACTATGATACTAGGACTCTTATTTATGGGACAATTTTAATACCTGTTTGTTTGCATATATATAAGTCTAGCTAACATTTTGACCACCATTCTAATTACTACAATAAAACCAATCTTGGGTGGTTAAATAGAGCAAACACTCGTTTTGGCCCTATCAAGCACAAGATTAGTAACATTATGAGTTGGCAAATTAAATAAATTCTTATGTCTTTTTTTGGTGGTCAGGTTCGAACCCCGGACCTTGCATATTTTATGCATTGTCCATACCAACTGAGCTAAACTCACAAGGACATGAATTCATTTTTTTTTGTCCCCGAACCTTGCATATATTATGCATTGTCTATACCAACTAAGCTAAGCTCACGAGGACAGGACATGAATTCTTATGCCTTAATATATTATTGGGTGACAGAATTAGGATTCAATCTTTTCTTTCTTTTTTGTGAATATCTTATCTACTCTGTCTCAAATTATATATCATTGTAGAGAGAAAAAATTGTCTCAAACTATAAATAGCTTTAAAATATCAATGAAACATTAAATGCTATGTTTTCTTATATACCCTCAACTATTTATTACTCCATCCTCTTTCAATTTTTTATGGGTCATGCTAACTTGTATCCTTAGACCATCTCAATGGTGAAGTCTTCACCATTTAAGACCCGATATCTAGTAGGAACCCCCATTGAATTTTTTTTAGGGGGTCACTTAAGACCCAGGGTCTCATTTAAGACCCTCATTCTTAAGTGGACCCCACACCACTTTTTAATAAAATAATCATTGTTGAGTTGTTTTTATTGAAATGTAAATGATAAAGAGTTATTGGTGGGATCCATTTAGACCTTTTGTTAGAAGATCTTTATTGGAGTGGTTGAGTACCTAAGAACATCCACAATGGAGACCATCAATCTTGAGGTCTTAAACGGGTCCCACATGAACACATAACCTTTTTTTTAATTTTTTTTTTAATAATAGTACCTAATAGGTACTCAACTACTCCAATAGAGACTCTAACAAAAGGTCTAAATGAGTTCTATCAATAACTCTTTATCATTTGAATTTCAACAAAAGTAACTCAACAATGATTATTTTATTAAAAGGTGGTGTGAAGTCCACTTAAGAATGAGGTCTTAAGTGAGTCTCTGAGTCTTAAGAGACCCAAAAAAAAAAAAAATTCCCCAGTAGGGGTACCTATTAGGTACCGGGTCTAAATGGTGAAGACATCACCATTGGGGATGGTCTTAGGTACTATTATTAAAAAATTATAAAAAAATGATGTGTCCATGTGAGACCCCTTTAAGACCTCAAGATTGAGGTCTCCATTGTGGATGCTCTAACACATGTTAATGATTCCATAAATGATAAATATTTATTACAAAATATTAATTTTTAATCTCTAGAAGAATAAATTTGCACAATTTTCTAAGCAAAATTTCCACTTTAGGTTCCTTAACATGTGTCATAAGGGCACAAGTTAACATTTCTCATTTTTTATTTATACCATTAATGATTAATGAAGGATAATTTGTAAAATGACTTATAATTTCTCTTTTCCATACAACATTAATTACACTTCTTAATTTATATAAAATGATCAAAAAGTCATAATTTGAGACGGATGGAGTATCTATTAACAACAGACATGAAAACAATAAAAAAGAGGGACTTGCAAGTTGCAATTGAACCTGAAAAATTAAAGGCATTATAGAAAATGGGTTTTATAACCAGAGATGGAGGTGGTAGAATTGTTAAAGCCTTGAAAAGTTATGACTGGTGATGCATGGAAACCTTGCAACCAGATAACGTGACTAGTAGTATGTGCAAATACCATTAATACAAGGTTCTGAGATATATGTGCAAAACATGTTTCAATGTATTTGATTCAGAGATATCGGAAATGCAAATTGGAAAGAAAAAAAAAAACTTCCAATTATGTATAAAAAAAAAGAGTTTTGTTAACGAGTGTACTTAGGGCACTCTTTAAAGTTTCCTAAATAATAATTTCTTTAAAAAAGTTTAACATTTCAATTTCGGATGCATTGAATGCATAATTTTCAATAATAATTTACCATTTAAAGTCCTTAAAAAGTGTCCCGAGGACACTCGTTAGCATTCTCCTAAAAATAATTAACTTACATTTACAACTTGTATTTTAGGGTCATTATTCTTTAGAATTTGATCAAAGTATATCAAGTTCAGTCAACAAAAATTACTCCCTCCGTCCCATTATAACTGAGCCTTTTGCTCATTTCGCAGATATTAAGAAAAAGTATATAAGTGAAAGAGATAGAAAAATAATTTTGAGTGTCTTTGTCAGGTATTGATGCATTCTTCTTTATCATAAATGTAAAGTAGAATATACATTGAATTGAAAGTGGTGAAAGTAGTATTAATTAGAGCTATAATTTGAAAAAAGTAATTAATATTGTATTTAAAAGCGAAATGAGTCTAAAAAAATTTGAGACAATATTTTTTTTACAAATGGCTCACTTATTATAAAACAACGGAGGGAGTAAAGTATTTAAAATTTGATCCAAGTATATCAATTTTGGTTGACCGAACAATTTC
Organism: Medicago sativa; assembly: GCF_051527215.1. Taxonomy (NCBI): domain Eukaryota; kingdom Viridiplantae; phylum Streptophyta; class Magnoliopsida; order Fabales; family Fabaceae; genus Medicago; species Medicago sativa. The sequence continues at coordinate 63,585,061 of NC_140751.1, read as the reverse complement.
TTATATGTAGACCAGATGGAGTACTAATTATAAAGATTACCATTTACGAAAAAGGATATTTTTGATCAAAACAGAAAACATAGTTTCCGTATAAATCATAATATATTTTTACTCATAGGTTATGGTATATCAACAAAAATATTATTATATTCTATAAAAAAAACAAAAATATTATTAAAAGAACTGAAAATAAATTTTGTCTAATGTAAAATATTTGAATCTTATCCCTCTCATGATCTTATCACCAAAAACATAACTTTTAAGTATGGCTTATCGATGGACAATTTGATTAAATCACATCTTAAATTAAATCATATATTTTCACTAAATTCTCACAACATTGTTTCATATTTTTTTTTTCATCTTTTCTATGATATATATCGGTGAAGTATTTTTAAAGTATATGTATGTATCCATTAAATATCCTATAAAGATCTGGTATAGTATCTTTCAAAATTTAAAAATTAATTGCGATAATTTGTAGGTACATTTTAGCAAACTATCCAATAAGGATTGATACCTACTATACATACCCGATACAGATACGAATTAGATAAGATAATCGGAAATGGTGGTTTTGATTAAATTTTGTAGGGACTGAATAAGGTGTGAAATGCAATAATAGGTACAGAAATTATGGGCCACCCTATCAATCGATGTTGTTCAATTATATGGCTATGTAATACATCTTAAAATTTTCAATATATTTATTAGGACCTGTAGCAAGCATTAAATTCTTGTTAGGACCTTTAAGGTTTGAAAAACTTCCTCTATTTCTTTTTAACTTGTTTATGGTTTAAAACTTTGAGCACAAACAAATTTAGACAATTTTATCTTTACTACCTCCGTCTCACAGTAATTGTATTTTTAGCATTTTCTCATTTTCTCAAAATAATATTCACTTTAAAAAATCAATGCAGCATTTATTATTTTTTTCCATTATTATACCCTTATTTATTGAATTTCATCCAAGTTAACTACTACACTAACTACCATTAATAAGAGTATTTTAGTAAATGATATCAATTTTACCATTAAAATCAACACAATTAATCGTTCTTTTAATAATCGTGCACAAACTTTAAACGACTATAATTTAGAGACGGAGGAAGTTATGGAGGAAAAGAACTTTGTTTTGACAATGTAAAATAAAATTGTCTTGTGGGAACCATATGCAGTTATGGAGGAAATGCAGGGAAGCCATGCAACCTCTTATTCACACAGAATTAAATATTTGTTTGTCTTGTAGGGACCATATGCAGTAGGAGTAAACCAAACTCCAGTAATGTAAGAGAAGAGAAATTTTAAAACATCAATGCTTATAATTTTTTGGAATAAGATACTCCTTAGTTCCAACATTCTCTTTTGTCCAAAAATAGTTTTATACGTACTTTTCTTGTGTTTATCCCTCCGTTTCAAAATAGTCGATCTAGTTCATTGTTAAAGATATCTGATTTATGTATACTTGACAATGTCATACTTTCTATATGTTTGTTGAAAATGTTCTATAAAATCACATTTATTATTCTGCAAAAATATAATCTTCTATAAGTAGTATTCACGTCATGTAAGTTTTTTAGGGTAAAGTATAAAATATTTCACATTTTAGACGATGTTGTAGATGATTGAGGATCAAACGATTAAGCAGCTTAGAGAAAATTGATACTCACTTGGTGAATTTTTTTTCTGGAATGAAGTTGTGAAGAGAGTGCTACTTGGGAGCTAAAGAGTAAGATGAAGAGTTTTAGGGTCCGTTTGTTTCAGATTTTTTTCAAAAAAAATCTATTTTTTCTCTTAAAAAATCACTTTTTTCATTTTTAAGTGTTTGTTTAGGATTTTTAGAAAAATCATTTTATCAAAAAAAATCTATTTTGACCCTAAAATGAAAAGCTATTAGGATTAGCTTTTCTCAAAATCTATTTTTTTCAACAACAAGGAGATAATACATGTGCATGTTAGAACTCATTTTTTTAACAAAATGGATTTTTATGGATAGTAGGCAAACACAAATAACTTTAGATTTTTTTTTAAAATCTCTAAAAAAAAATCTCTAGATTCTTTTGACACAAAATCTATTTTTTTTAAAGCTGAAACAAACGCACCCTTATATTAACTCTTTTCTCTTAGGTTAGTACGCAGTAGAAATTTTGGAGGATATAATTCTTATTGTGGGGGAGAATTGTAACACCATTTTCCTAGATTAACTAATTAGTAGGCCCTGTTTGTGTTTGTGATTGTTGTGCTCGAGTATTTTTATGTTTTAGTAGTAGTTTAGGTGTTTTGATTTAAGTTGGAGTGTTTTCTTCAAACTAAATCGATTAAGTTACAAGTATGTGCTGCTTCATCAATTAAGTTATACTCTTTTCGTCTCAAAATAATTCATTTTTTTGATTTTCAACACAACATTAACTATTATTTTTTCAATTGTATCCTTTAATTAATATTGTTTGCATCACTATGTTTATTTTACAAATACTATTAAATACACCAATACATGATAACGATACTCTAGTAAAAATATTATCTTCTCTATTTTATTTATATATTTTTCTTATGAAATGATCAACTGGATAAATTAGTTTTAGACCAAGGAAATATGTTTAATCCCTAAAGCAGTGCCCAGCAGTAGTTACATGTGTGCTTTTATTTTCAGCATATTTTGCCATTGGATGTTCATAAACATTTAATCGTCCAAAACCCTATAAAAACGATAAAAACACTTTGTACCTCTGTTTCCAATTATATGTTTCAAGGACTGTTCTTGATCCAAATCTGCTTATTTGATTTGTTTTCTCTACGATTTTGTAGTTGTAAGCATGTCCTTCAAAGAATCAAACTTCATTTTCCTTACCTCTTTGATTTCAATTTTGAGTGAGGTACGAAAATGACAAATAGCCTTATAACTTAAAACCTAATTAAAACGACCTTATGCATGGCTCCCCCCCCCCCCCCCCCCCCCCCGGTTTTGTTAATGTCGACTTTATGTTGCTCACAGTTTTATCATAAATGAACTCAAGTGATCTTTTAATCACCCATTTAAACGTCATATCCTTATTTATTTATTTTTTTAATCAGAAAATCCTCATCTTTTAGTACTTAAAATCTCCATAAATTGAGTCGATCAAATTATTTTATATATCTAATTTGTTCAAAGCTCACATTTTGTAAGATTTACTTAATTTTCACATAATTTTCAGCTTCCGAACCTTTAGAACTATTTCATATCTTGAATCTTATAGGATTAATTAAGTTTTTAGTCCCTATAAATATTCACAGTTTTGTTTTTAGTCCCTACAAAATAAAATCACACTTTTTAGTCCCTGTGACATTTTTCTTAAGCATTTTAGGGACCAAAACTGTTGATGGAAATTTTGACAGGGACTAAAAGTGCTGATAGAAAAATTTACAGGGACTAAAAATGCTGATGGAAAATTTCATAGGGACTAAAAAGTGTGATTTTATTTTGTAGGGACTAAAAACAAAACTGTGAATATTTATAGGGACTAAAAACTTAATTAACCCAATCTTATATAACCAAGTAATTGAGTAAAAAAAAATGATGATATGATAAATTCATAGAAAAGTAAACTAATAAAAAAGGATTTAATTGAAGCAACTAAGTTAAAACATAAATTACGTACAATGAATGCTAAAACTCAGCTTCTTCATGGTATGGTTTTATCATGGATTAATGGAAGTGTAGATGTAAAGTGCTGAAACTAAATAGAAAATACTGAACCCAGACTTATGGAAAGGTTACTGCCAGAGTAACCATTTTCAATGTTAGATTGAAAAATATATATACCAAGAATGAATAAAATTTCCAAGTCCTAATCAGAAGAATACATTTATGACTACACAACAATGAAACCAAATAATAATAATTAGAGAAAATCTATACACGCCGCAACCAAGCCAAAGCCTCAAAAAGATGCAACCAGGATTATTAACCACCCAGGCTCTCACAAGAATGATCAAAGAAAAAGAAACCAAAAACAATCATAACTCAAAACTTTCAATGAAGAAACCTGCAATCGATGGTTGCCGCGATGCCAAATTCTTTAACCCTAAAGAAGTCTCCTTGAGTAAAAAAAATGAAAGAATCTAAATCATCCAGCTTCACCGGTGATATGTATGCCAAAATTCTCTCCTCTGTTGTTTATTGGAAGATCAGTAGCCCATTGGAGGCATGCCAAAAGGAGGCATTGGTGGCATTCCCGGCATTCCCATTCCACCCACAGGAGGTTGCGGTGGGGGAGGAGCATACCCTCCTCCCATTCCTGGCATTGGTGGTGCTGGCAAAGCAAGTGGTAGCAACTGGGCATACATATTCTGAAGATCATTGAAAACATTGTTAATCTGATAATCAAACAAGATAAAACCGATTACCATACAAAAGGAAATTTGAAAATGGTACCTGCTGAGCAATTACTTCCTTCTCCTCCTTCTCCTTAGCTTTCTCCTCATTTTGTGCTTCAATTTTTTCCTTGATAAGCTCATCTACCTTGCTTGAATACTCTCGGATAAACTTAACACATTTTTAAAAGCAGACAGTTAAAACAAAATAAGCATCTCTTAATGCATTTAATTAAAAGATTCCCAAACAAAAACAAAACATACTTGTAAGATATATGGGAAAGCAAAATCAATCATGTTATTCATCCAAGCCAACTCAAGAGCAACATCTGGCCGTATAATATCATAGCAGACAAAGAGACATGATGCAAAACACTCTTTCTTCCCCTGCAAATAAATATATCAAAGTTGTTCCTTAGTTAAATAAGCAAAGATATTTCAACGCGAAGCATGAATCAAAGTCTACTTCGCCAAAAGGGCTTATTCTATTTAGTATCTGTGTAATCTTTATATACCATGACTTGATGATTTCAAGGTAAAGACAAAAGAATAAACACCTTCTCAATAAAGTAGACAAGCAAATCTTCTGATAGTTCACGGTCACCAGATTGAGAGCAAGTTTCCATACAGTCCTTGTAAAGATGGTCCTTTTTTGACAAAGCAATGGATTGCTTCCATCTTCCTGCTTTCTTATAGATGTATGCAGCAACACGCCTCATTTCAAGAAGTTCATGCTTCTCAATCTGCTCATTTGTATTGTTGAAGCCAATAAATAATAATTAAAAAAATTATATTTCCCAGTAACATTTGGATCTCAAATTTTGTTAATTCCCAAAACATGACAAAAGATAGGTGGGATTTACCTTCATTGCAAGACCTATCTGATCAAAGTTGTCATGCAGATCTGTTGATTCTCGAAGTCTGTCATAGTCCTCTTCCTCAACATAAATTTCATTTAGAGCTTCATTGACAGCAGAGACATTATTACTTTGGACTGCGACCATGTATGGCTTGATCAATTTGAGATGGCCAGCCTAAAAACCAAAAATAAACAAAAATGTTACTACAGAACAACATTTAAAGCCAATTAATTATATTAAATAGATTAAAACTGTATTAATTTGACCATCGGGAATGAGACATTCAAACCTTTCGCATTATATCTACTACACGAGTATGGTCCACACGAAGAGCAATCACATTTAGAAGATCATTTATTACTTCGGGATGTTCTTGCAAGTAGAAGTGGACAGCTTTATAGTAGAGTTCCACACTTGCGACTTTAACTATAATATCTTTGAATTGCATGTGCTCCCATGCTTCAGGAGAGTGATTCATTACAGTGGTTGCAGCATTATCAAACTCGTCATATTGGATGTACAAGTATGTAAGTTCTTTCCAGTGCTGCTGTTCATCACATGCCCGAATAACCTTTGGAATATTAAGCCGGCTTGAGAACAACTTAATGTGTTCCATTAGTTTCTCGGGACGATATCTTGCATAAAGAACTCCCAATTCAGTAAAGATACCCATATGTGCGCGCTCCAATCCTAGACCACTCTCCATAAGAGATATGAGTTCATTGAAGCATCCCCTGTTCTGATAGAACTCACTAACCTCCTCCAAATCATCCACCTAGCAATATAGTAATTAATCAGACAATAGAAAGTTAGATAAAGCAATTATAGTAATCTGCCCTTTGCTTATATTTTTTAGTATTTTCTATTACTTACATCATTCAACTTGCACTTAACCTTTTTCCAATATAGTATAAAATTAAATTTGTATAACTTTTTCATAGTGAAGAGCGAACAACCAATCATCATGAGAATAAATTTCACATTTTCGATTTTATACAAGAAAAGAGTGTCACCTGAATGATGACATTGAGACCACAAATTTGAGCTAAGCGGAATTCCTCAGCATCAACACAGGCGAAACAAACTTCCTTCCAAGTTTTTGAACTGTTTGCTTTCCTGGCAGCATCAACAGCACCCTGGAACTGTTGAAGCTTAACCAAAGTGACTGCTAACTTAGCCCAGTTAGAGATAAAAGCAAATATAATTTTTGCAGCCTCATATAGAGTGTCATCATACAAGCGGTCTCCAACAACTGGTAAATTGGCAACATTTGGCATCAATATAAACTCTTCAATTTCGCCAAGCCGATCAATCTTAGCATAAGCATAAATGAGTTCACTGTCCACCTTGGGCTCTCTGGTCTTCTGCCTAACCATGAGAAGGTACCTTACCAGGTCATGGTATACATCTCCATCTTCAGCAGCCTTTATAACCTCTAAGAAATGAGTTGAATCGTCTGCTCGGATGAACGACTCAATTGCATCACTTACTAATCCTTCTCTCAGTTGAGCCTTTGCCACCTGGCTCCAAACAGCATCTTCTTCAACCCGGAAAGCAAACTCCACCGCACGATCAATAGTCTTAAGGTTATCTAGCAGAACATTAACAGCCGGAACATTCAAATTAAATTTCTTGAAAATAGCAAATGCTTCTTCATATAGTTGTGCTTCCACTGCCACCTCCCCCACTGAGGGTCCATCAAAGTTATCCAACCTATTTATGTAATCCATAACTCTTGAAGGATCTGCCTTTATTGCAGTGAGGATCAACAGATTTTGCAGATTGAAGTTTCCGCTGAAAGCAGAATTTTGTAGCACAATCTTTTCAAGAAGCTCAATTAACTCATGGGGAAGATCAGCGGTCATAAAAGCTTTCACTGCAGCTGAAACTTGATCAGGACTCTTGCTTTCAGGCAAAGCGGTGGAAACCACTTGATCGATCAACTGTCTTCTAAACTCATTCTCAGGATTAAGAACTTTGTCCCAGAGGTCAGCATCCATCCTTTCCACAACATATCTGATACAAACATACGGAAATAAAGTGAGCGCCTCGTACTAGCATTATAAAATATACAATATCTTCCTTATGAAGGGAAGTCTATGTACCTCGCTTGGAGTTTGAACAAGGAATTTTTATTGGTGACATTAACAAGCTCATCATCGCACTGCCCTCTTCGGTAAGCAACAACAGCAAGAGTAGGATCTCGTTTCTCACAATATTTACCAACAACACGAGAATCATAATATGGGTTGGTTGTGAGAAAATGCTCAGGATTGTTGTTGCTGTCAATGATGATTTTACCCAAGGCATTGTGCACATGTACATCCTGGCTTCCTTCACTCACAAGATGCTCCAAGAACTGAGTCAACAAGCGGAGACGATTCCTATACATCAAAGGTAAAATCAGGAAAGAACATTTGCAATGCTACTGGAGATGAAAGGTATAGAAAACTAGCATACCTCTTCTCACACTCTTCAACTAAAGGCTCAACTGGCAGAAGTGAACGAACTGAAAGTATGAGACCTTTAATGAAATCTTCGGGGCATTCATCGTCTAACAGCTGTCCTACAACTAGAGGAGCATTTCCAGGATTGACCTAAAAGCAAGAAGTACAATTAAGTCTAAGTTTTAAAAATTGTTAAGAAAGATTTAAAACACGCTAAGAATCGCAAAAATTAAATAAAACTCGGAAAACAAAGTTACCTTTTGAACATAACCCTCAATATAGCGCAGCATATTGTTGGTATAAAGATAATGTGTGAGATCTGGAACAAAACCAAAACGATCACACACATTAATCAATGGGCGTGCATCTGGAAGTTTGGCCTCCATTAAAAAGTTCTTTGTCTTCTCAGCATCATAAAAGTTTGATTCCCTAGTCACACGCTCTACCTCCTTAATTTGTCCAGTTTTAGCAGCGGCTTCAATGTACTTGAAGTGAATATCAGGATCCTCACTATGAAAGACATAACAAAAACCAAAAATACAATAATTGGTACAAAGCTAGAAAAGCAAAGTAAACAGTCCAGGGAACTAAGGACATTTCCATTATCCAATAAGAAAGAAATACCTGGAGCTCAAGTATGAACCCAAGAAAAAGTATAGTCCTTCATAGGATTTAAATTGCTCAAAGAGTTTAATGCATGCATCAACTCCCAGCTGCTCAGAATATTCCTTAGCAGTCTACATATTACGCACAAGCAATATCAACGACTTATCACTTATGAAATCCTGGGGAGAAAGGAAAATCTCAAGGCAACATCAACCAAAAATAGTACCTGAACAATTATCTGAAGATTGCCCCTAAGATTGACCAGTAAAAGATCTTTCATACACTCAAGTGCCCATTCACGAGAAAGGGTTCCAAAGAACTCAACTAAAGCCTGAAAAAAGTCATATAGTAAGTATCCAAAACAACTCTGATAGATTAAGACATTGGAGCAGTTACAATCCAAACCTGTGGCTCAATGGCATGTGTATTCACGATGACACGTTTGATATCAGGCAACTCACTATAATGCTGCAAATGACACAGACAAAAAAATTCAAGAAATCATTTGGACAAGAGAACATTACTTAATTATCAGACTGTTAGAAGCTAAGAACCTGAAGAGCACGTATGAAAAGGCCAGCCTTTTCACAGAGTTGAGCAATACGTGGGCGATCATAATGAGTGAACATGCCATTGGCCAATATAGCATCAGCAACATTTGGAAATGTCACCAGATTAATTTCCAGAACCTAAAAATAATACACAGAAAATTGTCACTTAAAAAGGTATATACAACACCATTAAGTTCAGAGACAAAGACAACATCACATAAAATATAAGAACCTTTGATTGAAGATATCCATGTTCAGGTAGGTTTGGCTTTAGCACATCCAACAAAAATGCTGTTGCCTCGCGGATCAAGTTCCTCTAAAAAGTAACATAAGAAGCATATAAACAAAAGTTCCAGCAAACATAAATAAAATATAAAATTGGTGATTTAACAAATAATTCACAGTTCTTGAAATTAGAGGAAAGTATGTTGGCTAAACCAAGAGGTTACCAAAGGCAGCTTCAAAATAGAAAGGAATGGTTTCATATCATTATTAGCATTTTTCATTTTATCTTATCCAAAAAGAACAAAATGGAAATAAAAGAATAAAGGTTGTATAAAATATACATCATTCAGCCCTTTTGGATCTATTTTATTTCTTTTCACAAAATGGAATTGATTCTGCAGTTTTAAAATTACATCTGACTTATAAAATATACAAGCACAGCAAACCAGGCATCTTTCAAAGTTCAAACAATAACGGTAAATTTCAAATAAACCTGGAGAAAGAGGTCTGTTATCGTGTTGTAGTCAACGGGGCAACCTCCCTCCATTTGAGACATCATGAGAGCAAAATTTACAGCACCCTGCAATCAAGCAAGTTTCAAAATATGCTACACCATCAACAAAAAAAAAAACAATGATGCTAAAAAAATAAACAACTAAGTAGATTAGTGGGATATAAATGTTGTTGAAAGGAAAACATCATATGCATGAAGAAACCCTTCCACTTTGGACTGATTTAAATGTCATTCATGAGGAGCTACTATTTTAAGCAAGTTCTACTATGCTCAAACCTTAGAACAAAAATCACCAGATCACAAAAGTGAAGCAACTCAGAAGGTAAGGCATTTTGTTCAGAAAAAACCTGCTCACCTGCGGGTCTGTCCGTAAAATTGTTTGCAGAAGGAACATGTAATCCGGCGTATATCCAACCTTCGGCAAAGAAAAAGAAAGATTGTATCAGAAAGATACTAGAAAACAAGACAAACAATTAAACTGTGTGGTAAATGAGACAATGATACAAGAATAAAATTACAATACCTCTAATTTTACAATTCTACTTGGCCTAATAAAAAATTACCTGCTTGGAATAAATCAGAATCTTGTCGAATTCTCTCCTTTCCGCAAAAGCTGCAACAACTTTTGGTGTAGCTCTAGCTTTAATATAGATTTTCAGTGCAAGGTCATTATCAACTGTCTGCATTATATGCACGCATTATACAAATTAGGAAGGAAAAATATATATTTTTTTTAAAGGAAAAGAAAAAAAGTACAAAAAAATAAATCAGTAAACATAGGATGAGTTTTCTGAAAAAAGAAGTGACAGGTCAGATATTCCTTCTGCAGACCTTCAAAAAGGTAAATTAATAAGTCCAAATGAAAAAGAGAAAATCAATTTAAATTTCTGTCAGGACCTTCACAAGGTCACCAAGCTCCTCACTGCATTCCAGTTTGTCCTCTGCTAGCCAATTTTCCAAAAGATTCTTCTTGTTCTGATTTACGACAAGTCGTGACAGTTCCAACGACTCAAAAGCATTGAGTTTGCCCCTGGTTAACAGAGTTCCAAAGTATTGCAACAGCGGTGGTGTTTGTCCAGCTTGTACAGGTACACTCTGAAGCAAATTACAGAGGTAAATCAAAAAATGATACGAAGAGCATACTAAGCTTCCATATTAATGTAGCACAATTTCACAAGGCAGACTCCAAACTGAATGCATTAACTTGACAAAAACAACAAATATAAATGTATCAATAATAACGTATACCTGAAATTTAGCTACTGTGTCAGGAGTACGAAGTATTCCTCGTGGTGACTCTGCAGCAAGCTCTGCAGCTTCCTTATATTTTGTCTGAGCAAATAATTCTTGAAAACGCTGAACAACCTGAAGAAGAAAAAAAGAAAGAGAAATTTTACAATCACTAAGGGAAAAATGAAAAGAATATCAATGTTTCTCATCGTTCAAACTTCAAATTAACTAGGAGGAAAAGAAAGTGCAAAAAATATATATTTACTGTACATATATTACATTTTACCAACATAGAACTTTTTTACACATGCTTTTGATCAAATTTCACTAAAGTAATAGTGAGATTCAAATTGTTAAGTGTCCATTTCAGATAGTCTATAAAAAAAATATCTATGCAAGCAGATGCCACATGATAAATAAGATATTGTTCAAGCATTATCTTGTACTTTTATGTTAATCTCCTTGCTGCTAGTTCTCTATTCTGAACAACACTACTGAAACGCTTTGAGGACAAGTACAATCTATGAGACAGTAGACATGGAACGAAAAATATAAGTCAGGTTACCAATTCTTCTGCACCAGGAAGGTTTCCTCTTTTAGCAAGATTAACAGCAAGTTCCAAATTGTTTAACTGCAAAATGCCCAAAAAAGTATTAAGTAGATACAGAAAGAAAAAGCATTCCCATTTGATCAAAAACACGGTGTAACACATAAAATACCTGGCCACTAACAAAAGGTACAATGGTTGCTTCATTCACAGTAGCAAGCAATACTTGGCCACGTCTATTTATGGCATAAAATCCCCCTACCGAGGATGCTTCTGAGGTCAAAAATATAGGATCGGGACTGATTCGATTTCTGTAAACTGCAGTGGCAGTCTCCATATCATAGACAAATAAAAGCCCAAGTTTTGTGATAACATATATCAAGCCGTATTTATTTGAAATCTGCACAATAAAAACAACTTAAATATTTAACACAATATCTATTGGGAATAGAGAATCCTAAATGAAGTTTACACTTATACCTGCATTGATACAGGAAAGTCATCAGCAAAGTCTGGAGGAAAGAACAGATCTGCTTGTTTTTTAGAAAACGATGGCTTGCCTGATTACAAACGCCACAATATACCAGAAGGTGGCAAAAGAAGCATAAGAAGGAGGTAAGAATGTATGCTACTAATAATAGACACTCTATCGAAATTTTATAACAATATCTTCTGTTATTCTATTTGAAAAATATTTTACCCCATTTGGAAAGGGTGTATTAACGATTCTAAATTTAAGCCACTTCATATCAATCCTATCGTATTTTATTATTTAGGTAAATTGATATTAAAAAAATATCTGAATTTATTTTTATACCATGTAATGTAGAAATATGCTAGCTATTTTGTTGGTAACTGATAACCTAGCCATGTTTATACCTGGCTGGGCACCAAGTTCAATGACATGCATCTTTGATGTAACCTGTCCAGCATTAATGGTCTTGGATGCAAAACAAATAAGAATTGAATCCTTATCATTTCCAGGAACCTGCACGTTACAATACAAAACAAAATTCAACCTACCGGCTACACAGTTGCAATCAATATAAATGGATCACAAAGTAGACAGACGTACTCTAAACGAGGCAAATGAGGCAGCATGTGCTTCAAGAGCCTGACTTCGTTGTTGATCAACTGCGAAGAGTTGCATGTTTCCTTTTACAAGTTGTGGTCTCTATAACCGGAAAAAAAAATAACAACATTAATCCAACAAATAATGATTTCAGAAACTTTGGTGCTCTACAATCTGAATGACGGCAAAAGATGATGCATTCAAAAGCTTTTAAACAGGGGGAAAAAGTAAACAGAAAAAGAAGTGCATGATTTCAAATCTCAAAATATAAGTACACAACCAGTTAATTTATAAAAGAAAATAATTTCAAGGTATGAAAAAGTTGGATAATAACATGTGAAAACTGAAAAGTAGCTTGAAAAGCAAGAATACCCCAAGTCTTGAACCTTTGTATTTGGTTCACATAGTAATGAAAAACATCAAAAAATTAAAATGGAAAAAATCATATGATAGATTTGAACCATCAATTGAATAAGTAGGAAAATAAGCTCGAGTAAATTTATTTCATATGGACAATATTGATATTTTTCTATTTTGTATAAACTATACATAACCATGAACCATGACAATAAAGGTAAATAAAATACAAAATCATCAAATCCAATTATTTACAACTGGCTGGAAGTATTAATATTTCTTGGGTGCTTCAACTTCAGTGTGTAATTAATAAACAGGCTAATGAGCTCTATTCTAAAACATATGTTGGCGCATATCGGTTACAAACTACCTACTTACATTACAAATACATGCACCCATCACAAATATTGAAATATCATTTTAGAGTATAACATATTGTGGTGAGAATGAAGGACGGGCAATAAGTCAACTGAATACACAAACATATGGATATAAGGGGAATTACAGATAAGTCGAAGTACAAGGCGAGGAAAGTTGCTATAGGAAAGAAAACACATACCTCAGGAGAACCAGGAGCAATTCCAATCAAAACCAACCACTTTTCACTAGGATCACAACGATAATTGATGATCTGATTATTCGCGAGATTAGCTGTTCGATCAAACACCTTCACTGGCTCACCATCACCTGTAAACGAGAATAGTAAAAAATAATAAATTCACAGTTCAAAAAATTCAACAGTACAAACATAGAATATACGATAATTCACTGCCATATTCAGATTCAGATAGAATTACAACCGCAAAGGAGAAATCGAACAATATGTTTTCACCTTCAATTGACCAATGATACACAGATGTCTGAGTGACTATGCCTAACGTCTTTGGGGTTACCCACTTCCAAAACACAACCTAAAGAAATTGAAACACATAATAATTAGTAATAATCATGAGTAGTTCCAGAGTAATTCGATGTTAACAAATCCACACCTGTTGGTTCATTTGATATGATTTCATCTTTGTTTTTGTTTCAATGTTAAACACTTGCAAATGATCCTGAGTAGTTCCAGGAACTTGAGCTGCATTAATAACAACACATTCATAATAAGGAAAACAATAAATCAGTATTGTTACAGACAAAATAAAAAATATCCGCATGTATACATCAAAGAGATTAATTTGTATACACCGACAGTGTAAAACTTTTTAGCACATGCATCCAATCAAATCACACCATAGTGTCACTTTTATAGGTTAGTTCCTAAAATACATCTACAAATATCCACGTGGCATGATTTGATTGGATGCACGTGTAAAAAGGTTTTACACTATCAGTGAATATAAATTAATCCATATATGTGTAAAATAATTATTCTACAGTAACATCCAATGAGCATCTTGTATTCCGCCAAATCACAAATATATTTTAAAATTAGTTGTATGATATCACAAATTGAAGGTTTTTATTGGAAGACACTGTAAAACTATTTTACACTGTCGATGCAATGTCCATCAAACTCATATTAAATCTACTTCCTTCTACATCTATCCAAATCATTTCCTATGAAAAATAAAAAATTTAACGATCTACAAATCTAATTAACAAATCACAACAATTAAACGATTTAAATCACTAATCACATGTTGTCAAAAAAAATATCAACTAATCACATCACATTACATTGCATTACATGATCCATAAATTACGAAAGCTCAATTGAATCCTTAATGACATTACATTACCTTTAAGAGCGAGAATTCTGGTATTGGGGTTCATAAGAGCAGAATCAGCAGTGATAGGTCGTCTCAAAGGTTGCATTGGCATATTCATATCAATCATAACAACACTATTCGAAGGACCGGTTTCTCGAACGCAAATGAATTTCTCAGATTCCATCGTCACATGTGTGAATGTGATGAATTGTGGATTGATCCCAACGCTTCCCAACTGCATAATTCAGAAGCAAATTAAACAAATTAATTTGAAAATCATGAAAAAGTATGAATCAGATTGAAATTTGACAATGCTGATTGAAATTGAGATCTGAAGAAGAAAATTGAGAATCGGAAATGATGAATCGAACCGTTAAGGCTTCTTTCATGGTGATGGGGGCGTTAGCAGCCATGATTGATTGATGAGAGGAGAATGTGGGAGAGAGTGTGATGTTACAGTGCGAGATCTGAAGCAGCGAAGAACATGAGAGAGAGAATGAGAGGGAGAAGAAGAAGGAGTGTGCGTGGAAGAAGAACAGAGAAAATGGAGAAGAAGGTGGTGAAAGTGAATGAAATGAATGAAGTGTGCTTTCTAAAAATGTTTTTTTTTTTTCTTCTTTCCCTTTTTTCGGTTTTATTATTTGTTTATTGCTACTTGCTTACTCATCATAACATTCGGACCAAGATGAGATTTGCCACGTAAGATTTGGATCTTGGGCCTAAAACCAAAATTATTGAAAGGAAAATGCTACTTCTCAAGAAAAATAGCTTCAAGAATTTTTCAAGACACAGTTGGCAAATTTTAATTGGATGATTTATTTGTCCACTTCCTATTTTTCAGCCACACCTCCTTGAATTGTGGCAAATAGTGCATTGTGATTGGCTACTCTTTATTCTTGAAGAATTCTTGATGTTATTTTTCTAGAGATATATCATTGCTCTTATTGAAATATTAAGGTTGCTATATAGGTCCTTCAAGTTGCTTAATCCTCGGAAAAAAAACTGACTGAGAGATAGTTTTTGATGAAAAATGTCGATCGAAATGTATCTTCTAATAAGTTTGTTTCATCGATAGCTTTCGATAGAAAAAAAAAAGTCGATCAAAATGTATCTTTCAATAGACTTTTTTCATCTAGAGATATGTTCTGATAATTAAGGGGCTTTTGAACATACATGAGGGGTATATAGAGTAATTTTCTTGAAGTATTTGTCCAACGATTGAGAAGATTGTATTGTAGTCCTTGGAATTTGAACAAGAGGAATTATATTTGTAGAGTCATTTTGTAACAACTTTTGGATAACTTTCTCTTTTATTCTCATATGAGAAATGATATTTGTATTACCATTTTTTGACAACTTTTGTAAAACTTGTTCTCTCATACTCACACTATATTCTCTCTCTCTCTCTCTCTCTCTCTCTCTCTCTCTCTCTCTCTCTCTCTCTCTCTCTCTATATATATATATATATATATATATATATATATATATATATATATATATTGTTTTTGACCAATAAAAAGAGAAAAAGAGAAGGTTGTCACAAAAGTTGTCACCAAATGGTTGTTTCTCTCTATTGTTTTTTACCAATAAAAAGAAACAAAAAGAAGATTGTCTCAAAAGTTGCCACAAGGTTGTACAAATATCATCACCATTTGAATAATTGTTAAACAATTAAACTAAGGCTGTTGATAAGGGTTTCAATCTAATTAATGGTCACAATTGATGGAGAGATGAAATCGTATGGATTGACAAATAGGATTGAGGTTTTGACGTAGTTATTTTTCTGGTTTTACTTTCCCACTTTTTATCATCAGGTGTGAGTTTCATGATCTCGATTACCTCTTTCGCATAAATTAAGTTGTAAACTTGTGATTAATCAATGAGAATCTTATCTTCTTCATTCAAATTTATTTCTCTCTTATGAATGATTTCCACCTCAACATGGTATCATTCGCTAATATGATCAAAACTTCGCTTCGAATTTTCGCATTGCCCTCCAATTGATCAACTTTTGGATCAAACAAGTCCTTCTTTCGCTCGTCTCCATTACTATGGTCCTCATAGGCTCTAATTATCATTCATGGGTACATTCCAAGGAAATAGTTCTTGATGCTAAGACGAAGTTTAATTTTCTTGAAGGAATTATTCGGATGCCTAGGGATTATATCAATTCTTCACATCATGCCTGCAATTGTCGCAACATGATCATCCATTCTTGGATCATGAATTATGTGGATGATTAGAAAATGTCAAAAACGTTCTGGTGGTTGAAAACTACAGTAGACAATTTCACACTATAAAATGAGGCTGGATCTTGGGCCTAAAGCCCAATTATAGAATGGGGTTGGATCGTTTTTGTTAAGTCGCACTGAAGTATGAGATTTTCGTATCTCACACTCCATACTTATCGCGCGCACACCCTTTGAAAATCTGAAAATTAGTCATTGTCATTTTAACCACGATTTAACTATGAAATGTTTTTTTTGGTTTTTTTAGTAAATAGAAAACATCATCATCATCATTATAAACTCATACATATAAATGGATGTGTTGAGGTTTGAACTATGGTTATGGCTTCAGCCTTCGAACCCCATCATAACGTTCGGTCAAATAATTTTGGCATTTTTGTTAATTGATCTATAAGTTGTGGACTATGTGATCATTTATGTAATCCTTATTTAACTTATTCCTATCACCTTATTAAGTACTTGATCTTTAACCAAATAGGAGACTTTATCATTTACGCCATCAAACAAAAAAAAAAAAATTAATAGTCATTTTGATCTTTGAATGTGTAAGGAGTAGTCATAATAGTCCTTTAATATATCAAAATTTTAAAATAGTCCCTGATTGTGCACTTCATTAGTCAAAATAGTCTCTGATATTAAAATACTCCCTCCGGTCCTATTTAGAGGAAAATTGTCATATTAATTCTTCAATATACTTACTTATTGTCATTTCAGTCTCTATATAAAAAAAGTTATTGTGAATATTGAAAGATTATTTTAGTGTTAGAGACTATTTTGACTAACAAAGTATACAAACATGGTCTATTTAAAAATTTTGATATATTGAGGATTATTGTGACTACTCCTTACACATTCAGGGACCAAAATGACTATTATCTCTAAAAAAAACATCCACACTATCAATTTCTAACAAATGTGCATGTTCCTTTTGGCCACGAAAACTTGGTCAATTCTTTACAAATCGGTGATGATGGTTCTAATTTAATAATTGCGTCCTCATTAGTTTTAATAAAATTTTGTAAAAATATTCATTTGTTTATTCTCAACCTTATGCATGATATTGCTTCAAAAAAAAAAAAAAAAAAAACTTATGCATAATACATATGGACCTTATCTATCCCAGTCTCAATTACCCAAACAAGGAACTGCATTTAATATTTACATCGTTTCATCTGGAGGCTTTAAGTTTTTTTTTTTGAAGCATCTGGAGGCTTTAAGTTGACTAAATGGAAAAATACAAGCAATCAAGGTTTTGCCGAGTCAATATGTGATAGAGGAACAAGTAAATCACTCACAATCATACTCAGAAGTTGGCAATGTCAATGTATATGCATTATGCAATGCTATAGTACTACTATAAATTTTAGAGTAAAATCTTATTTTCATGCCTCACAATTTTCTATAATCCAATTTATTCTCTGAAAAAAATAATATCAAATTAATCTTTGCCATTTTAGATAGAGTAATAATTAGTCTCTGATTCATTTTAATAGAGAGACTAATATGTTCTTGGTATGAAAATTTCAAGGTTTAGTTTGAGTATTTTATTTTCAAAAACTAAATTGAACCCATAAGAAAATTGCAAGAGACCAAAACAGATCTTCATTCTAAATTTTATATATCCACAATTTCCCTCTCATGAAAAGTTAGCAAACAAAGGAATTACTATAAGAGGAATGCTATAATGCACACATTCAAGCAAGTGCCATAAGAGTATTGTTTAAGGAATCCACAAAAAGAAATTCTATCTTGAAAATACAAGTTAAACAAGTGTAAAAGTCATAACTACACAATTTTCAATGTAAAAATGATCACTTTTGAATGCTTAAACAATGCTCTAAAGACATATATTAGCATTTTCCTTTTTTTTTTGTGAGAAGGAATCAAACTCGGCATTCTGAAATTTACAACACTCACACATTGCAACAAACCATTTGCTCTGTCCTCGTGGACTTAGCTCAGCTGGTAGGGACAATGCATAATATATGCAAAGTTTGAGGTTCAAACCCCGGTCACCACAAAAAAAAAAAAAAAAACATTTGCTCTAAATCCTAAAGGTTATGACCACATAAGTTGATAACAGTGATGAGCCAATAGGTTCTTTTTTATTGACAAAATGAGCCACTAGGAATTTGATTTGCTACTAAAATGGTAAGGTAGTGTACATAAGGTATTAGGTTGAAACTTCTGCAATATCTTTTTTCTAAAAAAATGCTTGTTATTACATCAAGACCATTCTACCAAACTGTACTTTAAAGGTAACCAAAATTTCACCATTGGGTATATACAGATTAGAATCTAGTTACTCTCTTAATTTTAGGGCACCAGCTTTCTTTCCTTTAACAAAAATCACATTCACTAACTTCTCACTAACTAACTGTAATGCAGAAGGTTAATAATGAAATGCTATCATCCCAATTTATGTAGAATCTACACTTTTGATGAAAGTCGTCTCTGGTGTCCGACATATATTGATATCTAACACTGGCCGGCACATGTAATTACAATCAACCACTTTCATTTTTCTAAGTTATATAGCTGGTGTCTGCATGTGTCGGTGTCGTGACAGATGGACGTGTTTGTATCGGTGAGACTTCAAATGTAGTTTTGTAATTTGATGATCATAACACTTATATCGTCGATAGAGCCTCGCGATACAGATAAATCTACAAGTTTCTTACAAGCCTGAAAGGATCCTTGTCTATTGCTCCCTGCACAAAAAGGATGAGCAATATCTACTGCTTCCTGATTACTAACCTGAACAAGATTGAAAAGAGAAACTTAATCAGTTACTCAGGTTAAAACCTTAACTTAATCAATTAATTGGTTAAGTCTTATACCTTTTCCCATAATCCATCTGAAGCTAAGATTAAAAAGTCATGATGAGGTTCAATTTTGAGAACTTTGGTCTCAGGTTCTGCTATCACATATTGTTTCATGTGTCTATCACCAATGCTCCTTGAAACAGCAAGAGATCCTTGGATTCTCCAAACACCGCGGCACATATCCACATAGCCTCCCTACAATACAAATTTCAAATCAATTGGTTAAACAACTTAATTAAACACTTTTAGCATAAATACTTATGTATTGTATAAGCTATTTTTATAATCAAATATAAAGTCAAACTGTTCGCATAGATATAAGCTATGAGCGGTTTTCATAAGCTATTCTGTAAACAAAAGAGAAGAAAAATGAAAAAAAACTTATGGACGACATCATAACTGATTACCAAGTAGATAAACGCAAATAAAAGTCAAGCCATACTTATCAAAGACAAGGGAAAATTGCTATTATCATCACAAGATTAATTACCTCAGTCTCAATCCGTTCTTTTTCGTCTTTCCTTGAAGGTTTGTGATCCGATGTTAAGGCCTCAGCAACACCTCCTCTACTGATGACAGCGCGACAATCGCCAGCATTGGACACAATAACGTCACCATTCCTAATCAATGCTGTTACACAGCAAGAACCACCATTAAGATCCTCTTTTAAGAATTCTGAATCTGTTTTGAGGTAACCATGTTTCACTGCTTCCTCAATATCACTCTCATCTCTTCTGTTTACTTCTTCTAACACATTCTTTTCCAAGTTATGTGCTGCAAATTCTGAAGCTTTTGTACCTCCATGTCCATCAAATATGCCAAAAAAAGCCTGTACCAATCACAAACAAAAATCTTAGACTATATATTGGTCCTTGCACTTTCCATATTTGTTTAATAAATCTATATAGTATAAAAAAAAAGATGAACAAATTCGTGCAACCCAATTAAGAATGAAACAATGAAATTTTTGAAGTTACCTGTTTTGATTGTCCATGAAGATCAAGAGAAGCAGAATAACGATCCTCCATATGTTTCCTACATGATCCTCTCTTACAGTACACAGAAAACCCATCTCCCTCTACCTCAACAACATCCTTCGCTGCCGACGGAGACGGTACTGCCGGAAGGAGCTCAACAATGAGAGAAGCAACAGGTATATCAAGTTTGGCAGGTCTCTTTTTCTTCAAAACAGGCGAGGAGTGTGAAGAAGAAGAAGAAGAAGAGGTTGGGAGAGGTTCTAAGGAAGAAGAAATGATAGAGCATTTTTTGGTGAAGTAATGGGAAGAGGAAGAGAGAGAGAATATAGGAGAATTTGGAAGTGCAACGGAACAAGACATGTTTGTTTTGTTTTGTTTGTTATTCTTTGTTGTTTCGAATGTTGTATGTTCTTTTTTTGATTTAGTATAAGTAGAGAAGACAGGCTTTGACTTTTTTTTTTTTTTTTTGTTGAAAGAAGACAGGGTTTGACTTTTTTTTTAAGACGGGGTTTGACTATTAAAACGTTGTTTAAGTACTTTGACCGAATATTTGTGGGGCTGTTATTTCGGATAGGTTAAGATAAAGGAAAATTACCTACGTACCTACGTTGGTTCACAATGGTTTGGTTTGGCCGGTTTTCTAGAATTTTGGATTGGAATTAGCATAACGTCACAGCCATGCTGGACTCATTCTTTGTTTTTTTGGAAAACAAGTTGCATGGGACATTTCCAAATAGAGAAATTAGTTAATTTTTTTTTAAAAAATGTTTACTATCATTTAAAAATTTATAATAACTATTATTTATTGAAAGTGTCAATGAAATAAAATTTAAAAAACCATCTTAATGCATATAAACATGAAATAATTTTTTTTCTTATGAAAGGATCTTTTTTAATACAAAATTCAACAAATAACTTTTTAATTCATAAAAACGATCGTTAATTTATTGATTTACAAAAAAAATATAGTCAAAACATGTCTTTCTCAATGAAACGGTGAAGTTCCCTTTTATTAGAAAAATCAAAATATCATTATTTTTCTTGCGAATGACGTACTAGATACTATAAGACCAACTGATCATTACAAGAAGGAATGGTAAAAAAAAAAATGAGGGAGAAGGAATGGTAAAATTAAGCAAGCAAGAATGTGTCAAAAAGTTTGAGAAAATTAATTAATAGTATCTTAATAAAATATTCAAATATAGAAAATTGTTCTTCAAAAACATTCTCTCTATCTAGTCTGAATTGTACTAAACATGAGTACATGACCAACTCATCGTTAACCTCTTTTTTGCGACCAATTTTTTCCAGAAGATGATTTGAATGAATATGTTATACTAGTTACACTGCAAGTGTTAAACCGGCATTTAAACATGGAGCTTAACATGCATTGACTGAAACAAGTGTCCGTTAATTAATTATAAAATAAAAAGTATAGAGGAATTAATTTATATCTAGAAATCTAAATAAATCATGTTGAATGTGTATTCAAGGAGAATTTTTCAATTTTTAGTTTTGACTTGATCACTATCCCTTCTTGTTGGCAAATACTACTGATTAAGAAACTGTTTGGTTTTGGGCGGAAAGTAGCAGCCGTTATTTGAAGCTGGTGGCCGTTTGCCAGGTCAATTCAGATCTATCTAGGGATGTCAATGGGTATCCATGGGTACGGGTAGTATGATATCCGTCCCCGCCCCGTTAGATAATTATGGTACCCGTGCCCGTCCCCATACCCGTGCAGGTATCTCTATACGGGTAATCCACGGGTATTTAGATACCCACGGATATTCGCGGGTACCCATGGATATTTGATTAATTTTTTTGTACAAAAAAAAATACTTTTTTAATTACCTACAAACTTTAACTTTTAAAGATCCATACCTAACATATTCAATTCAAATTTCATGATTCATATCATAATTCAACAAAAATCATGATTATTACATAATCCTAAGCAAATTCATTATACCATAATGCATATGATTCTTATATAATCCATACAAATTATTGAAGTAAAATAAAAGGATAAAAACATCCAACTTCCAAAAAGCATAAAAACCTCCAAATAAAAGACAGAAAAGACTAAAATCAAAATAAACATCCAAAAATTCATATGCATTCCAAGCTATTTTATATATACACATGGATAATTTAGTAATTTAATTGATTTATTAACGGGTACGGATACCCGCGGGTACGGGTATCATCGAATCCATGTCCGTGTCCATAAAGTAACGGGTAGTTAAATACCCGTTTATTATACCCGCGGGTACCCATTTAGCTACCCGCCCCGTGCCCATGACGGATTTTATCCACGGGTACCCGCGGGCATGGATTTTTTTGCCACCCCTAGATCTATCTCATATGCTGCCTGTTGTTGAATGTTGATGTAGACATTTTTCCTAACGTTAACTAACATTCCTAATTAAGAAAGTTTACACCATTTTATGACAATTTCTTATATATATATATATATATATATATATATATATATATATATATATATATATATATATATATATGAGTTATGATAGAAGACACCTTTTATGAAGGTGTCTTTTATCAAGTTACTCTATGAGCATTTGCGAAAAGACACCAACTTACTTTTAGGAAGGTGTCTTTTATCAAATTTATAACTAAAAAGTGAAAATCACACCTTAAGGTGTGACTTGATAAAAGACACCACCAAAGGGTGGCTTGTAACATAACCCTATATATATATATATATATATATATATATATATATATATATGTCAGGATCCGTTGACACCAGGTGTCAACGGATTCGTTGACACCAAATCTCAACCGTTGATTCTTTTTAATCAAAGGCTAATAATAAATTTTTAAATGGACTTGCAGTATCCTTACTTTTGATTCGGTGTTATGAGAAAAAAGAAAACTCAATTTGTTTCATAACAAAAAAAAAAAAAAAACTCAATTTGATTGCACCGCCACCGTAATGATATTCATTCATTGCTCTTCTTGAAAACTTGTTCTCCACCATTTCACTTATGGATAGAAACCGATGCAAACCATATATCTAAATTGAGTTTTTCTTTTAATTGAGATTGGTTAGAATAAACATGATTTCAACTACAGTGAATTTGTGAGAAAATGGTTTGAATGGATCACTTTGGAATCCCTTTAAATTAAATTGAGAAAAGATCACACCTTTGGGTATAAATAAGCAGATGAGCACAATAATTGAGAATTTGAGATCAGTTAGAGCAAGAAGAAACATGAATCGTTGGTCATTCGAACCCTGTTGTAGGCAACGGCAGATGGGAAAAAACGAGTATGCAATCCTGTGAATCAAGAGAAAAAAGATCACGCTATTAATTTACCAAGTAAATGCACACCCTTTGATTAAAAAGAATCAACGGTTGAGATTTGGTGTCAACGAATTCGTTGACACCAGGTGTCAACGGATCCTGACTCTATATATATATATATATATATATATATATATATATATATATATATATATATATATTACCTTTTGTGAAGGTGTCTTTTATCAAGTTACTCTATGAGCTTTTGCGAAAAGACACCAACTTACTTTTATGAAGGTTTCTTTTAGCAAAGTTATAACTAAAAAGTGAAAATCACACATTAAGGTGTTGCTTGATAAAAGACACCACCAAAGGGTGTCTTGTAACATAACCCTATATATATATATATATATATATATATATATATATATATATATATATATATATATATATATATATATATATATGGGTTATGATAGAAGACACCTTTTGTGAAGGTGTCTTTTATCAAGTTACTCTATGAGCTTTTGCGAAAAGACACCAACTTACTTTTATGAAGGTGTCTTTTAGCAAAGTTATAACTAAAAAGTGAAAATCACACCTTAAGGTGTTGCTTGATAAAAGACACCACCAAAGGGTGTCTTGTAACATAACCCTATATATATATATATATATATATATATATATATATATATATATATATATATATATATATATATATATATATATATATATATATATATATATATATATATATTTCTCAAATTATTCTTACGTTTTTCATCATTTTTTTTGTTGACAAGACATTTTTATTCTTATTGTTTATTTGATTTTTGTGTCAATATCTACTTATATATATTTGATTTTTCTATAAGTTATCCTAAAATTGTCCGTTCAAATAAAATATATCTTAATTAATTAAGGCTTTTAAATTGAGATATTATGTTCTTTATTTATTTATTAATTTTCCAATGTCATAATATCTAGCTAACTCCAACATCATTTCTACCATATCACCTTTCATTTGTATTCCTTTCGATATATCCTCTTTCACTCAACTAGAAGCATTATGATCAATCTAATACTCCCTCCGTCCCTTAATGTAACCCCCCTTTGCATTTTTCACATTTCTTAAGAAAAGTTGTCAGTGTAATTAATGTGTCTGTTTTGTGTATTAATATTACCAAATTGTCCTTTGTTTGTATGTGTATTAAATTTGACTATTCATATTTCAAGACAAATTAGTAGTATTAATTAGGGGTATGTTTAGAAAAAAAGTAATAAATGCATCTAGTAATTTGAAAAGGAGGTTATATTTAGGGACAAAAATAAAATCAAATGGATAGTTACATTAAGGGACGGAGAGAGTAGTCACTAATCCTCCTCGAAAACTAACACTACACCCAAAATTTAAACCATAAAGTGCTAAAAGTAGCCCTGACATGTGGCAAGAGGAAGCCAACCATCATGTATCATCGATCTTCTCATCGAGATAGGGATAAGAATTCGCATTCATTATATGACGGATGAGCAAAACCTCGCCATAATAATTCACACTCCATGAGGCTGCTATGACAAAAATGACTTGATGGTAATATTCTCCGCGAGGAGCGTGATCAATATGACGAAAGTAATCAAAGCGAATGTGCTCGACACTTGAACGTTGGAATTATTCCTTTCCAAAATCAAGAAGCTTCTCCTTGGAAAAACTTTAAGTTTCATGGTCACATATATTGGTCTAGATTTTTATTAATTTTATCTTGAACTTTAAGAAGTTTAAAAAATTCAAATTTAAAAATTCAATTTTATTAGAGTACTTTTAACAAGGTTATAAACATATCTAAAAAAGCTCATTAAAAATTTTAAAAGATTAAGGATAATTAAAGAAAATTATCAAGTACTATAATACATGCTAAATTTTTTCTATAGGAACCAAAAGATGTCACTTTTTTTAAGATGATTAAAAATAAAATTTGGTATATTTATATGGATTAAAAACTTATTTAACCCATATCTTAATAATCATGTGATATTTTTCTCTCTAATTCTTTGCCTACAAATAGTTTTATAAAATATTTCAATTGTTCTATTCTCAACCTTTTGCAAATGGACCTTATTTCAGTTTCATTTACCAAACCAAACATGAACTCCTATAATATTCCCATCATTTCATTTGTAGGCTTATTAGTTGACTAAATGGAAAAAAAAATTAACATTCAAGGGCTTTACCAAGTCAACATGTGGTATAGAGGAAATAATCACTCACTCAAGAAGCTGGCAAACTATATGCAAATATATAAATTTTATATTCCCACCATTTCACTTTCTTGAACAGTTCGTAATTAGTAAAAGAAGTCCTATGCACACATCAAGCAAGAACATACAAAACCTCTACAATATCTTTGTACTAAAAAAATGCTTATCATTACATCAACATCATTTTACAAAAAAATTACTTTATACATCCTATTCTCCCCTCAGCTACAAGTTACAAAATTTCACCAAATTTCTGATATTTATACAAATTAATATCTAGGTACTCTTAATTTTAGGGCACCGTCTTTCTTTCGGTTAACTATTATCACATTCCCTATCTACGGACTAATTGTAATCAAGAATGTTATGAACGAAATAAAGACATTCTGTCATCCGAATTTACGCAGCACCTACACTTCAGGTTGAAGACGTCTTTGGTGTCCAACATATATTGATATTGGGTACTGAACATGTAATTATATTCAACCGCGTTCGTTTTACCAAATTATAACTTGTGTCATGTTAGTTGTATGTGTTTGTATTGATGAAACTTCAAACGTAGTTCTGTAGTTTGATGATCATAACACTTATATCATCGATAGAGCCTCGCGATACAGATAAATCTACAAGTTTCTTACAAGCCTGAAAGGATCCTTGTCTGTTGCTCCCTACACAAAAAGGATGTGCTATATCTACTGCTTCCTGATTACTAACCTTAACAAGATTGAAAAGAGAAACTTAATCAGTTACTCGGTGAAAACTAAACTATAGTTGAGCAATGATGTCATGAAAGAATTGAAATTAATTGGTTAAGTCCTATACCTTTTCCCATAGTCCATCTGAAGCTAAAATTAAAAAGTCATGATGAGGTTCAATTTTGAGGACTTTGGTCTCAGGTTCTGCTATCACATATTGTTTCATATGTCTATCACCAATGCTCCTTGAAACAGCAAGAGATCCTTGGATTCTCCAAACACCGCGGCACATATCGACATAGCCTCCCTACAATACAAATTTCAAATCAATTGGTTAAACAACTTAATTAAACACTTTTACCATAAATACTTATGTATAAGCTATTTTTATAATCAAAATATAAAGTCAAATTGTTTGCATATAAGCTATGAGCGGTTTTCATAAGCTATTCTGGAAACAAAAGAAAAAAAATGTGAAAAAAACTTATGGACGACATCAAAAGTGATTACCAAGTAGATAAACTCAAATAAATCAAGCCCTACTTATCAAAGACAAGGGAAAATTGCTATCATCATCACAAGATTAATTACCTCAGTCTCAATCCGTTCTTTTTCGTCTTTCCTAGAAGGTTTGTGATCAGATGTCAACATAACTGAAATGTCTCTCCCTTAAAATCTTACACTATTTTACACTATTTTGAGGTGTCAACATAACTGAAATGTCTTAGGGGCTACATAAGTTTTTAATTTCCATAAATATATCAAATTTAGTTTTTAATCCCCATAAAAAAAGTGGCTTGTTTTAGCCCCTAAAACAAATTTCAACATATAGTTTTAGTCCATGCTAAATACAATTTTGTTTAATTATCCTTAAAGATTTAAATTTTTGGATGATTTTTTTAGACATATTTAGAACATTATAAAAAGTTCTTGTATAGAAAATAAACTCAAAATATGATTTCTTGGTCTATATTTTTATTAATTTTATATTGAACTTTCAGAAGTTTAAAAATTCAAATTTAATTCATTTCATGTTAAAATTTCAATTTGTTTAGAAAACTTTTAACAAGGGTATAAACATACCCAAAAAAAACTCATTAAAATTTTAATAGATTACGGATAATTAAAAAAATTATCAAGGACTATAAAACATGCTAAAAAAATTTATAGTGACCAAAAAATGTCACTTTTTTTAAGATGATTAAAAATAAAATTCGGTATATGTATATGGATTAAAAACTTATTTAACCCATATTTTGACAATCATGTGATAATTTTCTCTCTAATTCTTTGCCTACAAAAATAGTTTTATAAAAAATTTCAACGGTTCTATTCTCAACCTTTTGCATGATGGATCTTATTTCAATCTCATTTACCAAACCAAACAGGAACTCCTATAATATTCCCATCGTTTCATTTGGAAGCTTAATTATAAGTTGACTAAATGGAAAAAATCTAACATTCAAGGGGCTTTACCGAGTCAAAATGTGATAGAGGAAAAAGTAATCACTCACACTCAGAAGCTGGCAAAGTATATGCAAATATATAAATTTTATATTCCCACCATTTCACTTTCATGAACAGTTCGTAAACAAAAGAAGTCCTATGCACACATTCAGGCAAGAACATACAAGACCTCTTAAACGATGTTATATTTTTAACCAAAAAAATGTTTGACCAAAAAAATGTTTGACATTCTTCTAGCTAGTTTGTTCATTTTTTACCAAAGTGGTGGTACTATTTATCTTTAGAAGATTATAACTTATATGCACGTGTAGTAACGACTCATCACACTTTATCTACAAACACTATTGAGACTTTTTATAACTTCATTGAGGATATGAATCAATCGAAAAAGTATAATACACATATATATAGTACTTATGAAGCATAAAGAGTAACATAAAATGGTAAGGTGGTTTACATAAAAATATGTTAGGTTGAAACTTCTGTAATATCTTTGTACTAAAAAAATGCTTCTCATTAACTCAAGATCAATTAAAATAAAAAATAAAAAAAAATACTTTGTACTACAGACTAGGTACTCTTAATTTTAGGGCACTGTCTTTCATTCTATTAACTATTGTCACATTCCCTATCTACAGACTAATTGTACTGCAGAATGTTAAGAATGAAATTAATGCATCCTATCATCCTAATTTACATAGCATCTACACTTCAGATTGAAGACGTCCCTGGTGTCCAACATATATTGATATCGGGCACTAAACATGTAGTTACATTCAACCACTTTCATTTTACTAAATTATAACGGGTGTCGTGTTAGTTGTCTATGTTAGTATTAATGAAACTTCAAATGTAGTTTTGTAGTTTGATGATCATAACACTTATATCATCGATAGAGCCTCGCGATACAGATAAATCTACAAGTTTCTTACAACCCTGAAAGGGTCCTTGTCTGTTGCTCTCGACACAAAAAGGACGAGCAATATCTACTGCTTCCTGATTACTAACCTGAACAAGATTGAAAAGAGAAACTTAATCAGTTACATAATTAAAAAGAATTTAATTAACATTGTGATTTACATTAATTCAGTACTATACCTTTTCCCATAATCCATCAGAAGCTAAGATTAAAAAGTCATGATGAGGTTCAACATTAATTCAGTACTATACCTTTTCCCATAATCCATCAGAAGCTAAGATTAAAAAGTCATGATGAGGTTCAATTTTGAGAACTTTGGTCTCAGGTTCTGCTATCACATATTGTTTCATGTGTCTATCACCAATGCTCCTAGAAACAGCAAGAGATCCTTGGATTCTCCAAACACCGCGGCACATATCAACATAGCCTCCCTACAATACAAATTTCAAATCAATTGGTTAAACAACTTAATTGAACACTTATAGTTATAGCATAAAAACTTGTATAAGCTATTTTTATAATCAAAGATAAAATAAAGTTAAGAGCGGTTTTCATAAGCTATTCTGAAAGCAAAAGAAAACTGAAGAAAGACTTAAATAAGCCAAGCCCTACTTATCAAAGACAAGGGAAAATTGCTATCATCATCACAAGATTAATTACCTCAGTCTCGATGCGTTCTTTTTCGTCTTTCCTTGATGGTTTGTGATCAGATGTTAAGGCCTCAGCAGCACCTCCTCGGCTGATGACAGCACGACAATCACCGGCATTGGACATAACAAGACTGCCATTTCTAATCAATGCTGTTACACAGCAAGAACCACCATTAAGATCCTCTTTTAAGAAATCTGAATCTGTTTTGAGGTAGCCATGTTTCACTGCTTCCTCAATATCACTCTCATCTCTTCTTATCACTTCTTCCAATACATTCTTTTCCAAGTTATGTGCCGCGAATTCCGAAGCTTTTGTACCTCCATGTCCATCAAATATGCCAAAAAAAGCCTGTACCAATCACAAACAAAAATCTTAGACTATATATTGGTCCTTGCACTTGCATCCATTTTGTAAATCCCATTAACCATAAATTCAATAAGACCTTTCCAAATTTGTTTGATAAATCTATATAGTATATAAAAAATGATGAACAAATTAAGAATCAAACATTGAAATTTTTGAAGTTACCTGTTTAGATTGTCCATGAAGATGAACAGAAGCAGAGTAACGATCCTCCATATGCTTCCTGCTTCCTCTCTTACAATACACGGAAAACCCAACTCCCTCTACCTCAACCACCTTCTTTGCCGCCGACGGAGATGGTACTACCGGAGGGAGATCAACAATGAGAGAAGCAACAGGTATATCAAGTTTAGCAGGTCTCTTTTTCTTCAAAACCGGTGAGGAATGTGAAGGAGAACAAGAAGAGGTTGGAAGAGAATCTGAGGAAGAAGAAATGATAGAGCATTTTTTGGTGAAGTAATGGGAAGAGGAAGAGAGAGAGAATATAGGAGAATTTGGAAGTGCAACGGAACAAGACATGTTTGTTTTGTTTGTTCTTTTTTTTGTTGTTTCGAATGTTGTATGTTCTTTTTTTGATTTAGTATAAGTAGTGTTACAGAGAAGACAGGGTTTGACTTTTTTTATTTTTCAAAGAAGACAGGGTTTGACTATTAAAACGTTGTTTAAGTAGTTTGACCGAATATTTGTGGGGCTGTTATTTCGGATAGGTTAAGATAAATTTGCTACGTAATTACGATGGTTTGGCCGGTTTTCTAGAATTTTGGATTGGAATTAGCATAACCCCACAGGCCACAGCCATGCTGAACTCATTCTTTGTTTTGTGGAACAAAACTTCTCTTATATTTAAGACAAGAAAGAATATTATAATCATTGAAGATTTTTTTTAGGGCATTAGATAATTGGCATCTATGAAGTTCGAATACTTAAAATATGGATTGGATATGTTGGACTAAGATTGATTGTTGTAAATGGTTCATGTAGTAGACAATCTGGACCGTTAATGTGATATCAGACAATTTATATTACACGGTTAAAAAATTAACTATGAACAATCTCGACCATCCATTTAAGATCGGCCGGGCAAAAAATTGTTATTGCGTCCTGTTGTTACACAAGGAAATCCACATATGGAGATGTATATCTTAATCACATAATAGTTAGATATGTATCCATGAATATCAAAATTGCTTTTAAGAAAATATCTTATCAAATACTTATAGCATTTTCGAAATTTTATTAACATATCATAGCCATATCGTATTCTAAATTTTAAAATTTTCACGTATATGTATCTTGTCGTACCCGCATCCCCCCTAGCCTACGTATCTAAGTTTCATAGTTAGCCATGTACCGATACATGTGGTCTTTAAATTAATAGAGAAATTAGTTAATTCTTTAAAAAAATTATTCACTATCATTTGAAAAATTATAGTACATATTATTTATTGAAAGTGTCAATGAAATAAAATTTAAATTTTTATTACTTAGAAAATATAAACATAAAATGGTGAATATTGAATATTTTTACATAAACATGAAATAATATATTTTTAGTGCATATAAACATGAAATAATATTTTTTCTTATAAAATGATCTTTTTTAAATACAAAATTCGACAAATAACTCTTTGATTCATAAAAATGATCATTAATTTATTGATTTGCAAAGAAATTATATCAAAACACGTCAATTTCTCAATGTAACATAGAAGTTCCCTTTATTAGAAAAATCAAAATATCATTATTTTTCTTGCGAATGATGTAGTAGATACTGTGAGACCAACTGATCATTACAAGAAGGAATGGTAAAAAAAATATTGAGGGAGAAGGAATGGTAAAATTAAGCAAGCAAGAATGTGTCAAAAAGTTTGAGAAAATTAATTGATTGTATCTTAATAAATACTCAAATATATAAAATTATTCTTCAAAAACATTCTCTCTATCTAGATTCTAGTCTGAATTGTACCAAACATGAGTACATGACCAACTCATTAACCTCTATTTTGCGACCAAATATTTCGAGAAGCAGATTTGCATGAATATAATATAGTTACACTGCAAGTGTTAAACCGGCATTTAAACATGGAGCTTAACATTGACTGAAACAAGTGGTCGTTATTAATTAACTGTAAATGAAGTATAGATGAATTAATTTAAATCTAGAAATCTAAAAAAATCATGTTGAATGAATGTGTATTCAAGGAGAATTTTTCAATTTTTAGTTTTGACTTGATCACTATCCCTTCTTGTTGGCAAATACTACTGATAAAGAAACTGTTTTGGTTTTGGGCGGTACGTAGCAGCCGTTATTTGAAGCCGGTGGCCGTTTGCCAGGTCAATTTAGATCCATCTCATCTTCTGCATGTTGTTGAATGTTGATGTAGACATTTTTCCTAACGTTAACTAACATTCCTATTTAAGAAAAATGATAGTTTATAACAATTTTGTGATAATTTTTAAAACATGTCTTTGTTTTTCATTCTTTTATTGTGTTCTTATTTTTCATTGTGTTGTTTTAGTTTTCGCATCAATATCTATACTTTTGTATATATTTTTAGTAGCATTATAAGTTATCTCAAAAATAGTTGTTCAAATAATCAAGACTTTTGCAATATGAACAATATATTCTTCATTTATTTATTGATTTTCCGATGTCATAATAGTTAGATAACTCCATCATCATTTCTACTATCACCTTTCATTTGTATTCTTTTCGGTGTATCCTATTTGACTCAACTATAAGCTATTATATATATTTTAAGAATAACATTGATAACATACTCTCTTTTATCAGTTAAAATTTACAATAGTTATGTCAAATTTACAAAAGAAACACATAATTTGGTAAAACTCATGTGAATTTAACCAATAAAAATATGTTGAAAAATTAATACGTGTTAAAGAGTGTGTTGATAATTAACACCTCTCATTTTAGAATTAATCAATGATTCAATTATGCTCATATAACAAATATATCGCCCAACATGATAAGAGGAGCAGAGCTGCCCAAAGGAAAAGCATGACGGTGAAGATCCATGTGCAATTCCAGCCAATCCTTGACTTTTGTTGGTATTTAAAATTGGATGTAATGTTTTTACCAAGACTTGTGAATTTTGAGTATTTTGATTAAAACTTGTATTTTGATTTATGAATGTTTTACGAGTTTTGAGTTATTTATTTAATTTTATATTAAATATATATGGCTGTTAATACTTTATACTCCCTCCGGTCCTATATATAAGAAAAGATTCTTTTTTTAGATACATTGAATAATTAATGTATCTTGTTTACAATGAAGACTAGATACATTAATTATTAAATGTATCTAAAAAAAGAATCTTTTCTTATATATAAGACCGGAGGGAGTATTATTCATGTAATTTTTTCAAAAAATAATCAATTCAAACAATCCCGTTATCCACTATTCCACTTTTGGGGTCGACCGCTTTGTGGCGTCGTTATCCGTGATTGACTACCTAGATTTCAAGTATCAATTTTGTCTCTAAAGATCTTTCCATTAATAAGATCAATCGTTTTGAGAACATGATGTGATATGTTAAATGAAGATGTGACACTTGACGTAGACTCCACATCACTCTAATACCTAAGATTCAAAATGTTACGACTCCACATAATTTGGCTTTCTAATATTGGATTTTTCTTAAATTTTTCGGGAAAGTAACTCCTCATCTTTCACCCAACAAATTATACTTTTACCTAATTGTTATGTGGAGTCTACGTCGATTTTACATATTCATTTAACATGTTAATATTAGACTCTACCGGTTGAACTTAACATATATATAAACTTTTTGATTGATATGGTACAATTTTGTGGTCGAAATTATGAATTTACCATAATTAGAGACGAAATTGTTTTATGTTTTTGGCACTTAAAAATTCACTTACTTCATGTTTTGTAAAAAAATCTAATTTTTGTGGGAGAGATTATTATAATATACTCCCTCCGTTTCAAAATACATGTTCAAGTCAACCACTTCACATATGCCAATGTACAATTTTGACCGTTAATATCTTTAATTATCTAAAGTAAAAAATTATAAAAATTTAATATTTTGAAAATATTTGTCGAGACAAATCAAACAACATCTTACATGCTAATATTTGTATTTATATATTAGTTAAAAAGTATGGTCAAAGTAAGTCAAGTGAATAGTGTACATTGCAAAAATTGGACTTGTATTTTGAAACGGAGAGAGTACTAAACATTCCTGAAAATTTTCATTCAAAAACATGAAGGCTACACATGAGTTGATTTAAAAGTAGAGATCAAAAGTGGTGATTGAAAACTTTTGGGGGACTAAAAGTCAAGGAAATTTTTTAGGGGGACTAAAACAAAAAATTGGTATATTTATAAAGACCAAAAACATATTTAAACCTTAATTTTATCTTGAACTTTTGGAAGTTTAAAAAATTCAAATTTAATTTATTTCATGTTAAACTCTTAATTTATAGAGACCAAAAACATATTTAACCCTTAGTTTATTTTGTCAAAGAACTTTATATAAAGTTATAAACATATCTACAAAAACTCATTCAAAAATTTAAAAGATTAAGATAATAATACAGGTTAAATTTAACTAGAACGGTTAAACATATTGAAATTTTGTATAGAAACTAAAACATGTCACTTTTTTATAATGATTAAAAATAAAATTCGATATATTTATATGAACTAAACACTTATTTAACCCTTGTCTTAATAATCTTGTGATATTTTTCTCTATAATTCTTTGCCTAAAAAATAGTTTTATAAATTTTTTCAACTGTTCTATTCTCAACCTTTTGCATGATAGACCTTATTTCAGTCTCATTTACCAAACCAAACATTAACTCCTATAATATTCCCATCTTTTCATTTGTAGGCAAAGTTGACTAAATGGAAACAATATATAATTCAAAGGGCTTTGCCGAGTCAAAATGTGATAGACGAAAAAGTATCACTCACACTCAGAAGCTGGCAAACTATATGCAAATATATAAATTTTATATTCCCACCATTTCACTTTCTTGAACAGTTCGCAAAAGAAGAACATACAAAATAAGTTTGTACTAAAAAAATGCTTATCATTAAATCAAGATCATTTTACAAAAGAATTACTTTATACATCCTATTCTCCCCTCAGCTACAGGTTACAAAATTTCACCAAATTTCTGATATTTATACAAATTAATATCTAGGTACTCTTAATTTTAGGGCACCGTCTTTCTTTCTGTTAACTATTATCACATTCCCTATCAATAGACTAATTGTACTGCAGAATGTTATGAATGAAATAAAGGCATTCTATCATCCTAATTTACGTAGCATCTACACCTCAGATTGAAGACGTCTTCGGTGTCCAACATATATTGATGTCGGGCACTGAACATGTAATTTACATTCCTACATTTTAATGTTACCAAATTATTATTGGTGTCGTGTTAGTTGTCAGTACTTGTATCAATGAAACATCAAACGTAGTTTTGTAGTTTGATGATCATAACACTTATATCATCGATAGAGCCTCGCGATACTGATAAATCTACAAGTTTCTTACAAGCTTGAAAGGATCCTTGTCTATTGCTCCCTACACAAAAAGGACCAGCAATATCTACTGCTTCCTGATTACTAACCTGAACAAGATTGAAAAGATAAACTTAATTAGTTACTTTGTTGAGCTGTGATGTCATGAAAAAAATTAATTAACATTTCAAATAATGAATTCAGTCCTATACCTTTTCCCATAATCCATCTGAAGCTAAGATTAAAAAGTCATGATGAGGTTCAATTTTGAGAACTTTGGTCTCAGGTTCTGCTATAACATATTGTTTCATGTGTCTATCACCAATGCTCCTTGAAACAGCAAGAGATCCTTGGATTCTCCAAACACCGCGGCACATATCAACATAGCCTCCCTGCAATACAAATTTCAAATCAATTGGTTAAACAACTTAATTAAACAATTATATGATAAATACTTATGTATAAGTTTTTTTATAATCAAAGATAAAATAAAGTTAAATTGTTTGTATATAAGCTATGAGCGGTTTTCATAAGCTATTCTGAAATCAACAGAAAACTGAAAAAAAAAGTTAAATAAGTCAGCCCTACATATCAAAGACAAGGGAAAATTGCTATCATCATCACAAGATTAATTACCTCAGTCTCAATCCGTTCTTTTTCGTCTTTCCTCGAAGGTTTGTGATCAGATGTTAAGGCCTCAGCAGCACCTCCTCGGCTAATGACAGCACGACAATCACCAGCATTGGACATAACAAGGTTACCATTTCTAATCAATGCTGTTACACAACAAGAACCACCATTAAGATCCTCTTTTAAGAAATCTGAATCTGTTTTGAGGTAACCATGTTTCACTGCTTCCTCAATATCACTCTCATCTCTTCTTATCACTTCTTCCAATACATTCTTTTCCAAGTTACGCGCAGCGAATTCCGAAGCTTTTGTACCTCCATGTCCATCAAATATACCAAAAAAAGCCTGTGCCAATTACACACACAAAAAACCATGTTAGACTTTATCTCATTCATTGGTCCTTAAATTCAATTAATAAGACCTTTCCAAATTTATTTGTTTAATCAATATAATCTATATAGTATCCTAAGTGATGAACCATACCGTGCAACCCAAGTAAGAATCACACATTGAAATTTTAGCTTCAAATAATGATTACTTAAAAACATTGAACTTAAGGTAAAACAAAAAGTTAAATAAGTTATTCGTCCCTAAACAATTACTAAATTTTATTTTTCGTCGTCCTAAAAAATAATGGCACGTTGGTCCATGTATATTTTTCTGCATGTAGTTTTAGTCTCTGCTAAATTCAATACAGAATTTCATTATTTTTTAAGTTACCTGTTTTATTTCACCATGAAGATCAACAGAAGCAGAATAACGATCCTCCATATGTTTTCTACCTCCTTTCTTACAGTACACAGAAAATCCAGCTCCCTCCACCTCAACAACATCCTTCGCCATCGTCGGAGACGGTGCAGCTGGCTGGAGCTCAATACTGAGAGAAGCAATAGGTATATCAAGCTTAGCCGGTCTCTTTCTCTTGGAGAGAGAGAAATGGCAAGAAGAGGAGAGAGAATAAACAGTTGAATTTGACACAGCAACGGAGCAAGACATGGTTATTTTTCTTCTTTAGTTGTTTAGAATATGAAACTATGTTGTTGTTTTTGGTTTTGGTTTTGGTTTGAATGGGAAATGATGAGAAAGGGAGAGAGAAAGAGAAGTATTTAAAGGAGAGAATGTGTGCTTCTGTGACGGTGGGTCAAAATTAGGTGGGGACCATCCTTTTATAAATTTTAATTGATCTTTTATAAGTTTGATTTAGTTTTATTTTTTTTATTTTTTATATAAATACAAATGTCAGTTGTGGATAAATTGTTAGAGAGGAGAATATATAACATATTCTAGTTGATCAAATTTAATATCTCTTTCTTAAATCTCCTTCAACATTCTTCGGTTTATCCGACACTTTCAAGAGGCTGATAAGGTTAAGTCTCTCGCTTTTAGGTGGTTAAAGGCGAAGTTCACTACTCTTTCCTTTAATTACTATGATTGGTGGTTTAGTTTTTTCACCATGCTGTGCATAGGTTAATAGTTGTTTCTTTTCTAGTTTTTATTTTTGTACATGTTCTTTCTTGTAATACTGTTTTGACTTTGTAGTTTTGCCGCGGTACTTCTTGTGTTAGACTCTTTAATTTAGTAATATATTTCATTTTAACTTTTTGAAAGAAAAAAAGTTTATCAGACACTTAGATCGGATTATTTTTTTGGGTCTAGGGATGTTATTTCGGATCTAAGTTACGATAAATTAACCACGTATGATATGTGTACGTCGGTTCACAATTGTTTGGCCGGTTTCTAGACTTTTGGTTTGGAAATAGGACAACACAGCCATGCTGGACTGGACTTATTCTTTGTTTTGTGAAAAACTAGCTGCATAGGATTTGCTATTTTTGTCAAAGGGTTCAATGTGTCGTTTTCAAAAGTTGGACTTTTACCGTTTACGCTATTTTTTTTCATTTCACGGAATTGAAAATAAGATGATGAATAATTATTAAGATGTGAGATATAATCACTAACCCTAGAATCTCCAACACCAATGTTGGTTCTTACTTCTTACTAAGAGCTTGCATGCTTCAAAAAAAAAAACTAAGAGCTTGCAACAATTGCATACCCTAAACATATAACTTATAATTGCTTCCCTTATAATTCAATTTGGTGGTAATTTGATAGTTTTTCTTAGGTTCCATCAATTAATTAGAAGCAAATATGAGTACATTTTTAAGTTGGAACGTTGATTTTCATATTGTGAGAGCCTACTTTCTTCATTTTGATCGAACGTTTAATGGTACTTATAATAATGTTCAACTTATAATGACTTGTAGATGTTATTTTTTTGATCAAATAACTTATAGATATATAACTACCTTTTT
This sequence comes from Medicago sativa, assembly GCF_051527215.1. NCBI lineage: Eukaryota > Viridiplantae > Streptophyta > Magnoliopsida > Fabales > Fabaceae > Medicago > Medicago sativa. Next base: position 63,546,441 of record NC_140751.1, on the reverse strand, counting down.
TTTTTGAAGTTTTGGATGTAGCTATATTTAAATTTGGTATATTATAAATTATTTGGTCAATTTTCTTTACAACATTATGAAATTAGTTGATGGAAATATTGCTATATATAAACTGAAATCTTTTTTTTTTAACCTCTTATTAGTAACTCACTTTATGAAATTCATAAAAATTAAAATTGTCAGATTTTTTACTACATTATAAATTAGATTGATGGAAATATTGTTTATACAAAGACTGAAATATTTTTATTTCACCTCTTATTACTAACTCAATTTATAAAGTTCATACTCCCTCCGTTTCAAAATATAAACAAAATTTACTTTTTAGGTTCATTCATTTAATGATGTATGTGGTACATAATATGGACCACATACATCATTAAATGAATGAACCTAAAAAATGAATTTTGCTTGTATTTTGAAACGGAGGGAGTAAAAATTAAAAGTCATAGATTATATAAAATTATTTTTGCTTTGTTTGAATTAAACTTCATGTAGTCATTTTTAAAATACAGATACCAACAGTCAAAACATGAAAAATAAAAATATCAATATTTTTCTTGGGAGTAATAAATGTTAGTATTAGACCTTTGATTATTACAAGGAGGAATGGTAAAATTACTAGTAAGCACGAATGTGTCAAAAAGTTTGAGAAAATTAATAACCTTTCTCTCTGAATTGTTAAACATGACCTACATATACTTAACCTAAAATTTCGAGAAGATGATTTGCACGAGTGTTAAACCGGCATTAAATCAGGGAACATGAACATTGACTGAAACAAGTGTTAATTAATTATTCATAAAATAATTTCATTAAAAAAATTATATGAATGAAAATATGTAAATCAAAATAAATTATGTTGAATTTGTACTCAAAGAAGTTTTTTCTTTTATTTGGACGGAATGCTCAAAGGAGAATTTTTCAATTGGAGATTTGACTTAACCACTATCCCTCCTTTTTGGCAACCGTTATTTGAAGTTGGTGGCCGTTGCCAAAGTCAATTCAATTTCATCTCAAAATATATTTGCTGCCTACTGATGTAAACATTTTCTTACGTTAACTATATACTCCCTCCGTTTCAAAATATAAGCAAAATTCACTTTTTAGGTTCATTCATTTAATGATATATGTGGTCCATAAAAAGTAAATTTTGCTTATATTTTGAAACGGATGGAGTATTATTCTTAATTCAGGTTTTTTGCAATGACATATTCTTAATTTAGAATCATCTAGCAAACTCGATCATCACTTCGATCTACTATCAACCACCTTTCAATTTTATTCATTACCACATCCTCCTTGACTCAGCTATAAACTTATCATATAGTACTTCAGAATAAATCAATGATTTAGAGAAATGATATTTTGATAATATATTGGTAAAACATGATGTGATAAGAGTAATTTTTTCTTTAAAATTGTAACATGTCAATCAAAAGATTCAGATGTTAATATTAATAACCATTAGCGTATAGTTGGAAATTTTTTTGAATGTACTCCTTTTAAAATATCATATTCGATTCACTCTAATACTAATGATGGTAGACTAATTTGGCTTCTTAAAAAATTATTACAAAACATAATATGATAAATTAAATGAAGATTATTACAAAACATAATGTGATAAATTAAATCACAGAACATATTCGTGAGAGGATTTTTTTTAGGGGTTAGAGGATTATTTTATTTATTATTATTATTATTATTATTATTATTATTATTATTATTATTATTATTATTATTATTATTATTATTATTATTATTATTATTATTATTATAAAAATATAAATATACTAGTGCTTCTGTCAAATAAATAAATAAATATACTAGTACTTTCATTAAACATTTTTTTTTACAAATAGTACTTTTATTAAACCTTGAAAGGTATATGCTTATATTATATCAAAACAAAACAAAACAAAAAACCTTGCTTGAAAGGTATGTTTAAAGAATAAATCATACGCAGGCGCTTAGTTAAGAGAAGGTCAAATCATTTATTTTCAAAAAGAGAAAATCAAACAACCTGGAGTTCAGCCTTTAGCTTAATAAGTAGTACTACTATTTTTTTTTTTCCTTTGACGACTGTGCTAAGATTCTTTGAAAGCTTCCTATATCTAGTAGGGTTCTTTAATTCCAACTACATTGTTCATTTAAAATATGTGGCATGTTAACTAGTACCCCGTAACACTACTTGAAAAAAAAATATTTACATTGAAAATATCATGTTTTACATTTTAATTTTTTTTTACTGCATAAGTTCTAAGATATTCATACTATATTTATTTTCTTAACTAGTGCCTCTGGGGCACTAGTTAGCATTTTTCTTAAAATATTAACCCTTCCAATATCAAATGCATTTAATTAAAAATATTGATCTTGTAAAAAGAATTAAAAATAATACAACATGTCATGATCAAAGTATTTGGGAGTACATTCAAGTTCTTCATATTAATTGTTTCCTCAATACTATCTCTTGAGTCAGACAACACACTTTAACCCAAACGTCCGCGTAGAAAAAAGATAAACAGAGAAACAGGAAGAAGAGAGCAACTGACACCCATGGAAATAAATGGTAGAAAAAAGGAGAAGAGAAACATATGGAAAGTGATGAAATAAAAAATAATGATGAAATGGTAAATATTTTGAATGTTGTTTTGTTTGCCGAAAACTAGAGCAAGACAAGAAAATTCATTGGAAAGCCCTAATTTCTTCCATTGTTGCAATTTTGCAAATGTATCTTTTTTAGGTAATCATTATAATGCAATATCATCTCCTTCATTGTCAATATCATTTTGAAAAAGTTTAATGTGAATATTCACCCTCCTAATCCTTAAATAATCAAAGAGGTTCCTTGGCTTCCTCCTATCACTGGCTGGTTGAAATGGCTGGTTGAAATGTAATACAAATGAATCATCTACTTCCAATAACTTCTCATGTGGAGGCATTTTTAGAAATCAAGATGCAGACTTCATTTGCTGCTTTGATGAGATTACTAACAAGGGAAATGTTTTTCATGAAGAGATCTAAGGGACTTTAAGAGCAGTTGAAATAGCATATAACAATAATTGATATGATTTGTGGATAAAAAATGATTCAACTTTGGTGGTGCATGCTTTTAAGAATGCTACTATAATTCCTTTACACCTTAGAAACCATTGAATTAACTGTAGGATGCTAACTGCTAATATGATTTTTTTTGTCTCCCATGTGCATAGGAAAGGAAACCAATATGCAGACATGGTAGATAATATACAGCTTAATCTAGATCATTTAGTTGTTTGGTATGAGCTCCAATTGTCTATTCTGGAGAGTTTTGTAAAGAACAAATTAGGAATGCCTAATTTTTGGTTCTCGTACTCTTGAGGAAGTTTTAACTTAGTCCCTGTTCTCTTTCTTGTTTTTCACCTATTTTTATTTGAATACAATTTGTGAGTGATAGTAGTATTCACAGGACACCCTATAATATTAAAAAACATTGGTGGCATTTGATACTTAAGAATGTTTGTCTACATCAGAGTCGACTGACTGAGTCAACATAAAAGGGGGAGGGGGAACAATTATGCAAAAAGTACTAAAGTTATGGGGTTAAAAGTGAAGTTTTTAAAATAACGAGGCCAAAATCACTAGACTTTAAAGGTTTGGAGGTCAAAAGTGCATTTTAACCTTTTTTTATTCGTAAGTAATATGGTCGTTATTTTTCCCTCTTTGTATGAGTATAGCCGGATTATCGCAAGAAGCAAATGACAATGTTATAAAATGATCATTAATAACCATGTATTAATAAAATTTATCCCTTAATTTTATTTTTATATAAAATATTTATTTATAATTAATTGTTTGAATACAAAAAAAAAGGAGGTAAAAAACAACCATAAAATAAGAACAAGACTTTTTCTAGTCACACCCCAAAAATATTTGATTACACCCAATTATAATACAACAATTGTTCTTTCCATAAAATAAAACACCCCCTCTCTAAGCCTTTATTCTTAAGTAGCTAACATTGTGATAGAAGGAATGTGTTCGTGTGGACTGAGTAGAGGTACTGCGAATCGAGTGGTGCTTGTGATCGTCATTGAATTTGACATCAAAGGAACCAGTACAAGAGGTAATACTTTGTTCCCTAACCGTGTTCATTCATAAAAATCCATTAAAAATGAAATTATTTTTGTTTTGTCAACTACATATATTATGATTTACTATACGATTTCCCTTCACATATTGCCGCTAGGATTAGGATGGGAGAAGTAAATACAATTACTTTCAATATCTTGGTCTTTTTTTTTTTTTTTTTTTTTAAGTAAATTTTTTTATGAGTTATATTTATTTAACTGTTTTTTGTTTTTCAGGGACGCGAGTAATCCCTTTGATGCATCATCCGAGGCAAGAACATAATTGAATTGCCACGCCCATCACATCATCTGGATTGGTTTTGAAATGTCGTGGATATTTTTGGTGTTCGCCCTCTTCTTGCTACACTATTCAGTAATGTTAATTCAAGCCTGTGTATGAATTTGACTGGGCAGTGACATCCGAAAACCAATAACTTTCACTTTTCAGTTGGTGAGATTACCATCACGCTGGATGATGTGTCATATCTTTTTCACATACTTATTCATGGTAAGTTGGTCGACCATCTGGCTAAAATCTCCCAAGAGAAAGGTGCTGCTCTTGTGTCTAATTTTCTTTGTGTGGGCCATGCTTTTGCTGCTCCTGAGTGCAATAAAATGAAGGGTGCTCACATTTCATTTGGATAGCTAAAGAAATATTCGAGGAACATCACACCAAAGCAATAAATTTGGAAAATGTTGCTAGGATGAATAAATTGTCGTCGAGGGAAGATTTATTGCAACTTTCTAGGGAAAATGATGAGGCAATATGGCCATGTTCAAACCATTATGAGACATCCTTCCTCTATGGAGGATATTAATGTCTTTCATGTAGACTAGAGTTTATAGGATTTTTTTCCTGCACATTATACTTGAGGCAGAGTGGGGTCTATTGGGTCTATTGGTGGAGACACCCTGGAAATCCGTATCGGGTTACATTTCTGGGTTCTATCGGGTATCTCATCCAAAGGTAGTGCCCCCAGTCAAGGGAGAACCACCTAGACCGACAAATGCGGAGATTCAAAATGAGGAGGAGCACACTAAGGATACTCTGGGTACATTGCAATTGATTAGGACTGTTAGGACCGTTGTGGTGGATGGTATGTAAAATTGTACCTCACACAATAACCTATATGCTTGTATTTAGTGGATTGCGGATGAAGCATTGTCAACCACTAAATATCAAGTTCCACACATGAGTAACGTTTTCCAACTATGAAGCTCAGATACTTGATACGATACATATACAATACGACACTGATACAACGATACAATTTTTTTTAAAATTCAAGATACGATATGTAACAACCCGTTTTTAACTATAATTATTTTAATTATTTATTGTGTGTTTGTATGTGCTTAATTTTCTTTGTGTGTATTTAATTCGGGATTAGAGGATTTTTGAGCCTAGAAGGGTATTTTAGTCATTTTTAGACTAAGGGGTATTTTGGCCTTTTGGCGATTATGGGTAAATTAGTAATTTTATTTAAGAATGTTATTTTGGTATTTTGGTAAGAATGGTTATTTTTACTAAGTTACTAGTGTGTTGGGGTAATTATTTAGAGGTGGTAATTATTCGATGTTTTAGCAGATTAATGAGTAGAAACTTTTGAGAAACTATTAATAAGAGTTATAAGTCCATTATGGTGAGTAGTAATTGAGCCCAATTAAGAGGATTATATATTCATAACTCTTATGAGAAAACTAGGTTAAACTATTCACTCATTTCATTTCACAAACTTAAAGAGGTAGAGAGAGAAAGTAGACCACAAGACTTGGAGAAGAGACAAGAAGAGAAAGCTAGAGAAAGCTTGGGGTTTGAGAGCTAGAGGGGATATTGAAGCTTAGGCTAGTGGTTTCAAGACCTAAAGGTAAGGCGGATAGATTCTTTTCATCAATTAAGCTCTAATTCCATCTTTTCAAGTATGGGTCATAAGTGATTATTGTGAATTATGACTTTTTGTGATTTTTTATAATGAATTTCGTGCTCTTAATTCATGTATAATTATGGGCATGTTAACTTTCATGAAACTGGTATGTTTATCTGCTTAAACTCATAGTCGGTGATCAGTTGTTTTGGTGATTTTTGCTTAATTAAGTGTAAAACCACGAATTGGTGAGTGATTAATGATGGAACATGTTTAAATTCACTTCATGAATGATTATTTATGTTTGTATGTTCATGGGGTTTGAATTAGTGTGGTTGTTTGTGAAGTTTGAATGAAAATTGAAAAACTATGAACTTTTGGAGAAAAATGAACTAGGTGATGATTTTGATGTGAATTGAGGTTATGATTCCATGTTTATTGTTGTTTTGATTGCCTTTGGATGTATGATAACTAATAAACAAGTTTGGGGGACGAATTTGGGACCAGAGAGGAAAACCCAAAAATTGGCCTGACCTCTCTGGTGCAGCTCTCCTGGCGAGCTGGACCTAGCCATGGCGAGTTGCTCAGGGCAGTCACCCATATTTTGGACGTTCCGGACACTTGGGGGTCGATCCAAACATTCCGAAATAAATCTTTTGATGTATTTAACTGTTGTTATGCTTTCTAAATCTTTGGAATCATCAAATGAATTGAATTGATTTTGGTTTTGTGAATCGAATTGAAAACTATTTGAAAAATGTTCAAGAACATGAAATTTTCCGAAAGTCATTTTTCTTAAGGAAAATGGCAGGGGTATGATTTGTTTTCTGTAACAATGACTATTAAATGATTTTGAAAGGTGTGTGTGAGCTTTAAACTTGGTTTTGCCTTGGAAATGGAATTCTTTTGGAAAATGGTAAAATGAGACGAACTTAGGTAAATTTTGGAATTAATCGGAATTGTCTTGTAAAGTGGACATGTATATGCTACTGTGATTATATGTGGTATGTGGATATACTTTGTTGATGTGTTTGAACATGTATGCCTTGTCTTTGATTAATTACTTAGAAAATGATGAAAGTTATGAAAATAGACGAACTTTGTTAAAGTGAGGCTTTATGTTCGAATAACTTGCAATTGGCTTTATGCTTATGATGATATGATATAATAAGAATAAATCATTGATGATTGGGTGTTTAATATGATGAATGTCATGATATGGATAGTTGTCCGTTTTTATTCAAAATGTGATTTTGAAACTTTGTTGATTCTTTGAGGTGATTGTTGTTGATGATGATTATGATGATGATTCTAATGATGATGATTTACTTATGATGGTGAATTCTTACATGCCAAAATGACGGTTAATTGATGGTGACTGCATGTATGAAAAATGATGGTGTTTATGTTGGTAATTTGGTGTATGTACGTATGCGTTTATTGAGTCATATGTTCATGCATTCATAAGTAGGATATTTATATCCAACGACGCTGATTAGGATACTTTGTATCCAACGACGGTGATTAGAATACCATGTATTCAACAACGGTGATTATGATACAGTTGTATCAAGTAAAGGTGATTGGTACCACATGCATATAAAGTCGTGTCTAGTGATGACATCTTGTCATCATGTAATTTTTAGTGTTTATTCATGATATTTTGAGTTCACAAGCAAGTTTAAACAGCAAGAAAAGCAAGAAAAACTGAAGAAAGTGAAATCGTGACACGGTTGTTGAAAAATGTGTCACGATTTGGAGCTCAGAAAAACCTACATTCGACATTGCCAAATCGGGACACGATAGCAATTTTGTGTCACGATTTGGGCCATACATTTGTGATCCATGGGCTTTATAAGAGAAAATCGGCACACGATTTGCTTAAATCGTGACACGATTAGGCGAATTTTGTGCCTATTTAAGCTGAAGCTTGTTCTGAAAACAGGGATTACGATTTGGAGAGAAAAAAGTGCGATTTTGAGACCTGAAGACTGCTAGGAGGGCGATTTCATCATCCTTTAATCAGCTCATGTATGTTTTAATTCTTTCATGGATTATGCTATTTGTAAATTCGATTATGAGTAGCTAAATCTCTTAGAGATTAGGTCTGAGATGATTATGATGTAACCCTAATTTAAACATGTTGTTGTGAAACTCTATTTATTGTGGATATCACTGTAGTTTTATTCAATTCAATAGTTCCTAATGCTTTTTATATCCTGGTCAAATATAAACATGAATTCGTGAGAATGAATGACTACTGACCATAGCTTTCAACTTAGACCTAATTGAATTGTTCAAATAAACAGGGTTAGTCTAGGAATAGATAATCGTTTGTTTGAGATATTAAGTTAACGTTCTTAAAACCTTAAAAGAATATTAGATCACCTAAGGAATTAGAGACTGTAATCTAAGAAGAGGGTCCTAAGTCAAGGGATTGATTAGGGCTATTTTGGTTAACCATCGTGAAACTAGAGAAATATTCATAAGAAATGGGTGCAGTGTACCAATTAGGGCAACTCAGAGGATTCGAAAAACCAAGTCTCATATCTCTCTATATTTTCTAAGCAAATCTTTATTTTCTGTCATTAGATTTTATGCAATCAAATGAAATCTACTGCCTAGGGCAAACTAAAATAAACTTTACACATCCTATTTCATAACGCTGTTGTTTACTTGAGATTAACACGGTCCTAATGGAAACAAACTTTATTATATTACTTCAATAGTTTTTAGTACACTTGCTAAAATTCTATCATCTAGAACGCACTGCATACATTTGATAAGTGGTATACTTGCTTATGTGTTCTTTTTTTTTTAAATAAAGGAGACTTGCCAAAGAAGCAAGCCCCTAGAAATATTATAGATAATCAAAAAGATACAAGAAAGAGGGGGGACATATAACCAAAAACCCTCCACAAATAAACAAAACCTAAAGTAAGGCAAGCCTAATCTATTTCTAGTGAAGACTTCACTAATCTGTTGAGGCAAATGATCCCACCAAAAAGAAGTGTTCAAACTAAGACCTATATTAGCCAGTTGATCTGCACAATGATTGCCCTCCCTATACATATGAGTTACAAAAAAAAGACATAGAAGAAGTTAAGTGAATACAGTTCTCCCATCTGTTTCTTAAATGCCACGGAAGAATTGATTTTGATTTAAAAGCCAATGTAACCAACATGGAATCAGTTTCAAGCCAAACCTGTCTCCAACCCTTTTGGTGAGCTAATTCTATCGCAAACATTGCTCCATTTAGTTCTGCTATTAAAGAGTTTGCATTACCCAAATTGTAAGCAAAAGCACCCATAAATTCAGCATTGCTATTTCTATAGATACCTCCACAAGAAGAAGGGCCAGGATTTCCCACAGAAGCACCATCTATGTTGCACTTTATCCAATCAAACATTGGTGGCTGCCACAAAATCTCTTTAATTCTAGGTGATGACAGTCAGTCATTCACTATTTTTAGAGTCTTTTTAGTTAAGTTTTTATTCTATTCTTATTAGTTTAGTACTTAATTTAGAGTCATTTTAAATAAATTGTCGTTTTTTATTTATTGAGTCAAGTGCTATATTGTTATATTATTATCAGACTTTTATTGGTCAATTAGTGTATGAATTTTAAAGAGGGAAAATGAAGTGGGCCAAAGGAACATATGACATGCTAGCAGATAAAAAGAATGATCATCAAGCCACGTGAGTAAGAATTGGAGAAGAATGAATTGACTTGAATGGGCAAATAAAAAAAGAATGGATCGATGGGCTATAACCGAGACCCATGACATATGAGACTTAGGTTTCTCATTATGGAGATATAAAAAGCTAGCTGTACAGCATATAAAAAGATATAACGTTTTGGCAGAAAACAATTCACGATTTGGAAAAGAAAGCAGCCGCCCATTCACGTACGAGAGAGGAAGGAAGCACGTGGATATGGGAAAAGAACATCAACAATAGTGATTGAGAAGTAATTGAGAGCAAGCCGGCAACGACGGAACTCTATCGGTTTATTTTCTTTACTATGTTGTTTATTTCTATTATCATGTCTAGCTAATTTCCAGAGATTAGGTCTGAGATGACTTTGATGTAACCCTAATTGAACCATGTTGTTGTCAAACTCTATCTATTATGAATGACAATCTAGTTTTTATTCAATTCAATTGTTCTTAATGCTTTTTATATCCTGATCAAATATAAATATGATTTAGTGAGAATGAATGACCACTGACCCTAGCTTTCTACTTAGACCTAATTGAATTGTTCTAATAAACAGGGTTAGTCTAGGAATGGATAATCGTTTATTGATAATAGGTTAAAGTATTTAAAACCTTCAAAGATTATTAGACCACCTAAGGAATTAGGGTCTGTAGTTTGAGAAGAGGGTCCTAACTCAAGGATTGATTAGGACTATTTTGTTAACCATCGTGAAACTAGAGAATCATTCGTAAGAAATAGGTGTTGTAAACCAATTAGGGGAACTCAGAGGATTCGAAAGACTTGATCTCATTTCTCTTTGTCTTTTCCAAAACTATCTTTATTTTCTGTTATTTACTTTTATTGCAATCAAATCAACTGCCTAAGGCACCATTGAATTTAATACATCCTTTATTTTAACGCTTTTGCCGAGTAGAAATTGAAACAGTCCCTGTGGATACGAACTTATAAATTTTATTACTTCGATATATTTTTAGTACACTTGCTAAAATATCTATCACTAGGGGCCCTACCATAGTTCAATTTGACTGAGAAGGCTCTGAGAAGAACAAAGTCAGAAATGGAAGTGTTTGCAACACATTTTGAGCTGTTATCTGACATTGTTGTGCCTACTATGATGAGGTTGATAGCTGATCTGAAATTGATTTTCTTGTTATTGAACCTCAATTGATTCCTGCAGAACCAAATAATGTTGATGATGTTTGTAACTGCTGCTAAAATCACAATTTTGCAGAGAGGGGACCAATTTCTTTGACTAAGTTGAATAGCTTCCTGAATTGAAGTAAAAGTGCACTGTAAATTGATGATGGAACTGAGCCACTGCCAAATGGATGTAGCAAAGGAGCATTCTAAAAATAAGTGAGTAGTGGTTTCTTGTGCTTTGTCACATAAACTACACTTTGATGGAATATTGCAGCCTCTTAAAGAAAGATTGTCATCAGTTGGTAACTTGTTATGCAAGGTTCTCCATATCATAGTGGACTTAGAGGGAGGGATTGCATTGTTCAAAATATTCTTGGCCCAAGATAAATTTTTTCCACCATTGCAGTGAAACTGATAAGCCTCTTTGAAAGTAAGCTCCCCATCATGAGAGTGTTTCCAGATGATTTTATCTTCTTTCTCAATTACAGGAATAGAAACATCCTTAATCAAGCCATGAAGATTTGGAAACATTTGTAAAAGGTTTTGAGGTATGCTCCAGGAATGGTTAATGATGAATTGACTGACAGTGGCTTTTAAGAAAGGATGATAGGCAATTGGAATGTCAAGAGATGAAACAATTGAGTTACCACACCAGAGATCCTTCCAAAAATTAATATCTTGACCATTGCCCAGTAACCAAGATGAGTTAAAAATAACTTCCCGGTACTTGTGCTTAATACTAGTCCAAATTGAAGATGAGATATGATAAGCAATAGGAACACTATTCTATTCTACAGAACTCTATTTCTTAGAAATTGAGCCCAGTGCAGATTAGATTGCATCATTTCCCAACAGAGTTTAAGATTGGCACCGTCATTGATTTTTGATAGAGATCTAATGCCATGGCCACCTTCATTGATGGGGAAACAAACCTTATGCCAAGCTACTGTGACTAGCTTCCTTTTGTTTACATCTCCACTCCAAATAAAATTTCTCATCCATCTTTCCAAATCTTTAATTAACTGAACAGGCCAAGAATAGATTGTAATGCAATGAATAAGCATGCTATGAATGACACTTTTCACTAGTTGCACTCTACCAGCAAGAGATAATAAAGATGCTTTCCATGCTGAAAGCTTGAGCTTGACTTTATCAGCAATTGGTTGAAAATAAGCAGTTTTAGCTTTGCCTTTAAAAATTGGAACTCCAAGATATGTAAATGGTAAGGTTCCAATACTAAAACCAGTCAAAAGGGAGATTTGAGAAAGTCTTTGAGGTGATCTGGAACCAGAATAAATTGAAGACTTTTGAGGATTTACAAACTGGCCTGAAATCTGAGCATATTTAGTAAATAAATCAGTCAGGTTTTGAATGTTGGATGAGGTACCTTTACAGAATAACATTATATCATCAGCATATAAGATGTGGGAGGGTGTTGAATTACTTCTTGAGCCATGAATGAGCTTTAGTTTTCCATCTCTGACAAGCTTTGTTAAACTTCTGCTTAAAACTTCTTCTGCAATGCAAAATAGCAGTGGGGATAGAGGATCCCCTTGCCTGACCCCCCCTTGAGCATGAAAAATAACCATGAAGCTTTCCATTGATTGCTATTGACATTCTAGCTGATTCTAAAATTGATTTGATCCAATTGCAAAATACTTCACTAAAACCAAAAGCCTTTAAAACCTTTAACAAAAAATTCCAGTTGAGAGTGTCAAATGCTTTGGCCGTGTCTACTTTCATTGCAAGATTACCTCCAAAGGATCTCTTGTGAAGAACATTAACAATTTCAGAAGTAAGACAGATGCAGTCTTTAATGCTCCTTCATTTAATGAAACCTCTTTGTTGGACTGATGTGATTGCTGGCATGATTGATGAGAGCCTATCTGCCAAAATCTTGGAAATCACTTTAAATTTGAAATTAGCAATTGCAATTGGTCTAAACTGCTCCACTGAATCTGCATTGTTAGTTTTAGGAATAAGAGCAATAATATTAGCATTGAAATTAGGTAATAACCAACCAGAAGTAAAGAACTGCAAAACAGCTCTAAACACATCATGTTTGATTATTTCCCAGTAAGTTTGAAAAAAGATTGCTCTAAAACCATCAAGCCCTGGAGCACTGTTTTTATTTAAATCAAAAATTGCATTTGTTAACTCTATATGTGATCAACTCAGGCACAACTTCTTCTATCAAATTGCTTTGTACAGTATCTGTATTATTGGTAAAAATATTAGTGAAATGGTTAACAACATGTGCTGCAACTAGATCTGGTTCATTAAGAGTGATGTCACCATTTCTCATAGTTGTAATAAGGCTAGAGACATTTCTGATTTTGGAGACTCTATGGAAATAGGTTGTATTTCTGTCACCTTCACAATGCCACTTTACTTTTGATTTTTCATGCCAAAATTGTTCTTCCAGATCTAAAGCATTTTCCAACTTCAGTTGAGCATTCTTTTCTTAGTCCAGAAGTAAATCAGTGCTACCAATAGTATCTATCTTCAATTGAATATCATCTAGATATTTATAAGCAGTGCCATTTGAGAATGCACATTGCCAAATGTATTTTTGTTCCACAGTTTCAGGGCATCTTTCAAAGCCTTCAACTTCTGAGATAGCACATACAATGGACATCCTATAATTTGAGAATTCCAGCATTGCTTGACAATATTGATACAGTCTGGATGGGAAATCCACATTTTCATGAATTTGAAAGAGGATGAGAACTGGTTACATTGGGTTTGAAAATCAAAAAGGAGAGGGTAATGGTCTGATCTGAGTTTAGTTAAGGTACACACACTGATGGATTCACAAGCATCTACCCAATCATGATTAACAAAGACTCTATCTAATCTTTTTTGTGTATTGTTTCTGCCTCTTCTACCATTAGTCCAAGTAAAAGAGGCACCTTTAGTGGGAAGATGGACAAGGTTATTAAGGTCACTCCACTGTTGGAATTCTAACATTGGTAATCTAGCAGGTTCATGGTTACCTTTATGTTCATGTGATCCCAAAATTGCATTGAAATCACCCACACAACTCCAGGGTAGTTTGTATTGATTTTGGATATTAAAAAGAGCAGACCAAAGTGTTCTTCTTCTAATGTAACAAGTAGAATCATACACTCCAGAGACACCAAAAGACTTATCATCTAACACAACTTGAATTGAAATTTGTTGGTCATCAACAGCAATTATGCCAGGGTTAAGATTAGAGGCACAAAGACACCAAAGGTGTGTTCGGTGATTATGTGCATTGGTGAAACTTTGTTATTTATATACTTGGTGAAATTCGGTGAATATGTGAAGATGTGAAAGGGTACTTGTTGTATTATTATAGTTGTATGCTTGATGATTAATAATGATGTTGGGTTGTTGTGATCAATTTAATAATGTGTTATTTAATCATTTGAAACTAATTATGTCGTTTTACTTTCATTTGATTATGGTTTAATTGTTGAATGTTATCTAACCCCTAGTGGTCGTTTGGTTGACCACCTACCTTATTCGGACGGATAGGTAGATGGCGTGCAGGATTAGTTGCTTTGATGTTGCTTGTGAGTATGCCAGATGCTAGCTTTGGAGCTACCTCGTTTCTTTACCTTAAAGTCGTAGTGTCGGGCTCTGATCATGATATATGTCTGTTGTTTATGTTTATGACTTTATGATATTTTATCACTCAGTATGTTGATATTGGAGATTTATTTTGGTGATGTATTATGAGATATATGACATGGCTACTTTGGAGATTTTATTTATCTGTTGATGAGATGTTATGATATTATTTCGTTGCGATGTTTTTGAAAATTTAATCATGCATGTTTTGGACTTATATAAGAAGTAACATCTAAATTCTTTATATGATTGTATCATTTGCGTGTTTTATCGCCTTAAGGGTTTAGGGTGTTACACGATACGGTCGAGATTCTTTAATAAAAAAATTAAATATCTAAATGCACAATATATAAATATAAGTAATTTTGATGATAAAGAAAGTGACAATTAATCAATTACTTATATCTGAAAAAGAGAACATTATTACTTAGTCAATTACATATTATATCCCAAAAAGAGAACATCATTATTGTTAAACTATATCCTAAAAACAAAACCATTACCTAATGTATATATTATAATATTTTTCATTTTTCTTATTTTTTTAAAGAAAAAAATTAGAAAAATCATGTTTCCTTTTTTTAAAAAAGAAATAACTAAAAACAAAATAACAGAAAATTTATCTATCTCGCGTGTATCATTTTCCACTGCCGCATCCCTCGCGTATCGCGGAAGTATCTAAAACGTATCAGACATTTATTTTTTTTAAAATAAATTTAATCATCGGATACTCTCCTGATACATATTGAGACGTATCAGTGCATGATACTATCGGATACCGGTACATCATCAATTTTAAAGTATTGCGACTTCAGAACTTTTAAATGATTATTTTTGCATTTCGATTTTTTTGTTTCATGTAAATGATGAATGTTGGTATTGTAATACCTAGACAATTGTTTTTCACTTTTGAATGAATGACTGACTTAGAAATTTGACCAATTTGAAATGTTAATTTTATGGTATGTATGCATGAATGATTTTTTGGGTCTAATTTTATGAATGAATGAATGTTAATTTTATGAATGAATGTTGGAATGAATATATTAATGAATGTTAATTTTATTGTATGGAAAACTGTTTCTATATGTAGTGTTAAAAATTAACACATCTATCTGAGTTTGAGTTTCTGCACTCATGTATAGTGTTTTCAATGTAACTCATATCTAACCACCATTCCTACAAATAGTTTATAACTACTGTTCTACCATGAACATTAGTTAATTGTCGTTAGAGGTATTTTGAATAGTCTGAGATGCATGCAATAAACTCAACAACAACAACAACAACAAAAACAATCAAGTCTTATCCCACTAAGTGGGGTCGGTTACATGGATCAAATGACAAATTTATTACAGCATGCGATAAACTCAAATTTAAATTTTCATTCCAACTATATAATGGATCATTTAGACAACTTTATTACAGCCCCATATCATATCAATATCTATTTGGTGGCTTATACGAAAATGTCTAGAATTGTTACACCTTCGAATTGGGTGGTGGACTTGGGTGAGTATGTGGGTCTTCATAGTCTATAAAAAATCTGGGTGGTGGGAGGACTGGGTTAGGACGAGGTTCTTTATAGTCCATTTCTTCAAGCATCATGTTTGAATTCACTGCAAAACAAGTAAAAATTACATGAAAAAATATTTCTCTTTCCAAATAATCCAAATTAAAAAGAGTTAACATCTTTTCTCCTCAATTTTATCAGTATTTTTCATGAATGTTCAAGCATTATCTTGGTTTTATAGGTAAAATGGCAATAGTATATTCTTAAAAATCTAGAGAGACAAAAATTAAAAATAAAATGTCAATAGGACCATATATATCTTACCTATGGGAACATCACGAGCAAAACAAGTCGTTGCAAAGGCAAACAAGAAACAAATATATAAAAAAGTTCTTGACGCCATCTCTAATTTTTAAGTGATAATATATACAATTACTTCATTTGTATTTATAATGAAATTTTCTGGATAAAATTTCACACAAATGACACCTTGACAATGTGAATGATTAAAAAATGTTTAGATATAAATCGGTCAAAAGATGTTTAGAAAGGGTTGGTCAAAAAAAATGTTTAGAAAGGAAAAAATTGAATATTTAGAAATGAATATGTGAAAAAAGAGGAATATGTGTAATGGGATTCAGCCCCCTTGGTGTTTTTCTATGCTTAAACCTTATTAAAAAGAAAAAAGAAAAAGAAAGAGAAAAAATGAATATTTGGACAACACGTTCTAGAGATTAAAAGGAATAATTATTATTGTTTTTTTTGAAGGAATTATTATTGTTTTAAATCTTGGAAATTTTTATTATATCAGATACTTATCAATTAATTATGAGAAATTTCTATTTTGATAATTATTTATTTATTTAGTTAATTGATATAAGTTTTTTTTAAGAGGCTAAAATGATATAATATTATCACCACAAAAAATCATCCAGCATAAAGAGTGCTAAGGAAGACTTAAAAGATCTAAATTACAAACCCGAAAAAGAGAAACAAAACAAGGAGTAAAAAGGAGCTAAGTTACATAAGTGAGGCAAAACATGGGATTTTGCCTTCAAAAATTGTAGTCAAAATTGAATAAAACAAATTTCGATTTAAACATGCCCATGGAAATAATATGCTCCTCCTTATGTTGGAAATTCGCCTATTTCTCTCTATGCAAATAATGAAAATAACTACTAACCATAACATCTTGAACACTAAGCACATGTTTTTAGAGAAACCTCCCAAGCCGCAAAACTGATTTAGATGCTCAATTAAATTTCGATAAAATTTCGAAGAAATCCTTAACCAACCGCAAATCACATGCCAAATGCTGTCGAAAAAATAAATAAAAAATGATATTTTAATTTTTGTTGATAACTCAATTGGTTTAAGATAAGAAAAAAGAAGTTGGAGATCCTGAATTAAAACCTACACCAAGAAGAAAAAAACTAACATACCAATTAATTAGTACTAATATTTGCTATAAACGATGATATCTTGTGATTTAAAAATTTAATCCACCTGAAAGTCAGATATATTTTATCATTCCAACTTGATAATGGATTGCATTTCAACAATTTAAGTTCCATCATAAACTCTATGGCATCCTACAAATATTACAGCCCCTTATTGTATCAATACTATTATTTTTTTAAGGGAGTATCAATACTAATTGATTGGTAGCTCATAATATAAAATATAAATATATCTTAGAGTTGTTACACCTTCCAATGGGGTGGGGGACTAGGGTGAGTATGTGGGTCTCTATAGTCTATTTCCGCCAGTATCCCGTCTGAAGCCTCTGCAAGACAAGTAAATTAATTACATGAAAATGTGTTTTTCTTCAATTAATAAAATTAAAAGAGTTTTTTTTTTGTTTTGGCCGGGGTGTAAACCCCGGACCTTGCATATATTATGCATTTCTTCTACTAATTGAGTTAAGCTCACGATAACAAAATTAAAAGAGTTTAATATTATATTTTCTAATTCCATTAATTTTAAAAAATCAATCAAAGCCACAGTTTTTCGATAATTATTCCTACTTTTTTAAGGTAAATTATTCCTATTTTTTTCTTCTGTATTTTTTTTCTTTCTAAAAAAATATATTCTCACCAAAAAAATCACGCTTAATCATTTTCTTTAAAAATTAAAATCGGATTGAATTAATTTGTCTTTTTTAAAATAAATTTATTAATGTGTATAATACATATGTGTATAGGTCCTAGCTTAGTTTACACTTTGTTTTAATTAGATGTCAAAACCATGTTTAAAGTTTTTCTTATAATCAACTAACAATCGTAAAGTGTAAAAGATGGATTTTTTTTTTTTTTTTGTAAGAAAAAGAAACTTGCTAGAAAAGCAAGCCCCATAGAAATATATTAAATCAAAAAGTAAAGGGGGACAAGAACCAAAACCCTCAAAACATACAAAACACTAACAAAATCTATAATTGGACATGCAAAATCTGCTCCAATTTGATTAGGGACATGATTCCACCAAGCATGAGTTTGTAGAGAAATATCTATGGTTGAGAAAGACCTAAACACTAGAAGATGAATTAGATGGGGTTTATATTTGAGAGAATTCTAAATTAAAGGATGAAATTATCATTCTAGAAAAAGTTACAACTTTTAAAGTGTTTGTTTAACTTTTGGCTAAATTATATCAGGCGTTTTTAAGTTTAATGTTTGCAGCTTTGGCCTTTCTCAACCAACATTGTTAAATAGTGTTGATGCGGCCGGTGATTGCTAAGTTGTGCAACCCATGTCAACAATTATTATTTTATTTTTAATTAAATTTTATAAAAAATATTTAAATAAATTGTTGAAGAAATTCATTATCTTTTAAAACCCACAAAAAAAAATCTAACTTCCTCATTCCAACCATCGTTATCATGGTCAAAAATTGAAAGAAAAATTCTCAATTTTTGAACAAAAAAATTCTCATCAAAATCACTTCTTTCAAAACCCAGAAAAAGATTTGACACAATTCACTCAAGCTGATTTTTTTGTATTCAGTTTTTACATAAATAAGAGAAAGGAAGAAACACAAAACTCAAATTTTTTTAGAGAACTCAATTATTATTTCTTCGCCCCTACTTTCATCCTCATGATTTTAGTTTTTAATTTGATGAAGATGAGGATGATGAAAGATGGATGAAGTTGAACATTAAGATTTTTATAAAAATTAATTTAAAAATAGAATTTTATGATTTAGAATTGCCACATCAATGGTAAACGATTATGTAAGTACTCAATAACATAATTAGACAAAAAATCTTCTTAAAATAAACATAATTAGACGGAAAATAATAACCTTGTAAATGTTGTACGACATAAATAATTAACGTGGTATTAAAAAAAAAACGTAAATGATCAATATATTGTAAATGTTAAACTTACAAGACCGCAAATATAATTTGTACTAAACTACAAAAGGGAATGTAATATTGTAGTAACACCTAAATGGATCGGATAACCCATTTTGACATATTTATTAAAGCATTGTATTAGCACCTAAATCGAATCCTTCATGCATTGCACGTATATTTTTTTTTCAAGAGGGCTGATAAGAAGAGGAATCGAGGACTGAAGAAGTATAGCTTAATTGGTAATTATCAGTGATATTATGTGTAGGGATCGGGATTTAAACCTCGAATTCTTCACTTCTCCACACATAATACATGTAAATCTACCCAATAAATTACTTGACAAAAAAAAATATAAAAAAATAGGCGTGTTTACAAAACTAATAAAAGGAATTCACAATCACAAATTATTGACCGAGTAATAAAAGTATTATACCTGTTGCTGGGTAGGAAATTGATTGAGAAATATCATCATGATTTGGAGGAAATGGATAATTGAGTGGATCTTCAGAGACCAACGATGGTTTTACATCTGAGAATTAAATATTAGATTTTCGTTTATAAATAAAAATGTCAATAGTATATTCATATAAATCTAGAGACAAAAATGAATAATAAAAATGTCAACAAGACAATACACTTTCTGGTCACTATTATAAGCAAAAATCAACAATTTAAATACATTCATTAAATTATGTATGTGGTATATAATAAAGACCATATATATCATTAATTGAATATATATATCATTAATTGAATGAATCTAAAATGCAAAGTTTTGCTTATAATAGTGATAAGAGGATGTATATATGTTACCTATGGGAATGGGACCATCACGAGCAAAGCAAGTCGTCAAAATGGCAAACAAGAAACAAATGTATAAAATATTTGCTGAAGCCATCTCTAATTTTTATGTGATATATGAGATACTGCTACTTCAGTACTTCACTGTAGATTTATATTTATAATGAAATTTTCTGGATAATACTTTACACAGTGACACCTTGACAATGTGCATGGTTAACAAATGTTTAAAAAGAAAAGAAAGATTTTAATATTTTGAAAAAAATAATATTAAATGCATTTTTGTCTTTTCAATTAAAAAAAAGTTTTGGTGTCCTTTCTATTAAAAAAAAGTTTCGGTCTCCATTTTAAAAGTATATTTTTTTGTCCCCAAACATAACAATGTTTAAAGAGTTAGATGTTATGCTATGAGAAAAATGAGTCATAACAAGATGAAATTTGATGGGTTAATTGGACCATTGTGTCCTTTGCAACAAAGCAGGTTAGAGAAAGAAAAGATTGTCAGTCACAATAGGACACCACTATGGAGTGGTGATACTCCAATGCATAGGTATCACTATGAAAACAACTGCAGAATCAACGTGGGTGTTGATATGTTTAAGCATACTTGCACCTGCACATTGTGGAAGTTAACAAGTAAATGTGGTTTTTTTAGACTTATTTTGTTGGTTTAGATATACTTTGAACATGTTTTTACATTACATGTACACTTATTTGAATGAACAGGAATATCATGTATGCATGCTTGTGCAACACTTCAATGAGAGACTTAAAGCCAAAAGAACATTGTCATGTTTGGTTGATACTTGGATCATATATGGTAACTTACAACTACTTCATTCATCCAATCAATTCCCAAATATATTGGGAACCAACTCCTTACGACAAACCTGTGCCACCAAAGGTGAGAAGAGCTGCAAGAAGAACGGAGAAAGGATGGAAATGAGGATCCTGTTTGTGGGAGTAACACGAAGAAGACTTGCAATGACACTCAATGTGCCAGGTGTGGATTGTTTTGTCATAACTCAAGAGGCTATGTGGTGTTTTCAGGAGACCAAAAGACTGAATTGATATTCAGCCTGAAGAACTAGAAGAAGAAAATGTTGTTGCTAATGATGTGCAAGAAAATAAAATAAATGAAGGACCCAAAAAATGGTTTTTAAAATAGAAGGACCAAATCAATGCAAAAAAGGTCCTCTCTCGAGGCTCTCCCATTCCAACAAGCCACCTAGTTTTCTCTTTCTAGGTTTGCTCTTTCATTTTCTTCATTGAAGGGGTGATTTTGGGTAAAAAAATTACTTGAAATCACTTCTTTTCAAATATGTTATTTTCACATAGATCTAGATTTTTTTTTCGTGATTTCTTCATATATGTGTGTGTGGCGTTGGATTGTTGGTCGTCTTGTGCTATATTATTTCATTTCCTTTCTTGTTGTGTTGTTCCTTTGGTTCTTAATGAATGATTGGTGATAGTCAATTACAAATGCAATCAAAAATTTGGGTGTCAATGTCGTAGATCCAAAGACATGGATATTCCCAGTCACTTTGATTTTATCATATTATTCATATGCATTTTGTCATTGTATGTTGTTAACTTGGACGTTGAAGATTGGTCACGGATTCATCCTTTATATTTTTAGCAATGTAGAATATGTGCTTGCATTTTTTTTAATGGACGTGTTTGCATTTGATGCACTCTATCAATTTGAATGATTAAATTCGTTTAATTTTTGTCGAAAAATAGAAGGATCAAAACTGTATCTATTTATTGAATAGGGGGTAAATAATGCATTTAAACCAACAATATTCGGAAAACATTTTACATAAAGAAAAAAAAAGGAATTTTTTTTTTTTAAAACATGTTCTAAAAAGAAAAAAAGGAGCAATTACCAATGTTTAAAAGGAATAGTTGTTATGACACTTAAATGTAGCTTTGACCTCAAGTTTCACAAGAATCCTGCTCTTTACCCAAACAGTATTGCTCAGTCCCAAAGTAAATTACCTATATGACCCTACGCATCTTAACATGCGCAAGTACAAAACGAACGTAACTTAAGTTACGCTAGTACAAAGTTTCACGTGAGTTAAGTTACGCTACGTGACTTTAGTCACGCTAGTGCAATCATATGGTTCAGAGCAAGCCCATGCCTTGGATATGTTATGTGACTTAACTCACACTGCTGCTGGTGTACTGCAAATCATGCAACTCAACTGACGCAAGCCCATGCCTAGTCACGCAACTTAACTCACGCTAGTACTAAAACTAGCGTGACTTAACTTGCGCTGCTGCTGCTGCTCGCAGCAGAACAGACTGGCAGTGGCACCAGAACAGCAATGGCAGTGGCACTAGCTACTGTTTTGTTCCTTCATTCCCTGTTTACAGTACATGTATTCATTTATTCAACCAAAACTCTTAATTTAGAAAACATGCATTCATTCAACAATAATTTAGAAATGCAATTTTAACGATAATTAACGCAAATGTCATAAAGAGGCGCAACCGCGCAAATGTAAATATCATACAACCAGCTGCTAGACCTAAATGTAAAAACCAAAAAGTCGAGAAAATATTACAAATATATCCAAAAAAAAGTCATAAAATGTAGTCCTAACTGTAACACCCCGTTTTCCCAACATAAAAATTTCATTTAAAATCAGAGTATTTAATTCATAACGGAATGCCACACACTACTTTAACATCTCAAACAGATAATAATAATTATCCTTCAAATTCAACATCATGAAAAATCTTAAACTGTTGCAGCGGAAAATAGTTCAACATTTAAAAGTCTTGGCACGCAGGCCTTATTGAAAAATCTCATAAATTAGTTCATAAAAGAGACACGTAAGGAATAGAAGTAAAAGCAAGCCCCCATCCCGTTACGTATCAGAGCACCTAGACACCAACTGAGAGTCCACTCATGAACGCCTCTAATCTTTATTACATGCACATTACCCACGGTCGAGGCAACATATACGCAGAATGGGTGAGATTTCATAATCAATACATTAAGCACATAATCCAATAAAATGCATTTAACAACTTAAACATTAATAACATATCAACAATTAACAATTAGCATATTTTTCATTTCATAACAATACAATCATCAAATATCATTACTAATTTTCATCACAAATCATAATCAATTTAACACTCAACTTGACGACACAACTCATCTTTGACCATGCAACTCTATCAACTCAACAACAACTTGACAACACAACTCATCTTAGACCATGCAACTCTATCAACTCAACAACAACTTGACAACTTAAACATCATGAAACTTCTTGATATGCAAATGCATGTGATACCAATCAATAACAAAATGAGCATAATAGGCTCCTCAACGTGTGAGCACAAAGGCTGCCGGGCCTAAAGCCCCCAACTTTAATGAGCACAAAGGCTGCCGGGCCTAAAGCCCCCAACTTTAATGAGCATGCAATGAACATCAACTTCCAACAACTTAGACAACAACATAAACAACTCATACGACTCATAATCATGGACAACTTCTTAAACTCTTGCAACATAGACCGACTCATGCAATTTCAAGACTTTAAAGGTCAGCAGCAATGAACAACAACAGATTTACAACTTATAACAGTGTTGGAATATCTCAACATCATTTAAGGAATGGATTACATCAACATAAATATCATAAAACATCATAACATCATTCATGCAACATTACTAATCATTTCAGTCATATAAACAGACTTCTGCAACATCTGGAAACATCCTAAACCTTCCTCATTCTTACTTCTAAGGTGAGCTCAAGACCATACGTGCGAAAGGATCGCATCGGGACAATTTTGGGCAACTGACAGCCTAACTCGCAGTGGCGAGTGATTCTACTCGCAGTGGCGAGCTCAAAGGTCTGGCTCGCAGTTGCGAGCGATGTTACTCGCAGTTGCGAGCTCGCAGTTGCGAGTGTTCTTGCTCGCAGGTGCGAGCGATGAATGTCAGTACGGCCAGAAACCTAAAAATTCCAACTTTTCACTTAATCTCCTAATTCTAACCTCAATTCAACATCTAATTATCATCTTATGGCATATCTAAGTTCTGTACACTAATTTAGCATCAACCTAACATCTTTTCATGATTCAATCATCAAATTCGGTCTTAAACCTAATTCCCAATTCTCACCAAAACTTAATCTAATCATGCTAAATTCATCCTATAGAATCATACTCTTAATAATATTGAAAATTAGTCTCACCCTTACCTAGTTATAGCAGAAATCGATAGCCTCCTTTTGTTCTTCTCTCTTTCTGACTTTTCTCCCTTTTTCTCCAAAAACGTACGTATTCTGTTTTCTAACTTTTGTTGTCTATTTTTCTCTCCTAATTACTCTTCTCACTACTAATTGCTCATCTCACAACACAGCCCAATTTTTAATATTTTATTTTATTTCTCATATCTTATTTTATTTAATAATAAAATAAGTCACACCAACATAACAACTTCACAACATCAATATACTTCACGTCATTCTAGAAAATCACATAATTTATCTATAAATCATGCAAACTATTTAAATTCTTAAATCATATAAATATATATAAATAAATATATAAATCCTCATTAAATTAAGTAAATAATTAAGACGGGCGTTACAACTCTCCCCAACTTATAGAATTTTCGTCCTCGAAAATTTACCTCAAGCAAACAACTCTGGGTAAGACTCCATCATCTTACTCTCCAGCTCCCACGTCAAGTTTTCACCAGTAGTGTCGCTCCAAACAACTCTCACTAGAGGTATTTCTTTGCCTCTCAACGTCTTCATTTTGCGATCATCAACCCTCAAAGGTAAAGTCTCCACCGTAAGGTTGTCTCTAACTTGCACGTCATCACTCTGAATCACATGGGACGGGTCTGGAACATACTTCCTCAGCTGCGACACATGAAACACATCGTGCAAATTCGATAAATGCGGTGGTAAGCCAACTCTATAAGCCACCGTGCCAATTCTCTCAGATATCTGATAAGGACCAATAAACTTTGGAGTCAACTTCTTTGACTTCAATGCACGACCAACACCGGTCGTTGGGGTAACTCTCAAGAACACATGGTCTCCCTCTTGAAACTCAAGGTCTTTCTTACGCTTATCATGGTAACTCTTCTGTCGACTCTGCGACGCTTTCATCTTCTCTTGAATCATTTTCACCTTCTCAGTAGTCTGTTGAACAATTTCTGGTCCTAGAACCACACTTTCACCGGTCTCAAACCAACACAACGGAGTCCTACACCTCCGACCATACAAAGCCTCGAAAGGTGCCATCCCAATACTTGAATGATAGCTGTTATTATAAGTGAACTCTATCAACGGAAGATGACTATCCCAAGTTCCACCTTGCTCAAGTACACAAACTCTCAACAAGTCTTCGAGTGACTGAATTGTTCTTTCCGACTGACCATCTGTTTGAGGATGATAAGCCGAACTCAATCTCAACTTAGAGCCTAAAGCCTCTTGCAAACTCTTCCAAAATCTAGAAGTAAATCTTGGATCTCTATCTGACACGATGCTTGAAGGAACACCATACAATTTCACTATGTCTCGAATATAAATATCTGCCAACTGAGCCACATGAAAACTAATATTAATCGGAAGGAAATGTGCCGACTTCGTCAATCTATCAACAATCACCCAAATAGCGTCATTTCCCTTAGGAGTATTCGGCAAACTCGTCACAAAATCCATGGATATACTATCCCATTTCCATTCTGGTACATCTAACGGTGTCATCAATCCTGCAGGTTTCTGATGCTCTACCTTCGACTTCTGACAAATCTGACAAGAGTACACAAATTGTGCTACATCACGTTTCAATCCAGACCACCAAAACAACTTCTTTAAGTCATGATACATCTTTGTAGCTCCGGGATGAATACTTAACCTACTTCTATGACTCTCTTCAAGAATCATCTTCTTTATCTCGTCATTGTCTGGAATACAAATCCTACCTCGAAACCTCAACACACCCTGATCATCGACCTTAAAGTCACTATCTTCAGTTTGATTACTAGCAACCAACAAGTCCACAAACTTAACATCAGCTTTCTGCGCATCCCTAATATCTTTTAAGAAATCATTATCAATTCTCAGCATTCCTAACTTAACGCTCCGAGACGACATTTCACAAACTAAGCTCATATCTCTAAACTGTTCAAGCAATTCAAATTCCTTCACCATCATGGCAGACATATGTAAACTCTTCCTACTTAAGGCATCCGCAACAACATTAGCTTTACCCGGATGGTAATTCAAACTAAAGTCATAATCCTTCAACAATTCGAGCCACCGCCTCTGTCGCATATTCAATTCTTTCTGATCAAACAAATACTTCAAGCTCTTTGTTTTATCTTGGTTTTCGGGTGTCAAACATTGATTAAGTTTGAACCTTTTTAACCGGTGATATCTTATTTTTTCTTGGGAAGGGAAAAAGTAAGCAAAACCCTTGAGAATCGAGGTCCGGGAGTTGTTTTCGCTACGGGAAGGTGTTAGGCACCCATAACGACTATAGTATCCTATAGGAACCGTCTTTAATTTCTACGCGCGCGCTTTATTTTTAAATGCTATTTTGAAAGATGATATTAAGCCTAAGAGTTTTCTAAGTGAAGAATTGGAGGGAGAAGAATGTGTTTGAATTTTTATTTTAGTTGAATTGAAGGAATTTTGTTCCTTGCCTACGTACCCGTTTAAGGGATCAAATCCACCGTAGTTCTCTTCCAAAAATGTTTTTTGTTTTTGTTGGTTGATTTTAAGTTTGAAAATTGGGATTTTTAAGAATGAGGAAGAGAGGCCTCAAGGGCATAAGATTGTGAAAGATGTGAGGTGGAATTAGTCAATTGCAAAAAGGTCTAAGTATGATTAAAATTCTTTAAGATTTTTTGTTTAAGAAAATGAAAAGGAAAATTCAATGGGATTTTGATCCCAAGGTTTATTTAGAAAATGATTTGAGTGATGTTGTTCATATTTTTTTGGAAAATTGATTTTTCTAAGTGTAAATCCTAAGCATACATCTAAACATGCAATCCTAAACATACATCTAAACATGCATATTCTAGCTATATACCTAAAGTGATGTGTGTGCATATGTCGGTGCTTGTGTCGGTGTACATCATTAGAGTCCATTGTCCTTATTACATCATTGGCCTAGATACATTCTATGGTCTTGCAAGAAATTAAAAAAGCATAAGAAAAATATTACAAAAATTCCTAATTTTTTTACATTCTAAGCTTTGCATGAATTTTAAAGTGTAAGAAGATAAAAAACCAAGGATGTGAGATGGGAGATGAGACGCTTATGGGATGCATGAAACATGAAATAAAGTGGTTAGTAGCATAAGGTATAATAGAATGGAAATTATAAGCAAAAGAATTGTTAAAGAACTTGACAAAAGTTAACAAAACTACTAACATGAAAGTAACCAAATATATCTAAAATCTATCATAATATTCAAAGCAAGCATATGACCTATAACTCTCATATCATGACAATTTTCAAGAGATTTTATTTCAGCCATATCATGAGAGACATAAAGAAATATCAAGCCAAAAAATTATGACATATTCATAGACATATTTTACACTTTACTTCCACAAACAAAATTCACATGACTTGTAACACAAGAAACTAACAAATTTTATTTACAAATAGTAAGAAAGAAACACAAATCAGAGGAAAACACATCACAAAGTCTATATATCAAGATTCAACATCATGCATTCAAGTCTTAATATCAAGCACATGATAGAATTTCACAAAAAAAAACTTAACAAAACAAGTGAAAATATTGACAAGAAACATTACTTACATTTTTAACCATTTTTATTATGTAAAAACACCATCAAATTATCACAAATGCATTAAGAAGTATTCGCAAAATTTTTAGGAAATTTTCAAAAGGTTTAAACCCTATCAGAGGCGTAATTGGCAAAAAAAGTGTGAGAAATAGCAAAGAGAATCAACAAAAACACAGTATACACATATTATAGGCCCAAGCCCACGCATATGGATACATCTGGATCATCCAAGAGCCTCAGAGGCGTTGGATTGATCCAGATCTTCCAAAACCTAGATCCAACGGCCTCAAGAACGAAGGAGCATGATAAACGGTGTGTGCACGCGCGTGGGATCAGGAACAACTATATAAACGAAAAAACAGAAAGAAAACACACAACCAACACCATTTTCTCTCTCTAAAGTGAAAAGAAGAGAGAGAGAGTCTGCAATAAGCACTCATCTTCTCCGATGAGCCTTAAGAACGCCGACGTGGTGGCTGCCGGCCCAACAGGGCGGCGCCGCCGCGTCGGAGATGCAAACACCTCTTTTTCGAAATTTTTTTACACCTTTACACCTTATTCTTGCTTCTGAGTTCGAATCCGAGCTTATCTTTTTCAAAAAACGAATGAAATTTTCTAGATCTACACTTCAAGTCTGTGAAGAACTTTGAACGATTGAACGAAAGATTAAACGGCACAGAAGAGTTGTTACCTCTTACTTGTTCGGACTGGAAGTTTCTTTCTCCTTCTTCTTGATTTACGAATCCTTTCTTCTTCCTTTTCTTTGCACCTTTCGTGAATTTGTTCGAATTTACATTCTGATGCTAATCTTCCCTTCGCCGTTGATCTTCAATTCGATCCTTGATTTGAAACCCTAGGGTTTCGGATTTCGATGTGATTTCGTGCTGGTTTCTTCGATCCTCTTCTTCTCTTCCTCAATCTCTCTCTCGTGATCGCATTCGTGCTTGAATTGCGAGAGAAAGGTTCGATGATGATGATTCTTGGAAAGAGTCACTGAGAACCTTTGGGATTTCGG
Source organism: Medicago sativa (assembly GCF_051527215.1). Classification (NCBI taxonomy): domain Eukaryota; kingdom Viridiplantae; phylum Streptophyta; class Magnoliopsida; order Fabales; family Fabaceae; genus Medicago; species Medicago sativa. The sequence continues at coordinate 63,517,487 of NC_140751.1, read as the reverse complement.
TCAAGTTTTGTCAAAATTTGTTGAATTGGGACTGATTTGATGAAATACTTGCTGAATTCAGTTTGTTTGTGACCGAATTGATGAAAATTGGCATGAATTTGAGAGGATTTGTGTGTATTGTGATTCTGGAAAAGTGGTTAGGGTTTGAAGATGATGAAGTTGTTCATCGTGTTCTTGAGTTTTTTTGAGTTTTTGATCTGTGATTTTTGGAGAGAGAAATTGAGAAAGTGTTTGTGTGAGTTGGCCAATTCTGAATGGATCTGTGATGATTAGACCCCTTTATAGCTGACACTTGTGCATCTTTGGACCTATAGCTTGCTGCCACGTGGACTGGATTGTAACTAACTGGACAAATGGCAAACTGACACGTGTACTGGACTTATAACAAACTTTTGGACCCTTTTGAAATTATTAAAAATTGAAGGACTAAAAATGCAAAATGACACAAAGGACTAAAAAGTAATTAATAATAAAATAGGTAAAAAAACGTAAATTGAAAATAACGTAAAGTGAAACGATTAAAATTGACAAAACGGACTAAAACGAACCAACGACTTAAATGAGGTACTTTAAAGTAACCTCTCTCTGCCAAAATTTCGTGTGAAATGACCAAAATGCCCCTGGGGCTAAAGCGACTAAAAATGACTCAGATGCAAATTTTAAAAAGGATTTTTGACAGGAAATTAAAGCAAGAGTTTATACAAGCAAATTAAAAGACTCAGAGACAATTTTTAGAAATTAAACAGAGTTTTGACACATGAAAAGACTAAAATGCCCCTAGGGGCTAAACTGACTCAAAATGACTTCAAATGCAATTTTTGAAATGGGTTTTGACATAGAAAGGAAATGAAAACTTATTCAAACTATTTGAAAGGACTCAAACAAATTTTTAAAAGACTGAAAGAAATTTTAATATAGGAAATGACTAAAATACCCTTCTAAGTGAATTTTGCAAATAATATTGAAATAAAATGCAGAGAAAGATGCAATTGATCAGAGACAGTTCAAATGACTTGAAGTGCAAGAAAAGAAGAATTGAGTTAGTATTTTTAGGTCCAAAATCAGGGTATAACAGCTGCCCCTATTTAAGTTTCTTTGTCCGGAGAGTCAAGAGACGAAGTCTCTGAGTTGACGGGACGAAGATACTTAAATATTAACATTTGCACTGTTTTTGGACATAAAAATACGTTTTCAGATTTTCAAAAACATGAATGCCATGCAATATTTTGATTATGAATGCAAGACAAACAAACTGGAGTCTATGGAGCATGTCATGTCACTGGGGATTCAGGTGGACATTGACAGGGTAGACAAACCAGGGGATAGAAAATAAGGTACAAGCTGTTCTTTGGATCGAACTAGACACTTGACCAAAGAATACAAAACAAGAGATAGGTACAAGCTGTTCTTGGGATCGAACTTGGCACTTGACCGGAAACATAGGCATATAGGCAGATACAAGCTGTCCTTTGGATCGAACTTGACACTTGATTGAAAATACAAACAGATAGGTAGGCACAAACTGTTCTTTGGATCGAACTGGCTGTTTGGCTGGAGATATAGACAACAGGGTAGATACAAACTGTTCTTTGGATCGAACTTGTCGTTGGATCATCACCACATCATGTGGGTAGGTGCAAACTGTTCTTTGGATCGAACTTGTCGTTTGACTGATAACAAAGCATAAGCTGGGTACAAACTGTTCTTCAGATCGAACTTGTCGTTTGTCCGGAAGTATAGGTATATAAGCAGGTACAAGTTGTTCTTTGGATCGAACTAGCCACTTGACCAGTAACAAGATACAAATTGGAAGTCTGATTTAACAAGATACCTATTGAGGGTAAATTGTCATTAACTTGATTTGAAGATAGACATGACCATTTTTGTTGGCCCAAAAGCAAATTGAGGGTGAATTGACATTGATTCGAATTGAATTGAAAGTTTGAGATTGAAATAGAGATTGAGAATTGAGATTGATTAGAGACATAGACATAGACATAGACATTGGATTTGGAGAGTTGAAATTGACATTGAGATTGGATTGAAAATGAGTTTTGAATTGAAATTGGAAATTGATTTGAAATTGAAATTGAGGTTTGAGAGTTGAGATTGCATCGAATTTGAGATTTGAAATGGTTTGAAATTGAGATTGGAGAGTTGAGATTGCATCGAATTTGATAGTTGAAATTGAATTGAATTGAAATTGAGATTTGAATTGAGATTGAGAATTGAAATTGGACTCGAATTGAAAATTGAATTGAACTTGACAGTTGAAATTTGGAAATGCAATATGTATGTATGGTATAACAAGATTATTGAATGTATGAGCACATAAAATACATGATTATGCATGCATGAATGCTTGAAACGCATGATTGGTTTGTAATTTGACAGAGAAGTTTCACAAAGGCAGACAAAACATTGGAAGATTGGGCACGTAGTGGCTCGTGCTGCAACATATTCACAGGGGAAAACCTCTTTGGAGAGACCGTCATTGAGAGACGTATCGAAACCATGGCTGAGGGCAATAAAACTTGTAAAGGAGGGACCCTTGGAAAGTTCTTTGATACAGGTCGCCGTTGTTAGGCGTGTCAGTGCTGGGTAAACATTGGATGTTCGCATCTGTGGTCAATGCTTTTCAATATTTCATTCTTTCATTTTTCATTTTTCAATTTTTTCAATCTCGTTTTTGCCTGAACCGCCCTTTCGAGTTTTTGATTCACCGGGGAGTAAAGTTCTTTTCATTGCCCCATTTTTGCCTGAATTGCCTTCATAGGTTGTCAATCAGCGGGGTGCTCATTTTTGCCTAAGTCGCCCTTTCGGGTTTTCAACTTAGCGAGCTTTTTGATTTTTCATTCTCATTTTTCTTTTTATTTTCATTCTGTTTTTTCATTCTTGCCATTGACCACGGACCATCTTGGGGGGTAACCTGCTTGTAACATGTATTGAAATAGACATTGACATTCATTTATTCATGCATGTTTCATTGAAATGTACCCTATTGCTCAGGCTTGTTTTCAAAATAGACAGAAAAAGGTTTTTCAATTTTCAAAGATGTTTGTTTCAAATATTGACATTATCAAATAGAAAGAAAATATTTTGTATATAGCATTCAAAGTAGAAGGAAAAAATAGAATTTCAAACAAAAGCACAGGCTCAAATTGATGTAGAAGAGTGAAAATCAGCCAAAGGCGTGACTTCACGGATTTACAAAGCTTGGAAAATGGTAATTTTATTGGTTGGTGATACATTGAACACGATGACCGCTACATTTCATAGAAATTTTGAATTCGCAGGTACAAAAGCTTCTGATGAAGATGATCATTGACAGTTGCAGATGCCCCAAGGGTGATGGTGGTTTGCCAGATATAGTTACTTGTCTTTTATTGTCAACCTCATTTTTGCATGAGCCGCCCTTTCGGGTTTTCGGCTCATCGAGGCGCTCATTCTTGCCTGAGTTGCGTGCAATCTCAGCGAGCTTTTTCATATTCATTTTTTTGTCCCTAACTTTTGCCTGGATCGCCCTTTCGGGTTTTCGATCCACCGGGAAGCGCATTTTTGCCTAGGCCGCCCTTTCGGGTTTTCGACCTACCACGCTGTTCTTTTCTTTTTAGACAAAGTATTTCTTGACTATATCGGCATTAACAGGATTTGGGAGTTCAACACCATCCATGTGTGTAAGAATCAAAGCGCCACCAGAGAAGGCCTTCTTGACAACATAAGGACCTTCATAGTTAGGTGTCCACTTGCCCCTTGGGTCGGGTTGCTGACTTATCCTTCTTTTCAATACAAGTTCGCCTTCCTTGAATTCTCGAGGTCGGACTCTCTTGTCAAAAGCATTCTTCATTCGCACTTGATACAACTGTCCATGAGCCATAGCATCCATACGTTTCTCTTCAATCAGATTCAATTGGTCATACCGACTTTGACACCATTCAGCCTCAGTTAATTTTGCTTCCATGATCACTCGAAGAGATGGAATCTCCACTTCCAGAGGGAGAACTGCTTCCATACCATACACAAGAGAGAAAGGAGTTGCCCCGGTTGAACTGCGCACTGTAGTACGATAACCATGCAAGGCAAACGGTAGCATTTCATGCCAGTCTTTGTAAGTAGTGACCATCTTCTGAATAATCTTTTTGATGTTCTTGTTAGCGGCCTCAACTGCACCATTCATCTGAGGTCTATAAGGAGAAGAGTTGTGATGTTCAATCTTGAATTCTTCACATAAAGCTTGCACCATGCTATTGTTCAGATTGGAACCATTGTCAGTGATGATCTTGTTGGGAACACCATATCGACAGATGATGTTATTCTTGATAAACTTGACAACCACTTGCTTGGTCACATTTGCATAGGAAGCAGCTTCAACCCACTTGGTAAAGTAGTCAATTGCCACTAGAATGAAACGATGTCCATTGGAAGCTTTCGGTTCGATTCTTCCGATCATGTCAATGCCCCACATAGAGAAAGGCCATGGGGAAGTCATAACATTGAGAGCGTGTGGAGGTACGTGAATCTTGTCAGCATAAATTTGACACTTGTGGCATCTCTTAGCATGTTTGTGGTAGTCACGCTCCATAGTTATCCAGTAGTAGCCGGCTCTTAACAGTTTTCTTGACATGGTATGACCCGAAGCATGGGTCCCAAAAGTACCGTCATGTACATCATGCATCAATTTCTCAGCTTCTTGCTTATCAACACATCTCAACAAGACCATGTCATAATTCCTCTTGTATAGGATTTCTCCGTCCAGAAGGAATCTGCTAGCCCATCGTCTCAGGGTCTTTTTATCCCTGTTGGAAGCACCAGGTGGATATTCACTATTCTGCAAGAATTGTTTGATGTTGTAATACCAAGGCTTTTTAACATTCACATCTTCATCAGCCTGATGTGGCATATTTTCAATAGTGAACACATGAGCGGGTCTATCAAGACGCTGCACTTTGATTACAGGCACATCATTCCAGTGATTGACACGAAACATAGAAGACAGAGTAGCAAGAGCATCAGCCATCTGATTTTCATCCCGAAGGATGTGGTGCAGCTCAACCTTGGTAAAGTATGTCAACAGACGTCTTGCATAGTCACGGTAAGGGATCAGCTTCTCATGATGAGTCTCCCATTCACCCTTTATCTGATTAATAACAAGTGCAGAATCTCCATAGATGTCAAGGTGCTTAATTATCAGATCAAGGGCTTCTTCAATGCCCAAGATGCATGCTTCATACTCAGCTATGTTGTTTGTGCATTCAAAGGTTATCCGTGCAGTGAAAGGAATGTGGTGCCCCTGTGGAGTTACAATGATGGCTCCAATCCCTTTACCATAAGCATTAACAGCACCATCAAACACCAATCCCCATTTGCTGTTGGGATCCGGCCCTTCATTGATCAATGGCTCTTCACAGTATTTTGCTTTCAGATACATAATCTCTTCATCAGGGAAGTCAAACTTAATCGGCTGGTAATCATCAAGAGGTTGGCAAGCAAGATGCTCAGCAAGGACACTTCCTTTGATTGCTTTCTGAGCTTTGTATACAATATCATATTCAGACAACAACATCTGCCAACGTGCAATCTTTCCAGTAACAGCAGGCTTTTCAAAGATGTACTTGATTGGATCCATTCGGGATATCAACCAAGTTGTATGATTCACCATATAATGACGCAGGCTTTTGGCAGCCCAAGCTAAAGCACAACAAGTCTTTTCAAGCATTGTATACCGAGTCTCACAGTCGGTGAACTTCTTGCTCAGATAGTAGATAGCATGCTCTTTCTTTCCAGTCTCATCTTGTTGACCGAGAACACAACCCACTGAATCATCTAACACTGACAGATACATGATCAAAGGCCTTCCTTCCACTGGCGGGACAAGGATAGGTGGTTCCAACAGGTATTCTTTAATGCTATCAAAAGCTTCCTGACATTCATCATTCCATACAACAGGCTGATTCTTTCTGAGCAATTTGAAAATTGGACCACACGTAGTAGTCATGTGAGATATGAATCTTGAAATATAATTCAGACGTCCGAGGAAACCTCTGACTTGCTTTTCAGTTTGAGGGGCCGGCATCTCTCTGATGGCTCGGACTTTGTCGGGATCAACTTCAATGCCTCTTTGGCTGACAATGAAGCCTAGCAACTTGCCAGATCTTACACCAAATGTGCACTTGTTAGGATTCAACCGCAGCTTGTACTTTCTTAACCTTTCAAACATCTTTTTAAAATACACAACATGCTGCCCTTCATCACTTGATTTCACAATCATGTCATCAACATATACTTCAATCTCTTTGTGGATCATATCATGAAACAAAGTTGTCATACCTCTTTGATAGGTAGCACCAGCATTTATCAAGCCAAACGGCATCACTTTATAACAGAACGTTCCCCATGGAGTGATGAAGGACGTCTTTTCTCTATCCTCAGGAGACATCCGTATCTGATTATAGCCAGAGAAACCATCCATAAAAGAGAACACTTTGGATTGAGCAGTACTGTCAACAAGAACATCAATATGAGGCAATGGGAAGTTATCTTTCGGACTGTCTTTATTCAGATCTCTGTAATCAACACACATTCGAACTTTCCCATCTTTCTTTGGTACTGGTACAATGTTGGCAATCCACTCAGGATATTCAGCTGTCATGAGGAAACCCACATCAATTTGTTTCTGTACTTCAGCCTTGATCTTAAGAGCCATGTCTGGACGAGACCTTCTCAATTTCTGTTTGACATGAGGACATTCAGGTCTCGTCGGTATCCGATGTTCCACAATCTTAGGATCTAGACCCGGCATATCTTCATAGGACCATGCAAAGACATCTGGATAATCATGGAGAAGCTGAGTGATCTTCTTTTTCACTTCTGGCTCAAGTGCAGCACCAACCTTGATCTCTCGCTTGTTTTCTTCAGTACCCAGGTTGATAAGCTCAATTTCTTCCTGGTGAGGCTGAATGGCTCTTCTTTCTTGCTCAAGCAGTCGAGTGATCTCATACGGTATCTCTTCATCATCTTCTTCATCTTCGGCTTCATTTACAGGGAATTCAAAATTTGGAGGAACCATAGGGTCACTGTGTTCAACGGGTTTATTGTGGTTCAATCTGCATAATATGATTGGGATGATTTTAGAAAAAATGTTTTTTATGCAGATTTTTGAAATTAATAAGAAAATACAGATGTTTTGGTTTTTTCTGGCATTACCATTATTTCCAAGAAAAAGGCACTAAAAAAAAGTATAAAAACAAAGAGTCGTAAGAAAGACGACAACTTTTATTGATAACGGCAATGCCGAAACAAACACGCCCTTACAATGATATCACTTTCGCCTTGGGCAGAGCGAAAGGATTGTTATTTTGAAAACAAAGAAAAACATGAGCGACAAGACACATTACATGGAAGCATGCATGACTAAAGGAACATCAATGGCCTCCCAATTTCTCACAGTTCCTCCTGGTACAACAAATGTAGGCACGTAACTACCTTCAGCAGTATCTTCAGCAATAGCATTAATGAACCCAGCACTGTAGAAAGTTCCTGTTGAGACACCAGATGTTGGGGAGAATCCAAGGCCCTCTTTACGCTTGTTTTCCAGAATCTGAATCACTTTGCCCCAGCCAGCAGCTTGCCCTTCTTGAACAACCTTCTGGGCATCCTTCAATGAAGCCATGCTAGTACCAGCCCTCCGGGGTTCTGCACCCTCAACGGTCAAGCCTTGAAATGACGTCCCTTCGGCGGACCCTGCTTCAACACAAGAGAAAGATGACACTTGGCTAACCAGATATGCTTCTTCACCATGCACAGTGACAATCTTACCGTTCTTCACAAATTTGAGCTTTTGATGCAAAGTGGAAGTTACTGCTCCAGCGTCGTGAATCCATGGTCTTCCGAGGAGACAACTGTAAGAAGCATGGATGTCCATGACCTGGAAAGTAATCTGAAATGTCTCAGGACCAATGGTAATTGGCAAGTCTACTTCCCCAAGAACATCTTTGCGGGATCCATCGAAAGCCTTAACCAGATAGCTACTTCCCCTCAGAGAAATTCCATGATGACTCAACTGTCTCAGTGTAGACTCAGGCATTACATTCAAAGATGATCCAGTGTCTACCAACACATTGGATATCATGTCAGACTTGCAGTGTACTGAGATATGCAGAGCCAAGTTGTGGTGTTTCCCTGCTTCGGGGAGTTCATCGTCACCAAACCCCAAGTTATTGCAAGCAGTGATGTTACCCACTATTCCATCAAACTGATCTACATAAACTTCATGATCAACATAGGCCTGTTCCAGTACCTTCATCAGCACTTTCCTGTGAGCTTCTGAGCTCATGAGCAGAGACAAGATGGATATCTTTGACGGGATTTGCAGCAGCTGGTCAACAATCTTATAATCGCTCTTTTTAATAAGCCTCAGAATTTCGTCCAGATTAGACTCTTCAATAGATTGGCCTGATGGGCCGGTGTTTTTGTCAATAGGAGGAGCAGCTGGTGGAGTTATCGTGGCAATGGGTGTAACCACCTTCTTTTGGAACAAGGGTGGACGGACTTTTCCACTTCTCAGAGCTGTAATTTCACTAGCAACGTTATCAACTGTAGCTGGGGATACCAGAGGCACCACCACTCCATTCTCAATCATGGTTGCATTGTACTTGTAAGTGATTGCTTTTGTAGAGGCATAAGATACTGGACCAGGTAACCTGATCACTAAGGGTTCAACATTCCTTGTCTGAGGTGTTCTTTCGGCCGGAGAATCATGAAACACTGGCACAATCACACAAACATCACTGGCAATCAAGCGCTTGTCATCCATCAGACTCTGGATATCATCTTGCACCACAAAACAGCCCATAGGGTTTTGAAGACATTCTGAACAAGAGGCATGATCGTGATTGAACAAAGAAGCCCGACAAAGTTTGACATGTAGCGGTACCAAGGGAGTAACGACATTGCGGACATCCAACATAGGATCCTCTTGAGGAACGGGGACTCTTTCGAAGGCCTCGATCATGTTAACAGCAGCATGATTTGGAAGTGGATTGTCAAGAACATGAGGAACACTATTTTCAAAAGTCAACCGTCCTTTTTCTATCAGGTCCTTCACAATATATTTCAGAGCATAGCAACCTTCAACATCGTGGCCTTGAGCACCCTGATGGAATTCACATGTGAGATCCTGTCGGAACCTGGGAGGCAATGGATTAGGCGGAGGCTTGCCTGGTCTGGTGACGCAGTGTCCCTTAGCAAGTAGAGTTGGGAGCAGTTCAGGATACCGCATAGGTATTGGTGGAAAAGAAGGTCTGGGTCGGGGACCCTGTTGTTGTTGCTGCTGTTGTTGAGCAGGGGGCTGTTGTTGTACTTGTTGAGCAATGGCATTAACGGGCACTGGTGGTTGACCCGGTGGCAGAGGATATTGCTGGTAGAATGGCGGGAAGAAAGGATGTTGAGAGTACTGCATGTATTGATAGGGCAAAGGTAATTGTGTAGCAGCTGCAGATGGGTTACCAGATACCATCCATACTTCAGATTCTTTCCTCTTATGGTGGCCATTACCATACTTCTTTGGTGCACCGGCTGAAGATTCACCCTTTTCAAGAACGATGATACCCTCTCTGACAGCCTCCTCTAGACGAGTTCCCATAGTAACCATGTCGGAGAAGTTGTTTGGGGCAGAGACTATCATTCTTTCCTTATATTCCTTCTTCAGAGTCTTCAGGAATGTCTGTGTTAATTCTTCCTCATCGAGTCGAGGAGAAACACGGGCAGCTGCCCCTCTCCACCTCTGAGCATATTCACGGAAGGTTTCATCTGACTTCTGAGACAAGGACTTAAGAGAGTCCCTATTCGGCTTCAAGCGAGTGTTGAACTCGTAATGACTTTCAAAAGCAGCAGCGAGTTCCTCAAAAGTATGGATGTTGTCTTTGCTCAAACCAGTGTACCAATCTGCTGCATCATCTGCCAAGCTATCCTGGAAGCAGTGGATCATTAGTGCGTCATTATCTGCGTAGTTAGCCATCTTTCGGACGTACCGGATGACATGGTTGTGTGGACAAGAAGTTCCATTGTATTTGTCAAATTCTGGCTCTTTGAATTTCTTAGGAACCTCAAATCGGGACACCAAGCATAGATCACGAGCTTTAGCAGGAGCACCATTGTTTCCCCGGCTAGCCTTGACCTCACGGAGTTCTCCGGCCAACTCTCTTAATTGTCTCTTCATGGCTTCCATTACAGGGTCTTGTCCACGCGGAGTATCGACATCAATTACCTATTGCACAGTGTGGACAATAGGATCGGTAACAACAGTAGTCACTTGAGGCATAAAGGTGGATACAGGAATCTGTCCTTGACCAGCAAAACCAGAGACACCAGCAGCAGTATTAGGAGAATAGTAGGCTGAGAGCCCATAAGGACGCCCGTTGGGCATAACAAACCGAGCATCAGACGCCACAGTAGATAGTGGGATAGAGGGAATCCCTTCAGTAGAAACTGGAACAGATGTGGCTGGTTGTTCCTGTGCAGCCATCATAGTGGACATAGCGTCATGAGCCTTAGCCAAGTCTTCTTTCATAGCAGCCAATTCGGCACGGAGCTGAGCATTTTCTTCTTCAAAGTTAGCCATAATTCTTCTCTTGTGAAATCTTGTTTGATGAATTCTATCTGGTTGGTAGACTTTGCGAGCACGAGCCACTTTTCAGACTGCGGCGGACAAAACCAGGAGGCAATGAGCACGAGAGAAGTTTTTTGTGACCAATGAATGCATATGATGCATGAAATGTGTCAATGCATATGCAAAAGACTCTTTTTGTGTTATCGAAGGGTTTTAGACAAATTAGAGACTTGTAAACATTACTAAACAACAATTAACATAAACGGGAAACAAACAACCAACATATAGTTTTACAAGACGATTCCCTTTGAAATGCTAAGCCAAGGGATAGACTTTGAAATATAAAACAACGTAAACAAATGGAAATAACAACAAGAAATGGAGGTCCTCAGGCATAGGAAGTGGAAGCATCATCCTCAGACTCAGACTCATAGCTGCAGTATCGTGCATAGAAGTCACGGGCACCCCTAGCCCTCTTAGAGTCTCTCATAAGCAACCTATCTTTCTCCTCAATCTCTCTTTTGGCCTTAGCTAACTCTTTCTTCAGTGTCATCACCTCATGAGTCTTCTGCTCATCCTTTCCATCCAAAGTCATGATCAAATTCTCAGCCTCATAGTATCTAGCCTTCCACTGATGCTTCTCCCGACTCTCCATAGCTAGATGCTCCTGATACATCTCCTGGGTAGGTGGGAGTAGAGGCAAAGGCATGGTAGGAATAGATGCAGACACATATCTCATAGAGGGGTAAGGCATATCAATCTCCTCAGCTTGGTTTATCACCCACTGTGTATAGGCCTCATGAGCAACACCGGACCTTACACCCATATGCTTCACCTCTTTCTTTCGAAGTTTAGACCAAGCTTCCATGAAATCTTCTCTAATTCCCGTGGGAGCATTGGAGTAGTGAAAGAAGTAAGGAGCTGTAGCAAGATTAATGGGCTTTTCTTTCATCGGGAAACCAAATTGTCGCAAGGAGAGCTCCGGGTTATAGTTGATTCCACCCCGGGTACCAAGAAGAGGTACATTAAGAAACTTCCCGCCACCAAAGATAATTTCCTTGACTCTAGAAGCTGGAGTGAGCCAAACCACTTCATTAGGAGTGAGAGCCATAATCCTCTGTGAAATAGACCAATTCTCCGGATTGTCGTGGAAAGACTTCGGAAGGTGCGAAATAAACCACCTATAGAGGATAGGCACACAACAAAGAATGTATCCACGACCCTTGCCGGAACGATCGTGAATAGCATGGTATGTGTCAGCTAGCAAGGTAGGAACCGGATTCTTGGAGTGAAAGATCATAATAGCATTCATGTCCACGAAGTCATCAAGATTTGGAAAGAGAATAAGCCCATAGATGAGGAGTGCGAGAATAGCTTCAAGAGTGTCCTGACAAGTGGTCTTGAGGTGAGCCTTTTCAAGTAGATACTTCGAAGTGAACCCGTGGATACGAGCCTTAGTGACAAGATTCTTGGAAACATCGGAGGTTGTAAGATGGAGATCCTTAGCAATAACCAAAGAAGTAGGAGGATGCTCAAGTCCCGCGAAGGGTACCCCCTTAGCAATAGATAAACCCATCAAGCAAGAATAAGCCTCTAGAGTAGGCATCAACTGGAAGTCAAGAAAAGTAAAGCACCGATACTCCCGATCATAGAATTGCACTAGAGTGTGCACAAGTTTCTCATCCACATTAGTCTGGAGAATAGTAAGTAAAGCCCCGTAACGGTGTCGGAAACCAGTCGGATCCTCAATCTTGAGTGCCAAATCTCTCAAACTAGCCAAATCCAGTTCCTTGAACTTGTAGGACTTAGTCTTCCCCATTCCTACAATGTTTACAAATTCAACTTGTCTAAGCCCTTCGATAACAATGCATGGAAAAAGTTTATGCATGTATGCATGAATGCATGATTATGTTCAAGTTCGGAGAAAACATGGTGGGTTGAAGTTCAAAGTCGAGGAGTCATGGGTGGACACGGTGTCCGGTGAATCTAGGGCTTTAGGAAGTAGTAACCGGGTTCTAAAAAGGTTCCCAAGTTGCAACCTCTCCGACGTATATCAGGGTGTCACGAGACAACACTCGCTCCATGATTAGCCGTAAGAAGGTCTAACTTGAGTGTAGTATCGCGTGACGACTAAAACTCGAGACAACACTCGGTTTAGCCTCCGCACTACATCCTAGAAAATGGCCATGGATGGGTTTGGTTATCTACGGTTCATAGCGTCATAGAACAATTAGAAGTAATGTGCCTAAACGCGACAACACGCGCCGACAACATCACCCCTAAAATGCCTTAGCTATGTGGGATTGATCGCATAATCCAAAACACGAGGCAACCCCCAGAATGAATTGTCGATTATATCCCTCCTAAATCCTAAGTTCACTCAGCCCGGGTGTAGGACTTTTGATATTCTCACCCCACACGTTTGCAAGAAATTAAACATTTATTCACATAGGAAAGCAAGTAAAAGAAACAAGTAAAACGAAAGCGCAAGCGTGGAAATAAAGACTAGGCGTAACTCTCGAAGCTCCCCAGTGAAGTCGCCAGCTGTTTTATCTTGGTTTTCGGGTGTCAAACATTGATTAAGTTTGAACCTTTTTAACCGGTGATATCTTATTTTTTCTTGGGAAGGGAAAAAGTAAGCAAAACCCTTGAGAATCGAGGTCCGGGAGTTGTTTTCGCTACGGGAAGGTGTTAGGCACCCATAACGACTATAGTATCCTATAGGAACCGTCTTTAATTTCTACGCGCGCGCTTTATTTTTAAATGCTATTTTGAAAGATGATATTAAGCCTAAGAGTTTTCTAAGTGAAGAATTGGAGGGAGAAGAATGTGTTTGAATTTTTATTTTAGTTGAATTGAAGGAATTTTGTTCCTTGCCTACGTACCCGTTTAAGGGATCAAATCCACCGTAGTTCTCTTCCAAAAATGTTTTTTGTTTTTGTTGGTTGATTTTAAGTTTGAAAATTGGGATTTTTAAGAATGAGGAAGAGAGGCCTCAAGGGCATAAGATTGTGAAAGATGTGAGGTGGAATTAGTCAATTGCAAAAAGGTCTAAGTATGATTAAAATTCTTTAAGATTTTTTGTTTAAGAAAATGAAAAGGAAAATTCAATGGGATTTTGATCCCAAGGTTTATTTAGAAAATGATTTGAGTGATGTTGTTCATATTTTTTTGGAAAATTGATTTTTCTAAGTGTAAATCCTAAGCATACATCTAAACATGCAATCCTAAACATACATCTAAACATGCATATTCTAGCTATATACCTAAAGTGATGTGTGTGCATATGTCGGTGCTTGTGTCGGTGTACATCATTAGAGTCCATTGTCCTTATTACATCATTGGCCTAGATACATTCTATGGTCTTGCAAGAAATTAAAAAAGCATAAGAAAAATATTACAAAAATTCCTAATTTTTTTACATTCTAAGCTTTGCATGAATTTTAAAGTGTAAGAAGATAAAAAACCAAGGATGTGAGATGGGAGATGAGACGCTTATGGGATGCATGAAACATGAAATAAAGTGGTTAGTAGCATAAGGTATAATAGAATGGAAATTATAAGCAAAAGAATTGTTAAAGAACTTGACAAAAGTTAACAAAACTACTAACATGAAAGTAACCAAATATATCTAAAATCTATCATAATATTCAAAGCAAGCATATGACCTATAACTCTCATATCATGACAATTTTCAAGAGATTTTATTTCAGCCATATCATGAGAGTCATAAAGAAATATCAAGCCAAAAAATTATGACATATTCATAGACATATTTTACACTTTACTTCCACAAACAAAATTCACATGACTTGTAACACAAGAAACTAACAAATTTTATTTACAAATAGTAAGAAAGAAACACAAATCAGAGGAAAACACATCACAAAGTCTATATATCAAGATTCAACATCATGCATTCAAGTCTTAATATCAAGCACATGATAGAATTTCACAAAAAAAAACTTAACAAAACAAGTGAAAATATTGACAAGAAACATTACTTACATTTTTAACCATTTTTATTATGTAAAAACACCATCAAATTATCACAAATGCATTAAGAAGTATTCACAAAATTTTTAGGAAATTTTCAAAAGGTTTAAACCCTATCAGAGGCGTAATTGGCAAAAAAAAGTGTGAGAAATAGCAAAGAGAATCAACAAAAACACAGTATACACAGATTATAGGCCCAAGCCCACGCATATGGATACATCTGGATCATCCAAGAGCCTCAGAAGCGTTGGATTGATCCAGATCTTCCAAAACCTAGATCCAACGGCCTCAAGAACGAAGTGTTGAAGCAAAAATCTTTTTGATGAATGTTTTAATGATAACAAACCTCGTGGAATAAATAATAAGTTTTATGAATGGTGATCTACTGATGGTTGCACTTGAGTTTTTGTTAAAAGAACAGGAATCACATAAGTGGATAAGCTAGAAGCCACCCACATTGATAAGTGCATCATATCTACTCAACAATGAAAGAATGAGTATACCATCAGTTGAAAGAACAAGATCATATCTCCATGAAGATTCATAGCTCAAGAATCATGATGGAAGAACTTGAATCATGCTGGAAGAACTTACATCACAAGCTGCAAAAGAATGTGTTTGAAGTTATGTGACAAAACTCACATTGAGTTTTATGTTATATGATTTGAAGATCCACCATGGGTAAAGAAGATAAAAGAAAATATGCATACAAGCTAGGAAGATTCTCAGAACCTCCTCAAAGTATCACACTTCCAAAGCTTCTGAAGATAAGAAGTTCTGAGTTCAGAATGTTCATATGAAATGAGATCAGAATGTTCATATGAATGGAGTTCATAATAATCATGAACATTAACCCTGAATATATCCAGAAATAATAAAGGATTACTTCATGGATAAACAAGAATATTTAAAGTCATCAATTGCATGCAATGATGAACTAGATGCAAAGAAATATTCTTTTGGACTTCAAAGAAAGAATCATCTTGTTTGTCAAAACAAATGATCTCTCATTTATATGCTTCAAGTAGTTCTTGAAGGGAATAAATAAACAACCTTCATAAGGTTCAAAGTGTTAAAGAACATCAGAATGTTCAACACAAAGTACAACCGTCAAAAAGGAAGGAGCACAAAAGAAACATTCTGAAGTTCATATGTATGAACCCAGAAGGTTGTTCAGAAGGTTCATTAAAGCAAACCCATAAATCAATGTCCACACCAAGAACATGCAAGAATAGATGTGACATGAACATATCTTATAATGATTTTGACTTTGGATCAAGAAATCATTAAAGGCATTTATGGTGATTAAAGGATTAATGGACTTTGATAGTTCTTGGTATTCGTGCGTTCTTGAGTGTTTTACTAAGACAGGAACAATGTTTAAATCATACCAAGAATCAAGAAATCAAAGGACATTTGAATTCATGATCTAACACTGAGGTCAGAAAGTTAGATCAGAATGTTGCTCAGAGATCAGAATGTTCGCGCAAGAGATCAGAAGGTTGCTTCTATACAAGCCCAGAATCTCAAGAACATGGATCAAGGTCATGCAAGGCACATGTGACATAAATAAATGTCAAGAGAAGTACTTCTGCATTGATCAATCAAGCAATAAAGGCATATACAAGGATTATGTCAAAAAGGATACTCAATGTTCATTTAAGACTATGAACATTGATGTACTAGGAATATTCCACAAGGAAATATTATCCTAGATGTTAATAACACTGCTCTTCATTATGTTTCACTATTAGGATTTGATTACATCAAATGGTAGTCTTACAAATCATCCTAAGTGAAACAAATGGAACATTCTGATGATCAGAATGTTCAGCTCTGCACATGCTTTAAACTGTGAACAGTACAGTAGGTGAAAAGAAAAAGCAAAAGCAAAAGCAAAAGCAACCTCATGACAGATTCAATTAGAATTAGACACACAAGGGAGCAGGTACTGTTCAGTATCAGAAAATCTCTTAAAGCATGGGTCTGAAGATGCAGAATCCCACTATATCCTCCTGCACCAAGTTCCAAGGCAGATCTGGGAAATGAACTTTCTGAAGTATGAAGAAAAGCCCATACTTTGGTTATTGCCCAGAAATTCATATGAAAAGCATATGACACGCCCAGAACTTCATATGTTCATTCATACATGATGAACCCAGATGAAGAACATGATGAACCCAGATGAAGATCATCATGAACACAACAACATTCTGAAGTTCATCAGAGATCAGAATGTTCGCCCAGAATTTCAAGTAAAAGCTTGTGGGACCCAGGACACATGGCATAACACCATTGGACACCCTACAACGGCTATATGAGCCCAAAGACTCTATAAATACAGATCTAAGGCTCAGCAAAACTTGCACCTTGCCAAAGCATTCAAATAAACAACTTGAAGATTGTTTAAAAGCTCTTGCAACAGAAATTGATCAATGACTAAGGCTTTCATTTACTTAGTGCACATCAATACTTTTTGTTATCTCTTGCAAAGATAACTTCTCTTCCTCCTCCTCTGTTTGATTCTCAAACATTCAAACTCAACACAAATTGCAAAGCATACAAGAAAACAACTCGATTTTGTTTAAAGCTTTGGCAAACTGAAATTGATCAATGACTAAGGCTTTCATTACTTAGTGCAAATCAATACTTTCTGTTATCTCCAAGATAATTTCTTTCTTCTTCTGTTTGTTTCTCAAACATTCAAACTCCAAACATCTTGTAAAGTCTCATCTAGCTTTAGGGGTACTAAAGTGTTAGTTTGAGCTGAAGGTGCAAAGTCTAAGTGGGTAACTTAGCAAGAAGAAAAGAAAGTCTCATCTAGCTTTAGAGGTGCTAAAGTGCTAGTTTGAGCTGAAGGTGCAAAGTCTAAGTGGGTAACTTAGCAAGAAGAAAAGAAAGTCTCATCTAGCTTTAGAGGTGCTAAAGTGTTAGTTTGAGCAAAAGGTTGTAAAAGTCTAAGTGGTTAACTTAGCAACAAGGTGCAAGCCTGCTGAGGCTTAGAGAATACAGAGTTGTAAGTGTCCAGATGAACACAGATTGTAAGGTGCAGGATTTGAGAGGTTATCTCAAGCATCATAGTGGAAACTCTCACAAGAATGTGAGGAGAGGACTAGCCCACATTGGGTGAACCTCTATAAATCTCTGTGTGTTCTTTCTCTTCTCTTTACTCCTTTAAATTCAGTATACACTAAACACACACAACACATTTACTTGATTAAAACTGTTTTTGCATAATCTGCACAAGAACGTCAGAATGTTCTGAAGTCAGAAAGTTAACTTAACTATTCCAAGTTTACACTTGAGAATCATTTTAAAAGTTGCAGGATAATTTTTAAAGGGTCACAATTCAAACCCCCCCCCTTTCTTGTGACTATTTTATCCACTTCAATTGGCATCAGAGCCTGCCTCTATGGTTTGAGCACTTAACAGTGTATGAGGAAAAGATCCAGAAAGAAGTGATGTCAAAGCCTGCAAATCAAAGTGCATGTCACATATGCAACAATATGGGACACTTCAAAACTAAATGCCCTCTGAAGAAGAAGATGCAAAGATGGCAACCAGAGATGATTTTGAAGTCAACACATGAGTAAAGACAAACACAAGAAGTGAAGAGGTAAGAAATTCTAATCCTTATCTTTTATATAAAGTGTTTAATAATATCTCATATGACTCATGCATTTTATCTTAAAAGTATGAACTTTTAAAATAATAACTTTTCTTGTATAAAGAAAGAAAATGTGAAACTACTAATCCTGAATGATATATATTTTAAAACCATTCAAAAATTGTAGTACTATCATTTTTAAATATTTGAGAAACATAAGATTCTCAATGATAAAAAATTTGTAAGATTTAGAAAAGTCTGAATTTTTGAAACAAGGTGTTATTTTGAAAAGGAAAGTAAAACTTTGAAAAATGACATATTCAACTTTCTAAAGTCTGTTAAGACCTTTCAAAAATGTGGTTTAGGATTCATAACCTATCACAAACAAAAGTGAGAAGGTAAATGAAAAATGTTCATTTTGAAAAAGAATTAAACATTATGAACCTGCATTTTTTTTTTTAAGAAAAATCCTCATTTCAAAAAGACATTTTATCCTAAATTAGAATGAGCTCAAAAGGTTGAGATTGGTAAAATATAGTTTTCTTGTTTCAACAAATCTGATCATCTTAAATCAGAATGTGGTCATAAGAAAGAATCTCTCAAGAAGAGAAACACTAACCTCCAAGGACCCAAAGTAATACGGGTACCAAAAGCTTTACCAATTTGTGATGCAGGAATGTCTTCTAAATTTCTAGGAAGAGCTTGATTCATGGAAAAATTATGTTCAAGAGATTTGTGGAGATCAAAATGATGAAGATTCTCAAACTTCTCAAGATGGTGCTGAGTTGCTCTAGAACAATGGAACAATTTAAAATGAGTTCAAGTCAAAAAAAAAAAAAAACCAAAACTTCATTTACTTGCACACCTCTAAGAAGCTATCATTTGTCATCACCTAAACATGAACCACAACCTATCCTAGAATACACCAAACCTGATCATGATTCCACAAATCTTAAAGATGTCCCTAAAATCTTCCATAAACATAATTAGGCACACTTTACTCCCTAGATATGGAATCTTTGATGTTGATACTGATTTATGTATCATCTCATGACCAAAACAAAACTCAACCTCTGCTTCATAATCCTTCAATACATGATTGATTCCTGTTTGGCTGTCAAACAAAAAGTTGTTGAGTTTCCATATGGGATCCATATGACTCCTATCTTTAAGGTTGCACAAGTATCCCTAGAAGGTGAAGAAAGTAAATACCCCTTCATGAGATTCACAACCAAAACCTTAGGACAACTTCACATCACCACTTCAAACATGCCAACTCCTCCAACTTCAGGAACATCTGGATCTGTAAAAAGATATGCAGATCATAAAGTTCAGAAAACTAGGAAGAAAAGAAGAGTTAAGAAGGTTAGAAACCTATCCAGCATACAGAAGGAAGAAGGAGATGGATCTCCTGAAAATATGGAAGACAATGAAGCTTTTTCTCCTCCAGCCCTGGAATTGTTTCAACAAGTTGCTGAGCTTGCAAGAAAAGCAGTTCAGAATGTTGCTGGTGAGAATGAAGAACAGCTTCAGAAGGAAGATGAAGTTGTTGAAGAAGAAATTGTGCAAGATGAGGCTGTCACTCAAATGGAAGATGATGAAATACTTCAAGAGGCTCATATGGTTGCTGCAATTACTGAAGAAGACAGTCAGAAGATTTACTCAGCTGGTGATGCATCTCAGAAGTTGGGAATGCTGCTGAAGAAGAACATCAGAAGGTTGACACACCTCAGAATGTTGAAGAAAACCCTTCTGACCAAGATCAGAAAGTTGAAGAAAATATTGAGCAAGCTTCTCACAAAGTTGATAAAGACACTCAGAAAGATGCAGAAATCTTGGCTTCACAAATAATGAGTCAAGGAAATGTGCAAGTACAAAAAGATGAACACATGGAATTTTCATCTGGTTTTGATCTCAACATAGAAGATCTAAACTCATACTTCAACACTGATGTGTTTCAAGATGCTCAAGATACAGTCCAGATTGTTCAAGAAACATCTGAAACTGAAGATCAGAATGGTCAAAGTGACTGCAATTCAAAATGTTCAAGAAACATCTGAAATTGAAGATCAGAATGTTCAGGAAAATGCTCATGATGCTGAAGCTACTCAATCCAAAAAAAAAAAAGGTTGAAAGCTTCAAAGTTCATCCCTCTGTTTTCAAGCAAGGTAGAAATCTTATACTTTGAGAAAATTGGTCAGCAAGAGCTATTACTCAAAGAACATTCAATAACTTTGGAAGGTTAGAGAATGTTGGATCAAACATCAAGGACCTTACTGGTCATCTGCACTCATATGATGCAAATAAAAGAATTATTCTTGCAAGCTCAAGATTGAAGAAGATGGTCTGATCGAAAGACTTGTCTAAACAATCTCTGCATTCACTTGCTACAATAAGTGAAAGTGTTTGAGTATGTCATTAATGTTGATCATATACCATGTTCTCAACGTATTGTCTTTCAATCTCAACTACATGTTTTGCAACATATGATTGAAGAACAAGAAGACTTCTCATATTCTATATGAATTGGTCTTCACACTCATATTCAAGCATTTTAAGATGCCTCTGAAAAAGTGAAGTGTATGAGAAGGATTGTCAAATCTTTGACATAAAGAATTTGACAACAATGAGGATCCTCCAACAATGGATTAAGACATCCCTGGAGAAACCATCCAAAAAGTTTCTGACATTGCTAACAAAGTTGTTCAGAAAGCTGATGAAGTTCAGAATGTTGAAGAACTTCGAAAAGATGATGGTGGTGCTGAGAAAGAGAGCCAGCTAGCTGATGGTTCACCTTAGAAAGATGATGGAATTCTCATTGATGCTAATGAGGTTCAGGAAGCTGATGCAACTACTGAAACATCACTTCAGAAAGTTGACACAGCTGCTGAAGATGGGAAAGTTGATGAAGTTCATGCATAACAACTTCAGAAGGTTGATGAAGTTGAATAAGCTTCTGGAGAAATACCTCAGAAAGCTAACAAAGCAGAAAGCTTTTAGTGGAGAAAGATTCTTTAAATCTTCTACTGCTGAAACAATTTCAAGATCTGAAGTTGATGTTACAAACATCATGGGTGAACTCCAGTTTGATGAACAAGAAATTGTTCTAGAATCTGATATGGGAAATATTCCTGTGTCATTAAAAAATCCAGATATGCATGATATTGCTAAAGCTCTGGGCACACACATGCTTAGTGAAAACACTACCACAGAGGAATCTGATGAGGATGAGCTAGCTGGAAATCAAGCTAGTTTTGATCTGAATATGGAGGAATTCAGCTCAGACTTCAATGCAAATGTCTTTGAGGATTCTCAGATGGAAAATGATGGAACAATTCCTTCAACTCAAGTTCAGAATGTTCAAAGAAACATTCTTCATGAACAAAGCATTCCATCTGTTGATCATATGTCTGCAGATCCTGAAACATCTGGATATGTTAAAAGACACTCATATCAGAAAGATGGAAAGACTAAGAAGAAGAGAAAGCTACTGATGATTAAGCTGCTTCAAAAAGTCATGCTTATTGATGCTTGGAGTTCTCCATCCAGATGAGAAAATATTTCAAAGAAAGAGAAGCATGCTCTCTTGATTGAATCTCAAAGTGAGGGATATCATCTCATAAGGTACACATTTATTGCACTGTGATAAATATGATATGATGATTGAATGCATCAAATTTTGTCATGATTAATATGTGCTGTTTATACCTAAGGGAAATATTTTTCTTCATACTCCTTTCATGGTGATATTATACTTATTTGCAACTGCAAAAGTCATAATTGATAATTAAAATCATTGCATGATGTCTTATGCTTTAACAAGATATATTAAGGGTGCATTTAAAATGAATTAGTATTCTTATAATTGAACAAGGGAATGCTTCTGTTATGTATAAATTCATGCATAATATTCTCTCATTGTTTGCCCCAAATTCCTTTTTAATTATCATGTTAAATGTTAAATGTGTTACATCATTTTGTGAATACTTATCTTTTCACATTTGAAATAAATGATTTTGATGCATTTTTAACTGAGTTATTGACATGAGATGCAAACTAAATCATCATTGTTGTTAAATAATTGATAGGAAGATTTATGTTTGATCATAAATGTTGAATCATGATTGTTCATTGATTTGAAACATAAAAATTGTTTTAATTTGTCAAACTTCATAATAATTTGAAACGTGAAGATATTCACTTGATTTTGATGTAGTTTATGAAAATATCATTCCTCAAACATGATTTTAAATGAATCTTATGTTTGAATTAGCATTAGAAGATTTTTTATATACTTGATCTTCATGTTGATGTTGTGTATGATCTTGTTATAATCTTCAAATATTGCTCTAAGGTTTGCATATTTTGTTCTTAAACTTATATTGGACTTGATTTGAGCATAAAAATTTGTTTTAAGCATTGTTGAATAATTATCTTACTTTAATTGCAAAATTGAAGACAAAGATAGAGTTGTAAACATCAATGGCATATCAATATGTGTTTGTGCATAAATTTGCTGCATATACTTGATTGTAAACATGTGTGTTTTCCACAAATTGTGTCAAAAATTGTTGCTTGTAATTGATTCCTTTTAAAGAAACTATCTTGCATCAAATGATACTTTGAAGCATTTCATCTTTTGAAAAAACTCAGCAATATTTTCAAACATGGGAATATTGTAAAGAGAGAAAGATATTTTCTAAACTCTGATTTCACCGCTTCCATAAATACTTCACTTTCTCTCAATGTCAAAAAATTGTTGAAAAAGATCAATTGATCTTTTCTCTTTTAAAGACTCAATTTAGATTAGATAATCATCTTCTAAATTATGAGCATGCCTTTGTCAAAATGAAAAACTTATCTGTTATGACAATAAGTAAAAGAAAATAATTATTTTCTTAGAAAATCAAAAGATTTGAAATGTAATAGGATATTCATCTCTAAAACTTAGGGGGAGTTTTCTATACTTGAAGATATCAATCTTTTCGAAAACATTGAAACCAAGGACAAAAACATTTTATCAATTTTTGAGAAAAATATCTCATATTTTGAATATGTTGAAATGGTTGCATATGTTATCATTTTTCATGTCTTGTTTACACAACTGATTGAAATAATGATTGATCATGATCCTTGCATTGTGTTTTAAATTAAACCATGAGTTTAATATATGAATGCACTTGTGAATTACATGCAATGTCTTGTGATTCTTACCTTCCAAAATTATGTCACTTTTCATTCATATCACCCCTACTACTTTTTGATAGATGACAAAAGGGGGAGAGATATATATGATGGGAGAAAAACCTAGGATGGGGAGACATATGTATTATGGGAGAGAGAAATCTAAAATGGATTTAATTAATGAAGAATGTTATGAATTAACCTTTTCCATATGTTGAGGGGGAGTTTAATTAGTTTGATAAGAATTAAACTCTTGCATGTGTTTAGGGGGAGTTTAATTGCATATCCATGAACATTCTTACACTTATTATTATTTCCATCATAAAACTTAATATTTATTCAAAAGGTTTGTCATCATCAAAAAGGGGGAGATTGTTGAAGCAAAAATCTTTTTGATGAATGTTTTAATGATAACAAACCTCGTGGAATAAATAATAAGTTTTATGAATGGTGATCTACTGATGGTTGCACTTGAGTTTTTGTTAAAAGAACAGGAATCACATAAGTGGATAAGCTAGAAGCCACCCACATTGATAAGTGCATCATATCTACTCAACAATGAAAGAATGAGTATACCATCAGTTGAAAGAACAAGATCATATCTCCATGAAGATTCATAGCTCAAGAATCATGATGGAAGAACTTGAATCATGCTGGAAGAACTTACATCACAAGCTGCAAAAGAATGTGTTTGAAGTTATGTGACAAAACTCACATTGAGTTTTATGTTATATGATTTGAAGATCCACCATGGGTAAAGAAGATAAAAGAAAATATGCATACAAGCTAGGAAGATTCTCAGAACCTCCTCAAAGTATCACACTTCCAAAGCTTCTGAAGATAAGAAGTTCTGAGTTCAGAATGTTCATATGAAATGAGATCAGAATGTTCATATGAATGGAGTTCATAATAATCATGAACATTAACCCTGAATATATCCAGAAATAATAAAGGATTACTTCATGGATAAACAAGAATATTTAAAGTCATCAATTGCATGCAATGATGAACTAGATGCAAAGAAATATTCTTTTGGACTTCAAAGAAAGAATCATCTTGTTTGTCAAAACAAATGATCTCTCATTTATATGCTTCAAGTAGTTCTTGAAGGGAATAAATAAACAACCTTCATAAGGTTCAAAGTGTTAAAGAACATCAGAATGTTCAACACAAAGTACAACCGTCAAAAAGGAAGGAGCACAAAAGAAACATTCTGAAGTTCATATGTATGAACCCAGAAGGTTGTTCAGAAGGTTCATTAAAGCAAACCCATAAATCAATGTCCACACCAAGAACATGCAAGAATAGATGTGACATGAACATATCTTATAATGATTTTGACTTTGGATCAAGAAATCATTAAAGGCATTTATGGTGATTAAAGGATTAATGGACTTTGATAGTTCTTGGTATTCGTGCGTTCTTGAGTGTTTTACTAAGACAGGAACAATGTTTAAATCATACCAAGAATCAAGAAATCAAAGGACATTTGAATTCATGATCTAACACTGAGGTCAGAAAGTTAGATCAGAATGTTGCTCAGAGATCAGAATGTTCGCGCAAGAGATCAGAAGGTTGCTTCTATACAAGCCCAGAATCTCAAGAACATGGATCAAGGTCATGCAAGGCACATGTGACATAAATAAATGTCAAGAGAAGTACTTCTGCATTGATCAATCAAGCAATAAAGGCATATACAAGGATTATGTCAAAAAGGATACTCAATGTTCATTTAAGACTATGAACATTGATGTACTAGGAATATTCCACAAGGAAATATTATCCTAGATGTTAATAACACTGCTCTTCATTATGTTTCACTATTAGGATTTGATTACATCAAATGGTAGTCTTACAAATCATCCTAAGTGAAACAAATGGAACATTCTGATGATCAGAATGTTCAGCTCTGCACATGCTTTAAACTGTGAACAGTACAGTAGGTGAAAAGAAAAAGCAAAAGCAAAAGCAAAAGCAACCTCATGACAGATTCAATTAGAATTAGACACACAAGGGAGCAGGTACTGTTCAGTATCAGAAAATCTCTTAAAGCATGGGTCTGAAGATGCAGAATCCCACTATATCCTCCTGCACCAAGTTCCAAGGCAGATCTGGGAAATGAACTTTCTGAAGTATGAAGAAAAGCCCATACTTTGGTTATTGCCCAGAAATTCATATGAAAAGCATATGACACGCCCAGAACTTCATATGTTCATTCATACATGATGAACCCAGATGAAGAACATGATGAACCCAGATGAAGATCATCATGAACACAACAACATTCTGAAGTTCATCAGAGATCAGAATGTTCGCCCAGAATTTCAAGTAAAAGCTTGTGGGACCCAGGACACATGGCATAACACCATTGGACACCCTACAACGGCTATATGAGCCCAAAGACTCTATAAATACAGATCTAAGGCTCAGCAAAACTTGCACCTTGCCAAAGCATTCAAATAAACAACTTGAAGATTGTTTAAAAGCTCTTGCAACAGAAATTGATCAATGACTAAGGCTTTCATTTACTTAGTGCACATCAATACTTTTTGTTATCTCTTGCAAAGATAACTTCTCTTCCTCCTCCTCTGTTTGATTCTCAAACATTCAAACTCAACACAAATTGCAAAGCATACAAGAAAACAACTCGATTTTGTTTAAAGCTTTGGCAAACTGAAATTGATCAATGACTAAGGCTTTCATTACTTAGTGCAAATCAATACTTTCTGTTATCTCCAAGATAATTTCTTTCTTCTTCTGTTTGTTTCTCAAACATTCAAACTCCAAACATCTTGTAAAGTCTCATCTAGCTTTAGGGGTACTAAAGTGTTAGTTTGAGCTGAAGGTGCAAAGTCTAAGTGGGTAACTTAGCAAGAAGAAAAGAAAGTCTCATCTAGCTTTAGAGGTGCTAAAGTGCTAGTTTGAGCTGAAGGTGCAAAGTCTAAGTGGGTAACTTAGCAAGAAGAAAAGAAAGTCTCATCTAGCTTTAGAGGTGCTAAAGTGTTAGTTTGAGCAAAAGGTTGTAAAAGTCTAAGTGGTTAACTTAGCAACAAGGTGCAAGCCTGCTGAGGCTTAGAGAATACAGAGTTGTAAGTGTCCAGATGAACACAGATTGTAAGGTGCAGGATTTGAGAGGTTATCTCAAGCATCATAGTGGAAACTCTCACAAGAATGTGAGGAGAGGACTAGCCCACATTGGGTGAACCTCTATAAATCTCTGTGTGTTCTTTCTCTTCTCTTTACTCCTTTAAATTCAGTATACACTAAACACACACAACACATTTACTTGATTAAAACTGTTTTTGCATAATCTGCACAAGAACGTCAGAATGTTCTGAAGTCAGAAAGTTAACTTAACTATTCCAAGTTTACACTTGAGAATCATTTTAAAAGTTGCAGGATAATTTTTAAAGGGTCACAATTCAAACCCCCCCTTTCTTGTGACTATTTTATCCACTTCACGAAGGAGCATGATAAACGGTGTGTGCACGCGCGTGGGATCAAGAACAACTATATAAACGAAAAAACAGAAAGAAAACACACAACCAACACCATTTTCTCTCTCTAAAGTGAAAAGAAGAGAGAGAGAGTCTGCAATAAGCACTCATCTTCTCCGATGAGCCTTAAGAACGCCGACGTGGTGGCTGCCGGCCCAACAGGGCGGCGCCGCCGCGTCGGAGATGAAAACACCTCTTTTTCGAAAAAATTTTACACCTTTACACCTTATTCTTGCTTCTGAGTTCGAATCCGAGCTTATCTTTTTCAAAAAACGAATGAAATTTTCTAGATCTACACTTCAAGTCTGTGAAGAACTTTGAACGATTGAACGAAAGATTAAACGGCACAGAAGAGTTGTTACCTCTTACTTGTTCGGACTGGAAGTTTCTTTCTCCTTCTTCTTGATTTACGAATCCTTTCTTCTTCCTTTTCTTTGCACCTTTCGTGAATTTGTTCGAATTTACGTTCTGATGCTAATCTTCCCTTCGCCGTTGATCTTCAATTCAATCCTTGATTTGAAACCCTAGGGTTTCGGATTTCGATGTGATTTCATGCTGGTTTCTTCGATCCTCTTCTTCTCTTCCTCAATCTCTCTCTCTCTCGTGATCGCATTCGTGCTTGAATTGCAAGAGAAAGGTTCGATGATGATGATTCTTGGAAAGAGTCACTGAGAACCTTTGGGATTTCGGTCAAGTTTTGTCAAAATTTGTTGAATTGGGACTGATTTGATGAAATACTTGCTGAATTCAGTTTGTTTGTGACCGAATTGATAAAAATTGGAATGAATTTGAGAGGATTTGTGTGTATTGTGATTCTGGAAAAGTGGTTAGGGTTTGAAGATGATGAAGTTGTTCATCGTGTTCTTGAGTTTTTTTGAGTTTTTGATCTGTGATTTTTGGAGAGAGAAATTGAGAAAGTGTTTGTGTGAGTTGGCCAATTCTGAATGGATCTGTGATGATTAGGCCCCTTTATAGCTGACACTTGTGCATCTTTGGACCTATAGCTTGCTGCCACGTGGACTGGATTGTAACTAACTGGACAAATGGCAAACTGACACGTGTACTGGACTTATAACAAACTTTTGGACCCTTTTGCAATTATTAAAAATTGAAGGACTAAAAATGCAAAATGACACAAAGGACTAAAAAGTAATTAATAATAAAATTGGTAAAAAACGTAAATTGAAAATAACGTAAAGTGAAACGATTAAAATTGACAAAACGGACTAAAACGAACCAACGACTTAAATGAGGTACTTTAAAGTAACCTCTCTCTGCCGAAATTTCGTGTGAAATGACCAAAATGCCCCTGGGGCTAAAGCGACTAAAAATGACTCAGATGCAAATTTTGAAAAGGATTTTTGACAGGAAATTAAAGCAAGAGTTTATACAAGCAAATTAAAAGACTCAGAGACAATTTTTAGAAATTAAACAGAGTTTTGACACATGAAAAGACTAAAATGCCCCTAGGGGCTAAACTGACTCAAAATGACTTCAAATGCAATTTTTGAAATGGGTTTTGACATAGAATGGAAATGAAAACTTATTCAAACTATTTGAAAGGACTCAAACAAATTTTTAAAAGACTGAAAGAAATTTTAATATAGGAAATGACTAAAATACCCTTCTAAGTGAATTTTGCAAATAATATTGAAATAAAATGCAGAGAAAGATGCAATTGATCAGAGACAGTTCAAATGACTTGAAGTGCAAGAAAAGAAGAATTGAGTTAGTATTTTTAGGTCCAAAATTAGGGTATAACACTCTTGTGATCACTAAACACCTCAAATCTCGAACCATACAAGTAATGTCTCCAAATCTTAAGGACAAATACGACTGCAGCTAATTCAAGGTCATGAGTAGGATAGTTTCGTTCATGAGTTCTCAACTGTCTTGATGCATAAGCAACAACTTTACCATCTTGCATAAGCACACCGCCTAAGCCCAATTTGGACGCATCACAATACACCGCAAAAGGTTCATCAGGTTTTGGCAAAATCAAAACTGGAGCCGTCGTCAAACGCTTCTTCAATTCATTAAAACTGTTCTCACAATGAACATCCCACACAAAGGTTTTACCTTTACACGTCAACTGTGTTAACGGAAGTGCTAACTTGGAAAATCCTTCTATAAATCTTCGGTAGTATCCTGCCAAACCCAAAAAGCTTCTAATCTCTGTAACTGACTTAGGAGTCTCCCATTGTGATACCGCTTCAACTTTAGATGGATCGACTGCAATACCACTACCAGAAATAACATGGCCCAGAAAACTTACCTCGTTCAACCAGAATTCACACTTAGACATTTTAGCATAGAACTTCTTCTCTTTCAGCACTTGCAAAACGATTTTCAAATGTTCTGCATGTTCTTCTTCTGTCTTAGAGTAAATCAAAATATCATCGATGAACACAACCACAAAGCGATCCAAAAATGCATGGAAAATGCGATTCATATACTCCATAAACACGCCAGGCGCATTACTTACACCAAAAGGCATCACCTTATATTCGTAATGACCATATCGCGTCCTAAAGGCCGTCTTCTGCATATCTTCATCTTTTACTTTAATCTGATGATAACCCGACCTTAAATCAATCTTGCTGAACACACGTGCACCCACCAGCTGGTCCATCAAATCATCAATTCTAGGAAGTGGATATCTATTCTTTATAGTTACTTTATTCAGTTGTCGATAATCAATGCACAACCTCATACTTCCATCTTTCTTCTTAACCAACAATACCGGCGCTCCCCAAGGTGAAACACTCGGTCTTATGAACTTCTTATCTAGCAAATCTTCCAACTGTTTCTTCAACTCAGCCAACTCAGAAGCTGACATACGGTAAGGTGTCATAGACACAGGCTTCGTTCCCGGAACAAGATCAATAGAAAATTCAACTTCTCTCTCCGGTGGTACATCAGGAATTTCATCAGGGAAAACTTCAGGAAAATCACACACCACTTGCAACTTATCAATCACTGCTTGATTCTCCAAAGACAAAAATTATGCTCCACTTTCCTCTTCAGCAGAAGAGAAACGCACCGACTTACTAAAACAATTAATGAGAACATGGTTGTACTCTAACCAGTTCATACCAAGAATTACATCCATTCCACTCAGAGGCAGACAAACTAAATCAATCTCAAAATCACGATCAAACATAGACATAGGACATCGTAAACAAACAAGAGAAGTAGTCACCGAACCCTTAGCTGGAGTTTCGACAACCATTTCTCCACTCATATCAGACACATCAAGGCCCAACTTAGAAACACAATCAAAAGCAACAAAACAATGTGTAGCACCAGTATCAATAATAGCAACTAAAGGAGTATTGTTAATATAACAAGTACCTCTGATCAATCGATCCTCATTTTCAGTCTGAGTACCAGTCAAAGCAAACACCTTCCCTCTAGTCTGAGTCTTCTTCGGATTCGTACACTGAGACCCAATATGACCCTCTTCTTTGCAGTTAAAACACACAATGTCCCCATGCTTACACTCTGCAAGTGTATGTCCTTTACTGCCACAACGAAAGCATCGTTTAATATCCTTAGTACAAGCATTACTCTTATGGCCTTTCTCGCCACCAGTGTAACAAACAATCTCAGCACCAGCATCCTTCTTATTTGACCTCCTCTCATCATTAGCTCTTCCTTTTCCTTTGTCAGCAGGAGCACTGTAAGGCTTTGGGCGACTTTGTTGGCCCTTACCCCTCTTCTCACTCATAATCTTATAATGAGCTTTGCTGTCATCTTCATAGATTCTGCATCTGCTCACCAAAGCAGAAAAGTCACGGATCTGTTGGTAACCAATGGCTCGCTTAATATCAGCACGCAAACCATTCTCAAACTTGATACACTTAGAGAACTCAGCATTGTCCCCAGTGTAGTGTGGATAGAACTGAGCCAGCTCCACAAACTTTGCTGCATACTCTGTCACCGACATGTTTCCTTGCTTCAGCTCAAGGAACTCGATCTCTTTTCTTCCGCGAACATCCTCAGGAAAATATCTGTTTAGGAATTCTCTCTTAAACACAGCCCAAGTAATAACTGCATCATCCTGCTCTAGGGTAGGTTGGAGGCTCACCCACCAGTCATCAGCTTCCTCAGCCAGCATATGCGTTCCAAAACGCACCTTTTGATCTTCAGTACATTGCATAACTCTAAAAATTCTTTCAACCTCCTTGAGCCACGTCTGTGCTCCATCAGGGTCGTACCTTCCTTTGAAAGTAGGAGGATGATTTCTCAGAAAGGTCTCCAACATTCTCACATCCGCATTCGCACCAGCACCAGCATTTGGATGTTGTCCCACAGCTTGGGCTACAGCTTCCAAAGCAGCAGCAATCGCAGCATCATTTCTTCCAGCCATTCTAGTCCTCTTATAGCAAATAAGATTCGCAACCTCCAGGTCTCTTCTCTGCACAACACACAACGTTTAGAATATCATAATATTGGTATTCCAACTGCTAAGGACACAACTCGACTCACTACTTGGCCGGACGGACCGACCTGCTCTGATACCAATTGTAACACCCCGTTTTCCCAACATAAAAATTTCATTTAAAATCAGAGTATTTAATTTATAACGGAATGCCACACACTACTTTAACATCTCAAACAGATAATAATAATTATCCTTCAAATTCAACATCATGAAAAATCTTAAACTGTTGCAGCGGAAAATAGTTCAACATTTAAAAGTCTTGGCACGCAGGCCTTATTGAAAAATCTCATAAATTAGTTCATAAAAGAGACACGTAAGGAATAGAAGTAAAAGCAAGCCCCCATCCCGTTACGTATCAGAGCACCTAGACACCAACTGAGAGTCCACTCATGAACGCCTCTAATCTTTATTACCTGCACATTACCCACGGTCGAGGCAACATATACGCAGAAGGAATGAGATTTCATAATCAATACATTAAGCACATAATCCAATAAAATGCATTTAACAACTTAAACATTAATAACATATCAACAATTAACAATTAGCATATTTTTCATTTCATAACAATGCAATCATCAAATATCATTACTAATTTTCATCACAAATCATAATCAATTTAACACTCAACTTGACGACACAACTCATCTTTGACCATGCAACTCTATCAACCCAACAACAACTTGACAACATAACTCATCTTAGACCATGCAACTCTATCAACTCAACAACAACTTGACAACTTAAACATCATGAAACTTCTTGATATGCAAATGCATGTGGTACCAATCAACAACAAAATGAGCATAATAGGCTCCTCAACGTGTGAGCACAAAGGCTGCCGGGCCTAAAGCCCCCAACTTTAATGAGCATGCAATGAACATCAACTTCCAACAACTTAGACAACAACATAAACAACTCATACGACTCATAATCATGGACAACTTCTTAAACTCTTGCAACATAGACCGACTCATGCAATTTCAAGACTTTAAAGGTCAACAGCAATGAACAGCAACAGATTTACAACTTATAACAGTGTTGGAATATCTCAACATCATTTAAGGAATGGATTACATCAACATAAATATCATAAAACATCATAACATCATTCATGCAACATTACTAATCATTTCAGTCATATAAACAGACTTCTGCAACATCTGGAAACATCCTAAACCTCCCTCATTCTTACTTCTAAGGTCAGCTCAAGACCATACGTGCGAAAGGATCGCATCGGGACAATTTTGGGCAACTGACAGCCTAACTCGCAGTGGCGAGTGAATAGTGATTCTACTCGTAGTGGCGAGCTCAAAGGTCTGGCTCGCAGTTGCGAGCGATGTTACTCGCAGTTGCGAGTATCTTGGGGTAGCTCGCAGTTGCGAGTGCTCTTGCTCGCAGGTGCGAGCGATGAATGTCAGTACGGCCAGAAACCTAAAAATTCCAACTTTTCACTTAATCTCCTAATTCTAACCTCAATTCAACATATAATTATCATCTTATGGCATATCTAAGTTCTGTACACTAATTTAGCATCAACCTAACATCTTTTCATGATTCAATCATCAAATTCGGTCTTAAACCTAATTCTCAATTCTCACCAAAACTTAATCTAATCATGCTAAATTCATCCTATAGAATCATACTCTTAATAATATTGAAAATTAGTCTCACCCTTACCTGGTTATAGCAGAAATCGATAGCCTCCTTTTGTTCTTCTCTCTTTCTGACTTTTCTCCATTTTTCTCCAAAAACGTACGTATTCTGTTTTCTAACTTTTGTTGTCTATTTATCTCTCCTAATTACTCTTCTCACTACTAATTGCTCATCTCACAACACAGCCCAATTTTTAATATTTTATTTTATTTCTCATATCTTATTTTATTTAATAATAAAATAAGTCACACCAACATAACAACTTCACAACATCAATATACTTCACGTCATTCTAGAAAATCACATAATTTATCTATAAATCATGCAAACTATTTAAATTCTTAAATCATATAAATATATATAAATAAATATATAAATCCTCATTAAATTAAGTAAATAATTAAGACGGGCGTTACACTAACACTACTGGTCCTAAAATGTAGTCCTAACACTACTGGTCCTCCTGTGGACTCCTAGACCTCCTCCTCGGAACCGGCTGCTACTCAAACACACTATAGTCGATACGGAGGCCCTCCAAAATGCCAAAGAAGAGTGGATTAGAAACCACCTCTGGAATCCCCATCGCATGCTCCACTCTCTCTCTCTCATGCTGCCGATGACCTGCAATGGATCGGGAGGATGTCTGGCCCACTCCTGGTCAACAAGAATATCCTGGTATACAGGTCTCGGCATGACAATGTCAGGCTCTGGAGCAGGGTTGACGATGAGAGGGTGGGACACACGGTAGAACCACCTCACGTACCTCTCTGTATGCTTCCAAGGCTCGTCGTCTGGGACCTGGCGACCCCTCCGCTGGTGGGGAACGACATGAAGAGCAAACTCCAAGAAGGCAGCAGCCACATCTGCTGCGGCAAGAGGCATAACATCAATAGGAGGTCGGGGAACCCTCTGAACATGTCCGTACTGCCTCAGCACCCGCTCCGGCAAGTGACGCA
Source organism: Medicago sativa (assembly GCF_051527215.1). Taxonomy (NCBI): domain Eukaryota; kingdom Viridiplantae; phylum Streptophyta; class Magnoliopsida; order Fabales; family Fabaceae; genus Medicago; species Medicago sativa. The sequence continues at coordinate 63,483,538 of NC_140751.1, read as the reverse complement.
CCATCCTCTGACTGCCTGCCATGATCCATCCAGAGTACCAACACACGTCATGAAAAGGCGTCATGTCTCGTCGGTGCTCGTACGGCCTCCAGGTGACATGACAATGCTCCATCGAGTCCAACAAGCCTCTGAAGTGGTCAGCATGAGTAAACCCCCTTTGAGGTTTCCATCTACCCACATACGGGTCCTCCCGGTCGTAATCTAAATATTTGGACCTCGGAACCACATGTCTGAAGTGAGCTATAACCCATCCCTGCAAACACAAACAGACAAAATATATACATGTCATACAAGCACCTATACATTTATGTTTAACTTAAAAAAAGAGGAAAAAATATATTACCACAAGCAAGCTCATGTAACCACCAACTGAGCCAACATTTGCGTCTGAGGTAAGATTCAGCTGCTCATACAAGAAAGCAAGTCTCATCGCGCCCCATGACCACGTGCCTATGTTAGCCAAATCCCGAATGGCAAGCATCCACAGCAGACTAATGGTTTTGCTGTTCTTGCCGGCAAAAAGGGTGTAGCCAAGCAAGAGCAACAAAAATGCCTTCACACAGGCGGGCCTAATATGACTCAGCTCCTGCTCCTCCTCCTCTGATAAATCCTCCCCCAGCAACTGGTTGCACCTATTCAACAGGTAGTCATACTGGTCTTTCAGGGCCGTGTAAGAGACAGCAACACCAAAATCAGTCACATACCCAACCGCAGCCTCCACCGGAAACAACAGGTGGGTCACCAACATATCCATAGCTGCATCATGATCTAAATCCTCCTCATGAATGAGCCGTCCAGCTACGGGGATGCCTAGGAGACAAGCGACATCATCCAGTGTGATGGTCATCTCCCCAACAGGCAGATGGAAGCTGCTGGTCTCCTGATGTCATCTCTCAGCCATGGCACACACTAAATCGTGGGAGATGTTGTCGTACCCAGTCAGAAGGAGGGGCCTTAGACCCGATCTATCAACCGGTTCCCAGAACCAAGGGTTAGCATCTGCCGGCATTGGAAGGGACAGGGAAGAAAGCTTCAGTTTCCTTCCGTGAGATATGCCTTTCATCTTACGATCCGCTTGCAACTGAAATACAACAAAAAACTTCATAAATATTATAAATATGATACGTAAAATAAACATGAAATAATAAACTATATATATTATACGTAGAATATTATACGTAGAATATCATTAAACATGAAATAAACTTCATAAATAAAAATATGTAGAATATATTATACGTATAATATTATACGTAGAATAAACTATATATATTATATATAAAAGAAACATGAAATAATAAACTAAAAATATTCTACATTATACGTAAAATAAACTTCACATAATAGTAAAATATCATTAAATTAAATAAAGCAAATTATACTTACTCTTTTATCGTTCCAAAGCTTGCATGCCACGTGTCTACCGAAGTCCGGTAAAAGTGACAACTCGTAAGACCCCCTGGAAAGCCCCCATCCTCATCCTCCATAACTGGCTCTGCATGCTGCTGCTCAGGATCCTGCTCAGGATGATGCTGCTGAGGAGGCTGCTCAGGATGCTGCTGCTGAGGTGGGTCGACAAACTGATGCTCAGGCTGATACCCCTCCTGAAACTGATGCTGATACTCATACCCCTCCTGATACTGATAACCTGGCTGAAATCCAGCCTGCTCCTGATAATGCTGATCCTGATAAGCCAGCTCCTCAAACTGATGCTGATACTGTGGGGGGGGGGGGGTCCATAATCTGGGATGCACTCGTCTGTGACGTCGATCCCCCCGCAGCATCAACAGTAGCAAGACTCGTGGGCCCCACTCTCCCTCTACCTCGACCTCGACCTCGACCCTCCGGAGGATGTAGTGCTTGCTTCTCCCTACGTGCACTACTAGTAGGGGCCATCCTCCCTAACCTAAGCCTATCAGGCCTCTCCTGCTCAGACATATCTGCAAAAAAAAATCAAAAAATATTTAACACATTTTCACATATTTTCGACAGCAACATACGTGTAATCTTTAGCAATACAACAACAACACTATAATGTCCACAGTGTCATTTGAATCTATAAACTACCACATTGCAGTCAAATTAACTATACTCAACATTAACAAACATAACTCTAACTAATTACATCATTAACAATCCAATAAAACCAAAAAAATTATCATTGAGACATTTCACCGAACACGTAGTGTGCATTCTTCAAACAACTATGTAATCTAGCATTTTCAAAACCCTAAATTACCACATTGTACCCTAAACAACATCTAAACAACAATTCCTAAGTTAAATCATCACTAACAACCATAATCTTTAACATGCAAGACAATTTTTTAAAAACCTAAAAATGTTAATTTTATACTAAAATTCGAAAATTTCTACCAAAATAATGCAAAGAAGTAGTTTAATAATCACTTACTTGATATTGTGGAAGAAATTCGGTTTGAATGGTGCAAGAATGGTGAAATTTGGATTTGGGGGTGAAATTTTCGTTTTTTGAAAAGTTGAAAATAGAGGTTCTGTGTTGCTGTGTTGGCGAAAACCAACTTAAGTAACGCTGCGCAACTTAAGTTGCGTTACCGTTATAACTAACGCATGTTAACATGCGTGGCGTGCCTTAAAATGCGTAGGGTCATAAAGGTAATTTACTTTGGGACTGAGCAATACTGTTTGGGTAAAGAGCAGGTTTTGTTTCACAATTCTTCAATTTGGAACCCACAAGTTTCAATCGCTCGATTTTAGCCCTTCAGATTTTACAATTGTTTGATTCTAAACACTTAAGCTTCAATGGCTAAATTTTAAATTTACCCCCTTTTGTATTTGATAATCCCTCATCTACATTTTGGTTGAAAAACATTGATGTGACATTTAAAAAAAAATTAAACAAAAAAAGCTAGCATGACTTACCCTCTTCTCTAACAACTAGAAATTCCTATTACCTATCTCTATTAAAACGTGTTTCTTTCAAACTTTTTTTCCTATAATTTTTGTATGGTCTTGCTAATAATTAGGGCATTTGTTAAGGATTTAAAAATAGAAATTTTCATGTAGAATTTTTTTTTTTTATGTTTTAATATGTTGAATACACAATACTTCAAAAAAAAATATGTTGAATACACAAATTCTAAATAAAATTTCTAATTTAAACTTATTTTAGGATACTTGTTAGTCTTTTCCTTTTTTTTATCATTCTCTATACAACTCATCCATGGCTACACCAAATTCATCATCAAGTCCATCTAATTTTCTTAAGTCTTATTTAATAGTTGTTCACACAAAACCCTAATTTCTTCTATTCTTGTTCATTTCTTTTGTTATTTTTTCCAGCTTTTGAAGCACAAAAAACGGTATTAAGTTTCAAAGATATCAATTGATAGAAAAATGAAGAGGCAGCATTTTGAGAGGAACCATAGTTGAGACTGTCGTTGAACAACTGCCCACTTACATTCACCATGAACAACCATTGTTCTAAATTTTGAAATTCAATAAATTGATGAACTTAATTGATGTAGTGCATGTTGTTGTTATTGTTTCGTTTCACAATGGAATAGTAAAGCAGTCAATGCACACATAAACATTAATTGGGTTTCTACTTCAGGAACTTAAGTTTGTTTGGATGCCAAAAAAAGAAAAACACGTAAGAAAGAAATACAGAAGAGATAAGTAAAAGAGAAGGAAAATAGAAGATATAAATTGTTTCGATGATATATGTGAAAAGAAAGAAAAAAAATTGAATCTTTCTCTACTTTCATGAATGAGTAGAAAGAAAAAACTAAACATAATAAAAGATCAACTTTATGGATTTTTGATGGAAGACAAAAAAAGATGGTAGAGGAATTAGGGGTGTTCAAAACCGAACCAATCCAATAGTAAAACTGCAAACCGAACCAATCCAAACTAAAGCTGCAAAAAACCGCATTTGGTTCGGATGTATTCAGATCAATTTTTTACTCAACCACATGGTTTGGTTCGGTTTGTGGTTTTGATTTTACCAACCAAACCAAACCAAACCAAACCGCAATATAATAAAAACACTAATTAAATATATATCACTTGGACCAATACTCTTAGAAACTCAATGAAAACTTTAAAAAAATGGCATATTTCTCCCTTGTAAAGTTTCTTCTTTGCTTTTTCTTTCGAAAATGTATTTATGTACTGCTTGAACTCTTAGGAAATGATAAAATTTTTAGTCTTTTGTATTTCTTACAAAATATGATTACTTTTTGTTCGCGTTTAAATTTGGTATACGTAGTTGGGAACATTGTTGGATGAAAATAAAATTGTAATTTTGGAGGAAATTTAAAACATAGCTGAAAATATGTTGTGTTTTAGCTTTTTAATTTGATTTTAATGTTGGAAACAAAAAAAAATTATTGTCTATAAAAAACAGCACCAACCGATCCAATCCAAACCACATTGGTTTGATTTGGTTTGGTTCGGATTTTATTTTAAAAGTCAACCGAACCAAACCAAACCACATACTTATTTATCTTGCGGTTCGGATGACTTTTAACCTCAAAACCGAATCAAACCGCACCGCGAACACCCCTAAGAGGAATAGTGAAGTAGGAGTAGACTTAGTTGGTTTAAGCATCTTCCCAAAAATGGTAGTTAACTGCTGTTGAGTGTAATATCGTCATTTTGAAGTGTGAGAGAACAATTTTTTAAGTGTAAAGAGCAATTTCCTCAGGATTATTTCAGAAAGTTGCTTTTTTGACATCAAAAACTTCACAAAAACACAAGCAAAATACTTAAATGCCCCCAACTGTAGTTAACTACCGTTGGAATATCCGGCAGCAGTTAACTACCGCCGTCCCCAATGGTGGCTAACTACCGTTGAATTCATTTATTCAATTCACACTACACAACACTTCTTCTTCTCAATCTTCACTGCTTTTATTCACTACCCAAATAAAAGTCTTATAGCAATTTCTTGAAGCTGGGAGCTAGAGCAGTTTAACAACTTCCAAAACAATTTGATTACTCATAAATTTCTCAATTTCTCAAAAATGTTTTTCATCTTTGTTGATTTGTTGAAAAACAGTCATAAATTAATTACTCAAAAACTTATATTCAGTACCTGATTTGTTGATTTCTCAATTTCTCATAGCAGTTTTTCATCTTTGTTGATTTGTTGAAAAACAATCATAAATTAATTACTCAAAAACTTATGTTATTTACTTATCAAAATTTGGAGGATATGAATTGCTGCAACATACAGATGAAAAGAGGAACTCAAAACAAAAGTCCAATGTTTTTCTGTTATTTACGGGATATGAAGACAAAAAACAAATGCTTGGCCATGGAGAAAGAGACAGCTCTTCAGATTGATGATGAAAAAAAATTGGTGAAGCTGTGAAGAAATTAATTCAGCGGTAGTTAACTACCGCCGATGCCCAACGGTAGTTAACTGTTGCTGGATATGCCAACGGTAGTTAACTACTGCTGAAGGCAATTTGGTATTTCACATGTGTTATTAGGAAGTTATGGATGTCAGAAAAGCAAATTTTATTATTTCACGGTGAAAAATGGGCTTTAAGTTTCTAACGTGATTATGATAAATGGGCTGAAGTTTTTTTTTTAAGAAAAATGGGCTGAAGTTTTTATTTTGTTAATTTAAATTAAAATGGGTGTTATAACATTATGGGTGTTAAAAGAAGTTATTTAATCTTGCTTCTGATTGTGATTTGTGGATAACTTTGGAGTTTTGTAATTATCATTTCACCGACAAAGTAGCAGAAGGATTAATGTTGCCACTAGGATTAGTATTAATAATTGTGGCCTTGGATTTTCTTGTAACAATCAGCCATGAGGCTTTGTCTTCCATATGTATATCTATGTGCCAGCCATGAATAAAGGAGTTTGAATTTAAATAAAAATTTCACATTATGTGTTTGAGTGAGATTTTCTCCTTTTTGAGTTCTTGTATTAGAACTTGTTTATTGAATCATGAGTTCTCATAATTTCAACCTTTACCACTCTCTCAGATAGGGAAATCAGTGTGCGGACTTTTTGGCTAAACTTGGAGCATCAAATGATGTTGAGTTGTCTATCCACACTTCTCCTCCGGAGGACCTGCTGCCTCTGCTTAGCACGGATGAATTAGGAGTTCTCTTTATGACGCGCTAGCCTCTTTCCTTTTGTCTGTTTTTTTTCTTACCATTGGAGCTTGTAAGATTTATATCGACGCCCGATATAAATCTTACAAGCTCCAATGACTTGGTGAAAGTATATAAATCCAGCTCAAAACAAAACAAAACCTCATCCTAAGTTACATATCGTTGCCGGAGATGTTGATTCAGTTGGCTATCTCTATTTTTCCATGTAATGAAAACACTTGTAGAAATAATCTGCAATCAACCATATGTTCACTATTATAAATCTAACTCATTCAGGCACATCCACAAATATACATGTTTTCAATAATAATAACAATAACTTGATTCTTTTCTATTTCTATCCTTTTTCATTTGAGAGTATGTCTAATTCTTTTAAATTTGTAGTTGTGACAAAGAAACATTGCTCAACAACCATTTACTTTGTGTATCTTCCGTAAGGTATTTTTTGTATGGTCACTAGAGCAAATCTATTAGGTACAGACACGGAGATATTTTTCTCCAAAATCTAAAATCTATTTTTTATTAATTATTAAAAGAAGTAGCTCATCGTGTGTGTTTAAAAACCATAAATTTATCCTCGTGAGCTTAACTCAATATGCAAGGTCCGGGTTCAAACCCCAACCACAAAAAAAAAAAAAAACCATAAATTTACTCTTGTGACTATATAAGAATAACCCAATAAGTAAATAATGTGTATTTTTATGTATGTGCTTAAATAATTGGAATCGTGATCGTGACTAAACGCAAATTTACAGTTCAGCTAGAAGTTCGTATCTTTTGGAATTGATCCAGAACTACAGGCCCCCATCTTTGAATCTTCAACTAGCTGGGCCTATTTATTCATGTATGAATATTTTATCATTTAATTTTATTTATATTTATATGGGTAAATAATGAGAAATTCTAATTGACCATCACTCTATTTAAAACTATGGTTTCCAATCTACAGTGCATAACATATTATCTCTTCTCCCATTTAGAAAGAACTTGAGACATAAATGTATTGATTAAAGAAGAACCAAATCGATTGCTGCTAACCTTTGTTGTGTTTTAGAATAGATTATTGTTTTTCTTTGTTCAAATTGTTGTTGTTGAATGGGGTCAGCTAAATATTCCTAATACATAATTCATTAAGAGCAATGTTATATCTCTAGAAAAATAACATCAAGAATTCTTCAAGAATAAAGAATAGCCAATCACAATGCACTATTTGCCACAATTCAAGGAGGTGTGGCTGAAAAATAGGAAGTGGACAAATAAATCATCCAATTAAAATTTGCCAACTGTGTCTTGAAAAATTCTTGAAACTATTTTTCTTGAGAAGTAGTATTTTCCTTCATAATATCCTTGATAAATCAAACATGTTGTAGATTTGATTATATTAATAGTCAATATTTTAATTGCTTCTCCTACTAAATTGTACTTATGACTTGTATTGAGCATGTATATCGTGAAATTGACCTTTATTTAGACCTAATTCTAACAATATAAACATTATTGATTGCATTATAGATTTTCTACTTTTTTTTTTTTTGAAAGAAGATTTTATACATGTTAATGCATGCAACATGTGATAGGGTGTGTTTTTTTTTTTTTTTAAATAGAAATGATAGTAGGATTTTGATTCAACCTTCTTTTCAATCATGTATATATCCACCGATTTTTTGAATTGAATATCGTATTCAGCGAGTTAGATTAAACCATATAATTAAGTTCAAGATCTCTAATTAAGCTGAAAAATATTTCTACAATCTCCGTTGGAATTGGAGAATCGCAAGAGTCAAAAATTAAACTCTTAAATTATTTATGTAATATGTTCACTATCTTACCGATTGAATCAGTTGATTGTTAATATCTGGTTTTAAATTATATCTACTTTATTCTTTCAAAAAAAAATTATATCTACTTTATACAATAAAAAACTTTATTACGAAAAAAAAATAACAAACTTTATCTATAGTAATTATTTAACCCTTATCCAAATATCCAGTCGGTTGAAAAGCACATTAATTCACCTGCAACTCTACAAGTCTTAACTCATTAATCTTTGTAAATAAAAATAAAAAAAACTCATTAATCAAATTTGAATGTCATAAAGTTGAATTCGAACAAATAAAATACCAAAACCTATTGGATTATCTAAACCATAATTCTAACCATGGTTATTATCCACTAATTGATAATTTAAAGTCATTGTCCAAGAAAATGAAAATGTTTTTTAATGTTCTATAAGAAAATACTTTTTGTGGTTAATTTCGTTGCTTTTACACACGAAACTGCATCGTGTTGCCGCACACTTTAATTTTTTAGGCCTTTTTTGTGTTTTTTAAGTGATTATGATGAGGGCATGATGGTGAGGTTGGGTTGTTTGATGGCACCAAACCAACGAAAGTTGTATCATCATTTTATTTTATAATGGTTTATGTTATACTAGGTACCATAGCTATTAGATACGTCATTTACACAATGATGGATAAGAAAATTATATAAAATAAAAAATAAAGAGAACGAGGGATAAGAAAAATAATATATTTGGGCTTCGTTCCAATGGGTCATATTAAGAAAAATAATTATATGATTGTTGTTTAATAAATTTATAAACTAAAGTCATTTTCAGTGACTCCACCACATGCGTCTTCCTACGCCACATAACTTTATATATATGGTTTTATTATATTATTATAGCCAATTGCATTCCCCATCCATACCATGACGTCGAGCAAACAACATAAATAAAATAAAAAAAAATTAAGAAAAAAAAAACATGAATAAGATAAAAGAAAACTCACTTTTTTAATTTTTTTTTATTACTTGTTTGAAATTACTATGAAAAAACAATACTTGTTTTTTTGGAGGAAAAAAAAAAACAAGTTAGGAAATAAATTAGCATGCCATTTTTTTAAACGGGTCATATTGTTTTTGTTAATAAACGGGTCATATTGTTAAAAATAATTCATGACAAAGTGATGATTTAACATTTGACCTCCTTATCACCTAACTTCTTTTGTGTCAAAAAAATCATCTAACTCTCTAACTTCTCTCCATCATATCAATCTTATATGCAATAACTATTATATTAGACAAAAAAAAATATTATACTAATTAAATATGCAGCCTTTTTTTAGAGAATTTTAATATGCCAATCTTGTTGTAGTGAAATATTGCAACACATCTTATAAAAAACTTAATTATAAAAAGAGGGAATTTTCAAACTAATTGTTTAGTCCAAAATAGTAGTAGTACTAGGTTTTAAATTGATTAACTATTCATTTATTGTCTAAAGTACCTACGGAAAAATTAAATAACAACTTGTGATCTATTTTTTTTTCCACTAAAACTTGTTATCTAATACTAGGTTTTTTATCTCCCTTAGTATTAGACTATGTGCAATGGAGTGTTGAATCTGACATTCAACAAGAAAAGCCAGGCCAATGGAGTGTTTAATGTGCAGGTGAAACTGACGTGGATGAGAGAAGTGTTTAACGCATTCAACACAATTGAATGCCTCAGACTTGCCACGCGTTGCCTTCTGGTTGGACGGTTTTTGGCGCGTGTCGTGCAATCGCCGACAGGACGCGTTTACAGCAGAGGAAGGAGAGAGAAGCTGAACGTTGGAATGTGGGGGGACGCGTGTTGGCTTCTCATTGGACGCCCGGTTTCTAATTTTTTTTAATAATTGTACATTAATTATTTCGTTGAAAAATAATTTTAAAAAAATAAATAAATATATCAAAATTCATGATTTTTTTTCCTCTATAAATAGAGACTTGGTTTATTTCATTTGGACACAGAAAAAAATACCAAGTTTTTCACTATCTTCTTCTTATTATATCTTTTTATTAGCAAACTAAGTGAAGTTTTAATCTTCTTTTTAGTGAAATGGATCCCAATAAATTTTTTAAATAAATTTTTTAAATATTTTTTCAGTTTTTCTTTATTTTAATTTAATTATAATCGATAATTGTAATTTTATGTAATTATAAAAACAAAAATATAAAATTAAATAAGAATAAGAAATAAAAGGTGGTGGGGTAGAGTGTTGAATGAAAAAAACCATTGGAGAGGTTAAAGTTGAATGAGTGTTGAATTAAGAGAGAGAAGATGATGTGGAGTGTTGGGAATTGAAAAAGTGGGTGTTGAAGGGTGTTGAATGTTGGTGACCATTGTAAATGGTCTTATGCTTTATATACGATTTATGCAGTAAAAAATATCCTATTGTGTGCGTTACAATAGAAAATAATGGAATCTTTTTCCTATCTACTTTCTATTATTGACAAATTCTTCTTAGCATAACGACAAATTGAAGTCGTTTTACTCAATTAAATTTGGATTCCTTCCCCATTTTCTACGACCTAAATTTTGAATACTTAAATCATTATCATGCTTTATTCTAACGATGCCATTTCGTTGGCATTTCCTAGTACCTTCAAATTTGGAATGAATGACCATCGACTTTGCTTGATGCTTTGAATTGCCAATACTTACAATCCAAGTCTCAATATTTATTTTGGACTATTAAAAGAAGACTCATTTTTTTTACTCAACTTAAAAGGTTGTAAGAGATAATGCACTTGATTATTTTTCCTATATTCGTGATCCTCAAGCTCAATAATTTTCCAAGAAAGTATAGAATATTGTTATACTAATTGGGCTACAAAGAGGTACAAAAAGGATAAGATTAAATAATAAGACACCTTTAACACTTGTACACGTGTTTATTCGGATGTGCTTGTTTTTATCTTATATACCATGCCTCAGTTGTTGAGTTTTGACCAAGGCAATTATATGAGTACTAACTAACTCCTCCATTATACTACATGTGATGAATAATTCATCAAAAAATACATGTGATGGATAAACTTTATTTTTTTTTCTTCTTGTGGATAATGAATTGATAAGGCCAGAAGCTACACAACACCCTACATTTTGCTAAATTTTGCGATAGAGTGAATCACATCAATGTATCTAAAGTAAAGGATAAAGATGAGACCACAAATGTTACAATAATGAAGTGACTATTGATTCTTCTTTTTATTATAAAATAAAATAGAGTAGTTGATGTTGAGTTTGATTCATCATTACTAGGTCACTAGCTAAGTTTGCTCCAAAAAAAAGGTCACTAGCTAAGTTTTGTATTATGATTTAACTAATTATAAATGCAATTTTGGTCCTCTATTTGGCAAAACGGTGCATTAAGTCACCTGATATAAACATGAATATCCTAATTTCTAATAGTCTTTAAAAGTAAGGTGTGAAATGAGTCGTGAACAAGCATACAAAAAAAATCAATTGAAATGATACAATGGATTTGCACTAAACAATGTATTGTTACGTCATTCGATTGGATGATTAAAATCATAGATTATTAAAAAAATTGAAATAGTGAACAAAATTGCACAACTAGAAATAAGTGAGCAAAATTGTGGTTTTGTCAAAAGAGGAAAACCCAGATTGTATTTAAACCTATGTTTCATTAGCTTTTAGGGTTAATAGTGTTTTTCACCCCTGTAATATAGGCCATTTCCGGTTTTCGCCCCTGTAAAAATTCCGGTTTGATTAATGCCCTTGTAAATTTTTTTTTTTCCGGAAAACACCCCTCCCCCCTCCAACTCAGCAGATTCGCTGACGTGGCTTTTTTTTCATATTTTATTTTTTTTTAATGCCACGTGTAAAAAAAATTTCCAGGTCATATTTTTTTTAAAAAAATATTTAAAAATAAATTTTAAAAAATAAAAAAATCCAAAAAATAATAAAATATTCAGTTTTTTTCCAGAAAATTAAAAAAATCGAAAAAAAATAAAAAAAATCCAAAAAATCATAAAAATAAAAAAGTTTTTTAAAAAAAATTTAAAAAATCGAAAATAATTTTTAAAAAATAAAAAATCCAAAAAATCATAAAAACATACAGTTTTTTTAAAAAATTTTAAAAATCGAAATATAAAAAAACAGAAAAATAGTCATATTTTTTTTCCAAAAGATTTTAAAACCGGAAAAAAAATAGATTTTTTTGAAAAATTTAAAAATTAGAAAAAACCTATTAAGATTGTTTTTGGAAATTTAAAAAATCAGAAAATATTATCAGATTTTTTTAAAATTAAAAAGATTTTTAAAAATTCTGGAATTTAATTTTCAAAATACAAAAAAAGTAAATTTTCAAAATTAAAAAAAAGGTCAGATTTTTTATAAAACATTCTGGAAAAAAAAATAATTTTTTAAAATCTGAATACAAATATAGAAAAATTCAGATTTTTTATTCGAAAATCTTATACCACAATTTTAATAAAATATTGCGAAAAAAATCATATCATTCCAAAAATTATTTTTTTTGCCTAATGATTCTAACAAAAATCCATTTTGGGGCTATAGTAAGACTTTTTATTCTCAAATAATATCAAAGGGTTTTGCCATCGTCGTGAAAAGATTTTATGAGATTTATGATTTCTACCTCCTCTAAGGAAGAGCTTAATTATAGGAAAAATGGAATTTCCATGACTTTTATAAAAACCTCTAAATTTGTATTCACATTTTTAAAAATTAATTTTTTTTCCAGTATGTTTTATAAAAAATCTGACCTTTTTTTTAATTTTGAAAATTTACTTTTTTTGTATTTTGAAAATTAAATTCCAGAATTTTTAAAAATCTTTTTAATTTTAAAAAAATCTGATTATATTTTCTGATTTTTTAAATTTCCAAATACAATCTTAATAGGTTTTTTCTAATTTTTAAATTTTTCAAAAAAATCTAATTTTTTTTTCCGGTTTTAAATTTTTTAAAAAAACTGAATGTTTTTATGATTTTTTGGATTTTTTATTTTTTAAAAATTATTTTCGATTTTTTAAATTTTTTTAAAAAACTTTTTTATTTTTATGATTTTTTGGATTTTTTTTATTTTTTTTGGATTTTTTTAATTTTTTGGAAAAAAAACTGAATATTTTATTATTTTTTGGATTTTTTTATTTTTAAAAATTTATTTTTAAATATATTTTTAAAAAAAATATGACCTGGAAATTTTTTTTTACACGTGGCATTAAAAAAAATAAAAAATGAAAAAAAAAAGCCAAGTCAGCGCCACGTCAGCGAATCTGCTGAGTTGGAGGGGGAGGGGTGTTTTCCGGAAAAAAAAAAAATTTTACAAGGGCATAAATCAAACTGGAATTTTTACAGGGGCGAAAACCGAAAATGGCCTATATTACAGGGGTGAAAAACACTATTAACCCTAGCTTTTATAATGAAGACTTATCAGGTTTGTAAGAAGTTGACTTATGTAATGACATCATTCGTGGGTAATCTGTAAGCACTTATGTCAACTCTAAGTCTTAAGGTTTGTTTTGATCCTGATGAGTTTTCGAGACTAAGCCCAAGAATAACAACTATCAAACCTTATCCCATTAAATGGTCAACTACTTGGATCAAACGACATCAAAATATTAAATTAAATATCATATATCTATCAAACTCATTATTTCCTAAATCTTTCTTGATATGTCCAAGAACATAACTACGATGACACGATCTTAAAGCTCGTGTTGCCGACGATCTAGCACGACGCTGGAGAGCTCCGGTACTGTGGAGGTTGTTCGGGAAGAAACATGCAAAATAGGTAGCTGCTCTGACGCTAAAGTCAGTGTTTGTACTCGAGAGAATAGTGCGAGAAAATGAGTGAAAAAGTGATTGTACTTGGGGTGTGGATCCACACTTATATAGTTGAGATCAACATAATAGCTTTCGTGAAATCCGACGACGGATGCGGGAGTTAGTTAAAGATCGATTCAAGGATCGGGATTAGTCACGGGGAGGTGCTCTTATGTGGTAAGACGCATAGGTGACCTCCTATAGGTCCTTCCGTGGAGGTGACCTCCCAGTCTAGAACATTTAGTAATAGTTTTGTTCTTACCATGAAATTCACAAAACTTCTTTCTACATGCCTAAATTATCTAAGCATCATTTCCTCCATCTTATTTTTTTTCTTCTATAAGTGCTACTCCAAGTCTCTCTACTATTTTCATTTCTAATCTTATTTCAAGACCTAGCTCGCCTAAAAATAATTATTAAAAAAATACTTTGTAAAGATGAGTTGGGCTAATATAAAAATATAAATTAGTATTAGAGCTATTTGTTGAACTACACACAATTTATTTTCGCACACCAATAATGTTGAGTGTGAGGGGTGCATTGTAAAAAACATAAATTCCATAATGAATATAAATAAGAGCTAAAATAGATTTATAAATAGTGATATTCATCAGTTTGCATGTCTATTTTATTAGCCTAAGTTAGACATAACATATAAAAATAAATTGTGTTTGGATAAGTTAACCATTCTAATAAATTTAGGATTTTAGACGATATAAATTAGGCTTAATTGCATGTTTGATCCCTTATCTTTATTTTAGGGGTCCCTTATGTTTTGAAAGTTTCTAGTTGGTCCCTTACGTTTTAAATTGGTCCAAAACGTCACTCACGTTGGAATAAGTTAGTCTGTTTCGTCACTAGACCGTTTAAAGATTTGGGTTAACAATGTCGGTAGGTTGAGGATAATAGGGAAATTTCATGGATCAAATGGGATACTATTTTCTTGAAAAAAGAAGTTGGAGGGCTGGGGATGCGGAGGTTGAAGAAATTTAACTTAGCATTATTTGGTAAATAGTTTTGGAGGGTGTTGGAGGAAAGAGAGAGTCTTTGGCATATGGTTTTATGTGCTAGATATGTCGTAGATGGAGGTAGGTTGCGGTTAGGGGGTGGTGGAGGTTCGATTTGGTGGCATCAGTTGAATAAGGTCATTGAAGGTGTGGGTTATTGGATGGAGGGTGGTTGGTTAACAACGTTGGTAGGGTGGTGGGTGGTGGGTCTTCCACTCTGTTTTGAAAGGACCAGTGGTTAGAAGGAGTGTCATTGTCGACTAGATTCCATAGATTGTTTGATCTGGTAGAGAATAAATTTGTTTATGTAGCAGACATGTTCTACTTAGGTTGGGGGGTGAATGGGGAAACTTGGACGTGCAGACATAGGTTATTTGCTTGGGAGGATGAGTTGGTGAGGGAGTCTGTCGATTGTTTATCTGTTGTTGTTTTACATGTTGATGTGGAGGATAGGTGGAGGTGGAGATTTCATTCATCTTCTAGATACACTGTGAGTAGCGCCTATCGACTATTGTCCCATACGTTAGATCATGATGTGGTGGACAATGGTTACAATGATTTCCCTCATATTTTGTGGATTAAGAAGGTCACGCTAAAGGTCTCTACGTTTGCTTGTCGTTTGTTTTAGAATCGTCTTCCTACCAAAGACAACTTAATGAGACGTGAAGTGCTTCCCATTAATGATCAACTTTGTACAGGCGGATGTGGGTGTACTAAGGATAGAGATAATTTGTTTGTTACTTGTGTTTTTTATGGTAATATTTGGTATTTGATTTGAGGCTGGTTAGGGATTTGTTCGCATCATCTCGCAACATTTTATCGCATCTTCATCACTTCTGTGGCTTAGGAGGTTTTTCAAAAAACTTTTGTTTTGCTTTCAAGATGATTTGGCTAACAGAAACAAGCGTATTTTTCAACATAAGGATGGGACTATTCATTCCATCATTGAGCATATTAAAATTCTAATGTTTTGGTGGTTTAAATCAAAGATTGTCTCCTTCGATGTTCACTAAAATATTTGAAGACAAAACCCTTTGATGTGCCTCACTGCTGCAATTTAATTTTTCGCCTTCTCCTTAGTTGGTCCTTGTTTTTTCTCTTCCTAAGCACTTCTTGTGCTGGTTGACACTTTTGTGATAATATATTCAATTTTAGCCTCTTAAAAAAACAAAAAATGTGTGTAAATAATTTTACTTTTAGAATAATGAAACTAATCATTTTATTGAGAATAGTGTACAATTCAAATATGATAATTAAATAGGGATAGATGGAGTTGGCCATGTATTAAGCCAAACATTTTTGCGAGAAAAAATAAAAAGTAATCACCGACTGAGAATGCATCATGTTTCACGTGAGTCTGTTTGTGTTGGTGTTTGGCCAACATTATCGTCATCGATATCTTCTTTTTTAGCTTCTAAATAAACAAAATAAAATAAAATACGTCACTTTATACATATAAAAGTACATCATAATTTGTTGCTCAACATTTTTTTTTAACAAACAAAAATAAATTATATTAACACTATTATAACAGTCGCCTCAATACAAGATGTGTCGAAAAAACTACTAAAATAAAACAAGCAGTTCACACCAAATACAAAAAGTGTTTATTCAATGCTTAAACACGACAAATGATTCGACCACCACAAATGTTCACCAAATACAAAGCTAGCCTTTTTTAGCTTTCAACCACCATAAAGAATATGCTAAAATATGGTTTTAGTCTCTGCAAATATGTCTCGTTTTGGTTTTAGTCCCTGTAAAAAAAAATTTGTTTTTGGTCCCTGCAATATTTTTTGTTTTTTAAAATAGTCTCTGACCCCAATTTTGTGATGATTTGCATACGTGGCACATGATGACTGAACCCATTTTGCAGTTTTTGGTCCCTGCAAAATATTTTGTTTTTTAAAAAGGTCCCTGCAAAATTTTTATTTTTTTTTACAGGGACTAAAACCAAAACGAGCCATATTTGCAGGAACTAAAACCATATTTTAGCCTAAAGAATAATATGAAGACAAAACAAGCAGATTAGAAGACCTCTTAAATATGGGGTAACAGTCATTTTTCCTTTCTTTGTTCACCATATACAAAGCGCCTTTTTGATTTCAGTATTAATACATTCTTTGTAAATTTATAATTGTCTCAAAAGTTGTCACATAAATGAATGTTTAAATAACAAACCGCTTTAGTAAAATTACGTTGTCACTATAACTTCGTCCAAACACCCACTGCAACAATACTTGACATACACTTAATTATTTCAAATTTTGTTTATATTTAAATTGATCCATGTTTATTTTATTAAAAAAATTCATCAATTATGAATACAAGAGGTAGTCAAAAGCCATTGATATCTATAATTTGTAGAATATTTAATTTTAATCCCTTAAATATGAGTGAGATTAATGATTAAAAAAATATTGTACATATTAGATATAGATCAATTCTTTTTTTTTTTTTTTGAAGAAAGATATAGATCAATTCTAATATAACGAAGTTTGTTGGGACAAAAATATAACAACGAGAACCAAAAACAAAATATAGTATATACTATTATTATTTTTTGTTTGTGTGAATCGCATAGTGGGAGTTTTCAATATTTAACTAAGTTATTCATTAAAATATATAGTTTGATTAATGTTAAATTACAGCGGAGATCATTTAAATTACTTAATTGTAACAAATTGATCATTTAAGTTTTTTTTTGTACCATCAACGTTCTTTAAGTTATTTAATTGTAACAATTTAGTCTTTTTCCAAATACTTAGGTTATTTTAGTTATTTAATTGAAACTTTTAGGCTCCAAAATAACTTACATTTTTAAGATCTAAAATCCTCTAAATTGTTACGGTTAAATAACTTAAAAGACCTAATTAGTACATAAATTTTTTAAATGATCAACTTATTACAATCAATTAACTTAAAGGACTTAAGTGGTCAAAAAGAAATTAAAGGACCAATTTATTACAACTAAATAATTTAAAGAACATGTAATTTAGTCTTTGATTAATTAAACAACTTGAAAAGTATGTGTCATACGTATGACATCAAACAAATACTACTTCGACCAAGTTAGAGAATTGTGTATCATTAATATTTTGTTTAGACAAAAAAATTGGTATTATTAATGAATACTTACAAACACAGATTTAAGAATAACAATTCTTTTTAAGAGTCATCATCAGTCAAATTCACTTATGTGGATTAGGAAATAACGAAAGAAAATAACATATGAACGACCTACGGAGATACCAAAAGTCGTAAACTATGCTTAAAAGGGGTGTAAACTATATTCTTTTTCACTAAAAACAAAATGAATCTCTTTATAACCTCAAAAGTCACAAATATTTTTGGATGCAAAAGATCGACATTGTTTTCTCAACTATGTTTTCCAACATGGATGACTTCTATGGATAAGGACATGCATGAAGTTTTAGTTTTAGTTTCTTTTTGCCTTATGAACACAAAATACCAAAGATGTATCAATCATTTAATACGGCTTCAAAATTAATCGAAACTCAAGATTTATTATAAACTAATTAACAATGTGTAATTTTTTTATATAACAAAATAATGTGTTTTTTATTTTATCAATGACAATGCATATAATATAATGTACATAGAAATTATCCCCTAGGGATGTCTAAAAGCCAAAATTTATTCAAATTCAATAGCTTTTTAAGGCTTTTTGATCGTTTGTTCTTTTCTCTCTGAGATGCATTGCTAATCAAGTAATCATGATCAGATATGCGTTCATATTTTTTTACATAAAAAAAAAGTAGAGATATCTTTTTTTTTTTGACAAAAAAAATAAAGTTACCTTTTGGCGTACAAAACTATTAGGGAATTTATGTGATAATTTGTATAAATTGATTTTATTTTTAGTATTCTATTTAACTTTAGTTTTTATACTCAATTTACATGTCAATTTCGCCAAACTACAAAATTGAAAGTCAAATAAGATACTTTGTGAAAATTAAAAAGTTTATATTGTTAAATTAACTTGAATCTCACTCTTAAAAGTTTGTTTATAAGATGAGAATAATGATCAACCACATATAAAATTTAGGGTTAAATATGTTTTTGATCCCCTATAATTATTTCAACTTTTTATTTTAGTCCCTTAAAATCTTCCTTCGATGTTTAGTCCCGCAAAAGTTCCCATGCAATTTTGGTCCATGCTTTAAGTCAGGTCACATGTACCCTTTAAATTTTTGAATGAGTTTTTACATGAATGTTTAAAATGTTAGAAGAATCTATCAAAAAACTGATATTTTTAACCAAATATGAATTTTTAAGAACCAAAAACATAAAAATCCATATTTAGATCATGTTTTGTCAAAAAGAAATTAATTGTTTTTGGGACAAATTGTTATAATATTATAAATTTTCTTAAAAAACTAATTCAAATTTTGAATGATACAAGGGAGAGATTGTTATAATATTATACATATGAGTTGATTGAAAAACATAAATTAAAAGTGGAGATAGAAAACTTTTAGGGGATCAAAGTCGAAGCGAAATTTTAGAAGAAATAAAATGAAAAGTTGAAATATTTATAGGGATCAAAAACTCTTTAACCCTAATTTTTTAGGGATAATAACAAGGGACTTAGTAAAATGACTACTACTCATAATTTTCCCTTCCCCTAATTGTTTTTTAAACACAACTTTAATGCGCGCCCACACACAAATATATATATATATATATATATATATATATATATGTGTGTGTGTGTGTGTGTGTGTGTGTGTGTGTGTGTGTGTGTGTGTGTGTGTGTGTGTGTGAGTTTTGCTAGAAGCCACCCATGAAGGTGTCTTTTAGCAATCCACACCTCAAGGTGTGATTTCCACTTTTTAGTTATAACTTTGCTAAAAGACACCTTTATAAAAGGTGTCTTCTAGCAAAACCATATATATATATATATATATATATATATATATATATATATATATATATATATATATATATATATATATATAGGATTTGCTAGAACACACCCACTAGTTTTTATGTGGGAGTGTTTTAGCAAGCTACACCTTAAGGTGCATTTAATTACTTTTTAGTTATAACTTGCTAAAACACACCTTCTAAAATACCAAAGAATCTTCAAGTTACAGGGTTGAAATCTAAATAATTTTTCTTACAGAAAGGTAAACCAAAAACTGCTAATATTAGAAGGAGGTAAATATATATTAACAGTCATAATTTTGATACATTCAAATTTTTTTTTTGTCTTAGATGAAGTGGTAATCCATTGAAATTAAACTCACACACAACTGTGAGGTCTCAGGTTCGAACCCGGGTCACGACGTCCAACTTTGCAATTTCGGCATTTGTTAGTTGAGCTAGGACTTCTAGACGTTTCTACTCGACAATTTAACTTGATTAATAATGGAAGATGGAGGGTTTTCAAGCGTTTAGTGCAATTGAAAAATAAAAAAAATTTGAAATCGAATGAGGACATTCGATTAGGATTTCCTGAATCCTCTCTATTTGATATTATAAGTTCCAAATTCAATAGCTATATGAGGTTTATGTTCACGATGTTTAAAAAAGTAGATCACAATTCAAGATCTCATTTATCTAATATATAGAACCCTAATTTCTTAGGTGATACTCATATTCTCAAAAGCATGAGAGAACGTTAAATTGTGCCATACTAATCAACTGTCCTATTTCTAGTACTGATTACCTTAGCAAATATTATATCTAGATCAAATTACAAAACCTAGATTCACTAGTGTTCTATAACCTAGAGTCGTTTCAAAGTTGATTAGAAAATATTATGAACAATATATAATAAGTAAATGTAATTCAAATTGAAGAAAAAAAAATCATTGATTACATGGTTCAAACAATCTCATAGAGGTTCATCATTCAATCCTAATCTATCGAGATTAGTCACCTCTAATTGTTTTGGTCGCACCTCTATACCTTTGAGCCGTAAGGATTCCGAATCTCATTACTGGATGGATTGGTTTACCATGAAATGAGATCAATCATGTAGCTAGACACTTATTCTTGTCTTGTCCTTTTTCATTTCATGTATGGTTTACCATCGTTTAATTGGATTGGCTAAATCTTCTTCAATGCGGGATGCTGCTAAGTGGGAAAAATGGAAGAGTGTCAGGCTACTCGTATGGTTAGCTAGTAACATGGTGATGTTTCAAAGAGAAATAAGGAAGGGAAAATCCAGGCATGACTAAACTCAGATTAGTTTAAGGTTTTTGCTAACCAATGCCCTCAGGGTAATGGTTAAGGTAACCAAAATTAGTAGTTTTACATTGGAAACAACAATTTGTAAACTTTTTACAAGTTGATTTGACCACTTTTTATCACTTTCCAACACAAAATTTCTATTTTTGTTCCTTTATCCACTGCACCAAGGACACTCTTTAGCATTTCCTTTAGTTTAATAACCCAATTGAATGTCTTAGATCGATAAATTCATAATTGTATATGGATTCAAGTATTCATTCTACATCCATTAATGATATCTTTTGCTTATAAAACATTGCATATTAGATAAAAAAAATTAATTGTATACTTGTCATTGAGGAATAACTAGTTATTCACACCTTGAATCTACATTTTCATTAAATTCCATAACGTTGTCTCATCTTTTTTTACCTTCATTTTAATAGGATACATATCAATGAATTATCTTACAATTATTTACGTGTATATGTGAAGTATTCTATAACTCACTTTCAAAAAAATTAAACAAATTAATCTCGATACTTCTTAGATACATAAGTATATACGAATCTGACACATATGCGTCTCTATTTTTAGAGTATATGAACTTGTTATAGGGTATTCCAAATCCTTCAAATGATTTGAAATTAAAAAAATAGTTAGCTATATATGATTTTTATCTATTAACTAAGTGTTTAAATTCAAATAGTTAATAAATTTTAATTAAAGTCAAGTTTGTTGAAAGTGTTGGAGTTTGATTTTTTTTCTTCCTTCACAGAAGCACGATACCAATAAAAATTATTGACCAAAGTTTAGTCATCAAAATTATCCACATAATTTCTCCTTTTCTTTTAACAGAACCAACTATCAACATAATTTCTCCAAGGAATGGGAGTGTAAGACAAGAATGATCTTATCCACTTCCACATGTTCAGACGCGGAAAATATACATTGAATAACCAAAAGGATTATTGATTGAATGTGATGTGAGCAAAAGAGGACAAAAGAAATTTGAACAACTAAATTATGCATACCATCTTTTATTCAAAATTTATTAAAAAAAAACATTAAAATCTCCCTCATTAAACCGATAAGGATCTTTTCAGAGTGGATGTAGACAGTTTTTGGGAGCAAATTCACATAAATTCATAAACCATATCACATTCACAACTGAAATTATATAGATTCCATGGTATATCCATTTTGAAGTAGTTTGTTTTGTTGACTCATCCATTTTGAAGTAGTTAGCTTGAATAACATTATCTATTAATATTTCAAAAAAAGAAAAGAAGCTAGAATAACATTATCGTCGAATCAATAATTTAATAGATACACTCATCATTCTTTTGCTAAATTATATTTTTAACACTATATAAGAATGTTTTGATGATAAATAATTCAATTATCAATTTTCAAAAAATATTAATGCGGTAATAATAATAATAATTCAATTACAATGGATACATCCTATCATTAACATGCATAAATTCTCCAACGCAATCCTGTCAAAAACAAAATTCTCCTATGAAATTAGGTGGCAATATATGAAGAGAAGTTTTATTCGATTCCTATTCAAATAATGTGTTATCTTTAAAAGAAGAAGTCGCTATTCACTAATCATATCCACGTAGATAACGCGTAAGGATCATATATTGCACAAGTTACTGCCACGCAGTTTTGTTGAAAATATGCACCAATTGATTTGGACTTTTATTAATTTTATCCACCCATCATAATGTATCAATTTTTTCACATATACAATTTTGTTTTTATAATAGAGATACAATTCTTTTGAAGGAATCACGTACATTATTTGTAAGTAACTTGCTTAACTAGGTATAATTCGTCATACTTGAACTTTTCTATATGAATTGTAAATTCAATTAATACATTTTGATGGTTTGTTTAGGTTTAGGGTTAAGCAGTTCCATTTTATTTTTATTAAAAAACAATTTATTCTTTTTTAGGCAAAGAAAACAAACATTGAAAATTTGATTAAAAAGAGGGTCATTTATTTGTTAGATGAAGAAAACACTAAAAACAGTAAAAAAAAAAATTGAAAGAAGTAAAAAAATAATAATGAAATTGGACAATTTTGTACATATGACTAATACACTTTACAAATGCATCCGGTGACACATCACGATGTAGGTTTTTATTGAGACATCCTAAGAGCATCTTTAATGGGGTGAACTAAAGTGGGTGAACTAAGTTACTTTTTGTGGGGCCAAGATGCCAAGTAGGACTTAAGGAATTTATAGTAGATTTAAGTAGTTTTTACTTTAATGGTGATTGTTTATAAAGAACTCAAACTTGACCCCACATGTTTATATTTTTTTATTTGTAATTAGTTTTGATTCCGAATTAATATTAATTTAAATATTTTAATTAAAATTTTAAAAATATTAATTATTAAAGTTGCAGAAAAATTATTTCAATAAATTTTACCAAAACAAGTTGTAAATAATGATAAATATATAATATTAAAATTAAAAATGATACGAAGACACAACAATAATACATAAAAACTACGTTTTTTTATTGAAATTCAAAATAATACATAAAAATAAGCAACAAAATGTAGAAGGTGAAATTGTGTGTAAAAAAATATGAGGTAGTAACTACACTAATTTATAGGAAGATAAAAATTAGAGAAATTATTGCCGTTGGTTCTTGTAAAATTATTACCGTTGGCTTTTTATAAAATAAGGTAGTAATTGCTAGTTCAAAAATGGTACCGTTGGCTTTTTTGTAAAATTATTACCGTTGGCTTTTTTTATAAAATGGTACTACTACTACATTGTTCTTTTATTACCATTCCCTCTCCAAGACTTCAATATTTTAATAATAAAAAATGGTAATTGGTAGTTCAAAAAGAGATAGAGCACCGTGTGTTGTATAGTTCACGTGAACTAATATTAGTTCACCCACCATGCCACATCATCCATCTCCAATGCAAGTGAAGTATAAACAATGTAAACTATAAAGAATCAAGCCATTAGTTCACCTGCACTAAAGATGCTCTAAGAACAGTTAAAACTAAATCATATTGTGATGTGATTTGATTGGATTATTTGTTAAGATTTTATTAAATTGTTTATAGAAATTAGTTTCTTGAATGTAATTTTTTTTTAAAGATTGAATGTAATTATTATTAATAATTATTTATCAGCAAATTTTAGTCAAAAGAAATATTTATAAGCAAACAATTTACTAATGAGGTTGTAACCATGTGGCAGAAGTCCACTTGTTTATGGTTGTTCTTTTTAGCCAAAAAAAAAAGGATGATATTTGATTCATTCAAATTGATAGAGAAATTGATACAATACAAATTCAAATTCGTTAAAAACAAAAAAGATTAATCTTTGAACAAACTTACATAACATTCCTTGTTATTAGCATAAAACGATAGGGTACATATGTCTACAAATATAAATATATTCAAGTCTCTGAAAATACTCATGTCTTCAAATTTGCAACATTGACGACGCCAAAATTATTGATGAAATATGCACTTGATTAAATCTAATATTTCAATATGAATCAAATAAACATCGCACTTTCAATGAAAATCATAAGCACATCGCACAAAGACAAAAAATTAAAACAAACGGAGCCGTGCTAAGACAATGAAATCAGAAAACAAACAAAAAAAACTGAAAAATATGTGTAAATAACTTATTTTACTAAAAAAATAAAGAAAAATAATTTAGTGATTTCGTGTCAAAATTAACCTTAAATGACTCATCTTAGATATATCAAAAAGAAGAAAAATGGTGATGACTAGAATTTAAGAATGAGAAAATAGAAAATATACAACATCGAAATAGAGTCAATGTCATGAAAAAGAAAACTAAGGAATTGAGTTATCTGAAAATAAATAAACTTTTTGGTCAACAATAAACTAAAATAGATAATTTTTGTGATTGCTCATCTAATCCTTTAAAAATACGGGATTTTGAAGATAGTTTCTTATAGAATATATTTTTGAGGTTGATGACAGAAATTCTCATTCAAGTGACCTCTGGCAAACAGACATATTTTAACTATTTTAAATCATCATAAATACCCTAAACATTTCCCACAATTGTTTTTGACAAATTATCTTTATTATTATTATTATTATTATTATTATTATTATTATTATTATTATTATTATTATTATTATTATTATTATTATGTGAAAATGGATAAAAGCTGACGTAGCACTTGATTGGTATCAACTAGCAAACAAACAAAAAACAGTGTGGATAAACCATTCTCACACTTCTATTATTTGGGAGGAAGCAGCAAACCGCTCAAGCATAAACTAGAATCAAACAAAAGACTAAATAAATATCAATTTTTTTGTCAAAAAAATTAAAAAAAAATATCAATTTTACTTTACGTGATTGAATAAATAACATTTTGAACAAAAAAACACGAACAATAATTTTAGTAAAAAACAAGGGTCTTACTAACAAATATGGTTGAGACACTCTTTGATAATCCAAAATAAATGAGTATTTTTTTTTGAAAATATCAAATATCTTAATTTCTAATACATTAAGTATACCCATTTTCATATATACTTATGACTTATAGACCTTAAAAAATAGCCCAAGAACAATCTTTATAATTTTTCTAAACTTAAAACTAAATTGAAGAAAATTAATAAGGCGACAAAAATATCCCATAGCAAACCACGTCACACCACGTAGCAGTGGTCCCTACATCGAGTCACCGCCACCAACCGGTTCCCGGTTACCAACATTCCCAAAGCCAAAACGACACCGTTTAGCACCCACCTTACGCATATAAATACGTGTACTTAACTCATCGTATCTCAACCATTCTACGTGTTGGTTATTCCACACTCTTTGCACCTTGTTTTTCGTGTCTTCTTCTTTTCTTTATTATCCTCTCTTCACATTTTATCCAATCCTTTTTTTTCTTTGTCTCTTCAAACAAAAACCCTTATAGAAACTATTGTCTTTGATCATCACAATGTGTGGTATACTTGCTGTACTTGGTTGCTCTGATGACTCACAAGCTAAGAGGGTTCGCATCCTTGAGCTTTCTCGCAGGCAATTATTCTTCTCATTTTCATGCATACATATATATCTTATATTTCTTTTATATAAATACCCTTTAGGTTAACTTTGATATTTGTATTCAAAGTTTCTTGTTTTGCATGTTTTATCATCCATGATCAAACACTTATTTACCTAGAGTTTTTTATTTTTTATTTTTTGTATTTTTGTGGTTTACAAGCTCATGGGAGTGGTTGTCCTTTGATATCAAGGATTAATATTCTTATTTTTTAAAATTTGACATGAAGTTTTTATTATATTAAGAATTGAGTGATGAGGACGAGGAATGAAAGAATGGAAGTTCAAAATATTTTAGTTTTAAGAGGGTATAATTATTTTTAGCATGTAGTTGCTAAAAATACTAATTAATACATATATGGATATAATATAATATGATATTTATATTATTATAAGTAAATATGATAAGTGATATACAACTAAAAGATACTAGAAAAATCACCAAAATGGTGCTGCTTATTATTTGTTTCCTCGTATTAAATGTCATAGTGATGTCTAGTTTCTACTAGTCCATCCAATATTTTGCAATTGAAAAAAATAAAAACCATCAAATATTTTAAAGAGAATTATATGTAAGAGTTGAAAATATAATTATCCATTTAAATTGGGCCCCAATGCTTATCTTTCAGTTGTAGCTTGTAACTAGTAACTAGTAGTTAGTTTAGGATAAACATACTTGACTTTGACAAGGTGAGTACACAACTACACCCTCCGGTCACTAATATAAGCAAAAATTCACTTTTTAGGTTCATTCAATTAATGATGTATGTAGTCTATAATAAAGACTACATACATCATTAATTGAATGAACCTAAAAAGTGGATTTTTGCTTATATTAGTGACCGGAGGGTGTATGACACATTACATAATTTTAGCTTATTGAGAATAAACAAAAATAAGACATGGGGTCCACATGTTGTTATGATGCAATAATTGGTTCGGCAATTAACCCAACAAAATCAACGAACAAGAGATAAAATTAATTTATTTTCTTCAAAAAAAAAAAAGAGATAAAATTAATTTGTCCTACATGTGGAATTTTTATTTTAATAAATCACGTGGGAATTTTTAATTGCCCATTCATATACATAAAGTCCAATTAGAATCACTACCAAAAAAGTCCAATTAGAATAATAATCAATAAGTAACTTTGGTTAATTTGATAAGTAATTTGATTGATCATATATTAATATTTATGCATATGATGATGTCACAGATTGAAGCACCGTGGTCCAGACTGGAGTGGGCTCCACCAACATGGTGATAACTATTTGGCTCATCAAAGGTTAGCCATTGTTGATCCTGCTTCTGGTGATCAACCTCTCTTCAATGAAGACAAATCTATTATTGTCACGGTAATAATTAACCCTTGTAATAATATTCTATAGTTTATTACATTTTTTATATGCTATATAGTATAATAAAGTGGCAGTAACAAATAAATTTTATCATAAAATTCAGGTGAATGGAGAGATCTACAATCATGAAGACCTCAGGAAACAATTGCCTAATCACAAATTCCGTACACAATGTGACTGTGATGTTATTGCACACCTGGTTAGTATGTCGCGGTCTAGATTGCGGTCGCGCGGACCTTTATTTAAAACATTGCTAATTATTGTACCATTAATGTTATTGATTTTGGTAATTTTTGTTGTTAGTATGAAGAGTATGGAGAAAATTTTGTGGACATGTTGGATGGTATCTTTTCATTTGTTCTGCTGGATACTCGTGACAACAGTTTCATTGTTGCAAGGGATGCTATAGGTGTCACTTCCTTGTACATTGGTTGGGGACTAGATGGTAATTAGAACGAGTTCATTTGTTCAATTCGTAACTATAGAGCGAAAGATTTGAATAATTTGTGACAAGTTTGGCACGTTTTTGTTATTGTAGGTTCTGTTTGGATTGCATCAGAATTAAAAGGGCTGAATGATGAATGTGAACATTTTGAAGTTTTTCCACCTGGTCATTTGTACTCGAGCAAAGACCGGGAGTTTCGTAGATGGTACAATCCTCCATGGTTCAATGAGGCAATTATTCCAACAACCCCTTATGATCCTCTAGTTTTGAGGAATGCCTTTGAGAAGGCAAGACTCAAAAACAAATTGACCAAGAGTTTATAAAGCGCTTAGACAATTCTCACATTTTTAAGTCGGTTCTGTAAGGTCGAGTTAGACTCAGTATAGCTAATAGGATTGATATGTTTGATTACAGGCTGTGATAAAAAGGTTGATGACTGATGTGCCGTTCGGTGTTTTACTATCTGGAGGTTTGGATTCTTCATTGGTTGCAGCAGTTACTGCTAGATACCTGGCCGGCACAAAAGCTGCTAAGCAATGGGGAGCTAAATTACACTCATTCTGTGTAGGGCTTAAGGTATGCATCTATTCTAATTATGAATGAAAAATCAATTTTAGTGGATTATTAAAAAAAATCGATGGAAAAAAACATTCATTTAAGGTTGTTTAATTGCTTTAATCTTTATTTATGGTATGTTGATTAGGGTGCACCTGACCTTAAGGCTGGAAGAGAAGTAGCAGACTTTTTAGGAACTGTCCATCATGAATTTCAGTTTACTATTCAGGTATATAATCTGCTTCAAATATTACTTTTCTGCTCATAATTGCGAAAAGTTGCGGTCAAATAGGGCTGATGCGACTTTCATTATAATCGCATACAGACTTTATAAAAACCAATGTCGCAGTCTTTATTGTGGTCGCAAATCTACTTGAAATAGTACTTGTCTACTCAAAATTGCAAAAAGTTGCGGTCTAATAGGGTTGATGCGACTTTGATGATAATCGCATGCAGACATCAAAAACCTTGGTGTCGCTCAGAATTTATGTCACAAATCAACTTGAAATAGTACTTGTCTGCTCAAAATTACGAAAAGTTGCTGTCAAATAGGGCTGATGCGACTTTGATAATATTTGCATGCAGACATCAAAAACATTGATGTCACAGTCTGAATTTGGGTCGCAAATCTACTTCAAATAGTACTTGTCTGCTCAAAATTGCGAAAAGTTGCAGTCAAATAGGGCTGATGCGACTTTGATCATAATCGCACGCTGACATCAAAATACTTGAAGTCACAGTCTAGATTGCGGTCGCACATTTTTATAATATCATAGGGGGCAAACAAAATTATGATTCATTATTTAATTTTATTTTATTTTTGTGGTGTATGTAGG
The DNA here is from genome assembly GCF_051527215.1 of Medicago sativa. Taxonomy (NCBI): domain Eukaryota; kingdom Viridiplantae; phylum Streptophyta; class Magnoliopsida; order Fabales; family Fabaceae; genus Medicago; species Medicago sativa. The sequence continues at coordinate 63,454,298 of NC_140751.1, read as the reverse complement.
ATGGCATAGATGCAATTGAGGATGTCATTTATCATACAGAAACATATGATGTAACCACAATCAGGGCAGCAACACCTATGTTTCTGATGTCTCGAAAGATCAAATCATCAGGAGTCAAATGGGTGATTTCTGGAGAAGGATCTGATGAGATTTTTGGAGGGTATTTGTATTTCCATAAGGCACCAAACAAAGAAGAGTTTCACCAAGAAACATGCCGCAAGGTAATAGACCTACATCACATCGCTCATGTTTGAAGGGAAAAAATGAAGTTGTCGAAGTAAATTTTTTTGATACGATTAGATAATTTTCTTTTTTCTTGAATGCAGATCAAAGCTCTTCATAGGTATGACTGTTTGAGAGCAAATAAATCAACATATGCATGGGGTCTAGAAGCTAGAGTACCATTTTTGGACAAGGATTTCATAAAAGTTGCAATGGACATTGATCCCGAGTACAAAATGGTAATGATACATGAATACAAAAAATGTTGCTATGAAACATTACCTAAAGATGTAACATTTTATTAAATGTTTTTATTCAATTTTTTCAGATAAAACATGAAGAAGGAAGAATCGAGAAATGGATACTAAGGAAGGCTTTTGACGATGAAGAAAATCCTTATCTGCCTAAGGTACTCTACTCTACTTTTCCATTTGCTACAATTTATGTCGATAATTTGCAAAGAGCTTGTCAAACTAATATCTTATAAATTTAATTTCATGCAGCACATTTTATATAGGCAGAAGGAACAGTTCAGTGATGGAGTTGGCTATGGTTGGATTGATGGTATTAAGGACCATGCTGCAAAACATGTAAACATAAATCCAACATTTTCTTTCCAATTTCATTTTACTTTTGTTGTAAGTCATGTCGCTAATAATTCGTTCTTGAATTTTTTCGTATAGGTCACTGATAGAATGATGCTCAATGCTTCTCACATCTTTCCTTTCAACACTCCACTTACCAAAGAAGCATATTACTATAGAATGATCTTTGAGAGGTCTTTCCCTCAGGTAACTTAATCAATCAAATCTTGATTTGTCACCAAGCGACATTGTTATAAAAATAGCTTATACAGAAGAACTTATATGATAAGCGCTTAATTAAGTTGTTTATCCCAACATAACCTTAATAAAGGCCTAATCAAATCTCTGTGTTTCGATTTGTAGAACTCGGCAAGACTAACGGTTCCTGGAGGAGCTAGTGTTGCATGTAGCACAGAGAAAGCTATTGAGTGGGATGCTTCTTGGTCAAGCAACCTTGATCCATCTGGAAGAGCAGCATTTGGAGTTCATAATTCAGCTTATGAAAACCAAGTCAACTCAGTTGCCAAAACTGTAGAGCCAGAGAAGATTATACCAAAGATGGAAATTTCTAATCTTGGAGTTGCCATTCAAAGCTAATATGAGACATGGCAAGGACTACTTGCCTAATAAAGCCAGAATATTATTATACTACATATAGTCAATAATTGCATAGAGGAAAAATTTGCCTGTTGTGTATTTTATCAAGGCAAAATGCTATGTTATGTATAAGGCTTTCTATTTAGCTGTATTTAAGTGCTGTGTCATCCACATCTAGTCTTTCTTTTAAATTGATGTGGTGATTTGAACACTATCATATTGTAATTTGGTTTTGTTTAAGAAATGTTGTGTATTATGTTAAATTTGAATGCAAGGTCCGCTATTTGAATACTGCTTATGACCAATATATTTTTAGCTAGATGAAGCATCAAGCATATTCTACATGCCATAGCAAACAAAAAGAAAATGATCATAGACATAAATATTATACTCTCAAAATTAATCTTATCAGCAGCAATGCTCTAAAAGGTTCTGTCAAGGAAAAAAACAATGCTCTAAAAGGATGTCACACTCATTAAAAGGGGGGAAAAAAATTCACCCTCCTATTTCTAATAAAACTACACATTTCAGAGAGTACCCTATAATCTATTCAGAAGTGTACTTTCAGATATCACAAAATATATGTTTCTTTTGTTTGTACATTCAAAATCATATTTGAGGTTGAGAAAGTTTTTCTCCATAAAACTTTCTGGCATATACCTTCATAACAATAGATAGTGAGACTAATAAAACTCATTTAATACGGAGCACTCATAACTATAGTTCTGAGAGGAACTTTTTACACCTCTGACCTCTCAAAGTCACTTATGAAGTACACATCCAAAAAAATCTGTTTAGTGTTTTCTAACGTTTTTTTTTTCTTTCTTTACGAAATACATTTTTGAAATCTTGTATCGTATTCTTAAAAACTTGGGTGAATAGAGCTGCTCTCATAATTTCTCAATCCACCCTCCAAAAACGCGGGGATTTACCAGAAGTATGCTTATGGCAAATGTGAGCACATAGAGGGTTTTGAAAAACTACCATGGACCCTTCTAGATTTGTGGTCATTAATCATTCATTCATTGGTATATTTGTTGTTGAAAAGGGAACTTCGAATTGGGAGGGTGATCCTCCTGGTGAACCGACTGTACCCCAAACCGACACAGGTGAACAAGTAGAGTATACTAGGGCGCTTGAGAGAACCATGTCAAAGGAACTCAGCAAAATGACCCCGTAACTTCGGGAGAAGGGGTGCTCTCCTATCTTTTGATTAGGAAAGCGGCACATACGAAGGGGTAGCAACTGTTTATTAAAAACACAGGACTCTGCTAAGTGGTAGCATAATTCATTATCTTTCTCTTAATGACACATTGGTAGATTTGCTCTTTTTTTTTTTCTTCAAAATATTATAATATAATTCATCAATCTTAGTATTTAGAGTGTATTTAACATGAAAAGTTAATTGAAGATGATGGTTAATCTCCAAAACGGGAGTAGTAATCCTAATTTTTGTAACGCACTTCGGAAATATGTCTTTACATCAATTCATTATCATAGATCTTAACATATGAATAATTGTGTTAAATGTTAAATAATTAGCTAGTGCATAAATGCATTGCCTACTTATAAAAGGAGCAACAACAAAATTAATGATAAATAATTGTGTTAACTAATTAATTAGCTAGTACTAAAACACAAAATTTAGTAGAACAATGTAGTATAGAACAATTCATTCCAAGTATCAGGTAAACCAGGAAGACACCAATGACTGCAATCTGAGTAAATAGGGTTAGCTCTTTGTTGAGGACTCAAATCACCACTATAAACTGAAGGGTGTGCATCTTTTCTAAATGCTGATAACATTGTAATGTCTAGAAGATAAACAGGGTAGTTCATTTCTCTAATCACCATGTCTATGACCTTCATTTGTTCTGGAAATACACCAGGGTATGCTGTGCCAGTGCTACTGATTGGTCCAGTTTCTCCGTAGCAATTCTTTGATGTTGCTGCTGTTACTCCAGAAGTCCATTCATTTGGGCTGCATATAATGACATTGAGTTTTAGCATAGCTTCTAAATAAATATAGACATATACTAGGTTAATCTCACAAAGTAACCGAGTTTGAGATCTATTTAAGAGTTTGAACTCTCTTCACAGATGTTTTTCTTCAGAAATATATTTAGTATATGTTCGGATTGGTGATGAGTTTGAAGAAATCACGGTGGTGCTGTGCTTTTGTTGAAGCTGTAAAGTGTAGTTTTTTGTTGAAATTATGGTGGGACAAGTACGACGTCAAACTCACTATCAATCCAAACATACAGCTGGAGTATCATAACATGTTTTAAACTTTGGAACACAACAATGTCACTTTTTTATGTGGTTTCACATCTATATTTTAATTTCAATGGACAATGCTAGTCACAATGGTAGAAAAGTTGTGATGATGAAACCACAAAACTACAAAAAAAAAATTCAGCAGTATTGGGCTGCAGACCAAGACACTCCCAATGTGCTAATACTGCTTAGTCACATTATAATAAACATTTTTTGGTCTTCCTCCATGTGACATTTAAATATATGTTTTATGAAATGGGTGGCTCGAGACCTCCACTTACAAATGTAATGTAGTACTAGTAAGTAGTTCATGGTAAAAATAAAGTGTATATATGTGTGTGTATATATAATGCATTTTATTTCACCGACATATTTATTTATTTTTGGTATTATATGATCCTGCACATGGAGAGCATAGTTCTCCAAATTGAGTCAGAATATCAAATTGTGGACAGGCAATAGAAATTGGTGAGCATTATGATATGCTATTGTGTTATGCTACTCATATAATACATTTATTACCAGCCCATACAAATGTTAGTGATAGAGATAGGGCTTGTGATTTGTGTGATAGAGATAGGACTAACACAACAAGCCCATGAATTTAAGCCTTGCGGCGTTTCTCTTTACGCCCCAAATATATCTCTAAGTCCCCCTAAATACATACTCCCGATAATTATTTACCGGATGTACAATTTTTTTTTTTTAAAACGTCTATCCGGTATATAACTATCGGATGTGTATTCAAGGAGACTTAGAAATATTAATGGGCCTAAAGAGAAACGTTCTAAGCCTTGAGACTCAAATTGCAATGAATCAAGAGAATGGGCCTCAAGCCCTTAAACGTAAATCATAGCAAATTAAATAATTTATAAACCAAATAAATTTCTAGGCTTAGGATGCTTTTCCAATTGAACAAACACAGTCAAAAAGCCTTAGACATCTTCCATAGCAATAATGTTTATAGTACAATAATGTATGAGAGAGAAATAAGGTCAAGACAGTAGAGAGAGAGAGAGTCAGAGTCCCTACTTGATATGTGATGGAGAAATTCCTAGGAAGAACACCTTGGTTCTGCTTTTATCAACCTTGCTGTCCACCCAATTAGCCCATGTTTTTAGACCCCTTTCCATTGCTGCTAAACGATCCATATCTTGGTAGAATTTTCCTCCTAATTCCATATAATCCCACCTGCACTTAAAAATAACCCCCAACAATCAAATTACTCTAATCCGATATGATAGGACACTGACGCGTATCCGACACCGGGACACATCTGATCTGAAAAATATTCGTGCTTACTAGGTAGGGATTAAAATGGTCAAAAAATATAAGGACTTAACTTAAAAGATCTGCAATCTTATAGGGACTGAAAATCTATTTAACTCTAAAATTTTTAATATAAGATAATTAAGGAAAAAACATTTGCCTACCCTTGAAGAGATCCTTCATGTGTCCACCAATGTCCAGAGTTAAAGGACAAGATATCAACATTCTTCCAAGCATCCCCATTTACATCTATCTCCTCCAGTTTCAAAACTCTCTTCCCTTGGACCACATCAACATCTACCAAAAAAGGAGCTTTATAAAATGAAAGGGTCACACCATAGTCCTGCACATACCATATCAAAACTCAGTCAAGAAAAGCTTTTGTGGCAGCTGTAAAATGTGACTTTTTATGCATACATCAACATGAACACTGATTTGCTTCCAGTTTGCATCAACTAGCCAAAGACATATATAAATGGCTTAATAGTACTATACTTTTGTGTCCCCATCAAAGACACCTTTTTTCCACTAGATACTAGCCCATTTAATTAAAAAATATTAATAACCTAACTCCCCCTGATTTTAAAGGAAATCAACAGAGGGTTAAACAACTTTACCTTTTCTTGTGAACAAAAATTGTTTTTTTGCCCTAAAATCCCAATTATAAAAATTGAAACTTTTTGAGAAAATATCTCGTAGGTCATTGTTATTATGATAGCAGGTGGTCCTACCAATCTTAAAAAAACTATGATATCATCTAAATATATGTAGATGGTCCTAACACAAGCCCACAAAACCGACTTATAAGATAATCACTGCCACCACTTATAAACATTTGTTTATGTCATATCACATGAATTAAATCTAATTTTGAGATGCATCTAGAAAATGTAAAAAAAAACTCACCAAGAATCCGAAGGTTGAGAGAGGCACTCCTCTAACAAGTTGTGTTTGTGTCTGAGGAACTTCATTATATATCATACAAATCAATGATTCCCATTGATTCCTCCCTAAAGAATCACCAACAAACATTATACTTTTTCCCTTCATTCCCATCAGAAACTGAACTCCATTGAACCTAACAACAAGAAGCTACAAAACCATTCAAAAAAAAAAACACCACAACACAAAAACACATAACAAAAAATACAAACTTTATGAATCTTTGTTACCTTGGAAGCTCACAGTTAAGTGGTCTCCATCTATATCTAAGGTAATCAGAATCAGGACGACCAAACATTTTACAGTTGAACTGTGGATCTATCATGGGACAGTTTGAAGATTGGTAAAAAGGGTAAGTGTCATCAGGAACCCATGTTCCTACAAACAATGCACATGTTGTTTGGTTGGCATGAATCATTGGTCTTTGATGGTGGAGATTGTTGTGGTGGTGTTTCAAACTGTATAGTATAGCTGAAGAAGCTATGTAGCATTGAAGGGTAAGTATGAAAAGAGTTAACATTGGAGAAGGTTACAGAGAAAAAAGTGTGAAGACAAAAGGTTATAGGGAAAGAGGGTTAAAGAGGAGGGATATTTGGACTGTTTTGAAAATTTATATTTATATTATATATAAAAATTGTTGAGTTTTTTGTTCTTGAGATTTGGTGTGTGTGGAAAAAAGATTTAGAAATTTTGTGTTTTGGTTTTGTGGATCATAACATGTGATGTGAGTATTGGATGGGAGGGATGGGAGCGAATGTGTTTATTTTGCGTCTGTCTCTACCACATGATATGAAGTTTGTGGTATGTGATTTTATTTTGTGTTTTTGGTAAAAAGCCACTTGCTTTTTATGTCGGAGAAGCAAAGATTCTTTAATGAGAGAGAACTTGACTAAGGAGAAGGGTATTTTGGGTGGGTCCTACAAAGTTGTGATTAGTAGTATTTCTTGGGAGGTGAAAGAAGATACAATAGGGAAGGTACTTGTGCTTATTTTAAATTGGTTTAAATTTACTTTTACCCCTTATTTTAATTGAATCTGCATTTTGCTTTTGAAGTTTAAATCTCGGTATTTTATCACTTCTATTTTGATTGAATATGAATTTTGCCCCTTCTTATTTTAAACTTGGAATTTCGATTTTTAAAATAGGAGGTGGCAAAATTCAAATTCAATCAAAATAGAGGAGGTAAAATTCATATTTTTAAACTAGAGGGCAAAATTCAGATTCAATCGAAATAAAAGGGGTAAAACTACATTTAAGCCTTTTAAATATGTTAGAATATTTTTAGAGTAAATTATGCTTTTTTTTTTTTTTTTGGTGAAGAGAGTAAATTATGCTTTCGAAATGTTTAAATTACGATATACTTTCTCTTATGTTATGATATATATTTTTCTCTTTTGAAAGTAAAAACCAAAATAAATTAACTCTTGTCATTTAAGAGATGAGTTTGAATTACAATCATATCTCCTAAAAAATACTTATGTACTACATTTTAATTTATTTTTACATTAATGATAATTTTACGACACCATTAAAAAAATTCATTTCTTTTTTATTTCAATCTCAATGATACAAAAAATATGTTAAACAGAATTATCAACATAAAAAAGTTCTGAAACTCTTTAATTAATCAAGGTACCATGAATGCTCCTTTAAAAATAAATAGACTAAATTCGTTAGCAAATGAAATAAGAGATAAATTGAAATGTTTTAAAATCAAAATTATGTGATTGAAAAGAAAAACTAATTTTTTTTTAAAAAAAAAGGAGAGAAGACTGGAAAAGTAAAGACTTAAATATGCAACTAGTCCCTGCAAATAGGGCGTTATTTGCTTTTGGTCCTTGCAACAAAAAAAAAAGTCATTGTAAGATTTTCTGTCTTTTAAAATAGTTCATGGACCCACCAAAGCGTTGAAGTAACATAGTTTGCCTATGTGACAGTTGCTGACTGTGCGACTTTTGCCACGTGATGCTACGTGGCTGTCCACGTAATATTAAATTTTAAAAATAATTAAAATTTTTGATAATTGTTTTTTGAAATTAAATTATAAATAAAAACTCTGAAACTATATTTAAAAAATCAAAGAACTGAAAATAAACTTAGAAATTAAAATTTAAAAAATCAGAAAAAATATTTTAAAATTTATGATAATTGTTTTTTGAAATCTGAATTTTTTGTTAGAAATTTAAATTTATTTTTTTGAAAAACAAAATCTGGAAAAAAAAATTGAAAATAAAATGTGAATTTTTTTCAAAAATTTAAATTAATTTTTTTTAAAGAAAATCTGAAATTATGATTTCAAAAAATAAAATAAAATCAACGTTTTTCAGATTATATAATTTTCAAAAATATTTTTTCATATTTTAATTTTAATTTTCAAGAATTTATATGCAGATTTTATAAAATTATATAATTTTTGAAATTCTATTTTCAGATTTTTTTATTTTTAAAAACAAATTTTATAATTTTTAAATTGTTTTTATTTTTTTAATTAATTGAAAAACCATGTCAACGCCACGTGCTCAAAGTTGCACAGTCGGTAACTGATACGGCAGCACCAAACTGACACTTCACACTTTAAGTGGGTCCAGAGATTTTTTTAAAAGAGAAAAAAATTGCAAGGACCTAATTAAAAAAAAAATTGCAAAGATCAAAAGTCAAACGAGTTATATTTGCAGGAATTAAATGTATAAGCCAAAAATAAAATATAGACTAAATATAAATTATTTAAATTTTATATTAAATTATTTAAATTTGTAGTTGTGATTGGGAATTGTGACCACACGGACAAAAAAGTTGAGGTTAAAGAAAATGGAGAAAGGGAGAAAGAAATAAAGAAAAAAAATGAGGGAGGGATGAAGATGTGAGAAGGATGAAGAGAATGTGAGGGGAAAGAGGGAGGGAGTACATTACATGACTACCCTTGTGAGACATAGCGTTGAGTGTGTATATGGTTGTTTATTAGTTCGATGAAAATGATGTTATTTGGAGTATAGATGAAAGGGATGAAACTATGGGTGGTGCTCATGGTTCAAGCAAAAAGTGAGGTATAGTAATGGGGTGTGGGAGTTATGGATTACTGACTACAAGTAACTCATGTGTTAAATATGTATGAAGTGAAGAGAGAAAAATGAAGGTGGTGTGTGTTTTGCTACTTCCCTTTTCTAATCTAACATTGTTCACAGCTATCCCCTCCCTCTTTTGTGGGTATATTTATACTCAAAAACTAGGTTAAAACCTTTGTTAGATGAGGAAGATATTAAAACTTGAAAAATGAAACACAACAAAATGTACCCTACTACTGATCAGTGGAGTTGGTGGGTTATGTTGTACTAGTGTTGGGAAGAGCAAATGATAAAAATAGAAAATCAAATGCTTTTTGATCTCCTAATGAATGAAGAAGGAAAATATATCCCAATACGAAGAAATGTGTTTTCTTTGTTGCTTCTTTTGTCAAGCTAAATTTGAAAATGGCCATGTGATAGAAATTTACGGTTTTCATACTTTTCCTTTATTGTTATTTATTTTTATTTTTAAAAAAAAGTTATGAATGCATAGAGATAGATGTTAGTGATGATGAGTCAAAACGAAAGAGCTAGATGAATAATCTTTGAATTTAGTTTATTTTTTCAGATTCTTTCATTTCCCAATATTTGTTTGCTGTATTTTTTGCTTTCCGGGTGCAATTTTTGTATGTTTTATCTGTGATCTATGAATTATTTATATTTGGGTTTTTAGTTGAAATTTAATGGTTTTTATCTCCATTAACCACTCAATTCTTAAAATATTCATGAATTATTTAATTTGTTTGTTCATGAATTGTTTTATCTGTGATCTATGAATTATTTAATTTGTTTGTTCATGTTAATTTTCTTTAAAAATATTCATGTGAACTTCGAACACTTCATCCCTCGCATTATATTATGTGATTTAGCAAATTTTCTTCTATTAACTATTTTTTTATAATAATGAGGGCTGAAACACGAAAACAAAAGAAAACTACAAAGCAATCAAATGAACTCAGCAATCCCCAAAATATCACTTAACAATAAATATCTACTAATTTGAGTCCATGGTTCATAAATCATTTTTTTTTTTTGTTGATAGAATTCTTTTAATAACTCCAATCATAGAGTTGCTAAAAAAAAAACTCTTAAGCATAGAGATAATGTCCTATTAAATACAAACTAAATCAACTTTGTTAACAAAAAAAAAAAAAACACACACAGACTAAATCAACAGGTATGGTAACATATTTTGAGTTACTTCCAATAACTAATTAATATAGTCATGCATCAAATATAATAATTTTGATAATTTAGGTGGGTAATAGGGTTGGTGTTTGTGGATACTTCCCTTCATAACTTGGTATTTTGAAAAGGATCGAGACGAGAGAACACTTGTTCTATGAGAGCATATATGGCCAAAAGGTCAATTGGTTTGTCACTTTCTTTGAAAGAAGAACCTTAGCCCTTTCCCACGAAAGAACACATCAATATTGATAGGGGAATTAGTCACTTTAGTCCCTGAATCGGAAGGGATTCGTCATTTTAGTCCCTGAATACAGATAAATTGCAAAATAGTCCCTGAATGTAGACTTTGTTAGTCAATTTAGTCCCTGAATGCAAACTTCGTTAGTCAATTTAGTCCCTGAATGTAGACTCCGTTAGTCACTTTAGTCCCTGAAATTGACCATGCAGGGACTGTTTTGCAATTTCTCTTCATTCAAGGACTAAAGTGACGAATCATCTCTCATTCAGGGACTAAAGTGACTAATTCCCCATATTGATAAGGTATATGTTCTTTTCTTTCCTTAGCTCACTGTTATCGAACATAATTGTATTATTATCTTCTGTTATTGTTGAACATTTAAGATGTTTAATTTCTTGACAAAAAAAAAAAAGAGATCTTTAATGCTCGTTTCCGGCAAAGATTCATTTATTTCTTAGGGTGTGTTTAGTTTGCACCACCAATAAGATTGGTCCAACTTAAACCATTTTTTTTTTCACCTGTAGATAAAATCACCCATCAAATCTTACTATGCACCATCCACACCAAATCCTATCCATAAAATATCTCTCTCTAATTCTCTCTTTTCTCTTTAACAATTTTATTCAATGTTTTTTTTTTTAAGAAAACAATTACGGTAACTGCTACGGAACCAAATCCATTGGACGTATTCTTCTTCATGTTGTTATTTTTCTACTCTTCTTCATGTTGTTATTTTTCTACAATCCAAAAAAATTTAGATTTCATTTATCTATAAATCTACAAGTTTAAACTTTTTTAATTCAAGGATTTTCCATTTTACAATGTTCTTAATTTTTTCAAAATAAAATCCATTAAAACTTTAGAGATTGTTCTAATCCATTGTTTTTGAGTTTCTAAGAAGTAAGAACAGACTTTAATCCAATAACTTTTTTATAAAAAAAACAGAAATCTAGAACCCTTTTCTTCTTCCTCTCATATTTCTATTGCTTTGAAACCCACACACATAAACACAACCAGAGAATAACAATTTGTAGATAATATGAGTGACACGAGGATTTTAAGGCAATAGAAATAGAAATGCATTTCTTAGTTGAAGAACAACGAAAGATGAAAGGAAGGATTTGTTTTTCATGTTGAAGATGAAAATTCATTTCTTAGTTTTCTAGATTTATGTTTTTTTAGTTGTGGTTGGTGATAATGATGATAAAGAGTTTTTGAGTTATTAGATCATGATGGTTGGTTTAGATTTAATTTTGCAAGTGTCTGATTTTAAATCCAGATTTGATTAATGATAATGAGAGAAATAATGGTTTAATTGGAAGTTGGAAGATGACCAGGGAGAGAGGACTCCAACAGTCCAATGAGATAAATAAAGTTTATGGATCATATTTGGTGTGGATGGTACATAGTAAGATTTGGTGATTGATCTAATCTAAATGTTAAAATAAATGGTCTAAGTTGGACCAATCTAATGGGTGGTGCAAGCTAAATGTCACCTATTTCTTACTCCCTCCGGTCACATATATAAGCAAAAAACAACTTTTTAGGTACATTGAATAACTAATGTATTTGACCTATAATTATGATCGAATACATTAGTTATTCAATGAACCTAAAAAGTTGTTTTTTGCTTATAAATGTGACCGGAGGGAGTATATTCATTGAATAACTTATCTAAAAATTTGTTTCTTAGATTAATTGAATAATCAATGTATTTACCAGTTATTGAATGAATTTGAAAAAATAAATTTGTATATCAGTTATTCAATGAATATAAGAAATAAATGGGAGGTTGAGACATAATCCTCAAACAGAGGTTTCTAAAACACATACCACCACCCTTGACCTTGCATATAGAAAGTTTCTCCCAAACTAACCATTTAATTCCTTTAAGCTTTGTTTGGGAGTTTGGAGGGGAGGGGAATGAAGGGCATTAGGGGGTCAAAAACTTAGAGGAAAATTGAGAAATCTCATTTTTTTTAAAGAGTGATATAAATTAATGTTTATGATTAATATATTTATAATTTTAAGAATATTATAACAACATATTAAATTTGAAGAATTCATATAAATCCTCCAAAACCCTCCTCCAACACAATTTTTTTAGTTCCCTCAAATGAGAAGGGTTTTATATTTTGAAGAAAAATAAGCCCCCCAAAACTCCTCCTTCCAATGTCCACTATTTCTTCCACTTACTCATTCCTTTTTTTTGTTTTTCAAACTCTCCCCTCCCCTACCTTCTCCTCCAAACTCGCAAACAAAATCTTAGTGTCTCCAAATTTCGTCCCCGCCAAAAAGAGTTCACCTTTCTTTCAGTTTCATCCCCAATAGAGGAGGGAATGAGAAAGATGGTCATTGCATAGTTAGAACTAGATTGTATGGCTCATTTGATAAGAACTTATCTTCTTACCTTTTATAGAGTCTTTCCTGACCAAGAGCTGAGTTTTTTTTCTCCAAATTACATCTTTGATATACTTGAAAGTCCTTTTCTTGTTCCGCTTATCATGGAAGGCCAAATACTTTCCAGTTCCAATATTTGTGTATACACTAGGATAGATGACAAGTTATCATGATTCTCTTGAAATGTATTTCTATTGAAAAATGCATCCTTTTTTTTTTAAGAAGCCAAAATGAGTTCTTTTAAAACACAAAAATATCTTAATCAACATAAGAAGTGCAAGGTGAGGAAATAAAGACCCTTGCTGTTTTCACAACCAATGTTTTCTAATAACACATGAAAATGACAAAAAAAAATCAGCAGTAGTTAACTACCGCCGGTTTTCTAGTTATAAACCAGCGGTAGTTAATTATCGCTGAGGTGTTTTTGGTCATTTCCATGTGTTATTAGGAAGTTTTCTATGTTAGAAAGGAAATTTTCAGAAACAAAAGTCATTACAAAGAGACAAACAAAGCGACAACCAACAAAACAAAAGCAACAAAAACAATAGCCAGGAAACAAAACAAAGTCACTAGTTAGATAAGATGACTGAAGCACTAAAGAGAACAGATCCACCAGAGATGAAAATCAAAAGCTTTTTTTTTGTTTTGTTTTTAGCTTGCAACCACCAAAAAAAATAGAAGCTTCATTTTGCTGGAGAATGCAAAAATTATTTTCTTTTCAAATAACCCAAACACAAGACAGTCAAATCAAATGTAGAGAAGGTCGACATTTTCTAGACTCTCCTCATAAGCTTTCAAATTGAGTAAGGTGATAAAAAAGAGTCATCAGACCTGCTTAGTGAATACTTAAACCAATGCAAAATGATAAATCAAACGCTGCCATCAAAATCACAACCCAAAAATAAGTGATTAACATTTTTCTCCACCCCGCAAGAACTGGAACAAACATTAGAGTTAGACGGTAGAATTCCATATCAGGTAAGATTGTCCTTCGTCGATATACGATTGTGAATAATCGCCCGAGATGTCATAACGATCAGTCGGCTCCACAACATGCATTGAAGAGGACTAATCCACCAAAGATTAAAAATCAAAAGCTAATTTAATTAATTTTTTAGCTTTCAACCACCAAAAAGATAAAAACTTCATTTTATCAAATAATTGATTCAGAGACGACTCATTTTGCTGAAAAATGCGACAACTATTTTCTTTTCAAATAACTCAAGCACAAGACATCCAAATCAAATGAAGAAACACAAACACAAGACAACGAAATCAAATGAAGAGAAGGTCGACATTTTCTAGACTAACCTCCTAAGCTTTCAAATTGAGTAAGGTGATCAGAAAGAGTCATCGAACATGCTTGATGAATACTTAACCAATGCAAAATAAGAAATCAAATTACCATCCAAATCACAACCCAAAAATCAGTGATTGACACTTCCCTCCATCCTGAAACCACTGGAACAAATATTAGAGTTAGACTGTAGAATTCAACATCATAGCAGATTGTCCTTCGTCGATATATGATTGTGTATACCCGCCAGGCAAGCAAAAAAACTCTTCGAAGGGGCATATTTATTCTAGACAACATCCGAGATGTCATAACGATCAGTCGGCTCCGCAACAGGCACTGAAGAGGACTAATCCACCAAAGATAAAAAAAAAATCAGAAGCTAAATTTTTTTGGTTTTTAGCTTTCAACCACGAAAAAGATAGAAGCTTCATTTCATCAAATAACTATTTGAGAGACAACTCATTTTGCTGAAAAATGCGACAAATTTTTCTTTTCAAATAACCCAAACACAAGACAGCCAAATCACATGAAAAGAAGGTCAACATTTTTTTAGACTCTCCTTCTAAGCTTTCAAATTGAGTAAGGTGATAAGAAAGAGTCATCGTACCTCCTTAGTAATACATAATGAGAAATCAATTGCTAACATTAAAATCACAACCCAAAAATAAGTGATTGACACTTTCCTTCATCCCGCAACCACTGGAACAAATATTAGAGTTAGACTGTAGAATTCCACATCAGAGCAGATTGTCCTTCATCGATATAAAATTGTGTATAATCGTCAGGTAAATAAAAAAACCTTCAAAAGGGCATATATTTATTCCAGACAACATCCGAGATATCATAATGATCGGTCAGCTCCAAAACATGCACTAAAGAGGACTAATACACCAAAGATAAAATAAAAAAAAAAATCAAAAGCTATATTTTTTTTATCTTTCAACCACAAAAAAAAAAAAAAAACAAACTTCATGTTATCACATAACTGATTCAGAGACGATTAATTTTGCTAAAAAATTGCGACAATTATTTTCTTTTCAATAAAGCCAAACACAAGACAACCAAATCAAATGAAGAAAACCAAACACAAGACATTCAAATCAAACAAAGAGAAGGTCGGCACTTTCCGGACTAGCCTAAGTTTTCAAATTGAGTAAGGTGGTGAGAAAGAGTCGTCGAACCTGCTGAGTGAATACTTAACCACTGCAGAATGAGAAATCAAATGCTACCATTAATACCACAACCAAAAATTAAGTGATTGACACTTTCAACCCACTTGGGTTGGCCTGGTGGTATTGGCTTGGGACCTGGGAGTGTGCTCCTCCTCGAGGTCTTAGGTTCGAATCTCTCTGCTATCAATTTGGGTGAGCTAATTTAGCTTCTTCAAAAACAAAAAAAAAAAATGATTGACACTTTCTTCCATCCCGTAACCACTGGAACAAATATTAGTGTTAGACCGTAGAATTCCACATCAGAGTAAATTGTCCTTCGTCGATATACAATTGTGTATAACCTACAGGCAAACAAAAAAAAGCCTTCAAAGGGGAAGATTTATTCCAGACAACATCTGATATGTCATAACGATCAGTCGGCTCCACAACATGGACTGAAGTGGACTAATCCAACAGAGATGAAAATCAAAAGATAATATTTTTTTTAGCATTCAACCACCAAAAAGAAAGAAGCTTCAGTTCATCAAATAACTGAACTAGAGACTACTCATTTTGCTGAAAAAT
This sequence comes from Medicago sativa, assembly GCF_051527215.1. Classification (NCBI taxonomy): domain Eukaryota; kingdom Viridiplantae; phylum Streptophyta; class Magnoliopsida; order Fabales; family Fabaceae; genus Medicago; species Medicago sativa. Next base: position 63,438,486 of record NC_140751.1, on the reverse strand, counting down.
GCAACAGTTATTTTCTTTTCAAATAACCCAAACACAAGACAGCCAAATCAAATGAAGAAACCCAAACACAAGACAACCAAATCAAATGAAGAGAAGGTTGACATTTTCTAGAATCGCCTCCTAAACTTTCAAATTAAGCAAGGTGATCAGATAGAGTCATCGCACCTACTTAGTGAATACTTAACCAATCTAGAATGAGAAATCAAATGCTACCATCAAAATCACAACCCAAAAATAAGTGATTGACACTTTCCTCCATCCCGCAACCACAGGAAAAAATATTTGAGTTAGGTTGTAGAATTCAACATAAGAGCAAATTGCCCTTTGTCGATATACAATTGTGTATAAACGCTAGGCAAACCAAAAAACCTTCAAAGGGGCTTATTTATTGCAGACAACATCTGAGATGTCATAACGATCGGTTGGCTCCACAACAAACAACATAAGATAGACACCCTAAAGAACACATGTCCTCCACATACACCAAAAAATTCTGTGACAACTCAAAAAGACGTCTGAAATTATCTCGTAAAGGACCTCTAACCACTGGTCTAACCAAAAGAACGTTTTTGCCCTCATCATCAAGAACCTACCTACCCACATCCCGTTAAGTCTACTGATATTCACTATTTCTTTCCACCAACTTGACTTCGTTCTCTCTCCCTCCTTCACCCACCATCATCCCCATATGAAGCTACTAAAATCTTAAATAAAGGACCATCTGCTCCACATGCACCATCAAACATCACTTACCCAACAAAGCCAAATTAAACTCTCTAATCATCTTAACCTTAATCCCTTGTTCTCGTTGTCCAAACAAATAATGTCTCATTTAATACAATAAGTTTTCCTAACATCCTTTGAAAAGAAAAACATATTTTAAAACATATTTGATAGAGGAGATGATGCATGAGAGAGCTTTGAAGAAGGACAATGTGTTCTACCAACCCGAAGACAAATTTTTACTTTTCCACCTAGATAACTTCTTTTAATATGTTCTACCAACAGATGCCAAAAGTTTAACCAACAATGATCACCCTCTAAGAAGCTAGCCGTGGAGGGTTACCTCCAAATAGCTATTTAGCATGATGAGGTCTCGTTCGTTAACGGAATTAACCACCTATTGTAAGACCAAGAGACAACAAAGCAATACAACCAGTTTACAGTTCAAAACAACAGATGACTCAGTCGGCCAAGAACCAGACACATTCACACCCAACTTGCTTTTGTTAAAATTCACCTTTAGGCTAGAGACTACCTCAAATAAAATGAGATTGACTTACAAATCTCTGGTATTAGCCCAACTTTTCTCTCACAAAATCAAAGTGTCAATAACAAACTCTAAGTGAGAGATACAAACTGCATTTCCCTTGCAGATTTTATAACCAGAAAACTTGTCAGCCTCAACGGTTGCATTTAACATAATATCCAATCCTTCAGAGGATCATCTTGGTGCAAACCTCTTTTCAAATTAAATTCATCAGTTTGGCTACCATTCACAAGAACCGATGTTGCTTCCATGCTCACAAATTCCATAATCCATTTGAGCCAAAATACACGACAGTTCATCTTCCACATAACAACATCCAAACAATTCCAATCAATTTGAACATTAATAATTCCTTTTTGAACTTACGCTTCATCCACCACTTCGTTAGCAATAAGAATCTCATCAAAAATCAGCCTCTCTTTGATAAAGACCGACTGAAAATCAGATATGACATTGTCGATAACCTTGGGAAGTCTATTTGCTAAAACCTTTGACAACATTTTGTACACACATCCAACAAGAGAAATTGCTCTAAACTCCGACAAGCCTTGAGGATATTCGTCAATCTTTAAAATTGGAGCTATAAACGTACAACTCAACCCTTTTACCAACTTTTCATTTCGATGAAACTCCAATATAAAGCGCATATCCCAAAAAATCCTTGATGAAACCAAAGTTAATTCCACCCCGACCAGGACTTTTGAAGCTATCACAATCCACACGGCTTGTTTAACCTCCTCACTAAACAGCCTGGTCAGCTCACCTCTTTTCATAACACGAGAGTATTGAAAGAAAAATCCTACAAATTAGGTCTATTAATAGTATCTGACTTAGAATGATTAGCAAAGTGATTATAGACAGTCACTCTAACATTCGTCACCCCTTCTATTTGAGTACCATTGACATTAATAGTAATAATAGAGTTGATCCTCCTTCTGCTAGACTTTTAAAGTTGAAGAAAGAGAGTGTAACTCCTCTATCTCATCTACCACGAAATCGTCCACTCCCCCTTTATTATTCATGGTTAATATGCGATCTTTTACCTCTTTTATTCTGCCAACCAATTTTGAGGGGTTTAAAGCCAATTTTTTAGACTGTTTAACTAATGTCTTTTATGCTCATATTTATTGAATGGCTTGAGGATCGTTCATACGTGGTCTAGTTTCATCTTATACCTGAAAGATAAAAGACAATGATATGCAAATAAAATGCAAGTAATATAGGGTACCCCAAGACAAATTTTGGTTCCATCCAATTCCCCCATGATGTTCAACTAACCTTCAACAAAAAGGACAGAGATAATGAGACAACTAATTTGCATCTGTGGATGGAATTCCCTGCGGGAGCTGCCCCATTTGGGGATCCGCGGACGGTCCCCCGTGGGGATAAGGATGGTGCCCTTGAGGGTAGTGCGGAGACAGGGACCCGCTCCCAAGTAATTCACTAAAATACATTTTATAATTGTTTGTATATACAAATATTTCATGTTATATTTATTTGATTTTTCACACATGTAGAAATTATTTTCTATGTAATGTTTACCATAATGTCTTATTTTTTATTTGATTTTAAATTATTTTTACAAATTAACTGATTAAAAATAAATAAAAATAGTTATTTTTTCATTTTTACTCAAGTTCATCTTTATGTGTAGTACTCCCGCGTCTGCCCCGCTGACATCCCTAGAGACAACAGACTCCCTTGTTTTAAACCTCGTGAAGGTGCCCCGCTGACATCCCTAGAGACAACAGACTCCCTTGTTTTAAACCTCGTGAAGGAAAAATAGAACCTACAAGATCAATATTAATCAACATAAAGTAATTAACAGTGGTAACATGCAAAAGCATCCAATCACCCCATCTAGAGGCAAACCCTAATTTTTGCAACATAGTTACATACCTGATTACAAGCCAAAGAAAAGATCTCAGAACCACATAGCTTCCAAAACCACTTATAAAAGACAATTTTCAAACCATCAGTGTAAATTTTATAATGAACAATTACTTCTCATTATTTGATGGATTTATTCAGTCATCATATGAAATTAAACTCTTTTGGTGTTTCTTAATTGTAATTTATTCACTAAACTTGTCTAAATCTTTGAACATATTTGAAGAATTTGACTCTGGATTTCAAATATATAAAAAATAAAAAATAAAAACATTATTATAGTTTTTTTAAAAAAATCCATTGCTATACCCAAAAATGTAGACAGTTAGCTCTATCCATCCCACTAGAATTTACCTCGTGAGTTAGTATAAACACATGCAAAGTCTCCCACTTATGCACATATATACTTTGTACCAAGGAAACACAAACAAAAAGAAAGAAGCTATAACTGTGGATATAATGTGCATTGATGAAAACCACTTCATTCTCCTTCAACAAAATCTTGTGTTTCCATTTTTACTCCTAATTATAAACCCTACGCTTCATGTTCCCCTTTCGCCTTCCTTCGTCTAGAGTAGACCAGTCCACTCCACTTTACAAAAGAGCACTCTTGAGTCGTTACAATCTGGCAATGTTGTCGATCCTCAGGAATTGGTTGCTCCGCCTATAAACCAATCAAATTATCAGTCTCAACTGAAACAAGAAATTACATAATATACAAGGAAATAAGTAGAAAGCAAATTGTGAAGTAGTGTCAGTGTTGTCAATGTCAGGCGCAGATTTCTGTTACGCTGCAACACTATAGCGCCACAATAGCATTAGCGGTTATTTGACAACAATTTGCATGAAATAACAAATCACTGCAGCTGCTTGCTGCTTGACAACACTGTGTAGTATAACACGATGGAGACAAGATGAAAATACCATGGTGACACAGTCGATAACAGCACTGCCAAGATTATCATTATCGCCTTCAGAAGTACTGCAAAAATATCAGGTTCGTTAGATACAACATCAGTATCACTACCAAAAATCGTCTAAGCAATGTACTTACGTAGTTCCACTAAAGATGAAAAAAACTTATTTTGAATTGTTTATTATCGCAAAAAACATCAACCATCACATATCACAAGAAGGAAGCTAAACTTATTTAATGATGCCATAAATCATTATTCATGTCAGCACTTTTATTAGATGGAAAAAAGACAGCAATATATGTGTGCTGCTTTCAGCAATGTGAATCCTTTCCATTTTTACTTTCAGCAATGACAAACCCATTGATACATAACAGAAACTTTTAATACTTTCAACAACAATCTCTGTGCTGTAAAAAGAATGTGGGATGCTGGTGTTGTGGCATCTCTAAAAGTATAAACAAATGAAGTAAATATAGAATCCATAACAGAAATAGATATATGCACTAATATATTAATAATATTATCAAGACTTGCTTCGATTACTAAGAGTATGTTATGTTCCAAATAGATTACAAGATATATTATGCAGCAGACAAAAACTATCTTATAAAAGAAGTACCAGGAAAATTAACTTTCATTACAATTTACAACTAACATTTTAAATTCCACATCATCAACATATTTAATAACAATACGACTGTACAGGGGGGTTCATTTTTACGGCGAGAAAATACTCAAGCGACTTTCCTTTTCAGGGCCACAATATTAGATCGCCTTTGCAGTCACTCTATCACAATTATATATCAAGCATTTAACGCCATCATTTTTGTAAGGATTAAATAGACAGAGGTGAGACATACTCCATCATTTGTTGATCCAACGATTCTCTTTTGTCTATCTCTTCTGCTTGGTAAACTTCAGAAACTGGAGACTTATTACTAGCACTACTGCTTCCGGAGATAGCATCTTGTTTTCGTTGGAACTCTGCAAAAAGAAACATTGAAGTTGTAAATGCAATCACCTTGGCAAGGTACACACTTGTCTCCAATAGGCAATCAAATTACATACCAGTTGGCAAAACCGAATTTGGAGAGGGAATATTTGCTAAAAACTTCTGGCACATGATGGTACCCGGAAAATCTAGGAAAGTATAGTTTAGAAATTGTGATCTTTCAAAGTTTGGCATCTTTGAAAATCCAAAAGCGCCGGTCCATGTATCTACCACAGTGGGAACAGCAGGTAAAACGAGACGTTCCACTCCTAATTGCGTGAGCTTCTGATGAAAGAAAATTATTATATTAGTGTATATTAGTGAGAAAGTGGAAGTAAAAAGAACCATTGAAAGCCAGGAAAAAATTGACAAGGAAGTTGCTAATCAAACCAGGAAAGTTTGATAAAATAAATTGTCATTAATGTAGTTTTAGTTAATAAATGAAAGCAAAAATTTGGACCATTAGTCAACCTTGATATCTTTGATAATGATAACAAAATCATAGAATACAGTTCGGAATTACTTTTGCCATAATCTCAAGATTGCAATCACCATTGGAACTAATTAATTAAGATATAAAGTAGGAATGGGAGTATTATAGCCAATATACAAATCACATATATTATGATGATAAAAATGAAAAGGGGACGTCATATGAGGGATCAAGACAAAAAGGGAAAATGTGTTCCTCGTTTATTTACCTTCTCCAATTCATCCATTAATATGCGACACATTCCATGACGACGATACTGAAATCTGGTACCAACAAGAGGTACTTCAGCTACCTTATCTCCAAGGACCCTAAGAAAAATGAAATAGTTAATCAAGACGGCCATTACAGAAGGCATTAAAAACAGCAGCTCAAAAAGAAATGCAATCATTCAGTCAAATAAAGCCTACTTCTTCATGATAACAATATACTCACCTAATAGTTGCTACACTGACCAGATCTTCATTTCTCTCCAGAAGTACGGAATAGAAACCCTGGAAATTCATTCGATTAAGTTCTGACCTGAAAAGTTCATAAACACAGATATCAGGTATATGCCGAAAAATACAACAATAATTCACACAATTTAAAGACAGCTATAAATCCATTGGTAAATTGTATAAATGTTTATAGGCCCAAAACTTCCACATTTGTCGATTATTTTAAATGAAAGTTCCCTGTCGATTATTTAAAGACAGGCTGTCAGAACTGTGATATCTTAAATGATACTTTCCTATCAGAACTATGAAAATTTCAAATCGAACATCTTAGCAAAACTGAGGATAGCAGATATGATATCATCAGGTTGCAATTTCAAAATATATGGTAAGGAACTATGATCAGCAGGTTTATACCAATAAACAAACAAAATCTGTTCGAAACAAAATAACAGAAAAAAGGGCAGCCCGGTGCGCTAAAGCTCCCGCATACGCAGGGTCTGGGAAAGGGTCCCACCATTTTGGTGTATTGTACGCAGCCTTACCCTGTTTTTTACACAAGAGGTTGTTTCCAAGACTTGAACCTGTGACCTTTCAGTCACGTGACAACAACTTTACCGTTGCGCCAAGGCTCCCCTTATCATGAACATATAACAAAGGCTTAATTGCACTTTTCACCCCTATATTTTGCCAATTGTGCGATTTTACACCCCATTGTTTTAATTGAGCGATTTTGCCCCCTATCATTTTCCCCCTTTCTGGTTTGGAGGCCCCTTGGGTGTTTTAGTGATGATGTGTCCGTTTTTGATGACGTGTCAGCATTTAATTTATGGCATGAGTGTAAATCATATTTTTAAAAAACAAAAAAAAAAAAAAAAAAATTTGGGAATTAAACAGAGGAGTCACGTGATCTCCTTCCCTAATTTCCCCATTCCTTCGATGCCTCCTCCATTTTCTTCCTAATTGCTATCTTTCTCCCCCATCCCTAATTGCTCGCTTTCTCCTACCCTGTTATCTCTCATCTTTTCTCCCATCCTTCCTTGATTTTGAACAAATCATGTATATACGTTGTATTTTTCTGTACTTTCATTGCATTGATAGCTCATGTATCAAACAAATATCACAGAGAAAATTGTCTCCTAATCAGAGAAAATTATCATTTTATTTCTTGTGTCTGTGAAGATATGCTAGACCAAATAAAAAGAGCCAAAGAGGAAGTATGCAAATGTGCAAAAAAATAAATCCTAGATATACAAGTGCTTTGAGAAGTCAATGACTTCTATGTCTATATAATTTATACTTTAAACAGCCACAAATTATAAAGGGTAAAGGAATTTGGGTGAGAAAAGTTAATGATAAGTTGCTTGATAATAGCAGCAGTGACAATGTTTTTTGCAGTTAAACTAATAACTTTTCAATCAGAAAATGTTTATAGCATTGACAATGTTTATAGCATTAAAGTTTACGTTCCTGTCATCAATCAGAAAATGTGATGCATATAGTTGGTATCAGAAAGTTCAAGCCTTTTGATCATGAATTCATATACCAGGCGTCTCTCAACATCATGAATGCAACAGCCAAGTAGTTTCACAATGTTTGTAAGGCTGAAGATTTGCAATTAGCTTAACTTCATTTATGAACTCATTTGGTGATTGTCCTGAAGTATTGCAAAGCCTTTTCACAACTATATCTTGTCATTGAAATGGAGGAGGCATCGAAGGAATGGGGAAATTAAGGAAGGAGATCACGTGACTCCTCTGTTTAATTCCCAAAATTTTATTTTTTTTGTTTTTTAAAAATATGATTTACACTCATGCCATAAATTAAATGCTGACATGTCATCAAAAACGGACACATCATCACTAAAACACCCAAGGGGCCTCCAAACCAGAAAGGGGGAAAATGATAGGGGGCAAAATCGCTCAATTAAAACAACGGGGTGCAAAATCGCACAATTGGCAAAATATAGGGGGGAAAGTGCAATTAAGCCTATAACAAAATATAAAAGGTATTCTAATAGAACACCATGAACATATTTTGATGGATATGAAACTCTTACCATCGGCTGAATAAAACATTTTCCATCAGATCTCTGCAAGAAGAGGATTCCTTTAGGGGCTCGAAACATTCATGCATCAATGAAAGAGCAACATTGAGTTTGCTGTAACTTTCTGCCAATAATCCACTTTTACTATTATCAAGTTCACAACTCTCAGAGTCGGCACACTTCACTAATGTCCATGTTAGATTGTCCGCACCCACTGAAACTGGCTGTCCTAACAGACTTTGAAGGGCTGTATATAACTGAAAAAATAGACAAAAGTTTAGAGTGTCGTTAAACTTAATTGTACTTGCCAAGTTATAACATGCAATGTCGCCCAAATCAAGTCTCAATGCTCGTTAAATTCATTAAATCTCAAGTACAAGCATTGATAAAAATGACATATACAGAAATATTGGCTAAACTCAATAAACAAGGGGATGCATTTAATATACCTTTTCACAGTCTTTTCCGCAGAACCGGCTTTCCACATAACTTCCGGATTTACTGGTATCTCTACTTTTCAGGCACGCAACATGATCTACATTAGGTTGACAAAGATGACATAGTAAGTACAGTATATATTGATTCAGAGATGCACACAATACACATCAAAATCAAAAGATGTCCAAGTACGGTAAGTACAGTATGTATTGATTCAGCAATATGAAAGCGGATATATGTATCGGCACACTTACATTTATGTTCACACTGAATGCATGTAAGGAAATGCTCATCCTCACCACCCCCGTTGAATTTGCTTTGGCTACAAATCCCGCATCGACACGATGGACAAAACCATTCACCATCAGGGAGATCCTATACATGAAAAATGAAATCCAATTATCGGTGCAGAAGAATAAAACTGAATTAAGTACGAGATGCACTAAATATAGCATGAGCGAGAATGAAAATAGTTAACCTACCTCCAGACCAAGACACGTCTTATGATATGAAGACGGGCATTGATCACACAAAAGAAGTTCGCCTCCAAAGCGGCAAACGGAACAAATGTAGTCGTTTTCACCTTGACGCAAATGACTGTGTGGTTTTATCATAGCCTCCTTAGACTTGTGATCTTGCATTATTTGTATCTGGCAAGATAAGAGCGATCTACCATCGGCCAGAAAGATATTGGCACTTGGTCTGATGGTATTACTGCCAGTAGCATGAAATTCGAAGGAAACAAGACTGTATATTCTTGAACAACAGTTACACTTGATGCCTTCATGAGTTATTCGCCCAGAAAGCACAGTACGGTGCCCACGTTTTGCTCGACAAAAAACTTTAGACCTTGGTAACAACATGTTGCTGTCTATCAACCAAGACAGAACATTTAAAGGTTTATGATGTGAAAGGCAAGAGGAAGACGCCTTTGGCACCCTTTCATTTGATCTCAGTACCCTTAGAGTTGATTCATCCCTTCGGCGCTTTGGCAGGCTGCCATCTGAATTCCTCAAGCGTTTTCGCTTCCGATTTGCACTTGATTTATTCGCAGCAACACTGTCTCTACTTGATAAATCATCACTCAATACCTGATCAACATTTTCCTCATGAATGGTCAAGGTATTTAAAGGTTGCATGCCAGAAATAGTCGATTTCTGAATACTTTCTTTAAGTAAGAAACTGCATACTGTATTCAATGAGAAGAATTTCTGTTTCAGTGGAGAAATGTATAAAACACCTCTTCTTCTATTATTTGGAGGTGGATCAATTGAAATCCATCCTTCTGCTTTCAGATGATTTCTTACTTTTGAAATAAGTTTCCTTTTAACTGCCCGATTGCAGGTTTTCTTGAGTGCATGTTTGTGGTATTCCACAATGGCTTGAGGACAATAAGCTTGTTCATCTGCCACTGCAACAGATGGAAGCCCCACAACTAGAGGAGATACTCGGTTCTGAATCTGTTCAGATGGACTAAGAGGCACATTTGGAACATGACAGTCACCGGCAGGATGCCTTATACCAAGACCATTTTCGGACGGAGAAGAGTTCATCATTGATTCAGCTTTACAAAGTTCAATAAGTGAGTAGTAAACTTTCTTATTGCAATGGATTCCATTGGGTGGCTTGTACCTGTATTGTTTACCACCCTGGTGAATGTCAATTTCCCATCCAATATATGCAAGATGTTTCCATACTTTTTCCTTCAAAGATGTCATAGTTGCCTTGCCGTCAAAAGCAAGCACATATTGCTTAACAGCATCGGGACAGTATTCAGTTTCAGACAATATTACATGTTCCCACGGATTATTTGACTTTAAATCAGTTGACAATCTGTGTTCTTTTTTCTCAAAATTGATGGCAACCGCTTCACCAGCACCGTTGCATGAAACTTCATTTTGAAACTTACGCAAGTCCTTTCCAGACGAAGGAACAACAGGTTCTTTCTGCTCAAACTTTTCCTTTTCAGATAATAGTTCACCTGATTCCATCTCCGGAAGTTTCAAGGCTGAGAAAACTTCCTTTACTGTAACAGCCAAGTAGTCACCGACTACCTCCATTATCAAGTGTCTCCACAAATCCTTCTTATCATTCAATGTCCATTCACCAATCGCGGCGAATTCCTTTTTTTGTCGCACATCGTACCAAATTTGCCTTACCGATACCGGAAGATACAACTCCTCAATCAATTCAAAAAGCAACCATTTCCCTCGTCGCTCCCACTTCTCCGTAACTTCATCCCAATCCTGAGTAATCCGCATTTCCTGAATTCCGACCTTCATTTCATCACCCAAATCAGGGAAAAACACAGTCCTCTCCTCCATTCCATCACACTTATCATTCACAACACCTTCCCACCAAGCTTCCTGGTAATTTACATCAACACACAAACCATACTTAAGATCACATTTCTCAAACTCAACCAAAGGAGGCACTGGCCTAATCCTCCCATGTTTACTCCATGACCCGATATCACCATCCAAAACACTTGAAACACTCACTACCTCCACAAAATTACCCAACCCATTATCATTCAGAATATTCTCATATCGAACATGACGCTTCAGCTTCTCACATTCAATAACTATCCCTGGATGCCATGATCCCAGAAACCCCTCTTCAAAACTCTTCACCTGAAAATTAAAAATTCAAACTTTTTAAAACCCATAAACCAAAAACTTCAAATCAAACTACCAACACTAATAAAACCCCAGGTTCCAACAATCAATAATGGGGCCCACGAAGAGAAAGTGGGTCCCACGGATTAATGGGTCCTGATACCACTTCTTTCTGTAAACAAGTGATCAAGAACCTCATTGCAAGAACCCTAGAAACCCATCAAAATAAAAACTTTGCATGAACCCTAAAACCCATCAAAATAAACATAAAAATCAAACCTTTTCAACATCATAACAGTCACATTATCAACAATTTCAAGAACCCACAAAAAAAACAAAAACCCACAAAAAAAAATCAAGAACCTAGAAAGAATATCGACATTACCTCAACCCTTTCATTGATTTTCAGCTTTGATTGCGAGTTTGATGAAGTCTCGAAACCCTCCTCCATTGATAGGGTTTGGAGCTTCCAACGTTTTCTTCGTATTTAGTTGAAACAGGTTTTGTTACTGAACAATGTAGGTTTTATACGAAAGGATTATAGGAGAAACAAAAAAGAGAAAAATAAGGTAAAATCTTTTGTTGTTTTTGATTTGATAAGGTCTCTTTCTTCTCTTCTGAGTAATTTTTTTAAACTTTGCTCCCAAGTAAACAAACGTCACACTCCTTTATTGACACCTACTCTCTCTCTCTCTACACACTCTCAATAATAATAAATTAATGTCAAAATCCACAATCATATCTTTCGGTTTTTATTGACAAAAAACGATAAAATAACTTTTATTTAATGGTGTTGGATTGAAACTTGGGTTCCAAGTCTTATGTTTGATTTTTTGTATGTCAATTTTAATGGACCAGCAGGTGGAAGGTGAGATTAGACTTCTCAGATAAATCAGTACTTAAGTCAAATACTGAGTTAAAAAAATAACGATTGAATGATTAAAAGAACTAGATAATGAAACATATAAATGTTATGAACATCTTCTTCCTTCAACCAATGAAAAATGTCTACTCAAAACATAGATTTTGCATTAAATAGTATTTTAGTAGAAGATCCTATCAAAAAAAGTATTTTTATTACAAGATTTCTACTTAAATTAACATAAATTTCGTGTTACAATTTTTTGTTATAAAAGTCTCATTACCAACACAATAAAGCTACAATTAAGAGGATAAATAGGGTTGGATCAAGCAAAAGGTGATTGAGAGATGAGATAGGCAAGTGTACAAAATCCCGATAAGTAATAAAGTAGTAAGTTTATCCTTTTTCACAGGGATTGCCGTTCAACTTAGCAATTAGCAAAACTTTTTTTAAATAGTGAAATTAAAAGACGGATTAATTGTCATGCACAATGCAAGATTAGGTTTATGATTCGTGATATTAATAACGATTAGGGAATCTTTGAATTCCCCTTCGTCTTTATTGGAATTAAGATAGAGAACAATCAGTTATGTGGTGTCTACTCATGATTTAAGAAACTAAATTTAGAAATCCTTATTAAACCTAAAGACAACATGTGCAGCAAGATAACCTATTTATAATTACGGTGTTACCGAAAGGAAGATTTTGAAATTACGAAGTTTCATACTTAACTTCATTGATTATAATGATGAAATAAGCAATTGGAACTACCATGAACAAAGTAAATTCGGGTTGTCAATCCTACTAATACCCTACAAATCAATTTTCAAGATTACCAATACAGATCTCAATTGAAAAAGCATTAAGAACAGGCATGAACAAATTAAATCAAACACAAGAAAAATCGTAATTGAATATAAACTTTATTAATTGAATCCAACAAATAAGAATGGGTTCATCTTAGAACCCTAATTAAAGAGGTTTAGTTGCTCATGGCAACATATATCATAACAAACAATAGAAAAACATACCCTAGAGAGAACAAGAGAATGATGGAATCCTGCATTAGAACTCTGATGTTTGACCCTTGCCTTGAACCGCTATCTTTCTGAATGAATAATAATGTGCACAAGGGTCTCTATTAATAGCATATGATTACTTAGGGTTTAAGAGAATAAATCTGGGCTTTTTGCACCAATCCAACTTGAAAAATAAGCAAACTACCGTTTCTGGGCGTGTCTGTGCGTAGGGGCGCGTGAACCTAGGCGCAGGGGTGCATGAGGCAGTAGCAAATGTTGCCTCATGCACAGGGGCGCATATGCCAAGCGTATCTGGTAGCATCTCCTGTGTGATTTCTTGCGTTTTCGTTCGTTCTTCCGTCTAGAAACTCCTAAGAACTTGAAACGTATTTTCTTCACTTAGTATTGTCTCCAAAAACCTTCTAAGAACCATTGGTCTTCAATTTCATATCCCCAATTTAGGATAAAAGTGAACTACAACTACTCGAGTGAAAACAATACAATATGTTCCTCAAACCATTGACAACTCGTCTAATTCTCATCTTATTTGTCTTCAAATGCAAATAAAGTACTAAAAACATAGCCAAAAATATCATATGATGCTTCAAAGTTTAAATAGAACTAGTAACAAACCCGTGCTGACGCACGGGTACAGTAAACGTTTGTTATTTGTAAAAAATCATTAATTTATATAAGAGTTATTGTGTAAATTAATTATTTATTTATGTGAATAATTTATGTGTTGTCCAATTATTTGTGTATTATATGTTTGGATGTTATAATAAACTAAATTGCATTGATTATATAATTTATACTTCTGGGAATAAGTAGAAAACAGTTAATTTCGAATATAATGTAGAAAATAGAATTGACAGGTAATGCTAATGCTTTGGTACAATCTTATGAATATATAGTCATAAATAGACTAATATAAAATAACCCACATAGTCCTATTTTACATGAAATACATGACAAACATAACAATTATTGATCGAAAAATTAAATCTGACAGCACATCCTGGTCGGAATTCATTAGTTTGGACGAAATTATTCCACTTAGGTCAAATTTGTGTAGTTAATTTGCGATCTTTATTGACAATGATGTTCAAAGTTTGATTTTCTCCAATGTCTCTAGATAGAATTAGGTTGTCGTATATGTTGTGCTTTAGAAAATTTGCAAATTCACATGATAATTTCTGCATAAGAAAATCATATATTAGACGAAGTTAATATATTATAAATAATTATCATAGGTATAACAAAAGTTATAAACGAAAAGTTGAAAATGTAGAAGTCAAGAATACTTAACCAGTTTGGTTTGTTCAAAGTATTTCCACCATAACAACTTCTCTCGTGTATCATAGTTAGTTTAGTCAAATAACAACTCATCCCGTGCATTTAGATCTACAATTTCTGGATCTGAAATTTTACTCAATGCTCGCTTCTCCCATGCATTTTATTTATTTACAATATTTTAGACAACATCCATTTATCATGTGCATTTTATCAGGAGAGTTCAATATAATTGTAGAATTAAATTGATGTAATATTCTAAATAGTATACACGTTTTATCAGGAACAAATTTTTATAAATGACAACTTGTCCCATGTATCAAACTTAATTTAGTCAGAGATAACTTATCACGTGCATTTGAGTTACTTTTGATATTTGAATCAATGTTCGCTTCTCTCATGCATTTTATTTATTCACGATATTATAGACAATGTCCATTTATGCCGTGCATTTTAGTTGATGAGGATTCGATATAAGTATAGAGTTAAAATGATGTGATATTCTAAATAGTATAAACGTTTTATCAAGAATTGATTTTAATAAATGACAACTTGTCATGTGAATCAAAGTTAATTTAGTCAGTGTCAACTTATCTTGTACATTTGAGTTAAATCTAAAATTTTAGTCAATTTGTCCATTTGTCCCGTGCATATTAGTTGATGAGAGTTCAATATAATTGTAGAATTAAATTGATGTGATATTCTAAATAGTAAAACGTTTTCGCAAGAACAATTTTTTATAAATATCAACTTCTCCCGTGTACCAAAGTTATTTTTGTCAGTGACAACTTATCCTGTACATTTGAGTTACTAATGTCAATGCCTGCTTCTCCCGTGCATTTTTTTATTTACGATGTTTTAGACAATCTCACTTATCTCGTGCATTTTAGAAGATGACAATTCAATATCATTGTAGAATTGAAGCGAGGTGATATTCTAGATAGTATAAACGTTTTATCAGGAAGATTTTTTTTTATAAATTACAACTTGTCCCAGATATCAAAGTTAATTTAGTCGGTGTCAATTTATCTTGTACATTTGAGTTAATTCTGAATTTTTAGTCATTGCCCACTTCTCCCATGCATTTTATATATTTACGAAATTTTAGACAATGCTCACTTATCTCTTTAATTTTAGTTGATGAGAGTTCAATATAATTGTAGAATTAAAGTGATGTGATATTCTAAATAGTATAAACATTTTTGCTAGATCAATTTTTTATAAATGACAATTTGTCCCGTGTATCAAAGTTAGTTTAGTCGGTGACAACTCATACCATGCATTTGAGTTACTTTTGGAATTTTCGTCACAGTTTCTCTCATGCATTTTAGTTGTTTACAAAATTTTATATAATATCCATTTATCCCGTGCATTTAGGAGTGATGAATTAGTTATTGACAATTTTTCCGTGTATATTAATTATTTACTTGATTATTTTGAATTATAATTATTTTAAAATTTGTTTAAGGGACGACTTGTCTCGTGTATGATAATTATTTTAAAATTTGTATCAGGGATGATTTGTCCCGTGTATAATAATTTTTACTAAACAACTTGTCATGTGCATAATAATTATTACTAAATTTGTATTAGTGACTACTTATCCCATATATAATAATTATTTTAAATTGTTAGCGGTGACAATCTATTCTATGTATAAAATTTATTTTAAAATTAATATCACTTACAGCTTGTCCTAATACATATATTTAAATAATTACATATATTTAAATAATTAATTGAGTTCCTTGGAGAAAAAAATAATTAATCTTAAATAATTACATATATTTAAATAATTAATTGAGTTCCTTGGAGAAAAAAATAATTAATCTTCCGTATACCATAAAAATTGAAGGGAACTTTTGGCAAAAAAGAAAATCTTGAGATGCAATAATAATTTTTAATAAGAAAAAATAAATAACAGGCATGGGCTTGTTTAAATTTCGGCCCAATAAAAACCAACAACCCAAATATAAATACCAAGAAAATCATAAAGCAGTATTCATTTCAGCTTCCCTTCCTCTCTCTGTCTTCTCCGCCCCTAATAGAAACCCTAGCCGCTGCCACTCTCTTTCTGGCCACCAACCCCTCCGTCCAGCCTCCTTTTTCCAAAAGAAATGCATATTTTTGATGCTCCCTTCATCCTCTATCCTTCTATCAAATCATAATTACAAAAGGAGGAATCTTGAAAATCAAGTAATTTTTTTTATTTGTTTGTAAAATTTGACCATTTTTTCTGTTGACCACCGTACTGAAATTTTCACCACCGTATCAGAATGTTTGCACAGTAACAACATGGTGCTATTTCTTCTCAACTTTATGCTATGCAACAACATAAGAGATAGACATTAAAATGTAAGTATCAAATCTGGTTTGGATTTGGGAATTTTGTTTGCTAAAATGTTCCACAGGTAATTGAAATTTAGTTTCATCTACAATTTTAGAGATTTTTGAGGCATTTTCTTTCATCTGGCTATTGGTTTGTGTTGATACATTCTCATGAATTAACTTTGTTGATAAATTAAGCAAAAAAAAAAAAATCTAAGCCATATGGATTTGCTTTTTTACTGTTTGCATTTCTCTTAATTGATTTTTGTAATAGAAGTTGTATGACATGATTTTCTAGATCCAAAAACTCATGTGTAATTTTGTTTTTACAATGAATAAAAATCGGATGTATCATTTGTTCCTTTACATAACATAAATAAAGTAATGAATACATAATATTTTTATTTCCATATCTGTTCTGTAGAAAAAATATGTGAGCAGGACATTTATTTTTAATATATAATAACTAAAAATAGTGCTTAAATAGTGTTTTTTTATATAGTAACATTTGTTGAATCTCTAGAAATAGGTTAGCATAAAAAGACCATTTATCTTGTGTTTTGAAGAAAAGAAAACATAAAGAGTTCAATTATCCTCAAGGCACTATTGACATGGATTTATCTCCTAGTTCATCTATCTGCAACAAAAAATTTCAATTTTTTTTCTACCACAGCATTATACAAAAAAATAGTGACACCTATCACCACTGTTTTTTCTATTATTATTTATTATGATAATTTTTTTATCACACATCAATTCCTCAACTGTTCACACGTGATATGTCATAACAACAAATCAATGACCCATCAACTATTTCTTAAAAAAATACACATCAACTCTTTATTTATTGTTATTTATTAATAATGAATAGTTATTTTTTTAACCTAACCAAGTAAACATAATTTTTCATCTCTATGCACCAAAAAAAAAACTTAACCTCCTTTGCTTTTTCATCTCCACCGTGTACCACCAATTACACCAACCACCTTTCAGTCACACCCATTTCACCTCCGGCGACTTATATAATTTTTTTTTGAATATTATCCACCATTTCATTCTCCTCTCTTTCTTTTCAAATCAGATTTTCTTCAGGAGTTACCTTTAAAATTCATCACTTTTTTAACTCATAAAATTGAAAAATACATTTATGACCACATAGAAATATTAGTACTCTTCTAGCTGTTTTTCATCATTTATTTACCCTCTTTAATGTTTCTTGGAGAGATAGAACATTGTTTAACATTCCTACTAAGAAAAAAAAAATCCACTGTTAAAACAAATGAAGTTAAAGATGACAATGACAAATAATGAGATTAGCATTTGAAGGATAGATATTTGAGCATTTGATTTTGTAACACAAGAAAGCATGTCTATGAATGAAAGTAGAAATGTGTCCAAACATGTATTTTATGTAGATTTTATTTTATTTCTTGAACTCTTATTTTGACTAATTAGTTATATATATTTTTTTCAAAACAGCAAGTATTACTAAAATCCAATAGAAATTGAAGAAAAAAAAAGAAAGGATCGTTCACTTACCCATGTTTTCTCATCATTTACTTCTGCTTTTCTTTTAACTTGTATGTGCTTTTCTTCTTGTTTTATAGTTTGCTGGAGACACAAGAAGATCATTCAACATTCTTGTAACATATATGAAGTAGAGATATCTAAGATGAGAAGATGCAAAAGCTATAAAATGTGTCCACTCACTTCTTCTCCCACTTATTCATTGTTTTATTTCCTCTTATATGTATATTGTTTCTTATGCATTCATGGAGAATCTTACAAAAAAAGAAGCTTCATTTAACATGTTATAGAGATTTGATATGAAGAGGGAAAAAAATTAAAGACAATGCACAACCAAAAAATGAGTTTATTATCATCTTCATACCTTTGTGATGATAAAAGAAGTTTCATTTATCTTCAAGTGTTCAAGATTTTTCTAAATGGTTAGAAAAAATTGAGAAGAAAAAATAGTATAAAAACAGTATTTGAAGGAGTATAAAAACAGTGAAAGAAGAAAAAGGGAGAATGATATAATAGTGAAGGAGTATTAGATGATATATAAAAGAGTATTTGAATTTTGAAATTTGAATTTTTGCCCCCCAAGAGTACAACTTGCAGCATTGGTAAATGATATAAATGCTGACGCAAAAGCAATTTATCTAGTTGCAATGTAAGTGAAAGAGTGTTTTTATAGAGCAAATAAACTGAACCAAATGCCTTTAGTAGTTACATGACATCATCATAGTTAATTTTGGTCATTTAGTTCAATAAAGTAATTTTTAGACAACTTTTACCCTCAATTGTGTGATTTGGCAAGCAACCAGCTTAGGGTAATAATATATTTTCCACAACATCTTCTCTTCTTATATTAAGAGAGATGTTCGTGGTGCAGTTTGGATTAGTTTTGAGGCAAAAACAAACATACACAAGGATAATATCAAAGTTTAAATAGAATGTTCGTGGTGCAGTTTGGATTAATTTTGAGGGAAACAAAAACATACACAAGGATAAAATCACGCCTGAGCTAGTTTGGGTTGAATTACTCATTTTAAAAATCATATACGATATGATGATTAAATGTAGTGTTATTTGGATTGATTTTTGAATATATAAATTTCAATTATAAAATTCTATTAATATTAATATTATAAGAACATGATATAGTAATACATTTAATGCAAAATACAACATATAATTATTGAAAAAATAACTTTATAAAATGGTTAATTTTGCTTGAAACATGTGAAATAGTAAAAATGATAGATTAAATTGAACTAATGAGTATTATTAAAAAAAATTAAAAACAACAGATAATATTTTAATACATAATGTCATACTAATAAATAAAATGAGTATGTCCCCTAAAATAATGTGTATTAAATTTATGTATGCGATTTGGTTTGATTTTGATAAAAAAAAAAACAAAATCTTAAATCTAACTCAAGAGGTTGAGTCAGCAAGGACATGTTATATTCAACTTTAATTTGTCCAAGTCATTAACTCATAGGTTATGTTTGAAACAACAATTTTGTTCATTTAGGGTCCTAAAGTCAAAATCCATAGTGGAGAAATTTATTGAATACAACGTAATCAACAAATTTTGTTCATTTAGGGTCCTAAAGTCAAAATCCATAGTGGAGAAATTTATTGAATACAACGTAATCATTGTTGATTTATAGAATATTGAAGTGAATATTGATGAACAAGATAAGGATTTACTCCTGTTGAGTTCGCTACTCAAACCTTTTAAGCATTTCAAGGATTCACTCCCTTTTAGAACTGAATCCACTATTTGTTTGGAGGAGGTCCAATCAACGATCAGGACCAATGAGCTAAACATGCTTAATTACTTAAAGGTGGAGAATACTGGGAAAGGCGTGAGTGTGTGTAAAGAGGAAGAGGTGAAAATAGAAGAAACTAGGTTAAATCAAAATCAAGGAGGCAATAAGTTAAAGTATAAATGCTTAAATTGTCACAAGATCAACCACTTCTAGAAGAATTGTCTTCGGATAGAGGGCAATGATCGATGTTTTTGTACAAGGAGCAATTTTCTTAAAGGAGGATTGAGAAAGTGCAGAGGTGTTAATGGTGACAAAAAGCTAGGAAGCAGAGAAGAGGTGGGTCATGGACTCTAAATGTTCTTATCACATTTGTCCAAGGAAGAAATACTTTGAGTATGTGGATCTGAAATGAGGTGGAGTATTTCACCTTAGAATGGCAAAACATGTAAGGCTTAAGGTATTTGGTAAGCATCATAGTTGTGAATCGAAGGAACGTACAAGTTTTTCTGACTATATAAAGTCGAAAAATATAAAGAAAAAACATAAGTGCACAAGTGTGCGAAAGAGAAAATGATTGACCAAAAGGATGGAATACCAAGGTTTTGTTAGGGTTTGAGTGTTGTGTATCTTTTGATGAATTGGGAATACATTATGAACATCATTGATAGTTAGGAATCATTAGGGAAAGAATTAAATCTTTCTCTAGTGAATTCTTGAGAGAAAAATCATTGAGAGGTTTGAGAGAGAAAATGATAAAAATTAGGGATTAGTCTTGGTGAGCATTGAAAATAATTTCTTGGTCACTTTTACAACCCTAGTAAGAAAATGGAAAAGGTTAGAAAATAGGGTATGTTCATCTTGAATTCTTGAAACTAATTTATTTTAACTCTTTTGTATATATTGTAAAAATTTATTGATGGTGGATTGAAGATTAAAAATTTATTTTAACTCTAGATATAGGTCAATTTTTATGTAGAGCTGGGTAAACAATATTTTGGTGTGAATCACCTATCCTCTTAAGCTTTTGTTGTTTGGATTTTTTTTTTTTTGAAATATATTTTGTTCTTTGGATTGATTGTTTGTTTAACTCTACACATAAGTTCTAGATTTGTTCTTGTTGAATTAATTGTTGCTTGGATTGTTTAGTTCGTTTGTTGTCATAGTTGTTTGTTTCAAATTTTAAACATCTTGAAGTATTTCTCACATAAGAACATAGATCAAATACTTAATTTCTGAAACATATTCTTAACGAGAAACATACTCAAGCTTTTAGTAACATTAAATATATCTTCCCATTGCTTCTAAATTCTTTTCAATTTTTTTTTGACACAAAATTCTTTTCAATAATTGTAATTTAACTTCAAAACAATTTGCTTTTCCATCAATATTTCAGCCCGATGCACTGTTTTAACATTATTTTACTTATTGCTACTTTTTCAATTTCACAGTTTAATATTCAAGTCATCTTTTAAATTAAAGTCTTTTTACATTCAAGTTCTTTAAATTTCATAATCATTTGAAGTCAAGTCATTTAATTTTGAAAACAAAGTAACCTTAAATTTTTTTTTATTAGAAAAGAAATACTCGTATATAGATCTATATATAATGAAAAGTTTGTATGAGAATTCACCATCGAGAAAAGAAAACTATCATGATAAAAAGAAAAAAAGTTACTAAAAACTCTTCTACAAATATTCAATCCATGGAGCTAACCACTCTCTTATGCAATATTTTATAGAAGAAAGAAAATAAACATTTCCCATAGAGCATATATGGAGGTAACAAATGTCCTTGACAAAGGCCTTAGTTTTCCTGGGGCCAATAAGTTCTTGGGAATGTTTCATGCTTATCTTTTGCAACAAGAAGATTACAACATGGTAAACTAGACACCACAACCAAGAATTTGATGACACTGTGTAGGAACATAATATCTATCAAAATTGAGAGTTAAAGGACTAAATACAATGTTTTACATTAGGTAGAACAAGTGTACTTTGAATTGAAAAAAAAATAAAAGTCCCATATCAGATTGATCATACATATGAGTAGTGTTTATATAGTGGGGTGTACATATTTTTGTAGAGAGTAAGCACAAGATAACTTGCTAAAAGACACCTTCTATGAAGATGTCTTCTAGCAAAACCCTATATTATATATATATATATATATATATATATATATATATATATATATATATATATATATGTATGCATGCATGCATGTATATAAATTTTGGAAAAATCCGTATCAAGTTTTAATTTTGACGGACTTTATTTATTTCCAGAACATGAACAAGTAAAAATATATTCCGAAGAAAAAAAAAGAAAAAAAAATCTTATTCGAGGCAATTAGAATTGATTGGAACAACCAAACCATTTTTAATAGAAAGAAATGTAGTGGGATAAACGAAATCAATAAACAAGTTCCTCGATGGTCATACAACTTAATCGACGAATTAGAGCAAGTGACGGAAAGACTGACAAAAGAGGCTCAAATTCGTTCCCCAAGAGTCGAACGTATAGTAATTTTTAATGGGAATACAAAATTCACTGAATTTGAATCTTGTTCCTAGAAATGACAATGAGTCTATTCCTGAACCGGACCTAAATCACGAATTTATTCTACTAAATTTTTCACGCGAACCAGATTATGACCGAGATATAATTAAGGGATCTATACGCCCTCTAAGACGTAAAACAACGACTTCGAAACTTTTTCAAGCAACTGCAAATAATATATATATATATATATATATATATATATATATATATTATTTATTATTCAGAAATGTTGAATTAAATAATTAATTTAAGGAAAATGCTAACATGTGCCTCAAGGGCACATTTTAAGGAATTTAAAATAGAAATGAATGTCTTGAAAGTTGTGCATTCCACTTTATTTAACTTTTTAAAGTCAAAATCTTGTTCTTTTCTATAAAAAAAAACTTTTAATTTTATATTCTAAGGGCACAAGATAACAAGACCCTTAATTTAAACATTATTATATTGAGTACCAAAATATTTTTGATCAAATACTAAAATATATTAGATTGCATACCAAAATATTTCAGATTGTACACCAAAATATTTCAGCAAAACAATTTGAGATATTTTTTTTTTGTACAAGATCAAATATCTGAATTACTTGTTTCCCAAGTTTTGCTAAAATATTTTAGAATGCTATCAAATTTTTTTTTGGTGCACACAATCTGAAATATTTTGGTATGTCATCTAATATATTTTAGTATTTGATCAAAGATATTTTGGTGCTAAGTAGAATATATTTATGTACCCAATATTATATTTTTGTATTCAATTTGAGATATTTTTTATACAAAATCTAATATGTGAATTACTTGTTTCCAAAGTTTCTCACATATTACTTTTTCCTCACAATCCCAATTCATGCGACAATGTCTCTCCCCAAAGATCATCTCTATTCTGACGACCACCTCTCCCTCTCTCTCTCTCTCTCTCTCTCTCTCTCTCTCTCTCTCTCTCTCTCTCTCTCTCATCATATCAACTTCTCTTTTATTTCATCTACACATGCATTCGAACAAGTCCAAGAAAAATGATATGTTTGTTCACTACAAATAACATCGCCCACACACACACACATATCCACAAACGCCTTTAACGAGATCAAATGAGCAATTTCTCTAGAGAGCAACCCATAGATGATAGATTGATATGGGGTGCGTTTGTTTCAGCTTTAAAAAAAATAGATTTTGTGTCAAAAGAATCTAGAGATTTTTTTTTAGAGATTTTAAAAAAAATCTAAAGTTATTTGTGTTTGCCTACGTACTATCCATAAAAATCCATTTTGTTAAAAAAATGAGTTCTAACATGCACATGTGTTATCTCCTTGTTGTTGAAAAAAATAGATTTTGAGAAAAGCTAATCCTAATAGCTTTTCATTTTAGGGTCAAAATAGATTTTTTTGATAAAATGATTTTTCTAAAATTCCTAATCAAACACTTAAAAATGAAAAAATTGATTTTTTAAAGGAAAAAATAGATTTTTTTTGAAAAAAATTGAAACAAACGGGCCCATGTTTAATCCTCTTGTTGGAAATCTCTTTCTTTAGAGAACAACCCATATATCTATAAAAAAAAAATAGACATAATCGATTTTAAACAGATAATGGATTTTTAGAAAGATTTAAAAATGGATTTTCGATGGAAGACCATCAATTAATTTAATGGTTAAGATTTGGTGTAAATAATTAGATTTACATCTTGTGTTAATCCTAACTCTATATAAAATCCAAAGTCTTACTTAGTCATTCAAAAATGTAAGCTATATCTTAAAAAAAAAATTGTTTATTGTTAACTCTTTGATTTTTGGGAGAATGAAACAAAGATGAATATTGTGAATTCTTGAATGTCATATTCAATATAATCAAATTCAATCATATCTCTTTTTTTGTTATCTCTTCAGTTTTTGGGCTTTTTTATTTGGGGTCTTGTTAACGAGTGCCCTGGAGCACTCTTTAAGCATCCTATATTTAGTAATTATTCTTTTAAAAAGTAAACTATTACAATTTCCAATGCATTCAATGTACAACTTTTCATAAAAACTTACTAATTAAAGTGCTTAAAGAGTGCTCCGGGAGCACTCGTTAACATTTTCCTTTTATTTGTTATCTCTTCAGGTTTTGGGAGAATGAAACTTTAATAATTCAGAGTTTGTCTTAGATGCAAGTAAAGTCTGATTAAAAATTATTCTAATTTATGAAGATAACATCTAAATTACATTGTTATGACCATAACAATATCCAATTCATTAAAATTAACATTCTTTTTTAGCTTTTATCTAAGACTTTGATCTTTTGTCAAAAAAAAAAAAATCTACGACTTTGATCTCGTTATTTTCGATAACAGTCAAATTTTGTTTATGAATGATGAAACATTCTGTATAGTATTAACATTTAAAGAACTGAGAACGTGTACATTATGTACTGTAGTATAGTATAACATTTAAAGAACAATGTACAAATATATTGACAGTGAATTAAAATTTGGTTCGACGGACGCTGTAAATATTTTTAACAATAAATAACAACTAATTTGACAAAAATATAATATAATAAAGGACCTTTTTTTTGACAAAAATAAATAAATAAAGGGTCTATGGAGTAGTTTTGTCAACTTTGCATAAACCAAATATAATAGATAAACAACTATTACTTGCGATCAAAAAACAAAAACAACTTTGCATAATAGTTAAATTTGATTCGTTATGATGGCTAAAAGCTAACAATGCCACGTTTGTGTACGGCTCTCAAAGATAGTGGTCGGACTCTTTGTTATATTTGGGTATCGACTAACCTTTACTCATGTAATTACCTTGTACGACTGTTTGTTTTAGGGGTGGCCATTTAGTACATCTTGTACTAAGGTGGTTTCACTACCTTTGTTAATATATTCCATTTTTATGTCTTAAAAAAAAACAACTATTTCCCACTTTTCAATTTGTCCAATTCTAAGCGGGTGAAAATTTTAAATTATAAAAAAAAATCCATTATAGCAAAAACAATTTAATTATTTTTAGAAACTAGATATCTGATCTAAAGACGAGTTGATTCGGAAGAGCAATCCTCTAGAATAGCTAATAGTCTTCTTTACGAAATTCTACTACGGTCATAAACATAAATTAATAGTGTTTGAACACTTACACATAAATTTTTTCTAATAATAATAAAAATTGATAATAAAATGATTTGGTATTTTAAAGAAAAACTTTTTTATATGTATGTGACCAAACACTATTGATTTATGTTTGTGACCAAAAAAAATGTCGTCTTCTTCGCAATTAGCCTTGGTTCTGCTGAAACCTTGAAAGCCCAACTTTATTTCCAAGGGTTTTGATGTCTTGTTGCACTTGTGCCCTGAATTCATTGTAGGTAAATGGCTTGTACTTGTTGCTCTCAATCACAACGTCTTCACCAGGAAATACAAAGTAGCATATTGAGATCCTCTCTATATCTTTCTCTACCTTCACTCTATGTGACACACTCTTGTATCTATCGCTGCTAATCGCCTAAACCAAAATAAATACATTAGAATAGACACAGTTATATAACTTTAAAATAAAATCCTATTTATTGTTGAGAAATGGTAAATTTAACATTGACCCCTTTATTTTTCTAGAATAAGTTACAAAAGTATAAATTAAAATTGGTCAATATACACATAAATGTATAATTTGCTAATGTACTACTACTCATTCTAAAAATTAAATAAGTGCATAGGGGGTCCATAGGGATTAGGGAAAGCCTGTACGACAGCTTTAGGCCTCTAATATTAAGACTTGTAATATTTGAGTGTTATTTTTGGATTTAAATCACCTCATGATTGAATCAAATATAAAGTCTATGTTCATCATCTCACAGTTAAAATTTATGAAGTCTCATTTATATATATTTTAAGTTGTAAACTCTAATAAATTTTAATGGTAAGATGATGAACACAATCACCTCATACTTGATTCAAAGGTAAAAGTAAATGTCCCTTAAACCACTTGGTTGTAGGATTCTCTCCTCAACTTTATGGTCCTTAGTTCGAGACTTAACACCTTAAAAAAAGAGAAGTGTTATTTGAACAACCAATTTTTTTTTTTTGAAAGAATTTGAACAACCAATTTGGTGACAACTTATTTGACAACCATATTTTACAAAGAAAAAAGTGGTATTGACACGGAAACCATAGCAATAGAGAGATAAAGTAAAAAGTAATGTGAGTATGAGAGAGAAAGTTGTTGCAAAAGTTGTCACTAAATGGATGTTCAAATATCATTTCTCTGAAGAAAAAAAAAAGTAAGAGAATCAAAATCTCTATTTTTTGGGTATATATATATGTATATCTAAACAAAATATTTACATTTACTAATATCACATATATATTGCAGACCAAATTAAATTATGAGTAATGAAAAAAACTTTAGACCTGCATCATGTCACCAAGGTTGACAATCAATGTATTGGAAGCTGGCTTTATAGTGAGCCATTGATCATCTTTGAGAACTTGAAGTCCACTCACATGGTCATCTGGGTTCAATATGGACAAAACTGAACTATCTGTATGAACCTCCATGCCCCAACCAACATCAGTGGGTGGATAACGATAGACACGTATGATGCCAGTGTTTTCTGATAAATATGACTTTGTTGTTTTGTGATTCAGCTCAAGATTCTTAACCATTGCTTCAAATAAAGTTGTAGCAATTCTTGAAAGATGGGTTGCATATTCCAT
The DNA here is from genome assembly GCF_051527215.1 of Medicago sativa. Taxonomy (NCBI): domain Eukaryota; kingdom Viridiplantae; phylum Streptophyta; class Magnoliopsida; order Fabales; family Fabaceae; genus Medicago; species Medicago sativa. The sequence continues at coordinate 63,411,347 of NC_140751.1, read as the reverse complement.
TAGTAAAAGCCTTGCAAAGGAAACATGTAACTATTAGAATAGATTTAAATAATCGGTTAAAAAAATTCTTTAAATTCAAGACATGATATACAAGATATAGAATTTTACAGTGGATTTTTTTGTCAAGATAATTTTACATAGCATTAGTATAACTTTGTGCGTTATATTAATAATGTGAAAACAAAGATTTGTTAAAAAATTGTACCAAAAAAATAAATTTGTTAAAAAACCATGAAAAAAGATGAAATAATATAACCAATTCTATGTTAAATTAATCATTTTTCAGGAACAAACCGTGATTATTGTGTTTTGGTGTTAACTTTCTGTTTTTCAGAGGAAAAGCGATCAACTTAATTTAATAAAAACGACAACAATCAAACATTATTCCATTGCCTTAACTATGAGACGGATATTTGTTGAGATGCTTAGTCACAACCATTTTAAGTCCTATATAATTCTTCCATCCAATGTAGAGAAACCACATAACACAAAAAAACTTAAAAATAAATTTAATATGATCTATCTTCAAATATTTTTTTGGCCTACTTTTTTTTTTTGAAAGAATCTATCTTCAAAGATATTAACAGGACTTGAGTGCAGAATATTTGGGATTACTGGGAGTTTGTCCTTTTTTTTTATTATAGGAAAGTTTGTCCTTTTCTTCTTACAATGAACAATTATTTATTTATAGGAAAGTTTGTGTCTTCATGTAAGATTCTTTTTCTTTGTTCCAATTTTCTTTTCAATTGTTTTTGGTTTATAACAATATTTTTTATAGATGATGAAAAGGTAATGACCATTAAAAATTTATACACACAAGTTGAGGAATTGGAATTTAAATCTTAGTCGCAATGTTTATGCAAAACAATTTCGACAATTTTTATCGGTTGAAATAAGAATTGTAAATGGTTTTTAATAAATTTTTTCAACTAAAAATAATTATATTTGAGATGTATCAAACATTAATATAGATATCACTAAAAAAAAAGATATCACTCATATATGTGCTTCAAACCAAGACTAATATAAAAGTCTAACATCTTTAACCGGACTCTCTCTCTAAAAAAACATTTAACTAGACTTAACTCATAATTTTTTTTGCTTGTTTTTTACATTGAGAGCAATAATTGCAAATGTTATCTAAAACAGTCGGCCATGTTTGTCTTTTCATTTTTTTTAAGGAATATTTGTCTTTTCACTTGATTGTTTTCTTTTCTGAATGAAAATGAAATTTGGTCCAATTTATGAGAGGACCTTAAAAATAATGCTTAGTAATTTTGCTTAACATGAATTTCCACAAAGGTCCGCTAGAAAATGAATTTTAATGTTGTGAGTTTAATTATGTTAACAAGGATATTGTATAATGCATGCAATAGTCGAGTTCTAACCGCTATACTATTTGATAAAAAGAATTAAATAGAGTTGACAAATATTATTCTCTCCTATTAAATAAAAAGATACACTACTACTCATTTTCAATTGTATAGAAAGCTAAAAACAAAAAATCACTCTCTCAAAAACAGTAATTTATCTTTGGGTCATGTTAACTTGTGCCTTTAGGGCACAAGTTAAGGAGCTTAAAATGGAAATAAAAAATAAGTTTTATATTGAAAATATAACTTTTGAGATTTTTAAGACATTAAATGCACAATTTCCAAGCAAAAACTTCTACATTTGATTTCTTAACTTAAGTCTCAAGGACACAAGTTAACATTTCTCTTTATCTTTTGATTTCTGATGGAGTATAGTATCTTGTTTAAACTGCACGTTGGATAGTATCTATCAAATCTGATAATCCATTTCAAGGATTTGCACAATCCAAATATCCAATTGGTCAAAACACCGGTTCATGCAGTGTTATTGGGCACCAAACAAAATGTCACATTCTCAATAAAACAAATATTTGCACCCAACAACCGACCCATAAATCTATGTTATAATTTTCCACATGCATGGACAAACTCCCAAAATATAAGACACAAAAGATGGCCAAGAAAGAGACATACAATAAAACAATACTCTCTCTCTCTCCTTCCACAATTATTTTCAGACTAAATCCTTTTACACAAATTAGAAAGAAGCCATCAATGGAAAATATTAATGATAATAACAACAATAATATCAAGTAAAAAAAATAATATTATTGTCCATTTGACTAAATCCTTCAAATTAGTTTTTTTTAACTAAATTATCAAATTGGTCCTATTGACCATTTGTTAGTTTATTATTATTGTCATCATAAATATAAAGTAAAAAATAATATATGTTTATGACTAGAAGTAAAATATAATAATTGATAGTAAAATATACGTTGAAAATTAAACTATAAGTTTTTGAAACGATAATTTTTTTGTTGCAAATGTGATCATTATCATGAAACACAGCTTATAATAATAATAATAATAATAATTCCTCAAAAAATAATCCCTTCATAGTAGTAGTAGTAGTAGTAGTAATAATAATAATAATAATAATAATAATAATAATAATAATCCCTTCATAATATAATATAATATAATAATAATCATAATAATAAACTTGTTAATATTGTGCATACCTGATGGACTCGAGTGAAGGAAGTTGATGTTGGAAGTGAGAGAGTTGACACAATGGCACATCAAAACCTTCAACCCAATTGATATTTTGAGGACCTTTTGTTATTGCTGTCCGAGATGGAGTTAGGGCAGGGGTACCCCAAAAGTATTTGATAGGGCTTTCATTGCATGCTTCTTGTTTTGATTCAAAGGACAAAGAAAATAGTTGTTTGGTTAAATCTTGAAGTTGTTCCAAAAGGGTTATTGGAACACCATGATTAACCAAACGGAATAGACCCCATTCCTTGCAAGCCTCATCCAAATTTTTGTGTTCTAAGCACTTGAGATCTATGATTGGAATAGGATCTGAGTCTTCAACTATGTCATTTGGGACATAAAGGTTTTGTGGTTGGTTATTGTGTTGGCGGAGAATTGGAGGGTAGGAATCCAAGTTGTTCATTTTTGTTTCATGTAAAAAGTTGAGAAGTTGAGAGAGGGAAATTATTGGAATAGATTATGAACACATGTTGTGAATAGAGAGAGAAGGGATTAGAATGATGAGGTGACTATCAAATTCATATAAGTACAAAATATATACAAGGGATTCATTAATATTTTATTTATTTATTTTACATATCTGTATCTATACCATAATATAAAAGCAACTCGATTCAAAGATAACTAACTTTTAACTAATTTTTTATTGAATTATTTTTTAGAAAAATTTACCTTTGAGAACTTATTCTTTTTTAAATCCAAAATCCAAATCTAAGTATACGTTTGGTTTCAATTTTAGAGGGTCAAAAGTTATATACCGTAATATATAAGCAACTCGATTCAAAGATAAGTAACTTTTAACTACTTTTTTATCAAACTTTTTTCTCGAAAAATTTACTTTTGATAACTTATTCTTTTTCAAATTCAAAATTCAAATCTAAGTATGTGTTTGATTTCAATTCTAGAGGGTCAAAGGTGATTTTAGAGGTTGTAGAATTGATTTTATGATGATTGAATGATTTAAAGTATAACTGATTTTGCTCGTAGAATTGATTCTACTTGAAGGTACAATTTCTAGCTTTTGGATTCTACAATTGATTTTAACCTTAAACTCATCGCTAAATCTACTTTTACATAAATACATTCAAACATAAATCACTTTACACTCAACTCACTTTTATCCAGAAACAATTTTACATAATCAATTTACTAAAAATCAATTCTTGTAAAAAGCTGAATCAAACATACACTAAATCTTATAATTGTAGGAAATTTGAAAACTATCTCCTAATAAACTATCCATTTTATTTGAATTTTTTTCTTTACAATTCTTTATCAAATACAATTTTTTTACATGATAGGAAAACCTATACTATAAACCAAAAATAAATTAAAATAAAAGATAGTACGTACGTACGTACGTACGTATGCATGCATCTATGTATATATAATTTAGAATAACAAATATATTTTATAAGAGTTTATAAATAATAATTTGTTTGGATTGGTGATATGGTGTTGATATTCAACTTTAAAATGTATTCCTCTCAACGTCTTAGATTCATTCTCTTCAATATTAATTTCAATAAAATAGTTTGACATTTTTTTTCTTCTAAAATGGTTTATGAATAATAGCACCCTCATTTTACAATTCGATTTTTTACAGGTACTAGTTAATATGGAAACATTTTCCAAATTAAAATTAAGTAGAAATGCGGATGACTATTATTATTATTATTCGTAACTAGCAAAAATTATGATTTTTTTATTTTATGAAATTTTGATTTTGATTAAAACTAAAAATATAAATGTTTGTTGCTTTCTAGTTATGACAAACCAAATTAAACATGATTATATATTTCAATAACACCAACAATATAACAAAAAAAATATAATCTAAATTCCTTTTTTTTTTTTTGTGACACCAACAACAATCTTTATTATAGAAAAAAATTGTTTAAGGGTATAATTGAGATAGTAAAAAAGTAAGTATAAATATACTCATCTAATTTGTTAAACTTTTTTTATAGAAAAAATTGTTTAAGGGTATAATTGAGATAATAAAAAAGTAAGTATAAATATACTCATCTAATTTGTTAAACTTTTTAAATGATAAAGGAAAAAAAAATCAGACATATATATTTACATCGTGTTTGTTACATTTTTTTAATATTTAAATTTATTCTTATCTATTTGTTACATAAGTTATTTGTATGGGAATTAATCACTTTAGTCCCTGAATAGGAAATGAGTCGTCACTTTAGTCCCTGAATGCAGATAAATTGCAAAATAGTCCCTAAATGTAGACTATGTTAGTCAATTTATTCTCTGAATGCAGATTCAGTTAGTCAATTTAGTCCCTGAATGTAGACTTCGTTAGTCACTTTAGTCCCTGAAATTGACCAACAGAGTCTACATTCAGGGACTGTTTTGCAATTTCTCTACATTTAGGGACTAAAGTGACTACTCTTTTCCTATTCATGGACTAAAGTGACTAATTCCCCTTATTTGTATTGAAAATTAAAGACATTTTTAAAAGAAAAAAGTCAGTTCAAAGATGCCGTTGTTTTCTTTATGCATAATACTGATAAAATCACAAGTGTTGCCATTCGTGGGCAAAAGCATTACAAGTCGACAAGTGTCCATATGGCTCCATCTACCCAAGAGCATTGCAATTTGCAAGTGTCCAAATGGCTCGTTAACTATTTTTGTGTTTTCTATGATAAGATGTCCATATTATTAGACATACACGTGCAATGAAAACAAATTTATAAAAAAATAATGTTACATTTATTTTTAAATAACTCGTTTTGTTAAAGTCACAATCATTATGTAACCAAAAAAAAGTCACAATCATTATAAAATGGGATGAGTAATAATTATATAAACTGCTCCTCCCTTTTTAATTGTCACTTTTAGAGAAAAATTTTGTTTCTATTTAACTGTCATTTTCAAAATTCAATACAACATTAAATGTTGTTTTACCAATATTATCGTTAGATATTTATTGCAAAGAGATAAACATATGAAATGAAATATTAAATTAATAAGGCTATCATAGTAAAAGTAAAAACAATTGTATCAAAAGTAGTAACATTTATTGATTATCTTGGTTTGTGTAAAATGTCAAAATGTGACAATTAAAAAAGTACGGAGGTAGTACCAAATATGATGGATAGGTACAAATGATAAGGAATTTTAGCTCCTCAAACATGTTGTCAAATGTTCGATTTCTATTTCATTTGTATGAAAAAATCGGGTCGGTAAAGGAGAATTTGTCTTGTGTATCTCACATGTTCTTCGATAAAGATTAATCATTGTTAAACGACAATAGAAATTTATACCAACGTCGCGTTGCAGTAACTAAAAAAACAATCTACAACCTATATATATATATATATATATATATATATATATATATATCAATTATATTACAACTATTTTTAGTATAGGTAAAAATTGTCAAATGATGTCATAAATAGGTTGGAAAGAAGTGTCAACAATTAGTTATCTTTCATAAAGGCTATGTTTGGATGAGAAGAGAAAGTAAGAGAAAAGATAGTAAAAGGAAAGACTGTAAGAGGATAGAAAGGGAATGAATTGCTTTGGTTGTTTGGTTTAATAGAAAGTGGATTAGAAAATTGGAGGAAAGAAAGATCTATTTTTTCTAATTGACATATATACCCTTATCTTATATCTATGCACACCCCTTTAGAAATAAAAAAAACAATAAAACTAGGGGTGCTTTGGACTTTTTGAACAAAAGTTAGTTGTTTCCCCAACCTTTCTGCACATATTGCCATGGAAAGGTTTTTAGTGTGGGACCCATGTGTCTCATTCTTTCCTTAGTTGATTTCACTTAATCCAAACCATGGAAAATGTTTCTTTCTCTTGTTTTTATCTTCCCCTAACTATCTTTCCATAGAAACAAACACACCCAAAATGTTAGGCGTAGGACCAACTTGTTTTTTGTCAAGTTTTTTTTCTTCTGTTAGGTGTAGGACCAATTAGATTAGACAAACCAAACTTGAGGGAGTAATAAACTTAGGACAAGAGGTTGGTGATAATCATTAAAACCTCACATATATATAAATGGAAGATTTGATTTGATGTTTAAATCTCGATGACGACATTTAGTCTAATAAACATTCTTAAGAGGAGTGTTAGCAACGCCCTTTCTAATAACATATGTATTTTTCAACATATTCTCTTTTATTAATTAAAATTCATATGAATTTCATAGAATTATGTGAGTGTCATAAACTTGTTAAACTTGTTGTGATTTATATGAATTTCAATAAATAAATAAATAAATAAGAGGGTTTTAAAAATGTGTTTTTAATTTTACCAAAATCATATGTGTAGATAACTTTTTTTTTTCGTTTTTAACTAGAAAATTCGAATTGTTTTTCTTTATAGTTACTTTCAAGACCGGAGAACAAAAATTGTGTCAAAACAAAAAAACACCAGAGGACATAAATTAATAAATAGTTTATTTACTAAGAAACATCTATATAATATTTTTGAAAAGGTTCATGTGATGATAACTCAGTTGGTAAAGACATTGCATTATATATGAAGAGTTGAGTTTGAATCTCAAATTTCCCACTCATCCACCTTAAAATTGTAGAATTTTAGTCGTTAGATTATTCGATCAATTTTTTTTATTTTCAATAAAATTAATGATTATATTCCAAAAAAAAATTAATGATTAATTTCTTGACCAGTCTTTTAAATTAAAATACGTACATGTCTTTTTGATTTTGTTAATTTTACTAAGGAAATTACTAATATATGTTAGAAAAATGATATTTGTACAGTCATTTTAGGCTTAATTGCACTTTTGGTCCCCTAAGTAATTTCTTGTTTTCATTTTGATCCCGTAATTCGTAAAATCATCATTTTGGTCCCTCTTGTTTTGCTCCGTTAATCAATTTGGTCCAATCCGTTAGTTTTTTAATGTCTAAAATTTTTGATTTTATTTTAACCATTTGATTACATGTACATTGTATTTAATAGTGTACCATCAGCATCTAGTTTTTTTTCACTTTTCATCATCTTCTCTCTTCTTCTTCCTCATATATATGTCAACATTTTCCAGATTTTTTTTCTTTCCAAAATACAAAAAGCTAAAGAAACACATCACAACACAAAAAATACCTATTTTTTTCTTCTAATTACTTCACTCTTCTTCTCCAGAATCTTTCATTTGCATCTCTCTCTCTCTCTCTCTCTCTCTCTCTCTCTCTCTAGTGGGAGAGAGAGACAAAGCAACAATACAAAATAAATGGCTTCTCAATCAATCATCAAAATCAAAACCAAACCAAAACAAAACAACAAAGTCTTGTTTGTTTTCACAATCACTTCTCAAAAAACACGTTTTGCATAATCATTCATAAGAAGAAGAAAACGAAGAATAATCGTGGTTGGGGTATTCAAGTAATTTCATCTCATCTCATCTCCTTCGTGCTTCTCTGACGGTGCCGGCACTACCATGTTCTCATTCATGAGCACGGTGGCCACCTCTCTGATTACGGCGGTGCTCTTCACGACAGTGGCCGACATCGCTCTCGTCGTCGTCTTCTATGGTGCAAGTAGGTATACACAAAAAATTCCTCAAATGAACGAATCATAATCGCAAAAACCCTAACTCAATTCTTCACTTTGATTCAAGCATTATCAGAGTGGATACAACTCAATTTTTGATTCTAATTCAATCACAATAGCTAAAAACACCATAGCCAAAATTGATTATGCAACAAAAGCTTTCGATTTCGTTTTTTAGTTTTTGATTTTTGGTTTTGTGATTGTAATTTTGACATGGTGAGATTAGGATCTGATGAGGTTTGTGAAAAGATTAAAACTTTGGTGAAGATTTGATTAGTTGGAGATATGATGAAGATTTTTATAATTAGTTTCTAGAATTTTATAAAGGTTTTTGGATCTGATGAGACTTTAGGAGATTTTAGGCTTAATTGGATTTTTATAATTTGTTTCTGGATTTTTCTAGGTAAATGATGAAGATGATGATGGTGTTGATGAATTTATGGAATTTTTTTTATGAAGTTTGATGAAAGTGATGAATAAGAGGAAGGAAGAAGGTGAAGAATGAAATATAAAGTTAGTTGTTGTTGGTTCACTGTAAGATACAGTAGACATATATGATCTATAACAGTCATCTTTTAATAAAAAAGATCAAACAATTTAAATTAAGAAAATTAATAGGATCTATGGTGGACCACTCTTAAGGTTGGTCCACCATAAACATTTGGGGTTAAAGTTAACGGTCAGGAACCTTTTTGACTAATGGAGCAAAACAAGAGGGACCGAAATGTTGATTTTACGAGTTATGAGACCAAAATGAAAACAAGAAATTACTTGGGGGACCAAAATTCCAATTAAGCCATCATTTTATAACAACTTTTGAAACAACTATCTTATTTTTATTGTGTTCTTAATACTTTCAATTATTATGACTTTTATGTCAATATCTAAATACATTTCTAATAAATCTTTAGTTGTTTTATAAATTATCTCAAAAATAGTTGTTTAAATAAACTATACCTTTGTGGATTTGCATAATCCAATTGGTAGAAACACCAATTCATGCAATGTTATGTTTAGTTTTTTGACGCAAAAAGGTGATGAGGCAACTAATACAAAACAAATCATTTTTGCACCCAACAAGCGGGTGGCATTTAACATGGGAAAGGAAAAGAGCTTCCCACCATGGGAAAGTTAATCTTGCCCATTAGATTAAGTAGAGAACATATTTTTATCATAGTCTCTCAACTCCATATCTAACCACCCACCCTCTCCAACACATCTTCCTCCTTGCCTCCCCCACCTACCTCATTGGACTTTCTCACTTCATCCTTATCAACAGCTCCGATGTTACCTCAGTCCATCACAGTAACAGAAAATACCCATATCAAACAAAAGTAACTATGTTCAGTAGTGTGGATCCTTCGGAAACAAATGTTCAGTAGTGTGGAGTAACAAATTCATCTCATTGTTTGTGAATCAACTTTTGTTTACAAATTACAAAAAATAATACAAATAAATTCTAAACTTGATTGAATCTAAAATAAATAAATTCAAATCAACCAAAATGGATTAATATCTTTTACGATGAATTATATACATTTATTTCCTAGCCTTCCATATTATCAGCATCATGAAAATTATTTAAAACTGGATTAATTTCAGATGTAATGGACAACTAAGCTTGCATCTGTGGAGTTTGGTTTTTTCATGGATTTTTTTTTATGTTGGAACCATGCTCCAATCTTATAATGGTGAATTTTTGTTTCCAATGTACGTTAGATTTGTTATAATTGAAGGGAGAAAGTACAATGAGGTAGGTGGGGGAGGCACGGAGGAAGATGTGTTGGAGAGGGTGGGTGGTTAGATATGGTGTTGAGAGACTATAATAAAAATATGTTATCTATTTAATCTAATGGGCAAGATTAACTTTTCCATGGTGGGAAACTCTTTCCCTTTCCCATGCTAAATGCCACCTAACAACCGACTCATAATTCAATGTTCCATATTTTCCACGCATGCACAAACTTCCACAAAACAAGACACAAAAGGTGGCCTAGAAAAGGACATAAAATAAAATACCACTACTATACTAACAAACAAATTATAAAAAACAAATAAACAAAAGTTGAAGAAGACACACGACAAATTACAATTGTTAAGGAGTCTAAAATAGAATTTTTATTTTAGGATTGATGCATTCAACACATTAAAACTTGAAAAAGTAATTTCTTTTACATAAATCTTACCAATTATTTCTATTTTAGAATTCTTAACAATTTAGGGCACTTGTTAGCAAGACCTTACAAATATTATACTAGTAATAATCATTGTGAAATTGTTAATTGTCATATTGCGCATACCTGATGGACTCGAGTGAAGGAAGTTGATGTTGGGAGTGAGAGAGTTGACATAATGACACATCAAAACCTTCAACCCAATTGATATTTTGAGGACCTTTTGTTATAGCTGCCCTAGTTGGAGTTAGGGCTACCCCAAAAGTATTTGATAATTAGGGCTTTCATTGCATGCATGCTTCTTGTTTTGACTCAAACGACAAAGAAAATAGTTGTTTAGTTAAATATTGAAGTTGGAATAGGGTCCGGTTCATCACCCTTTATGTTATTAGGGTCGTGTAGCTAGGTTTTGTGGATGATTGTTATGGATTTGAATAATTTGAGGGTAGGAATCCAAGTTGTTCATTTTTGTTTTCCTATACAAAACGTTGAGAAAGGAAAAGTTATTGGAATAGATCATGAACACATGTTTTGATTCAGATAGAGAGAGAGGATTAGAATGATGAGGGGACTATCAAAACCATATAGTACAAAATATATACAAGTGATTCATTCATATTTTCTTTTAATGATTTTTTCTATTCTCTATATATATTATATATATAAAAAAAATCACGAGTTTTGTGGCTGTGGGGCAAAAACATTGCAAGTCAACAAGTGTCCATATAGCCCCATCTGCCCAAAGACCTTTAAAAATCTAGAGAAAGTCCTTGTACTGTACGGGGTATTTCCGTTTTCAATTCAGCAAAATATTTAATCTCTTTTGTTTTTTAGTTGGTAAATGAAGTGATATCCATCACCTTAAATTGAAACATAGAAGTGCGAGTGTCAACATAGATAATACATGAACATTTGAACAAGAAGAAGAGAAGAATTCATGGAGGTTAGAGTTTCATAAATATAATGAGGACAACTTAAATGCATGTACAATAAGAATATATACTAAAGAATATGAAAGTTTAAAATACCGTTAATAACAAATACTCCATCCGTTCCAAAATATTAGCAAAAATTGGTCAACAAAAGTTAATGTATGTGGTTCAAAAATTGTACCAGACACATCAACTTATGTTTACCCATTTTTGCTTACATTTTGGGACGGAGGGAGTAATCAGCTAAATTACATCAGAGGTCCTTTAAGTTTGAGGTTTGTAACAGATTGGTCATTTAAGTTATTTTGGTCACACATAAGTCCTTTGTGTTTGTAAACGTTTTCAATTTAATCCTTATGTTAACTACAAAAACGATGATGTGGCAGAAGGACTAAATCGAAAACGTTTACAAACTTAAAAGACTTATGTGTGACCAATATAACTTAAAGGACTAATCTGTTACAAACCTCAAATTTAAAGGACTTATGTGTGACCAAAATAACTTAAAGGACCAATTTGTTACAAACCTCAAACTTAAAGGACCCCTGGTGTAATTTAGCCTAAATAATAACTATAGTCCCTCCGTCTCACAATAATTGTCTCTTTAGCATTTTTTCTTTTTCTCAAAATAATTGTCACTTTAGAATACCAATGCAACATTTATTACTTTTTTCCATTATTACACCCTTATTTATTGAATTTTATTCAACTTAACTACTCCACTAACTACATTTAATAAGGGTATTTTAGTAAATGATATTAATTTTACCATTGAAATCAACGCAATTAATCATTTCCTTAATAATCGTGCACAAACCTTAAACGACTATAATTTAGAGACTGAGGGACTATTATTTAACATCTTTCCTTAAACTCATGATGCATTAGTTGAAAGCACCGAGAGTTTGCCAACTAAAAATCGAAAAAAAAAATGTTACTTGGAGTGCATCTTTGTGAACAAATCAACAATCTTTAAAGACGAGGATGTAAACGGTATAGTGATTATTCCATGCCGAAGATGATGACAAGTAAGATGGGAGCCGATCTCAATGTGTTTGGTGTGTTCATGGAAAACCGAGTTATGAGCAATTTGAATAGAACTCTTGTTATCACAGTACATCAGAGTTAGTTTAGAAAGAAAGATAACCTATCAGTTAAGAGCCATTGCAGCCAAATAATTTCAGTAGTAATGGATGTCATAGCACGATACTCAGCTTATGTAGAGGAGCGAAAGACATTGTCATGTCTCCTACTTTTCCAAGAGATAATAGAGTATTCAAGAAAGATACAAAACCTTGTAGTGGACTTACGATATGTAGGATCACCAGCCTAGTCCGCATCAGAATAAGCATACAACTCCAATGATGACGATGAGGGAAATAGAAGACTCTGAAATTGTGATCCCCAGAGATAACAAAAAAATAAGAAGAATTGTTGCCCAATTAACTATAGTACTGTGAGAGATAACAAATTGACTGACAATATGAACAACATATGCAATATCAGGTCTAGTAATCGTAAGATACACCAGGCTGCCAACCAAAGTACAGTACAAAGTGAGATATGATAAAAGAACACCATCAAACTAATATCATTTCACATTTAACTCAAGAGGAATATATGCTAATTTAGTATCAGAAAGACGAACCTATTCAAGAATATTGGCGATGTACTTAGATTGAGAAAGAGAAGATAGCCTTTAGGAGAGTAGGCAACTTCAATCCAAAAGAAGTAGCGAAAAGTACCCAAGTCTTTCATCTCAAATTGCTTGGCTAACTGTAATTTCAAATCATCAATCCCATCAACATCATTACTTGTAATAATCATATTATCAACATATAATGAGAGTAAAATACGACCGTGTCCTAACAAACAACGAAGAATCATGATCACTGCAACAGAAGCCAAGAGATATAATCACAGTGGTAAACTTCTCAAACCAAGCTCGAAGTGCTTGTTTTAGACTGTATAAATCCTTCTTTAACTTACACACTTCCCCTGATTATGAGAATCACCTTGTCGAAGTACCATATAAACTTCTTGAAGATCACCATTTATGAAAGCATTATTAACATCCGTTTGAGAAATATGACACTAACGAATAGATGCAACAACAATAAGGGTACAAATAGTAGTTATCTTGGCCATGAAAGCAAAAGTTTCTTCGTAACCCATACCATTTTGTTGAGAGTGTCCCTTACAGACAAAACGAACTTTGTAACACTCACAGACCTATCAGACTTGGTTTTAATCTTAGTGGAAGAGGAACTTAGTCACAAGTGTCTGTATTATGAAAAGCAGCAAGTTCCTATGCCATAGCCTACCAAAGAGGATCAAGTATAACTTCCTTATAGGAAGATGGTTTAGAGAAATTGTGAATAGAGCTTAGAAAATAAGCAAAAGAAGAAAAATAAATGGAATAGACAAAATAAGAAGTTGAGTAGACTTAAGGTCACGAGAAGGATAACAAGGAGGATGAAAAGAGGATGAGGTGGAGTAAGATGAACAGACGTAACATGTTGTAGGATAACCATGGGGACAAAAGGGATATTTGTGTATGGAGTAGCCATGGTATCATCCTTGCAATTCTCAACATTACAATCAAAGCAAATATCATCATTAGGACAAAAAGGATCAATATTAATTAACTTAGAACTTCTAGGAGTATGAGAATCAAATGAAAGACAGTAAATTGGTATGTGCTCAAGAAACACAACATGACAAGAAACATACAATTTCATACTTTAAAGATTATAAAAATGATAACCCTTTTGACCATTCCGATAACTAAGAACAACACATATTGTTGAAAAGAGGAGACCATTTATTACATTATACTTGTGGAATAAGAACGAAACAAGTAGAACCAAAGACCTTTAAAGAAGTATATTCAGAAGCGACACCATACAAATTTTCAAAGGGAGACAAAACTAAAGTGATAGATGAAGGAATTCAATTAATAGTATGAACAATAGTGAGAATTGCTTCGCCCTAAAACTCACTTGGAACAGAAGTAAACAACAAAAGGGAACAAGCTGTTTCAACACTATGACGATGTTTTCTTTCAACAATGTCATTTTGTTGAGAAGTATTAGTGCAAGAACTCAGTTGAATAGTACCATCATAAGAAAGTAACTCAAATAACTAATTAGAAGTATATTCACCATCTAAATCAGAACGGAAACACTTTATAACAACATTATGTTTGGTTTTAACCATGGCAAGAAACATAAGATAAATACCAGAAAACTCAAAACATTTTTTCATAAGATATACCCAACAATAACGAGAATAATAATCAATGAATTGAACATAATATCTAGATCCAACTTTGGTAAGAACCAACGATGGACCCCAAACATTAGAATGGACTAAATCAAAAGGTGCATGAGACATAAAAACACTTTTATTAAAGGGAAAAGCAGAAAATTTAGCAAGCTTACAACCATAACAATAAAAAATGTCACTAATTTTCAATTTTCCCAAAGCTCTGGCAGAGGCTAAATATCTTAATGTAGATGTAGAAACATTACTAAGATGAGAATTCCACTGACAAAAGTTAGAAGATGATAAATTCAAATAAAAAGATGATAAATCAACATTGAAATTAGCAGTTGAGGATGCATTATCTAGAATTTTGATGATGTTTTACATGTTTCTATCTATTGACTGTAGATACAATCTATGTGTTTACACTATAAATTTCCTTTCTTTCTTCCATATTTTTCATTCTAAAGTCATTTTTTTTCCTTCTTCCCCCTTTTTTTTGGGCGGTTATAATGTCATGGTTTTACTATTAACCTTTCATACGAAGGGTCAACAGAGACCTTGATATCAATAGTTCAAGGGTTATCATGATTCGTCAAAGGGGATAATCCCACATCAACTTGTATTTTAGATCAGTTTGAATTTGGGATTGTTCAGATCAATTTTCACTTTCTCCTGCTAAATCATCTTGTTTTCATATCTTCTTTGAAGAGCACGCAAGAGGGATGCCTTCTCCTTGAAACTTCTTGTACTGCAAATTTATCTTTAGTTTCCAAGCATTTTTTTAATACATATACAACGTGATGTTAATGTAAATGAATCATGAAATTCAGTTAAATTAATAAATTGTGTTGTAACATTTAAATTGTATTATCTCTTTAAATCAAATTGAATTTGCACATCCAGAGTTTCAGATTTTATAATTCGAAAAACATTAAAATCATTTCGGATTCTAAAATCCAATCGGGATAAAATGGGCAAATTAGAGAATGCGCGAGAAAGGCGGAAGGTGGAAAAAGAAATTCTCAAAGAATGTTTGTAAGTTTGCGTTGGGCTTTGGGCTCATGAGAATCTTGATTGTTCTATGAAGTTCCACTACGTTCTCTTCTCCACTCTCAAATTTCTCACTTTTCGCATTTTCTCATTTCCCTCTTTGCACTTCCGCCAAAGCGACATCGTTTAACACTTCTCAGCACAGGTTCGTTTTCTTCATCTTCATCTCGCTATGCTTTTCGTTTCTGCACTTTTCCATAACGGTTTAAATTTTCATTTTTCTTCCAATTTATGGTTTATTTAGTGTGCTTCATGATTAATGATATAAGTAATATGGTTGAAAAAGTTAGGGCTTGTTTGGATTAGCTTATTTGAGCTTATCTACTTACATAAACACTTTTAACACTATTTTAGAGAACTTATGAAAACAACTTGTGATTTTTCTTATAATGTTTTTTCAGCTTATTTTCATAAGCTCTTCATGATAGCTTATATATACAGATTATAGATTATACAAAAATGATTTTATTCATTTTATGTTGTTTTATGGAGATAGCTTATTCATAAGCGCTTATATGATAAGCACTTATACTATATGCTTCAAAGTAAGCTGATTCTGTCATAGAGAGACCCTTTTTACTGTTTGTAAGCAAAGAAAGCTTGACATAGATCATCGTCACATTAGTCGTGGTTATTATAAGCAAAGAAAGCTTGACATAGAGTCATAGACCATCCTCAAGGCAGACATCGATAGAAAAGTAGACTAACGATGTGCATTATGTTGTGCTAAGGTTGCTAATTTTTGGTTTGTTTGTGGCTGCTTCAATTGATAAACACACACACACACAACCACACACGCACATACAGTCAAACTCTGACAAGATTTAAAAAATTGATGCTTAATAAGTGGACTTTAGAGCACCATGGTCGTCTTAGTAGGTTAAAGGAAATCAACAATGACATTTAAATATCTCGTGATCATCTTTAGGACGCCAAATTATTATAATAGATAATTGGAAGTGGAAGAAGAACTTAAAGCTATTATTTCATTTTAGGACAAATGTAAAGAATATTTTAGTTGGCTAAATATACTATGATTACTGAGGCTGCGTCTTTTTTTAGATAGCTAAACTTTTTTCATTTTTGGAAGTTTGAATTACAAGATTACGTGCAAAATGAAAGGAAAAAATATAAATACTTATGGAAGTTTTATCTTTTATTTCTTTGGCTGTAAGCAAGTGGCTAATATTTAGGAATGTTGATTCTAAGAACTTATGTCTTATATTTGCATACCTTTTGTTTGTTTACTAGTTAATTCGACAAAAGCAAAAGCTAGGGTAGGCAGTATGTTTGTTAACACTTTTTTCAATATTTAGGATGTTGGACTCTCTTGACGCAAATTCCGAGGGGAATGGCCGCCTTTGTGAGTAAACACTTAAGGGGGCTAGAATTCATTGATGGGTGCTGCTGGTAAACATTATACTTGAGATTCTGATAAAATATCTGATTTTTTTAAAGACAAGTCCATGCTTTGGCCTTAGTTCACTAGGTTCAGTGCCCTTCTCAATGAGTGGGCTTTGATGCTTCTTGGGGGTTTTTGTTAGAGTGTTCATATGGATGAGTAAGGTGTGGGTATAAAATAAAAAAATCAGTACCTGTTAGAGCATGTTAGAGGTTTTAGAGTTTTTGATAGTTGTTAGTTGTATCAGACTATGTGAGGTTACTGTGACATTGTGGCATTTGTCAAGTGGGAACTTGTTTTATTGATAATTAGTGATCTACACGTTAGACATTTCAAAATCCTTCATGCATCGACCTGAGTTTTTAAATTTTCTACACTCTTTACTTTCCGATTCAGTGTGAGGTATATGGTGTTAAACTGTAAGTTATAATAGTTTTAATGATGTAATTGTTGCGAGGCAAGGCTTACTAGCATGTTATTAGGCTCTTGAAGTTTTATAAGCTAGCTAGGATTGATAAGCCTTTCACTACCATGGTTTTGGGATATTCTCTCAGGAGTGATAAAACAGAATCTAGAGCCTATTGTGGGGGTGGTAAAATTATCACTTTTGGTTAGCCTTATGTGGGAAACTTGGTAAGAAACAACATCATTGAACACTTGCAACAGCAGTGGCCCTTCCTTTATGTGTAGGATCCCATCAACTGGAAAATTATAAGTTCTGCTGTTATGTTTTTTAGGTAGTCAGTTATCTATTATGATTATTAGCTACTACCGGAATCCATATTTTTCATATCGAAAGGTCACGATCATGTTTTAACTACTGTGATGAAGAGACTATCTGATCCGCTGATTAAAATATATTTCAATCTCGTTTGCATTTTGCATATTTACCAGGAAAGATTATTCCCAAGCTACAATGAAACTTATCTCAATACTTTGTTATATATTTAGTTTTGCTAGAACTTTAGTGTTTTCGTGATTATATTCTGTTCAACTTTCAATTGTAAACAAAACTAATGATTTTGTTTGCATATTCAGCATCTAGCAGGTTGTTGAAAATATGGCCAAGCATCATCCTGATTTGATCATGTGCCGTAAGCAGCCAGGAATTGCTATTGGACGATTATGCGAGAAATGTGACGGCAAGTGTGTGATATGCGACTCCTATGTGCGTCCTTGTACACTTGTAAGGGTCTGTGATGAATGCAACTATGGATCATTTCAGGGTCGATGCGTTATATGTGGAGGAGTAGGAATATCCGATGCTTACTACTGCAAGGAATGCACACAGCAGGAGAAAGATAGGGATGGCTGCCCCAAAATTGTCAATTTAGGGAGTGCCAAAACTGATTTATTCTATGAACGCAAGAAGTATGGGTTTAAAAAAAGATGAAGATGATGGATTCAACATTTGTGTTTCTATTGAACTTTTTTACTCAATGTATGCCGTGATTTGATATTAGCACCATAGGATGAGACTTTTTGCATGTAAACTTTTATATCGGATACATTCATTGTATGTTTAGTTATATCTTGGGTGTTTCAGATCATAACATACAAATTACGAAATATTTAATTGATAAGTAGATATTTATTCTTTGTGGTTACAATTGATAAACAGATTAGATTATTATACCAAATTATGTCTGAATTCTAAATAATCTAAAAAAAGTTTATTGAAAAGAGTGTTTAGTATTTCTTTAATTTTTGTTATCAATTTTAAATATCACATTACTTAGCGAGGTAATAACAAGTTGAACCGGAGTAGGTACTGATTCAAGGTTATATGCAATCAGATCGGAATCGATAGCAGTCAAATATATAAAGCAACAATAATTTATATTTATATAAAGAAAAATCATAAAGAAAAATGGTAACAAGTGTCCTTAAAACAAATAACGGTCGGAAAAAAAAAACCATTTTATGCCCAAACATTAATATTTCACCATTGTTTAACCCTTAAGTTTGAACTGGTTTCCATGAATTGATGTTTTTTAAATATTTATACCATTAAATTTGTTATTAGTACACTTGTAGGTAGTGAGGCCATCCTTAGCATGAACCGTTAAAATAAGCACTAGGTTCGATTCCTGAGTTTGATCTAAGTTTGCAAGACTTCAAAAATTATTGAGTTTTGTATGTCCTGTTTCAAAAATTATCGAGTTTAATATGTCCTATTTTCCGTCA
Source organism: Medicago sativa (assembly GCF_051527215.1). Taxonomy (NCBI): domain Eukaryota; kingdom Viridiplantae; phylum Streptophyta; class Magnoliopsida; order Fabales; family Fabaceae; genus Medicago; species Medicago sativa. Next base: position 63,392,194 of record NC_140751.1, on the reverse strand, counting down.
TAGACTCATTTTTAATGCATTACTTGATCGTTTTAAAGGTATGCTGAAGACTTAAAGCCTATTTAAAATCATATTTTACACTAAGTCCTAACAACACCTATAAACCTACTACTAAATAGGCCAAGTCTTATAAATAGCTAAAACACACAAATTGATCTACTATTAAATAACGGAATCTTACGAAGGTCTAAAATACCGAATACCTACTACTAAATAATCAAATCATACGAAGACTTGAGTTTATAAAATGAACTTCAACGATATCAATAATAGAATATATATTATATATATAAAAAGCTTAATAGGTCGGTCTGACATGCTTAAACAGTCTTTTTTTGTAAGCCTTAGATTGACCTATTTAATTAAATAGACTTTATAAAAAGCTTGAGCCTCACCTTCTTATTAAACGAGCTGGACCAAACTAAACTTTAAAAAGATTAGACCGTAGGCTCCTATCGACCTGACCTATTCTCATCCCTATTATACGATTAGGTATCCTTTCATCTTATTATTAGTGTTACATTAATAATAAAGAATGCCTTATTTTGTTTTCTATGTAATACAATTAGTTTTTTTTATTTGTAACCTCTAATTAATTCCATGTACATTATTTCTAAGTGATTATATTTCACTTCGTATTGACGATAATTAACATTAATGCATCATTGTTTAACAACAACAAAAACGTGCATAGAAATATCACCATGCAGAAACTTATGCATTCAATCATCAACAATAATATAACGTTAACAAACATCAAAAATAAACTGATTTTTACGACTCAACAACCTAATATTCAATTAAACATGATTTTATTACTTAGTTAATCCATAATTATCATCAAAACCTAAGATATCACATGAAGGATCAAGGATATGGAGATTGAAGATCAATGATTTTTAGAAGGTTTTTGAAGATAATACAAAGTGAAGAAAATTTATTTCAAGTTCCTAAGAGTTTTCTGAGGGAAGAACGATAGAAATTGGGACGAAAATGCAAGAATTTGCACATGAGGGGCTTCCTGATGCGCGACTGCGCATGGGGCAATGTTTGCCATTGCCTCATGCGCATCATGCTCCTCAGGGATGCGCAAATGCGCTTTTCCGTGGGTTAAAGTCACTCTTTGCTTGTTTTCCTTGCTGGATCGATGGAAAAAACCCAATTTTCTTCTCTTAAACCCTAAGTAATCATATGTTATAAATAAAGATTCTTGCACAATTTCTTATTCATTCAAAAAGATAATGGTTCAAGGAAAGGGTCAAACATCAGTGTTTCAAGGAAGAGGATCTCCGTCCTCCTCTTGTTCTCTCTAGGGTATGTTTTTCCATTGCTTTGTTATGATGTTTGTTGTCATGTGAAATTAAACCTTTTTTATTAGGGCTTTAAGATGACCATCTTCTTATTTGTTGGATTCCATTAATAAAGTTTTTATTCAGTTATGCTTTTTTGGTGTCCGATTTAATTTGTTCTTGCCTGTGCTTAATGCTTTTTCAATTGAGAATCCATATAGGTAATCTTAAAAATTGATTCGTATAGATTAGTAGGATTTACAACCCGAAATTTTTCTTTTGTTCATGGAAGTTCGAATTGCTTATTTTTTGATTCTATTTAATGAAATTAAGTATAAAATCTCATGTTTTCTAATTCTTCCTTCTGAGAACGCCGTAATTTTAACTAGGTTAACTTACCACACATGTTGTTGTTAAGGTTAGTATGAGTTCTAAAACCGGTTTCTTAAATAATAAGTAGACACAACATAACCGATGTTTTACTAAGTTAATTCCAACAAAGATGAAAGGGGGGATTCAAGGATTATGTAATCGCTGTTAAATATCTGAATCACAAAGCAAATCTTGCACTGGGCAGGACAATTAAACCCTGCAACCTTTTTCTTAACCTCTTTTAATTTCACTCTCTAAAATAAGTTTTGCTAATTGCTAAGTTGGACGACAATCCCTATGAAGATGATAAACTTACTACTTTATTACTTGTTACAATTTGGTACACTTGCCAATTTTGTCCATCAATAACATTTCTCCAATCAATGAATGTTAGCAACACTTTCTTTTGAATTCTCTCTATGACTCACTCTCTTGCTGTTTAAATCAATGTGAGTCTACACTTTAAAATGAAACCCACATGCATTGATTTCATTCACTAAGATAATAAATATTAGAGAGAGTGTTGCTAGCATTCCTCTATTCTTAATAACTAAAATGTTTTTAGTTTCTTCTTATTTCTTTCAATTGAGAGGGTAACACTATTCGTGACTCATCCACATTAAAATAACAACTAAAATATTTATAAATAATTAAAATAACAACTTAAATATTTATAAATAAAACTTAGATGCAATTCTTTAAGTGTTTTTCGTATGGCTAGAAAATATTCATACCTACCAATGATTTCTCAAATCCACATTTTTCTTTAGCCGAAGAAATTTTTTATCTAATATTTATTCGGCCGAAGTTTACGCAAATAGTAATTATTTGAGTATTTGTAAAAAAAAAGAAATTATTTGTCCTCGTGAGCTTAACTAAGTTGGTAGGGACAATGCATAATATATGTAAGGTCAAGGTTCGAACTCCGGGCATAAAAAAAAAAGGAATTATATTATTTGAGTATTACATAAAAAATAGTAATTATTTTGGGTATTACATAAAAAATAGTAATTATTTTGGTAAAAAATAAAATTAGTAACTTTTCGGTTAAAGCGTACCACAACTACTAAAGTAGATTGTTTCAGAGTCAAAAAAACACAACTTCAAAATGTTTCCTTCAGTTAGGAATCGGCGGTTGGCTAGGGTTCCACGCAAAAGACACCGCTCAATGGCATCAGCAGCCTTCCTCCCTGATGAACTTATAGTGGAAATCATCTCTTGGCTCCCCGTGAAATATCTCATACAATTTAGGTGTGTTAGCAAGTTCTACAAAACTCTCATCTCCGATCCTTATTTCGTTCAAATGCATCTACAAATCTGCACGAAACCCGCGTCTCGCATTAATGTGGCAAGACGACCTAATGCGTGAGGATGGTAGTATCATACTTTTGTCGGTTTCTCGTTTACTCCGAAACAAGTATACCTCACCCTTTCAGAGCAGTACATTCTACCAATGGTGCATTATTGGTTCATGCAATGGGTTGCTATGCTTGGTTGATATTCATTGCCCTGATTATTACTATTATCTCTATTTTTGGAACCCAGCGACTGGAACCAAATCTAGACATATTTTTATCACTTTATCTAGGGATTTTAAGTTCTCTTTTGGTTATGATACTTTGAGTAAAACTTATAAGGTAGCGTTCAACGTGGACGTGGAGAGTGTTAATGTAACAAGTGTGGTGAAAGTTCTCAGCTTGGGGGATGATTCATGGAGAAACATTCAATGTTTCCCTGTGCTTCCACTTTATTGGTTTATTCATGATAAGAACCAAGGTGTTTACTTGAGTGGTACTATTAACTGGTTGGCCCTTCGCGATTACTTCTATTCTGATTATGAATTTGATAATGTTAGTAAGATTACTGTTGAGCAATATGTGATTATTTCGCTTGATCTCGCCACTGAGTCATACACTCGGTTGTTGCTACCTCGGGGTTTTGACGAGGTGCCACGTGTTCAGCCAACAATTGTGGTTTTGACGGACTCCCTTTGTTTTGGTCATGATTTCAAGGGAAGCCATTTTGTTATATGGAAAATGAAGGATTTTGGAGTTCAAGAGTCTTGGATTCAATTATTAAAATTAGCTATCAGAATTTTTGTTCAAGCCAATGTTTATTGAAATTTGAAAGGTGATGCATTGATATTAGCAAATGATCAAAACTACTCACCATTTATCTATAATTGCAGAGACAATAGAGGCGAGCCAATTCAAATTCCGAATAACGTATGGTGGTTGTGGGCCATGAATTACGTTGAAAGTTTGGTTTCAACTAGTTGAAAGTGAGTTTCTCTTTCGCATATCACTCGATAGAATTTATGTTACTTCTTTACAGCCTTGTCGGTTTATAATACTAGAAATAGATTGTGTGAATATTTTGTGGGATTGCTTAACCGATTCAGTTGTTTGAAATCAAATTTTTCCCCAAATTATATTTTCGTATTTTCTTGGCTAAAGTGCAACTTTGGCCCCCTAAGTTTGAAAACTACAATTTTGATCCCCTATGTTTTAGCCCCTTTGCATATTTGGTCCTTTTGGTCAATTTTGACCAAGTCAACGCATACGTGGCATGCCACGTGTGTAATTAATTAATTAAAAAAATAAAAAATCGAAAAAATCAATTTTTAAATTAAATAAATGAAAAAAATAATAAAAAAATCTTATAAAATTCTGGAAAAATGAAAAATAATAAAAAAAATATTAAAAAATTCTGGAAAAATGAAAAATAAGAAAAAATAAAAAAATTTAAAATTTTTCCAGATTTTAAATTAATAAATGAAAAAAATACAGAAAATCAATTTTTAAATTAAATAAATGAAAAAAATAATAATAAAAAATAAAAAAGTTAATGAAAAAATTCGAAAAAAATAATGTCAAATTTTCCAGATTTTTTAAAAAATTCGAAAAAAATACGGATTTTTTTTTTTAAAAAATCTGAAAAATTTGACATTATTTTTTTCAGAATTTTTTTTGAATTTTTTTTTTCAAATTTTTTCCAGAATCTTTTACAGAATTTTCTAATGTTGAAAATTTGACATTCTAAAGGCGCAAGGAAAAGAAAAAAGTATACACAAAAACACCGACGAGAATACAACTTGGCCACAAATTTGGTACATATTTCTTCTTTAGGGAAATGAATGTTTCCATGACATTACTTTTTCGAATAAGTGATTCTTGGAATTGTCCAAGAATTTTTGTGAATTTTTTTTCGTTTTTTTAATCATTTTTATTAATATTTTTTATTTTTCAAGAATTTATCTCATTTTTTTGTAATATTTTTTCGTTTTTTAAATTTTTTTATTTTTTCATTATTTTTCATTTTTTCAAATTTTTTTTATTATTTTTCATTTTTCCAGAATTTTTTAATATTTTTTTATTATTTTTCATTTTTCCAGAATTTTTTAATTTTTTTTATTATTTTTTTCATTTATTTAATTTAATAATTGATTTTTTCGATTTTTTATTTTTTTAATTAATTAATTACACACGTGGCATGCCACGTATGCGTTGACTTGGTCAAAATTGACCAAAAGGACCAAATATGCAAAGGGGCTAAAACATAGGGGACCAAAATTGTAGTTTTCAAACTTAGGGGGCCAGAATCGCAACTTTTTGAAAGATAGGGGGCCAAAGTTGCACTTTAGCCTATTTTCTTTCTTCAATTTCGTTTTGATTTCATGGTTGTTACTGAACCTGTTTGTAGTATTCGATTTATTTTCTTCGATTTTTCTGTGAATTCGGTGCTTTAGTCGTTTTGGTTCATGCGTAAGTTATGTGAGATTTTTTTGTCAACTTCTTTTCATCATGTGCTCATCAATTGTTATCATAGATTTCCTGAATCGCGAATGTCTGATGTGAATTCGCACACGATTCGTCCTCTTTCAAGTTAACCTATTTTTCTAATTGGTGCTTGAGGTTTTTCTTCAGGATATCCTTGCTTACTTCAAATTTCTTTTTCACCCTAATATTAGGGATTTCAAAAAAAAACTTCTCAACTAGAGGATTCAAATATTTGGTTACTGTTTTGCCTTGCTTTTTCATTATTTAACTGCTCGCTTCTTGTAGGATTTTGGCGAGTAACGCAAAGCCTGTATTGATGTTCTGCGGCACGTGAAATCTCAATGAGTTGCAAGATGCATACATTATTGCCTGTATTGATGTTCTTCTTGCTACAGTTACTACTCTAATTTAGTTACATACATTTGTTTTGCATTGCTTTGTAATGATTTGGTTTGAGTATCGCGAGTTTTGTTATAATGAAATATAACGAGTGTCGAGGTGCGATCTATTTTGTGCTGGAACTGCAATGCAGACAATAATGTGCAGCTATGACTGTTTGCATATGGAATATGGAACTATGCATTCAATTTTTTTCTTGTGTTTTGCTGTTTCACTTCTGTATTTCATGATGTCTTTTTGAAACCAATCTTTTTATCCATAGCCATGTAGCCTAGTGATACAAATTCTGGTTTGATCCTTCATGTTTCAATGATCACACTTTTCTCCAATTTATCTAATGGCTATACTAGATCTTCAAACTTTATGATGTAGGTCACTTTACCTCTCAAGAAAAGAGAATGTAATTTTCAGATTATGGTTACTGTGTAATCGACATCCTTTTGTAGAGAACATTATAGAATATGCTGAAAAATGGTTAAATTTTCATGGCAATAGATATTAAATTCAGCATGAAATCTTATTTAGTTATGCATGCTTTTAATTCAGCATGAAATTTTCATTTAAAAATGAATAAGATTGATGAAATGTAAGATTTTCCCTATCAACGCTCACCAACTAAGCAATTTAACTCAAGTTGTTAAATTCACTAAGGAATTAATGATTTTGTCACTAAGGAATTAGGGCAAGAATAAATTAGAGAATTCGGTAATGATTCGATAAGTCAATCCAATAGTCATATTTAAGTTGTTAACTCAAGGTAGTCATCTAGTAAAACTCATCTCTGACAATTTTACTATTATAATTTGAAACCAATTTCACTTTGCTTAATTTTCATTATTGCTATCAAACAAATTCATAACCTTTTTGCTGGATTAAGTTATAAATATTATTCGACAGTATAACGCGATCCTCGAGTTTGACACTCGATCTTTACGTTTTAATTTTACTACTTGCACGATTACGTACACTTGCGAAAATCGGCATCAATATACGTATAGAAAATAACTGCAGAATCTAAACCGCTAAAATCTGCATGTCTTCGTCGAACACTGCATGCCTTCCACGTGTTTGGATACTTGAAACTCGCCTTTTTATTCAGTTTCTACCTTTCTGTCGAAGCCTTCCAATGCATGTCGAAATATGACTTTTATAGAAAACTCCCATTATCTGTCGAACTCAACAACTCCAATCATGAACTTAGAGAATTTTGCAGCTTTAAACATTCTTTTACCTGTCAAATGATACCAGATAAAATTAGTCTAACAAATACATCATTAGTTGAATGAACCTTAAAAGTTAAATTTGCTTATAATTGGAAACAAAGTTAGTATATTTTTTAGACAGGTACCCACACCCGTCCCACCTACCCACACACATACATACTTAGATAGTCTTTTGCTTCACCAAAACATACATATACTCTTTAAAATTGTGTAAAAATTGAAAATAAATAATTAAATTGATTGATATGTTTCAGTTTAAAAGATTAAATTTCTATTATGAAATTTTTGGGAACTAAGTTAACTTATCCTTACAATCTTTAATTTTTTTAAATGGTCAAAGTATGTTAATTATTAATTAATTAGTTAGTTTATGCGAGGTGAGAATTAAGCAAGCAACCACCTTATCACTTCACGTTTTATCTCTTGTATAAAACCATTAAGTTGGATAACTCAATTGATTTAAGGGGTAAGAAGTTAAAGGTTTTGATTTCAAATCCAGACAAAGAAGAAAAATTAACATAACATGTAATTTCTAACATTTGTCATTAAAAAGAGACCAATCCATCAAATCAACTTTATATTCCTTATACTTTGGGATGTTTTTAGTTTCCTATGATTTCTTTCACATGAGGATAATCTTATTTGGGACTCATCAACATTAAAATAACAACTAAAATATTATTAAGTCGAAGTTCAAGTATAAAGTAATCATTTGAGTATTATATAAAAAGTGGTCAACTTTTTAAATTGACCTATAGTATACACTAACTCTAAAAATTGTCTTCAAAAGAAAACACAGATTCTATCCTTATAATTTGAGATTCTTTCTATTTTTGACATCTTATTTTCTCTATAGACATAAAGTTCAAAAAAGTGACATAGAGGTTGAATTATTTCACGATTTCATGTAGTCATGTGTAGGACGTTAAAATATGAATTTTCTCGTAAAATTAATTTTTTTTCGACAAAGAACAGATTAATTATAAATTTTTTAAGCATAAAAACTAAAAAAAAAAAACAAAACAAGGAAAATATCGATCTAGAAATTGAATTTTTAGTTGGTTTTTTTCCAGACACATCTATAAGAATTCACATAGAGGACCATTAAAGTTTCATAGAATTCCGACTATTCCTCAATTTATTATGATTTTTCTACCAAAATATGCAAAATTGCAATTTTGTTCCAAGTAAGCACGCACTCACGGGTCAAATTTTGTATCCTAACTTTGTTGGAATGGTTAGAACATCATAAGAATCTTCATCAATAAACTTTATAGTTTTTAAACGAGGGACAAATTAATTATAAATTGTTTAATAATTTCAATCATAATTATGGGGAATGCAAATTCATAATTGATTCGTCCCTCATTTAAAAATTTGAAATTTTAGTGGTGGTGGTTATCATGATGTTATAAACATGCTAGAAAAATTACTCCCTCCGGTCACTATTATATAAGCAAAAGTTCACTTTTTAGATTCATTCCATAGTTGATGTATGTGGTCTATATATAGACCACATACATTATTTATTGAATGAACCTAAAAAGTCAAGTTTTGCTTATAATACTGACCGGAGGGAGTAAGTAAATAAATTTGACCCGCGAGTATATGCTAACTTGGAGCAAAATTATAATTTTGCACGCTTTGGTTGAAAAATCAAAATAAATTGAGTTAAAGTTGGAATGCTACGAAACTTTGCAGATCCTCTCTATGTATTTTTATAGAGTTTTTTGAATAAATCCAACTCAAAATTCAGTTTTTAGATCGAGATTTTCATTGTTTTGTTTCTTTAGTGTTTGACACTTTAAAAAAATTCATAATTAATCGGTTCATTGTAAGAAAATTCTAATTTTATGTTTCTTTTTAGAGAAATTTTTTATGTTGAAATCTATATTTTGAAGTCCTAAACATGCATGCAAAAAATAATGAAAAAAAATTCAACCTCTATCACTTTTCTGGACTTTATGTTTATAGGAAAAAATACGAGGTCAAAGTAGTAAGAATCTATAAGACTTCGTGTATATTAAATGTTTGAAATAAGGAGAATGCTAAACAGTGTCATTAGGACATTGGTTAAGCAACCAAAACAAATAACTTTTTTTTTTAATAAAAAAAATGTGATTATTACTTAATCAATAGTCAAAATTTATATTTTCAAGACAAATTTTCCATATATAGTTTTGTTAACTATTGCCCACTGTTTAGCAATACCCTTTAAATATTGTCCACTGGTTAGCAATACCCTTTAAATAATTAACCTAATAAAAATGGTAATTATTTTAGAAAAAAATTAGTAACTTTTGGGTCAAAAAAGCCCACTAAAGCAGATTGTTTCCGAGTAAAAAAAACACACAACTTCAAAATGTTTGCTGCAGTTTAGAATCGGCAGTTGGCTAGGGTTCCACTCAACTTGGAACGGCGACTAGTGCTCAATGGAACAAGAAATGGTATCAGCAGCCATCCTCCCAGACGAACTTATCGTGGAAATCATCTCCTGGTTCCCCGTGAAACATCTCATGCAATTCAGGTGCGTTAGCAAGTCTTACAAAACTCTCATCTCCGATCCTTATTTCGTTCAAATGCATCTCGAGAAATCTGCACGAAACCTGCGTCTCACATTAATGTGGCAAGACGACCCCATATGTAAGGATTGCAGAACTATGCTTTTACCTGTTTCTCGTTTACTCCAAAACAAGGCCACCACCTTTCCTAGCGGTACACACTACAAATGGCAGATTATTGGTTCATGCAATGGACTGATATGCTTGATTGATATTCAGTCCCCTGATTATTTTTATTATCTCTATTTTTGGAACCCAGCCACTCGAACGAAATCCAGAAAAATTTTAATCACTTTGTCTCGTAATTTTAAGTTCTCTTTTGGTTATGATACTTTGAGTAAAACTTATAAGGTAATAGCGTTCATAGTGGAGAGTGTTAATGTAACAAGTGTGGTGAAAGTTCTCAGCTTGGGGGATGATTCATGGAGAAACATTCAATGTTTCCCCGTGCTTCCACTTTATTGGTTTGATCATGATAAGAACCAAGGCGTTTACTTGAGTGGTACTATTAACTGGTTGGCCCTTCGCAATTACTTCTATTCTGATTATGAATTTGATAATGTTAGTAAGATTACTATTGAGCAATATGTGATTGTTTCGCTTGATCTCTCCACTGAGTCATACACTCAGTTGTTGCTACCTCGGGGTTTTGATGAGGTGCCACGTGTTCAGCCAACAATTGTGGTTTTGACGGACTCCCTTTGTTTTGGTCATGATTTCAAGGGAAGCCATTTTGTTATATGGAAAATGAAGGATTTTGGAGTTCAAGAGTCTTGGATTCAGTTATTAAAAATTAGTTATCAGAATATTTGTTCAAGCCAATATTTATTGGAATTTGAAACGATGGAGTTCTTGCCATTGTACCTTTCCAAAAAATGTGAGACATTGATATTAGCAAATGATAAAACCGACACAGCATTTATCTATAAATGCAGAGACAACAGAGGCGAGCCAATTCAAATTACTAATAGAGTATGGTGGTTGTGGGCTAAGGATTTCGTTGAAAGTTTGGTTTCAATTAGTTGAAAGTGAGTTTCTCTTTCTCATATTACTTGATAGAATTTATGCTACTTGTTTACAGCCTTGTCAGTTTATAATACTAGAAATAGATTGTGTGAATATTTTGTGGGATTGCTTAACCGATTCAGTTGTTTGAAATCAAATATTTCCCCAAATTTTTCGCATTTTCTTTCTTCAATTTCGTTTTGATTTCATTGTTGTTACTGAACCTGTAAGTAGTATTCGATTTATTTTCTTCAATTTTTGTGTGAATTCGATGCTTTAGTCGTTTTGGTTCATGTGTAAACTCTGTTGAGATTTTTTTTTGTCAAGTTCTTTTCATCATGTGCTCATCAATTGTTATCATAGATTTCCTGAATCGTGAATGTCTGATGTGAAATTCGCACACGATTTGTCCTCTTTCAAATTAACCTATTTTTCTAACTGGTGCTTGAGGTTTTACTTCAAGATATATTTGCTTACTTCAAATTTATTTTTCAGCCTGATATTAGGGGATTCCAAAAAAACCTTCTCAACTAGAGGATTCAAATTATCATCCTTTAGAATTAACTAGAGGATTCAAATATTTGGTTACTGTTTGCCTTGATTTTTCATTATTTAACTGTGCGCGTCTTGTAGGATTTTGGCGAGTAACGCGAAGCCTGTATTGATGTTCTGCGGCACGTGAAATCTCAATGAGTTGCAAGATGAGAATGAATTTCGCTTGTACCTGCAGTATGTGCCTAGAGGTTTTGATTATTCAGTATGAATCTGGTGTTCTTATTGCTAATGTTACTGCTCTAATTTAGTTACATACATTTGTTTTGCTGTGGTATCTCATCAAAGTATGGAACATTTGTTTTGCATTGCTTTGTGATGATTTGGTTTGTATCGCGAGTTTATGATATAGGCCACTTTACCTCTCAAGAAAAGAAAATGTAATTTTCAGATTATGGTTACTGAAGATTAAATTGTTGTTATGCAAATTTTGGGAACTAAATTAACTTATCCTTGCAATCTTTATTTTTCTACGATCTTCATTTTTGGAATTAATTAGTTAGTTTATGCGAAGGGAGAATCAAACATGAAACTACCTTATCATTATTTAACTCTCTCACCAAACCACCAAGTCAAGGGGGGTTTGGATAGTTCAACTTGCTTGAGTTAAGTGAGAAGGAATTGTAGGTTCTTATTCAAGCTCGAATGAAGGAGAAAAACTAACATAACAACTAATTGCAGACTTTTTCCATTCAAAATAAAGAAGAAAAGTCAAGGGGGGTTTGGATAGTTCAACTTGCTTGAGTTAAGTGAGAAGGAATTGTAGGTCCTTATTCAAGCTCGAATGAAGGAGAAAAACTAACATAACAAAACAACTAATTGCAGACTTTTTCCATTCAAAATAAAGAAGAAAAAAATAAAGTCAACCTTATACCCCCTTATACCTACAATCTTAAGACGATTAGGTAGCATTTCACCAATTGAGGAATGTTGGCAACGCTTTCTTTTGAATTATCTTTAATACTTATTCTTTTATTGTTTAAATCGATGTGAGTCTACACTTTGAAATGAAACCCATATACATTGATTTCATTCAATAAGAGAGTAAGTATTATATACAGTATTTCTAGCATTCCTCTAATCTTAATAACTAAAATGTTTTTAGTTTCTTATGATTTCTTTCACGTCATGGTAATATTATTTGTGACTCATCCGCATTAAAATAACTACTAAAATATTTAGGCTTAATAACAGTTTTGTCCCCTTATGTTTCAAGAAGTTGCGATTTTGACCCCCTAACTAAAATAATTCGATTTTGGCCCCTATGTTTTGCCCCCTTTCCACTTTTGGCCCCCTAGGCCAATTTTGACCAAGTCAATGCTGACGTGGCGTCACATGTGTAATTTTTTTATTTTTTATTTATATTTTTTAAATTAAAAAAGTTTAAAAAAAAGTATTTTTTTATTTTTTAATTAAAAAATAAAAAAATTACACACGTGGCGCCACGTCAGCATTGACTTGGTCAAAATTTGCCTAGGGGGCCAAAAGTCCAAAGGGGGCAAAACATAAGGGGCCAAAATCAAATCATTTTAGTTAGGGGGCCAAAATCGCAACTTCTTGAAACATAGGAGGCCAAAACTGCTATTAAGCCAAATATTTATATACAAAACTAAGGTGCAATTTGTAATATCCCGCTTAATAAGTAGAGACGTATTATCTTTCGACGATGTTTTGTGCGCGAGTTTAATATAAGGGCACTTTAGACTTTTGACCCCAAAATCTTCATTATTCCCTCAAGTTTCTCTCTCTAGGTTTTTGTAAACATTCTTGCTCTCTTCCATCGATCCATTTCTTCACTCTTTTGCCCAATCTTTCTTCAAGCTTTCTAAGCAAGAGATCAAGCAAACTTTGGGTACATAGGAACAAGCATCTTCATCTTGTTTTCTTTCACAATCAAGAGTAGTGATTCTAGAGTTTTGGTGTAGGAAGGCTTGTAATCAACTTCAACACTTCAAAGTGAGTTCTTAGTTAGTATTCCTTTCCCTTGGGTTGTGTTATGGTAGCAATAATCTTTTTGAGGCAATAGTTTGAACATGTATATTTTTGTCATGCTTGAGATTCAAGAATATATTGGTAGTTGATGAAATATGTGTGCTATGTTTTGAAATATATATGTTTGCCATGCTTTCTGGTCATTTAGGGTTGTAAACAGGTTCTTGAATGAGGGTTTGCCATGCAATTTCAGAAATTCTGCAGATTGGACTCAAGAAAGTCGCTAATGGCGAAATTTTCACGCCATTAGCGAAATTTTCCCAGCACTAACAGAAGCTTGCGCTATTAGCGAATTTAGCAGAGGTGCCATGACCAATTTCGCTGATAGCGAAACTCTCTGGAGTCTCAGGGACGTTTCGCTATTAGCAACTCTTGCACCGGTATTCGCTAACGCCACTTCGATTCTTTACTTTTAGCATCATTCAAACACTTGAGTTCAACACTAAATCTCTTTAAAAACAATAGAAAATCCTCTTCACTTGAACAAACAATCATATAACTCTAGATTTCTTAAATTGGAAAGGTATGGAAATGTATGAGAAATGCATAGTTTCATATATCAATATAAAACCCTAAGAGTGAATATTTCCTCATATGTACACGGGATAGACATGAACTAGCAAGGGAATAATATAGAGCCTTGGCCTAGTATGCCGAGATATAGAATAGTACGCATGAAATCTTAATCATGCTAAGACGTGAACGAATAGAAATCATATTCAAGAAGTTTTGAACACATTTAATTATTCTTATGTATGTAATAGGATGTTTGTTATGTATAAGTTTAGAAAGCAAGTAAAAAAAGTTTTGTCGATGACGAGTTAGGTTTTACTTAATCGTCCGACTCAGAGACGTGTCATGATTATGATATATGTATCTCGATGCGTAGAGCGTATCTTGACATAGCGGCCTTAGACTTTCCCCTTGACCGCCATGACACGTATAGATAAGCAAGACCTTTGATAAAATTAAAGAAACTATGACGGATCTAGTATGCACAAACGTCTAGTCAAACAAGACCACACACGTATAATCAACCGGCAGGTTGTATCTTAGACACGTGATAACCGTAGGCTTTTCCCTGAGGTTATCAGTAGCCTAGGGTTAGAAAGAACTCACTGAGGCATTATGTCTCATCCCTCTCATTATTTGTTCAGGTTCACAGGTTACTCGAGGAAAAGGTAAGGAAAAAGCTTTGGATTGACCGTGTGATCGTGGGAACATAATTGGAGTTGGACTTATGGATGCATATGTTTAATTATAAGATGTGTTGTTTTGGCTTATTGTAACCACGTTTCTTTTGGATACCTTGTGAACTCTATGTAACATAAGACTTTGGATGTTTTGTATCTGAATTCTCGACTTGATGTCGTTCCAGTATTGTAAAATTAATGTATCCAATATCAGTTATAGCACACTTTTGAATATTCTAGACACTTTCAAAATGGGCGTTACACAATTCCTTAAGGTCTTCACATAAAATACACATAACTACCGATGATTTCTCAAATCCACAATATTTATTCGGTGGAAGTTCAACCTATATAGTAATTTTATTAGTACAAAGTTAAAATATATATTAATTATTTGAGTATTATATAAAAAATAGTAAGTATTTTAGTAAAAAAATAAAAGAGTAAATTGCACTCATTTCCTTTGAGAGATGCTTAAATTACACTAACTATACTGGCGGAAGTACAATAAGATAATCTAGGATTTAGACTGTTTATAAGATATCTTGAGAATGATCTCAAGTGGGGTATTTATAGCCCTTTGCAGGATTATTTTAGTGTAAATTAAGCCTTAAGCAAGCTGGGCTTGAGGACTTTTTACCAATTTCTAGATGCTTCTAGAAGCTGGTTAAGGCGACGCCTTTAGAACAGCGCGCCTAGTCCTCAGGAGCCCTTCTGGAGGGCGCCTGAGCCTTTCTAGAAGGCTTTTAGGCCTTTAGAAATATATTGACGGTCCACAACCTCCCAAGCACGAGCTTTGGAGGCAAGGCGAAGTGATGAATCTATGAGTTTTGATTTTGTTGTTTAAGCCATTTGTGTTTTCAGATGCCCGTTTAGGGGTGATGTTTCTTGTGAGGAACACGCCTAGACTTCTAGGAGTTTGTTCAAGGGCGCCGGAGCCCCTTTGAGGGGTCATTCAAGCCTGTAGGTGTACATTGATGGTTCACATCCCCCCAAGCACAAGCTTCGGGAACAGGGCGAAGTGGTGAATTCTTTTCCCTTTTGTTCGCCTCTGGCGAGATCGGCTTTGTCGTAAAGATTTTCATGGCAAGATGTTTCTTGCATATTTATTTTATAATTCCATGGTTTGTGACTTTCCTTATATTTGTTTTTCTTTATTCTTTTATGCTAGCCTTTCCTTGTTGATAACTTGTTCTCGCCTAAATGATTTCTTATTTGTTGGGTGTTTGAGCGAAACCCTTTTTGGGCTTTAGCATTTTTCTTTTGTTCTAATTTTTGGACTTGTGATGCTGCTTATGATGTTTAAATGTTGGTTCGGTGATGATATGTCGCTGCCAGAACCCCTTTGAGGTTTGGCGGGTTCGTCAGAGCCCCCTTTGAGGGTTGATGTGGCTTCCAGAGCCCCCTTTGAGGGTTGGTATAGTTTCCAGAGCCCCCTATGAGGATTGGTTTAGATTCTAGATCCCCCTATGAGGGTTGGTTTTAGATTCCAGACCCCCCTCTGAGGGTTGATTTAGATTCCAGAGCCCTATCTGAGGGTTGGTTTAGATTTCAAACCCCCATTTGAGGGTTGGTTTTAGATTCCAGAGCCCCCTCTGAGAGTTGATTCTTATTATTTAGGAATTTCAACCATGTTGATTCTTCTATCGTGGGATGTCTTGGATATTTAGGAACTTCAACCTTATTATTTATGAATTTCAACCGTTGATCGCCTATGCGAGGTCTTTACGTAGTCGCCCTTTTTATCTATTCATCAGCAAATTGCAAAAGAGGTTTTTAGTGAGTAAGGTGCCTCGTTAAAAACTGCCCTAACAGGAAAGAGAACACTAGCCCCCCCTAATGAAATAAGAATAATAATGAAATGACAATCGAAATAATGATAATAATGTACTGCTGGGTTGCCTCTCTGCTTAGAGGTGAGTTTTTTGCGCATTATTTGTTTTTCTTATTGTTTTTGGGAAACCTACAAAACAAAACTCAAAATTCGAGAGAGGTTAGGACAACTCTGTGTTTCATCTTCATATTGTTAATGGTGGGACAATTGCTTCCTTATGCGCTCTTTTTCTAGAGTTTATTTCTGGGGTGTTGTTTGACGAGTTCTCTCCTTTTGTTAATCTCGCCCTTGGCGGGCTTGTTTGCATCCCAAACATATTTCTTTGAAATATAACAAAACTTGCAGGAATCCCAATTGGTAATAATGTAATCTCAAATATAGTCCATCAATATCACTCAAAACTAACTACTTTCTTCCTACTAATTTGGAGCCAACTCTCCAATTCAGATATTTTATGTATTTCCCCTTTAACTTGAAACAACTCTTCCATTAGATAGGAACACCCTCTGTAAATACTTCCACACTTTCCAAAGTAAATAAATAAAGGAGTCTTAATCATACTCAATCATATTCACTGGGAACTATCTACTCTTTGTCTTACTCCTATTAGCTCGCCTATATTTTCTACTCCTCTTCCTCTCCTCTACATTATCCTACTAAATTTGGAATAAATATCTTATTCAATTTTACTCTTTTCGGTTCTCCTACTAACTCGGGACTATCTCGCCTATTGACTTAACATCCTCCTATTAAATTCGAACTAACTCGCTCACTCCATTATTCTCTATGCCTTTACTTCCTCCTATGAAGTTGGAACTAAATTTGCTGCTCAATTTTATTCTTCTACATGGGTATGGCGCTATTAATCTATTATTTATGTTTTTACTATGCAGTTAGTTCAGTTCGCAAAGTAAATGATACATGAAAGGGGTTTTCAGGAAAGAGAGGTGGGTCACTCGGACCTATTAAATACCAAAGCTTTCCTTGCCAGAATCCCTCATATGCGACCTTTTAACAATACTACACTCTACTTCTGCCACGGGGTACCTAGAGTAATCTTTCTTCTATTAACTTGGTACTACCTCTTGTGTTCTACTCATCTTTCTTTTTCTATCAAATTGTAACTAGCTCGCACAACGGGAATTATTAGCAAGTGAAACAAATTAAGCTAAAGCTAATTGTCCATAAGACTGATTATCCACAAATTATGTATATGCACCAAAAAACAATTGCATAATAAACAATATCGATAAGAAACTTTCATCGATTTATTCTTTTTTACATATATTCAGATTTGGTCCGAAAATATATTGAACAAAAATTTATTTCAAACCAAAAAGTGTAGATATATTGAGCATAAAATTTTCTTTAAATAAAAAAGTGTAAATATATCGTCTCAAAATATATTGAGCAAAAACTTTTCTTCAAATCAAAAAGTGTAAATATATTATCTCTAAATATTTTGAACAAAAAAACAAAAAAATTTCTTCAAATCAAAAAGTGGAAATATAGCATCTCAAAATATATTGAGCAAAAAATTTTCTTCAAATCAAAAAGTGTGAATATATTGTGTCAAAAAATTTTCTTCAAATCAAAAAGTGGAAATATATCGTCTCAAAATATATTGAGCAAAAAATTTTCTTCAAATCAAATAAAAAAGTATAAATATTTTGAACAAAAAATTTTCTTCAAATCAAAAAGTGGAAATATATTGAGCAAAAAATTTTCTTCAAATAAAAAATTGTAAATATATTGTCTCAAAATATTTTCAACAAAAATTTTCTTCAAATCAAAAAGTGAAAATATATCGTCTCAAAATATATTGACCAAAAAATTTTCTTCAAATCAAAAAGTGCAAATATATTGTCTCAAAAAATTTTCTTCAAATAAAAAAGTGTAAATATATGGTCTCAAAATATTAAAATGTAGTACATAAATAATTCATTGAGGATAGGGTTGTAGTTTAAGTATCTCTTAGCGGAGGGGAGTAAAATTTATTTTATGTTTTTATTTTCAAGGGAGAGGAGTGTATATTAAAACATAAGAGGGGAGAAGGGTGTATTTCAAGTTTCTAGGAGAGACGGGAGTGTAATACACTTAAAATAAAATTAGTAACTTTTTGGGTCAAAAAGCGTATTAGCACAACTACTAAAGTAGATTGCTTCTCAGTCAAAAAACATACAACGTCGAAATGTTTGCTTCCGTTTGGAATTGGTGTTTGGCTAGGGTTTCAGTCAACTGAACTGCTGCGGCCATCGCTCAATGGATAAAGAAGCTTTTGTGCCGGCGGATATTGTGTCGGCGACGTTCCTCCCTTATGAAGTCAAAAAACACTGCTCAATGGCATCAGCAGCCTTCCTTCCCACTGAACTGATCATGGAAATCATCTCCTGGCTCCCCGTGAAATATCTCATACAATTTATGTGTGTCAGCAAGTTCTACAAAACTCTCGTCTCCAATCCTTATTTCATTCAAATGCATCTCGAGAAATCTGCACAAAACAACCCATGTCTCGCATTAATGTGGCAAGACATCTCATGCATGAGGATTGTAGAATCATAACTTTATCGGTTTCTCGTTTACTCCACAAAAAGTATACCACACCCTTTCATAGCGGTAGCGGTACATTCTACCAATGGTGCGTTATTGGTTCATGTAATGGATTGCTATGCTTGGTTGATATTCAAAGCCCTCATTATTATCATTATCTCTATTTTTGGAACCCAGCCACGAGAACGGAATCTAGAAAAATTTCAATCACTTTGTTTAGAAACTTTAAGTTCTCTTTTGGTTATGATAATTTGAGTAAAACTTATAAGGTGTTAGCTTTCAGCGTGGCGCATGTTAATGCAACAAGTGTGGTTAAAGTTCTCAACTTGGGTGATTATTCATGGAAAAACATTCAATGTTTTCCCGTGCTTCCACTTTATTGGTTTAATCGTGATAAGAACCATGGTGTTTATTTGAGTGGTACTATTAACTGGTTAGCCCTTCGCAATTACTTCTATTCGGATTATGAATTTGATAATGTTAGTAAGATTACTGTTGAGCAATATGTGATTGTTTCGCTTGATCTCTCTACTGAGTCATACACTCAGTTGTTGCTACCTCGGGGTTTTGATGAGGTGCCACGTGTTCAGCCAACAATTGTGGTTTTGATGGGCTGTCTTTGTTTTGGTCATGATTTCAAGGGAAGCCATTTTGTTATATGGAAAATGAAGGATTTTGGAGTTCAAGAGTCTTGGATTCAGTTATTAAAAATTAATTATCAGAATATCTATTCAAGCCAATATTTACTAACATTTGAAACGATGGAGTTCTTGCCATTGTACCTTTCTAAGAATGGTGATACATTGATATTAACAAATGATAAAAACGACACAGCGTTTATTTATAAATGCAGAATAAATAGAGGCGAGCCAATTCAAATTACTAATAAAGTACGCTGGTTGTGGGCCAAGGATTACGTTGAAAGTTTGGTTTTAACTAGTTGAAAGTGAGTTTCTCTTTCTCATATTACTTTGTTAGAATTTATGTTACTTCATATATGTTGCTTACTTGATTTAAAATCCTTGTTAGTTTATTTTATAATAATAGATTGTGTGAATTTTTTGTGGGATGACCTAACCGATTCAGTTGTTTCGACCATTGTTGAAGGTTAGGCTCTGATGAATTGGATAAATTTGTCTTGATTTTTATGCTTATTATAATTTAGATGCTGATTTTTTTAAAGGTAATTTGCCAGAAGACTAAACTCCTAAACGAAAATTCATTCTCTCTCAAAAACTAAATTTTATCTAAAGTTAGAAGCACCAATAGGAAGGCAATTGTTAGGACCCAGTATATGAAAGAAAATCTTCTTTGGTTTGTGTTTCAAGGTTTAAATTTAGGCAGAAGACTTAGGTAGGCTTAGTTGAAGAAGAGCAAGATTTGGACTGGGAAGATACAAAAAAATCCAGAATCCAATGACATGCTTTACTGTTAATGCATATGAAGGTTTCCTATAAAGATTTATTTGTTCAAACTAGCCCGCCGAAATTGAGTTTAGCATAACCTTTTTATTTTTATTTTTAAAGAAGTCAAACTAGCTCGCCAAAATTGTATCAGACCTTTTCTTGATTTCTATTGCAGTTAAAGATCGGCCCTCTTCTCAATTTTCTATTTAAATATTCATAGTACGTTGATTTGTGTTTCCCCTCGTCTTCACTTAAAACTCAGATTCCATATATCTTGCCAACTAATAATTTATTAGGAGGAAAAACAGCTTTCAAACTAACCTATTTTTCTAACTGGTGCTTGAGGTTTTACTTCAGGATATCCTTGCTTACTTCAAATTGATTTTTCAACCTGATATTAGGGGATTCCGAAGAAAACTTCTCAAGTTGAGGATTCAAATTATCATCCTTTAGCATTAACACCGAATTATGATAGTCATCTTTATTCCAATAGACTCATTATTTGTCTTTTTACTCACAAATTTTTGTTGTTATCTTGTTAGTTGGAGGAGTTGAATTCACAATCTTCATCTCGCTCTTAAACTATGGCAAATATTTGGTTCGTGTTTTGCCTTGCTTTTTTCATTATTTAACTGCTCGCTTCTTGTAGGGTTTTGGTGAGGAACGTGAAGGTTATAATGATGTTCTGTGGCACGTGAAATCTCATGAGTCGCAAGATGTATACATTATATCGCTCTTAACGCGAAGGCTAGAATGAATTTTGCTTGTAGCAGGAGTTTGTGCCTAGAGGTTTTTATTATTCAGTATGAATCTGATGTTCTTCTTGCTACTGTTACTACTCTAATTTAGTTACATACATTTGGTTTGTGTATGGAAATTATGCATTCATTTTTTTTTTTCTTGTGCTTTGTTGTTTCACTTATGTATTTCATGATGACTTTTTGAAGCCAACCTTTTTACCCATGGCCATGTTGCCTAGTGATACAAATCCTGATTTGATACTTCATGTTTCAATAGATCTCCAAACTTTACGATGTAGGTCACTGCAGCTCTCAAGAAAAGTGAATGTAAAATTTTAAATTATGGTTGATGCTACTGTGAAATCAACATCCTTTTGTAAGTTGGGATGAAATATTGCTAAATTTTTTTTGGTCATAACTACTTCATATGTTGGTATTTCAATTCAATGATGTTATTTGATATTTTTAACTATTGAAACGTCATATTTCACTTTTTTTTATAAGTAGAAAAATGACGTCAAAAAGAATAGTTTTCAAGTAAGTTGGTATGCTACTTAATTCTTTTGCCAATTGTTCATATATATTATCAAAAAAAAAGGAAAAATTACTTAAAATTTGGGGGGACATAAAACCTGACCCAGTCAATCCATGTGAATCAACCCTAACGGTAATACATAAAAAAAATAACAACATAGTGAATCAACCATTAGCGATAGACGTTTGTGAGTACCAAACGGGTCTATAGTTTGGCGAATGAATCAATCGTTAACACAAAACTGGAGCACATACCATCAACTCCCTGCAACAACAACAAGCATTAACGGCTCTTTCGACTCCACACAGTCCCATTTCAATCTACGAAACCACAGACAATTGAGAGTGGAGAGTAGATTCGACCACCAACACGGTAATTAGCGAAACCACATGCACCAATCGTTTACTGCGATCTACAACAAATTAACAGTCATTTATGGCTCAACAATAGTACCACAACCACCTCCAAAGAAAGCGAACCGGAGACAAACTGTCTTTGAGATATGGTTTATGAACCGACCGCCAATACGGATTAGATTCATGTACCAGCCGCCCCTGTGTTAGATCATAGCAAGCCTTACTAGCTCTTTCGAGCCCAACGATCCTCGCACACACGACGACGACAACGACGACGATTTGAATCAACATCTAAACTACACACTTAATCAAAGCATTTTGAACCTACCACTGCCCCAAGGTTGCGAACCCAAAAGACGGTGACCATAAAACACCCGAGCAGTGTGTTTTTGATAAGAGCAATGCTATATCTCTAGAAAAATAACATCAAGAATTCTTCAAGAATAAAAAATAGCCAATCACAATGCACTATTTGCCACAATTCAAGGAGGTGTGGCTGAAAAATAGGAAGTGGACAAATTAATCATCCAATTAAAATTTGCCAACTGTGTCTTGAAAAATTCTTGAAGCTATTTTTCTTGAGAAGTAGCATTTTCCTTTTGATAAAACCTTGGACCAAAACCCGTATGGGTTTTCAAACCGACGACGAAACAGAGAAGATCCTTGTTCTAAAGGAACCGAAACGAAAGGACAATCCAACCCATAAGGGGTGGATCGGTGATGCGGACTAGAAATCTCGTCGCACCACCACCAGGGAACCACTACATGAGGACGACGAAAGGCTTGGAGTAGTTAGAAAGGGATGCGACAACGGTTGGGTTAGAAGAGAGAGCTCATAGCGTTTTAAATTCAAAGAAGAATTTGAGTTTGAAAGGATAGATACATGAAACCAGCAAGATTCTTCCCATAACAATCAAGATAGATACATGAAACCAGCAAGATTCTTCCCATAACAATCAAATATTTTTTCAAATTTATATGAAATTACAATAGCAATGATAACTATAACAAAATCGTGCGATAGCACAGATATTTACCTAGTTGGAAATGAAAAGAGCAAACACATTTTTATTTGAAAACTCGGTATCCGATCTAATGACCAACTATTTCGAGTGGATCAATCCCACCGCTGATTTGTGAGGACTCCATTTAAAGCCACTTGTACGGACTTACCCACCAAAATTGGCATCAGAGGGAATCGAACTTGAGACCTTGAGAGAAGCAAACTCCAAGATCCCAACTAGACCAACCCGAAATGGGTAGAGCAAACACATTATTGCCTTAAAAACAACATTCTTAGTTTTATTTAATTGAAATGATGTAATACATAATGTATAATATATTCATGTAATTGTATACATGACAAGTCATATCATTTGTTGTTGTTAATCTCTAGATGGTTGATCATTGCCGCCGCGACAACGCTTAATTTTCTCGCAGCCTCTTGTATATGGGTTAGCAGGAATTCGGACAGCATTAAGTTGCTTTCGTCCAAATACCGGATAGGCATCAATTGAGGCCTCCACATCTTGAGTGAATGTTGAGAAAATCAAAAGAACACTAAGAAACACACTCAATATTGCTTTTGACATTGCCATAATTATTCTAGTATGAAATTGAGGGTGTCAAGGCTACATTATATACAAATTTTTTGACCAAATTGATCCAAAATATCTTATATGAGTTAAAGCTTATATATAGAATAAAATTAATAATAGTCAACAATTTTTTTTTCCTTGGCTACTTTGTGGTAGTTTGTGGATTGTCTTATTGTAATTTTTGAATACTTTAAGTTCCTTTGACCCATTATTAAATATAAACAAATATAACATAATAAATGCTAATAACATTACAATCTCAACATTCCTAAAACAAAACAAAAAAACTCTCTCTAAAGCTTAGGGTTATTGACGCTTTAAAAAATTTATAATTAATTTGTCCTTTGTCAAAAAATTCTAATTTTATGTGAAATATCATATATCAACGTCATGAACATGTCCTTTAAAAAAATGTCATAAACATATGGAAAAAAAAACATGAAATTAAATTTTCAACCTCTACGAAACTTTTATGGACTTTATGTCTACCTGAAAAAATATGAAGAACCTCTACGTAACTTTTATGGACTTTTGTTTTATCTGGTTTTTTTTTCTAGAGTTCATGTATATTACAGGGTAAATTTAAATAATTAACCCATATCAATTTCTACAACCATAAAATCGATTTTTGTACCCCAAAAGCAGTTTAAAACTCCCTGAAAAACACAACAATGTCATAAATCATATGCCGATTATTTTAACATCAAAACAATACATAATAATAAACGATGTAGTGTGAAAAACTACTCTATTCGTAACAAATATAAAAGTAGTAATATGTTTGCACCAGACTTGGATCCTCTCCAATGAGAATTTCACTGGATGCTCTGCAGTGTAGATCTGAACTTTTAATTACCCTTTTTAATAATTATAAATGTCTGCAATGAAAAAAATTAAATGGAGCGGATCTCACTCAAGTCACAGGAGAGAATCTGCTTCCATTTCCACCGTTCCTAATATCATAAAACACACTCAAATAACATAAACATCATTGCTTATCTCGTATTTAATTACCACAAGAAACAAAACTTATCCAGTAACAATCTCAGTAACGAAGATAGCAACAGGTTGGAGCATAATCATTGGAGTCTCAATATAAATAGGGAGTTTTACTTAACATATTCACATAATTGCTATCTACTTGCACCATGTTTTACTTTATCACCATAGTATGTTTTGCAGGTACACCAGAGGCACATAGCATAAACACTTGACTTGAAGATCATATCACCGATCCAGGTGATAAATCTCATAAATTCACACAAGAACAAGATCCTTATTAAATCTTTCTTATGGATCAATTTATCCTCTCAAATTTACGAAACAGTAGCACATTAGTCTCTTAAATTAAAGAATATCAAATAGTATATAATCCCTTCATCAAAATATATTTTTTGTAAAGATCGATCAAAACTAATAAAAGACATATAGATTGACTTAAATATTCTTTCGCTTTACTAGGACAAACATACAATCTATAACATTATTTAAAATTTGAAAAAAATAATAATTAAATTGATTGATATTTTTCAATTTAAAAGATTAAACTGTTATTTTGTAAATTTATGGGAATAAATTGACCCACCCTTACAATCTTTTTCTTTGGTAGAAATGGTCAAAATATGTTAATTGTTAATATGTTAAATTGACCCACCCTCATCAAGGCAATGTTTTGTATTTGATATAGAATCAAAATGTTAGAGTTTAGATAGCTTAGGTTAATTTTTAATGAATTGATATGTCCCTTAAAAAAAAAAATGAATTGATATGTCGAAAAGCTAATCTCAATAAATTGATTTAGCCTTTATCTATATTTATTTTATGAACTAGACTTTTGACCCGTGCGACGCACGGGTCTTCTCGACTATAATAGAGATCAATAAATAATCTTTAACACGTAAGATCATGGGCCCATCAATAAACACAAATTAGATTATTAGAGACACAATATTACAATTAAATGATAATAAAAAAAATTATAAAGAAAAAAGATAAAAAGAATACAAAATTATATTGTTGCACGGGTCAAATTTTTTTTTTGTCAAGTAGCCTAGTGGCTAGAGCTCACACAATTTAATTGTGGAGAAGTGGAGTGTCCGGGGTTCGAACACCGGCCCCTGCATATAAAATGCAACATCCCTACCAACTGAGCTAAGCTTATGGGGGTTCGAACCCCGGGTCAATTTTATTTATTACTTTTATAGTTAAACATAAAAAATTAATGCAGTTCATGGTTCCTAACAAATTATTTAGGGTAGCCAAGTTTGCATGGAATTAGGGTATTCTGTTTGAAAACGTATTAAATAAGTGTACAACAAATTGTCAAAAAAAAAATCTACAGAAATAATAGGTTAAGTTGTTGCAGATCTAATAAAGTTAATAAATAGTGAGGATAAGGATTAAAATATCTATTAAATTAAAAAAAAAATCTCCAGAAACAGTAGGTTAAGTTGCTGCAGACCTAACAAAATTAATAAATAATATGGATAAGAATTAAGATACCTAACAAAATATTGTCAAAAAAAAAAGATATAAAATTGGTGCGATGCATTTTTTAGTATTAAACAAGTGTACAAAATATTTCCTTAAAAAAAATGTACAAAATATTGTCAAAAAAAAAGGCATGAAATTGGTTCAAAAAAAAAGTGTACAAAATATTGTAAAAAAAAAAGGCATGAAATTAGTGCGATGAATTTTTCTAGTATTGTGTACAAAATATTGTCAAAAAAACAAAAAGGCAAGAGGATAGCGAAAAAAAAGGCAAGAGGATAGGAATGAAATTGGTGCGATGCATTTTTTTAGATGAAATTTGTTAGGTTAAATTACTGCTAACCTAATACAGCAAATGAACGGGAAAATACTAGGTTAAACTGCTGCAGACGTAACAAAATTAATAAATAAGGATAAGGATAAAGCAAATGAGCGGGAAAAAATTAGGTTAAGTTGCTGCAGACGTAACAAAATTAATAAATAAGGATAAGTGTAGAAAATATTTCCTTAATGTAACAGCCCGATTTTCGCTAGTTTTATTTTATTATTTATTTATGTGTGTTATATGTGCTCTTATGTGATTATTTGCCTCTGTGTGTATTTTTGGTTGGGAATTGTAGAATTCGGTGTAGAAGGGTATTTTAGTCATTTTGGACTTAGGGGCATTTTGGTCATTTTGAGAGCAGAGGTAATTTTGTAATTTTGTAGGAGGTTATTTTAGTGCTTAGTAAGAGTATTATTTTACCAAGTTACTAGAGAGGGTGTAGTAATTATTTTAATTACCATTAAGTGACCGTTAGTGATAATTTACCATTAAGTGAGTAGTGACATTTTGGGTGTTAGAATAGAAATGGGTTAGGCCCATTAAGGTTTGGGAGATAAGCCCAATTGAGTAGAGCATATATATAAACTCTAGTTGTTGGTGAAATTAGGTTTTTCAAACATTTCACATTTCATTTGAGAAGAGAAGAGATAGAGGCTAGAGAGAAGAACAACAACAAGGGTTAGAAGGCAAAGAGGGGATTCATCATCTATGAGCTAAATTGAAGCTTGGGTTATAGAATCTTGGTGTTAGAGGTAAGAGGGTTAGATTTCAACCATAATTCACATCTTTTTTTCTCTTTACCCATTTTTGTGAAATTGATGAATTGAACCTAATTGTTGTAAAATTCGTGCATACTTGTTGTTGTTATGTTTGAGAACATGATTTATATGATAATTGCATGTTAGTATGTGAATTAACATGTTTAAATGCATAGTTGTTGGTGCTTTGTGTTCTTGAGCAAATTTGATGAAAAATGATGTTGTGATGTTGAATTGTGCATGAATTTGTGTTCATTAGTTGTTGTTGATGATTGTTGAACTGTTAGAATCGAATTGGTGTACCTGAAATCGTTATTTATGAATTCATGAGGAGATTTGTGGTTATGTTGGTGTTTTGAGAAAATTTCATGATTTTGATGAAATGAGCCAAATTGTTGTTTCTAATGCATGATTCATGTTTGTTTAAGTGTATTGAACCTATTTTGACCCATAAACACTTTCTGGAACTTGGTTTGGGAGTTGGGGATTCGAAAAATGGGATTTTGGGTGAAGATGATGTGAAAACCCGTAACTACTACATAATTTCGGAAGAACGGCGCTAATAGCGAAACTATCTGGACAATTTTCGCTAATGGCGAAAATTTCGCTAATAGCGAAATTGTCTCAGGAATTTCGCTAATAGCGCAGATTTCGCTAATAGCGAAACTGCCCAGAAACAGTTTTTCTGTTTTGTTTGTTTTGAGCTTTGGGGGACCAATCCAATACTTCTAAAATGTTTCTTTGGACTTAATTAACATCTGTTTATACCTAATCCTACTGGAACATGATTTGTATTGGTTTGGACTTGAATTTGTGAAAATCGTCTAACTTTTGTAAAAACGGTCCAAACATTGATTTTTCCGAAAACTCGTTTTCTTCCGGAATTTGAAGTGGGATTAGAGTTATATAATGTTTATATGATTTCTAAAAATGGTTGTGAGTGGTTTCTTCAAGTTTGAACTTGTTTTGCTTTGAAAATGGAAAATTTTGTGAAAAGTGAAAAAGTGAGACAAACTTTGGGTTTTTCTTGAATTCGTCGTATTTGGCCGATGAAATGCTTATGTAACCTCTACTGCATATATATGTGACTTGTGGGAGTACATGACATAGGCAATTGAGCTTGTTTACTTGGTTTTGACTTAAATGTTCAATTAATTTAATGTTGTGATTTTGAGAGACGAACTTGACTAAAGATGACTTTTGAGAACCAATGGATTGTGAATCCTTTATGGAGAACTGTTATATGTTATGTGAAGATGATTGGTGGTGTAATTATGTGACAACTTCATGTTGTGTGATTTTTGATGTTGTTGGTGATGGTATATATGTTAAATTGGTGGTGAATTGTCGATAATTGCATATATACAAGTATTGGTGATGGTGAGGTGATTATTGTTTGTGTGAACATATGCATTTGTAGTTGAGTCATATGTTCATGCATTCATGACTGATGGTGGTGGATTTTATATCCAAGACTGATGGTGGCGGATTTTATATCCAATTGAGGTGAGTACGATGTTTTTGTTGCATCGAAGATGACGACCTGGAGGTGATTTGGTACCACATGCATCTAGATGAGTCTAGAATCATTGCATAAACTGTTGGTGAATTGAATTGCATTGCAATGTGTTTGATGATTGTTTTGCTAACTGTAATTGTGGATTGAATTATCGATGGCTAATTGTTGTTTGACAAGGTGAATTTGAGATATGTGTATGATACACTTGTGGAGATGAACTTGGAATGATGGTAAAGAATAATATGCATGTGTTGTGATTACTTGTGAATATATGTGGATTGTTATTCTTGAATATATTCTTTCATTTCCAATGTTCATGATAAATGTTTTTCGTGGATTATGATGATGTAATGCTAACCCTCAGTGGTTTACCACCTACCTTTCTGTATGGACGGGTAGATGGAGTGCAGGATGCCTAGTTGTTTGCTTATCAATGACGAGGAGTGGAGTTCCTCTTTTTATGCAAGTGTCTAGATTAGGGCTCTGATCTAGGATAGCCCTTGCATATGTTTTATTTGACTATGTATTTTGGAGTTGTTGAGATATTTTGTTATTCGAGATTTGGAGGATACATTTGTATTTTGTGGAGATCTAGAGATGTTTTATGAATTATATGTATGTTCCGCTGCTATGTTGTGTAACATGATCTTTATGCATGTATGTTTTGTGGTTTATTCGGAGACGTAGCATCTATTTCTAGAATATGTATGATGTATTCGCGCGTTTTACCGCTTATTAGAAATAGGGTGTTACAAGTTGGTATCAGAGCCGTAGTCAGTCTTGTCTGGACTAATAGACTAGTAGACTAGTGTTTGTTGATTTACCTGTTAGTATGCGAATGGTAATGAGTTACCTTCGGTACTTGTTCTTGTGTGGTTGTGCTTACCTGTTGGTTGGTTTTGTGTAGAAGTGAGATGGCCGGTGGTAGAGATGATGGAGCAATTGCTCAGGCTTTGACTTCGGTGGCTCAGGTGTTAGCTCAGGTTAATGAGCAGGCGGCAGTTGGTCATCGTGATCCTGGTGAGGCGGAAGAGCGGAGGTTGAATCGTTTCTTGCGAAACAGTCCGCCGACGTTCAAGGGTAGGTATGACCCGGATGGAGCTCAGAAGTGGGTGCAAGACATGGAGAGGATCTTTCGTGCTATGGTGACTAGTGAGGACCAGAAGGTCAGGTTGGCTACTCACATGCTTGCTGAGGAGGCTGAGTATTGGTGGACCAATGCTAAGGGAAGACTTGAGGCTGGTGGAGCTATGACTTGGGCTAGGTTCAAGACCGAGTTTTTGAGGAAGTAATTTCCTGAGGATTTGAGGACCAAGAAGGAAGTGGAATTCTTGAACTTGAAGCAAGAGAACCGTTCAGTGGCTGAGTATGCAGCAAAGTTTGAGGAGCTTTCGAGGTTTTGTCCGTACATCAATGCGGAGGATGCTATGGTTTCCAAGTGGGTGAAGTTCGAGAGCGGTTTGAGGCCCGACATCTATCAGTACATGTGTGTTCAGGAGATCCGAGACTTTGATACTTTGGTGCATAAGTGTCGCATGTTTGATGATGCTGGAAGGGCTAAGGTTAATCACTACAAGGCTCAGAATGAGAGGAAAGGAAAGAGTTATGGATTTGGGAAGCCATACAACAAGGACAAAGGCAAGAAGAGAGAATCTGGTGGAGGCTCTAAGGTGAATGTTGCTGAGGTGAGGTGCTACAAGTGTGCCACATTGGGTCATTTTGCTAATGATTGCAAGGGTAGTGAGAAGTGCTACAAGTGTGGAGAAGCAGGTCATAAGGCTGTTGAGTGCAAGAAGGAGATCACTTGCTACAATTGTGGTGAGAAAGGGCATATCAGTACTAGGTGTACCAAACCGAAGAAGGCTGCGGGCAAGGTGTTTGCATTGAATGCGGAAGAGGTGGAGCATCCGGATAATCTCATCCGAGGTATGTGTTTTATCAATAGTACTCCTTTGATTGCAATTATTGATACTGGTGCTACTCATTCTTTTATCGCGGCTAGTTGTGTTGAGCGTTTGGGTTTGGTTGTGACTCTGTTGTCTCGTGGGATGGTTATCGATACCCCAGCTAGTGGTTCGGTGACTACTTCTTTAGTGTGTGCTAAGTGTCCTGTTAGTTTTGGCAATGTTGATTTTGAGTTGGATCTTGTGTGTCTTCCGTTGAAGCATATGGACGTGATTTTTGGTATGGATTGGATGTTGACTTTTGGTGTTAACATTAATTGTTTGACCAAGAGTGTAACGTTTTCTAAGCCGGCAGTTGAGGAAGGTAGAAGGTTCTTGACCGCGGAGCAAGTGAAGAAGTCTTTGGACGGTGAAGCTTGTGTGTTCATGATGTTTGCATCCTTGAAGGAGAGTAGTGAGAAAGGAGTTGGTAATTTGCCGGTAGTGCAAGAGTTTCCAGAAGTTTTTCCGGACGACATTACCAAGTTACCGCCGGAGAGGGAAGTTGAGTTTGCAATTTATTTGGTACCTGGAACGAGTCCTATTTCGATTGCGCCGTATCGGATGTCTGCATTAGAGTTGGGTGAGTTGAAGAAGCAGTTGGAAGAGTTGCTCGAGAAGCAGTTTATCATGCCGAGTGTTTCTCCGTGGGGAGCTCCAGTATTGTTGGTTAAGAAGAAGGATGGAAGCATGAGGTTGTGTGTGGATTATCGGCAGTTGAACTAGGTGACAATCAAGAATCGGTATCCGCTTCCAAGGATTGATGATTTGATGGATCAGTTGGTTGGTGCGGAAGTGTTCAGTAAGATTGATTTGAGGTCATGATATCATCAGATTAGAGTAAAGGCGGAAGATATATCCAAAACCGCGTTCAGAACGAGGTATGGACACTATGAGTATTCTGTGATGCCATTTGGAGTATCTAATGCGCCAGGTGTCTTCATGGAGTACATGAATAGAATATTTCATCCTTTTCTAGATCGTTTTGTGGTGGTGTTTATAGATGATATTTTGGTGTATTCGAAATCTGAAGAAGAGCATGCCGAGCATTTGAGGATTGTGTTGGGAGTTTTGAAAGAGAAGAAGTTGTTCACTAAGTTGTCGAAGTGTGAGTTTTGGTTGCGGGAAGTGAGTTTTCTTGGTCATGTGATTTCTAAAGGTGGTATTGTTGTGGATCCGTCGAAGGTGGATGCAGTGTTGCAGTGGGAATCACCTAAGTTTGTTTTTGAAGTTAGAAGCTTTCTTGGATTGGCAGGTTATTATCGGAGGTTCATTGAGGGATTCTCTAAGTTGGCGTTGCCATTGACGCAGTTGACTCGGAAAGGACAAGCTTATGGTTGGGATGCTAAGTGTGAGAAGAGTTTCCAAGAGTTGAAGAAAGGTTGACATCGGCTCCAATGTTGATTTTGCCGAATCCGAAGGAATCGTTTGTCGTGTATTGTGATGCTTCTAAGATGGGTCTTGGTGGTGTGCTTATGCAGAATCGTCAGGTTGTGGCTTATGCTTCGAGGCAGTTGAAAGTGCATGAGAAGAACTATCCGACTCATGATTTGGAATTAGCGGCCGTTGTGTATGTGTTGAAGATTTGGAGGCATTATCTGTATGGTTCTAAGTTTGAAGTGTTCAGTGATCACAAGAGTTTGAAGTATTTATTTGACCAGAAGGAGTTGAATATGAGGCAGAGGAGATGGTTGGAGTATCTTAAGGACTTTGATTTCCAGTTGAGCTATCATCCTGGAAAGGCCAATGTTGTTGCTGATGCCTTGAGTAGGAAGTCGTTGCATATGTCTGCTTTGATGGTAAAAGACTTGGAGTTGATTGAGCAGTTTCGAGATTTGAGTTTGGTTAGCGAGTTGACACCGGATGGTGTGAGGGTGGGAATGTTGAAGCTGACAAGTAATATTCTGGAGGAGATCAAGAATGGTCAGAAGGAAGATTTGGAACTTGTAGATCGAGTAGTGTTGGTTAACCAAGGTAAAGGTGGGGATTTCAGGTTGGATGAGAACGGTGTTTTGATGTTTCGTGATCGTGTTTGTGTACCAAGTGTTCTTGAGCTTAAGAGGCAGATTTTGGAAGAAGGTCACAGAAGTAGTTTGAGTATTCATCCAGGAGCGACTAAGATGTATCAGGATTTGAAGAGGTTGTTTTGGTGGCCTGGAATGAAGAAGGATATTGCAGAGTTTGTGTATGCTTGTTTGGTGTGTCAGAAGTTTAAGATTGAACATCAGAGACCGTCAGGTTTGATGCAACCGTTGTTTGTGCCAGAGTGGAAGTGGGATAGTATATCGATGGACTTTGTCGGAGCGTTGCCGAAGACTGTTAAGGGTTTTGATTCTATTTGGGTGATTGTTGATCGGCTGACGAAGTCGGCACATTTTGTTCCTATTAAGACCGGTATGTATGTGGCTAAGTTAGCTGAGATCTACATTGAGCAGATTGTTAGATTGCATGGTGTTCCTTCTAGTATTGTGTCGGATCGGGATCCGAGGTTTACTTCTAAGTTTTGGGAGAGTTTGCAAGATGCTTTGGGAACTAAGTTGAGGTTGAGTTCTGCTTATCATCCCCAGACTGATGGTCAGATGGAAAGGACTATTCAGAGTTTGGAAGATTTGTTGAGGGCTTGTGTGTTGGAGCAAGGTGTCAGTTGGGTTGAATGTTTACCGTTGATTGAGTTTACTTACAACAACAGTTTTCATTCTAGTACCGGGATGGCACCGTTTGAAGCTTTGTATGGTCGGAGGTGTAGGACTCCTTTGTGTTGGTATGAGTCAGGTGAAAGTGCTTTATTAGGATCGGAAGTCGTGCAAGAGACGACCAAGAAGGTTAAGATGATTCAAGAGAAGATGAGAGCATCTCAGAGTAGGCAGAAGAGTTATCATGATAAGAGGAGGAAGATCTTGAGTTTTAGATTGGTGATCATGTGTTTTTGAGAGTGAATCATGTAACCGATGTTGGACGTGCTTTGAAGTGTCGAAAGTTGACTCCTCGTTTTGTTGGACCTTTTGAGATTGTTGAGAAGGTAGGGGTTGTAGCGTATAGGATTGCGTTACCGCCATCTTTGTCGAATCTTCATGATGTGTTTCATGTGTCTCAGTTGAGGAAGTATGTTTATGATGCGTCTCATGTGATTCAAGTGGATGATTTGGAAGTAAGAGATAATTTGACCGTTGAGACTTGGCCAGTTAGGATTGAAGATCGTGACGTGAAGCATTTGCGTGGCAAGGAGGTCGTTTTGGTTAAAGTGATTTGGGTTGGACCAACCGGTGAGAGTGCCACTTGGGAATCAGAGAGTAGGATGAGGGTTGCGTACCCGGAGTTGTTTCCTTCAGGTAATTTTCGAGGGCGAAAATTCTTTTTAGTGGGGGAGAGTTGTAACAACCCAATTTTCGCTAGTTTTATTTTATTATTTATTTATGTGTTATATGTGCTCTTATGTGATTATTTGCCTCTGTGTGTATTTTTGGTTGGGAATTGTAGAATTCGGTGTAGAAGAGTATTTTAGTCATTTTGGACTTAGGGCATTTTGGTCATTTTGAGAGCAGGGGTAATTTTGTAATTTTGTTGGAGGTTATTTTAGTGCTTAGTAAGAGTATTATTTTACCAAGTTACTAGAGAGGGTGTAGTAATTATTTTAATTACCATTAAGTGACCGTTAGTGATAATTTACCATTAAGTGAGTAATGACATTTTGGGTGTTAGAATAGAAATGGGTTAGGCCCATTAAGGTTTGGGAGATAAGCCCAATTGAGTAGAGCATATATATAAACTCTAGTTGTTGGTGAAATTAGGTTTTTCAAACATTTCACATTTCATTTCATTTGAGAAGAGAAGAGATAGAGGCTAGAGAGAAGAACAACAACAAGGGTTAGAAGGCAAAGAGGGGATTCATCATCTAGGAGCTAAATTGAAGCTTGGGTTAGAGAATCTTGGTGTTAGAGGTAAGAGGGTTAGATTTCAACCATAATTCACATCTTTTTTCTCTTTACCCATTTTTGTGAAATTGATGAATTGAACCTAATTGTTGTAAAATTCGTGCATACTTGTTGTTGTTATGTTTGAGAACATGATTTATATGATATGTAATATCCCGCCTGATAGTATTGGTATATTACCCGTTGACCGTGTCAGATGAATTAATTCATGGAAAATAAGTTAAGGGAAAATATTTTATGTCATGTCAGCTTTTTACGGGAAAAGTATCAGAGTCGTTTTAAACACGTGCAAGGCAAGGGCAATTTGGTAATTCACGCAAAAGAGATATTTGAGCAAGTTGGGGCCAAAATATCTCATTTTCCCTTTGTGTTTCTCTCTCTAGGTTTTGGCATAAGCTTCTCTTCCTTCTCTCCTCTCCATCGGCCTTCTCTCTTCTCTTCCCACTTCACAAATTCATCAAATCTTCTTCCCTCAAGGCAAGGCTTTAACCTATGTTTCTTCAAGATCATGGAGAAGTATGCAAGCTAGGATTTTGTTGGAATCTCTCCTTTCCTCTCATCTCTCACGCCACTCTCTCTCTCTTTCTCTCTTCACCAATCTTTCAGACACTCCATCCTCATATGGTAAGCTTTCTAACTTGTTCCTATATGGTCACTTAAGATTAAGGAAGTATGTATTATGTTTGATTCTTCTATTTTCTCCTCTTGAAGAAGTGATTGGAAAAACTAGGGTTTGGTGTATGGTGAAGATGGATTATAAATTGGTACAAGGAATGGTCTCTACATGATCAAGGTAATAATATTAAGTTTGAATGGATTGATATCTTTATCCTTCCTCACAAAGAATTCCTCTTGATTTTAAGGTTTGATTATGTGTTTTGAGGGTGATGGTTGGAGCATGGTTTTGAGCTTGATAAAGTGTCTTGGTTTGCAAGAAAAAGATGACAAGTTTGAATGGTATGGGTTAAGATTGCAAGAGAATAAAGTTATGGTTTGATGCTTGGGCTTGAAAGCTTGGAATGTCTCAAGAAGCTTGATTAGGTGAGTTCCATAGATAGATTTCCCACCCTTTGGAATTATGTTTAAGCTTTGTTAATTAATATGAATCATATGATATTTCTAGGGTTTTCAAGTATATGTTTAGTTGCCCTTTATCTTGCCATGCTTACTAAACGTGTTTATACTTGCCAAATGAATGTTTTACAAGTTTCCTATGATCAAATATGTTCCAAAACACTTAGGGACACTTGGTTTGAGGTTTTTGGATCAAAAATACCATTTTTAAGTGTTCTGGACTGTCACTACTCACCACGGCGAGCTATTACTCGCCACTGCGAGCTAGAAGGCCGAACAGGGGGTCCTGCTCGCCTCCAACTCGCAGCTGCGAGCAGCTACTCGCCACGGCGAGCAAGCTTACTCGCGAGGCGAGTGGACAGTGCACGGTTTGCTCGTTTCGCGTATTGTTGGCATGTCCCGGCTCAGGTTTTCTTCAAGCAATCTTTTATAAATGAAAACCCCTCAAACCAAGGTCCTAAATGATGATCATTGTAAGCAAGATTTCTATGATAAAGAAGCAAGTAATAAGCATATTAGTAAGGCATGGCATACGAGAGAATCATGTCATGAATGGGGTAGCAAGTTAACCTTTAAGTAGGGAAAACTAGAGCCTCGATATAGTTGTCGAGAATTTGTAAGTTAGCAAGATCCCTAGAATGCTAAGATGCGAAGTATATTCTCTTCGCACATGAGCAAGAATAAGATTACAAGCATGATAAGTGTGGTTTGATTAGTTAATCTCTCCACCATGATTTGGAACGTACAAGCATGAACAAGTTTAAATTTATCGCTAATCGGATCGACTCAAGGGTCCGAGGTAATAAGCAAGCAAGTAGGAATATGTTTAAGTATATGTATGATAAGAATATGACAAGTATAAGTAGGTGGCATGTCTCTTGCTATCCACATCAGGGGGATACAAGGGGTTCTCATCATGAGAACGATTCAAGCCGTAAGGGATCCGCATGTCACCGAAACCGCAAGACTAAGATTATAACCGCATGGCGGTGCTCGTGTCTCTTGTTATCCACGCCAGGGGGATACGGGAGGTTCTCGACCTAAAGGGAACGGTTCAAGCCGCAAGGGACCCGCACGACACCGAGGGAGTCCGATGTACGTACATCGGTCATGTATGGGATTGTTCTCGGGGTTACTCCACCCGGGACTATCCGTAAAATGAACCAAGATAATAATGTTTGTTCAACGCTAACATAATGAATAATGAATTTAGACGCGATTATGTATTATATGATTATGATCATGAA
This sequence comes from Medicago sativa, assembly GCF_051527215.1. Classification (NCBI taxonomy): domain Eukaryota; kingdom Viridiplantae; phylum Streptophyta; class Magnoliopsida; order Fabales; family Fabaceae; genus Medicago; species Medicago sativa. Next base: position 63,355,522 of record NC_140751.1, on the reverse strand, counting down.
TGAACTTATGTATGATATGTTAAGTGCAAGTTATGACTAGAACAAATAAAGAATGTGATGCCGATGACGTTCTTAGGTTTCCCTAATCGTCCGGCTTAGGATGGTGTCATGAATATGTTACATGAAGACCTCGATGCGGTTACCGTATCTTGGCATAGTGGTCTTAGGTTCCCTTGACCGCCATGACACATATGAATATAATAAGCCTATAACAAGTAAGATAAGACTATGACGGCCCCAGTATGCACGACCATCTAAGCATGCAAGTCCCCACACACGTATAATCAACCGTCAGGTTGTAATGTAGACACGTGGTGACAGTAGGTTTCCCCTTGAGGTTGCCTATAGCCTAGGATTTAGGGGAACTCACTGAGACATTATGTCTCATCCCAATCCCTATTTGTTTCAGATAAGCAGATGGTTGTGCAAGTTTGAAGCTGGATGGATGATTCAACAAGTGTTCGTTCGTATCGGCGATTGATGAGATGGACGTTCAAGGATGTACCTTTATGTTTTGGACAAGTTGAATTGTATTTTTATGTACGAACGAATTTAGTTGTAAAATGTATTCATTCGAAGTATTATTTGTTGTGAAGTCTTAATGTATCCAGTACTAAATTAACGCTCTTGCTAGATTTTCTAGATACGTCTAGTATGGGTGTTACATGATAATTGCATGTTAGTATGTGAATTAACATGTTTAAATGCATAGTTGTTGGTGCTTTGTGTTCTTGAGCAAATTTGATGAAAAATGAAGTTGTGATGTTGAATTGTGCATGAATTTGTGTTCATTAGTTGTTGTTGATGATTGTTGAACTGTTAGAATCGAATTGGTGTAACTGGAATCGTTATTTATGGATTCATGAGGAGATTTGTGGTTATGTTGGTGTTTTGAGAAAATTTCATGATTTTGATGAAATGAGCCAAATTGATGTTTCTAATGCATGACTCATGTTTGTTTAAGTGTATTGAACCTATTTTGACCCATAAACACTTTCTGGAACTTGGTTTGGGAGTTGGGGATTCGAAAAATGGGATTTTTGGTGAACATGGTGTGAAAACCCGTAACTACTGCATAATTTCGCAAGAACGGCGCTAATAGCGAAACTATCTGGACAATTTTCGCTAATGGCGAAAATTTCTCTAATAGCGAAATTGTCTGAGGAATTTCGCTAATAGCGCAGATTTCGCTAATAGCGAAACTGCCCAGAAACAGTTTTTCTGTTTTGTTTGTTTTGAGCTTTGGGGGACCAATCCAATACTTCTAAAATGTTTCTTTGGACTTAATTAACATCTGTTTATACCTTTAATCCTACTGGAACATGATTTGAATTGGTTTGGACTTGAATTTGTGAAAATCGTCTAACTTTTGTAAAAACGGTCCAAACGTTGATTTTTCCGAAAACTCGTTTTCTTCCGGAATTTGAAGTGGGATTAGAGTTATATAATGTTTATATGATTTCTAAAAATGGTTGTGAGTGGTTTCTTCAAGTTTGAACTTGTTTTGCTTTGAAAATGGAAAATTTTGTGAAAAGTGAAAAAGTGAGACGAACTTTGGGTTTTTCTTGAATTCGTCGTATTTGGCTGATGAAATGCTTATGTAACCTCTACTGCATATATATGTGACTTGTGGGAGTACATGGCATAGGCAATTGAGCTTGTTTACTTGGTTTTGACTTAAATGTTCAATTAATTTAATGTTGTGATTTTGAGAGACGAACTTGACTAAAGATGACTTTTGAGAACCAATGGATTGTGAATCCTTTATGGAGAACTGTTATATGTTATGTGAAGATGATTGGTGGTGTAATTATGTGACAACTTCATGTTGTGTGATTTTTGATGTTGTTGGTGATGGTATATATGTTAAATTGGTGGTGAATTGTTGATGATTGCATATATACAAGTATTGGTGATGGTGAGGTGATTATTGTTTGTGTGAACATATGCATTTGTAGTTGAGTCATATGTTCATGCATTCATGACTGATGGTGGTGGATTTTATATCCAAGACTGATGGTGGCGGATTTTATATCCAATTGAGGTGAGTACGATGTTTTTGTTGCATCGAAGGTGACGACCTGGAGGTGATTTGGTACCACATGCATCTAGATGAGTCTAGAATCATTGCATAAACTGTTGGTGAATTGAATTTCATTGCAATGTGTTTGATAATTGTTTTGCTAACTGTAATTGTGGATTGAATTATCGATGGTTAATTGTTGTTTGATGATAGGCGTTTGGCAAGTGCACCAAATACTATCGAAGTAGTAAAAATATCGATCCCACGAGGACTGTTTTTAACTTCAATAATTCAATTGCGTTATATAATCAGGATGTATAAAAGTTATTTTTAGTTTGCCATTAGGCAGAAGATTTGGTTTGATTTTATGAAATCAAATAAAAGAAATAGATTTGGTTAAGAAAATATGGAGAGATGAGATCAGATCCTTTGAATCCTTTAAGTTCCCCTGATTGGTCTACTGCACCTATTTGTTGTGAATCCTCTTCTAATTTACGATGATTAACAAAATAGCCCTAATCAATTCCTTGAGTTAGGACCCTCTTCTTAAACTACAACCCCTAATTCCTTAGGTGGTCTAATAATTCTTGAAGGTTTTACCGAACGTTAACCTATTATCACTAACAAACAGTTATCTATTCCTAGTCTAACCCTGTTTATTAGAACAATTCAATTAGGTCTAAGTTGAAAGCCATGGTCAGTGGTCATTCATTCTCACGAAATCAAGTTATATGTGATCAAGATATAAAAAGCATTAAGAACAATTGAATTGAATAAACTAGAATTGAATTCATAAACAAAATAGAGTTTCACAGCAACATGTGTCAATTAGGGTTACAAAGATTCATCTCGGATCTAATCTCTAAGAGATTTAGCTACTCATAATCGAGTTTACAAATAGCATAATCAATGAAATAATTAAAACATACATGAATTAGGAAAAGGTTGAAGAAATCGTCCTTCTAGCCGTCTCCGATGTCTCAAAATAGCACTTTGCTCTCCAAAATCGTAACTCTTGTTCTTCAGGATTAGTGCAGTATTTATAGAGTTTTGGGCCTGAAAGCATAAAATCGCGCCGCGGCTGTATAATGGCGCGCCGCGATTCCTCTAAAACAGGGAGATGTGAAATTTCTCTTCAAAAATCGCGGCAAGGCTTGAATTTGGCGTGGCGCGATTTGCCTCAAACAGACTTCAATATTTCAGCTTTTTGCACTCCAGAACAGTATAAATTTCATGAGAACTCTATCAAAATGTCACAATAAGTCCTAAAAATTACGTAATGACAGCATGTCATCATTTGACAAGGTGAATTTGAGATATGTGTATGATACACTTGTGGAGATGAACTTGGAATGATGGTAAAGAATAATATGCATGTGTTGTGATTACTTGTGAATATATGTATAGATTGTTATTCTTGAATATATTCTTTCATTTCCAATGTTCATGATAAATGTTTTTCGTGGATTATGATGATGTAATGCTAACCCTCAGTGGTTTACCACCTACCTTTCTGTATGAAATGGTAGATGGAGTGCAGGATGCCTAGTTGTTTGCTTATCAATGCCGAGGAGTGGAGTTCCTCTTTTTATGCAAGTGTCTAGATTAGGGCTCTGATCTAGGATAGTCCTTGCATATGTTTTATTTGACTATGTATTTTGGAGTTGTTGAGATATTTTGTTATTCGAGATTTGGAGGATACATTTGTATTTTGTGGAGATCCAGAGATGTTTTATGAATTATATGTATGTTCCGCTGCTATGTTGTGTAACATGATCTTTATGCATGTATGTTTTGTGGTTTATTCGGAGACGTAGCATCTATTTCTAGAATATGTCTGATGTATTCGCGCGTTTTACCGCTTATTAGAAATAGGGTGTTACACTTAAAAAAAAAGGCAAGAGGATAAGAATGAAATTGGTGTGCGGTACATTTTTTTAGATGGAATTTGTTAGGTTAAATAATTGCAAACCTAATAAAGCAAATGAGCGGGAAAAAATTAGGTTAAGTTGCTGCAGACGTGACAAAATTAATAAATAAGAGCGGGAAAAAATCAGGTTAAGTTGCTGCAGACGTAACAAAATTAATAAATAAGGATATTTGTCTTGCACAATGAGTATATTACACATTAAATCTTATTTGATGAATCTTAATTGATGTTTTTAAAACATCTCCGGACATGTTAAACATCAACCTAAATGTTGCATATAATTAGTTCACATCGTCTAAGTTGGAAAAACCTTTTCTACTAAGAAGACATCTTAACATCATCATGTTTTACTATGACTGCTTTTCACTTATCATAGTTTCTTCAATAGAATGTATCAATAGCTTCAATCAGCCATTAAACAATAATCATGGTTTATTTTTTATTTCTTTTGACCGGATAAAACATAATCCTTTAAGTGTCATTTTATCTTAGTTACTTGACAACAATATATGACTTTTTCTACTTTAATTTGTCAATGAGATAGTTACTATTAAATAATTTTTTTTTGGGGGGACTATTAAATAATTTTGTTATCTACCGTTTATTATAAATAATTTCCATTTGCAAGCAATTCCACACACCATTTCAATCAAAAATTGTATTTTTTTTAATCAAAAGGTTTATTTAGTGTATATAGTAGCTATCGGAAAGACGGACACAACCATCTCTTTTTTTTTTTGTATACTTCTTTTCATTGTACCATATATATATATATATATATATATATATATATATATATATATATATATATATATATGCATGCGTGTGCGTATAAATTTATATATTTACTTTAATTTAATTCTTTTTTTTTTCTTCATAATATTTATGTTGTCTTTTTAAAATGTGAATTAGTTATAATAAAAAATTTAACAAGAAAATGCTGAATTAAAATGGATCGTTAGTTTCTTTCAAAAAAAAAATGGATCGTTAGTTTTTTTTTTTTTTTTGGGGTCAAGAATCGTTAGTTCCCTTTAAATATAAGGCTTAATACCTCAAATAACAACCGTAATTTGAGTGAGTTATGAGAATAGCCTATATAAAATAAAAAAATAATATAGGTTTCACCCATGTAATTTTGGATTCTTCATATTTTTCCTTCCCCATATCAATGAAACATTTGGGCTAACCGGTGAAGTCTGAATTATAGCCCTTATAAAAGGTTAAAATGTCTGAAAGTAGATCGTGGTTAAAATATAAGGATTTCAAAATTACAGTAAATATAAGGATTTCAAAATTACAGTGATGGAATCAGTGTTTTTATTTTTACATAAAGACTATTTTTCAAAACCTGTTAAATTAAATGGACTATTTGAGGTGTTAACCCTAAATATAATCTGCGGAAAAAAACCTAAATATACTATTTTATTTAATAATAAAAAATAAATAAATATTTATTTTAGTTAAAGAATTAAAAAACAATATAAAAACTTTTAGGTCAAAGTGTACTACTTCTTGCTTATGTTAGGAATTGGTGCGGTGTTTGGCTAGGGTTCCACTCAACTTGGACAACAACGACCGCTCAATGGAAGAAGAAGCTATTGTGTCTAGGGGTGGCAAGATGGATGGATTGGATGGATATGGATTTGGATCCTGGATGGATCAAAAGAGGTTCATTAGTCCATTACAATCCACTATTTTGTTTTCTTAAAAAAACTCATCCAATCCATCCAATTAGAATAAATTCCATCCGGTCCGGTCCATAAATCAAAGTGTATTATTTTTTTAGAAAAGTGTATTATTAATTGAATTGTTTTATTTGTGAATTCAATCTAAATAAATTTCAATAAAACTTATCTTATACAAAATAGATTATTACGATCTCTTTTTAAAAAACAGCTTATTTATGCAAAACAACTTATTATGATCTTGTTTTGAAAAACGACTTATAAATGCAAAACAACTTATTACGATCTCTTTTGGAAAAACAACTTATTTATACAAAACATGTTATTTTTTTTAAAAAAAAAACAACTTATTCAAAAGAGCTTAGTTATTCAAAACAGCTTATTACGATCTCATTTTCAAAAACAACTTATTCAAAAGAGCTTAGTTATGCAAAACAACTTATTCAAAACAACTTATTTATGCAAAACAACTTATTTTGATCTCTTTTTTTAAAACGGCTTATTTAAAACAACTTATTTATGCAAAACATCTTATTAAGATCTCATTTTCAAAAACAACTTATTCAAAAGAACTTAGTTATGCAAAACAGCTTATTACGATCTCATTTTCAAAAACAACTTATTCAAAAGAGCTTAGTTATGCAAAACAGCTTATTCAAAATAGCTTATTTATGCAAAACAACTTATTTTGATCTCTTTTTTTAAAACAGCTTATTCAAAACAACTTATTTATGCAAAACAACTTATGAAGATCTCATTGTCAAAAACAACTTATTTATGCAAAACAACTTATTAAGATCTCATTTTTAAAAACAACTTATTTATGCAAAACAGCTTATTAAGATCTCATTTTCAAAAACAACTTATTCAAAAGAGCTTAGTTATGCAAAACAGCTTATTCAAAATAGCTTATTTATGCAAAACATCTTATTTTGATCTCTTTTTTTAAAACTGCTTATTCAAAATAACTCATTTATGCAAAATAGCTTATTCAAAATAGCTTATTTATGCACTAGATTATTCTGTAACACTGTAGAATAGAATTTTAACATGACCATGTAGCTTGAATTGTTTAGAAACTTGGATCTAGAATAATCTATCACAATCATTTAGAAACTTAAATTGTTTAGTAGACACATAATTAACAACCAGTAACAGAGCTAATAATAGGAAAAGCATATCCTACCCATGAGTTACAACCAGCTTGCATAGCATGGCCAATAAGTCTGTGAGCTAGAACATTTAAGTTTCTGCAAACATAATTAATAGACACACTACTAAATTCTTCCGTAAGGGTCTTACAATCTAGGACTATCAAATCAACACTAGCAATAGAATTTGAACCTCTAAACCACTCAACAATGATAACTTCTTCCTTATTGCAGGCTGAGAAATAGACACTTTCTGGACCATCCTTAAAAACGCAGCCAAACATGGTGAAACCTTCCGGAAAAAGGCATATGCTTCATGTTAAATTCATAGAAGAGAAGCTTGACAGTTCCTCAACAAATTGAGGACCATCATGAGATATTCCAGCTACAAAAGAAAGAAAATTCACTGAATTAAAAAAGGCACATGTTAAATGAAAAGATTATAAATAGCAAGTGTAGATACTAACCAGGAGTTCCACAAAGCCAATCATGTGAGCACAATAATGCATCAACATTATCCAGCAAAAGAGCACTTCTGTATTTATCAAGGATTCGTCCACCAATACTGAATGAGGACTCTGATGCGACCGTAGTGATCGGGATGCTCAAGATATCACGTGCCATCTTAGAAACTTCGGGGTATTTACCCTCATTCACTTTCAAATACTCAAGACCATCTAAGTTAGCAAATTGATTATGATCAAGTCTCTCTTCATCCAAATAAGTTTGCAAACCAGTCTCTTTTCTTGAAGGTCCACACAATTTACTTTGAAAATTACTAAAACCTTCTAAATCACTTGAAGGAATGATTGGACTACCTCTAACAGACCTTTGTGAAGATGAAACAGTTAGCTCATTAGAGGACATGAGATATTCTTGAAAAAAAAAGTTTCATCTTATCAAGAACCTCATTAGCAATTTTCACTCCTCCATCATTACCATACAACTTCACATAGTAGTATTCAACAAACTGTAACTTATATCTAGGATCTAAGATGACCGCAAAAGAAAGAATAACACAGTAACAGCTCCAGTATTTGTCAAATTTGGTCTTCATGCTTTTGGCCATGCAACATATTTGATATGAATTTACAGATACATCATGATAAACACATGCAACTTCCTTGAGTTTCATTTGAATTCTTAATACAACACTGAAATAGAGGTTTGCAGTTGGATAATTGATACCTGAGAATAAAGTTAATAATTATCGGACAATTATCGGACATGATTAGCTCAACTGTACTAAATAAATAGCTTTGCGTGTCAAAAAGGAAAACTTTGTGCTATCACACACATCAGCAAACGATGAAAAAAAATGAACTAAAGACAATACTTTGTGATATCATGACTTTTACTCTCTAACAAGCAAAGGCTAACTGTCATCTAAAGACAGCCAAAGTGACTTCAGAACAATGTATTCTCATTGAGATACTTCGGCATAAACTGTGATTTACTCACTCTTGCATCATTCATTTAGACATACCATTCCACAAAATCCAAATTCATTCTTACACCAAACTAAGATAACTAAGATAACTACACTTGAGTTCATAATTAAGTGACTTGACAATGGTCAGCATCAAAACACAACAGTAGAACAGAACATAGACCTACCAAATTAAGCACATAAAATTCATAATTTCATCAAGAGATACCATACAAAATCAATATGAATCTATGTTCCCCCTGGAGTCAAATCATCACCATAGCATATAAAACTTTAAATACAAGGCAGCAAGATAATTACCCAAGAAAATCAAACACGAAAAAGTTCATTGCTGTGTGATGAGAAATAATTTGGAAATAATAATTGCAAAGCTAAGTGATGTTGATAGTTTGGATAATTGCTACCTGAGAATAAAGTTGTGATATCATAAAATGGCTTCAAAAACTCAGTAATTTTTTCTGCCTCAATCCACTCGCTATCCGATAAACTCTCAAAATGAGGATCAATGTCTTGTAGGAGGGAAAATGCGTCCCTTAAACCAACAGCACTGTCAAGCATCAAATAACTGGAATTCCACCTAATAGGCATGTCTTGCCGAAGTTGCTTAGAACTTACGTTTGAGAGTTGGTCTAAACAACTTTTGAACTTTAACTTTCTTGCCTCCGAGCCTCTTATATACTTCACACACAATCTAATCTTATCCAAAGAACCTTCAATAACTTTTATACCATCATGAACAATTAGGTTTAACACATGTGCCCCACATCGAACATGAAAATATACCCCATCAGCCATAAGAGAAGTTCCAAATGATGGATGTTTCTTCAAAATATTGGCCATTGCATCATTATTGGATGCATTATCCAAAGTAAGTGTGAAGATTTTTTTCTCGATACCCCAATCCTTTAAGAGACTTACTAACTTCTCGGCCAAATTATTCCCGGTATGAGGTGGTGGAAAGTGAAAGAAAGCTAAACTTTTTTCTCTAACTCCCGTCTCATATTAACAAAATGGGCAGTCGAGACCATATATTGGTATGTATTTATTGATGACCACAAGTCAGATGTTAAGCAAATTTTCCCTGGGATTGAATGTAAATAGCATTTTAAATTTTCTTTTTCACTTCTATATAACTTTAAAACATCAGCCTTAGCCGCGTTTCTAGAAATCCCCTTAGCATGAGGATGCAAAAAAGAGTGTAAATCGTGAATCCCGTCATGCTCAACAAAGGAAAAAGAATAATTGTTCTTTACAATTACCAGAGCCATCTTCTCCCTATACTTTTCTTGATCTAGTGGTGGATAAGATGATATGTCCATTCCTTCGACACATATCAACATATGCCTTAACAGATTTTTTGCCCCACTATCCCCTTTTGCTACATAGCTTGTACCACATTTTAAGCATCATGCCATTGCCAGTCCTTTCTCATCAAAATACTTCTCAAAATAATCCCAAGCTATAGATCTTCTTGTTCTTTTTGTACTAGAAATTACATTTTCCTCAACATCATCAGGAACATCTTCTTGATTAGACATATTTCCTATAACAGTTTAACACGAGTTAAAATACTTCTCAATATTGAATTCAAAGATACAACTCTCAATGCTAAAGCTTAGACATATACATACACACAGAAAGGATTTACAACTCATAATTCAAAGATAATGAAGCCAACAATTCCAATAAAACATAATACCAAACATCATATATAGTATACATAAAAGACCTCAATCAGTCATGGAATGTAGAGCTTATACAAGATTACTAATCAAGCAACAGCCGTAAGCCTCCTTAGTACCATCAAAATTCCAACCATTCCAATTTAAATTTAAACAATTGCAATATACATAAAATGTATCAAAATATTTCCAAATACAACTAATCCATTAATAAAGATAAAAAAGGGTAAGAGAATAGGTAACCCTCAAACGATCAGATTGAATAGACGATGTAAGTTTATACAACACTCAGAGTTTATAATCTTTATACACTCACTAAGCACTGATTATTTGCATCTCGTGTTCGATTTTCAACTCCTACAACTATTTCACCAAACTTTCCTTCTAACTAAACCTAACATAACTCACATTCTTCAGCTATGATGAACTAGATTTTTGTTTTTCAGTTTTCTTTAAATAATAAAAACCAATAAGGCAATGCAAAGACATTGCAACACAGACAATGGTTTCAAGTTGACAAAATCTCTTAACAAAACATTCAAACTTTGTCAAACAAAAAACTAAGAAAACAAAACATTCTTCTCATTTCACTCTTATCAATCTTCAAACTTTGTTAAACAAACACAACAATCTAACATTTACAAAAATCAGTTGTTAAACCCAATTTGGAAAACTCAGCAAAATCAACTACGAAAACACAAACAACAATCTCAGAAAACCCAATTCAGAAAATGCAACAAAATCACATTACAGTATAATAGAGACTCACAAAGGCATAGAAGAATCGATTTCAGATTTGAAGAGGAAGAATCGGATCGTCGGAAGAGAGGAAGAACGCAGGAATTTGAATCAATAGGAAGTAGGAACCGAAGATTCGATTTCAGATTTGAAGAGGAAGAATCGAATTGCTGATGATTGCTACATGATTTGAAGAGGAAGATCGCTGATGATTTCAGATTTCTATTTCTGAAATTGGGGTTCAGTTTTAAATTTGGGGAAGAAATTAGGGTTGAGTTTTTAATTTGGGGAAGAAATAAGCTATTTTTTTGTTACTAGAAATAAGCTATTCATTATTTAGCTTTTAATTTTTTTAATTGTTTTTTTTTAATTTGTTATATTTTTAATCAAAGTGATCCATTGGATAAAAAATAAACAATAAAAGTGATCCATTGGATCTTTAAAATAATTGGATGGACTAGATTCATCCATATTATTTAATGGATGGATTGGATATCATCCATTAAAAAAAATTGCTTTATGGATGGATTGGATGGATTTTGTAACGGATGGACCGGATGTATATGGATTTCATGGATCCAATTGTCACCCCTAATTGTGTCGACGGCGTTCCTCCCTGATGAACTTCTCGTGCAAATCATCCCCCCGACTCCTCCCTGATGAACTTATAGTGGAAATCATCTCCCGGCTCCCTGTAAAATATCTCATACAATTCAGTTGCGTTAACAAGTTCTACAAAACTCTCATCTCTGACCCTTATTTCATTCAAATGCATCTCAATAAATCAACATGAAACCCATATCTATTACTAATGAAGCAATATGATCCCAACTGTAAGGATTGTAAAGCCGAACATTTCGCTAGTTTACTTCAAAACAAGCATAAAGAAATAAACAAATACAGATCAAAATAATTTCATCATCATCATCATCAATATTAATGACATGAATAAATAAAATTAAAACAAGTTGAACAAATTGAAACAAAATAAAAGTAAAGAATGAGAATATGATTACCTCAAGGGTTTTCCGAACACTTTTTGGTCTCTTATTCGGCTTCTGACCGGTGAAAGAGCATGAAATCATGTTCAATCTGTAAGACTCAACTTCACTCCATACTTTACGCTGCCACTGGCCTCTCCGCCACCGCCGCCGCTCTACTTCTCTTCATTCTTAGCTGGCTTCATCGGCCTCATATTCCATAACTTCACCCGCTTATTGTTTGATTCTTCCTTTATCTAAACAATGAGCGGAAGAAGGTATGGAATCTAAGGCGGATGAACCGTTTCAGTCTGATATCATACAAAGAACATAAAGAAAGTAATTATATAACGTAATTTATAATTACAGATACTGAATGGTAACCCACTAACTATTGATGCAAGAAATTATAACACACAAGGCTTTTATTTATATGGCCAAGTTTTTGCATATTTCTTCAAATTATCCGATGTGGGACATTTTCTCATAATAATTATTATTATTGATAAAAACTTTTTTGTCAAAGTATTAAAAAGAGAAAGAAAATGATAAAAATATAAAATCTTCCATGTTTGGTATTTGATGGCCACGCCTACTAATCATTATAATTTATATGGTTTGTGTCTCGGGGTTGAAATTGAGGCAGAAGACTTAGTAGGCTAAGTTGAAGAAGTAAAAGATTTAGATTGTGAAGATAAAAAAAAATCAGAATCCAATGACATGTTTTACTATTAATACATATGAAGAATACCTATAAAGATTTACTTGTTCAAACCCATAACTAACCTATGACTTTGAGTGTTCATTCTTTTTAATTACGGGTTTCTGAATTTTGGGCTCTGTTTGGATAACTTAAAATGAGCAGAATGAAACGGAATGGAGCAGAGTGGAATGGAGAGCGATGGAATGGAATGGAATAGATATTTCATTCCACTGTTTGGATATTTTATGATGGAACGGAATAAACTTCTCATTTTATTGTTTGGAAAATGGATGGAACAAAATTGTAATTACATAATTAAGGTTGTTCCATTTCATTGCATACACCCCAAATTGGGGGGAATGAAAAATTGAAAGAGTGGATGGTATTGGATGGAATGGGTTCCATTATATTCCATTTCATTCCATTCACTTATTACAAAACCAAACAATGAAATGATGTTATAACTCACTCTCTATTCCATTCCGTTCCACCACATACCACTAATCCAAGCATAACCTTAGTGTTGAAAGCACTAAATTAGTTTAGGAGGCTCATTTTATGTGTATTGGTTACTTTCATATTAGCAAAGGTTTTTATTTTGTTCTATGGATAGGGTAAACCATAAAAGAAGGGAGTTACTTATAAGTTGAATAAAAGGGACATACCAAGGGGTTTTATTAGAACAATTGAAATTTCAAAAACACTTTTCAATAAATGCTAGATTGTGAATGCACTATTCTAAACTCACAGTCTTGACCCTTTTCCTTGTCTTTGCTCTGTGAGGTTTTACTGAGGTATTGGGGTTTTTGTTTAGGAAGAGAGTAAAAAATACACATGTTACCTTAATAGCAGATGATTTGTTGAGTTTATCAGACCCTATGAAGCACATACTCAAACATGAATATGACATGTACACGAACACGTTGATACTAATAGTAATTTGAGAAAATGACATAATTCAATATAATCGTACGTGTCAAGTTGGTATAGGACACGATCCTGAGTTGTGTTATAAAGTGATCTATCTTGTGATAGAATAGAACTGCTATTCAGACAATATTGTACAATAATTCTCTCTAGAAACCACGACATGATTGATTGTGTTTTGCTTTCTTCAAGAGTTTTTGGGAGGATATAAATGTGGAAGTTAAGGTATTATTTGATAAATTTTTCTCTAATGCTAAACTACGATAGAATTTTTCTTTCCTACTTTGTAACATTAATTCCAAATGTGCTAATCCCGTAATTCATGGTTGAATTCCACCTAATTTCTTTGATTGGTAGCTTATATAAGCTACTGACTAAAGTCTCATAAAAAAGCTTGGTTTGGTAATGGATTCACTTATCTCTAGTAACCAAACATTTATAAAAGTAAGATTTTTGGGTGATGGTGATTTGGTGGTGAATGATTGGTGGATCTTGCCATGAGAAAGAGCCAATGTTTGTTTTTAAAAGAGAATTTTCAAAAAGATTATGACTCAGTTACTTGGAGTTTCTTGGACTACATACTTAAGAGATTCATGCTTTTGTACTAATGGAGATATTGGATAATGACTTGTGTGTTCTCATGAAGTTTGTAAGTATTGGTTAATGGAAGTCCAGTATAACAAATAGACATAATAAATTTAAGAGCACCGCTATTTCTAGCGTGAAATACCATTGCGAAACTTTCACGAACCACTCACACCATAGGATTAAAATTTCGTGAAAGTAAAAGGGGTTAAACAAGGCACCTTTTTTGTTCTTATTGATTGCGGAGGGGTTTGGTTCTCTGATGCAGAATGCAGTGTCACTAGGGTTCTAGGAGAAGGTTCTGGATACACCATATGAAGTTGGAGCTTTATCCTTGCGACATCCACTTCGATCTCAATCATTGTTGGGGATCTCTTGTAATCTCCCCGCTTTAAATTGGTTGAGTGTTTTCACTGCGACTTTGGGTTTGGACTACTTTTAATAAAATTTCTATTTATCGGAAAAAAATTCCATATATATGCACTTTTTCATTATTATAATGTGTTCATAGTTTTCAAATTAAGTCGAGTTTTGGTGAAGTTTCCGGTACTCATGGGGGATCAAAAGTCTGAGTTCAGATTATTTTAATTTTGCTTTCTTCAAGAGTTTTTGGGAGGATATATGGGTGGAAGTGAAGGCAGATAATCATAATTCCATTCTTATTAGCTTGTTGATAATCATAATTTAGGTCATATACTTGCTTTGTTCTAATTGGTATGTTTATAAGGATAAAATGATTTTGATATAGAAGGCGGATGATTAGATGATGCAGATGCAACTTAACATCCCGAGGCTTAATATAAGAGCAGTTTTGTCCATTGTTATCTTTTAATCATGTACTCTCTGCTCACTATTATAAGCAAAAGTTCACTTTTTAAATTTATTCAATAAATGACGTATGTAGTCTATATATAGACCACATACATCATTTATTGAATGAACCTAAAAAATCAAGTTTTGCTTATAATAGTGATCGGAGGGATTACTGTAATTGGAATCTACGTAGCATTTCTTTTGCGTTTAGGTGCATTTTTATTGAAAAAAAATCTCATTTTGCTTCTTAAAAAATAGAAGAGATTTACATTGTGTCAGGATAACCCTCGATGCGAGATTAAATTTTGTTATTTAAAAATATAAGGGTTTTGTTAACCAGTGTCCGGTTAAGGAATCCAAAAGTAGAAAAATTATCTTGAAAATATAAACTGTTATTTTTGACTAACTAATTATTATACCACTTTTTAATAAAATCTTACCTCTTTTAGCTGCTTAACCAATGCCTCGGGGCACTGGTTAACATTCTCCAAAATATAATGATGCACAATTAAACCCCACTGATTTTTATTGAAATGCAAGTAAGTACAACAATGCACTTTTCTTTGTTTTGAATGAATAATGCATCTTAATTAGTAAGTTTGGTGTTGGCAAGACGTGATGTCGTATGATGTGGTCCTATTGACGAATAATACTCCAAATATATAAATGACAATCACAAACACATGTCTCGTATATGAGATAATTTAGATACTACTAGAACACCGACCCGTGCTGACGCACATGTCATTTTGCAAGTAAATACTAAGAAAAATTTAAAAACTTTTATAAGATGACAATGAAATAAGTCTTATAATAAGTCTTTACTACATTAATCATACCATGGGAAGAATTTTAATTCAGATAAATCATACAAACAACAAAATTTATGATATGTTACGAAACACCTCTCGATAAACCACATTTGATGTTACATCAGTATCTTCGTCATCCTTGTTAGTTTTCAATATCTTTAAACCTACTCTCGAAGTAACACGTGATATCGCCGCATACAACTGACCATGAGAAATACTGAAGATGGTAAGTATGTATACTCCAACCTAATTGCAAGAAAAAATTGACCATGAGAAATGAATGGCAAAGGTGCATTTTTTTTTGTGGTGGTCGGGGTTCAAACCCCGGACCATGCATAAATTATGCATTGTCCAAACCAACTGAGCTATGCTCACGAGGACGGAACATTTAATGGATGACAAAGGGAGGGAAAAAATCAGGGTAATCTCATTTAAATGAAAGGTCAAACCTAATTATACGGGTTTAGAAGCATTTATTTCGAATTTGAAATGAATGTCAAAGCAACATTTAATGCGTGGCAAATGAGCATTTAAGAGATTGATCTTAAATGAAAAGGTCAAACAATTTCATTTAAATGAGAAGGGTATTTTCTAATTTGAAATGAATGGCAAAGGGAGGGAAAAAAATCATGATAATCTCCTTTAAATGAGATGGTCAAACCTACTTATAGGGGTTTAGAAGCATTTATTGCGTGACAAAGGGGTGAGAAGGTCAAATATGAGAATTTATTGCGTTGGAAAAGGAAGGAAAAATCTAGGTTAAAATTATGGTTGGGGGATGCTAGGGGGGTTAAACTTTAATAATAAGAGATACAACAAGCATTGAATAATTTATTATAAAAGAGCTTCTAGGATACTGCCACAAATTGAGATGTATCGATGTATTTGTTTTTTAAATCTATAAATTAACGATCATTTTTATAAAATAAAAAGTTAATTCTCAACTCTATATTTTTAGAAAATATCAATTCGTAAAAAAAAATAGTAGAAAAAAAAATTTCATTGTTTATAAGAATAATACTATAAATTTTACATTTTATCGTAAAAATAATCAACATTCTCTATTATGAGTAATAAAAATTTAGAAAAATTGTCTTCGTGAAATTAGCTTAATTGGTAGGAACATTCTTTATATATATAAGGAACGGGGTTTGAACCTCATATTCTTCATTCATTCATCTTAAGGAGGTGAATTTTTAGCAACTAGAGTGCTTGAAAAAAAATTATGAAAAATTAAATTTTATTTCTCCGACACTTTTGGCAAATTTGAATTAATTATTGTATTTGTAAGTGATTAGAAAATAATTTTTTTCCTTCAAAAAACAACTCATTTAACTATTAATTTAAATATTTAACCGGTACTCTCGAATTTTCAAATGTACCATAAAATTTGCTTTATTATAAGGACTACTTTGTAATGACTAAAATTATAAAGACTTAAAATAAAATGTGGTACACATGAAATTATAATGACTAAAATTATAAGGACAAACTTGTTAACTTCCCTTGGAATTTGCAATTTTTTGAAAATTTATAGGGACCAATTTATAAAGTTTGATAAAATAGACAGATTTGCAAAATCCAAAAAATAAATAGGGACTAATGTACGATTCTTTGAAGCACATATGAATTAAGTTGTATACATTTTAAAGAATTATAAGTACTAATTTGATCAATACATTGTATAATTGTATAAAGAAAGAAACTTGAATTCTTAAACGTTACTTGAAATTTTGTAAATTTAACTTTGACTAAATAAATTATAAAATCCATTAACTTTAAGGATTTTCCATATACCAATTGGAACAATGAATTTTAACATAAAATTTGAATTACCATATAAAATTATATTATCTTATATGCAAAGTTGCAAGCCACTCTTATTGTGCACAATGTATGAGTTGCGTTGCCTTAAGTTGAACTATACATCCTCCGATCACTGTTATAAACAAAAATTTATATTTTAGATTCATTCAGTTAATGATGTATATGATCTTTATTATAGACCACATACACCATTTAATTAATGAATCTAAAATATTGATTTTTGCTTATAATAGTGACCGTGGATCGTATATAATAATAACCAAAGAGGCCAGGTGAGAGATAAAGAAAATAAAATGGCTTTCGAAGCTCGAAGTGGCTTATACTTCTCATTCTTCTTTTTCTTGCTACTATGCTCAGCTAGGGCTCGGGATCCTATTTTATTTTCAAGTTAGTTTCTTTTTCATTTTCACCTTGTTCTTTATTAGTTACATCGATCTATTTCTCTTACAAAAATATATTTATTGGTATATGTTAATAAGAGTTTGATTAGTTTTATGGTTCAAGATCCCTGTACTTGTCAGTTTAATGAAAAATGATCTCTTGGATTGGATTATTCTTCAAATGATATGAGACAAATACGAATCCTAAGTAATTTCTAAAGTAGTTCAATGGATTTTGTCTGAACAATTTGAAACACTTCAACCAAGAGTTAGAGTGTTCTTAGCATTTATCATGTTTTATTTATTAATGGGTCAAACACTTAAACATAACAAAAATATTAATAGTGGTATTGATTTTCAATAGAAAACCAAAATATTAATAGTGTTCTTTTCATGTTTTATTTTACTAATGGATCAAACACATAAACATAACAAAATTATTAATTGTTGTATTGATTTTCAATAGGAAACCAAAATGGACAATACGAAATAGATGATTATGGAACACCGGGGTCTAATCCTGCACATGATCCCAATAATCCTCCTCCACCACCAGGTGAGTGTTTATATCATATCTATCAACTTGTTAAAAAATTATCATATTTATCAAGATTTTATTGCATAATTATTGTATTTAAATTCTATAAATCAATTTTACCTAGTCACATTTATGTTAGTTGTTTTTTACAATTTTATTTTTTTGCTTTTGAGTATACGAAATATTTTTTCTCTTTCAAATAAATAATGAATGATATTATGACTATTGAAAATTTTTATTAAAGGAAAAGATTAATTTATTAAAAAAAATATACAAACAAATTATTTTTAAATTGTGGTATTTGTTTTGAACAGAAAATCAAAATAGCCGTTACGAGAGAGACGACTATGGACCAACCAGGCCTAATCCTGTACATGATCCTCTTAATCCTCCTCCACCACCTCCACCTCGAGGTAAGTCACTATCCTATTTAAAAACTTCCTCATTTAATTTGATGTGAACAATAATTTCTGAATGTTGATTTTCGTCTTAATTTTAAAACGATCTTTGATTATTTAGTTATTTTGCATGCCATTATTCATATATTGTATTACAAATTTGATAACAAGGTTAATGTTGAGGGGTCTAAGTGATTTACATTTTTTTTAGAGTTAGTGATTTACATTATATAAATGACTTTTTTAAATTGAATTAATATTTTCACTAACTAAATAATATATACAGATTTCAATGATCACTGTGCTAATATTTTTGCTCCTTTTTTCAGTTTACCCGAAGATGGATATTCATGTACAAAACTATGAAGGAATATGGACTAAACCTAAACGTGATCCCTACTCTGCTACTCCTTTAATGAGTGACGGCACTGTCTTAGAACCATCCAAATTGAGTTCAATAACATGATTTCTTAATGTGTAATGAACATGGCTCATGTCAACATTAAAAATATCATATATGAAATAAATAAGCCATGTATTTATATGAAACTATTATTAATAAATTGAAAATTTCGAGTCTATATTGCATCAAGAATAAATTAAAGAAAATAATTCATATTGGAAGCTGTAGCTTGTGTTAGTTTTCAATTAAGTTGATGCAATAATATATATTTTCTTACTAAGTCAAAGGATTTCGATGGTTTGGAGGTGGTTGCTGCTTTGCTATAAGTCTATTGTTCTAAACTACCGAATAATTTCATTTCCTACTTTAATGTGTTGATTCCAAAGGTGTTAATCATGTATTTCATGGTTGAATTCCACCTAATTTCTTTGTTGGGCTACTGACTAAAGTCTTATAATAAAATGCTTGGTTTGGTAATGGATTCACTTATCTCCAGTAACCAATCAATATTTATAGAAGAATATTTTTGGGTGATGGTGTTTGGTAGTGAATGATTGGTGGAACTTGCCAAGAGAATGAGGGAAATGTTTGCTTTTAAAAGAGGATTTTCAAAAAGATTATGACTCGGTTAATTAGAGTTTCTTGGACTACAAGCGTAAGAGATTCAGGTTTTCGTATTAAATGAATTTTATTAGTATTGATTAATATTATAGGGAGGGGGTGGGTAGCACCTTTTTTGTTCTCATTGGTTGCTGAGGGGTTTGGATCTATTATTTAGAAGGCGACGTCGCTAGGGTTCCACAAAGGGTTCCACGTAGCTAACTTAGAAGAATTGGTCTCTCGTCTTCACAGTGACGGATCAAGAAATCTCAACTTGTGGGGTCAAGACCATTTGTTATAAATATATATTTTGGATGAAAATTTTATTATAGATTATATTCAAACAAAACATATATACCATGATTTCTTCAAAATTGAAGACAACTTAACATTTAAAAAATATAGCTTCATTCCGCGTGTCTTTATACACCGTCAAATATATCATTTTTTGTGTATGTGACTAAACAATTATTAAAAATTTATCTTCAATACTTCAGGACATTGTTTAAGCATCCTAAAATGGTAACTTTTACATTGTAAATTTTATAATTATGACTTTTACATGTATTTGACTTGTATTTTCTAGACAATTTTCTTTTAAAGGTTCCTTAAACAATGTTCTTAGGAAATTTGTTAGCAAGACTCATACTTTAATCAATCTAATTAACTTTCAAGTAGTGGTCTTTGTGGGGTCAAAGCAAGATTTAAAGAGGGGGCGATACATTATAATGACTAGTTAGTAGTTACAAGATATTTGAAGAAGTGGGGTCAAGTGACCCCATTTAGTATAATTTGGATCCGTGCCTGCGTCTTCAATGTGTGGATGATACAATTTTAGTTGGCGAGGCGTGTAAAGAGGATTTGTGGAGCACAAAAGCTATATCAACTTTGTTTGAATTGGAATACGATTTAAAAATTAGGTTATTTTAAAGTAGTTTAATTAGTATTAATAAGAAAATTGGTTTCTTGAATCTAACAACAAAGTTTTTGAACTGCAAAGCGGGAGCTACCACTTATTTTTTTGGTCTTTTGATGCAGGTAAATCCAAGGAGAGCGTGAATGTGGAATCTGGTGGTGGAAGTAGGGGTGGCAAAATGGATGAATTGGATGGATATGGATTTGGATTATAATGGATGGATAAAAAAAATTCATTAATCCATTAAAATCCACTATTTCTTTTGTTGAAAAAAAACCATCCAATCCATCCATTAAAGATTATGTCCATCCAATCCATCCAATATTAAATTTTAATGGATGGATTATCCATCCGATCTATCAATCAAATGTGTATGATTTTTTTAAGAGGTGTATTAGTCAATAAAGTGACATTTTAGTGAATTCAATCATAAGAAATTTTTGGTAACATTCCCAAAACTGTTTTTTTTTCCAAGCCCAGTAAAATTGATATAAGCCCAAATAATTTAAAGAAATATTAAAAAATATTTTTTTGAAAGAAGAAATATTAAATATTATTAAGTAAATAATTTAAAATAATATGGTGGTCAGTGGTGGCCACCGGTGGTCAACCGGCCACCTCCGGCGTTGACCAAAGGTGGCTCTCCGGCGACCCCACGGCGGCGCATGGTGGTTGTTCGGCCAAAATTCCGGCGACTGACGGTGGTCGGCGGCGGAGCTCCGGCGCTGACCACTACCTGTAATAAAATAATATTTTAATAATATATTAATTTACTATTATTTAAATATTAAAAAATTCTTTTTTTCTTTTTTTATTAAATTAATTTTATAATTTTTTTTAAATTTTATCAAATATATAATTATTTAAATAAAAAATATTAATATTATTTTTAAATGATCCATTGGATTTGTTTTCTTCAAAGAGGTGATCCAATGAATTTTTAAAATAGGGTGGATGGATCAAATCCATCCATAGTTTTAAATGGATGGATTTAAACCAATCCATTAACAATAATTTTTTTTATGGATTGGATGGATTTTATAGTGGATGGATATTGATTTCATGGATCATATTGTCACCCCTAGGTGGAAGTGATTTAAAAGAGATTAAGGTTATGGAGGAATTTGGGAGAAGGTTTGTCTTAATCAATTGAGCTTTGGACCTTGTTCTTATTTTTTATATGAAGTTGGAGAAGTATTATCTCCTTATGTCTTTGTGTTTATCGATGCAAGATCCACTTTGGTCTCAACCATTATTTGGGGACCTCTTGTAATCTCCCCGCTTTAAAGCTGCTACCTCTTCCATGAAAACACATCATCCAGATCTCTTATGCAGCTGTTTTAGTGTATCAAATGGTCTTCTTGCCAAGGAGTCAGTGAATGGTCCTGATTTTATCCTTTCTGGTAGTGTATGTAGGTCGACCACTAGACTTACAATATTGATTTAGGGTGCATCATCCTTAAAACGATCCATGAATGGTTGATGGACGAAATTGACAAGTGCACCAAATCGCAACAAGTAGTAAAGTCGTAGTAAGTTGTATCGTTCTCCACAGGGATTGTTGTTCAACTCAATAATTAGCAAAACTTATTTTACGATTGAAAAGTGATAAAATATGAATAAGATTGCAGGGTTGAATTGCCCTGCCCAATGCAAGATTAGGTTTTTGTGATTTAAATCATTAACATCGATTAGGATTTCCTTGAATCCCCTTTCGTCTTTGATTGGAATTTACCTTTTATGAAATAAAACAACTTATTTTACTCGTTCTAAGTTCCCGCATGTAACTTGTGTAGGACCCACTAGATTAATGTACTACGTTATCAGAGGAAAAGTAGCGACGAAGACAACTCAAACCATAACTTTCTAACCTCTATAAGAAGTAGTAATTAGAAAAGTTAATGAACTGATATAATTTTGGGTTGCCAGTGCCTACTTTAATCCTACAAATTAATCTACAAGGTTACACTCGTATTTAACCAATTGTCGAAGCATTAAGAACATGCATGATCTACTTTAAATATTAACACGATTAAAAAAAATGAACTGAATGAAAACTTTATTAATAAATTCCATCAAATAAGAAGGAGTTCATCGTGGAACCATAATCAAGAGGTTTAGTTTCTCATGGCAACATACATCGTAACAAAACAATAGAAAAACATACCCTAAAAAGACTAAAAGGAGGAGAAATTCCGCCTTGAATCTCTGATGCTTGACCCTTGCTCTGAACCGTCAATGTTTCTGAATGAATAAAAAGTGGGCAAGGGTCTCTGTTTATAACATTAGGTTACTTAGGGGTTAAGAGAATAAAATTAGGCTTTAATCCGCCGATCCAGCTTGAAAAACAAGCAAAACTGGGTTTTTACCCGGTGCCAGGCACACATGCTAGGTGAAGGGTGTAACAGCCCGGTGGGCCCCTCGCAAGGCAAGGCACTGCACTCCCCGCACTGCACTGTTACTCACCGACCAAATCACTACCCCCCTTTGGCCATCCGCCATATAGTAGTGTTTTTGCCTCCCGTGGGAATCGAACCTAGTACCCTGGGGATAAGTACTAGTTCAATGCATTCCCACTACCAATTGAGCTAGCTCAATTGGTAGTGGGAATGCATTGAACTAGTACTTATCCCCAGGGTACTAGGTTCGATTCCCACGGGAGGCAAAAACACTACTATATGGCGGATGGCCAAAGGGGGGTAGTGATTTGGTCGGTGAGTAACAGTGCAGTGCGGGGGGGTGCAGTGCCTTGCCTTGCGAGGGGCCCACCGGGCTGTTACAATAAAAGGCGCCTTTTTATTGTAACAGCCCGGTGGGCCCCTCGCAAGGCAAGGCACTGCACCCCCCGCACTGCACTGTTACTCACAAGCTTAATCACTACCCCCCTCCTCTAGTAGTGTTTTTGCCTCCTGTGGGAATCGAACCTAGTACCTGGGGATAAGTACTACTTCAATGCATTCCCACTACCAATTGAGCTAGCTCAATTGGTAGTGGGAATGCATTGAAGTAGTACTTATCCCCAGGTACTAGGTTCGATTCCCACGGGAGGCAAAAACACTAGTATGGTGAGGGGGCTAGTGATTAAGCTTGTGAGTAACAGTGCAGTGCGGTGGGTGCAGTGCCTTGCGAGGGGCCCACCGGGCTGTTACAATAAAAAGGCGCCTTTTTATTGTAACAGCCCGGTGGGCCCCTCGCAAGGCACTGCACCCACCGCACAGCACTGTTACTCACAAGCTTAATCACTAGCCCCCTCACCATACTAGTGTTTTTGCCTCCCGTGGGAATCGAACCTAGTACCTGGGGATAAGTACTACTTCAATGCATTCCCACTACCAATTGAGCTAGTAGCTCAATTGGTAGTGGGAATGCATTGAAGTAGTACTTATCCCCAGGTACTAGGTTCGATTCCCACGGGAGGCAAAAACACTAGTATGGTGAGGGGGCTAGTGATTAAGCTTGTGAGTAACAGTGCAGTGTGGTGGGTGCAGTGCCTTGCGAGGGGCCCACTGGGCTGTTACAAAGGGGCGCCTGAGGCAGCCCCCAAGGGTGATTTCTTGTGTTTTCTTCCCATTTTTTATCGTTCTTTCGTCTGGAAACTCCTAGGAACTTGAAATGAATTTTCTTCACTTTGTATTGTCTTCAACAACCTTCTAAGAACCCTTGATCTTCAATTCTTCATCCTTGATCCTTCACATGATGTCTTGATTTGATGATTTACATGATTTCTCACTACAAAACACTTAAAACACCTATGGAGTTGTATGATCTAGGATAAAACTGAATTACAACGACTCAAGTGAAAACAATACAATATGTTCCTCAAACCATTGACAACTCCTCTGACTCTCATTTTATTTGTATTCAAATGCAAAGAAAAAGTACTAAAAATATAGCCAAAATGTCATATGATGCTCTGTCATCAATGATCTTATATACTCATCTTGCATTTTCCTAAGAGCAACACAGAGCACTGAGCTTTCCTTAGTTATCCGCCTTGTAGTAAATCAATATATGAACTTTTCAGATAATTGTTTCCACGATTTTGCAAATATTAAGTGAGAGAAGTTCTATCAAAGCCTGGCCTGGCCTATTCCCACCCCTAGATAGAACCATATGGAAGCAACTCGCATAAAGATGTGGGGAAAGATAATAGACTTCAGAGAATCAGATGCTAATTGAAGTTTCATTTTGGCATTGGGGGAGGTTTAATGCTCATATGGATTTGTCTTTCTGTTGTATTCCTCCATGGTTGGCAGTCTAAAGTGATTTGGTATTTTCTCATCATTGATCTCACTTATGAAGGGGAGTTTTTTGCATAATCTTTCGACCTTTTCATATCAATTGGACCTCTAAACAAAGTGACATTTCATTACTATGAACTGACGATATTGTCGTGATTTTATCTTTTTAAGGTAAAAGGTAAGTGATGTCATTTTTTTCAATTCTCTTTGAATTAAAACTACTCTTTTATCGAGTCTTCTGATTTTAGCCTCAGTTTTGTTCATGGAGCTTGAAGTAGGATTGCGATTGTGGCATCGTCAAGATACTGATGGCATCGTCAACTTTGTTCTGTTTTGATGACGGAGTGTGTAGTGGAGGGGAGTTTTTGGGTGTTCTGCCTTGCGTCACATGTGGTGAATTTTGGCGTATGGAATCTCCATTGTCATTGATGACTTCTTTTCTTGATTCTCTGTTCTGAATGATTGAGTTTCATGAATTTTCCAATTGAGCTTGGCTTCTAGTTCTTGTCATGTTGTTGGTTCTTGAGGCCTAGGTAATTTTTATCGAGACCCAACGATGGGCATCAAATGTTCTTGTGTACTATGAGTACCACCTGTAGAGATGGTCTATTCTTCACGTCGAGTGTTGATGATATTTGCAATTGGTCATACACTCCTTATTCAAAAAAGAGCCGCATCGATAAAAGGCTTTTTGATTCTAAAGCTAGGCAGTGTGCTAGCAGGTAGTAAATGAGCAAGTAAAGTTTGATAACCGTAGTTGGGGTGCAAACCCCTTATTTATATTGTGCAAGTGATACGCTCCTTGATGTAGAATTTCTACATGTCATATAACTATGTACACGTGAGTATATATAGGATCGTTTTCCACAGGGAGTTGCGTTATATCATAAACGTTTTCACAATCTTTCACATTAAGGTATCATTTATAAAATGTTTGTTTGTAACACTATATCCATAAATGACAATAAAGTAAAAACGAGAGGGGATCGAACTATTTCGCTTGCGGTATAAGATAACGAGCAAGCATAACAGCAGCAATCTCTCGATCGATTAACAGACTCTAGCTTTATAACCAATATTATTACAATCATTTCTACAACATCCTTCGTGTCCAAAGCGACATCGTTATTTCCAAGTTAGCGTTTAAACATTCGTGTCCAAATTCCTTAAACGATAACAAAGTCGATCGGATAACTTAATCGACCGTGTCCAGCCTGATTAAGTATCCGAAAGCGTTAAAATCTTGATTAAAAGTAATTATCAAAGGTTTACAAACTTGTCAAGAGTGATATAACATAAGATAGATTGTTATTCTAGTTCTAGATTCAAGAGTTCGTGTCCAAATCATCTTGAATCTCTTTGAAAGCATTAAAAGCAAGAATAACAACAATATTGAATCATTAAGCTAGAACCTTATATATTAAAAGATCAAAAGATTACATAATAGCTTGATTGTTACCTCAATACTACAAAGAAGGTGATAGTTACACATAGACATGTAAACTAATGCAAGGAATGAAGGAAAGATGAAGATTCCATGCCAAGATCCTTGATGTCTCAATGAATCTAGGGTTGAATCTACTCCTTAATCACTTGCTTTGTGTTTCTCTCTTTGAAATAGCTCTAACCTCTCTCTTAGAAATGTATAAAATGTTTCAATGGAATAGTGAATGACCTAAAAGAGAGGTAAGAATGCTATTTAAATGGGCCTGTATTTTTGTACCTACGCTAATAACGCCTGCCACGCTAATAGCGTGGTAAGTCGGCCTATAATCTGGCCAATGGGTTGCTGCCACGTTGGCCTTGCCCTGCTTCTACGCTCCAGCCACGCTAATGGCGTAGCTTTCTGGACTCACTACGCTAAAAGCGTCTACCACGCTAATAGCGTGGTTCTTCATGGCCTGCTACGCTCCAGGTACGCTATTAGCGTACCTTTCTGGAGTGATTACGCTAATAGCGTAGATTACGCTAATGGCGTGTTCTTCACAAGTGCTCCAGATTCACGCTCCAGGTGCGCCATTGGCGTACCCTTCTGACCTTGGGCTTTTCTTCCTCACGCTAATAGCGTAGGACACGCTAATGGCGTGGCTTCCTTGAATTTTGACTTTTCTTGCTCCTTGCTTGTATTTTCCTGCACAAAAAGGGTAGAATAAGGCTCAAAAGCATAAATGACATATTAACACAATATTTGGAGTTTTCCATAGAGAATCTTGCAAAACAAGTCACTAAAATGCCTAAACTCCTATATGAAATATATCACTTTTAAACACTTATCAAACTCTCCCCAACTTGGCTTTTTGTTTGTCCTCAAACAAATCAATTGAAAAGGAAACTAACAAGGCTTTGGACAAGGTTTTCAACATGGTGTCAAACAATTCAAAACAAAAATAAACAAATGGTGATTCAAATAAGATCGCGTGGACAAGCATGAAGTCCTCCGCTACTCTAGATTCAAACTAAGAATGCGAAAAATGTCCTAAGCACAAACTATACATCATAAACTTCAAAACATAAACATATCTATCTATGAACCACACCTAACACACTTCTTTAAAAGTAAATGCAATGATATGATAACAATAAGTGAGGTAATGAGCACACATCCAACAATCATGCTAACATCCTATCTAAGTTAGGTGTCCATCCAAATATCGTCTCAAAAAGCATAAAAGCATGGATCAAAAGGTCTTGCAAGGGTTATAACTTGGCCGGGCTACATAAGAAATGTCATATGTGAGGCAATTGATCAGAAAGCCTATCAAAGAGGAACATTTTTTTGTATCACAACTTGAAATCCAAATACTTCCCTACCAAGAATTACAACCTTTGGTGATTAATAATCAAACTTATAACCTTGACAACTTATTCTATTTTTGATTTTTCTCTATCTTTTTCTTATCTTTTCTTTTTCAAATGTACAATTTTTTTTTCTTTGATTCAATGTTGTTAGGTTATTTTAACAATTTCACCATAAACTTGACATATAATGCCTCCTTTTCTCCCCAACTTGAATACAACAAAACTCTAATTGAATGTTCCCCTATCCTAAGGCAAGGGACAAAGTACAAAGAGGTTAAGGGTTCAACAAATTTAAAATTATCAAAGTCCTTTAAGAGACAAGCATGAACTGGATTTATGAAAAATTTCAGACAAATTCACTAAGCATTGTGCTTATGAATATTGACAGTTCATGTTTGAGGACTTGATTCATTAAGCTCAGATTGGGGTATCAGATACTCGCTCTTCTCACAGGTAGGCTTTATGTGGTCAAGTAGGTTACTCTCGATTCAAAAAGTGCCTTGATCCTTTCCATGCTTTCAAACAATTCAAAATGATTATCAGATTTAACATAACTAAAACAAGTTAGACGGTGATTATCGGTCTCCAGCATATATACAACAGATTGAAGCTACCTCACATTTATGTTAAGTACTAAGTGGTTCAAAAATATTTATGTTTATGAAAAGAATTAAATGATATATGTTTTGTGCAAAGTACAAGTTTCAAATTCTTATTAAAAACCTAGAATAACAGGAAACCAATACCTTGGCCTTACGCTTTCTCACAAGTAATATCATTATCACTCACCTGCTTTTGCTCAAACATGGCTCCATGGAGCACTTTAAAATTTATTGTTCATGAGCAATTTTCTTTTGAGAGACACAAGAAAGATGTAAACAGAAAATTCATCCAAAACATAAGTTAAAATCCACAAGCTAAGTTATTTAAACCATAATAATATAAAGTATTAAAGTATCAGGTCGAGCACTAAAAACCACAGTGCTCGAAGAGTACAAAATATAACCAAAGTGCAAAATACAACCAAATTAAATAAGTTCCAACATGAAATAAGGAAAGCAAAAGTTCGAAAGCGAAAAGAAAAAAAAACATCACTAAAAAGCCATGATCACATCACTGATCATCATCAGCATCAGCATCAGCATCATCCATCTCTAGATCCTCCTCCACATCATCATCTTCACCTCCAGCATTTTCAGGCTCAGGTGTAGCCTCATCATCAACAGCATCTGCCACCCCCACATAAGGACCTGGCCTGCCCTCAGGCCAATGAACATAGCTCTGGTACTGGTCAGGTGTCATGACCGGGTAATCAGCATTTCCCGGATACATGTGAGCATTGTAGAGGTCCTGGTGTATGCCCATGTTGCTCCTCCAAATTGCCTCATTCTGATCCATTAAGAAGCTATTCTGGTCCCTCACGTACTGGTTATGCATCTGCTGCTCCAGCATGAAAGTCTGCAAACCTGAAAAATCAAAGGAACCAGGGCCCTCAGATGGGCCACCCTCATCATCATCAAAGTGGCTTTGGGAACACCGCTGCTCTCTCTTCTCCCAGGTGCGGATAGAAGTATCATTAATGGTCCCCTCAATATCTTCATCATAGGGTCCAGTAATGGGTACTCCATGGGCCTTAAGCAAGGCCATGATAAGTCCGGGATAGAATAATGCAACCTTCTTAGCACCGGTGGCAACCTTTAACGCCACAGCCTTCAGCTCATTGGCTATTATGCGAGCAATATCAACCTTAACTTTGTTCATAATACACCAGATGAGTGGTAAGACAGCTTTTGGGGCATCGGATGTATGGGCTCGGGGTAAAGCATTGTGGACAAGAAATTGGAACACTAAGCAGGCCTTAGCATTCATCTCTTTTGTGAGAGCATGCCTGATCTCTCCCCTATCATTCTTCACAAAGTACCTTCCCTTGTTCATGATGTCCCGCTCAATTTGCTCATAGGTCCAGTTCCCTTGAGCATTTCTCTTAGCATAAGTACACAAAGGAGGGTCAGTTGGATCTTCTGAAGGTGGAAGGACTAAGGGATTGCCTAGGAATTCATTGATTGAATCCCTATCAAAAGGGATTTGCTTCCCTCTCACATATGAAGTCCAAGAAAAGGCATCAGCAAGGGTAGTGGGTGAGGCATCAGGTGTAGCATTGCAATAGAACTCCTTTACTAAATCAATGTTAATCTCAGTTGTAGGAAAAAAGAGTTTATGCCACTTACGATCAGTGAAAATGTAAAGGAGGTCACAATGTTCACCATCGGGGTGAATGTCAAAAGTTTTCTCGTGCCAGGTTTTGTATTGAGCCATCTTCTTAAACCTGGCAGAGTGGACAGGGGTGGGGAAACGGTTTGGGGCCACAGGTGTAGCAGAGGTTGAGGCACCTTTGCCTCTTGGACGTTTGGTCCCGGTAGTTTTCTCAACATTTTTAGGTGCCATCTGCAACAAAACCAGGAAAAACCAACATATTGCATAGAAAATATTAGCACAAACTAGAATTGGTCATTTAAAAACATCAAAAATTTTGAAAATCTGGGCAAGTATGAAGAACTACGCTATTAGCGCCTGCCACGCTAATAGCGAAATTTTTTGGAAAAATTTCGCTATTAGCGTATATTTCGCTATTAGCGTATTTCTTCGTACCTGCAATTTTCAAATTTTCAAAATTCTTGTTCCTGCAATTTCTCAGCACAAACCAGCAATTTTCAGCCCTAGGTTTCATCCTATGTCTCTAAAACACAATATAATCTTGAAAAGGAACCAGAATCACAACATTGGCACACAAATCATTCAAAACCCTTATTTTTCAATTTTTACAAAATGGGTCAAAATCAAAAGATGAATGTTTGTTGCATGTGGGTTATGATTCTTGTTCCTTTTCAAACTATAATCAATGAATTACAGTCTCTAATCACAAAGCAAAATTCTAACCCTAACCTAACCATTTCTAAAATTGCTAAAAACATGATATTTTCAATTCAATTAAAGCAAAGGAGAAAAGGAAAACAAACCTGTTAGAATGATGCAAATTCAAGCAGAAATGCAATGCAAAGTGTGGTACTTGACTTGAATTGAAACAATGAAAATGGGTTTGTGAGTTAGGTTTATGTGTGTGAGAGAAGAAGTTTGTGAGTTAGGGTTGTGTGTGTGAATGAATGAAACCGTGAAAAATGGGTAAATGAGGGGTTGTGGGAAGTTAAGGGGAGTTACTCCCCTGGGCCCACAAAAAATTTTCTCCTACGCCAAACCTACGATATTAGCGTAGCTTTCTGTAGCTCCCACGCTAATAGCGAAATTTACGCTATTAGCGTGATGCTTCAGGATCAGTTTTTTTCTTTGTTGTTTCAATTCAGCTTTCAATGCTTATGTACTACTAATATATGCAATAAACATAAAAAAATACTTACAAAACTGGGTGTGCCTCCCAGCAAGAGTTTGTTTTACGTCCTGAGCTTGACGCATTTTGAAGAAATCATGGTTCGATTAGTGAAATCGTCGACAAACACCGATCAATTTCACCACCGAAGTAGGGCTTAAGTCTCTGCCCATTCACCGTCCAGTTGGCTTTTGTGAATGGATCCTCAAGTTCAACAGCTCCATATGGTTTGACCTCTTTAACCATGAAAGGTCCGGACCACTTAGACTTCAATTTGCCCGGAAACAGTCTTAGTCTTGAATTGAAAAGTAACATCATTTGCCCCGGCATGAATTATCTCAGAATGATCTTCTTGTCATGATACTTCTTGGTCCTTTCTTTGTAGAGCTTTGAAGATTCATAAGCTTGATTTCTCAATTCTTCAAGCTCATGCATTTGAACTTTTCTTCTTTCACCGGCCTTCTCTTGATCAAAGTTTAGGAACTTCAATGCCCAAAATGCTTTATGTTCGAGCTCGACCGGTAAGTGACAAGATTTGCCATAGACCATTTGGAAAGGAGTGAGGCCTATAGGAGAATTGTATGCAGTCCTATATACCCACAAAGCTTCATCAAGTTTAGCCGACCAATCCTTCCGAGATGTAGAGACCGTCTTCTCAAGTATTCGTTTGACCTCCCGGTTGGAAACTTCGGCTTGTCCATTCGTTTGCGGATGATACGGTGATGCTACTTTGTGCTTGACTCCATAATGATCTAGGGCCTTGGCAAGTTGTGTGTTGCAAAAGTGTGACCCTCCATCACTAATAAGAACTCTTGGTGTACCAAACCGGGTGAAAATATTCTTCTTTAGGAACTTCACTACCGTCTTGCTATCGGCTTTAGGCGATGCTACGGCTTCCACCCACTTTGAAACATAATCAACAGCGACCAAGATGTACTCATTGGAATATGAAGAAGGAAAGGGGCCAACAAAATCTATACCCCAACAATCGAACACTTCCACTTCAAGGATGAGTTGTAGAGGCATTTCATTTCTTTTTGACATTGATCCGGTTCTTTGGCATTCATCACAATGCTTGCAATGTAAATTGGCATCTTTGAATAGAGTTGGCCAATAGAACCCGGATTGAAGTACCTTTGCGGCTGTTCTCTCCCCGTTGAAGTGACCTCCATAGGGTGAATTGTGACATTGCCATAGGATCTTCTTTGCCTCTTCATCATCCACACACCTACTCAAGAGGTTGTCCGCTCCAATTTTGAACAAGTAAGGCTCATCCCACACATAGTGGTTAGCATCATGGAGGAACTTCTTGCGTTGTTGCCATTCAAAATCTTCCGGAATGAACCCGGTTGCTTTGTAGTTCACCATGTCGGCAAACCACGGTCTCACATTGATTGCAAGCAACCTTTCGTCGGGAAATTCTTCACGAACTTTCGGTTCATTCTTGGTTACCTCATTGTTTGTCAACCTTGAAAGGTGATCAGCTACAAGATTCTCCGTGCCTTTCTTATCTTTGATCTCTAAGTCAAACTCTTGAAGCAACAACATCCAACGGATGAGCCTTGGCTTTGAGTCAGACTTAGTAAGGAGATACTTGATAGCTGCATGGTCAGTATAAACAACAATTTTGGAACCTACAAGGTAAGAACGAAATTTCTCCATTGCATAAACTATTGCAAGTAACTCTTTTTCAGTTGTGGCATAATTGATTTGTGCCTCATTTAAAACCTTACTTGCATAGTGAATAGCATGAAAAATTTTATCCTTACGTTGACCCAAGACCACACCAACAGCATAATCACTTGCATCACACATTAATTCAAAATTTAAATTCCAATTAGGAGCAATGATTATTGGTGCAGTGGTCAATTTTTCTTTCAAAGTTTCAAATGCTAAAAGACATTCATTATCAAAAATAAAAGACTTATCTTTGTTGAGCAAGTTGCTCATAGGCTTTGCTATCTTTGAGAAGTCTTTAATGAATCTCCGGTAAAATCCGGCATGACCAAGAAAACTCCGAACACCTTTGACATTCACTGGTGGTGGAAGCTTTCCAATAACATCGACCTTTGCTTGGTCTACCTCAATACCCTTAGCAGAAATCTTATGACCAAGGACAATACCCTCGGTAACCATGAAGTGACATTTCTCCCAATTGAGCACCAAGCTAGTTTCAATACACCGCTTCAGCACGATATCCAAGCTATTCAAACACATATCAAATGACGAACCGAAAACTGAGAAATCATCCATGAACACCTCCATGCATTTACCAATAAAGTTGGAGAAGATTGCTTGAACACACCGTTGAAAAGTTGCGGGTGCATTACACAAACCAAATGGCATTCTTCGATAAGCAAAAATACCAAAGGGGCAAGTGAAAGCCGTCTTCTCGTGATCATCTGGGTTCATGGCGATTTGATTGTAACCGGAGTAACCATCTAGGAAGCAATAAAAGGATTGACCGGAGAGTCTTTCAAGCATTTGATCCATGAAGGGCAAGGGGAAGTGATCCTTCCTTGTTGCTTGATTGAGTTTTCTATAATCTATACACATCCTCCATCCGGTGACGGTTCTAGTTGGGATCAACTCATCTTTATCATTAGTGATCACCGTCATTCCTCCTTTCTTGGGAACTACTTGAACCGGGCTTACCCAAGCACTATCCGAGATAGGATAGATCATGCCGGCTTCAAGCAACTTCACTACTTCCTTTCGCACCACCTCTTTCATGTTTGGATTTAAGCGGCGTTGTGGTTGTGCTACCGGCTTGTAGTTTTCTTCCATCATAATCTTGTGCATACAATAAGATGGACTTATCCCTTTCAAGTCAGATAACTTCCACCCTATCGCTTCCTTGTTGGCCTTGAGGACCTCGACCAACTTTGTTTCTTCATTGATGGACAAGGAGCTACTAATGATCACCGGTTTTGTACCATCTTTCTCAAGAAAAACATATTTCAAATTAGATGGTAAAACATTTAATTCTACCTTGGTGTCATCAACTTTTGCTTCTTCCTTGGATTCTTCTTTCAAATCTTCAAGTATGGCTTGATTAGGAAGAACCTCCTTCAAGGAATCTAGCTCCTTCAAACACTCTTCAATGGCACTTGCTTCGTCTTCATCAATAGTATTGAGTGCGTCCACCAAAGCACTCTTAAGGGGTGTTCTATTGTGCAATTTCTTCCGAGTAGTCAAGATGACTTCATCGGTTGCATCCATTTTGAAACATGCACCCTTGTCTTTCGAGTACTTCAAGGCTTCTCGGATGTTGAAAGTAACCTCTTCATCATTTACCTTGACCTTCATGATATTATCATCAAGATCAATCATCATCCGAGCCGTTTGCATGAAATTCCTTCCCATTAAGATAGGCACATCCTCATCTTCTTCGACATCCATAACCACAAAGTCAGCCGGAAAAATAAATTTGTCCACTTTTACAAGAACATCTTCGGCCATACCTAGTGGTTTTGCAAAGGATTTGTCGGCCAATTGCAACATCATCCTAGTCTGCTTTATACAAAGGTCACCAACTCTTTTGGCAACGGACAAAGGCATGAGATTGATGCTTGATCCAAGATCAAGTAGTGCTTTACCTACATGTGTTGTGCCAATAGCTACCGGTAGAGTGACTCTTCCCGGATCTTGCTCTTTCTTAGGCAACGTTCTTTGAATAATAACACTACAATTGGCATCAATTTGGATCGTCTCTTCATCGTTGACTCTTCTTTTCTTGGAAAGGATATCTTTCATGAACTTCGCACAGACCGGCATTTGCTCCAAGGCTTATGAGAATGGTATATCAATTTGCAACTTCTTGAAGAGTTCAAGAAACCTTGCGTTTGCCGCTCTTTGTCTTTCTTCGATGGAGCATGTGGGTATGGTAAGCGTTGAGCCACCACTTGCTTCTCAACTTCTTGTTTCTTCCCTTTATCTTTCCCCACATCTTTCTTCTTCCTCTCCATCTCCTCTTGTTCCACTAGATCTCTTTTTTGATTTTTTTCTTTTTCAACTAATTCTTCTTTATTCTTTATATACACTTCCTTCTCTATCTCTACAACATCCTCCTCGAACTTCTCTTTTGCCTCCTCATTGACAACTTC
Organism: Medicago sativa; assembly: GCF_051527215.1. Lineage (NCBI taxonomy): Eukaryota > Viridiplantae > Streptophyta > Magnoliopsida > Fabales > Fabaceae > Medicago > Medicago sativa. The sequence continues at coordinate 63,320,453 of NC_140751.1, read as the reverse complement.
TTCATCCTTCTCTTCAACAACAATATCTACACCTACCCCTTTACCTACTACTCTACCACTCCTTGTAGCAATAGCTTTTGACTGCTATGCTTTGTGGTGCTCCTTAGGATTTGGTTGAGTGTTAGCGGTGAAAGTTCCCACTTGCGGAGGACCTTGAGCCATTTGTTGTGCTAACTGACCAACTTGCGTTTCAAGGCCTTTGATGGACGCGTCGGTGTTTTTCTGGTTAGCCATGGACATTTGCATGAATTGCTTCAAGGTTTCTTCGGTGCTTTGGGAATTGTTAGGTTGTTGGGGGTTATTTGGTGGTGGAAATTGGTATTGATTATTAAATGGTTGTTGGAATTGAGGGTAAGGTTGTTGGTAGAAGTTTGATGGTGGATATTGATAGTTATTGTTGTAAGGTGTTCTCCAAGGTCTTTGTTGGTTTTGGTTGGCCGGATATCTTCCTTGGAAGTTGGAAGTACCCGGATTTTGAGCTTGTTGTGAAGTTCCGGCTTGTTGTGGTTGGTTTGGTCTTTGTTGGTTTCCCACATAATTTACCTCTTCGAAAGAACCGGGTGTGGGACAAAAGCCGGTGGGATGATCTCCCATGCAAAGCTCACAAGCATTAACCTGAGATGTTCCTCCTTCTTGTTTGAGAGATTCAAGAATTTGTTTTGGCATAGCTCTCATCTCCTTTTGTATGGCTTCTATTTGTTGAGTGAGAAGCTTATTTTGAGCCAAAACTGCATCGTTTGCTTCTAGTTCAAGGATACCGGCTTTCCTTTGATTAGGATTCCGGTTGTGAGAAGATTTTCTTGTGTTGAGAGCCATTTGGTTAATGATTTTGACAGCATCAGCTGGACTTTTCAAAGCAATAGATCCTGCAGCACTTGCATCTAGCATCGTCTTGGACATGTCTTGAAGCCCTTGACGAAATAGGTAGATTTGCATCTGGCTATCATAACCATGCTTAGGACAGCTCCTAAGCAAAGACTTGTATCGCTCCCAAGCATCACATAGAGACTCACTTTGACCTTGAGAAAAAATTGTGAGTGATGTTTTAGCTTCAAGATGCCTATCCTCCGGAAAGAACCTCTCTTGAAACATTTTCTCCAATGCAGGCCAATCTTTCATCAAAGAAGTAGGTTGATCTAAGTACCACTCCTTAGCCTTACCAATCAAAGAGTGAGGAAATAATTTGCAAAACATTGGTTCTTCCTCATCTTCCTTCATACCAAGAGTACCGGCGGTAACATAGAAATTTGTGAGATGCTTGTAAGGGTCTTCATGATCCATTCCAGTGAATTGATTCTGAGTTATCAAATTTATCAACCTCGATTTCAACTCGACTTGCTTGGCATTTTGATTACCAAGGTTAGCAAGCCTTCTTGGACTAACCCAACTTGGAAGAGCATTCTCATCTTCATTTGTCATAGTTACAATAGTTTCCCTTTCCGGTGATGATGGTGGAGTTGTGTGTAGAGAACCACCCAGAGTAAGTGTGTGAACCGAACCCGAAGGAGAGTGAATAGAACTAGATGATTCCGGCTGAGCCAGCCTGGCTAATCTCTTAGCTTCCTTTGCTTGCTTCTTAAGTAACCTAGCAGTTTTCTCTATTTCTGGATCAAATTGAAGGTCTTCTTTAGAAACGGTACCTCGCATAAACAAAGTTTACCAAGACTATACCAGGTGGTTAGCATCAAAAATAATGAATGATATATGTGTATAAGTATATGCATGAAAGAATTTTGTGCAAAATTGACTTAACATGACAAAATTGTTTCAAAACTTATAATATAAAATACGCTACTCCCCGGCAACGGCGCCATTTTGATGTAGAATTTCTACATGTCATATAACTATGTACACGTGAGTATATATAGGATCGTTTTCCACAGGGAGTTGCGTTATATCATAAACGTTTTCACAATCTTTCACATTAAGGTATCATTTATAAAATGTTTGTTTGTAACACTATATCCATAAATGACAATAAAGTAAAAACGAGAGGGGATCGAACTATTTCGCTTGCGGTATAAGATAACGAGCAAGCATAACAGCAGCAATCTCTTGATCGATTAACAGACTCTAGCTTTATAACCAATATTATTACAATCATTTCTACAACATCCTTCGTGTCCAAAGCGACATCGTTATTTCCAAGTTAGCGTTTAAACATTCGTGTCCAAATTCCTTAAACGATAACAAAGTCGATCGGATAACTTAATCGACCGTGTCCAACCTGATTAAGTATCCGAAAGCGTTAAAATCTTGATTAAAAGTAATTATCAAAGGTTTACAAACTTGTCAAGAGTGATATAACATAAGATAGATTGTTATTCTAGTTCTAGATTCAAGAGTTCGTGTCCAAATCATCTTGAATCTCTTTGAAAGCATTAAAAGCAAGAATAACAACAATATTGAATCATTAAGCTAGAACCTTATATATTAAAAGATCAAAAGATTACATAATAGCTTGATTGTTACCTCAATACTACAAAGAAGGTGATAGTTACACATAGACATGTAAACTAATGCAAGGAATGAAGGAAAGATGAAGATTCCATGCCAAGATCCTTGATGTCTCAATGAATCTAGGGTTGAATCTACTCCTTAATCACTTGCTTTGTGTTTCTCTCTTTGAAATAGCTCTAACCTCTCTCTTAGAAATGTATAAAATGTTTCAATGGAATAGTGAATGACCTAAAAGAGAGGTAAGAATGCTATTTAAATGGGCCTGTATTTTTGTACCTACGCTAATAGCGCCTGCCACGCTAATAGTGTGGTAAGCCGGCCTATAATCTGGCCAATGGGTTGCTGCCATGTTGGCCTTGCCCTACTTCTACGCTCCAGCCACGCTAATGGCGTAGCTTTCTGGGCTCACTACGCTAAAAGCGTCTACCACGCTAATAGCGTGGTTCTTCATGGCCTGCTACGCTCCAGGTACGCTATTAGCGTACCTTTCTGGAGTGATTACGCTAATAGCGTAGATTACGCAAATGGCGTGTTCTTCACAAGTGCTCCAGATTCACGCTCCAGGTGCGCCATTGGCGTACCCTTCTGACCTTGGGCTTTTCTTCCTCACGCTAATAGCGTAGGACACGCTAATGGCGTGGCTTCCTTGAATTTTGACTTTTCTTGCTCCTTGCTTGTATTTTCCTGCACAAAAAGGGTAGAATAAGGCTCAAAAGCATAAATGACATATTGACACAATATTTGGAGTTTTCCATAGAGAATCTTGCAAAACAAGTCACTAAAATGCCTAAACTCCTATATGAAATATATCACTTTTAAACACTTATCACTCCTCGTTGTTTCTATATTTATGTTGGATTCATATAGGATAATCTCAGTTTGTTATGTAAAATTGAATTGAACCAAGACGGTGGCACTCGTTAGGAACAAAAAAGAACGTTGATTCTTCCAAAATCCTAATATGGAAGTGAGCTAGTTTCTTGAGATGATGTCGGGAGTAGATTTTTTCGATGCTTCATTCCTTTTTCTTAGCTGAGTACCTTAGATAGACTTGGTCTTAGACCTAATTGTTGGATCAATCTGGTACTTTTAAAGTGATCATTGCATAACAATCGATAAGATCATTATATTGGACATTTTTAGACGTATACCCTTAGAGAGTACAAACCCAAAGGTAAGAAAATGGTTCCTCATATCAATTTGAGTTTGGGATTCATATACCAAAAGAATCAATGCACCCATACACATCACCCCATATTTTGTGTATTTTTATGTGTGAAAATTACCAAATAACTTTTAACGGCATTCTAATATATAAGATTGGAATAAACTGATGTCTTATTGGGATTCTATCAAACTTTGCATATATAATGTATGTGTTATTATAAGTTATTTACATTGTTGTTTAGGAAGAAATATAAGCACGACAATATGAATATTTACATTGCTAATTCATTCTAAATCACTTGCATGGTATACTTGTAAAGATGTAAAATCCATTTAAGTTATGGAAATGGTCAACACCATAAAAGCGTTTTACTAAATAAAAAGTGGTAAAGTTTTTACCGTAGCAATTCTAAGGAAGAGAATAAGTTTATCTTGAACTTATAAATAGAATAGTAAAAATTGCTATATAAATAGAGTCTACTGTGAATTCATAATGTAATCGACATTGAAAGAAATATATAACAAGAATATATTAAATTTGTCATCTTTACTGTAGTTGCGTAATAATATTATGTTATTCTAGTATCTAATAACATAACATTATTATGCAACTAAAATAAAGATGAGAAAATTTAATGTATTTTTGCTGTATATTTCTCTCTTTGCTGATTACATTATGAGTACACAATAGACTCTATTTATATAGCAATTGTTACTATTTTATTTATAGGTTCAAGATAAACTTATTCTCTTCCTTAGAATTTCTACGGTAAAAACTTTACCTCCTTTTATTTAGTAAAAAAGCTTTCATGGTGTTGACCATTTCCTTAACTAAAATGTTAATTTACATCTTCACAATCTCCCACTTAAAGTCACTTTTGTGAACTTTCCATCATGTAATAGGAGGATCGACATCATGTAAATTTTTCAGCATTGATTGACTTTGTCATAACATCTGCTAAATTGTCTTTGGTGTGAATTTATTGTGTATCAACACTCCCATGCTCTACCACTTCTCGAACAAAATGGTATTGAACACCTATGTGCTTTGTTCTCAAAAGAAAGACTAGATTCCTTGCAATGTGCAATTCACTTTGACTGTCACAATACACAACAATTAGTTGTTGATTGTGCCCGAGTTCTTCCATTAGCCTTTGTATCCAACTAGCTTCCTTGCAAGCTTGCGTAACTACCACATATTCATATTCTGTAGAAAATAGAGCTACGTCAATTTGTAATTTTGACAACCAACTTACTGCTCCTCCTACAAGTGTGAACACATAACCAATAGTAGATATTCTTTTTATTAATATCACCTGCAAAATCTGAATCAACATAACACCTTGACAATAAATTCCAATCTGAAACATAATGCAACATCTGAGGTTCCTTTTATATATCTCAGGATTCTTTTAACACAATCCCAATGCTCTTTACCAGGATCCGCCATAAATCAACTAATTGCTCCCACTGCTTGTGCAATGTCTGGTCTTGTACATATCATCGCATACATAAGGCTTCTCGCCGCTGATGCATAAGGTACTCGAGATATTTTCATCCTATCTGCTTCATTGCTAGGATTCATACTTGAGGATAATTTATAATTGATAGGAAGTGGGGTAGATATTGGCTTACAGTCTTGATGTTGAAGTGTCGGAAAACTTTTTGTATATAATTTATTTAAGAAAGCCAGATCTTCCTATCTATTCAATCTCGGTAAATTTTCATCCCTAAAATCTTGTTTTCTTGCCCAGAGTCCTTCATATCGAACTCCCTAGCCAATTGTGCCTTCAATTCTTGGACTTGATCTTTGTTGGGGCCTACAACCAACATGTCATCCACATACAACAACAAAATGATAATATCATTATTACTAAACTTGTCGTAATATGTACAATGGTCTGAATTAAGTCTGTTGTATCTAAGGCTAACTTGAAAGAATCAAATCTTGTACCAACATTTGGGCACCTATTTTAGACCGTACAGAGATTTGGTCAACCTGCAAACCAAGTTTTCCTTTCCTTATTCTTCAAACTTTATGGTTTTAGCATATATATTTCTTGTTCAAGCTATCCATGAACAAAAACAGTTTTTACATCTAATTGTTGAAGATGTAAATCAAACATTGCACACATAACCTGAACTATTCTAGTAGTAGTGATTTTAACAATTGGGGAGAATATTTCATTGAAATCAATACCTTATTTCTGAGCATACCTTTTAACCACCAGTCTTGCACGATATTTTCTACTTGATCATTATCATCTCGTTTAATATTGTATACCCATTTGTTCCCGATGGCTTTCCGATCCTTTTGAAGTTAAACAAGTTCCCATGTTTTGTTTCTATGCAAGGCTTTCATTTCTTCATGCATTGCTTCCATCCACATAGAAGCATATGGGCTTATTTCAGCCTCCTGAAAGGTTGATGGCTCCCCTTCTTATGTTAAAATACAATATGCATCATGAGTTGTCATTACATAGTCTGAATGACAGACTGGTGTTATAATCTGATGTAATGATCGCCAAACGTCAGTATTATTGGACTCATCTTGTGCTTATTCTTCTGGTTCTACTTCAACAGAATCATCTTCTCTAGACTTTATTTCCATCTCCACTACAATAGTTTATTTGGAAGTGTTGTCATTTTTCTCCTCACTTTGCAGTTTAATTTCGGCAAAGATTGCATCTCTGCTAACAACAAGCTTATGAGGCGTGGGATCCCACAAACGATCCTCCTTCACGTTGTCAGCATAACGCAAGAATATACATTTTCTAGACTTTGAATCTAGCTTTGTTCTTTCTTGGGAGTTTTACTTCGCGTACACAATACATCCGAACACAATTAAGGATATAATCAGGTGGATTTCTGTTTCAAATATATAGAATAACATAATATTATTATGCAACTAAAATAAAGATGAGAAAATTTAAAGTATTTTTTCTGTATATTTCTCTCTTTGCTAATTACATTATGAATACACAGTAGGCTCTATTTATATAGCAATTGTTACTATTCTATTTATAGTTTCAAGAGAAACTTAATCTCTTCCTTAGAATTCATAAGGTAAAAACTTTACCACTTTTATTTAGTAAAAAACTTTTATGGTGTTGACCATTACCATAACTTAAATGTGACTTTACATCTTCACAATTTTTAAGCTCAATATTTACACATACTTATCATAACACATACATTATATATTACTCCCTCCGTTTCAAAATACATGTCCAAGTCAACCACTTCACATATGTCAATGCACAATTTTGACCGTTAATATCTTTAATTATCCAAAGTAAAAAATTATGAAAATTTAATATTTTGAAAATATTTGTCGAGACAAATCAAACAACATCTTACATGCTAATATTTGTATCTATACATTAGTAAAAAAATATGGTCAAAGTCAAGTGAATAGTGCACATTGCAAAAATTGGACATGTATTTTGAAACGGAGGGAGTATAAGATTGGAATAAACTGATGTCTTATTGGAATTCTATCAAACTTTGCATATATAATGTACGTGTTACGATAAATATGCGTAAAAATTGATCTTAAATATAAATTTTTAATTTGAAATTTTTAAAACATATATGAATGAAGTTTTATACATTTAAAAAGGATTAAAAAGACCTATTTGATAATTACATTATATAATTGCATAAAGAAAGATATTTGAAATTCTTAGTTTCAAATGTTATTTTTTCATAGAAGGTTTTAAATGTTATCTGAAATTATGTAAATTTAACTTTGACGAAGTAATATATAAAATCTCTTCACTTTAAACATTTCTCATGTATCATTCCAACAATGAATTTTACATATAAAAAATATTTCTCATATATATCCCTTCACATTTCCTTTTCCATCCCTTATTCTTTTTTTTTGGTAGTGTTTTTCCATCCCTTATAATGTAAGAGCTACATTGCCTTAAGTTGACCTATATATAATAATAATAGGATATAGATTAGAGAGGCAAGGTGAGAGATATAGAAAATAAAATGGCATTGGCTTTTGAAGCACGAAGTGGCTTGACCTTCTCCTTCTTCTTTTTCTTGCTAATATGCTCAGCTACTGCTCGGAACCCTATTATATTTTCAAGTTAGTTTCCTTTTCATTTACACCTTTTTCTTTATTAGTTACGTTGATATTTTTCTTTTACAAAAATATATTTATTTTTATATTTTAAGAAAATTTTGATTAGTTTTATGGTTCAAGATGTTAGTCAGTTTAATGAAAAGTGATCTCATTGAATTATCCTTTCAAATGATCTGAAAGAAATACAAATCCTAATTAATTTCTAAAGCAGTTCAATAGATTGAACTGTTAAGTGTTAACCGAGTCTATCTTCAATTTGGTTATTTCAATAGGGTTTTGCCTGAACAATTTAAAATAGTTGAACCATGATTCGGAGGTCTCCTGGTGTTCGACTCTATTTTTATAACATTCGTATTAAGAACACAAATTTTTCTCCGGTATTTGCTTGAGATCTTTGAGTGTTCTTAATTGAGCTAATTCATACCGAACTTTGCTCTGTCTTTAAATGAGACCCTACAAATAGATGGTGAGATTGAACCCCTCGAATTTGTCGGTCCTTGGCCCAAAAAGTGAGTTAAAAAAAAAAAAAACCCATGTTTGTTTATTTCCTTTTGCAATTTTGGTCGAGTTCCCTCTATTAAACAATCCATACAATACTATAGCAATCTTTAAATTTGAAATTGTGTGTATTAAAAGGATTGATTTGAGTGTTTATTTTATGAATTAAACAATACAGTATGAAGTTTTGGATGCGGAAAATAAAAGTTGAATCCAAAACCAAGACTGAAAAAAAAAATCTTAATATTTACGTTTATTATGAATTATTATAGTAATAGTAATCACGTTTAATTCAAGATGATATCAGAAGACAGGCTGTTATTACGAGTTCAAGCTGTCTCGAGAGCTGGACTATCTTCGTGTTGCTGCATTCCATGCATCTAGCTCTCTTTTCCAAGTCATATATAGTATATCAATTTGCCAAGTGATGAAAGCTTATAACATGCAAGTATTTTAATATGGACCCTGGAATCTTTAATTTAAAAAATGTTTAAAAGTTAAAATTGAGTTGGGTCAATAGAAATATAGTGCATAGGATCATCCAATTTTGGTCCGAGAACAACCATATAAGCGAGTTAGATACTACATTTTAACCCAAAATTTAAAACATTGAGTTTATGACTCCTCTCATCTATAAAGTGATAAACCTCTACTTTTCTAAGCAACATGGTCCGAGGACGGAGCTAGGTGTTCAGTGTAGGGGGACCGAGTTGAAAGTATAATTTAGTGAAGAAAAAATAAATTTCAAATGCACGATTTATACAAGTTATATAAGAATATATATATATATATATATATATATATATATATATATATATATATATATATATATATTCAAAATTAATAGATATCCAAAATTTTAAGAAAACTTTAAGGATTTAAGAAAGTTAAGTACCTTAAGGTTTGACAAAGAATGACGAGGCTAAAACGATCTTTGAATAACACAGAAAGAAATGTGAAACAACACCAGTGAATAGTTGGTACTTGTTGAGAGTGCACATACAAAATTACAGGCATTGATTCGATATTTCTAAGAGAAATTGCATTGAGGAATAAAAAACTGGAACTCCAGTTAAAGATTAGAATTCTTCTATAAATTGTAGAAAAAACTCTACTTTGTTTTTAGGTCTTAAAAATATTTAGTTAAAGATTAATGCAACTAAGCCTATAAACTTAGAAAGACTGGATATATTGAGTAAAAGAAAAGGTCAATATACAATGTCGTTTAGAGTTCACAAAAAATAAATATTGATACAAAAAAAATATTATAGCATAGAAGTAGTTTTTTTTTTTAAAAAAAAGTTTGAGATTATCGTAACCTATGTTGGTCTCCCTTCTAACTCTATCCTTGAACATAATTTTACCTCACACTTGTTTAAGAACGATATTTTGGCTCAAATAACTTTTCTATTTGGCATCTGTTTCATCTTGTACTTGAGGATATAAACTCAAATCCACCCACCCATGGTGTGATTATAACAATTGTCTTTCTCGTTATCTTCTTCGAGTCACTGTCAAATATATCAATGGGGTTTAGCGGTTGCATCCTCAACAAGATCATACATATCTTTGCTATGTAACATATTTTCCATGAGAGGCTTCCGAAGTATGTTATATATCAAAGTAGTGATATTCGAATTGCTGATTTTTAACTATTTGAATGCTAAAGAAGAATAAAAAAATAATAATATTGAAGAACAAATTATTTATAGACTTTTGAAGTTATAGGAACCACATTGTCTATTTTTAACTATTGTTAGAGACCTAATTATCTCTTTTGCGACGGTGGTAGGACCAAGTTGTCATGGATTAAAAGTTGATTTTTGAGTCCGAGTTTTTTCGATGGATTAAAATAAATCTTTATAACATGAATGTTAGCAAAACTCACTTTTGAACACTCTTTTGATACTCACTCTTTTATTGGATGAAACCAATGTATATCTCACCACTTTGTGTGGGTTTTATTTTTAATGTGTAGACCCGTAATGATTTAAACCAGTAAGAAAACGAGTATTAGAGAGTGTTTAAAATAGAGTGTTGCTAGCACTACTCATCTTTATTTTTGTCAAAAAAAAGAACCACTACTCATCTTCATTATTAAAATTAAATTTTCAATATATATTACCTTTTTTAATAACACCCAACTAGTTCACGTTGTTGGATAGTGAGGAGAGCAAGAGGAGTCATCATATATTAGGTTAAGAACAACCACACAAACAAGGTTAAACTCTACAACTTAATCGAAAATTTTAAGACATTGAGTTAAGATGTTGTGTCATCACACTGGTGTGGTTTCTCTTGACCCAACTTCATTAGCCTATAAAGGCTTTGAACGCAGTCTTTTCAAGAAGAAAGTAACACCAGCCCGCCCATTAAAACCTAGTTTGAAGAGAACACATGATATTCTTACCCTAGTTCCATTGATGAGAGCCAAATGAGCAAGTATTTTAATTTGCATCCTCCTTTGGAGAATCTAGAACGTAGGAATGACAATGTGTAGGAAAATACTCATGTAAACTTTCTTTAAGGCGCAATAGGAAGGTCTTAGATGACTGGGCGTAGAGACAAGCTTGAGTGCCACTAGTATAAGGTAGTGGAATGGAAACCACATATATGGATATAGTTGGTACAAACACGCTAAGAGCCTAAGAGTAAATTGAATGTCTCATTTCATTTCATTCCTTCAAATTGTGTAGGTATTTGTATGCGCTTTTGGGATGATACAAGAAGTTTTGTGCTTGTTAAAAATAATAATGGTTTTCTTCTATTTATTTGACTGATGATTGATGAAGATGAAGCGTATGACTTATTGTTCACCAATCCATTCGGTGCATGTCTTATTGTCTTGATTTTGGGACAATTTTGATTGTAGACATTTCATATCTTTTTTTATTGGCTAAATTGCATTTTTGGTCCCTTAACTATTTAGGTGGTATCGCTTTGGTCCCTTAATTAAAATTCGATTTATTTTGATCCCTTAACTTTCTCTCCGTTACACATTTTGGTCCTTTCAGTTAATTTTAATTAAAAAACGTTAGGGTTTTTTCATCTTCTTCTCCTTTTTTTCATCTTCATATCATCTCCATCAACCTTCAACAACAAAGATCCCAGAAAAATTCTAGAAGAAAATGAAGAAACCCTAACATTTTTGAATTAAAACTAATGGAAATGACCAAAATGTGTAACGGAGAGAAAGTTAAGGGACCAAAATAAATCGAATTTTAATTAAGGGACTAAAGCAATACTACCTAAATAGTTAATGGACCAAAAATACAATTTAGCCTTTTTTTTTTCTTTTCAAAAATTCAAATATCGAGTTTGTTAAAAGACTAAGCCAACAAGGTAGCTAATGTTTTAAATTCAGCTGCCAGGGGTTTTGCTAGGGAATAAGACATGGCTTTAGTGACGCAGTTTGCCAGGGGTTTGACCCCACGTTTTTTCTCAGGGGTGAAACCCCTCATTTATTGTTTGCGATGAAGGGATTTGACAAGGATTCCGCCCCTGACAAAATACCTCACAAACGTCCATTTTCTCAGAGATTCTGTCCTTTTCTCAGGGATTCTGCCACTGGCAAAATGCAATGTTTCTTGTAGTGTCTTTCGCTATTTTCTATATCTTTAGTGAGAATCCCACTTGTATTGATGGGATTGCTGCAATGAAATGTCATTATATATATGTTCCTAAATATGAAATCTTAATTAAAATATTGATCTTTGATTATGATTATATATATGTACCTCCATGCAATCCTGTTTTACATCTTTTGTAAGTATAATATATTTTGTGATTATACACACGACCACAGGTCATGAGGCTTTAAGCATGGTTGGGAGGTCATTGAAGGTAATAAATCTTGACGACTATGGTGGACCAACTGCCAATCGTGGGCACGATCCTACATGGAACAGGCCGGCAACCGGGAGAGGTCGTCGTGTAGGGCGAAAAGGATGAGAAAATTGGAAATGTTATATATCATATACATTATATATTATTTTTCAAATAAATATATAATGTACTCATTGCAAAATTTGACCTTACATTATATATACCAAAAAATGTATTTTGAATGGAAGAAATGAGAAGGAAAAAGAAGTTATGTATGTGTGTGTATCTTTATAATTAGTGAATAAATGATGTACACAATGGTTGGTCAAATTAATATTTTCAAAAATTCGAGTTCAAATTCCATTGATGATATGAAAATTTTATCGGTAGATAAGTGTCTCTTTAGCTTTGAGCTCTGCATTGTTCTTAGTGATCGACTATGAGATCCAACTCGCTTAAATATTTTGTCTTAAAAGAAAATGATTTGTGTACATATCCAAACCAATATTATACATGACAAGCACAACAACACATACAATAATTTTTCCACCTACTCAAACGAGGCATTCACTTAGCTTACACTTAAGTTTAATTTTGTTTTGTTGCTACCTAAGGACGACGAGCAACTTGCTAATACTATTAAATTGGCACGATACAAGACGTGGTGAACTGTTTCCTGAATGGCTTAAGCCGTTGTGAAACATTCAAAAATAAAATAATTTATCAAAAAAATCAGCATCATATATAATATTTCCTCGCATGACGCAAATTTGATTTACACCAACACCGAATGTGGGGTCGTCCTTAAAGAGGAATGATATTTTAACATCCAATTTCCAACAACTTTTAGTGACAACCTTTTTCCTCTCTTTTTATTGGACAATAACAATAGAGAGAGAAAAATGAAGAGAGAGAATAAAAGTACAATGAGAGTATGAGTGAGAGAGAGAGAGTTGTCACAAAAGTTGTTAAAAAATGGATGTTCAAATATCATTTCTCTCCTTAAATAAAAAGAATGTGGGGTCGCATTGGCAAAAAAGTTGTCAACCGATTCGCATCACAACAAACCGTAGATGAATGTCAATCAAGACCTTTATTCCTTAATTGTATCCTATTAGGAAAACAATGTCTCTCAAGGAACCAAGAAACAGTTTATAACTTTTGATCCAACTTATTTCCAATAGGTTGGGTACTTGGTTGTAGTAATAGATTTGTGAGTCTAGGGATAGAGCGTCGGTGCCAAATTGGATCCCAATCTTCTTTCTCTCCTTCATCGAGATGTTGGTTAAGGTCTGGAAGAGTATTGTGCAACATTAAAGATGGTTTATGGGGGAGGATTAAAGGGGGTTAACACAATCTCATGGTTCGGTGGTTGGATGTTTGCATGCCTAATTTAAAAGGTGGGCTATGTGTTAGGGATTTGCATCTTGTCAATCTAGCCTTGCTTGGAAAGTGGCGATGGAGGCTGCTAGCTAATTTCACGAATATCTAGAGGGATAGTGTCTGTTATGGTATTAATTAGGTTTTGTTGGTTCAGGGTGGGTGTGGTGTACCCTGAGTTGTGCCTCTCCTTGGTGGAAGGGCGTATGTTACTAGGTGCAAGTTTGGATTCTCCCTCTGATTGGTTTTCAGATAGTGGGGTAAAGGTCACCCTAACTGTTTGAATGCCTCCTTCCAATGGAGTTATCTTGTCTATTTGAGGGGATTATGGTTTATTGTGGAGATGCTTACATGATTAGGTGAGGTTTTATGTTGATCTGACATTTAGTTATGCAGTTTATCTTAATGACACACAATGATCTTAATTTTCAGATAAGACAACAATTGGTTGATATGATCCATTTTACTTTGTGGTGCTAGTATTTTGAGAAACATCCTAGTAACTCGTGCTCTCACTATGAGTGGGTGGTGGAACCAGTTCTATGTTGGGATCGTTAGCTCTCTTTGTAGTTGGCAAGTGGGGATAAAGCATAAGCATGCATAAGATCCCAAAACCAATTAAGATGCACCGATGGCGTTGCAACTCATTTATAGTGATTTTCTTTCTACGTGGGATCCATCAGAGACTCTGATTCAAAGTACACGTTCGCGTCCATAATATACAAAGATATAATGCGAGAAGTTAAGCAGTATAGAGAAATTATAACTGTCAGTTCGGGTTTTATGTGAGCAAAATGGGAGCAAAGAGCAATTTTCTGTCACTTTTATTTATTAAAAAAAAACGACCCAGCCCAATATTGTGTATAGAAATATAAACCTTCTTTAAAAAAAAAAAACATAAATATAAACCCACCCACCTGACTAGCAAAAGCAAGAACTAGGTGTGGCAACAAAACCCATATCTGCGGGTACCCACCCGAACCAAACCCATTTTGACGAGTTTTCACCTCTTTGACTGAGTTTGGGTATGGGTATGGGTTTTTCCCGATTTCAAAACACGGGTACGAGACGGGTAACGGGGATATAGGTACCCACCCCGAACCCATACTCAAACCCGTCCCGAATGTAGAAAATCAATTTATTACCTATTTTTTATATATAGAAGCTGAAATTTCACTCACACAATCAGAGTCTCAGTCTTTCAGATGACACTCACTTACCATAGCTCTCTATTATCTCCCATCATATCTCACACTCTCGACCTCTCTCTTCTCCATCACCGTAGCCATCGATCGTCATCATCTCTATCTTCGATAAAGCATTACAACATTGCACTCGGGGCTGAAAAATACTTTTATTATAAAAAAAATATCCACTACAGGAATGAGGATGGGGCGGGTATACCCGAACCCGTCGGGGACGGAGATGAGATTCGATTTCTCATCCCGTTGGGTATGGGTAGAGTAACGAGTAAGTATATGTGACTAGGTAAAACCCGTCTCCACCCCGCCCCATTGCCCTAGCAAAAACTATTGGTGTCTTTGTTGTTGTTGTTCAGTAATTGTCGCAGGTTAGGGTTTCCGTTTCCGAAATCGTGTTTGTTTCAACAATACAAACATACGATGATTCGCTTGAGGCTTGTTTCATCTCATCTCTTCCGTGACGCCTGCAAATCCCTTTCTTCCTTGTTTTCTGGAGGATATGGCATTGTTAATCTCTACAACCGGGTGGTCCTATCAATTTGTGACTTAGGTATAGAGATTTTGAAGCATACTTGTTTCATTAATTTTGTACTGTCCTTTCCTTTGCATGTCTATGACTATGACTTTTATTTCCCTCTCAGCATCATCACTGTCAACAGACAATTATCATGAAACAAATCCAGATTCGAAGGAAGAATCCATATTGATCAACAAATTAGAGGAGAACGAAGCAGCCAAGAAGGAGAAGGAAGCAGTCAAGAAGGTAGTAGTAGTACTACCTTACTTGTATAAATTTGAATGCATTTTTATGCCAAACACTCTTTTTCTTGTGTTGTGAACATGACATGCCTAATCATTGTGAATACAAGGCCCGTGAAGCATTCCTCTTGGACAAGTTCGAAGCTTGGTCCAAGAAATATGGCAGAACATACTCCTCAAAGAAAGATGAATGCTTCTGGTTCCTCGTGTTCGAGGACAACTATGAGTCAATGAACACCAAAAAAAATGACCTTCCTCCTAAAGATCTTGTCATGCCTGACTATCGCCGTTATTTAGGTGGCTTGTTTAAGTACATTGATGAAAACAGTCCCACAGGCAACTTTGGTCATCCGAGGTGCACAAATTTAATCTTTGATGCAATGTACATGCCACACATAAAACTTGTTGCATAAGACTGATGTTTATCTTCATTGTGAGAGATATATGCATTGAATGATATACTCGGTTCTCAGCTATACCTTTTCACCATTTTGTATATTTTTGTTACTATTGACGTTCTCAGCTATAATTGCATATTTTTACCTTTCGCGTCTACTTGTTCACATATAAGTACTGTTGTGTGTATACATGCCTCACCTTTAAAGTGTTCTCATTTGATCTTAACTTTGGTCTTATTTTAGTATGTCTTTGATATGAAGAAGTATTGGACAGTCTCTCTACATTCCTTGTTTCTCTTTTTGTTTTTGTTTTTTTTATTCTGCACATGAGGATACCTTCCCATTGTAATTTCTTTCTCTCTGAAAGTATTTCTTTTCATGTTTTGTGTTGTGACTTGCAGTCCGAGATAAACCAGTTTTGGGCAACTGCAACATTGTTATCCTGTCAAGGTTATAGTTTATGCAACATTTTGGTGGATGGATATGGATTGATAGCACTGGGCTTTTAGTTTATCAAATTAAAACTTTTAGAATAAATGTTTTAAACCTTTTTAGAATATTTATGAACTTATCGTTGAATCAATTATGTAATTGAGAAGTTGTTTGAATATGATTCGATAATAATATTTAAGCCTATGTTGTTTTTGGCATTCCCCATGTTATAGTATTTACACAGTCTATCTAACTCTCCAAATTACAGCAGAGTCGAGATGAAATCAAATGTTAATAGCGTCGACAATATGGTCATTCAAGCAATTCTCCATATTGATAAGCTTGATAAGGATACCATGATTCATTCTCCATGAGTCAGAGAATGGTATTCATGGCATTTTCCTGAACTAAAGAAGATTGTAAAGTATGATAATTTTTTGTTTTGCGAAGTTGCTAACTTTATTGAGGATAATAACTCATTGCTATTGTTGTCCAAAGTCAAGATCAAATGCTTAACTAATAGATTAACTTCATAAGATAGAAAAATGAGATTGTAGAAGCAGCTAAAGCTTCTACTACACATGACTTGTCCAGTGTAGAGTTCATCAATGTCGAGAAGTTTGTGGAACGGGTGATGGAGCTATCTGGTTACAGGAGAGAGTTGTATGATTACCTGACCACTAAAATGAATTGTGATGGTGCTTGTTTGATTTTCCATGATATAGATAAGTCTGCAGAATTTACAAATGCTGATGGATTTTGAAGATCATATATGAGGTTGTAGGTGATGGTTCCAATGGGGATTCAAGTGAGAAGAAGAAAAATAAATCCATGTTGTCGAATATTGGCCTTAGCGGATATCATTGGCAAATTTATGGAAAACCGACATGGCCAATTTGTGATAGTTGGCGGCACCAACGGCACAATATGTCGGATATGGCAGCACATATACCACCGGCTGTATGTTGGATTTTTGGCTTTCTGCCATCGATAACATTGCTTGCTGCGCATGTTTAGACTTTTGTTGTTTATTTTTTGATTATTTATTTAGCTTATTAAATTTTTCCTAAAAAGAAAAACCACACAACATGTGAGTTTTCTTTGTTAAAGATATTTTCTTGATGAAATTCCTTATATTTCTGAAATTTGAAAACAGCTGTATCACCTTATGTGACCCCTATCTCTATCTCTAATTTAAACGACACCGTACTCGACAACAAAATTTTAATGTCAAAAAATCATTTTTCTTTCGAAAAATCTTGAAAATACAAGTGTCAATAAAAATGAGCAGTACCTTGCTGCTGAAACTAAAATCCAAAAACTACATACTCATTAAGCTGGTCCACCTTATATAACTTGAAACATAACCAACCCATCACAAAACCCACATCTTTGGATTTTATTTACTTGGTTCACTTTCCACACCAATCTTTATTTTGTGATGCATATCTTCCATCTCATATATTCTAACACACACCATAAAAAACACACACACAAAATCCATTAAAAACTCATTTGAAGTTTAAGACCAAACCATTACTAGAACTAGCATGGCTTGGTTAAGAAACCTCTCAAAATTTTCCAACAACATTAAATCATCATCTCAAAGTTCAAATAAAACTGATCCATTTTTCCTCTTACCATCTTTCACTTTTCTCTCCCATTTCAGTTCCCAACCTATTGAGGAAAAGCCTTATGTTAAGCCTAATGATTATCCTTCAGGTTTGGCACCAACAAAGCCTCATGAGAAACCAAGAGTGGTTGTGCTTGGTTCAGGTTGGGCTGGCTGCAGACTCATGAAGGGTTTGGACAGTAATATTTATGACATTGTTTGTGTCTCACCTAGGAACCATATGGTGTTTACACCTCTTTTGGCTTCTACTTGTGTCGGAACCCTTGAGTTTAGATCAGTTGCTGAACCTATTGGAAGAATTCAACCGGCTATTTCTAGGGAGCCTGGTTCTTATTTCTTTCTTGCCAATTGTACTTCCATCGATGCACATAACCATACGGTGTGTTATTAAGTGTTACCTTGATATCATTTTTTTCTAGTATTTGTATACAATGTTTTAAATAGCAGTTGCGTCACGATATTTTATTGTTGCTAATACCGTGTCAAGTAAACTTATATTTTAAAACCTTTCCTTCAACATATTTTGTCCTTCTACTTGTGTGCGACCTATGAAACACTGACACGGCAATGGCACATTGACACCAGTAAGAATTTGAGAAAATATAATAGTTGAATCTGAATACTTCGATTGGTGTTGTGTCGGATACTAACATGTGTCAGAGACCGGAAACACCTTCAATATTCAGTGTCGGTGCTAAATAGCGTGTTACCACTATGAGTGTTGAGTGTGGACTACCTTAAGTTATGGAGAGTATGTTACTCACTAAATTGAACATTTCTGTCCCGTTCTTTTTGGAATTTGAACTCAACTATTTTTTTTTTCTTTTGCTCCTTGAAAAAGAGAGTGTGTGATACTAATTTGTGTTGGAATGTTGGTACCTGCAGTGTGGCTTATATGGAAAATTTGTATTTGATGTTTGGTTTTGAAGGTGCATTGTGAGACTGTAACTGATGGAGAGCAGACAATAGAACCTTGGAAATTTACAGTCTCATATGATAAGCTAGTAATTGCACTAGGATCACATCCTTCTACTTTTGGAATTCAAGGAGTCAATGAACATGCCATTTTTCTTAGAGAAGTACATCATGCACAGGAAATTCGTCGGAAGTTGCTCCTAAATTTGATGCTATCTGATGTTCCAGGTTGGCTAATGTTCTAGGCCATGTTTCCATAAACAACTTAATTAAGCTGTTTTCATAGCTATCCTGGAGAGGTAATCTGCAAGGCTTTAAGCTTTCCTGGAGTGCTTATGAAAATAAAGGCTTAGTCTTAGTTGTTATGCTAGTAGATACGATCAAATAAGTCAATTCCGACTCTTAGTCTTAGTTAGGAAAATATATTGTTGAGTCATGACAGTTACTTTTCTGTACATCACTTCTGTGTTTTATTTTGGATACAGGAATTTCTGAAGATGAGAAGCAAAGGCTTTTGCACTGTGTTGTTGTGGGAGGTGGTCCTACTGGAGTTGAATTCAGTGGTGAACTTAGCGACTTTATCATGAAGGATGTTCGCCAAAGATATTCTCATGTGAAGGATTACATCCGTGTTACTTTAATTGAGGTATGTTTAATAGCATGTGAAGGATTTTATCATGATAGATCACCATTTTATTGATGCTAAAGATGTGTCTTCTATGATAATTTATGTTGTTAACCAATTTCTTCATGTCCTAATAGGCAAATGAGATATTATCTTCTTTTGATGATCGACTCAGGCTCTATGCTACCAAGCAGTTGACAAAGGTAAGCTATATCTTGATAGAGGCATTTCTTCATTAGGAATATTTCATATGAGTAAAAGTTTAACATATAATTCATTAAAATTATCTTAAGTTGTTTTTGATTGGTTATATTGTATTTCACAAACTAATGAAACTCTTCATGAATCATGAGAGTAGTAGTGTCTTAGTTGACAAGGTAGGTGTTGAAAGTGTTCCATATTTTTTTTATATTTTCCAATATTGTAGTTTATCTCAGTCAGGAGTTCGTCTTGTTCGTGGCATTGTGAAAGATGTTAAAGCTCAGAAGATTATCCTAAATGATGGTACTGAGGTTCCATTTGGTTTGCTGGTATGGTCTACTGGCGTTGGTCCGTCGCCAATTATTCAATCTTTGGACCTCCTAAAAGCTCCTGGTGGAAGGTTAGTCTCATAAAGTTGCACAGCTGGTTTATGGATAGAATTAGAATTTTTTATCGATCGTACAAGGAAAGAAGTCGGAAAGCAAATACTGAATGTTTTTTTTTTTCACAGGATTGGTGTCGATGAGTGGCTTCGTGTTCCTTCGGTACAAGATGTGTTCTCAATAGGTGACTGCAGTGGATTTGTTGAAAGTACTGGAAGACCAACACTTCCAGCATTGGCCCAAGTAAGTGATATTTGAAGTACTGTAAGTTTCGACTTTTTGAAAATATTTTCTGATACCAAATAGACTCTTTAGTAGTGCTGTTAGTTTCGACTTTTCCAGAAAGTTTGTTTTTGGATGCATTACCATTTGGATTTCACAGGTGGCAGAGAGACAAGGTAAATATTTAGCAAGTGTGTTAAACAAAATTGGTAAAGAAGGTGCAGGTCATGCAAACAGTGCAAAAGAAATAGAACTTGGTGATCCATTTGTTTACAAGCATCTCGGCAGCATGGCAACTATTGGCAGATACAAGGCTCTTGTTGACCTTAGACAAAGCAAGGTAATTATTATAACATAATTCTTGAGCTACTTCTGATGAAGCTTTAAAAGCTTTATACTTCTTGTTATTACCTTACAAACCATGATCATGCAGGAAGGAAAAGGGTTAGCGCTGGCGGGAGTTTTTAGTTTTTTTATTTGGCGCTCGGCGTATATTACACGGGTAGTCAGCTGGAGGAACAGATTCTATGTATTTGTCAACTGGATTACAACTCTTATATTCGGCCGTGATATAAGCAGACTATGAACAAAAGAAATGGAACAAGAAAGAGGTAATTGAGGACAGGGCTTGAACCTTGAAGGACAAGGCAATGAAACATGCATCTTGAAACCAATGGAAATTCATTTTTCTCTTGTAGCTTCTCATAAATCGGATTTCTGACCTTCAAGTCCTATTGTATATATTGAAAACCAAGAAATCATTTTTCATGTTCATAAACTATTCATGAAATTTATGATCACAATGAAATCAATTTATTTACTTCGATGTACATAACCTATTTTTGGCCAATATATTAAAGTCGTCACAAGTTACTCTTGCCACCGATAATGTGTTAGCTAGAACGTATAACTAGGGTAGAATAAGGACAAATCATTATTTAGATAGTATACAAGTAATCATCTGATGAATCTGATTAGAGATTATTATTCTTCACGATTCAAAATAGCTTGAAGAGGGACGATGACCTTGAAGTTTTCTGACTTCCCAACCAGTGTTGCATATGGACCCCAATTGCATCCAAGTACATGCTACTCCTCCCATGAAAACCTACCACCTTTCCCTCAGTTTTGGTTGAAGTGAAAAATTTCCCTACTTCATCACCAAATGGACCATACTTTCCTCTACTAGTTTGGAAAGTCAATGACTTAATCACTATAGCTTGTTCATCGGTAGCAATCGGACCATGATAGCCTGTTATGCAAGAGAGAACCTCATTTGGATAGTCCAATTTTACCTATAAACACAATATAAGCACTATTAGTAAGACTACAAATTAATGAGAAATTTTCGTGTGTTAGCAATCATGAATCTGCTTAAGAATCATATTCATACCCTATGCGTGGTGCTTCCTCCATTACCACCATGCTTCACAGACCATACAGATTGCTTATTTCGATCGTACTCGATTTGAATTGAGCAAATTCCTTCAGGTGATTTTGACAAATAAATCTGCTTAACATCGGAAAAGACTCCATCATCCCAGGGTCTACCTCCATCCCCACCCCATGGACCTGGTCCACATGGAACTGGTTCTTGAGTCACACCACGAGAAACCTATGAAATATGCGGAAAATTATTTACAATATGATATATATATTGTGATGATTATATAACATGGTCTGACCGTTAGATTGATTATTTTTCGTATTCTACAAAAAGTTATAAGTTATGTGTCAGTTAAAACGATAGATCGTGACATTTGATCATGTCCTTATTATATATATATATGATAATAGTTGTGTTATTTGATCATAAAAATACAAAGACACCGTGTGTAATACCATAAAGTCGGTATATGAAATACCTCTTCAAGTGGTGCTGATTTAGAATGTCCAAGTTTGGCTGGCCTTTGAGCATTTTTTATTTCAGTAATACTTGGTTCTCTTGGGATGATTTCCTTGGACGGAGATGCTGGCACCGGAACTATCACTTTTCCTTCCATCACATGTACACCAAGAGCATCTAGAAATAAACCTTTTCTACCATGAATGCCAACTATCTGTCCTTCTTTCAGCTTTGTTGTGAAATAAGTTCCATTTTCATCTCCAAATGGTCCATAAATCCTTTTGGTGGTGTGGAATGTAAGTGACCTTATAATAGAAGGCCCCATGTACATCAGAGATCCATAGTAGCCTGATATATGTGTTAATACTTCATATGGGAAGTCAAAGATCATCTGCAAAATGATGCGTAAAAATAATTAGGGCTCGTTTGGATAAACGGCTTATGCAAGAACTTATTTGATTGCCAAGATTGTATTATGTAGACGGGAATTACAACTAGGGCTTATTAGCTCTTAGTTCACCTTTTCATGTTTGAATCCTCCAGCTCCGCCATGTTTGTATCCCCATACAGCTTCGCCATCAAGATCATACAATGCTCTAATCCACACAATTCCAATGTTACGCGACAAATCAATTTGCCTGATTCCAGTGTAAGGTCCATCATCAAATACATATCCACCATTACCTCCCCAAGGACCATAAGTGGCCATACCTTCGACTATTGATGGTGCCTTCAACATAGGAACTATCTGAAGTGAATAAAGATATCTCAGTTTCATTTGTTGCAAACACGAAAATATGAAAGGTTAGAAGAACATTAACGAAAACTTTTTTTCTTACCTTTTCTTTTGGTTCAATACTGTTAGATTCTTTGAAGGTGAGAATCTTATTTTTTGGTGAAGCTTTGACAGAACCATCTTTCTGTTTTACAGCAACAACAATATCAAAGCCTTGGCTAACACTTCCTTGTATTACAGAATAACCAACAGCGTCGGTAGTGTTTGTTATTTGGTTCTGTGGATAAGACAAAGTTTTCGATGGTTTTGGTTGCTGATAGGATCTCAAATGGACTCCGATGGCATCTATGTGCCAACCATATCGGCCATGGAATCCAACAATCTTGGCTCCAGTTACTGGCAAGGAAAAGTATGTTCCTTGTTCAACTCCAAATGGTCCATACATTTTCCTGTTACTCTCAAAACTCAGTGACCTGATGAAGATTGGTCCAAATTGATTCAAGCTACCATAGTATCCATCAACGGATGTTAGGAATTCATTTGGGTAATCAAGCTTGATCTGCACCACAATCATAAATTTTTAGTTGATATGATGCACTAGTTTGATTAGTAAAAGCTAGCAACGTGTGCCTTCAACCAGTGTTTTCAATCATGGATATTAAAAAATAACGGTTTATTCAAACTCCGCTACGCTACAACACTAGAGTGCCAGAATAGCCGCTATTTGGCAACATGTTGTACTAAATAGTGTATCGCGTAACAATAACTGCTAGTTCAAATTCTACTACTCTATATAGTGTTATGGTGCCGCTATAGATGCTATTTGACATCACTGCCTTCAACAAGATAAGTTAACGGCAACGAAAAACTCACCGTGTCAATTTTATGGCCTCCACTTCCACCATGCTTAAGTGACCAAACAGAATTCCCTCCTTTGTCATATTCAATCTGGATGGAATCAATTCCTTCTTCGTGAACTATCACCAATTGCCTTATTGTTGAATAAACACCATCATCCCAACTGTATCCTCCGCTGCCTCCCCACGGTCCAAGTGATACAGGTTTCTCCTCAAAACTCTACACTCAAAAACATCATTCAATTCAAAGGTGTTAAAAAAGTGGAAAATAGACAAGGTAGTTGAACTTGAACACATAATTTACAATAAAAAATGCATTGATTCAAAAGTAGCAGAAATTGATTTAATCATGAAGTACCATCTTCTTTTTCCTTTGTGATTAGGCTAAGAGAAGTTGAATGGAGAAGGTTGCAAGTATAAATGTTAAGATGGCAAGATTGGAAAAGGCTTAAGAGGATTTTATGGCTGCAAAAAGTGTGGTTTGTGCTTGACAGAAGATTATGAAGATGCTAATTTGGAATCCACTATGGAAGGAATGTGTTTGAAAGATAGAGTAGAGGAATTAGGTTCCATGTTGAAATCAGTTTCATGTTTAATATAAGTTTCATTTTCATGCATTTGTGAGTGTCACATATCAAACAGTGTCTTCCTACAATCTTATTCTCCATTTTCACCATAAAATAAAATTCTCTCTGCAAAATGGAATGAACTTTCCATGTTATCCTAAATTCTCCATTTGGAATATTACTAAGCCAATCACTTAAGCTACTCCTAAGAGAACAGTGAATATGACTATGCCAAGGGCATCTGATTTATACATTTTTTGATGCAATTGGAAGATATAGTCAAACCACATATAGAACCTCATTCTTTTCATAAAATGCAAGAAGAATTTTGCATGATACTCATGAATTAAAATGATCACAATCTTAATTCCTTTTTGTTCTGGACCGGTCAGAAGACCAACCGCACGCCGACACATGGCATAAGATACACTGCCTTAAGGCTCCGCACTCAAAGGAACACGCCAGCTTGCGTGCACCGTGCCACACAGGAGCGCGCTCTCAAAATTTTGGATGAAAAAAAAAGGTCTCTAAAAAATTAATTTGGTTATAAGTATATCATATGACAAATAAATCATAGACATTTGCATAGCTTAACTAAATACTAAAAAGGCCTCAATTACTCTTGGTCATGAATTCAAATTTTGGTCTCCACAAAATTGATTTTATATGAATATTCTTCTGTTAAAAAAAAATATATTTTTAAAGGCCACATTAAAAATTTTGCTTTAGGCCTCTTAATCTGTTGGGCCGGCCTTGCTTGCTCCGTCCCTAATCATACGCCGCATAACCCGTCGACGGTTATGGCCAACGCGTGCCTATATAAGGGTGAACTTGCTTCACCCTCAAAGTACACATCACTTTTCACAACACTTCTTACACACTCTTTCTCAGTTCCATTACTGACTTGAGCGTCAGAGTGCTAACGTGCCTGCAGGCACCTTTTGTTCCACCGTGAAGACTCATCGTCGTCGTGCCGGAAGCCGTTACCGTCACACCGGAGCATTCTCTACCGCCGTTGCTACTCAACCGTTCTCACCGGACAAATCACTTTTCTTTTGGCTATTTTCAAAATTCTTTGTAGTAAATTCAGATTCATTTTAAGTTGCTGAAACTGCTGCCACATAAACATAATTAAGCTTCAGTGAAGCTTGCAATATGAGATATTTTGTTTCATAAGGATCATCATGCAATTTATCTAACCAAGAGTGAACAATGAAAAGTTTGTATGAATTTGAAAAGAAAAATGAAACAGAATAGCAAAACTAAATTTAGTGTTAACTTACCAGTCAAAGGAATTGTCATTCAATTGTTCAATGAATTCTCATATCAAAGCTCAAATAACCACTATTGATTAAGAAGTAAGAATTCAGAACTCAATATATCTTAGTGAAGGAAAATTAAGTAAACTCCTAATTATAGGTTAATCTCAAGGTCTAGAATTAATCAAACTAACTAGGAATCAAGCATTGCAAGAAATTCAAAGGTATCAATCATATCATGAACAGATGTTCAAATATACCTGCAATCCTATTATGTGATTTGAAGACAGGGATGAGATTTCTTATGATAGGAATTGAGAATCTACCTTTATTAGTTAATAATGTAGTGTGGTAGCAAATTGAATATGCCACTACCCACATATGTTTCATGAAGCATATTATAAAAGATATGGTTTAAAACTTGCATACCATATATCATAAATCTCCTGCAAACAAAAAAAAAATGCATATCATATCATATCACAATTGTAACGTGTATCAAATTGTATAAACAATGCAATTTAAATTTAATTAAAAAAATTCAATTCACTTGGCATTATCATATCACCTATATAATCACTCTTCTATAAACACTTTCATCAATTCTAGTAATAACATAACATCAATTCTCTGTTAAAAGTGCAATCCAATGTGGATGGGGATTGGAAAGTTCTTCGGAGATGGAGGGGCCCTCATTGTATTCAAACTTTCATGTGGTTAGTGGCTCATGGTCGTATTCTTACTAACTACCGTCGGAGTAGGTGGGGTATAGGAATTTCACCTACTTGTCCATGTTGTGGGAATGCAGATGAAACAGTTTTTCATTGTGATTGCAGGCATGCATCTCGGGTATGGACTAGACAAGTGTCTCCAGATTTTATAACTAATTTATTTTCCTTTGTTGGTTGCAGGGAATGGGTTTTTAAAAACCTCGGCAAAAGATGGAATGGAGTTATCAACTCTAGGTGGCAGACAACGTTCATGACTACATGTTGGCATTTGTGGAAATGGAGAAACAAAGTTATTTTTGAAGAAGGATTCCAAAGACCGGATAATCCAACTTATGTAATCCAAAAGTTCATCATGTCCATTGAAGAGGTCTCTCAAGATCATTTGAAAAACAATCCTCATCCAAGGGAAACTGTGTATATTGGATGCAGGGCCGGCCTTGAGGGGGTGCAAACAGCTCAACCGAGCTGGGCCTCCCCCAAGGATGGGCCTCAAAAAAAAAAATTATACCCAGTAGTATACTATCCAGTAGTACACTATCCTGCAATAAAGGGGGTGCAAACAGCGCATGACTTTTGATTGTTTTGTGCAGGTTTAATTTTCCTCTTGCTTTTGGTGTTAGATGGGGATTCCTCATGTATACGGTAGTTATTTTCACCTATGGGTGTACCGCATATATACGGCACGTTGTATTTATCTTTTAAAAAATATAAATAGAGCATTGCTCTTTTAAAAAAAATACGTTTTGATTTTATCACTGGCCTCTTTTCATTCCCAGAGCCGAGCCTCCGAATTCTCAGGGACGGCCCTGATTGGATGGAAGAGATCTTCAAATGGTTAGGTGCGTGAAACTCAATTGTAATGGAGTGTGTAAAGGTAAAGGGGAGTTTGTTGGGTGTGGCGAAATTTTACATTAATCTGATAGAAGATGGATTAAAAGTTTTAGTCGCAAAATTGGAGTTTGTGATGCTCTGCATGTTGAGATGTGGAGTCGTTATATAGGGTTGATATGACTTGGAGTGATGGTTTATCTCACGTGATTGTTGAGAGTGACTCAAAAGTGCTTAACTGCTTATTGATATGGTTACTAACAATTGTAAGATCAATGGAACCATCCATTCTCTGGTTCGACGTGTTCAAGAGATCCTTCAACGAGGTTGGCATACTTAGGTTATTCACATTTGGTGGGAAGGCAACAGATGTGCTGATTGGCTGGCAAATTTTAGTCTATCCTTAGATTCTTGGAATTTGTTTATTTTGGAGTCTCCATTTAGTGAACTCAAAGACTCATTCTTGATGATATTTCTGGGGCTTTCATACCTAAAAATCTGCGTGTAACTTAGTTTTTTTTTCTTTTGGGCCTCAGGCCCTCTTCTATACCAAAAAAAACATAACATCAGCCATATTTGTTCTCAATTTTTTTCATGATATTTTACACTTGTTGAGTTTAAAGCCTCATTTTGTGACAAGTGTATTACGAGTGTCGGATATTTCGACACTCCTCATTCTAAAGGTGTTAGTGCTTTATAGATTATAGCTAAAGTAGTAGTTGAGTTAAAACAAGTCCAAATATCTGAAGCTAATGTTATAGTTCCCTCTCACATGATGAAGTGGAGACACTTTTAGGAGGTGAACTTTGTAAAAACAATCGCATGGCCTTTTGTAAAATTGATTTTGGTTAAAAGTGAGTTACTTGCAAAGTGTTTTATGTTTGGATATCTTGAAAAAGAGTGATATTTTTCAATTTATGTTTTGATAGTTTGGATCAAAATTGTTTTTGAGCTTTATAGGTATCGACTACATGCATAGTTCCATTTTAGTGTATACATAGTTTAGAATTGTTTTTGACATGTTTTGCTGTTTTTTAGTAGAATTGATTTTGTTTCCGGAATCTAACTTAAGCTACAATTTTTAGTTTTTTACTACAAAAGTGAGAAATTCATTTTTGCACTCAAATTAATTGTTCAACTTATGTTTAGACAAATATATTGAAATATAAATAATTTTACATTCAACTCACTTTCCACTAAAATCAATTTTACAAAAACAATTCATTCAAAATCAATTTTTGTCACCACCTAACCAAACACAAAATTTAGAAATATAAGTTTTTGGGTAGCTCCCTCAAAAAAAAAAGTTTTTGGGTAGAATTAAGTTTATAAATGGAATTAATTTTAACAGAAACTCCTCCAAAACTCCACCAAAAGCTACTACTCACACCATAACTCCTCTAAAAAAACCATCACACCGACTCAAACCCCTATAAACTACATCTCCCCTTCTCTTCGCCGCAGTTAAGCCCAATTAAATATTCGAATTCAAAAATGACTTAATGCAATACTCATTTGAATTTGCCACCAATCGACCTCCGGTCTATCAAAGAAGACATCATAACATGCCCAAAAACTGAAGTCTAAAAACTGACTCTTAATCTCCACATAAAAGTGATTGATCTATCAGACTCTAAAAACAAATCATTAAGGTATCTCAACTTTTAAATCACGAGAAAAAACACCATAACTAACCCAACATAAAGGATTATGCTGAATGCACTGGCCTTCTGAAAGCAAGTATGAGGTGTTAGTAGGAGGACGTCAAATTAAAGTTGAGCTTGCAGATTTTGATGAGCTAATTTAGCTTCTGAAAAAAAAAAAATTGAGCTTACAGATAGCACGACATCAAACTAAAGATTAGACAATTTTATGATATAATGTAATTTTATGACATAATGTAATTTAGAAAGTAATTCAATTTTTTTATGAAAATCGAATTGTCAGAATAATAACTTTACACAATTTTAAAAATGAAGAGATTTTATGAATTATTTTATTAAATGTAAATTTAATTTTGTTTTTCAATATCTCCTTATAATAAAGAGTTTTTTATTTAATAAACTAAGAGAAATTATATTAAAGCAACAGACAGTTCCTCAAGCACAAGATGTGTTGGAGAATACTGAAAAGTAGGTATTACACAAATTTTAAGTCACAACTAGCCTCTCTCTCTTTTTCCTTTCTCTCCTGTGAGCCGTCACAAAAAACCCTAGTTTCTTCTCCTTCATCCACCAAAGAGGGGTGATTTAGGGTCAATTTTTGACCCAAAATCACCCCTCTAACTCGCTTTTCTATTTCCCTTTTATTGAATTAAGTGATTTTCACATCTATTTCGTTTTATTTTGTGATTTCGTCGTCTTCGTGCGACGTTGGTTGTTCGTCGTCTTTGTGCGACATTGTTTGTTTTTCTTGTTTCTCTCAGGTATTTGATCGCTTCAGATTGCCAGATCAACTTCGATACAGTGCAGATCCAATCAATGACTTTGGCGTCATCCGCGTTGCATATCCAAAAACATGGTTATTCCGGAGATTTAAATATAGTCATATGTGTAGGCATTTGTACTTTGCCGTTTTATGCTATTAACATGGATGTTGTGAGCCTGTTCACAGATTCATCCTTTTTGTTTTTAGCGAAATTTGCATTATATCGATGTACTCTTTCAATTTGAATGAATGAATATCTTTTATTTTGTCAAAAAAAAAAAGGTCACAACTAGCTAGAAAGAAACAAAAAAAAATTACAAAATTACTTGAAGACAGCATAAAGGATTCAGCCTCCAATAAGGGTAATCAGAATTGAACAAAATGTATTGTGATTTCAGCCACCAATACTTTTGGAGTTTAACCTTTTCTGCAAGTGTCTCAAGCTTGTCTAACTTGTTGTGAAAAATCCTTCTGTTGCAATCTTTCCAAATAACAAAAATCACTTAAATCCATAATGGTAAATGTTGTCCCTGAGCTTTTGGAAAATCCCCCAAGACCACGAAACTGATATGAATGAGAATAAATGTTGCCATGAAAAACTGAATTGATTCCTAACCACTTTGAAACCAAAAGCCATATGCGACCATAAACATCACACTGAAAGAACAAATGATCTATGTCTTCTAACTCACCACACAGGGCCGCACAAGAGAGCTGAATAACATCAATAGCATCTCTCTTATACAAATTATCCTTAGTAGGTAGCCTATTCAAAAAAAGGTGCCAGATAAAAATATTCACCTTCAAAGGAACCGATTTAAGCCACGAAAAGCAATCAAACCCCTCATTTAGATTGGCATCAATCGCTTTCAAGTAAGAATAAGCTGATTTAATCGAGTAACACTGAGACGAATGGAGCTTCCACACCCACCTGTCAATCGCGCCTTCCTGCAAAAAACAAGAAGACAACTGATCGACACACTCCATAACCAATGAAATATGGCTAATCATAAATGTATTTTATACGCTAAATCATTAAGTCAATCAATAAATAAACAAATTGTTTTTACAATTGACATTGAAACTAAAAGGAAATGAATAACTTTTTCTTTATTGGTGGATCAAAATTTGTTGATATTATCAAAATATTTATTCACGTTAAAATGGATTCAAATATAGTACATAAATAATTCTTAGGAGCGGGGATTGTAATCTAGGCATCTCTTGAAGGAGTGGAGTATAATTTATTTTAGATTTTTACTTATACAAGAAGTGATGGGATTGTAATTTACTCATATAATTAGAAATCGTGGTTAGGTTGGGCCTAACACAAACACAACCCCGTCGTAAAATCGATTTGTGAAGTGAGAATTCGCTCAAAAATGAACATCTGGAGTGTGGATACAAATGTGGGTGGCTTGATATCAAAAACTTGATATCAGGTGGCTCAATGGATCTTGGATGAAGCGTGGATACAAATGTGGGTGGCTCGATATCAAAAACTTGATAACAGGTAACTCAAAAACTTGATACCTGATGGCCAATGAATCTTGGAGAGGGCTCTAATACCATACTATATTATAAATTGTGGATGAACTTAATACATATCTTACAAAATCGGTTTGTAATGTGAAGATTGCCTCCACTTATAAACTTTTATCAAGTTATCACTCAACTGGTGTGGAACTCTTTAATACATATTTCCCTAAAAAAATATAATATCCATAATTTTTTTCAGTGAAAATTCTTTTTTATTTTTTTTACTTCACTTGAAAACGCTCGTTTTTCATTAAGTTGGAATTAAAACATGGATGTCTATGTAATGAAAGTATGAAACCCCTCAGTACAATTATTACAAAACATGGAGATTAAAATAAGAGTTATGTTATTTATACAACTAAAATTAGACAACTAATGCAACACCATATAACATTGTGAGGAGTATATAAATCGAAATCAGTAAAAAAATAAGTTGTTAGATGTACAAATCGGATGTTGACATGTCATTCTTCTTAAAATAATGTAGACAGAAATATTCTATGGTAAAAGCTACAAAAGAAACCACAAAAGGAAAAGGTAATTAAAGGTACAAACATGCCATAAACCCATAAATGATCAATGGGCTAAGTTGAGTTGGTATGATTATGAAAAGTGAGGGGAAAAAGGGAGTTTGTTTTTCCCGACAAATTTAAATGCATTTTTTTTTTAAATAAGTAAATAGTCCTCATAAATATACCAACATTTGATTTTAGTCTCTCTATAAAATTTCTTAGACTTTTGGTCCCTCTAAAAATTTTTATCGATGAAATTAGTCTCTGCTCTACATTGAGAACAAGGACTAATTTCATGGATAGAAAATTTTGAAGGGACCAAAAGTCTAAGAAATATTTTAAAGAGACTAAAATCAAATGTTGATAAATTTAGGGGGACCTTTTAGTTATTTAACCATTTTTTTAGGGTTAATTAAGTTTCTACTCCCTATAAATATTCACAGTTTTGTTTTTAGTCCCTATAAAATAAAATCACACTTTTTAGTCCCTGTGATATTTTCCTTAAGAATTTTAGGGACCAAAATTGTTGATGGAAATTTTTTATAAGGATTAAAAATGCTAATGGAAAAATTTTATAGGGACTAAAAATGCTGATGGAAAATTTTATAAGGACTAAAAAGTGTGATTTTATTTTATATGGACTAAAAACAAAATTCTGAATATTTACAAGGACCATTTACTTAATTAACCTTTTTTTAATGATTTTTTACTTAAAACATATTTCTTATGGTTCATACTTTCAGAATGTAATGAATTTGAAGAAATCGTAACTTATTAAATTATTTTTTGTTAGAGAGGTCTTTGTGATGCGGTTTGATTCAATTTTGAGATTAAAAATCATTTGAACTGTAAGATAAAAAACATACAACTTGGTTTGGTTCGATTGACTTTTAAAATAAAAACTTAATCAAGTCAAACCAAATCGATGGGGTTTTGGTTGGTTTGGTTTATGCGATTTTTTGTGGGACAATACAATTTTTGTGTTTTCAACATTAAAATCAAGTTAAATAGTTAAAATGTTTCGAATTTCATCCAACATTACAATTTTATTTTCATCCAACAATAACAAAAATCAAATTATAAACATAGACGAAAAAGTAACTCTCTTCTGTAAAAAAAATACAAAAGTCTCAGATTTAATTATTCTCTAAAAGTTTCAATTGAGTTTCTATTATTCAAAATATATTTAAAGTAAACACATATGCAAAACCAAGTAAAACCACATTAAAGCATGATACATTTTTTAAATAAAAAAATACATTAACAAGAGAATCAACATGTCATTTAATAAAATTTTACATTGAGTTTATATGAATATTGGATTGGATGACTTAAGTTTAATTAGTGTTTCTCGTATGGTCTGAGCCAACATAATTTTTTTACGATTTTCAGTTTAGGTTGGTTCCGTTTGCAGTTTTCTATTACGTTGGTTTGATTTTGAACGCCCCCATTCTTGAATATGTTTTACTTAACTTTCGATCGAACTTCATATTATTATGATCATTTTCTTCTAAAAACTGGAGGATTAATAAAACCATAAAAAAGTTATTAACCATATGAAAGCCACTTAAAAAATGTAAATAAGTTTTTTTTTTGAAGCAAAATGTAAATAAGTTTTGTTTATTTTCCATTATTAACATGTGTTAGAAAGTATACTTAAGAAGAAAAAAAACTGCATTGACACGCTCTTAAAGAGAATAATTCAAAACAAAAGCATAATTTTTTCCACTCAAAAGTATACTTTGGAATAAACTCTCAAGTAGGAGCAAATACAAGCGTGTAGAGGCATAAAGTGAAAATCAAGTTGGTTTGGTCTGTTAATTTCTCCAACAAGTTTGGCAATGGGCCATATTTATATCACAAATATATGGAAGAAGGTGAGCACTGACAATGCTTTTTTTGGTGCAGGACAAGCTACAAAAGATAGTTGTTTTACTTTCTGGCTGCACCGATTAAATAAAGTGGAAAGACATGTTTGGAGCAAGGTTCAAAGACATACTTTTTATTCTCCCAAAAGATACTCATTTTATTAAATAATGGAGTAATAAGCTAGTAATATTTTATATAAAAAATAAATAATTGGATGCTTAGTAGAATTGGAATCTTTTGCATTACATTAGATCTCAATCATAATAGACAAATAAAAAAAAATGTGAAACATATAGTGAAGATCTTAACTATAATATT
This sequence comes from Medicago sativa, assembly GCF_051527215.1. Taxonomy (NCBI): domain Eukaryota; kingdom Viridiplantae; phylum Streptophyta; class Magnoliopsida; order Fabales; family Fabaceae; genus Medicago; species Medicago sativa. The sequence continues at coordinate 63,286,766 of NC_140751.1, read as the reverse complement.
ATTTTTGTTTTTGGATGGATCTAACAATGAGAAAGGAAATTGGATTCCACATTGTAACTGAGTTAACAGATCAAAAATTAACGATTGAAATCAAAACTGTGTGAAATTGATTGTATAAATCTGAATTGTTAGATCGCATATCGTAGCCGAGATTGTGTATTGCATGGTGAAGTTACGGCAGGAAATCCAGGTCCAATGAGAAAGCCACTCACATAATATTGTGTAAGCAAGTGTATATTGAAGTGTTAGCTACTTTCATTATAAAAAGAAAAAAGTGTTGGCTACTTTCATAGTTAAAAAATTAAAGTTTCGTTAAGAAAGTATAAGTTTTTTTTCTTCATAAAAACATTAATAAAAAATGTGATCACGTGACATAGAGCTACAAAACCAGACATGAATAGAGTATAAATTTACTAGACCAAGCTAACTGCTTTTGAGACCCCGAAATAATGCGAATAAAATATTACAACCCCCAAGATTTGATTTGAACATAATATTAAACAATTATAAGGGTATCAATATTTAAGATTTTAGTGAACTACGAATCAATGACAGAGTAAACAGAAGGATTAGATGTACTCACTCCGTTCCTTTTTAAGTGTCTCTTTTGGAGAAAAATTTTGTTTCTATTTAATTGTCGCTTTCAAAGTTCAATGCATTATTAAATGTTGTTTTACCAATATTATTCTTTGTTATTTATTGCGGAGAGAGAAATATATGAAATGAGATGTTAAATTAATAAGGTCATTATAGTAAAAGTATAACTTATTGCATCAAAAGTAAAAACAATTATTGATTGTCTTGATTTGTGTAAAATGTCAAAGAGTGACGATTAAAAAGGAACGGAGGTAGTAATATATAATTATCGTAAATACAAATTATTACTATAAGATATTAAAACTTGAGTCAAAACATTTCCCTCAAAAAAAACTTGAGTCAAAACATTAAAATTTAAATATGTAGGAAAAGTTGCAAATACTTTTGATAGATTGTAACATGCGTTTAACGTGCAATTCTTCATTTCTCACCATTTTGAATGTTTGAGCTTAACATTAAATATTAGACACTCTTGGTTGATGTAAAATAAGAATCCTTCTATTTATAAAAAAAATATCAATCCTATTTTACCAAAAAATATAAAATGCCAATCCTTCATGATGAAGACTAGGATCATAATAACATGTCAAATATCCCGTAAAAATAAGTAGCATGTGAATTATATATCTTTTTTTCTATAAGTAAAATATTATTGTATTATGTATCTTTGTTCCAAATAGGGTTAGAAAGATTAGGTTAATCAAGAACTTTGATATTGGACAACATGTTATACACACCATTGATTGTATAAACTTTTCTTGGACGAAGATTCCAATCCCAAGAATAGTCCCCACCATCCTGCAAAAAATGTTAGCCAGTGAATCACAACACTCTCCCACTTGTTCTTTTTTTTTTAGTAGCGTAGTGGCTAGATTCACACACATTATGTGTGGAGAAGTGAGGAATCTGAGGTTCGAATTCCGGCCCCTGCACAAATTATCCCTGGTAGCTACCAACTGAGCTACACTTACGGGACACTCTCCCACTTGTTCTTCCTCCCAAGATAGTAACTTACGCCGCCACTTATTAGCGTTTCCCTCCTCAACAACCCAATCTAAAGAACTCATCTTGAACATGAAATCAAATTGATTTTCAGACAAAGCAAACAAAAGAATGAATTACTACATAAAATGCTACCCTTCATCCACATATCCAACCAAATTAAAAGAACGTATTGGTTCCATGTCCCACCGCTCTCACCAAATTGTCATCAAGCCAACTACCGACCCCCGACCCTAAACCTCTTCTAATACTCATTAAATCTTTCCATCAAGCTGACCCTAATCGACCTCTCTTTCCAACACGCCCTCCATGTTGACCATATGAAACCTCCAACATCATTTTTCTAAAGGAGTCAAATTAAATTCTCTAATCTTGCGCACCCTCGTACCTCCATCCTCCTTATCCAAACAAACAATATGCCATTTAATCCAAAAAAAAAGTCCATTTAATCCAATATCACTTACTATCAAAATAGTCCTTACAAGTTAACAAAAGGACCAGTGGCGGATCTTGAATAAATTTCTTGGGGGTACCAAAATTGTATGTAATATATATTAAACAGTTTCATGAAAAATCACTGAGCAACCAACAGTCTAGTGGTTGGTCTCTTTTGATTGTGGCTTGTGGGAGCTGGTTCGATTCCCCACAGGAACCTTTTTTTTTTGAATAAAATATAAAAATTACAGTTGAAGTTGAAATGAGAAATGAAATATTAAAAACTAGACAGAGGCAGGACTCGAACCTGCCCAATTTCAATGAAAGTTCAGAACCCCTTCCATTGCAACCAATGGAAATTCATGATATAATTATGCCTAATATCATATATATAGCAATGTTAGGGGTTGCCATGGCACCTGGGGGTCTCAACAGAGATCCGCCCCTGGGACCAAGTTGTCCAACATCATTCAAAATCATAATCTTGTTTTGCTTATTTTCAAATTTCAACCGGGTAAATGTTTGACCCCTACGATTTCAAAAGATAAATTACTCTCTTGATTTTTTACTTAAGTTGAGATCGAAAACATTTGCCTTCAAATATATTGTTCAATTCACTTATATATGTAAATATACCTAAATAAAAATAATTTTGCAGTCCCCACGAACATATAACTCAGTTCGTAGGGATATTACATTACATACGCAGGGGTTGTGGTTCGAACCTCGAATTTTCCATTCACATGAGAAATTCTAGCCACAAAATTACTTGACCAAAAAAATTCATTTTGCATTTGTATAAAAAATTACTTTACATAAAACAATTATTGAGAAAGTGAGAAAGTATTTTATTAAAATGACATTACCATGATCCCGGAAGAGATTTGAGCTCTATAAAGTTATAAGATCAAACTCTTATGGTTGAGTAAAATTTTTGGAGAAGTAGGAATTTACACTTTTAACACATCAAAAATGGGTTTAATGTGCATTAAGATTTAAGACTCATCTTATGGATACTTTATGTAAAATTCAAATTTTCTCAAACTTAATATTACAAAACTCTTTCTTGATAAATTTGTCAACAAAAAAAACTATTTCTTGATAAATTAATTTTTACTACAAAAAAAAAAAAAACAAAAGACGCTCTTAGCTTTTTATTCTTTTAGGCAAAACGATCTCATTTCATCAGAAAATATAGGAGCAATACAAAGAGGAAGATCATAAAAAAAACACTCGGCCTAGACTGCAATAAAGACGTTTTGACAAGGTTGTAAGCGACTTTATTTCCTTGTCTCCTTACAAAAGTTAGATTGTAGCTAACATTAAAGGAAATAAGAGGCCTACGATTAGATACCAAAGTACCTAGTTCGTTATCAAAATGTCCACCATTTATAACAACATCTATTTAAATGTAAAATAAATCGTCTCTTATTACCAATAAATAAATAAATAAATTGTCTCAGTGGTTAATAAATAAATCACATAATTTCTCCTTATATATCACATATTTTTTTTTTTTTTGTAAATATGTATCACATAATTGATCTTATATGCACTTACTTAAATTAAGTTTTAAATATCAATCAATTATTGGTTATCTTCTTTTGACGAAAATATATGGTTAAAATGTCTTAGTATCAATCACTATTTTGCTATATGAAATGATGGTTCACTTTAAATGAGTCGTGTCAGTTTGTTAAGTACCTCAAAATGTCCATGAAATCTTGTTGGTAAATGTCAGGGTTTAATTTGTCATATTCCCTTTTATTCATAGTAGGCATTTTTTTGGTTTTTTTCTTAATATAAGAACCCAAAACTCTTGTTTTGAAATATGCTATTAAAAAATCTGTGTTATTCATTTAGGAAACTAAATTGGGTCTGCATCAATTCGGCTCCCACATTGAATGGAGCATTGCTAACAAATGTATCTCAACTACTATTTTTTAGGTATATGCACCATTCATTTGACATGATGCACAAATGAACAAAGAGACACGAAATCTCCTCATATATTGAGGCATGATCAATCAAGTATTAATCTAAATTATTTCTTGTTAGAAACGTATATAGAAAAATTGAAACATGTCATTGTACCTTGTAAGGAATCACGACTGAAGTAGTTTGGAAAATCAATCTATGGTTCATTTAATTTTGTAGAGGCTAAACGTAATCCATCTAAGTTATTCTCTCTGTTTTTTTTAATAAGCTCTAATTTATTTTCTCTAATAATTGTCACACATTCTTCTCAAAAAAAAAAATTGTCACACATCTCATGTGTCGGGATTTTATAAATTTTATAAATATTAAACTTTGAAACATGTTCCTTAGAAAGAAAAAAACTTTGAAACATGTCTAGTTTTACATATTTTCGCATTATAATTCTTCTACTTGTCGGGGTTGGTCTCTTAACACTTTTGTGTAGGTTGATTTTTTTTTTTTTTTGTAATTGTAATTTGTAACACCCGTTAGGGTCGATCTTTACACTTTTGTATGGTTTATTGGGTGACTTATGCCCCATAGTCTTTGTATTTTCTTTTTCGTTTTAATATTGTTTTTTTTTTTGCTTAAAAAAATTATATATCTTTTATATCTAATCCTAGCTGACATCCAAACCCTAATTCCAACCCTAAACCTAAAATTTTTGGCTCCAAATCTTTTCAGTCATTAGATTAATCTATGTTGCTTAATTCAATTCACCAAAATATGGCTCCAAGATATTTGAATTTTGCCTCCAACTAATTGCAATTAATTCCTGGTCATTTACGTGCCCAATCCTTTCCATATGGAAAATGCTACTTCTCAAGAAAAATAGCTTCAAGAATTTTTCAAGACACAGTTGGCAAATTTTAATTGGATGATTTATTTGTCAACTTCCTATTTTTCAGCCACACCTCCTTGAATTGTGGCAAATAGTGCATTGTGATTGGCTACTCTTTATTCTTGAAGAATTCTTGATGTTATTTTTCCAGAGATATAGCATTGCTCTTTCCATATTCCCATGCTGTTACTTAGTTTTCATTTCCCATGCACCACACGCTCTCTCTTCTGCCAAGGCATAAGCATCAATTTTTTTTCATTCCACTAGGCACTCAAAAATGTTACCGGAGGTAGAAAAAGATGATTTTTGCCACAACGAGACCCACCTTCTCCCTTCTTCCATGGTATGGGCCATTTTAGCCATAACCTTTCGTTTTAACTCTATTTTACATTCCTACTTTCAAGTTCCTTCATTTTCATTCTTTTTTTTTTCTTCACTATGAGACAAAACATGCTTCGCCGACCATCGCTTCTCTGTCGTTCATGCTACCCACTTCAATGGTGAGTCTATTCTTTCAAATTGAGTATGCTTTTTGTTACCTTGCTTGGTTTAGATGAAATCTTCTTTGTCGTTCATGCTACCCACTTCAATGGTGAGTTTAAATTTTTTCGTTGAGTTTAGAGTTGAAAGAAACTACTATCCAACCAATTTGATTCATGCTGTTCCTCATCCTTTTGCTCATGACTTGCTTAATTTCCAGTTTACTTTTGGAAAAAGGCTGTCTGCTGATGAGATTAAGGATGGTTGTATGGTATGATCTCATGTATATGTTTGTTTTATTTCTCATATTTATATCTGATGTCGATTGAGTAGTAATCCTAATATGTTTCACATTTTTTTCATCGTACAGACCCTTGCTTATAATGGATTCTGTGAGCTCACCCTTGATGTAGCGACGCCTGCGCTGAGGATTGTAGATGACTGTGGAAATCTTTGGGAGTGTACTCTGGTATTTGAGGATAGACCATATGCTAAGTAAAAAATTGGTGGGCATTTCAATCAAATGGTTCTTGGTAAAAGGCTTTGCAAGGGTTCTCATGTGATGGTGGGTGCACCGGTTGTTGGAGGCAATGATACTCTGTATTTTCGAGTTATCTGGCGTTAGGAATGTTCCATTGAGTTATCATGTGTGGACCTGTTTAAATTTGCAAGACTTTGTCTATGTCTAAGTTTTTGAGGTGTTTTTTTGTCTTTAATGTATTTAGTAATCCCTATCTGCATCAGTTGTTTCTTTATGTTTTTGTTGAAAAGTTGTATTTCATTCTGAGTTATTAGAAGTCGGTTCTATATTTTAAGTTTGTACTTGATCCTATGATGATGAAATGACAAGGAACAATGATGTTTATGTTTAGGGATTGTCTGAAATTGATCTCATATTTATCCAAGCATGATCATATAAAATTAACAGGTACGAGATCACTGAAAATGAAAATGTGCATATGTTCTTGGTCAAAGGAAATTTTGAAATAAAGTATTTCAAGTTAGTTGTTTTATGGAAATTTCGTTTCTTTATTATGCAGAGAGGATATGAGTGTTGTGACTTTTGTTACAACGAAATATTACAGTCATTGAAAAAAAAAAGATTTATTTATAGGCGTAGTGTTTATAAAATAAGTTTACTGGAATTAGTTTTCAATTGTTTTAGGTGGATTATGGAAGTGAAATGACAAACAAGTAAGTGGGATTGCAACAATAATCATCTTGGTCAAGCAAATAAATATCCATGTAATATTTCCATTGTATGCTGTCCTTCTCCTTGGCTGATTCTATTTATTTTTAATTGCAATTAACCACTTTATTTTTTAAACTTTCTATATGGTTTATAATTTAAAAAATGATCAGGAAGCAATCTTTCTTAAAACTATTTAAACGGAGTAATGAACCATGCTGAATGAACCATAAAAGTATAAAACAAACACAAATCCAACCAATGCATTAGTTTCTTTTATCACTATATAATGTGCTTTAAATGTCTAATAATTTACAAGTGTAACAGCAGCATATGTTACGTAAAAGTGTAAATGTTTTATTTTTCGATCAGTAATAATAGTTACATTTTATTTCGTTTTGCAAGACTTTGCCTATGTCTTTAGTAATCCCTATATTCACCCGGTATTTTCATTTTGTTTTGGTAAGCAAGTTGTATTTCCTTCTTTATTAGTAGAAGTCAGTTCTCTATTATATGTTTCACCTGTACCCATTGATGTTGAAATGAAAAGAAGCAATGGTCTTTATGTTTTATGATTGTCTCAATTTGTATTTCAATTTATTCAAGCAGTATCATCTATTGTAAACTGGTCGGATTTAAATCAGAATTTAAATCAGAATTTAAATCAAAAAATTGGTGCTAGCAATTAAACTGTTAAAAAATTACATATAAGTCAATTAAATTGGAAATTAGTTAATGTGAATAGTTGGTTACTAAAGGACAAACAACTAAGTGGGATTGCAGCAACAACATACATGACATTCACTTATTATTATCCATGTAATTTTTCATTTGTATAGTGTCCTTTTCATTAGCCTCTTCTAGATATTTTTTTTTTCTTCAATTAACCACATTGTTTGCTAACTTTTATTTTATGAGTGGAGCATGCTTTTATATGTTTTGTACTTAAGGCCGATAGTTAAGAAGCATGCTTTTTTAAAAACCATATCCTACCACTATATTAGTTTCTTTAATCACTATATAAGTGTAAGAGTATCATAAGTTACGGCAAAAATGTATTGTGGCCTTTTTTTCATAATTCTAATGAGTATTTTGTATTTTTTAGTTATGCATTTTGTCACTCTTGGTATAATTAAATATTTTCATCACTATATAATGAAAAGCATGTGAAATGTATTATGTTTATATATGGTAATATGTGTTATGTTATATATAATTACGAATTGGAACTTTCTACTCTAGAGAGTGGTTTTTTTTTGTGCTGTCTTCTTTTTTCCTTTGTTTGCTTTGTAACCAAAAAAAATAAAATAAATAGTAATGCATACCCCTCATCCATTTTGTAGTTTGGTTATTAATTCTCTGAGTTTAGTGGGAAGCATAAAATTGTTAGTTGCAGAAAAATATTAAATGTTATTGGAACCCTCTATTTTAATAATTAGTTGTTGAGGATTTTTAGTGTGGGAATCTAAACAGCCAATTTAGAACTGCTACCCTTTATGATTAGTTGTGCGCATTTATTAGCGTACCTTGGTTTATTGAACTCTTTATGAGCATTGTGTATGATGTATCAACTTCTGGTGTTTGAATTGCGTAATCTTTATTTATGCCTAAATTGTCGCTAAGTTCGTCTGATGCAAGGATTCCTTTCAAGTTGATACATCGGTAATTCCCTATATATGTGTTGTTTGCAATGACAATCAACAAAAGTCAAAGCCAATCATTGAAACAAGTGGGAATATACCTTCCCCAGCCTCTTTTTTCATATGGTCAACTATATGTTGCAATCTCGAGCGTTACGTCAAGAAGCGGTTTGAAGATCTTGACTATTGACGAGTATGGAAACACCGTAAATGAAACTACAAATATTGTGTTACAAGAGGTTTTTAGGAACGTTTAAAACAATTATTATGATGTAGGGTTGTTACTATAACATAGTTGTTTTGTGTTTGATCAAACGTTGATATATTATTCGACGTTATTGTTTGCAAATGTTTATGACCCGTGCGGCAGCACGGATGAAAAGTCTAGTAGTAAATTATTCAAACCCAATTAACCTAAGGTCCCGTTTTCATTTCTTAAAATGTGTTAGTTTTTTTTTTATATATACAAAATTTGTATTAGTTTATTTGATAATAATAAGAAGAAAAAATACTCTTAAAGTGAATATTTGCAGCAAATGTAAAACAAATCTATTTTCAATATTTGCTCAAAATCTCAAATGTATAACCCTTAACTAGCATTTTCTCTTCTTTTCATCATATGACTCACTTTAAAAGTTTCTTTTATCTTGGTTAACCAGTAAAACTAACACAAATTTCAAGAAATAAAAATAGAAAATATGTTTAGAAAGTAAATGGATCATAAACTTTTTGAGATAAAAAAGTAACTTTTACACATGACATTTTTTATATGATGTCTATTGTTGTCACATTAATGCCTTAATTTTTTATTGTTATCTAGTTGCGTTTTAAATTTTTTACGACCAATTTCATTGAAAATAATAGATTTTTTTTTTTTATGTTGATAGGGTCTCCGCAAAGATAAAGTCTAAGTTGGTCACAAATACAAACAAAATATGCTTAAACACGCTCACTTGAATAAGAAAAATTTAACATAAAAGTAAAAAATGATGTGATTAATTTATTTTTTATTTAATTCTTTTTCATTTGTGTGCGGCCATATAGTTTTAGTCCGGGGTTGTGACTATGTAACTTACTCCCCTTGGAAAGACCGTGTGAATCAGTAGAAACGTGGACACGGAAAAAACACTCAAAGGTGGAGAATGGGGACAGGAAGCATAGGAATATTATCTAACTCTTCAATTTATAAACATTGTTCATTTAATATATTTTTAGTTTTTATCCCAAATTCTATTCACAAATTGAATTAAGTATCGATAATGAAGTTATTTTTAGTTTGTTAGTTTAAGTAGGCTTAATAGCAGTTTTAATCCCCTAACTTTCCCAAAGTTGCGATTTTGGTCTTCTAAGAAAAAAACTATAAAACTGCCCCCTAAATTTTGCAACTGTAGGAATTTTGGCCCCTCAAGACCAAAAAAAAAATAAAATAAAAAATAACACGTGACACCTCACTTACGGTGCCACGTCTGTGTAGACCGAGTCAAAATTTGCCTTGGGGGCCAAAACTGCCACAGATGCAAAACTTAGGGGGTGGTTTTGTAGTTTTTTTCTTAGGGTGCCAAAATCGCAACTAGATATTTAGGGGTTAAAACTGCTATTAAGCCGTTTACGTAATTATAGATATAAGTTCTTTGTTCTTGTATGAAAAATGGAGGCTTGGTTCTTTGAATTTGGATGCTTGAACGTACCAAATACTCCCTCCGTTCCTTTTTAAGTGTCATTTTTGGAGAAATTTTTTGTTCCTATTTAACTGTCACTTTCAAAGTTCAATGCAACAATAAATGTTGTTTTACCAACATTACCCTTAGTTATTTATTGCGGAGAGAGAAATATATGAAATAAGATATTAAATGATTAAGGCTATTATAGTAAAAGTATAAATTATGGTATAAGAAAAAGCAGCATTTATTAAGTATCTTGGTTTGTGTAAAATGTTAAAAAGTGACGGTTAAAAAGGAACGGAAGTAGCACGTCTTTGTTTCTCTAGCATTCTAAATTCAGCTATCTCAAATACAACATAAAAATAAGCAAAAGAAAACCATCAAAATGACACAAAGTCTTAGCATTGTAAATTCGACTACAATCCTTTTAAATTTGAGCATAATCTCAATCGTCACTTATTCTTCTTTTTCAGTTGCATCCGATACACTCACAACAGGCTCACTTACTTCAGCTTTATGAGGAAACACACCATTCACCCAATCAAAATAATTACAACTATCTACATGTTCTCTTTGCATAATTTTATAATATTTTGACTTATTCTAGAATGATGTAAAATCTCATACCTGAGACACTCGTTAGCAAGACCCTTTAAATAATTATTCTGCAACCGTCATTTTCAAAATGAGTTACCCATCTTCCATCTCAACCTTTTACTATTTTATATTCATTAAATTATGGGTACCTATCAACCTCTGCCTAACAACCTTGAACATGCTTTTTACATTTTAATCATCACCTTATTCCATTTATTGTCGTTTGGTTGCGATTAGAGCACACATACCGTGTGAAGTTAGGAACAAAAGAAATGATGTTGTTATACGGCTGAATTTAAATCAGATCATAAATGTCTACACCAAAAACATCAAATATGCAAACGATAAAGTTTGCAACTATAAATATAAGAGAAATGTTCCCGTCAAATAATAAAGGGTCATATTAACTTGTGTCTTAAGGGCACATGTTAAGGAACAAAAAAAAAACAATTTGGCATTGGAAATCATAATATTTTAACTTTTAAGAAGTCAAATGCACGACTTTTGATACATATATTTCTATAAGGAGTTTCTTAACACGTGCCCTTGATGGCACAAGTTAACATTTGCCAATAATAAAATATGAAAGAAATATTAGGAACATTTTATTTCTAACAATCATTCTTCTATAATATCAAATTCATATGAGTCTTATTACTTTAGGTGAGATCAATATCTATAGTATAGCTACGTTTAGATCACAAATGTATAAACTAAAGAAACATAAGAAAAATGATTCAAATGCAGAACATTACAACTCTCAAGTTAGGGGCGATCTTAAATTTGTTTAGCATTTAATATTTTTCTTATTTTCCTTTTTTCCCTAAATTAGGTTCATGTAACCAAATTTTTATTTTCTTCCTTTATTTTAATTTATTTTTAGTTAACAAACAAAAAAAATTATATAGATTTACTTGGATAATGTTTTTCTTCCTTTATTTTAATTTATTTTTAGTTAACAAACAAAAAAAATTATAGTGAGACTTGCTAACAAGTGACTTAAGAACATTTCTCTCAAAAAAACAAGTGACTTAAGAACATTGTTTAAGAAATACATTAAAAAAAAAAATCTAATCTTATAAGTAAAACACATGTAAAAGTCATCATCACTACACAATTTTTAATGTAAAAAGTTACTAATTTTAAAAGCTTAAACAATGTCAAAGGGCTTTTGTTAGCAGTTTCCTTTATAATTTTTATAAGAAAAATGTTAACGAATGCCCTAAAGACACTTTTTAAAGATTATAGATAGTAGGTTTTTATATAAACTTATGCGTTCAAATATTCAATGTATCGAAAATTGAAGTATTAGAATTTTTCAATAAATAGTTTTTTAATTTAGAATCCTTAAAGAGTGTCGTTGGAGCACTCGTTAACATGATCCTTTTTATAATTATGTTATATAGTTATTACTTATGCATCTAAATAACGTATCATGCTAAAATAAGTTTTCTTAGAAAACGAAATGTGTAACACTTTTGTTTAAAATTCTACAAATCGATGACACAATACACTTCTAATTTGATAAATTTAATGTCATCACGACTTAAACAAAGGATTAACATTAAACATTAGGAGTTTGAGCCATATACTTGTTTGATTGTTGCACTCCACGTAGGCCATATACTTTTACGCCATAGAAATTCAGCCATCAGGGTATCTTTATACATCTAAAATCTTATAGGAGTTATTCCAAAAAAAAAAAAAAAATCTTATAGGAGTTTGTCATAGATTCTTTCAATAAAGTGGTAATATAGCAAAAGGAAATGGTAAAAAGGGAAAATTGTTAAGTTACAATATTATGCAGTAATTTATTTTTAAAAAAAAAAAAGTCATAATCCTCCGATTCTAAGGAAACGGGCCTTGATTGGATATAAGAATCCTACAAAAGATTGTTTGAGCTAAAATTCCAATTCGGAATCTATCAAACTATTAATCTTTGACTAAAACAAGAGTTTATCAACCACACATGATAGTATCTAACTATCTCCTAAAGTTTATCAACCACACATGATAGTATTTAATATTTTATCATTTTTATAATATTATTTAAATTATGGCTAAAATGCACTTTTCTATTAATTAAAAATTCAAATCCCATTAAAATACAAATAGCGTTAGAATAAAAAATAGTTGTTTCACTAAATTAGGAAGAAAAAAAAAACCACTACAATAGTAGGAACAATATTAGATACTATAAAAGAGCTTATTTTAGTCTTATTTTCCACAATTGATATATCTTTTCATTTACAACAAATGTAGTAGAAAAACGAATAGACAACCACATTAATGCTCGTCCGAGCGCTAGTAATGATAATGATGATGATGATAATAATAATAATAATAATAATGAGTCTAAATGTTCTTTTGGTCCCTTAACTATTGTTTAGGTTTCACTTTGTTCCCCCAATTAATTTTCATTCCTTCTAGGTCTCTTAAATATGTCTATGTTAATCAAACAGGTCTTTTCTGTTTTTTTAATAAATAAAAATAAGCTCTCACCGCAGGTGGCAATTAGGGTGTTGATTTGGCAAGTTTATGGTTGTGACATGACATTTGGTTCATTTTATAGAGATAAAACATAGGTTGTTAGAGAGAAAAGGGAAGAAGCATAATACGAAGGGTGAGAAGAGGCGATAAGAGAACAATAATGATGGTATACAATAAGAAGAAGAAAGACGAGGCTTTTTTGCCGAAACTCAACGAATCCAGGTTTCCTCCTCATCTCTATATTTTCTTTGTGTTTATGGTGGTTTTTTGGTTTAGGGTTTCGTTGATGGTTTCCGGTTTAAGCTTTCGATGATGATTTATGGTTTAGGGTTTATTTATCTGGTGTGGGGTTTCGTTTTCTTTATCAATGCATTTTTAGCTTTTCATGCACGTGGTCCCTAAAATCTATCTTACTTTGTGAACATTAATAGTAGTGGTCCATATGTGTTGATGTGTGTGCATATTTCTTTATTAGAATTCTTGAGTTTTGATTTACCATAAATTTGAGGTTGTGGTACACCACATGGGTTCGTTTGATAAGTTTAACCATACATATTACAATGAAGAAGAGAAGAATAGTTGGTTTTGTGATCCGGATTTTTGGTCCTATTTGGAAATCCTGGGCAATCTAAATCACTAGGGTTATGTTCAAGCGGAGATTATGTGGTTTTGTTAGAGAATGATAATGGTACAAAAAGGGTTCAGTTTATATATAGCATAAATGCATAGAAAAGCCCATATATATGTTGTATACCCTCTATCACAACCAGACCTTATTCAGAAGTCAGAGTATAAGGCTATTGGGCAAAGTGAACTAGATAATGAGAATGACCTCTCCATAAATAAACTTCTTGTTTTACAATGTCTCCGATCAGATTGAAGATTAATTTGGAGATTCTTCATGTTGTATGATCAAGGTGAAGCATAACCATGGAGATGTTGCCATAAAGAGGCCGAGACCCAAATCCACTCAAGTTAGAGTACCCGATGAAGAGCTATGTGACAACACAAGCTTGGGAGAATACTTGACAAGAGCAATGGGTATGTTTGTGGAAAGGCAAGAGTTCAAAGTGGGAGACAAGGAAAAGACTCGTAAAAATCTAGAACAATGCACTACGGTTGACCAAGGTAAAGAATTAGAAATTGAAGATAATGTGAAAGCATGATGAAGAAGAAGAAGAAGAAGAAGAAGAAGAAGAAGAAGAAGAAGAGGAGGAGGAGCTTATGGAGAAAATCCTCAAGGGAACAATGTAGAATTATCCGTCAAGCTATTGACATTAAAGAAGCATTGAATGGGGGCAATCTATTGATTTTTTTTTCCAATCAATTTTAAAATTCTTGTTGAGTCTTATATAAATGTCATATGATCAATTACTATTTTCTAATCGTAACAATGCATGTTGAATTTGCATGAATTACATAATATTTTAATTTCAAAATAACTTAAAATTGTTTGTGTCTAAGAAAATTACTCATACCACCAAGGCAGAAGGCTAGCTTACTTCCAAAGGTCAAGAGAATAATGACTATGGGGCATGATGTGGAAGATACTTATCATGATCACCATCTCTTTTCTTTATACCATAACCGGTGAGAATTTGAGTCAAATATTTTCCACTTTTAACTATAATTCTTTCACATGTGATTCTTTCATAACCGGTGAGAATTTGAGCCAAAAAAAAGGAAATGAGTAAGTAGCTCTACTAGTACCCATGTTGTTTTGGCAAAGAGATTGAAGATTTGTAGTACTTTAATGTTTAGGGATTTGTAGCTTGTTTCTAACTCCAATTATTTTGTTAGCATACTTTCCCTAATATATCTCACATTAACCTAAACCACATTATAACCTTGAAAGATATCTAAAGTGTGTGTGATGGTACTTGACTTTGAATAACTGTTTAGAATTTCTTCATGTTCATAGCAAAAAGCATTACCATGTTGATTGGAGCATTCAAATGCCATGAGCAGCACTACTTGCTGCGAGATGTGGTGAGAAATATAATAAGAAATAGAGTGTGGTTGGAAGCATGAAATATCTTCTCTAAGTATGCTCCGCTTGAGCGAAAGTGGTAAGTTAGTCAAAGTCGAAAATGAAACGAATAAGATTTGAGAACCCTCTCAAAAAGGTATGTTATTTTTAATATTTTGCAAATGCTAGTTTTTGGATATTTAGTTATTTGAGGATAAGCAACAATTTAAGTTTGAGGTTGTGATGACGCCTCATCATATGATGTTTTTAGTTATGTTTTATAGTTTTTTTCTAAGCATTCAACGACAATATAAAGGGTATATAGTGATTTGCTCAGGATTTTGGGAATGTTTTGTAATGTTATGGTTTGAGTCGTTGTAATTCTCTTTCTTCCCTCACCAAACAATTTCATAGGTATTTGGAGTTTTATGGTTTAAAACTTGTAATTTAGCAAAGCAAGACACCTTATGGAAGGTATGGAAGTTAAAGAATCAATCACAATGATGATTTAAAGACAAGACAACTTCTATAAATTCTATCCTTAGAGAGCTAATTTTCTCTCACCCTCATGTGCCACGCACACGAGGGCATGCGCCTTGTGCTTGCTGAGCATGAAAAATAAACATTTTTTGCTGGGCATAACACTCTGTTTTGGTGTGATATATGGTTGGGGTCGGTTCCTTTGTGTGTGCGCTTTCGCAGGCTGTTTGAGTTATTTGAAAACAAATATATCACGGTAGCGGAGTTGTTTTCTCTTGGTGTGGCGGAGGGGGGTGAGGCGTGGCAGTGGAGGCGGAGGTTGTGGGCGTGGGAGGAAGAGATGTTAGAGGAGTGTAGGTCTTTTCTGCTTGATGTTTCCTTGCATGTTAATGTTTCAGATCATTGGTTGTGGATTCCTAACCCCTCTGAGGGATACTCTGTTCGGGGTGCTTATCACGTGTTGACATCTAAAGATTTACCTCCGGTGGATTAGGAGATGATATGGCATAGGCAGGTTCCTTTGAAAGTCTCAGTTTTTGCTTGGAGGCTCCTTCGTGATCGATTGGACACCAAATCGAATCTGGTCTATTGAGGTGTCATCTCTTCAGAAGCTGGTTTGTGTGTGTCAGGGTGCGGGACTTTTGAAACGGCGCAACACTTGTTACTATCTTGTTCTAATTTTGCTTCTTTATGGCCCATGGTTCGTGATTGTATTGGTTTCTTTGGAGCCGACACTAATGTTTTGTGTGATCATTTTGTTCAGTTTTTTCATTCTACAGGTGGTAGTAAGGCTAGAAAGTCTTTTCTTCAGCTTATTTGGCTTCTTTGTGCCTGGGTATTATGGATTGAATGTAACAATAGGTTATTCAATAATGTTATTACTCATATGCCTAGGTTGCTGGACAAAGTAAAATACTTGTCATTAGGATGGCTGAAAGTTAGTAAAGCCACCTTTCCTTTTGGTACTGATAGGTGTTATACCCTAATTTTGGACCTAAAAATACTTGTTCAAAATTTTCTTTCATCTTTGATATATGTCTATTATTCTTGAAGAATTGCCAATTTGCTATTGTTTACACTGACATTTTACTCTGCTTTATCTCTCAACTTAGCTTTACAAATCTTTTCAACTGTGTATTTGTCCATGTTTTCTTGCATTTTGAGTCATCCAAAACTTTTTCTTGCATTTCAAGTCATTTGAAAGTGTCTCTGATCAATTGCACCTTCCTCTGCATCTTATTTCAATGTTATTTGCAAAATTCATGAAAAAGGGTATTTTAGTCATTTCCTGCATTCAGACTCATTTTAGTCCTTGAAAATTGTTTGAGTTTTTTCAATTGGTTTGAATAAGTCCTTGTTTCACTCTCATGTTAAAATCCATTTCAAAAATTATATTTGAAGTCATTTTGAGTCAGTTTAGCCCCTAGGGGCATTTTAGTCATTTCCTATGTTAAAATTTCTTTCAATCTTTGAAAAGTTGTCCATGAGTCCTTTCAATTGGTTTGAATGAATTTTTGTTTAATTCCATGTTAAAATCCATTTCAAAAATCACATTTGAAGTCTTTGAGTCAGTTTAGCCCCTAGGGGCATTTTAGTCATTTCCTGTGTTAAAATTCCTTTTAATCCCTAAAAAATTGTCTCTGAGTCTTTTAATTTGCTCGTATAAACTCTTGCTTTATTTCCCTGTTAAAAAACCGTTTTAAAAATTGCATTTGAGTCATTTTAGTCCCTAGGGGCATTTTGGTCATTTCACACGAAATTTTGGCCGAGAGAGGTTACTTTAAAGTACCTCATTTATGTAATTGGTTCATTTTAGTCCTTTTTGTTGATTTTATTTTTGGTTTCACTTTACGTTATTTTCAATTACTTTTTTTTTACCAATTTTATTTTAATTACCTTTTAGTCCTTTGGTTATTTTGCATTTTAGTCCTTCTATTTCAGTTTTTTGCAGATTAGTCCAAAGAGAGTTAGTTACAAGTCCATTCCACATGTCATTTTCTCATTGGTCCAATCATAACAGTCATCAGCTATAAAAGCCCAGTCATGGTCAAAATCACAGTCAGAATTCTGACCCCAATAACTCATTGCCACATCACAACCACACTTCAGAAACAGAATTTTCTTTCTCTCTCCAAAAAAAAACGATCAAAGAGGCTAAAAACTCAAGAACAGCATGAATGTTGCATGAATCTCCATGAACATTCATACGAATTCTTCCAGGAACTCATCAAGATCCAGAAGCTGATTCATCTCAAATCAACGCAATCCCATCTCAAAACATCGCAAATTATCTCCTCCAAAACCGAAATTCACCAAAAAGCGAATTCATCAAACCCTAACATTCAAGATCCAAGCTCGTAACAACATCACAGCACAGACTCAAACACAGATTCACACAACAACACATACATCAAGCCAAAAAACGGATTGAAGAACACAAAAAGCCAGAAGTACAAAAAGGAAAGAACACGAAACCCAGAAGCACGAACAGGGGAAATATTGACTCATACTTCACAAGATTCGAAGAATCTCTGAAGTTTCCTTTCAATTCGTCTCAAATCTCCAAATCAAACTCAAGGTAAGCTTGTTCCCCTTCTTTCTTTGTTTAAGCACAAATTTTTGTTCGGTTAGATCCTTGTAGATCTAGGTTTGTTGAGACTTGATGTGCGAAAACTAAGGCCAGAATTGGAATGAGGAGGATGAAACGAATGCCTTGACGTGAAAAGATTTTCGAAAACGTAAAAAAATGCTCCGGTACGGTGGCGCCGCCGGCGAACCACCGCACCGGAGCAAGCTCCGTTCATCCTCTCCGTTCAACCGTTTTCAGAGCCTCTCTCTCTAAAGATAACCTAGAGAGAGAAAGAGGTGTGAATTGTGGTGTCTTGTGCTGTTGCCTTGCTTTTATACCCTCTGTTCCCCCACGCGCGCGCGTACGATATGCTCCCATGCTCTCTATACGTTTGGACAGTTGGATCTAGGTTTTGGAAGGTCTGGATCAATCCAACGCCTCTGAGGCGTTTGGATGATCCAGATCCATTTCAATCTTTGGGCCTGGGTTTCTTTCTTGCCGGATTTCGTTTTTCCTATATTTTCTTGCTAGTTGCACCGTATTACTTGCTTTCTACACCCCTGTCATGTCCAATTTTTCTTTAGAAAATTCTCTAAAAATTTTATAGAGACTTTTTGATATTTTGTGATGTTTTTGTGTTGGTTTTGCTCTGAAAAACTTTATAAAAATATTGATACATTTTTTTTTCCTTGCCTTAATTCTCTTTTTTGATTAAAAAATGTGTGAAAAATGTACATCATTTTAACTCCAATTCTTGATATATGTTTGTGGCTTGTGATATATGGACTCATCTCTGTGGTGATGTATCTTTTTACTACTTGTGAATGTGTTATTGTGAGTTGCTTGTTTTACAAGTCATGTGGATGTTGGTTTGTGAAAATAAAGTGGCAAGTATGTCTAAAATATATCATGATTCTTGACTTGCATGTGTTCTTATAGTTCTCATATCATTGATTGTAATAAGGCCTTTGGAAAATTGTCATGATGTGAGGGTTATAAGTCATATGCTTGTCTTGATGTTATGGTAAATTTTAGGTGAATTTTGCTACTACTAGGTTAAGAATATCATTACTTTTTGTCAAGCTTTTTTTAGTGTTTCTTTTGCTTATAATTTTCATGCTATTATACCTTATGCTACTAACCACTTTACTTCATGTTTCATGCATTCCATAAGCACCTCATCTTCCATCTTACATTCTTGGTCTTTATCCTCTTACACTTTAAAATTCATGCAAAAATTAGAATGTAATACTTAGGAATCCTTGTATTTTTTCTTTACGCTTTTAATTTCTTGCAAGACCATAGCATGTAAACTAGGGCCAATGTAAAGGACAATGGACTCTAATGATGTACACCGACACAAGCACCGACGCATGCACACACATCACATAGATATTTTTAGATGTATGTTTAGGGAGTGTATGCCTTAGATGTATGCTTAGGAATCGCGATACTTAGAAAAATTCTCCTTTCCAAAAAAATATGAACAACATCACTCAAATAATTTTCTAAATAAACCTTGGGATCCAAATTCCCATTGATTTTCCCTTTCTTTTCTTAAATAAAATCTTAATGAATTTTAATCATACTTTGCCTTTCTTTTGCAAAATAACTAATCCAACCTCACAATTTCACAATCTTATGCCCTTGAGGCCTCTCTCTCTCATTCTTCAAAATTCCAATTTTCAAACTTAAAATCAACCAACAAAAACAAAAACATTTTTGGAAGAGGACTACGGTGGATTTGATCCCTTAAAAGGGTACGTAGGCAAGGAATCAAAATTCCTTCAATTCAAATAAAATAAAAATTCAAACGCTTTCTTCTCCCTCCAATTCTTCACTTAGTAAACCCTTAGGTGTAAATATCATTTTTCAAATAGCATTTAAAATAAAGCGCGCGCGTAGAAAGTAAAGACGGTTCCTATAGGTTACTATAGTCGTTATGGGTGCCTAACACCTTCCCGTAGCGAAAACAACTCCCGGACCTCGATTCTCAAGGGTTTTGCTTATTTTTCCCTTCCCAAGAAAAAATGAGATATCAAAGGTTAAAAAGGTTCAAACGTAATCAATGTTTGACACCCGAAAACCAAGATAAAACAATAGGTGGTGGTCAAGCCCTTTTCTTTGTATGGGCATTGGCTAATTGATTTCTGTTGTTGTACATACTATCAGACACTGTTTTTTTTTTTGAAGAAGCTAAATAGCTCAACTAAATTGGCATCAGAGAGAATCGAACCTGAGACCTTGCGGAGGAGCACACTCCCAAGACCCAAGCCAATACCACCAGGCCAACTATCAAACACTGTTGTTTCTTGAGGAGTCTCTCTGGCACGTCTTGTGCTAGGGAGACTCTTGTGGTGTGTTAATATAATTACATTTTTGTTTGTTCAAATAAAAATAATAATAATAATAATAATAATAATAATAATAATAATAATAATAATAATGATAATAATAATTTTTTTTTAATACATGATATCCTGTCGTTGAATCGACTAATTCAGGAGATCATTCTACCATCTATTAGCAGAAGTCCAATTAACACCAGAGCAAAAGACCATATGAACGGACACAACACAAATATTGTTAGCATCACGAGGGTTCAAATTTGAAACCTAGTGAGCAACACACTTCTAGATCTCAAGTTTAACACTGGTTTTAATAATTTTTTTCAAACAAAAATATATATATATATATATATATATATATATATATATATTCATTCAAATTGATAGAGTATATAAAATGTAACCACACATTCAACATCACAAAAAAAAAAAAAATTAAATTGATAGAATACATCAAATTGACTCCCAAATCATTGGTTGAATCTGTAATTTACTAAAGTCCCCAATCTTTCAATATACGAAACCAAACGAACACTATAACAAGACGAGAAATAAAACAATACCGCAGAAGACAACGAATAACACAACGCCGCACTCAAACGACAAAATCAATAGAAAAAAATCTAGATATATATATATATATAAATCATTTATTTAGATTAAAATATGTAGAAAAAAACGAAGATAGATGTTTTCTCATAAAAAAAAATTGAATTAAAACAACATCCTAAAAAAAATGAAAGAGAGAACCTAAACAGAAAAAATTAGGGTCGGCTTGTTATTACATAGAGAACAAGTGAGGTATACTTTTTTTGGTCACAAACATTACCCTAGTAATTTAATAATTAATTATTGTTTTAGTTACTTTTTGCTGTTATATATACGTGACCCCATGTGTACTAAAAGAATTCATCAACATCTAGGTTTGTACTCAATCTCACAGCTAGCTATAATATTCCCCTTATTTTCGAGCCTCCACCACCACAACAACATTGTTAGCAGAAACAATGGCTGTGAAAGAACCACAGACTCTGCAACATGTTGGTAATGGTGATGTTGTTGATGCAAAAACCAAACTTCAACAACAGAATTTTGATCCAAGTGCTCCTCCACCATTCAAGATTGCAGAGATTCGTGCTGCCATTCCAAAACATTGTTGGGTCAAGAATCCATGGATTTCTCTTAGTTACCTTCTGAGAGATTTGTTCATTGTCATTGCATTGATTGCTGCTGCAATTCATTTCAATAGCTGGATCTTTTGGCCAATCTATTGGATTTCTCAAGGGACAATGTTTTGGGCTCTTTTTGTTCTTGGACATGATTGGTAATTAATTCATTAATTTTATTCAATTTCAATCATTTTAATGCAAATTTAATTCTCTTAATTTTTTTCAATTTTTTGTTGGATTGTAACAGTGGCCATGGAAGCTTTTCAAATAGTTCTAAGCTAAATAGTTTGGTGGGCCATTTCTTGCATTCATCAATTCTTGTACCATATCATGGATGGTTAGTTTATTTTATTCTTTTATAATATGCTTTTCTTTTTCAATTTATACTTTTTAAGATTCCTTTTGTTTTTGTTTTTGTTTTTTAAATCTGATTTGACAGTCCAATCATGTGAATTATTTTTTTTTTTACAGGAGAATCAGTCATAGAACTCATCATCAAAACCATGGTCATGTTGAGAAAGATGAATCATGGGTTCCTGTATGTGTTCTTCATTTCAATTTGTTGCATGACATGAAGCATGTCTCGATGTCAAATACTCGTATTTGACATCGACACGCATGATTGTATTGAATTATATCATTTTCTCAATTCATGTGTCGTATCGGTCTGTGTTTGAGCCTATGCTTCATAGGTTGCATCTCTGGATCCACGGTGAATTTGTCAGAATCACATTGAATCATTGTAATTTTACATACGTTTCACTTTGGAGATTTAAGAATAACACAGTGTCAGTGCAATTTTAACCAATTTAGTGTGATTCCAGACATGCACGTGATGGGCCTAAAGATATGAAAAATTCTGACCATATTGTTTGTTTCTGATATAAATTATGTATATGTCTTTGTCTAATGTCTCAGCTGACAGAGAAGATGTACAAGAGTTTAGACAATATGACAAAAACAATGAGATTTACTTTTCCTTTTCCAATCTTTGCATACCCCTTTTATTTGGTGAGAAATTTCATCTACAATTACAATATTAATATAATTTTTTGTTCATTTGTTCTATGATAATTAGAAAATTTCTTAATCTTTTTTTATGTGTACCACATTTCAGTGGAACAGAAGTCCTGGTAAAGAAGGTTCACATTTCAATCCATATAGCAAATTGTTCACACCAAATGAGAGAAAAGATGTGATAACTTCAACTTTTTGTTGGGGTATCATGTTTTGTTTGCTTACATATTTATCCTTAATAAAGGGTCCAATTGTTATGCTCAAACTCTATGGAGTTCCATATTGGGTAAATCTAAATCTCACTTTGACATTTTCTTTGTAGTTAAAATTAGTTAAGAATTGTCCATTTTAATAGCTATTAATTTTTACTAATTTTCTTTAATGTGTGTAATGTAGATCTTCATTATGTGGTTGGACTTTGTCACATATATGCATCACCATGGTTACAGTCAAAAACTACCTTGGTACCGTGGACAGGTAATTTAAGAATATTATTTCTCTGTTTCTTCAATTTTTTGTCACTGTTTTGTTGGCTGTTTATGCGATAAAATAGAATCTCAAAAAGCCAAAGGAATAGGACTTCACTTTAGTTTCAGATTTCTTTTTTTTTATTCCTTTTTTTAAAAAATTTATTTATTTTTCCCTTCAAAATATTTACATAAAACAGTAAAAATGTTTTTTTAACCGTGAGTAAAAAAATATTTACTAAACCAAGGGACCTTATTAACAATACAATATTTGGTCTGAGATAAGTAAATTTGATCATTGATATGATGTAACATTTGTTGGAGAAACATTACCTACTTTTTAGTCGACCTATACGACGTTAGAAAATATATAGTTAAAAAATTACATTTTTGGAATTATTATAAACATAAATTTTCAATCCAAGTTCAAACAAATTGAAAATGCATGTGTGTGTGTTTTTATATACTAAAAATTTGTATTTTTTGATAAATGGATTCAGATCTACTTTATATTGTCGTATCATAAAGTAAAAGTCATGTCCTTGGAAGGCCATGGCTGCCTAATTTACACCGACTATTAATTTGAATTTTGCTACTGTCCATTCAAATTAGAGAAACCTTTTTTGAAATATAAAAAAATATTGATATCTCTAATGAAGATATTTTGAAACAGAATATATTTATAGGCAATTTTTGTCGTACCTCAAAGGAATTTAGGAACTTGTTCCATGACAACATGTTAATATATGTATTATATTTTTTTTTTTTTGAAGAAAATATATGTATTATATTTGAACATCTAAACTTTTTATATATTCATTCAACATTTTATTTTATATCTAACTTTTTATATATGACACCAACACATATAATTACATCGAATTATATGATGTATCAATGTCCGTATTGTATCTGGTCCATGTCCGCATCCTTGCTTCCTAGTATCACCAACATATTACATCAATCACATAAGTTTTTTATCGTATTTTTTTCTCTTTGTTTTAAGGTGTATACAACCTTGTAGGGTGTACACTAAACATTTTCAATATATTTTGGTGATTTTACAGGAATGGGATTATCTAAGGGGTGGCCTAACAACGGTGGATCGTGACTATGGTTGGGTTAACAACATTCACCATGACATTGGAACCCATGTTATTCATCATCTTTTTCCACAAATTCCACATTATCATTTGGTTGAAGCGGTACACAATCTTTCTCTCTCTTTTTCTTATGTCATATTCTCTTTTTACTTTCTTAATAACAAAAGGGCAAAAGGGCCTAAATAATAAAGGCCCACAGTTCAACTTGGGTAGTGGCCTTGGAAGTGGAGGGTGACTACACAGTGACTTTGTCCTTACTGTTAGGGTTTAGAATCCTAGAGCTAACTCCACAATTATGTTTGCTTAATTTCTTATGACTCATTCTTTTTTACCCTATTGATTTTTAGCGTGCCTATTACAGTTCGAATTATAGAATTCAAACGGCAGAAACAGCTATAAAAATTTCAAAAACACGTTGAAACATTTCAGATTTTAGAACTTAAATAGGGGCGCGCGAGAAATTTATTGGTTGAGAAAAGTAATAGCCATTTCTTCTCGAAGACAAAAATAAAAAGACAAATTTTAAGATCTTGAATTTTTTATAACAACACCCCCACATTTTTTAAAGTTTATTTTGGAGAATAAACTTTAACACAAAATAAACTTTAAGATGACATGTTGAGTAAAATGTTTGTATACATCTAAACAACATTTAACAAAAGGAAGACATTTGATTATTTTGAAAAAGAATATTCGGTTAGGTGCCTAACCAGGAATCCAAACATTGAAAATGAGAGAAGAAAACAAACCAAAAAGTAGAGTTCATTTATACTTTTAAAACACTTGTTAGTTCTTTTTTCTTTTTGAAATTTTTGTTCATTTTAATTATTAACAAGTGCTCTTGGCACATGTTGTGCAAATTTTTTTTAATAAAATTCCGTTTTACTGTTTCAAAACAAAAAGCCAGATGACACATAGATGACACATAATGCATGTAGTGAACACTTGTAAAATTGACAAAAGATTGAAGACAGATTAGAAAAAATGCAAACAAAAAAAATCAGATGAAATGGCATGCATGTAGTGAACACCTGTAATAATAGACAGAACATTGAAGACAAATTAGAAAAAATACAAACAAAAAACCAGATGAAATATCATATGCATGTAGTGAACACTTGTAATCATAAATAGGAGATTGAAGACAAATTAGAAAAAAATGCATTTTTATAAACAACAAAAATAGTGTTTTGGCCTATTCAAAATTTCTGACAATTCTAGATCTATTTAAAAAATTGTTAAAGAAAATAGAAAAAAAAATTAGATCTATATTCTTTTGGTCAATTGGTCTAGTGGATAGAATTTCACTTTTAAGATCAATAAATGAGGTATCTAGGATTTGAACACTGACCCGCAATGTCCGTACCAACCGTCCATCCAATGAAAAAATTAAACCTCTAAACTTCTAAAAATGTGGGGGTGTATTAACAAAACAGGGGTGTTAATAATTTCCCCAAAAAGAATCAAAAGCATTTTCTTCAATTGCACTAAAAGTTATTTTCTTGTTTGTTTTTTTCCATCATATTTCAGACTGAAGCAGCAAAGCCAGTGCTAGGAAAATATTATCGTGAGCCAGAGAAATCTGGGCCAGTTCCCTTCCATCTATTCAAGTACTTCCTTCACAGCATGAGCCAGGACCACTTCGTGAGTGATTCAGGAGACATCGTATTCTACCAAGCAGATCCTAAGCTCCAAAATAATACTTGGACCAAGTCTGAGTAATAGTTTATGCTAAATTTATTTGTTTCTGCCACTCAATTATTTCTTTTAGGTTACTTATAATGTTTTACCATAGCAAGTCTAGGTGAATTGTATGAGATTTTGTTTCATGAAGTACGTTAGAGATGCGTTTGTGTTTTTCAATAATTCATGACTTTTATTTAATTTAAGAAGTTATGTTATAAATGCATCTATTTCTCAAGTTAATTAGATGTTTTGACATGTAAAAGTTCCTAGCATATTTAATGGTTTTGTTAGGGGATATTCATTATGTGTTGTTAAGAGTGTAAAAATAAAATGAACCGTTCAATATTAACCATCAATGTATGGTTATAAGATTAGTATTATCCTGCCGTTCAATTTGGTCCTTCAAGTATGTGATTATAATTTATAAGTTCGACTCTGACCGGTGCATGTGAAATAACACTTCTTTGGAGATGTCAACCTTTTAAAAAGATCCTCGTACTTTGAATGATTAGTCTCTAGCTTTCGACTGAAGAAACTTTTGATCAAACAAAAAAATAACATAGGAGTGGTAATCATTTTGCTTGAAATGTGATATTTTAAAGCGATTCTTTTATACTTTTTAATATGGTTGAGAGGTCATAGACTTGTATTATGCTTCTACTAAATGAAATCACATCCCTTCTATACTTAAAGGACTGGACCAATTCCCTTTACTATTCCTCTAGAGAAACAAAAAAAAAAAAAAAAATGTGCCTATATGCTACCTCAACATCACTATTCTGCTCCATTTAATTCCCAAGTCGTGGACAGTGGACACACCTTTGCTTTATTAAACACTTTTGTTGTATGATGTTTTTTTTATACCAACAAACTTATATATTTTACAAAATAGGAAAGATACAAGATGAGAACAAGTTGAATACATGGTGATTGACATATATTTTTGACACCCTCGTTAAAATATGAGCAACAAAATTAATTTGTTTCTTAATAGAACTTATCTTTAAGTTTGGATAAAGTGCTAATAACCTCTGTTAACAATGAATTGGTCCAAGTGGTAAGAGATTTGAGCTCCTTAAGCATCTGGTTGGGGGATTGATTCCTAACTCTTTCATATGAAAAAATCATGTTAGGAGGAGACAACTCACCTAGTGTGCCTCATATGTTTCCCGACGAAGATAATCATTATTATGCAGCGGTGAAAACTTCATATCAACATCATGGTAAAAAAAAGTGCTATTAACTTCCTACAACCATGGAAAATATTGCCTAACACAATTTGGTTTCTAGAATTATCAACAACATCGTCTACAACCAGCTTACGGTCTATTTCAATCGAGACTTTTGACAATTCCACACCTCCAAACAAAGAATTAGTCTCTTTTAAGTCCCCACGCCTCAGCTTCAACAAGTGTTGGTGAGTCTTCGAATTTTGTTGTCATAGCTTGTATAATTTTTTCACGATTATCTTGTATGATGTTAAGAAGTCATAATCCCCAGCTTTCCATTTCTTTTTGCTTATATATCAAAGGTGGTACATGAAGCGAGTCATGGAATTTGCTAAGACAGTTGTCGAATATTTCACGACTTCCTTAGTGTATCATTGGCGAAAACACGTCGAAACATAGGACCCGATCGACATTTTTTCAACTAAAATCTCTCGGATTCTACGATCTCATAGGCATTTGTTTCCATCTTAAGCAACCTGGGGCCTAAACAACAATCATCGTGCTTTAAATCAAGAATGGTACAAGTAAAGCACATTACAAATAAAATATATTATTCAATTCATTTTTCCTTTATTCTCTTGTCAAAATCCATTTTATGTAGGCTTGTAACAAAGACGACTTTTTCATAAGAT
Source organism: Medicago sativa (assembly GCF_051527215.1). Taxonomy (NCBI): domain Eukaryota; kingdom Viridiplantae; phylum Streptophyta; class Magnoliopsida; order Fabales; family Fabaceae; genus Medicago; species Medicago sativa. The sequence continues at coordinate 63,259,188 of NC_140751.1, read as the reverse complement.
TGTTCTCATAATTATTACAATAATAATATAATTATGAAGACATAAATTATGAGTTGGCTTTGTGCCTAACATAGTACTTCATCAAGCACAGGAACAAACTGATTTGCTATTTTAAACCATATGTTTATACATATATATTGGTGTTGCTCTAACCACATGTAGTGCTTTTTCAGAGTTCTTATGAATAGACAAGTGCTTGGCGGTCCACTGATGGGCCACTAAATTAAGGATGCACCCTAAGTTGGCACTAATGGGCCCAAGAGAAAACCAATGTTAAGATTTAGAAAATTGCTCATCTCATTCCTTAAATTGTTCTTTTCTTCAACAATTGTTAATTCAACGGCAGTCAACTATCGTTCGACTTTTCTGCAACAGTTAACTGTTGTTGGAAACTTTTAATGTCGGTTAAATCTACTTAAAAAAGGGTTAATGGTGTTTTACCCCTTGTAATATAGGTCATTTTCGGTTTCCCCCTTAAAAAAAATTTGTTTTGGAATACCCCTAATAGGTCATTCAAAAACGAAAATTTCTGCAAAAAAAAAAAAAAAAATTAGTTTTTGAATGATCTATTAGGAGGTATTCCAAAACAATTTTTTTTACAGGGGTTAAATAAAAAAAAAAATATTTACAGGGGGAAAATTGGAAATAACCTATATTACAGAGATAAAGCACTATTAACCCAAAAATGATTAACCCGCTCTAAAAAATGCCCAATAACACTTGATTATTGCCGAAAAACAGAATGACAGTTAAGTGATGATGGAGTATGTTTTTGAACAATTTCAAAAATGAAATGAGCAATTTTCTAAGATTTATATGGAATACTATGAATTTGTAATTTACTGATGAAAATTCACTCCTTGATCTTTTAATCTATTTTTTGAACGCACAAAAAATAATCATCGGTTGTTTATTGAATCAAAACTTTTCATTAGGTACTACGTTTTTTTGTCAACTTTAAGCACTGTATTGTATTATTTTCCATTTTTAATGGATTTCATTGTTATTTAACAAAAGTGCATCTTAGATTTTTTCTCTCATGAACCCAAAAAATTACAATTTTAAAGTAGTGTATACTTCGGACACAGAAGGCACCCAACTTACTTATATGACAATATAGAAGTTGAAAAATTTGCTTTGTATCCCTTTCACCCATATAGACCATTAAACATGTTATAATTTTTTTTGTAAAAAAAAAAAATGTTATAATTTGTCCTTTTTTTATCATTTAAAATTTTACACTTTCATTTTATACCATCAATTTCAGAATTTTTATTAAACTACCCTACTTCTAACATCAAATATACCAATAACTTACCCTTTTGCAAATAAGTAAGTTTACAACTATTTTTAGTGTGAATGTTTACAAATATTTATTATTTTAGTAATTTTTAAGTTTATTTTGGTAGATTGTTGTAACCTCAAAAGGACTACACACAATGCCTTTTTCCATAATATCCAAGATTACCGAAACAAGATTAACCACATGCAACCTCACAAAGTAATATAAATATACGCCATTTTTCAAAAATCAGTTTTTAAATTGTTTTTCATACATTATCAAACATCTTATATTTTACTTCTCTTGGAGGCCTTATCGTGAATTTGAACACAATGTCAAAGGGGATAAAACCATATGATTGGCGAACACCTATTTGATATGCTTTCAAGTAGTATGTTGGTGTAAGCCCTAAAGGCCAATAGTTTATGTTAAACTTATGTTATGTATCATAACCTTTATTATTAAATAATATATGACACTCTTTATGATATTTGTTGTAATGTTAATAAAGTCCCTAGAATATATCAGGGTCGGCCCTAGGCATAGGCCGAGATTGCGACGGCCTAGGCCCTTGCCGGTAGGGGGGCCTAAAAATTTATTTACGATCGGGAGTGTGGAGTGTATGTAGAAATATTTGGTTTTTGGGGGGTGTGTATAGCAAAGTTTACTGAAAGGCCCAAACATGATGATAGGCTGTGCTGAAGCCTGTTAATGTTTATGGCCCTTTTGTCCCAATCTGCTATATATACCCCCTTATATATAAAGATTTCTATATACACCCTCCCTATAAATTTTTTAGTTTTTCTTAATAATGTGCCAAAAAATTATTATCGAATAAATTAGTGATATTTTTTTGGACCCTTTGTTTCTAATAATGTGCCTCACTAATATTAAATATATTGGTCATATTTATTATCCAATAAATTGGGAATTTTATAACAAAACAAATTATATTTTAGTAGAAAATAAGCCTACCAGAGAAATTAATCTTAATGCTGTCTTTCAAATGTTCCAAAAAATTAAATAATATGTGAGATGAGTTTAGGATCATGTGGCCCACTCATCTTTCTTTGTTTTTTTTGTTCTTTTTTGGTAGTAAAAAGCGGGAAAAAAACGAAAAGAATACCTAATAAAATCACAACAATGAGCTAAAAAAAGTTATGATGTATTATGTAAGGGGCCCTTTTATCATATTATGTCTAAGGCTTGTAAAACTCTAGGAACGGCCTTGGAATAGATAGTTCGTGTAATTGTATATTAAGTGCGACTTAATCATGAGATTACATTAACATAAAGAACGCTATTCTTAAATGTATCCGTAGTCAAACTTTAATATGAATTGGGATAATAATAAAGCATCGAGACTATTATGTATGTAGACTGATGAGCGCATCTCATGAGTCATAGATATGAGATATTAAGTCTATACATATATATAAATATTAGGAATAATATTTATACTAGATTGGCCGACCTTGAGAATACTACATAGTATGTTATGAAAATGTCATAAGATATTCTCACAGTGATAATAATGTATATCACTCTTAGACCTGAAACAAATGTGATCCCTAGATGTGGACTCAAGGGCTTTATTGTCATTCTAGCGTTGTCTGTAAAAGGATAACCATAACGTTGGCTAATGGGTACTTGGTGAATCATGTTGAGGGACATGAGTGTCCTAGATGATATTTGTCCCTCCTCTTAACATGAGATATATCTTTAGGCCTTTTGATGAAATATGACTGTAAAGTTGCATGGCCATGCCGAACTAAGTATATATAAGATATTGGACTTATTCGTTATTCAGTATATTTCGGGATCAAGAAATATAAATATTGATCTAAACAAGGGTGACAATATCTATGCCTTGCGATCAATATAGATATGAGGACAAAGGAGTATTTGTACACATGAATATTGTCAAGGAAAAAGTTTCGTCAGATCACTTGACATTCTTGTCACTTGGGTAGTAATGATGTGTTGCTAGATACCGCTCATTATTTATAATATTAAATATTAGATTTAATATTATTGCCAACGTGACTAGAACCTATTGGGTCACACACAAAGAACGGTCAAAAGAGAAATAGAAGTAAGACTTATATGATGGGTGCGTTTAGAAAATAACGCTAATTAGTTAGCAAAAGACTAAACTCGTTATTGGGCTTACAGAAGCCCAATAGTGACTTCTGATTTGCAGAGCACACTAGGAGTTCTATAAATAGAACCCTTGTGCTGAAATAAGAAACACACATTTTTTTGAGAAACCTTAGTTCTCTTAAACTTCTGATTCCTTGGCTAGCACCGAGACTTGGAGGAGCACCGTTCGTGTGGACTTGCTAGAGGCTCTGCTGCTTGCTTAGCTGTGATCGATATTCCAGACTGCACACTTCGAGGTAACAATCGAATCACTGATTCATGACAAATTCGTGATGATCCAAGGAAAGAAAATCGAAATTTTTTATTCTGTTGTTTATTCTGTAATTTGATTTTCCTTCATAGTAGAAATGCACCAAACATATAGAAGCTTTAACAAAATCACTGTGACAGCCTAGAGTTTTGGCGTGCCTACAAGGATGTTTTGTTATTTTCAGAGAAATGATTAGTTATCAACCCTATTGAACAACCAAACCACCCATTCACACCACAACCACCAATCCAACATAACCAGTCAACATAACTCTAAACCTACCCAATAAAGCCAACACAACCGTCAATAACCCAATACAACACAACCTATCTAACCCCACCACAACCAACATTCCAAGACAGCGTTACCCCCTATCAACCTAGCTTTAACACTCCGTCAGCCACATTTGACTATCACCAAACTATCTTTTCCCAAAATTTTCAATACAACCCACCCCAATACCAAGGGTCAGATCTAACAATTCTTCAATACAGTGACTACACAAAACCACACAACGAAACTCATGTCTCCTATGAGTTCGAAGACTTCCCACCAACACCAACACAACCACAAATCCAAACCTTAAACGTCCCTTCCAATTCACATATTAACTTTAATGTATTTGATTGTATAAGCTACTCAATTCAATTTTTGAATAGTATTTATAACGATGTCCCACAAATTGTTTATGATGAAAACGCAATGAACAATACTTGGGCACCTATAGAATCATCAATGTCAGCTATGTTAATGGGTCGTCCGGGTCAAACAAGTTCTTCCGCGTTACCACCACTCGAACCAACTCAAAATTGAAGTGAAAGTTGTAACGCCCGTCGTAAATTATCTAATTATTTAGAAATACATTTATATATATATTTATATGATTTATGATTTAAGTGATTTATGAGGTTTACGTGATTTTATGAGAGATATATGATTTACCTGAAAATTATGTGATATATGCGATGTTATGATTTTTAGAGATGTTATGAGGTGTTGAGACTTATTTTATTATTTAATAAAATAAGATATGAAAATAAAATAAAAATATTAGAAGTTGGGCTGTGAGGTGAGATGAGTAAGTTTAGAGGTGAGTAGAGCAATGTGGAAAGATAAATAGGGCAGACATAAGTTAGAAACACAGTACGTACGTTTTTGGAGAAAAAGGGAGAAAAGTCAGAACAAGAGGAGAACAAGGGGAGGGCTGCGATTTTCTGCAATAACCAGGTAAGGGTGAGACTAACTTTCAATATCATTAAGGGTATGATTCTTAGAAGTGGATTTAACATGATTAGGTTGAGTTTTGGTGAGAATTGGGAATTAGGTTTAAGACCGATTTTGAAGATTGAACCATGAAAAGATGTTAGATTGATGCAAAATTAGTGTACATACCTTAGATATTACCTAGGGTGATAATTAGATGCTATTTGGATGAAAGAATCATGAAGATATGTGAAAAGTTGTGATTTTTAGGTTTCTGGCCGTACTGACATTCATCGCTCGCAACTGCGAGCAGTAACACTCGCAACTGCGAGCTAGGAACCATCGCTCGCCATTGCGAGCAACACAACTCGCAACTGCGAGTAACCCGTAACGCTCGTCATTGCGAGCAAAGTAGCTCGCCGTTGCGAGCAAAGTAGCTCGCCGTTGCGAGCAAGGTCTCTAGGAGTTCCAGGGAGCACGTTTTGCTCGCCATTGCGAGCAAAGTTACTCGCCACTGCGAGTTAGGCTGTTAGTTGCCCAAAATTTTTCCGATGCGATCCTTTCGCACGTGTAGTCATGAGTTGATCTTAGAAGTAAGAATGATGGTTGTTCAGGATACTTTCAGAAGTTCCAGAAGTCTGTTTAAGTGACTGAGATTAGTAGTGATGATGTATAAGTATTATTTATGATGCTTTATGATGATAAGTTGATATTGATTCATTCCCTTTAATGTTGATATGTTATTTAAGCACTGTTACATGCTGTAATTGTTGTTGGTTGCTGCTGTTGACTGTTAATGTATTGAAGTTGCATGAGTCGGTCTAAGTTGCAAAAATTTAAGAAGTTGTCCATGATTATGGAATTGTATAAGATGTTCACGTTGTTGTCTAAGTTGTAGGAAGATTGAGTCCATTGCATACTCATTAAAGATGGGGGCTTTAGGCCCGGCAGCTTTATGCTCAAACTACGTTGGGGGCTTTAGGCCCGGAAGCTTTATGCTCACTTGTTGAAGAGCCTAATTACGCTCATATATGTTGTTGAATGGTACCACATGCATTTGCATATCAAGAAGTTTCACGATGGTTTAAGTTGTTAAGTTGTTAAGAGTTGCATTGTCAAGATGAGTCGTGTTGTCGAGTCAAGTGTTAAGTTGAACATGATGTCTTATGTTGATTATAAGATGATAAATGATTATTGTTATTGACGTTTATGATGCTCTGACGATGATGTTTGTTTATGATTTGATATGATGCTAATTGATAAATGTTTGATATGTTAATAATGTTTTATGTTGTTAAATGCATTTTGATGAATTATATGCTTAATTTATTGACTGTGAAATCTCACCCCTTCTGCTTGAAAATGTTGCCCTTCGTATGAGTAACTTGCAGGTAATAAAGACTAGAGGCGTTCGTGAGTGGACTCCTCACTTTGTGTCTAGGTGCTCTGATACGTAACGGGATGGGACTTGTTTTACTACTATTCCTTACGTGTCTTTATGAACTTTTTTATGAATAAATGTTGAACTGAAACTATGAGATTTTGATGAGGCCTGCGTGCCAAGACTTTTATAATGTTGAACTATTTTCCGCTGCGAAGTTTCAGATTTTATGATGTTGAAATTTCGTAGGATAATTATTATTATCTATTTATGATTTCCAAGAAGCATGTGACATTCCGTTTGTGATTTAAATACTCTGATTTTATGTGAAATTTTTATGTTGGGAAAACGTGGTGTTACAAAAGTTATAATGGAGAAGAAGACGGGGACGAAGAAGAGTTAGAACCAATAATTTAACAACGGAAGTTCACTCGTGTACTAAAACCTAAAGGATATGTTATAGGCGGAAATAAAATAGTTAGAAAAACTAGAAAGTAATGTAATATTTATATTTCAATATTTTTCTGTGTAATAATCATCAATCAATATTATAATGTTAATTTAAATTTTTCTATTAATTATTTATGTTGATCAATATCTTTTTTTTTTAGAAAGAATCTATTATTAGTTATATCTATTTTATATAATAAATTTTCAACGAAAAAATAAAAACAAAATTAAAAAGAACACAGGAAGATAGCTCCATCTCAGTTGGAGCCATGATGAAGGATGTATAAATTAATAAGGCAAACAAAAAACAAAAAAAAGGTAGTAGGATGACACCATCAGAGAGGGAGACATCCTGAAGGATGGTGGCGCCATCTCAGATGTCACTATGGTGAAGGAAAATTGAAAGTCTACCTAAATATTTACGGATATAATAATTTACTTTAAACGGTAAAATGTTTGAAATAATACTCTTATTTTTTGTTTAATGGGTTTACACTTATGGCGCGCGCGTGTGTGTGTATGTATATATATATATATATATATTTATTTAAAGGAAAAATCTCCTATAAGAGTGCAAACATATATAAAATTTTGAGTACAATAAGTACTCATGTCAAACAATAACAAAAACAAAGAATCAACCCCACAAAAAATAAGAGCAAAAACTAAAACAACGCTAGAAATCAAACTAAACTCCAATCAAGAGCACCTAACCACAACGAACAAGAGAAAGACTAGGAACATAACCCCTCAATCAACCAACCCTTAAAAAATCCACCACAAAACACAATCGGTGCCAACACATAATGAGTTCATGATTCCACTCATAGAAGGAATATGTGTGATAAATTGACTTAATACTTAAAAGTTACATATCAACCTAGAGTTAACCAGAAATATGTTGACCTAAGTCATCCGCAACTCAAAATATGTTTACACATACGTATGTGTAAAGAAGACTAATGGACAACTATAAAATATTATTAAGTTCCAAAAAATTTTGGGTTAATTATGTTTCTAGTCCCTATAAAATAGCGACCTTGTAAGTTTAGTCCTTACTTAATTTTAATAGCATTTTTAGTCCCTAATTTTGTTTTTTTGCCCTGAGTATCACTACAAGAAATTTGCCATATAGCAACGGACACCTTTAGTGACTGCAAAAAAAAGCGTTGGTATAGATTAAATATAGCAACGGAATTGCACCCTGGCATTGCTATAGGGTAGCAGAAAAAAAGGCGCAAAAATTTTCATGAAATATTCACATGCCTCCAAAACATTTGCGACAGTTTAAATGACCATTTGGTCAACAGTCGCAATATTTTGTTCTTTCTTAGGCGCCAATTGAAATAATACAGAGGTCGTTCCAAATATTTGGGTTCCCTCTCACTACTTAATAATAAAAAAATAAAAAATAATTCTCACTCTCTTTTCACTCGGAAAGCTTTCTCACTCCTAAAAACACCGGTTTCACTTTCTAAAAATTTCATCCCCCATCTTTCTAAAAAATCATCTCAAATGGCTTCAATCCCCCAAAATTTGTTCATAGCTCAAATCGAAAATCAAAAACTCTATTCTCCCCAAATCTTTCCTGTATCGCTCATAGCTCCAATCCCCAAATCGATGTTCTCAAAAACCCCCAAATCGCAAATCGTGAATCTTTCCAATCCCTAACCCCTTCTTCCAAACCCCAAATATCAGATCTTTTCTCTCTCGCAAAAACTCGCTTCCGCCATTACGATGGTCACGACGGTTGAAAATCTCTAGATTCGTTAACAATGAAGGTCTCACCACTGCAAAGGTTCACGCAAGGTTGATTTGCACTATTTTGTTCATTTAATATTTGTTTAGTGTCATGAATTTAGGTTTTAGAATCTTATGGTTAACAATTTCAATTTTAAAATCTCAGTCTCACGCAAGGTTCAATTTCAATTTTATTTCAACAAATTTTATTAGTGCATGAATCTTATGGTTTAGTTCTTTGTTCTTAATGCTCAATATGTAATGGATTTGGGTTTCAGAATCTAGCATTCTTTTTGTACAGTTTTAATAATTTATTATTGAACTTGTATGAACAATTGTAGCTTAAGAACACATCATGCTTTCTTTTTTATTATGAAAACTTGACAATCATTGAAGAAATTTTTAGTCTTTTTATTTATTTTTTTTTAATCAAAACTTTGGTAACATAGATGTGTTGATTTTGATTTTTCACTGGAATCTTGGAAACCGGCTTACCTTATAATATCACATGTAGCTTACAAAATATGTGAAGACGATGTGTGACATTGCATGAATAAAATATTCTCCAAATCTTTAATTAGCAAGGTCATACTCATAAACCAAAATCATCCCTCTTTGATTTTTTTTTCTTTTTCAAATGATGATTAGGTACACGGTAAAAGAAAGTAGAATTTCTCTATTCCATTTGTGTGAACTCAGGTTTCCTGTTTTATGTATCCTTCTACACCTACTCTCCTAGTTTTGCACCTATAGTTTCATTATGGCAAGTGACAGGATCAAAATGTCTTGTTTTTTGGGAGATAATTTGTTTAATCCTGTAATTTTTATTTTGACGTTTATATTGTCTTATGCATTTCCATGTTTCACACATGGATATGTTACCTACTTTGTTTATTGGAATGAATTTATTTATATGCAGGCAATGTTCATCATGATTTTTTCTTTATTGAAATATTAAGGTTAAAGTTTCACCTTGTTTGTTACAAATGGTAGATCATACATTCACCGTTGTGAATATGGCAATGAAGCATACTATAGAAGAAAAATAGATTAATGGTACCATATAGACATTGGGATGCATGAGTTATATAAGAAATTAATGTTATGGTTTAGATATCTAATGTTACCTTGTCAATTAATCTAAGTGTGCATGGGTCTGATTGTTTTGGTTTTTTGTTTTACTGCTCAGTTTGGAGACTACTCATCATGTTTCAATGATCACAATTACCTTGTCAAAAGAAAGAGCTAAGTGCATCCTTCACAAGGTAAGAACTTTTATCTTATTGTATGACATTTGTATCTAAGTTATACTGCTCGTTGCTTTATCTTTTAATAGGCTTATTTATTTTTAACGCAAACTACTTGATCATTAGTTAAGATTGGATATTAACGTTTAGTCTCTCGTTGCTTTGGTTTCTTTTGCGGGCTCAAATTTGTGGAACTGATTGTGTTGAAATTTAGATATTTAAGTTGTTAGTTCAACTAGCCCTAAGGATATAGTAGCCATTCCCACAAGTGGGTAGAATTGCATATTCTAATTCTCCTCCTCCTCTTCCGGATTTTCAGTGTCTTCGTGGCATAGCCTATATCTCTATACCCTCTATTTCTTTGCAGGTAGTTCCCTGACGTAGGTTTTGTGTTCCCGCTGCTCGCGGAGAAATTTGCGTCTCTCTCATTGATTTATTTTGTTGCATTGCAGGTAGTTCTATGAACTTAAATTTCGCACCACAAGAACTCTCCACCTCGCCTTCTGATTTCCTTCAAAGATATGTGGCCACTCTTAAAACAACTTGGTTTTGCACAACCCTTGTGGCACTTCTGTCTTCATAGGTTAGTCCAGTTTCAATTTACCCACTCTGTTATGTACAGCCTTCAATTGTTACAAAATCTATCATAGTTTGGAATCTGCTATACTATTGTGTATGTATGTTTACTTATCATTTTTATGCCATTGACATCTGATACTTCACTTGCATTTAAATAAGGCTAAGCCTTTGAAGTTTGAAGATTTTTATTTTCTATTAATGTAAACCTCTGAAGTTTGTAAACCTCTTATCATTTTTATGCCATTGACATCTGATACTTCACTTGCATTTAATATATAATTATACTTGCTTCTATGGCAGATCTTCTATGATCCACCACCATCACCGTCCAAAGAGAAATTTTCATCTGAATATCAGTTCCAAAGAGGTATTTAAAATACAAATTGGTTTATGAATGATGTTGTTAACCGAGTCATTATCAGGAAGGGAAATATGTGTTGAAGAAAACTTGTTTAATTCTTCTTTTTTGATTACATGTCTGCAGTTTGAAAGTTCCTTTAAGAATAAAACTACTAAGTTTCAAGCACTACATGTGAATTTTTACAAAGAGAAAGCCACTTCTCTTCACACCTTGCAAGGTACTTCCTATACCATTATCATCTGAGGCACTAATTAATTAGCATTATTTTTTGTGGGAGTTGAACTTTTAATACACTGAAGTTACTGGTAGGATGATATTTTGCCGGCCACTGAATTAGGTGCTAAGGATACAATAGACCAAGTTATTTTTCCTAATTCTCTTTTTAGCTTTTTAATAATTGTGATTTGTAGATTTTGATTTCTGTCATTCTGATTGTGATTTGTTGTGCTGAGTTAATATTGATATTAAAATATGACCGAGATGATAGAGAGAAAAATTTTAAACCTCCTTTTACATGGCATAGGCTTTTTTTGTTAATGAGATTCCTTAGGATTGAGTGTATTTTCTCCTTGTTGTGTTTTGTTATCGTAGGACGTAGGCTTTGTGTTGTGTTTCCTATTGGATTCTAATAATTTTCTCTCTCCCATGTTGCAGACGAGTGAACTTGTAATCTGAGAGGCAGCGGCACATTTGATGTTTACTTCCTTGCAGCATCCGCTGAAGTTTGTGCCGGCTTCAAATATGATTGAACGATTGTGTTTATAATCTTCTCTGTTCCAGTTCCTTAAGAGGAGTTGCTTAAATCGTTAATAGAAATCCGAGCTGAAGTCATAAATATGTTGTATTAAGTTAATTCTATAAGGATAAGAGTTTGGTATCATGTAACTCTGTTAGTTTGTAAGATGTTAGTTTCACATGTTTGTAAGACTTGTTAATTTGACAATTTAATATAATTGAAATTTTCTTTTATTTTGCTTTAAATATTGTGTGGTGCATATAAAAAAAACAGTGCAAAACTTTTGTTATTAAAAAACTATTTGGTTTAGACAAAAATATTTATTTGTAAAAAAATAAAAAAAAACAGACCTATAGCAACGGGCAGTCTGGTCCTATACCAACGGATATACAGGTTGGTTAAAGCAATTAAACAGGTGTAAAATGTTGATGCTATAGCTCCGAAATCTTTAGCAACAAGCTAGTTATCCGTTGGTATAAGCTATTGGGACAGCTTTCTGCCGTTGGTATAAGCATAGTATCCTAGACGGCAGTAGGTGGCCGTTGGTATAGGTTTTATGACCTATACCAACGGTTTTTTGGACCTTTACCAACGGTTTTTGCCGTTGCTAAATGGAAAATTTCTTGTAGTGTATTAGTCCCTACTCAATTCAAATTTGTTTAATTTATGCTTAAACTCTTAAATTTTTGAATAATTTTTTGCAGACATGTTTAGAACATTAAGTTCCTCTGCAAAAAATTATCGCAAAATGCTATTAAAATTAAGTAAGGACTAAACTTACAAGGTCGCTATTTTATAGGGACTAGAAACATAATTAACCCAAAAATAAATAACTCTAGGTTATTGAATAAAATTTTCTTTTTACACATTAGTCCCTACTTATAAATATTTATAAGAAGGGAAATTTTTTCTTTCTACAATGCATTAATGTTTTTTTTAGGGATACAATGCATTAATGTTCTTAAATTAAATAAATATTCATATCATATATAAAAAAATGAATCAATAATAAAATGAACTTTTTTTTTTATGAGACTTGATCTGGATTTTTAAGAGCAAGTTTTGTTAAATTGTGGGCTTAGAGAAACCCAATTTCATAAAATTAGTTTTCTTTTCTTCATATGGGCCATATAGAAAGCCAAACGACCCATTGTCTAACAAAAATTGATCTCAATGTGCGGGCTTGAAACCAATTCAAAATGGCTATCAAGATTTCGTTCATTAAAAAGGGCTTACATCACTTCAAGTGACTAAACTTTGACAAATAAACTAAGAAATACAATTTCCGTTCAAAATTGAGACCCTAATTTCTCCCCATTGTTCCATCCATGCTCAAATCATTTGAACATGGATAACTACAAATTGCTTCCACTAAAACATAACATCCATATCGTCTCAAATCGCAACCTCGAAACCATATAGTTTAGGCTTTGATCGCGCCGCGACACACTGAGTTTGAAGAATTGGACGGATAAGCTTTGATAATCGTATCCATAACAGGTATCTGCTTGCTTTTATAGCATGTTTATTTCTTTCCCCACCAAATAGAATTTATTGTAAACAAATGTCTTGTTTATGGCTATTATTTTTGTTTTATGTCTGAATAAATAAGAGATTGATGAAGAGGCCCCTGAGTTTCTCAACCTATCAGAACTTATCTTCCTATAGGTTTTTTTTGCTCACATAACTAATAGGATATTATCTTTTGGTGAGGGGCATTTGAGGGATTTTATAGCAATATAGGGGATCTGTAAAGCAATTATCGACTATCACGATAGTATATTTGTACACTTTTATTAATTAGTGTGAATTGGTCAACTTTTAGGGGAGGGTAATTGTTATCCTTTTGAGTTAGTACCCTTAACCATCATCCCACTATGATATGACCATGGTATACTGTCATAACAAACACTTGTTTCACTTACATCATTACCATATTAAATTCCATAGTATACACTATGTTCACTTAGATTTCAACCCCTATGTCCTCGTGAGTTTAGCTCAGTTGGTATGGACAATGCATAAAATATGCAAGGTCCGGGGTTCAAACTCCGGCCACCACAAAAAAAAAAAGATTTCAACCCCTAAAATGAATTTCATTTATCCTGATCGACACAAACCAACCGGCCCGAAGACATTATGTTCAATTGGTATCTCAATTTGAAAAACATTAGTTTTTCTAAGATTTTGTTCTATTATGTGCGGAACAAGTGAAAAAGCTTGAATTTTGTAAACTTTTGTTCTATTTTTACGTCTGATTGCCAAAACCCAAACCGTTCCAACCCACCCACATCGACCGACAATCCGCCTAAACCGAATTCTATCCCGCAGTTTGCCTACGGTTCCTATTTTTCGGTCTTACTCCCTCCGTTTCAAAATATAAGCAAATTTTACTTTTTAGGTTCATTCAATTAATGATGTATGTAGTCCATATTATGAACCACATACATCATTAATTGAATGAACCTAAAAAGTAAAATTTGCTTATATTTTGAAAGAGAGGGAGTAGCTTAGAACTTCACAATGAGCAGTACAACTTCAAATTATGAAAGTAGTTACACAGTTGTTGGACAACCATGACCAAATGTCAGTGTCTTATGCTACATAACACAAGAATTTCTTCACACTGACAAATTGCCAGTCACACAAAATGACAAAAAAAAAAACACAACCAGTACTTAGATCATTGAGTTCCAATCTTCATCATTCACTTACCCTTCAAACAGTTTCTGTCAAAAGTAAAATCCTCATCCAATAGAAACTAAACTCTCACACTTTTTTTTCTTTGAAACTTTGAACTTAAACCAAATATAGCAAAAGTGCAAAACTAGTACTATCTTCACGCGCCCCAAGAGCGTGCTTTTTGTCTGCTCAAAATGGGAAACAATGCATAATTTTAGCACTAAAAAAAGACTTTATACGCGCGTGGAAACATTGTACACTGAACTATGTCAAATTGTCAAAGTGATAAAAAGTGGAAAACATCACTTCCACATCATCCTAAACTCATTGCTTTGTTCTTTCTTTCTCATATTCAAATCCAAAGCCCGCCACCCTTTGTCCCCCCTTAATTATGTAGCAAAATTCAAATATCACTTTTCATTGTTCTCATTGCTTTCTTTTTTCTATTTGAAAATTATTGCTTTATTTATCTTTGTACTAAATTGAAATTTGAGTTTATATTTAGTTTTTTTTCTTCTATTATAAAATTTAGTGATTAGAAATTCACTCTTTACGATGAATAACTGAAGTGAATGACAGTTTGAATCCTGACCAATATATATTGCAACGTTTTGTCAAATTGAGTTATATTTACAATGACATTTTAGTAGTTACTTTGTTGGCTAAATATACGAGTCCTTCTTGGTATAACTTCTAAACATTTCAAAATAAAAAAAAATCCCTAATATTATTATTTTAAATAATTTTATGCATCAAACTTATTAACAAAAGATATGTTCGAAGATCAAATTAACTAGCAAAATATAAATTTACAGATCAACCTTATTAAAAAGACACATTCAAAGACTAATCACTAACAAAAGACACATTGAAATACATTTTAGTAATTTTTATAAATTTAAAGTAATATAATTTGGAAATAATATCTCATTAAAATTATTCTCATTCAATTTAGTCAAAAAGAAAATTAAATTATTTTCATTCAATAATAAGACATTATCTCAATATTCAATTATAATAAAGATTATTGTGAGAGAGAGACTCGCTTTAAAGACCAAAATGGTTATTTTTAGTCCTTAGTTTAAGACTCCAACAAAGTAACAAATTTTACTTTATTTTTTGTGTGTATTTTTATTTTAACATGTAGTTTTTATTTTCTGTTAATTTGTTTCTTTATGTTTCTTAGATCATTCAAATGATGAAACTCTCAACTCAAACTCAAACTCAAACTCCAACTTCATCTTGTTCAAATGTATCTCCACCAATGTGTAGCAGCTCCAAAACCACCACTACAGGATGTCTCACAGCCATCATGCGCAAGATTCTTTGCTCCGGAAACCTTCCAAAAGATTCGTCGAATCAAACCACAGAGTTTGATTCAGCAAATTCTGTTCTAAGTGTCAATGATCACAACTTCGGCGTTTCTGCTGTTACTCCTCCTCCTCCTATAGTGGCAAGGTTGATGGGTTTAGAATCAATGGTTGAAGTACCTTTTGCGTCGAAACCAGGTTCACTTTCGCGTAGCAAGTCAATGAACTCTTTGGACTATTTGGGAGAAAGTAATGGGAAAATTGAGAGTTTGCATCATAAGAGAGTTGGTTCGACGTTGTCTTTTCGAGAGCCACCAACTTTTCAAATGAGTGAAAATGAGAATTTTTTTGTGCTTAGCTTTGGAAATGAAGGTGAGAGTGGTAAAGGGTTGAAATCCAATGGGAGAAAAAAGCAAATGAGTTGTTCAGAATTGAAGGAGAAGAAGAACAAGAGAGAAAATGTTTATGATGAGAAAATGAGCAAAAGGGTGTCTAATAAACTTCAAGAAATCACCAACACTTCGCATCGGTTTAAGGCTTCTTCGTCTGAAATGAAGCGTTTTGATTCAGAAGCAGTTGAATTGTTGAAAGCAAGGAATTGCAAGGAAGTTGTAGTTGGTGAAAGGCTGAAGAAGAGAAGGACGAGGAAGAAGCGAAGAAATTGTTATGCAGAACAGAAGTTAGAAACTGAATGCAAATCAGATGATTCTAGTCCTGTTTCTGTTCTTGAATTTGAGCGCAGGTCTTGTGTAGCAGGTTTGTTTCTTTTGCGAATTTGACGTGTTCAATTTCTTCTTCTTCTGATTTTAGCTTCAATTGCTGCGTTGTGATCTTTCGTATTAAGTTCATATTTGAATTGACTGCGAGTTTGATGAAATCACAGTGCGCCACGTGATTTTAATCATACGTTACACTGAGTAAAATCACGGTGTCACTGCGATTTTGTAAAATTCAGTGTCATTTCAAACATGCACTAAACATATTCTTTATCAAATGAGGCCGAGGCAACCTCAATTTCAATCACATTGCGATCGGAAAGATATACAAAATCTTATTGTCGTGGACTAGATTACGGCAACAGACCTTATCGTATAACATTGGTTGTTATAATCGTTGTTTATATTGCTTTAAATAATATACATCATTTCAACTCAAGAAATTGAGTTAATTGTAAATTTATATATATTTTTTTTTTGCAGGGATAGATTCTGTAGCAGTTGGTTTGAATTCTAGAAGAAAGTTGACACCGGAGCTAGAAACCGGCAAGCACATTCGTATGCGATCTGATGATAACTTGATGATTGATGAGAAGAAGGATAAGGCAATTGAGAGCAACAAATATGAAGGATCAAAGAAGAAAGAGAAGTGCAGTTACAAGGAGTATGTAGATTTTTGGGGTGAAGCATGCAGACTAGTTGAAGATGAATTGGGTGGTTCAAAAAATCAAGTTCATGTTTGGATGAATGAACAAAGTGATTTAGGAAGTATATGTGCTGATTTTGAGTCAGAAATTTTTGATCAATTGTTGAATGAAGTGGTAAGTCAACTTGTTGAGTAACTACTCACAAGTTGGTAACTTCAAAATTTGTAAAAAATATAAACCTTATGAATAAAGTGGTATAAGATTGGACACAAGTTTACTTTATGACAATATTTGAAGTTGAATTTCTCATTTGTATGTAAATGAATGGAATTACATTTAGTTTTGAATTTGTGTTTTTAACTGTGATAGAGAGAATACATTTTTGAAAAATACTGTAAACAATTTTTTGAATTTTTTAAATCCCCCTCTTATTGTTTTTCTGTTCTTATTTTGTTCCCATCAGAGTGCATCCAAGATGATTCTGTGTTTTCTTTTTGTTGAATTTATAATGCAGTGTGTTTTGTTCAGTTAAAAGGATTCTATGAAGCATGAACACTCTTTGGATTAGACTGTCGGACATGTGCAGGGGCGGATCTCCTTTGAGACCCCCAGTTGCCACTGCACCCCCCAACTTCTCTATAAATACCATACTAATCATAATATTTCACATGCTTCATGGTTGTTGTAGTGGTCAGACACACCCCAGATGCTTTCGTGGTTGTGTGTTCGACTCTCTCTCATACTCTCTTTTATACTCTCTTTTTTATATTTCAATTGTATCTACTCTCTTTTTTATATTTCAATTGTATTTTTAATGTTTTTTATTCAAAAAAATATATCCTGGCGGGAGTTCATACTCTCTTTTTTATATTTCAATTGTATTTTTAATGTTTTTTATTTTATTCAAAAAAATATATCCTGGCGGGAGTTGAACCGAGGTTATACAAGTAACACTCAAGCAAGTAAACCACCACAACAACACATAATTCTGGAAATGTTTTGAAACTGATTTATATATATTCTAACAATATTTGGCACCCCCAAGAAAATATCTCAAGATCCGCCACTGGACATGTGTTGGTGTCCCACATGTCCGACATTGATACGACACCGACACATATAGCGTTATCGGTGTGTCCGTGTTGGTGTCATGTCCGATGTTTGTGTCAGTATCCATGCTTCATAGGGATTAAGCTATCAAGTGCTGCATCTTTTTTGTTAAAACCTAAATTTTTTAATTCATTGATCATTTTATTGGTATATTGTTTTAGTAAAAAAAAAATAACTTTTGGATTATTTTAAACTAGAGGTTAACTTTAACATTTCCCAAAATGATCATCTGAGAGAAAATGAGGAGATGCTTAATGCTTTTGTGACAAAGCATTTGTGGATGTTTGTGCCTTAATCATCATTACAGAAAACAGGGGTATGGATCTTCAAAGCCTGCAAAATTGTAGATTGACAATATCATTATTGTTTTTGAGAAAATAATGTTAAGGTAAAGATTTAATGACAGTTGACAGAGTTGGTCTATTGAAAGAATTTAAATTCAAATTCATAACATACTACTATAATATGGCTTAAAGTCTTGACCATAGTCAAGTTTAGTTGTGATGATATGTAAAAATATTAATTATTGTACTAAAGTTTATGCTGAAAATGGAGTCACCACATAATGTAAAAATTCATAAGCACTCTCCACAAATGTAAAAATTTATAGTTAAAAGGTAACATTAATGACCAAGTAAAATGACATTGGGAATTAAGATCATAATAAAAGTATCTATATGCTTCACACTCACAAAGCTAGAGGCCAAATGTAGCATCCACTACAACAATAAAAGCTTCCTATGAGTGAATAAACGCCAAGTTTTCAACCATAACTTTAAATAGCTACAAAAGTAAATAAATTAGAGTAATGCTATATATGAACACCATTTACACATGCCAACAACTTAGTTAGTTTTACTAAAATAAGGGTAGTTAACAGTTATGTGTATGTATACACATAACTGAGGGAATAGGATAATGAAATTATTAATGAGGGAATGTTGAAATAATTTAAACAATTGGAATTCAAATTAAAAGTGAAATGGGAAAATGAAAGTCACCAAAAGTCAAATAAAAGGGTAATATAGCTAGAAGAACAAATGAAGGTTGAAGGGTGACTTGCACCATAAGTTACCCAAATTGAAAATTACAACTCAATTGAACATAATTAATTGTTTTATCTTGGTTTTCGGGTGTCAAACATTGATTACGTTTGA
Source organism: Medicago sativa (assembly GCF_051527215.1). Taxonomy (NCBI): domain Eukaryota; kingdom Viridiplantae; phylum Streptophyta; class Magnoliopsida; order Fabales; family Fabaceae; genus Medicago; species Medicago sativa. The sequence continues at coordinate 63,240,174 of NC_140751.1, read as the reverse complement.
ACCTTTTTAACCGGTGATATCTTAGTTTTTCTTGGGAAGGGAAAAAGTAAGCAAAACCCTTGAGAATCGAGGTCCGGGAGTTGTTTTCGCTACGGGAAGGTGTTAGGCACCCATAACGACTATAGTATCCTATAGGAACCGTCTTTAATTTCTACGCGCGCGCTTTATTTTTAAATGCTATTTTGAAAATGTTATTTACACCTAAAAGTTACTAAATGAAGAATTGGAGGGAGAAGAATGTGTTTGAATTTTTATTTTAGTTGAATTGAAGGAATTTTGTTCCTTGCCTACGTACCCGTTTAAGGGATCAAATCCACCGTAGTTCTCTTCCAAAAATGTTTTTGTTTTTGTTGGTTGATTTTAAGTTTGAAAATGGGAATTTCCGAGAATGAGAGAAAGAGGCCTCAAGGGCATGAGATTTATGAAATTGTGAGGTTGGATTAGTGATTTGCAAAAGAAAGTCAAAGTATGATTATTTTCATTGGATTTTTGATTAAGAAAATAAAAGGAAAATTCAATGGGGTTTTGGACCCCAAGGTTTATTAAGAAAAAAAAGCTTGAGTGATATTGTTTATATTTTTTGGAAAATTGATTTTTCTAAGTATAAAGCCTAACCATACATCTAGACATACAATCCTAAACATACATCTAAACATGCATATTCTAGCTACATATCTAAAGTGAAGTGTGTGCATGTGTCGGTGCTTGTGTCGGTGTACATTATTAGAGTCCATTGTCCTTTACATCATGCCCTAGATACATGCTATGATCTTGCAAGAATTTAAAAGCATAAGAAAAAAAATACAAAATTCCTAGGTTTTACATTCTAATCTTTGCATGAATTTAAACGGCAAGAGATTAAAGTGCAAGAAATAAGAGATGAAAGTACGATGTGAAATTCTATGGGAATGAGACATGAAACAAAGAAGGGTTAGTAGCATGAGTGAAATAGAAATTAGCAACAAAATGCATAGTAAAACTATTATTTCTTGCAAGAAAAGTAAACCAACAAGCTTGACAAAAAGTGATAAAAGAACTTGAAATTTAATGCAAAAACTAAAGCTAGATTAAAGCCTAGATTCTCATAATATTGGAGAAGTTTTGAATGACTTGTTTCAAGACAAAAACATGAGAATCAAAGAATTTAACCATGCCAAAATTTATAAGGTTTTTAAGTTCTTTATGCACTTTTATTTCTCAAGCTTATTTCATATTATTCACAACATAAAGGATCCACAAAAATCTAATTCAAAACAGCAAGCATACACCACATTAAGAGGCAAATTTATTCCACAAAATTATACGTCTAAGGCCACAATCATGTACCAACACCCAAGCTCAAAATCACACCACAATTTCACAAAAAATGTTAACAAAAAGTAAGCTACAAGTAAGGAAAGGTTACACATACTCTTGAGGTGAATTTTGGCAGGAAACCACATCTTAAATGATAGGTTTCAAGTGCCAAAATTACTACAAGAAAAAGTGCACCAACACTTAAGAGCTTTTTAACAAAATTTTAACAAGAATCAAAGTATTGAATTAACAAGAACACAACAATATTTTCCTACACCTCTAATCAATATTCAACATGCAAACAGCATCAAGATTCATCAAAAAAACACAAGAAAATTAACAGAAATTTATTTGGAATTTTTTCCAAAATTTTTGAACGCATAGGGGTGCAAACAGCAAGAAATTATCACAAACACACAGACAAAGGGGGTGCAGGGAGCAAATCTGTAGAGAAATGAAACAGAAATGAAAGAGGAGTGTTGGGCCTGGCATGGAAAACGAAAATGGGCTTATGGAGGAGGCATATAAATGCAATTTTGCTGCAAAAAGACCTCATTCCTTCTTGTTCTCCCTCTCTCTAAAAAAATCTGCTCTCACTTCTCTCTAAAATACAGTCCGCCGGAGAAGATGAAGAGTGGTGGCCGGAGTTGCTCCGACGCGGTGGTCGGCCGGAGAGCCGCCGCGTCGGAGCTTTTTTTTTGTTTTTTTTTTTTCGAAAATTTTTATATCAAAAGGCTCCACTCCTTCTCCTCTTCTCGATTCTCAATTCGGATTTTCAAGAAAAGGCTTCAATCTTTCTCGATCTAACAAGCAAATATCAAGAACAAAAGAAAAGGAGAGATATACCTCTGTTTCGGATTGATTCGCGACAGCTTGTGTTGTTGTCGTTGAGCTCCGATCTCGCCTAAAAACGGTTGCACTTTCTTCTTCTTCCTCCTTCGCGAATCTGGTTCGGATTTGTTCTTTCTCACGTCAACTTCGATTCTGGATTTTTTGTTTGTTGTTACACGCTACTCCGTTGTGTTGTTGTGTGGAAACCGTTTGAATGGATGATGATGATGATGATTGTTTGTAAGTTGTTTATGGAGGTTGAAGTGATGAAGATTAATGAAGATGGTGGTGGTTTGTGGTGGTGGAAATTAGTTATGGAGTTTGTTAGGGTGGTTTTGGTGGTGGTTGTGGTTTGTTGTGGTGGTGGAAGATGAGAAAAAGAGTTAGTTATGGTGGTGGAGTTAGTTAGAGATGAGAAAAGTGGTGGTTATGGAGGATGAAAAAATGGCCACGTGAGAGAAAAGAAAAGTGGGAAAGAAAATGGATTTTTTTTATGATTTTTGTGTAAAAAAAAAAATGATTGAATGTGTGGACTTTGACTTGACTTTGACCCATTTATAGATGATGTGGTAAGCCTTGGACCAATAGGATAGAGACATGTGGCATTGGACTTGTAACAAACTTTTGTGGACCAATAGCATTTGGACACATGGCACTTGGACTTAACACACTTAAAAAGGATTAAAATGTAAATAACAAAAGTGCGTGGACTAAAATGAAAATTAAAACTAAAATTGAATTGAAAAAGTAAATTGAAAATTAACGTAAAACGAGACGATTAAAAACAACAAAGCAGATTAAAACGAATCAGAAATATTATGTGAAATGACCAAAACGCCCCTTAGGGGCTTAAAACGACTAAAAATGACTCAAATGCAATTTAAAAATGATTTTTTTTTAACAAGGGATTAAAGCAAGAATTCATACAAGCAAAATAAAAGACTCAGAGACAATTTTTAGAATTTAAACAGGGTTTTAACACGTGAAAAGACTAAAATGCCCCTAGGGGCAAAATTGACTCGAAATGACTTTAAATGCAATTTTTGAAATGGATTCTGACATAGAATTGAAATGAAGACTTATTCACACTATTTGAAAGGACTCAAACAAATTTTTAAAAGACTGAAAGAATTTTAACATATGAAATGACTAAAATGCCCCTAGGGGCTAAAATGACTAAAAAATGACTCAACTGAATATTTTTTGAAATGAATTTTGACACGAGATTGAAACAAGGACTTATACAAACCAATTTAAAAGACTCAAACAATTTTCAAGGATTAAAATGAATTGAATGCAGGAAATGACTAAAATACCCTTTCATGTGAATTTTGCAAATAACATTGAAATAAAATGCAGAGAAAGATGTAACTGATCAGAGACATATCAAATGACTTGAAATGCAAGAAAAGAAGAATTGATTAGTATTTTTAGGTCCAAAATTAGGGTATAACATTAATAACAATGCAAAAAATTAGGGACAAAAAAATGAAGCAATATTTGTCACTATTGGCATATTACCAGATTTTCTACAAAATGTCACCTAAATAAAATGCATATCTATTAAATTAAAAAAAAATCACAACACTGTCTGCTCATATAACATGCACATCTGCTTCGGCTAAGATGAAACATCGTCCGGATTATGGCATTGCAGTTGATATTCAATTTCAACACAATGTTGATCAGATTCCAATGTTGGATCATCATCCTTCACAAGTGAGCTAACCCAAGATTCCTGGCTTAATAATGAATAATTCTCATCAACATTTGATGAAGCAGCCATTGTTGAAACATTGCTAGTATCGTCTAGGAAGCCGAATGAATAAGATGTCGTCATTTCATTGAGTTTATCACCGGGGATAGACCAATCTACCTTTCTATCAGTGGAGTACCAATCAGAGAAGGCAGTAGAAGGCTCTAATTCAACTGAGGTGGCAGAAGGAAGCTTGTAACTAAAGTTTTCCACGCTGCTTCGCTTGATAAAGCTCTGGCTCCACTTCGAAATGGCATCATATCTTGAATTCATAAATGGATCAACCTTGAGTTGTGGTGATCCAATCACATTTGAATCGGAAAGGTCGGTAGAGTAGCCACACAGTTCTTGGTTCACATTCTGATGCACCAGCATTCCTTTTGAAGATTGTATCGATGACCCGAAAATGTCTTCATGGTTAGTAGGATTCACTCCTGCAAGCCTATTTGACTCTTCTATCATTGGCTTCAGCATGTGCTGATTTTCGAGAAATTTCATGTCTAGATCAGTATTATCTCTAGCATTCAATGCAGTTTTCAATCTGTTGCTCGGCATCTGAAGTGTAGGGACTGTAGTATGAATCTGAGTCGGAGTCTGCCACATGGTTCCTCCTGCAGGAGATGATGTTGCAGACGGAGTCCAAGGCAGTGTCGACGAAGATTGTATCAAAGAAGACGGAGAGATCAATGTGAAAGAATCCATTGTAGAAACACTAGGTGAATTTGAATTTGATGTAGGTGAAGGAAAAGCAGAACTGGTATAAGCCTTCAACAGGCGAAGCTCCTCGGGTTTGTGAGCAAAGAAGCAAACTTTTCTTGTGCATTCAGTTTCATACTTGCAAAACCTTGTTCTGTATTGAGCAGGATGAAGCAAGGACTCAAAAACACCATGTGAATATTGACATGTATCCCCTCTACTGCATGATCCATTCTGAAATTCATAACAATGGACACAACTGTAATAATATTTCTTTGGATCACGGCGCCTTGCAATTTCCCCAGAATGAGCAAAGGGACATTCTGTCCACTCATGAGGAGCATTATCCCATGAGCAAAGTTTCACTTTGAATTTATACATCCTAAATTCATCTGTATTATATACCTCATTCTTTATGTCAGGTAGGGATCGATCGATCCGATAGTCTTTCTTCATACTTCGAGGTCCACCTACATGTTGTTTCTGCTTCTCCATTTCGAAACCTTCTCCCTTGAGGCAATCTTGGTTCTGTTAAATTTATTACAAAATCATCAATCACCAGGAAATTGGCAACAAATATTATTTTAATTTTTAAATGTTTAATATCATAGTTTATGCACAACAATAACTATAAAAATAATCACAAACAATGGAAAACTATTGCACATCCTTAGTACATAAATAGCAAGACAATAGAAACAATTCTGGGATTCTACACTCATGACAACTACACGTTCAGCTTGATAATTTTATCGATCGACCAACTGCATTTAATATTGTTAGATTAAGAACACAACAATGGTTATTTTGTGTATCATCCAACATTGATATGACAAAGCGTATAAAAAGTTGTCTATCAACGAACCTTCTTTCTGTCTTATAGAGAGTGAAAGAGAAAGCATGTTCTTTCATACACATTCATCAAGACTCTCAAGAAACACTTTTTCAGGAACTTTCTTAGCAACCAAGAAAACACATTGTAATCTCAAATACTTAAAGAAAAGATCAAATCTTTAGCCGAAACTCAATTAACCATCAAGAAGAATAAGAAAAGTACACTCTTACTAAGACAAACACAAATAATTCAGAACACACCCTTTTTAAGGAACTTTCTTAGCATCCAAGAAAACACATTGCAATCTCATATATTTTTAGAAAAGATCTCATCTTTTGGTGAAATTCACTGATTCATCGTGAAGAATAAGAAAAATACATAAATCTAGAATTATAAAAGAAGAACTTACAGAATAAGGAAACTGCACCGAAACTTGGTGAAGGTTTAGAAACTTGGAAAACAATGCAAAGGAAGAAGTGGTAGACTCTTTCAGTGTCTTTTGTTGTTTTACGGTTTTGAGGTCAAAAAGAAAAGCCCACCAAGCTGCTGCACTAGTCACTGCTAAATAGATCAGTTCAAGACAGTTAGAAAAACAGTTAGAAGCTGTTATATCAAGTTCCAGATTTCATAGAGTTAGTTGAGTTGGTTTCTTGTTTTACAATCAAAGTTACTCTACATGAGGTGTATTTTGTATATATTGGTCACGCATTTCTAATGTCTCACGCTTGTTATATTGAAGAAAGAAATTCGGTCAAGTGTCTTTTTTTATTATGAAAATTCATTCTGTAACTGTATATATATATCTCGTATCAGGTGAATTAATCGTGTAGAGACAAAATCCTTAATTTTGCATTTTGAGGATAACAAACTTTCTTGATTAGAATTAAGAAAATTCTGATCTTAACTTTGTGCTTTTGAGTGAACAAAATGTCAATACAGATTTAAGAAGGATTAACAAAGCAAAGATATAGAGAGAAAAAAAAGGAACCATATACTATATCCTTGTAGTAGTAACAAGTTGTTACTGATGCAAAATACTTGCATTCTGTCCTAACTTTTGTATTATCGACACTATACCATATTTTCTGCAAAATATTACCTATATTTAATTAAGATCTATAAAATAAAATAAAATAAAATAAAATAAAAACATTTAATAAATAAACTAGCCTAGAGATGCACAAAGGATCCAATGTCAAAGTTAACATTAGATTCACACCACCTTCTGCTTATGCTCCATGTACAATTTCTCTGGCAAAGACGAAACCGCGTCTGGATTATAGCATTGGCGTGGATCTTCAACATCTGGATCATCGATATTAAATGCAGCAGTTGAAGTGAAACTTCTGTTTTGAAAGCCGAAAGAATAAGATTTCCTCATTTTATTGAGTTCATCACCGCAGATGGAAGCAAAGAATTGAAGCTCACCCCGCTATTGCTCTCAATAAAGCTCTGGCTCCGTTTCGAAAAGGCATCAACCCTGAATTGTTGTGATCCACTCACATTTGAATTGGAAAGATCAGAAGGATAGCCCCAAAGTTGCTGATTTGTGTCCCTTGTCCTGAGTTTCGTAAGGAATCATACAGTAAAGGGGATGCTTGTGAATATGCACACGGTATTTTCGAGTTCTGGCTTCATCCTGGTCAATATAGAACAAGGCTTAGCAAGTATGAAACCTATTGCACCAGAAGAGTTTGCTTTTTTGCTCACAAACCCGAGGAGCTTCGACCATAGTATAACCTTTGGCTGAAAACTCAAGCAAAGCTGAAATCTTATGATGAAGTTCTTGTGTTCCCTATTCATTTTCCCTAATCAAACTAGTTTGACAAAGTTTTCCATTCGTATCGTTGCACATGACTTTTATTTTATCAGTATATTTGTCTTCCTCTCTATTATTATACAGAATTTACAAACTCAAACGAGAAAACGTGTTTTAATATGATACTAAACAGAAAGGAATCAGATAGGGAAATGGAAAGGAAGTCTGTTAAATTTGTTATAAAATCATCAATCCCAAGAAATTTGCAACAATGTTTAAACAAAAAATAAAATAAAATTTGCAATAATAATACAGTTTATCACAGTATTATTTAAGATCTTAGTTTGTGCACAACAATTAATCTAAAAAGAAACATAAACCTTCGTAATAGAAAAGAAAAAAGAAAACAAAGCGGTAAACTGTTACATAAGCTTATTAACCAAACGGCAAAAACAAGCTGTACATCTTCCAGAGTGAAAGATAAAACATATTATTTTATACACGCGAAAAGAAAATGATTTAGGCACACATATTACTTTTTTTCAAAAATAGAACCTCAGCATCTGACAAACTGATTTAGGAAGCATATGTGCTGAATTTGAGTCAGAAATTTTTGATCAATTGTTGAATGAAGTGGTAAGTAAACTTGCAAGTAACTACTCACAAGTTGGTAACTTCAAAATTTGTAAAAAATTTAAACCTTATGAATAAAATGGTATAAGATTGGACACAAGTTTACTTTATGACAATATTTCAATTTAAAAAATCACGTGTCCCAAAATCAGTAAACTAGCGTACATTCAAAAAACGAGAATGGTAGTAGTGTGTTTATTTCCAAAAGAGTGGTACCTTGATAAAAACCGAAAATGAAAAAGATTTGTGCTTCATAGTTACAAACCATAATTCAAGGCGTATGTTTGGATACATGTTTTCTTGCTGCAGTCGCACGACTGTAGGTCTTCTCACTATGAAAACCAGAAGCTACTATTTGTAGCTTCAACGTAAACGTGATATTTCGCTGCGATTTTGGAACCTCCCACCACATATTCAAACATACACACAACAATTGTATTTCATCGTGCAAGCAAGCACACAACTATAGTGATGATAGTATCTATGAAACAATAATTCAAGGCGTATGTTTGGATACATCTTTTCACTTTCCAAACTAAAGTGATATTGGAAAGTTAAAGCCACCAAAAGTCAAATAAAAGGGTAATAATATAGCAAGAAGAACAAATGAAGGGCGATTTGCACCAAATGAAGGGTAATATATGCATGAATCTTTGGATAACTATATTTATCACCATTCTCCTGGTTGCTGTAAAATGACATATCAATTGAACATAACAAATAACAAAACAAAGAATTAAGGGAAAAAAAATGGAACAATATACTAGCAATCTATCCATATTTTCTGCAGTGTCACCCAATTATAATGAATATCTCTAAAGTTAAAAAAAATCACAGGTGAATAACATGTATAACTGCTCCGGCTAAGATGGAGCATCATCCGGATTATGGCATTGCAGTTGATCTTCAACTTCAACACCATGTTGATCAGATTACAATGTTGGACCATCTTCCTTCACAAGTTCATTAACCATACCTTCATATCTTAATAATACATCCTGATCATCAACATTTGATGTAGCAGCCATTGTTGAAGTGTTGCTAGTGTCACCCAATTCTAATTTTCTATCACGGGAGCGCCAACCGGACAAGGCAGTTGAAGGCTCCAATGCAACTGAGGTAGTATCTGGAAGCTTGGAGCTTCCCATGCTGCTTCTCTCGATAAAGTTCTGGCTCTGCCTCGAAAGGGCATCATATCTTGAATTAAAAAATGGATCACCCCTGAACTGTTGTGATCTAACCACATTAGAATTGGTAAGGTGAGAAGGATATATCTGAAGTTGTTGGTTCACATTCTGATACCCCTGCATTGCTGTCGGAGATTGTATCAATGACCCAAAATAGCCTTCAAGGTTAGTAGGATTCACTCCAGCAAGCCTACTTGACCCTTCTATCATTGGATTCGGCATATTATGATATTCGAAAAATTTCATGTCCAGATGAGTATTATCTCTAGCATTCGATGCAGTATTCAATCTGTTGCTCGGCATCTGAGGTGTAGGGACTGTAGTACTAATCTGAGTCGGAGTCGGCCACATGGTTCTTTCTGCAGGATATGATATCAATCTGTTGCTCGGCATCTGAGGTGTAGGGACTGTAGTACGATTCTGAGTCGGAGTCGGCCACATGGTTCTTCCTGCAGGATATGATATTGCAGACGGTGTCCAAGGCGGCATCGATGAAGGCAATGTGAAAGGATACATTGCAGAAGCACTTGGTGAATTTGAATATAATGTATGTGAAGGCAAAGCAGAACTGGTAGTAGCATTCAACGGGCGAAGTTCCTCATGATTGTGAGCAAAGAAGCAAACTTCTCTTGTGCATTCAGTTCCATTATTGCAAAGCGTTGTTCTGTATCGACTAGGATGCAGCCCGGACTCAAGAACACCATGTGCATATTGACATTCATCCCCTTTACTGCATGATCTATATTTCTGAAATTCATTACAATGGGCACATCTGTAATTATATTGCTTCGGATCACGGCGTTTTATGCTTTCCCCATGATGAGCAAAGGGACATTTTTTCCAATCATGAACATAACCGCAATGCCGCACTTTGAATGTATACATCATAAATTCATCATCTTGTTGCTGCTTCTCCATTTCAAAACCTGCTCCCTTAAGGCAATCTTGTTTCTGCTAAATTTGCTACAAAATCATCAATTACTAGGAAATTAGCAACATGTATTGGTGTAATTTTAAATGTTTAATATCATAGTTTATGCACAACAATTATTCAAAAAATAAGAACAAACAATGGTAAATTATTGCACAACCTTATTAACAAAATAACCAAATAGCAAAACAATACAAAGAATTCTGGGATTCTACACTCATGACAACTACACGTTCCGCTTGTTAATTTTATCGACCAACTGCATTTAATATTGTTAGATTAAGAACACAACAATGGTTATTTTGTGTATCTTCTTCCAGAGAGTGAAAGAGAAAGCATACTTTTTCATACACATTCATCAAGACTCTCAAGAAGCCAGAACAAACAATTCAAAACACACCATTTTTCAGAAACTTTCTTAGCAACCAAAAAAACACATTGTAATCTCAAATGCTTTTAGAAAAGATCAAATCTTTATCCAAAACTTAATGACCCATCAAGAAGAATAAGAAAAATACATAAAGAGGGAATCAATAAAGAAGAACTTACATGAGCAAGGAAACAGCACCAAAACTTGAAGGTTTTAGAAATACTCTTAATAAGACAAATACAAATAATTCAGAACACAGTTTTTCAGGAATTTTCTTAGCAACCAAGAAAACACATTGCAATCTTGTATAATTTTTGAAAAGATCGCATCTTTAGGTGAAATTCATTGACTCATCGAGAAGAATAAGAAAAATACATAAATCTAGAATTATAAAAGAACTTACATGAATAAGGAACCTGCACCGAAATCTGGTGAAGGTTTAGAAACTTGAGAAACAAGGCAAAGGAAGAAGTGGAAGAATTTTTCAGTGTGTTTTGTTGTTTTATGATTTTGAGGTCAAAAAGAAAAACCCACCAAGCTGCTGCACTAGTCACCTATTACCAGCTCTTCTTCTAAGTCAGATTTAAGTGCATCCAAGCCAAATATCAGCTCAAAACAGTTAGGAAAACAGTTAGAAACTGTTATATCAGTTTCATATTTCAGAGTTACTTGAGGTAGATTCTTGTTTTAAAAGCAAAGTTACTCTACATGTGGTGCAGCTTACCTTATGATAGGAGCTCAAGATTTTAATCTTTTTAAGACCAATATTGTGCAGTTATGTCACTGCGTCCAAATGTCTTTTTGAACAAGAGATATGTCGTATCGGGTGAATGAACTGTGTAGAGACAAAATCCTTAATTTTGCATTTTGAGGATAACACACTTTCTTGACTAGAATTAGAGTAATGGTATATACAGTATATGAAAACCGACCATTTACATATTACCAACAATTAGTTGATTTACATACAACTAAGCTGTGTTCTTTTATAAATAAGTAAAAAAACTGGATATTTTTTTGATGCATTCCAATACTTTTTTTGATGAATGGATTTTTTTTTGGATATAAATACAACTAAGCTATGTTATTTTATAACTCAATATTGATATTTTCAGGGAGAAACACTGATAAAAACTAAATCCAATATGTTAAGCTTTCTATAAATAATTTTCCTTGTGCTCGATAAACTCAACTATATTTTGACAGAAAGAACCAATGAATAAAAACTTCTTAGACCGAAAGTAGCCTGAAGAATCATCAATGGTACATATGGCAGAATATATAATTAGATTAGACCAGCACCTATCAGATTATGCTAAAACATTAAACAAGACAATGCAAGAATCTAAAAGGCATCAAACTATAATATGAAGGAAGACACCAGTGTCACACATGTCCTAACACTTGCAAACATATGTAATTATTTTACTAGATTAAACCATCTTAAACATTATATGCACATATATGTATGACTCAAACTAAAATGAAATATGAAAAATGAAATTGGAATTGTATAATTATCAGCATTTGCATTCACCAGTCTCACTACATAAATCACGGTTCTCTTGGTTGCTGAAAAGTACAACTCAATTTGAACAACAAAGCAAGAAAATGGAACCATATACTATACCCTAGTAGTAGTAACAAGCTGTTACTGATGCAAAACACTTGCATAACTTTTGTATAATTGACATTTTTTCTGCAAAATGTCGCCTATAAATAATCAGTATCTATAACAAAAAAAAAAAAAAAATCATAAAATAAATAAAGACGCTAGAGCGCGGAGGATCCAATGTTATAATTAATATTATATCACACCACCATCTGCTAATGCTCCATGTACAAATGCTCTGGCAAAGACAGAACCGCGTCGGGATTATGGCACTGCAGTTGATCTTCAACACAATATTGATCAAATTCCATTGTTGGAGCATCCTTCACAAGAGAATTAACCCAAGATTCATGCCTTAAAAATACATCTGGATCGTCGAGGTTTAATGCTGAAGCTATTGATGAAGTGCTATTTCTGTTTCGAAAGCCGAAAGAATAAGATTTCCTCATTTTATTGAGTTCATTGCAGCGGATGGACCAGTCTAATTTTCCATCAGGCGAGCCCCAACCAGAGAAAGTAGAAGGCTCCATGGCAACTGAGGTAGCAGAAGGAAGATCAGAACTAAAGCTCGCCATGCTACTGCGCTCAATAAAGCTCTCGCTTTGCTTTGAGAAGGCATCTCCTCTGAATTGTGGTGATCCAATAACATTTGAATTGGTAAGATCAGAATGACAGCCCCAAAGTTGCTGGTTTGCGTTCTGATGCATCTGCATTGTGGTCGGAGATTGTATCGATGACCCGAAAAAGTTTTTAAAGTTAGTAGGATTCACTCTTTCAAGCCTATTTGAAGGGGATGAAAGACTGAGGCGATTCTCAAGTTCGAGAAATTCAACGTTATTTCCAGCATTCAGTGCAGTTTTCAATCTGTTTCTCGGCATCTGAAGGGTTGGGACTGCAGCATGAAGCTGAATCTGAGTCTGCCACGTGGTTCCAGCCACAGGCGATGATGCTGATGGAGTCAAAGGTGGCGTTGGCGCAGATTGTATCAAAGAAGACGGAGAGCTCAATGTGAAAGAATCCATTGAAGAAGCACTAGGTGAATTTGAATATGATGTAGGTGAAGGCAAAGCAGAACCAGTAGAAGCATACAACGGTCGAAGCTCCTCTGGTTTGTGAGCAAAAAAGCAAACCCTTCTGGTGCATCTGGTTCCATCCTTGCAAAGCCTTGTTCTATATTGAGCAGGATGAAGCCAGCATTCAAAAATACCGTGTGCATATTCACAAGCATCTCCTTTGCTGCATGATCCTTTCCGAAACTCGGGGCAAGGGACACAGGTGTAATGATATTTCCTTGGATCACGGCGCCTTGCGTTTTCCCCCGGGTGAACAAATGGACACTCGGTCCAATCATGAGAATAAGCCCTTGAACAAGGCTTCACTTTGAATGTAAACATTCTAAATTCATCTGTACTATATATCTCATTGTTTATGTCAGGTAGGGATGGATCAATCGGATAATCTTTCTTCTCAGTTCGAGGAGTACCTACATCGTGTTGCTGCTCCACCAATTGAAAACCTACTTGTTTAAGGAAATCATCATCATCAACATCATCTACGCCTTCTAGTATGGGTTGTAGTATCCTATTCCTTGAACCGAAGATACTACTAGATACCGAGACAAACAAGTCGTTGCACCAGTTATCATTCACATCAATGGAACTAACATCTGCAGATGCATCAAGCAAAAGCTTGATAATCTCGGCAGAAGCAGCAGAACATCCAGAAACAGCACAACGAAGAGCGGTAGCCCTATCTGAGCCGCACTCTCGGTTAACATCAACGCGACTGGTTCCGAGAATATAAGACAACACACCCTTGCTTCCAAATAAGGCAGCAACCATAAGAGGTGTCCTCTCTTCATATCCCATTTCCTTCGATCCAACCCTCCTTCCATACCATAATCCTACCTCATCGACTTCATGTTCGCCTTTTTCAACAGCATCTGTGAATGCCATTACGTCATCTTCGGCTGAAAACTCAAGCAAAGCTGAAATCTTATGATGAAGTTCTTCTTGTCTTCCATATTCATTTTCCTTAATCAAACCAGTTTGACAAGGTTTTCTATTCGCACCGTTGCACATGACTTATTATTTTATTACAGTTTGTTTATCTTTCTCCTTATACAGAATCTGCAAAATGAAAAGAGAAAACGTTTTTTTTAATATGATGCTAAACAAGAGAGAATTCTACATATTTAAAGCATAGAAAAATTCCCTTAAAAGATTTCAGTTTAATTAAACAATAAACAGAAAGGAATCAGATAGGGAAATAAAAGGATATAAATTCTGCTAAATTTGTTATTATTTGCAACAATGTCTCAAAAAAAACATAGCAACAAGTATTGGTTTAAATATTTAAATGTTTAATATTTTTGTCTATGCACAACCGTAATTATAAAACAAGCATAAACCTTTGTAACATAAAAAAAAAAAACCGAAAACCGTTGCACAACCTTATTAACCAAATAGCAAAAACAAGTTGTTACAACTTCCACAGTGAACGATAAAACCTGTTGCATTCTTGTATACACGCTTATGGTTATTTACATTAACATCCACAATCTTAAAAAGCAAATACAAACAATTCAGAACACACCTATTTGAGGAGATTTCTTATGAACCAAGCAAAAACATTGTAATCTTGAATACTTAAAAAGAACTATTTTACTTTGTCGGTCAAAAAGGCAAAGCCCACCCTGTTGAGTCATTCCTCATAGCTCCTTAGAGTGTGTTTGGATGAGGTGATTTGGAAATTTTAAGGAATTTAAAATTCTAGGCAATTTACCTCAAAGTATTTGAATTCCCTCATAACATTACATTCCCTCAACATTACATTACATTCCCCCATCCAAACAATGGAATTCACCTCAAAGTATTTGAATTCCCTCGTAACATTACATTCCCTCATAACAATGGAATTAGTGTTGGGAACAATCATTTTAATACTCTCTTGTTTAGTCTTGTAAGTTGTAACTACATATCATAGGCACCCTGACATAACAAAGTGAGTGTTAAAAATTTAGTCTCAAAGTGATTGTTCCTGGACACTAGTGTGTCATCAGTGCCATCTATTTTACCAATGGAGGTTAGGTCTAGCGAAAAGGGGCTAGACTTTCACAATGTGTCAAACCAAGTTTCGACTTCTGTTTGGGAGAGGCACTCGTATGATGGATAGTTGTATGGGAATGACGAATCGTTCCCGAAAAGGAATCTATTTATTCTCTTCCAATTGGATGGACCGTAGGTGCAATGATTTACTTCACGGGCGAGGTCTCTGGTTCAAGGTCTGGTGGAAGAAACACCTCTACGTAAAAAAAATAGCTAAAATAGTTTATCTTGATTTAATATAATTATTGATTTTATTTAAATATTTACTTTTTTTTATCAAAAATAAACATTTATTTTGGAATAAATGAGACTTTGAAGTGAAAAAAGAATAACCTCAATTTCTAGGAACATATAAAGTATAGTAAAAGAATATCTCATTTCTAGGAACATATATATCTAAAGGAGAAATGAAGTGGTCATCGATACCTACATCAATATTTGACGCATCAAGAACATTGTCATTAACATCGATGCGATTACCAAATAGAAGAAGTAAAATCACACCTTCAAAATAAATGATCCTCTGCTTCCGTCACACCTGTATGCCACACACAATTGGCTACATCTCTTCCACTAAAAAAATCCTCTTCTCGCAATATTACCTCGAGTTGGAAACCTGTATTGCATGAGCTGCCAACCTAAGGTTTAAACTTAATTTGCAGCCATACTCTCCCAATTTACTTTTAATCCCCTCCGCATAGTCCTATTTAAAGAAACTCTTAACAATAGTTTAGTGCAAAAAGCTGTGTAGAGACTTCACTGAAAATTGATCGGACGATTCAAGCTCCCAATTCCACCAATCATCTTTATTATTCAAAATAGGCCAACTGATAATCTCCACTAAGTTACCTCGCAACCCAACTTCCCATACAAAAAATACCTCCTTCATAACAAAATGTCACACACTATCTTCCCAAAAACCTATATCACCAACAAAACACGGCCTTTGTAAATACATTGAAAATAACCTAGGGTAACCTTTGCTAAGTGGTGTATTCAAAATCCAAGTATCATGGCAGAAGAGAGTTGATTCTACATTCAGGACGGATCCAGAAATTTCAATGTGTGGGGTCAAATAATGTTTATCATAATATTTATATAAAAAATATTTAAATTCAAAGCCAATAAAATGATAGGTTAAATATGTTTTTAGTTCCTACAAAATCATGAGCTTTCAAATCTAATTTTATTTAATTCTTAATGATAATTTCTTTATAGAGAAAATTTAGGGTGAGGGAATATAGTGTCCTAGTCGAAGGCGGTGAAATTTTAATGATAATTTCAGTCCTCTATAATATTGCAGTTTGTAGAATAATTCATATTTTGAAAACCTTTTACAAAAACTTAGATTTTTAGTCCTCAAAATAGTCCCTATAATATGTAAATAGAGACTCAAACTCAATAATTTTTTTTGAGAGACTAAACTTAAAAAATTCATAATTTTTTTTGAAAACTTAAGTGATAACATCATTATCATTAAACAAAAAATTAGAGATAACAAAAAATATACAATTTTAAATCGAAAATTGAACACCTTAATATCAAAGGATGATAATTACTCTCTCTATTGTTTGATTTCTTCCCTCATGTATTGACACTAAACTTTCATCTTTTACTTGCCACTTTCATTTTTTTTTTGGAGCATTTTCTTTTTATTTTAAAAACTAAAACACATACCCCAATTTTTGTTGTAATGCAAGACGAGTGGGATAGTAGTACTCCACGTGTCTCAAAATAATTGTCTCTTAACATTTTTCTATGTCCCAAAATAATTATCACTTTAGAATACTAATGTAGCATTTATTATTTTTCCTTATTACACCCTTATTTATTGAATTTCATCCAACTTAACCACTACACTGACCACAGTTAATAAGAATACTTTAATAGATGATACTAATTTTATCATTAAAATCAACACTATTAATTATTTTCTTAAAAACTATGCATTAACCTTAAACGAATTAATATTATTTTGAGACGGAGAGAGTAATTTGTTAACAAATATTATATTCTTAATTTACATGTATGCAATATTTCAATTCATCCTTTCCTGATAAAAATACATTCTATTTCGTTTGTGTTTTATGTATTAGGTGGTTATCCTTCAAAACTACTGTATTAAGTGTTATGTGGGGTCAACACAAAATTTCAAGTAGGGTCATCAAATGAAAATATCACATTTTGTGTTATAAAAAAACAATGGAGTGGGGCAGTTGACCCCAATTAGCTTGTTGTGCATCCGTGCCTATCTACATTTCTAATAATTTTAAGGGACTAAATATGTAATTTAGCCATTTTCTTAGCATAAAAGAAGAAACAAAAAACAATCCTGCCTCCACTCCCCCACCTTGCCAATTTCACACAAATCATTCCACCCAACTTAGGGAAATTTAACCAAAACCATTTGAAATCATTCCACCCCACCCCTCCCTCCCCAAGAAATCTTTGAAGAATTTGAAGCCCCACTTCAGCGCTTTGTATTTTCACCATCAGCTTCCAAATCCCCTATTGGCATCGTATAAGTTTAGAGATATAGAAGATTGGTATATGAGTCAATACCAATGATGAGAACCAGCCTCTCATCAAGGCTAATGAACCTATTTCTCCAACTACGAAGTCTTTTCTCTAAAACGTCAATGACCGACTTCCAAGTAGCAACCAGTTTAGGATTTTCCCCCATCAGGAGCCCAAGGTAAAAGAAGGGGATAGTTCCCACTTTACATTATTTAAAAAATCTCGAGACGGAAGGGGCATTTACTAGTTCCATAAATAACTTAAGGGTTATGTTAACTTATGCCATGTTAAGAATTCTATAAATAACAAATATTTATTTTGAGAAATTAATTTTAAATTTTTTGAAAAATATATTGGCACAATTTTCAATGTATAATTTCTATTTTTGATATCTTAACATGTGCTCTAAGACACAAGTTAGCATTTCCTATAACTAATATCCATCCTCTAAACTTATTAAATGAAATCTCAAAATCAAACAGGAGCCCAAAAATTTATGCACGTGGTTAGAATCATCATGCATAAATTCTTAAACTACATGCAAGCAAACCATTTTTCTCAAAGATCACATGAAAGTCTTCAAAAAAACTCTTCATAAACCATAATCAATGTCTAAAATGAACAATCCAGAACTTAAAATGCACATGCAAGGCTAAGTAGAGCCATGCAAGACTAAAATTATAAGCATAATTTGAAATGGTTGTTTGTTCCTAAACTTAACAAACTTAAAGCGGTCCTTGGAGCATTGCGATATGGAAGATAAGAAATACTAAAAACACTCTTTCTAGCACCGTCTCTAACACGCACTCTTCTATTGAGAGAAATCCAGGTGGATCTCGCCACTTTTTGTGTGATTCATTTCCAATATGTGGTACCCACTTATATTTAATCTAATAATAGTAAGTGTTAGAGAGAATGTTAGAAAGAGAGTGTTTATATCAAGATATAAGCGAAAAAAATTTCTCCCACCAAAGGCTTCGACATTCGGCTTTCAAGATGCGAGCTTAACTTTCAATGCTTCAGTGCTGGGAAGCACGGACAAAGACACGGACACCGGAAATGACACGGACACTGACACGCCGACACGATTAATAATAATTTGAGAAAATAACACAATTTAGCGTAGTCATAGGTGTCGTGTCAGTGTTGGAGTTAGACACCAACGCGTGTTCGACACCGGGACATCCCTAATTCGAAGAGTGTCCGTATTACACTTGATGGCTGCAAAAATCTTTAGGGTGCCCTTAATCCATTCCATCATAGAGCTCCTTCAGGATCAAAAGAATCGTTAAATGAGGATCATCATGAGTTGGTTTAGGCTTAAGCAATGCATCCAATAGCATCGTCACCACATCGTTTTGAGCTTTTCTGTTGTCAACCATTTTGTTCTAAACAAACGAAAGAATTAAAACTCATGCTATCCAAAATCCGTCCAGCATTCTAAGACTTAAGTACTTCAACATAATAAAGAAGATATTTAAAAAGAAAGTATGATAATATTAATAGGTTAAAATTGCGCTTTCTTACCACCAATTGATACTCAAAACATTTTTGAGTTGACGAAGACAAAAAACATTTTTGCACTTGCATGTCATTTGTGCAATAAAATATTAAATCTTTTTGGTCGTTTAGTTAACATGTCACTAGGGAATTCTTTATTTGGAGCATAACAAAAAGTAAATATTTGTTCCACGAGAAAGGAAAAAAAAAAGCAAATATTGTTGAAAACACATTTACCACCGATTGCAAATACAAAATTTTCCACCATAGAAAAATTAATTAGCCATTTGCCCACTTTAAAAGGCACCAAAATGAATATTTTACAGGACGTGTCAAGGCTTCCTCAATCATCAAACATAGCTAAGGAAATATTCGGTGTTGAAAGCACAATATTGATAGAAGGAATATTTTACGGTATTGATAGAAGGTGAGATAAATAAAAATGGATAGCTGACACATTCAAAACGAACTACCATTTTTATGGACAGCAGCACTTCATTAAAAATAGTTTAGCAATTGAGGACGGGTTTTGAACATCCGTCCATCGAAATTGAAGTTAGGGTACATGCAAACACTCTTACATTCAATTTAGTATGAGAGCAAAACGTGTGATGTATTGAAATGATAAAAATTGTGTATCTTGTTGGTGTTGAATGATACCTTTTATAAGCATTGGCAAAAGAGCCATTGTGGAGTCAATGGGAGTCTCTTATGATTGAAGCTTCACCAATGTTGTATCTCAGCGACCGTTCTTAGTCGTTGATGCGCTATAAAACAATGAAATCCAAATAAAATCATTTAGGCGTTTATTGGATGGAGACGATCCAATGTTGTTGGGTTGAATCTTTATGTATTTGGGTCTTGTATAATGAGGATTTTAGGCCTTGGGCCAATCTAGAATAGGATGTCACCCAAGTCATCAGTCTATAATTAAGAGTTAGGCTATTAATTTTCCATGTTATGCGTTTCTCACAAACTCTATTTTTTTCTTCTAAATTTACCCTTTGCTCGGAAAATAGAATCCGAACTGCAGTTCGGATTTTATTTGCCAAACATATTCTATATATAAGTTGAAATCATAAACTCCCGTCACTTCAACGGTTTCCATTTTTCCCTATCCAAACTTCTCTCTCATATCCCAAAATCTGAAAACCTAACATTGTGTGATTCTTGCTGATTTTTTTGCTCAAAAGCATTTTCAAACAACAAACTCGAGGTAAGATCTCATCCCTGGATTTATCTTTGTTTGCTTCGTTTTTTATTCATTGTGTCTGAACATGTTAGGACTATACTTGCCGAAACAAATTGCTCGTAGTTCGGCAAATATAATTCGAACCATTCCAATATATCTTGTTTTTGTTTACTTTGTTGATTTTATGTTTTAGGGAAGAAGAAGAATAAAAAACAAGTTGTTTGAAAAAGTTTTGTCACTTCACTTGTTGAATAAAAATTGATCACTTCACTTCTGATTCTCACCTGAAATTTCACCAACAATATTGGTTTTATTTTTCACATTCAAAGTAGTTATTTATACATCACCAGTTGTGGCTATTTTTGCTTAACAACTAACAGACTAGTAAAACTAACTAATTGTCACAACAGAAGTTGAAATATTCTATTATAATTGGCTAAATTGAATTACAACTCACAAAATTCGAATCCTAAATATCACTTATTTACTTTATAAGTGAATTTCTAACCACTAGACTATTTGAGAAAAAAATGACAAATTTGTTTGAATATATAATTTTATTTTATTTTGGCTTCACGAAGAGGCAATTTAAAAAAAGTTATTTACCCGTGGAATAGTTTTTATTTTTGACAGCATACCAGTGGAATAGTTTGCTACTTTTCATTTTAATTTAAAAATGACATCAAGTTGATGGCAACAATGAGTTTAGAACCTCTATAAATAAAACCAACAAACAATTCACATTTTCCAAATCATTTTATTTTCTTCCATTGGTTCAACCAACTCTCCATTAGCCAACTAACACATCACATTCCATATATGGAAAACCAAAACCCTCCTTTAGTTCAAACCTTAGATCCCGAAGCACCTGAAATTACTCCAACTAACCCTTCAGTCAAAACACGTTTTACAACCAAAGATGCAGTGCAGAAACTGAAAACCAACTTGGTTTTCCGTTCAAAATGGGCTGAATTAAATGGTGCCATGGGTGACCTTGGCACCTACATACCCATAGTGTTGGCTCTCACTCTAGCTAAGACCTCAACCTTGGTATACCACATTGATTTTCAACGGTATGTTATATTTTTTCCTGTTAATTAATGAATGAGAAATGAAGATCATGTACACTATTAATCTTCTGGTAGCATACTTTTGTTAAATGGGATTGAACCTCAATCTTAAAGCAAAAATTGGTGAGGGAAATTTAGAGAGGGAAAAGCAAAAAAGTGAAATCCTTCTCTAATTCCGTGACTAAATTTTGCGATCAAGGAATTTGCGAGGAATTTTAATTTTTTCCATCACTAATTTCCCTCTCTAATTTGTTTTTTCTGGTAGTGATCTTGGCGATGTGTGAGACTTCAATATCCACCCCACCTCATGTGTTAGTCATGTGTCTAATTTCCATGTTGTCATTCTTAACCCGACTATAAGAGAAAAGAGAGAACAAAAAACAACAAGAGGCTAAGATTCAATTAGAATGTAATTTACTAATTAACTACTTTGATACAACTTCAGTAATAACTACTCACTTGAGAATAAATAAATCCATGTAAACGATACATAAATTTTCACACATGCAATCAGAGCCGGTCAAATAATTTTGGGTTAAATAAGTAAATGACCTCCTTAAATATACCAACATTTGATTTTAGTCCCCTAGAATATTCTTTAGACTTTTGGTTGTTGCAAAATTTTCCATCCATGAAATTAGTCCCAACTTTTTAGTCAACTCATGTCTAACCTTCATATTTTTTAATGAAATTTTACATAAATTGGTAGAATATTATGAAAATCTCTCCCAAAAAAATTAGAATTTTTTAACAAAACATGAATTAAATGTGTATTTTTATGTTTTTGGTGCTAAAAAATTCATATTAAATTCATGTTTTGTTAAAAAGTTCTAATTTTTTTTGGAAAATATTGTCATAATTTTCTATCCATTTATAGAAAATTTCATTAAAAAATACGAAGGTTAGAGATGAGTCGAATAAAACGTAGGGACTAATTTTATGGATGAAAATTTTTGGAGGGATCAAAAACCTAAAAAATTTTTTAGGAGGACTAAAATCAAATGTTATACATTTAGAGAGACCATTTACATATTTAACCAGATAACTTTTAATGGTGAGTGTGACCTAAAACAAGTTTTTATTAATGGGGCATATTATAAGCATATGAGCATATTTTTATTTTTTTTTATAAAATCTAATGAAAAAGACTTTTAATTTGTTCCTTCAAAAAAAATAAAAAGACTTTTAATTTGTTGGTGCGCCTAAGCCCTAAAGCTAGGGCTTTCGTAGTTTTACCTTTGGATCGGCCATGCATGCAATCTCTTTTGCTGATGTAATCCATCTTACAGGTATCTACAACATCATCACTGGTATTAATTATGGGGTACCTATGCCTGTCCAGCCCATGAAGTCAATCGCCGCCTCGGCCTTATCAGACAAAGAATTTGGCATACCGGAAATCATGGCTGCTGGAATCATGACCGGCGGCGTGTTGTTCATTCTTGGCATCACAGGATTGATGAAGCTGGTTTACAAGTTTATTCCTTTACCTGTTGTAAGGGGAAGGTTTGTCATTTGCTTTAACTGCTGTTAAATATGTGAAGAAAGTGCAAGATCTTCCGAAGTCTAAAGCTTTGGGTGAAAGGCCTTGGTTAGGGTTAGATGGGTTGGTTCTAGCTATTGTTTGTACTTGTTTTATATCGATGAAATTAAATTTGGACCGACTTCAATAGAATTGGTGAAATTCACTAAACATTCATGGAAGAAAGGTTTTGTTAAAGGTGCAATTCCTCAACTTCCATTGTCAATTTTGAACTCTGTCATAGCTGTTTGTAAGTTATCAACAGATCTTTTTCCAGAAAAGGAATTTTCAGTTACTTCAATTTCAGTGACAGTTGGACTAATGAATTTAATCAGCTGTTGGTTTGGTTGTGTGCCGACTTGTCATGGTGCCGGTGGACTCGCAGGACAATATAAATTCGGTGGAAGAAGTGGCGGGTGTGTGGCACTTCTTGGTGCAGGAAAATTGGTATTGGGATTGTTGTTAGGAACTTCCTTGGCAAACATTTTAAAG
This sequence comes from Medicago sativa, assembly GCF_051527215.1. Classification (NCBI taxonomy): domain Eukaryota; kingdom Viridiplantae; phylum Streptophyta; class Magnoliopsida; order Fabales; family Fabaceae; genus Medicago; species Medicago sativa. The sequence goes on along the minus strand of NC_140751.1, from coordinate 63,216,868 downwards.
ATGTTTCCGGTCGGGATATTAGGAGTGTTGCTTTTGTTTGCTGGAATTGAACTTGCTATGTGTGCTAGAGACATGAATAGCAAAGAAGATTTCTTTGTGGCTCTTATTTCCACTGCTGTTTCAATGGTTGGATCAAGTGCATCATTTGGATTTTTAGTTGGAATGATTGTTTATATAATATTTAAGCTAAGGAGTTCCACAAAGGATGAACCATTTTCAACCATTTGGAATCAGAAAAGCCTCATCTAAATTTAAAAAATATGGTAATTTTTGGAGAGGTTTGAGTTTTTCTTTCTTGAATTTGTTTTTTATTTGTTGGTATTTCAAGTCAAATGAGGACTTGAATGTGTTCTAGTTCCAAGACTCTTTATATTATAATTGTAAAAAGTGAAGAGAATATATATATTTAGTTGTTGTTGGCTTTTGCTTTTTGTCCCTTGTATTGTGTATGCTATCGCACACACAAGGATTATACTCTCAATAATAGAACAATAATCTGATTCAGTTTCAAGAGTTTCTTACAAGATTTTTTTGTTATTCAATGAATTTTTTTTGTCCTGAAACTTCAGTTCACTAGACAAGGAAATAAACCAAAACTTAAGCACACAATATTATTTGAATCTAAAATTATAAATATATTTTTGGTGTTACCACTTGTCCGGTTATAAAGAATCCTATCTATCGGATGTGGAACTAAATCCCACCGAGTGTTGGCTGCTAATATGATGTAACTCATTAACCACTTGAGCCTAATTACTTGGTTAAAATTAGAAAGGTAGACTTTCTTGAAGTAAAATTCTTCACTAATAAATCTAGTCAAAAATCTCATAAAAAAGAATAATAGTATTATCTCAAGTATCCTGCATAACTTTTGTATTATAAACATTTTACAATATTTTCTACAAAATGTCACCTAAATATATATAAAAGAAAGAACATGTAATATATACACTAGTCAAGAGAAGCACAGAGGATCCAATGTCAAAGTTAGCATTCACACCACCATTTGCTCCGGCTTCATGTAAAATTGCTCCGGCTAAGACGGAACCGCACCCAGATTATGAAATTGCATTTGATCTTGAACAAAATATTCATCAAATTCAATTGCTGGAGCATCATCCTTCACAAGTGAATTAACCCCAGTTTCTTGCCTTAAAAAAATATCAGGATCATCAACATTTGATGCAACCACCATTGTTGAAGTGCTACTTCTGTTTCGAAAGCCGAAAGAATAAGATTTCCTCATTTTATTGAGTTCATCGCCGCGGATGGACCAGTCTAATTTTCCATCAGGGGAGCCCCAACCAGAGAATTTAGAAGAATCCATAGCAAGTGAGGTAGCACAAGGACTTAAAGCTTGCCACGCTGGTGCGCTCAATAAAGCTCTCGCTCCGCTTTGTGATGGCATCAACTCTTAATTGTGGTGATCCAATAACATTTGAATTGGTAAGATCAGAAGGATAGCCCCAGAGTTGATGGTTCGTGTTCTGATGCGACTGCATTGGTGTCGGAGATTGTGTTGATGACCCGAAAATGTTTTCAAGGTTAGCGGGATTAACTCCTGCAAGCCTATTTGAAGGAGATGAAAGACTTGTCACCTCTCCCGTCATTAACTTCCGCATAAGGAGATTTTCATGTTCGATAAATTCAATGTTATCTACAGCATTCAGTGCAGTTTTCAATCTGTTTCTTGGCATCTGAAGAGCTGGGACTACAGTATGAAGCCGAGTCTGAGTCGGCCACATGGTTCCAGCCGTAGGCAATGATGCTGCAGATGGAGTCAAAGGTGGCGGCGATGCAGATTGTGTCAAATAAGACGGAGAGCTCAATGTGAAATAATCCGATGAAGAAGAACTAGGTGAATTCGAATATGATGTAGGTGAAGGCAAAGAAGAACCGGTAGAAACATACAACGGTCGAAGCTCATCTGGTTTGTGAGCGAAAAAGCAAACCCTCCTTGTACGCCCGATTCCATCCGTGCAAAGCCTTGTTCTGTATTGAGCAGGATGAAGCCAACATTAAAAAATACCATGTGCATATTTACAAGCATCTCCTTTGCTGCATGATCCCTTCCGAAAGTCGGGGCAAGGGACACAGGTATAATGATATTTCCTTGGATCACGGCGCTTTGCATTTTCCCCTGGATGAACAAAGGGACACTCGGTCCAATCATGAGAATAAGCCCTTGAACAAGGCTTCACTTTGAATGTAAACATCCTAAATTCATTTGTACTATATATCCCATTATTTATCTCAGGAAGGGATCGATCAATCGGATAATCTTTCTTCTCAGTGTGAGGTGTACCTGCATCTTGTAGCAGCTTCACCATTTGGAAACCTGCTTCCTTAAGAATATTGTCAGTGTCATCAACATAAAAGTCATCTTCACTGGTTGAACCGAAGATATTATTAGACACCGAGACAATCAAACCGGTTGCCATTCGCAACAACAGAACTACCATTTGTAGATGCATCAAGCAAAAGCTTGATAACCTCAGCAGAAGTGGCAGAACAACCAGAAACAGCACAATGAAGAGCAGTAGCCTTATCTGAGCCGCATACTCGGTTAACATCTACACGACCGGTTCCAATAATATAAGACAGGACACCCTTGCTTCCAAATAAGGCAGAAACCATAAGAGGTGTCCTCTCTTCATATCCCATTTCCTTCGATCCAACCCTCCTTCCATACCTTAACCCTACCTCATCAACATCATGTTCGCCTTTTTCAACAACATCTGTGAAAGCCATTACATCATCTTTGGCTGAAAACTCAGCAAGGCTGAAATTTTATGATGAAGTTCTTCTTGTCTTCCATATTCAGTTTCCCTAATCAAACTAGTTTGACAATGTTTTCCAATCGCACTGTTGCATATGACTTTTATTTTATCTCAGTTTGTTTGTCTTCCTCTCTATTACTATGCAGAATCTGCAAAATCAGAAGAGAAAACATGTTTCAATATGATACTAAACCAGAGAGAATTATTCATATTTAAAGCATAGAAAAATTCGTTTATAAGATTTCAGTTTATTCAATAATAAACAGAAAAGAATCAGATAGGGAAATGAAAAGAGACAGATTCTGCTAAATTTGTTGGGAAATCATCAATCCCAGAAAAGTTGCAACAAGTATTGGTTTAATTTTTAAATGTTCAGTATCTTTGTTTGTGCACAACGATAATTCTAAAAATAAACATAAACATTAGTAACAGAAAAAAGAAAAGAAATAAATAAAGTTGTAACAATAACCTTATTAACCAAACAGCAAAAACAACCTGTATATCTTCTAGAGTGAAAGAGAGAGCATATGGTTGTTTTAGCATAACATTCTGTAAAAAAAAAAAAAACTTTAACATAACCACTCACTAATACAATTCTTAATGTAAACGAGTGTCTCCAGGACATTGCTTAAGAAAGTGGTGTAATTATTACATTAACAAAAGTAACAATTAGTGTTTGCACAACAAAATTGTCTTTAATAGAATCTTTAACCAATACTTAGAGAACTCGTAAACAAGACTTTTTTAAGTATTACCATTTTCATCTCTATATATAAGACCATTTTGCAAAATATAATAGTTTTTTAAAATTTAAAATGCATTAATTAACTTTTTAGAGAAATACCTCTAATTAAATGAGAGAATTAACCAAGCAATTGGACTCAAATAGTTAATGAACTCCACCAAGGATGAATTGTTCAAAAGAACCTGGGTTCGATTTCTAAGTAGAACAGTTTTTGGTCAAACTTTACTTAACTCTCGATCGAACTCTGAATTATTGGAGCCTCTTTTCCCTAAAAACTGAAGGGTCAACACCAAAAAGAAAAATGAGGAGAATTTAAAAATCAATTCTATGGGCCAAAGTTGTCATGGGAACTGGAAAGTATCTTGGACACAAGGCATAATTGAAGTGTTATCATTGTGCTATGATGTAGGGTCCTTTTGACACAATTTTGGTGCATACAATCGTCATTTCATCACTAGAAATATAGTGCCATGATCTAGGAGCATCGTGATGAGATCAATATATGACATGTTTCAGATCATATTTTTCGAATGGTTAAAATATTGTTTTGAAAAGCATAATCCAAAACATGGATCCACAGGAGTATGCAATTGTTGATGGAAGCTGAAATTAGACGTGGTTGACAATTAACATTGAGGAGGAACATTGTTCCTCAATTGTAGATTCCCTAAATACTCTAGTATGGTGTTAGGTGCAACTGTTTTTTGGGTTGAAGCTACAATAAGAAATGTATAAATAAAAGCAGAAAGATAAAGCAATGAATTTGAAAAAATAAGCTTGCTTGATTGATTAGATGTTCCAATTACGGTGTATGGACAAAGTGTTTATAGTGTGACTATTTCGTATTAGCCATACGACGTGACCACACTAGTGTTGCATGATAACTCCTTTGGTACTGGAATCATGGTGCCCTGTGTGCTTCAACTTCATCTCCTCAGCGTGATCTGTTGACAAGGTCTCTTTGTCCGCAACTCCACTATAGATTTTGTCTCTTCTCACATTCCTCTAAATGATTATTGCTATTGAGAGCAAAGATCATGGATAATGTGTCATTGTCTAGCCTCACTATGCTTCTGACTCAGTTTTGAGCCTTTAACGACTCACGTTCTGAGTAGTGGCCTTGACAAATAATCAGCTCCCTCACCTGGCTGCTCTAGCATAACATATCCTTCACTCGGCTAAGGGGTTTCCTCGCCTGATTGCTCAATCGTTGATTTGCCGAATTTGGCTAATAGGATAATTTATTTTTAGGTGTAACCAAATGCCCCCTACATTGTATCATTGGTTGATTCTTGAGAAATGATTACACATAGTTCATCGCAGATGAGCGTGAATAGTATCACCATTGCACTGTAAAGTAAGAAATTGAACAATCTTACGTCTTCTTTACTTCGGCCAACCAACTGCCATAATTATTTTCCCTGCATTTTGCCTATTACTCTTCCCAATAGTCAGCTTGATTTTCTCAAGAAGATGATACACTTATCACTTACACTTCATCACCTATATAAGCATAGCCGACCCTTTCAATCGTACCTGACTACCCTTTTTTGATCAACCATGTTCCTAGATCCTCCTCGTTTGTTCAAACTTTAGGGACAATACAACAAACCTTCCATGACAGAGAAATTTAAACCAGCAAATTCTCCTTCTCCAACCCCACTTGGTTCAATGGGGATACAACATCATGCTCTTACTCCAATCCAGGTGAATTGTTTCTGCGAAAAGAATCTTTTCCTCCTTTTTTAACTCATTATAATGATCCTTCACTTCGTTTGAATATAAAATATTCATAAGTGAGGCATTAAATTTTTCATTCCATCAGAATAATCAGGAGAACTGGTGAAGATTATACATTCTTTTACCATAAGAAATCACATCACAATGATCACCACAAAAAGAAAAAAATCATGGGATTAATTAGCCTTAAAATGCTATAACTACCAAATGATATATACCCTACAAGCTACATTATACAAATAATTACATTACAATACATATAGTGATCAAAAATTTAGTTCACGTTAATTCTAGCTGGAAGGCATACTCCTGTAGCTTGCTCTTCCACAAAAATGCTTTCACATTTAACCAATTTCATTACATATTCAGCTACATTGCGATACTTTTTTTGTGCCTCGACAAAGCTGTTTCCGAGAACATGTTCAATCCAATCTTCCACTGCTTTTTTCTTGTCTGATAGCCAAGCAGCTGCAAGTATCTCTGACATGACCTCGTAATCAATTTCCAGCACAAAATTTGATCCAAATGGTGTTTGAAATTGTTTGTCAATGTGTTCGATTACTTGCTCAGCAAGTAAATCAAAATTGAATGGCTTAAAAACCACTTTTCCATCAATTTGTGCAAGGAAATCATTTAACCATGTTTCATGATTTTGAACTACAGATTCATTTTCACAATCACCATCCTCCGCTTCCTCTTCTAGAGGCATATTCAAATCCAGATACGACCGTGACGCCTCTTTGTTATGTTTCATTGTCTTGCTAGTTACTTTTTCATTGGAATCACTGCTTTCAGTTTCACAGAGCTTTCTTTTATTCAGAAATGCTCCATTTCTCTTTGAAACCCTCACGTTTTTGCTACTGCTTCTAAAGACATCCTCAGAAGCATGTCCAAGTGATAGTTCAATTTGACATCTTTTAGCTTCAAGGATTCTTTCCTCGGGAAATATCTTTGGTTCCTTTTCCATATCAAAAAAGCCGCCAACTTTGAACACAGAAGAGGTCACAACAAATATTGAATTGTTGATGCTGATTTCCCTACCATGTGAGTATGGAAATTTACCTGTTCTTATTGCTTGTAACAAACTATTCTGCACAATTAAATCAGCTTTATCGATATTTTCAAGAAACACAACCGAACGTGGCTTTTTACTCAACTCGCCAGCAATATAATCCACGACTGTCTTCCTCCTAAGCACATCGTGACATTCGAAAATCGAGTTCAATGGTTGAAACGTGTCCTTAGAGCTTAAATCCACTGAGATTAAGCATTGTTTGCTTCCAAATAGAGTTTCTGCAAGTACTGAAGCAATTTTTCTTTTTCCGACTCTATCTGGCCCAAGAAAAGAAAACCATGTGTCGGCTCTAACATTTGATCCACTGCGCTTTCCGTCGCCTGATCTACAAAGTGTCATAATATTGATGATAGAATATATTGCCTCATCTTGCCACCAAACTTTTTCGATAAGAAGTTTGTAAAGTGACTTGAAATCAACCATTTCAAATTTTCCGTCGGAATTATGACCTGAGTAGGAAGAGGATCTAGCAATTTGGTTTGAAGTACTCTCATTCATAGCATCAAAATCAGTCGAAAGAGAATCCGACAAGTGCTGAAGATGCTTCTTATGATCACTTAGTTTCGGGGTATCTGGCTCATGAGTAACCGGTGTATATGTCGTTCCCAAAACCAAATCTGTGGTGATGGGATTAAGGGACATAGATGACTTGTGGTTAAGGAAAGGATTTTGTACATCGAATTTTGAAACTTTCGGTACATGTTCAGCTTTATCTTTGGCACTAAGAGTAGTATCAAAAGGTTGTGAAAATGGTAACATCTGTTTGGATGGAAATGGAGTTTGTAACTCTTTAGACATGTAGGGAATTGGATTAGAACAGTGGATTTCATTAAGGCTGCTAGTTCCTCTACCGAATCGAAACCCCTCGTGGAATGGAGCTTGGAACCCTGTTAATGTTTGGGAAATATTGATTTCAGGTAATGGTTTGTTTTGATGAAGATGTTGACAGATATCACTCCATTTCCTCTGCAATCCGAAGATCTTAGCATTCAAACTTGTGTTATCTTCATTGGTCTGCACATGATGAAATTCATTGTTAAATAAATAGTACAGCCACAAACTGAAACAATGAAGTATGGCACATTATGCAAAAAACGATTAGTAACAATAATGTTAATCAAGAGAGAAACAAAGAGAGAAAACAAATGGCTAAACGGATTTGGATTTCGGCATTCACGCAATCAAGCATTTACATTAGTATTTCTTGATAAAATGTTAAAGAATCAAATAACTTTTGAATATGTTCTACATGAGTTTTCTTATGAGAAAAAAAGTTATGACTTTTTCATTTTCCAATATTAATCTCAAAGGAAGTCCTTAAATATCTTGTGTAGGCAGGCAGTGACAACTAGAAAGCAATTATGGAAGTGGTGCTAAACATTAGAATTTATCTATTGACATGTTCATAAGCTGTTTTCAGCTTACTTCCATAAGTTCTCCAAGATAGCTTATGAAAATAGCTTATACATAAAATATGCCAAAAGTATATATCATAAACAATACTAAATAGGAAATATTTTGGCTTTATGGAAGTGCCACTGCCTAGAGGTAAACCTGGGTCCACTGATTGCATTATTTGCATTTGTATATTGTAGGACCAAAGTACACATGGAAATATAAAAAATGTATAGTCCTAATCAACTTTCAGAAACATCACCAGATTAGTTCAGTAGGCATATCTTTGGTATAGGCATAGGCATTCAAGATGACAAATCACTATATTGCTACTTTCATTCTTACTAAGGAAAATGCATTTTTTTTTACTTTTACCATATTAGGCCAGAAGCATTATTGCAGCTTACCTCTGACTAAATTATTTTAGTGGGTCAGAACAGCAATTGTCTCACAATTAATGTTGCAATTATGTGTGTGAGCATGTGAGTGTCACTGCATGCAATTAAAAATGAAACATAATGTTAGGTGATCATAACATTAACGCACCTTTGCCAAACCTAATCCTCTATCTGAATCCACATTAACCTTTTGTAACCAAGGTAAACTTGTTGATGATGAAGAAGAAGGTCCTACATTCACATAATTATCAGCAACTTCTTGTTCATACTTTTTATTGCATGTGTCACAAAGAGTTAAAGATGATGGATTTGGATTTCTGAAATCAGAAGGTGTGGAAAAGAAGCCACCAAATGGAACAAAAGACCCCATTAAGCTGCAAATTAAATAATGAACATGGAACTTTTAGATTCAGTAGACACCAAACTGTCAGAAGCTAAGGTGCATATGAAGAGTTAGACTTTAAGAATCATCTAACCCAATAAAAGTAAAAACATATATCATCAACCAAAAGTAAATATATTCCAAGCAATATATATACTACATCATAATAGGCTATAGAATTTGATAGGTCAACATTGAATATAGGTTGTGTGTAGTCGCGACCCCTGATTACACGCAATCAACTACTACACATTTGGACTGCTCGATCAAGATCAGATAATCCAAATTTCATATTCAGTATTTTAGATTTTTTTGTAAAAAAATAAATCAAAGTATGCATTGAAATTTGGATTGTGATCTTGATCGGACCGCACAAAACTACATTCATAACACCAAAAAAGAAGAGGTGGGTCAGGGGTACAGAAAAAGAAGAAGCATTTATCAAAAGACTGCAGGTAGAAATAACACTAATGGCTCATGTGATGACACAAACAGATCAATAACAGCACAATCACAAATATCTATAGCATCCATTAGAGCAATACTTTAACAATTCAGATTAACTTGTTCCCAGATAATAGAACATTGCAGCAAAACAATGGCAAGTAAATAATTTGTCTCAAAAACCAAAACCAATTGAATGGAATCATGACCCTTATTAAATTATGCTCTTAATTCATAGAAAAGAAAAAGGTTATAGAAAGTTCCAGGAGTCAGATTATAATTCAATATTCATAATATAAAATTACTCCTTCCTTTCTCTATGCACAATAACCAAGCAAACAGCTTTAGAGTGATAAAGAAGAGTTGGAAAGCAACCAAAGACAAAACCATCTGAATAATTTAGAACATTAAAAACCACAAAACAAGTTAAAGACAAGAACACATAACTTAATAGCCAATGATCAAATTGACATGTCAAAAAATTTATTCACAAAAAAACTATATGTTACACACAAATCTAAACAAATACCAATATCATATAACACTTCTTTTTCATGTATATAATATACTATATAGTTCTTGATATTTCTATAGAACTATGTAATATATATTATATGGTATGTATTATATAATATAGTATTATTAAAACTGAAAGTGCATGAACACACACCCTATGACAAAAAAACAAACATAGGTCAAGACAAGTACAAACCAGAACCAATAAGGAAACAGAAAAGGAAAGAAAAAAGAGAAACATACCTGGATTTAGAGTATAGTCCTTCCATAGAAGGAGTAGCAGATGTCACAGGTAAAACATGCAAATCCAAATCTTTTTCAACATTAGGGAACAACCTCAAAAACTTAGTATAAACATCACAATTTCCTGCTACACCCACCAACCAAATCTTCCCACCATAAACCTCCAACAACCTTGTTAACCTTGAAACAACAAACACAACACCATCATCAATAACATCATCATCGTTATTGTTCTTCACAAAAACCTCAATCTCCCCAAAACTTAGAACAACACCAGTACATAAACTTTGTTCAACTAAATGACCCACTTCATCAAATCTCAACCCCATCTTCTCCTCACTCCCATTTCCAATAACAAACTCAAAAATTTCATTCTCAATAGAAACTACTTTTAACCCATCAAGCTCAGTAGGTAAAAAACCAACTTTTCCACTTTGAGCTAACTCTATAAACCTTTTTAAAGCGGTTTTTGCATAAACACCCATCAAAAGAGGATTTCTCTTACTCCCACTCTTCCCAGATAAAACATCAACAACCCTTCTTGAATTCTCATCGAACCGAACCGTTTCAAACCGGTCCGGTTCAATATTACATAAAAAAACCGGAGGAGGAGAACGGTGAAAGAATCTAGAAGATGGTGGTGGTGGCGGCGGTGGTGGTTGAAGTAAAGCAAACTTAACATCATAGCTACGAAAACCAGCTTCTGCAAAAACCCTACTCACTATAGGATCATCAAGAATAGAGAGAATGAAATGCTTCAACTCAACTTTCAAAAACGACGCAGTTTGATTCTGGTTTTGTTGCTGTTGCTGCATTATCTGTAGTAAATGGAAGCTATCTGGATGACGACGTTGGTTTGCTTGAGAGCGTTTAATGGCTGCCATGAGAGAGTTTGACACCGGTGGGCCGCCGTCATCGCCGGAGGAGACGGCGGCGGTGGTTTTTGTTGTGGGGAGACGGTCGAGGGAGACTCCGACAGAGAGTTCTAGGGCACGGAAGTGGAGACGAGGAGAGTAAGGGAAGGTGGTGGCGCGTGAGCATGAGCAGGCGGCGCGTAGAGTATTGGAGGGGAGAGAAAGTAAAGCGGAGATAGCGTGGAGAGAGGTTGTTTGAGGGTGGCTACGTCTACGCGCTACGGAGACTGCTTCGTCGAGAGCACGCGCTGCTTCGTCAGTTAAACATTGGCGCGCTGTGCTAACCGGCGTCGGCATCACCGGCAAGCATATATTCAAAATTATAAAAATAGATATAATTTATTATTTGATATTGAAGTTGAGGTTTTTTTTTTTTTAGTGAGGTGATAAAAATGATAAATAATTGAAGGGTTTTTTGTTTTGGTTTAGCTTAGTTATTGAAGTTGAATACAACGCAATTATTAATGCAAGTGAGTGTGTTTGGGTATGGGAAAAAATTTAGTGAGAGGAAGAGAAAGTGAGAAGGATGAAGATGGTGAAGAGAAGGATGGATTTTTTGGGAGAGGATTATGATTTTTTGGGAGAGGGTTAATGTTAATATGATGATGGGGTGGATTGTTTGAAGTGGGGCCCTTGTTATGTTCAATGGTGGGCATAGATTCTCTGTTGAAGAAAAGAAAGGAGTGAATTCAAGAGGTTTAATCATGAATTATTTACCAAGAAAAATATATTTTGGCAAGAAATTTGATAGTATCTATCAAGTTTTGAAGTCAATTTTCCCGGAAAAAAATAGTTTTGAAGTCAATCAATATGATTAACTTAGTTTAAGGGTGTTTTTGATTGACTAATAAATATATCTTCCTGTCACTATTATAAGGTCACTATTATAAGCAAAACTTTGCATTTTATATTCATTCATTAAATGATGTATGTGGTCTATAATGTGACCGAAGGACTTATGGGATTGAGTAATATTTTTTTTTTCAAAAAATAACAAAATATTCTTTACTTAATCATCGGACATGAATTCAGTTTTCTAAGGTGAATAAATGGCTCAAACGATATGAGTTAAAAGTGTTAAGTAGCTCAATTGATATGAGTTAAAAGTGTTTTAGGTTTTTGGTTCAAACAGGAACAAATAAATAAATATAACCGAAAAACTAACTACCATCATTTATCACTAAGGGTGTGTTTGGAGAGTTAAGCAATTATTTAATTTGTGTTTAAATCTAAACTTGTGTTTAAATATAACCGAAAAACCTAAAAAAACAATTATTTAATTTGTTTTTTGAGAGAAGCAATTATTTAATTTATGTTTAAATATAAACTTGAAAAATGTAATTATTAATGTTGAAAATTATGGTTTTTGATGATTAAAGAGTTGTAAGAATTTCATATGTTTTTAATCATTCTCGTTCGTCGAATTTGTCTATTAAAATAAGGCAACACATAACAAATTAATTGAGCTTAAATGATTAATGAATTCTATCAGAAATGAATTATTCAAGAACTTAAATTCGATTCATAAATACAATAACTTTTTATCAAATTTTATTTACCTCTCAATGGAATTTTAATTATTATAGTTTTTTTTTATGAGAACTTGAAGGTTAACACCAAAAAAAAAGTGCAGCTCATATTTTCTTTTTCTTTTTTCTTATACTAAAAATAAGGCAAGTAATATTTTTGTTCTTTTTCTTTAATCAAAAACTTTCTGAGTGCTTGTCTTTCATGGTGGCGGGTGAGAGAGATGCCGTGCCCACTTAAGTATTTGAGGGTAAGAAAGGGTCATTGTCAAACTTTTTGGGTGGACTAATAAGGACCTTTTGTTCTTCTTTCTTCCTTCTTTTTCCTCTTCTTTTTGCTTTATGAGATATATTTACACGAAAAGGATGTTCCAAATCTTATTTAATCTCAATGGACTCAAATTGTAATCTGTAAGCATCTCATGATTTTGACAGTGTTAGTAGGTATATTTTCAGGGCCGTTCCTACGAATATGGAGGCTCGGTGCTGGAATTGAAATGAGGCCCATAATAAAATAAAGATGTATTTTTTTTAAAAGAACAGTGTAAGTGTTGTTTTGGAAAGGGGAAAACATCAATTGGATGGCCGATGATGATGATGGTATGGTCAGAAATCGAATTGGTTGAGAGATGCAGTCGGAGGAAACGTTTGAGTAGTCGACAATCGCGTTTGAACCATGAAGGAAAAAGAAAAACGAAACACTGATGGTGAGAGGAATGGAACGCTCGTTGGTATGTATCAGAGAAAGAGTTTTTTTTTTTAGTGGGGGGTACTGGGTTATAAATTTTTTTTTAGGCCCATACCCAGGGGAGGCTCGGTGCTATAGCGCTGCTTGCACCCCCTAGGGTCCGGCCCTGTATATTTTACAGGATCAAATTTCAATTTATACTAATCAATTGAGATTGAGATGCATTCAAAGATATGACCAATTTAATTGAGTGTTTCAGTCTGTTTATAAGATTTGAGAATTTCATTTGTTTGTATTATCTAAATGAAACGTAATAGAAAAAGATAATGGTAAATGGGATGTGTGATTCTATTGTGATAATTAAATAAGAAAATGTTAAAGAGTAAGGAAAATAATAAGGAAATATTTTGTCGAAAAACGGTGCATTCAATATTTTTAAAATTTAAACATTTTCTTTCTAATGTAAATTTCAGTTTTTCACTTTCTTAACTAATATCTTTAGAATTCATCAATTGTTAAGGAAAATAACATAGAAATATTTTGTTGAAAAATGGTGAATTCAACATTTTTAAAATTTAAAAATTATTCTTTCTAATGCAAATTTTAACTTTTTACTTTCTTAACTAGTATTAGTAAAATGTGTCAATTGTTAAGGAATATTTTGTTGAAAAATGATGAATTCAGATTTTTTTTTAATGTTAAAAATTATTCTTTCTAATGCAAATTTCAATTTTTTTACTTTCTTAACTAATCTCTTTAGAATTCGTCAATTGTTAAGGAAAATAATTTGGAAATATTTTGTTGAAAAATGGTGAATTCAACATTTTAAAAATTCTTCTTTCTAGTGCAAAGTTCAATTTTTTAATCTTTTGAATGTGTCAAAAAGAAAACTAATATTTTTAGAACACTTGTTAGCTTAACCCATTAAATAATTGTGTGATATACTAGTTTTTTGTAACTATGATATACAATTGGTGCAAAAAAAAAAAAAAGTTTCTTTTTCAATAGAAATAAAGAATTTTTTTTTATCATATTGCACTTATTTTGGCAAAAACTTAAACATGGTCGGCAAAAAGCTACAATTAGAAGCTTGTAATAAGCTACAATTAGAAGCTTGTAATTGTAGCTTCTACCTTGGAAATTTTTTTTTTTTAAGAAGATAAAATGGAATTATATTAACAAATCTTCTTTACTTACCCCGCACAAGGAGTGCTAGAGTGAAACAAAGAGAAAAGCAAAGTTACATCATACACATGTACGATACACCAAAAAGAAAACAAAAAGAACCATTACAAGAAATTAAAAGGATTTAGCCATCACATGTGTTAGTTAAAAGCAAGGTTATTGTGTTTCGCTTTCAACCATCCAAAAGATTGCGCCTTTATGTTGTCAAGCAAGTGGTGGATATTTCCATTTTTGTTATTGAAGATTCTTGCATTTCTTTCTTTCCATAACACCCAAACCGTATAAAACCAAATTAAGTGAATAATGTTACGCTTGCGTATAGAGAAATGATGACAGAGCATCATATAAATTTTTTAGCTATCTTTTTAGTACTTTTCTTTGCATTTGAAGATAAATAAGATGAGAGTTAAAGGAGTTGTCGTAGGTTTCAGGAACATATTGTATAGTTTTCCCTCGAGTCGTTGTAATTCACTTTTATCATAAATCATGCAACTTCATATGTGTTTTGAATGTTTTGTAGTGAGGAATCATGTAAATCGACAAACCAAGACATCACATGGAGAATCAAAGATATGAAGTTTGAAGATCAATGGTTCTTATAAGGTTTTGAAGACAATACAAAGTAAAGAAAATTCATTTCACATTCCTAGGAGTTTCTAGACGGAAGAAAGATAGAAAACGGGACAAAAACGCAATAATTCGCACATGAGGGGTTGTCTCGTGTGCCACTGCACATGGGGCAGTGTTTACCAATGCCTCATGCGCATCATGACCCCCAGGGATGCACAATTGTGCTTTTATGTGGGTTAAAATCACTATTTGCATGCTTTCTAAGCTTAATCGGTGGAAAAAGCTCAGTTTTCTTCTCTTAAACCCTAAGTAATCATATGTTATAAATACAGACCCTTTCAAACATTCTTCTTCTGTTCACGGCAGTTCTAATTGCTTATTTCTTAATTCTAGTTAATGAAATTAAGTATGAAGCCTCATGTTTTCTAATTCTTCGTTCTGAGAACGCCGTAACTTTAATTAGGTTAACTTACCGCACATGTTGTCATTAGGGTTAATAGGAGTTCTAAAAATGGTTTCTTGAATCATAAGTAGACACCACATAATTTATGTTTTACTAAGTTAATTCCAACAAAGATGAAGGGGGATTCAAAGATTCCCTAATCATAGTTAAATATTTGAGTCACAAACTTAATCTCACATTGGCCAACACAATTAAACCCTGAAACCGTTTTCTTAATCTCTTTTAATTTCACTATTTAAAAATAAGTTTTGTTGATTGCTAAGTTGAATGACGATCCATGTGGAAACGATAAACTTACTACATTATTACTTGTTACGATTTGGTGTACTTGTGGATTTCATCCATCAAGAAACCTTTGAATGACCTGAACTTATCTAAATGATATGAAACACAAAATGCAGTAATCGTGAAGAAGTATAACCAATCGAAAACAACGATCCAGATTTGACAGAAAAAGTCACAGTCATGTCAGTGAAGAAAAAGGTGAGTTGTGTCCTATAGATCACCACACCCTCCCACATAAGATTGAGAAGTAGCTAGAATCACCCCCTCGCTTGAAAAAATTATCATTTGTTGGAAGGCGGTTGAGAAAATGACACTGTACAGAAGGATTGACTTTTAGAGGAACATATTTATGAAAAACTATAGGGTCGTCAACTGCAATGTTATGTTGAGTTGATTAATGAAGAAAATTATAAGAACTGCTGACAGTGTAAATTTATTAAGAATACAAATTTCATATCCACATGTCATTAACATCATCCTACAACAAAATAGAGTTCAACATATCACTACACTCCCTTAATTGCTCCTCCTCCCACGCCCATAACCTTCTACGTCACTTTCAGGCCTCACCACCCTCACCTCAAACTAAAAGATCCATGTCAGCAATTGTTTTAACCTATCTTTCAATGTTACTCCTTCCAACCATGACAGACTTCAGAAGAACCAATTGACACCCAAAGATAGGTTTCTAGTTTTCCTACACGACAATCTAGATTTAATACGGTCAAGGATAGGTTTCCAAAAATTCAACTTACAGGAATCACAACCTATAGAAAGACCTAGATAAAGGAAAGGAATGTGCTCAATTTTACAATTCAAAATAAAAGTAGCATCAGCCAACCAAGAAGCAGTCACATTAACAGGAACCAACATACTCTTATTGAAAATTAAACTTATGGCAAAAAATTGCCTTAAAAAAAATTAAAATAGTTTCACGGATCGAACATTAGCCCAACTATTGATTCCCAACAATAGTGTCATCAGAAAATTGTAAGTGAGAGACAAAGATGCTACCTAAGCGTCTGACTAACTACCTGGTGAAGAGCCCAACCTCCATACTAGCTTTCATATGGACATTAATACCTTCAGCTTCTATTAAGAAAAGAAATGGTGACAGAGGTCGCCTTGTCAAAGACCTCTTTCAAATTTGAACTCATTGGTTGGACTCTCATTAATCAGAACAAAAGATGAAGTTTTAGTAACACATTCCATGATCCATTTCCTTCAAATGGTATGAATTTCATTTTAACCATCATTGTTTCAAGATATTTCCAATTCACCGAATTAAAAGCTTTCTCAAAATCAACTTTGAATAACAACAACTCCTTTTTTAGCTTTCGGGCATCGTCCACTACCTTATTAGCTATAAGAATACTATACAGGATCTGTCTTCCATTGATGAAAGCTAACTGAGAATTGAAAATTACACTTCCTATAACTTTCCTTAATTTGTTAGGTAAGACTTTTGATAAAACTTTATACATGTGGCCTACCATGAAAATTGGCCTAAAATCCCAAGTTGCTGAGGACTTTAAACTTTAGGAATAAGAGCTATAAATTTGTTGTTGATCCCTCTTGATAAATCTCATAAAATCATCCTTTTAGGTTAACTCAAAATCCTTGGTGAAGCCAAAATTAATACCATCTGACCTTGGACTATTAAAAATCACAATCCGACACTGCCTGCTTAACCTCCTCATTAGAGTTTAATTTGATACACTATCGGTGTATAAAGTTTAAGATTGTTAATCAATCACATAAAAATCATATATGTGACTTTAGTAGTAGTTATAATTAAAGACAAATGTTTTTAATGATGTAATGAATAGGGTTGATTGACATTGTAAAAACTCTTCATATAGGTAGTGTAAATATTAACTTAATCTTTCTTTATTGAATTGTTATCATTCAATTTTATAAAATATATATAACTAGGTATATGACCCGTGCGTTGCACGGGTTTGATTAGAAATATTTCTTTAATATATTGAAAATAACAAATTTTATTGGTCTATTGAACTTTTTTTATTAAAAAAAGACTGTCAAAATATTTGTAAAACTTTTCACACATCAAGTGAATATCGAATATAAATAATGGGTCACCCATCTGTGTTAGAAATTAGTAGAATTATTATATCTTTTTCTCTGGTTTAGTTTATATCTTCCTTTTCTCCTTTATTTGAACATATTTTAGATTTTAGAAGAAAAAAAATTGTCGATATTGAATTATAATTTGATATTATAAAATTTTTATTCTAACTTGAGTGGAATAAATGATTTTATTTAAAAAATTAAATATGTATCATTGCATTGTTTTTAGTAAAAATATTACTCTCTCCCTTTTTAAGTGTTGTTTGATGTTTGATTATTATAAAGTAAATATAAAAGTTTATAATTTATAACAAAAATAAGGAGTTTTATAGAGTTGACATATAAGTAGTAGAATTTCATCTCTAAAAAAGAAAAACAGTATAGTTTTGTAAAGATGCCACATAAGTAAGAAGAGGGTTTGGCTACGGATTAGAGAAATCCATACATGAATGAACTCAAGTATAACATGTAAATGAAATGTCTATCCTCGATCAATTTGAGAATTTGAAGGATTAATACTTAATATCTAAACTTTCAGGAAATAAAATTTTGTTACCTACAATAATAATTCCATAAAGTGCTCAAATTCTATAAATAAGATCACTAATATTGTTAAAAATTTAAAGTACAAAATAGAAGAACAATTCTGACGAAAAAAGAAAAGACTTCATGAGTGTTCAAAAAATAAGAAAGACGGGAAGACATAAGACCCCTCAATTTTATTGGAGAGATAGAGTGTGGAAAAAAAGCAAGCGGATCCTCTCCCTCTGTCATCTATGCAGCAGCCTCTCAATCTAATGAACAAACCATTAGATACATCTGATAGGGGAAGGAAATAAAATGTTGAAAAAACAATCTTGAAATTAAATATCCCCAAATTCATTTCGTGCACGTAAATTGTCTCACCATCTTGGTTTTGAACAAAACTACCCCAATGAAACATTTATTGGATTTCTCCAAAGAGACCTACTAATGAATACTCATAGTGAATTTAATTTTAGACTTCCTATTCCTTAAATACTCATAAGGAATTTCCTTCTCAAAGATTGATGAATCCTCATATATAACAGGTTCTGTGATACTAATAGGAAGAACGGCCAATTTGTTTTCCATAATAGATGGATTATTCGAATGAAATTCAATCTATCCATCTTTAATTACAATAATTCCTCAATCTTAAAAACAAACGATCACTGTTTATAGCTTACATATAGGTATAGTTGAAGCCTACAAATGACTAAAGTTTACTTTATATACAGCAGATAAATAGTTAGATACCAATTTTTTTAGAAAGCTAGATTTAGAAATAGAGATTGTAGTTAATGGTTTTAATTTATTTTGGTTGAATTATTTTTCTTAATGAACTGTCTTAAGCTTGACTTGCAAGAAATTTTATGTTATATTATATAAATTTATTTAGTGTTTTTCCAATGCAAACTACTTTTTTTTTAGGATCCTAAGCAAACTACTACTGGTAACTTCGATAATTTCCTTTACCCTTCTATATATCATATTTTAGGGGCATTATTCTCTATATCTCTCAACTCTTTATCTTACCAATGGTCTGTAGAATTTCATAGTTGAATGAATAGAAATATAATGAAGGGTGAGAATAAACATAGTTAAGGATTGTGTCAAAAACCACTAATTTGTGACTACCACATGAGTCAAAGAGAAGTGAAGAGTGTGGGAACAATTGGACACTCTCTGGTGAGAGAAAACCCATAGGATATACACAATTCTGCATTTTAGTCTTCTAATATTTGCTGAAATCATTAAGAAAATTGGTATTATATGGACGGAAAAAATAATCTCAAAATCATATACCTTATTCTTCTTGAATGGAGAAAATAAACTAAAATAGTGTGTGTTGATATTCAAAGGCCACAATTTCGATTAAATAAATTTTAAAATTATGATTGACTATCTCTTCGGTTGTGTCTAAGCCATACGTTGTAATGTTTAGAGTTTTGGACTTTAAATTATATCCACACAACACTAATCAATTTATTTATTATTTGGCATATTTGCATGGAAATTTTTGAAACGTTTACATCATTACCACATTTCCTTGATTATTAGACATAATCATTTAAGATTTTTAATGAGAAAATTATTTGGAAGTTACTTTCTTATTATAAAGTAAACATAAGAGTTTATAATTTATAATAAAACTAAGGAGTCTTATAGAGTAGATATATAAGTAATAGAGTTTTATCTCTAAAAACAAAAAGCAGTAAAGTTTTTTAAAGATGACACATAAGTAAGAAGATAGTTTAGCTACGAATTAGAGAAATTCATACATGGACGAACTCAAGTTTAACCTGTGAGTGAAATGTCTATCCTTGCCCAATTAGAGAATTTGAAGGATTAATACTTAATATAGTGGATTTTATTTCTGATTTTGAAGGATACACAAATTGAACTGTTCATGGGGTGGAATCAATTTGCCCAAACAGATACGCTTCATCAGGTTTTGTTGATTCTTTTGCTAATTGTATAACCTTTGAATTAATATATGCATCACGTAAGGTTGCTGCCATCATTATTTACTTTTGTCCATTTGTGAATTTCAATCGTGGTGGTGGGATTCTGATATTAATTGGAAATTGTTCTTGTTTCTACAATCCATTCGGTTGTGGTAATTGATCCACGAACTGCGAATTCCATTCGGTTGTGGTTATTGTTTTCATTGAACCTATTTCTTCAACAATCGACGGTGTTATACTTTGTTCTGGTGAATTGTTAACGGACCACAGATGACATACACGTGCCACTGGCCGTGTGTGTCTGATTCAGTACCATCTGTCTCAGCAATGGTTCAAACTGCAGCACCTACTGCACCGGTTCAGAATGTGCCACAAGCACCAAAGTCTTTTGCAGCAGCTCTAGCGGGTACATCTTTTACGTCTTTAACAGAGGACATGCCATTTCCCTCACCGTGCATTAAAGGCGATGCATTGAGCATCAAAATTTGTCAGGAGGAATACCGTAAGGGTTTAGAAGACTGTAGGAATGCGTTGAGGGCTCGTCTGACCCTTAACAAATGAGATAAACCGTACTCGGCACGTGACTTAAGTTCTAAAATTGGAAAATTATGGAAGACGACGACTGGTTGGAAAATGGTACCTCTTGGTAAGGGTACTATGATTTTCTCTTTGATTCGGCGGATGATTATAGAAAAATATGGGCAGTAGGCACAATTAATTTAAAGCCGTGTTTGCTACGGTTTTCACAGTGGACTAAAGACTTCAAATATCAAACACAAAAGCAGACACATGTGTCGATTTGGATACGATTAATGGAGTTGCCGCAAGAGTATTGGAGGGAGAGAACGTTGAAGGAAATTGCAAGTGCGGTTGGGACCCCAATTGATATTGATGGACCAACTAGAAACCGCACCTTTGGGCATTTTGCTAGAATTCTTGTTGACATAGACCTTTCCAAGCGAATTTTTGAAGAAATTCTTGTCGAAAGAGAAGGCTTCGCCTTCAAAGTTGAGGTGCAATATGAGAGGCTTCCATTATTTTGCCATCATTGTTATTCTATTGGACACAATGTCTCATCATGTCGTTGGTTACACCCGCAACCTCCGAAGGACAAGAATGATCGTGGGAAACAGATTGTTGTTGCTGAGGCAGCCCCGGAACAACCTCCTCGGCAAAACAAAGTCAGCAATGATGTAGGTGCTTCAACATCGAACAATGGTAACAATGGGACATGGGTTCCTATCCCGGTTGCCTCGACTGTTACTACAACTCAGAGAGTTCTAGTTGCCGCTACTACTGCACCTATTTCTACATCTTCGGTCTCACTGTCACTGGCATTACCGGCTTCCTTTCCTACCCCTCAGATGGGTCCGGTTGTTTCATCTACTGTGGCTGCTCCTGGATTTGATAGGTCTAATAATTTCAGTATACCACTACAAAATGTGTTTGATTTAATTACTCCGAGTGAGTTACCACTCCAAAGCCCAGTGCTTGAGCTTGTTTCCCCTGTAGAGAACGATGACATGCACCCTGTAGAAGTGAGGAGGTTGACTAAGGTACCGAGGGAGGTGGAGGTGAACCCCTTGGTAACTGAAAATACGGAATCGCTTCTGGATAGTGTGGAACACAATCATATGAGTCCGCGGGAGCTGGGGGAGAGTACCAAGGAGTCTAATGTGCGTGGTACACACTCATCCCCTCTTGGGCATGAGGACATACGACCTAACGGGGTGGAACAGACAACTCAGACGTCGTTGGTGACCCCAGTGACTGATGATGTATCTGAACCACTTCAGGATGATGTGGGACAAGATCATGTGAGCCCACGGGAGCTGGAGGAGAGTCCCAAGGGTGCTCGTGAGATTGTTACAAGGCCATCCAATGTTGAGCATGATGACATGCAAGAGGATCCTGTTAATACTTTGAAGGACATTGTACCTACTGTCACGAAAACATCATCTTTGGAGGTAAATAATTTATCTACAGTTACTGCAAATGAGGTGGTTGGTATGCAACGGCAAGAGGTTCATCCTAGCAAAAATATCCAGCATGGTCTTGACTTGTGGGAGAGAGTCCGAGAGTATGATGCAAGGACAGCAGCGGAAGCAGCTCAGTCTGACACATCCCTACATGTTCTTACAAGAAACCAGAAACAGAAAATTAAGGTACGACAAGTAATGTCAAAGCAGCCTTCTAAATCCCGTGCACGGGGAGACAACAAATCCATTGATCAATGAATATTCTTTTGGAATGTTAGAGGAATCAGTTGCACGGATAAGTTGGCAATTATGGGTCACACCATAACTGGTGAAGTTTGGATAGACACCCTTCCCACGGGTGTGGGTCTTGTCTTATTTAGGGTTAAATGTGGACTTCCGAATTACAGATTCCCTTGTCTGGTTTTTCGGGGTCTATTGTTTCTGTTTATTTTTATGTTTGCTTATGTTGTTTCCTTTTGAGGGTTTTGGTCTAGCCCCCCCTCTTTTTGTAATTATTTTTTCCCTTTTTCTTATAAATTTTTTTGAGTGTGGCGGTATAGGATTGAGGTGTCTCGGGGTACCAACCTAGTTGGGATGTCGATGATACCGCTTGATGCTTGTCCACTCTCCATGCTTATCAAAAAAAAAATTGAACTGTTCATTAAAATAAATATGTTTCAATGGCATGTATGATTGACTCATTTGGCAATCACATTGCATTTTTTATTTTCCTAACCAATTAATAATTCTATGACAAAAATCCCATCAAAAAAATTCTATAACAAAAATATATCACTAAATTGTTTAAGGCGTTCAAATCACTTACCACTTGGATTAATTCATTGTTGATGTAGGATTTCCTTTCTATCATATATTAGTCAAAAGAATATACATTAACATACATTAAGCATAAAGAGTAACCCATGAGATGGCACACCTGTGATAGAGTTAAACATTAGTTTAATTTTTTTAACAATAAAAAAAACAAGTTAAACATAAGTTTCACAAAATTGTTACACATGATAGGATGAATGTGTGTTTATCAAGGGTTGGTAATATCATGATTAAGAGATTCTCAGTCCCAATTTTATCGATTGAAGAATGAGATCCAAACTTGAAAATTAAAGCTTAAAAATTATTATTGTTCAAATTATACATATGGTATAAATAAAACATGTGATGAAAAAAAAATCATGTGACCGTCTTACATTGTTGATTGAGATGCATGCGTGATGAAGTTGTTAGCTTTTCCTTATCCTACTCTTTGCATGAAAAATTTCCAAGAATAATTCAATATTCTTAGTCTCTGTGTGGGTAGCAAAAGAAAGGATTAAAAGAACAATTTTTAAAAATGCTTCCTTTTACTCGTCTGGTTACAACATAGAGAGAGTAAACTAAAAAAATATACTGTTAATTGCACACCAACCAAAACCATGTTCCTCTTGGAGAAGATACAATATATACTATGAAATCCATAGGTAATGATTCATGTCATAGTAAATATAAAAACTTTTTGTTTGCATAGCTAAGATTAAAAATAGGGTATTGGTGAGCTAACACATAAGCAAATTGCACCTTAAAATACATGTATATATAGATATACCTTTATATAGATAGATAAGCATCACATTTCTAGTGAAAAGAGGAAAGATTCCTTCATCATAGGAAAACAAAGAATATACAATAACTTTAGAGCAAATGGATCAAAAAACTTTAGCACAAATAAACAACCAAAATAAAACTTCAATACATGTGAATACAGTAGCAATGCCATGATGGAAACACTCTAAAATTTAGTATAATTGTCAAAATGGGTAGAAATGAGTTGAAAATGAATGTGGAGTAAGTGGTGGTTATAAAGGATGAGAGTGAATGTGAAAAATCATGCACTAAAGTTTTACAATTTGTAGGTTATAAATTAAAAACAATGAGTAGTGGAAGGAGTTACACAAATTAATTGGAAGTTACATAATAAAAAACTCCATGAATATGAATGAGTTTTTATATAAATAAATATGTAGTATATAGATGTAAGAAAAAAATGGAAAAGAGAGCCACTAGGCATAAGTATGAGATATTAGTTAGAAAATAGAGAGCTTTGATGAGGAGACACATCATCACAATGCACCTTAGGATACATGTATATATAGATTATATGTTCGTAGTTTTTTTCTGTACGATTTAATCTCTGAAACAACGTATTATACTTCAAACAATGAAACAGATGATAATAATTTTTTTTCAATTAATTATAAAACTCAGAAAAGTTAACCAACATTAAATGGTTGGTACAATTTGTCACTTCGCTTATTGATACAATTATTGTTATCTTGGTAAATCTTCAATGTTTCTTTACGGTCTTCAAATCCCATTTTGTCGAATCATTGAACCCTGCTCAACAAAAAAAAAAATTAGAACAAAATACAAACGTGCGAGCATTAAATAATATTCAGGCTTTGTGCGTTTCATGGAGATATGTAAGGTTAGATTATAAGGAGTTCATCGTTTTAACTCGTTCCATTTAAAAAACAATTATTAACAAACTTTAAACATTTTAAAAAACAATTTATGCATATGTGTGAGTTTGAAAGAAAAACTTACGTGTTGCAATCGACAGACTTGGGTCAAATGGTATTAATTAAACCTTGTTAGTAAAACACTCAAGAGCACAAATTAAATACCAAGAAACTAATCAAAGTCCATTATTATCTTTAAAATTAACAAATTAACTAGGGATTTTGCCTCAACAAAAACCTGCCGTGAAAGGATGAGTCTGCGTAGTTATTGTAACCGTTGCCGGCACCGCAAGTTCAGCCTGCCAATCAAACATTGCGAGGCAGGCTGAGGTGCAAACTGTAACGCCCATTTTGAAAATATCTAGAATATTCAAAAGTGCGCTAAAACTAATATTGGATACATCAAGTACACAATACAGAAACAACTTCAAGTCGAGAGTTTAGATACAACGACATCCAAAGTCATATGTTACAATATTACGCACCAAAGTTTGCTTTACAAGTCTAACTACGAATGTTCATAACAACACAACTTGTATATAACATATGCATCAACTAGTCCAACACCAAGTTGATTCCACATAAGCACGGTCATTCCAAAGCTTTTTCTTTACCTTTTCCTCGAGAACCCTGTGAACCTGAACAAATAAGGAGTTGGATGAGACATAATGCCTCAATGAGTTCTTTCTAGCCCTAGGCTAGTGATAACCTCGGGGGAAAACCTATGGTTACCACGTGTCTAAGATACAACCTGACGGTTGATTATACGTGCGTGGATTTGCTTTCCTAGACGGTTGTGCATACTAGATCCGTCATAGGCTCATCTTAACTTGTTATAGGTCTCACTTTTTATATGTGTCATTGCGGTTAGGGGAAAACTAAACCGCTATGCCAAGATACAGTCGATGCACCGAGGCCTAACAAGGCTTAATCATGACACGATTCTAAGACGGACAATTAGGAGAAAACCTAAGATTGTCGTCGTCATAACTTATTGATTTTCTCTTGCTTTATAAACTTGTACATAACAAACATCTTATTATATACGTTGTTATACCCTAATTTTGGACCTAAAAATACTTATTCAAAACATTTCTTCTATCTTGAATATATGTCTATTACTCTTGAAGAATTGCCAACTTGCCATTGTTTACACTGACATTTTACCCTGCTTTATCTCTCAATTTAGCTTTAAAAATCTTTTCAACTGTGTATTTGTCTATGTTTCCTTGCATTTCAAGTCATCCAAAAACATTTTTCTTGCATTTCAAGTCATTTGATTTGTCTCTGATCAATTGCATCTTTCTCTGCATTTTATTTCAATATTGTTTACAAAATTCATGAAAAAGGGTATTTTAGTCATTTCCAGCATCCAAATTCATTTTAGTCCTTGAAAATTGTTTGTGACTTTTCATTTGGTTTGTATAAGCCCTTGTTTCAATCTCATGTTAAAGTCCATTTCAAAAATTACATTTGAGTCATTTTAAGTCAATTTAGTCCTCAACGGCATTTTAGTCATTTCCAGTGTTAAAGCTCTGTTTGATCTCTAAAAATTGTCTCTGAGTCTTTTAATTTGCTTGTATAAACTCTTGCTTTAATTCCCTGTTAAAAAACCATTTTAAAAATTGCATTTGAGTCATTTCGAGTCATTTTAGTCCCTAGGGGCATTTTGGTCATTTCACATAAAGTTTTGACAGAGAGAGGTTACTTTAAAGTACCTCATTTAGTAGTTGGTTCATTTTAGTCCGTTTTGTTATTTTTAATCGTTTCACTTTACGTTAATTTTCAAATTACTTTTTTAATGCAACTTTAGTTAATTTTGCATTTTAGTCCTCAAGTTGTTAAAATTGCATTTTAGTTCATTTTTTGTCCAAGAAGTTAGTTACGCCACATGTCCTACTCCTATTGGTCCAAAAATTCACACATCACCTATATAATGGGTCCCATGGTCAAAGAGTCAACACACTATTCATTTTTTCACAAATACACAAAAATCACAAAAATCATTTTTTCCTTCTTCCCTCTTTCTTCTCTAACGTGACCACCTCCATCACCACCATAACAAACTTTTTCCACCACCTCTAACCTCCATAAAAAACTCTTTCCACCACCTCTAACCACCCTAACTAACTTCTTCCACCACAATCTTCTTCCTCCACCATCATCATCAACAACATCCACCATTAAAATTCACCACAAAACCTCCATAACCACCACAATCTTCATCTCTAACAAACTTCAACCACCACAATCTTCATCTCTAACAAACTTCAACCACCACAATTAACCTCAAACCTCCACAAATCCATCACCAAATTCACGGATTCATCCAAAACACTCATCAACACAAACCTTCAACTCCACAAAAATCACATCCATGAACAACAACCTTCAATCAATTCCATTGTGACCGAACTCAACAACAACGAACCGGAATCGGACGAAGGAAAGGAATCCAATCGAAGCAAAGGGAGAAGATAAACAGTACCAAATCCGAATACATAAGAAGAATCCGGAGCCATTCAAAGCTTCGTCAAGCATCACGGTATTGTTCTTGATCCAAGCTTTTTATTCCATTCTTTTGCCTCAAATTTGCGCGGCTGTAGCTTTAGATTTAGGTGGATTGATTGTGTTTTGAATGTTTCCGAGTTCATATTCGAAAAGAGGATAACGATCCGGTTTTAAAAGTGTAAAAAAAATTCGAATCGGAGCTCGCCGGAATCCGGAAGTGTCGCCGGAGTTATGAATTTTCCGGCGAACCTTTGAAGATTCCGGCGAACTCTATGAAGTTTCCGGCGAGGCTTTGTGAAGAAGATGAAGCTTTCATGTGAGAGAAGAGAGCAAAACGTTTTGTAAAGAGAAAGAAAGATGTGTTGTTGTTGTTTTCCTTTCCACGTGATTGCTTTTATTGCCATTATTCTTCCATTTAATTCCATGAGTGCCAGAGCACCATAATTCCATGCTCCCTATGCTTTTGTGACCGTTGGATTTGGGATTGATCCAATTGGATCAATCCTACGGTCCCTGATGCTTTCTGTTTGGATGTGGATCTTGTGTGTTTGGGCCTGGACTTTTGTTACTACTTTTTCCCCATTTTCTCGCTATATGTATACTGTTTCTTGCTGTTTGCACCACTGTTTGCTTAAAAACTTTGATAAAAATTCCTAAAAAATTTGTTCAATATTTTCTTGTTATTTTCAATAAATGTTGATGTGTTTTACATGTTAATCTTGATAGAAAATACATGAAAATAATTTGTTCCTTGTGGATTCAATTCTTTTCCATTTCTTGATAAAAATCTTGTTAAAAAAGCTTCTAAAAGTTTGTGTGAGTTTTTGCGTGAGTAATTTTAGCATTTGAGACCTATCTTTTGGAAAGCAATTACATGTAAGAATTCATTCCCAAAATGTGTAGGATATATTCTTGTTTTTCCTTCCTTTTTGTTAGTGTTCTTGTGAAATTGTGATATGATTTTGAGCTTGGATATTGGCACATAATTGTGGCCTTGGATATGTGACTTTGTGGAGTGAATTTGCCTATTAAGTGTGATGTATACTTGCTGTTTTGGTATAGTTTTTTGTGAACCTTGTGTTTGGTAAATAATGTGAAATAAAAGTGCATAAAGAACTTGAAAATCTTGTAAACTTTGGCATAGTTAAATCCTTAGATTCTCATGTTGGTTTTCTTGAAACAAGTCATTCAAAATTTCTCCAATATTATGAGAATCTAGGCTTCAATCTAGTTTTAGTTTTGCATTAAATTTCAAGTTCTTTTATCACTTTTTGTCAAGCTTGTTGGTTTACTTTTCTTGCAAGTTATAATAGCTTTACTATGCATTTTGTTGCTAGTTTCTATTTCACTCATGCTACTAACCCTTCTTGTTTCATGTCTCATTCCCATAGCATTTCACATCATACTTTCATCTCTTATTTCTTGCATTTTAATTTCTTGCCGTTTAAATTCATGCAAAAGTTAGAGTGTAACACCTAGGAATTCTTGTACTTTACCTTATGCTTTTAAATTCTTGCAAGACCATAGCATGTATCTAGGCCAATGATGTAAAGGACAATGGACTCTAATGATGTACACCGACACAAGCACCGACACATGCACACACATCACATAGATACTTTAGATGTATGTTTGGGGTATGCATGCCTTAGATGTATGTTTAGGGAATGTATGCTTAGATGTATGTCTAGGAACTTTGAAACTTAGGCAAAAATCCTTTTTCCAAAAAACATGAGCAACATCACTCAAATCTTTTTCCTAATAAACTTTGGGATCCAAATTCCCATTGATTTTCCCTTTCTTTTCTTAAATAAAATCTTAATGAATTTTAATCATACTTTGACTTTCTTTTGCAAAATAACTAATCCAACCTCACAATTTCACAATCTTATGCCCTTGAGGCCTCTCTCTCTCACTCTTCAAAATTCCAATTTTTAAACTTAAAATCAACCAACAAAAAACAAAAACCTTTTTGGAAGAGAACTACGGTGGATTTGATCCCTTAAAAGGGTACGTAGGCAAGGAACCAATATTCCTTCAATTCAAATAAAATAAAAATTCAAACATCTTCTTCTCCCTCCAATTCTTGACTTAGTAAACTTTTAGGTGTAAATATCACTTTTCAAATAGCATTTAAAAATAAAGCGCTCGCGTAGAAAGTAAAGACGGTTCCTATAGGATACTATAGTCGTTATGGGTGCCTAACACCTTCCCGTAGCGAAAACAACTCCCGGACCTCGATTCTCAAGGGTTTTGCTTATTTTTTCTCTTCCCAAGAAAAAATGAGATATCAACGGTTAAAAAGGTTCAAACGTAATCAATGTTTGACACCCAAAAACCAAGATAAAACCTGGCGACTTCACTGGGGAGATTCGAGAGTTACGCCTAGTCTTTATTTCCACGCTTGCGCTTTCGTTTTTACTTGCGTCTTTTTGTTTTCTTATGTGAATAAATGTTTAAATTCTTGCAAACGTGTGGGGTGAGAATATCAAAAGTCCTTCACCCGGGCTGAGTGAACTTAGGATTTAGGAGGGATATAATCAACAATTCATTCCGAGGGTTGCCTCGTGTATTGGATTATGCGATCAATCCCACATAGCTGAGGCATTTTGGGGGTGATGTTGTCGGCGCGTGTTTGTCGCGTTTAGGCACTTTACTTCTAATTGTTCTATGACGCTATGAACCGTAGATAACCAAACCCATCCATGGCCATTTTCTAGGATGTAGTGCGGAGGCTAAACCGAGTGTTGTCTCGAGTTTTAGTTGTCACGCGATACTACACTCAAGTTAGACCTTCTTACGGATAATCATGGAGCGAGTGTCTGTCTCGTGGCACCATGATATACGTCGGAGAGGTTGCAACTTGGGAACCTTTTTAGAACCTGGTTACTATTATCCAAAGCCCTAGTTTCACTGGACACCGTGTCCACCCATGACTCCTTGACTTTGAATTTCAACCCACCATGTTTTCTCCGTACTTGAACATAATCATGCATACATACATACATGCATACATGCATAAACTTTTTCCATGCATTTATAGAAGGGCTTAGACCAATTGAATTTGTAAACATTGTAGGAATGGGGAAGACTAAGTCCTACAAGTTCAAGGAAGTGGATTTGGCTAGTTTGAGAGATTTGGCACTCAAGATCGAGGATCCGACTGGTTTCCGACACCGTTATGGGGATTTACTTACCATTCTCCGGACTAATGTGGATGAGAAGCTTGTGCACACTCTAGTGCAATTCTATGATCGGGACTATCAGTGCTTCACTTTTCCCGATTTTCAGTTAGTGCCCACACTCGAGGCTTATTCTTGCTTGATGGATCTATCTATTGCTAAGGGGGTACCCTTCGCGGGACTTGAGAATCCTCCTACTCCTTTGGTTATTGCCCGTGATCTTCATCTCAAGACTTCCGATGTCTCCAAGAATCTTGTCACTAAGGCTCACATCCGAGGGTTCACTTCGAAGTATCTACTTGAGAAGCCAACCTCAAAACTACTTGTCAAGACACTCTTGAGGCTATTCTTGCACTCCTCATCTATGGGCTTATTCTCTTTCCAAATCTTGATGACTTCGTGGATATGAATGCTATTATGATCTTCCACTCCAAGAATCCAGTTCCTACTTTGCTAGTTGACACATACCATGCTATTCACGATCGATCCGGCAAAGGTCGTGGATACATTCTTTGTTGTGTACCTCTTCTCTATAGGTGGTTTATTTCGCACCTCCCGAAGTCTTTCCATGATAATCCAGAGAATTGGACTATTTCACAGAGGATCATGGCTCTCACCCCCAATGAAGTGGTTTGGCTCACTCCCGCTGCTAGATTCAAAGAAATTATCCTTGGTGGTGGAAAGTTTCTTAATGTACCTCTTCTTGGTACCCTGGGTGGAATCAACTATAACCCGGAGCTCGCCGTGCGACAATTTGGTTTCTCGATGAAAGAAAAGCCCATCCATCTTGCTACATCTCCTTACTTCTTCCATTACTCCAATGCTCCCACGGGAATAAGAGAAGATTTCATGGAGGCTTGGTCTAAGCTTCGGAAGAAAGAGGTGAAGCATATGGGTGTAAGGTCCGGCGTTGCTCATGAGGCCTATACACAGTGGGTGATAAACCAAGCTGAGAAGATTGGTATGCCTTACCCCGCCATGAGATTTGTGTCTGCATCTATTCCAACCATACCTTTGTCTCTACTTCCACCTACTCAGGAGATGTATCAGGAGCATCTTGCTATGGAGAGCCGAGAGAAGCATCAGTTGAAGACTAGATACTATGAGGCGGAGAACTTGATCATGACTTTGGATGGAAAAGATGAACAGAAGACTCATGAGGTTCTGACATTGAAGAAAGAGCTGGCTAAAGCTCGGAAGGAAATTGAAGAAAAGGATAGGTTGCTTATGAGGGACTCCAAGAGGGCTAGGGGTGCCCGTAACTTCTATGCCCGATACTGCATCTATGAGTCTGAGTCTGAGGATGATGCTTCCACTTCCTATGCTTGAGGACATCTATCTCCTACTGTTATTTCCAGTTGTTATTGATGTTTTACATTTCAAAGTTTATCCCTTGGCTTAGTATTTCAAAGGGAATCATCTTGTAAGACTCTATGATGTTTGATTGTTTCGTATGGGTTTGATGTTTCAATTGTTTAGTAATGTTTACAAGTTTCTAATTTGTTTAAAACCCTTCGATAACAGAAGAGTCTTTTTGCATATGCATTAACACATCTCATGCATCATATGCATTCATTGGGCACAAAAAACTTCTCTCGTGCTCATTGCCTCCTGGTTCTTCTGCCGCAGTCTGAAAAGTGGCTCGTGCTCGTAAAGTTTACCAACCAGATAGGGTTCATCAAACAAGATTTTACAGGAGAAGAAACATGGCTAACTTTGAAGAAGAAAATGCTCAGCTCCGTGCTGAATTGGCTGCTATAAAAGAAGACTTGGCTAAGGCTCATGACGCTATGTCTACCATGATGGCTGCACAAGAACAACCAACCACATCTGTTCCAGCTTCTACTGAAGTGATTCCATCTATCCCACTGTCCACTGTGGTCTCTGATGCTCGGTTCGTTATGCCCAATGGACGCCCTTATGGACTCTCAGCTTTCTATGCTCCTAATACTGCGGCCAGTATTTCTGGTATTGGCAATCAAGGACAGATTCCTGTGACAACTTTTACTCCTACATCTGCCTCTATGCCTCAAGTGACTACTGTGTTGGAACAAAATGTGTTTAACAATGAACCTTAAAGAGTTTTGATGATAACAAGGTATTAAAAATTGTAAATTGGACTAGCTAATATTTGTTCAAGTGTACAGGACCATAATTATAAAGTCACATCATCATTGGTTCTGAATGAGCAAATAAAGAGCAAAAGAAAATGAAGCTTAGATGATTCTGAAGGCAAAGCGCTCCTGAAGTCAAGCTGCTCCTGAAGAAATAGCGCTCCTGAAGTAAGCCACTCCTGAAGAATAGTGCTTCTGAAGACAAGAGGTCCAGAAGCCACATCATCAGAAGCTGCGTCATCAGAAGCTGCAGAAGTCATATCATCAGAAGCTGCATCATTAGAAGCTGCCTCATCAGAAGCTATTTCACCAGAAGCTGAATCTCAACTGGATTTGCAAAAGATTCAAGAATTGAAGAATTATCAATGCAAAAGCTGTCCATTGGATTCGAAAACACAAACAAAGGATTAGTGGAATTTTGCAACGGTCATTTCAAAGGTGTTTGAAGGCTTGTGCTTGCATTTTGGACGAAAGCGTTGACATTGTACTTTGTACGAATTGTACAACCACGTTCTCCACTACTCTGTTTTGTGTCCACGCTTCAAGACAAGAAAACAGCTCCAGAATACGGTCTCGCCTGCATATATGTTCCTTTGGATAAGGAATGGATTTCAAATTGGTTCTTCATAGGACAACAACCAAATCAGGCAAAAGATCATTGGTGAAAGATCAAGCTTCACTAACGACTCTTTGGTGTGCTGGCAATTTCATAACGTCTCTTTCACACCTCTATATAAAGGAGTGAAGACCTAGAGAATTGGTAATGCAAGAACGCTAAACTAAAGACTCACAAGATTTTCACAAGTACCAAACCTCTGCTGAAATTGTTCTGCATTCACTTAGAATTTCTGTGTCTCAAAGTCATATCTTAGAAATTCTTAAGTTCATTGAGTCTGTATCTGATTTGTATTGTGAGCACCTCTGATTGTATATCAAGTGTTCAACCTTAAACAATTTTCTGTGTAATTTTGTTTAGTTAGGAAGTCTCTTGCAGTTGTGCTTGAGCAGGAAGTCTCTTGATTGTGTTCTTGAGCAAAGGAAGTCTCTAGCTTGTGTGCTTGAGCAAAGGAAGTCTCTTGCTTGTGTGCTTGAGCATTTGTAATCAGATATTACTCATAGTGAAATCTCCTTGGAAGTGCAAGGGGGACTGGACTACTTCCGGATTGTGGAAGGAACCAGTATAATTGCTTTGTGTCGTTCTTCTTCTCTCTCTCTGTTTTATTCCGCTGCATTTAGATTCTGATTATCACTTCAGAAGCTGTCTCACCTAGCTTCTGATCAGTGTGTTCAGTTTTTAGGAGAAACGAAGAATTTTTCAAAACACAATTCAACCCCCCTTCTTGTGTTTTTCTCACCTTCAATTGGTATCTAGAGCCTTGGTCTGTTGTGTATCACTTAACCGTGCAACAGTCAAAGATCTGAGAAAAACATGTCTACTCCTCCTCCTACTGGTCCTAGTGATACTAGCTATAAACATGTCTCACATGATTATAGTGATAGTAAGAAAACCAGTGTTGGAAAAGTTCCAAAGTTCAATGGAGATGCTGAAGAGTTCTCTTGGTGGAAGACCAACTTTTACAGTTACATCATGAGCCTGGATGAAGAATTATGGGATATTCTGGAAGATGGTGTTGGTGATTTAGTCCTTGATGAAGAAGGAGCTGCTGTGGATAGAAAGAAACATACTCCAGAACTGAGGAAACTTTACAAGAAGCATCATATTATCAGAGGAGCCCTTGTCACTGCCATACCCAAAGCAGAGTATATGAAGATGAGTGACAAATCCACTGCTAAAGCTATGTTTGCTTCTCTCTGTTCAAATTATGAAGGGAGCAAGAAGGTCAAAGAAGCAAAGGCTCTCCTGCTTGTACATCAGTATGAGTTATTCAAGATGAAGGATGATGAAACTATTGAGGAGATGTACTCAAGGTTTCAAACCTTAGTTTCTGGGCTACAGATTCTAAAGAAGAGCTATGTTGCTTCTGATCATGTAAGCAAGATACTCAGAAGCTTACCTGCCAGATGGAGACCAAAAGTGACTGCCATTGAGGAAGCTAAAGATTTAAACACTTTAAGTGTCGAAGATCTTGTTAGTTCTCTCAAAGTTCATGAGTTAAGTCTTAATGAACATGAGTCTACTAAGAAGAGTAAATCAATAGCTCTTCCATCCAAAGGCAAGTCATCAAAAGCTCTCAAAGTAGTTGAATCTGAAGAGGAAGAACAGTCAAGTTCAGATTCTGAACCAGATGCTGCTGAAATGGCCATGCTCTCAAACAGACTTCAATATCTGGCCAAGAAGAACAGAAAGTTTCTCTCCAGAAGGGGTAACTCCAGAAGCTCAAAGAAAGAAGATCAGAAGGGATGCTTCAACTGTAAGAAGCCTGGACACTTCATTGCTGAATGCCCTGATCTTCAAAGAGAAAAGTCAAAGGACAAGTCAAAGAGGTCTACATTTAAACCAAGCAAACTCAAGAAGCAGATTAAGCAGAGTTTAATGGCAACCTGGGATGATTTGGGTAGTGAATCTGGATCTGATAAAGAGGAAGCTGATGAAGATGCAAAGGTAGCTGTTGGGTTGGTAGCAACAGCAACTTCAGAAGCTGGATCAGATTCAGACTCAGAAGATGAAAACGAGGTATATTCCAAAATTCCCAGAGATGAACTTGTTGAGTCACTTAAAGAACTTCTTACACATTTTGAAGTAAGAACCAATGAGTTGAAGGATTTAAAAGAAAAATATGCTGATTTGGTACAACAGCAAAAATCAACTCTATTGGATCTGAAAGCTTCTGAACAAGGACTTAGGGGCTTTGACTTCATGTGTAAAACATATGAAGATCAGCTCAGGTTCTTATGTCAGAAGCTACAAGAAAAGTGTAATGAAAAACCTTTAAGTAACCATGAAATTGCTCTTGAAGATTTTATTATATCTGGCATTGACAGAAGCAGAGTAGCTTCTATGATTTATAGCATTTACAAGAACAATGGCAGAGGAATTGGTTTTCCAGAAGTGAAACTTGAGAAAACCAATCTAAAATCTTGTTGTGAATGCATCAAGGAAGGTCTGAAAACATTCTTTGTACCAGAAGGGGCTGAGTTGGAAACTGTTGTTCAATCAGAACCTGAAGCTTCTAGTCCTAAGGCTAAGATTACTTCAACGCCAAAGAACTCTAAGTCAAAGGCTATGATCAAATCTGATTCCAAGACTTCAAAGGTCAGGATCCTGAAAAGATCAGAACCTATTCCTCAGAGTCTGGTGAAACCAAAATCTGGGGTTCTGAAGTCTAAGTTTCAGAAGAAGATAGTTACTGCTTCTGAAGTACCAAAACCTAAGGTGATGGTTAATCAGAAGCAACCCAACTCACAGCACAAGGTACAAGAAGTGAAGAGTAAAGCCTTAAGTACTAACCTTCCAGGACCCATAGAACAATGGGTACCTAAATCTAAAAATGTCAATGATGCAGGTATGTCTAAGAGCAGTGCCAAAGCAAAGATCATGGTACCTAGACAGCGGTTGCTCAAGACACATGACAGGAGACAAGTCCATGTTCCTCAGCCTAACAATGAAAGAGGGAGGAAGTGTGAAATTTGGGGGCAACCAGTCAGGCAAGATCATAGGTACAGGAATTATTGGTAATTCCTCTACCTCAATTAATAATGTATGGTTGGTAGATGGTCTTGAACATAACCTTTTGATCATTAGTCAATTTTGTGATAATGGTTATGATGTGCTTTTTGAAAAACCCAACTGTACAGTAATCAACAAGAAAGACAAATCCATTATGTTCAAGGGAAAGAGAGTTGACAATGTCTATAAAATCAATTTTTCTGAACTGGCTGATCAGAAGATGGTTTGCCTACTATCAGTGAATGATAAGAAATGGATGTGGCACAGAAGGTTGGGACATGCTAACTGGAGGTTAATCTCTAAGCTTAGTAAGTTACAACTTGTGAAAGGGCTACCAGACATTGACTATCATTCAGATGCACTCTGTGGTGCATGTCAGAGAGGGAAAATTGTGAAATCATCTTTTAAAACCAAAGACATTGTTTCAACCTCAAGACCTATAGAATTACTCCATATTGATTTATTTGGACCAGTGAGTACTGCATCCCTATATGGAAGTAGATATGGATTAGTCATTGTTGATGATTACAGCAGATGGACTTGGGTGAAATTCATAAAGAGTAAAGATGTTGCGTGTGATGTATTCAGTAGCTTCTGCACTCAAATTCAATCTGAAAAAGAATCAAAAATTTTGAAAGTCAGAAGTGATCATGGTGGAGAATTTGAAAATGAGCCATTTGAAGCTTTTTGTGAAAAACATGGAATTTTCCATGAGTTCTCTTCTCCTAGAACACCACAACAAAATGGGGTTGTAGAGAGAAAGAATAGAACTTTACAAGAAATGGCCAGAACCATGATTCATGAAAACAATTTACCAAAACATTTTTGGGCAGAAGCAGTGAATACAGCATGCTATGTTCAGAACAGGATCTATATTAGACCTATTTTGGAGAAAACAGCATATGAACTCTTTAAAGGAAGAAAACCCAATATCTCTTACTTTCATCAATTTGGATGTACATGTTACATTCTGAACAACAAGCTCTACCTAAAGAAATTTGATGCCAAGGCCCAAAGGGGAATCTTTTTAGGTTACTCTGAAAGGTCAAAGGCATACAGAGTGTATAATTCAGAAACACTTTGTGTTGAAGAATCTATGCACGTTAAGTTTGATGACAAGGAGCTTGAAGATAAAACTTCAAAGCAAGGTGAAAGTTCTGCAGAGATACAGGTTCCTGAAGCTACTCCAGAACCTGATCAGATAGCTGAGTCTGAAGATAGTCCAGAAGCTGAACCCACATCAGAAGCACAAGATGAAGCTGCTTCTGATGAAGCACAAGATGGCTCACATCAAGCAGATCCTCCCAGAAATACATTCAAACACAAGTCTTCACATCCTGAGGAGCTAATCATTGGAAACAAGGATAGTCCAAGAAGAACAAGATCACATTTCAGACAAGAGGAGTCAATGATTGGACTAATCTCAATGATTGAACCTACAACAGTTGATGAAGCACTTTCAGATGATGGATGGATCCTAGCTATGCAAGAAGAGTTGAATCAATTTCAAAGAAATGATGTGTGGGATCTGGTACCCAAACCTCAGCACAAGAACATTATTGGAACAAAATGGGTATTCAGAAACAAGCTGAATGAGCAAGGTGAAGTAACAAGAAACAAAGCCAGGCTTGTTGCACAAGGGTATAGTCAACAAGAAGGCATTGATTACACTGAAACGTTTGCTCCAGTTGCAAGATTGGAAGCAATCAGGTTAC
This sequence comes from Medicago sativa, assembly GCF_051527215.1. NCBI lineage: Eukaryota > Viridiplantae > Streptophyta > Magnoliopsida > Fabales > Fabaceae > Medicago > Medicago sativa. The sequence continues at coordinate 63,179,294 of NC_140751.1, read as the reverse complement.
TTCTTTCCTATGCAGTTAATCATGGCATAATATTATATCAAATGGATGTCAAGAGTGCTTTTCTAAATGGTGTCATAGAAGAAGAAGTGTATGTCAAGCAACCTCCTGGATTTGAGGATATTAAATATCCTGACCATGTTTTTTAAACTGAAGAAATCACTATATGGCTTGAAACAAGCTCCCAGAGCTTGGTATGATAGACTAAGTAATTTCTTAATCAAAAATGATTTTAAAAGAGGACAGGTTGATACTACACTCTTCAGAAGGACCCTTGGGAAAGATATTCTTGTTGTGCAAATATATGTTGATGATATAATATTTGGTTCTACTAATGCATCTCTTTGCAAGGAATTTTCTGAGTTGATGCATGATGAATTTGAAATGAGCATGATGGGAGAGCTGAAGTTCTTCCTTGGCATTCAAATCAATCAATGCAAAGATGGAGTCTATGTTCATCAATCAAAGTACACAAAGGAGCTTCTGAAGAAGTTCAAACTTGAAGATTGTAAAGTGATGAACACTCCAATGCACCCCACGTGCAACTTAAGCAAAGAAGATGAAGGAGCTAAAGTAGATCAGAAGCTGTATAGAGGTATGATTGGTTCTTTGTTATACCTCACTGCATCTAGGCCAGATATTTTATTCAGTGTATGCTTGTGTGCAAGATTCCAATCAGATCCTAGAGAATCTCATATGACTTCTGTCAAGAGAATCTTCAGGTATTTGAAAGGAACAACTAATCTTGGACTCCTTTATAGGAAATCCTTAGATTATAAGCTAATTGGATTCTGTGATGCTGATTATGCTGGTGATAGGATTGAAAGAAAGTCAACCAGTGGCAACTGTCAATTTCTGGGTGATAATCTTATATCCTGGGCTAGCAAAAGACAAACAACTATTGCTATGTCTACAGCAGAAGCAGAATACATTTCAGCTGCAAGTTGTTGTACACAACTACTCTGGATGAAACATCAGTTGGAAGATTATCAGATGACTGCTAACAGTATTCCCATTTATTGTGATAATACTGCTGCTATTTGTTTGTCTAAAAATCCAATTTTGCATTCAAGAGCGAAGCACATTGAAATCAAACACCATTTTATCAGAGATTATGTTCAAAAAGGAATTTTAGATATACAATTCATTGATACTGAAAATCAATGGGCTGATATATTTACTAAGCCTTTAACTGTTGAAAGATTTGATTTTATAAAGAAAAATTTGAACATGCACTTTGTATCTGATTAAATGCTTGCTTGCTCCTGAATAGGATTTTAGGTTCTGAAGTTAGTTCAGAAGCGGTAGTCCATCAGAAGCTCTTTATTGAGGTTCTGAGGAAAACTCGCTTCTGATGATGACGTCAGCATCTGAAGTCCAGAAGCTGGATTTGTTGCTTCTGAATAGTTGAATTAGTGGAAACGTTGGAAGTTACCTTTTAAAAAGTAACTTCTGGCCCACTAACTTGGTAGTCACTCTGTGAACTTCTTACGTGGCCTGTATGTGTTGGTGTATAACTAAAAGGGCAATGATGATTTAATAGCTTTGAAAGTACTTTTCACGCGCCCCCAATTTTGTCATTAATGTTATGTTTGTTTGTCTCTTTTGAATTGCAATCGTTTTACTTTTAACACTTTGACAATTCACACACTACTCACTCACAACAAACACATTTGCTCTCAAACCTCTTGCGAAGTAAGCGCATTCTCTCAACCTTAGAACCCTAAAATCTTCATCTTCTTCAAATCTTCGTCAATCATCAAATGGCATCATCAAGCTCGCAACGAGAAGTTTCAGTATCTACTTCACGAATGATCCCTGAATATGACTACAAAGGAAGAAGCATGAAATTGGAAGAATGGGAACTACAGGTTCAAATAGAAAATCCGGTGGATTTTGAATCACTCGCCTTCCATGAGTGTTGGATCAGAAGCTACTATGAAAAGCAGGAACTTATGCATTACTTCAAGATGTTGAATGGACCAACATACGAAGCATTGGTAAGACACTTCTGGGTGAGGGCTAAGGTTTATGACAAAGCTGCGTCTATAACTGAAGAAAGTCAAATGGTGTTGATTTATCCCGAACTGGAAGGGAAGACCAGAGAAGAAATGGGTCTTGAGCCATTTACAGGTATTGAAATCAGGTCAAGTATTTGTGGTATTCCAGTAAGAATTGCGGAATGGCAGATAGAAGCTGTACTCTGTAGAGAGGCCTCTGGAAAATACTCTGGAATTGATCTCTCAAATACAGCTGAAGAACGCCTCTGGAAAGAGAAAGTAAACTTGGCCCTGTACAACTCAACACAAGCAGGAAAGTATGCTGATCTAAGCATGGATAAGAAGCTGCTTCTGAAGATTCAGAATGAGGACTTACTTCCATGTGGTGGAAGTGAGAAACCCAATTTGGCACAAAAGGTCTTTCTTCAACACTTCATTAAGAAGGAGAAAGTGAACGTGCCAAAATATATGTTCAAATACTTGATAGAGTGTCTGAAACAGAGTCAGCTGCAGAATAGAACCTGGGTACCTTATGGAAGACTCTTGTCAGAAATATTCTATCAAGGAGGAGTCTTAGACAAGCTAAGCAGTGCTGAAGCCTTCACAGACGAGTTGCTTGATACTAAAACTGGAAAGTTCATTAATGCACAAACCCTCAAGAATATGAAGTTGATCCCTGCTGTCACCAAGCTTCATACAGATTTGAGTGAATCACTTGTTAAGTCTGATCTTATGAAGGACTTTCCACCCATCTGCAAGAAGGATCCCATTGAAGTGCAGATGTACTATATAAAGGAACATTTTGAGGCAACCAATGAGAGAATCAGATTGGAAGATATTCCAGAGGAAATGTATGGTGGTGCTCTGCCACGAGCCAGAGGCAGAAAGTCAAAAAGAAAGATGACTGCAGAGCAATATCTAGAGGTTGAACAATCTGCTAAAAAGGCAAAAGTTGCTACTGACAAGCTCAAAATTGGTAGTTCATCAGTACCTTCTATTGAAGAAGCCATTGAAGACATGGATTCCAGGATGATCATGGATGTTGGCATTACTCTTGATCAACCTGCAATACCAAAGAAGAAAAGGAAGCAAGCAGTAAGGAGGACCAAGAACTTCCCTCATGTTTCTAAGAAGACTGAAGTTGCTACTATTGTGTCAGAAGCTATTGGAAAAGCTATGGAGATTGCTGCTGAGCTACAAGAGTCTGTAGTTTCAGAAGCCAAGCAACTGTTGCTGATGACCAGTGAGTCTGTTAAAGAGGATTCTGATCCTGAACCAGAGAAGGTAATTAATATATCATCAGATTCCGCATCCTCACCATTATCAGATTCTGATGATTCTGATGATGATATACCCTTAGCCCAACTCTTTCAAAAACCAGTAAAAAGCCAGCCAACATCAACCAAAACCAACAAAAAGCCCTCTCAGTCAACTACTTATGAACCAGTTGGTCACATAATTAATGAGAAGTTGGCTGAAATGGCTGTGCAGAGAGAAAGAGTCATTGAGACTATCTTTCGCCTTAACCCTCAACCCCTTAACATTCAACCTCTCAACATGATTCCTCCAGAAAATGTTGAGTTTACCTCAGAAAAGGCCTCTGAAGCAACTCCAGAAGCAGCTGCTGATCGGATCATTTTTAAAGTTTTAGTGTTTTTAGAAAAGTGTTGAAATGTAAATTTTATTTGATATATATGCTTTAGACGAGGAAATGAGTTGATTCAACCGATTAGTTTTTTTTAAAATGTTGTTCGGACGAAAAGACTGAACTGTTCAGGGGTAATTTCGTCATTTTAATACTGTTGAAAGTTAAAAGATGTTGACCAATGGATTCGCCTCGTCGAGACGGTCGAAATGGACCTATGGTTCGCGATGTTTCGATGATGGATGAATTTATTGTGATTTTCTGAAAAGAGTGTGTTTGAGCTTGCGCTGGAAGTGACCGCTGCACATTCATAATTCAAATTTTAAATGTTTGAACTGTTAAGTTGTGAAAATATTTTGTCTGTGAATTTGTGTTAGATTGACTGAGCTAGATGCTCTGGTATACGATGTAAACACAAAGGAGTCTCTGTCGAAAATTCGTCAGAATCATTTTCCTAGTTATGGGTTGGTTTTGAAAAGATATTTCAAAACGGAAAATAAGTTTGGATTCATTTGAAAATGAAAAATATTTTATGAATTGTGTTGATTTCTTTAAGGTCTCTTAATAGACTTAAAGTAATTGAGAAAAATGTTTTCATGGGTATTTTAAAGATAAAAGTTATGTTATTCAGTGTCGTCGAAGTATTTGAGAATATTTTAGAAACACTGTTATTTTGAGATTTGTTTAGAGAATAAAAGTTTTGAGTAGTCAAAGGTTTGAAAGAAAATTTTTGATGAGAAAAAGTTCTTTAGACTCACTTTTGACAAGTTTATGGTCGTTAAGTGTTTTGAAGGATTTTGAGACGAATGACGTGTTGGAAAATATTTTATTCAAGTTTTTGAAAGTATCGATGTTGATCGTATTTTTTTTAGCGTTGTTAAGGTTTCACCTAGAATGGGTAGAAATCTTTAGAGCCGATATTTACCTAAGTTATTGTATCTGTTAGGATACTTAGCTCGAGGGTTTAGAGACGTTCCTGTTGTAGATGCTTACGAGTTGTAGAGCAATACGTTGTAAGGAATGCTTTGCTCCGGTAAGGGCACTTTCTTGGAACTTCATAGTTACTTAAATGCCTGGATGGTGTACGTGCTATTGTGTGTATTGTGAATATAATATGTTAAGTGAATCTGTTTGCCCAATGTGGGATTTGTTTGCATTCAATGTGATTATGATATGTTGATGTGCTTTGCTTTCATATGATATGTGAATAAATATATGAAATGTCTGTTGATATGTTAAAAGTTGTAATCCTCATGGTTTAGCCTGTTTGGCATTATATAGACTTTGTGGCATTGTTTAGCCTGTGTGGCATTTTTCTAGCCTTTGTGGTATACATGCCTTCGTGGTGTAGCCTTTGTGGCATTATTCAGCCTGTATGGCTTGATCTATTCTGGAGTATTTTGAATGAAACACCTCTGTGGTGGCCTTTGTGGTGATAACACCTTAGTGGTAGCCTTTGTGGTGGTATTCAAAGTCCAGAGTCATTTGAATGAAACACCTCTGTGGTGGCCTTTGTGGTGATAACACCTTAGTGGTGGCCTTTGTGGTGATATTCAATCCTATAGTCATTTGAATGTAACACCCCTGTGGTGGCCAATGTGGCGATATTCAATTCTGGAATCAGTTTCATGTGACGACCCGTGATAGGTGTCACACTCATATTGAGTCTGCATTTGCTAGGCTAATTGTGCATCATTATATTTTAATTGAGGAATGTTTATGTTGATGCTATTTAATATGCTAGTATGTTATGCCTTCAGTATTTTTGTAATTATGTTGTTTTTAGATCGTGGCCCTTTACATTAATTCATGGATCGGGCTTTGCCCCACATCCAAATAGGGAGTGTTCTTTGCAGGAATAGCAAAGGCTTTGGAGGTGTAGCAGTCAGGCTTGATGCCATTGGAAGGATCTTGTACCCTGTCATCCCAGTTCAGAGTTAAGGATCAACTTAGATGTTTTACTTGTGGTGTCTTATGTTTAAGTATTTTTACTTCTTTTGTTTTGGCACCGCTGTAAATGATACTACCATGAGAAATGACTACTCGAATACTATTTTATGCTTTCGTAGTGCATGATTTGATATTAAAAGCTCATTGCCTAATATTGTTTTATAAAATGTGACATTTGATTCAGATTGTCTTGTTGGTAATGCTTTCCAAATATTTTACTTACTCTGTTTTTAAATTAAAGATGATCCTGAATCCTTTATTACATGACATTGAATTGTTTAAAAAGAAAAAAAAATGCACTCGTGTTTTAAAAATCGGGCTGTTACAGCGAGAAACTCTTGCAATTATGGAAACCTATTGGTCAATGGAAGATTGTTCCCCTAGGTCGGGGTTTTTTTGAATTTCAATTCTCCAGTGGAGATGACCTTAGAAGTGTTTGGTCAAATTGTACTTGGAACTTGAAACCGGGATTGCTGCGACTCTCTCGTTGGTCTCCAGATTTTATCGCTTCTTGTCAAAAACAAACTCATAGTTAGGTATGGGTGCGTTTTCATTATCTTCCTCTAGAGTATTTGCAACCTATTACTTTATTTGAGATTACTGGGGCCATCGGCATGCCTATAACAATTGACGAGAACACTAGGAACCACACATTTGGTCATTATGCGTGTGTGCTAGTTGATATTAATATGGCTGGTTTTCTCCCAAACTCTTTGTGGGTTGAAAGAGAAAAGTATTCTTTTGAAATTGAGATTGAGTATGCAAACCCTCCATACTTTTGTTTCAATTGCAATTCTATTGGTCATTCTTCTAATCATTGTAAAAATGATCTTGTCAATAAGAATGCTATTGAAAAGGTTGTCACCAAAATTGACCCTGTAAAACCTAAACAGAATTATGTTCCTAAAAGAATTGTGGATCAAGTGCAAGGCAAAAGAAAACCCATGGCATTTGAGGATCCCCTTGTTTTTGATATAATAAGGTCTAAGGAGGTAACACCTAATGAGTTTATTAGAGATCTTATAATATTTGAGGATGAGCTTATTCCTGGTAGTTTTGTGGGAATAGTTCCTATGCAGCAGGTAGTTGATGATCTTACCATTGATCTGGCTGAGAAATAAAGAGAGGATCAACATAGTGACAAATTTCCTGATTTACGCATTATTGGTCCTTGGAGTGACGCTGTCACTGATTTGGATTACACTCAAGATTCCTCACCATTGTGTGGCTCTCTTCCCTCAAGAAACGAGGTTTTAAAGCCAATTGTCGCTCATGACTTTGAGATTTTGCAGCAGCATTTTTCAAAGGGTAGTGATGCTTTAGTTGTGCCTCGACTTTACACTGATGAGGAAGAGAGAGAGAGAACCAACTATCAATCTTTTGCAGAAGGTGTTTTCGGGTTCACAATACTCGCTCTGCGGGAAGGTTACCAGATTGATTCACGGATTTTCTCTCATTTACTTTTCTTATTTTGTTCTTTTGTTTTTCCCTTTGTTCGTTTTGCTTTATTTTTCTTGTTCTTTCTGGATATGGCATTTGTCACCCCTTTTTTTGTTGGCTTTTATCGTCTGTGAGAAGGTTTTGGTTCATGTCCCCCTTCTCTTTTTGTTCTTGTTCCCTTGTTTTATATATATCTAGGGTGTTGCAGTTGGTTCTCCCTCTGCACCCCATTGCTTAAAAAAAAAAGTCTGATATAAAACGTTAAAATAAAATGACATGATAAAGTGTTAGAAAAATAATAATTTTATCTAAGTTTATTTATATAAAATCTACTAAACAAGAACTTTTAACCATTAGAGCTTAATTTGATACATTATCGGTGTATAAAGTTTAAGATTGTCAATCAATCACATAGAAATCATATTGTGACTTTTTTTTTTGTTACAATATATATGTGACTTTAGTAGTAGTTATAGTTAATGACAAATTTTTTTAATGATGTAACGAATAGGATTGATGACAATGTAAAAACTCTTCAGATAAGTAGTGTAAATGTTAATTTAATCTTTTCTTATTAAATCGTTATCGTTCAATTTTATAAATATTTATAATTATATGTTCGTAGTTTTTTTTTTCTTCTGTATGATTTAATCTCTGAAACAACGTATTATACTTCAAAACAATGAAACATATGGTAATAATTTTTTTTTCAATTAATAATAAAACTCAGAAAACTCAACCAACATTATATGGTTGGTACAATTTGTCACGTTGCTTATTGATACAATTATTGTTATCTTGGTAAATCTTCAATGTTTGTTTATGGTCTTCAAGTCCCATTTTGTCGAATCATTGAACCCTACACAAAAATGAAAAAAAAATATTAGAACAAAATACAAATGTGCTAGCAATTAAATAATAATTAGGCTTTTTGCGTTCCTTGGAGAGATGTAAGGTTAGATTATAAGGAGTTCATCGTTTTAATTCGTTCCATTTAAAAAACAATTATTAACTAACTTTAAACATTGTAAAAAACAATTTATTCATATGTGTGAGTTTGAAAGCAAAACTTACGTGTTGCAATCGATGCTTGGATCAAATGGAACACTTAGAGTAATGTTGCAAAGTTGTGGTAGTTGTTTTGATCTATCAGGGTTAACTCCGAATCTTGATGCAGCGGGTTTGAGACAATTGCACACATCTCTACGAATCTGAGTGGTGTTAGCCTTTTGATTTAAATCATTTGCTCCTACACAACAATAACTAGTTGGTGTAGCAGGGCCAACTCCCTGCAAAAAAGGCAGACATGGCAACAAGGAAAAAAGAGCCGAAGAGCAGCTCACGTCATCAATTTGGCGTGCATCCAATGTTGTTACGAACATGCCTAAAACCATCACAAGCATAGAAAGAGAGATAATTTTCATCCTCAACATTTTTATTTAAATAAGTGTATGTGTATGATGTTTTTGTGGATATTTAGAATGATTGGTCTTTGCAAGTATGTCTTAATTTATATGCAAAACCTGTTACGATTTTTTGGGTGACTCTTTAGTTTTTTTTATTAATTTTTAATGTTAAAAAAGTCTTGTTAGTGATTTCATATTTTATTCCTTATTATTCTTACATAAATAGGAAATGTTTTTACCTTCAATATTCATGGTCAAACTTATAATTAAGACAATCAAGTATAACTATAAAAAATTGTAAGAAGATAATGTACTCAAAATTCTTTTAAAAGTAATTTATTTATTTTCATACTCATGTTCCCTCTTCTTTTTTTTTTTTGACGATAAATGAAATTTCATTAACAATAGTCTGGCAATAAATCAAAAGCCAAGACTGCAGAAATACAAGGTGGGGTCTCTTCAATCCATATACAATCAGGATTATGAAGAGAGTATTGAGCTAGATAATGAGTAGCTTGGTTAGCCTCCCGTCTAACATGCAAGAAATTAGTAGATTACTAATTTCTTGATAATGTTCCCTCATTCTTCAAACGTTAATAAAATTAGTAGATTACTATGCACTGTTAACAACTATACAAGGGTATGAATAATTAATACAAAAAACTAATAATCGTTTAAAAACAGTAAATTGATACTCATTATATGTTATTTAAGAAAGTACTATTTTTTCTCGAATTCTTTTAAACCGGAGAACGGGAAATTAATATTCAAATCACCATTGTTCGACAGTACCATATTTTAAATCTTAATCCTCACTTGAGGCTTGAAAGTCAAGTTATTTCCACTTATATGAAATCTTATTGATTAATTATTCAAAATTAAATACTCACACAAAATAAATTTTCTTTTTATATAAGAATAAAATGAATAAATTAAAAAATTGTGAAAACCATTAAATATAAACCTTAATTTATAGTCAAATTATGATTGTAGTTTTTAAATATTTTAACTAATGTATTCAAAATGAAAATATGTGAATATTTTATTATGCTTAATGAAAAAAAATTGATTTAGATCTATTATGACGTTGATTGATGTGGCATTTGTTTTTACTTTTGTCATATTAATCTTGTTAGTTATAGTATATCATTTAATCATCGAAGATAGACGGGTTATGATATCTCTTTTTAATTCATTGTTTGGTGATCTGGAAAGATATTGTTAGTTAATATTATAATCAATGCGATATATTTTTTTGTAGTTTCTCATCATGTAAAGATTAATAGTTTTTTTTTTTTGGGAATGTAAAGATTAATAGTTTTGAAAGTACTATAAAATTGAAAATATACTACTTTTATAAAAATATAATTCCAATTAAATATATTTTTAAAAATAAAATATATTTTTTTAAAAATATTGATAAATTAAAATATCTAAATATGATGAAATTTATAGAAATTTTACAAACCTATCTATAAACTTTAATAAAACTAATTTTGTTATTTTCTTTTAAAAAATTAATTTGGGTAAGTGTTGTATGTAGTGGTGGGTTTTTTTGAAAGTGTTGATAGTGGTGATTGTAATATCCATTGAAAGTTTTTGTATATGGGGTTTAAACTTCAGCCTTAAAGGCTATAAAGATAAGTTCTTATTGTTGAGCTACCACCTCATGTGTTATTATTTTCCATTTTTTTTAACCAAAAGAGTAGCCAGGAAAGTGCTAGTCTACCGAAATATTATATATAGAAGAGAAAACGAGAAACAAAGGAGGGGAACATAAAACCAAAACCTCCTTAGAAATTAACAAATCTAAATTCAGGCAGACCATGTTTGTTTTTTATATAATTAAACAAAAAAAATTAAACTATATATATTTCAATTTCAAAAAAAAAAATATTTTTCTCTACGTGATGATGTTATATAAGGAGATAGTGGATAAGATATTTAAATTCCTACTGCTCAAATACTTAACTCAATTTTTGCTCATGGTATGCGTGTTTTGAAATATTTTCGAGAAATAGATATTGTTTTATATCATATGTAAGTTTAAAATTAAAATTTTCTAAAATCATTGTGTTTGGTTTTTTAAATCACTCTCTCGACGGTGCGGGCCGCTCCTCCTAATACTCTAAAATTATTGTTTTTTTCTTGGGTACGTTTTTTGTGCTCCCTAAATTCCATTGTTTGCTTACAAGAATAAATCACATAAACCCAAGGGTAGAAAACTATCTAAGGAACTCACCTAAACAAGTTCTTGTAACATCACCAAGTCCCAAGCTCAAACAAGCCAAAACCCTAGCTTTTGTCCCACTTGCTTCGTTTGCTCAAACCATTTCTATCCAAGGCCTTTGCAACAATGGCGTCCACTCAACATGATGCTATTGTTGTTCCCGTTCAGCAAGATGTTTCATGCGTAGAACCCTCACATTTGGCAGATTCTCAACATGATGATATGGAAGATTTGGTAGGTGCCACAGCTGCTCCAAGTCAGCACAATGAAACAATTGAGGACACTGCACAGTTGGCTGCTTTTCAGCCTATTGACAAGGATCTTACTATTGCAACTTTCAGTATTGAGTTCCAAAATGATGTTGATAAAACTCCCCATGACCGGCTGCCTAGTACATCAATTCATGTTCTGGAAAAGATCTTTGATGAAGCGCATGTTGACGTGCAATCCCAGGAAGTGGAGCATAGGCATTTGGCATCTCAGGTTCACGAGATTCCACTTGTGGATGTTTCACAACCGATTTTTGTTGTGCAAGATGACGTGCAAGGTATTGCTGCTAATTTTCAGTCCTCAGATATGGAGCATAACACACCACCAACACCTCTTCAAATCCAATTAGAAGCGCACCAGAGTATTAATTTACAACACGCAGAAGTTAATTACAATGAGGACGCAGAGGTGCAAATTTTGAAGGATCAATCACAAACATCTCAGGTTCCAATTGCGCAGACACACACTAGCAAAAACATACAGAGTGGTTTGGAATTATGGGCTAGAATTCGGGAATACGACCAACAGACTGCTGAAGAAGGATTCACGCAAGTACTCACAAAAAAGCAACAGCAGGCTAGGAAAAAACAAGTCCTCGAAAAGTCGCATTATAAAACCCGTGCAAGGGGTGGTCCTCCTCGAACTGCCCAATGAATCTGTTGTATTGGAATGTCTGTAATACCCCGCTTGTAAAAAATTCAATATCAGTTACTTTATCCTTGGAATTTTAAAGCGAAGAGTTGAGTTGGTGACTTTGTAGAGACAATTGAAGCTTTATGTGGTGTTTTGAGCATAAGAGGCAAGTTTGAGCATGTTGGAGCAGGACACAAGATCTAGGGTTTGGACTTTTGATCTGAAGCTTGGGAAACGAAGCATGAGCTGCCAAGAAGTGGAAGCTATGAGCTGAAGCATAAAAAGGGATTAAAGTTCCAAAAGAGATTATTTATGGTAAGTTTCTCATAAGAAAAATCACTTTGGGATATTATGATCATTTATGTGTGTAAAATGAATCATGATCATGTTTGGGATACTGATATAGAAATTGGATTGAAACTGAAATGTAAGTACAAGTGGTTAATAGCTTAAGTTGTGGTTAAGTTGCCATAAGTTGTTCGAAAAGCTTCCATAATTGATTTTGGAATTAATATGTTATAATTTCTGTAGGAATGGTTTAGGAGTTGAGTATACATGTTTAGTTTGCTTCTGGAAAATTTGTATTGAAATTGAATTGTTTAGAGGACATAAGCTGTCAGTTAAGCTGTTTTGAGCAAAATGCCTTAAATGACTAAGTTGTGAATTCAAACTGCTGTATAAGTGATTCATAGGGCTGATTATTAATGTTGGAACTGTTGTGTTAAAGTTTGGGTTTAAATTAATTTGATAGAAATCATAAGTTGGTAGATAAGCTGTTTGGATAAGAGCTTAAGTTGGAAATTGAGTTTTTTCAGATATTATTTTGTGCGGAACAACTTAGGAGAGATATGTTAAACTTAGGATAGATATGTTCTACTAATGATAAAAGTGCTTAAATGATAATTAAGCTGTTTTGGAAATACTTAAATAGCCAAACAGTGAACTTCTGGTGCAGGGACTGAAATGGGAACTTTTGTATATTCTGGTTTATGAAGTAGAAGTATGTCACAAGTGGGTTGGACTGGTTCGGAAAAGGCAAGACCTGTAAATCAAGGGATAAGCTATTTTGGAAAAGAGATTATGGAGTTTTGGAGATAGCAAAATATGCAGATTGTGGATAAGTTGTTTTGCCATTTCCGGAAGTGATTCACGGTGAGTTCCTTTAAATAGAAACACCATTGTAGGAGAGTTGGTTTGCGTGCATCATCACCACCAATTGTGTGGAGTTATTTATAACTCAATTACATTAGCCTGGCTCAATCATACTTCCGATTGATTGCTCTACTGGTTCGTTGTTTCATCTATTCTCCATATGCTGGTTGTTGTTTTCTGCCCACCAACTGTTTGTGGAATCGCCTAAGGCAGCCCCCATGGCCTACGAGTGCCAATGGCCATGTGTTTATGAAGCTGCACCTACGTCAGCTATGGTGCACCAATCTGTTCCAGCATCAACAATGGACTTGGCAATAACAGAACAACCTGTTTCAGCACCAGCAATGTCCTTTGCAGCAGGTCTTGCGGGGAAGAAGGTAATTGATGACAAACCCTTCCCTTCTCTGTGCATTAAAGGTGGTGCGTTGAGCATCAAAATATGCCAGGAGGAATACCGTAAGGGAGTAGAAGATTGTCGAAAGGTGTTAAGGGCTCGGTTGACTCTTAACAAAGGAGACAAACCTTATTCGGCACGTGATCTCAGTATTAAAATTGATAAGACTTGGAAGACAATGACAGGATGGAAAATGGTGCCTCTTGGCAAGGGGTATTATGACTTTCATTTTGACTCGGCGGAGGATTTAAAGAAAATATGGGCAACAGGCACGGTAAATCTCAAGCCTGGTTTGTTGAGATTTTCACAATGGACCAAAGACTTTAAACTTTTGACGCAGAAACAGACTCATGCTTCGCTTTGGATTCGTTTGGTGGAGCTACCACAAGAGTATTGGCGGGAGAGAACCTTGATGGAAATTGCAAGTGCAGTTGGTACTTCTATAGATATCGACAGACCAACTAGAAATCGTTCCTTTGGTCATTATGCTCGCATTTTAGTGGACATTGATTTATCTAAGAAAGCATATGATGAGGTCCTTGTGGAACGTGATGGTTTTGCGTTCATGGTGGAGGTACAATATGAACGGAGACCTTTGTTTTGCCATCTCAATTGGGCATAATATCACCACTTGTAGATGGTTAAATCCGCAAGCTGCCAAAGAGAAAGTGGATCATGGGAAACAACCGGCCAAAGAATCTGTTGTGGCGCCCCCTAAGCTTAATGGTGAGGGTGCCTCTACTTCGGCTATTGGAGGTAATGGATCGTGGATTCCTATTTCTGTCAATTCCATAGTTACAACCACTTCCAGAACTATGGTCCCAATTCCTCAAACAACACAGGCTACATCTTCTCAGATTCCAGTCAACACTATTACTCAATCAATTCCGGTTTCTTTACCTGTAGTGCGGGTTTCAGACATTGCCTCAAATTCGTTCAGTTTTCCGCTTCATATTGTTTTTGACCGTATTGACCGTATTCTGACTAATGAGTTACCTTTGACTAGTACTGTGTTGGAGGAGGTTGTTTCCCTTGTAGCGCACGATGACGTGCAACCCGTAGAAGTGAGGAGGTCATATCAGACATCACGGGAGGTGTTAGAGAACCCCAAGATGACTGATGTTGAGCTCAGATACGACCCGACGTGAGGCGTGAGGACATACGACCCGACGGAGTGGCACAGACAAATCAGACATCGTGGGAGGTGTTGGAGAACCCCAAGGTCGATGATTTTTCTGAACCACTTCAGGATGGTGTGGTACATGATCATGTGAGCCCACGGGAGCTGGTGGAGAGTCCCAAGGGTGCTCGTGAAAGTGTTGCACGACCATCCCCAGTTGAGCATGATGACATGCATGAGGTATATGTTTGTTTTGAAGACCATCACGATATATCTCTCATTGATCCTCCAATTGTTACACTTGAGTACTCTGATGGGTCTCTGGATGGTATATATGATGTTCTTGCTGTTTCAGAAGCCTTGAAATCACCTATGGTTACCGAAGTATCAAGCGTGGTTGATGGGGGTATGCCCACGGCAAAGGAACAAAATGTGGTCATTTTGCAAAGACAAGAGGTTCATCCTAGCAAGAATATCCAGCATGGTTTAGATTTGTGGGAACGAGTCCATGCTTATGATGCAATATCAGCAGCTGAAGCAACTGATGGTTTCATGCCTGTTCTTACACGAAATCAAAAACAGAAGCTTAAGGTACAACCCATCTTATCAAAGCAACCATCCAAATCTCGTGCACGGGGTGACACTCAACCGTCTGCTCAATGAATTTTCTCTCGAACTCTTCTTCCAGATGAGGTAAAGTTTGGTTTTTTTTTTAGGGTCAGATGTGGGTTACCTAATTATAGATTCCCTTAATATATTTTTGGGCTGTTTTGTTGTTTTTTCTGTTTCTTTTTCTGTTTTTAGCTGTTTTTTTTAGGGTTTTGGTATAGTCCCCCCTCCTTTTGTAAATTTATTTTCCCCTTTTTTTAATAAATTTTTCGAGATTGGCGGCATAGGATGGAGGTATCTCGGGGTGCCAACCTAGTTGGGATGTCGATGATGTCTCCTGATGCCTGTCCTCTTTCCTTGCTTATCAAAAAAAAATATTTATTTATTTTAGCTTATTAAATTATATGTTAGTTTCTTATGACAATATAAGTTTATCAAGGTATGAGAAATTATTTATGACCTTTTAAGAATGGTATATGACAACGATATACCCAGAACCTGAATAGGGTAGCATCAGAATTAATTTCAGGATAAAGACGGAATTATTATGTCTTTATTATCAGATTCAGAAATGTTATAATTATAAGAAAAACAATTAAGTTAAGACATGACTCTATAACTCCCCGTCAGTAGTGGAGTTGAGGTTATTTATGTTTATAAGAAAGTTGTTAAGTCGTGACCCTCGAACTCCCCGTTAGTAGTGGAGTTGGCTCCCCGTTAGTAGTGGAGTTGAGGTTCCTCGTTAGTTGTGGATAGGCATTCAGTCCTGCACGACGACAAGAGGTGTCTGGTGTTAGCCTCAGATAGGAATTTCACCGGTTATGTATGGGAATGTATCCCGGGTTACTCCACTCGGGTCCATTCCGTAAAATGAACTCATATAATATTGTTTGTTTAACGCTAACCTTCTAACATCAATATGGAAGATAATATGATTATGATTACGAATATGATTATGTTTAAGATTATGAATATGGCTTTGATTATGATTAGACATCATGATAGTTATCCAGATAGCGATCCTAGCTTTTCCCTCGATCGCTACGTTATGCAAAACATGACAATTACTCCTTTAAATCTGGTATATGTAGAGACAGATGACGATCATAGGTTCCCTGAGATTGCCTACAACCTAGGATAGGTGGAACTCACTGAGACATCCTGTCTCACTCCATTCCCTTTATGTTATTTCAGAGGCACAAGTTACACGCAAGCTGGATAGTTCGTGATGAAGTAAGCAGAAGAAGCTGGACGAATATGTTTACTTGTCATTTATATGTATTTTGTACATGCTTGTGGTACTATTTCAAATGTATAAGACGAGTAATTCTATAATTTGTTCAGAAGAAATTTTTATATTATTGTAATTTTACTGTATCCGGTACCAAGTATAGTACACATGCTAGATATTCTAGATAAATTTAGTATGGGTGTTACAATGTCCGAGTGCGGGGTTATGTTTGGTTGGACACGCTTCCAGTGGAGTTCCATACAGATTTCTATCGAGACAAAATTGGCTTGCCCAACTATGGATTTCCGTAGTCGTTTGAATAGCTTTCTCCTTTTGTTTTTTTGAGGGTTTTTGTAACACCCACACTAAACGTATCTAGAAAGTTTAGCATGTGCATTATCTTCAGTACTGTACATTAAAATTTACAACTTGAAAACAATCAAATGAATATATTATACAATAATACGCGTTCGTACATCAACAATACAACACTACTCGTCTAAAACATAGTAAAAACATCCTTAAAATCCATGACATCCTGCAGCGGGTACGAACGAGCACTTGCTGAAATATCCATCCGGTTACGAGCTTGCAATACCAACCTGTTTATATGAAACAAATAAGGATTGGGATGAGAAATAATGTCTCAGTGAGTTCTACCTAATCCTAGGCTATAGGTAACCTCGGGGAAAACCTATGGTCACCACGTGTCTACAATACAACCTGACGGTTGATACGTGTGTGGATCATGCTTGCCTAGATGGTCGTGCATACTAGATCCATCGTAGGTTCTTCTTAACTTGTCATATATGTCTTGCTTACATCATACGTGTCATGGCGGTCAAGGGATCCTAGGACCGCTAGCTCAAGATACGCTAAACGCATCGAGACTTAACATACTTATTCATGACACGATCCTAAACCGGACGATTAGGGAAACCTAAGATCGTCGTCGGTATAACTTCATAGCTTGCTCTAATGCATAACCTGTACATATATAGCTGCAATTAATGATCATGATCATACCGTATCATACATAGTCATATTCATTCATTAGGTTAGAGGTTAGCGTTGAGCAAACATTATTATCTTGATTCATTTTATGGAGAGCCCCGGGTGGAGTAACCCTGAACAATCCCATACATGACCGATGAAAGCCTAACTAAGGTACATCGGGCTCCCTCAGTGACGTGCGGCCCCCTTGCGGAGCTTATCCCGTTCCCCTGGCTAGAGCCCCTTGAGATCCCAACCTTGCGTGGATCACAAGAGACACGACACCTACGTCTTATATTAAATCTTGATCATACATACATGAAGGGTTAAACCTATACATGCTTACTCATTTACCTCGGATCCGTGATCGATCCGATTAGCGGTAAACTACATACTTGTTCATATTTATTCATATCATATACTTTCCCGTTCATGTCTTTTCATACTTAGAGTTCATGCTAACATCTAGTTCTCGACGATCTACGTCGAGGTTCTATGTTTTTCCCGTTCTTAGTTATCGCTACCCGAATAGCGTGCATAAACTCTCTTGTGCCATTCTTGCCGTACATGTTAAGATTGCCATGATTTTCAATTCAAGGATCATTTGATGTTATGTGCATTGCTTAAATGTTGTTTAGGGGTTATAAAGTTGTAAATCGGTGAAAGGAAGGATTCAGACTGCACCACCGGCCCCAAGATGAGCCAACAAGCCAAAAGGAAGTTGGTAAGGGCAGAGAGTTTCGCTATTAGCGAAATGCATCTGGGCAAGTTCTGGAAAAGTTCGCTATTAGTGAAATATTTCGCTAATAGCGAGTTTCTTCGGGTCTGTAGTGCATATTTTGTATTTTTGACCTAAACATCATCCAATCTGATCCTTCAATGCATCATACACATCCAACCACTTATATAAACATCATAAAACATTTTGCATGGCAATTTTAACATAAACATAACAAGATCAATGGCAAGGGTACTAAAATCATACTTTTCTAATCTTAACATAATTCATAATTCTCACAAGAATCTCCACAACCCAAAGGTGGGAAAACTATCTATAGAACTAACCTCAAAAGAAACACATCAATCTTCAAGTTCCAATTCCAACCTTGCCCAACATCAAACCCTAGCTTGATCAAAGAGAGAAGAATTGAAGCTTAAGCATAAATCCAAAGTTACTAGTTGCTTCTTGCACAATAGATCATCAAACTTCATGCATGATCACTCAAAGGAACTATGTTTGGAAGATTGATGAGTTAGAGAGGGAAGGAGGGCGCCACTTCTTAGAGAGAAGGAGGAGAGAATTCCATTTCTTGAACCCTAGAGAGAGAAACAACATGGAATTATGAATAATTTGGCTCCAAACACACTTATATACTCCCTTGGTGCAAATACCAAAATGCCCTTCGTCTTAAACGTGTTTGCACCTACTCTGATGATTAACTCGTGTTATACTGGCACTGCATCGTAAAACATTCCTCACCGTAGTGAGTCTCATGAACATTGCTCTCCGGTGCACCTTCAACTGATATAATTCCAATACTGACGAGTAGGATATTACAGTTTTGGCCCAGTCACCCCTCTCCTTGTATATATTTTTCCCTTTGTTTAATAAATTTTTAAAGTTTGGCGGGCAGAGGACGGAGGTTTCTCAGGGTGCCAACCTAGTTGGGATGTCGGTGTTATCTCCTGATGTATGTCATTCTCCCAGCTTAGCAAAAAAAACAATATGATGAAATTTATAGAAATTTTACAAAGCTATCTATAAACTTTAATAAACTAATTTTGTTTTTTCTTTTATAAATTAATTTGGGTAAGTGTTGTATGTAGTTGTGGTTTCTTTTTGAAAGGGTTGATAGTGGTGATTGTAATATCCATTGAAAGTTTTCGTATATGGGGTTCAAACTTCAGCCTTAAAGGCTATAAAGATATGTTCTTATTGTTGAGCTAACACCTCAAGTGCTATTATTTTCCATAATAAAATTATGTAATGGAAAGGCGGTAGAGGATGGGTGTTTCTGTTGGGTGGCAACCTAGTTGGGATGCTTCAGACTCGCCCGGATACCCAACCTTTCTCTTGGCCTATTAAAAAAAACTATTATTTTCCATAATTAAAAAAAAAATCAAACTATATATATTTCTATTTCAAACAAAAAAAATATTGTTCTCTACGTCATGATGTTATATAAGAAATTAGTGAATAAGATATTTAAATTCCTACTGGTCAAATACTTAACTCAAATTTTGCTCATGGTATGCGTGTTTTGAAATATTTACGAGAAATAGACATTGTTTTATATCATATGTAAGTTTAAAATTAAAATTTTCTAAATCATTGTGTTCCGTTTTTTAAATCACTCTCTCTACGGTGTGGGCCGGTCCTCCTGATACTCTAAATTTTTTTTTCTTGGGTAAGTTTTATGTCCTCCCTAAAATAATATTCATTTTATAGTAATATTATTTGTCGCACACACACTTATTAAAAAAAATATTTTAAAGAAAAAAGAATTGAATCAAATATTAGAGTATAAAAATTACTAAAATAAATTTATGAGTTGTAATTTTAAATGAAACTTTTTTTCATTTTTAAATTAATTAATTATTTCAAAAACATTTAATTACTAAAACCAATTATAGATAAAAAAAAAAATTGAGTTGAAACTAATATCTTAAATTACGGACATGTACATTTCATTAATTAAAATGGAAATTATGGTCATTACAAATGTCCTCGAGGGGGTTGGAACTCAGCACCTTAAGGTTACAAGACCAACTCTTACAAACTGAGCTTGTACCTCGAGTCTAATTAATGTCATTCATGAATATGTGGTAACAGTTATTTTAACTTGTTGAATTGATCTAATATTAAGAAAGATTGTTTTGAACCCACTTGGGTTGGCCTAGTGGTATTGGCTTGGGCTTTGGGAGTGTGCTCCTCCTCAGGGTCTCAGGTTCGATTCTCTCTGGTGCCAATTTGAAGAAGAAACATTATTTTGTCTCATTGATTTTTCATCATTTTAATTATATATAAGATATACAAAAAGAAGAAACATTGTTTTGTCTCATTGATATTTCATCATTTTAATTATATATAAGATCATGATTTGTTTAAACGTTTAAACAAAGAGTTATAAATAGTATGATGATACCTCTAATAATGGTTTTAAATTTCAATTTCTCTGGTGCCAATTTGAAGAAGAAACATTATTTTGTCTCATTGATTTTTCATCATTTTAATTATATATAAGATATACAAAAAGAAGAAACATTGTTTTGTCTCATTGATATTTCATCATTTTAATTATATATAAGATCATGATTTGTTTAAACGTTTAAACAAAGAGTTATAAATAGTATGATGATACCTCTAATAATGGTTTTAAATTTCAATTTATAGTCCGAGCATTTATCAACATTTCTGTTATCTTAATGATCATATCTAAAACATATAGATGATTCAAATATTTACGTCCATGTTGTTTGGGATGACAACTTGACCTATATTTTAAGTCTCATATAAAACGTTAGAATAAAATGACATGATAAAGTGTTAGAAAAATAATAATTTTATTTAAGCTTATTTATATAAAGTCTACTAAACAAGAACTTTTAACCATTAGAGCTTAATTTGATACATTATCGGTGTATAAAGTTTAAGATTGTCAATCAATTACATAGAAATCATATATGTGACTTTAGTAGTAGTTATAATTAATGACAAATGTTTTTAATGATGTAACGAATAGGATTGATGACAATGTAAAAACTCTTCAGATAAGTAGTGTAAATGCTAATTTAATCTTTTTTTTATTAAATCGTTATCGTTCAAGTTTATAAAATATTTATAATTATATGTTCGTAGTTTTTTTTTCTGTACGATTTAATCTCTGAAACAACGTATTATACTTCAAAACAATGAAACATATGGTAATAATTTTTTTTCAATTAATAATAAAACTCAGAAAACTCAACCAGCATTATATGGTTGGTACAATTTGTCACGTTGCTTATTGATACAATTATTGTTATCTTGGAAAATCTTCAATGTTTCTTTATGGTCTTCAAGTCCCATTTTGTCGAATCATTGAACCCTGCACAAAATACAAATGTGCTAGCAATTAAATAATAATCAGGCTTTTTGCGTTCCATGGAGAGATGTCAGGTTGGATTATAAGGAGTTCATCGTTTTAATTTGTTCCATTTAAAAACAATTATTAACTAACTTTAACCATTGTAAAAAACAATTTATTCATATGTGTGAGTTTGAAAGCAAAACTTACGTGTTGCAATCGATGCTTGGATCAAATGGAACACTTAGAGTAATGTTGCAAAGTTGTGGTAGTTGTTTTGATCTATCAGGGTTAACTCCGAATCTTGATGCAGCGGGTTTGAGACAATTGCACACATCCCTACGAATCTGAGTGGTGTTAGCCTTTTGATTTAAATCATTTGCTCCTGCACAACAATAACTAGTTGGTGTAGCAGGGCCAACTCCCTGCAAAAAAGGCAGACATGGCAACAAGGAAAAAAGAGCCGAAGAGCAGCTCACGTCATCAATTTGGCGTGCATCCAATGTTGTTACGAACATGCCTAAAACCATCACAAGCATAGAAAGAGAGATAATTTTCATCCTCAACATTTTTATTTAAATATGTGTACGTGTATGATGTTTTTGTGGATATTTAGAATGATTGGTCTTTGCAAGTATGGCTTAATTTATATGCAAAACCTGTTACGATTTTTTGGGTGACTCTTTAGTTCTTTTTATTAATTTTTAATGTTAAAAAAGTCTTGTTAGTGATTTCATATTTTATTCCTTATTATTCTTACATAAATAGGAAATGTTTTTACCTTCAATATTCATAGTCAAACTTATACTTAAGACAATCAAGTATAACTATAAAAATTTGTAAGAAGATAATGTATTCAAAATTCTTTTAAAAGTAATTTATTTATTCTCATACTCATGTTCCCTCATTCTTCAAACGTTAATAAAATTAGTAGATTACTATGCACTGTTAACAACTACACAAGGGTATGAATAATTAATACAAAAAAGTAATAATCGTTTAAAAACAATAAGTTGATACTTATTATATTTTTTTTCTTTTTTTTGACAAGAAATTGATACTCATTATATGTTATTAAAGAAAGTACTATTTTTTCTCGAATTCTTTTAGACCGGAGAACGGGAAATTCATATTAGTGACCGTGCCACAAATCACCATTGTTCAACTGTATCATATTTTAAATCTTAATCATCACTTGAAGCTTGAAAGTCAAGTTATTTTCACCTATGTGAAATCTCATTGATTAATTATTCAAAATTAAATACTCACACGAAAGTAAATTTTCTTTAGATAAGAATAAAATGAATAAATTTAAAAATTGTGAAAACCTTTAAATATAAACCTTAATTTATAGTCAAATTATGAATGTAGTTTTAAAATATTTTAACTAATGTATTCAAAATGAAAATATGTGAATATTTTATGAAAATTGCTGTTGATACATTGGATAAGGCTGTGGCACACATGTAAAATACGTTTTTGCCCCCTCGGCAGTTAACTGCCGAATTGTGAAACCGGCTGCAGTTAACTGCCGAGGAAAACTTCGGCAGTTAACTACCGATGAAAATTGAAAACTTCGGCAGTTAACTGCCGAGGAATCCTCAAACCTTTTTTTTTTTTTACAAAAACCATTAATTTTTTTTATTCTTTAAACCTAAATTTTCCTTAATTTAATTTAATTCTTTAATCCTTTTAAGGAATTAAACACAATTTTTTTTATGATTTCATTCATGTGATTTTGTTGCCATAAATGAAGAAATATGAGAGATGAATAATATTCGGTAGTTAATGGACCTAAAATGACAATTCAATAAAAAAAGTGCAACAACAAAAAACGTTACAAATGATAGAATAATTATATTTGTAATTATTAGTAATTAATTATAATATTTAAGATATTTTTTTTTTTGTTCACAAATTATAATATTTCAGATATTATTCATCTCTCTTTCAAATAATTATATTTGTAATTATTCTATCAATAATACCTTTTTTTGTACAAATAAAACCACTTTTCTATTCTTCAAAAAAAAAACATTTTTTAATTAATAAACGTGATTGAATATGTAGTAATTCTATGATCTCATATTTTTTTATTTATGGCAACAAAATCATATGAATGAAATCAACAACTTTATAAAAAGAATCGTGTATTTAATGGCAACAAAATTCATATTTCTTCATTTATGGCAACAAAATCACATGAATGAAATCATGAAAAGAATTATGTTGAATTCCTTAAAAGGATTAAAGAATTAAATTTAATTAAGGAAAATTTAAGTTTAAAGAATAAAAAGAATTATATATAAAAGAAATTTAAGAAATTATATATTCAAAGTTATTATGTAGCCATGGAGAGGGGGTGGTGCTCTCGCCGACTTCTTGGCTGCACCACTCAAAACCCCGATCGGGGTTGCTCAAGTAGTCGCCGGCGCCGCCGCGGACTACTCTGTCACGTTCACGTAGCCTACATCGTGGTTTCGCCTGAGCGGTGGTTCCTTCTGGTGTTGGTTTCTGCTTCAATAATCATCTGTTGATCTGGTTCAAATTCTCTGTTCTATGGTTACCGTCGCCGTCGTCGGTTGGATTAAATGGTGGTGGGGCTGTTTCAGTGTTTTTCAACGGTGGTGGTTAGGTTGTCCGCTGCCATCGCCATTGGGTTTTATGGTTTGTGAAATCCATAGCTGCTGATACGCCAAAATAATACGCCACAGGAAAAAAAAGAGTTTTTTCAGATTCTCCAAGGTGCTTCGTAACAGGTCTTATAGACTAGAAATGGTCATGCACTTGTTGTCCGTTGTTGCTGCGAATAGTGGGTGCGAGTGTTACCGTGTTGGCGGTGCTCGTGGTGCTCAGACCCGTTGATTGACCATCCCTCGATCTTGCCTTCAATTGGTTTTGAGTTGCTTCCTATTGGATTTGGCTAGAAATGGCCGTGAAGCTTTCTGTCGCAGCATAATGGGTTGTAGGCATGGGGTTTTGTATCCGTGTTGGTGGTAGAATCCCTCACCTTCATGAAGTTTGGCTCTATATAACTTGGGGAAGTTTCAAAACTGATGCTGATGTTGGACTGTTTGGCTCGAAAGAGACGTTATGCTTGTTGCTGTCGCAAGGAGTTGTTGGTTCTTGGATCTATTCCGTGTTGACGGTTTGTCCATACACCGCATGTTAGACATTCACTGGTGTTGTTTTTATTTTTTTGAATCACCCGATTGGGTTTGGCATACACTGTGTGGATCGACTGGGTTAGGTTTATGTCCCCCCAGTTCTTTTTTTTGTATTTTTTTTTTGTATTTTTTAATAATATATATGAGCACTGACATATAAACTGGAATCTGCAAAACATTCCAACTTTTGGACTGTTTTCTATTCCTTTTTTATGTCATTGACTCTTGCCTTATCAAAAAAAAAAGAATAAAAAGAATTAATGGTTTTTGTAAAAAAAAAAAAAAAGGGTTTGAGGATTCCTCGGCAATGTGTCAACAGCAATTTTCATATTTTATTATGCTCAATGAAAAAAAAATTGATTTAGATCTATTATGATGTTGATTGATGTGGCATTTGTTTTTGCTTTTGTCATATTAATCTTGTTAGTTATAGTATATCATTTAATCAAGATAGACGGGTTTTGATATCGAAGATAGACGGGTTGTGATATCTCTCTTATTAATTCATTGTTTGGTGATCTGGAAGGTATTGTTAGTTAATATTATAATCACTGCGATATATTTTTTTTGTAGCTTCTCATCATGTAAAGATTAATAGTTTTTTTTTGGAATGTAAAGATTAATAGTTTTGAAAGTACTATAAAATAGAAAATATACTACTTTTATAAAAATATAATTCCAATTGAAAGTGGTGATTGTAATACCCATTGAAAGTTTTCGTATATGGGGTTTAAACTTCAGCCTTAAAGGGTACAAAGATAAGTTCTTATTGTTGAGCTAGCAACTCATGTGTTATTATTTTCCATTTTTTTTTAACCAAAAGAGTAGCTAGCAAAGTGCTAGACTACCGAAATATTATATATAGAAGAGAAAACAAGAAACAAAGGAGGGGGAAATAAAGCCAAAACCTCCTTAGAAAGTAACAAATCTAAATTCTGGCAAACCATGTTTGTTTTTTTTCCATAATTAAACAAAAAATCAAACTATATATATTTCAATTTCAAACAAAAAAATATTTTTCTCTACGTGATGATGTTATATAAGGAATTAGTGAATAAGATATTTAAATTCCTACTCGTCAAATACTTAACTCAAATTTTGCTCATGGTATGCGTGTTTTGAAATATTTTCGAGAAATAGACATTGTTTTATATCATGTGTAAGTTTAAAATTAAAATTTTCTAAAATCATTGTGTTAGGTTTTTTAAATCACTCTCTCTACGGTGTGGCCCGGTCCTCCTAATACTCTTAAATTATTGTTTTTTTCATGGGTACGTTTTATGTCCTCCCTAAAATAAAATTCATTTTATAGTAATATTATTTGTTGCGCACACACTTATTAAAAAATATTTTAAAGAAAAAAGAATTGAATCAAATATTAGAGTATATAAATTACTAAAATAAATTTATGAGTTGCAATTTTAAATGAAACTTTTTTTTCTTTTTTAAATTAATTAATTATTTAAAAAAACATTTAATTAATAAAACCAATTATAGATAAAAAAATATTTGATTTGAAACTAATATCTTAAATTACAGACATGTACATTTCATTAATTACAATGGAAATTATGGTCATTACAAATGTCCTCGAGGGGGTTGGAAGTCAGCACATTAAGGTTACAAGACTGACTCTTGCAAACTGAGCTAGTACCTCAAATCTAATTAATTTCATTCATGAATATGTGTTAACAGTTATTTTAACGTGTTGAATTGATCTAATATTAGGAAAGATTGTTTTGAACCCACATGGATTGGCCTATTTGTAACATCCCGCTTTTCAGCAATAAGGATTTTGCTATCGGACGTATCAGAGGTTAAGTGATGAAGAATGTTGAGTACGACGAAATATTATTATTATGTAATGTCAGTCAAATACGGGTTGTACCATCAGTGTCGGAGAAAGAACGATCAAGACCAAGGGCACTTTAGTATTTTCACGAAAAGGGGTATTTAAGCATGTTTGGGCAAAGAATCTTCATTTTCATGTTATTTCCTCTCTCTAGGTTTTGATATTCCGATACTGACAGGCGGGATATTACAGGTTGTGATATCTCTCTTATTAATTCATTGTTTGGTGATCTGGAAGGATATTGTTAGTTAATATTATAATCACTGCGATATTTTTTTTGTAGTTTCTCATCATGTAAAGATCAATAGTTTTGAAAGTACTATAAAATAGAAAATATAGTACTTTTATAAAAAATATAATTCCAATTGAAAGTGGTGATTGTAATATCCATTGAAAGTTTTCGTATATGGGGTTTAAACTTCAGCCTTAAAGGCTATAAAGATAAGTTCTTATTGTTGAGCTAGCATCTCATTTGTTATTATTTTTCATTTTCTTTTTAACCAAAAGAGTAGCTAGCAAAGTGCTAGACTACCGAAATATTATATATAAAAGAGAAAACAGGAAACAAATTAGAGGGACATAAAGCCAAAACCTCCTTAGAAATTAACAAATCAAAATTCAGGCAGACCACGTTTGTTTTTCCCATAATTAAACAAAAAATCAAACTATATATATTTCAATTTCAAACAAAAAAATATTTTTCTCTACGTGATGATGTTATATAAGGAATTAGTGAATAAGATATTTAAATTCCTACTTGTCAAATACTTAACTCAAATTTTTCCATTGGTATACGTGTGTAACATCCCAGACTGCTTACAGGATTGCCGACTAACCCCACAAACCAACACGAGTCTTTTCAGCAAGCTTTGTCCTCACTCACATGCTTACCGGGAAACTTCCCGGTAGGTCACCCATCCTAGTACTACTCCAAGCCAAGCACGCTTAACTGTGGAGTTCCTATGGATTGAGCTCCCGAAAAGAAGATGCATCTTGTTGATATGGGTAGTACCTAACAATTCTTATAAGTCTTCCTTCAACCATGTAGTCCCATACCTACACGGCCTCCGGATCCCTCTCATTCCGATGTGATTCGGTTCCTCCTATCAACGTGGGGTCATCCTGTAACAGCCCTGTGGTCCAACTCATCCCGCTTAAGTCCGGGGCCGGTCTGGCTCCGCCACTGTTATTGTGCCACGTTGTGGGTGTTACATGCCCACCAGCTTCCGCCTGGTTCATCCCCGAACCACACCGTACTGGGAGAGGTCTGCTCTGATACCAAGTGTAACATCCCAGACTGCTTACAGGATTGCCGACTAACCCCACAAACCAACACGAGTCTTTTCAGCATGCTTTGTCGTCACTCACATGCTTACCGGGAAACTTCCCGGTAGGTCACCAATCCTAGTACTACTCCAAGCCAAGCACGCTTAACTGTGGAGTTCCTATGGATTGAGCTCCCGAAAAGAAGATGCATCTTGTTGATATGGGTAGTACCTAACAATTCTTATAAGCCTTCCTTCAACGATGTAGTCCCATACCTACACGGCCTCCGGATCCCTCTCATTCCGATGTGATTCAGTTCCTCCTATCAACGTGGGGTCATCCTGTAATAGCCCGGTGGTCCGACTCATCCAGCTTAAGTCCGGGGCCGGCCTGGCTCCGCCGCTGTTACTGTGCCACGTTGTGGGTGTTACAGCGTGTTTTGAAATATTTTCGAGAAATAGACATTGTTTTATATCCTGTGTAAGTTTAAAATTAAAATTTTCTGAAATCATTGCGTTAGGTTTTTTAAATCACTCTCTCTACGGTGTGGGCCGGTCCTCCTAATAATCTAAAATTATTTTTTTTTCTTGGGTACGTTTTATGTCCTTCCTAAAATAAAAATCATTTTATAGTAATATTATTTGTCGCACACACACTTATTAAAAAATATATTTTGAAGAAAAAAGAATTGAATCAAATTAGAGTATATAAATTGCTAAAATAAATTTATGAGTTGAAATTTTAAATGAAATTTTTTTCTTTTTTAAATTAATTAATTATTTAAAAAAACATTTAACTAATAAAACCAATTATAGATAAAAAAAATATTTGATTTGAAACTAATATCTTAAATTACGGACATGTACATTTCATTAATTACAATGGAAATTATGGTCATTACAAATGTCCTCGAGGGGGTTGGAACTCAGCACCTTAAGGTTACAAGACTGACTCTTACAAACTCAGCTAGTACCTCAAATCTAATTAATGTCATTCATGAATATGTGTTATGTAATATCCCGCCTGTCAGCATCGGTATATTACCAGTCAATCGTGCCAGAGGAATTAAATTATGGAAAAGTAAGTTACTGGAAAATATTTTATGACATGTCAGCATAATACGGATTAAGTATCAGTGTCGGATTTAAACACGTTCAAGGCAAGGGCATAATGGTAATTTCACGGAAAAGGATATTTATATGTTTTGGAACCAAAAATATCTTCATAATCCTTTTTCTTTCTCTCTCTCTAGGGTTGAAGTTGGGAACTTCTCTCCCTTCCCTCTCTTCTTTTACGCCAACATCCTCTCCTTCTCTCCATCATCCTTTTCAAATCTTCTTCCTCCCATGGCAAGCTTCTAAAGTATGTCCCTCCATGAATATTATAAGTTAAGGGAAGCTTGTATTATGCTTGATTTCTTCCCTATCACCTCTCAAGAAGCTATAGTTTTGTTGGAATCTCTTTCTCTCTTCACCAATCTTTCATGACACTCCATCCTCACATGGTAAGTTCCCAACTTGTTCCTTTATGGTCACTTAAGATTAAGGAAGTGTGTATTGTGTTTGATTCTTCTATTTTCTCCTTTTGAAGAAGAGATTGGAAAACTAGGGTTTGATGTATGGTGAAGATGGTTTCTAAATTGGTACAAGGTATGGCCTCCACATGATCAAGGTAATAATATTAAGTTTGAGTGGATTAATATCTCTATCCTTCCTTACCAAGAATTCCTTTTGATTTCAAGTTTTGAATATGTGTTTGATGGTAATGTTGGAGTATGGTTTTGAACTTGGAATGGTGTCTTGGTTTGCAAGAAAAGGATGACAAGTTTGAATGGTTTGAGCAAGGAAGCAAAAAGGGAGAAAAGCTAGGGTTTTGGCTTGAATGGGCTTATTGGAACTTTACGATGCTTCAAGAACATGTTTGGGTGAGTTCCATAGTTAGTTTTCCCACCTTTTGGGAGTATGTTTATGACTTGTTAGATTATTATGAATAACATGAATATTTCTAGGGTTTTCAAGTGAAGGTTTAGTTGCCCTTTTCTTGCCATGCATGCAAAACATGTTATACTTGCCAAATGAATGTTTTATAAGTTTCCAATGATCAATTATGTTTCAAAACACTTAGGGACACTTGATTTGAGGTTTTTGGGCTCAAAATATCATTTTTTATGTGTTCTGGACTGTCCTAACTCGCCACGGCGAGCTATTACTCGCCACGGCGAGCTAGAACTGCGAATGGGGGGTTTTGCTCGCCCCCAACTCGCAGCTGCGAGCTGCTGCTCACCTCCCCAGCAAATCTACTCGCCTAGGCGAGTAAGACAGGGAGAAATCCCATTGTTTTGCTCGCTTCAGGCAGGCGTGGGGATTCGCGACGCAGTTTTCTCTGTGGTGTCTTTTAACGAATGTAAACCCCTCAAACCAAGGTCCTAAATGATGATCAAGGAAAGAAAGATTCTTATGTTAAAGAGGCAAGTATTATGCATGTTAGTAAGGCATGGTATACAAGATAATCATGTTAGAAATCGGGTAGTAAGTTACTCATTAAGCAAGGGAAAACTAGTGCCTCGACATAGTTGTCGAGAACTAGCTAGTTAGCATGAATTCTTAGAATGTTAAGACGTGAAGTTATTCTCTTCGCACACGATTAAGAATAAGATAGCAAGCAAGTTAAGTTGTGGTTTGATTAGTTAATCTCTCCACTAAGTTTAAGCATGAACAAGTATAAGTTTACCGTTAATCGGATCGACTCAAGGGTCCGAGGTAATAAGCAAGTATGTATGTATAAGTTTATTTTATATGAACGACAAGACTATGACTAATATAAGTAGGTGGCATGTCTCTTGCTATCCACATCAGGGGGATACAAGAGGTTCTCGATCTAAGGGGAACGATTCAAGCCGTAAGGGACCCGCATGTCACCGAAATAAGTAAGACGTAGGTGCTCGTGTCTCTTGTTATCCACGCTAGGGGGATACGGGAGGTTCTCGACCTAAGGGGAATGGTTTAAGCCGCAAGGGACCCGCACGACACCGAGGGAGTCCGATGTACGTACATCGGTTATGTATGGGATTGTACTCGGGGTTACTCCACCCGGGACTATCCGTAAAATAAACCAAGATAATTTTTTGTTCAACGCTAACATAATAATGAATGAACTTAGATACGTTTATGTATGATATGATTATGAATACGTTATGTTCATGAGTATGCAAGAGTGAATCCATGCAAGTTTATGATTAAGAATAAGAGCATTAGATGCTACATGACAAGTACAAGGCATGGATTAGAGTAACTAAAGAACATGATACTGATGACGATCTTAGGTTTCCCCTAATCGTCCGGTTTAGTATCGTGCCATGATTATGATATGGTTAGGCCTCGATACATAGAGTGTATTCTTGGCAATGCGGTTTTAGTTTCCCCCTTAACCGCCATGACACGTATAGGAAGTGAAGCCTATAACAAGTTAAGTTATGATTATGACGGCTCTAGTATGCACTACCGTCTAAGTATGCAAGTCCCCACACACGTATAATCAACCGTCAGGTTGTAAATTAGACACGTGGTGACCGTAGGTTTTCCCCCGTGGTTGCCTATAGCCTAGGATTAGGTGGAACTCACTGCGACAATATGTCTCATCCCAATCCTTATTTGTTTCAGATATCAGGATGGACGTAAAGGTAGTAGCCGGATGGATATTTCAGCAAGAGCTCGTTCGTACCTGAAGCATGAAGAATATGGATCTCAAGGATGTATTTATTTTAAATAAGATATTATGTATTGTTATTGTACGAACGTGTTTTGTTGTATATAAATTCATTCGAAGTTTTTTTTTATGTTGTATATCTTAATGTATCCAATACTAAATTCAACGCACGTGCTAGACTTTCTAGATACGTCTAGTATGGGTGTTACGTTTGGTATCAGAGCAGGTCGATTCAGACCGTGCCTTGGGTCATTAAATTACAACTAAGGTAGTGGGACCATTGGGTTCCGGGTAAATGTTCTAGTTGTTGTTGTTAGTTGAGCCTGATCAACTCAAATTAGCATTCAACGATTAGAATGGATGCCTGAGAGCTGAATAGGACCCAGGAGGAACGAAGTATGGGATGAAGTAGTTGATCGTGCCAAAAGGTGGCCGGTGAACTAATCAAGTAGAAGTGTGAATCCTCCGGGAATGTAAGGTATGTTAAGAAGGAATGTTCCGACAATGTCGGGTAAGATGATAGTAATACTCCATGTACCTGAAAGAGAAGAAGTTGGATATATGTATCTAACCATGACCGGAAGTTTCGGTAAGAGTTGTTGTTAGAACGGGTTTATGATATTTTGAAATGTCAGTACAAGACTACAAGGTAGTAAGAGGTCGACATATGTTGACGGAGTCAGCAGGCTCTCAGGAATAGCAATATGTAAATGAAGTTAAGAACATGAAGGTTTGTCAAGTTGCGTAAGTGGCAACGTAAAGAAGTAAGCTATTCGTAGTGGAGGAAATTAAGGATTCAAGAGAAAGTTTTATGTAATCAGGATTAAGGCATTGATTTCCGACGTGCCAAGAATTGTATTGAAAAGGGTGATGTTGCCATGCAAATGTTATAGAATGTTTTACGATGCTAGGAATGAATGATGTGCATTGGTTACTTAAAAAAAAATATAGTTGGAGAAACTCATCCATAGCGAACTTGGAACGAAATTTTCCATTTTTATGAAATTTACCCGTTCGTTCCAAAGGTTTGCAACGACTATTGGTGAGATGTCCTCACAATAATCTTTTATGTGATGAAAATCTTTTATGACATCAAGTAACGAATGCATATCATCTTCTAAGATTTTCAAGGAAAAAGACATAGGCAACGATGAACGAAATCGATACGGTTTAGGGTAGCTTTGGAAGTTAATGTGTCAAGAGTCAAGAAAGAGCTCAGACCAAGAGATTGGAAGTTCCGGCATTGATACGGAAGTCATAGATGTGAAGGTATGAAGAAAGAAGTTAAAGCGGTGCAAGTTATGGAAAACACAAGGTTCTCAGAATTATGACGTATCTCTCGAATCTATGTTTTTCTTAATAGACTTGCTAAGGCTCGATATGATGTTGAAATATAAAGATTAAATAATTTTAGAAAGATTTGTGCCTATGGGTGATTGAAGTTGACATTTGAAAAATTCATAGGAAATTTTCTAGGAACCGGGTTGCTACGACACTTGTAGAGCGGGCTAGACTCATTAGAGTCTAGGTTTGGTGACACGTATGTGTTATCAACTCGTTCTATGATTCCCGAAGCAATGGCCGGGGCCTAAACTTGATATATATTTATAAAGTAGAAAATCATCAACGTCAATGACCCATGCGCTATTTTATGAAGTTTTCTTTAAGGAAAAAAAATTAACGAGCAAGCAATGGTATGGTTCAGCAAAATATAGTATGCGAGGATACGAAGGTACAAGGATTAGATGTTCATGAAGGATATGTTCAAGTGTTATATGAGTTTGTCAAAGGAATTCGAGTTGCTTGGAAACAGGTTCAATTATGATATGTATGGTAAATGCAACCAACAGAACGTAAGGTTTACCCCCAAGTCAAGAATTATGAGCATAAGATAAGTTATCACAAGTTTTGAATTTACAAGGCAAGTGTAAGGTGGTGATGTTGGATGCAACATGGAAGTTCTCAAGAAGTAAGTAATCAAGTGATAAGCATGAATTGAAGTCTTAATTGCTTTAATGGATTATAGTATTTGTTTAAGCCAACCGGAGGGAATCAGAGTAGCGCCAAGAAAGTTAATCGGTAATCATGAAATATGAAAAACTTGTAAGATTCAGAAGGTTTGACTTGCGACTCAAGTAAAGAATCAAGTTTAGTGTTCCGAAGAAGAGGTTCAAGGATTTCCTACGGATATGTAAGCAAGTTATCATGAGAGAGAAGCAACTTTTAAGTGATGTGCAATGAGATTCATACTCTTGTACGAAATGCTTGTTGAGTGGAAACGATACTTGTTAAGACATTTCAAGCCATGATTTCATAACTTTTAAAGTTAAGATTGGTATTTAGGAACTTGGGAACGATACTTATTTTTAACTCATGAAATTTTACATTTTCAAAACTGATAAGATACGTCGTAAGTAATCTCACTTAAGACGTACAAGCTTCAGAACCAACTTGTCGTGGACAAGTTTGGGGCGAATTGTTAAATCTTTTTCAAAATACAGAAACTCGTCTGGTGGTTCTGTGGTACCATTACACAATCAGTTTTGGAAATGATAAAACTTTATTTTTAGTCATGTGTACATTCGTTCCAAGAACCCGAATACCAAAGTTTAAGAAAAATTTCTTTAAGAAAGATTTTAGAACACGTATCGTTATCATTTAACAAGAGACGTCACTTGAAAGAATGCCCAGGCTATTGGAACGACAATATTTGTATGAAGTCAATA
The DNA here is from genome assembly GCF_051527215.1 of Medicago sativa. NCBI lineage: Eukaryota > Viridiplantae > Streptophyta > Magnoliopsida > Fabales > Fabaceae > Medicago > Medicago sativa. The sequence goes on along the minus strand of NC_140751.1, from coordinate 63,145,441 downwards.
TCATGTAGGATACGCGGAAGTGTATTAAGAGTATACGATGTATGTGCAAGTGGATATGTTAGAAAGTTTCAAAAGCATGTGAACCGCAACGTTGGTTATTAGATTGTCAAGTGAAGTGGCTAGTTGATTTCATTTTTTTTTCAGGTCAGGCAATATGAGTTACCCATTAGTTTGGATACGATAAGAATGCAATGAGATTGCAATGAAGTCGAAAAATTTCCTAAGGTTCTGAAAAGAGATAAAAGATTCATGAAATCATTTGCATGAGTAATACAAGTAAGAAGCATGTGTCTAGAAGTACAGTAAGTAAACTGATGTAGGAAATATACGTTCACCCGATAAGATTATGTATGCATGGAAAGATGATTCAAAGTTACAAGTAAGCATTGCAGGGCAAACCTGGTTTTCGGTAGGATTCCAGTTAAAAGGAAAATCCTGAGTGTTCATGTTTATGATAAGATATCTTTATGAATGGTTCATGCTAATCGGGTAAGATACGAGTCCGATATAATAATACATCTATGTGTAGCAAGGTAAGTTCTGAATCATGATGTACTAAGATAACCCTATGTAAGAGTGGTATTAATAACAAGGAAGCTATATGCTTATGTATGTGAATCGAGAAACAGGACGAAAAACAAACAATGATGAACTTTTTGGATATGTATGAATAAGAAATGTATGGCCCAGACCATAAATGGTAAGTTTTTGTCATGATGATTGGTAGTCAGTCTCTAAATTTCGAGGACGAAATTTTTTAAGGGGGGTAGAATGTAATATCCCGCCTGTCAGCATCGGTATATTACCAGTCAATCGTGCCAGAGGAATTAAATTATGGAAAAGTAAGTTACTGGAAAATATTTTATGACATGTCAGCATAATACGGATTAAGTATCAGTGTCGGATTTAAACACGTTCAAGGCAAGGGCATAATGGTAATTTCACGGAAAAGGATATTTATATGTTTTGGAACCAAAAATATCTTCATAATCCTTTTTCTTTCTCTCTCTAGGGTTGAAGTTGGGAACTTCTCTCCCTTCCCTCTCTTCTTTTACGCCAACATCCTCTCCTTCTCTCCATCATCCTTTTCAAATCTTCTTCCTCCCATGGCAAGCTTCTAAAGTATGTCCCTCCATGAATATTATAAGTTAAGGGAAGCTTGTATTATGCTTGATTTCTTCCCTATCACCTCTCAAGAAGCTATAGTTTTGTTGGAATCTCTTTCTCTCTTCACCAATCTTTCATGACACTCCATCCTCACATGGTAAGTTCCCAACTTGTTCCTTTATGGTCACTTAAGATTAAGGAAGTGTGTATTGTGTTTGATTCTTCTATTTTCTCCTTTTGAAGAAGAGATTGGAAAACTAGGGTTTGATGTATGGTGAAGATGGTTTCTAAATTGGTACAAGGTATGGCCTCCACATGATCAAGGTAATAATATTAAGTTTGAGTGGATTAATATCTCTATCCTTCCTTACCAAGAATTCCTTTTGATTTCAAGTTTTGAATATGTGTTTGATGGTAATGTTGGAGTATGGTTTTGAACTTGGAATGGTGTCTTGGTTTGCAAGAAAAGGATGACAAGTTTGAATGGTTTGAGCAAGGAAGCAAAAAGGGAGAAAAGCTAGGGTTTTGGCTTGAATGGGCTTATTGGAACTTTACGATGCTTCAAGAACATGTTTGGGTGAGTTCCATAGTTAGTTTTCCCACCTTTTGGGAGTATGTTTATGACTTGTTAGATTATTATGAATAACATGAATATTTCTAGGGTTTTCAAGTGAAGGTTTAGTTGCCCTTTTCTTGCCATGCATGCAAAACATGTTATACTTGCCAAATGAATGTTTTATAAGTTTCCAATGATCAATTATGTTTCAAAACACTTAGGGACACTTGATTTGAGGTTGTTGGGCTCAAAATATCATTTTTATGTGTTCTGGACTGTCCTAACTCGCCACGGCGAGCTATTACTCGCCACGGCGAGCTAGAACTGCGAATGGGGGGTTTTGCTCGCCCCCAACTCGCAGCTGCGAGCTGCTGCTCGCCTCCCCAGCAAATCTACTCGCCTAGGCGAGTAAGACAGGGAGAAATCCCATTGTTTTGCTCGCTTCAGGCAGGCGTGGGGATTCGCGACGCAGTTTTCTCTGTGGTGTCTTTTAACGAATGTAAACCCCTCAAACCAAGGTCCTAAATGATGATCAAGGAAAGCAAGATTCTTATTTTAAAGAGGCAAGTATTATGCATGTTAGTAAGGCATGGTATACAAGAGAATCATGTTAGAAATCGGGTAGTAAGTTACTCATTAAGCAAGGGAAAACTAGAGCCTCGACATAGTTGTCGAGAACTAGCTAGTTAGCATGAATTCTTAGAATGTTAAGACGCAAAGTTATTCTCTTCGCACACGATTAAGAATAAGATAGCAAGCAAGTTAAGTTGTGGTTTGATTAGTTAATCTCTCCACTAAGTTTAAGCATGAACAAGTATAAGTTTACCGTTAATCGGATCGACTCAAGGGTCCGAGGTAATAAGCAAGTATGTATGTATAAGTTTATTTTATATGAACGACAAGACTATGACTAATATAAGTAGGTGGCATGTCTCTTGCTATCCACATCAGGGGGATACAAGAGGTTCTCGATTTAAGGGGAACGATTCAAGCCGTAAGGGACCCGCATGTCACCGAAATAAGCAAGACGTAGGTGCTCGTGTCTCTTGTTATCCACGCTAGGGGGATACGGGAGGTTCTCGACCTAAGGGGAACGGTTTAAGCCACAAGGGACCCGCACGACACCGAGGGAGTCCGATGTACGTACATCGGTCATGTATGGGATTGTACTCGGGGTTACTCAACCCGGGACTATCCGTAAAATGAACCAAGATAATTGTTTGTTCAACGCTAACATAATAATGAATGAACTTAGATACGTTTATGTATGATATGATTATGATTACGTTATGTTCATGAGTATGCAAGAGTGAATCCATGCAAGTTTATGATTAAGAATAAGAGCATTAGATGTTACATGACAAGTACAAGGCATGGATTAGAGTAACTAAAGAACATGATACCGATGACGATCTTAGGTTTCCCCTAATCGTCCGGTTTAGTATCGTGCCATGATTATGATATGGTTAGGCCTCGATACATAGAGTGTATTCTTGGCAATGCGGTTTTAGTTTCCCCCTTAACCGCCACGACACGTATAGGAAGTGAAGCCTATAACAAGTTAAGTTATGATTATGACGGCTCTAGTATGCACTACCGTCTAAGTATGCAAGTCCCCACACACGTATAATCAACCGTCAGGTTGTAAATTAGACACGTGGTGACCGTAGGTTTTCCCCCGTGGTTGCCTATAGCCTAGGATTAGGTGGAACTCACTGAGACAATATGTCTCATCCCAATCCTTATTTGTTTCAGATATCAGGATGGACGTAAAGGTAGTAGCCGGATGGATATTTCAGCAAGAGCTCGTTCGTACCTGAAGCATGAAGAATATAGATCTCAAGGATGTATTTATTTTAAATAAGATATGATGTATTGTTATTGTACGAACGTGTTTTGTTGTATATAAATTCATTCGAAGTTTTTTTTTTTATGTTGTATATCTTAATGTATCCAATACTAAATTCAACGCACGTGCTAGACTTTCTAGATACGTCTAGTATGGGTGTTACATGTTAACAGTTATTTTAACTTGTTGAATTGATCTAATATTAGGAAAGATTGTATTGAACCCACATGGGTTGGCCTAGTGGTATTGGCTTAGGCTTTGGGAGTGTGCTCCTCCTCAAGGTCTCAGGATCGATTCTCTCTGGCGCCAATTTGAGTGGGCTAATTTAGCTTCTACAAAAAAAAGAAACATTGTTTTGTCTCATTGATATTTCATCATTTTAATTATATATAAGATCATGATTTGTTTAAACAAAGAGTTATAAATAGTATGATGATACTTCTAATAATGGTTTTAATTTTCAATTTATAGTCCGAACATTTATCAACATTTCTGTTATCTTAATGATCATATCTATAACATATAGATGATTCAAATATTTATGTCCATGTTGTTTGGGAAGACAACTTGACCTATATTTTAAGTCTCATATAAAACGTTAAAATAAAATGACATGATAAAGTGTTAGAAAAATAATAATTTTATTTAAGTTTATTTAAATAAAATCTACTAAACAAGAACTTTTAACCATTATTATCGGTGTATAAATTTTAAGATTGTCAATCACATAGAAATCATATATGTGACTTTAGTAGTAGTTATAATTAATGACAAATGTTTTTAATGATGCCACTTGATGCCTGTCCTCTCTCCTTGCTTATAAAAAAAAATGTTTTTAATGATGTAACGAATAGGATTGAGAACAATGTAAAAACTCTTCAGATAAGTAGTGTAAATGTTAATTTAATCTTTTTTTATTAAATCGTTATCGTTCAATTTTATAAAATATTTATAATTATATGTTCGTAGTTTTTTCTGTACGATTTAATCTCTGAAACAACGTATTATACTTAAAAACAATGAAACTTATGGCAATAATTTTTTTCAATTAATAATAAAACTCATAAAACTCAACCAACATTATATGGTTGGTACAATTTGTCGCGTTGCTTATTGATACAATTATTGTTATCTTGGTAAATCTTCAATGTTTCTTTATGGTCTTCAAGTCCCATTTTGTCGAATCATTGAACCCTGCACAAAAATGAAAAAAAAATATTAGAACAAAATACAAATGTGCTAGCAATTAAATAATAATCAGCCTTTTTGCGTTCCATGGAGAGATGTCAGGTTGGATTATAAGGAGTTCATCGTTTTAATTTGTTCCATTTAAAAACAATTATTAACTAACTTTAAACATTGTAAAAAACAATTTATTCATATGTGTGAGTTTGAAAGCAAAACTTACGTGTTGCAATCGATGCTTGGATCAAATGGAACACTTAGAGTAATGTTGCAAAGTTGTGGTAGTTGTTTTGATCTATCAGGGTTAACTCCGAATCTTGATGCAGCGGGTTTGAGACAATTGCACACATCCCTACGAATCTGAGTGGTGTTAGCCTTTTGATTTAAATCATTTGCTCCTGCACAACAATAACTAGTTGGTGTAGCAGGGCCAACTCCCTGCAAAAAAGGCAGACATGGCAACAAGGAAAAAAGAGCCGAAGAGCAGCTCACGTCATCAATTTGGCTTGCATCCAATGTTGTTACGAACATGCCTAAAACCATCACAAGCATAGAAAGAGAGATAATTTTCATCCTCAACATTTTTATTTAAATATGTGTACGTGTGTGATGTTTTTGTGGATATTTAGAATGATTGGTCTTTGCAAGTATGGCTTAATTTATATGCAAAACTTGTTACGATTTTTTGGGTGACTCTTTACGTTTTTTAATTAATTTTTAATGTTAAAAAAGTCTAGTTGGTGATTTCATATTTTATTCCTTTTTATTCTTACATAAATAGGAAATGTTTTTACCTTCAATATTCATAGTCAAACTTATAATTAAGACAATCAAGTATAACTATAAAAAATTGTAAGAAGATAATGTACTCAAAATTCTTTTAAAAGTAATTTATTTATTCTCATACTCATGTTCCCTCATTCTTCAAACGTTAATAAAATTAGTAGATTACTATGCACCGTTAACAACTACACAAGGGTATGAATAATTCATACAAAAAAGTAATAATCGTTTAAAAACAATAAATTGATACTCATTATATTTTTTCTTTTTTTTTTTTGACAAGAAATTGATACTCATTATATGTTATTAAAGAAAGCACTATTTTTTCTCGAATTCTTTTAAACCGAAGAACGGGAAATTCATATTAGTGACCGTGCCACAAATCACCATTGTTCGACTGTATCATATTTTAAATCTTAATCCTCACTTGAAGCTTGAAAGTCAAGTTATTTCCACTTATATGAAATCTCATTGATTAATTATTCAAAATTAAATACTCACACAAAAGTAAATTTTCTTTTTAGATAAGAATAAAATGAATAAATTTAAAAATTGTGAAAACCTTTAAATATAAACCTTAATTTATAGTCAAATTATGATTGTAGTTTTAAAATATTTTAACTAATGTATTCAAAATGAAAATATGTGAATATTTTATTATGCTCAATGAAAAAAAATTGATTTAGATCTATTATGATGTTGATTGATGTGGCATTTGTTTTTACTTTTGTCATATTAATCTTGTTAGTTATAGTATATCATTTAATCATCGAAGATAGACGGGTTGTGATATCTCTCTTATTAATTCATTGTTTGGTGATCTGGAAGGATATTGTTAGTTAATATTATAATCACTGCGATATATTTTTTTGTAGTTTCTCATCATGTAAAGATTAATACTTTTTTTTTGGGAATGTAAAGATTAATAGTTTTGAAAGTACTATAAAATAGAAAATATAGTACTTTTGTAAAAATATAATTCCAATTGAAAGTGGTGATTGTAATATCCATTGAAAATTTTCGTATATGGGGTTTAAACTTCAGCCTTAAAGGCTATAAAGATAAGTTCTTATTGTTGAGCTAGCATCTCATGTGTTATTATTTTTCAATTTCTTTTTAACCAAAAGAGTAGCTAGCAAAGTGCTAGACTACCGAAATATTATATATAGAAGAGAAAACAGGAAACAAATTAGAGGGACATAAAGCCAAAACCTCCTTAGAAATTAACAAATCTAAATTCAGGCAGACCACGTTTGTTTTTTCCATAATTAAACAAAAAATCAAACTATATATATTTCAATTTCAAACAAAAAAATATATTTCTCTACGTGATGATGTTATATAAGTAATTAGTGAATAAGATATTTAAATTTCTACTAGTCAAATACTTAACTCAAATTTTGCTGATGGTATGTGTAATATCCCGCCTGTCAGTATCAGAATATTACCGGTTAAACGCGTCAGAGGACTAATGTTATGGAAAGTAAGTTAATGGAAATATTTATTTTGTTATGCCAGCTTAATACGGATAAAGCATCAGTGTCGGATTAAACACACTTGAAGCAAGGGCAATTTGGTAATTGCACGTTTAAGGGATATTTATTTGAAGTTGGCCCCAAAATATCTAAAATCCAATCTTCTTTCTCTCTCTATGTTTTTGGGAAAGACTTTCCTCCTCCTTCTCTCTACTCCATCGATCTCTCCCTCTTCTCTCCCTACCTCACCAATTCATCAAGTCTTCATCAAGAATCATGATCAAGTTTGGTTCCTCTATCATCCTACAAGAGATTGGTAGCTTGGAGTAAGCTTATTTCCAATTCTTCTCCTCTTTAGAAGAGATTCAAGGTTAGGGTTTTGTTGTTTGGTAAAGAGGGAGCTAGAGCTTGCTTATGTTATGGTTCTCCCTTGATCAAAGAAGTGATATGAAGTTTGCAATGAATTGATGTTACTACTTTTCCTCCTCAAGAGAAGTTCATGAAGAATTAGGGTTTGGTGAAAGCTTTGAGTTGGAGTATGAACTTAAAGATTGGTAATCAACCAGGGACCATGGTGCTTTAGTTTGCAAGAAAAATATCAAGATTGAATGGTATGAACAAAGAAAGTGAGTTGACCAAGAGCTAGGGTTTTGGCTTGCTTGAGTTTGAGGCTTGGAGCTGTCACAAGAACTTGGTTTAGGTGAGTTCCATAGATAGAATTCCCTACCTTTGGGATTATGTTTATGTCATGTAGAATAATATGAGATTCTAGGGTTTATGTGAGATAAAAGTTGCCCCTTTTCTTGCCTTGCTTACTAAATGTGTTAATATTTGCCATATAAGTGTTTTATAAGTATTTTATGATCCAATATGTTTAAATATGCTTAGGAACACTTGGTTTGAGGTTTTTGAGTCAAAATTAGCAAAATTGCAGGGCTGGACTGTCACAACTCGCCTCGCGAGCAAAGTAGCTCGCCACGGCGAGCTGGAACTCCAGAACGAGGGAGTTGCTTGCCACCTACTCGCCTCGCAAGCAAGGAAGCTCGCCACGGCGAGTAAAGCAACTCGCCTCGCGAGTGAATGGTGCATCAGTGCACTGTTTGCTCGCTTCAGGTTTTAAGCCATCTTTTGGTCAAGTTTTCTTCAAGCAGTCTTTATAAAAGTAAACCCCTCAAACCAAGTTCCTATATGATGATTTTCTAAAAGAGTTTTCTTATGAATGAAGCAAGTATTAAGCATGTTTAGTGATGCTTGGCATATGAGAGATGACATGTATGATATGATATGAACTGGGGTAGCAAGTTATTCAGTAAGCAAGGGAAAACTAGAGCCTAGGCATAGTTGTCGAGAACTAGCATGTTAAGCAAGAACATGTATGATATAGCAAGTATATTAAGTTGTGGATAGGATAGTTAATCTCTCCACAATGATTAAGTATGTGCAAGCATGAACAAGTATGAATTACCGCTAATCGGATCGATCAAGGTTCCGAGGTAAACATGTAAGCAAGAATAGGTTTATCCTTCATGAACGAAAAGACCATGACTAATGTAAAGTAGGTGGCATGTCTCTTGCTATCCACGCCAGGGGGATACAAGGGGTTCTCATGATGGGAACGGTTCAAGCCGCAAGGGACCCACATGTCACTGAATAATCAAGATATCGGTGCTCGTGTCTCTTGTTATCCACGTCAGGAGGATACGAGAGGTTCTCGACCCAAGGGGAACGATTCAAGCCTTAAGGGACCCGCACGACGCTGAGGGAGTCCGATGAGCCCTTGCTAGGTTTCATCGGTCATGTATGGGATTGTTCTCGGGGTTACTCCACCCGGGGCTCTCCGTAAAATGAATCAAGATAATAACTGTTTGTTCAACGCTAACCTAATGAATGAACTTATGCACGACCATGTATGTTATGATTATGATTATGCAAGAATGATTTCATGTATGACTAAGTTAAGAGCAAGAGAATTAGATGCTATTAGACAAGTACAAGTCATGTATAAAACAAGTAAAGAATGTGATACCGATGACGATCTTAGGTTTTCCCTAATCGTCCGGTTTAGAATCGTGTCATGATATGTTATGATTAGGCCTCGATACGTAGAGCGTATTCTTGGCAACGCGGTCCTAGATTCCCCTTCGGCCGCCATGACACGTATAAGAAGTGAAGCCCATAACAAGTAAGATGAACCTATGACGGGTCTAGCATGCACTACCATCTAGGAAAGCATGACCACACACGTATAATCAACCGTCAGGTTGTATTGTAGACACGTGGTGACCATAGGTTTCCCCCGAGGTTACCTATAGCCTAAGATATAGGGGAACTCATTGAGACATTATGTCTCATCCCAATCCTTATTTGTTTCAGATATCAGGCTGGACGTCAAGGTAGTAGCCGGATGAATTATTCAGCAGGAGCTCGTTCGTACCCGCGGCGTGGAGTTTATGGATTTCAAGGATGTATTTATCTTAATTAAGACAAGACATGTTGTAATGATAATGTACGAACGCGTTTATTGTATAATATATTCATTCGAAGATTTTATGTTGTAAAATTTTTAATGTATCCAGTACTAAACTAACGCACATGCTAGACTTTCTAGATACGTCTAGTATGGGTGTTACAGTATGTGTGTTTTGAAATATTTTCGAGAAATAGACATTGTTTTATATCGTATGTAAGTTTAAAATTAAAATTTTCTGAAATCATTGTGTTAGGTTTTTTAAATCACCCTCTCTACGGTGTGGGCCGGTCCTCCTAATACTCTAAAATTATTGTTTTTTCTTGGGTACGTTTTATGTCCTCCCTAAAATAAAAATCATTTTATAGTAATATTATTTGGCACACACACTTATTAAAAAAAATATTTTAAAGAAAAAAGAATTGAATCAAATATTAGAGTATATAAATTACTAAAATAAATTTATGAGTTGTAATTTTAAATGAAATTTTTTTCTTTTTTAAATTAATTAATTAATTAAAAAAACATTTAATTAATAAATCCAATTATAGATAAAAGAAAATTATTTGAAACTAATATCTTAAATTACGGACATGTACATTTCATTAATTACAATGGAAATTATGGTCATTACAAATGTCCTCGAGGGGGCTGGAACTCAACACCTTAAGGTTACAAGACTGACTCTTACAAACTCAGCCAGTACCTCAAATCTAATTAATTTCATTCATGAATATGTGTTAACAGTTATTTTAACTTGTTGAATTGATCTAATATTAGGAAAGATTGTTTTGAACCCACATGGGTTGGCCTAACGGTATTGGCTTAGGCTTTGGGAGTGTGCTCCTCCTCAAGGTCTCAGGATCGATTCTCCCTGGCGCCAATTTGAGTGGGCTAATTTAGCTTCTACAAAAAAAAGAAACATTGTTTTTTCTCATTGATATTTCATCATTTTAATCATTTTAATTATATATAAGATCATGATTTGTTTAAACAAAGTTATAAATAGTATGATGATGTCTCTAATAATGGTTTTAATTTTCAATTTATAGTCCGAACATTTATCAACATTTATGTTATCTTAATGATCATATCTATAACATATAGATGATTCAAATATTTATGTCCCTGTTGTTTGGGAAGACAACTTGACCTATATTTTAAGTCTCATATAAAACGTTAAAATAAAATGACATGATAAAGTGTTAGAAAAATAATAATTTTATTTAAATTTATTTAAATAAAATCTACTAAACAAGAACTTTTAACCATTATTATCGGTGTATATGATGAGTCATTAATTAGTCTATTTTATTGCATTATTTAGTTTAGTTTTAATTAAGATTTGATTTTATTTTATTGCATTTTATTTCCTTTTTGAATATTTTACTTTAAATTGCTTTTTATTATATTTTAGGAACGAATATATGGTGGAAGGTGTCTTGGAGCAAAAGAAAGAGTACTGGAGCAAATACAGTGCGAAAATACGAAGATACGGGACAAAAATATATTCCCACATAGTCAGAAGCTTGGCACGGCCCGTGCCAACATGTGGCACGACCGTGCCACCTCCCAGAAGCCTCTTTTGCTGCTTTTCTTCGAGCCCAAGTTACTCTGTTGTAGTTTTACTGCTTTGCCCTTGTAGTTGCTTAGATTTTAAGTCAATTGTAAAGCTATAAATAGAGTAGCACTCCATCATAAACATTCATCTTTTGTTCTTGGAATAAAAGTTCACTTTTATATTATTGTTCTTTTATTTATTGCTTTCTCTCTTTTTCCCCCATGTCTACAATGAACGTTAGTGAGTAGACTTCTTTGTCTTGGGATTGTTGGGAAGTCTAATTACATAATCCTAACGAACCAAGCTTTAACCCTAATTCTATGTAGCCGTAATTTCTAATTTAGATTCACCGTTTTAACATGAATTAACAATTATCAAACTGTGGAAGCGAAAGCTGAGGGTTTGATAATTGTTAATCCATTATCCCAAACATCAATTCATAAAGCGAGAGCGGAGCTTTGATGTTGGAACAAGTGAATCTAGACAATAATTGCAAGACAGTGAAATAGTCCTTGCAATTATTGAGACACAGGTAGTTTCAATCCTTATAAGCATCTTCTAAGTAATCAAGTCAGCGAAATAGGCTTGGTTTCTAGAGGTAAACTCTCACCGGACTTTCATCGGAAAGGTGAGGGGCTAAAGGGAAACCGGTCTTTAGAAATTAAGGTGTAAACCATGGAATTAGAAGTTAAAGTCTTGTCTAGTGAAAGATTTGTTATTATGATGAACCGATAATCCCAAGGCTCTTTTATATTATTGTTATTTACTTTCAGCAATTAAACCCCCTTTTTATAAACCTTTCTTCTCATCTAATCATTTTCTAAAAGTTAATTAAATTCATAACTCCCTAGCGGAACGATACTCTCTCTTATTACTATTACTTCGATAGACCGTGCACTTGCGGTTTGGCCTATCAGTATAAATTTTAAGATTGTCAATCACATAGAAATCATATATGTGACTTTAGTAGTAGTTATAATTAATGACAAATGTTTTTAATGATGTATGTCCTCTCTCCTTGCTTATAAAAAAAATGTTTTTAATGATGTAACGAATAGGATTGATAACAATGTAAAAACTCTTCAGATAAGTAGTGTAAATGTTAATTTAATCTTTTTTTATTAAATCGTTATCGTTCAATTTTATAAAATATTTATAATTATATGTTCGTAGTTTTTTTTCTGTACGATTTAATCTCTGAAACAACGTATTATACTTAAAAACAATGAAACCTATGGCAATAATTTTTTTCAATTAATAATAAAACTCATAAAACTCAACCAACATTATATGGTTGGTACAATTTGTCGCGTTGCTTATTGATACAATTATTGTTATCTTGGTAAATCTTCAATGTTTCTTTATGGTCTTCAAGTCCCATTTTGTCGAATCATTGAACCCTGCACAAAAATGAAAAAAAAAAATATTAGAACAAAATACAAATGTGCTAGCAATTAAATAATAATCATGCTTTTTGCGTTCCATGGAGAGATGTCAGGTTGGATTATAAGGAGTTCATCGTTTTAATTTGTTCCATTTAAAAACAATTATTAACTAACTTTAAAAATTGTAAAAAAACAATTTATTCATATGTGTGAGTTTGAAAGCAAAACTTACGTGTTGCAATCGATGCTTGGATCAAATGGAACACTTAGAGTAATGTTGCAAAGTTGTGGTAGTTGTTTTGATCTATCAGGGTTAACTCCGAATCTTGATGCAGCGGGTTTGAGACAATTGCACACATCCCTACGAATCTGTGTGGTGTTAGCCTTTTGATTTAAATCATTTGCTCCTGCACAACAATAACTAGTTGGTGTAGCAGGGCCAACTCCCTGCAAAAAAGGCAGACATGGCAACAAGGAAAAAAGAGCCGAAGAGCAGCTCACGTCATCAATTTGGCGTGCATCCAATGTTGTTACAAACATGCCTAAAACCATCACAAGCATAGAAAGAGAGATAATTTTCATCCTCAACATTTTTATTTAAATATGTGTACGTGTGTGATGTTTTTGTGGATATTTAGAATGATTGGTCTTTGCAAGTATGGCTTAACTTATAAGCAAAACTTGTTACGATTTTTTGGGTGACTCTTTAGGTTTTTTAATTAATTTTTAATGTTAAAAAAGTCTAGTTGGTGATTTCATATTTTATTCCTTTTTATTCTTACATAAATAGGAAATGTTTTTACCTTCAATATTCATAGTCAAACTTATAATTAAGACAATCAAGTATAACTATAAAAAATTGTAAGAAGATAATGTACTCAAAATTCTTTTAAAAGTAATTTATTTATTCCCATACTCATGTTCCCTCATTCTTCAAACGTTAATAAAATTAGTAGATTACTATGCACTGTTAACAACTACACAAGGGTATGAATAATTCATACAAAAAAGTAATAATCGTTTAAAAACAATAAATTGATACTCATTATTTTTTTTTTTTGACAAGAAATTGATACTCATTATATGTTATTAAAGAAACCACTATTTTTTCTCGAATTCTTTTAAACCGAAGAACGGAAAATTCATATTAGTGACCGTGCCACAAATCACCATTGTTCGACTGTATCATATTTTAAATCTTAATCCTCACTTGAAGCTTGAAAGTCAAGTTATTTCCACTTATATGAAATCTCATTGATTAATTATTCAAAAATAAATACTCACACAAAAGTAAATTTTCTTTTTAGATAAGAATAAAATGAATAAATTTAAAAATTGTGAAAACCTTTAAATATAAACCTTAATTTATAGTCAAATTATGATTGTAGTTTTAAAATATTTTAACTAATGTATTCAAAATGAAAATATGTGTATATTTTATTATGCTCAATGAAAAAAAATTGATTTAGATCTATTATGATGTTGATTGATGTGGCATTTGTTTTTACTTTTGTCATATTAATCTTGTTAGTTATAGTATATCATTTAATCATCGAAGATAGACGGGTTGTGATATCTCTCTTATTAATTCATTGTTTGGTGATCTGGAAGGATATTGTTAGTTAATATTATAATCACTGCAATATATTTTTTTGTAGTTTCTCATCATGTAAAGATTAATATTTTTTTTTTTTGGGAATGTAAAGATTAATAGTTTTGAAAGTACTATAAAATAGAAAATATAGTACTTTTATAAAAATATAATTCCAATTGAAAGTGGTGATTGTAATATCCATTGAAAGTTTTCGTATATGGGGTTTAAACTTCAGCCTTAAAGGCTATAAAGATAAGTTCTTATTGTTGAGCTAGCATCTCATGTGTTATTATTTTTCATTTTCTTTTTAACCAAAAGAGTAGTTAGCAACGTGCTAGACTACCGAAATATTATATATAGAAGAGAAAACAGGAAACAAATTAGAGGGACATAAAGCCAAAACCTCCTTAGAAATTAACAAATCTAAATTCAGGCAGACCACGTTTGTTTTTTCCATAATTAAACAAAAAATCAAACTATATATATTTCAATTTCAAACAAAAAAATATTTTTCTCTACGTGATGATGTTATATAAGGAATTAGTGAATAAGATATTTAAATTTCTACTAGTCAAATACTTAACTCAAATTTTGTTGATGGTATGTGTAATATCCCGCCTGTCACTATCAGAATATTACTGGTTAAACACGTCAGAGGACTAATGTTACGGAAAGTAAGTTAATGGAAATATTTATTTTGTTTTGTCAGCTTAATACGAATAAAGCATCAGTGTCGGATTAAACACGCTTGAAGCAAGGGCAATTTGGTAATTGCACGTTTAAGGGATATTTATTTGAAGTTGGCCCCAAAATATCTAAAATCCAATCTTCTTTCTCTCTCTATGTTTTTGGGAAAGACTTTCCTCCTCCTTCTCTCTACTCCATCGATCTCTCCCTCTTCTCTCCCTACCTCACCAATTCATCAAGTCTTCATCAAGAATCATGATCAAGTTTGGTTCCTCTATCATCCTACAAGAGATTGGTAGCTTGGAGTAAGCTTATTTCAAATTCTTCTCCTCTTTAGAAGAGATTCAAGGTTAGGGTTTTGTTGTTTGGTAAAGAGGGAGCTAGAGCTTGCTTATGTTATGGTTCTCCCTTGATCAAAGAAGTGATATGAAGTTTGCAATGAATTGATGTTACTACTTTTCCTCCTCAAGAGAAGTTCATGAAGAATTAGGGTTTGGTGAAAGCTTTGAGTTGGAGTATGAACTTAAAGATTGGTAATCAACAAGGGATCATGGTGCTTTAGTTTGCAAGAAAAATATCAAGATTGAATGGTATGAACAAAGAAAGTGAGTTGACCAAGAGCTAGGGTTTTGGCTTGCTTGAGTTTGAGGTTTGGAGCTATCACAAGAACTTGGTTCAGGTGAGTTCCATAGATAGAATTCCCTACCATTGGGATTATGTTTATTTCATGTAGAATAATATGAGATTCTAGGGTTTATGTGAGATAAAAGTTGCCCCTTTTCTTGCCTTGCTTACTAAATGTGTTAATATTTGCCATATAAGTGTTTTATAAGTATTTTATGATCCAATATGTTTAAATATGCTTAGGAACACTTGGTTTGAGGTTTTTGAGTCAAAATTAGCAAAATTGCAGGGCTGGACTGTCACAACTCGCCTCGCGAGCAAAGTAGCTCGCCACGGCGAGCTGGAACTCCAGAACGAGGGAGTTGCTTGCCACCTACTCGCCTCGCAAGCAAGGAAGCTCGCCACGGCGAGTAAAGCAACTCGCCTCGCGAGTGAATGGTGCATCAGTGCACTGTTTGCTCGCTTCAGGTTTTAAGCCATCTTTTGGTCAAGTTTTCTTCAAGCAGTCTTTATAAAAGTAAACCCCTCAAACCAAGTTCCTATATGATGATTTTCTAAAAGAGTTTTCTTATGAATGAAGCAAGTATTAAGCATGTTTAGTGATGCTTGGTATATGAGAGATGACATGTATGATATGATATGAACTGGGGTAGCAAGTTATTCAGTAAGCAAGGGAAAACTAGAGCCTAGGCATAGTTGTCGAGAACTAGCATGTTAAGCAAGAACATGTATGATATAGCAAGTATATTAAGTTGTGGATAGGATAGTTAATCTCTCCACAATGATTAAGTATGTGCAAGCATGAACAAGTATGAATTACCGCTAATCGGATCGATCAAGGTTCCGAGGTAAACATGTAAGCAAGAATAGGTTTATCCTTCATGAACGAAAAGACCATGACTAATGTAAAGTAGGTGGCATGTCTCTTGCTATCCACGCCAGGGGGATACAAGGGGTTCTCATGATGGGAACGGTTCAAGCCGCAAGGGACCCACATGTCACTGAATAATCAAGATATCGGTGCTCGTGTCTCTTGTTATCCACGTCAGGAGGATACGAGAGGTTCTCGACCCAAGGGGAACGATTCAAGCCTTAAGGGACCCGCACGACGCTGAGGGAGTCCGATGAGCCCTTGCTAGGTTTCATCGGTCATGTATGGGATTGTTCTCGGGGTTACTCCACCCGGGGCTCTCCGTAAAATGAATCAAGATAATAACTGTTTGTTCAACGCTAACCTAATGAATGAACTTATGCACGACCATGTATGTTATGATTATGATTATGCAAGAATGATTTCATGTATGACTAAGTTAAGAGCAAGAGAATTAGATGCTATTAGACAAGTACAAGTCATGTATAAAACAAGTAAAGAATGTGATACCGATGACAATCTTAGGTTTTCCCTAATCGTCCGGTTTAGAATCGTGTCATGATATGTTATGATTAGGCCTCGATACGTAGAGCGTATTCTTGGCAACGCGGTCCTAGATTCCCCTTCGGCCGCCATGACACGTATAAGAAGTGAAGCCCATAACAAGTAAGATGAACCTATGACGGGTCTAGCATGCACTACCATCTAGGAAAGCATGACCACACACGTATAATCAACCGTCAGGTTGTATTGTAGACACGTGGTGACCATAGGTTTCCCCCGAGGTTACCTATAGCCTAAGATATAGGGGAACTCATTGAGACATTATGTCTCATCCCAATCCTTATTTGTTTCAGATATCAGGCTGGACGTCAAGGTAGTAGCCGGATGAATTATTCAGCAGGAGCTCGTTCGTACCCGCGGCGTGGAGTTTATGGATTTCAAGGATGTATTTATCTTAATTAAGACAAGACATGTTGTAATGATAATGTACGAACGCGTTTATTGTATAATATATTCATTCGAAGATTTTATGTTGTAAAATTTTTAATGTATCCAGTACTAAACTAACGCACATGCTAGACTTTCTAGATACGTCTAGTATGGGTGTTACAGTATGTGTGTTTTGAAATATTTTCGAGAAATAGACATTGTTTTATATCGTATGTAAGTTTAAAATTAAAATTTTCTGAAATCATTGTGTTAGGTTTTTTAAATCACTCTCTCTACGGTGTGGGCCGGTCCTCCTAATACTCTAAAATTATTGTTTTTTCTTGGGTACGTTTTATGTCCTCCCTAAAATAAAAATCATTTTATAGTAATATTATTTGGCACACACACTTATTGAAAAAATATTTTAAAGAAAAAAGAATTGAATCAAATATTAGAGTATATAAATTACTAAAATAAATTTATGAGTTGTAATTTTAAATGAAATTTTTTTCTTTTTTAAATTAATTAATTATTTAAAAAAACATTTAGTTAATAAATCCAATTATAGATAAAAGAAAATTATTTGAAACTAATATCTTAAATTACGGACATGTACATTTCATTAATTACAATGGAAATTATGGTCATTACAAATGTCCTCGAGGGGGCTGGAACTCAACACCTTAAGGTTACAAGACTGACTCTTACAAACTCAGCTAGTACCTCAAATCTAATTAATGTCATTCATTAATATGTGTTAACAGTTATTTTAACTTGTTGAATTGATCTAATATTAGGAAAGATTGTTTTGAACCCACATGGGTTGGCCTAACGGTATTGGCTTAGGCTTTGGGAGTGTGCTCCTCCTCAAGGTCTCAGGATCGATTCTCCCTGGCGCCAATTTGAGTGGGCTAATTTAGCTTCTACAAAAAAAAGAAACATTGTTTTTTCTCATTGATATTTCATCATTTTAATCATTTTAATTATATATAAGATCATGATTTGTTTAAACAAAGTTATAAATAGTATGATGATGCCTCTAATAATGGTTTTAATTTTCAATTTATAGTCCGAACATTTATCAACATTTATGTTATCTTAATGATCATATCTATAACATATAGATGATTCAAATATTTATGTCCCTGTTGTTTGGGAAGACAACTTGACCTATATTTTAAGTCTCATATAAAACGTTAAAATAAAATGACATGATAAAGTGTTAGAAAAATAATAATTTTATTTAAATTTATTTAAATAAAATCTACTAAACAAGAACTTTTAACCATTATTATCGGTGTATATGATGAGTCATTAATTAGTCTATTTTATTGCATTATTTAGTTTAGTTTTAATTAAGATTTGATTTTATTTTATTGCATTTTATTTTCTTTTTGAATATTTTACTTTAAATTGCTTTTTATTATATTTTAGGAACGAATATATGGTGGAAGGTGTCTTGGAGCAAAAGAAAGAGTACTGGAGCAAATACAGTGCGAAAATACGAAGATACGGGACAAAAATATATTCCCACATAGTTAGAAGCTTGGCACGGCCCGTGCCAACATGTGGCACGACCGTGCCACCTCCCAGAAGCCTCTTTTGCTGCTTTTCTTCGAGCCCAAGTTACTCTGTTGTAGTTTTACTGCTTTGCCCTTGTAGTTGCTTAGATTTTAAGTCAATTGTAAAGCTATAAATAGAGTAGCACTCCATCATAAACATTCATCTTTTGTTCTTGGAATAAAAGTTCACTTTTATATTATTGTTCTTTTATTTATTGCTTTCTCTCTTTTTCCCCCATGTCTACAATGAACGTTAGTGAGTAGACTTCTTTGTCTTGGGATTGTTGGGAAGTCTAATTACATAATCCTAACGAACCAAGCTTTAACCCTAATTCTATGTAGCCGTAATTTCTAATTTAGATTCACCGTTTTAACATGAATTAACAATTATCAAACTGTGGAAGCGAAAGCTGAGGGTTTGATAATTGTTAATCCATTATCCCAAACATCAATTCATAAAGCGAGAGCGGAGCTTTGATGTTGGAACAAGTGAATCTAGACAATAATTGCAAGACAGTGAAATAGTCCTTGCAATTATTGAGACACAGGTAGTTTCAATCCTTATAAGCATCTTCTAAGTAATCAAGTCAGCGAAATAGGCTTGGTTTCTAGAGGTAAACTCTCACCGGACTTTCATCGGAAAGGTGAGGGGCTAAAGGGAAACCGGTCTTTAGAAATTAAGGTGTAAACCATGGAATTAGAAGTTAAAGTCTTGTCTAGTGAAAGATTTGTTATTATGATGAACCGATAATCCCAAGGCTCTTTTATATTATTGTTATTTACTTTCAGCAATTAAACCCCCATTTTATAAACCTTTCTTCTCATCTAATCATTTTCTAAAAGTTAATTAAATTCATAACTCCCTAGCGGAACGATACTCTCTCTTATTACTATTACTTCGATAGACCGTGCACTTGCGGTTTGGCCTATCAGTATAAATTTTAAGATTGTCAATCACATAGAAATCATATATGTGACTTTAGTAGTAGTTATAATTAATGACAAATGTTTTTAATGATGTATGTCCTCTCTCCTTGCTTATAAAAAAAATGTTTTTAATGATGTAACGAATAGGATTGATAACAATGTAAAAACTCTTCAGATAAGTAGTGTAAATGTTAATTTAATCTTTTTTTATTAAATCGTTATCGTTCAATTTTATAAAATATTTATAATTATATGTTCGTAGTTTTTTTTCTGTACGATTTAATCTCTGAAACAACGTATTATACTTAAAAACAATGAAACCTATGGCAATAATTTTTTTCAATTAATAATAAAACTCATAAAACTCAACCAACATTATATGGTTGGTACAATTTGTCGCGTTGCTTATTGATACAATTATTGTTATCTTGGTAAATCTTCAATGTTTCTTTATGGTCTTCAAGTCCCATTTTGTCGAATCATTGAACCCTGCACAAAAATGAAAAAAAAAATATTAGAACAAAATACAAATGTGCTAGCAATTAAATAATAATCATGCTTTTTGCGTTCCATGGAGAGATGTCAGGTTGGATTATAAGGAGTTCATCGTTTTAATTTGTTCCATTTAAAAACAATTATTAACTAACTTTAAAAATTGTAAAAAAACAATTTATTCATATGTGTGAGTTTGAAAGCAAAACTTACGTGTTGCAATCGATGCTTGGATCAAATGGAACACTTAGAGTAATGTTGCAAAGTTGTGGTAGTTGTTTTGATCTATCAGGGTTAACTCCGAATCTTGATGCAGCGGGTTTGAGACAATTGCACACATCCCTACGAATCTGAGTGGTGTTAGCCTTTTGATTTAAATCATTTGCTCCTGCACAACAATAACTAGTTGGTGTAGCAGGGCCAACTCCCTGCAAAAAAGGCAGACATGGCAACAAGGAAAAAAGAGCCGAAGAGCAGCTCACGTCATCAATTTGGCGTGCATCCAATGTTGTTACAAACATGCCTAAAACCATCACAAGCATAGAAAGAGAGATAATTTTCATCCTCAACATTTTTATTTAAATATGTGTACGTGTGTGATGTTTTTGTGGATATTTAGAATGATTGGTCTTTGCAAGTATGGCTTAATTTATATGCAAAACTTGTTACGATTTTTTGGGTGACTCTTTAGGTTTTTTAATTAATTTTTAATGTTAAAAAAGTCTAGTTGGTGATTTCATATTTTATTCCTTTTTATTCTTACATAAATAGGAAATGTTTTTACCTTCAATATTCATAGTCAAACTTATAATTAAGACAATCAAGTATAACTATAAAAAATTGTAAGAAGATAATGTACTCAAAATTCTTTTAAAAGTAATTTATTTATTCTCATACTCATGTTCCCTCATTCTTCAAACGTTAATAAAATTAGTAGATTACTATGCACTGTTAACAACTACACAAGGGTATGAATAATTCATACAAAAAAGTAATAATCGTTTAAAAACAATAAATTGATACTCATTATATGTTATTAAAGAAACCACTATTTTTTCTCGAATTCTTTTAAACCGAAGAACGGAAAATTCATATTAGTGACCGTGCCACAAATCACCATT
This sequence comes from Medicago sativa, assembly GCF_051527215.1. NCBI lineage: Eukaryota > Viridiplantae > Streptophyta > Magnoliopsida > Fabales > Fabaceae > Medicago > Medicago sativa. Next base: position 63,124,262 of record NC_140751.1, on the reverse strand, counting down.
GTTCGACTGTATCATATTTTAAATCTTAATCCTCACTTGAAGCTTGAAAGTCAAGTTATTTCCACTTATATGAAATCTCATTGATTAATTATTCAAAAATAAATACTCACACAAAAGTAAATTTTCTTTTTAGATAAGAATAAAATGAATAAATTTAAAAATTGTGAAAACCTTTAAATATAAACCTTAATTTATAGTCAAATTATGATTGTAGTTTTAAAATATTTTAACTAATGTATTCAAAATGAAAATATGTGTATATTTTATTATGCTCAATGAAAAAAAATTGATTTAGATCTATTATGATGTTGATTGATGTGGCATTTGTTTTTACTTTTGTCATATTAATCTTGTTAGTTATAGTATATCATTTAATCATCGAAGATAGACGGGTTGTGATATCTCTCTTATTAATTCATTGTTTGGTGATCTGGAAGGATATTGTTAGTTAATATTATAATCACTGCAATATATTTTTTTGTAGTTTCTCATCATGTAAAGATTAATATTTTTTTTTTTTTTTGGGAATGTAAAGATTAATAGTTTTGAAAGTACTATAAAATAGAAAATATAGTACTTTTATAAAAATATAATTCCAATTGAAAGTGGTGATTGTAATATCCATTGAAAGTTTTCGTATATCTTAAAATTTTTTTCTTTTTTAAATTAATTAATTATTTAAAAAAACATTTAGTTAATAAATCCAATTATAGATAAAAGAAAATTATTTGAAACTAATATCTTAAATTACGGACATGTACATTTCATTAATTACAATGGAAATTATGGTCATTACAAATGTCCTCGAGGGGGCTGGAACTCAACACCTTAAGGTTACAAGACTGACTCTTACAAACTCAGCTAGTACCTCAAATCTAATTAATGTCATTCATGAATATGTGTTAACAGTTATTTTAACTTGTTGAATTGATCTAATATTAGGAAAGATTGTTTTGAACCCACATGGGTTGGCCTAACGGTATTGGCTTAGGCTTTGGGAGTGTGCTCCTCCTCAAGGTCTCAGGATCGATTCTCCCTGGCGCCAATTTGAGTGGGCTAATTTAGCTTCTACAAAAAAAAGAAACATTGTTTTTTCTCATTGATATTTCATCATTTTAATCATTTTAATTATATATAAGATCATGATTTGTTTAAACAAAGTTATAAATAGTATGATGATGCCTCTAATAATGGTTTTAATTTTCAATTTATAGTCCGAACATTTATCAACATTTATGTTATCTTAATGATCATATCTATAACATATAGATGATTCAAATATTTATGTCCCTGTTGTTTGGGAAGACAACTTGACCTATATTTTAAGTCTCATATAAAACGTTAAAATAAAATGACATGATAAAGTGTTAGAAAAATAATAATTTTATTTAAATTTATTTAAATAAAATCTACTAAACAAGAACTTTTAACCATTATTATCGGTGTATATGATGAGTCATTAATTAGTCTATTTTATTGCATTATTTAGTTTAGTTTTAATTAAGATTTGATTTTATTTTATTGCATTTTATTTCCTTTTTGAATATTTTACTTTAAATTGCTTTTTATTATATTTTAGGAACGAATATATGGTGGAAGGTGTCTTGGAGCAAAAGAAAGAGTACTGGAGCAAATACAGTGCGAAAATACGAAGATACGGGACAAAAATATATTCCCACATAGTCAGAAGCTTGGCACGGCCCGTGCCAACATGTGGCACGACCGTGCCACCTCCCAGAAGCCTCTTTTGCTGCTTTTCTTCGAGCCCAAGTTACTCTGTTGTAGTTTTACTGCTTTGCCCTTGTAGTTGCTTAGATTTTAAGTCAATTGTAAAGCTATAAATAGAGTAGCACTCCATCATAAACATTCATCTTTTGTTCTTGGAATAAAAGTTCACTTTTATATTATTGTTCTTTTATTTATTGCTTTCTCTCTTTTTCCCCCATGTCTACAATGAACGTTAGTGAGTAGACTTCTTTGTCTTGGGATTGTTGGGAAGTCTAATTACATAATCCTAACGAACCAAGCTTTAACCCTAATTCTATGTAGCCGTAATTTTTAATTTAGATTCACCGTTTTAACATGAATTAACAATTATCAAACTGTGGAAGCGAAAGCTGAGGGTTTGATAATTGTTAATCCATTATCCCAAACATCAATTCATAAAGCGAGAGCGGAGCTTTGATGTTGGAACAAGTGAATCTAGACAATAATTGCAAGACAGTGAAATAGTCCTTGCAATTATTGAGACACAGGTAGTTTCAATCCTTATAAGCATCTTCTAAGTAATCAAGTCAGCGAAATAGGCTTGGTTTCTAGAGGTAAACTCTCACCGGACTTTCATCGGAAAGGTGAGGGGCTAAAGGGAAACCGGTCTTTAGAAATTAAGGTGTAAACCATGGAATTAGAAGTTAAAGTCTTGTCTAGTGAAAGATTTGTTATTATGATGAACCGATAATCCCAAGGCTCTTTTATATTATTGTTATTTACTTTCAGCAATTAAACCCCCTTTTTATAAACCTTTCTTCTCATCTAATCATTTTCTAAAAGTTAATTAAATTCATAACTCCCTAGCGGAACGATACTCTCTCTTATTACTATTACTTCGATAGACCGTGCACTTGCGGTTTGGCCTATCAGTATAAATTTTAAGATTGTCAATCACATAGAAATCATATATGTGACTTTAGTAGTAGTTATAATTAATGACAAATGTTTTTAATGATGTATGTCCTCTCTCCTTGCTTATAAAAAAAATGTTTTTAATGATGTAACGAATAGGATTGATAACAATGTAAAAACTCTTCAGATAAGTAGTGTAAATGTTAATTTAATCTTTTTTTATTAAATCGTTATCGTTCAATTTTATAAAATATTTATAATTATATGTTCGTAGTTTTTTTTCTGTACGATTTAATCTCTGAAACAACGTATTATACTTAAAAACAATGAAACCTATGGCAATAATTTTTTTCAATTAATAATAAAACTCATAAAACTCAACCAACATTATATGGTTGGTACAATTTGTCGCGTTGCTTATTGATACAATTATTGTTATCTTGGTAAATCTTCAATGTTTCTTTATGGTCTTCAAGTCCCATTTTGTCGAATCATTGAACCCTGCACAAAAATGAAAAAAAAAATATTAGAACAAAATACAAATGTGCTAGCAATTAAATAATAATCATGCTTTTTGCGTTCCATGGAGAGATGTCAGGTTGGATTATAAGGAGTTCATCGTTTTAATTTGTTCCATTTAAAAACAATTATTAACTAACTTTAAAAATTGTAAAAAAACAATTTATTCATATGTGTGAGTTTGAAAGCAAAACTTACGTGTTGCAATCGATGCTTGGATCAAATGGAACACTTAGAGTAATGTTGCAAAGTTGTGGTAGTTGTTTTGATCTATCAGGGTTAACTCCGAATCTTGATGCAGCGGGTTTGAGACAATTGCACACATCCCTACGAATCTGAGTGGTGTTAGCCTTTTGATTTAAATCATTTGCTCCTGCACAACAATAACTAGTTGGTGTAGCAGGGCCAACTCCCTGCAAAAAAGGCAGACATGGCAACAAGGAAAAAAGAGCCGAAGAGCAGCTCACGTCATCAATTTGGCGTGCATCCAATGTTGTTACAAACATGCCTAAAACCATCACAAGCATAGAAAGAGAGATAATTTTCATCCTCAACATTTTTATTTAAATATGTGTACGTGTGTGATGTTTTTGTGGATATTTAGAATGATTGGTCTTTGCAAGTATGGCTTAATTTATATGCAAAACTTGTTACGATTTTTTGGGTGACTCTTTAGGTTTTTTAATTAATTTTTAATGTTAAAAAAGTCTAGTTGGTGATTTCATATTTTATTCCTTTTTATTCTTACATAAATAGGAAATGTTTTTACCTTCAATATTCATAGTCAAACTTATAATTAAGACAATCAAGTATAACTATAAAAAATTGTAAGAAGATAATGTACTCAAAATTCTTTTAAAAGTAATTTATTTATTCTCATACTCATGTTCCCTCATTCTTCAAACGTTAATAAAATTAGTAGATTACTATGCACTGTTAACAACTACACAAGGGTATGAATAATTCATACAAAAAAGTAATAATCGTTTAAAAACAATAAATTGATACTCATTATATGTTATTAAAGAAACCACTATTTTTTCTCGAATTCTTTTAAACCGAAGAACGGAAAATTCATATTAGTGACCGTGCCACAAATCACCATTGTTCGACTGTATCATATTTTAAATCTTAATCCTCACTTGAAGCTTGAAAGTCAAGTTATTTCCACTTATATGAAATCTCATTGATTAATTATTCAAAAATAAATACTCACACAAAAGTAAATTTTCTTTTTAGATAAGAATAAAATGAATAAATTTAAAAATTGTGAAAACCTTTAAATATAAACCTTAATTTATAGTCAAATTATGATTGTAGTTTTAAAATATTTTAACTAATGTATTCAAAATGAAAATATGTGTATATTTTATTATGCTCAATGAAAAAAAATTGATTTAGATCTATTATGATGTTGATTGATGTGGCATTTGTTTTTACTTTTGTCATATTAATCTTGTTAGTTATAGTATATCATTTAATCATCGAAGATAGACGGGTTGTGATATCTCTCTTATTAATTCATTGTTTGGTGATCTGGAAGGATATTGCTAGTTAATATTATAATCACTGCAATATATTTTTTTGTAGTTTCTCATCATGTAAAGATTAATATTTTTTTTTTTGGGAATGTAAAGATTAATAGTTTTGAAAGTACTATAAAATAGAAAATATAGTACTTTTATAAAAATATAATTCCAATTGAAAGTGGTGATTGTAATATCCATTGAAAGTTTTCGTATATGGGGTTTAAACTTCAGCCTTAAAGGCTATAAAGATAAGTTCTTATTGTTGAGCTAGCATCTCATGTGTTATTATTTTTCATTTTCTTTTTAACCAAAAGAGTAGTTAGCAACGTGCTAGACTACCGAAATATTATATATAGAAGAGAAAACAGGAAACAAATTAGAGGGACATAAAGCCAAAACCTCCTTAGAAATTAACAAATCTAAATTCAGGCAGACCACGTTTGTTTTTTCCATAATTAAACAAAAAATCAAACTATATATATTTCAATTTCAAACAAAAAAATATTTTTCTCTACGTGATGATGTTATATAAGGAATTAGTGAATAAGATATTTAAATTTCTACTAGTCAAATACTTAACTCAAATTTTGCTGATGGTATGTGTAATATCCCGCCTGTCAGTATCAGAATATTACTGGTTAAACACGTCAGAGGACTAATGTTACGGAAAGTAAGTTAATGGAAATATTTATTTTGTTTTGTCAGCTTAATACGAATAAAGCATCAGTGTCGGATTAAACACGCTTGAAGCAAGGGCAATTTGGTAATTGCACGTTTAAGGGATATTTATTTGAAGTTGGCCCCAAAATATCTAAAATCCAATCTTCTTTCTCTCTCTATGTTTTTGGGAAAGACTTTCCTCCTCCTTCTCTCTACTCCATCGATCTCTCCCTCTTCTCTCCCTACCTCACCAATTCATCAAGTCTTCATCAAGAATCATGATCAAGTTTGGTTCCTCTATCATCCTACAAGAGATTGGTAGCTTGGAGTAAGCTTATTTCAAATTCTTCTCCTCTTTAGAAGAGATTCAAGGTTAGGGTTTTGTTGTTTGGTAAAGAGGGAGCTAGAGCTTGCTTATGTTATGGTTCTCCCTTGATCAAAGAAGTGATATGAAGTTTGCAATGAATTGATGTTACTACTTTTCCTCCTCAAGAGAAGTTCATGAAGAATTAGGGTTTGGTGAAGGCTTTGAGTTGGAGTATGAACTTAAAGATTGGTAATCAACAAGGGATCATGGTGCTTTAGTTTGCAAGAAAAATATCAAGATTGAATGGTATGAACAAAGAAAGTGAGTTGACCAAGAGCTAGGGTTTTGGCTTGCTTGAGTTTGAGGCTTGGAGCTATCACAAGAACTTGGTTCAGGTGAGTTCCATAGATAGAATTCCCTACCATTGGGATTATGTTTATGTCATGTAGAATAATATGAGATTCTAGGGTTTATGTGAGATAAAAGTTGCCCCTTTTCTTGCCTTGCTTACTAAATGTCTTAATATTTGCCATATAAGTGTTTTATAAGTATTTTATGATCCAATATGTTTAAATATGCTTAGGAACACTTGGTTTGAGGTTTTTGAGTCAAAATTAGCAAAATTGCAGGGCTGGACTGTCACAACTCGCCTCGCGAGCAAAGTAGCTCGCCACGGCGAGCTGGAACTCCAGAACGAGGGAGTTGCTTGCCACCTACTCGCCTCGCAAGCAAGGAAGCTCGCCACGGCGAGTAAAGCAACTCGCCTCGCGAGTGAATGGTGCATCAGTGCACTGTTTGCTCGCTTCAGGTTTTAAGCCATCTTTTGGTCAAGTTTTCTTCAAGCAGTCTTTATAAAAGTAAACCCCTCAAACCAAGTTCCTATATGATGATTTTCTAAAAGAGTTTTCTTATGAATGAAGCAAGTATTAAGCATGTTTAGTGATGCTTGGTATATGAGAGATGACATGTATGATATGATATGAACTGGGGTAGCAAGTTATTCAGTAAGCAAGGGAAAACTAGAGCCTAGGCATAGTTGTCGAGAACTGGCATGTTAAGCAAGAACATGTATGATATAGCAAGTATATTAAGTTGTGGATAGGATAGTTAATCTCTCCACAATGATTAAGTATGTGCAAGCATGAACAAGTATGAATTACCGCTAATCGGATCGATCAAGGTTCCAAGGTAAACATGTAAGCAAGAATAGGTTTATCCTTCATGAACGAAAAGACCATGACTAATGTAAAGTAGGGGGCATGTCTCCTGCTATCCACGCCAGGGGGATACAAGGGGTTCTCATGATGGGAACGGTTCAAGCCGCAAGGGACCGGCATGTCACTGAATAATCAAGATGTCAGTGCTCGTGTCTATTGTTATCCACGTCAGGGGGATACGAGAGGTTCTCGACCCAAGGGGAACGATTCAAGCCTTAAGGGACCCGCACGACGTTGAGGGAGTCCGATGAGCCCTTGCTAGGTTTCATCGGTCATGTATGGGATTGTTCTCGGGGTTACTCCACCCGGGGCTCTCCGTAATGATTGAACTTATGCACGACCATGTATGTTATGATTATGATTATGCAAGAATGATTTCATGTATGACTAAGTTAAGAGCAAGAGCATTAGATGCTATAAGACAAGTACAAGTCATGTATAAAACAAGTAAAGAATGTGATACCGATGACAATCTTAGGTTTTCCCTAATCGTCCGGTTTAGAATCGTGTCATGATATGTTATGTTTAGGCCTCGATACGTAGAGCGTATTCTTGGCAATGTGGTCCTAGATTCCCCTCCGGCTGCCATGACACGTATAAGAAGTGAAGCCCATAACAAGTAAGAAGAACCTATGACGGGTCTAGCATGCACTACCATCTAGGAAAGCATGACCACACACGTATAATCAACCGTCAGGTTGTATTGTAGACACGTGGTGACCGTAGGTTTCCCCCGAGGTTACCTATAGCCTAGGATATAGGGGAACTCACTGAGACATTATGTCTCATCCCAATCCTTATTTTTTCAGATATCAGGCTGGACGTCAAGGTAGTAGCTGAATGAATTATTCTGCAGGAGCTCGTTCGTACCTGCGGCGTGGAGTTTATGGATTTCAAGGATGTATTTATCTTAATTAAGACAAGACATGTTGTAATGATAATGTACGAACGCGTTTATTGTATAATATCTTCATTCGAAGATTTTATGTTGTAAAATTTTTAATGTATCCAGTACTAAACTAACGCACATGCTAGACTTTCTAGATACGTCTAGTATGGGTGTTACAGTATGTGTGTTTTGAAATATTTTCGAGAAATAGACATTGTTTTATATATTATGTAAGTTTAAAATTAAAATTTTCTGAAATCATTGTGTTAGGTTTTTTAAATCACTCTCTCTACGGTGTGGGCCGGTCCTCCTAATACTCTAAAATTATTGTTTTTTCTAGGGTACGTTTTATGTCCTCCCTAAAATAAAAATCATTTTATAGTAATATTATTTGTCACACACACACTTATTAAAAAAATATTTTAAAGTAAAAAGAATTGAATCAAATATTAGAGTATATAAATTACTAAAGTAAATTTATGAGTTGTAATTTTAAATGAAATTTTTTTCTTTTTTAAATTAATTAATTATTTAAAAAAACATTTAATTAATAAAACCAATTATAGATAAAAAAAATTATTTGAAACTAATATCTTAAATTACGGACATGTACATTTCATTAATTACAATGGAAATTATGGTCATTACAAATGTGCTCGAGGGGGTTGGAACTCAACACCTTAAGGTTACAAGACTGACTCTTACAAACTCAGCTAGTACCTCAAATCTAATTAATGTCATTCATGAATATGTGTTAACAGTTATTTTAACTTGTTGAATTGATCTAATATTAGGAAAGATTGTTTTGAACCCACATGGGTTGGCCTACTGGTATTGGCTTAGGCTTTGGGAGTGTGCTCCTCCTCAAGGTCTCAGGATCGATTCTCCCTGGCGCCAATTTGAGTGGGCTAATTTAGCTTCTACAAAAAAAGAAACATTGTTTTGTCTCATTGATATTTCATCATTTTAATTAATTATATATAAGATCATGATTTGTTTAAACAAAGAGTTATAAATAGTATGATGATACCTCTAATATTGGTTTATACAAAAAAAAAGAAACATTGTTTTGTCTCATTGATATTTCATCATTTTAATTATATATAAGATCATGATTTGTTTATAAATAGTATGATGATACCTCTAATAATGGTTTTAATTTTCAATTTATAGTCCGAACATTTATCAACATTTCTGTTATCTTAATGATCATATCTATAACATATAGATGATTCAAATATTTATGTCCATGTTGTTTGGGAAGACAACTTGACCTATATTTTAAGTCTCATATAAAACGTTAAAATAAAATGACATGATAAAGTGTTAGAAAAATAATAATTTTATTTAAGTTTATTTAAATAAAATCTACTAAACAAGAACTTTTAACCATTATTATCGGTGTATAAAGTTTAAGATTGTCAATCACATAGAAATCATATATGTGACTTTAGTAGTAGTTATAATTAATGACAAATGTTTTTAATGATGCCTCTTGATGCCTGTCATCTCTCCTTGCTTATAAAAAAAAATGTTTTTAATGATGTAACGAATAGGATTGATAACAATGTAAAAACTCTTCAAATAAGTAGTGTAAATGTTAATTTAATCTTTTTTTATTAAATCGTTATCGTTCAATTTTATAAAATATTTATAATTATATGTTCGTAGTTTTTTTCTGTACGATTTAATCTCTGAAACAACGTATTATACTTAAAAACAATGAAACTTATGGCAATAATTTTATTCAATTAATAATAAAACTCATAAAACTCAACCAACATTATATGGTTGGTACAATTTGTCGTGTTGCTTATTGATACAATTATTGTTATCTTGGTAAATCTTCAATGTTTCTTTATGGTCTTCAAGTCCCATTTTGTCGAATCATTGAACCCTGCACAAAAATGAAAAAAAAATATTAGAACAAAATACAAATGTACTAGCAATTAAATAATAATCAAGCTTTTTGCGTTCCATGGAGAGATGTCAGGTTGGATTATAAGGAGTTCATCGTTTTAATTTGTTCCATTTAAAAACAATTATTAACTAACTTTAAACATTGTAAAAAACAATTTATTCATATGTGTGAGTTTGAAAGCAAAACTTACGTGTTGCAATCGATGCTTGGATCAAATGGAACACTTAGAGTAATGTTGCAAAGTTGTGGTAGTTGTTTTGATCTATCAGGGTTAACTCCGAATCTTGATGCAGCGGGTTTGAGACAATTGCACACATCCCTACGAATCTGAGTGGTGTTAGCCTTTTGATTTAAATCATTTGCTCCTGCACAACAATAACTAGTTGGTGTAGCAGGGCCAACTCCCTGCAAAAAAGGAAGACATGGCAACAAGGAAAAAAGAGCCGAAGAGCAGCTCACGTCATCAATTTGGCGTGCATCCAATGTTGTTACGAACATGCCTAAAACCATCACAAGCATAGAAAGAGAGATAATTTTCATCCTCAACATTTTTATTTAAATATGTGTACGTGTGTGATGTTTTTGTGGATATTTAGAATGATTGGTCTTTGCAAGTATGGCTTAATTTATATGCAAAACTTGTTACGATTTTTTGGGTGACTCTTTAGGTTTTTTAATTAATTTTTAATGTTAAAAAAGTCTAGTTGGTGATTTCATATTTTATTCCTTTTTATTCTTACATAAATAGGAAATGTTTTTACCTTCAATATTCATAGTCAAACTTATAATTAAGACAATCAAGTATAACTATAAAAAATTGTAAGAAGATAATGTACTCAAAATTCTTTTAAAACTAATTTATTTAATCTCATACTCATGTTCCCTCATTCTTCAAACGTTAATAAAATTAGTAGATTACTATGCACTGTTAACAACTACACAAGGGTATGAATAATTCATACAAAAAAGTATTAATCGTTTAAAAACAATAAATTGATACTCATTATATTTTTTCTTTTTTTTTGACAAGAAATTGATACTCATTATATGTTATTAAAGAAAGCACTATTTTTTCTCGAATTCTTTTAAACCGAAGAACGGGAAATTCATATTAGTGACCGTGCCACAAATCACCATTGTTCGACTGTATCATATTTTAAATCTTAATCCTCACTTGAAGCTTGAAAGTCAAGTTATTTCCACTTATATGAAATCTCATTGATTAATTATTCAAAATTAAATACTCACACAAAAGTAAATTTTCTTTTTAGATAAGAATAAAATGAATAAATTTAAAAATTGTGAAAACCTTTAAATATAAACCTTAATTTATAGTCAAATTATGATTGTAGTTTTAAAATATTTTAACTAATGTATTCAAAATGAAAATAGGTGAATATTTTATTATGCTCAATGAAAAAAAATTTGATTTAGATCTATTATGATGTTGATTGATGTGGCATTTGTTTTTACTTTTGTCATATTAATCTTGTTAGTTATAGTATATTATTTAATCATCGAAGATAGACGGGTTGTGATATCTCTCTCATTAATTCATTGTTTGGTGATCTGGAAGGATATTGTTAGTTAATATTATAATCACTGCGACATATTTTTTTGTAGTTTCTCATCATGTAAAGATTAATAGTTTTTCTTTTGGGAATGTAAAGATTAATAGTTTTGAAAGTACTATAAAATAGAAAATATAGTACTTTTATAAAAATATAATTCCAATTGAAAGTGGTGATTGTAATATCCATTGAAAGTTTTCGTATATGGGGTTTAAACTTCAGCCTTAAAGGCTGTAAAGATAAGTTCTTATTGTTGAGCTAGCATCTCCTGTGTTATTATTTTTCATTTTCTTTTTAACCAAAAGAGTAGCTAGCAAAGTGCTAGACTACCGAAATATTATATATAAAAGAGAAAACAGGAAACAAATTAGAGGGACATAAAGCCAAAACCTCTTTAGAAATTAACAAATCTAAATTCAGGCAGACCACGTTTGTTTTTTCCATAATTAAACAAAAAATCAAACTATATATATTTCAATTTCAAACAAAAAAATATTTTTCTCTACGTGATGATGTTATATAAGGAATTAGTGAATAAGATATTTAAATTCCTACTAGTCAAATACTTAACTCAAATTTTGTTGATGGTATGTGTAATATCCCGCCTGTCAGTATCAGAATATTACCGGTTAAACGCGTCAGAGGACTAATGTTACGGAAAGTAAGTTAATGGAAATATTTATTTTGTTTTGTCAGCTTAATACGAATAAAGCATCAGTGTCGGATTAAACACGCTTGAAGCAAGGGCAATTTGGTAATTGCACGTTTAAGGGATATTTATTTGAAGTTGGCCCCAAAATATCTAAAATCCAATCTTCTTTCTCTCTCTATGTTTTTGGGAAAGACTTTCCTCCTCCTTCTCTCTACTCCATCGATCTCTCCCTCTTCTCTCCCTACCTCACCAATTCATCAAGTCTTCATCAAGAATCATGATCAAGTTTGGTTCCTCTATCATCCTACAAGAGATTGGTAGCTTGGAGTAAGCTTATTTCAAATTCTTCTCCTCTTTAGAAGAGATTCAAGGTTATTAAAGAAAGTACTATTTTTTCTTGAATTCTTTTAAACCGGAGAACGGGAAATTCATATTAGTGACCGTGCCACAAATATCCATTGTTCGACTATATCATATTTTAAATCTTAATCCTCACTTGAAGCTTGAAAGTCAAGTTATTTCCACTTATATGAAATCTCATTGATTAATTATTCAAAATTAAATACTCACACAAAAGTAAATTTTCTATTTAGATAAGAATAAAATGAATAAATTTAAAAATTGTGAAAACCTTTAAATATAATCCTTAATTTATAGTCAAATTATGATAGTAGTTTTAAAATATTTTAACTAATGTATTCAAAATGAAAATATGTGAATATTTTATTATGCTCAATGAAAAAAAAATTGATTTAGATCTATTATGATGTTGATTGATGTGGCATTTGTTTTTACTTTTGTCATATTAATCTTGTTAGTTATAGTATATCATTTAATCATTGAAGATAGACGGGTTGGGATATCTCTCTTATTAATTCATTGTTTGGTGATCTGAAAGGATATTGTTAGTTAATATTATAATCACTGCGATATATTTTATTGTAGTTTCTCGTCATGTAAAGATTAATAGTTTTTTTTTTGGGAATGTAAAGATTAATAGTTTTGAAAGTACTATAAAATAGAAAATGTAACGCCCATACCAAACGTATCTAGAAAGCTTAGCATGTTCGTTATCTTTAGTACTGGATACATTAAAATTTACAACAATAAAAACTCCGAATGAATACCATATACAATCATAAGAGTTCGTACAACAGGAGTATAACATAACTTTGTCTAAAACATAGTACATGCATTCTTGATATCCATATCACCGTGCAGCGGGTACGAACGAGCACTTGCTGAAATATCCATTCGGCTACTAGCTTGCCAAACCAACTTGTTTATCTGAAAAAAATAAGGATTAGGATGAGACATAATGTCTCAGTGAGTTCTACCTAATCCTAGGCTATAGGTAACCTCGGGGGAAACCTACGGTCACCACGTGTCTACAATACAACTTGACGGTTGATTATACGTGTGTGGTCATGCTTTCCTAGACGGTCGTGCATACTAGATCTGTCGTAGGTTCAACTTAACTTGTGATAGGTCTTGCTATCCTCATACGTGCCATGGCAGTTAAGGGAATCCTAAGACCGCTATGCCAAGATTCGCTAAAAGCGTCGAGGCCTAAACATAACATAATCATGACACAGTCCTAAACCGGACGATTAGGGGGAACCTAAGATCGTCATCGGCATTCATTCATATCTTGTTCTATTTCACAACTTGTTCATGGCTAGCATCATATCATAATCATAATCATATCGTACATACATAGTCATATTCATTCATTCATACATATATGTTAGCGTTGTACATACATATTATCTAAGTTCATTTTACGGAGAGCCCCGGGTGGAGTAACCCCTAGAACAATCCCATACATAACTGATGAAAACCTAACTAAGGCACATCGGACTCCCTCAGTAACGTGCAGGCCCCCATTGCGGAGCTTATCCCGTTCCCACGACACCTAGGTCTTACATACTCATTTACCGCGAATCCTTAAGCGATCCTATTGTGATAAACTACACATACATCATAGTCTTAATCATACATACATAAAAGGTTAAACCTATACATACTTGCTTGCTAACCACGGGTCCGTCAACTACCCGTTTAGCGGCAAACTTCCTACATAGACATACTCATTCATAGTGAAGGGATTATCTTGTCTATTCATGGCTTAACATTCTTGCATGGTCGCTCTAGTTCTTATGCGAAGAGAATACACTAAACACTTCGCGTTTTATCATACATAGGACACATGCATAGCATTCTAGTTCTCGACAAACTATGTCGAGGCTCTACATTCATTCCCTTTCCTAATTCATCATCTACCCGAGTAATCTGGCTTAACTCTCTTGTGCCGTTCTTGCCATATAAGCTAAGATTTCCATGATTTTCAATTCATGAATCATTTGATGTTATGTGCATTGCCTAGATGTTGTTTTGGGGTTATAAATCGGCTTCAGACTGCACCACCGACCCTAGAATGAGCCAACAAGCCAAAAACATGTTGGCTGGAACAGACAGTTTCGCCATTAGCGAAATACTTCTGGGCATGGTTCTGTAAATTTCGCTATTAGCGAAATTATTTCGCTAATAGCGAGTTTCTTCAGGTCTGTGGTTCAGATTTTGCAATTTTGACCCAAAACTCATCCAATTTGATCCTGCAATGCACCATAAACATCCAGCAACTTATAGAGACATTAATAAACATATTTCATGGAAATTTTAGCTTATAATCAACAAGAATTGGCCAAAGGGGCATTAGGGTTCTCATGCCCTCCATAACTTAAACTCATAAAATTTTCACAAGAATTTGCACATCCCAAAGGTGGGAAACTATCTAAAGAACTCACCTAAACATGTTTCTTGCAATTCCTTCAAGCTTCAAGCTCAAACCCTAGCTTTTGCTTCATCCATGATTCTTGACTTTTCAACCAATCCATGCTTTAATCCCTTCCTTCATTTGTTTCTTGCTTGCTAAGCCACCAATTGTATAAAACTTGAGAAGATTAGTGGATTAGAGGGAGAGATTGAGGGCGGTTCTAGAGAGATGGAGGAGAGAAATTCTCTTGCTTCAACCCTAGAGAGAGAAAGAGCAAGAAATTATGAAGATTTGGCCCAAAAATCACTTATATACCCCCTTTTCGTGAAAGTACCAAAATGCCCTTCGTCTTAACGTGTTTACACCGACGCTGATACATAAACCATACTTGACTGATATCATTTTATAAACATTCCCTGTTACATACTTTCCATGAACATTTGTCCTCTGACACATTTGACTAGTAATATTCCATTAGCTGACGAGCGGGATGTTACAGAAAATATACTACTTTTATAAAAATATAATTCCAATTGAAAGTGGTGATTGTAATATCCATTGAAAGTTTTCGTATACGGGGTTTAAACTTCAGCCTTAAAAGCTATAAAGATAAGTTCTTATTGTTGAGCTAGCGCCTCATGTGTTATTATTTTCCGTTTTTCTTAAACCAAAAGAGTAGCTAGCAAAGTGCTAGACTACCGAAATATTATATATAGAAGAGAAAACAAGAAACAAAGGAGGGGGACATAAAGCCAAAACCTCCTTAGAAATTAACAAATCTAAATTCAGGTAGACTGTAACACCCATACCAGACGTATCTAGAAAGTCTAGCAAGTGCGTTAAGTTTAGTACTGGATACATTAAAAGTTGTAACCATAAAATTTCGAATGAATATTATTTAAAACAACATGCGTTCGTACAAAGATATACTACTCATCTTTTCTAAAGTATAATAAAATACGTCCTTGAAATCCAACACATCCTGCTGCGGATACGAACGATCACTTGTTGAAACATCCATTCGGCTACTAGCTTGCCATCCAACCTGTTTATCTGAAACAAATAAGGATTGGGATGAGACATAATGTCTCATTGAGTTCCCCTAAATCCTAGGCTATAGGTAACCTCAGGGGAATCCTACGGTCACCACGTGTCTACAATACAACCTGACGGTTGATTATACGTGTGTGGTCAGGTTTCCTAGATGGTAGTGCATGCTAGACCCGTCATTGGTTCATTTTACTTGTTATAGGCTTCACTTCCTATACGTGTCATGGCGGTCGAGGGGGAAATCTAAGACCGCTTTGCCAAGAATACGCTTTACGTATCAAGGTCTAAGCATAACATAATCATGGCACGATTCTAAACCGGACGATTAGGGGAAACTTATAATCGTCATCGGTATAGCATCTAGTGCTCTTGTTCTTGAACATAATCGTGCATGGAATCATTCTTACATAATCATAAACATAACATGCATGGACGTACATAAGTTCATTCATTATTATGTTAGCGTTGAACAAACAATCATTATCTTGATTCATTTTACGGAGAGCCCTGGGTGGTGTAACCCCGAGAACAATCCCATCATGACCGATGTACGTACATCGGACTCCCTCGGTGTCGTGTGGGTCCCTTGCTGCTTGAACTGTTCCCCTTGAGTCGAGAACCTCCCGTATCCCCCTGACGTGGATAACAAGAGACACGAGCACCGACATGCGGTTATAATCTTAGTCTTGCGTATTCGGTGACATGCGGGTCCCTTACGGCTTGAATCGTTCTCATAATGAGAACCCCTTGTATCCCCCTGATGTGGATAGCAAGAGACATGCCACCTATATTATACTTGTCATGATCTTGTCGTTTATTTAGGTTAAACCTAATCATGCTTACATGTTTACCTCGGAACCTTGATCGATCCGATTAGCGGTAAAGTCCTACTTGTTTATGCTAGTACATATTAATCATGGTGGAGTGATTAACTAATCAAACCATGACTTAACATGCTTGCTATTGTGCGAATATAACATGCTTCGCGTCTTATCATCTAGGGGTCTTGCTAACATGCTAGTTCTCGACTACTATGTTGAGGCTCTAGTTCTTTCCCTTACTTAATAAGTATCTTACTACCCGATTCATGACATGTTTCTCTCGAATGCCATGCCTTACTAACATGCTTATTACTTGCCTCTTTATCATAAAAATCTTGAATTCATTGATCATCATTTAGGACCTTGATTTGAGGGGTTTACTTTTATAAAAGACTGCACAATAAGATCCGGAACAAAAATCACCGAATCTGCCAGAACGAGCAAGCAGTACCAGAAGGCACCACTTGCTCGCCATGGCGAGCAACTTTACTGGGGAGGCGAGTACCTACTCGCCATGGCAAGTAGGAGGCGAGCAGTTCATGTGTTCTGCTGCTTCTGCTTGTTGTGGCGAGCAATAGCTCGCCGTGGCGAGTTGTGACAGTACAGAACCCCTAAAAATGGTATTTTTAACCAAAAAAAACCTCAAACCAAGGGTCTCTAAGCATATTATGACTCTTACAGGTCATAGGAAACTTGTAAAACATTTTCATGGCAAGTGTTAGCAATTATAGCAAGCATAGCTAAAAGGGGCAACTAAACATTTACTTGAAAACCCTAGAAAAATCATGTTTTCATATTAATCTAACATGACATAATCATGATCCCAAAGGGTGGAAAAACTATCTATGGAACTCACCCAAACAAGTTCTTGTAACAGCTCCAAGCTCAAACATGACAAAACCCTAGTTTTTGATCACTTGCTTCCTTTGCTCAAACCATTCAAACTTGTCATTCTTTCTTGCAAACTAATACACCTTGACCATGAAGAAACCATACTTGAACCATCTTTAAACTTACCACATACAAACCCTAACTCTTGACTTCAAGATAACTCCACCTCATGGTTGTTTCTTGCTTAACTTTCCAATTCCATGAAATATGACTAGTATAAGCTCCAATCCACAACCAAAAGCCCTAGCTTCTTATTACAATCCAAACCCTAGATTTTTGATTCACTTAGAGGAAATAAAACATAAATCAAACTTCTCTTGGCTTGAAAGATCATGAGAAAACATAGCTTAGAAGCTTGCCAAGGATTAGAAGAAATTTTGGAAAGATTGGTGGAGAGATGAGAGAAAGAGGGCGTGAGAGAGGAGAGAAGGAAGAGAGAAATTGCTTCCCAACATTTAAGAGAGAGAAAGAGAATAGGAAATGAGATATTTTTTGGGATAAAACCAAATAAATATCCTTTCCATGTGTAATTACCATTTTGCCCTTGCCTTAAGCGTGTGTAATACGACACTGATACTTTATCCGTATTATACTGACATGTCATAAAATATTTCCATCACACTTACCTTCTATGAATTTAATTCCTCTGGCACGATCACGGGTAATATACCGATGCTGACATGCGGGATATTACATCTTACCCCCCTTAAAAAAAATTCGTCCTCGAAATTTAGAGATCGACTACCAATCATCATAACAAAAATTTACCATCTATGGTCTGAGACATACATTTTCTATTCATACATATTCCAAGGGTTCGTCGTATCATGTCCTCATCTTGTTTCTGAACCCACATGTAATTGAACATAGCCTTCTTGACCTTAATATCATTCAACTTAGAGTTATCTTAGTATTTCATAATTTGGAACTTGCCTTGCTACACATAGACTTATTGTTTGGGGCTCGTATCTCACCTGCTTAACATAAACCAATCTTGTAAGTATCTTGTCATAAACATGAACACTCAGGATTTGCCTTTTAACTGGAATCCTACCGGGAACCAGGTTTGCCCTGTAGTGCTTACTTGCAACATTAAGACATCTTTCATACATACATCTTATCATGAATACATAATTCATAAATCATTTTACTTATTGTACCTTGAGACACATGCCTCATACTTTCATTACTCAACTAGACGATTCCACGAATCTCTTTTCTTTTTCCAGAGCCTTAGAAAATCTTCCGATTTCATTGCAATCTCATTGCATCTTATCGCACCCGAACTAATGGGCAACTCATGGAGCTTGACATGAAGAGGTGAAATCATCTTGCCACTTCATCTGACAATCTAATAACCAACGTAGTGATTCACATGCTCTTGAATCTTTCTAGTAATTGCATTTGCACTTACGTCAAATACTCTTAACACAATTCCGTGTATCCTGTATAAAATTGGCTTCATACGAACATTGTCGTTTCCATAACATGTGCATACTTTCAAGTTCTGTCTCTTGTTAAATGATAACGATACGTGTTCTCGCATCTTTCTTGAAAATTTTTCTTAAGCTCTGGTATTTGGGTTCTTGGAACCAATAAATACGTGTCTAAAAAGATTTTACAACTCACCCCAAACTTGTCCATTACAAGTTGGTCCTGAAGTTTATACGTCTTAAGTGAGTTTACTTACGACGTATCTCATTAGTTTCGAAAATGTATAATTCCACGAGTTAAAAAAAAAAATAAGCATCGTTCCTCCATAATACCAATCTTAACTTTAAAAGTTATAAAATCATGGCTTGACATATCTTAACAAGTATCGTTTTCACTCAACAAGTATTGCATACAAGAGTATGAATCTCTTCACACATCACTCAAAAGTTGCTTCTCTCTCATGATAACATGCTTAACTTTGAAGATGGGTTCTTCCCTTTTAAACCGATATACATACTCGCAATACCGCTTACATATCTGTAGGAAATCCTTGGACCTCTTGACATTAACTTGTTCGTCTTCTTCGGAACACCAAACTTGAATCTTCAAATAATCCTTTCAAGTATTACTTGAACATTACTACCTTCTCCGAATACCGGTCATCATTCCTGATGCTTCGATTCTTTACTTGAGTCACATAAGGTAACCTTCTGAATCTTACATGTTTTCCATTATCATCATTCATGCATCCTGACTAATTGATATATGGCAACTCTTGTCTCTTTCTCATCTTACTTATCACATCGAGAATTCCTCGCTTGTCTTATGATGCTTCTTGTTAAACTTGTGTTACCAACCGAATATTCTCCACGGAGATTCTTTCATACCAAAAATCCATGTTTCGTGATTAACGATTAGCTTTCATGGCACTACTCTGATTCCCACCGGTTGGCTTAAACTAATACTCTAATCCGTTAGATCAATTGAGACTTCAATTCATGCTTATCACTTGAATACTTACTTCTTGAACTATTCTCAAGATCTTCCATGTTGCAACCAACGTCACAACCTTACACTTGTCTTTACCTCTGCCTTGTAAGATCAAATCTCATGATATCTTATCTTATGCTCATAATACTTGACTTGGGGGTAAACCTTACGCTCTTGCTGGTTGGATTTACCTGCTGAGATATACATATCCTACTTGAACTTGTTTTCGAGTAAACTCGAATTACTTTGACAAACTCATCTCGCACTTGAACATATCTTTCTTGAACATCTAACCTTGTACCTTCGCATTCTCGTATACTATATTTTGCTTAATCATACGAATGCTTGCTCGTAAATTTTTCTTTTAAAGAAAACTTCGTAAACTAACGCACGGGTCATTGACGTTGATGATTTTCTACTATATACAAAACTGAGTTTAGGCCCCGGTCGTTACTCTAAAATCATAGAACGAGTTGATAACACATACGTGCCATCAGACCTAGACTCTAATAAGTCTAGCCCGCTCTACGAATGTCGTAGCAAACCGGTTCCTAGAAAATCTCGTGAATTTTCAAAATATCAACTTCGATCACCCATACGCGTAAATCTTTCTAAAATTATTTAAACTTTATGATTCAACATCTTATCGAGCCTTAGCATGTTCGTTAAGCAAAACATAGGTTTGAGAGATACGTCATAATTCCACAAAATCCGAGAACCTTGCGATTTCTCATAACTTTGCACCGCTTTAACTTCTTACTTCATATCTCATGCATAAACATCTGTGACTTTCCTTCTAAATGCCGGAACTTCTATACTATTGATCTTGGCTCGTTCTTGACTCTTAACACATTAACTTCCAAAGCTACCTTAAACCGTATTGATTTCGTTGATGGGTTGCCCATGCCTTTTTCCTTGGAAATCTTAGGGTATGATATGCATTCATTACTTGATGTCATAAAAAAAAAATTCGTCACATAAAAGATTATTGTGAAGACATCTCCCCAATGGTCATTGCAAACCATAGGAGCGAACTGGTAGGTTTCATAAAAACATAAAGTTTCGTCCCAGGCTTGCTATTGGTGAGCTTCTCCGACTCTATTTTTCAGAAAACATTCTTTGCATGAAATTCTTATTCTCAAGTATACAATGCACATCATTCATTCCTATCATCGTGAAATATTCTATAACATATGCATGGAAACATCAACCTTTTTCGATACAATTCTTGGCACGTCGAAAATCAATGCCTTACTCCTGATAACATAAAACTTTCTCTTGAATCCTTAACTTCCTCCACTACGTATAGCTTACCTCATTACGTTGCCATTTACGCAACTTTCTGAACATACATGTCATTAACTTCATTCACATATTGCTATTCCTGAGAACCCGCTGACTACGTCAACATATGTCGACTTTTCACTACCTTGTAGCCTTGTACTGACATTCCAGTATATCTTAAACACGTTCAAACAACAACTCTTACCGAAACTTTCGGTCATGCTTAGATATATATATATATATATATATATATATATATATATATATATATATATATATATATCCAACTTCTTCACTTATGGGTACATGAAGTATCACTATCATCTTACCCGACATTGTCGGAACGTTCCTTCTTAACATGCCTTACATTCCCGGAGGATTCACACTTGTACCTGATTAGTTCACCGGCTACCTTTTGGCACGATCAAACTTCTTAATCACATACTTCGTTCCTCCTAGGTCCTATTCAGCTCTCAGGCATCCATTCTAATCGTTGAATGCTATATTGAGTTGATCAGGCTCAACTAACAACAACTAGAACATTTACCCGGAACCCAATGGTCCCACTACCTTAGTTGTAACTTAATGACCCAAGGCACGGTCAAAATCGACCTGCTCTGATACCAAATGTAACACCCATACCAGACGTATCTAGAAAGTCTAGCACGTGCGTTAAGTTTAGTACTGGATACATTAAAAGATACAACCATAAAATTTCGAATGAATATTATTTACAACAACATGCGTTCGTACAAAGATATACTGCTCATCTTTTCTAAAGTATAATAAAATACGTCCTTGAAATCCATCAGATCCTACTGCGGGTACGAACGATCACTTGTTGAAACATCCATTCGGCTACTAGCTTTCCATCCAACCTGTTTATCTGAAACAAATAAGGATTGGGATGAGACATAATGTCTCAGTGAGTTCCCCTAAATCCTAGGCTATAGGTAACCTCAGGGGAATCCTACGGTCTCCACGTGTCTACAATACAACCTGACGGTTGATTATACGTGTGTGGTCAGGTTTCCTAGACGGTAGTGCATGCTAGACCCGTCATAGGTTCATCTTACTTGTTATAAGCTTCACTTCCTATACGTGTCATGGCGGTCGATGGGGAAATCTAAGACCGCTTTGCCAAGAATACGCTCTACGTATCAAGGTCTAAGCATAACATAATCATGGCACGATTCTAAACCAGAAGATTAGGGGAAACCTAGGATCGTCATCGGTATAACATACTTGTCTTGCTATATTGCATGTCTTGTACTTGTCTTATAGCATCTAGTGCTCTTGTTCTTGAACATAATCGTGCATGGAATCATTCTTACATAATCATAAACATAACATGCATGGACGTACATAAGTTCATTCATTATTATGTTAGCGTTGAACAAACAATCATTATCTTGATTCATTTTACGGAGAGCCCCGGGTGGAGTAACCCCGAGAACAATCCCATCATGACCGATGTACGTACATCGGACTCCCTCGGTGTCGTGCGGGTCCCTTGCGGCTTGAACCGTTCCTCTTGAGCAAGAACCTCCCGTATCCTCCTGACGTGGATAACAAGAGACACGAGCACCGACATGCGGTTATAATCTTAGTCTTGCGTATTCGGTGACATGCGGGTCCCTTACGGCTTGAATCGTTCTCATAATGAGAACCCCTTGTATCCCCCCGATGTGGATAGCAAGAGACATGCCACCTATATTATACTTGTCATGATCTTGTCGTTTATTTAGGTTAAACCTAATCATGCTTACATGTTTACCTCGGAACCTTGATCGATCTGATTAGCGGTAAAGTCCTACTTGTTCATGCTAGTACATCTTAATCATGGTGGAGTGATTAACTAATCAAACCACGACTTAACATGCTTGCTATTGTGCGAAGATAACATGCTTCGTGTCTTATCATCTAGGCATTCTTGCTAACATGCTAGTTCTCGACTACTATGTCGAGGCTCTAGTTCTTTCCCTTACTTAATAAGTATCTTACTACCCGATTCATGACATGTTTCTCTCGAATGCCATGCCTTACTAACATGCTTATTACTTGCCTCTTTATCATAAAAATCTTGCTTTCATTGATCATCATTTAGGACCTTGATTTGAGGGGTTTACTTTATAAAAGACTGCACAAAAAGATCCGGAACAAAAATCACCGAATCTGCCAAAACGAGCAAGCACTACCAGAAGGCACCACTTGCTCGCCATGGCGAGCAAATTTACTGGGGAGGCGAGTACCTACTCGTCATGGCAAGTAGGAGGCGAGCAGTTCATGTGTTCTGCTGCTTCTGCTTGCTGTGGCGAGCAATAGCTCGCCGTGGCGAGTTGTGACAGTCCAGAACCCCTAAAAATGGTATTTTTGACCCAAAAACCTCAAACCAAGGGTCTCTAAGCATATTATGACTCTTAGAGGTCATAGGAAACTTGTAAAACAATTTCATGGCAAGTATTAGCAATTATAGCAAGCATAGCTAAAAGGGGCAACTAAACATTTACTTGAAAACCCTAGAACAATCATGTTTTCATATTAATCTAACATGGCATAATCATGATCCCAAAGGGTGGGAAAACTATCTATGGAACTCACCCAAACAAGTTCTTGTAACAGCTCCAAGCTCCAAGCTCAAACATGACAAAACCCTAGTTTGTGATCACTTGCTTCCTTTGCTCAAACCATTCAAACTTGTCATTCTTTTATGCAAACTATTACACCTTGACCATGAAGAAACCATACTTGAACCATCTTTAAACTTACCACATACAAACCCTAACTCTTGACTTCAAGATAACTCCACCTCATGGTTGTTTCTTGCTTAACTTTCCAATTCCATGAAATATGACTAGTATAAGCTCCAATCCACAACCAAAAGCCCTAGCTTCTTATTACAATCCAAACCCTAGATTTTTGATTCACTTCTTGAGAGGAGAAGTAGAGGAAATAAAACATAAATCAAACTTCTCTTTGCTTGAAAGATCATGAGAAAACATAGCTTAGAAGCTTGCCAAGGATTAGAAGAAATTTTGGAAAGATTGGTGGAGAGATGAGAGAAAGAGGGCGTGAGAGAGGAGAGAAGGAAGAGAGAAATTGCTTCCCAACATTTAAGAGAGAGAAAGAGAATAGGAAATGAGATATTTTTTGGGATAAAACCAAATAAATATCTTTTCCACGTGTAATTACCATTTTACCCTTGCCTTAAGCGTGTGTAATACGACACTGATACTTTATCCGTATTATACTGACATGTCATAAAATATTTCCATCACACTTACTTTCTATGAATTTAATTCCTCTGGCACGATCACGGGTAATATACCGATGCTGACAGGCGGGATATTACACAGACCATGTTTGTTTTTTCCATAATTAAACAAAAAATCAAACTATATATATTTCAATTTCAAACAAAAAAATATTTTTCTCTACGTGATGATGTTATATAAGGAATTAGTGAATAAGATATTAAAATTCCTACTGCTCAAATACTTAACTCAAATTTTGCTCATGGTATGCGTGTTTTGAAATATTTTCGAGAAATATACATTGTTTTATATCATATGTAAGTTTAAAATTAAAATTTTCTAAAATCGTTGTGTTCGGTTTTTTAAATAACTCTCTCTACGGTGTGGGCCGGTCCTCCTAATACTCTAAAATTATTGTTTTTTTCTTGGGTACGTTTTTTGTCCTCCCTAAAATAAAATTCATTTTATAGTAATATTATTTGTCGCACACACACTTATTAAAAAAATATTTTAAAGAAAAAAGAATTGAATCAAATATTAGAGTATATAAATTACTAAAATAAATTTATGAGTTGTAATTTTAAATCAAACTTTTTTTTCTTTTTTAAATTAATTAATTATTTAAAAAAATTAATTACTAAAACCAATTATAGATAAAAAAAAAATTGATTTGAAACTAATATCTTAAATTACGGACATGTACATTTCATTAATTACAATGGAAATTATGGTCATTACAAGTGTCCTTGAGGGAGTTGGAACTCAGCACCTTAAGGTTACAAGACTGACTCTTACAAACTGAGCTAGTACCTCAAGTCTAATTAATGTCATTCATGAATATGTGTTAACAGTTATTTTAACTTGTTGAATTGATCTAATATTATGAAAGATTGTTTTGAACCCACTTGGGTTGGTCTAGTGGTATTGGCTTGGGCTTTGGGAGTGTTCTCCTCCTCAAGGTCTCAGGTTCGATTCTCTCTGGTGCCAATAATTTGAGTTGGCTAATTTAGCTTCTTTAGCTTCTACATCTCCGGTGCCAATTTGAGTTGGCTAATTTAGCTTCTACACGCTAATTTAGCTTCTACACAAAAAAGAAACATTGTTTTGTCTCATTGATATTTCATCATTTTAATTATATATAAGATCATGATTTGTTTAAACAAAGAGTTATAAATAGTATGATGATACCTCTAATAATGGTTTTAATTTTCAATTTATAGTCCGGACATTTATCAACATTTCTGTTATCTTAATGATCATATCTATAACATATAGATGATTCAAATATTTATGTCCATGTTGTTTGGGAAGAGAACTTGACCTATATTTTAAGTCTCATATAAAACGTTAAAATAAAATGACATGATAAAGTGTTAGAAAAATAATAATTTTATTTAAGTTTATTTAAATAAAATATACTAAACAAGAACTTTTAACCATTAGAGCTTAATTTGATACATTATCGGTGTATAAAGTTTAAGATTGTCAATCACATAGAAATCATATATGTGACTTTAGTAGTAGTTATAATTAATGACAAATGTTTTTAATGATGTAACGAATACGATTGATGACAATGTAAAAACTCTTCAGATAAGTAGTGTAAATGTTAATTTAATCTTTTTTTATTAAATCGTTATCGTTCAATTTTATAAAATATTTATAATTATATGTTCGTAGTTTTTTTTAAGTACGATTTAATCTCTGAAACAACGTATTATTCTTCAAAACAGTGAAACATATGGTAATAATTTTTTTCAATTAATAATAAAACTCTGAAAACTCAACCAACATTATATGGTTGGTACAATTTGTCACTTTGCTTATTGATACAATTATTGTTATCTTGGTAAATCTTCAATGTTTCTTTATGGTCTTCAAGTCCCATTTTGTCAAATCATTGAACCCTGCACAAAAATGAAAAAAAAAATTGAACAACATACAAATGTGCTAGCAATTAAATAATAATCAGGCTTTTTGCGTTCCATGGAGAGATGTAAGGTTCGATTATAAGGAGTTCATCGTTTTAATTCGTTCCATTTAAAAAACAATCATTAACTAACTTTAAACATTTTAAAGAACAATTTATTCATATGTGTGAGTTTAAAAGCAAAACTTACGTGTTGCAATCGACACTTGGATCAAATGGAACACTTAGAGTAATGTTGCAAAGTTGTGGTAGTTGTTTTGATCTATCAGGGTTAACTCTGAATCCTGATGCAGCGGGTTTGAGACAATTGCACACATCCCTACGAATCTGAGTGGTGTTAGCCTTTTGATTTAAATCATTTGCTCCTGCACAACAATAACTAGTTGGTGTAGCAGGGCCAACTCCCTACAAAAAAGGCAGACATGGCAACAAGGAAAAAAGAGCCGAAGAGCAGCTCACGTCATCAATTTGGCATGCATCCAATGTTGTTACGAACATGCCTAAAACCATCAGAAGCATAGAAAGAGAGATAATTTTCATCCTCAACATTTTTATTTAAATATGTGTATTTGTATGATGTTTTTGTGGATATTTAGAATGATTGGTCTTTGCAAGTATGGCTTAATATATATGCAAAATATGTTACGATTTTTTGGGTAACTCTATAGTTTTTTATTTATTTTTAATGTTAAAAAAGTCTTGTTGGTGATTTCATATTTTATTCCTTATTATTCTTACATAAAAAGGAAATGCTTTTACCTTCAATATTCATGGTCAAACTTATAATTAAGACAATCAATTCTAACTATAAAAAATTGTAAGAAGATAATGTACTTGAAATTCTGTTAAAAGTAGTTTATTTATTCTCATACTCATGTTCCCACATTCTTCAAACGCTAATAAAATTAGTAGATTTTTATGCACTATTAACGGTTATACAATGGTAAGGTAATCGGGATATGGATGTCCGTTTGTATAACTACCGAGAGGGAGAGTATCTTGATGTACGTCTAAGATTTTGAGATGAGAGAACCATTAGGACCATTGGAAATTTTGAAATGTTATTTTAAGTCTGTCTCAATTGCCTCTAAGAGAGTAAGACCTCACATTAATATTCCTTACGAAGGTGTATGCATCCAATAGGATTGACAACCTTAGACTGTAGCGCACATATAACCTTAGCGTGATCATTACGTGCAACTCAACAGTTGGAGGGGAATAAAACCATGACCTCTAAAAGAGTAAACCCGTGTGATCAGTAGGTGCAACTCAACAGCTAGTGGGATAATAAAGTCCCATGAACTCATCACTTTTATGGAAGACATTTAACCAATCTCTGAATAATGTTTGACCATTAATTAATTCCAACAAATAAATACAGAGGACCTAACCGCCGCTAACATTTTGCAAATAAAACAGGTTACTCCTAAACTCTTGATCTACTACAAACAGACTAAATTGCAAAACCCCATTTTATCTTTTATTTTATTGTTTTATTGTTTCTAAATAAGTAACTCGAATTGCTTAGTTGGAACGACAATCCTTGTGGATACGATACTCTATTTATTACTTTATTACTTGATAAGCAAATTCGTACACTTGTATAAATCCAACCATCACCTGGTTTCAAATTTGCCCATCTTAACAACGTATCTAGATGGCTTCTGATAGGTGTCAAGAATATCCAAAATGGATGCAGCTTCATTTTGACTTATGCGAGTAAATAGGAGACTATCATCAGTGAATTTGAAGGTGTGATATGTGATGTGTGCTTCTAGCAACTTTCATCCCTTGAATATGTTTCACATTGACTGTTTTGTGGAGAATACTAGACAACACGTTAACACACAAACTGAATAAGTAATGGAAAATTGGGTGACCTTGACAAAGGCCTCTCTCAAGAGTAAAAGACTTGCTAGGCTTGCCATTGATAAGGATTTGGTATGAGACCGTAGAGACACATTTCATGATGGTATTGCACAACTTCTCTGGAAAATTCATGGAAGAGATAACCATATGGACAAACGACCATTCAATCCTATCATATGCTTTGGATATATCTAAGTTCATCCCATCGTTCATTTTTTCTCTTTCCTCTTTTTCTTTAACGAGTGGAAACACTCCAAGGCGATAATCAACACGTTGTTGATAATGAGGTGGTCTTGGACAAAGCCACTATGTTATTCACAAATGAAACAATGAAAAAAAATTAGTTTTCTTTAGATGAAGCTTTGTCTCAAATGTCGTCATATTCTAAGTTTTCAAAAGAAATTTTGTGCAACAAAAGAAAGATTGATGACATAGGGACGATAGCTTTAACATAGGAATCTAGTGGTATAATCCAACACAAATTTGCTCCTAAACTCAAGGACCCTATAAGTTTTTAAATTCCACCTTTGATAGGTTAAATGAGTATTGACAATGTTTTATGTGATCTAGGGGCTAGTGTGAGACTTATGCCCTTGTCCATGTTGTAAAATATTAAAATAAAATTATATCCAAATAATAATCAACATGTAAAAATAAGAAATAATTAAACATTAAAGAGAATAAACAAGAGAGATATCAAGTAAACTTATCTTTGCTATATATTATTGTCTGACTTGGTCATCGACACAGTTCCATCAATATCCTCCAATGACAATTCATATGAAACCTACACAATAGTTATATAACCTGAGGCGTACTGACCGCATTGTCCTTAAGGATTTATCTGCCTCATAAGCGCAAATCCTCCAGGATTCAACAGGCTCTTCTTGGTTTAAAACCGAGGATACAAAATTGACAAGAAAAAATATTTCAGGAAAATGAAACCCAAAGTTGTGAATTAAACTTAAAAAACTGTTAAAGTATATCTTGAAGCTTAAGAGAAGGAGTCCTTTTTTTTTCACTCTCACATACATGTATGAACAATCTTGTTTGTTATAGACAAAGTAAAAACATGTTGCTTGTTAAAACTTATTCAGCAAAATAATGGAAAAGCAACGTTTATGTAACCCGTGAAAAAGCATGATAATAGGGCAGATTCCTACCACTAGAGATTTTTTTTTGTTTTTTTATTTTGAAGGATTCCTACCACTAGAGATGAATATTACTGATATAAAGTTTTTTTTTTGAATGGCAATATATATATATATATATATATATATATATATATATATAAGAATCAAATACAGAAGATAGAGTAATATACACATGGAGAGTCAACAAGCGATACTCCACCAAAGCAGCAAGAGGAGCACCTCAAAACCCCACATGCGAGGCCTGAGGAGCACCCATGAAAAGCCCCGAAAGGAGCCAAAAACACCCAAAGAAACAAAAAGGAGAGCACCAAAGGCTGAGAAGCAACCGCAGCACAAGCCCAGCAAACACCTGCAAGCACAAAGAACAACAAGAAAAACCCAAAAGCCACACCGAGAAGGAAGGGGAGATAGACCCCAACCAATCCCAGAAGCAGCCCCAGGAAATCCAACCACCACAAAGCCCTACCGACTCAAACACAGGACGGGCTGCACCTCCCACTCATAGAGAGAACAGGAACTAGCAGTGCACTTAGCCTGAAACCAATTCTAAGCTAAGAGTTTAACTCTATCCACCACTGACTCCTCTCGGAGTAAGCCACCAGCAAAGATAAGGTCATTCCGGGACGCTCAAATGGTCCAAATAACAGCATGCCAAACAAGAAGCAAACCTAACCTAACTCTCCTCCCCCCTCTTAGACCTATAAAAGCCTGAAACTGTTGGGCAAGCTCCAAAGGCATCACAAACTCCCAACCCAGCCACCTAGACACCTGATACCACACCGGGAAAAAGGAAGGACAAGAAAGGAATAATTGCACCGCAGACTTAGACACCTCATCACAAAAACCACACCCTACACCATCATCAGGTAGAGGCACACTGTAACGCCCGTTTCGATTATTTAATTATTTTAAATGAGTTTTAGAATATATTTATATGATTAGTGTGATTTATAAGATTTATGTGATTTATATGATTTTAGAGAAATTTATGAGACATTGTGACTTATTTTATTGTTTAATAAAATAAGATTCGAAAATAAAATAAATATTAAGTTGTGGGATTATTTTGTGTAGAAATATATTTGTTATTTGATGTAGAGATATATTTGTTATTTTGTGTAGAAATATATTTGTTATTTGATGTAGAGATATATTTGTTATTTTGTGTAGAAATATATATGTTATTTGGTGTAGAAATATATTTGTTATTTTGTGTAGAAATATATATGTTATTTAGTGTAGAAATATATTTGTTATTTTGTGTGGAAATATATATGTTATCTGGTGTAGAAATATATTTGTTATTCAGTGAAGAGGTATATTTGTTATTTGGTGTATTAATATTATTAAGTGGGAGAGATATATATTTCATTTAGAAATAAATAAGATTATAAGGAAAAGAGTAATTTTGAGGTGTAAGAGAAATTAGATGAGGGGTTATAAATAAGAGAAGTTAGGTTTAGAAAGACATAGAACGTACGATCAGTTTTTGGAGAAAACAAGGTTTAGAGAGAAGAGAAGAGAAGAGAAGAGAGAAGGGCTGCCAATCGATAATTCTAAGGTAAGGGTGAAACTAATTTTCAGTAATATTAAGTTTGTAATTCTGATAATTAGATTTAACATGTTGTAGGTTGAGTTTATGAGAATTTGAGAATTAGGGTTTTGAGAGAGATTTGATGATTAGATGATGAAAACTTGTTGAATTGGTGTAGAAATTGTGTACAGACCTTAGATAATCCATAGGATGATTATTGGAAGTAAATTTGAGGTTAGAACCATGAGATTATGTGAAACTTGGAGAAAATCTGCATTCTGCCCGAATTTTGATATTAAAACTGGTATTGATCGGTGCGGAATTGGTCTTAGGTGTAAACACGAAAGTTGTAGGTATGGATGTTAGCTTTCTAATGTCGTTGGTCTCACGTCAAAACGATTTATAGAACTTGAGTTATCGTCAAATTA
Organism: Medicago sativa; assembly: GCF_051527215.1. Lineage (NCBI taxonomy): Eukaryota > Viridiplantae > Streptophyta > Magnoliopsida > Fabales > Fabaceae > Medicago > Medicago sativa. The sequence continues at coordinate 63,092,960 of NC_140751.1, read as the reverse complement.
CTGTACGTAGGTCACAGTGAATTTTTATGGACTTTCAGCACAACTTTTCCGAATTTAAAATGAAAACTGGTATTGATCGGTACAGAATTGGTCTTTGGCGTAAACATAAAAGTTTTAGATAATTTTGTTAGCTTTCTAGGGGCTTTAGTTTGACATGAAAATGATGTTTGGTCTTTGAGTTATGATGAAAATACTACAGGGAGGTCTCAGCGAAATTGCACAGTGACAGCATTCTCTGTTTCATGTTTTTGCGTTTTGTTCATATGTATCTGTTTTGAATTGATCTTTGTTGTAAACATGAAAGATGTTGATAATTGTGATATCTTTCCAGTAGCTTTGGTTTGACATGAAAATATGTTGTGGATAATTTATTATGTTTTTACAAAGATACATAGTGAATTATTGTTGATGTTTAAATACGATGTTATATGATGTTGTTTATGATTGATGAATATGATGTTTTAAGATGTTGTTTATTATCATTTGATATTGTTATATTATGATATGACATGAATTATTTATGTGATCCATATGTTGTCAAGATGCTACGATGTTAAGATGTTAAGACGTTAATATGATAAGAGTTGTTAAGTCGTCGAGTAGTTATGAAGTCATCAAGTTGTTAATATGTTATTTTGTCAAGATGTTAAGATGTTAAGATGTCATAGATGTTCATGAAGTTTCTAAGACGTAAGATGTTGAGTCCATGCATACTCATTTAAAGATGAGGGCTCATGCCCGGGAGCTTTTGCTCAACCACGACGATGGAGCTTTTGCTCAACCACGACGATGAGGGCTTATGCCCTAGGAGTATATTTATGCTCAATCACGACGATGAGGACTTATGCCCTAGAATGGTACCACATGCATTTGGATTTGTCAAGATGATTTGAGAAGTTGAAGTTGCATAGTCGAGTCGAAGTTGTTAAGATGTCAAGTTGTCGAGTTGTTAAGATGTTAAGATGTCAAGTTGTCGAGTTGTTAAGATGTTAAGATGTCAAGTTGATGAGCTATTAATGAAGTGCTTTATGAATGATTATGATGCTTAAGATGATGAATGATTATGATGTTTATGATGATTGATTATGAAGTTGCTTAAGATGATTAATTATGAAGTTGTTTATGATAAGATGCTATGTGATTTATGATATGATGCTATGTGATTTATGATAAGATGCTACATGTTTACTAATGATGATATGTGATGATGTTTGTGATATTTATGATGATATATATGATGTTATGATTAAGGTGATATATGATGTTATGATATATGATGTTTATGATTATTTATTATGATAATATAAGATGAAGTTTATGACTAATGTAGGAAGATTAATGATACTAGTTAATGAAGTTTAAGTTATTAAATGTGATTGATGAATTATATGCTTAATATTGTTGTTGGTGAAATCTCACCCCTTTGCTTGAAAATGTTGCTCTTCGTATGGGTAACTTGCAGGTAACCAAGATTAGTTGCGGTCGTGAGTGGACTCCTCACAAGTGTGTCTTAGGTGCTCTGATATGTAACGGGATGGGATTATGTCTTTACTTTCTGTTCCTTACGTATTACTTTATGAATCTTTCAAGAATTGATGTTGAACTAAGTTTTATGAGATTTTATATTGAGGCCCTTGTGCCTAAGATTTATTTAAGTTGTTGAAATTATTCCGCTGCGAAGTTTAAAATAATATGATATTGGATTTTGAAGGATAAATATTTATTTATTCAGTTTATGTTTTATTTTAAAAAAAGAATGTGACATTTCGTTTAAGTTGAATTACTCTGATTTTTATTATGAAATTTTTATGTTGGGAAAACGGGGTGTTACAATTGGTATCAGAGCAGGTCGGTCCGTCCGGCCAAGTAGATGAGTCGTTGTGTCGTGTGACGGTAGAATACTGTCGTTGTGTTTTCTATTTAATGGTTATGTTTTATTATGTGATCATGTTTAACTGACTAACCTTAATGTGGTTTTTGTGTAATGTTTGAAGTTACTATTTTGTTTAAGATATTTAAGTGATAATTAAATTCATGTTTACCTTGTGCTTTGAATTTCGAGAACGAAATTCTTTTAAGGGGTGTAGAGTTGTAATGCCCGTTTCGATTATTTAATTATTTTAAATGAGTTTTAGAATATATTTATAAGATTAGTGCGATTTATAAGATTTATGTGATTTATATGATTTTAGAGAAATTTATGAGACATTGTGACTTATTTTATTGTATAATAAAATAAGATTCGAAAATAAAATAAATATTAAGTTGTGGGGTTAATTTGTGTAGAAATATATTTGTTATTTGATGTAGAGATATATTTGTTATTTTGTGTAGAAATATATTTGTTATTTGATGTAGAGATATATTTGTTATTTTGTGTAGAAATATATATGTTATTTGGTGTAGAAATATATTTGTTATTTTGTGTAGAAATATATATGTTATTTAGTGTAGAAATATATTTGTTATTTTGTGTGGAAATATATATGTTATCTGGTGTAGAAAATATATTTGTTATTCAGTGAAGAGGTATATTTGTTATTTGGTGTATTAATATTATTAAGTGGGAGAGATATATATTTCATTTAAAAATAAATAAGATTATGAGGAAAAGAGTAATTTTGAGGTGTAAGAGAAATTAGATGAGGGGTTATAAATAAGAGAAGTTAGGTTTAGAAAGACATAGAACGTACGATCAGTTTTTGGAGAAAACAAGGTTTAAAGAGAAGAGAAGAGAAGAGAAGAGAAGACAAAGAGAAGAGAGAAGGGCTGCCAATCGATAATTCTAAGGTAAGGGTGAGACTAACTTTCAGTAATATTAAGTCTGTAATTCTAATAACTAGATTTAACATGTTGTAGGTTGAGTTTATGAGAATTTGAGAATTAGGGTTTTGAGAGAGAATTGATGATTAGATGATGAAAACTTGTTGAATTGATGTATAAATTGTGTACAGATCTTAGATAATCCATAGGATGATTATTGGAAGTAGTTTTGAGGTTAGAACCATGAGATTAGGTGAAACTTGGAGAAAATCTGCATTTTGCCCGAATTTTTATATTAAAACTGGTATTGATCGGTGCGGAATTGGTCTTAGGTGTAAACACGAAAGTTGTAGGTATGGATGTTAACTTTCTAATGCTGTTGTTCTCACGTCAAAACGATTTATATAACTTGAGTTATGGTCAAATTACTGCACGTAGGTCACAATGAATTTTTATGGACTTTCAGCACAACTTTTCTGAATTTGAAATGAAAATTGGTATTGATCGGTACAGAATTGGTCTTAGGCGTAAACATAAAAGTTGTAGATAATTTTGTTAGCTTTCTAGGGGCTTTGGTTTGATGTGAAAATGATGTTTGGTCTTTGCGTTATGATGAAATTACTACAGGGAGGTCTCAGCGAAATTGCACAGTGACAGCATTCTCTGTTTCATGTTTTTGCGTTTTGTTCAAATGTTTCTGTTTTGAATTGATCTTTGTTGTAAACATGAAAGATGTTGATAATTGTGATATATTTCTAGTAGCTTTGGTTTGACATGAAAATATGTTGTGGATAATTTATTATGTTTTTACAAAGATACATAGTGAATTATTGTTGATGTTTAAATACGATGTTATATGATGTTGTTTATGATTGATGAATATGATGTTTTAAGATGTTGTTTATTATCATTTGATATTGTTATATTATGATATGACATGAATTATTTATGCGATCCATATGTTGTCAAGATGCTACGATGTTAAGATGTTAAGACGTTAATATGATAAGAGTTGTTAAGTCGTCGAGTAGTTATGAAGTCATCAAGTTGTTAACATGTTATGTTGTCAAGATGTTAAGATGTTAAGATGTCATAGATGTTCATGAAGTTTCTAAGACGTAAGATGTTGAGTCCATGCATACTCATTTAAAGACGAGGGCTCATGCCCTGGAGCTTTTGCTCAACCACGACGATGGAGCTTTTACTCAACCACGACGATGAGGGCTTATGCCCTAGGAGTATATTTATGCTCAACCACGACGATGAGGGCTTATGCCCTAGAATGGTACCACATGCATTTGCATTTGTCAAGATGATTTGAGAAGTTGAAGTTGCATAGTCGAGTCGAAGTTGTTAAGATGTTAAGATGTCAAGATGTCGAGTTGTTAAGATATTAAGATGTCAAGTTGTCGAGTTGTTAAGATGTTAAGATGTGAAGTTGATGAGCTATTAATGAAGTGCTTTATGAATGATTATGATGCTTAATATGATGAATGATTATGATGTTTATGATGATTGATTATGAAGTTGCTTATGATGATTAATTATGAAGTTGTTTATGATAAGATGTTATGTGATTTATGATATGATGTTATGTGATTTATGATAAGATGCTACATGTTTACTAATGATGATATGTGATGATGTTTGTAATATTTATGATGATATATATGATGTTATGATTAAGGTGATATATGATGTTATGATTAAGATGATATATGATGTGTATGATTATTTATTATGATAATATAAGATGAAGTTTATGACTAATGTAGGAAGATTAATGATACTAGTTAATGAAGTTTAAGTTGTTAAATGTGATTGATGAATTATATGCTTAATATTGTTGTTGGTGAAATCTCACCCCTTTGCTTGAAAATGTTGCTCTTCGTATGGGTAACTTGCAGGTAACCCAGATTAGTTGCGGTCGTGAGTGGACTCCTCACAAGTGTGTCTTAGGTGCTCTGATATGTAACGGGATGGGATTATGTCTTTACTTTCTGTTCCTTACGTATTACTTTATGAATCTTTCAAGAATTGATGTTGAGCTAAGTTTTATGAGATTTTATATTGAGGCCCTTGTGCCTAAGATTTATTTAAGTTGTTGAAATTATTCCGCTGCGAAGTTTAAAATAATATGATATTGGATTTTGAAGGATAAATATTTATTTATTCAGTTTATGTTTTTTTTTTTAAAAAGAATGTGACATTTCTTTTAAGTTGAATTACTCTGATTTTTATTATGAAATTTTTATGTTGGGAAAACGGGATGTTACAATTGGTATCAGAGCAGGTCGGTCCGTCCGGCCAAGTAGATGAGTCGTTGTGTCGTGTGACGGTAGAATACTGTCGTTGTGTTTTCTATTTAATGGCTATGTTTTATTATGTGATCATGTTTAACTGACTAACCTTAATGTGGTTTTTGTGTAATGTTTGAAGTTACTTTTTTGTTTAAGATATTTAAGTAATAATTAAATTCATTTTTACCTTGTGCTTTGAATTTCAAGGACGAAATTCTTTTAAGGGGTGCAGAGTTGTAACGTCCGTTTCGATTATTTAATTATTTTAAATGAGTTTTAGAATATATTTATATGATTAGTGTGATTTATAAGATTTATGTGATTTATATGATTTTAGAGAAATTTATGAGACATTGTGACTTATTTTATTGTATAATAAAATAAGATTCGAAAATAAAATAAATATTAAGTTGTGGGGTTATTTTGTGTAGAAATATATTTGTTATTTGATGTAGAGATATATTTGTTATTTTGTGTAGAAATATATTTTTTATTTGATGTAGAGATATATTTGTTATTTTGTGTAGAAATATATATGTTATTTGGTGTAGAAATATATTTGTTATTTTGTGTAGAAATATATATGTTATTTGGTGTAGAAATATATTTGTTATTTTGTGTGGAAATATATATGTTATCTGGTGTAGAAATATATTTGTTATTCAGTGAAGAGGTATATTTGTTATTTGGTGTATTAATATTATTAAGTGGGAGAGATATATATTTCATTTAGAAATAAATAAGATTATGAGGAAAAGAGTAATTTTGAGGTGTAAGAGAAATTAGATGAGGGGTTATAAATAAGAGAAGTTAGGTTTAGAAAGACATAGAACGTACGATCAGTTTTTGGAGAAAACAAGGTTTAAAGAGAAGAGAAGAGAAGACAAAGAGAAGAGAGAAGGGCTGCCAATCGATAATTCTAAGGTAAGGGTGAGACTAACTTTCAGTAATATTAAGTCTGTAATTCAAATAACTAGATTTAACATGTTGTAGGTTGAGTTTATGAGAATTTGAGAATTAGGGTTTTGAGAGAGATTTGATGATTAGATGATGAAAACTTGTTGAATTGATGTAGAAATTGTGCACAGATCTTAGATAATCCATAGGATGATTATTGGAAGTAGTTTTGAGGTTAGAACCATGAGATTAGGTGAAACTTGGAGAAAATCTGCATTCTGCCCGAATTTTTATATTAAAACTGGTATTGATCGGTGCCGAATTGGTCTTAGGTGTAAACACGAAAGTTGTAGGTATGGATGTTAGCTTTCTAATGTTGTTAGTCTCATGTCAAAACGATTTATAGAACTTGAGTTATGGTCAAATTACTGCACGTAGGTCACAATGAATTTTTATGGACTTTCAGCACAACTTTTCTGAATTTAAAATGAAAATTGGTATTGATCGGTACAGAATTGGTCTTAGGCGTAAACATAAAAGTTGTAGATAATTTTGTTAGCTTTCTAGGGGCTTTGGTTTGATGTGAAAATGATGTTTGGTCTTTGCGATATGATGAAATTACTACAGGGAGGTCTCAGCGAAATTGCACAGTGACAGCATTCTCTGTTTCATGTTTTTGCGTTTTGTTCAAATGTTTCTGTTTTGAATTGATCTTTGTTGTAAACATGAAAGATGTTGATAATTGTGATATCTTTCTAGTAGCTTTGGTTTGACATGAAAATATGTTGTGGATAATTTATTATGTTTTTACAAAGATACATAGTGAATTATTGTTGATGTTTAAATACGATGTTATATGATGTTGTTTATGATTGATGAATATGATGTTTTAAGATGTTGTTTATTATCATTTGATATTGTTATATTATGATATGACATGAATTATTTATGCGATCCATATGTTGTCAAGATGCTACGATGTTAAGATGTTAAGACGTTAATATGATAAGAGTTGTTAAGTCGTCGAGTAGTTATGAAGTCATCAAGTTGTTAACATGTTATGTTGTCAAGATGTTAAGATGTTAAGATGTCATAGATGTTCATGAAGTTTCTAAGACGTAAGATGTTGAGTCCATGCATACTCATTTAAAGACGAGGGCTCATGCCCTGGAGCTTTTGCTCAACCACGACGATGGAGCTTTTACTCAACCACGACGATGAGGGCTTATGCCCTAGGAGTATATTTATGCTCAACCACGACGATGAGGGCTTATGCCCTAGAATGGTACCACATGCATTTGCATTTGTCAAGATGATTTGAGAAGTTGAAGTTGCATAGTCGAGTCGAAGTTGTTAAGATGTTAAGATGTCAAGATGTCGAGTTGTTAAGATATTAAGATGTCAAGTTGTCGAGTTGTTAAGATGTTAAGATGTGAAGTTGATGAGCTATTAATGAAGTGCTTTATGAATGATTATGATGCTTAATATGATGAATGATTATGATGTTTATGATGATTGATTATGAAGTTGCTTATGATGATTAATTATGAAGTTGTTTATGATAAGATGTTATGTGATTTATGATATGATGTTATGTGATTTATGATAAGATGCTACATGTTTACTAATGATGATATGTGATGATGTTTGTAATATTTATGATGATATATATGATGTTATGATTAAGGTGATATATGATGTTATGATTAAGATGATATATGATGTTTATGATTATTTATTATGATAATATAAGATGAAGTTTATGACTAATGTAGGAAGATTAATGATACTAGTTAATGAAGTTTAAGTTGTTAAATGTGATTGATGAATTATATGCTTAATATTGTTGTTGGTGAAATCTCACCCCTTTGCTTGAAAATGTTGCTCTTCGTATGGGTAACTTGCAGGTAACCCAGATTAGTTGCGGTCGTGAGTGGACTCCTCACAAGTGTGTCTTAGGTGCTCTGATATGTAACGGGATGGGATTATGTCTTTACTTTCTGTTCCTTACGTATTACTTTATGAATCTTTCAAGAATTGATGTTGAACTAAGTTTTATGAGATTTTATATTGAGGCCCTTGTGCCTAAGATTTATTTAAGTTGTTGAAATTATTCCGCTGCGAAGTTTAAAATAATATGATATTGGATTTTGAAGGATACATATTTATTTATTCAGTTTATGTTTTTTTTTTAAAAAAGAATATGACATTTCGTTTAAGTTGAATTACTCAGATTTTTATTATGAAATTTTTATGTTGGGAAAACGGGGTGTTACAATTGGTATCAGAGCAGGTCGGTCCGTCCGGCCAAGTAGTGAAGGAAAATCGAATAGAAGAATGGAGTAGAAGCAGCGGAATAATTTCGATTTTCTTTCCTTGGATCATTACGAAATTCAAACATGAATCAGTGATTCGATTGTTACCTTGAACTGTGAAATCTGAAAGCTAGAACTGGAAACTGGAATCTCGATCACAGCCAAGCAAGCAGCAAGCAGCAAAGCCTCTAGCAAGTCCACACGAACAGTGCTCCTCCAAAACTCGGTGCTAGCCAATGAATTGGAAGTGCAGAGAAGAAAGGGGTTGCTTCAAAACGTGTAACCAAAAACTTCAGCACCAGAGTTCTATTTATAGAACTTCTAGTGTGCTCTGCAAGTCATAAGTCACTATTGGGCTTCAGTAAGCCCAACAACGAGTTTAGTAATTTTGCTAACTAATTAGCGTTATTTACTAAACGCACCCCTTATATAAGTCATACTTATATATTTCTCTTTTGACTGTTCTTTGTGTGTGACCCTATAGGTTCTAGTCACGTTGGCAATAATATTAAATCTAATATTTAATATTATAAACAATGAGCGGTATCTAGCAACACATCATTGCTACCCAAGTGACAAGAATGTCAAGTGATCTGACGAAACCTTTCCATGATAATACTCATGTGTACACTTACTCCTTTGTCTCGATATCTTTATTGATCCCAAGGCATAGATATTGTCACCCTTGTATAGATCAATATTTATATTCTTTGTTTCCGAAATATACTGAATAACGAATAAGTCCAATATCTTATATTGACTTAGTTCGACATGGCCATGCAGTTTTACAGTCATATTTCATCAAGAGGCCCAAAGATATATCTCCCGTTTATGAGGAGGGACAAATCCCATCTAGGACACTCATGTCCCTCAGCATGATTCATCAAGTACCCATCAACCAACGTTATGGTTATCCTGTTACAGACAACGTTAGAATGGCAACAAAGCACTTGAGTCCACATCTAGGAATCATAGTGGTTTCAGGTCTAAGAGCGATATACATTATTATCATTGTGAGAATATCTTATGACAATATCATAACATACTATGTAGTATTCTTACGGTGGGTCAATCCAGTATAAATATTACTCCTAATACTTATACCTATGTATAGACTTAATATCTCAATATCAATGACCCATGAGATGCGGTCATCAGTCTACATACATAATAGTCTTTATGCTTTATTATTATCCCAATTCATATTAAAGCTTGACTACGGATATGTTTAAGAATAGCGTTCTTTACGTAATGTTATCTCATGATTAAGTCACACTTAATATTCCATTACATGAACTATCTATTCTAGGGACTTTATTATTTTGAAACATAACAAAATCAATAAAGAAATGCCTTATTATTATATATATTCACAATATATATTTATATCAATATCATGATACAAAGCCAAACCCAATCAATATTGATTGGATATTATAGGGCTTACTCCAACAATCTCCCACTAGCACTAAAAGCCAATCAAATATTAACTCAATATATATTGATCAAGTGTTAGCATCAAGCACACCCTGGGCATGATACTATTCTAGTAGATAAGGAACTCTTTCCTATGTTGGTAGGTTACATTTCTTTCAATTTCCACTTTCGATCTTCCATCGAAAAGAAATTGAAGTGTCAAAGTATACATTTGGATTATTGGTGAGATCAAGTATTCATTGCTCGCAAGATTAAACCAATTTCACCTTAGACGGGATCAATGGAATCCGCAACGCAAGAGACACATGGTTTCGCTCAGTTATGAGCTAAACAATCCAAATCATATATATTTGACATCTGTAATAGAAACAACAACTATTTGAAGCTTGTACTTTTACAAATTTCATAGTTGATATCCAAGCATAGCATTTATTCCAAATTGCGATTTGGATATACTGTACACCGATATTAAAGTCAGCATCATTGTAACTTCTTTACAATGTTCCTTTAATCCGTGTTCAAGAAACAATCCTTAGTCCTTTAAGACATCCATGGATATTCTTGAAAGTATTCTAATGTCGAACACTACAATCAATTTTGGTACATATTGAAAATAATTTTCTAACCATGTCTCACATGTGTAGATAAATTGTTTTGGTGACTAGTATGTCATCCACATACTCCACCAAACTAATATCAAATCTCCCACTATTCTCCTTGTGTGCACAAGATTTTTATTAATCAAAGTTTTTCATAAAACTTCACTAATAAAACAAATAATTCAACTTCAAGAAGCTTGCTCCAATTCATACATGAATTTTGTAATATATATACCTTTCTAGCATCCTTTGGATTAACGAAACCCTACATATATGTCAAATACATATACAAGGTCATTCTAATTAAAGAATGCAACATCGTTGTCAATCTCCTAGAATTTGCATTATACAATAATGACAAGTGGGATCGTTAGATTTAAGCATTATGATGATGTAATAGTTTCGTCATGATTTGCATCACGAGTTGCATGAAACCTTCTACAATCAATCACATCTTAAATGTATTCATAATACCATCCATGTCAGCTTTCTACAAGAAAACTCACATTCATCTCATGAGTCATACTCATTTGGATTATTTAACCAATATCCATATATGGTTTGTGTACATGGATTCTTTATAAGATCCCATGGCATTTAGCCATTTCTCAACGTTCAGGCCATTTACGACCTTCTAGTAAGTTTGGGGCTCATCTACCATGAAAATCATAACACCTTGTTGAGCCATGATAAAATCATGTTACTCATTGTAGTGATATGACATATCAAACTCATCTAGATCTTGTGCTACTCGAACTGGTGATTTAACAACAACCCTTTGTTGAATTAGTTCATGTTCCATTCTTAAAGATACATGTATTTTGTGGTACTTGACTTAATTCAAGTTCTACAACACTCCCACTGGCTCCTGCAGAGACATACTCCTTTAATAGGAATACTCCAGATCTAGAGACAAACGACTATTGTCATGAAAGGTGATGTATAATCAGTATCCATTAGTTTCCTTAGGGTACCTCCACAAATGTACATTCATTTAATTTGTAGTTTAATTTATCTAATAAACCATATAACCTCAAATTATCATAAAGTCAAAAACTAGGTACTCTTACCTCCATATCTAATATGGTGTCTTTATGATTACTCTATTGGAACTTGTAGTGGGTGAAGAATAACTGTAATTTAATTTAACATCAAGAGTCAATGAGTTATAACCAAACTATTTTAGATCGATTCATGTGAAACATGAAGCGATATAAATAATAATTATACTCATTAATCAAGCATTTACCATCACGACTTACTCATATGGTCTTTATACTTTTCAAACCTATTTCTTTTACTTCATTGTTAAACTATATGAACAATTTCAAAGATTTCTTGAATTGTGTCAAATACACTTTTCCCATATACTATTAATTAGTAATGTTAGATGAAGTAAGAGAAATAAAATATCCAGCAAATATGTTTAGTGCTCCATATACATCTCATATGTCTATCAACTCAAATAGATTATGTGTCCTTTTCACCTTTACCGGTATACTAATCTATTTTGAAAGGTGGAACTCACATCCTTCAAATGATATAAAACCAAATGAGTCCAATAGTCCATATCCATGAATTTTGGAAATGTGAATCACACTTGTTTGTACTAAACAGTGATGCCAATGATATACAAAAGGTTCAAATCTCATTTGATTCTTTTCTCATATGTTATAGACTAGCTTATCAAGATCATGGAACTCAAATCCATTACTTGATCAGCACATTGTATAGAAAACATTATTAGGACAATAGGACAATATTTGTCTATCATTCAACTACATAATCCTTCTCTTGTCAATACAAGATTTATGATTTAATGTTTCTATTTTATATGGAATTTAATAACAATTATTTGGTTCCATATCAAGTTAAGTTTAAGTCCAAGCATAAGCTCTTATAGTCAATGAAACAATTTGTTCCATTTCAGACGTAGGTGAACTTCACTTATAGTTAATGTTCTGCTTCTTTAAAACTCTCTATATTTCAACAAATATGAGATTAATCATCAAGTATCAAATACTTATGATGAAGAAGTAGAAATTTAACTTTCTATAACTATATGGGTAAATAAGAAGTCTTACTTCTTTCTTATATTTTGACCCTTTCAAAACTACGAGCAATTTTTGTTTTTCAACTTTTGAAATAATTGCTTCCCCTTTTTGCAACCGTGTTTAACCTTTCAAAGGTAGAAAAACAGAATTTGAATTTTATTCTTATCCATGTACATCTACTTGATAGGCTTAAACTATTCATCTTATAACATTGAGGTTGAATGATCATATCATTCTCCATCGTCGTTATCACTATGAGATATCCTATATCTACTCATTTGAGCCAATGCTTCTAATAAGCGTTGTTTTTCAAATATAGACATAGAAAGTTGCTAGGAAATAACTGCTCGAGAATATACAGTTTTTCTCATTCTTAAGAACAATTCTTAAATTTTGTACCAATTCAGAAACTCTTTTCTGAAAATTTTGTTCTTCATAAGAACTTTTAACAGTATAATAAAATTTATATGCTAAAGAAATTCTAAATACAGAAAATAAATAAAATAAATGTATCATGATTTAAAACATATTTAAATAGGTCTTTAATTAAATACGCTCCCACTATTTTACTCAAAACAAATGACCTTCAACATTTGAATCGGAAAATCTCATTGGAAGATTTTCTAGTGGGTTGAAATTCATATTTCACCTTGCTTTAAGTCAACGGGGGCTGTACTCAAAACTCAGTTATTTAGGTAGGAACTCCTTCCAATTGTATATCATACAACTTTCAAATCATTTGAGTGAATAACTCCTTACTCTAATCTATCATATAGATGTTCCCAAACATTGCTTCTAAATTTATTTTAATCTTATTAAAATTAATTTAGTTAAGTTAAACCCAAAAGAATAACACTTGGGTAAATTGGATTACCGCACCGCAACTTACTAGTATAGAAAGTGCACCTCGCGGAGGCGAAACCTACACATTTCGATATTAGTCTTGAAGGGTGTTAAACTTTTGGAAAGCATTAAACTTAATATTTTGAATTGAAGGATTTTTATTAAGTTTGATCTCACCTCACCACGGCTTATATATCATATATATTCGCACTCCAATCATAACATGCATAGCGATTATACAATAATAAAAGTGACATGATTATGGCCATCCTAACGCTATGACTCTCTCAAGCCAATGAGAGAATCTAAACTAATCCTAGAAACGACCTTGCTTCTCCAAGCTTGACCTCCAGGACTATCCTAACGTCATGAGCCCTATTACTTCTTTGCATTCTATTTACATTACATATGAAAGAAACTCGTTTTACATACGAGGGAGTGGATGAGAAGAGAATGTACAATAGAGATATAAGAGAGAGGCACGACACGCAGGCCGTATTTTAATATCCAAAAGAAATAAAATAAAAGGACTAGGGCCATAATCATTCACATGATAATAATAACAAACACACTTTTATTATTATTAATTATACCTTATAATTAAATAAATTAAATTAAAATTTGACATATGATCACACTACGCAGATTAGCTGGGGGTTTAATTGAGTACCAAAATATATTATATTGAGTACAAAAATATATTATATTAAGTACAAAAATATCTCATATTATGTACCAAAATATATTTTATTGAGTACCAAAATATATTATATTATGTACCAAAATATATTTCAGATCAAGTACTAAAATATATTAGATTGCTTACCAAAATATCTCAGATTGTGTTCCAAAATATTCTAGATTGCGTATTTCGCATCAACACTTGACACGTTTATGAACACCCAAATCGTTTTGGCAAATATTATGATCAAATCCAAAAGATCATATATGATATTGAAACTCTTTCAAATCATGATTCTTTTAAATTATAAACAAATCAAGTTAAAGTCATGCAAATCGATTAAATAATTTCAAAAGATCATATATGACATTGAAACTATTTCAAATCATGATCTTTTAAATTAACTATCAATTTAGGATCGTTTATTACCTTTCAAACAACTTTTGAAAAACAATCCAAAAGGTAGAATTTTTATTTACTTAATTATAGTAATATTGACACTCAATAATTATTATAATTAAATCTGCTTTATTTAGGCAATCAATTTGTTTCCAAAACAAATTACAGGGCTAAAATTAAAGCAAATATTTTATTACCAAATTCAAAAATCATATCTGATATTGAAACTCTTTCAAAATCATGATCTTTTAAATTTACTACCTTTCTCCAATTAAATAAATTAATTAAACATAAATATTTTCAAGGATTGTTTGTTTAGCATGAACAACCGGATCTATGATGCTTCACCAGATTCGGATATTGAAGCTCACTCTCACGAATTGTTCAAATTTACAACAATCTCTTTGAAAACAATTGATCGAATGATTTCTCCAATTAAATAAATTAATTAAACATAAATATTTTCAAGGATTGTTTGTTTAGCATGAACAACCGGATCTATGATGCTTCACCAGATTCGGATATTGAAGCTCACTCTCACGAATTGTTCAAATTTACAACAATCTCTTTGAAAACAATTGATCGAATGATACAACCATAATAATACAACGCTTGTATAGTTAGGTATCCTAATACAACAATCAAACATCAATAGTTTTAACAATTGTTTGTTCAGTATGGACAACCGGATCTTTGATGCTTCACCAGAATCGGTATTCGAAGCTCAATCTCACGAGTTGACTACAAATTCACAATCAATTATATAAAACCTATTGAACGAATGATATCATCAATATATCACATATAATGATGTTGTATTAAAATCATATATCACATATATGATATTGATCAATCAATTTTAATTAATATTTAAATTTAAATAATAAAATATTAACACTTAATATTCTATTTTATTAACGGATTTGCATTCCAAATTAATTCCTTATAGAATATCAAAATATTAGCAAATCAAATATTTGCGAAAATATTATTATCTCTTAAAACAATTTTAAAAGATAATCTAATTTGATTTGTTTCTAATCATGTTCCCGTCGATATGTATAATCGATATGTTGATACTTCACCAGAAACGGTTTCTGAAACATCAAACAAATCGAAAAGCCATGCACAGAAAACATGATACGATGCCAATTTTAATTCTCTTTATTATTTAATTCCGATTCAAAATGTTTAATCATATTAAAACATAAAGCAGTAACAAAGCAATCCGATTCATGGTTTCGTAATTGGCTCTGATACCACTGAAGGAAAATCGAATAGAAGAATGGAGTAGAAGCAGCGGAATAATTTCGATTTTCTTTCCTTGGATCATTACGAAATTCAAACATGAATCAGTGATTCGATTGTTACCTTGAACTGTGAAATCTGAAAGCTAGAACTGGAAACTGGAATCTCGATCACAGCCAAGCAAGCAGCAAGCAGCAAAGCCTCTAGCAAGTCCACACGAACAGTGCTCCTCCAAAACTCGGTGCTAGCCAATGAATTGGAAGTGCAGAGAAGAAAGGGGTTGCTTCAAAACGTGTAACCAAAAACATCAGCACCAGAGTTCTATTTATAGAACTTCTAGTGTGCTCTGCAAGTCATAAGTCACTATTGGGCTTCAGTAAGCCCAACAACGAGTTTAGTAATTTTGCTAACTAATTAGCGTTATTTACTAAACGCACCCCTTATATAAGTCATACTTATATATTTCTCTTTTGACTGTTCTTTGTGTGTGACCCTATAGGTTCTAGTCACGTTGGCAATAATATTAAATCTAATATTTAATATTATAAACAATGAGCGGTATCTAGCAACACATCATTGCTACCCAAGTGACAAGAATGTCAAGTGATCTGACGAAACCTTTCCATGATAATACTCATGTGTACACTTACTCCTTTGTCTCGATATCTTTATTGATCCCAAGGCATAGATATTGTCACCCTTGTATAGATCAATATTTATATTCTTTGATTCCGAAATATACTGAATAACGAATAAGTCCAATATCTTATATTGACTTAGTTCGACATGGACATGCAGTTTTACAGTCATATTTCATCAAGAGGCCCAAAGATATATCTCCCGTTTATGAGGAGGGACAAATCCCATCTAGGACACTCATGTCCCTCAGCATGATTCATCAAGTACCCATCAACCAACGTTATGGTTATCCTGTTACAGACAACGTTAGAATGGCAACAAAGCACTTGAGTCCACATCTAGGAATCATAGTGGTTTCAGGTCTAAGAGCGATATACATTATTATCATTGTGAGAATATCTTATGACAATATCATAACATACTATGTAGTATTCTCACGGTGGGTCAATCCAGTATAAATATTACTCCTAATACTTATACCTATGTATAGACTTAATATCTCAATATCAATGACCCATGAGATGCGGTCATCAGTCTACATACATAATAGTCTTTATGCTTTATTATTATCCCAATTCATATTAAAGCTTGACTATGGATATGTTTAAGAATAGCGTTCTTTACGTAATGTAATCTCATGATTAAGTCACACTTAATATTCCATTACATGAACTATCTATTCTAGGGACTTTATTATTTTGAAACATAACAAAATCAATAAAGAAATGCCTTATTATTATATATATTCACAATATATATTTATATCAATATCATGATACAAAGCCAAACCCAATCAATATTGATTGGATATTATAGGGCTTACTCCAACAAGTAGATGAGTCGTTGTGTCGTGTGACGGTAGAATACTGTCATTGTGTTTTCTATTTAATGGTTATGTTTTATTATGTGATCATGTTTAACTGACTAACCTTAATGTGGTTTTTGTGTAATGTTTGAAGTTACTTTTTTGTTTAAGATATTTAAGTAATAATTAAATTCATTTTTACCTTGTGCTTTGAATTTCAAGGACGAAATTCTTTTAAGGGGTGTAGAGTTGTAACGTCCGTTTCGATTATTTAATTATTTTAAATGAGTTTTAGAATATATTTATATGATTAGTGTGATTTATAAGATTTATGTGATTTATATGATTTTAGAGAAATTTATGAGACATTGTGACTTATTTTATTGTATAATAAAATAAGATTCGAAAATAAAATAAATATTAAGTTGTGGGGTTATTTTGTGTAGAAATATATTTGTTATTTGATGTAGAGATATATTTGTTATTTTGTGTAGAAATATATTTTTTATTTGATGTAGAGATATATTTGTTATTTTGTGTAGAAATATATATGTTATTTGGTGTAGAAATATATTTGTTATTTTGTGTAGAAATATATATGTTATTTAGTGTAGAAATATATTTGTTATTTTGTGTGGAAATATACTTGTTATCTGGTGTAGAAATATATTTGTTATTCAGTGAAGAGGTATATTTGTTATTTGGTGTATTAATATTATTAAGTGGGAGAGATATATATTTCATTTAGAAATAAATAAGATTATGAGGAAAAGAGTAATTTTGAGGTGTAAGAGAAATTAGATGAGGGGCTATAAATAAGAGAAGTTAGGTTTAGAAAGACATAGAACGTACGATCAGTTTTTGGAGAAAACAAGGTTTAGAGAGAAGAGAAGAGAAGAGAAGACAAAGAGAAGAGAGAAGAGCTGTCAATCGATAATTCTAAGGTAAGGGTGAGACTAATTTTCAGTAATATTAAGTCTGTAATTCTGATAATTAGATTTAACATGTTGTAGGTTGAGTTTATGAGAATTTGAGAATTAGGGTTTTGAGAGAGATTTGATGATTAGATGATGAAAACTTGTTGAATTGATGTACAAATTGTTTACAGACCTTAGATAATCCATAGGATGATTATTGGAAGTAGTTTTGTGGTTAGAACCATGAGATTAGGTGAAACTTGGAGAAAATCTGCATTCTGCCCGAATTTTGATATTAAATCTGGTATTGATCGGTGCGGAATTGGTCTTAGAAGTAAACACGAAAGTTGCAGGTATGGATGTTAGCTTTCTAATGCCGTTGGTCTCACGTCAAAACGATTTATAGAACTTGAGTTATGGTCAAATTACTGCACGTAGGTCACAGTGAATTTTTATGGACTTTCAGCACAACTTTTCCGAGTTTAAAATGAAAACTAGTATTGATCGGTACAGAATTGGTCTTAGGCATAAACATGAAAGTTTTAGATAATTTTGTTAGCTTTCTAGGGGCTTCGGTTTGACGTGAAAATCATGTTTGGTCTTTGAGTTAAGATGAAAATACTACATGGAGGTCTCAGCGAAATTGCACAGTGACAGCATTCTCTGTTTCATGTTTTTGCGTTTTGTTCATATGTTTCTGTTTTGAATTGATCTTTGTTATAAACATGAAAGTTGTTGATAATTGTGATATCTTTCCAGTAGCTTTGGTTTGACATGAAAATATGTTGTGGATAATTTATTATGTTTTTACAAATATACATAGTGAATTATTGTTGATGTTTATATACGATGTTATATGATGTTGTTTATGATTGATGAATATGATGTTTTAAGATGTTGTTTATTATCATTTGATATTGTTATATTATGATATGACATGAATTATTTATGTGATCCATATGGTGTCAATATGCTAAGATGTTAAGATGTTAAGACGTTAATATGATAAGAGTTGTTAAGTCGTTGAGTCGTTATGAAGTCATCAAGTTCTTAAGATGTTATGTTGTCAAGATGTTAAGATGTTAAGATGTCATAGATGTTCATGAAGTTTCAAAGACGTAAGATGTTGAGTCCATGCATACTCATTTAAAGAGGAGGGCTCATGCCCTGGAGCTTTTGCTCAACCACGACGATGGAGCTTTTCCTCAACCACGACAATGGAGCTTTTGCTCAACCACGACGATGAGGGCTTATGCCCTAGGAGTATATTTATGCTCAACCACGACTATGAGGGCTTATACCCTAGAATGGTACCACATGCATTTGCATTTGTCAAGATGATTTGAGAAGTTGAAATTGCATAGTCGAGTCGAAGATGTTAAGATGTCAAGTTGTCGAGTTGTTAAGATGTTAAGATGTCAAGTTGTCAAGTTGTTAAGATGTTAAGATGTTAAGATGTCAATTTGATGAGCTATTAATGAAGTGCTTTATGAATGATTATGATGCTTAAGATGATGAATGATTATGATGTTTATGATGATTGATTATGAAGTTGCTTACGATGATTGATTATGAAGTTGTTTATGATAAGATGCTATGTGATTTATGATATGATGCTATGTGATTTATGATAAGATGCTACATGTTTACTAATGATGATATGTGATGATGTTTGTGATATTTATGATGATATATATGATGGTTATGATTAAGGTGATATATGATGTTATGATTAAGATGATATATGATGTTTATGATTATTTATTATGATAATATAAGATGAAGTTTATGACTAATGTAGGAAGATTAATGATACTAGTTAATGAAGTTTAAGTTGTTAAATGTGATTGATGAATTATATGCATAATATTGTTGTTGGTGAAATCTCACCCCTTTGCTTGAAAATGTTGCTCTTCGTATGGGTAACTTTCAGGTAACCAAGATTAGTTGCGGTCGTGAGTGGACTCCTTACAAGTGTATCTTAGGTGCTCTGATACGTAACAGGATGAGATTATGTCTTTACTTTCTGTTCCTTACGTATTACTTTATGAATCTTTCAAAAATTGATGTTGAACTAAGTTTTATGAGATTTTATATTAAGGCCCTTGTGCCAAAGATTATTTAAGTTGTCAAACTATTCCACTGCGAAGTTTTAAATATTTTGTTGTTGAACGTTTTTAAAGATAAATTATTATTTATTTCATTTATGATTTTTAAGAAATGTGAAATTCCGTTTTATGATGAAAAACTCTGATTTTATTTATGAAAATTTTTATGGTGGGAAAACAGGGTGTTACACACACCGCGCCTAATAAGGTTACTACTCGAAGGGATCCTATCAAGGAGGAGCTGCCACGAAAAAACAATCACCTTAGACGGGGCCCAGGACTTCCAAACCGAGGAGACCGCCTGTAAAACCACCCCCTGAGGAGAGCCCGCGGCCGGCAAACCCTTGATAAGATTAGAGTAGGCCGACTTCACAGAGTACTGTCCGTCTGTACTAAGTGTCCAAGACCACACGTCCTTCCCCACAACCCTCGAATGTCTAGTCGCAACTGCAAGAAGATCAGCGAGGAGATCCAATTCCCAGACGAATGATGAGTCATTAATTAGTCTATTTTATTGCATTATTTAGTTTAGTTTTAATTAAGATTTTATTTTATTTTATTGCATTTTATTTCCTTTTTGAATATTTTACTTTAAATTGCTTTTTATTATATTTTAGGAGCGAATATATGGTGGAAGGTGTCTTAGAGCAAAAGAAAGAGGACTGGAGCAAATACAGTGCGAAAATACGAAGATACGGGACAAAAATATAATCCCCCCTTACCAGAAGCTTGGCACGGCCCGTGCCAACATGTGGCACGGCCGTGGTCGTCCCAGAACCCTCTTTTGCTGCTTTTTCTTCGGGCCCAAGTTACCCTGTTGCAGCTTTACTGTTTTATCCTTTTAGTTGCTTAGTTTCTAAGTCGATTGTAAAGCTATAAATAGAGTAGCTCTCCACCATAAACATTCACCTTACTTTTGCTTAGAATATTTTAATTATCAATAAAAGTCTTTTATTCTTTACTTTCTTTCTTGCAATTTACTTTACTGTTTTTCTCTCTTCTTCCCCCATGTCTACGATGAACATGAGTGAGTAGACTTCTTTGTCTTGGGATTGTCGGGAAGTCTAATGACATAATCCTAAACAAACCAAGCTTAAACCCTAATTCTATGTAACCCTAATTTCTAATTTAGATTCACCGTCTTAACGTGGATTAACAATTATCAAACTGTGGAAGCGAAAGCGGAGGGTTTGATAATCGTTAATCCATCATCCCAAATATCAATTCATAAAGCGAGAGCGGAGTTTTGATGTTGGAACAAGTGAATCTAGACAATAATTGCAAAGGCAGCGAAATAGTCTTTGCAATTATTGAGACACAAGTAGTTTCAATCCTATATGCATCTTCTAATAATCAAGTCAGCGAAATAGGCTTGGTTACTAGAAGTAAACTCTCACCGGACTTTCATCAAAAAGGTGAGGGGCTAAGGGAAACCGGTCTTTAGAAATTAAGGTGTAAACCATGAAATTAGATGTTTAAGTCTTGTCTAGTGAAGGGTTTGTTATTATGACGAATCAATAATTCCAAGGCTCTTTATTAATATTGTTATTTACCTTCAGCAATCAAAACCCTCGTTTTTACTAAACTTTCTCTCCTCTAATCATTCTTTAAAAGTTAATTAAGTTGAACTACTCCCTAGCGGAACGATACTCTTTCTTACTACTATTACTTCGATAGGCCGTGCACTTGCGGTTTGGCCCTATCAAGTTTTTGGCGCCGTTGCCGGGGAGTTAACTAATTTAATTAACTTTTTCTTAGTGATTAGAATCCTCTCTCTTCTTCTCTTTCCCTTTCTTTTTCTCTTTTTAATTTTTCTTTCACCATTAACTTCTTGGAAAGCACAAAAATAATACCAACATGGCTGAAAAACGTGCTCTTAAAGAATACGTGACTCCTTCAACGGAAGAGCCATATGCTATTATTGTGTATCCAACGGTTGAGGGTGACGACTTTGAAATTAAGCCTGCCCAACTTAAGATGGTGCAGCAAAACTATTTTTCGGGATCCCCCGATGAGGATCCCAATCTCCATATCTCAACGTTTTGGCGGCTCACTGTAACATATAAGAAAAACCAAGAAACTTTAAGACTGCATCTCTTCCCTTTTTCTCTAAAAATCAAGGCTCTTAATTGGTTCCATTCACTAAAAGTTGGTTCTATCACCTCATGGGACCAATTGAAGCGAGAATTTCTCATATGTTTCCTTCCTCCATCAAAAATCGGTCAACTAAGGGCAAGGCTCTTTCAATTCACTCAAAATGAGGGGGAATCTCTTCATGATTCATGGGGACGTTTTAAAGAAATTCTTAAACTTTGCCCCCTCCATGGACTAGAGGAATGGTTAATCATCCACAGTTTTTACAATGGTCTATCTCATGCTACTAAAATCTTTGTTGACACAGCTGCAGGTGGTGCTCTAATGAATAAGGACTTCGAAATAGCTTATGCCTTGATTGAAGACATGGCTCGAAATCTCTTTCTATGGACCGATGAAGAATTCGCTACAAAGTCTTCACCCTCCAAAAGGAGGGCAGGTATGTACGAAGTCTCTAACTATGACCACCTTGCTTCTAGGATTGATGCACTAACCCACAAATTAGAAAAACTTAATGTTAGTGCTAGCACTTCTACTTCTACACCTCTCTCTTGTAAAACATGTAGTGAATGCGAACTAGGTAGTGTTGAACAAATAAACTTTATTCAAAACAACCAAGGGGCAAGTTTTAACCAAAGCCCTAATGAAAATCCCTTGGTTCAAGAAACAACAACACCAAGTTACGCAAATCTTCAAAAGGTCATTCAAAAGTCTAATCTTGAACTTTTAATGGAAAATTATCTTTTTAACCAATCCAAACAGCTCAAGGAACTTGTGAATCAAACGAGACTTTTGAATGACTCTTTTGCTACACTTACATCAAAAGTAGACTCTATTTCCTCTCACAACAAAATCTTAGAGACTCAGCTCTCTCTAGTTGTTCAAGAATTTTGCCAACCTAGAATGAACGCCGTTACACTTAGGAGTGGTAGGCAATTAGAGGACCCCTTAAGAGTCAAGCCTAGTGAGGTTGAGGAAGAGACTAGTGAACCACAAGGTGAGATGACTAAAGAGGAGAGTGAGAAACCACAAAGTGAGGAAGTTACACCACCTCCCTTCAAACCAAAAATTCCTTTCCCTCAAAGATTTGCCAAGTCTAAGCTTGATGAGCAATTTAAAAAGTTCATTGAAATGATGAATAAGTTGATATTCCCTTCACCGATGTCCTAACTCAAATGCCTACCTATGCTAAATTTTTAAAAGAAATTCTTTCAAAAAAGAAAAAAATTGAGGAGAGTGAAACGGTGAACCTTACGGAAGAATGTAGTGCCATCATCCAAAATAAATTGCCACCCAAGCTTAAGGATCCAGGAAGTTTCTCTATACCTTGTGTCATAGGGTCTGAAATAGTAAAAAGGGCAATGTGTGACTTAGGAGCTAGTGTTAGTTTAATGCCTTTATTTCTGTATGAAAGATTGAGATTGGGGGAACTTAAGTCAACTAGGATGACCCTACAATTAGCGGACCGTTCCATTAAGTATCTAGCTGGAATCATAGAGGATGTCCCTGTCAAGGTAGGATAAATTTATGTCCCCACGGATTTTGTTGTGATGGAAATAGAGGAGGATAACCAAATACCAATACTTTTGGGAAGACCCTTCCTTACTACCGCTGGGGCTATAATTGATGTTAAACATGGGAAGTTGGAATTTAATGTTGGCAAAGATGCTGTTGAATTTGAACTTGCTAAACTAATGAAAAATCCCTCCATTAAAGACTCTTGTTGTATGTTAGATATAATCGACCGTTGTGTGAAAGAATGCTCCTTAGCATCAACTACACATGATGGTTTGGAGGTATGCTTGGTTAGTGATGCAGGTACAAAGCTAGAAGGAGATGCCAAGGCCTACGAGGAGTTGTTAAATGAAAACCCTCCCATGGAAGGTTTGGGCATGGAAGAATTAATAAAAGAAGAAGCAGCCCCTCTACCAAAAGAGGCGCCAAAGGTGGAGCTCAAACCACTCCCACCAAGCTTAAGGTATGAATTCTTGGGCCCTAACTCAACCTACCCTGTTATTGTGAATGCAAGCTTGAATGAGGTGGAAACTGAAAAATTACTTTATGTCCTCAAGAAATACCCTAAGGCTATAGGTTATACCATTGATGACATTAAGGGAATAAACCCCTCATTGTGTACACATAGGATACTACTTGAAGAGGACTATATGCCCTCCGTTGAACACCAAAGAAAGTTAAATCCTAATATGAAAGAAGTTGTGAAAAAAGAAGTCTTACAGCTCCTAGATGCAGGTGTTATCTATCCCATTTCTGATTCTAAATGGGTTAGCCCCGTTCAAGTTGTTCCTAAAAAGGGTGGTCTCACAGTTATTAAAAATGATAAAAATGAATCCATTGCAACTAGAACCGTCACCGGTTGGAGGATGTGTATTGACTATAGGAAGCTTAACAAAGCAACCCGTAAGGATCACTTCCCACTCCCTTTTATAGACCAAATGTTAGAAAGGTTAGCTAAGCATTCACACTTTTGTTACTTAGATGGTTATTCTGGATTCTTCCAAATACCTATTCACCCTGATGACCAAGAGAAAACCACTTTCACATGCCCCTTTGGTACCTTTGCCTATAGGAGAATGCCTTTTGGTCTTTGCAATGCCCCCGCTACTTTTCAAAGATGCATGATGTCTATTTTTTCTGATTTTGTTGAAAATATAATGGAAGTTTTTATGGATGATTTTTCTGTGCATGGATCTAGTTTTGATAATACTTTGACTAACCTGGAAAGAGTTTTGGAAAGATGTGAACAGGTGAACTTAGTGTTGAATTGGGAAAAATGTCATTTCATGGTAAGAGAAGGAATTGTCCTAGGACACTTAGTCTCTGAACGGGGTATAGAGGTAGATAAAGCAAAAATTGAAATTATTGAAAAAATGTCTCCTCCTACCTCGGTCAAAGAAGTAAGAAGTTTCCTAGGGCATGCGGGATTTTATCGCTGTTTCATTAAAGATTTTTCTTCAATACAAGCTTGCTCCTTAAGGATGCAGATTTTGTGTTTAATGATGCATGCCTAAAGGCATTTTGCAGGTTGAAAGAAGCTTTGGTCACTGCCCCAATCATACAACCACCAGATTTGAACTTACCCTTTGAAATAATGTGTGATGCAAGTGACTATGCAGTTGGGGCTGTGTTGGGACAAAGAAAAGACAAGAAGATGCACGCCATTTATTATGCAAGTAAGACCCTTGATGGGGCACAGGTAAATTATGCTACAACTAAAAAGGAACTGTTAGCAGTAGTCTATGCTATTGACAAATTCAGGAAATACTTGGTAGGATCAAAAATCATTATTTACACAGATCACTCGGCAATAAAATATTTGTTAAACCAAAAAGATGCCAAGCCGAGGTTGATCCGATGGATTTTGCTCCTCCAAGAATTTGACATTGAAATAAAAGATAAAAAGGGCACTGAAAATGTTGTGGCTGATCACCTGTCCCGCCTTAGGGAACCCAATGAGGACGAGTTGCCCTTGGATGATTCTTTCCCGGATGACCAACTCTTCTTATTGGCACAAACTAACGCACCTTGGTATGCAGATTTTGTTAATTTTCTTGCAGCAGGAGTACTACCACCTAACTTGAACTACAAACAAAAGAAAAAATTCTTCCATGATCTCAAACACTACTATTGGGATGAGCTTTACCTCTTCAAAAGAGGCTCGGATGGAGTTTTTAGAAGATGCATCCCTAAAAGCGAGGTGAGTAGTATTCTTCACCATTGTCACTCCTCTTCCTATGGTGGCCACGCCAGTAGTCAAAAAACTTCTTTCAAAATTCTTCAATCTTGTTTCTGGTGGCCATCACTTTTTAAGGATGTGCATCTCTTTATTTCCAAATGTGACAATTGTCAACGCACCGGTAATATTACTAAAAGGAATGAAATGCCCTTAAACAATCCCCAACCACTCTCGCCACCCCATCAGAAAACCAATCCCTGGACGCATCCTTATCACCTCCTAGAAGGGAAATATTGGACCACCACGAGGACACACCACGGAGGCCCGATGGCCTCCCTCCAAGATGGGGTGAAGGATAACAGACCCCATAGCGGGCGAGAAGGATCTCACGCCACAGGCCACCATCTCGAAGGAGATAACGCCACCGCCATTTTGCCAAGAGGGCAAGATTAACCTAACGGAGGTCCCTAACACCCAAACCCCCCCTCACACTTAGGCTTACAAACAACCGCCCAAGAGACCCAAGGGATACTCCTACTCCGCTTAACCCCTCCCCAAAGAAAATCCCTCTGAAGGCGGACAATCTTCTTCCAAACCTTAACAGACATCTTCATAACGGACATATAAAAGATGGGGATATCATTAAGGACGGAGTTCAGGAGGACAACTCTACCCCAAAGACTAACATACTTATTCCCCAGGAGCTCAGCCTACTGGTAAGCAGCTTAAAGAGTGGTTGCCGGGTTTTATCAAGGCGGGGGTTAGCACCAACAGGTAACCCAAGATATGTAAAGGGGACACAACCAACTCTACAATAGAGGAAGCGCTCTGCCAAACCGAGAAACTCATCCCCAACGTTCACCCCCATCACTGAACTCTTAGATAAATTAACGTTAAGACCCGAAGCAAGCTCAAAGCAACGGAGGATAGTTTTAAGAGACCACAAGTTTTGCACAGATGCTTCCCCTAAGATTAAGGTATCATCCGCATACTGGAGGTGAGAGATTGAGAGACCCGAATTCCCCACCTTAAAACCTTGGTAAAGACCACGCGCTTCAGGCGACCGAACTAAACCACTGAGGCCCTCAACCACCAACAAAAAAAGAAAAAGAGCCAACGGATCCCCCTGCTTCAAACCTCTCTGAATATTAATCTCCTCGGTCGGAAACCCATTACTGATATAAAGTGATATCAATTAGAATAGCAGTTACACATAAAAAATTAGTTTTTGACTAGGTACTATTATTGCCACATTCAAAGAGACATCAATACAAAAATTTGGAATTAAAGATATGTCTACAAAACCAAATCAAATATCTTATAATTAATAATATGATAATAATTTTCTATTAAAATATTTTTTCTATATTTCTCAATTAAAAAAAATGAGACATAATATTTGAAACTTTTGAAATATACTCAAAATTTACAACAATCCTTCGTGACAAACTTGGGATGGGTGAATTGAAATCCACAAACTTAGCTTTGAAATTAGTGGTTCGTTCTTTCAAGTATCTGGTAGGTGTTTTAGAAGATGTTCTTATGAAGGTAGGATATTTATTCTGTAACACCCATACTAAACGTATCTAGAAAGTTTAGCACGTGCGTTATTTTAGTACAGGATACATTAAAATTTACAACATAAAAAACTTCGAATGAATACATTATTCAACAAAACCCGTTCGTACATTAACAATACAACATATCTTGTCTTAGTTAAGATAAATACATCCTTGAAATCCATAACTCCATGCTGCGGTACGAACGAGCTCTTGCTGAATTATCCATCCGGCTACTACCTTGCCATCCAACCTGTTTATCTGAAACAAATAAGGATTGGGATGAGACATAATGTCTCAGTGAGTTCCCCTAAACCCTAGGCTATAGGCAACCTCAGGGGAAACCTAAGGTCGCCATGATGAGTCATAGATTAGTATATTTTAATGCTTTATTTAGTTTAGTTTTAAATAAGATTTGATTTGATTTTATTGCATTTTATTTTCTTTTAGAATATTTTACTTTAAATTGCTTTTTATTTTATTTTAGGAACGAATATATGGTGGAAGGTGTCTTGGAGCAAAAGAAAGAGGACTGGAGCAAATACAGTGCGAAAATACGAAGATATGGAACAAAAATATGTTCCCACCAAGTCAGAAGCTTGGCACGGCCAGTGCCAACATGTGGCACGGCCGTGCCACCTCCAGAAGTCTCTTTTGCTGCTTTTTCTTCGGGCCCAAGTTACCCTGTTGCAGCTTTACTGTTTTACCATTTTAGTTGCTTAGTTTCTAAGTCGATTGTAAAGCTATTAATAGAGTAGCTCTCCACCATAAACATTCACCTTTTACTTTGTTTATTTCAAGTATTATTTCAATAAAAAGTATTTATTTCCTTTTTACTTTCTTTGCAATTTATTTTACTGTTTATCTCTCTTCTTCCCCCATGTCTACAATGAACATGAGTGAGT
The DNA here is from genome assembly GCF_051527215.1 of Medicago sativa. Lineage (NCBI taxonomy): Eukaryota > Viridiplantae > Streptophyta > Magnoliopsida > Fabales > Fabaceae > Medicago > Medicago sativa. Next base: position 63,064,702 of record NC_140751.1, on the reverse strand, counting down.
AGACTTCTTCGTCTTGGGATTGTTGGGGAGTCTAATGACTCAATCCTAAACAAAACAAGCCTAAACCCTAATTTCTATGTAACCCTAATTTCTAATCTAGATTCACCGTCTTAACGTGGATTAACAATTATCAAACTGTGGAAGCGAAAGCGGAGGGTTTGATAATCGTTAATCCATCATCCCAAACATCAATTCATAAAGCGAGAGCGGAGTCTTGATGTTGGAACAAGTGAATCTAGACAATAATTGCAAAACAGTGAAATAGTCTTTGCAATTATTGAGACAAAGAGTAGTTTCAATCCTCTATGCATCTTTTAGTAATCATGTCAGCGAAATAGGCTTGGTTGCTAGAAGTAAACTCTCACCGGACTTACATCGGAAAGGTGAGGGGCTAAGGGATACCGGTCTTTAGAAATTAGTGTGTAAACCATGAAATTAGATGTTTAGGTCTTGTCTAGTGAAGGATTTGTCATTATGATGAACCAATGATCCTGAGGCCCTTTATCATTATTGTTATTTACTTTCAGCAATTAAACCCCCTTCTTATAAACTTTTCTCTCTTCTAATAATTCTCTAAAAGTTAATTGAATTCACAACTCCCTAGCGGAACGATACTCTTCTTACTACTATTACTTCGATAGGCCGTGCACTTGCGGTTTGGCTCTATCAAGTTTTTGGCGCCGTTGCCGAGGAGTTGTTGTAATTTGATTAACTTTTTAATAGTGATTAGAGAAAAAAATATTTTTCCTTATTTTATTTCTTTTTATATTTCTTAAAAAAAAAAATCTTTTGTTTTATTATATTTTATTTTATATTTATATTTCTTTCAAAAAAAAAAAAATCTTTTCCTCTATTTTATCTTGTTTTATTTCTTTCTTTTTCTATTTCTTCTTTTGCCTTTAACTTCTTGGGAAGATAATAACGATATGACTAAGGAATGCACTCTCATAGAGTATGCAATCCCATCTTCAAATGAGTCATACGATGTTATTGTGTACCCAACGGTTGACGACAATTTTGAAATAGAACCTGCACTTATCGAGTTAGTGCAGCAAAATCAATTTTTCGGATCACCCACTGAGGATCCGAATTTTCATATTTCAACTTTTTTAAGACTCAGTGGAACCGTGAATGCAAACTAAGAGGTCGTAAGGCTGCACTACTTTCCTTTTTCCCTGGGGGGTAGAGCTAGTACTTGGTTTAATTCATTGGAAAATGGTTCTATCACTTCATGGCATCAAATGAAGCAAACTTTTCTCGCTCGATTCTTCCCCTATTCTAAAACAATTCAATTAAGGAATCAAATCACACAATTCACTCAAAAAGATGGAGAATCTCTTTACGATGTGTGGGAGCATTTCAAAGAAATGCTTAGACTTTGTCCCCATCATGGTTTAAAGAACTGGCTTATTATTCACACTTTTTATAATGGTCTTTTGTATCCCACAAAAATTCATGTTGATGCAGCTGCAGGTGGAGCTCTGATGAACAAAACATACACAGAAGCATATGCTTTGATCGAGGACATGGCACAAAACCACTTTCAGTGGACCTACGGAAGGGACACCACTAATGTTGCTCCTTCACCCTCTCAGAGAGAGGTAGGTATGTATGAAAATTCTTCCCTTGATCATCTAGCTGCTAAGGTTGACACACTCACACAAAAATTTGATAAAATAAATACTAGTGCTGTCACACCTGCCCCTGTATCACCTCTTTGTGAAGTTTGTGGTGTATTTGGCCATATTGGCATTGATTGCCAACTAGGTAGTGTTGTTAGAAGTCCTGAGCAAGTAAACTATGCTCAATATAATCAAGGGTTTAAAAACAATCAAATTTTTTTTCAAACCCCTCAAAATCTTTTTGGACAACAAACAACACCACCCGGTTATGCAAACAACCAAGGAATTCCTCAAAAATCCAGCTTGGAAATTTTACTAGAAAAATGTGTTATTGATCAATCCAAGCAGCTCCAAGAGCTTAAAAATCAAACTGAATTTTTGAAGGACTCTCTTGCCAAACATACATCGAACGTAGACTCCATAGTTACTCACAGTAAGGTGATAGAGACTCTGACTTCTCAAGTACCCCAACAGGTGGCTACTCCCTCTCAAACCTCCGAAGTCCTTCTAGGCCAAACCAAAACCAACCCCAAAGACCATATAAGTGCTATTATTTTTAGGGATGGTAACCAATTAGAGGACCCCGTTGTGAAAATTCAGAACAATGAAGGAGACATAGGAAGTGATAAGCCTCAAAGTGAGAAAGCTATAAGAGAGAATGACAAGCCATTTGTTTCACCATCTCATGAGCCTAAAATTCCTTTAACACAAGAGTTTGCTAAATCCAAGTTTGATGAGCAGTTTAGAAATTTTATTGAAATACTTCCAAACAAATTGCCACCTAAACTTAAGGATCCAGAGAGATTTTCCATACCTTGTGTCATAGGATATAAAACATTTGAGAAAGCCATGTGTGATTTGGGAGAGAATGTTAGTTTGTTGCCATTATCCCTTAGTGAGAGATTGGGTATAGGATAGTTAAAACCACTTTCTAACCGTCAAGCTAGTGACTCTAAACAAGCGCTTCGTGGGAGGCAACCCACGCATTTAATTGCTTTTGTTTTGTTTGTTTTTGGTTGTTTTAAGTGTTTTGTAGGTAATTGTCCAAGTATGATTCAAGAAAAGTGAAAAATTTTGAAGCCCCCAGGACCAGAAGGTTGGCACGGCCCGTGCTAAGGCTGGCACGGCCATGCCAGGTTTTTAAGGCAAATTTGGAGCATGAAGTCAGTAAGTTGGCACGGCCCGTGCCAAGGGTGGCACGGCCGTGCCCGACCTCTACACACCATATAACATAAATTTTTCTTCCTTCTTCCTCATTCACAAACCACAACCCTCTTTCATCTTTCAAACTTCTCTCTAAACCACCATAACCTTCAAACCTTCAAACCTTCATATCTCCCTCAAAACTTCACCAATTCACTCATTTCTTTCACCAATCAATCACAAACTTCATTCCAAACACAAACCACCCATCAAAAACATCTTTCATCCACTCAAACCCATAATTCACCAAACCCTTATCACCATAAACCCTAACCCAAAAACCACAAAATCTTAACCAATCTCCACATCTAAACCCATAAACCTCACTAGAACATCAACCCCAACCCTCAACCACCCTTTTCTACAAAATTCTTCACAAACCCTAACCTTCACCAAAATTTCATAATCAACCCAAGGTCAAAGGTCTAATGGCTTCAAGAAGAAGTGGCAAGGAACCGACAACATCTTCCGGAGGACCTCCATCAAAGAAAAGGGCACCGGCAAAGAATCATGGCATCACCTTCAAGGATAACAACCAAAAAGAAAGGTATAAAGTCCTTATCACTAAACCTTTGCATCCTTGTAGGTACCCTCATTTTCATACTATGAATACCTTAGGGATTAGGGACAATGCTTTTGAATTCCTGAATAGATTAGGATGGGGTGAGATGCTTAGTCCTATGAGGGGGTATGAAAATTTTACTTATGAGTTTTTAAGTTCTATCCAATTCAAGAAAGATAAGTTGAATTTAGATGACCCCGATCATAGAGTCTCCTTCCGGCTTTTGAATATTGATTACGAGATGTCCCTTGAAAACTTTTGCACTGAAATGGGCTTCGCAAATGCGGGGTTCATCCATGACTCTTGGAATCAAGCTTTAAAGCCGGAAGACTATAACCCTGCTAGCTTTTGGACACGCATAACTGGTCTAGATCAATACGTTTCACGTTCAAACAAGGCTAGTAACATCCACAACCCAGTTCTTAGGTACCTTCAAAGGGTAATGGCTTGTACCATTTGGGGTAGGAAGGAAGTAGGAACATGTAGGACGGATGAAATCTTTATGCTTTGGGCTATGCTTCATAATTACCCCGTGAATACTTGTTTTTACATGCTTGACTACCTTGCCTCAATAGGAACTAAGCCTAATCTTGTAGCCGACATAGTAGTGGGGGGTGTTATCACATTCATTGCTAGTAAGTTTGGAGTGAGCGAGGAGGAAGGGATACATGAAATTCAGGGCAACAATAGGCTTAACATAGAGACTCTAATCTCTATGAAATTCATTACACATCATCCACCCATGCAATATGCCCTTAAACTCAATGTGCCTATTCTGTTTTTGCTTCCTAACCCATCTCAGACTAACACCGAGGTGGAGGAAAATTGGTTGTATGTTGATAATGAACAGGTACATGAGCAACATGATGAAGGAGAAGGTGCTAACTTGCACCATGAGGAGGAGCACCATGACCATAATGTCGGAGAACTCAATAATGATGAAAGATGGGCATGGATGCGAACCGAGGTTGAAAGGATAAGCACCGAGCAACAAAGGCAAGGTGTCGAACTTTTGGGGCTGAGAAATGATGTCCAAAGGGGCAACCGCTTGTCGGAAGAAAACAATGCAATGCTCCGAAGGATGATGCACCAATTCAATCTCCAAGGTCCTTCTTATGGACCTCAATGAGAACATGTGAGCTTTCCTCTTCCTCTCTTCCCTTCTTCTTCTTCTTCTCTCCCTAATTCTTCTTCTTCACTCCTTCTTCTTCTTCTACTTCTTCTTCCTTTCTTTTAACTTCTTTTTCTTTTGAATCATTGAGGACAATGCTTCCCCTAAGTGTGGGGGGCCCTAATAAAGTGTCTAGAGTCGTAGTGTCCAAACTCCCTTGAACTTTATTCTTTTGTTTTGTTTTTATAGTGAAAGGCATGACTAGTAGCTTGTGTTTAATGTAAAAAATGGCATGAAAATTTTTGTTTTGTCTCTTCTTTAGGTTGCTTCTTGTACATGAAAGTAGTTTCTTGTGTTTCTTATGTTCTTGCTATACCCATGTCTTGTTTTATTGTGAAAATCTCCAATGAGAAAAGCACCCGGTTGCAATCCTTGAGCAAATGTATGAATAGGTATTTTAAGGAACACGTTCTATCTTTAGTGTTAACTTAGACCCTTTAAAGTCTTAAGAGTAAAAGTAGTATAAGTTTGTGTGGGAAATTAACCAATGTTCTTAATTGTTATATTCTTAAATTGTTAAAGTTAAAAGGGGCGGGAGAATGGCACCAACATGTGGGGGAAAGGACAATCCCTAACTTCCTAATTGTGGTGGTGACTCCCTAATTTGAACTTAAAGTGAAACAAATTCATCAATGCTAGGGGGAAAGGACAATTACATCCAAAAAGACTTCCTACGCAGAGATGAAACAAATAATAATTTTGCAGCACTGCTTAGGGTGATTTTGAATCTAGGGGGAAAGGACAATTACATCCGAGAAGACTTCCTACGAGGATAGATAGCCCCTAAGCATCTGCAGCCCCTTGTGCTTAATTGATAATCTAATCTAATTTTAACTTAAATTCCCATCACTCTTATATGAAATGAAGAAAGGACTTTTCTCGGTTACTTTAGCACTAAGGATAGAACCTATTCCTCATAATATCTGTCTTATACAGGAGCAAGAAAAGGGTTGGATGGCACACACACTCACTTGAGACTTGATGTTGGGTAGAATAGGTTCATGAGAAGTATTTGAAATTGTAATTAGTGTACTTGAAGGAAAGCCTTTCTTTTGAGACATGTGTTCTTAATATTTCCATGAATAAATCTTTTGTTGCCTGCTATGTCTATTGCCTTTTGCTTGAGGACAAGCAAAGATTCAAGTGTGGGGGAGTTTGATGAGTCATAGATTAGTATATTTTAATGCTTTATTTAGTTTAGTTTTAAATAAGATTTGATTTGATTTTATTGCATTTTATTTTCTTTTAGAATATTTTACTTTAAATTGCTTTTTATTTTATTTTAGGAACGAATATATGGTGGAAGGTGTCTTGGAACAAAAGAAAGAGGACTGGAGCAAATACAGTGTGAAAATACGAAGATATGGAACAAAAATATGTTCCCACCAAGTCAGAAGGTTGGCACGGCCAGTGCCAACATGTGGCACGGCCGTGCCACCTCCAGAAGTCTCTTTTGCTGCTTTTTCTTCGGGCCCAAGTTACCCTGTTGCAGCTTTACTGTTTTACCCTTTTAGTTGCTTAGTTTCTAAGTCAATTGTAAAGCTATAAATAGAGTAGCTCTCCACCATAAACATTCACCTTTTACTTTGTTTATTTCAAGTATTATTTCAATAAAAAGTATTTATTTCCTTTTTACTTTCTTTGCAATTTATTTTACTGTTTATCTCTCTTCTTCCCCCATGTCTACGATGAACATGAGTGAGTAGACTTCTTCGTCTTGGGATTGTTGGGGAGTCTAATGACTCAATCCTAAACAAAACAAGCCTAAACCCTAATTTCTATGTAACCCTAATTTCTAATCTAGATTCACCGTCTTAACGTGGATTAAAAATTATCAAACTGTGGAAGCGAAAGCGGAGGTTTTGATAATCATTAATCCATCATCCCAAACATCAATTCATAAAGCGAGAGCGGAGTCTTGATGTTGGAACAAGTGAATCTAGACAATAATTGCAAAACAGTGAAATAGTCTTTGCCATTATTGAGACAAAGAGTAGTTTCAATCCTCTATGCATCTTTTAGTAATCATGTCAGCGAAATAGGCTTGATTGCTAGAAGTAAACTCTCACCGGACTTTCATCGGAAAGGTGAGGGGCTAAGGGAAACCGGTCTTTAGAAATTAGTGTGTAAACCATGAAATTAGATGTTTAGGTCTTGTCTAGTGAAGGATTTGTCATTATGATGAACCAATGATCCCGAGGCCCTTTATCATTATTGTTATTTACTTTCAGCAATTAAACCCCCTTCGTATAAACTTTTCTCTCTTCTAATCATTCTCTAAAAGTTAATTGAATTCACAACTCCCTAGAGGAACGATACTCTTCTTACTACTATTACTTCGATAGGTCGTGCACTTGCGGTTTGGCTCTATCACACCACCTGTCTACAATACAACCTGACGGTTGATTATACGTGTGTGATCATGTTTCCTAGACGGTCGTGCATACTAGATCCGTCATAGGTTCCTATACGTGTCATGGCGGTCAAGGAGAATCTAAAACCGCATTGCCAAGAATACGCTCTACGTATCGAGGCCTAAGCATAACATAATCATGGCACAATTCTAAAGCGGACGATTAAGGGAAACCTAAGATCGTCATCGGTATAACATTCTTTCTTGTTCTATACATAACTTGTACTTGTCTAATAGCATCTCGTGCTCTTGTTCTTAACATCATCGTTCATGAGTTCATTCATGCATTAAGTTAGCGTTGAACAAAGAATCATTATCTTGATTCATTTTACGGAGATCCCCGGGTGGAGTAACCCCGAGAACAATCCCATACATGACCGATGAAACCTAGCAAGGGTACATCAGACTCCCTCGGTGTCGTGCAGGTCCCTTACGACTTGAATCGTTCCCCTTGGTTCGAGAACCTCTCGTATCCCCCTGACGTGGATAACAAGAGACACGAGCACCGACATGCGGTTATAATCTTAGTCTTAACATCGTGAAAGATTAAACCTATTCATGCTTGCTTGTTTACCTCGGAACCTTGATCGATCCGATTAGCAGTAAACTTATACTTGTTCAGGTACATTCTTAATCATGGTGGAGAGAAATAACTTATCAATCCACGGCTTAACATAATTGCTTAGTCATTCTAGATCATGTGTGAAGAGATTACACTTCGCGTCTTATCATTTCTAGGGATTCTTGCTTAACATGCTAGTTCTCGACAACTACGTCGAGGCTCTAATTTTTCCCTTGCTTAAGGAATAACTTGCTACCCGATTCATGACATGATTCTCTCGTTTACCATGCCTTACTAACATGCCTAATACTTGCTTCATTATCAAAAGAGTCTTGTTTTCAAAGAGTATTATTTAGGACCTTGGTTTGAGGGATTTACTTTTATAAAAACTGCACAAGAAAATCCAGTACGAAAAACACCGAATCTGCCTGAAACGAGCAAGCAGTACCAGAATGCACCACTTGCTCGCCTAGGCGAGTAGCTTTATGTGGGAGGCGAGCAGATGCTCGCCATGGCGAGTTGGAGGCGAGCAGAACCTTGTTTCTGCTTTGTTCTGCTCGTTGTGGCGAGTAATAGCTAGCTGTGGCGAGTTGTGACAGTCCAAAACTTGTAAAAATGGTATTTTTGACCCAAAAACCTCAAACCAAGTGTCTCTAAGTATATGGGAACATATTTGATCATAGAATACTTGTAAAACACTCATATGGCAAGTATTGACATGTTTAGTAAGCATAACAAGAAAAGGGCAACTAAACTTGTATATAAAAACCCTAAGTTTTCATATTATACTCACAAGTCATAACATCATCCCAAAGGTAAGGAATACTAGCTATGGAACTCACCTAAACAAAGCTGCACAGATTCTTTAGCTTCCAAGCATCATTTCCATTTCACCCTCAAAACCCTAGCTCTTGATCACTTGCTTTTCCTTGGCTCAAACCATTCATTCTTGCAAACCAAGACATCATGATCCTTGTTGATTATCAATCCTTAAGTTATATTCCAACTCAAAGCTTCCCTTTACCAAAACCCTAATTCCTCATGAACTTCCCTTGAGGAGGAAAAGTAGTGAAATCACTCCATTCCAAACTTCATGTTACTTCTTTGCTCAAAATGAAACCATAACATGTACAAGATCAAGCTTCAAACTTCATCTTCACTCAACACCATCAAACCCTAACTTCTTTGAATCCATTCTTGAGTGGAGAAATAGAGAAATCAAACTTAATCCAAGCTTCTTAAAGCTTCTTAAAGCTTCTTAAATCAAAATTAATCAACTAAGATCAAGGTTAGAACAAATTCTTGGATGGTAGGAGAAGAGAGGAAGGCATGGAAGAGGAGAGAAGGAGGAGAGAAAGCCTTTACCAAAAACTAGAGAGAGAAAGGATAAGTGAAAATAAGATATTTTGGTGCCTAACTCATATAAATATCCTTTTGTGAGCAATTACCAAAATGCCCTTGACTTAAGCGTGTTAAATCCTACACTGATACTTTATCCGCATTAGGCTGGCATCTCATAATAAATATTTCCGTTAAACTTTCTTTTCGTAAAATTAATCCTCTGGCACGATGGACTGCTAATATTCCGATACTGACAAGCGGGATATTACATATTCATATGAATGGATTTAATGGGTATGGAGATGGACGAAGATTCATAAGTTCCTATTTTTCTTGGAAGACATTTCCTTGACATGGCTGGACCAATTGTTGATGCAAAATGTGAATTGGTGGAAGTTGTAAGAAACTTGAACTCTTTAAGCAAGTGGTTATGGTTCATTGTCAAACGACGATGATAACTTTGTATCAATAAAATGATAAAAAATAATATAATTCTTTATTTTGTTAATTGAAGAGTGATAGTAACACTTCCTTTTTAATACTATCTCCAACAATCACTCTTTTATTTGGTGAAATTATGCTTTGATAAAGTGGGGGGAATCATATGGATTCCACCCAATAAAAAAATGAGATTTAGAGAGAGTTTCTAACACACATCTTATTAATTTTCAGTTGTTGAATGAACAGTCCAATTCCTTCATAAACTCTTTTGCTATAAGACATGTTTGGTTTGGTTTTAACGAAACAAATTAAGTCAGTTTATTTATAAATATGAAACAAAGTATGAATTTTTTTTTTATGGAGGAATGCCAGCAAGTCCGCTTTGGGGGGGGGGGTTGGTTGACGGACTGAGAGGGTTTATGTAAGGTCAAATATCATGTTTCGTCCTTTTAGTTTGACAAAATTTATAAGTTAATCTATTAAGTTTTAAATAGATCTTTTTACTTTGACAGAATTCCCAAGTTAGTCCTTTAAGTTTCAAAAGTTTCAAATATGTCATTTTAGTTGATAAACTATTTCACCGTTACCCCTGCTGTCAGTTAATAATTAACTGATGCTGATGTAACTGTTAAATTGTTGACTTGGATCAAAACGTTGTCTTTTAAAATCTCTAGGGTGTCAAAACATTACATTTAATGGTCACAATTGATCATTCTAACATTATAAATGTCGTTTAATAGTGCTTGAAAGGCATTTATTGTAAATAACTGTTTTTCTAGCACTATAAATGATCATTTGTGACCATTAAACATAGCGTTTTGACACCCTGAAACTTTTAAAAGGCAACATTTTGATTCAAGTCAACAACTTATCGGCTACATCAGCATCAGTTAAACAGAGACTGACGACATGGGTAACATTGAAATAGTATATCAACTAAAATGACACATTTGAAACTTTTGAAACTTAAAGGATTAACTTGGGAATTCTGTCAAACTAAAAGGATTTAATTGAAACTTTCAAAACTTAAAGGACTAACTTGGAAATATCACGTTTATGTAAGGGTTTATGTAAGGTCAAATATCACGTTTCGTCCTTTTAGTTTGACAGAATTTATAAGTTAATCTTTTAAGTTTCAAATAGATCTTTTTAGTTTGACAGAATTTCCAAGTTAGTCCTTTAAGTTTCAAAAGTTTCAAATATGTCATTTTAGCTGATAAACTATTTCACCGTTACCCCTGTTGTCAGTTAATAATTAACTGATGCTGATGTAACTGTTAAGTTGTTGACTTGGATCAAAACGCTGTCTTTTAAAATCTCTAGGGTGTGAAAACGTTACATTTAATGGTCACAATTGATCATTCTAACATTATAAATGCCGTTTAAAATTGCTTGAAAGACATTTGTTGTAAATAACTGTTTTTCTAGCACTATAAATGATCATTTGTGACCATTAAACATAGCGTTTTGACACCCTGAAACTTTTAAAAGGCAACATTTTGATTCAAGTCAACAACTTATCGGCTAAATCAGCATCAGTTAAACAGAGACTGACGACATGGGTAACAGTGAAATAGTATATCAACTAAAATGACATATTTGAAACTTTTGAAACTTAAAGGATTAACTTGCGAATTTTGTCAAACTAAAAGGATTTAATTGAAACTTTCAAAACTTAAAGGACTAACTTGGAAATATCACGTTTATGTAAGGATTTATGTAAGGTCAAATATCACGTTTCGTCCTTTTAGTTTGACAGAATTTATAAGTTAATCTTTTAAGTTTCAAATAGATCTTTTTAGTTTGACAGAATTTCCAAGTTAGTCATTTAAGTTTCAGAAGTTTCAAATATGTCATTTTAGTTGATAAACTATTTCACCGTTACCCCTACTGTCAGTTAATAATTAACTGATGCTGATGTAATTGTTAAGTTGTTGACTTGGATCAAAACGTTGTCTTTTAAAATCTCTAGGGTGTCAAAACGTTACATTTAATGGTCACAACTGATCATTCTAACATTATAAATGCCGTTTAATAGTGCTTGAAAGGCATTTGTTGTAAATAACTGTGTTTCTAGAACTATAAATGATCATTTGTGACCATTAAACATAGCGTTTTGACACCCTAAAACTTTTAAAAGGCAACATTTTGATTCAAGTCAACAACTTATCGGCTACATCAACATCAGTTAAACAGAGACTGACGGCATAAGTAACAGTGAAATAGTATATCAACTAAAATGACATATTTGAAACTTTTGAAACTTAAAGGATTAACTTGCGAATTTTGTCAAACTAAAAGGATTTAATTGAAACTTTCAAAACTTAAAGGACTAACTTGGAAATATCACGTTTATGTAAGGATTTATGTAAGGTCAAATATCACGTTTCGTCCTTTTAGTTTGACAGAATTTATAAGTTAATCTTTTAAGTTTCAAATAGATCTTTTTAGTTTGACAGAATTTCCAAGTTAGTCATTTAAGTTTCAGAAGTTTCAAATATGTCATTTTAGTTGATAAACTATTTCACCGTTACCCCTACTGTCAGTTAATAATTAACTGATGCTGATGTAATTGTTAAGTTGTTGACTTGGATCAAAACGTTGTCTTTTAAAATCTCTAGGGTGTCAAAACGTTACATTTAATGGTCACAACTGATCATTCTAACATTATAAATGCCGTTTAATAGTGCTTGAAAGGCATTTGTTGTAAATAACTGTGTTTCTAGAACTATAAATGATCATTTGTGACCATTAAACATAGCGTTTTGACACCCTAAAACTTTTAAAAGGCAACATTTTGATTCAAGTCAACAACTTATCGGCTACATCAACATCAGTTAAACAGAGACTGACGGCATAAGTAACAGTGAAATAGTATATCAACTAAAATGACATATTTGAAACTTTTGAAACTTAAAGGATTAACTTGGGAATTCTGTCAAACTAAAAGGATTTAATTGAAACTTTCAAAACTTAAAGGACTAACTTGGAAATTCTGTCAAACTAAAAGGACCAAAAATGGTATTTGGCCTTTATATAAATTCTTGAAATTTAATCTATGATGTTATAATATTTTTAAAATAAAAAATATATTAATCATGAGCATTAATTTATCACTCTTTAAAAAAAATAATCTTTCAAAAAATGTGAAAAATTTATCAATTTTCCTATATATTTCTCAACCCTAAAGGCCTTCCTTCCCCTACCCTTCAAACTCCTTAACAAAACCATAGGGAAATATTTATAAACATGAAATTAATTAAGAGGTATGTTTTAATTTCTGTACAAGCACGTCTCTGATTTTGCAACATCTCATTTACAGATCCAAGAGGGACGTTTATGGTGTGGTCCTGCGACCTCTTTTTAAATCAATCGTGTTCAATTTTATGAGGTATATGCTTATGGATGTCTCATGCCAACTACATGCATGTCACTATCCATTCTTTAGTAGTACACTTTCCATAGATATCTGTAAGAGAAAGTCTTAGATGGGCACAACCCCAAATCAAAATATTTTGGACACACTCACTAAATATAGTAAAATTTAAATGAGAATAAAATTAAATTATATTAATTGATGTGATTGATTTATTCTTGTTAATATACCAAGGAAAGAAGAAAGAGAGAAAGAAAGTCGCACGGATGGATAATTTTTTATTTTTTTTTACAAAAATAAATGATATTCATTCTTTCAAATTGATAGAGTGTGTTGATACTATACAAATTCAAAGTCGTTAAAAATAAAAAAGATGAATCTGCGAACAAACTCAGAATAATCCATGTTAATAGCAAAAAACGACAAAGTATCTATGTTTACAAATATGACTGTGTTCAAGTCTCTGAAATACTCGTGTCTCAAGATCTGCAACTTTGACGATGTTAAAGTCATTGATTGGATTTACACTTTCTCAAAGATGATCTTTCAGCCTGAATCAAATAATCACCAGACTATAATGGGAAATAAAAAACAAACCGTAGGCGAAAAGTCAAAACAAACAAATTCGTGTAAAGACAACGAAATCACTAAAACAAACGAAATAAAGTGAAAAATATGTGGAAATCACTTATTTAACTAAAAAAGAATGAAAAGCAATTTAGATGAGTGATTTTGGGTGGATAACTTCCTTTTAACACAATCAAATTAAGAATTAATGTAATAAAATAAAATAAGTGAGGAAAAAAGTCATCTCTAAAAAAGGTTTTAGAAATTATGATTGGGCTTAACACAACTCCACAAAACCGGTTTATGAGGTGATGATTGTTCTCACTTATAAACACATTGTCAGGTCATCTCCTATCCGATGTGAGATTCTTAACACACCCCCTCACGACCAGCACTATTAAGCTTGGTTTGTTGACATAAATGGTCGGTGGGTAGATAGCAAAAACCTGATAAAAGCTGACCCAATGGATCTTGAAGAGACTCTAATGCCGTTTTAGAAATTGTGGTTTGACTTAACACAACCTCATAAAACCGGCTTTCACATTCCGCCCCCTAACATTTTGGACAAGTTTGGTGATTGTACACTTAAGCTTTTATCATGATGAACACTTATATTACAAACAACAAATTAAGTAGTTTATCATTATAAATGTTAATGCTATAAGTTGCAAATTAAAATGTTTATCCATGCATAACTACAGTTGATGATCCAATGGATCGAGTACTTGGGTTTTGAGACATAATGTTCTAAAAAAAGTTAATCGACTTTGAATGTCTATCCTTCTTGAACTTTTAAATAGATCTTCTAATTAATGCAGATCTTGAATATTTATAATATCGACAAAAATTTGTGTAGGTCCTATAATAAATTTGCTAATCTTTCATTTGGAGAAGAGTTCAGAAATTAGTATATATATTCTTGTTAAAATCCATCCTTCAAATCAATCAAACTGTGGATGTTTTGTCCGTTATCAAATTGGAGTATCCTTGTGTATTATCACCTTCTTCCTCGATGCTCTTTAATAATCAATTCAAGATGTCTTTTCTAATCAAACTGAAAAGTTGCATCGATGTTTATCAATTGGATTATTTCTGAAAGAGATATTTGTACATCCATTTAATGACAATTTAAGTGACAATCTTGTTTTTCTCTCTTTTTATTGGTTAAAAGCAATGGTGAGAGAAAAAGTAAGAGAGAGAATAACATCATGTGAATATGAGAGAAAAAGTCGTTCAAAAGTTATCAAAAATTGATGTACAAATGTCATTTCTCATTTCTGAAACAAGGCTAATAACATGTAAGGCTGGTTTTGTTTTTCTTCTTCATCGTATATATGCATGCATCTTTATTGCTATAACTTTTCAATTGGGCCGAGTCTTATTTTTTTAGTTACAAAAGCTGAGTCTTGTTTTTTACTCTCTACCATGAGATGAACTTTTACAAGATGCATTAATATGAACTTTTGTTTAATTTATTAATCCTATTAATTTATCCACATATTTTTGTTAGATATGACTCATATATAAACACAAAAGAGGGACAAGAAGCAAAGAAGGAGCTGAGCTAGTGTTGTGAAGGTCCCTCCGTCTCTGCCTTGTGTTTGATACAACTGCGTGTCTAGGGACGTATTCATGTTAAGCCTATGTGGGGCTAAAGCCCCACATCCAACTTCCCTATTTTTATTTTTATTTTTATAATAATTAGGGTAATAGTTATTTTGGTCCCTGAATGTGTAATGAATAGTTACAATAGTCTTTTAATGTATTAAAATTTCAAAAGAGTCTTTGATTTTGCACTTTGTTAGTCAAAATAGCCCTGAAATGACAACTAATAAGTATATTAGAAGACTAATATGACAATATTAACAAATTATTTTAATGTTAGAATTATTTTGACTAGTAAAGTGCATAATCAAGGACTATTATAAAATTTTGAACATTGAGGGACTATTATGGTTACTCCTTACAAATTTAGAGACCAAAATAATTATTACCCCTTATAAATAAAACACAATATGTTAAGAATAAGACCAACAAGTCAACTACCTTATGCAAAACTTGTGGAAACAAATAAGTGTAACACATTTGCAATGAAGTTGGCTTTGCTTTTGTCGATAGCAAGTGCAAGTATTAGCAACTTAGATTTTATCCCCACATGCACTAAATGTTTGGATCCCCCCTGTGTGTGTCAGACCCCATTTGTTGTTGGGGGCGACTCAGGGGTGCGGTGGCATAGACGGCCCCCATGATTCGGTTCAGGGGTATTCTTGTAATCTAGATCGTAGTACAAATATATTGGTTGTAATTAAACTCTAATTCATCAAAGAAATAGTATGGAACTATAACGGCTCTACACTCCAAGAGGTAGAGATTATTAGCCTAATTGCGTGAACAACAATGGTATCTCATTGTCTTGTTATGATTTCGTCTCTTTTACTCTTCTATTCCTAGTTGTTCTAACAATTGTAAATGATAAAAATGTGTTAAAGTAATTGTGGCAAAAATTGTATCATTAATATCTAAAAAACCTTTCATTGTTAATGTCTGGGCTAAGCTTTTGATCGAGAACCTTATTATTGTAGTTGGATGAAGAACCTTTAACTATGACCAAATATTAGATTAAAGATTAAATTTACGGCACGAGATAATCCCTCTATCATCAATTATGAGTTGTTTTAGAGAAAAACGAAGTCATAAATTATTATAATTATTCGTTTTATAATATCAATAAAATATTAATTTTTTCATCTATTATATTATTAATTATTTATTACTCTCTTCTTTATATTTTATAATTTATCTTTCTCATACTATTATTAAAGATTAATTTTATAAAATAACTCTTTCTCTTTTTTATATAAAATTATAGAAATAGTAAAACAAAACTTATAATTTAAGACAGAAGGAGTAACTAAATTAATTTTTTATGAGGCAACTTGTTAATGGAATGTAAAAAGTATAATAAGTTGGTAGAAAAAATTAATTTAACCTCAATAAATTGACCTAAAAGAAAAATTAACTTACATTTTTAAAAGGAAAATTAACTTGCATAGTTTTTATCTAAACCGGCAAACCATATGCCCTCGGTCGTTGCCTTGTTTTTTGAGGTCACTACTTTAAAAAAGAGTAATGATATTTTGACATCCATTTGATGACAACTTTGTTGACAACCTTGTTTTTCTCACTTCTTATTGGTCAAAAACAATGGAGAGAGAAAAAGGAAGAGAGAGGATAACAACATCATGTGAATGAGAGAGAAAGTTGTCCAAAAGTTGTCAAAAAATGGTTGTCGATATATCATTTCTCACCTATTTTGACCTATTTTGAATGGATTGGTATGTTGAGTTTGACCTATTTTGACAACGTTAAAAATCTCAAACTAAAAGTGTTATGGCATTAATAAATATTTTTAAGCGAAAACAATTATCATCTCACCTATTGATTTAATGAAGTTGTGTTAGGCTTAATCACATATTCTAAAATTGTATCATAACTTATTTATGATCAGTTGGACCACATGTTATTAGGTTTCGCTATCAAACCACTCAAATCATGTTTCTGTTTATAAATGTAGGCAATCTTCATCTCACAATTAATTTTATGGAATTGTGTTAGCCGAACCACAACTTATAAGAGTCAACTCATATTAATCACCCAAATTGTCCACGTGAGCTTAGCTCAGTTGGAATGGACAATGCATAATATATGCAAGGTCTGAGTTTCAAACCCCGACCACCAAAAAAAATTAATCAGCCTAATTAATAAAAGTTCCAATAAAAAGAAAGTAGAATGTAGCAACAAATATCAATCATCGTGATCTTGATTCTACAAAGAAGAACCAAATATATAAAGAAAAACATTGACTAATTGATGTAAAATATGTGGTTCTCTTTTCAATAATGGAACACAAGTTTGATAGAACGGGTCCTATATCAAAATTGGAGTTGGCAATGGCTAATCTTTGTATCACTATCAATCAAGATTTGGGTTCTGGATCTCATCAGGAGGGCCACTATAATGCCTTTAATTAGCTCGTGACAGATGCTTTGGACATTTATGAACCAACTTGCTCACATAAGACTATGTGCAATGGTGCTGTTGAACCTGACATTAAACAAGCAAAAGCACTGCAATGGCATGTTGAAACTGTGTTGAATGAACTGCTGGACGAGAGAGAGGATTAACGGATTCAACACCAATTAATCTGCCACAGGATGCCACGTGGCGGCGTGCAATTGGCGTGCAAATAGGATGCTCGCCATTTCACATGGCATGCAAAAAAAAATTAAAAAAAAAAACAAATAGGATGCTCGCCATTTCACATGGCATGCAAAAAAAAAAAAAAAAAAAAACAAATATTATGCTCGCCATTTCACATGGCAAACAAAAAAAAAATAGTAAAAAAAAAACAACAAATGGCGCCATTTGATATGTTAAACATGGAAAAAAAAAAATTAAATACTTAAATATACATGCTCGCCAAATAAAATTACAAACACACACAAAAGTTTGGAATGTTTCGTGATTGAAGATGATTTGTATCGTACTAAATAAATTGCTTGTGTGTTGTGTGCTTTTTTTTTTCTTGCATTTTAAGTTATTTGTGTGTTGCGTGCTTAGTTTGTTGTATTGCATTTTAAGTTAAGAAAATAAAAATAAATTATTTAAATAAATTTTGTTTTTACAAAAAAAAATGTTAAGTGTTTCTTTATTTTAATTTAATTATAATCGATAATTGTAATTTTATGTAATTATAAAAACAAAAATATAAAATTAAATAAGAATAAGAAATAAAAGGTGGTGGGGTAGAGTGTTGAATGAAAAAAAACCATTGGAGAGGTTAAAGTTGAATGAGTGTTGAATTAAGAGAGAGAAGATGATGTGGAGTGTTGGGAATTGAAAAAGTGGGTGTTGAAGGGTGTTTAATGTTGGTGACCATTGTAAATGGTCTAATAGTAACTCTTTCCACCATGTTACATTGAACCAAAAATGGAAAATGCTGTGTATTACACTCTCCAATCAAAAGCAAGATAATGATGCTTAGTAAGAAGCATGCGCGTGATGAAGTGGATTTCAACTATGATATGATTGTAGGGTCATAAAATAAAAGAGATTTTCAGTGAGTGAGTGGTGCAGGCATCATCAATAAAGAGACTATTGAATTTGGAGAAAATCTTGTGTGGTCCTCGTCCACATAAGTGGTTTTTGGTCACACAAAGAGAAAAAACACAAGATTTTCTCCAAATGAGAAAATCTTGTGTGGTCCTGATCCACACAAGTGGTCTTTGGTCACACAAAGAGAAAAAAGAGAAGAGAGAGAAGAGAGAGAAAATGGAGGAGAGAGAAGAGAAGAGAGAAGGGAAAAACTTGTGTGTGTGACCAAACCAAAATTCTTGGTCCTGGTCCACACAACACACAAGTGTTTCTCTTGAATTTGAAGATATTTATTTAGGGATCCCTCGCTTTCCACAAAAAGTGGCATTTAATTTCTTCATTTGGAAATGCTTGGAAGAGCAAATTTGTTTCCTAACTGCAACGTGTGTTTACCTATTTTCAGCCCTAACGAGAAACAACCAATGTGAGAGAGATAGTGCTGCTTTCCATATTTCTATGACTTTTTTTGTACATGTATGTGTGTGACTCTGGAGTAGGCTTTTTAAGCTGGAAATCAATTATTTTGGTCGTGTAAGTTATCATAGGAATTCAAATGATGATTGCTTTATGCGTTCGTTTGATTGTTCAACGTTTGAAATAAATCGATTTGAAGTTACGTTCCGATCTAAAAACAACTATCAAATCGTAATTCTTGATAGAGAAACTATTGAACAAAGTAAGGGGTTCCTAGAGCATTCTCCATCGAAATTGGAAACTAATACTAAAGGCTTAGTGTGAGTTGCCAACTTGTTCCATATTAGAATATCTAATGAAGTATTTTTTTTAATTCAAAGTAGCAATGAAAAGAGAAAGAAGAAATAAACATGGAATACACTAAAGTTCCATTTGATAAAAATAACTGATAAACTATCTTGTAATGAATATTAGATAAGCTAGTTGCTAGCGGATAAGATAATGAATTTGTAGTGTTTGATAAAACTGACAATTAATAGCTGATAAATATAAAATGACATAAAATAATTTTTTAAATAATTTATATATTTTTTTGGGGTCAAGTAATTTATATTTATTTAATTAAGATAACATTGATAAAATTAAGAGAAAATAATAATAAATTATAAGCTTCAATATTGGTTTTGGCTAACAATTCCTTAAGAGATGAAGAATGAAGGAACCACAATGGTAAACAAGTCATAGATAAGATTTCATCGGACTTTAATATTCCTAAAATGAGCCATTAATCCAATTTTCTCCACCCATATTTGGATTATGCAACTTACTTGAAGTCAATGATTGCTCTTTAGAGCCTCACATTGCTGTGAAGCTCCTTGGATTTATTGGAAAATATTTTCGATGATGTATTTTCTTTTACTGTTTTTGCCTATTAAAAGATTGAAAAAATCTTTCGATGGTGCATTTTTCCTGTTTTGAGTAAAATAGAGGGCTAAATAGAAAACACCACTAGAGTCAGCAGCTAGACATACTTACAAAGGAAATCTATAGCAGATTTTTTGTAGTTGAATGGATAAGTTGGACATTAGAGATATGTTTGCACCAATTTGATGGGAATGTTTGTGTGAGTTGTCGATAAATGATTGATGGGAATGTTTGTGAGAGTTGTCGATAAATGAAAAATAAGTCATATGTAATTCTTAAGTCAAAAAACTGCATGAAAAAAACAAGAAAATGCACACAACTTTTATCCTAACTAAAAAAGGAGCTTATCATTTATGTAATTCTTTTTGAAATTTTTCTTTTATCTTTTATGTATAGAAAGAAGACATTTCGTTCCCGCGAGTATAACTCAATTGGCAAGAACAATGCATTGTTATATAGGGTCAGAGTTCGAACCTCGAACACCTCACTTATTCACCTTAAAAATTGAATTCTAACCATTAAACTACTTGTAAAAAAAAAAAAATCCGTCACGGATTTTATCAGTGAGTACCTGTGGGCAGAGATTTTTTTCCATCCCTAATCAAAACCCTTCTGCCCAAACACATGATGCACACGTTGAAAACCAAAAATACCTTTTAATATTTGGATTTTAGAATCCCAACCATGTAAGGTGTTGGAAAAAAAAAATTACGAATTACCTTTATTTTTTTTATAAGAGGGATTCGAAACGTATAAACATGGATATTCAAATTTTAAAATATGAATATGTAAAGATGACTATTTTTCTGTTCATATCGTGGAATCCAAATGTATATTTTTTTTGGACGGGAAGCAGGTAGCCATAGTTCAACCGTGACTATTTTGTCTCTGTGTAGGATGAGAAATTTATTTGAGAAAATGCATTTTGACACAAAATGGGCTTGAACCATGTAAAATGGGGCGTTCGGATTCTAAAATTGGGACATGAAAAAAACAATTATTTATGGTTTTTGGATTTTATTTTGAATAGATTTTAAATATGTTTTGTCAGTATTAAGTTATTTTACACATGTATTTAATAATGTGTTGTCAAATCAATTAATAAAGCCTTAGTTTATTGTCATTCAATATACTAACATAATATACTAATGAAAATCTTTTGAATATGGCTCCCTTCTTTTATTATCATTCAATATTATACAGAAAAAAAATTCTAAACAATTGTTTTGAAGCCTTAGTTTTAAATTTAATTTTAGATTATTTCTCTTTTGGCACATCTATTTTCTATTTATTCTAAAAAACAACATTTGAGAGATATCTTCCAAAGCCTTCAAAAACACAAAAAATGTCATTGAGAATTATCTCCCAAACAATTTAGGCATTTCCGGGGGCTAAAAGAGCAATGGCCATATATAATGAGGCCCAAAAAAAAGTGTTGGCCTGGACGGCCCAAAACTTGTTTTATAATAAGGGATTTACTTTTTCCACCCTATGGCCTTCTCCCGCGCCCTGTAAATTTTCCAAAAAAGCCCTTGTGCATTCCGAATTATAGAATCCGGATTGCATTAGCACCATGAAAAAAAGTATAAATGATGGAATTTTGAATGTAAAAATCATGGAGTTTGACATATATCAACCTTAACAGGAGTTTGACATATATCAACCTTGGATCATTAGTGAATATATATGCTGAAAGTTATTATTTTTCACTTGTAAGTGTGGTTTGTTTCTGGATATCTCATAGTTTTTTCTAATATGCATATAGATGCAATATGCAAATATCATTCGTCCAACGCTGCTAAAAGGCTCGTTCAGGTCAATAAAGTATCTGAAATTGAGTGGTGTGAATTTCAATGATAGAGGAGAACTTTTGTATATTGTTAGTGCACTCCAATGTGCTCCTGGCTTGGTTGAACTTATTATACAGGTAAACATGATTACCTAAGCTTCTTAGCTTATTTCTTATTTTTGTATTTTGACACTTTAATTTTTACACTTCAGAGTTACATCGATGTTTCTACCGTACAAGTGTCGGATCATTCAAAAGAGTTAGAATGCAAATTCAACATCGTTAAGGACTCTTAAAGTTTATCCTGGTTCTAAGAGTTTAGATGCACATAAATTTCAGAAGACTTGTTACATATGAAAAAATTGGTGCTGGTGCATTCTGGATTATAGAATCCGGATTGCATCAGCACCATGAAAAAAGGGTGTTTAGGGGGTTTTCGGATTATATAATCCGAAAAAATCATGTAACACGCCCTATTTTTGAGATTTCCGGATTACAAAATCTGGAAAAATCCGTAACTCATTTTTTTCACCCTTTAACAAAAGAAAACACCATTCCGGATTATAAAATCCGGAAACTCAAGGACATTTTTGAAAAAAAATAGGGCGCGCGAGGAAACCTATAGGGTGAGAAAAGTAAATCCCTTTTAATAATTTTTTCAAACAATTACTCGAATGAACAATTTAACTGTTAGATATGTTCCTTCAAAAAAAACTGTTAGATATGTAGATCTATATCTTTTTTTCAAAAAAAAAAGTAGATCTATATTTTCTATACTAATAGATAAAAAAAGTGTGATTTTAAGCTGATTTTTTATCTTCTAATTATACTATTTAATTTTATTTATAATTACAATTTTATCCTTTGTATAATATTATTTAAATCTTCATTTAAATAGTCAGTTAAATCTCATTAAAATACCAACATACTGCAACAAAAAAAAAGTCCTATATCATATACCACATAGGGACATAACTCGTCTAATGCAATCATTCCATGCACTTGATTAATTTATCATGTTCGGTAATTTTTACATTTAGTAGGCTCTATTACATACTAATAAAAAAGAAATTATACCTTATACCCCTACATTTAGTCCTTCACCCCGACAAACAATAAAAATTGTCAATTTTACCCTCTTTTCATTGACTTCACCCCAACAAAATTTTCTGGAATTATACAGGTTTCTTCAATTTTACCCCTTCTATAGGTTTGTTCATTCTCACACCCTCACCTCCATGCAAATTTTTCCATTGGAATTTTCAAACCAAACCATACACCAATTTGCATCATCCCCGTCATCTAATTTAATTTCCCCGAATCCAAAATCCAATTTATCATCCAAAACCAACACCCTAGTTTGAAACCTGTAAGAAAACACATTATTTTTATGCGTTGAAGAATTTACAGACAAATTGATGACAATTCATTTGGGAAAATTGACTGAACGGTGCTTGACTATATCATCTGGGAAAATTGATGACAATTCAAAGGTTTTGATCCCATTCTACCAAGTACGTTTATTAATCATTGCTTACTAGAAGGCATAGGATAGAACTCGTCTTTGGTACTACAAGACAACATATCATTGCTTTGCTTTTTTAACCTAACACATCTCAATTTTCTCAATTTGCTCATAAACGTACATGGTAGAATGGAATCAAAATCATTGAAAGAAACGATCTAATAAGGGAATTGAATTCTTCAAAAAGCAAAATAATTAAGTTTGGTGATGCTTACATGTTGAATCAATTCTTCCATTTATGAAACTTTTTATGTACCGGAAATCATTTTGGTGGTGGTCAAGTCAAAATTAAAAAAAAGGGTAAAATTGACATTTTTCTCTAGTTCGTTGGGGTGAAGGATAAATTGCAGGGGTATAGGGTATAATTTCCTAATAAAAATGCCGATTGTATTTTGGGCTCTTGGAGTATTACTCTATGAGCTATATTCTCTTTAGACTCCCCATCATGAATTGAATTTCTTTTTCCACTTTCCACTTCTCAGAGACCTTTGATTTGTTCGGATTCTACCTCTTCTTAGAGACCTTTGATTTGTTTGAATTTTATAATCCGAATGTGTAAAAAAGTTTTAACCCTGCCCCAATTTTTTACAAGTCTGGATTTTAAAAGCCGGACAAACTAGAGACCTCTAAGTTTGGGGTATGAAAAGAAATTCACCATCATGCATCACATTGTCTTATGCAAGCCTGGTTCCATACATATTTCATCAAAAAGAATCAGTCTTCTAAAAATTTATGCATTTTTCTCAAAGACCAGATTTGTTTTGACTAATTATGGGACGATTAGGTGCACTTAAATTAAATAGTTACCGGCGCACCATTGATTAGAGTTTATATATATCAATCTATATATAAAAGTTAGCCCACGCTAACATTTTAGCCCTAATTAAACCTAAGCCCTAATGAATAAAATTCCTGTTTTACCCTAACCAAAACAATTAAACGGATAAACATAATAAAAAAAAGCCGCAAATTTCTTCTAAACCGCAAATTCCTGTTTTTCCTCTCTTTCTCTCACGCGTTTCTTTCCTTTCTTCTCTGCGAATCCACCGAAGCCGCAAATTCATGTTTTTCCTCTCTTTCTCTCACGCGTTTCTTCTTCTTCCTCTTATCATCACCACCGCAAACCCTCTCCCTCTCTCTTTCTCCCCTATGCAATCACGTATTACCGCACGATCAGTTCTCTCCCTCTCTCCTTCTCTCTGCGACACTGCTGCTGTGACCATGGCCTTTCCGATTTCTTTTTCTTTCTGCTTCAATCGTTTAAGCCAGATACTCGCTTGCACGCATCAATTTGTTGAACGCACAAATTGATGGATCCAAGACGGCGACCGAAGGGTGATTGTTTGACGGAACAGTTACACAAAGCCATGGTACAAAAATATTCATCATTGAGGTCGAAAAAGCCAATGAAGCGATAGTTGTTGTGTCGTAGCATATTAGCTAAAGATGGATTTCCTACTCCTGTTCAAAATCTCGATAGCTGCTTGGCTGTTTTATGGTTAGTGATTAAGTTTAATTTCATTTTAATTTTGCAAAGAGAAATTCAATTCTCACAACTTTATTTGATGTGGATTTGACTGTAACAACTTGATTTTTGGCTTCTGTTTCTTGATTTAACCATCATTTCATTGTTTTTCTCTTCTCAGTCACTAGATTTATTACACTAGATCAGATGTGTTGATTTTAATTTAATTATGTTTTTTCACTAGATTTATTACACTAAATCAGATGTGTTGATTTTAATTTAATTATGTTTTTTAGTTGAATTTTGATGCTAACTTACAAAGCTTTTTCGGAGTTTTCAGATTTGAATCATAATTTGATGAGACACATGTGTTTATTCTCCATTGAGACATCAGACATCCGTATCAAATTCCAAATTTCACTCTCAGGTATAACGTTTTTCTCTTGCACATATTAAAAAATTATCGTTCATGACATATCACAAAATTTGACAGAATTCTGTCCCATTATCTTCTAGATTTCCAAGTTGTCTTTTATTCGTGCATTCATATCGTGTAACTTTGGTTTTCTTTTATAAATTTCAGATGAGTACATATTTGTGTGGATTTATTGTCTTGGTTTTGCTAATATTATTTTCTGAAATGTAATTTCAGTTGCTCTGTATGTTTCCTTTGTGGCTATTGTTTTTGGTCTCCTCTCATGGTGAGAAGAAGGAACTTCAATTGTAACTGCTACATGTTATGTAAGAGAAGTTTTCATTCATTTTGAGCATCATAGTTTGAGGTCAGTATCAAACTTATTTCAACATGCATACCAAATTGTTTGAGGCTTTCTTTTTACATTACTTTCAATTGCAAATGAGACCTTAATGGAACAAATTAGTGTCATTATCTTATACTTCATTTTCAGAACAAAGTTCAACTGTCATTGTCTTATACTTCATTTTCAATTGCAAATGAGACCTTGGATAGCTTGAAAGGTTACGGTTTCATTCAGATTGTTCTAGATTATTTTGTTCCTTGCTTTTCTTCTATGTTGGTATTTTCTGATGAAAGTTGTGTGCCTTATATATACTGATACTCATTATTCTGTGTCATGTTACTTTTCTGTCCTGCTGTTCTGTTATCATGCTAACCTTCAGGTTACTGTTATAGTTTTTTTCAATGATATTATGTTTCCATTCTGCTATTGCTGCTTAAATTGTGGTAAATTGATTTTTTGCAGCTGAAGTAGATTGGCCTGCTATTGTTGGTGACGATGAAAGGCAGCTGGAGCTTGCTAGACTGAAATTTTGTACTTTTTGCATTGAGTACAATCCAAAACAGGTTTAACCTTTTGTCCTTGATTTTTTTTTATGATAGTTTTTATGCTACTAATGCTGTTGTGATTTTTTTTTCTTTGCAATCAGTTTGCAACAGAGCTGCTTCTTTATAATGTTATTTGATTTCTTTTGTTTATTCAAACTCTTCTTTTGTATTTCTTTTCTGTTTCAAAGTATTCTTCTTACCTTATTAAACGACATCCATGAATATATTGATAGTATTTCTCACCTTATCAAACGACGTCCATGAATATTTTGTTATTATTTTTTTAGGACATTTTGTTATTATTTCTTTACTGTTTGGTATGAATACACTCACATCTAGAATCGAAGTATCCTTCTTGCCATGACTAATTTTGTCACCTATGACGAGTACGACATCAGCATATTCAAGGTTCTTCTGTTATTCGCTTTTTTTTTTTTTTGGGAGGTATTTTAGATACATCAAATGAGTTAATTTATGTTGTTGGAATTTCTAATTAGGATTGTTTTATATATATTATAAGGTGGTCAAATATACATCTCTGATTGTATTGAATGGAAGGATGTGTATTGGGAGCAGAGTGATTCATATCAAGGTATTTGTTCTTACTCGAGATTCAAATGTTTAATTGTAAAAGCTTTTGCCCCATTTAATTACTTAGATTTTAATGTTGGATTTTGTATTAAAAGCAAACTTTTTTTTCTTCTATGGTTGTATTTTAACTAAAATTTTAGCTCTCTATAATTATGTATGGATTTTCCCCCTATTTGTGTGATTAAGACTGATGTTAATAGTTTTCCCTATTTGTGTGCTTGGGACTCATGCTTAAATTACTGTGAAAAATTGAAAGGAATTAATCAAATAGAGCAGAGTGGAGAAAATTTATAACGGAAAGTTGGTCAAGAATGCAATTAATTAAATAGAGCAAAGTGGAGAAAATTGGAAAAGTTGGCCCTCTTTCAAAACTTCTAATGTAAGTTTGTTTAGGTGTCCAATATCAACAACATTGTGTGCTTGAGGTTTAAATGAAAATTATCAACTTAATTTACCAAAGAACAACAAGGAGTGCTTGGGCAAAATGTTGTCATTGTTTTCAAAACCACCCTGTATGAGGAGAGGGTTGCGTTTGAACCCTGTAGATAGAGATTAGAGAAATGTCTTAATTACTTTTAGATTATACTTATGCCACTTCTATTAGATCATGTTTTGCGGTTATCACAACACTTTTAGAAAACAGTTGAAAAAAGAATTTGGGCTGAAGAACATTGGTGTTTGTCCTGAAAAAAAACGTTTATGTTCCTTAAAGAATTGTATGAACCAACATCAGTGACAAAATCCATTGCTTCAAATCAAGTGTATTTCTTTCAATTGTAACTTTGTCAACCCTGCAGGTAATATTACCTACAACCATTTTGATTTGTTTTAGGTTGAATTGCAATCTATTGTACAAGTTTATTTTTATTTCTTTGACCTTTAATATACCTTTTTGCAGCTCCATGAATTAGCTTATAAATTATTAGTTGACTCTGGAATACGCTCAGTTATTGCATGCTGGTAGTTCTAACAAGGGTAAGGATCACAAAGGTATTAAAATTTTGACCACTCATTTTTGAATATGAACACCATTTAGATATGTCACCAATGTTAGTTTCATACAAATTTTCATGTAACAGTATTGAAATTATATATAAATTACATAAGAAGATAATTGTAGAAGAACAAGCATAGACTTCTTACAATCAATCAAATAAACTGTTAAATGAAAGCTTTGTCTTTTTTTATTAAGAAGTCTTTGCTTATTCTTTCCTCTATAAAAGAAAAGTATTGTACCCTGTGAATTGAGCCCTATTATATATGTTTTGAATTTTTATTATTATTGTTTTCAACACTGTATTTAGTGATAATAACAACTACATATGATTATCTTGGTGCTTGAGCATGAGTGTGATGATTTTGAAATTGACTTGGTGCTTGAGAATGTGTGAGATGAATTTGAGATTGATGGTGCTTGGTGCTACTTTGCTTTTGTAGCGATATTGCCAACCAATAGGCTGGAACTCTCTTTTTGTATGATTTATTTTAAGGCACTTTTAGAACCTATATTGAATTTATTATGTACTCCCAATAAGGTGTTCATTTGGTTATTGATCAGTGT
The DNA here is from genome assembly GCF_051527215.1 of Medicago sativa. Classification (NCBI taxonomy): domain Eukaryota; kingdom Viridiplantae; phylum Streptophyta; class Magnoliopsida; order Fabales; family Fabaceae; genus Medicago; species Medicago sativa. Next base: position 63,036,715 of record NC_140751.1, on the reverse strand, counting down.
CTTATGTCGGCATGCATCTTTCTATCCCTAGAGACCGTTTTAAAATTGAAGTTTGAAATGTGAAGATTTGGATGAAAAATTACTTCTGTATAACTTGAACTTACTGTCCAATTTTGATCGGTTTTTTCTCTCACTAAATTTGTAAAGAAATTTGGAGTTTATGTAGGCTAATTAGGCAATCTTAATAGAGCATTGTCCCTTTATTCTTTAGTTCTTTCTTCTTTTTATTTTATTTTCCTTTTACTTTTGCTTATAATTTTATTTCAGTTATATCTTTAATTCCTTTGTAATTCAGATTCACATTTCTAGATTGGTTGTGGCTGGGTGCAGATTTGTATTGCATAATTTTTTTTGGCTGGACGACAATATAACTTTGTGCAGCAATTGGTGGAAAAATGTTATTATTATGTATTAAACAGTGAATCATGGATTGGTTTTTTTTATCCTTTATATTGATTTTTTTATTATGTTAAAATTTCGTTACCACCAAAATATTAATGGTGTGTCTTCTTTGTAGTCATTGATGATATTAGTATTTTTGAATTTATTTGGAATTCAGTTGATGAATGTGATAGATTTTTTTATATTAGTATGCCTGTATTTTTTAAATCACAATTAACATAACGATGTCTCCTATTTATTTCGGAAAAACAATAAAATAACATGTCTCCTGTTGTATGTCACTATGAAGTTTAGATTTTTTTTTTTTTTTTTTGTGTGGCAGGAAGTGTAGTTTAAACTGTAAATGACATGTTTCACATGAAAAAGTTTCAAGAAAATTATAAACTTTTCAAGTCTTTTGTTGGAACTTGGAAGTAAGGTCGATGATTTTAATTAATCATTGCCTTGAACAATAGGCGCATTCTACTACGCAAAGAAGTCGCGCACCATAAATTAGTGTCTAGGTTGATAATCACAAAAATGGGTAAATATGTACTTGAAGGAAAGGTGATAACATGAAGCAAAATTGAGGATAACGTATATATATCTCGACTATCATCTGATACAAGAATTCCATTTATATTTCAACGTAGACAATTTCCAATATTTGTATGTTTTGTAGTGACTATTAACAAAAGTCATGGGCAGTCACGGAAACAAGTAGGCATATATCTCCCTGGTAATATTCAATATAAGAAAAGTTGAACATAGATGTGTTTATTCTTTTCCTGGGTTCTAATCCTTCTCCACGTAATCCAGTTGCAGCATAGTGGCTGTTAAGAGTGAGAAGAGAGATGGAAGAGAGAGTGGTAAGTGAAATTACTTAAATTCGGGGTCTATCAAGTTCCTTTATAGTCATGCGTTTTCCTTAGTTATGTTAGCCTTTTTCTCTCTGTTTTGAATTATTTTATAAGCTTTTGTTTCGTAAGATAAGGATCTAGATGTCAATTTTGGACAGCTTTGTTATGTTTGCAAAAGATCAAGTTGATGTTGACGCGCTAATCTACATGTTCAAGATTTTTATGCAAAATGCGATGAATTTTTTTACAGGTGTGTCAAGGTTCGGTACTTGCCACTCTATGTGAGGTCGAAACTGGTGTTGATTGGTACTTTCGATCATGTGATGAGGACGACCAAGATACTGATGTGACATCAAATGTGGTCTACAGAGAAGTTTTCCGTAATGTGTAGCACTTTGTTTTATAGTATTGTTGTTATTGGATATCGGTACTATTTTTATGTCGACAGATGTTGAATTTTCTTTTCTTCAAAAGACCAAGCCATTAAATTTATATGTTATGTTACCTTAACAGGGTCGATGTCATGGAAATTGTTTAATATGGTACATTAAAAACGTTTGTGGCAATTTATTTTATGAATTTAATTATACTATTTTTCCGATTCAAGTAAAGTATTTACTTTCATATTTGCGCTATATTTGTTCTTTTGTATGACCCGTGCGTTAGCACGGGTCGATGGTCTAGTTGATCATAATTTTATACTTTGACCTAATACATAATCGTTAATTTACTCAAATAGTCGATGAAGTTTGGTAGGGTTATTATATCTCTATGCTAGTATACATAAAGGTAATATATTGTTCTGTTTTTACTTTTCATATTTAATTATACTCTTAAATAAATTTGATTATAAGAATGTTATTTTGTGGTGTCATTAAAAAATATGAGAATTTATATTATATTTGTTATATTGTTGGCATAATTAAAAAAATAAATATAATTTGTTACAATATGAAAGTGCAAAATATCCATTACCTTATGCCTATAAGTTTAATAAAAATCAAAATAATTTTCATCAAAATTTCATAAAAAATTGTTGTTTGTAATTTATACGCATTAACGAATTGTTGTTTGTAATTTATATGCATCAACGTAATTAAAAGATCGAACAAATGAATATTGAAGGGGCCGGGGTTCGAACCCTGGACATTCTACTTCACCACAATTAATTGTGTGAGCTCCGCCCACTAGACTATTTGAAAAAAAAAAATAGGTTTGGTTTTAATAAATAGTGAGACCTTTGTCAATAAATAAATAAATAAATAATGAGACCTTATGTCAAAAAAGTAAATAGAGAGATAGTTTTTTTAAAGATCAAATAGTAAGAATTCTTTTCAAAAAAAAAAAAATAGTAAGACTTCTTTTTTTTGGTGAACATCAAATAGTGAGACTTTTTTTTTTTTTTTAAGGAATCAAATAGTGAGACTTGTTACGTTAGTTACCAGTATCTTTATGTATTTTTTAAATGTTGATCGTGGCATTGAATTTTTTTATAATGCTAGGTAAAGAAGTCCAGCTTGTAAAGAGGTATAGCTTGTATAGTTTAACTTGATAGCTCAGATACAACTTGGATCCTGATTCCTATCATCAAGCATTCTATTTATTTTATTGTTGAACTCCCTCTCCCTACAATCTCTTCGAGGATGGTACAATATTTTGTTGGATCATGATAGGGGTTTCATGAATAACCACCGAGTTTTGCATTTTTGTCCACCGGTGTAGGTTATGGTTTGGAAGAGGACATACCTGCATGTTTAATAATTTCTCCTGTATATTTCTTTTGAGAAAGAAAAATACCTTATGAATTTCTTGTAATAGATATACCCAAGAAATAATTTAGACTTTAGAGGACCAAGACCCTTCATTGCAAATTCAGAGCCGAGCCTTAGACATATATATTATATAATAGATGCATGAAGAGAGTCAGAAAATTATGACATCTAGTTGACATCAGAGTCGGCCTTAAGATTTTTGGTGCCCTGGACGAAACAATAAATTGTGCCTTTTTAATTATTCAAATATTTTTCTTCTTGCATATTTTTTTTCCAAAATATTCATTTATAATAAAGTTATCTTTTTTTTTGAAGAAGCTAATCGAAAATATATTAAAGAAACTGACAGTTCGTCAAGCACAAGGTGTGCTTAAAAGAAACTGTTAAAAAACAATTACACCAACGTTAAGCCAGAGTCAGGCAAGAAACCGAAAAGAAAAAAATTACATTAAGGCTTGCATACAACAAAAAGGATTTAGCCTCCAAAAAGAATAGTTAAAATCAAACAAGGCATAGTGTTATTCATTTATAATAAAGTTATCTAAAAATATATTTTCAATAGAATTAACCAAAACGAATTAAAAAGATATATATTACTAACTACTAAGTAAAAATAATAATTTTGATGCCCCTAAAAAAATGGTGCCCTGGGCTGTCGCCCCTCAAGCCCGCCCTCAGGGCCACCCCTGGTTTCCATACAAGAAGATACTCTTGACATCTAGTTGATGAAGACATCATGATTTACATAATGCCACACTTAGTATCGTGTGAATCGTAGTCGATTTGACTACGAGGCTGAAAGTTTCAATACAATCGCCACCAACTTGTTCATTTGCATTGTTGCCTAGAAGTTAAACTTTGTACCACTCAAAAGATCTATTGAAATTCTTCTTATGCATGAAAATCCACCAACTTCAGAAACATTAGCATTTGACGGACTAAGAACTAAGTCCCACATGTTGTTTTCAATAAAAGCATCATAATCATCTTTTATAGTCATTTTAAAATTATGATAATTTAATTCATCAATGAGATCGGTGTGTAAGGGAGATATAAAGTTTTGAGTTGAGGTATAGAAATTAAAGAGCTTGTGAAGCTTAATAATGTCATGTCCGCGGCTAGTCATTTAAGAACTAAGATCTTATGTGTTAGTATATGGGGTCTTATTTGCAGGGAAAGTATTTTTTCAACATTCATATCATTTTTATTTTATTAGATTTCAAAATATTGTGATAATTTTGTCAAAAAAAAATATTTTGTGATAATCTAACCTTTTTTTTGTATCTGACTTTTTAAAACCATATAAAATCACAAAATTAACCTTGTTACAAAATTAAATACAATTTTTTAATTTTTTTTATTAATTTAAATTTATTTCTTGTTTTATTAAATTTAATATTGATTTTTTTATTTGCATTTATAAATTCAAATATTCTCTCGTACGGTAAAATTTATTTTTACATAAAAACGTGTTTCATTTTAGAGTTGATTTCCTCTCAGTTTCTCATTTATATGTCATTTTACGATATCAAAGAAGTATTGAAAGAGTCGACATAAAGACCAAGAAGCCAAAACTAGGACTTTAGACCTTACAATTTTGGGTAAAACAATCATTTCTTTGAAATATATGATATTCCAAATTAATTATAGATGTTTGTCTACCCAATTAGTCAAGGTCTTGGGTTCGAAACTAAGGTTTGGGCATGTAGTAGCGTTGAAACTTTTAGAAAGAGTTTGCTAGTCATTTAACAAGACTCGAGTGATTAGTCTTTACAGTTGCAAGCGCGGAGGATATCATATTTACACCAATAAAAAATTACTCTCATTATCCCTTTTTATAGAAATAGTTTACAATTTTTTTTATCCCTAAATATAAAATAAGACTAAGGTATGATGAGCACATCATACCTTTGTTCACATTTAGTGTCAGCTATCCCTCAAACAAAATTGTCTTGAATGAAGGTAATTTGTGAAAAATGACAAGAAAATTAGCCTATTTAATTCACTACTCTTGGTTAATTGGTCAATGCATTTAAGAGAATTAACAATTCTGTCTGTATTTCAAATATATTTGAATAGTAATAACTAGCCGTCCAAGGCACAGACCAATGTCATCTTAAGTCAAATTTGAAAACAGTTTCATCTTTCATCCTAACTCTCATTTATCTTTTGGTGACCAGAACCAATTAAATACGCAAATCATATTGCATTTATCGGTTTTTCTTTCAAATACAAGCAAAGGTTGACTGTCATCAATTAATTACCATAATCTGCAATTTCAATTTTCTCGGATATATCAATATTATCTTAATATCTTTCTCAATTTTTTTTATCTAAATATCTCAATTCTGTCTATTTATTTAAATTATTTCTATTGAAAGAGATTTTATTTATAATTTTGTTATTTTTCTTTTTTTTTTTTTTTTTTTGGTTCAGTTATTTTTCTTTTTTAAATAGCTTAATAATAAAACTCATACACGTTAGCATTGAGAAGCGGGGGATTCCGAATTCAAAAATATTGCATCCTAAAATTTTACAACAATTTTTTATGAAATAAATAATTCTTTTAAACATAATAATAGTGGTAGCTATAGTCCAAAAGTCCTACAATCGACAAAAATGTTGAAATTCTCTTAAAAAAATGTTAGACTAGACATCTTGATCGGAGTTTGAACCCTAATTTTATGCTACCTATGTGTGAGTTTTCAATCGATATTTTTATTCTTTCTATCTAACATATTTGATAGAAGTAGCTATATTCTACCAAAAAAATAGTAGTAGCTATATCATGTTGATAAAAAATGCAATAGCATGTTCATGTTTATGTTAATTTTCTCACGTCACTCTTTCTTCTCTTCTCTTTTCTCACACCATTTCCCTATCAAAAAACCTCATCAATGAAGAAAACCAACAAGCCTAACTCACCTTCCCAATGACACCAATAGCACTTACACTCATTTTCTCCTTCATTTTCACCATAACCACCGTAAACAGCCTCGGCACCGCCACCACCACCGCCATCATCTACAACACCACCACCATATGCGGCATAGTTGCCGGTAAGCCCTACCAATACATCCAATGCTACCAAAACAAAAAACTCATTCCACCAATACTCCCCAACGTTTCATTTCAGTCCATATCCGGTGGCCGGAGCTTCTTCTGCGGCCTCCGGTCTAATGGACTCAGCCTCCACTGTTGGAACACAAGGACACAAAAGTCTTTTCTCAAACCTAAAAGGGTGTATCATAGTGAAAATGTTCAGTTGAGTGATGTAGCTGTTGGTGATGATCATGTTTGTGCTAGAGAGTTGCACTCTGGTGTGGTAAGGTGTTGGAGAGGTTATGGTGAAACTAATGGATTCAAGTTTCCTTCTCCTGATGAAAATTTTCGGTTTCGAAGCATTACTTGTGGTACTGGTTTTTGTTGTGGGATATTGAAGGAGAATAATAGAGTTTTTTGTTGGGGTGTAAATAGTAAAAAGGGTGTTGAACTTGAAAATGAGATTCAGGAACAGTTTGGGAATTTATCAATGTCAACATTGGTTGCTGGTGTGTCACATGTTTGTGGTTTAACACTTCATGGTGTTTTGGTTTGTAAAGGAGAGAAGAACAATGATTATTCTGGTAAGTTAAATGTTCCTTTGAATACTGGTTCTGTTTTTTCAGGTCTTGCTTTAGGAAAAGATTTCACATGTGGTATTAGAACAAAGAATGGATTTATTCTTTGTTGGGGTGATGTGAATAATCAAGTGATGATGAAAAGTGTTTCTTTTGAGTCAATTGTTGCTGGTTTGGATTTTGTTTGTGGTTTGAGTACTAAAAATTTGTCTCTAATTTGTTGGGGTAATACTAATGAGGATGTTAATGTTCCATTGGGAATGATTCTTCCTGGTCCATGTATTAGTGATTCATGTAGCACTTGTGGTGTGTATCCAAATTCTGATTTTCTTTGTAATGGTTTTGGAAGCATTTGTTATCATTGTCGAACCGAGTTACCATTCGCTGTTCCGTTGCTACCGCCATTAGCATCACCACCTAAGAATCAATCTTCCAAAGGTGATGATGAAGACAAAAGTAACTTGAGAGGCTGGAAATTGATGGTATTTATGATTATTGGATCAGTTGGTGCTTTTGCTGGTTTATGTACCATTCTTTATTTTCTTATGATTGGTGTAAGAAAATTGTTAAAGGCGAAAATCGATAATTCTGTTCAACCTACAAGTAGTGAATCTGATGATGCTTATGTTGATATAGCTCCAATGCCGAATATTGGAACAACAACATTAAGATCTTTTTCTAGTAAAAGACATAGTTCAAGTAGATTAAGAAGTGGTTCATCTTCAAAGCAATTAGACAGAACAGAAAATTTCACATTTTGGGAGTTAGTTCAAGCTAGTGACAATTTCTCATTGGGAAATAAAATTGGTGCTGGCAGTTTTGGATGTGTTTACAAAGGGAAGTTATTAGACGGTCGTGAAGTCGCGATTAAAAGAGGCGATACAAGCTTGAAGAAGAAGAAATTCCAAGAGAAGGAAACTGCTTTTGATTCTGAGTTAACATTGTTGTCAAGGCTACACCATAAGCATTTGGTGAGACTAATTGGTTTTTGTGAAGAAAATGATGAGAGGCTTTTGGTGTATGAGTACATGAGCAATGGATCATTACATGATCATTTGCATGATAAGAATAATGTTGAGAAAAATAGTAGCATTTTGAATTCATGGAGAATGAGAATCAAAGTTGCATTGGATGCTGCAAGAGGGATTGAGTACCTTCATAACTACGCGGTGCCGCCGATTATTCATAGAGACATTAAGTCTTCAAATATACTTATTGATTCAAATTGGAATGCTAGGGTTTCCGACTTCGGATTGTCGTTAATTTGGCAAGAAACCGAACAAGACTCGATGTCGAATATAAAAGCGGTCGGAACTGTTGGTTACATAGATCCTGAGTACTATGTTTTGAATGTTTTAACAACAAAAAGTGATGTTTATGGTTTAGGTGTTGTGATGTTGGAGCTTTTGACAGGTAAAAGAGCAGTGTTTAAAACTGAAGGTGGTTCAAGTCCTATTGGTGTGGTGGAATATGCAGGGCCAAAGATAGGTTCTGGAGAGGTGTGGAATTTGTTGGATCATAGAGTTGGAATACCAGAAGTGAATGAAGTTGAATCTGTTGAGATTATGGCTTATACTGCTATGCATTGTGTGAGTTTGGAAGGAAAAGAGAGGCCTAATATGGTTGATGTTGTTGCTAATTTGGAGAGGGCTTTGGCTTTTCTTGAGGGTAGTCCTACTAGTTTTTCTATGTCTTCATTTTCTGCCACTCTTACATGAAAAAATTAAGAATTATGTGTCAATAGATGAAATAAATTCTTTTATTTTTGTTACACATTTTAATTTGTTGTTTTTGTTTTGTTAAATTATTCTTTGGATTATAAATTTATGAGCTTATAATGTGAATAACAAAAATACTTCCTATACATGATTTTAATCTTGAGGTTCAGTATCGCGAGAACAAAACTTGAGGATTAGAGAACACTGATATAAATGTATTTATAGATTACTCATCATGTTTTTACATAGACAATAATTTTTTTTTTGGTGCAAACCGGATATCCTCCGTACGCAACTTACGAAGACTAATTCCTCGAGCCTTGTGGGACCCAAATGGGTGACAACTCTTCCTAAGAACTTTAATGTTGCTGCATGCGCAAGGCTGGATTCGAACCCAGATCTTGGTTAAACTAAAAGAGACCTGTATTATCCCATCTAAGCGTTCTTGGTACACTCATTCTATGTTTGTAGAGGGAGTATTATCTTTATGAACGGAACAAACCTTTTAACTTATGGTACACTCATTCTATGATTCTTTAATAAGAAATAAAGTGGTTGGTGTCAATTCACTCTCATGGGACTTAAGTAGTGACATTTTTTGTTTCTTATTAAATCTTCCAAACTATATAAATTGACATTTTGTTTTGGTTGTAAATTGTAATTTACTTGAATAAATTAATTTGGTAACTGCCCCTAAATTTTTCTAACATAATTTATTATTGCTGGCCTAAGGAGCATGAAGCATGCAGAATTAATTAGTGTTTATGCAAGTCAATAACCTGCCAAATTAGAGATGGAGACCACGTTATGAGAATTTGATTTAAGCCCGTCTTCAACGGTACTAGCTGCACTGCACACATGCTTATAGTTACACGCAAGAGATGGTGATCTGTGATCTGTCCTAGATTTTGGTACATTTAAATGGATTTGTTTCGAAAGTTAAATTAGTATTTAATTTATAATTATTTTACGTATGCATCGAATGATGTGTTATTACGTCAATTAATGAATATGAAAAACATACATAATTATCATATTTCATAATTAGCTTGATAAAACATCATTGATGTATGCCTAAAAATATAATTGTACATGATTCTTGTTTCAAAAACATTTCTTTGGCCGAAGTTTGTTTTTTTGGACAAATTGTTTGGTTCAAGTTGAATTTTCATAAAAATCATGTTTGGAAATTGTGTTAAATTTTTGAAATTAAAAAGTCTGTTTGAAACACTTTTTGTTTTTAGTTTTCGAAATATGTTTCAAAAATTAAAAACCAAAACACAATTTACCTGTTTAAGTTTTTTAGTCCCCAACACTTAAAAAACCAAAATCTTTTCAAAATTTATATTTTAAAAATAGTATATCGAACAAATTTTTAATTTTTAAGTTTTTAAAAACTAGAAAAGAGTTTTTGAAAAGTATTTCAAGTCTGCCAATTAGAATTTGCTTTTTTATTTGCTTTTTTCAAAAAAGAATATGCCGATTAGAATCACATTTTCTTGTTGTTTGGATGATATAGCCACATTTTCACTCTGTGATAATAATTTTGTTCATAATGAATTGATGGGAGAGATAAAGAGAAGTAAACCATATAATGCAAATAGAGTGAATGAAATGGAGGAATTTTTCTTATTCTAACATGTCGAATTGATTCGGTTCTATTGAGAAAATAAATTTGAACCAACCAAAAATGGCCGTTTGATTTGTTTTTTGTAATTTTTTTTTATATAAAATTCGACCCAACCCAAACCAATGAAGAAAAAATTTGTTTGATTTGGTTTCGGAGATGTTACCAAAAATAGATTTTAAATTTCAATTTTTCCAAAGTGATTATTTTGTTTTAAAAAATATTTTTATTAAAAAAATAGTTGTAACAAACGAGCTTATAAAATATAAACAAATAAAAAGTTGAAAGACAAATTTGTTACTTTTTTTACCGACAAGTGTTAATAGTTAGTTTGTTAAATTAATATTTACTCCTTCGTTAATGTTTTCGTGACAAATTAGTTACTTAATTGTCTCACTCTTGTTACTTAATCCAGCTGAATTCATGGGACAAGCACTTGATCATTTGAAGGATGTAGAAAGTTACAATATATAAGCTGGAGTTTTTTACCTGAACACCAGTGGCAGAGTACTTTGCTTTTAACATCTTTACTGTTTGAGAAAAACAAGTTACTGCAAGAAGTTTGTTGTCCCATGGCATTGGTTGTTGTTACATGTATACCGATTTTAATTTAGATCGTAAAGGAACATAATCTAATTGAAAATATGTGAACACTGTGGTACCCTTGAAGTTTTGTTGAATATGTACCCATCATTCAATTATTTAATGTCATGTCATATTTTCGTATTAATTAATTTAAAAATAAAATCAAATTTCGTATGAGTTTTGTCTAGAGGGTACCGGTCCGCTATTCAACAAATTTTGAAGTACCTAGGAATTTACCTTGAAAATATTCAATATATTAATGGCATTTTCAATATTTTAAATGGCTCTAGATTAAGCACAAGGGCTTGCAAAAATAGAGCAAAATTTACACAGTATTTGCAAGTACAACAAAACTTTATACAAACAACAGATAAGTAGAACACAACAAGCACAAACTTCTACTAGGCCAACACATTATGTCACTCCAATCTTAAATCCATAGAATCAAACTTTTGACACAAACTCCTATCTCTAGCATCCTTAAACCTGCTTCAAAGACATGGTCACTTCATGCCACTTATTGCGAAACCAGTATCCAGGCTTGCACGTGCTGCAGAAAAACACAACAGATCTAACACATGCCACCGATGAAAAAGCCATAACACTGCCCTACCTCCGCTAAAAGATCAAGTGCCTGTTCTGTGGATCAAGATGAATTCCATCCAAATGTCGAAGCAACAAGTAAAAACATCCAGAAATATTTGAGACCCTCAACTTCACGCTCTAAATCCCAAACAAGCCAATGGATTTAACATCGAATTTGAAATTGAGTAACTAAAACCAGGAGTCTCTGAGCGTAGCCAATTCCAAGAATTTAATTTTATTTCTTCCAACATGGAAGATAACGATACATCTTTTGTGTGCCCGGGAAAATAACTTGTGATTTTGTACATTGGAAACCATAACCATTATGAGTGTGTTAATGCATTATGATTCCTATTATTGACCAACATTGACATATTCTCAATAAGCACAAATCAGATCGAGCCCCCTAACTATAAATTGCTAAACTAATTTTCATTAGACTAGTCCTATATTAGAATAGAAAATATAAACTTTGAACAAAAACCACATTTTCAAGCCTGACACAACCATACAGAACAACTAATCCAGAAGATCTTGGTCGACCATTACTTGGAAATTTCAAACTCCTAAGCTCAACACAATCATGTAAACATAAAAAGTTGAGCTTGTTGAGGAAACTCGAGGAGTAAATGTTAACCAAGCTTACACAACCACTGAGAATGATTTGTTCAATATTTGGACATAGTGATAAATCAGGAACTCGAGTAAGCTTACGAGAATAACTTAGATCAAGCCTTTTCAATTTCGGCAAAACCTGAAGAAAAAACAATGATCAAGAGTTTGTATTGTATAAAATCATAAAAATACAAATAAAAATAAAATAATTATTATAATAAATTAATGTTTTGCATTCAATCCTACACTCATGATATGTAACATACAGCATGAAAATACCTGATCATGATCTCCATGCCAAAGTTGCTCAAGATTGCTTCCACGCATATCAAGTTTAACTAGGTTTTTAGGGCAAAACTCCAATGGCAAAGATTTTAGAGAGAAGTTATCCCAACGGAGAAATACTAATGTATGAGGAAGGCTTTCAAGAGATTCAGGCAGGATCACATTAGAGTCGTCGTTCCAAAAGCCAGAAGGCTTATAAAACTGAATTATTCGAAGATTACTCATCTTTTTGAACGCTTTAGCATGTACTTGAACCTTATTTATTTCACACATGTCCAGGAATATACACCGGATAGCATTTGTCCCCTAAAAGAATCAAAACACAAGGAATTATCAGACAAATAAAATAAATAGGAAAAAGCTGGAAATTAATTTCACTTTAAAAGAATCCTCCCCTCTCATCCCTTTTGTTCCCTCCAACCAAACATACAAGTAAACTAGGTAGTGGATTAATGTAAAATTTTGTGCAAATATTCCTAAAATATAAATACTATTCTGTATATCGATGTTTTTGACTTTTCATCTTCTTAGTAGTACTCAACTCACGAGTTTAAGTTAAGAACCAAACAAAAAACATTTAAAGAAATGCACCTAAGTTTTGTCATTTCTTCATATCTGTGAACTTTATAAGAGAGTTTTATAGTAAAGATGGTGGAAGTATATTAATTATGAGTATATTTAGAAGGAAAAAAATCTAATGCATAGTACTAGTAGTGTTAATTATTGTAAACAATTTGTTTGCTTAAAAAACATGAAAGCAATTTGCACTAGTTTTTTTTTTTTGCCAAAGAAGAAGATACATACCTTGTTTTTTAAAACATGATAAATTTCCTCAGGATTCCACAATCGAGTACGGTTTCTAGGATCATCAACACACTCCCGACGAACAATTTCATGTCCCATTTTCTTTATTAAATAATGCATCACAATTCTACCTTCCAAAATAAATACAAGACCCTTATCTTTAAGAACATCCATTCCAATGTCAGCAGAGAAACCACAGCTATCTAGTGTTTGCGCGACATCATTTACCAAATGCCCTGTATAGAAGCAAGCTATGTCAAGAAACATATTCTTCTGTCGGTCATCAAGCAAGTCATAACTTAATTTCAGCACTTTGAAAGTTTCCTCATCAGGAAACTCTTGCAACTTTTGCAATTCACTTTCCCATACATCCCTTGTTCTACCATGAAGCAATAACCCCAAATTCTTGAGAGCTAGTGGAACCCTTTTAGCATAGTTTAATATCAGCTTTTCTGATAAGTCTACATAAGCTTTTATAGGATAGTTTTGTTTAAAGGCATTTAAACTGAAGAGCTGCAGTGAATCTTGAAAACACATCTCCTCGACTTCGTATATTTCATCTGCATTAGCATTCTTAAGCACATGTTTGTCTCTACTAGTCATAATGATTCTACTACCCTGGCCAAAGTTAGAATGCTTTATAGTTAAATTTGAAGTGTTCACATCATCAAGAACAAGGAGAAACTTTGTTTGTCGAAGCCTCTGAACATATGAGCACTGTAACTTAGAGGATAGTTTGTCCTCCTCTAGAAGCTCTGATATATACTGGTTATGTATATTGGGTAGTCCAACTCTTTTTATTTCTTGTTCAACATTTAGAATCATGCTGCTAGAATTGAATTGAGTTGCAAACCTGTGATATATTGCACGGGCAATTTCGGTTTTGCCTATTCCTCCCATACCCCAAATTCCTATGATCCGAACAGTTGGTGATTCAAGGTGCAACAAAGGTTTGATTTGTTGGATGTGCTTGTCCATTCCGATTGTTCCTTCACAATTGCTTAGGAAACGATGACGATTCTTCTTTTTCTTCAAAATTTCTTCCACAATGTCAGTAACAAGTGTATGTTCTGGACTGCACATAATAAAACAAACATAATCCTAAAATTACTAGCCTGGAGGTGTTAGTAAGAAATAACATCATTTGACAGTCATATAAAGGTGTCATGTTGATGTTTTTGAATTTGTAAAATGAAGATCAAGTGTTACAGACAAAAGTGCAGAGAATACATTAATCTTGACATAACATCATTTGACAGTCATAAAATGATTTTATATTAATGTAAACTTTTATTGATATAATCTATTTAATAGTAACGTTCGATCTAACTGTAAACTTTATAATTAAAAATATCTGATAAAAACTATTTTGAATTGTGGAAACACGCACACACAAATATATGTTGAGAGCACGTAAATTAATTAGTGACCTGGTTACTTGTGAATCCCATCCCGAGAGTCCAGCTACTTGAGTTAGAGCACCCTTCCATGTGTCCACTTTGTCCCCAAATCGCTGTTGATGTTCAATAAAAGCTTCCTCAAAACTCTCTCTCTGATTCCTAACATTTGATGGATCCACCTTGTAGAAGACCGGTATCACATCCCTTCCATATATTTGTTTGCACTCGAGTATCTTTGTGAGTTCATCCATACACCATGTGGAAGAAGCATAATTCTCAGATAAAATGATGACATAAATCATTGATTGTTCTATTTCTGTGTACAGTGCCGGTGAAATCTCTTTCCCTCTGTCTAACCTGTAATCTATGAATGTTTTGATATTTTTCCTGTATAATTCTGCTGAAAGATGACTGATGAAGTTGTCACGGGTATCCTCTCCTCTGAAACTTAGAAACACGTCGTACTTTTCAGTCGGAGGAGACATGGCAATAGGACAAGAACCACTCAACATTATTGCAGCTAAATTTCTTTGATGTCTCCAAACTTTTTTTCACTGCAGCTACAAAATGACCAGAGAGATTGAATATGAGCACAGCTAATTGCTAAGACTATTATATGATTTAGGGATGCACATAATATCTGGATACAAGCCAAAACCATGACCTAAAACTCTATAGTTACAATAAGTTTTTCAACGTGTCCAATTATTTTTGGTTTGGATTGTTTGGTTATTAAATCCATTGATTTGCATTGATTTATGTACACCATTATTAGCTATATCCTCTCTGTGAAAAACTGAATGATAAGAACTATTGTGTTAAGCTTTTGAAATGTATCATGTAAGGGACAAACACAAGTATTTATAGGCAACAGAAGACAACACTATGTTTGTTATCATAGTGAATTTGCCAAAATCTTGGTGGCACCGTGATTTTGTTGAAGCTCTAAAGTGAGGCTTTTGAAAATCACGATGGTTCACTGTGATTCTGCCAAACTTGCAAATTCAAACATGCTCACTATTTTAGACGTGAAGAGACATAAACAGAACAAGCAAAGTGTGACTTTATTATCCTCAATTTCAAGGCTATACTCAATGCCATATCTAGGATTACTTACCAAAATTTATAGCATCAAGCCCTATGATTTGGAAATATATTTACTAACCTCTCAATTTTTAAAATCACTTCAAATAAAGGATAAACTTCCACAAATTAACATTAAGCAGATGTTACATACTAAATCAATCCTTTTAACCACCTTATAGGAAACACAAAATCATGCATATTCAACAAATAATATCTAATTGTCAAGCAAAGAGGAACAAGTCAAGCAGAACAATTAGTTGCGCATTAAAAAGAAGCGTGCTCCCCAAGCAAAACCCCCCAAATTTGGATTTAGTCAATTTTTACCAATAAAATTAACAAAAGCAGAAACAATAAGGAATAATGACCATATCGATGGACATGAAGGAACTTACAGCAATGAAAGAGAGATTTATGTCCTTTGCTTGACGGCTTCTTTCAAGTGTATCCTCTTGAGAGCTTCTTTGTGATTCAAACCGTGAGTTCTTCTATAAATCACAACAAGTCACAATTAACAGAAAGAAAATGAATTAAGGTTGGTGATGATCAATTAAAAACTAGAGTGAGGTATTTGAGGTATTTGTATGTAGTATTTTTTATTGGTAAGATTCCGTGTATATATAGTTTTTTTCAAAGGAAATTCCTTGTATAATTGTATTTGTATGTAGTATTTTTTATTGGTAAGAAAATTCCTTGTATATTCCATACTATCAGACTATAGTTTTAAAGAATTATTAAAATGGAATATTGTATTGTATTGCCCAAGCAAAAAAAAAAAAAAAAAAGGAATATTGTATTTATCACACTATTTGACTTCACTTTTTTATTTTCAGAAAATATTATCACTACCGACTTTGTCTTCTAGAATCTTTATATTTTTTTTTTCCAGAATCTTTGTATATAATTTTATTTTGTTGAACGATTTATATTTAAAATTGTAAACTTTAATATGGGATTTTCGTGTCATATATGACTTTGCATCATGCATGACTACAGCACATGAAGAAAACTTGAACAATATGAATTATGCAGTTTACGATTTTCTTAAACCCTAAAATAAAGTTGTACTTTCTTTGTATGATTTATTTCTTGACCTTGGTATATTCGTTTCAATTTCTTTTTTCTTGCTTCTTTTGTTTACACCACCCTTTTTACAACCCAACACTAACATTGGTGACTTTCTTTCACCACCATGGTGAGATTTTTCTATAATTAAGGTAAATTCAACTTTTGTTTATTGTTGACGAACCCAATTAATTATATCATTTCTTGCTTTATATTTCACTTATGCAAAAAAAGTATTTTGTCATATCAACTTCGTTATCACCAAGTTTTGGAACATCGTGGGATCAAACATGTTCTCTTTAAAATCAACATTTGGTTTCAAATCACTAAAAGTTTCGACAATGTTTGATTTCAATTCACGGAAGCTTTAACAATGGATAGTATGAATTCATTGAAAGACTCAACAATATTTAGTTTTGACTCAACAAAATTATCAAACGGATGTTCAACCATAATTATAAATAACAAAACATAGTAAAAAAAGTAAATTATAAAATAATAACATCAAATAAAATCAAATAATGCACAAAAGTGAAGGAATAAAACAAAATTGGGGCCGAATTGACCGGGAGTTAGAGCCCGAACCAAATATCGGTTCTTAACTTGCAATAGGTTCGTCACATTTGGTTGAAAAAAATCCACAAAATATTAGCAATGTTAACTGGAGAAGCAATATATGTAGGTTGATGTTAAATAAATGTAGAAATCCTTTAGCAATCATTCTTTGATGATTTAGGACACTTTTTGCAATAAAAGAAAATGAAGTTTTGGAGGAATGGACGGAATAGGTATGTAGGTGGTGATAGAGAATGTAGTGCAAGTGAGTTGACTAAGATATATGTTAATAACAGATCGGTTTGTAAGTCTTGATATTTATGGTGTAACTCCCAAATGGGAGCGATCAATGGTGTAAAGTTTCGATAAGGGCATTTTTATTTTTATTTTAGTTTTTGAGGGGCTTATGAGCACTTAAAGGTGCTTATAGAGCAATTTTCTTATTTTACATCGAGTAGATATAGGTTGGGCTGCTTGATATGGGCTTATAATCTTAGCCTGTTTAAGATAGAGATTTGCTCTCCAGCAACTTTTACTCGCACCCTGCAGCCATGCCGAAAATGCCCATGTGCTAGTTAACTTGCGCAAGTGTAAGTTACTGCGCAAGTTAACTCACGTGGCGCAAGTTAAGTGGCGCAACGATACTTTTTCAAATTATTTTTATTAACTTATTCAAAATTATTTTGTTTATATTAACTTTATTCAAATTATGTTTTTTTCTTAACTTTATTCAAAATTATTTTATTAACTTTATTTTGAAATTATTTTGTTTACATTAATTTAAATTATTTTCTTAATTTTATTCTAAATTATTAATTCGATATTATTCTTTAAATTAATACAAATATAAATAAAGGTAAATACAATACAAATATAAATAAAGTTAAATACAACAAATATAAAACAAAGGAACAAAATTGAGGCATAAATAATCTCTCATTTTATTAATAATTCATAAATTACATTACAATAATTCATATGATAAAAAGTAATCTACTTATTCACTAAATCTACTTATTTTCTCCTTGGGGTAAAAAGTAATCAATCTTCGTGGGGTAAAATAGTGAGCAGCCTTCTTGGAGAAAATACATCATCAACCCTTGGGCTAAATTTAAAACTGTTTTTTTTTACCACACAAAGTTCTTTTTACCCATGGTAAAAAGTTTCTGCGGTTAAAAAAACAGGTTTAAAATTATCCCAAGGGTCGATCATTTCCCCAAGTCGGCTACTCACTACTTTACCCTGACGAAAATTGATCACCTTTTACCCCAAAGAGAATATTGAAAAGAAAAAAAAGAAAGAAGAGAAATAGAGGGAGAGAGTGATGAGGGGGAGAAAGTAGTATGGTGTGAGGAATTAGGGAAGTATGGAGGGGTATTTATAGGTAGGAATGGTAGTATAGGTGGTAAATACCATTAATGTGGTAAAAAAAAACGTGTAAAATTTGGTAGAAAACGTGTGGATTGAATGTTGAAACATTGACCACATACCAAAAAAACGTTTGTTCTTCAGTTCTGACCACCGGCCAACGTGCGTGAGTTAACTTGCGCATAGGCCAGTGGTGCGTGACTTAAGTCACGCATTGCTTACAACTTGCGTGACTTAAGTCGCGCATGGCTTACAACGTGCGTTAGTTAAGTCACGCTGCGTGACTTAACTAACACAAGGGTATATTTGGAAGCAGTGCAGGGTGCGAGTAAAAGTTGCTGGGTGGAGAGCAAAAATCTTTAAGATATACTATTACTTTTTCCATTCTAGGACTTACTCGCGCTTCCTATTTTTTTAAAAATACCATTTGTTCATATTTCATATTCCGAAACATAACAAAATAAAAGAAAATATGTCGTAATTGATATCAATGGTCTTTGTTGACCGTCATATGATCCTCGTATAAACTGCAAAACAATTTCAAGGATCGTATAACCGGTCAGCAGTGACCATGATATCATAAACACTCCTAACTAAAAAATGAGAAAGAAAAAGTAAGAAAGGATGAGAAGTGAAGAATGAATGAATATGGTGAAGCATGCAAGACTATTTATAGCCATAAACCTATCCTAGATTGTACCTACGATCAAAGAAAACGTTTACATTTACTAAACCAACCAAAAAAATTGGCAAAATGATTCAATTTGTGTTGCTCCAGCTGGCGCATGGTTGCTTTATGTCAGCCGCCGGAGGTGCTCTCACATTTCTAATATAATAAAAGTTTTGCTAACTTGTGCCTTAGAACACATGTTGAAGATTCTAATAATAGCAAGTATTTATTGAAAAAATTAATTTACATAAAATATTTAACTTTTAAAAAATAAATTAATACAATTTTCAATGCAAAATTTATATTTTAATACATTAACACGTGCCTTAAGGACACAAATTATCATTTTCCTAAAAATAAAATAAAATAAAGTAAAGGTTGTACCAATAATTGATTTTTGGCTAGCATTTATTAAAAAAGAAACGAATAGATATGAAAAAGCCAAACGTAAAGTTTGTTTGAAATTCAGTGGAGTCAGTCAGTCGGTGTACACAAATGTTGACTGTAAAAAAAAGCTTCTGCTAATTTGTGTGTTAGTTTGCTGAACTTACGGAATCAAAGCAAGGTAATCAATCAATTTCACATAGTTTCGTTTCATGTATTCCTAGTTTAGTAGTTCTTATATATAGATTACTGTGTGCCGGTGGTGGCTCATCAGAGGCTGCTGCCAGTTTTAGAATATATATGAGAATCTGAGAGATGAAGTCTTGAGAGAAGGAAAACTAGTAGAAAATGAATCTTTTGAGTAAACCATCAAATTGGTCTTTGTCTCTCATTAATATTTCAAACTAGTTCATTCTTTGTCAAAAGTTTCTCAATTAAGTCTGTCGTTATGTTTTTGTCACATGACGAGAGACCTAATTGAGAAAGTTTTTGACAAAGACAGAAACCAATTTAAAATATTAATAGAGTCAAAGACTAATTTGAGAGTGACTTATAAAGACAGGGATCAATTTGATGATTTAGTCAATAAATCTTAGATGAGTAGGGTCTAGGTAAGTTACTATGGGGGTCGTCCCCATACCCGCAGTTTGAAAAAAGTAGACATACTTATTGTGCCCGCATGGGTAGCATCTTCAATACTCATAGCCTCTGGGTTTCTAGGGCCTTGTTTGCGAGTTGGAGTGGAAGGGAAGAGAGATATTTGAAATAAAAGCAGCAACTGGAAAAAAATAAGAGTTTTGGGAGGGGAGCGCTTAAGGAGTTTATTTTTCTTTACAATACAGATCCTTCTAATTTGGATAAACACAAAAATTGTATTGGTGGAAGGGTTCAGAGGGATTATATGAATTCTTTAAATTTAATCTATATCTATACTATATTATAAAGAAAATAATCTGTTTTGGCTCTTTTGGGCTGACTTTTACAACTTGCACACTTTTTTCCTTCTATTGTTCGTTCATAAGACTCTGATGTATCTTTTACAAATCAAAATATTATTATGACTAAGTAAATTATTGTACAGTGTTCTACTTGATTTGTTATTAGTCTCCTTTTTGAAGACTTCTAACATGACCAATTATCGTTCCTTAGTTGAGCTTGTGATCCTTCTTGTCGGTCTTGTTAAAGACTTCTAAAAAGGACAAGTCTTGCTGCTTAGTTGCATATGAATCTACTTGTCTATCTTGTTGAAAACCTCTGACAGAGGCTCCTCCTTGTTCTTTAGTTTTTATGCGAGTCTCCTTGTACTCTTGTTGAAAACTTTTGAAAGAAACTCGTTCTTGCTCTTTAGTTGAATGTGAGTCTCCTTGTTTGTCTTGTTGAAGACGTCTGACAGTGATCTCTCTTTGCTCCTTAGTTGCATGTGAGTCTCATTGTAAGTCTTGTTGAAGACTTTTGACAGGGACTCCTTCTTGCTCTAGTAGCTTTACTTTTCTTTTTAGACTTGTTGAGCTTCATATGACACATGTTTCCATTTATTTTATCGTATGAGCTTGTGTGCTCTGTCTAATACTTGAGTCTTAGAGGCCACATGTGTTACAAAATTAGTTGGATTTCAACTTCAGAGGTTCAGGATATTAGGCTACCTGGAGTCGACTCCTCTCTCTCATTCGTAGTTTTCTGGTTTGTACTCAGAGTCGGACCATGTGACTACCTATACTTATTTTGTGTTTGAGACAAATAACCCTTTTTTGGTTTTGTAGGATAATAGAAGTTATATTGTAGAATAAATGGTTTAAAAAATAGTTGGTGACAAGAGAAAATAGTTTTCTACATCTAGTGTATGATCGAACACAACTCTAATACCACTGTTAGAAAATGTACTTTGAGAAAGTAGTAGTAGAACGTTTAGTAGCATGAGATAAGAGGAAACACAACAGTAACTAACTTATTATAGGAGGAGATAATATAGTGTGCTGAATCCAATTGACATTGCATATAAAAGGTTTGAATGCAATTGTACATAAGTTTGTTTATTTATAGGTGTGGGAGACATATTCTAGATTCTACATTCTTTAGAGTAAGCAATAATAATTCTATGAATTACTAATGTATTCTAGAAATATCTAAAAATATGCATCATATTTTAAAGAGAGAAATCATGATGTTGTCACTGTAATTCTTCAAAGCCTCTAGCACTCGGCTAAAAATAATATGCTAAAAATTCTGTGACATGAACGTACAGAACCAAAACAACTTCCACTTATATTGATCCCGTATCAAATAACTATTCAATTAATCCAATTAGAAATCAAATCATACTAATAGTTTGATCAGACACATAATTGAGAAATAAATTACTAATACAATTACTTTCCCTATTTTAGTTAGCATTTACTTTTATTTATTTTGGTCTTCATACCTTTTTTTTTTTGGTATAAAAAGATACTTTGTTAGTCTTCATGCAATGCTACATTTGTTTCTCATTCAACTTAATTAGAATAAAATTAGATAATGTATATTTAAGACCATATGGTAAGTTTTTATCTCTAACTTTCCTCAAAAAGAGTTTTTATGTCTAACTTTGATCTATTGAACTTCATTTAGATGGAGTGTTTCCTGACAGAGTTGGGGAAGACATTAGCTGATAAACTGATAAATGGGGTAATAGAAAAGTCACGATATATCTTTTGCTTCAATAGCATTGCTAAGGAATTCGAGGAAGAAAAAATTAAGTTGGAAGCAGAAAGGATAACTATGAGGCAGCGTTTTAAAGTTGCAACCGCAAAAGGTAGAGATATTCAATCTAATGCTGAATTTTGGGAAACACGGGCTAACAAGCTCATTCAAGAGAGCACCGAAACAAATCAAAGTTGTTTTTTTGGATTTTGCCCTGATTGTATATGGAGATATAAAAGGGGAGAGGAGTTGACAACAAAGATAGAGGAGATTGAAAAGTTGATGGAAAAAGGAGAGAAACTTGAAAATGTTGAAATCTCTCGTGTTCTTCCTGACGTTGAGCGTTATTCTTCTCAATATTACATTTCATTTAAAAGCAGGGAGTTGATATACAAAAAGCTTTTGGATGCACTAAAAGATGACAGTAACTATATAACTGGATTGCATGGGATGGGGGGCACAGGTAAAACTACATTGGCAAAAGAAGTGGGTAAACAACTTAAGACATCAGAGCGATTTAAACATGTCATTGATACAACAGTTTCATTTGCTCCTGATATAAAAAAGATTCAAGATGATATTGCTGGATCATTAGGCTTGGAATTGAGGGACGTCAATGAATCAGACCGACCTAAAAAGTTGTGGAGTAGACTAACCAATGGTGAGAAAATTCTTGTGATATTGGATGATGTGTGGGGAAATCTTAATTTTGATGACATAGGGCTTCCAAATAGCGATAATCACAAAGGATGCAAAGTTCTTGTGACCACACGCAATCTGTCGGTATGCAATAAAATGGTATGTGGAGAGACAATTCGAGTGGAGCTCTTATCTGAAGAAGACGCATGGATCATGTTTAAAATGCATGCCAATCTAAACAATATTTCCACCAAAAGTTTTCTTGACAAGGGACGTAAAATTGCAATTGAATGCAAAAGACTACCAGTTGCAATTGCTACTATCGCGAGTAGTTTGAACGGCCAAAAACGTCGAGAAGAGTGGGATGTTGCTTTGAAGTCCCTACAAAAGCATGTGTCCATGGATGATGTTGATGATGATTTGGTTGACATTTATAAATGTTTGAAGTTTAGCTATGACTATCTTAAGGATGAAAAAGCTAAGGGGTTGTTCCTCTTATGTTCTCTATTCCAAGAAGATGAAGAAATTTCTGTTGAAATTCTAACCAGACTTGGCATAGGAGTTGGTCTTTTTGCAGAAGATTATGACTGTTACGGTGATGTTCGAAGTCAAGCAGCTGTAGCCAAAAATAAACTCCTTGATTCATGTTTACTATTGGAGACAGATAAAGGAGATGTGAAAATGCATGACTTGGTTCGTGAAGTAGCCCAATGGATAGCAAACAAAGAGATTCAAACAGTAAATTTTTCTAACAAAAATCACAAGTCGTTGGTTGAAAGGGATAAGAATATCAAATATTTGTTATATGAAGGCAATTTAGAGGACTTGGTTTCCTCTAGGTTTAATGGTTCTAAGCTTGAGATTCTTATTGTCAAAATGGACATGGGTGACTTCGTGGATGTCCGCACTTCATTCTTTGAAAATATGGTAGGGCTTCGAGTTTTGAAATTTTCATATGAAACTAAAAGTAGTACTTATTTTTTTACTGAAGATTTGAAGACTCTATCATTACCACAATCATTACCACAATCAATTCAGTCATTGACGAATATTCGTTCTCTACTAGTTGAAGGAGTCAATTTGGGTGACATCTCTGGTTTGGGAAGCCTGCAAAGTCTTGAGACTATTGATTTGGATCATTGTGAAATTGATGAACTTCCTCGAGAAATTGCAAACTTGGAAAAACTTAGATTGTTGAACTTGGAGCAATGTAAAATTAGAAGTAATAATCCATTTGAGGTTATCCAAAGATGCCCATCACTTGAAGAATTGTACTTCTGTAAAAGTTTTAATCATTTTTGTCAGGAAATAACCCTACCTATATTGCAAAGGTATCGTCTCATTGAATCTTTAAATACAATGAATGATTCTCTATCAAAATGTGTGTCTCTTCATGAAGATTGTTTCTCAGAAGCAACCCTTAAGTACTTGATGCAAACAACAGAGCTTCTTCAGTTGGAAATATTTAGTAAGGAGTGTAGAAATCTAATGCCTGAAATTGTTCCTACAGATCAAGGTATGAATGATCTAATTGAGCTTAATTTGAAATATGCTCCACAGCTACAATGCCTCGTAGACACTGAACATGTTGGTTCACAAATACCAAATGTGTTCTCAAAGTTGGTTGTACTGCATCTCGAGGGAATGGGAAATTTGGAAGAATTGTGCAATGGTCCCATCTCCTTTGACTCTATGAACAATTTAGAGGAGCTAGCCATCGAGGATTGTGAAAATTTGCGAAGCTTGTTCAAATGCAGCCTAAATCTCTGCAATCTAAAGACCATAAAACTAACATGGTGCTCAATGTTAGTTTCTGTTTTTGAAATGTCAACTTCTCAAAGTCTACTGATGCTGGAGAACTTGGAAATAACTGATTGTGAGAAATTGGAAAATATAATTACATATGAAAGGAGAGTACTGGATGACTCAATCGAAGAATTATCAGTCAATGGTGATAGTGATAAGAACAAGAGCTTCAACTCAATGTTTCCAAAGCTGAAAGTTATCAATATTAAGAGATGTCCCCAATTACAATTTATACTTCCACTTCTCTCTGCTCAAGACCTTCTGTTACTGGAAGCTATCACAATAGAACACTGTGATAAGCTGAAATACATATTTGGCCAACACCAAGATGTAGAACTCGCATCACTAAAAGAATTGGAGCTTCATGATTTGCCAAATTTCATCGACATAATTCCAAAATTTCATCATTTCATGCCTTCATCCATTAAAGGGTCATCTAATTCCATTTCCAAGCCACAAACACAACTGGAGCCTATAAAATCCAATATATCTTGGAGCCATATATGTTGTCGTAGATACAAACTGAAGGGCACCACAAGTTCTAAAATCCCATTGGTTTCTGATGATCAACAAGAAGACTGCTCAATCTCCATGGTAACCTTCATGTATTTTCATGTTAACTTTTGATAATTTCTTTTTATAATAGATACCATATGTTTCTTATCTTATATTTATTCACAAGACTGCTCAATCACATTGGTAACCATCTTAAAATTCGAGGGACCAAATTGATGAGAGAATGATAGTTTAAGGACCAAATCAACTGTTTATTCTATATATAATATAGGACTTGTGTATGTGAAAAGTTATGTTTTTATTTCAGTTATATGCATACTAAAACTGTAAGCTCATCATTAATTGAAAGAGATTGTTTGGTTTGATTGATGTTCTTTTTCATTTGGATTATATTATAGGTATCAAGTTCAAATTATCCTGCTCAATGTCTTTCAAGATCAATATCATCACATACCGTGTGCAATATTAAAGTGATAGAACTGATGAATCTTCCAAAGATAAAATCAGTGTTTATTATGTCAATTGCATCAAAATTGTCATTGGAGACCTTGACTATTAAAAATTGTGATGAATTGGAGCACATAATAGTAGACATTGGAGATGGTAGTAGCGGGGGCAATGTCTTCCCAAAACTGAAAGAGCTCTACATTGAAAACTGTGAGAAATTGATATACATATTCGGACACATTATTAATGCTAGTGATGATAATCAAAACCAGAATGAGATGATCCACCTTCATCTCCCAATTTTGGAATGTCTCAAGCTATGTAATCTCCAAAGTTTAATAGGAATGTGCACCAAAAACTATCGCACAACGTTGCCAGCTTTGACAGAAGTTGAGCTAATTGAATGCTCCAAGGTTGATATTAGATCTATTGGTGATTTCAGTGTTACTAATCATTCCGTTTCAATATCTCAGGAAATTGGTACAACCATCAAGGTACCCACCCCTCTTTCCATATGTTACATCAGTGTTCCTGATTATTCATTTCAATATCAAAATATTGCTGTGAGGTCCTGTGTTCGAATCTGGATGAAAGTGTCCAGACTAGTAATGTTGGCCTTGCCAATCGAACTAGGCCTTATGGACATAATTTCTCTTATTTCATGCACATTTGTTTTCCTTTCATTTATTGCAGGAATTGAGTGGGAACATGGAGAACTTTCGCGTTTTGAAAACACTCATGGTAAAAAATAACTCCAAAGTAGAAAGTTTCTTTTGTCTAAATGAAGTAAGTGGACAAGAAATGAACTTAGATTTGCAACGCATTGAGTTGCATGGTCTGCCTATGACGACATGCATTTTTGTTGGTCCCAAAAATTCATTTGCCCTCCAAAACCTTGCAAGATTAAAAATCATGCGATGTGAAAAATTGGAAATTGTTTTCTCAACTTCTATAATAAAGTATCTACCACAGTTGCTTTATATAAGAATTGAAGAATGCAATGAGTTGAAGCATATGATTGAAGATGATTTGGAGAATAAAAGAGTGTCAAATAGACTATCCTCAAGGACATGCTTCCCAGAGCTAGAATCACTTGTTGTAGTAAAGTGCAACAAGTTGAAATGCATTTTTCCGGTATCGACATGTAAAGATTTTCCTAAGCTAACGGCTTTGATGATAAGTGAAGCAGATCAGCTGGAGGAAATATTCGATAGTGAAGGTGATGAGAAAGTCAATATTCCAAATCTGAGGGTTGTAGCATTTGTCAACCTACCAAGCCTTTGCCATGACCAAGGAATTCAATTTCAGGCTGTAGAATATCGCTGTGTTCAGAATTGTCAAAAACTCTCTCTCACTTCAGCATTAACAAACTTTATGTTCTCTACCTTACACTATTTAGATGTATTCTTAGGTACACGTTATATCCAATATTCTTTGAAACTATTACATGTTTGTGGTAAATGATTACATATCATGCATGAATATTTACAAAAGATACAAACTTACATGTTTATGCATATTTCTTGTGATGCTTCACATACTACTATAAATTTATGCTTACACACATGAAGTGATAAAGTTTTATTTGTTAGGTAGATAGATAAACTTAAAAATGATGATTTTCAATTGAAAGTGAACATTTTGATTTTATCATTATGCTTATGATCAATTACTATCTAATGATGTTAATCTATATAATATTTTTCTATAGAACCTGAAGTAGCCATGAGTTTGGAGAAACTATTTAAACAATTAAACGGAGACTCCGAAGAACATGAGTCAACAGGGAGTGAATCAGGACATGAGTCAACTTCTTCACCGGTCAATACCAATCTACTAATTCAATTTACATAAAATTCATCCAATATAATAGGTCCCTTGCTTGTGATTAATAGTTTCATATCACTAATGCTTCTGTTCTTATTACAGGAGTTGTTGGGTGAAGAAGGTTTGAATGCAGCAATTGAAATTTTCAAAGCAGCAGTGGAAATGAGTGTTGAAGAAGGAACCACATCAGCTAATGCCAAGGCAATAAAATCATCACCTCAATCAAAATCACTCAGTTCATTATTAAGTCGATTGGCTACTTCTAAGGCTCTTCCAGTTGAAGAAGTAACCTCTATTATTGAGGAACATTTTCCCAAGGATGTTCAATCTAAGTTCTCTCCAATCGTTCATTCGCCTCTAGCATTTCAATCTCCTTCAATGCTATACAGAGGTATAGATTTTTCTCCCTTCATTTTATTATTAAAAACTTTATTTGGTGCTCAAAGAGGGCTAATTATTCTGTTCTACACTTTCAGGGGTCCCTTCTCAAATATATGAAGAATTAGTAAGTTCATCATCAGACCCATTTCTTCATTAATAATTGCCACATGATTGATTTCCTATGAACTCAAGATTTAAACTAATTTTGAT
The DNA here is from genome assembly GCF_051527215.1 of Medicago sativa. Classification (NCBI taxonomy): domain Eukaryota; kingdom Viridiplantae; phylum Streptophyta; class Magnoliopsida; order Fabales; family Fabaceae; genus Medicago; species Medicago sativa. The sequence goes on along the minus strand of NC_140751.1, from coordinate 63,008,836 downwards.
ATAAAGATATATTTTTTTGCCAAGATTTTTTTTTTTTTTTTTTTTTGAGTCTATTGCTTCTAAATCTTGTATCTGAAGTTTTATAATTGTCAAGGCTTAACACTGAAATTCTTTTGTTTTCTATTTTAATTTTTTCTATAATGAAGTCTGGCTCTTCCAACCTAAAATACATGGTGTTAAATATAGTAAGGTTGATCCTATATATACAAGCTTAAGATATGATGATATCATTTGTTGATTTGAATGTGTAGGAAGATGGTGATGGCCAAATAGCCATGACTTCTTTTTCCATTTCCACTACAGAGACCAATGATGAAGGTGAAGACTCTTTGAATATATTTTCTATACTTGTGTAACTTCAATATTCATCACCCTTTTGATCTTTGAACTTTTTCCTCTCTCACAATTTGTTTAGTTTCTCGGAATGATGATGCTTTTAAGAAACTAAGCTCAAATATTGACGAACTGATTCCTAAGGATGATGATATAACAGTTTCCAAATCTAAACCCTCTCCTAGCATCACATTTCCTGTCGCATGTCAATTCCCTTCCGTGCCTTCTAAAGGTATTTTATTGCTTGCATTTTATTTTAGTTAACTTTGTTGTGATCAAATATGCTTAATTATTCTTTCCAAAATTTTCAGGTGACCCTTCTCAAAAAGTAGAAGACTTTAATTCTTCTTTGCTTGTCATGAGGGAGCTGAAGCAACTAGTTTCCAAGAAGCATTTAGATTATGATAACTTGTCTATGTTGTCTGATTTCTTAGTTAAGCATCCTTCAGTTCCTTTAAAGGACACTTCATTGAGTGACAGATACAAGGGTTATGCCTACAATTGCCTAGGTGAGCTTTTGAAATTCCTTCAAACTCATAGTGTGTTGGATGTGTTAGGTTCAAGCCACTTAGAATTTGTTGAGTTATTACAAGATGTGCGAAAATGTGGTTTTGATAAGGAATGGTTGGATGATGTTGAGAAGCGCGCTTTGTTTCCTGGTGTACAAGTCTCTGAAGATACATTGCAAAAATTGTTGGACTCAAAACACATCTTGACTCAACATGTGAAGGATCTTAACCATCAATTGACTTCCTCTAAAGCTGTTTTGGAAAGTATCATCCAACAAGAGGCACAAATTTTAGAAACTCGGGCTTCTTTAAGCGATCCTATTGGCTATTAGACTATTGTTGGGGCTTTTATCCTTCAATTTTGTATTTTGAAATTATGTGTTCAGAGCTCGCTTACCAGTTTCTCAGATTATTTGTGGCATTTAAAAAAGAATTTGTGTGTATCAAATATTCAAAGTATTGTGGTAGTGAAAACTTAATTAAAACTGAGAAGAACTCATGCATGCATAATAATACCACAAGAGATATGGTATTACCAAACAAAACAGTGTACAAATGAGATTATGATTATTAAAAATTTCAATTTTTTTTTCCTTGTTTGAGAGATTTGGAAATAATAGTATGATGACTAAATTGCTCTATGATGTTGGTTGTGACAATGATATTGACAATAATTCCTGTTTTAACCTTACTTGGTCTCTGCCTAGTGCAAACTGTTTATGATTTTCAAAGGATTGAGTATAAATTTCTGCTTTATGAGATTAGGTTGGAGATATTCTTGGATAAAGGGCAATGAAAACGGTGTATAAAGTAATTGATGGGGTACTTGGAATAGACGGCGGATCCATGTTGGGGCAATGTGGAGCTATAGCTCCACATGTTTTTATTTTTATTTTTATTTTTTATTTTATTTTTATAATAGATAAAATTCAGCAGCAGAATATTGTTGAACTTTTACGGTGTTTCATGCTTGAGTCTTGCAAAGTCATTTGCAGTTTTTGATGGAACAAATTATTGAGGATGACTGAGTTTTATCCAAATGATTTTATAGATGTGCCGAAAGTGACGTTACACACACAACTTAAGAATTATGTTATAGATGTTCGATCTGACCCAAAATTTGCTAAGTTGAAAGGATTTTCAGATCTTTGTGGAAAACTTGTGGAAACAAATAAGTGCAACACATTTGCTATGATTTATAAACTTTTGAAGTTGGCTTTGCTCTTTCCGGTAGCAACTGCAAGTGTTGAATGTGTTTTTTCATATATGAAAGTTGTGAAGAGTAACCTATGTAACAAAATGGGTGATTAGTGGCTAAATGACTGTCTTTAACTTATATATAGAAAAAATGTTCTTTTAACAGTTAGCAATGATGTCATTTTAACTCATTTTCAACAAATGGATAGAAGACGATGATGTCATTTTAGCTCATTTTCAACAAATGGATATAAAATGATTTTCATTGTAATGTATTGTATCAAACAATATTATTTCTTATTTTTAATATAGTTTGTATTATTGTTTCTTTGAAATTTTAGCTCCACATGTACCTAAAGTCTGGATCCGCCCCTAGAATAGAGGTAGCATGGAACCAAGTCAAGCACTTCATATACCAAGGATTTGGTGAGGCTTTATTTGGAGGTTCATCTCCTCACCTCAGTACCCTCAGGTATCAATCCATCATGCAATTCAAACCCTCAGAATAGAAAACAAAATTTGATAATTTGGTAGGACAGATATTGACAAATATATTTAACTCTAAAAACATATTTCAATTTAAATATATTTACAAAAAATATGTTAAACTAAAAAAAATATAGACAAATATTGACATTCAATTGCAAAGAAAATTGCTTTTTTATTAGAAAAAAAAAAAAAGACAAATACATCGGATACAGTAATTGACAATGTGTAGGAAAATTTTGTTAAAACGAAAAATTAAGGTTGGTAATTTTGTAAAGATAAAAATATAATTAACCCGTAGTATTGTATGTATATTGTATAACTTTTACCAAAGTATTGTTAATATTTTCATATTATTTTTAGTCAAAAAATAGTGTTGTTGAAGACCTTTGCTTAGCTCTATCTCTTATATGTAGCGTTTTTCATTTTATATATAGCGGATAAGGATTTCCTGCTGTAATATTTATACGCAGTTGCACGCTGTAGCTGTTCTACACCGTCTGATCTGAAGTGAATGGTTAAGATCTGACATTGTGTGAAATTGTTGAAATCCGTGCTGTGAACTGGGACCGTCAGATCATAGATTGATGGCTGAGATTTGCTACTGCGGCAAACTGTGTGAATTTGCTACAGCAGCAAATCCTGATCCATATATAGCACATGTTTTCTATCTCATTTGTATTTGTTGCGAATTCGTTGTGAAAAACACACCAATAATAAACTTGATGCGTGGAGCAAATTAATACCAATCAATCAAATGAAGCGGATGACAAAATAATTCAAACAAAAGATAAACAGCAAGAGATAAAAGGAAGAAGGAGAACACAAGAATCTGTTTACCCAGTTCGGTCTAATGATGACCTACTTTGGGGGAGAGAGCAGCTCTCCGTTCCACTATAATGATATGAGTTTCTTTACAAAGAGATATTGAAGGTTACAAGAATTAGTCTTCAAACCTAACTCTACCCTCAGTCCCAGCCTCTTCCCGTGACCAAGAGACTCAATCCTAATAGTGCTTTGTTCAAGGTGAATCAAAACAATCCCAACCCTAGTGTTTGTTGCCAAGAGAAATTCTCTATAAACCCTAGTTTGTATGTTGGCTTCTAAACCCTGTTTTCTACACACATAATCATCTGATACAAGGCTTATATTTATAGTGGAAAGCATCCCTCAAAAATTGGAACAAAACAGGCCCACAAGTTGTTTTATTTTTTTCCTCCTGCGCGAAATCGGCCACCGAGCTTGCAAAATCGGCCACCGATTTTTCCAGAAACAAAAGTCTCCAAAAACAGGTCAAAATCGGCCACCGTGTAGTACAAATCGGCCACCGATTTTGACAGACAGGATGCACATTTTTGAGTCACTTTTCAACAATTCTCCACCTTGACTCTAAAATGGTGATGATGCCAATTTAACCATCAATCACCTTGCTGCTCTCTCCAACCTTCATCTATGCTTCAATGAAGTTAATCAAGTCCAAGCAATGCTTGAACCTTGATCTCGGTAATGATTTGGTGAACATGTCTGCTGGATTTTCTTCCGATGCCACTTTCTCCACCATGATCTCCTTTGTCTCAATCATGTCTCTAACAAAGTGCAAACGAATGTCAATGTGCTTTGTTCTTTCATGATACACCTGATGATTTGCCAAATGAATGGCACTTTGGCTATCACAATATATCTTCACACACCCTTGACTAATCCCCATTTCTCCAATCATACCTTTCAACCATATGGCTTCCTTGACCCCTTCAACAAGGGCAATGTACTCTGCTTGAGTTTTTGAAAGAGCTACAACTGATTGTTGATTTGCCTTCCAAGTAACTGCTGTACCGAACAATGTAAACACAAATCCTGATAGAGATTTTCTAGTGTCTACATTACCTGCATAGTCCGCATCCACATATCCCTCCAAAGCATCCCTTCCTGGTTGTGACCTTGTATACTTCAGACCACCTGTCAAAGTCCCATTCAAATATCTCAGAACCCACTTCAAAGCTTGCCAGTGCACTTGACCCGGATTTGCCATAAACCGACTTATCACACTTATTGCACAGGATAAGTCCGGTCTACTACAAACCATACCATACATGATGCTTCCAACCCCACTTGCATAGGGAGTACCTTCCATCTTGCTTTTCTCTTCATCGGATTGAGGACACTGCTTTATTGACAACTTTGTGTGACGACTTTAGAATCTTTCATTCTGAACCGCTCCACCACTTTCCTCAAGTAACCTTGCTGAGATAAGAACATCTCACCTTTGTTTCGGTCCCTTATGATATCCATACCAAGTATCCTCTTTGCATTACCAAGATCCTTCATCTCAAATTCATCATTCAATCTTTTCTTGAGCTTCTGAATCTCTTGCATGTCAGAACTTGCCATAAGAATATCATCTACATAAAGAAGAAGGTAGAGAATGACTTTCTCATTCCTCCTCATCATGTACACACAACTATCATAGTTGCTTCTCACAAAACCAGCCTTTACTAGGAACTCATCAAACCGACGATACCACTGCCTTGGACTTTGCTTCAACCCATACAAAGATTTCTTCAACATACATACTTTTGAATCATCTTCTACGAAACCTTCTGGTTGTTGCATATAGATAGTTTCTTCCAACTCTCCATGTAGAAATACGGTCTTCACATCCATTTGTTCTAACTCAAGATCATACATGTTAACAATCGCCATAAGTACCCTTATAGAACAATGTTTTACCACCGGTGAAAAGATTTCATTGTAATCAATCCCTTCCACCTGAGTAAAACCCTTTGCTACAAGTCTTGCCTTATACCTTGGTGCTTCGACCCCTGGTATACCTTCTTTCTTCTTAAACACCCACTTGCTTCCCACTACCCTTTGATTTTTAGGTAATGAAACAAGTTTCCAAGTCTGGTTTTTTTCCAATGAAAGTATTTCCTCATTCATTGCCTTCAGACAGTCCTTGCTTTCTTGCTTTCTAATGCTTCCCTGAAGTTCTTTGGTTCCGAGTCTTGCAATTCTTCAGCTGCATTCAAAGCATAACAAATAAGGTCAGCATAACCGTATCTTTCAGGTGGATTAATTTGTCTCCTTGTCCTATCTCTTGCTAGCTGATAGTCATGATTAATTGTTTATTGACCTTCACTCTCATCAGGTACTGAAGTCTGATCCTCCCCTTCCCTTTCATCAGTGGTAGGCTCCACCTCAAACTGAATTTTCTCTACCCCCGTTTCTGAGCTTGTATCCAGGTCTTTGCACTTCATCCCCATGCGGGTCTCATCAAAAGTAACATCCCTGCTTATAATAAATTTTGAACCTCCAGGTTCCATCTTCCACAGTTTGTAACCTTTCACACCTTCTGGATAACCCATGAAAATACATTTCACATCTCTAGCATCAAGTTTGTCCTGTCTGACATGAGCAAATGCTAAAGCTCCAAAAACCTTCAAATTAGAGTAGTCTGCCGGTCTCCCACTCCAAACCTCCATAAGTGTCTTGAGATCTATCCCTGTTGATGGACATCTGTTAATCAAATATGCTGCAGTACTAACAGCTTCTCCCCAGAAACTCTTGGATAATCCAGCTCCCAACAACATACACCTCACACGCTCTAACAAGGTCCTGTTCATTCTTTCAGCAAGACCATTCTGTTGAGGTGTGTATGCCACAGTTCTATGCCTCTTTATACCTCGTTTCCTGCAAAACTCATTAAACTGCTCTGAAACAAACTCCAGGCCATTGTCAGTTCTCAACACTTTCAGTTTAGTTCCAATCTGATTTTCTACAAGTGTATGCCATTCTTTAAATTTTTCAAAAACGTCACTTTTATTTTTCAGAATGTAAACCCATACCCTTCTAGAATAATCATCAATAATAGACATGAAATATGAACCTCCCCCATGAGTTTTAACTGATGCTGGACCCCAAAGGTCCGAATGAACATACTCAAAAGGCCTACTAGATTTATGCACACCCACCCCAAACTTCACCTTGTGTTGTTTGCCTAATGTGCAATTATCACAGAAATCTAGTTTGTTCAATTTTTCATTCCCTAGCAAACCTTGTTTAGCTAGCTCAACTAAACCCCTCTCACTGACATGACCTAACCTCAAATGCCACAATTTAGTTATGTCCAGAGTGTCTACACTAGCAACCGATGCATGACCTATAACAGTGGAACCTTCTAAAATATATTAACCATGTATTTTAGACCCTTTAGCTATAACTAATGCACCATGAGAAATTCTCATCATACCACGTTCAATTCTAGTACAATATCCTAGACTATCAAACATGCTTATAGATATTAAATTTCTCTTAAGTTCAGGAATATACCTCACATCCTTCAAAAGGAAATCACGGTCATCAAACATTTTGAGACGGATAGTACCCATACCTTGAATTTTGTAAGCCTTATTGTTACCAAGGCGAACAACTCCACCTTCTTTCAGCTCCAATGTTTCAAAGTACTCCTTTCTCGAACAGATGTGATAAGAGCACCCAGAGTCCAAGACCCAGTCCTTTTCAGGTTCCCAACTTGTCACAGTTAGTGCTCCAGCACTCTCATAACCTTCCTCTTCACTTGCAATCTGAACGGATGGATTACCACTTCCATTGCCCTTTCTCTCCGGACAATCCTTCTTGAAGTGACCATAGTTGTGACAAAGAAAACATTTGTACTTTGTTTTATTATCACCACCCTTTGACCTAGACTTTGACCTGGAATTCTTGTCTTTCCCATTTCCTCTGTTTTGACTTCTCCCCCTTGAGACATTCAAGCCTTCTCCACTATCATCAACCTTCAACTCTTTGAACTTGGTTAACTCTTTGGTTCTCAAAGCTGCTTGAACTTCCTCCAAAGTGATAGTGCCCTCTTTGCCATAAAGCATAGTATCCTTGAAATTCTCAAAAGACTTAGGTAAAGCACACAGTAGGTGTAAGGCTTTATCCTCATCATCCAGGTTTACATCTATGTTCGCCAAATCATCAATAATCTTATTGAACTCCGTCAGTTGCTCCATTATAGGTTTTGACTCCACCATTCGGTAAAAGTAGAGCTGTTGTTTCAGACATTGTCTATGTGCCAAGGACTTGGTCATGTACAATGAATCAAGTTTATTCCACATAGACACAGCAGTAGTCTCCCTTGCTACCTCTCTCAACACCTTATCCCCAAGACACAGAATGATAGCACTGACTGCTTTATCATTCATCTCCATCTTCTCAACAGGTGTCAGATGCGCAGGCATCTATGCTTCTCCCTTCAGTGCTTCAACACACTTTTGTTGAATTATAATTGCCCTCATCTTTACCTTCCACAACTCGAAGTCGTTACTATCGGTAAACTTTTCAATGTCCCACCCATGATACCTGGTTATTGATTTGACCTTTGCCCCACGGTGGGCGCCAATTGTTGTGAATTCATTGTGAAAAACACACCAATAATAAACTTGATGTGTGGAGCAAATTAATATCAAGCAATCAAATGAAGCGGATGACAAAATAATTCAAACAAAAGATAAACAACAAAAGATAAAAGGAAGAAGGAGAACACAAGAATCTGTTTACCCAGTTCGGTCTAATGATGACCTACTCTGGGGGAGAGAGCAGCTCTCCGTTCCACTATAATGATATGAGTTTCTTTACAAAGAGATATTGAAGGTTACAAGAATTAGTCTTCAAACCTAACTCTACCCTCAGTCCCAGCCTCTTCCCGTGACCAAGAGACTCAATCCTAATAGTGCTTTGTTCAAGGTGAATCAAAACAATCCCAACCCTAGTGTTTGTTGCCAAGAGAAATTCTCTATAAACCCTAGTTTGTATGTTGGCTTCTAAACCCTGTTTTATACACACATAATCATCTGATACAAGGCTTATATTTATAGTGGAAAGCATCCCTCAAAAATTGGAACAAAACAGGCCCACAAGCTGTTTTATTTTTCTCCTCCTGCGCGAAATCGGCCACCGAGCTTGCAAAATCGGCCACCGATTTTTCCAGAAACAAAAGTCTCCAAAAACAGGTCAAAATCGGCCACCGTGTGGTACAAATCGGCCACCGATTTTGACAGACAGGATGCACATTTTTGAGTCACTTTTCAACAGTATTGGGGAGAGGGAGGGAGGGAGGGAGGGAGAGAGAGAGAGAGAGAGAGAGAGAGAGAGAGAGAGAAGAACAACGATGGTAGTAGCCTGGGAGAGCAATTGGAGGGTGATCCAATCGACTTTGATCATTACAAATTATACAAACATCATGAGTAGCTAACTTTCATGTTGTCAGGGAGGAGCAATATAGACAAAAACCTTGTATCTGATAATTTGAATGAAATATATTTCATGTTATTTATTTGATCTCCATTCTTGTGAACCCTTAAAATCATTATAATTCCTTATATTTGTATGCTAACCCTTGATTTTAAATCTACTAAGAGATTATGGTTATCTCAAGGTTAAAGGTATAGTCAATAAGAGATTATAATTAAACAATCATAATCACGAGATTACGATTAAACAACCCAGGAAATCGATAATAACATGAAGAATAACTATATACAATAAAGTTATACTCAAAAATTTCAAACAACGAACTCGTACTTTTTATTCAATTAAGTTTTAAAAAGACAATGCGACAAGAGTTCGACTTTCGGTTTACCGTTTTAATTTTACTAACATGATTTTGTAGAAGATTCTCCTCCACCCAATCCAAAACATCTAGTGCTTGCGGAGGCGCTTGACACAGCTGAAGATGTCTTCTCTATATATAGTTGTTTACGTCAACAACGAAATCTCACTAAAAAATCATGGACCCCTCCATCGCGACGTAACGGAGGTGTGACCGCCACCGATTGATTTTGAAGTGCACATTGTAGAAAATTTGTGTACTGTGCGAAAACACATTTATAACCTTTGATTTAAGAACAAAAACTTCAATGGTTTGGATAAATGGCGGCCACAAAACTAGCCTTGATTTAAGTTTTGTTGTCAAGTGTAGAATTTTTTTACATGGACGAATTACATATAATTTTTTTACTACATAAAAATTTAACAAATCTAGATTTGTAAGTCAAATTTTAAGCTTATTTTTTGTCCATGAATTTTTTTATAATATTCCAAATGTAAAAAAATATTTAAAAATTACGTTGACATAACAAGAGAGACACTGCTTTTTAGATAATTTGTAAAAAAAAATAAAAAGAGTGATTCTTATTTTACGGAATAAAAAACAAAATTTGATAATTTGGCAGGACATATTTCTTCCAAAAAAAAGATAATTTGGTAGGACAAATGACAACATATTTAACTCTAAAAACATATTTAATTTTAATTATATTTACCAAAAACATGTTTAACTAAAAAATATGGACACATATTTACATTCAGCTGCTAAGGAAATTGTTTTATGTTAGAAAAAAAAAAAAAAAGACAAATACATCGAATATAGTTGTTGACACTGTGTAGGAAAATTTTGTGAAAACGAAAATGAATCCCCCACCTTTCATGTTTTAGACTTCAATTATTATCATATTTAATTATTTATTATGCTTCTTGAAAATTCAACCGTTATCATATTGGACTTTAGACTGCGTTGTTTTGACATACAATAGTGCGTTAAGGCTTTAACTTCTTTTGAAATTTTTGGACATGCAATTTCAAATTACGTATAATTATGTGTTTCAAGTTCTAACTAAATTCCATTAAAAAAAGTACGTTCTAACTCAATCTCACTCATCAATTAGTGTTCAAGATTATGATATTGATATGTTTGCATAATAGGTTTAGACTAGTGCGCATAAAGCTTTAATGCAAATTAATCATGATAGCAAGATAGTTGTTGGCACCCGTGGCCCTGCGAACGACCGAGATGATGAGCTTGCCTCCTAAGTGTGAGAGCTAGCATTATGTTGGGCTACCTGAGTTAGCTCGTGAGCGACCTCATTAGCTTGTCTCTTATTAAACTCAACATGAGAGTTTTGAAATCTACTTTGAAACAATTGTCTATGGACATCTTTATTACATCCAAATTCACTATTATTTTCTACACTTGTTCTAAAAGCATCCACAACCTTCTTAGAGTCTGGAGAAAAATCTACATTATCAAATTGAAGGTATGAAGTCCACTCCAAGGCCGAATGCAAACCAACTGCTTCCCTTATGTCAACATCACAAAGAGGAGATAACCAAAATGTTTTTGCAAGAACAAAGTCCCCTGCATCATCGCAGAGACACGTCTCAATTTTCTACCTTTGTTCATATATGAAGAAAATGAGACTTTTCTCACCGAACTGTTGTTGGAGAAATTAGTGATATTAATTATCTCTAAATAATAATCAACATATATAAATATAAGCATCAATAAAATATAGGTAAAAGAGAGAACAATAAACTTATCTGTTCTTGAAATTGCGGTGATTTGACGTCGGCGAAATCGAAGTAAGCAAACACGAAACAATGAAAAGAGATAACCTGCCAAACAGTAACCCATTATATAACATGAGGCGTGACAAAGTCACTGTCCTTAAGGATTTATCCGCCTCATAAGCGCATATCCTCCCAGGATACAACATGTTCTTCCCTGATATGAATCATATCAGAGGCGACAGAACAGCTTGAATTTGATAATCACTGGAATGATGTAATCAGGAACTCAATCTATATGAGGAGAGAAAAATGACTTTGAAGAGAGGTGAAACAATTCTTCCTTTTGTACGTGAATATTAGAAGAAGAAAGAATCATGATTAAATAAAAATGACATTCTATATTTCTGAAAGGATAGGTGTGAGAATACCTCCTTATAGCATGGCCACTAAAACAATATAAATAGGCACAAGCTTAGCTAAGTGACCGTTTTTGTTTTAGAGAAAAATAAGGTATGACCAAGCTGTATTAATGCCACGTTCAAGAGATATAATGGAAAGACAGTTACAAAAAATTTTATAATTAAAACATGGGCATAAGACCAAGTCAAAATAATAAATAATAATAATGTGATAATAATTTTCTATTAATTATATATTATAAAACTTTTGAAATATACAAAAATTACAACAATCCCCCACATATTTCAAAAGTTAAACTAAAAGGTTAAAAAGAGTTTTCCTGGATAAACATCGTAGATGTAATGCATCGGAACGGTGTAGCAAGCTATGGAACCCGTCCTAGACTAATGAGACTTAACACACAGTGAATTGGTTTAGCAAGCTATGGAACCCAAGACACTTGTTGTATGCAAGAGGTCTCACAATCACATTACACCCCCACAATTCTTGCTGTTACGCGGTTGTGCGCGAATAGGCCGTGCGCGTGCCTGGTATTCATGAGTGCTCTAGAGACCCGCCACGGTCTCATGCAAGCGGCCCCACTTGACACTCATATAGGTGATTCCATCTAGTGTATGCTACAACCATACACCACCCATAAGGGCTTATGGTAATCATTAAAAGCTTTTAAAGCTTAGCCATCAATTTTATATTTAGCACATCTCATCCATTATCATACACTATAGGAAAGAGACAACATTATTTTAGTGCTAACAGAACTAACAAGTAACTTGTTTTTACCCATTGAACCTTCTTCATGGGATCTCCAATCACAAAGGTTGGGTTCCCATTACTTGTCGTTTCGAGCGGCAAAGTCTCATTTCCCTAAATTTCTTCCCAAGGGGTTTTATATACGGATCCGCTAAATTCACAAATATTGACTAAGACGTCTCTAAGTCAATTACCTCTTATTTCATCAAGTCTATAAAAGTAAACTCGGATTACACAATAAATTTACATTTAGATTTATTATATAGGTCTACTTGAAAATGCTTCCAAGCGACAACACCCAATATTGGGTAAATATAAATCCTTGTGTGAATTTTATTCAAGTCTGCTTGAATTATTTTCCAAGTGACAACACCCCCACATTGGGGAAAATAAATCCACACATAGATAAATCAAACATCATTGTATTATTTTAATACAATGGATAATCCACAATATGTCACCAATATTTTAAGGTGTATCTCAATATATATCTCATGAGTTTATCAAGTGCCACAAAAATATATTCAGGTCTACTTAGATTAGGTCTAAGTGACAAAAACTTTATCACACTTGTAATTCACTCATTTGTTTCTAAATTTTCGTTCAACAGGGGTCGACATAGTGGCAACAAAACTTTACTACATAACTTAAATTAGCAATTAGAAGACAATATGAAAAACAGCAAAAGTTGACCACCGATTGCATAATCAAAGTTTAAAGATAAACAAACTTTTATATCAATTTTATCTATCAATCCAAACATATATACCACATACATCCTTCAAGTAAACACTACCATAAACAAGTATAAATGGTATCAGTATATGCAACAAGAAAAAAAAATTGTTAACTCCACCTAGATTCAATAATTAAAATACTCAATTATATGTGATCATCAAGATATATAATATTCACAATCTGATTCCCTTTATCATGCGTAACTGATATAAATTTTCTCAAATTATTGTTCTCATAATATACACACATCAATTTGGATTCACAAATTACATGCATACAGATTTCAATGGGCTTATAAAACAGAAACTCTAATATCGAAAACATCATAAAGATTCAATCATTTTGTTTGTCTAAGGAAGGTAAACAAACTAAGTTAATATGTTACAAAAAGACAGTATAGAACCTGTGTGACATATCCACGGTATAATTTTCTGCAACTCGTTCTCTTTAAATCAAAGGTTCACTACCGCTACCAAAATTTTCAGCGTCAACGAACATCCTCCAATTTTACAAATAAACATGATTAGATATTGAAAGTACATAATAATACGACTTCTATTATAGAAGACCAGTAGTAGTAAAAATAAACACAACATGTAAGTACCAATTTTCTCTCATTCATAACGGTATAAACAACTCATAGAATTAAGTTCACTTTAGTTTTACTTTGCAGAAGAGAAACGCTCAACAAACAATTACAAAGAAAACCATAGCTATCAACCATGAGGTTAAATATTAAAGAATCAACACGTCATACTTTTGTATATAAAAATTACTAGCATTGATTAATTAGATCAAGAAAAGGAACGAAATAATTAAATTACAAGTACACTTTCAATTCTCGTAATTTTCTTTTCATCAACAAATAATTCAATTTACAAATTCAAGACAAAATTAATAATTCTATGTCGAATATAAATCCTTAAGATTGTTGGAGAAATTAGTGATATTAATTATCTCTAAATAATAATCAACATATATAAATATAAGCATCAATAAAATATAGGTAAAAGAGAGAACAATAAACTTATCTGTTCTTGAAATTGCGGTGATTTGACGTCGGCGAAATCGAAGTAAGCAAACACGAAACAATGAAAAGAGATAACCTGCCAAACAGTAACCCATTATATAACATGAGGCGTGACAAAGTCACTGTCCTTAAGGATTTATCCGCCTCATAAGCGCATATCCTCCCAGGATACAACATGTTCTTCCCTGATATGAATCATATCAGAGGCGACAGAACAGCTTGAATTTGATAATCACTGGAATGATGTAATCAGGAACTCAATCTATTGGAGGAGAGAAAAATGACTTTGAAGAGAGGTGAAACAATTCTTCCTTTTGTACGTGAATATTAGAAGAAGAAAGAATCATGATTAAATAAAAATGACATTCTATATTTCTGAAAGGATAGGTGTGAGAATACCTCCTTATAGCATGGCCACTAAAACAATATAAATAGGCACAAGCTTAGCTAAGTGACCGTTTTTGTTTTAGAGAAAAATAAGGTATGACCAAGCTGTATTAATGCCACGTTCAAGAGATATAATGGAAAGACAGTTACAAAAAATTTTATAATTAAAACATGGGCATAAGACCAAGTCAAAATAATAAATAATAATAATGTGATAATAATTTTCTATTAATTATATATTATAAAACTTTTGAAATATACAAAAATTACAACAACTGTTTCCTAACTATTTAGATCTAAATGATTTTTGTTAACGAGCGACTCCACGACCACCTCAAATAATTTGAGCCGATCTCCAATCCTCAAGAAGGTGCGTTGCTAGTAGGCAATTGAAGCATACGACATCCACTACAACATGTTCGGTTGATAAGTCACTTTCAACTTGTGAGACTGTCGTGGCCGTTGGATCAAAGATTAGACATTTTACAAAACTTGCAAATTAATGTAGAGTCTTCTGCCGGAATTCCATTTCCCCTTAACCTATGATATTTGTAAGAACTTCAACTTCCCAATTATTTTGGTTGTTTAAGCCATGTTTATAATAGAATGCTTCCAAATCGAACAAGCATCTGCATTTGACTTTGAATATGCATCAATCTCCTTCCTTGATCATTAGGTCAGACGAAAAGCTTTATGTTGATTTATATTTGAGTGTCTTCCAAGGAACTCTAAAGAATGTCAACATATTCATCATCATCGTATAAAAGGCTTTTATTAAAAGCTAGTGTTTTAAGAATTTTACCGTTGGTAAACCTCAAAACACAGTTAAACTCTCTCTGTTAATGGTAATTAAACCACATTAAACATGGTTGGTCAGAGATTTTAAAAACGAAAAAGGGTCTGAAATTGTGATATGAATGATATATAAGCCTTTTTATGTTAAATGTTCATGAGTGAAACTGCGTCAAGTCAATCACATTGAACTGCAATTCTCCAAAACATTAAGCATCCCAATGCCACTGCTACAACATTTTAAAACCTTGTGAATGATGTCATACTATGCCATATGATCCAGATGGGAAATTAAATTAAAAGCGACTTTATGCAATAACCAATCTTTTCCTCACACAAAATATAAGAGTATTCATCAATAAAACACAAGAAAATTGTTTTTTATCTTTACTTTCCAATTTTGGTCCCTGCACGTTGAAAGTGCCACATTTATGGCTATGAGAAGTCTATTGATCTGGGAGTGTCGGCAAGCAGATTTTGATGATTATAACGAACAAACGTATCAGAAATTTTTCTATCTTGCATTGTAGACTAATCAATTAAATATTAATGGTTTCTGCTCTTATTAACAAGGCACTGTTTAAGGATTCCAAAAGAACAAATTATTTTATACAAAAGTCAAATATTGCATTGATTACACATATTTTTGTAAAAATTACCATTTAAAGGTCTTAAAGAGTGCCCTGGAGTCCACAATCTTACTAGCTGATTTTATAAGATTTAAGTTAGACACAACCTAAATTTTAAGTTTCACTGCGCTCCAACCACTTAATCGACCGACTCAAAAAATTAATGTGCTCTAGACATTTAAGTTTTTGAAAATTATCTTATAATTTCATTAATTTAACTAAATAATAGTCATGTGAAATTTCCAAATTTTAATTGCAAATCATTCCCTGCTAGAATTTTGCTCACAACATAATTGGATCAAACTGATTTTTCTTAATTCATTGTATTGTAGTAATGATGATGATGATGATGGCATGATGATGATCAGAAGGAGGAGACAAGGGGAAAGTAACAGAAAAAATGACTACGGAAGAAAATGAAAATGAGAATTCCCGCAATGTATGCTCTCTTAAATGATGATGAAATATTACAAAAGCAACATCTTTTAAATGATTACCTACAAGGCACTATAAATTTACATGTAATAACCAACTTTTTCTTTTACTACTAACAATGGCGCTCACTGTAGCATATGCCAAATCACTGTGATTTCATGTTCTTGGATATTAGAACTTCTACATCTTTAGTTTAGTATTTTTGTGCACCAAAATACAGGTAAGATCACTCACTCTATGCAGGTTTGAGAGTACAGGGAGGGGTTTGTGAAGGGGAGACAGTTGATCTACTAAGGAATGACCTCTGCTTCTCATCAGCAAAGCAAAGAACGGATTCCTCGCAAACCTCCAAGGCAGTTGAAGGTAAAGAAGGCTTGAAGTCGAGAAGTTTTGAGTATTCCGAGATAAGGTGGAACATGTAATCATAAATTCGATCTATGTTCAAGCTTTCCATATAGTCTTGTCCTCTTTTCCCCAACGCCACAGCCTGTATAACAATATAAAAACAACTACATAATTAATCAAATTCATTGGTAATGTACTTCTCACAGAAATCTAATTACAAAGAAAAGTTCAATAATTGAAGAAAACTTGAGGTGACTAGCAGTATAAAATTGATAGGTGACTAACATGGAGTAATCAAACTAGGATCAGCTATGTTTCATGGCATTGCATCTTCTATGTATTTATAATACCACCACACTAATTTCTATTATACCATTAGGGCTGTTTGGATAAACAAATCAGCTATGTTTCATGGCATTGCATCTTCTGTGTATATATAGTACCAGCACATAATTTCTATTATACCATTAGGGTCCGTTTGGATAAACAACTCAATTAAGTGTTTATAGCATAAGTGCTTATCATATAGGTGCCTATGTATTATTTCTATTATAAAAGGTAAAATAAAATAAAACTGTTTTTCTTTAAGTTATAAGTTGTTTACACAAGCTAGCTTGGAAAGCTTATGGACCTGTCATATGCTCTCTCAAAAAGTCTCATAAGTGCTATGTCAATAGATAAACTCAAATAAGCCAACCTAAACAAACCTTTTATGCTTATGAATAAGCCAACCTAAACAAAGCTTTTGTGGTCAAATGTCACACCTAATAATAACCATGTTTTTCCTTAAATATTGAAAAAATATCATATCACATTCATTTTGAATAGTTGAAACAAAAACATTCATTTTGATTGGCAAATTCAACTACACAAAATGAACAAGTTTATAATATTTAACATACAATGCTAAACATGTGACAAGGAATTTGATATTAACCTCGATGTTCTATCGTCTCCCTTCAAGAATTTGTTAATTTTGTCAGACTTTGCAACATCTTACATTTTTTGTTGTTATTTCTTTTATAAATACAAGAGTTTTGAGCAGGTTTTTATAAGACATGGGTATAAATAACAGACACAAAGAATAGAACTATACTGGTCCACATGGATCAAAACTAAATGACAGGAATATACAACAATGAGTAAACCAATACCTCTTTTGGGTGCTTGTTTCCCCAGTCTACATTGCGCTTTATAGATGGACATAGATCTAGAGGATCAACTGGTAAAAAGTTTTGTAGTGGAACAAGGCCACGGGTGAAAAAATCTTCATACTGCGGCCGTATAATTAGTGCCACAGAACCACATGAGAGAATATATTTCAAACTCACAGACCATGCATACCCTTCGGCGTAGATCTTATATCTGGTGGAAAAATAAATCAAAAGAGTGTGAAGCAAAGGACAACAATCAGCAGCATCATAAAAATCATGATCAATATAAAACTACTTCACAAAATAAAACTTGAAGATCTAACCAAATAACATCCAAAATCACTGTAACTTCTAAATTTAATTTGATCTTTTTTGTTTAAATTGCTTAATTGCAATTTGGTCCACATATTTTCACTCGTTTACGGAATTGGTCCTCCATATTTTAAATCTGCTATTGACGTGGCATAGAACTTGCCAGTATAGAATCATCCAGATGAGAGAATTGGAGTTGGTGAAGAGGGAATGAGAGGATATATGAGTGAAGAAGATGAAAATATGTTGCAAATTCAGATGACAGAGAGATTATAAATCCACCAAGACGATTCTACAACAGGTTTTATGTCCCATAAGTTTGTTTCTACGACAGAAATGACATCAAATGCACGTCCACAGGAAACTAGAATTTCATACTACTTAAATTCATGATAATCCGTCATTGGGACGTAGAAATGATATGACAAACGTGAAACCAAACATGCTCGTCATGTCAATAGAAACTTCTCTCATCACCGCTTTTGGGTCTAAAATCTGAGTGAGGGACAAAAAAAATTGTATTTTGAAAACGGGAGGGGGACCAATTATGTGAGCGAGTGAAAATAGGAGAACCAAAATTGCAATTAAGCCATGTATAATTAAGCATTGCCGTCTTAACTGAGCAAAACAGTCCATGTATATTTTGTGAGCATTATAATCCATCTTCTTAGTTGGTGTAATTTTGAGTGTTGAGTAATGCTCTAAGACAAAGACAGTAAGTTGCTTACCTGTGATTACACTGTTTCGAAAGTTTTGATTCCTGAAAGCCACTTCTAGCAGCTGCATCCCAATCCTGCAATGCATATCAAAATATACATCAGACAACTAAAGTTTGGTACATAAAGCATATTGAAATTACAAAGATCGATTAATGTCCAATTTGTGAAAGGCCATTGCATTCAACCTGACGCATAATTTCTGCTCCCCACTTCATAGAATCATTGCAAGTAAGTAATTCAGTACGAAGAGGAGAAGCAACATCTGGATTTCCTTTCCAGTAGGCTAGCGGATTCTTATTTTTCCAACTAACAACTTGAGCACCTTGTTTAATATCTGGGAACTCTTCTTGCCAAGGTCGTATGTTTATCTCTGGCCTGACCAACAAATGTTCAACACAATCACATCATTGAAACAGCACACCAAATCATCAAAACAAACAACAGACCCTCATTTGATTCCTTTAAAATCAGTAATTCAATTTATAGAATAAAGTAAGTAATTCTAAACAGCAATAAATATTAATGGTCGATATTAACTACACATGCATAACAAATTATGAATATATTGAAATGTAGAATATTGATTTATTCACCTACAATTGAGATTATTTACTTTCCTCTAACGTGAATTGCTCACTTTAGAGGAGTTAAATCAAAACATCAACATTACATAGTTGATTCACATCAATCCTAGTCCAAAAATTGATCTTGTCTATCAAATATATTCATATCAATGTAGCACTAACACTTCAGATTGAACACCAACACGTGGTTACATCCAGTTTTCTAAAATTATTATCAATGTCTACTTCTTATCGTCAGTGTCGTGTCTGATGTCCGTGTCTATGCTAGTGCTCCATAATTGATATTAATATATCATTGAATTTCAATGAGTCAAGAACATAATGTCCAATCAAATAACACTTAGTATTAAAGAATAAACAACAGAATGAAATATTGATGAAAAGGTAACATTTTGAGAGAACCCTAATTGAGATCTTACCATCCCCAGAAGGACCAATCAGGAAAAGGAATATCAAAGTGTTCCTTTGTGGTACAATAACGAAACAATGGCAAAGGCATTGAAGCATGTTCTGTTTTGTTAATGCTAGGCTTATCCATGCAATCAAACATCAAATCCACATCAGGTACCAACCCAGGATACCTTCTCAAAAGCTGCAACAAACTCCAAACAGTAAACATAGCCCTACTTTGAACACAAGCATAATACCAATCCACAAACAACTTCCCTCCAACAATCACCACTCTAAATGCAGCATACTTTTGTGCTTCCACCAAATGCCCTTTAGAAATCTTTGTTTTCTTCCATGGCTCCAGATCCTTCCGGATCGCCCGGAAGAAATCCGGACAATTCTGTGGTTTTGCATCTTTGGCGGCATAACTAGGTCCTGTTTTGCCGCCAGAGTCTGCAGAACCACATGTGAGGTAAGAGCACTGTATAATTTTGTAGGCTCGGCTCTGTCGAGTCTCTTCGTCAAAGGATTTGGTAGGAAAAACATGCCATGGTGTTGGTTCTAGGTTGTGACCAACCACTGTTCCGGTTCTGCTAGCTACGTCATCCACCTGTTTGATAAAATTACACAAAGAAGAAAAAAATAGTTAGATAGCAAAAACAATGATAGAATTTGAAAGCTCCTAGCACAAACTGGTATCCGACACGACACTGATACATATAATTACGTTGAATATTTTTCCCTTCAAATTGTTCCTCTGTAGGTGTGTCAATGTCAGTGTCGTTGACCATACATGTTTGTGTTTGTGTCTGGTGTCAGTGCTTCATAGTTTTAACGATATAAGGGAAATTGAGAAGTGGGTTGGAGAGAGAACCTTGTAGAGAAGAAGTGCTGTGAGAGAAAAGAAAGAAAGAGCAATGACACAAGGTAAGAGATAAGTAGGGGTACGAGGAGTGTGTTTAGAAGAATGTCCCATTGTAGAAGAAGAAAAATTAGAAACAATGAAGAAAGAGTGTTTTGAGTTTGGTAACACATTTTGTTATGTTACTAAATGTTGTCGTAAAAGATTGAGAAGAAGTGGTAGAGTCATGATTTAGAAACATAAGGACACTCATTTCACATGATGGTGGAGACCACGTGTGTGAAAAATGTTGTGAAAGTTGAGATTGAGATTATTGTTATGATGTTGATGTTTGTTGTTGAGGAATTGAAAAGAAAAAGTTTTGGCTTTTTGGTTTTTGTCTTGGTGTGAAACGTGGTGATAATTGCATGAGAGAGAAGAAGTGGAGTTGAATATAATTTACTTGATTTGGAAATTTTACTATCACATGGTAAACAAGACATGACGCAGTGAAACACGGGTTAACTTGAATTGGCGTTGTGCAAATTTTTCTCTCAAAATTTACGGTAATCAAAGCCATTTGGAAGTTGGGAATTGGAATGATGGTTTTTCACTCCATCTTTGGATTAGGCTGTTATGGATATAAACTTTGTTTAAATGTAATTAAATATTACTTTCTTCTGTTTTACATACCCTCTGATCATTATTATTATCAAAAATCTATATTTTAGATTCATTTATTTAATGATGCACATAGTCTTTATTATAGACCACATACATCATTAAATGAATGAATCTAAAATGTAGATTTTTCCTTATATTAGTGACCGGATGGTGTAGTTTTAATTTTTTGAATAATTGGTGTATTCAATCTAAATTTATTGAATAATTAATGTATATAGTTTTAATATAGATCAGATATATTAGTTATTTAATGAATCTAAAAAAAAAAAATCTTTGTTTATATGTGAGACTAGATGGAATATTTTCTCCATCCCACAATAATCGTCACATTTGATCATTTTACATAAATTAAAAAATGTTGAATGCAAAAAAATTGTGATTTTACTCATTTGTCATTTTAGTTATTGTGTTAAACACGAAGTGAAGAATAATAAATTGTAAGTGATTCTTGTAATATTAATTAAAGGGAATAATGAAAAATACAATAATTAATATCACATTGAAAACTAAAATTGACAATCTTTTTTGGACAATTTTTTTTTTACAAATGTGATAATTAATTTATATTTTTCAATTTGGTCATTTTGTTATATTATTCAAAAAATAAAGAATATCACATAATACATTCTTTTTTAAAGAATATTGAAGAATACATATTGCAGTCGATTTTGAATGATAAATTATTTTTTGGAGTAAAGAACTAAATCACAATGAGATTACATATCATGCGAAAAGTAAACTAATATTTTGCTCATGATTTGTTTTAGCTTCCATAGGTTTCCTCTGCTGAAGGTAAATCATATTGAAAACATTGTTGGATACTAAATATAGGCACATCTCTTGGTCTAGATTCGAACATTTATTTCCATGTTGTAGGAGACTATCCAACCACTTTTGGTAAAATGATGTATGAAGTGCAACTTTTTTCTTCACCAATTCTAAGCTATATTGAAAAGAGGAGTTTTAAGGGAAGGATTTGCAAAAGGGCCTTCAACTAGTCCCTTTGCTATTAACTTATAAGATGCTTCAGTTAAGTGTGAGCCATCCCAATTTATATATTTTGAAGGGTCGGGGCAAACTGTTGAGCTACCTGTTCCACAAAATACTGTAAGATTAACATGGTATGGTCCACTTCCTCCACAACATGCTTTCAAAATCTCGTCCTTATCAGAAATAAAACCTGCATCATTAATTTACATAAAATGACGTACATGTTCAAAATAATTTGACAAAAATAAATTATGGTAAAATAAACAAGAAAATATAATAGTAACTCCACACACCATATTGTTGTGGTGTTTGATATAAACGTTTGAGATTGTTGTAGTAGTCAAAATATATTATCTTAGCTTGAGGGTATTTATGTCTTAATGTCTCTATGGAATTTTTAAGTTGTTCATTGTAGTATTCGGCGAAAGCATTGTAAGCTATCAGGCACCCAAGTTCATCATAGTCTTCCTTCTTCTTACTAATCACATTTGTCAAAACACCAGCATTACACCCAATTGGAAAGTTTCCAGGAATCACTAGCTCCATTGCTCCTTCTTTGATTAATGACTGAAGATAAAAAATAGAAAAAAAAATCCCTATTACATTTATCCAAGAATAATATTCATTTAGTCATATCTTTAATTGAGCTTAGTTTTTATGGTTAAAGAAGACATTCAAGTACTTAAAATTGATATAACATACGATGGTGGTAAGTGTAATAGATTCAACCAATGGGGGAACAACTTTTCTTATTTCTGCAAACTTTTTAGATGAGATATACTGCAGAACATCATTCCCACCAATCTCTCCCACTATAAACAATGATTTTTTGAAGTAGCTAGTACATTCTGTCACACATCATAACAAAAGTTGTGTTATTTCATGAGGAAGATTTATATATTTAAAACAAACAAAATATGTAGGTAGTTATAATGAAACCTTTTTTGCTTTTACACATGAATGGCTTTAGTTTCTTAAACCACTCAAGTTGCACACGCAATGAATGATCTGTGGTGTTTGGTGGCATCATTCCACGACGAGCGAAATAAATATTTTTAAGTGCACTAGCACCTGCAAATGCAAAATTTACCCCTTTCTTCGTGTCTCCTTGGCTATTGTTGACATTCATATATGCCGGCAAAAATGGTAATCCGTATGCCTCAGCTACAATTAAAATGAGTACAATCTTGTAAATTTTTCAATCATAAATATATTGACTTTAAGATTTAATAATTTTGACGATTCTAACAAACTATATTAACTAGAGCATGTTATACCATTTTCTAGCATTGCCATTTTTTTTTACTTTCATATTAGAAAATCTTATTGAACAAACTTAAAAAAAGAAGAGTAAAATTACCTATAAAATCTATAATCAGTCGTCCATTCGATAAACGTCCAGATGGATGTTTGAAGTAAGTTGAGCCATAAGGACTATTGTCAGGCATATGTTTGTCGCTGAATGCAGCAGCATTTCCGGTGTCACTTATAGAATCACCAAAATTGAAGATGGCTTCGTAAGGTAAAGAATTGGCATATGTCTCATCCCGAACAAAAATCTCATTGCCATTTGAAATTGAAACGACATTTCCAAAAAAACCACATGTGAAGGTGATGGAAAAGATAATGAATATCATCACCATGTTATGAAAAGATACAAAAGGATTGATATTAGAGTATGCTTGAAAAATGGGATTAACCAGCTTTATATATTGTCATGTCAATCCTTTGTCCTCTTATAATCTTTCTAATTTGTTAACCTATAAATTGCTTTACTATTTTTATTCTTGTAAAACTGTGATGTTCGATATTTAGCTGATATTGCTCAACATATACACATCAATTAACACATTTTTGTTATGCTACACATTATTTGTTGTCAATATTTTGGTTACCTTTAATCTTCGTTTTTCCAACAAAACTCTCCATAACAAGATTTCATAAACTAAAATTAGAGGTCATAATGACTTTATTCCCTATTAAAAATTTCCACATAGACGTTGTGAATATGAAACATATTTTATATAATAAAAATAATGATAAAAGAAATAGTCATATAGTAATATTAATTTTTTTTTGTTTTTTTCACCAAGGAATTAAACCCATATTATTCGTGTGAAGCTCAGTAACTACTTGATTTCAATCGTTTGGTTTATTTATTTATTATTGTTGTTGTTGTTGTTGTTAAAAGTGCTTTTCGCCCATGCCATATGTGTGTGTTATATTCTTTTTTTTTTAGTGTCGTTTGAGTATATTTTTGTTGTTTCTGTTTAACTGTCATTTTGATAGTTTATTGGTACTCTCAATTACACCTACTTACTCCTTTTTAATAAAACTAAAAATAGTTTTCTTTTTATACAAAGTTTTTTTTAAACAAAGTTTGTTTGTTTTTGTTTTGTAAAAATTTAAACTTTCATAAAACTAAATTTGATTCCCTATAATAGTTGTTAATATCAAGTTTATTGGAAAAAGAGACGGTTTATCCACAAAAAAAATATTGATGAATTAAAATGAAGGTACAAAAGGAAAAAAAAACTCAAAAAATCACTTAATTAATTGGAGAGTAATATAAGATGACATTCAAAAAGAAATGGAAAGAGTAAAAAAAAAATTTTGGTAATAAAAGAGGGCTGAGGCCTAGAAAACGAAAAGAACTACAAAGTTACATGAATGTTTCTAGGAATGCTAGCCCCAAAAATGTCATCAAAAAGGAGACTAGAGACCTCACTAGGAGATGTATCCATAACATGAATGTTAAAAGAGTCCATAGAAAAACTAAGATTGGATAGCCAATCAACACTCTTGTTTCCTTCTCGCCATGTATGATCGAAATGCACCTGCCAATTCAACTTTAAGAGCTCCTGTATACGACGCACCAAGGTGGGCGGATTGCCATTGATATTGATTTTCACTGTGATCATGGCAACCATAGTTTTTGAGTCACTTTCCACTTGAAGATGGTGGAAACCATGTCTCCCGGCAAACTGCATTCCCAAGTACATTCCCCACATTTTTGCACAAAGCACGTCACAATTTCCGATTTTGCAAGTGTACACTTTAAGCCATCTACCATATGAGTTCCGGAATAGACCACCACAACCAACTAGACCCCAAGGAATCCCATGCTCCATCGCAATTATGCTTAACCCACCCGTCCCGAGGTCTTTTCCAGCCAATAAATATAATGTCGTATTGGTGAGTTTTCAAAGGATGTGGGAGTAGTAGCTATGTCTTCAACCATTTTGAGAATAGCATACGTTGGGTCAGTCGGACACCGAAAATCATCCTCAAAAATAGTTTTGTTCCTCCACATCCATATGTGCCAGCAAGCCGCTAAAAAAGTTGTTCTCCACTTTTTATTTTGAATACCATGCAACTGATGATTGATATTCTTGAAGATCCAATTCCTGAAGTTAAACGAAAAAAAAACTAGAGAATTGATTTGAAGGGACTAACCTTATCCAAGTTTGGGTTTCTATAGGGCAATCCCGCAAAACATGAATAGTGGTTTCGTTGTCTTTATCACATCCAGAGCATGTGGCAGATATTCCGACACCCGTTTGCTCTTACAATAATTAGTGAGAAGTCGCTCATGAGCCGCCATCCACATAAATGTTTGAATTCTATGAGGGCCTTTCCAACTCCACAAGGCCTTCCATTCTCCATCGATAGGCACTTTGTTTAGAGATTCATAGGCACTTTGTTTAGAGATTCATAGGCCTTCCATTCTCCAACTCCACAAGGCCTTCCATTCTCCATCGCTCATGAGCTCTTTTGTTTAGAGATTCATAGACACTTTGAATTGTGAAGTTCCTAGTGTTGGTTCCTTCCCAAACAGTATTGTCAGGTCCGTCCGTGTCCTTAGAAGATGGGAGAGCGAGGACCTGAAAAGCAAAGGTAGACGGTAAGTTAGAAGTAATAAAATTATAATCCCAATCTCCTGAAGGGGTTACCACATCCTTAACATAAAGGGTTGTGTCAATATTAGTTCGATTAGTGATGTACATAAGAGACGTTCCACTTGGGGTCCATTTATCCAGCCAAAAATTGATGTTGTTCTCGTCGCCCAACTGCCAGACAATATTCTGCTGAATTTTTCCCAAATGTCTGATAATGCTTTCCACAAATGAGAATCATATGGTTGAGAATTCATAGTAATCCTAAGGTCATTGTTCCTTCCATACTTACTATAGAGGGCCCCTAGACCAAAGATCATCTAGATTGTTGATCAAATTCCAAAGCATCTTCATCAGAAAAGCGTCATTCGTATGTTGAGGTCTCTTAATGCCTAGTTCCCCTTCATTTCTTAGGAAGACAACACACGTCCCACCCCACCAAATGGGGTCTGCGGGATTAGTCAATATCTCCCCATAAAAAGCTCCTTTGAATTTTGGAAAGAGTAAATTTTTACCTGTATAAAAAAATTATATGTTTGTCATGTAAGATTCTCCTATTTTTAATATGTATAGCATCTGAATGTGTAAAAATGATGAGTTGACACATTAAATTAGTATTTTTTTCATGACGAGGCATTTGAGTCAATATTGTTTTACAAAATAAACAAAAAAATAAATTATTAAAATAACTCAAATTATATGTAATAATGAAGGAAAAAAACTGTCACCTTTCTTTTTCCTCCATGTACCCTGTATCTTCAACAAACCCAACAAATTTAATAAACCTCCTTCAACTCACACTCCACACACAACAAACCAACACTAACACACACATGATAGGTTAGATTTGTTTCACTTGCTTCTTTAGTTGTTTTGCTAAGCTTTTCAAGTTATTTTATTACTTTTTGTCTTGTTTTCACATGTAGGAAGGATCATGGAACCAAGTGGAGGAATCTATCCAAAAGTTGTTGTTTTCAAGCATTAGAAGAATATGGATATTGAAGTTAAGGTGCCTAAAGCCAAGACCATAACAACCAAGTGAATTTCAACTGAGAAATATTGTTAAGATTTTCACGACACAATTCTCTAAGTGAATTTAAGGTTGTCTAAAAAAGCAGTTTACACAGATGACAATTACTTTAAGGTGAAGAAAGTTGATTTTTCTAAGCAAGTAAGAAATTTGCTAAGAAAATTTTTATTAACTCTCATTTACTATATAAGGACCAACAACTGCCGTTTTTAAGTATTCCATTCACAATCATCAAACTAGAGAGAGAAGGAGAGCGAATCACATAGAGATTACGATGGAGCAAGTCTTCGAGCTTGAGGAATCAACTCAAACACACAATTCATCTAGTCGCATATTCTTATTATGCATTATAAAACTGCCATAAGTAGTTTTTTTGATGACAAATTTAGTAATTAGATTAGTTTTTTCTCCTTCGTTCGGGTTTGAACCCCAGTTGAGCCACTCAACCCCTCATAAACTACCTATAATAAGTAGCTACATCTTTCTTTTGTTGGAGTGAGATGTAATTAACTAACTTGATGTATTTCTTTTGATCACGACATTATATACAATCTAGTTATTCATGAATGTCGGTGTTTATCCTTTAATCTTTAGATTAACATGCAACTGCTGTTTCTAGAACTTGCGATATTTCTCTATTTGTTGATTGGTCTTGTTTTGTACACACTAAGGCAAAGTGCTTGGTACCTTGAGCCTTTTTGAGCCTACCTTGATTTATGCATTATTTATCCTTTGTAAAGCCAAATTGAGCCATTAGGTATAGATCTTTTTGTTCGATGACGAGCCATGTTACAAACCTAGAAAGCCTTAGGAATGAATGTCCCAATTGATTGTTTGAAGTTAATCTATCTAGGTTGTATGAAATGTTCAAGTTTGGGGTTGCTTCTGGAATTAGCAACTTACTAAGTTTGGGGTGGGGGTACTAGAGAACCAAGAGAAGAGAAATTGTTAAATTTTATATTTTATCTCTTGAAAAACAAAGCAAAAAG
The DNA here is from genome assembly GCF_051527215.1 of Medicago sativa. Taxonomy (NCBI): domain Eukaryota; kingdom Viridiplantae; phylum Streptophyta; class Magnoliopsida; order Fabales; family Fabaceae; genus Medicago; species Medicago sativa. The sequence goes on along the minus strand of NC_140751.1, from coordinate 62,980,850 downwards.
CACCTGAAAATGTGTAGAAAAAAAAATGAAAAGAAAAGAATCTTGTGTATGAGACCAACAATGTTTATATGTCTCGAAAGAATAAGTTCTCTAGTACTCTTCTGTGATAAATTTGAAAGGAAGGGGATTGGTTTTCTGTGATGTTTCCAAAGATACCCAAGTAGTATGAGCTTAACTTCATTGTTTTATAACACTACTTCCCAAAATATATCCACCTTTCACCTAAGCCCCGTTATAACCCTGAAAGACCTTAAAAGTGTGTACTTGGCTCTGACTTTGATTGACAGTTTAGAAATTTTTCAAGCTTATGGCAATACAGCAGACCTGCATGATGATTGTGTGACCCTATTCAAACAATTGCGCGGAGTTGTGGATTTGGAGGTAAGAGATAGGCATCCGGTACATCATTACTCCGGAAAGGAGTGAACTTTTTAAGCATATCATTGGTTGGTAAGTGTTATCTTACTGCAATTTTTCCATTTACAAATTGGATTCCTTGAGGACAAGTAATGGTTTAAGTTTGGGGTTGTGATGACAGTGCATCAACATTAGTTTTTTAGTCATATTTATGCCTTATAATAGCATTTAGAGAGTCAACTGCATGGAATTCATGGTGAAATCAAACCAAAACAGGAACAAGAGCTCAAGAGAAGAAACTTTGAGAAAACAAGAAAATATTGCCCAAGTTTAAGCAATCGTGCCACGTTGATCACTGGTCGTGGCACGTTGCAACGATGTGGAGTTCATGGTGACATTCTGGAATTTTCGTGGCACGATGGAAAACTAAACGTGCCACGATTGATTGATGAACTTGCTGCCACGTCAGATTAATGAAGGCATCGTGCCACGATGGTCCCAAAACGTGGCACGATGATGGGCTTTTTCTGAAACCCTAAATTCTTTCTATAAATATCCAGCTGCTAGCAAAGGTTAGGGGGACCAATTATTATTGCGATTTTGAGCACAGAGGACGGCAGGAGACCAAGGAACAAGCCCTGAATCTCATACCAACTCTCCGTTGGTTAGATTTATGTATGTTTTCTTTTGTTTATGCTTATGATTGTTTAGTTATGAGTAGTTAAACTCTTAGTTTGATTAAGCCATGATGAAACTCTTGTAATATATGATTTTGTAGTTGAACTCTTTCTATAATCAATGTTATTCAGTCTTTATTCAGAATTACTTGTGTTTATTGCTTTTTAATGTTATTGTTTTGTATGACTACTAGCCCTAGCTTCTTGCAATCACATGAATTGATCTTAGGAATTGAATGACTACTAGCCCTAGCTTTTAATCCTGATATAGTAATTTTGTTTAACTCAACACTAGGAACCTAGAGATAGGAAATTGAGAGTTATGATATATGAATTAACGTTCCAACAACGCTTCCACGGTTATTCAATCTAGTTAAGAGATTAATATGGTTATAACTTAGGAAAGGGTTTTGAGTCAAGAGATTGATCAAAACCACTTAGTTAATTTATCGTAAAGATTGAGTAGTAATTGAGAGTAAAGAGGGGTCAACGTTTTCATATAAAGCAATAGCGGATTCACCGGCTTAATCATTCATCTCAATATAATTTTCATTCAAACTTTGTTCAAATTAATTAAGTCTGATGAAACCAAACTTTTCTGCCTAGGGCAACCAATACAAACTTTACACATCCAAACGTATAAAGCGCTTGCTAGAATTGAAATTAACACAGTCCTTGTGGATCGATATTTATTACTACTTCGATAGTTTTTGGTACACTTGCCAGATTTCTATCACCATCTCTGGCAACAGTCCTAAGGTTCTTTGGGACAAACTGCTATGGAATTCTCGTATTCCTCCCTCTAGATCTTTCATCACATGGAGGTTGATACATAACAAACTCCTCACTGATGAAAATCTCAGAAGGAGGGGTTGCTCCATTGTTTCCATTTGCCTTTTCTGCTACAAAACTGCTGAATCTTCCCAGCATATTTTCTTTGACTGCCCAGTCACTTTCAGACTATGGGAATGGCTTGAGAAGGGTACTGAACAGGTTTTGGATTACACTAGTTGTTTGCACTTGATTTTGGGCAGGGTGGGAGTTGGCAGCAAGCTTGTTCAACGGATATTAAACTCTGCTATCATACACATTATATGGGCCATTTGGATAGAGAGGAATCAAAAATATTTTCACAACAAGCAACAATCTATGTCCACCTTATTCAACAATGTTTTAGTTGAAGTCAAGCTTAGCTTTAGCCTGAATTTGGTAAAAGGGGACTCTGCTATGCAGGATTACAATATAACTAAGCTTTTCAATATTCCCCTTAAGATCAAAAGAATCACCCCTGCTCAAGACATTGCTTGGATCCCTCCTGTTGGTGATATAGTGAAGATAAATTGTGATGGCTCTTCCATTGGTGGTTAATCTTGTGGGGACATTGGAGTGGTGTTTAGAGATTCTGCTTCTCACTTTTTAGGAGCACTTTCTAGTAACATTGGTCATGCCACCTCGTTGGATGCTGAGTTTTGTGCAGGAATGGTAGCTCTGGAGAAAGCTCAAAGCATGCATCTTATGAATATTTGCCTTGAAACTGATTCCATAAAAGTCTTCACTGCTTTTAAGAAGGATCATGGAGTCCCCTGGCATATGCGAGCAAGATGGCACAACTGTATGCTATATTGTAGAAGCATCTCCTGCACATGTGTTCACACCCTTAGAGAGGGAAACATGGTGGCAGATGCGTTGGCTAAGCATGGACAAGGGCTTTCCTTACATTCCACTCAGTGGTGGCCTTTTCCACCCCCTTTTATCTCCTCTCTTCTTTTTAGTGATAGTCTTGGCTTACCCTTCACTAGACTTGTGATGAATTAGTTGCTTCCCCCCTCCCTGTTGGTTGTAGGATGCTTAACTGTTTGTTTTCGTTTTGAACTCTTTGAACTCTGCTTGTATTTGGTTCAGGCCTCTCCTGGCTTTTGAATGAATTTTTAGCTTGATAAAAAAAATTCTATTAACTCTCATTTACTATATAAGGACCAACAACTGCCGTTTCTAAGCATTCCATTCACAATCATCTAACTAGAGAGAGAAGGAGAGCGAATCACATAGAGATTACGATGGAGCAAGTCTTCGAGCTTGAGGAATCAACTCAAACACACAATTCATCTAGTCGCATATTCTTATTATGCATTATAAAACTGCCATAAGTAGTTTTTTTAATGACAAATTTAGTAATTAGATTAGTTTTTTCTCCTTCGTTCGGGTTTGAACCCCAGTTGAGCTACTCAACCCCTCGTAAGCTACAATGAGTAGCTAAATCTTTCTTTTGTTGGAGTTAGATGTAATTAACTAACTTTGATGTATTTCTTTTGATCATGACATTATATATAATCTAGTTATTCATGAATATCGGTGTTTATCCTTTAAACTTTAGATTGACATTGGAAAATGATTTTTAGATCTAGATTTAGGTTAATCACATGTTAAATATTTGAAATTCTAGGGATATACTTAGGTTTAACAGTTACATGTACCATCTGATCGATAATGTTATCGTATTGGATTAAGTGATTGGCGAGTCAAACGTTTAAACAATACAATAAATCTCTCGTCGTTATTTAAGAATAAATATTGTATGATGAGCAACAAATGAAAATATTTACAGTAACTAGAATATGTAGAACTGATCTCGAGGGTATATAAGAAAGTGGTTAATGGATTCTAATCTCAACAATATCATTAATTTGTTGTTTCTATCAACTGTTACCGCTGTTACGTTTATGAACAAATCATAACTCTTGCACCCTTAGGATAATATGATTGATTGTTTATATCACACAAGTTTTTGTGGATAAGATAACAAAAAAAAATACTTATTGTTCGATGCTTGCAATCAATAAGCAAGACTATTACATAATTGGTATTTTAATATATTAATTTACATTTTGCCATTGCTCTCTGTTGTAATGGTTCATGCCTATATATCACCAAAGCATCTAAGAAATGAACCAAACCATCATTTTAAGAAATACAAATTTCTCTCTTAAAATTATAATTCTCTCTAGACACACTGAATTCTATTCTATTTTGCTAGAATTTCTGCATAGAGAACTCGATTTTTCAAGATCATCCTCAACATTCAAATTTCTGTCTCAACTACACAATATAAATTTTTCTTACTTTCTTCAATTTCCTTCTGCAAATGGGACAACTGCAAGTTTCTTCAACAAGTCTACACAAAGAAATAATAGGCGTTAAACTCTACATTAATGTACACAAAACTTTCTCAAATTTTATATGCATATGTATGTACAAATTTACAAGCAATACTCTCATTTATGCACATATATTTTTCAATAAAAAAAACTATGAATTGTGTTTTAGGCAACATGTGTTGGAACCACTTGGTGTAAAAAAATTATTGGAGTATATATAAGTCTATATTAATTGATATCTTTTAGGTCACCTTGAAATAAATTAAAGAAATAAAAAAAAAAAAGTGTTTTACCTTGTTCCACACGCAAAGCATGTTGCAAAATGGCCACATGGAAGAAAAAAGCAATCCCTTGAGGCATCAAAGCAAATAACACACAAACATTGAAGATTACTTGTTTCCCCTTCAATTATTGGCTTTTCTTCATCAGAATTTTCACTAGAGAATGAATTATAAGATGAGCACCAGCTTGAATTATCACCATCTTTTCTAGACAATAATGGAGCTCGTTCTGAAATTACTTCCACTTGTTCGAACCTTGCATTTTCTTCATCGTTGGTTCGGAACGTTTTGTAGAATTTTATGGAGAATAAGATTTGCACAATTAACACACCTATATTTATTGCATAATGTAATGAAATATGTTATTCACTAATTTGGTTAAGTATATTTATAAATTAAATTATTTTCAAAAAGCAAAAAGTTTGTGTTACCTAATCCTGCAAAATATATGATCCATCTTGGTTCATAAGAAATATTCACATCAAACCATTCATTTTTTGAAGCACCCTGAAAGATGGACTAGTTATATAAAGCATATGCTAACATTTAGAATAACAAAATAAAAGTGATAAGAAAGATATATAGCTCTATTTACCTCAATAGGACCAGGAGTTGTTAATAGTGCTATGTTTGCTGAAAGAGCAGGGTTTAATCTACATAAACCATTATCCAGAGAACATTTTTGATAAGACCCAGTTGTATTGTAGAGAAGTGCATTTACAATGAATTTCAACTCTACCTGATTATACAATAAAATTGAAAAATAATGATAATCACTTTAATATTACTATAAAGTACTATAACATAATTTATATCACAACTCTTTAATATTGATGTTCAACTCCTCTCAAAAAAAAAATATTGATGTGCAACTAGTTAAAAAACGTCCTTACAATAAGTATATACATCTTAATTTACTATTACTTCATAATGAAAATAGATTGTGCATTGTATGCTATAGTGTAATACTATGAAACACGAACACAGACATGGGCACCAACATAACACGGACACTGACACACCGATATGAATAATAATTTGAGAAAATGACATAATTCATTATAATCATAGGTGCCGTGTCGGTGTTGGACACCGACGCATGTCCGATACTGAAACACACCTAATCTGAGGTGTGTCCGTGCTTCATAAATACCATATGATGTTGAATAAGAGTATTAATATTTATGTGAGTGGAGTGTTGATTGTTTTCATAAATCACCTTTACATTTTGAGGTTTCATATTTCCAATAGCCACATAGTAAGTAGATGAATGTGATATTTTCTGTAAGATACTTCCACTTCCTGTAAGTAAAATAAATAAATAAATATGAATGATAACATCAAAACAAAGTTTAGCATGAGAGAAAGAACACTATTTTATAAGTAACTATACCATAGATATTATTCCAATACAATGTTGCATTAGGGAATGATGGATCCTCTTTCCACTTAATTAGGCTTTCTCTACCTGCGTTTATGTAAAAATTAGCAAGCACAATGTGTCCACATCCAATAGATGAAAGAATACATGAAAGGTTTCTCAGAAATGTCTGAGATTATGGATCTGCTCATCTGCATCAAGGTTCTTGATGTCTCTGCGACTGCATTGCGATCGTAATCAGTTGTATTTCACCATAATTTTTTGCAACATGAATGTTTCATGGACACCTATTTTTTCATACACCTGCGACACTTAGTTAATCACGTACAAAAATATTGTTAATTCAGTTAAATATATGGTTAATTCAATTTACGTTGAACCCTTAAAAAAAAATCTAATCCACGATGAAAATTGTAGTCAATTCATGCAGTTGAGTTAACCACAATTTTGATTGTGAATTGAATTAACCATCTACTAAACTGAATTAGCTATATGTTTTAGGTGATTAACCAAGTGTTGTGCGGGTGTACAAAGTGTAAGTGTCAGTGTATCATTATTGTTTTTACAATGTCAATGAATCATAAAGGTATGTAAAATTGCTAATGTGGGCAACTGGGCATAATGGATCATAAATTGTGATGTAAAAAATAAAATACAAAGTGTACCTTTAGCAATGACAAGGAATAATGATGCACCTAAGGACTTAACATTGTAAAAAATATTTAATTGGGAATCTTTATTCAAGTAGAATATCCATTCCTGCAAAATCAAATGAAATACATTTATAAGAATATAGAAACCTCTAAATCCAAAATTCAAATCAAAATACAACATACAATAAAATAAAATAAATACTACAAAAGTGGAACATGCCTCTTGAGATTTTGCTGGTATAGTTGCATCATACATCTCAGTCCAATTTATTTTAACATCTAGTGGAGGAGGATAATCAAATCCATAAAGCATTAGACCAGGTTTTGGCTTATTATTTTGTTCCATCTGTTAATGAGTCATAAAAGATTATTAAATATATGAAGCACAAACACTCATCGGATTAAGCGTGTCCCGGTGTCGGACACGACACATTACACTGAATTATAAAGAAAAATAACAGCACCACAAACATCTAAATTGGTAAGAAATACAATAAGAAAATGTTGAAATATTAATTAAATACCTTGATAGATTGTATTAACACTGAGTTGATTTCTATCAAGCTTGAGGAGTAAGGTCCCAATTGTAAATTAACAGATCCATGGACACCAACAACCAGAGTTACAGAAGCTGTTAGTATATAATATTGGAGAATTAATAGAATATTCATTAACATGTTTAACAAATTGGAAGTTATAGAATATTTCATTATACAAGAATCTGAAGTTATGAGAGTGAATGAGAGGATAATAAGTAGAATTTGGAAGGAAAAAAAAAAATGTGGGAAGGTGATGAAAAATGCTTGAAAGTTACTTTTCTTACCTTTCCGAAGAAGAGATTCTAAAACATTCAAACATGTTAGAACAATTATAAGGACAACATGGAATCCATTTGACGACAATTTCCCACAATATAAGGACAACATTTTCAAAATCGCTGAAAACAATGTATCGAGATTTTTGCTCTAAATTTTATAAAAAGATTGACCAAGAATTGATAATTTTTTTATAGAGATTAAGATGAACTAAATTATATTTTATAGTAACTAAAAACATATTTTTAAAATTTTCAAAAACTTTCATATTAATTTAAAAAACTTTCATGAAGTCTTATCGTAAGAAGATATTAAAATAAATTGGAGGTCGGATTGGACTCCTCAAATTAGTCAGTTTTTAAGTCAGATACCGAATTAAAAAAATGAAATGAACCGACTCTAAAGTTTTAACGAAGAAAGTAATGAAGTTTAGCATGTACTAACCAATGAGCCAATATACCACTACTATCACAACGATGCAAGACCAAACATCATTTGAAATGTTGACCCCATAAGGAATGTTGTTGAGTTGATCTTGTTGGTTCTCATTTGAATCTTCATGTTTAGCTCCCTCGGATGCTTGAGATTTGTGGCATGATTCTTTTTCCATTGATTATTATAATATGAAAAACACAGTCTCAAATTGATCCAAAGAACCGATAAAGGATATTACTTATGTACACAATTATCTGAATATCTCTTCATTGAAAGTAACATGAAAACATGATGCTACTTGGTTGTGAAAATAATTTCTATCAAGATCATAAATGATAGATAATGTTTAGTCAAAAAGAAAAAGAAAAGGCTAGTTTTAAGTTAGGTAGACTATATCATATATGGTATAGTACTTATGGTCATGATCTCATATGACTGGGGGTTGGGACCGTACGTGAACCGTTAGACATAAATTCTATGGACTTTTTTCTATGTACAAATTTATGACTTTTTTTATATAGAAAATATGTTTAAATTATCTAGATTTACGGTCCTCTCATTTCTTTTTAAGTTGGCATTTTAATGTTATTTACATTTTTATATTATTTTTGACTATAACCATTTGGCTCCTATGAAAATTGACATTGATAATAATCATATTTTAATTGAGTAAAAAAAGAATCACATTTTTAATTAATTAACAATAATAACTTTTTATTTCCATTCTAAAGTATATTTTTCATTTTAGAAAACTCAAATCCAAATCTAAATCTAAAGTATAATTTCATTATAAAGTAATAAGGAGTATATTTTTTATTTCTTTTGAAGTTTCAAGTTATCCATAATCTAGAGTTAGTTGTCTTTTTTTTTTTTTTTTGAGAGGTGGGGTTAGTTGTCTTTGGGAACGAATCGATATATTGAGACGATAAGTATTAATCTGCATCTTTGTAATATAAGCGTAAACTTAGTACTAATATAGTATTTCCACCAAAACGAGAGTTGATTTCCACCAAAAAAAAAAAATATAGTATAAGCTTTTTTCTATGATTGAAGCAAAAACATTCGATTTTAAATAGATGGCTTAATCTGCACATTTGCAGATCAGTGATTGCATTTGCACGCCATCTCTCACATCTACTATACATATCACATTGACAAGTGTAGCAAGACATGTACATGAATTTAGTAGATTTAATTTAATTTAATATTTTTCTATTTGGCCAAAATCATTATTTCACCTTCTAGGTCGACCTGTATATTTTGACTTTTTCTAATTATAGAATCCAAAGCATTCAAAACACTGAACTCAAAATAACATGCCATTAAATCACATTACACTCCTTCAAAAATAAAAAATAACATCATACCTCAACAACAACATAACTCAACCAAACCAATTTCAACAACATAATTCAATATAAATTCAAAAACATAATTAAACACAAACTTCATCTGGTTTCATCCATACACACCCTAATTTTTCATATGTTTTGAGTTGAATCATCAAATTTCTCTAAAATCAGTTTTACCCCTTCCAAAAGTTAAATCAACCATCCTTTAAATTAAAAAAATAATAATATTAGATAACCCTCCAGTTCTCAAGGAAAAAAGGCCATGATTATCTGGAGTTCGCCCATGAGGTAAGGATAATATGACGAAGAATTGTTCCACATAAGAATCGAACTTGATTATGCGGAACGATTCCTTTACTATTCTGGTATCTATTATTAAAAATGTTTACTTTTAGGTTTATTTAATAAATGATGTATTTAACTATATTAAAATTAGATACGTCATTTATTGAATGAATCTAAAAATTGAATTTTCTCTTCCTAATGGGACATGATTGAGTATTTGATAACTCAAATGGCCCAGAGGATCTAAGAAGGAATTTCACTCTTCTCCCTTTCAAAATTGTTCATTCCCATCCCAAACATCCAAAATTAACCTCAACGTAAGTTCACTTCAGCTCGGTACCCAACGTGAGTTAACTTGTGTTGAACTTAAGTGGTACTTAACTTCTGCTTGGTACAAGCGGAAGTTAATTCACGGTGTGTTCTAATTTACATCAGAACAACAACAACTTCTGCCATTGTATTTCAAAAGCCAAGCAAATCGAATTTTCTCCCTCCAAGTGTGTATTTCATCAAACTCAAACAAATCAACTTCTACTTCTACTTCAATTACAAATAAGTGCTTATGATCCTTTTGCATTACCTTTTTTTTGGTTTAAATGTTTGATTGAATGAGCAATTCGATTTTGGAATTACTTTTAGAAATGTTTGATTGAATGAACACTTGTTTAAATGTTTGGATTGATTTTTTATTTTGATTTTGATTGAACGAACAATTTGATTGAATGATTGAAAGAATGAATGTAGTGGTACTCAATAATTTGCATTATGAAGAATGCACGTTCAAGTGTTTAGATGCTTACAAAAAAAAAAAAACAATTATGTCAGAATTGCTGTTCTGGTAGCAGATCTGAAATCAACGCAAGTTAACTTACGCCGGGTACCAAGCAAAAGTTAACTTGCGCTGAGGTTAATTTTAGAAGTTTGGGGGTGAGAATGAGCAACGTTGTAAGAAGGAAAAGTAAAATTATCTAAGAAGAGGGTTTACGAACAAGGCCCAATTAATCAACCAATTAGGTAAAACTAATACTTACGTGTCACACTCCCATTAGTCCAAACCACGCAAACAGAATCTCCTACATACATACACTGACGCATTCATTACTCGCGTCACACATATACTGAGTCAGTCACTCTAACACCGAACACTGAGATCGATCATAGAACAAAGCGAAGCAAAACAAACCGATGGCAAAAACGACGTCGTTGCTTCTCTTATCACTGTTCCTCTTCGGAACCCTATCTCTTATCCAGGTTTTCATTTTTTCTTTATCTTGATCTGATCTCAGTTTTGTAATTATTCTAATATCACGGAATTAGTTCTTAATTTAGATTAAGATCGAGATTTAATTATGATATATGATGATTAGATATTATGAATTTGTAATTGTGTTTGGTGAAAATTTTGTTTTGATTTTTTTGTTTGTTGTTAATTTTGTGTGAATTAATGCAGGCAAAGAAGGCGAAAGAGGATTTGAAGGAAGTGACAAACAAGGTTTATTTTGATGTTCAGATTGATGGGAAGGATGCAGGTTTTTAAGCTTAACAATCTATTATGCATTTGATCAATTATTAAGATCATTATTTTGTGTTGGATTTTAACCTCAATGGTCATTTTGGTCTCTGAATGTGTCAGACACCGCCAATATAGTTTATGATTGTGTCGAGATTGCAAATACATCCTCGAGTTTCTCTTTAGTTAGTCATTTTGGAAATGTGTTATTTCGTTAGTCAATTTGGTTAATTGCAAACAAAAGAGACATTTAGGGGGGTGTATTGGATTAGGATTTTAAGAGACAATTTTTTTATAAAAAGTCTTGTGGATTTTAAAAGATTGTGCAAGATTTTAATGACTTTTAAGATTTTAAAAGACTATCAAGATTTGTAATTTGGATTTCAAAGGATTATATCATAAGATTTGGAAGGACTTTTATGGATTCATGAGATTTTATAGGATTCAAAAAAATTTTAGAAATGGATGTGTTAATTTAAAAATTATGAACTCTGCTTCAAAAGTACCACATATCTTCTCAATTGCATTCTTTAAGACCAATACTGGAAATTGATATTTATTTATTTTTTTTCATTTTCAAAAGTACCACATATCTTCTCAATTGCATTCTTTAAGACCAATACTGGAAATTGATATTTATTTATTTTTTTTCATTTTGAAGGTTGTAAAATTTTGTAGAGGATATCACACACTTCAATATAATATAGCTAAAAACACATAACCTATTAATGATACAAAGAAATTTGTTAAGTTAATGAAAAATGTCATATATTCACTGAATACGTAACAAAATAGCACAATAGAGAAAAATGGCATACATATGAGACATGATATCTTATGAGAGTATATCAGAAAACTGTAACGCAGTAGCACGAAAAATAGCAGCAGCTCGTGGTGAAAAGTAAAGAAACAAATCTTGGCAATCAATTGTCTGAAGGTAAAAAAAGTCTTTGAGAAAGTATGAAAAGTCTCAAGGTTTTTAGTGAGATTGTTGAAAGAGTGTATTATGTGTATTTTTAACTAGAAAGTCTCACAAAATCCATTATACAAAAGAATCCATTAAAATCATTATATTTTTGAATACCAATAGACATTTTTTAAGTTGTGAGGAATCTCAATTGAATACCACCGAATTTCGTTGCCTTTAATAAAAAGTCTTGATTCTCTTGATTGAATACCACAAGATTTATTTATATTTTATAAAAGTCTTGATTGAATACCATGAGATTTTTTTATAATAAAATTGTCTTTTAAAATCCTTTGAAATCTCAATTCAATGGTGTATTTGCAATTTTGATATATCTTGAGACAAAATGACTGTTTACCCAATAAATTTGTTATCAGCTAAAATGAAAAGTGTGCGTTTATATAGGCTAGTTCTTCTAATTAAGGAATTCATATGAAAATTGTAAATTATAAGAATTTGTTAGAAGTTATTATGTAAACGAAAAAACGCGAGTTAGTAATGTGAAATGAGGGAAATTCTTGAGAGAACCAACTGAGAATTCAAACTATTTTGGTATGTAATGGGTTCTGATGTTGTGATTCTTGTCTGCCCAGGTCGTATTGTAATAGGTCTTTTTGGGAAGACAGTTCCAAAAACCGCAGGTAAGGTTTTCAAAATCTCTGTATATTGTTGGTGCTTAGATTACATCTTTAGCTTTATCTAAAGCCTTGTTTTGATGTACCCTTTTGCAGAAAACTTCCGAGCTCTTTGCACAGGTGAGCTTGTTTCTGCTGCTACTGTGTATTTTATTTTATCATATGCTCAAAGTATTTGTTTAAATCATTTTCTATGTGCATCATCAAGCGTAATAGAAAAATGAGTGAATAAATAAATTTACTCGATTTAAGAACCGATGACTATCAGTTGGCTTGTAACTGGATAGGTGTCTACTTGTGAACACATATTTAAGTCTATCAGGTGGATTATATGCCGTTATTTTGCTTCTTTTCACTCATGTTTTCCTAACATTTCATCCATTTCCTAATAACATTTAATATACTGATATCACTGTCTGAGCTTATGAGGTGTTTTTGTTCATCTTACAAATTGAAATATATTATGGAATTAATTTTTCATTTTTGCTTTCATTTGTATCGAATTATTAGGGGAAAAGGGGACCGGTAAATCTGGAAAGCCTCTTCATTACAAAGGTAGCTCATTCCATAGGATTATCCCTAGCTTTATGATCCAAGGAGGTGATTTTACACATGGCAATGGAATGGGCGGAGAATCAATTTACGGAGAGAAGTTTGCAGATGAGAACTTCAAGCTAAAGCACACTGGTCCAGGTAAATGTTCTATCTGTCTATGTTGTTTTAGTTGTTTACTAATCATAAGTTCAAATGAATCTCTGATGGGGCTGATTTTTTTTTTTTTTTTGTCATTTTCTGTATCAACAGGATTTTTATCAATGGCAAATGCTGGTCCTGATACCAATGGTTCACAATTTTTCATCACAACTGTGACAACTAGCTGGTAATTATATCTTTATTTTCTACATCAATAATTTAATTCCAAAGAAAACACATGTTCAAATGTTATGTGCTACTGCACAGTCTCCTTTTTTCCATTTTACTAAAGCATATTCTGATAGATGTTGATAGGAGTAGATAACTAATTAGGACCTATATGTCCACTGCATGCAGTTTTGACGCAAGCTCGTGTCATAGAAATTTCCAATGTTATCATGATTTCTTTTATAAAACCAGCATTGCTATATAAAGAGAACAAAACCATCACGAGAGCATAGCGAATTAAAAAGGAACCAATGAAAACTTTTCCACAATTCATGGTAAGTCAATTGGAAAAGGAAGAAGTCAATAAAAGGGGCTGGGTGGAATACACACTCGCGATGTATTCGCGAGATAACGTTTCGCTTGAAATAACAATTTTCTTATAAAACACATGAGTATACTGTGTAGAGAATAAAATAGAAGACGAAGGATTATGTCATAGAATTTTTCATTATGTAATATGTATATTAATAAAAAAAATCACGATTTTGAAACTAAATTCCAACATTTTACATGTTTCCGTAATTGATCAAAATCTATGACATAATCTGAGAAAAAAAATGTGGCGTAGGTGAGAAAGAGGCCTCTTTTATAATAAGTGGTGCAAGATGATATTGCGGTAATTCGATAATTCAGCAACCTACGACAACGTGTGATATAAGTGAGAAAGAGGCCTCTTTTAAACCATATGTATCACGTAATCGGGAACAAAATGGCAAAAGGTGCAAATGCAAATTATAACACCCGTTCCAAAGGTAATGTTTTTAATAATTCCAAATAAAGTTTCTTTTTTTGAAATATCAGGTGCATTGGCAAACCCTGACTCAAATTTGTTAACGCATTATCTAAATATTGTTCAGTCTCATATTTACCGGAAAGGGAATAGTTGTGCAAATAAGTTAGCAATCCATGATCATAATCTTGTTGGTATTATTTGATGGGATGAACTTCCTCATTTTTTATTAGAGAAGAACTTGTTTAGACTCTGCAGTAAAATGATATCTACATGTCATAATAATCAATTCTTCCATAATCATGACATGACATACATCAATTTGTGAAGACCTGTATTTTCTTTAACCAGTATGCATGTATTTTCTTTAACCAGTATGGAGATGCGAATCATTGTATAGCATGACTATAAGATACTCCCTCCGTTTCAAAATGAGTTTCGCTTTAGCCAAAAAAATTTGTTTCAAAATGAATGTCACTTTCAGTTTTCAATACAATGATAACTTTTTCTTTTCACTTGTACCCTCCAATTAATACTCTGCACACTACTTCCAAAGTATTACTTTTAAAACTAACCAATAGTTAACAAGGATAATTTGGTAAAATAACCATTCTCTTTCTTTTAATCATTGCATTTCTTAATATGTGTGTAAACACCTAAAACGACACTCATTATGAAATGGTGGGAGTATATTATTGAGTTTATTTAGTATTTTACTGGTCATTTGTGATATTAATTTTGCATTTTTGCTTACTAATTAATGTATATATCTGTTCGATAGGTTGGATGGAAGGCATGTTGTTTTTGGAAAGGTGCTTTCGGGAATGGATGTTGTTTACAAGATTGAAGCTGAAGGAAATCAAAGTGGCACTCCCAAGAGCAAGGTTGTGATTGCTGATAGTGGTGAACTACCTCTATAAGTGCATCCTCTCATATCTCACCAACGATATGTTGAAGATGTTACAGTTTTCATTTCCATTGCACCTGCAGGACTACTTATTTTTTATAAGCATGTACTTTGTCAGTTAGTTTTATCTTTATGATAACTCATAATTAAGATGAAATTTCTCGTTCAAGATTAGAGAAAAAATGGCGTTTGTTAACATGAAATTTGTAGAAGGAAATCCAAGTGAACATGGCAGTTGAGTATATTAAGCAGCACTGTTGAGTATGTTGAACTTAAACCAACATTGATACTGCTTCAACAGTTCAATACGTGTTGTATCTTTGCTGTGTTTTGTGGACTGTTGTACTTGAAAAAGTAAGCAAAAGTTTTGTAACTTTTGTTGCTATTTGACGCCTTAGTTTTTTGGTTCACTTATTTCTTAAGGAAGTTTTATTCAATCTTATTCCTATAAAGATTCTTGTAGACGTGCATTCAATCCGACGTGCAAAATTTGTACATCCAGATTGGTTAATTTGGACGAATGTGTTTTAAAGAAATGCTAGGGACAAAAGAAAAAAGCATTCTAAGATTACAACTCAAATTTAGTATATAAGTATTCTATGAAACACCGGTCCATAGCATTTCATATGGTCCTTAAAATCAAACAAGAGACAATGAAATGCAACAATTTCCAAATGATACTGTTAATAGACATTTTACCAGATTCCTTTTATCCTCTTAACAACCTTCTCTATGAAATTTTAGTGTGAGGTTGTATCCAAGTAAATCTTTCTCATTCAATAGTAGTTACACAATGAAATTGTTAGAGCATGATATAACAAGATAATCCTATAGAATCCAACAAGTACACGTATTAGACCGTCTACAAAGTAAAGTAGTTAATTTTTTACCCCCAATAACCGTCCTTCACTTTTTATAAGCACCTTTTTCGAACCCATTCAAAAATTGTTAATTTTCGAACAATTTTTTGGAAAAAAATGGTACTATGTACCTCACGACAAACAATTTTCGAGCCCATCCTTATCCTCAAAAGCTATTAATTATCCAATAATTTTTTCCAATATTTGAGTCATAATACATGATCAATGAAATATGTGTTTAAGTTTTAGAAACTGAGCAATGAAAAAAGTTGGCCTTTATAAAGATTTTTTCTTCAAACTGCCCTACATCTGAAAATTATACTCGGTTATACCCTACTTTCAAAATTATTATCCATCCTAGTTTCATTTTCATCCTTACATAGCGCTATCTGAGACGACACCACCGTCATTCAAAATGGTTCTCTCAGAGAGAGAGAGAGAGAGAGAGAGAGAGAGAGAGAGAGAGAGAGAGAGAGAGAGAGAGAGAGAGAGAGAGAGAGAGAGAGAGAGAGAGAGAGAGAGAGAGAGAATGAGGGTGCCATATCAGACGACTGACATTGACATGGAATGAACCTAGACATTTTGGATAATAATTTTGTAAATATGATGGATTTTGAATTATCGTTTTCACAACTAGGGTAATTTGAAAAAAAATTCCTTTATTAACTAAGCGTTATGCTAACAAGTGTCTTTAAAGTACATTGTATGCTTAGAATATTATATACTTAATACGAAATAAACATGGTTAATAAAAACTTTGATCTTAAAAAAGAAAAAAAACCAGATAAGTGTGTTCCTAGAGAAAACAAAAGATAATGAAATCATAATAAATTTGCAGACGAGAAAGGACGGCTTGTGAGTAGGTGATAGTGTGAGATATGAGATCCAATGCAAAAGGAGGCTCAATCACAAGAATAATCGATACTACATAAGTTTTAGAAACCGAGCAATGAAAAAGTTGGTCTTTATTGAGATTTTTTCTTCAAACTACCCTACAAAATATTACTCGGTTATACACTACTTCCAAAAATATTAACCAATTTATTATATTTCATCTTCATTCTTACACGTAATGCATCTGACACAACACCACTGTCCTTGAAGATGCCTCCCTTTTTGAGAGAAAAGATGGTGATGCAAAGTCAGACACACTACAGTGAAGAAATGAAACTAGATATCTTGGATAATAATTTTGTAAATATGATAGATTGAAGTATCGTTTTCACAACCAGGTAATTTGAAAAAAAGTCCTTTATTAACTAGTTACACAAGATTAACAAGTTGGTTCGAATCATCTTTCAAGTAGAGATTGGAACTTGGATTGCGACCCTATTAATCTAATTAAAGATAAAACTAGCACCAACCTTAACTGCAGAATTATTTAAAAAAAAATGTAGAAATTAGGTTAAAAATCATAATACGTAAGAGGAAAAAATTACAAGTGTCATTCAATAGATACCACTTTCAGTAAAAAAAAAAAAAAAAGAGTCGATACTGCTTATTGGAAATAGCAAAGCTATGTGTGTTTGGTTCTAGAATATGACTAAAAGCAAGAGTGCCTTGATTCTCACAATAAAAGTTCAAAACAAATCTCAACTAAAGCAAGAGTGCTTTGATTCTCACAATAAAAGTTCAAAACAAATCTCAACTAAATAAAGTTTATCATCCCACCTAAACCATTGCCACAATATAAATATAAATGAAGAGTTTTATTGAACGAAAATGAAGAGTTTTATTGAACGAATTGTTGAACGAACGAAAATGAATTGGATGGATCAATTGGATCAGTGAGGAATTGGATCAGGAATTGGATGGATCCAATTGTGGACCGTCCCTGGCTCCCCTCACTGATCTCACTGATCCATCTCACTGATCCAGGGGATGGTCCACAATTGGATCCGGATGACGGTCTCCATCTCACTGATCCAGGGGACGGTCCACAATTGGATCCGGATGACGGTCCACAATTGGATCCGGATAAATGAAGAGTTTTATTGAACGAAAATGAAGAGTTTTATTTTATTGAACGGATTGTTGAACGAACGAAAATGAATTGGATGGATCAATTGGATGAAGAGTTTTATTTTATTGAACGAATTGTTGAACGAACGAAAATGAATTGGATGGATCAATTGGATGAAGAGTTTTATTTGAAAATGAATTGGATGGATCAATTGGATGAAGAGTTTTATTTTATTGAACGAATTGTTGAACGAACGAAAATGAATTGGATGGATCAATTGGATGAAGAGTTTTATTTTATTGAACGAACGAAAATTTGGATGGATCAATTGTGGACCGTCCCCTGGCTCCCCTCACTGATCCAATTGATCCATCCAAATTCAACAATTCGTTCTCCCCTCACTGATCCAATTGATCCATCCAAATTTTCGTTCATTGAACGAACGAAAATTTGGATGGATCGAAAATGAATTGGATGGATCAATTGGATGAAGAGTTTTATTTGAAAATGAATTGGATGAAGAGTTTTATTTTATTGAACGAATTGTTGAACGAACGAAAATGAATTGGATGGATCAATTGGATGAAGAGTTTTATTTTATTGAACGAACGAAAATTTGGATGGATCAATTGTGGACCGTCCCCTGGCTCCCCTCACTGATCCAATTGATCCATCCAAATTCAACAATGAACGAAAATTTGGATGGATCAATTGGATCAGTGAGGGGAGAACGATCAGTGAGGGGAGTGGACCGTCCCCTGGCTCCCCTCACTGATCCAATTGATCCATCCAAATTCAACAATTCGTTCTCCCCTCACTGATCGTTCTCCCCTCACTGATCCAATTGATCCATCCAAATTTTCTCACTGATCCAATTGATCCATCCAAATTCAACAATGAACGAAATTGTGGACCGTCCCCTGGCTCCCCTCACTGATCCAATTGATCCATCCAAATTCAACAATGAACGAAAATTTGGATGGATCAATTGGATCAGTGAGGGGAGAACGATGATCAATTGGATCAGAGAGGGGAGAACGATCAGTGAGGGGAGAACGAATTGTTGAATTTGGATGGATCAATTGGATCAGTGAGGGGAGCCAGGGGACGGTCCACAACGAGGCTAGAACAACCGCACAAGTGAGAGAAGTGAGAGAGACGTCACACTCCTACCCAAAACCTTAAGGCAACGAGTTTATGGGCCCTCTTACTTATAAGGTGTTCAACCTTTACTTTTTTATCCGATGTGGGACATATAACTCACACTTGCACACAACACAACCTACTTAACACCACAATCTTAAGTTGTATATAACAATTTATGGATGTAAGTGGAATAGATGCAATAAAATACATGAAAATTATAAGATTGTTTACAAAATACAAACATACATGAATATAATATAAGCTGGTAAACTTGTTTGACCTTTGAAAAAAAACTTGCTTCATTCTATACATACTGATTATTACTACTAAAAGTTTTATAAATAGAACTAAAGAAGGAAATAAAACTTTCAGCGTAAGGTTGCTATCATTTGTTGAAGGGAAGTAAAGATAGAGAGTGAGGGTGTGAGTTTAGGGAGCATCTGATTTTCTTTAATACTACTATTCATGCAGGGTATAATTACATCTTTATCCAACAAGAAATACAAAATCCTGTGTGATATTTATCCAACATGCTTACTGTGTGAGAAATTAGGCAGTTTGCAAAATTATGCAAAAACTGCATACTGAACAATTGAAAGTATATTAGCATCTTACCTGCTTAAGCTTACCCTTTGGGATTACTCTTGGCTCCCCATGTGCACTGGTGCTAACAAGTAGTGATTTGGTAACATCCCAATAGTATCTACATTAAATATTTTATTTCACCTTCTAGGATCAAAGATTATTTGAGACTGTGTTTGGTTCCGCTGTGATAAAATAAATTTTTGAAAGTTGTACCAAAAATATTTTTTTTGAAAGAATTGATTTTATAAAATGGGTTAAATATGTTTTTGGTCCCTATAGAATTGTGACTTTTTACGTTTAGTCCTTACTTAATTTTAATAGTTCTTTTAGTCCCTAGAAAAAATTTCTGCACTCAGTATTAGTCCATACTTCATTCAAATTTGTTTAATTTATGCGTAAACTGTTAGAAAATTAAATCAAGCATAATCTAGAAGATTTTAGAAACATGATGTGGCTTATGAGATAAGATTGCCACTTAATTTGCAAAGTTTGAATTGAACACTAATACTTAGCTATTAGTAACTTACTTGTCCATTAAGTTTACTTAACATTTAAGAGTTGTATAAAGAGCAACACATGGATACTAGGTGTCTTATGTTTGTATAATTACTTGGAAGCTAAGTATGCTTAATCATTAAGAATAGTCTTAGTATTTTGCCTATAAAAGGCCATGCTTGTACCATTGTAACATATCAAGTTTTATGAATGAAATATAAGAGTTCAAAATATAAAGTCTCTCCTCTGTTCTCTCCATGTTAGTGTGCTTGTGTTAATGAAATATAAGAGTTCAAAATATAAAGTCTCTCCTCTGTTCTCTCCATGTTAGTGTGCTTGTGTTAATTTGCTTATATGTCCCACTGATATCATAAACTCTTGAGTTTTTGAACAATTTTTTGCATACATGTTAAGAACATCACTAAAAGTTCCTCTGCAAAAAATTGTCGCAAAATTTGATTTCTACGTCTAGATTTTGTTAGTTTTATCTTTAACTTTTGTCGTTTTAAAAAATTCATATTTAGGGGGATGTATTGGATCAGGATTCTATGGGATTTTAAAAGACTTTTTAATTATGAAAAAGTTTTGTGGTATTCAATCAAGACTTTTTGCAACTTAAAAAAAGTCTTGTGGTATTCAATCAAGACTCTTTGTCATTTTAAAAAAGTCTTGAGGTATTCAATCAAGATTTTTCATCACTTAAAAAAAGTCTCATGGTATTCAAAATCATTCAAATTTCGAAGGATTGTTTAATAAATTGGATTTTGATGGATTTTGTGGGATTTTGTAGTGTAATTTTAACAAGAAAAAGTCTTTCATGAAAAGATGAGATTTCTTGGGATTGTTTTTCATTTAAAAGTTACTATCTGTTTCTTCTCCCTTCTCTCTCTCTCCCCTCCCCCCTCTCTCCTTTCTCTCTTCGTCTCTCTATCTCTCCATTCTCTCTCTTTCTCTCTCTCTCTCTCTCTCTCTCTCTCCCTCCTCTCTTCTCTCTCTCTCTCACCTCTCTTAGAAAAACTCAAACGACTTCTCTAATTTCAAACACAAAATGAGGGCTGACACAATATTTTTTTTTTGAAAGATTTGTAAGGGTTGTCATAATTTTAAATATGTACCCCCTCTGGTCACATTTATAAGCAAAAAAACAACTTTTTAGATACATCTAATGATTAATGTATCTAACCTATAAATGTGACCGGATACATTCATTATTCAATGTATCTAAAAAGTCATTTTTTGCTTATAAATGTGTCCGGAGGGAGTACAATTGAATTTTGTGGGAATAACATTTTAAACAAATAAAAAATGTGTATGGAGAATTGAAGTGGAAGAAATAGTCACAAGAAAGGGGGGGTTTGAATTGTGACCTTTTTAAAATTTAGTCCTGCAACTTAAATAAGTATATATACTCAAGAAGGTTCTTGGTAAATGTTAGTCTAACAAGATTAGAGTATTAGATATATAACAATTGATTTATACACGACCAGAATGTTCCGGATTAAATAAACCTTAAATGATTAAATAGTTTTGTCAAGGACCAGAATGTTCTGGAGAATGATTATGTAAGTCGAATGAGAAAAATGATATTAAGATAAAATGTGAAAACTATTTTATCAAGGACCAGAATGTTCTGGAGAATGATTAATATAAAAGCAGAATGATAAAACAATATTAAGTTAAAATATAAAGTTATTTTAACATGGACCAGAATGTTCTGGAGAATAATTAATATAAGACAGAATGATAAAACAATATTATAAGCTGAATTTAAACTTTAGTTAAATATTTATGCAGTTGTTTTATCTTGGACCAGAATGTTCTGGAGACAGTTAATATTGAATAAAATAATACAACAATATTAATGATTAATTTTGGACCAGAGAACTCTGGATTAATTTGGTTATGATTAATTAGGACCAGAATATTCTGGAGATTAATAAATATTAATATGAGTGTGATATTGTGTGTATATTGTGTAGCTTTAAATAAAAGAGAAAGGGAAGAAGAATAACACAGGAGAATTATCCTGGTTCACCAAAACCGGCTACTTCCAGTCCCCACACCTCGTGTGAGATTATCCACTATAGTTGTCTTGCTAACAGAAACTTCTGACTAGCACTATAAGGTCTTGATCACACCAGATCAGTCTGTTACACCCTGTATTATCAACCTCAGCAGACTTCTACAATTCTTTGCTTTCGCACAAGAAAGGTTGTTACAATTCTTTCTCAAACTATCGTTACGGATAGATTTAAGAATTACAATACACTTTGTATGAGAGATTGGTTTGGGATCGAATTTACGCTCAACTCTTGTTTGAGGGTATGATGATAAGAACACACTCACAATATGTGATCCACAAATCTGTTATGAGCTGGAGTGTGTTATAGATGAAGAGATCATGATATTTGCACTTTAAAAAGTGGATTATGGTTAAAATCAATCTCTTAGCCTTAAAGGCTTCTCAACTCTTGTTTGAGATTTCGATGAACAAACTCTTGATGTTGATCAAAGATATATTGAGAGAGTTGGAGTTTGTTTTGTTTGTGAAGAACTTTGTAAGTGAATAATATTTGCACTTGAGAGATGATTGCTTTGTATTGTAAGTTCTTGGTTTTGGACTTGTAAGCCTTCCTTTATTTATAGAGACTTGAGATGCTTGCTGTCCACATAAATTTCCAGCTGCTTGCTTTAATTCAAATTGTATTTTGGCGCTCCAAAACCTTGGCTGGCCGCACATATGTTGTTTTGTACATGAAGATTGATCTTGAGAGAGTCTAATGCTTGCTTGAGGAAAAGGCACACGTTTCTTTAATTCTTGCAAGCTGTTGCAAGTTGTGTCTCGTAAGCCAGCTCATGAGAAATATCATTGATGAAGTCATGTGATTATGTCACTCCATGACATATTTGCTTTGTCACTTAGATAATATAATATGTGGTACTTTTCCTTTAATAGGTCCAAACACTTTTAAGGGCCATTTATGTGTCCAATTTAATTCCTAGTATATTCCTTAAAGTGGTAAGACAATCTTCTTCTTAAATTCTTGATCCTTATGATTTAATGCTTTCCAACAAAAAAGTCCATGCTTGTTCTTTTGTACGTGAATGGCTTATGGAGAAGTTTATGTGTCGAGATCATTCTTGAGATTATTCTTATGAAACAATTTCTCACAAAAAATCATTAGTAGGTAACAAGGAAAAATAAAATAGATAAGTTTGTAATCCTTAAAATAATAAACGAGGATGTCCTCTTCACTTTCTATGACCAGAATGTTCTTTTTAGGAACATGAGAGACCTTTCTCAAAGTCAAAATTCATTTGATTGATTTCTATTCTCCCAAATCATATCTTGAATAGTGATGGAATATTCTTGGACCATCATAAGTCTTTTATGATAGAATCTCCAAGCATATGATCATGAATTTTCTTCTTTGATATTTCTCCAACCAATATCATTAATGAGTGAATTAATAAATAATTTATTTATGAATTGGTTTCTCTTCAAAGTTGATTTGTAATCATTTTGATGAAATGATGAGACTGATTTCGAGTGTAATATGCATTCTCATCATGAGAACATTCTTTCATCGGAGTTGATAATGTTCTTTTCCATGATAATATATTCTTGGTTAATTAACCTTGAATTATTTTGTTGGTGATGCGATTTATCTCATAATTTCTCTTGGTGATTGCACACAATGTTTCTTGACCATTGAGTATCTTTGAGATGTTTTAGTTTAGGCATGCCTTTTCTTCCTTGAATCTTTAAGGCATTGTTGAAAACCATGTGGTGAGAATGATGAATCAATTACTAAGAAAGTTCATCTTCTTGTTGAATCTTTACTTAACACTCATTTGATTCAAACAATATTCTTTTTATATCTTCTTTGAGCTTGTGATACTACTGTTTTGGTATTCTTCCAATGAGTATATATGTGCACTTGTAAGATACTTCTTTCTTGTCAACCTCTGTGAAAAGACTCAAGTGCAAACATCAGTAGATCATTCATAAAACTTAGTGTTTATTCCATAAGGTTTGTTATCATTAAAACATTCATCAAAAAGATTTTTGTTTCAACAATCTCCCCCTTTTTGATGATGACAAACCTCTTTTGAATAAGTCTTAAGTTTTATGGATGTGTATAATAAGAAATGTAAGAATGTTCATAGATATGAAATTAAGCTCCCCCTAAACACGTGCAAGAGTTTAATTCTTATCATTCTAATTAAACTCCCCCTAAACGTATGCAAGAGGTTAATTTTTTACATTCTTCATTGATTAAATCATCTTGGAGTTTTCTCCCCATCCTATGTTACTCTCTCATCACATCCTATGTTACTCTCTCATCACATATATCTCTCCCCCTTTTAGCATCTATCAAAAAGTATTTGGTATGATATAAAAAATGAAGTTTAGATGTGGGAAAAAACAACAAAAAGATATTGCATATAAGAATTTTATTCTGAAGACATATTCTCCTATCAAACTTAATCAAGCTCATGTCATGATTAATATGCATTTCAGTTTATCATGTCATGAATAATGACAATTATGATCAATTGATCATTTTCATCAAAAAAAAATTTTAAACGAGAGAAAATACTTCATTTGGTGGAAGCAATAAAATCAGAGTCATTTGACACAATGTCAAAAAAATTCTCTCTTAAGATATTGAGTTCTTTAAATGATAAATCTATAGAAGAGTCTTTGCTCATTCTGATGAAAATCTATCACATGTAATTCACAATAATTTGAAAGACACACAAGTTCTCAATCAAGTATATGATTAAATTTATTTGTATCTGTGCAAGTGTGAGTTCTCTTAGATACTTATCTTTCAAGTTATCATGCATAAAAGGATTCTAAACACATGAGATGGGTTTGAAGAGAAGTATTTATGCAACATATTTATGCACAAACATATAGTGATACACCATTGATGTATACATCTCTATTTATGTCTTCAATGTTTTGCAAGTGCAGCAAGATAGACATTCAACAATGTTTAAACTAAATTTTCATGTCATGGACATGTTCGATATTAGTTTAGGTACAAAATATGCAAATCTTTTCTTTCTTAGAACAATTTTGAATCACATAAAACATTCTCATATAAAACAATTATAGACTTCTTTGATGAAATTCTTCAACAATAAATCTTAAATTAGAATATTCATTTCAAAAGAAATTGAAGCATGATTTTTAGACAAATATCATAAATCAATTCATGAATATACATATTTAAATATCATACTTGTGTAAGAACAACATATGATTTGTATTTTAATTATCAAAAGCATGATATTTTGATATTTTTCTTGTATTGAATCTCAAGTCTATTATGCATTATGATTGAGAGACTAACTCATTTACTTTTAGAGTATTCATGTCATGATCAAGAATAAGCATACATCAAGACATTGACATAGAAAGATATTGATCAATAATGCAATCAATATATATATTTAAAACATTGCCAAACTGAAGTTACACAAGTGTTAATTCTTTTGGCTTTTTCGTGCAAAATTTTAATTGATCATTGTGACGAGAACATTCTCGATACTTTAAAAAGTTCAAGAACATATGAACAATTAGTATGTTTCTCTTGAAAATATTTCAGAGATAAATCCTAAACTAGGATCCATTTAAAAACATGATTGGAGAATAAAATTTTCATAATTCATATTAAAATATTTGTAAAGCTCATATTCAACATATATCACTTGAGAATCAAGAAATGAATATATTGATGAATAAACTAGAATAAATTTCATAAACACCATCAAATTTCAGACCATTATGAAATATACAATTAAAATATTTTTATGATCCAATTCTAAGGTCTATCATCACATGTCATTTAGGAACCAATTTTTAAATGAACCATTAAAAATGAAAATGATTCAAGTTGGATTTTATGACAATAACTTATTTAGAAATGTATTTTAAGAACATCAAAATAATTTCATTTAAGAATGTCAAGAGATGAATTTCGTCAAAATGATATTGAAACATTTAATATTCATCAAGATATTCCATAAGAGATGAGTGTGAAAATAAAGAGTATTATACAAAAGTTGTTCTTGACACAACACCAACTCCTTGTCCAATTTAGAACGCACAAATTCATATTAAATGCATTCTTAACACGTCTTCATCAAACATAAAATATAATGCAACAATTTAAATCATCAAATATGATTTATAAAGATTTTTATGGATATCATATCTTTATGAAAGGAGTAGAAACAATATTGAAAGATTTATTGCATTTAGGCTAGGAATTAGACTTAAGCATATATTAGACATCACAAAAATTAATTAATTAAGGTTTGAAGTCACACCTATTTTGAAGTAATTTTATCGTGCATATCTAGAGCATCCAATCATTCATAACATAACATTGCATATCAATTTGCAAGTATTATAAAGTTTATAAATAAGTGTACCTTTTTGGATGACTTTTCTTTGAGATTAATTCAATGAGAATGACATGTTTTTCTTTCTCATACCTTTTCCTTTTTGGATGGAGAGTTTCAAGCATCAATAAGCATAACCTTTTGAAGCAGGTTGAACATTAATAGCTTTTATCTTCTTCTCCTTCTTTAGAATGATCAACTTTCTCATAAGAATAATTTTTGTTCTACTATTTCTCATGTAAGCTCTTTCAAATAGATTTTTTAGAACTTGATCATGAAATCATGACTTAGGATCAACCTTGATAAGTTTTGGATAAAATAAAGTGAAAAACACAAAGATGCATTGTTCATGGTTGTTCTCCAAAAATATTTATAATACTTTTCAAACACTCTAATTTTGATTGAAAGTTTTCTTGAACAAGATAACTCATGTCAAAGATAATTTTATGATCATTCCTTACATAAATGAAATTTGAGGTTTTTCATTTGGAACTTTTTAATAAAAGAATTTGAAACGATTTTAAGGAATCATCCTTAAGCTTTTAAAATTAAACTCAAATGATTTTTGGATAATACTTATCTATTACAAAGCCATAAGACTTGTAGTTTTGATAAGATCCCAAATAAATTTACGTGAAGAAATTCAAGAGAGTTTTAATTAATTTCTTTGAAAAGAGAATTACTCTTGACTAATTTTCCTGGAACACAAACTTCACATATTTAGTTATTTTCAAAACAAAATCTTGAGAGACATTTTCTTATATCAAATAGAAATATTTTGTACTTTGACATAGAAGTAGTAAAGATCATAGAGATGATTTTCGGATCAAAAGTATAGCCTAATCTTGCAAATTCTTTTGAGTGAAATTTATGTGTGTGGTGAGGATTGTACTTGTACTTATAATGTGCACAAACGAGTGTAGTTAAGCTGCATGGTTAGTGACATAAATATACTTTTTTTGTACAAGAGAAATACAAAGATATCTTAATTACACTATTTCATACATAGGATTTGTTTTTGAAAAACTCTAGATGTGAGTGCATTGTTATTACTAAGTGGTTTAAAATGTATGCATACAATACCAACACTCTATCATAAATTATTAATTTTTAATGAATGACATAGATATGAAAATTCATAGGTTTTCACATATGTAATTTGATTATGAGATACTTTTTAGCTATCTCAAAATAAACTAGAATACATGACATAAAATAAATAAATTCAATCAGTCTTAAGAAAAGGTATGTAGAATTTTATTTTAGTTTTTACGTTCTCTTTTTCACAAACAATTTAAGCCCTGCCATATAAAAGTACAAAATGGACACACATATTCCTAACAACTAATGTCAATAACATTTTATAACATCACAACCAATTTTATAAAACTATGACACTAATAGTTGATGTTATATTTCAAACATGCATATAACAGATTTTATTTAATTTTTACTTAATTAAACTGCCATTAAATTATAAAGTTAAAAACACCACAAATAAGGTAATAAGCAAATAAGATTATAAGTGAAAGAGCATGTGTAAAATTGTGGGTGTGTGAGCATCAAATATTTCAAATAACCAAGTTAATGATTTTTGTCACGAGTATTAAGTTTGAGAATCATTATTATTTTGATCTCCAAACTAATTTCTTGAGCATCAATTTTCCAAGAATCAAGGCTTTCCCTAGAACTTTAGAAGATATTCCTGCATCACAAATTGGTAATGATTTTGGTACCCATAGTGATTTGGGTCCTTGGAGGTTAGTGTTTATCTTTTCAAGAGAATTTTTCTTACGATCACATTCTGATTTAAGATGATCAGATTTGTTGTAAGAAGAACATATTTTTCTACCAATCTCAACCTTTTGATACCATTGTGATTTAATGTGAAAAGATGATTCAAATCTTTTATGAAAAGACTTTTCAAATATAATCTTTTCAAGTTTTTTCTTATGATAACAAAATGATTCAAGATGACCATATTTGTTGCAATAAAAACATTTTGTTCTAACCTTCTCAACCTTTTCCATACAAGAACGTTCTGATCTAGGATGATTAAATTTATAAGAACCTTCTTTTTTAACTTTCTCAAATTTTTTCTTATGATAACAATTTGAATGAAGGTGTCCATATTTATTACAATATGAACATCCTTTTTTGATTTTATCATCCTTCCTTTTTGATTCAAAAAGGTTTTCATAAAGTTTTTGTTTTGGAGAAGTTTTGAAGTTTAAATCAACTTTGTGAAATATCCCCATTTCAGATCCAATGATCTTTTGAGAGGCTTTAGTAGATTTTACAAACTTGGTTAAACCATTTTGCAATTTATCAACTTCTATTTTTATAATTAAATTATCGTCATGAGTTCCAGAACGTTCTGAAGGATAATTTTCGAGATTTTTCTCATTGAGAATCTTTTGTTGTTCAGACATTCTAAAATGAGATTTCTGCAATTCTTGAATAGTTTGAAGATATTTATCATTCAAGATTTGTAGTTTCTCTTTTTCTTTATTTATCTCAGAAATGTGTTCTTTTAATAAAATACATTTCTCAGATAGAATGTTTGAATCATATAGAAGATTATCAAAATCGTCTTCCATTTTTGTGCATAAATGCAAGGTTCAAAAGTTGTTACCTTTTCATTTTCCTTGTGTGCTATTAGAAACATGTTGGTTTCTTCTTTTATTTTTGAGTTATCAACGTTAACTCGAGTTGCCATCATAGATTTCTTTTTAGAAAAGAATCTTCTTTGTTCTTTAGTTTTTAAATGGACGAGCCCGTTCCATTTACGGCATGAACTTTGATTTGAAAGTTTTGACATCACTTCTTCCCGAATCTTTTCCTCTTACACTGTTAAGTGCTCAAACCTTAGAGGCAGGCTCTGATGCCAATTGAAGTGGAAGAAATAGTCACAAGAAAGGGGGGGTTTGAATTGTGACCCTTTTAAAATTTAGTCCTGCAACTTAAATAAGTATATATACTCAAGAAGGTTCTTGGTAAATGTTAGTCTAACAAGATTAGAGTATTAGATATATAACAATTGATTTATACACGACCAGAATGTTCCGGATTAAATAAACCTTAAATGATTAAATAGTTTTGTCAAGGACCAGAATGTTCTGGAGAATGATTATGTAAGTCGAATGAGAAAAATGATATTAAGATAAAATGTGAAAACTATTTTATCAAGGACCAGAATGTTCTGGAGAATGATTAATATAAAAGCAGAATGATAAAACAATATTAAGTTAAAATATAAAGTTATTTTAACATGGACCAGAATGTTCTGGAGAATAATTAATATAAGACAGAATGATAAAACAATATTATAAGCTGAATTTAAACTTTAGTTAAATATTTATGCAGTTGTTTTATCTTGGACCAGAATGTTCTGGAGACAGTTAATATTGAATAAAATAATACAACAATATTAATGATTAATTTTGGACCAGAGAACTCTGGATTAATTTGGTTATGATTAATTAGGACCAGAATATTCTGGAGATTAATAAATATTAATATGAGTGTGATATTGTGTGTATATTGTGTAGCTTTAAATAAAAGAGAAAGGGAAGAAGAATAACACAGGAGAATTATCCTGGTTCACCAAAACCGGCTACTTCCAGTCCCCACACCTCGTGTGAGATTATCCACTATAGTTGTCTTGCTAACAGAAACTTCTGACTAGCACTATAAGGTCTTGATCACACCAGATCAGTCTGTTACACCCTGTATTATCAACCTCAGCAGACTTCTACAATTCTTTGCTTTCGCACAAGAAAGGTTGTTACAATTCTTTCTCAAACTATCGTTACGGATAGATTTAAGAATTACAATACACTTTGTATGAGAGATTGGTTTGGGATCGAATTTACGCTCAACTCTTGTTTGAGGGTATGATGATAAGAACACACTCACAATATGTGATCCACAAATCTGTTATGAGCTGGAGTGTGTTATAGATGAAGAGATCATGATATTTGCACTTTAAAAAGTGGATTATGGTTAAAATCAATCTCTTAGCCTTAAAGGCTTCTCAACTCTTGTTTGAGATTTCGATGAACAAACTCTTGATGTTGATCAAAGATATATTGAGAGAGTTGGAGTTTGTTTTGTTTGTGAAGAACTTTGTAAGTGAATAATATTTGCACTTGAGAGATGATTGCTTTGTATTGTAAGTTCTTGGTTTTGGACTTGTAAGCCTTCCTTTATTTATAGAGACTTGAGATGCTTGCTGTCCACATAAATTTCCAGCTGCTTGCTTTAATTAAAATTGTATTTTGGCGCTCCAAAACCTTGGCTGGCCGCACATATGTTGTTTTGTACATGAAGATTGATCTTGAGAGAGTCTAATGCTTGCTTGAGGAAAAGGCACACGTTTCTTTAATTCTTGCAAGCTGTTGCAAGTTGTGTCTCGTAAGCCAGCTCATGAGAAATATCATTGATGAAGTCATGTGATTATGTCACTCCATGACATATTTGCTTTGTCACTTAGATAATATAATATGTGGTACTTTTCCTTTAATAGGTCCAAACACTTTTAAGGGCCATTTATGTGTCCAATTTAATTCCTAGTATATTCCTTAAAGTGGTAAGACAATCTTCTTCTTAAATTCTTGATCCTTATGATTTAATGCTTTCCAACAAAAAAGTCCATGCTTGTTCTTTTGTACGTGAATGGCTTATGGAGAAGTTTATGTGTCGAGATCATTCTTGAGATTATTCTTATGAAACAATTTCTCACAAAAAATCATTAGTAGGTAACAAGGAAAAATAAAATAGATAAGTTTGTAATCCTTAAAATAATAAACGAGGATGTCCTCTTCACTTTCTATGACCAGAATGTTCTTTTTAGGAACATGAGAGACCTTTCTCAAAGTCAAAATTCATTTGATTGATTTCTATTCTCCCAAATCATATCTTGAATAGTGATGGAATATTCTTGGACCATCATAAGTCTTTTATGATAGAATCTCCAAGCATATGATCATGAATTTTCTTCTTTGATATTTCTCCAACCAATATCATTAATGAGTGAATTAATAAATAATTTATTTATGAATTGGTTTCTCTTCAAAGTTGATTTGTAATCATTTTGATGAAATGATGAGACTGATTTCGAGTGTAATATGCATTCTCATCATGAGAACATTCTTTCATCGGAGTTGATAATGTTCTTTTCCATGATAATATATTCTTGGTTAATTAACCTTGAATTATTTTGTTGGTGATGCGATTTATCTCATAATTTCTCTTGGTGATTGCACACAATGTTTCTTGACCATTGAGTATCTTTGAGATGTTTTAGTTTAGGCATGCCTTTTCTTCCTTGAATCTTTAAGGCATTGTTGAAAACCATGTGGTGAGAATGATGAATCAATTACTAAGAAAGTTCATCTTCTTGTTGAATCTTTACTTAACACTCATTTGATTCAAACAATATTCTTTTTATATCTTCTTTGAGCTTGTGATACTACTGTTTTGGTATTCTTCCAATGAGTATATATGTGCACTTGTAAGATACTTCTTTCTTGTCAACCTCTGTGAAAAGACTCAAGTGCAAACATCAGTAGATCATTCATAAAACTTAGTGTTTATTCCATAAGGTTTGTTATCATTAAAACATTCATCAAAAAGATTTTTGTTTCAACAATCTCCCCCTTTTTGATGATGACAAACCTCTTTTGAATAAGTCTTAAGTTTTATGGATGTGTATAATAAGAAATGTAAGAATGTTCATAGATATGAAATTAAGCTCCCCCTAAACACGTGCAAGAGTTTAATTCTTATCATTCTAATTAAACTCCCCCTAAACGTATGCAAGAGGTTAATTTTTTACATTCTTCATTGATTAAATCATCTTGAAGTTTTCTCCCCATCCTATGTTACTCTCTCATCACATCCTATGTTACTCTCTCATCACATATATCTCTCCCCCTTTTAGCATCTATCAAAAAGTATTTGGTATGATATAAAAAATGAAGTTTAGATGTGGGAAAAAACAACAAAAAGATATTGCATATAAGAATTTTATTCTGAAGACATATTCTCCTATCAAACTTAATCAAGCTCATGTCATGATTAATATGCATTTCAGTTTATCATGTCATGAATAATGACAATTATGATCAATTGATCATTTTCATCAAAAAACATAAGCAAAAGTTTTGTAACTTTTGTTGCTATTTGACGTCTTAGTTTTTTGGTTCACTTATTTCTTAAGGAAGTTTTATTCAATCTTATTCCTATAAGGATTCTTGTGTTTGGAGAATTTGCAAAATTTAGACGTGCATTCAATCCGACGTGCAAAATTTGTACATCCATATTGGTTAATTTGGACGAATGTGTTTTAAAGAAATGCTGGGGACAAAAGAAAAAAGCATTCTATTAGTGAAAGATTACAAGTCAAATTTAGTATATAAGTATTCTATGAAACACTGGTCCATAGCATTTCATATGGTCCTTAAAATTTAACAAGAGACAATGAAATGCAACAATTTCCAAATGATACTGTTCATAGACATTTTACCAGATTCCTTTTATCCTCTTAACAACCTTCTCTACGAAATTTTAGTGAGGTTGTATCCAAGTAAATATTTCTCATTCAATAGAAGTACTAGTAGTTACACATTGAAATTGGTAGAGCATGATATAGCAAGATAGCCTATCCTAAAGGATCCAACAAGTACACGTATTAGACGTATAAACCACCACAAAGTAAAGTAGTTATTTTTTTACCCCAATAACCATCCTTCAGTTGATAAGGACAATGCGTAATGTATGCAAAGTCCGAGGTTCGAACCCTGAACACCACGAAAAAAAAATTCGAACCCATCCTTATCCTCAATAACTATTAATTATCCAATAATTTCTTCCATTATTCGAGTCATAACACATGATCAATGAAATATGTGTTTATTACAAAATCAATAAAAACTTTGTCTTAAAAAAAAAAAACTAGATAAGTGTGTCTCTAGAGAAAACATAATAAATTTGTAAACGAGAAAGGACGGCTTGTGAGTAGGTAATAGCGTGAGATACGAGAACCAATGCCAAGGAGGCTCGATCACAAGAATAACCGAGAGTACATAAGTTTTAGAAACTGTGCAATGAAAAAGTTGGCCTTTATAAAGATTTTTTCTTCAAACTACCCTACATCTGAAAATAATACTCGATTATACCCTACTTTCAAAATTGTTATCCATCCTAGTTTCATTTTCATCCTTACATAGCGCTATTTGAGATGACACGATCGTCATTCAAAATGGTTCTCAGAGAGAGAGAGAGAGAGAGAGAGAGAGAGAGAGAGAGAGAGAGAGAGAGAGAGAGAGAGAGATAGGATGAGGGTGCCATATCAGATGACTGACACTGACATGGAATGAACCTAGACATTTTGGATAATAATTTTGTAAATATGATAGATTGAATTACCGTTTTCACAACTAGGGTAATTTGAAAAAAAAATCCTTTATTAACTAAGCGTTATGCTAACAAGTGTCTTTAAAGTACTTTCTATACTTAGAATATTCTATACCTAATACGAAATAAACATGGTTAGTAAAAACTTTGATCTTAAAAAAAAAACCAGATACGTCTGTCTCTAGAGAAAACAAAAGATGATGAAATCATAATAAATTTGCAGATGAGAAAGGACGGCTTGTGAGTAGGTGATAGTGTGAGACATGAGAACCAATGCAAAAGGAGGCTCAATCACAAGAATAATCGATACTACATAAGTTTTAGAAACCGAGCAATGAAAATGTTGGCCTTTTATTGAGATTTTTTTCTTCAAACTGCCCTACGAAATATTACTCGGTTATACACTACTTCCAAAATTATTAACCAATTTATTATATTTCATTTTCATTCTTACACAGTGTCATCTGAGACAACACCACCGTCCTTCAAGATGCCTCCCTTTCTAAGAGAAAGGATGGTGGTGCCAACTTAGACACACTACTGTGAAGATTGAAGTATTGTTTTTGCAACCAGGGTAATTTGAAAAAAAAATTCCTTCATACACAAGATCAACAAGTTGGTTAGAATCATTTTTCAAGTAGATTGGAACTTGGATTGCGACCCTATTAACCTAATAAAAGATAAAACTAGCACCAACCTTAACTGCAGAATTATTTAAAAAAAAAATATAGAAATTAGGTTAAAAATCATATATAATTAATACCTACGAGGATAAAATTACAAGTGTCATTCAATAGATGCCACTTTCAGTAGAAAAAAAAAGAGTCGATACTGCTTATAGGAAATAGCAAACTTATGTGTGTTTGGTTCTAGAATATGACTAAAAGCAACAGTGACTTGATTGTCACAATAAAAGTTCAAAACAAACTCTCAACTTTAAGAAATGAATTTTATCATCCCATCTAAACCACAATATATTAGTACAACAACCTACTTAACACCACAATCTAAGTTGTATATAACAATTTATGGATGTAAGTGGAATAGATGCAATAAAATAGATGAAAATTATAAGATTGTTTACAAAATAAAAACATACATGAATATAATATAAGCTGGTAAACTTGTTTGAACTTTGAAAAAAAAAAACTTGCTTCATTCTATATTTACTGATTATTACTACTAAAAGTTTTATAAATAGAACTAAAATTTTCAGCATAAGGTTGCTAACATTTGTTGAAGGGAAGTAAAGATGGTGAGTGAAGGTGTGAGTTTAGGGAGCACTTGGTTTTCTTTAATACTACTATTCATGCAGGGTACAATCACATCTTTATCCAACAAGAAACACAAAATCCTTTGATCTAAGCCGTTGGTTCAATCGGTGATGCTCTTCTTATAGATGAACCAATGAAAAACTCTTAGACTTTGTTTGCGAGTTAGGAGGGGAAGGAAAGGAAAGGCTTTGAGGGGTGCAAAATATGAAGAAAAATAGAGAAATCTTACAAAAATTTTAAGAGAGTACACCATCCGGTCACTATTATAAGCAAAAATTTACATTTTAGATTCATTCATTAAATGATGTATGTGAACTATAATAAAAACCATATACATCATTTAATGAATGAATCTAAAATGAAAACTTTTGCTTATATTAGTGACCGGAGGATGTAGTTTTTTAGAAAATGATAAATTAATGCATATGATTACTTTATTTTTAATTTTAAAAATATTATAACAACATAAATTAAATTTGAAGAATTCTTATTAACCATCCATAACCCCCCAGAACCCTTCTCCAATACAATTTTTTAGTTCCTCTAAATGAGGGGGGTTTTGTATTATGAAGAAAAGTTAACCCCCAAAGCCATCCTCTCCCATTTTCCTCTATTTCTTCCACTTGCTCATTCCTTTTTTTCCCAAGCCTTCCCCTCCCTTTCCCTCCAAACTCGCAAACAAAGACTTACAGAGACAATTGGCAGGTAATGGTCCTGAGGCATGCTTAATGAGTGAGCAATTAGGCAGTTTGTGAAATTGTACAAAAATTGCATACTGAACAATTGATAGCATGTTAGCATCTTACCTGATCAAGCTTGCTATTTTTAATAATTGTCGGCTCCCATGTGCACCGGTAGCGATTTGGCAACATCCCAATAGTATCCTCATTCCCCGGTCGATCCCAGAAAATATTTTATTTCACCTTCTAGGATCAAGATTTTTTGAGACTCTTCTGCTACGACAAAAATCAATTTTGAATGAATTGATTTTATAAAATTGATTGTGGTTAAACTTAAATATAAGGAGAAAGTAAAATTCTTTGTGTGTGTGTGTATATATATATATATATATATCAAAAGATTCAGTAGCGAAGCCAACAATATTTTTATGAGGTAACCACATATATATTTTAAAAAAAATAATCGTAAATTTAACCAATAAACAAAAAAAAATAAACAATGACTATTATTTATAAAAAATATACCTTAAGCAACAAGAGAACGGATCATAATATTGCAGTATGACTCAAAATTGTAGTTTTGAAGGGGTGCAAAATTGAGGCCCGATTGGGACAAATCGGTGGCCGATTTTGAGTGTTGTTCCAGCCTTTCCTTACGACAATTTTCGGGTCCTATTTGCTAAAATCGGTGCCCGATTTTGCGCAATAGGAAAAAGAACATAAATGTATTTTGGGCTTGGATTTGTTCAAAATTTTCAACGGTGCTTTAACTATAAATGTAGACCTTGTATCAGATGAGATAGAGGGAGCATAGAGCCAGAAAACAAAGGGTTTAAAAGCCAATATCAAAACTAGTGTTTATAGAGATTTCTATTGCCAGAAAACACTAGGGTTGTGATTGATTCACCTTGGAGAAATACTATTAGTGTTGAGTCTCCTGGTCACGGGAAGAGATTCAGGACTTTGGGTAGAATTAGTTTTGAAAACTAATTCTTGTAACCTTTTAATATCTCTTTTCTAAAGTTACTCATTGTTAAAATGGATCGGAGAGCTGCTCTCCCCCCAGACTATGTCAGTATTGGACCGAATTGGATAAACAAATTTTCGTGTGTTCTCTCTCTTTCTCTCGCTGTTTTCTATTTTTGCTTGTGTTTATATCTGTCACCCATGTTGTTTTGGTTGCTTGATTAATTTGCTCCACACATCAAGTATTTTATTGGTGTGATTTTTAACGAATTCACAACACATAAGATTGTATCTAACAAGCAACAACAAAGTAAATAAAATTTGATAGTAGCTAATTATGAAAGTCAAACTTTTTTTTTTGAGAGACAATTCATAATCATTTCTACATCTTTAAAATCAATTTTAGCACACAATCGTCGTCAGATTTGATCAAAGTATTTGTTTAAATCATTTTTTATGTGCATCATCTTAAGTTTAACACATAAATGAGTGAATAAATAAATTTACTCAATTTAAGAACCGAAGACTATTAGTTGGCTTGTAACTAGTAGGTCTACTTATGAAAACATAAAAAGTTTATCAGGTGGA
The DNA here is from genome assembly GCF_051527215.1 of Medicago sativa. Taxonomy (NCBI): domain Eukaryota; kingdom Viridiplantae; phylum Streptophyta; class Magnoliopsida; order Fabales; family Fabaceae; genus Medicago; species Medicago sativa. The sequence goes on along the minus strand of NC_140751.1, from coordinate 62,943,393 downwards.
TTATATGCTGTTATTTTGCTTCTTTTCAGTTATGTTTGCCTAGTATAACATTTCCTCCATTTCTTAATAACAAACAAATATACTGATATCACTGTCTGAACTCTGAACTTATGAGGTCTTACAAATTGAAATAATATCACTGTTAACATTTAATATACTAAAGCATATTTGTAATGCATGATAACCTCAATTATATTGTTCCCATAATCATGATATATGACATACATCAATTTGTGAAGACCTGTATTTTCTTTAACCTGTATGTAGATGCGAATCATTGTGTAGCCTGACTATAAGATATATTAATGAATAATGAGTTTATTTATCATTTTACTAGTCAGTCATGATTAATTGGCATTTTTGCTATTAAATTAAGGAAAATTCTATGGTGAAGTCATGAGAATGACTTTTTTCGGTGAAGTTAACACTATAACATCAAAAATGTAATGAGTAACACCCCACTGTTTGTACAATGGCATCAAAAGTTCAGTCATCATAGTATCATCAATTCATCAGATTAACAAGACTACACTTAATCTAATTTTATCCTACCTTGTTATAAGCGTAACACCCCACAGAGTGTAACACTTAAGACTAGCTATCACATAATATCATCAACTCTGTTTGCATGTTAAAGATTCCGACAATAAAATAGTACCTGTAAGTCCAAGATGTTGCAAGCATTACTAGATGAATTACTATTGATCATTAATCAGTAATCAACAATTTAAAAATGAATCAAACATTAAGATCAAAATTAACTTTTTCAAAAAAGTCAGTTTCGTGACTGCACCATAGAAGCTCCCATTAATTAATCATGACATTACACACATCAATTTGTGAAGACCTTTGTTTCTGTTAACAATTATGCAGATTGGGAATCATTGTGTAGGACTTTAAGATATATCAAGGGTTCTTTCCGGTGTCAATTTAGGTGGGCTAATTTAGCTTTTTTTTTTTTTAAAAAAAAAGATATATCAAGGATCACTTGTGATTCATTTTGCATTTTTGCTATTGTTAGGTTGGATGGAAGGCATGTTGTTTTTGGAAAGGTGCTTTCAGGAATGGATGTTGTTTACAAGATTGAAGCTGAAGGAAATCAAAGTGGAACTCCCAAGAGCAAGGTTGCGATTGCTGATAGTGGTGAACTACCTCTATAAATGCATATCCTCTCATATCTCAACAACAATATGTTGAAGATGTTACAGTTTTCATTTCCATTTCACCTGCAGGACTACTTATTTTTTATATAGGTAATGAATCTGATGTACCTATATAATTATGAAATAAGGCATATTCCAGCTATTGTTACTTAAATAATTAGAAGCCAAATCTTGGGAGGATTATTCGTATAATAAATTTGAACCACCAGGTAGCAACCACCTTCACTATTCTACACTGCAAATTCGATGTTGAGTATAATACAGAGAGCAAAAGCAAAATCATGAAGTTCGTAAACATGATGATATAGATGAAGAAAATACTAGAATATTAGAGAGAAAAGGAGAGAAACTTGGCAAAGAAGAAACTTATATTATTGAATATTGTTCACGTATGTAAACATGAATTAAAATAGATGAGATATTCAGTGGAGCTGCCTATGAGGAGCTCAGCGGCGGACCTGAACAAGGCATGGTGTGGTAGGTGCCACACCAGTTCAGGTCCAATACTTTTTTTTTTAATTTTTTTTTATCGGCTCATTGTATATTTTTACTTATATATTAATACAAACACCTAATTTTTTTATGTTTATACACGCGTCTATATTTTTACTCATATTAATACGGGGACATATTTATTTGTGTAATTTATATACGTGTCTATATTTTTACTCATATAAGAGAACCTATTTTTTTTAATATACATGTGTTTATATTTTAACTTATATATTAATACGGGGACCATTTTTTTTAATTTATACACATGTCTATATTTTTATTCATATATCAATACAAAGACTTTTTTTTTTATAATTTCTATACAATTGCGACTTGCTTCCAAAAAAAAAAGCGCAACGCGCTCACTCATCCGTATGCACAGGTATCCTGCTAGAGCATCTGACATCTCTTGTAACCTATATAGAACGAGATGTTCTTAGAAAAATTAGTAATGATACGATTTTATTTCATTTTAAACAAATGGAAAATAGATTATTTTCTTTGTAATTGTGGTTGTTACAACTATTTTTAATATAACTTCTTATTAGATTTAATATTATTTAATTATTTGACCAAAAAAATGTGCCCCACTAGTATTGAAAATCCAGATCCGTCCCTGGAGGAGCTCTAAGAATACTCTAAAATGACTAAGGTGAAAATACAACGTGTAGGCTAGAATGAATGAATCACTCTTTTCTAAGTGCTATCTTTTATAGTCATCACTTTCTTGACCTAACGGGCCTCTCTATGGATGTCCAGGCCCATTAGCAGAATTGGCTACTCCTCTATGCATCTCATCCGTACATGACACATGGAGCTGGAGCACGTGCAGCTTACGTCACTTGTCCGTGCAGGATGCGTGGCACACCATGAAACATTTCTTATGAGGACCACAACTTTCACTTGGACATTAACGGGAGGAAGAGGTGGAGCCCTAGTTGACCTGAAGAGTATAGTTGAGCAAGGCATGCTGAAGGGTCGAGTTGAGCTGGGCATGCTGACGGGTCGAGTTGAGCTGGCCATGCTGAAGGGACGAACTAAGCTAAGCATGCTGAAGGGACGAGCTGAGCTGTTCATGCTGAAGGGACGAGCTGAGCCGAGCATGCTGAAGGGACGAGCTGAGCTGAGCTCAACGTGCTGAAGGGACGAGTTGAGCTGAGCATGCTGAAAGGTCGAGCTGAGCTGGACATGCTGAAGGGTATATCTGAGTTAGACAGGTTAAAGGGTGGAACTTTCGTGACCTGAACACTCAAGTTGAGTTGGATATGTTGAATAGTCAATGTATATATAGTAAAGCTCATGTGTTATGGTCTGTTGGAACAAAATGTGTTTAACAATGAACCTTAAAGAGTTTTGATGATAACAAGGTATTAAAAATTGTAAATTGGACTAGCTAATATTTGTTCAAGTGTACAGGACCATAATTATAAAGTTACATCATCATTGGTTCTGAATGAGCAAATAAAGAGCAAAAGAAAATGAAGCTTAGATGATTCTGAAGGCAAAGCGCTCCTGAAGTCAAGCTGCTCCTGAAGAAATAGCGCTTCTGAAGTAAGCTGCTCCTGAAGAATAGTGCTTCTGAAGACAAGAGGTCCAGAAGCCACATCATCAGAAGCTGCGTCATCAGAAGCTGCAGAAGTCACATCATCAGAAGCCGCATCATCAGAAGCTGCCTCATCAGAAGCTATTTCACCAGAAGCTGAATCTCAACTGGATTTGCAAAAGATTCAAGAATTGAAGAATTATCAATGCAAAAGCGGTCTATTGGATTCGAAAACACAAACAAAGGATTAGTGGAGTTTTGCAACGGTCATTTCAAAGGTATTTGAAGGCTTGTGCTTGCAATTTGGACGAAAGCGTTGACATTGTACTTTGTACGAATTGTACAACCACGTTCTCGACTACTCTGTTTTGTGTCCACGCTTCAAGACAAGAAAACAGCTCCAGAATACGGTCTCGCCTGCATATATGTTCCTTTGGATAAGGAATGGATTTCAAATTGGTTCTTCATAGGACAACAACCAAATCAGGCAAAAGATCATTGGTGAAAGATCAAGCTTCAACAACGACTCTTTGGTGTGCTGGCAATTTCACAACGTCTCTTTCACACCTCTATATAAAGGAGTGAAGACCTAGAGAATTGTTAATGCAAGAACGCTGAACGAAAGACTCACAAGATTTTCACAAGTACCAAACCTCTGCTGAAATTGTTCTGCATTCACTTAGAATTTCTGTGTCTCAAAGTCATATCTTAGAAATTCTTAAGTCCATTGAGTCTGTATCTGATTTGTATTGTGAGCACCTCTGATTGTATATCAAGTGTTCAACCTTAAACAATTTTCTGTGTAATTTTGTTTAGTTAGGAAGTCTCTTACAATTGTGCTTGAGCAGGAAGTCTCTTGATTGTGTTCTTGAGCAAAGGAAGTCTCTTGCTTGTGTGCTTGAGCATTGGAAGTCTCTTGCTTGTGTGCTTGAGCATTTGTAATCAGATATTACTCATAGTGAAATCTCCTTGGAAGTGCAAGGGGGACTGGACTACTTCCGGATTGTGGAAGGAACCAGTATAATTGCTTTGTGTCGTTCTTCTTCTCTCTCTCTCTGTTTTATTCCGCTGCATTTAGATTCTGATTATCACTTCAGAAGCTGCCTCACCTAGCTTCTGATCAGTGTGTTCAGTTTTAAGGAGAAACGAAGAATTTTTTCAAAACACAATTCAATCCCCCCCTTCTTGTGTTTTTCTCACCTTCATTTGGTATCTAGAGCCTTGGTCTGTTGTGTAACACTTAACCGTGCAACAGTCAAAGATCTGAGAAAAACATGACTACTCCTCCTCCTAATGGTTCTGGTTCTAGTGATACTAGCTATAAAAATGTCTCACATGATTATAGTGATAGTAAGAAAACCAGTGTTGGAAAAGTTCCAAAGTTCAATGGAGATGCTGAAGAGTTCTCTTGGTGGAAGACCAATTTTTACAGTTACATCATGAGCCTGGATGAAGAATTATGGGATATTCTGGAAGATGGTGTTGGTGATTTAGTCCTTGATGAAGAAGGAGCTGCTGTGGATAGAAAGAAACATACTCCAGAACTGAGGAAACTCTACAAGAAGCATCATATTATCAGAGGAGCTCTTGTCACTGCCATACCCAAAGCAGAGTACATGAAGATGAGTGACAAATCCACTGCTAAAGCTATGTTTGCTTCTCTCTGTTCAAATTATGAAGGGAGCAAGAAGGTCAAAGAAGCAAAGGCTCTTCTGCTTGTACATCAGTATGAGCTATTCAAGATGAAGGATGATGAAACTATTGAGGAGATGTACTCAAGGTTTCAAACCTTAGTTTCTGGGCTACAGATTCTAAAGAAGAGCTATGTTGCTTCTGATCATGTAAGCAAGATTCTCAAAAGCTTACCTGCCAGATGGAGACCCAAGGTGACTGCCATTGAGGAAGCTAAAGATTTAAACACTTTAAGTGTCGAAGATCTTGTTAGTTCTCTCAAAGTTCATGAGTTAAGTCTTAATGAACATGAGTCTACTAAGAAGAGTAAATCAATAGCTCTTCCATCCAAAGGCAAGTCATCAAAAGCTCTCAAAGTGGTTGAATCTGAAGAGGAAGAACAGTCAAGTTCAGATTCTGAACCAGATGCTGCTGAAATGGCCATGCTCTCAAACAGACTTCAATATCTGGCCAAGAAGAACAGAAAGTTTCTCGCCAAAAGGGGTAACTCCAGAAGCTCAAGGAAAGAAGATCAGAAGGGATGCTTCAACTGTAAGAAGCCTGGACACTTCATTGCTGAATGCCCTGATCTTCAAAGAGAAAAGTCAAAGGACAAATCAAAGAGGTCTACATTCAAACCAAGCAAATTCAAGAAGCAGATTAAGCAGAGTTTAATGGCAACCTGGGATGACTTGGGTAGTGAATCTGGATCTGATAAAGAGGAAGCTGATGAAGATGCAAAGGTAGCTGTTGGGTTGGTAGCAACAGCAACTTCAGAAGCTGGATCAGATTCAGACTCAGAAGATGAAAATGAGGTATATTCCAAAATTCCCAGAGATGAACTTGTTGAGTCACTTAAAGAACTTCTTACACATTTTGAAGTAAGAACCAATGAGTTGAAGGATTTAAAAGAAAAATATGCTGATTTGGTACAACAGCAAAAATCAACTCTATTGGATCTGAAAGCTTCTGAACAAGGACTTAGGGGCTTTGACTTCATGTGTAAAACATATGAAGATCAGCTCAGGTTCTTATGTCAGAAGCTACAAGAAAAGTGTAATGAAAAACCTTTAAGTAATCATGAAATTGCTCTTGAAGATTTCATTATATCTGGCATTGACAGAAGCAGAGTAGCTTCTATGATTTATAGCATTTACAAGAACAATGGCAGAGGAATTGGTTTTCCAGAAGTGAAACTTGAGAAAACCAATCTAAAGTCTTGTTGTGAATGCATCAAGGAAGGTCTGAAAACATTCTTTGTACCAGAAGGGGCTGAGTTGGAAACTGTTGTTCAATCAGAACCTGAAGCTTCTAGTTCTAAGGCTAAGATTATTTCAAAGCCCAAGAACTCTAAGTCAAAGGCTATGATCAAATCTGATTCCAAGACTTCAAAGGTTAGGATCCTGAAAAGATCAGAACCTATTCCTCAGAGTCTGGTGAAACCAAAATCTGGGGTTCTGAAGTCTAAGTTTCAGAAGAAGACAGTTACTGCTTCTGAAGTACCAAAACCTAAGGTGATGGTTAATCAGAAGCAACCCAACTCACAGCACAAGGTACAAGAAGTGAAGAGTAAAGCCTTAAGTACTAACCTTCCAGGACCCATAGAACAATGGGTACCTAAAACTAAAAATGTCAATGATGCAGGTATGTCTAAGAGCAGTGCCAAAGCAAAGATCATGGTACCTAGACAGCGGTTGCTCAAGACACATGACAGGAGACAAGTCCATGTTCCTCAGCCTAACAATGAAAGAGGGAGGAAATGTGAAATTTGGAGGCAACCAGTCAGGCAAGATCATAGGTACAGGAACTATTGGTAATTCCTCTACCTCAATTAATAATGTATGGTTGGTAGATGGTCTTGAACATAACCTTTTGAGCATTAGTCAATTTTGTGATAATGGTTATGATGTGCCTTTTGAAAAACCCAACTGTACAGTAATCAACAAGGAAGACAAATCCATTGTGTTCAAAGGAAAGAGAGTTGACAATGTCTATAAAATCAATTTTTCTGAACTGGCTGATCAGAAGGTGATTTGCCTACTATCAGTGAATGATAAGAAATGGATGTGGCACAGAAGGTTGGGACATGCTAACTGGAGGTTAATCTCTAAGCTTAGTAAGTTACAACTTGTGAAAGGGCTACCAGACATTGACTATCATTCAGATGCACTCTGTGGTGCATGTCAGAGAGGGAAAATTGTGAAATCTTCTTTTAAAACCAAAGACTTTGTTTCAACCTCAAGACCTTTAGAATTACTCCATATTGATTTATTTGGACCAGTAAGTACTGCATCCTTATATGGAAGTAGATATGGATTGGTCATTGTTGATGATTACAGCAGATGGACTTGGGTGAAATTCATAAAGAGTAAAGATGTTGCGTGTGATGTATTCAGTAGCTTCTGCACTCAAATTCAATCTGAAAAAGAATCAAAAATTTTGAAAGTCAGAAGTGATCATGGTGGAGAATTTGAAAATGAGCCATTTGAAGCTTTTTGTGAAAAACATGGAATTTTCCATGAATTCTCTTCTCCTAGAACACCACAACAAAATGGGGTTGTAGAGAGAAAGAATAGAACTTTACAAGAAATGGCCAGAACCATGATTCATGAAAACAATTTACCAAAAAATTTTTGGGCAGAAGCAGTGAATACAGCATGCTATGTTCAAAACAGGATCTATATTAGACCTATTTTGGAGAAAACAGCATATGAACTCTTTAAAGGAAGAAAACCCAATATCTCTTACTTTCATCAATTTGGATGTACTTGTTACATTCTGAACAACAAGCTCTACCTAAAGAAATTTGATGCCAAGGCCCAAAGAGGAATCTTTTTAGGTTACTCTGAAAGGTCAAAGGCATACAGAGTGTATAATTCAGAAACACTCTGTGTTGAAGAATCTATGCACGTTAAATTTGATGACAAGGAGCTTGAAAATAAAACTTCAAAGCAAGGTGAAAGTTTTGCAGAGATACAGGTTCCTGAAGCTATTCCAGAACCTGATCAGATAGCTGAGTCTGAAGATAGTCCAGAAGCTGAACCCACATCAGAAGCGCAAGATGAAACTGCTTCTGATGAAGCACAAGATGGCTCACATCAAGCAGATCCTCCCAGAAACACATTCAAACACAAGTCTTCACATCCTGAGGAGCTAATCATCGGAAACAAAGATAGTCCAAGAAGAACAAGATCACATTTCAGACAAGAAGAGTCAATGAATGGACTAATCTCAATGATTGAACCTACAACAGTTGATGAAGCACTTTCAGATGATGGATGGATCCTAGCTATGCAAGAAGAGTTGAATCAATTTCAAAGAAATGATGTGTGGGATCTGGTACCCAAACCTCAGCACAAGAACATTATTGGAACAAAATGGGTATTCAGAAACAAGCTGAATGAGCAAGGTGAAGTAACAAGAAACAAAGCCAGGCTTGTTGCACAAGGGTACAGTCAACAAGAAGGCATTGATTACACTGAAACGTTTGCTCCAGTTGCAAGATTGGAAGTAATCAGGTTACTTCTTTCCTATGCAGTTAATCATGGCATAATATTATATCAAATGGATGTCAAGAGTGCATTTCTAAATGGAGTCATAGAAGAAGAAGTGTATGTCAAGCAACCTCCTGGATTTGAGGATATTAAATATCCTGACCATGTGTTTAAACTGAAGAAATCACTATATGGCTTGAAACAAGCTCCCAGAGCTTGGTATGATAGACTAAGTAATTTCTTAATCAAAAATGATTTTAAAAGAGGACAGGTTGATACTACACTCTTCAGAAGGACCCTTGAGAAAGATATTCTTGTTGTGCAAATATATGTTGATGATATAATATTTGGTTCTACTAATGCATCTCTTTGCAAGGAATTTTCTGAGTTAATGCAGGATGAATTTGAAATGAGCATGATGGGAGAGCTGAAGTTCTTCCTTGGCATTCAAATCAATCAATGCAAAGATGGAGTCTATGTTCATCAATCAAAGTACACAAAGGAGCTTCTGAAGAAGTTCAAACTTGAAGATTGTAAAGTGATGAACACTCCAATGCATCCTACGTGCAACTTGAGCAAAGAAGATGAAGGAGCTAAAGTAGATCAGAAGCTGTATAGAGGTATGATTGGTTCTTTGTTATACCTCACTGCATCTAGGCCAGATATTTTATTCAGTGTATGCTTGTGTGCAAGATTCCAATCAGATCCCAGAGAATCTCATATGACTGCTGTCAAGAGAATCTTCAGGTATTTGAAGGGAACAACTAATCTTGGACTCCTTTATAGGAAATCCTTAGATTATAAGCTAATTGGATTCTGTGATGCTGATTATGCTGGTGATAGGATTGAAAGAAAGTCAACCAGTGGCAATTGTCAATTTCTGGGTGATAATCTTATATCCTGGGCTAGCAAAAGACAAACAACTATTGCTATGTCTACAGCAGAAGCAGAATACATTTCAACTGCAAGTTGTTGTACACAACTACTTTGGATGAAACATCAGTTGGAAGATTATCAGATAACTGCCAACAGTATTCCCATTTATTGTGATAATACTGCTACTATTTGTTTGTCTAAAAATCCAATTTTGCATTCAAGAGCCAAGCACATTGAAATCAAACACCATTTTATCAGAGATTATGTTCAAAAAGGAATTTTAGATATACAATTCATTGATACTGAAAATCAATGGGCTGATATATTTACTAAGCCTTTAACTGTTGAAAGATTTGATTTTATAAAGAAAAATTTGAACATGCACTTTGTATCTGATTAAATGCTTGCTTGCTCCTGAATAGGATTTTAGGTTCTGAAGTCAGTTCAGAAGCGGTAGTCCATCAGAAGCTCTTTATTGAGGTTCTGAGGAAAACTCGCTTCTAATGATGACGTCAGCATCTGAAGTCCAGAAGCTGGATTTGTTGCTTCTGAATAGTTGAATTAGTGGAAACGTTGGAAGTTACCTTTTAAAAAGTAACTTCTGGCCCACTAACTTGGTAGTTACTCTGTGAACTTCTTACGTGGCCTGTATGTATTGGTGTATAACAAAAAGGGCAATGATGATTTAATAGCTTTGAAAGTACTTTTCACGCGCCCCCAATTTTGTCATTAATGTTATGTTTGTTTGTCTCTTTTGAATTGCAATCGTTTTACTTTTAACACTTTGAAAATTCACACACTACTCACTCACAACAAACACATTTGCTCTCAAACCTCTTGCGAAGTAAGCGCATTCTCTCAACCTTAGAACCCTAAAATCTTCATCTTCTTCAAATCTTCGTCAATCATCAAATGGCATCATCAAGCTCAAAAGTTTCAGAATCTACTTCAAACATGCAAAGAGCACCAGAATCTGAGTCCGTCTACAAAGAAAAGACTATGGATATTCCATGGGAATCCTTAATAGTTCAAATAGAGTCACCGGTGGATTTTACTTCACTCAAGAAGTACGAAGTAAACATGGAAGGATTGATAGAGACACAGGAGCTGTCTGAGTATTTCAGGATGCTAAATGGGCCAACATATGTGAACTTGGTCAAGGACTTTTGGTTAAAAGCTGAAGTGTACAATGAAAAGCCTGCAAAAGTTGTAAGCAAACAAGCTGGGTCAAAGAAAGGGAAAATGGCCATGGATATGAATCCTACATCATTTGACAACTTAGAAATAAGGTCTGAAGTGATGGGCATTCCTATAACCATCACTGAGGAAGTTATAGCTAAAGCTTGTAAAAGGCATGCAGAGGGAAGATTCCAAGAAATAGTCAGGAAGGAAGATGTCCTGCTAAAAGGTTACTACAACTCTCTTCTGGGTGGGAAGAAAGATGCCAAGCCTTCAGAAATGGAGATTCACAACAGAATGTTGGTGAAATTCAGTAATGATTGCTTCTTTCAAAGAGCAGGAGGGTCTGACCAACCCAACAACCAACAAAAGCTAGCAATTTATTTCATGACCAATCTGGAAAAGATAAACTTCCCCAGATATGTAATGGATCATCTCTGCTGGGCCATAAACGAAAGCACTACAAGAGGAAGAAAACAAGTACCCTATGGAAGATTGCTGTCTGAAATCTTTCATCAAGGAAGGGTGCTGGAGTTCTTAAAAAGGACAAGGAGTGCTTCTGATAAATGTTTCGAAGTCTCTACTGCTGAAAGGACTATCAGTAGCAGGAGCTTATGCTCTATGAAGTTCATCAAGGAAGCTCCTAAAGATGAAAAGTGGTTGGAGATGACCACAGAAGAATCTGAGATTATCAGGGACTTTCCTTCCATTATTAAGGAAAGTGATCCTGAACACTTAGCTAGATTAGTAGCTGAGTACATCTTGGAGGAAGCTGCTCGTGCTAAAGGGAAAGGCAAAAAGGCCAAGGCAGTTGCTGTGTCAGAAGCTGCTGTTTCTGATGCACCTAAAGGGAAGAGGACCAGAACTAGTTCTGAATCTGATGCTGCTCCTACTAAAGGAAAGAAGGCCAGAACCAGTACTGAGTCAGAAGCTGCCATTGCTAAAGTTGCTAAGTCTGAATCTAAACCTATTTCTATCAAGGAGAAAGGAAAGATGCAGAAGATTGGTGCTGCTTCTATTCCACAGAAGAGAAGAAAAGGTAAGGCAGATTTGGTAATCACTCAAGAGCAGCTGGAGGAAGCACTTGAACAAATGGAGAAAGAAGAGGCTGATCCCAAGCTGAAGAAGAAGAAGGCTCCCCTTCAACTTGTGAGTCCTATGGTTGAAATGACTCCAAGAATGAAAAGGATGGCAGATGAACGTGCTTCTGATCTTATATCAGACAGAAAGGATCAAAAAGCACAATACATTCAGCAAAGAGATGAAAAGCTCAAGGCTTTGGGGTTGGAAGACTGTGATAGGTTCTACAAGGAGAAATTGGCTGAAGTAAGAGCCATTGCTGGTAAGCCTACTGAAGATAATGAGGAAGACGATATGATGCTCATTTTTGAAGATGCTCCAGAAGAGGGAACTTCAGAAGCAGTTCCTCAATCTGCTGGTCCACAGAAGATCACTTCTGAAGCTGGCCCTGCAGATCAGGTAATCCAGATTCCAGTCACCTCTCTCCCCATTTCACCCTCTTCACCATCAGCACCTGAACCAATAGAAGACACTTCTGTCTTAGACAGTCTTGCTCTTCACTACTCAGGTGAGTTACCCTTAGACAAATCTACTTCAGAAAAGGCCTCTGAAACAACTCCAGAAGCAGTTGCTTCTGAAAATGTTGTTTCAGAAAACCCCCATCAACAAACACCTGAACTACATAAACCCACAACACCCCCACAATCACCAATAGCTACCATTGACCCCCAACTCAACAATCAAACAACAAATTCACCACAACAACCACCAACTGAAACTGAATTTCAACCTTTACCTGAACACTCTCCAGAACCAACTCCCATGGATGTTGACATCTCTCTAGTCAATGTTCAAGCCTCAACCTCCACAACACACATTGTTTCTGACCAGCCTTCATCTTCAAACACACAAACACACCTTACCATTCCAGTTCCTAACCCTGTTCAAGATCTGGAAATCAGTGATTCTGATCTTGAAACCCTTGATCAACCACCCACAACCATCCTGGAATCTGGATATATTAATTCTGAGCTTCTGACAATCCTGAGTCAGATGCATAATCTTGTGGATCAACGAAGGACAATTGATCTCACAAGTGCATATGAAGACTCCTGGGCATCTCTTCAGAACCGGGCAACTGAGCTTATCGAAGAAATCAAGGCTAAATGCATCAGAGTCAAGCAAGCATCAGTCAGAAGGCTAATGGAGCATGTGAATCAGAGTCTTAGAGTAAGAAGTTCTACACTGCTCCTGGCAAACCAGCCTTTCTTCTTTGAAACGGATTACTTGACCAGAGAAGCCAGGTTGTGTAAGCTTCTGAAGAAACAGATGGCAGAGCAGCAGCAAGAAGCTAAGGAAAGGGAACAAGCTCTTCTCCAGAGGCAACAACAACTTGAAGAACTGTTGCAGAAGAAGATTGAAGAAATGGAGGAGATGAAGAAACAACAACAAACCAACCCTTAGTTGCACACCCTTGTGTTTTACTTTTTGTTTGTTGTTTGTTTTATTTTCTTAGTCCTTGCTTCTGAAACCATCTTGTCTTATTTCTCTTGCTTCTGAATGCTTACTGATTCTGACTGTTTAGCTGCTTCTGACAATTGAATATACATGTTCATATTTTTTGCTCTGATTTATTTAGTTCATTGCTTAGTATACTCTCTCATGTTTGAGTTTTTCTCATATCTTTTTGTCTTTTATGCTTAAATTTATTTCAATTTTTTTTGATAATGACAAAAGGGGGAGTATATGTGACAAGTATTTAAAGGCTCTGAGCCTCATTAATGGCATTTGAAATTTTTGAAAAACTTCTATCATTTTTACCTTATTGGTATAAGCTATGAACGAACGAAGGAGTATCAAAATTCAAGTAAAATTAATTGAACCATTCTTCTTATCTATAAGTTAAATTCTTTCAATGATTCAATTTTGTTTTTAAGCTCTGATTATTGTGCGAAAAATGAATTTAATTAACCTGGATAGAACTTAGGGGGAGCTTACAAACCTCGCCTTAAAGACTATCAGACTCAGGGGGAGTCTGAGCTTACAAACCTCAGATTCTGAGCTTACAAACCTCAGAACCCCAAAGTCAACTTGTTAATTAGATTAACAACAATTGATCAATTTTAAATACTTTTGTTTGTCATCATCAAAAAGGGGGAGATTGTTGGAACAAAATGTGTTTAACAATGAACCTTAAAGAGTTTTGATGATAACAAGGTATTAAAAATTGTAAATTGGACTAGCTAATATTTGTTCAAGTGTACAGGACCATAATTATAAAGTTACATCATCATTGGTTCTGAATGAGCAAATAAAGAGCAAAAGAAAATGAAGCTTAGATGATTCTGAAGGCAAAGCGCTCCTGAAGTCAAGCTGCTCCTGAAGAAATAGCGCTTCTGAAGTAAGCTGCTCCTGAAGAATAGTGCTTCTGAAGACAAGAGGTCCAGAAGCCACATCATCAGAAGCTGCGTCATCAGAAGCTGCAGAAGTCACATCATCAGAAGCCGCATCATCAGAAGCTGCCTCATCAGAAGCTATTTCACCAGAAGCTGAATCTCAACTGGATTTGCAAAAGATTCAAGAATTGAAGAATTATCAATGCAAAAGCGGTCTATTGGATTCGAAAACACAAACAAAGGATTAGTGGAGTTTTGCAACGGTCATTTCAAAGGTATTTGAAGGCTTGTGCTTGCAATTTGGACGAAAGCGTTGACATTGTACTTTGTACGAATTGTACAACCACGTTCTCCACTACTCTGTTTTGTGTCCACGCTTCAAGACAAGAAAACAGCTCCAGAATACGGTCTCGCCTGCATATATGTTCCTTTGGATAAGGAATGGATTTCAAATTGGTTCTTCATAGGACAACAACCAAATCAGGCAAAAGATCATTGGTGAAAGATCAAGCTTCAACAACGACTCTTTGGTGTGCTGGCAATTTCACAACGTCTCTTTCACACCTCTATATAAAGGAGTGAAGACCTAGAGAATTGTTAATGCAAGAACGCTGAACGAAAGACTCACAAGATTTTCACAAGTACCAAACCTCTGCTGAAATTGTTCTGCATTCACTTAGAATTTCTGTGTCTCAAAGTCATATCTTAGAAATTCTTAAGTCCATTGAGTCTGTATCTGATTTGTATTGTGAGCACCTCTGATTGTATATCAAGTGTTCAACCTTAAACAATTTTCTGTGTAATTTTGTTTAGTTAGGAAGTCTCTTGCAATTGTGCTTGAGCAGGAAGTCTCTTGATTGTGTTCTTGAGCAAAGGAAGTCTCTTGCTTGTGTGCTTGAGCATTGGAAGTCTCTTGCTTGTGTGCTTGAGCATTTGTAATCAGATATTACTCATAGTGAAATCTCCTTGGAAGTGCAAGGGGGACTGGACTACTTCCGGATTGTGGAAGGAACCAGTATAATTGCTTTGTGTCGTTCTTCTTCTCTCTCTCTGTTTTATTCCGCTGCATTTAGATTCTGATTATCACTTCAGAAGCTGCCTCACCTAGCTTCTGATCAGTGTGTTCAGTTTTAAGGAGAAACGAAGAATTTTTTCAAAACACAATTCAACCCCCCCTTCTTGTGTTTTTCTCACCTTCATGGTCCTCTATACCAGTCCACAACCCACCAAGCGTCAAGCCTTTTAAGGCGTAGACGTTTGTTCTTCGTAAAGTCAACTTGCATCAGTCCACAGTCCACTAGACGTTTGTTCTTCATAAAGTCGACTTGTATCAGTCCAAATATGAATAGAGTTTGTTACAAATATGGTACTTATAGCAAGTGAAATCTAACTAATTACTAGCTTGAGCTAACTTACTAACAATTAAGCAACTAACTCCAATAAGCTATACTAACCTAGAGTACAAATATACCCAGGGATGACAATAGGTACCCTATAGGTAAGGTAGTAAAGTGTTCTTCCCCATACCCGTATTTGTAAAAAATACCCATACTCTTGTGGGAAAAAACTTTAGTGTCATTCTCCATACCCTATGGGCACCTAAGTGCCCATATTCCCACCAATTACCCACACTTTAACTATGAAAAAACAATAAAAACATCACAATAGAAATAAACCTATGGTCCAAAAGTTTTCCAATCAACTCATAAAATGTATTTAGCCAAATAAAAGTAATGCTCTAATGATTCATTAACTCTTCTAGTTCAATATATTGGTAATTGTGAGTTGTTTTACAAAAAATATCCTTTATTAATGGTATCGAAAACATAAATTAAAAGAGTTGTAAAAAGATAAAGTAATAAATAGTAAGGAGCAAAATAGAAAAATAAGCATTAACGATTCTTTGATATTGTAATGAAACATATAATTTAGGACGAATAAATTTTGCTAAAATGATATAATTTGAAACCGAAGAAATATTGTTTTTAAAGGGTTCAAACCCATTAGTAAAAAAAAATAGTTTAGATTCTTCAAATGGGCCATATTATAAATAATCATATTATATTAGTTTTGGGTTATGACTCTAGGAATGGAATGAACTATCAAATAATAAAAAAGAAAAACATCGAGCACAGAAATGGTGCTTGTAAATGGTACATTTATCTTGACAGACAATTTTCAAAGATACATGTACCTTTTATCGCCCCCATCTTTATCCTCAATTTTTTTTTTGTTATCTAATAATTTCTTTCATTGTTTGAGTCATAATACAATACAAGAACAATGAAATATGTGTTTATTTACAATACAACCAATTTAGAATACCTTAACTTAGTATGAAAGAAACATGATCTGTAAAAATTTGATCTTAATAAACAAAAAACAAGATGAGCATGTCTTAGATAAAAGAGAAGTTAATGAAATCATAAAAAATTTGCAGAAGCAATCGCAATCACTATTTATTATATAACTATAGAATTCCAAGCAATGATAAATTGGAAGAGCAATCAGCTAGCTATTTTTAGTAAGAACTTGCTAAGAAACGAGATGAGAAAGGACATGTTTGTGACTGTATTTGATAGTGTGATATACGAGAACCAATGTCAAGGAGGCTCGATCACAAGAATAATCAATATATAAGTTTCAGAAACTAAACAATGAAAAAAAAAAAAAGCCTTCATTAACTACACATGATCAACAAGTTTCTTAGAATCATCTTCCAAATAGATTGAACTTGGATTGCAGCATTATTAAGCTAATAAAAGATAAAACTAGCACAGCCTTTACTGCAGAATTATTTTAAAATAAATGTAGAAAATTAGGTTAAAAATCATAGTACGTAGGAGGAAAAAATCACAAGTGCAATTCAATAGAAGAAAAAAAAAGTTAATACTGCTTGTATGAAATAGCTAGTTATGTGTTTTGTTTGGTTTTAGATGACGACTAAAAGCAAAAATGATTTGATTGTCACAATAAAAGTTCAAAACTAACTATCAAATTTAAGAAATGAAGTATTTTATCATCCTCATCTCAACCAAAGTATATTATCCCAATAGTACAATCTAATTAACACCAAAATCTAAGTTGTAGATAACAATTTATGGATGGATGTGGAATACATGCAAAACAATTCATGAAAATTATTAGATTATTTGCAAACAGACAAAAAAACCATACATGAATATAATAAGTTGATAAACTTGTTTGAACTTTGAAATAAGACATCAACTTTAAACAAGACCAAATAAAGAGGAATCACAATCTTTTCTACATTCTCTATTTACAATTTTTATTACAAAAATGGAACATAGAAGAAAAAAGAGGAATCACAATCTTTTCTACATTCTCTATTTACAATTTTTATTACAAAAAGTTTTAGAAGTAAAGAAATGGAACATAGAAGAAAATAAAAATAAATAAACATTCAGCATAAGGTTGCTAAAATTTGTTGAAGGGAAGTATGTAGAAAGGTTGTAACCTCATTAGGATGGAGAGCGATGGTGTGAGCTTAAGGAGCTATTACATCTTTATCCAACAAGAAGCACAAAATCCGGTCATCTTAGCCGTTGGTTTAATTGGTGATCCTCGCAGTGATAGATACACCAATGAAAAACTTACAGAGGCAATTGGCAGGTAATGGTACAGAGACATGCTTACTGTGTGAGAAATTAGGCAGTTTGCAAAATTATGCAAACTTTATAGTGAACAATTGAAAGTATAGTTGCATGCATTTGACCTGATCTAGTTTGCCATTTCTAATAACTCTTGGCTCCCATGTGCACTGGTGTGGTAATATGTACAACTTGGTAACATCCCAATAGACAATAGTATCCCCATTTCCCGATCAATCCTAGAAAATATTTTATTTGGCCTGTAACTAGATAGGTCTACTTATGAAAACATAATTAAGTTTATCACTGTCTGAACTTACGAGGTCTTAGCGTTCATCTTACAAATAGAGATAATATCATTGTTAACATTTAATATAATAAAGCATATTTGTAATGCATGATAACCTTAATTCTTCTTTAATCATGATATGACATACATCAATTTGTGAAGACCTGTATTTTTTTTAACCAGTATCCAGATTGCGAATCATTGTGTAGCATGACTATAAGATATATTAATGATTTTATTATGTATTTTACTAGTAACTTGTGATTTATTTTGCATTTTTGCTATTAATTAATGTATATATTTATTTGATAGGTTGGATGGAAGGCATGTTGTTTTTGGAAAGGTGCTTTCGGTAATGGATGTTAATTGTTTACAAGATTGAAGCTGAAGGAAATCGAAGTGAACATGGAAGTTGAGTATATTAAGCAATAAGCAGCACTAATGTGTTGATTATGTTGAACTTAAAATAACATTGACACTGCTTCATTAGTTCAATATATGTTGTATCTTTGCTGTGTTTTTCGGGACTGCAAATTTGGAGGAGATGTCTTACTTGAACACAAACCTAAATCAAATTTATTTAGACACATAGATAAATAACAGAAATTAAAAGAAAAATAATTGTCACTTCATTTAATATTTTTCTATTTTATTTTATTTTATTTTATTTTTTCAATTGTGTCCTGTGTGGCAGTTACACATTGAAATTAGAAAATTACTTTTCTCACTTTTCAAATTGCTATTTTTTTTCAACTGTCGTTGGCTCAACTGCAAGTAACTGTTGTTGGGTTATCCTAAGACTGGTTAAATCAATTAAAAAAGTGATTGAACCGTTCTAAAAAAGTGTCCAATGACAGTTAACTACTGCTGGAAACCGAACGGCAGTTAACTACCATTGAAAGTATGTTTTTTAGCAATTTACGAAGAAGAGTAATATTCTTAAAATTATTAGAGCATGATATAACAAGGTATCCCATCCTAATAATGGATTCAACAAATAACATATTAGACGTTTTGTCAAAAAAAAAAAAACATATTAGACGTATAAAGCACCACAAAGTAAAGTAGCTAATTTTTCACCCACAATAATCGTCCTTCACTTTTAATAAGAACCTTTTCACAAAAAAAGGAACTTATATTTTGAGAGCTTATATTTTGAGACTCTCAAAATATAAGTTTCCTTTTTTGTGAAAGAAAATTCCTTTTTAAAATACTAGATATATTCATAATTCCTTTTTCTTCAAATCACTATTTACTTTTCTTCCAATAGGTGAAAACTAGAAGTTAAATAATACTTATAAAAAGGAACAAGAGGAGTAACTCTTTATCTTTTACAAATTGAGTAAAACTTCTATGCGTGATAGTTTTTTTTTTTTGTATTTTTTTGATAGTTAGTAGCAATTGTTTTTAATGTCAAAGAATATAAAAATAAAATGAATCATACTAAATTTTTAATGTGTACGGAAAAAAGTATTAGAAATTGTTAGTAACATTGAAAACCTAATTCATCACAGTAATACAAACGAAACTATTGCTAAACTGCGTTAAAAAGGATTGTTTGTCCATTGTGTTTTACTTTCGCTTTCTATTAATCTTTTGTTACTAGTTGTTGTTCTAACAAAAATAAACAAAAAATATATAAAAATTAAAGAGATACTTTAAATTTAAATTTTGTGATTAAATTAACATCCCGACAGTATCCCCGATCAGTACTATGCATGTGAGGGAGAAAATCAAAAGAATTTTGTTGTTCAAGGTGGGTATGGGTACATAATTCATTGGACTAATAAGGAGTCCTAGAAAATATTTATTTTGCCTTTTTTGAACAAGATTATTTGATAGGATGTTTGGTTTTGGTTCTGCCGTAATAGAAATTAAGTTTGATTGAATTGATTTTGTAAAATTAGTTGTTATTAAATATTATTGAAAGTAAAGCGATTTATGTTCGACTACATTCATATAAATGACAAACAATAAAATTGAATATAAAAGTCAATTTTAATTAGAATCAAAAGGTCCAATTTTTAGCTCCAAATTAGAGGGGACAATTAACCAATTATACTAAAAAAGATACTGAAGTAGGCAAGGGACGGGGGCGATAGACCCCGTGGTCCGGTTCATGAGTACTATTATATACTAATTCATTCATAGTATTATTATTATATATACTGTTTGTAACTTTAAAACCCTAATTCGTCACAAAAATGCAAACAAAACTATAACAGAACTGCGTTAACAAAGATTGGATGTCCATTGTGTTTTACTTTCACTTTCTATTAATCTTTTGTTACTAAATGTTGTTCCAACAGAAATAAAAAAAAATGAAAGTAATACTTTAAATTAAAATTGTGTTTAAATAAAAACAATGCTCCAACGATTCATTAACTCTTCAATGTGTTGGTAATGCGTATTACTCATTCCGTCACTTTATCGATTTTACATAGATTAAAAAATGTAGTTAATGTTGTATAGAAAGTAGTAATTGTGAGTTGTTTTACAAAAAATATCCTTTATTAGTGGTATAGAAAACATAAATTAAAAGAATTAAAAAAAGATAAGTAATAAATAGCAAGAAGCAAAATAGAAAAATAAGCATTAATGATTATTTGATATTATAAAGTGACAAATATATTTTACTAAAATAACATATTTAAAATGGAAGAAATATTTTTTTTTTGAACAAGCCAAAATGGAATATATAGATTACCTCTGGTGATTCATCCCGCACAAGGTGTGCAAAAGATAATGACCAACCAAAGAAATACAAAGTCAGGTCACATGTGCGTCACAACAAGCACTAAAATAATAATGGAAAACAAGAAGATTACATCCTGACACCCATACACAACAAAGGGTGCAGCCACCAATCGTGATAACTAAAAACAAAAGTGAGGAGATTTGCTTTTAGCCATTGGAAAGATAGCATTTTAACATTGTCAGCAATGCTCTGAGAGTCTGCAATCTTCTGGTTGAAAATCATGCGGATGCGGTTCCGTTCCTTCCAGATAACCAAGACACAAGCCATTCAGATTAGCTGAAGAAACGGATAAGACGAGCACGGTAACCCCGCCAGATGGCCGAACTGAGTGAAATGTTCCCAACAGCCCCCAAGTAAAGAGAAGGTGGTCCGCGGTCTCCCCTAAGCCGCACCCTCCCATGCAAATATTGTCTTCCGCGATGAGGATGTGCCGCCGAACTAAGTTATCTCTAGTGGACAATCGATTGCGAAGTAACCTCCAAACGAACAAAGAAATCTTAAGAGGAACATGCTTGTGCCACACATCGTCAAGCAAACCCCGATTAAAAGGTGCTTCTACTTAAAACGGAAGAAATATTATTTTTAAAGGGTTTAAACTCACCAGTCAATAAATAATTTAGATTCTTCGAATGGGCGATATTATAAATAAATCATATTATATTAGTTTTGGGGTATAACTCAAAACTATCAAATCAAATAATAATAAAAATATTTGACGAACTGAAGGAGTTGATAAATCATACATGTATCTCACCGCAAATCATTTTCAAAAATACATGTACCTTTTATCGCCCCCTTCCTATCCTCAAATTTTTTTAGTTATCTGATAATTTCTTTCATTATTTGAGTCATAATACAAGATCGATTAAATATGTGTTTATTACAATACAACCAATTTAGAATACCCTCTTCACACGCTAAAAAAAAAAAAAAAATACCTTCTTTACTTAATAAAAAATTTGATCTTAATAAACAAAAAACAACAAGATATGCATGTCCCCAGATAAAAGAGAAGTTAATGAAATCATAATAAATTTGCAGAAGCAATCGCAATCACTATTTATTATATAACTATATAATCCAAGAAATGATAAATTAGAAGAGGCATCAGCTAGCTATTGTCGGTAAGAACTTCAAAGAAACGAGATGAGAAAGGACAGACTTGTGAGTGTATGTGATGGTGTGAACCATTGCCAGGGAGGCTCGATCACAAGAATAACTAATATATAAGTTTCAAAAACTAAGCTGGGTTGGCCTGGTGGTATTGGCTTGAGACCTGAGAGTGTGCTCATACTCGAGGTCTTCGGTTCGATTCTCTCCAGTGCCAATTTAGGTGGGCTAGTTTAGCTTCTTCAAACAAAAGTTTCAAAAACTAAAAAACTAAAAAAAAACTAAAAAGGTTCGATCCTCTCCAGTGCCAATTTAGGTGGGCTAGTTTAGCTTCTTCAAACAAAAGTTTCAAAAACTAAACAATGAAAAAGTAGGCACATGAAGGGAAGGGAAGTAAAGAAAGGTTGTAACTCAGTAAGATGGAGAGTGAGTGTTTGAGTTTAAGGAGCACATACATGTTTTCTTTTATGCTACTGTTATTACATCTTTATCCAACAAGAAACACAAAATCCTGTCATCTTAACCGTTGGTTTAATTGGTGATCCTCGTAGTACAGAGGCAATTGGCAGGTAATGGTACAGAGACATGCTTACTATGTGAGAAATTAGGCAGTTTGCAAAATTATGCAAAAACTGCATACCAAACAATTGAAAGCATATTAGCATTTGACCTGATCAAGTTTGCCATTTCTAATAACACTTGCTTCCCATGTGCACTGGTGTGGTACTATGTACAAGTAGCGATTTGGTAACATTCCATTAGTATCCCTATTCCTCAATCAATCCTAGAAAATATTTTATTTCACCTTATAGGATCAAGATTATTTTCCTTAAAAAAAATAAAAATAAAGATTATTTGAGACTGTGTTTGGTTCTGCTGCAATAAAATAAATTTTGAATGAATTTATTTTATAAAATTGATCGTGGATAAATATTAGGAGAAAGTAAAATGCTTTATGTTTGAATATGTTAATATCAAATAGACTTGAACAATAAATTTGTACAAAAGGATCAATTCTAAAATATAAAACTCCAATTGCTAGCTTTAAATTAGAATTAATTATTCCTTAAAAAAAATAGAATAATTATGGAGAGAAAATCAGTTATACTAGAATAAAAAATAACCAAACAATTCATAATCATATCTACATCTTTAAAATCAAATTTCGCAATAAATTGGCATCAGATTTGATCAAAGTATTTGTTTAAATCATTTTCTATGTGCATCATCTTAAGTGTAACACATAAATGAGTGAAAAATAAATTTACTCGATTTAAGATTCGATGTGGGTTGTAACTAGATAGGTCTACTTATGAACACATAATTACGTTTATCGTGTGGATTATATGCTGTTATTTTGCTTCTTTTCACTTTTGTTTGCCTAAAATAACATTTCCTCCATTTCTTAATAACATTTAATAAACTGATATCACTGTCTGAACTTATGAGGTGTTTGCGTTCATCATACAGTTAAAATATATTCTGTAAATAATTTTTCATTTTTGCTTTTATTTGTATCAAATTATTAGGAGAAAAGGGGACCGGTAAATCTGGAAAGCCTCTTCATTACAAAGGTTGCTCATAACTCATTCCATTGGATTATACATAGCTTTATGATCCAAGGAGGTGATTTTACACATGGCAACCGAATGGACGGAGAATCAATTTACGGAGAGAAATTTTCAGATGAGAACTTCAAGCTAAGCTTACTGGTCCAGGTAAATGTTCAATTGAATCTGTGATGGGGCTGATATTTTTTTTTTCCGTCATTTTCAATATTAACAGAATTTTTATCAATGTCAAATGCTGGTCCTGATACCAATGGTTCACATTAGCTGGTAATTATATATTTGTTCTTTACATCAATAGTTTATTGGTAAAGAAAACACATGTTCAGAAGTTATGTTCTACTTCACAGAGTTTTCTTGTTTCCATTTTACGAAAGCATATTTGTGGTGCATGATAACCTCAATTCTTGCATAAACATGACTTGAAATACATCAATTTGTGAAGACCTGTATTTTCTTTTTGTGAATCATTCATTGTATAGAATGACTATAAGATATATTAACGAGTTTATTTAGTATTTTACTAGTCACTTGGGATTAATTTTGCATTTTTGCTATTAATTAATGTATATATCTGTTTGATAGGTTGGATTGAAGGCATGTTGTTTTTGGAAAGGTGCTTTCGGGAATGAATGTTGTTTACAAGATTCAAGCTGAAGGAAATCAAAGTGGAACTCTCAAGAGCAAGGTTGTGATCGCTGATAGTGGTGAACTACCTCTATAAGTGCATCCTCTCATATCTCAAGAGTAAGGTTACAGTTTTCATTTCCATTGCTAGTTGCAACCTTTGGTTTTAGTAAATTTGCTTCTAATGCAATCCACACAAGTACCTGGATCATCAAACTTTAAGAAAAGTAGAATATTTATTTTGATTAATTTCACTGCCCTTTTCCCAATAAATATGACCCCAAGTGGTTACTAACAATTATTAAGCAACTAACTCCAATAAGCTATACTAACCTATCTAGAATGCATATACCTAGTGATGACAATTGGTACCTTATGGGCATGGTACTATAGTGCCATTTCCCATATCCGCATTTGAACCCTCGTGGACAAATTTTTTAGTGCCCTTCCCCATACCATATGGGCACCTAAGTCTCCAGCACTCATTACCCGCACATTAATTATGAAAAGACAATTAAAACATCACAATTGAAATAAAATTATGGTCCAAAAGTTTTCCAATCAACTCATAAAATAGTATGAATCATAGTATTTAGCCAAATAAAAAAAAATGCTCCAACGATTCATTAACTCTTCAATGTGTTGGTAATGCGTATTACTCCATCCGTTCCAAATCATGCCACTTCATTGATTTTACATGGATTAAGAAATGTAGTTAATGTTGTATAGAAAATAGTAATTGTGAGTTGTTTTACAAAAAATATCCTTTATTAATTGTATGGAAAACATAAATTAAAAGAATTAGAAAAGGATAAAGTAATAAATAGTAATGTGAAAAATAGAAAAATAAGCATTAATAATTATTTGATTTTGTAAAGTGACAAATAAATTTTACTAAAATAACGTATAATTTGAAACGGAAGAAATAATATTTTTAAAGGGTTCAAACTCATTAGTCAATAAATAGTTTAGACTATTCGGATGGGTCATATTATAAATAATCATATTATATTTGTTTTGGGTTATGACTAAGAATGGAATGGACTATCAAATAATAATAAAAAAAAAATTTGAGAACCAAATGGATGCTGATAAATGGTACATCTCACCGCAAACAATTTTCGAAGATACATGAACCTTTTATAGCACCATCTTATCCTCAAATTTTTTTTCACTATTTGAGTCATAATACAAGATCAATGAAATATGTGTTTATTACAATACAACCTTAGAATACCTTCTTTACTTAATACGAAAGAAACATGATCAGTAAAAAAATTGAATTAATAAACAAAAAACAAGATAAGCATGTCTCCATATAAAAGAGAAGTTAACGAAATCATAATAAATTTGCAGAAGCAATTCACAATCACTATTTATCATATAACTGTAGAATTCCAAGCAATGATAAATTGGAAGAGCCATCAGCTAGCTATTTTTAGTAAGAACTTGCTAAGAAACGAGACGAAAGGACAGGTTTGTGATTGTATTTGATAGTGTGAGATACGAGATTAAGACACAAAACCAAAGGATATTTTAATTTGTTGCATTCTAATACTAAATACCGATAAAATGTCTCAAGATTGTTAATTTATAATTGATATGTACGAAAAAACTTATGTTAAAAGATGCCCACTACTCGAGGTTGTGTAACTCAACTATCTAGAGCTAAAGGTTAAAAGAGTTGAAGGTTGCGAGTTTGAACACTGAGTAAAAGAGAAAAGACAGTGTGATTGTATTTGATAGTGTGAGATAAGAAAGAATGCCTCGATCACAAGAATAATCAATATATAAGTTTTAGAAACTAAACAATGAAAAAAGTAAGCCTTCATTAACTATATGATCAACAAGTTCCTTAGAATCATCTTCCAAGTAGATTGAACTTGGATTGCAGCATTATTCAGCTAATAAAAGATTAAACTAGTACCAACCTTTACTGCAGAATTGTTTAAAAAAATGTATAAAATTCGGTTAAAAATCATAATACGTAGGAGAAAAAAATCACAAGTGTAATTCAATAGAAAAAAAGAAGTCAATACTTAATACTGCTTGTAGGAAATAGTTCAAAACAAACTAACTAATTTAAAAAATGAATTATTTTATCATCTTCATCTCAACCACAATATATTATCCCAATTGTACAATCTACTTAACACCTAAATCTAAGTTGTAGGTAAGAATTCATGAATATTATTATTAGATTGTTTGCAAACAATAAAAAAAAATGCATATATTCATGAATATAATAAGCTGATAAACTTGTTTGAACTTTAAAATAAAACATCAACTTTAAACAAGACCAAATAAAGAGGAAACGCAATCTTTTCTACATTCTCTATTTGCAATTTTTATTACTAAAAGTTTTAAAAGTAAAGAATAGAACTAAAGAAGGAAATAATGAAAAGTTGTAAGCTCAATAAGATGGAGAGCGAGGTTGTGAGTTTAAGGAGCACATGTTTTCTTTTATACTACTATCTTAGCCTCTGGTTTAATTGGTGATCCACGTAGTGATAGATAAATCAATGAAAAACTCTTACAAAGGCAATTGGCAGGTAAGAAATTAGGCAGTTTGCAAAATTGTGCAAAAACTGCATTCTGAACAATTGAAAGTATATTAGCATCTTACCCGATCAATCTTGCCATTCTAATTACTCTTTGCTCCCATGTGCACTGGTGTGGTACTATGTACAAGTAGCAATTTGGTAACATCCCAATAGTATCCCCATTCCCCAATCAATCCTTGAAAATATTCTATTTCACCTTTTCAGATCAAGATTATTTGAGACTGTGTTTGGTTTTGCCGTGACAAAAATAAATTTTGCATAGTTGATTTTATAAAATTGATTGTGGTTAAATATGAGGAGAAAGTAAAATGGTTTATGTTTGACTATATCAAAAAGATTTGGGCAGTAAAATTGTACATAAGAATCAATTCTAAAATATAAAACTCCAATTTCTAGCTTTAAATTAGAATTAAGTATGAAGACATAATCAGTAATACTCAAATAAAAAATAACAGAACAATTCATAATTAATTCTACATCTATAAAATCAATTTTAGCTCACAATTGATGTCAAATTTGATCATAGTATTTGTTTAAATCATTTTCTATGCGCATCATTTTAAGTGAAACACATAAATGAGTGAATAAATAAATTTACTCGATTTAAGACCCGATGATTCCGCTGGCTTGTAACTAGATAGGTCTATTTATTAACACATAATTAAGTTTATCAGGTGGATTATATGTTGTTATTTTGCTTGTTTTCACCTTTGTTTACCTAAAATATCATTTCCTCCATGTCTTAATAACATTTAATATACTGATATCACTGTCTGAACTTACTTGGTGTTTATGTTCATGTTACAAATTGAAATATATCACTGTGATGATACATTTAATATACTAAAGCATATTTGTAGTACATGATAATCGCAATTCTTCGGTAATCATGACTTGACATACATCAATTGGTGAAGACCTGTATTTTCGTTAACCAGTATGCAGACTGTGAATCATTGTGTAGCATGACTATAATATATTAACGAGTTTATTTATTTTACTAGTCACTTGTGATTAATTTTGCATTTTTGCTATTAATTAATGTATATATTTATTTGATAGGTTGGATGGAAGGCATGTTGTTTTTGGAAAGATGCTTTCGGGAATGGATGTTGTTTACAAGATTGAAGCTGAAGGAAATCAAAGTGGCACTCCCAAGAGCAAGGTTGTGATTGCTGAAAGTGGTGAACTACCGCTATAAATGCATCCCTCTCAAAAACGATATGTTGAAGATTTTACAGTTTTCATTTCCATTGCACCTGCAGGACTACTTATATTTTATAAGCATGTAGTTTATGTCAGTTAGTTCTGTCTTTATGATAACTCAGAATTAAGATGAAATTTCTTCTTCATGATATGAGAAAAAATAGAATTTGTTATCATGAAATTTGTAGAAGGAAATCCAAGTGAACATGGCAGGCAGTTGAGTATATTAAGAAGCACTAAATTTAGTAAATATTCCTTACTTATCCATGAAATTTAGTGCCACTAATGTGTTGAGTATGTTGAACTTAAAACAACATTGATACTACTTCAATAGTTCCATATATGTTGTATCTTAGCTGTGTTTTGGTTCACTTATTTCTTAAGGGAGTTTTATTCAATATTCTTAGAAGGATTCTTGTGTTTGGAGAATTTGCAAAATTTAGACGTGCATTCAATCCGACGTGCAAATTTGTACATCCAGATTGGTTAATTTGGACGAATGTGTTTTAAAGAAATGCTGGGGACAAAAGAAAAAAGCATTCTATTAATGAAATATTACAACTCAAATTTAGTATATAAGTATTCTATGAAACACCTGCCCATAGCATTTCATATGGTCCTTAAAATCTCATACGAGACAATGAAATGCAACAATTTGCAAATGATACTACTTGTAATAGACATTTTACCATATTCCTTATCCACTTAACAACCTTCTCTATGAAATTTTAATTTGAGGTTGTATGCAAGTAAATATTTCTCATTCAATAGTAGTAGTTACACATTGAAATTGTTAGAGCATGAAATAAAAAGATGAAAATCGCTCTTCTCCCAACATAAAACGCTCACTCCCAACCAAACTACCCAAAATACCCCAACGCCTGTGTGTACCCCAGCGTGACTCGCTACCTGACTTAAGTCAGCGTGAGTTAACTCACGCTGGGTTCTGTTATAAAAACAGAACAACTTCCTAGGAATTTCCAAAACTCAATTTGCGGTTTTGATCAAGAAAGTTGCGATTTTCACCCACCTTAAGCAATTCAATGCCAATTACAATCACAAAATCAAGTAAGTGCTTATTATCCTATTGCATTGGTTTTTTATTTTATTGAATGTTAGATTTTTTGGATAAATTGTCACATATTTAGATTTTGTTGATTTTTGTTCAAGGAAAATGCTACTTCTCAAGAAAAATAGCTTCAAGATTTTTTCAAGAAATAGTTGGCAAATTTTAATTGGATGATTTATTTGTCCACTTCCTATTTTTCAGCCACACCTCCTTGAATTGTGGCAAATAGTGCATTGTGATTGGCTATTCTTTATTCTTGAAGAATTCTTGATGTTATTTTTCTAGAGATATAGCATTGCTCTTGATTTTATAATGTTAGATGTTTTTTATGATTTGCCTGAATTGTTAGATGTTGATTAGAGTAGAATTGATTGAATTGTGGTATAAATAGTTAGGAATTGTTTGAAATTTGTGGTAGAATTTTTCGGATTAGAGTAGGTTTTGATCTGATGATTGCATTGTGTAGATATGTCTTAGACACATGGTGATGCTGCTCAATTAAAAAAAGAGGGTGAGAAGAAGAAAGCAAAAACCACCGTGACATGGCACATTATCGAATGTGAAGGAACCATACATAAAACATTAATGGTGTTTGATTATGAAAACTTACTTGTTATTGGAGTGTTGTTTGATTTGAACTTGAAGGAATTTTGGATTTGGGTGATTTGAGAGAGATTTTGGAGATTTTAAATGTGAAAGAGGAATTGAGGAAATAAGCTGCTGTCTGATCTTTAAAAGGTCACGCAACGTGAGTTAACTCACGCTGGGTTCAGTGTGACTTAAATCACAGATGTGTATAACCCAGCATGACTTAAGTCACGTTGTGTTTAACACCTGCGTGAGTTAAGTCACGCTGGAGGCATTTTCAAAAGTGCAGTTGGGAGTGAACAAAACGTGATGGGAGAAGAGCAATTTTCTAAAAAGATAGTCTATCCTAAAGGATCCAACAAGTACACGTATTAGACTTATAAACCACCACAAAGTAAAGTAGTCAATTTTTCACCCCGAATAACCGTCCTTCACTTTCTAAAAGCACCTTTTTCGAAAGCATTCAAAAATTATTAATTTTCGAATAATTTTTGAACAAACAATATTCGAACCCATTCTTATCCTCATTCTTATAATCAAAAGAATTTTGTTGTTTGTTATGAAATGTGCAAAATGAATAATTCTCATTTCTCATGAATGTGAAAGAGTTTACAAGAGGTATTTATAGGAAGAAAGTAAAGTACAATCATCCTATGAACAAGCTAATCCAAATACAAACTCAATTGTAAAACTAGTTAACTTCAGACTCTAGTGATCAGAAGCTGTAACTTCAGACTCTAGTGATCAGAAACTGTAACTTCAGACTCTAGTGATCAGAAGCTGTAACTTCAGACTCTAGTGATCAGAAGCTGTAACTTCAGACTCTGGTGATCAGAAGCTATGTAACTGCATTATTGTCTTTCTCCTTATTCTCTAATAGTCCCCCACAAGCTGGGACATGGTAAATGTCAAGCATTCCCAACTTGGACAATAAAATGTGAAATGGTTGAGGAAGAAGTGGTTTAGTGAAGAAATCTGCCAATTGATCTTTGGAAGAAACTGGTAGCAACTTCATGATTCCTGCTTGCAATTTTTCCCTAACCAAGTGACAGTCTATCTCAAGGTGCTTTGTCCTTTCATGAAAAACTGGATTAGCAGCTATATGTAAAGCACTCTGATTATCACAATAGAGCACGGGAGGTTTAATGAGTGAAACATGAAGATCTTTGAGTAGATACAAAAGCCACTGCAGTTCACATGTTGCTGCACCCAAAGCTCTATACTCAGCTTTTGATGAGGATCTTGAAACAGTCAATTGCTTTTTAGTCCTCCATGAAATGAGAGAGCTGCCACGAAAGAAGCATTGACCACAGATTGATCTTCTGGAATCTATGCACCCTGCCCAGTCAGCATCTGAAAACCCTGAGAGACATAGAGAAGAAGCTCTAGGGAAGAAGAGGCCTTGACCTGGGCATTTCTTTAGATATCTGAGAACTCTAGTAGCTGCAGCAAAATGTTTCTCTGTTGGAGAAGAAAGAAATTGGCTGCGCTGTTGAGTAGCAAAGGTGATATCTGGCCTGGTATTGGTGAGATATATCAGCCTACCAATCAGTCTTCTGTAGGAGGGGACATCATTGTAAGGTGCACTATTGTCTTGATGAAGCTTACATGCAGGTTCTGAAGGTGTAGATACAGGTTTGCAAGCTAAATGACCTGTATCAGTGAGAAGGTCAAGACAATATTTTCTTTGACACAATGAGATGTCTGTGGAAGAATGTGCCACCTCCAAACCAAGAAAGTATTTTAGTTGCCCAAGATCTTTAATCTTGAATGCAGAATGCATGATGAATTTGATGTGTTGAAACTCAGACAATGAATCACCAGCAATTATCACATCATCAACATACACTAACATAACTGTGAAAGTAGTGGCAGTTTTCTTGATAAACAATGAATGATCAGAGGTTGATGGTGTATATTGATGAGCAAGAAGTAATGAAGTGAGTTTTTCATACCACTTTCTGCTTGCCTGCTTGAGACCATAGAGAGACTTCTGTAATTTGCAGACCTGATTTGGTTTAGAAGTAATGACACCTTGAGGAACAGTCTTATATACATCTTCCTGCAAGTCTCCATGAAGAAATGCATTATTCACATCAAGTTGATGTATGTGCCAGTTGTTGATAGCTGATAAAGCAATAACAGTTCTGACTGTGGTGAGTTTGGCAACTGGTGAATAAGTATCAAAATAGTCCAGTCCCTCAACTTGATTGTATCCTTTGGCAACCAATCTTGCCTTGTATCTCTCAATAGTACCATCTGCATGATGTTTGATCTTGTATATCCACCTACATCCTATTGGTTTGATATGTGGTGGTAAATCCACCAGTTTCCAAGTGCCAGTATTCTCAAAAGCTGCAAGTTCAGCTTGCATAGCCTGCTGCCAACAAGTGTGTTTGCTTGCCTCATCATATGTGGTTGGCTCAATGTGTGAATCAATGGATTGAGAAAAAGCACAATGAGAAGGAGACACATTAGTATAAGAAAGGGAAGCAGAAATGGGATATTTAACATTGGCAGATAAAGCATGAAATGAACCAGAAATATTATTGCAGATATAGTCTTGTAAATGAGATGGAGGGTGACTGGTTATGGTAGATTTTCTGATAATAGGTGGTGAAATAGGAGTGGTAGGTGGTGGAGATTCATCATGTGGTGGGTCAGGGTCAATAATAGGTGGTGGTGGAGAGGAGGAAGTAGAAGGTATAGGGTTGTTTGCAGTGCAAGTATCAAAGGAAAAATAGGTCCAGTTAGTAGTTATGGATAAAGGGTTGGATGGATAGGGTAAAATGTGTTCATGAAATTGAACATGTCTAGATATATGAATCTCCCTTGAGTGAATATCTAAAAGAACTGAACCTTTGAAACCAAAAGAGTAACCCAGAAAAACACATTTTCTGGCTCTAGCAGATAGTTTGAATCTTTGTGCTTGAAGAGTAAAGGACTAGCATAAAGAACCAAAAACTTTGAATGACTCAATATCAGGGAGTTTATTATGAAGAATGTGGTATGGTGATTTGTTGTGGAGATTAAGGGAAGTGACTCTGTTGATGATAAAGGTAGCATGCAAAAGTGCATATGACCAATATGGAGCAGGTAGTTTGGATTGATATAAAAGAGCTCTACCTACATTGAGGATGTGTTGATGCTTCCTCTCAACCCTACCATTCTGTTGGGGGGTCTCAACACATGACCTATGATGTATGATGCCCTTAGAGGCATAGAAAGAATGAAGTAAAAATTTAGGCCCATTATCTGACCTGATGGCTTTGGGGGTTATATGAAACTGGTTTTCAACAAGAGAAATGAAGTTTTTAACATGTTGAGAAACTTCAGACTTAGATTTTAATAGCACAATCCAAACATATCTACTGAAATCATCAAGAATAGTAAGAAAATATCTATGATTATGAACAGAAGGAGTGGAAATGGGACCCCAAATATCAAAATGCAGAAGCTCAAACTTTCTGGAAGCTACAGATACACTCGAAGGAAAAGACAATTTCTTTTGTTTTGCAAAATGACATATATCACATGTGGCATTGTGATCAAAAGTAAGAGTGGGATATAATTGAGACATATGAATGAGTCTTTTGGATGAAACATGCCCTAATCTAAAGTGCCACAATGCAGATGAAGGTATGGTTAAATTTGTATGGGTGGAAATGTGATTAACAGACAAACTATTGCACAAAGGTTTATTAAAGGAATCTAAATCTAATCTATATAGACCTTCAATCTGTTCACCCAAACCAATCATCTTCTGGGAGTGAAGATCCTATAACAAACACTTTTTGTCATGAAAGTTGGCATAACAATTCAAAGACTCACATATTTTAGAGATAGAGATCAAGTTCATAGTAAATGATGATGAATACAAGACATTTTCAATGTAAAATTGAGGTGA
The DNA here is from genome assembly GCF_051527215.1 of Medicago sativa. NCBI lineage: Eukaryota > Viridiplantae > Streptophyta > Magnoliopsida > Fabales > Fabaceae > Medicago > Medicago sativa. The sequence goes on along the minus strand of NC_140751.1, from coordinate 62,910,259 downwards.
AAAATGGATAGTGCCAGAATATTGAACTAAAACCGAGGTTCCATTGGGCAAATTAACAGGTTTAGGATCAATTTTGTGATAAGACGTGAACCAATGTGCAGAGGAAGTGATATGTTCACTGGCTCCTGAATCTAAAATCCATATATCAGACTTAGCAGAAATAGAACAAGAGAATATGGATGATATACCTGGCAAGGGAGAAGAGCTAATTTGATTGGCACTGGCAGAATGTGTGGATGATGAAGGCAACAAATTCACTTGCTGAAGCAAACTTACAAGCTGATCATACTTCTCTTGTGAGATGTTGGCACTGGATGAAGATGCTTCATTGCAACTTCCTGATGGTGCTTCATTTGTTTCAAGACTACTTGAAGCATTAACAGAAGGAGCTTGTCTCTAGAAATTATTAGGATATCCATGCTTGGCATAGCAATAATCCACAGTATGATTGCTTCTTCCACAAAAGGTGCACTAGCGTGGAGGCCATGAACTAGATGAATGGCCTCTCCCTCTGCCTCTGCCAGATGAATAATCTGATTTGTTACGAGAATCAGATGCATTGATTAAAGAAATGGATTCATCAATGCTTGGAGATGTTGAATTATTGTTGCTTTCTTCCTGAATCACCAAAGCATAAACTCTATTGATAGTAGGAAGAGGATCCATCATGAGGATCTGAGTTTTAATAACTCCAAATTTATCATTCAATCCAGTGAGAAACTGGATGATTTGATCTTATTGTCTGTAATTACGTGCTTATCTCATAGTAGCACAACGACAAGGATGAGGACAAGTACAATGAGGCATAGGCCTATGAGAATTCAACTTCTCCCATAGAGTACGCATCTCGGTGAAGTACTCTAAAACATATTTTGAACCTTGTTTCAAGCTATTGATATTGGAACAAAGTGTAGCAATTCGAATCCTATCAGCTTTTGCAAAACGATCCTTAAGATCTAACCACACATCAATGGCGGTTTCATGAAAAACCAAAGTCTGAGCAATTGGAGGAGAAACAGAGTTGATGATCGATGACTGTATGAGATGATTGCACCGTTCCCAGGCACTACGGTTCAAATCATCTTCATCAGGAACTTCCATGGAACCGTTAATGAATTTCAATTTGTTTTTCGCGCCAAAAGCGTGAATCATGGAACGACTCCATGAAAGATAATTGGATCCATCCAAGAGAGGAGTAACAAGAACAAAATTCGGACCTTCGCTTGGATGAACATAGAACACAGATTCAGTATCCGGTTGATTTTGACGAGGCATGATTGAAACGAGACGAGACGAAATCAAGGCAAGAAAATGCAGAGAAATAGCAAGGATTCAGGAAGGAATCGAAGAAATTGCAGAGAAAGTTGCAGAAAATCAATGGCGAAAGATTGAAGAAGATGAAGAAAAGTTGTTGTAACTAACTTTGTAACAAACTTTCTTCATGAAGATGAGAGAGAGAGAAAAGGCTCTAGATACCATGTTATGAAATGTGCAAAATGAATAATTCTCATTTCTCATGAATGTGAAAGAGTTTACAAGAGGTATTTATAGAAAGAAAGTAAAGTACAATCATCCTATGAACAAGCTAATCCAAATACAAACTCAATTGTAAAACTAGTTAACTTCAGACTCTAGTGATCAGAAGCTGTAACTTCAGACTCTAGTGATCAGAAGCTGTAACTTCAGACTCTGGTGATCAGAAGCTATGTAACTGCATTATTGTCTTCCTCCTTATTCTCTAATATTGTTCAAGGTGTCGTCTAAAGCCTTACATTTACATGCCCGTTGAGTGGAGAGGGCATGTGTATACATCTGTGTATAAACTTATGTGTGTTTGCATATAAGAATTTTTCGATGAGTTTCAGAAAGTGAGCAATGAAAAAAGTAGGTCATTATTAAGATTTTTTCTTCAAACTACCATACGTCTGAAACCTATTTCCAAAATTATTATTCAATTTACCTAGTTTCATTTTCACCCTTTCATAAATGATACGACACCACCCTCCTTTAGGATGACTCTCTCTTAGAGGAAAATGTCTTTGAGAGGGGATCATTTTGAAGGAAGAAGACGTCCTTTCAAACAACTTTATGATATATGCAAAAATGAAACTAACATTTTGTATAATAATTTACTTTGTAGATAAGGTAGATTGAAGTATTTCTTTCACAACTAGGGTAATTTGAAGAAAAAAAATCCTTTATTAAGTAACTACACAAGATCAACAAGTTCCTTCGAATCATCTTCCAAGTAGATTGGAACTTGGATTGCGACACTATTAAGCTAATAAAAGATAAAACTAGCACCAACCTTTACTGCATAATTGTTTAAAACAAAATGTAGAGAATTAGGGCCCGTTTGATAGTCATGATAGGATAGAGGCAGGATATGATATAAAGCTGGATAGAGATAGGATATGATAAGGACATGATAAACAATAATCCTATCATGTGTTTGATGCGCACAAGATAACAAACATGATATCATTATAGTTAAATGAAAAAATTGCTCTCATAGTTAATTAAATATTATAAAAATGGAATGTTATTAATTATAATAGAAAATACATGCTATCATTATTTTAAAAATGACAAAATTTTAAAAATGGCAGAATATCAGGACAATAAATAAAGAATGATCTTCTAATCCCATCAGGATAATTTCTAACCCAGCCTATATACTCAGGATAGAAAATACAAAGGAAAGTCAGGATAGGATAGGAAAATGGTTTATTTTATCCTATCCCTTTGGTGCATCAAACATGAGATTTAAGCAGGATATGATTAATGTATCATATCCTGTCTCCCTATCCTGACCATCAAACGCACCCTTAGTGATTCAATAGATGCTTCTTTTAGTAGAAAAAGAGAGTTGACCTTATAGGAAATAGCAAGTTATGTGTGTTTGGTTCTAGAATATGACTAAAAGCAACAGTGATTTGATTATTACAATAAAATTTCAAAACAAACTCTCAACTTTAAGAAATGAATTTTATCATTCTAATCTCCACTTCCGATGACCGACACTGTGACGGAAAAATGAAACTAGACATTTCAGATAATACTTTTGTAAATATGATAGATTGAAGTATCTTTTTCACACTATGGTAATTTGAATGAAATTCTCTCTATTAACTATTAAGCTAACAAGTAACAAGTTCCATTACAATACCTTCTATACTTAGGATACCTTTTATACTTAATACGAAAGAAACATGGTCAATAAAAACTTTGATCTTAAAATAAAAAAACCAGATAAGTGTGTCTCTGGAGACAACAGAAGATAATGAAATCTAAATAAATTGATGAGAAAGGACGGCTTGTGAGTAGGTGATAGTGTGAGATATGAGAATTAATGCAAGCAGCAGGGTCGTTCCTATGAAATAGGAGGCTCGGTTCTATTTTTAAAATAGGCTCCAGTAAAATCAAAACACAATTCTTTTTGTGTAGCTAAGCTTCATTAAAAAATCAGAATCAGAAGAACTTTTAAACACGAAACAAAACAAAATAAAATTAAGTGAAAGAGAGATGAAATTTACCTAACGGTGTCATTTGGAATGTCACTCCTACGTCGTAGGAAAGGGGAAAACGAATGGTTTATGCGAAAAAGAAATAATTGTTGTGATTCTTTCAATGAAAAAGAAATAATTGTTGTAATTCTTTCAATGGGGGTGGGTATTATAATTTTTTTTTAGGCCCATAGTTTTTAGAGGCTCGGTTCGGTAGTGCTTCTTTCACTCCCCAAAATCCGGCCCTGACAAGCAGGCTCGATTACAAGAATAATTGATACTACGTATGTTTCAGAAACTGTGTAAGGAAAATAGTTGGCCTTTAGTAAGATATTTTGTTTCAAACTACCCTATGGAAATATTACTCGGTTATATCCTACATCCAAAATTATTATCCAATTTTTTCTATTTCATTTTTATCTTCACATAGCGTCATCTGAGACGACACTACTGTCCTTCAGGATGTCTCCCTATCAGAAGAAAGGATAGTGGTGTCATCTCAAATGACACACTACAAGATAATGAAACTAACATTTTGGATAATAATTTTATGAATATGATAGATCGAAGTATTGTTTTCACAAATAGGGTAATTTGAAAAGAAAAAAAAAATCTTTATTGACTAATTACACAAGATCAACAAGTTACTTCGAATCATCTTTCAAATTGGAACTTGGATTGCAATATTACTAAGCTAATAAAAGATAAAACTAGCACCAACTTTTACGCAGAATGATTTAATATTTTTTAGAAATTAGGTTAAAAATCATAATACGAATGAGGACAAAATTACAAGTGTCATTCAATAGATGCCTCTTTCAGTAGAAAAAAAAAGTCGATACTGCTTATAGGAAATAGCAAGTTATGTGTGTTTGGTTCTAGAATATGACTTAAAGCAATAGTGATTTGATTGTACCAATAAAAAATCAAAACAAACTCTCAACTTGAAGAAATGAATTTTATCATCCTCATCTCAACCACAATAAATATATTATCCCAATAGTACAATTTATGGATGGAAGTGGAATAGATGCAATAAAATACATAAAAATCATAAGATTGTTTACAAAATAAAACATACATGAATATAATATAAGCTGGTAAACTTGTTTGAACTTTGAAAAAAAAAAACTTGTTTAATTCTATATTTACTAATTATTAATTTACTAAAAGTTTTATAAATAGAACTAAAGAAGGAAATAAAACTTTCAGCATGAGATTGCTAAGTGCTAACATTTGTTGAAGGGAAGTAAAGAAATGTTGTAACTTTAGTAAATATGGAGAGTGAGGGTGTGAGTTTAGGGAGCACCTGGTTTTCTTTAATACTACTATTCATGCGTGGTACAATTACATCTTTATCCAACAAGAAATACAAAATCCTGTGTGATATTTATCCAAAAGGATGCAAAAACTAGGCAGTTTGCAAAATTATGCAAAAACGGCATACTGAACTATTAAAAGTATATTAGCATACTACTTGATCAAGCTTGCCAATTCTAATAACTCTTTGCTCCCATGTGCACTTGTGTGGTACTATGTACAACTTGGCAACATCCCAATAGTATCCACATTCCCCGTTTAATCCTAGAAAATATTTTATTTCACCTTTTCAGATCAAGATTATTTGAGACTGTGTTTGGTTTTGCTGTGACAAAATAAATTTTGAATGAATTGAATTATAAAATTGATTGTGGTTAAGTATGAGGTGAAGGTAAAATGCTCTATGTTTGACAATATTAACATCAAAGAGACTTGGACAGTAGATTTGTACATAAGAATCAATTCTAAATATAAAACTCCAATTTTTAGCTTTAAATTAGAATTAATTATGGAGACAAAATCAGTTATACATCTTTAAAATCAATTTTAGCAAACAATTTAAATTTGATGAAAGTATTTGTTTAAATCATTTTTTATGTGCATTATCTTAAGTTTAACACATAAATGAGTGAATAAATAAATTAACTCGATTTAAGAATCGATGACTATGAGTTGGCTAGTTTATCAGGTGGAATATATGGTGTTACTTTGCTTCTTTTAAGTGCAGGTGATGTAACATTACTTTTCTCTTTGCTTTTCTCTAGCACTTCTTGTACGGTGTAAGTAAAGAAGGTTGTTCAATATAATTCCATTTTACCTTCTTCAATAATTTTTTTTTTTTTAATATTTTTCTATTTCTTGTTTTTTTCAATTGTGTGTATCCAAATAATTTTAGTTTGAGGTTCTATCAAAGTATATATTTCTCAATCGTTATCATATTTTCACACAATTGTCCATGTGTAGCAGTTACACATTGAAATTAGAAAATTACTTTTCTTACTTTTCAATTTGCTATTTTAAGACCGGTTAACTGTCATTGGGTACTTTTAAGATCGGTTAAATCGATTTAAAAAGTGATTGAACCGTTCTAAAAAGTGTCCAACGACAGTGAATTACTGCTGGAAAATCGAACGCAAGTTAACTGCCGTTTGAAGTATGTTTTTGAGCAATTTAAGAAGTGAGAAGAGTAATATTCTTGAAATTATTGGAGCATGATATTACAAGGTAGCCCATCCTAATAAAGGATTCAACAAATACACATATTAGACGTATAAAGTCTCAAAATATAAATTCCTTTTCAAAATATTAGATATATTCATAGCTTCTTTTTCTTCAAAACAGTATTTACTTTTCTTCCAATATGTGAAAACTAGAATTACTCCTCTCGTTCCTTTTTTATAAGTATAGTTTTTTAAAAAAAACTATACTTATAAAAAAGGAACGAGAGGAGTAATTCTTTATCTTTTACAAATTGAGTAAAATTATGCGTGATAGCTGATGAGTGCCAGAAAGTAGTATTTCAATTGTATATTTAAGGCACTTTTGTTACTTGTTTCACAAGTTATTTAGGGAAAAGTCGAGAGAAAAGTGAATATTGCCCTATTACGCTTTATACATCTTACTCTATCCATTTGTGCCGGTATTGAGTACCAAGACACCAGGCAAAGAAGAAAAACAAAGAGAAAAGTACAAAAGTCAGCTCACCATGGCGAGAAGAAGGCGAGCAATTCCAGTAAGTATCAGAAATCACTAGCCCCCAACTCGCAATGGCGAGTAGAAGGCGAGCAAAGGCAGTGAGCACCAGAGGTCACACGCCCCCAACTCGCAATGGCGAGTGGAAGGCGAGCAAACTCGCAATGGCAAGAAGAAAGGCGAGGAGTTCCAGAGAGCAAAGCTTCAGAGTTTGCCATGGCGAACAATATACTCGCGAGGTGAGTTAGGGCGGCTAAAACTCTTCAGAGCTGACGTGGCAGAAACCCACTGGTGAAGAAACTCAACTCGCCATGGTGAATGCATTTACTCGCGAGGCGAGTTGAGTCAGAACAAGAATACTATAAAAGCCCATTTGATCATTTTAGTTGCATCATATCATACTTAATAGAGAGAGATAGGGCGAAATCTTCTGTTCTTCATAGAGTGAGAGTGATAGAAGGTGGATTCTTCCATATTGTGGAGAAATCACAAGTTTGTATATGAATCTTCATCCTTTAATTCAATCTTGCAAAGTTACCATGACAATGAGTAGCTAAATCTCCATTGTTGGGATTAGCGGTACTTGATCTAGCTAAACATGTAATCTTTTGATCATTAGTATATGGTTGTAGCATTTGAATTGATATTGAGATTATTCTTGCACTTTATGCTTATGTTTGATTTAATTGTGATTGAAAAATACTCTTGAATATAGGTTTAGAATAATCATCTATCAAAGCATGAATTCTAGACATAGGGTTGATGTTTTGATAATCACTCTTTGTAACCAAACTTTATGTTTTCGGATCGTTTAATGGATGGAGAAATCGTCGATTAAACGATACGATCGAATATTGGATCGTTTAGTAGTTTGAGAAATCAACGATTAAATAAAACAATTGATTTCTCGAGATCATTTGGATACGAATGGTTTTGTCGAGCGATACGTGATAATATCGATTAAAAGCCAGAATCCGTATATGTGGTCATTAGGTTATATGTGATGCTTGGTCAAGGAACTCTAATCCTAACAAGTTTTATGCCTTATCAATCTCAACTTTTATCTTCATATTTTAGTCTTAAACAAACAACCAAATTACTCTTTAACTTAAAATGATAATTGATACTGAACGGTCAGTGGTATCGCACTAGTCCATGAGGAGACGATACAATATACTTACTTTTGATCGTTGCAAAAATACTACATCAATAACTTTTTTTATTTTTTTTATAGTTAGTAGCAAATATTTTTAATGTCTAAGAATATAAAATTAAAATGAATCATACTAAATTTTAATGTGTACAGAAAAAAGTATGAGAAATTGTTCGTAACACTGAAACCCTAATTCATCACAGTAATACAAACGAAACTACTGTCGAACTTCATTAACAAAGATTGTTTGTCCATTGTGTTTTACTTTCGCTTTCTATTAATCTTTTGTTACTAGTCGTTGTTCTAACATAAATCAACAAAAAAATATAAAAAATAAAGTAATACTTTAAATTAAAATTTTGTGATTAAATTAAAAAAAAATGCTCCAACGATTCATTAACTCTTCAATGTGTATTACTCCCTCCGTTCAAAATTATACATCACTTTATCAATTTTACATAGATTAGATAATATAGTTAATGTTATATAGAAAATAGTAATTGTAAGTTGTTTTACAAAAAATATCCTATATTAATGGTATGAAAAACATATAATAAAAAATTAGAAAAAGACAAAGTAATAAATAATAAAGGGAAAACACTACCAGGAAAAGCAAAATTAGGGAGGGAAATTAGTGACGGAAAAAATAAAATCCTCACAAATTCTTTCGTCGCAAAATTTAGTGATGAAATTAGAGAGGGATTTCATGTTTTCCCTCACTAAATTTTTCTCACTAATTTTTATTTTTTTAGTAGTGAAAATAGAAAAATAAATATTAATGATCCTCTGATATTGTAAACTTACATATAATTTGAGACAAATCAATTTTGCTAAAATGCAATATAATTTGAAATGGAAGAAATATTATTTTTCAAGGGTCCTTCAAAAAAAATATTTTGAAAGGGTTCAAACTCATTAGTCAATAAATAGTTTAGATTATTCGAATGGGTCATCTTATAAATAATCTTTTTTTTGAACAAGCCCATCTTATAAATAATCTTATTATATTAGTTTTGGGTAATGACTCCAAGAATGGAATGGACTACCAAATTATAATACAAAAGAGATGTGGAGGCTAATATGGAAAATAAATGGTACATGCATTTAATTTCATCACAAACAATTTTCAAAATACATGTGTCAATATTAAACTGGGGGGGTTAAAATTCCGAGTTTTAAAATAGGGGGGTAAAATCCAGTTTCAATTAAAATAGGGGGGTAAAATCCAGTTTTGTTGCTTTGACTAAAATAATAAAAAAGTTATAATTCTTTTACTAACTTTAATTGCATGGTTAGAGAATATTCGGAAAGCAAAATAAAAACCTTTCTTATTTGAAAGCAACAAATACATGTAAAGTGAGTCTAAAGTAACTCGGTGCATTCAACATTAAAATTAAAAAATCCATCCTTGATTAGATAAACAATCAATAGTCATTGATAAGTTTGAACAAGCAAATCTTTATAGGTAATCTTGTGTTGGATTAGAGTTTTAAGAGACAATTTATGTATAAAAAAGTCGTGGATTTTAAGATTGTAATTACTTTTGTGATTCTTTTAAAAGACTTTTACGGATTTATAAGATTTTTTAGGATTTAAAAAGATCTTATAGACTTATAAGATTTCAACGGATTTCATAAGTAGAAGATGAATTAACTGATGAAGAATACATTGTGGTTGTAGTTGAAGACTGATGAGTGTCATGTCATGAGTAACTTTACCGGTAACATTGAATTTCAATGAAACATAACAAACATAAAAATTAATGATCATAAAATGTTGAGCTTAAAGGGTTGAATCAGACAGACTAGAGGTGGAATTGGGATGGACAAACATTATTATTATTGGGGATACCATTATCACACTAGTCCTCTTCATCTACAAAAGAATCCATCAAAACCTATATAATTTTTAACACCAAGAAACAATTTATAGTTGTGAGAAATCTCAATTAATTACCAATAGATTTCGTTGCCCTAAAAAAATAATATTTATTGTTATTAGAGAACTTTATGGTCATCAAATGAGCACTACATACATGTGATTTCACAAATCATATTGTATTTATAATATCTAACGATAATGGATTATTAGAATATCATGCTATCAGTCCTTAAATATTTTCATCATGGTCCAATTCATCAAAGAGGAAACTATTACCAACCTCAATCTAATAAGATTTCCAAATAGACTCTAGTCAATAGGCATATTTCAAATTTATCACTCAACTCAAAGTATCAAAATCAAGTGTGCTGAAATTACACTTTTATTTTAAAACTGGGTCAGAATCGAAGACTTACATGCAAAAAAGTAATAATAATGCAGCCGCCACTCCCAATATGCGCACAAAATCCATTAAACCATAGGTTTCTTTACCGATTTGAAGTTTACTTTACTTCAAATTTCTAACTGATAGGTCTGCTCATCAAGGTTACATCTTTTGACCAAACAAAAAACAAATAAACTACATTGAAAATACATGGACAACATTAAAGAATAAAATACATTAGGTCATAATAGACTCTTCAAAGAGCACCAATATATTGTTGCGATGAAATATTTTTCCAGACGGCTAGTTTTGATGCACGAAATCCACAATCCTGTCAGGGTGATAGAAAACTTGCTTTAAATGCTCTAGGTTACAATGTAGCATTTTGTATCTGATTAATTTCCAATAACTTCAAGTTACACAAAGAAGGAAACTTTTTCTCTAATAATTCAGGAAGTGATGAATAAATCTACAAAATGAAGAATGAGGATGAATAGGATCAGTTATGCAAGTCAATTGATTTTAAACATAATTTAGAAATAAAAATAAAGAATCTTAAGAAGAATGTGAAATCAAAGTGTGAAAATATCACAACGTACCCGAAGAGCAAGCATAGAAATAGAGGAATGACCTTTCTCACATATTTTCTGAGCACGGTTGCCTCTATAAGAAAAGGTACGTAGACTTGGAGTAGATAGCTCAATTTTGTCAGTTATGGTATCTTCATATGGACTATTATAGATAGATAAATTGACTAGGGTTTCACTTGATATGACAAAGACACAAGCATACCTTACCTCACAATTCTGAATGACCAAACTATCCAACATTTTAAAGGCGAAAAAGGGCTCAACACAACTACTTTCATCACCGCAAAAGGCAAAATTCTGTAGATACAAGCTAGTTAATGCTGTCAATTTCAAAGATTTCGGAAATAATGTTCTCTCATTATAACCACCTTCTGGGTAAACCGAAAGCGTAAGAGATGTAAGAGCGTGACATGAGGAAACACATTGGAGAATGAGACCACTATCACCCCTAACAGAGATTCCTAATTCCCGGAGGTGGGAATTATGAGAAGAAACATAGTTTAATATCTCTTTGAGGAGTTCAGACGGGATTTTACCATCATAGCAAGTACGGTCAAGATCAAGAGCATGCAGTGAAGTTGTGCTATCACGAAGAGTTAAAATCTTAGATACGGATGAGGCAAAATTCTCCATAGTGGGAAATTCAAGGCAATGCAATATAAGGGTGGGAATATGTTTCCAAAGATCCTTCCATCTCGTCGACAAAATGCAAGTTTGAACGGCATGCTTGGTATTTAAAAATGACAAAATGTGAAGAAGAACATTGTCGGGTAAATCGCTCAATCTGTCTTCATTCTCATTTTCATAGTGTATTGCTTTCTCCATTTTTTTTAATGAAATCAGGCATGTCCCTTTTTTCCAATTTGTTATGCATTGAAACTGATAAAAAACAATGGAATTATATTATGCAATAAGAGTAATTATAGAGCAATCTTCTGATCCTAATTAAAATATGTTAATCTAGAATGTCTTTTGAATTATGAAGTAAGATAATAATTAAAAATTTAAGGGGAAAGGAAGCAATTGAAAAGCTAAATACCTCTGTGCACACCAGTTCCGCTCTTCTTCTTCTTCTTTCTCTCCTTTTTTTTATTCAATCTTGATGCGTTTTTCTTACGTATGGAAAGAGAACCAAAGAGATTTATGAGTCAACATTTTTATTTATGAATCAAAGGACTTTTATTTATTTCTTTGACTAAATGTACCAAAGTATTTTATGAGTCAACCTTTTTCTTTATGACTCAAATAAATTTTATTTCTTGCTTTGACTCAAATAACCAAAAAATTATTTATCAATTTATGTATTTTAGGAAGGATTTTTTTTTTATTGTTTATAATTCTTAACTTTTCATTTTTTTTGTAAAACACGTTTAACATTCACTATTATGGGTAATTAAAATTTATAAAAAGTGTCCCCGTGAGCATAGCTCAGTTGGCAGGGACATTGCATAATTTATGCAGGGGCCGGGGTTCGAACCCCGGACACCCCACTTCTCCACATCTCCACATTTTTTAATTGTGTGAGCTCCAGCCACTAGGCTACTAGACCAATTTTTTTTTTTTATAAAACGTTAAATTTTATTTGGCTGCCACAGCTGGTAAACAATATGTAGTTATTATTTTTTTAATTGAAAGAGAATAAATTTTATTTTTATTTGTATTTATATATTAATTTAAATTCCATATAACGGTACATGGAGAATCTCTGTGTCTAGCATGAAATTCTCTTCTTATATATAATGTTATTAAAAATATTAATTTGGACGTGAAAAAAAAATGGACAAGAAACTATTTTGATATGCGTGAGGTGTTATCACAATTATAATTTAATGTATTAATATTAAAAAAAAAAGGCAAAATTACACAATTAGTCCCTTAACTTAATTTTAGGTAACACTTTTGTCCTTTATCTTTTTTTTTATCACTATTTAGTCCTTTATGTTATAAAATGACAATATCTAATCATTTTTTATGAGATTTTTTCAATGAAATTTGATTTTTTAGGCTTGTATGATGAAGATTTGCATTTGACTATGAGTTTGATGAATTTTTTTTTTTTGGAATTTTTGATTATTTTTTTCATAAAAAAGGATAACTATGTTGTTATTTTATAACATAAAGGACTAAATCGTGACAAAAAAAAATATAAATGATGAAAGTGTTACCTAAAATTAAGTTAAGGCACTAATTGTGTAATTTTGCCAACAAAAAAAATTATAGGCCAAGAGAAAATCAGGGGGAGTCTGAAGCATCCCAATTAGGTTGGCGCCCAATAGAAACCCCCACCTTCTACTGCCTTTCCAATACGTAATATTATTAAAAAATGGAAAAGGTATGTACAAGAGGGGGGACTAGGCTAATACCCACGAAAGACACATAGAAGAAATAAAAAGAAAGAACAAGAAATGATTAAGGAAATCAGAAACTAGGCAAACCATTTTTGTTCCTAGTAGAGTCCGCCAACAAAGAAGGCATGGTGGTATACTAGGAAGTGTCTCTAAGCGCATGACCCAATGTTACTTCTCCAAAACCAGTTTGGAACATAATCATACACCACCATTGGCTCAGCAAAAAACCCATTAAGGTTTATTCAGACGACACATATTAAAAAAAGCAACTCGGGAATCATTACTACCAATCCCCCTAATATTCCAGAAAATAATATTCATTGAGCCGGCGGAGGAGGACCCTGAGAATGGGTTTGATAGGCAGCCTTGTTCAATTTCTTTTTCTGAGACTTCGAGATAACCGGCGAGAAAGACGCATGATTCTCAGCAGCCTTTACCTACCAAGTTTTCATAAAATCCATGTCCTTCGTCTGTAACGTAGCATCCATCGGTGTATCTTGCGCAACCACAATACTACTGACATCCAAACCAGTTTCTATGACGGCAATGTCGTATTTCAAATTTATCACTCAACTAAAACAATGGAAACTGAAAGTATCATTCAAATTTATCACTCAACTAAAACAATGGCAACTCAAAGTATCAAAATCAAGTGTGCTGAAATTACACTTTTATTATAAAACTGGGTCAGAATCGAAGACTTACAAGCCAAAAAAAAAATGCAGCCACCACTCCCACTATATATGCGCACAAAATTCATTAAACCATGGGTTTCTTTACCGATTTGAAGTTTATTTTACTTCAAATTTCTAACCTATAGGTCTTCTCATCAAGGTTACATATTTTGACCAAACAAAAAACAAATAAACTACATTGAAAATACATGGACAACATTAAAGAATATTAAAATACATTTGGTCATAATAGACTCTTCAAAGAGCACCAATAAATTGTTGCGATGAAATCTTTTTCCAGACGGCTAGTTTTGATGCGCCAAATCCACAATCCTGTCAGGGTGATAGAAAACTTACTTTAAATGCCCTAGGTTACCTTGTAGCATTTTGTACATCATTTATTTCGAATAACTTCAATTTACACAAAGAAGGACACTTTTTCTCTAATAAATCAGGAAGTGATGAATAAATCTACACAATGAAGAATGAGGAAGAATACGATCAGTTATGCAAGTCAATTGATTTTAAACATAATTTACAAATAAAATAAAGAATCTTAAGAAAGTGAAATCAAAGTGTGAAAATATCACAATGTACCTGAAGAGCTAGCATAGAAATAGAAGAATGACCTTTCTCACATATTTTCAGAGCACGGTTGCCTCTAAAATAAAAGGTACGTAGACTTGGAGTAGATAGCTCAATTTTGTCAGTTATGGTATCTTCATATGGACTATTATAGATAGATAAATTGACTAGGGTTTCACTTGATATGACAAAGACACAAGCATACCTTACCTCACAATTCTGAATGACCAAACTATCCAACATTTTAAAGGCGAAAAAGGGCTCAACACAACTACTTTCATCACCGCAAAAGGCAAAATTCTGTAGATACAAGCTAGTTAATGCTGTCAATTTCAAAGATTTCGGAAATAATGTTCTCTCATTATAACCACCTTCTGGGTAAACCGAAAGCGTAAGAGATGTAAGAGCGTGACATGAGGAAACACATTGGAGAATGAGACCACTATCACCCCTAACAGAGATTCCTAATTCCCGGAGGTGGGAATTATGAGAAGAAACATAATTTAATATCTCTTTGAGGATTTCAGACGGGATTTTACCATCATAGTGAGTACGGTCAAGATCAAGAGCATGCAGTGAAGCTAAGCTATCACGAAGAGTTAAAATCTTAGACACAGATGTGGCAAAATTCTCCATAGTGGGAAATTCAAGGCAATGCAATATAAGGGTGGGAATATGTTTCCAAAGATACTTCCATCTCGTAGACAAAATGCAAGTTTGAACGGCATACTTGGTATTTAAAAATGACAAAATGTGAAGTACATTGTTGGGTAAATCGCTCAATCTGTCTTCATTCTCATTTTCACAGTGTATTGCTTTCTCCATTTTTTTAATGAAATCAGGCATCACTTTGTTAGGCATTGAAATTGATAAAATCACAATGGAATTATATTATGCAATAAGAGTAATTATAGAGCAATCTTCTGATCCTAATTAAAATCTGTTAATCAAGAATGTATTTTGAATTATGAAGTAAGATAATAATTAAAAATTTAAGGGGAATGGAAGAAATTGAAATGCTAAATACCTCTGCGCACCAGTATAATCTAGTTTCTTAGCACAGCTGCTGCACACCAGTTCCATTCTTCTTCTTTTTTCTCTCCTTTTTGTTTTTCAATCTTGATGCGTTTTTCTTACATGCAGCGGCGTACCCGAACTTACTTGTCTTTATTTTTTTTGTTTTGTCCTTTTAGTCAATTCTTTTTGGGCTTTTGTATCACTTTTTTTATAAAAAAAAAAAACGGAAGTTTGCTTAATGGATGGACCCCTTTATTTTCTTACAGACCCTTCAAATTTTAGTTCACACTTTTTTTAATTCAGCATACTTCAATTTTAGTTTTTCGGAAAACTAGGTGCAGCGCGGTTCATTCTTGGTCAAGGTCCACATATCATTAGATAACTACGTGACTTTCTTTTATCACCTAGACGTGCATGATGCGACCGCTTACCACTACTAGAAAAAGATTAAACAGCAACATAATTTGAAGAACATGACTTTATCTTATGAAATAAAATAAAAAAATTAAGAGGTTAAAATGGAATATATTACCACAATAAGGTGTGCGAAGGAAGGAACAAAAGAGTCCAAGTAGTGTCCAAATAATATTTACAAGCTAGAAGCTATACAAAAACAGAACCAATAACAGAAAGAAATAACAATTAGCCTATGTCCGACATGGTAAACGGACTAAGACACTGATGTAGTATTAAAAGTAAGTTTTTTTTTTATCGTCTCCACATGGACTGGTGCGATATTCTAAGTCGTTCAACAATCGATGTCGTTATGAGCTAAGGTTTCACAATGTTTTGTTTCGTAAGATATAAAACTACGAAATTATAAAAGGTTTGAGAGTTAACAGGGAAATGATTATGCTGGGATTAAACTTCATCAACCTACTTATACGTATTCTCGGATTAGTGTTGCAGATTCTAATTATCAATCGATATTATCACATATTGTTCAGCAACATCATTTGTGTCCAAATGATGTCATAAGTTCTATTGAGTCGTTTAATCGTCGATTCCACAAACTACTAAACGATCCAATAGTCGATTGTATCATTGTATAACTGATTTCCCAAACTTTTAAACGATACAAAGCTTTGGGTTCCAATATTCAAAGTGATTATCAAAACCTAAATTCCATGTCTAGAACAAAAGCTTTGGTAGAGGATTATTCTAACTTAGATTCAAAAGGTATCTTTCAATAACAATTAAAACCCATAAGATTGTAATGGAAAACAAGAATAACCTCAACATCACAAGATAATTAAAATCAAACAACATCATAATCAAAGGGAATACATACTAATAGAGTTGATTACATTTAATCCCAACAAAAAGAGTCTAGCTACTCATTGTCATTGTAACCTTACAAGGAGAAAAGAAGAGCTGGAATTGAAGCAAGCCATGATGCTCAATGATCTTGTGAATCCCTTCAATCCCTGTGCTCCTTGCTCCTTAAGGGTCTCTCTGTGTTTCCCCTGTTTTCTCTATTCCTAGAGTGGCATAAGATATGATGATGTGTTTCTGAAATGAGGAAAGAGCTTTTATACTTATGCAGATTTTTATGAACTCGCCATGGCAAGTAATTTGCTCGCCATGGCGAGTTGAGCTTTCTTCCCCAGTGGGTTTCTGCCACGTCAGCTTTGAGGGATTAGGCTGCCTTAACTCGCCTCGCGAGTAATTTGCTCGCCATGAACTCGTCTTCTTGCTCGCCATGGCAAGTTGACCCTGGTGCTCTCTGCCTATACTCGCCTTGAACTCGTCTTCTTGCTCGGCATGGCAAGTTGACCTTTGCACAAATTCTTGTTTTTCATTCTTTCTTAGTGTCTTGACATTAAATTCCTGCACAAATGGATAGAGTAAGATATAAAAAGCGTAATAGGCCAATTGTTCATCTTTTTCTCGGCTTTTCCTTAAATAACTTGTAAGACAAGTAACAGAAGTGTCTTAAATGTAACATGGAATTAACTACTTTATGGCACTTATCAAACTCTCCCCAACTTAACTCTTTGTTTGTCCTCGAACAGAAGATTCAAAAAGGACAAGTTAGGTACAAGACACAAGTACAAAGGGTTTGAAAACTTTTTCAGATGCATGATTCAAAATGAATACGCGGACAAGTCTGAACTTTCAATGGGTATGAAACAATCACCATCTAGCTTCAAACGTATAATGGATACTTAACAAATTTAAAGATTTTTGTCTAATTTTGATTGATGATATATTAGTTTTTTCAAATAAAGACTTAGATGATCATTTTAAAAAGGTAGAATTAGTACATGATAGATGTTTTAAGCATGGAGTAGTATTGAGTAAGAAAAAAAAAATCCATTTTAGCTCAAAATTAAATTTATTATTTATGATTAGAAATTGAAAAAGGGGTTCTCGTGAGTTTAACTTAGTTGGTATGGACAATGCATAATATATGCAAGGTCCGGTGTTCAAACCTCGGCCACCACCAAAAAAAAAAAAAAAAATTGAAAAAGGGAAAATATTACTAATGCAAAAGATGTGTTAGAAATACTTCAAAATTTTCGAACTAAGTTGAAAGGATACAAAGGAGTTACAAGGATTTCTAGGGTTGCTAACATATATTTCAAGTGAAGGATTTATAAAAAAGTCTTGCAGCCGAAAGAAAATTACTTCAGCTAAAGCTTAAGAAGGATGGTAATTTTCATTAACTAATCTTTGTTTACTAGTTCTTCAAAAAAAAAAATCTTTGTTTACTAGTGTTAATCATTCACACAATAGAATTGACATTAACTTGTTCTCAATTTAATCATAGATGCAATTCTTGCCTTTTTTTTTTTAGCATTTATTGTTTAAAGAATATTTTTGATTTGTGATTGAATGAGATTTGCAATTTAGTGTGTTAAATTTGATTGCATAAAATTAATTCAATAGTGAAAGTCTCGTTCAATATTGAATTCATTTGATATTCACATTGTTTCACATGTTATTCATCGTCACAAGTTCAATAGTCGAACCAATCTACTATTGTTTTTTTAATAACTAGTAATCTTTTTTTTCCTTGTAAAATTTTAGGCACGTTGTGCATAGGGTCAGTATGTTCATGCTGCTATTGAGTTGTCGCCATAGCTGCTTTTGAGTAGAAGTCCTTCAAAAAAACCCACAAATCAGCTGTAAAAGCATTGTCATAACAATTCTTCTTTGCAAAACTACCTTAGGACCCTCGAATGTCTTCTCCTTAACAAGCTATATTAAGTTCAACTCATTTATCCTTAATATGCCATATAGGAGTATCTAGGTTTAATCGATACTCCTCGCAATTGATCATTTCTTCAGTTGTTTAACAAGGTTAAGCATGCATGCATACATTGAGTTGGAACAACTATTTTGTATCCATCAGATTAGAACCAACGATCTTGGCAGGGGTGATTTTGTCCAAAGGGGCATTTGCTATGATGAATTCAAATTGTTTCATCCAAGGGCATAGGCTCTGTAGAGGGTTTGATATAGACTGCACTTACGGATTTCGTGACATCATTGTCATTTGATATTATTGTCGAATATTGTGTTAAATTCTATTTGTGGTTATATTTGTACATGGTTGATGTTTACATGTTCTACTGTTGATAATTTTATGCGCTTTCAATATATGTGTATGTATGCATGTCCCGTGTTTGTTAAAGTTTTAAGGGAAATGCAAAAAGTGACCTTGTGAACTGTTCACAAATTTACCGGCAAATTAATGACCGTTAGATTTCACTTTAATTTGACTGCTTCATTAAAAAAAAAAATAGGAACCTGACCCTGTGTTTTCTAGCCAGCAACACTTTAATTGGCTGGACTATAATTCGCGAGTCTTTTGAAATATATGTCATATGTACAACGTTTAGTTGGTTTTTTTTTTTTTTTTTTTAAGTTTAAAGGATATATTTGAAATAATATTTTAGATAACTGCAAGTTACAAATGATACATTCAAAACAAGAGCCACCAGACAGTTATCACAACAATGATCTTAAACTGCAAGTTACAAATGATACATTCAAAACAAGAGCCACCAGACAGTTATCACAACAATGATCTTAAAGTGGGTCATTGTACTTGACCTATATTTTGATACATATTTGTAGGTGAAGAACATCGATCTACCTTTAGAACGATTATTTTGACAACAGTTGACGACCCTCGGTTTTGAAAGTAATATTGTTGACTCTTTAATTATCTTTAATAATGCTTCAATAGCACCCTTAAATGTAAAAGTCCACTTTGACATACATATACCATATTTTAGTTTAAATGTATTTATGTATATAAGTCAATTGATTACAAGAGTTGGGATTTTTAAATTCTAACAAAAAGTAAATTTTAATCTAACAATTAATTAATAACATTAATTATTTAAAAAAATATACACACATTTAGATAAATAAAACCACAAGATTCTCAAACCCAATGGACAAACGTTTAAAAATATAGTCTAAGGTGATGTTGATATTTACCTTCAGACATATGACTTTTAGGGTGTGTTTGATCCTGCATTGGTGGCCTATCGACTTAGGGTGCTTTTGTTCTTTTAGGGGGCTTTCTCTTTTTCGGTTCGCCCTGGCCCCGCCTGTGGAGTCTTGTGTTGTTCCTTTCGGGGCTTTTGGTGGAGAGTCGTTTGTTGGCTCCTTGTGTGTATATTGTTATAACACTTGGTGTTTTTTCCTATCTTCTTATATATATATTTTGCCATTCAAAAAAAAACAATACAAGGCTTAACATAACAAGACAATTTTTTATGGTATTGAAGAGTTTTTGGTCTTATACGATTATTGGTGGACAAAAGATTATTTTGATATTTTAGACAACTTTTACTTGTGACAAAATGTTTTAATGTTGTTTAGTGAAGGAATTTTTTTTTAGTTTTTGTCCTCTTCCTTGCCTCCAATTTGTCTTATCCCTAAAACAATTTTACAAATCAAACAATTTTAGACAACTTTTTATTTTTAATTTACATTAAAAATAAAAAAATAAAAATAGAAAAACAAAAGCCGTGTTTGGCAACCACAATTTTGCTTTTAAAAAAAAGGGTGGCAACGACTTACTCCATTTGTGTAATTTTTATTTAAACTATACATTTATTTGATAAAATAACTTCAATAAATACAATATTCTGGTTAAAAATAAATAAAAATTTGATAAGATTGTTTTCATTTTGTCAAGTACATAAATAAAATATTACCTTTTTTTCTTCTCACAAGTTAAACTTTAGCGTAAGTATCTGTTTAGATTTTATAATTTATATTTATTCTGCATGTCAAACCATTAGTTTCACAAAGATTTGTTATTTAATTTTATTTGAAGTAGGTAAAGCAGAGATATTATATACCCTAATAGTGTATGAAAGGTTATTAGAAGTAGGATCAGAAAATGAATACGCGAGGCAATATAGCCAATATGAGACAAAAACTTGGGAGCATGACAAATTGGAAGAAAAATCTTTTCTAATACGAGACATATTAAATCTCTAGTAATATATAATGAAATCTAAAATATACCAATAAATTTATGGCATAATATTTTTTCATGCTTGTAATTGGTCTCACGAGAAGTCAAAGTATTAACATAATGAGATCAACAAGTTCCTGACAATCATCTTTCAAGTTGATTGAATTTTGGCTATTGCATGCAGCACTACTATTAAGCTAATAAAACCAAAAACAAGTACGAGTCTTTGTTGCAACATTGATGCATTTGACCTAGATTAAGTATGAATCGACAAAAAAAGTAGTTTTCTATTCGAAACCCACTAGAAAAGAAGGGAAAGTCTTCGAGAAATCATATTTTTATTAGAAAAAAAAAAAAAGAAGTAAAAAAATAAGGTGACAAAACAAGAATATGCAGATTAAAACATTACATGTATGGATAAATATTGGATGCTTCCTTCAACTAATTTTAATGAAAAACAGAGATATTGCTAATAGGAATTAGCAAGTTCCATTTAGATTTAGAATATGACTCAAAGCAAGGAGCTTTGATTGTCGTAATAAATTTCAAAGCAAACAAGCTTCAATTAAACAATATATGAAACTAAAGTTTTGATATATACTACCTTAATGCTTGCATTTCCAATCTTTTTAGTTGCATAAATAAAATTAGTTAATGCTTAGCCAAACAGATCTTGAATGTTGTGAAGATGAAGTTAGAAAGGTTGATGAAGAGGCTTGTTTCAAGTTTGTTTTTTGAAAAGGGTTAAATAGAAGAGTAGGAATTGAGAGTGGGAAGAATAGGAAGGAATGAGGAGAGTTCATGATTTATCACTCTTCCCAAAGGAATATAAAAAAAATGGAATGAAATTAGTTTAGGAACTTGTGGGAATGAAATGTTGTTTTTAGGGTCTATTTATGTTTGAAACTTGGGAAGGGAGAAAAATCAGTTAATGCTTCTATGGTCATGCTCACTATGTGAGAAATTGGCAGTATGCAAATTTGTTAAAAAAGCAAGTCTGGTTTCAACTTTCAAACACAATATAGTATAAGGGGGACAGTACTCTTGGCTTGGGTCCCATGTGCATCAGTAGTACTACTAAGCATGTGAGGGAGAAAATCAAAACAGCTTTTTTGTGTTATCATTTTTAATTGGTTTTAACAACATTTTAAGTTATATGCATGTTATATTTACTCAACAAAAAATAAGTGGTGCAATTTAATTTTTTTACTGTATGTTTGGTGTAATTTAATTTAGGGTCATGCTGCCCTAAAGGCACATGTTAGAGCATTTCCCTTTTATTTATACTATGTGGTGAAGTAGACTGCTCAAATAAATGAGCATAAGCTTAAAAAAAAAAATATGTACAAGTTCCTTCACTGAACAACTAAATGAGTTCCTTCAAAAAAAAACTAAATTTATTTTATTTTTTGACAAAAATAAATGATCAAATAAATAAAACTAAAGGAGTTCTTACATTGTGAAGGAAGGGTGTGGTTTTGTATTTATTACACTGATCGATTAAAAAATGTTTCATTTCATTTAAAAAATTTGCAACGTGCAAATGGCGAACAAATTTTTTTTTTCTCACAAATTCCATACCAAAAAATGTTTGGGACAAAAATTTCTACTAATATGTGATGGATTTTTGTCTCGATATGTTTTCTTGTGTAACATAAAAATTATCGGTTACTGATAGTATGTGTGCTTCTTGAATAGATTCTACTCTTTTTTTTTTTTTTTACAAGGAATAGATTCTACTAGAAATAAAATTTGTAGCTTTTTATCTTTTAGAATTGATTTTAATTTATTGTTAAATTCATTTTTATCTCGTCCCCGTGAGCTATGCAGGGGCCGGGGTTCAAACCCCGGACACCCCACTTCTCCACATTTAATTGTGTGAGTTCTAGTCACTATGCTACTGGACCAAAAAAAAATCATTTTTATCTCAATATATTCAGCTCACTTTTAACAAAAATCAATTATATTCAATTCATTCATGATCTATTTTCACCTCCAAGAACCAAACACACATTTAGGGCCCGTTTGTTACAGATTAAAATAAAAGTGATTTTGGCATAAAATAATTTAGAGATTATATTTTAGATTTTTATAAAAAATCAGAATCTATTTTGCGTTTGTTTATCACAATAAAAATCACTTTTTTTAAACAAATAATTTAATTTGTTTGGATACAACTATATATAAAAGGGATTTTTTGTTACAAAATTAGTTCGATCTTTTAAAACATATTTTCTCTCTCTTCTAAAAAAAATCTATTTTTTGAGAAGCTGCTCTTAACAGCTTCTCATTTGAAGCTATTTTTAGATTTTTTTAGATTCTGATTTTCTTAAAAAGTTGTAACCAACGGGTGCGAAACTTTTAAAAGTGATTATTCTTTTAAAAAAAAGTGATTTTTTCCTGAAAAAAGCTATAACAAACGGGCTCTCAGTGTATTCAAGAGGATGTAGAATTGATTTATCATCTTTGGATTATTTAAAGGAAATTTGATTTTGCTTATAGAGTGGATTGCACTTGAAGCTATATTTTGTAGCTTTTGTCTTCTACAATTAGTTTTAGCCTTAATTTATTGTTCAATCAACTTTATGGCAATATATAGATTCAAACATAAATAACTTTATATTCAACTCATGTTTATCCTTAAGTTTAGCCTTAATTAGTTTTCGCTTTAATTTATTGTAAAATTGAAAATTAGTTTTTATTGTAAAATTGAATTTTAATACCAACCATAAATAACTTAATATTACTCATATTTACTTAAGTAGCTGACCGACAATTTTTTTTAAGGTTTTTGGCCTGACCATTTTAACTAAATAGACTTCTAAAAAAACAAAGTCTTCTATATTTAAGAAAAGAGTTAGACCTAATATATTGTTGTTAGGTAGTAGACCCGTATAGATCGACATAGATTGTTTGTTCCCATCCCTACTAATTGGAAAGGGTTGTTTTATATGTCATAGCTTCATGCTGGTGTGAGAGCATGATTTAGAGTTGCAAACTCTTATCCTATACCATCTACATAAACTGATACCTGAACTAAATACTAATAGAAAGAAAATAGGATTAATAGAGAAAAGTCCAAAGTATGACTCGCATAAAAAGTTGTAATTGGTAAAAAAATTTAGAAACATAAAAAAAAAAAAAAAAATTGAACGGAAAAATTATTACAAACAAATCCATGCACAAAATGAACAGAGACTGATAAGACAGAAACAACAAACTTATGTGTGTCGTATATATGCGGAACAAGTAAAAGGAAATTCATAAAAACACTAATATGAACACCACTTAATTGATTGCTACCACAAACATCAATAAGAAAACTAACTACCAAAACCAAATTCAACTCCTAAATAAAAGTCAAAATCCCCAAAACTTGAGCCAAAACCACAAACTCGTGATGGACCACAAAAAATTCTAAACACATATCGCCCGCTACCTCACACCAACACCCTCCAAAATCATCACCACAGCTGAGCCCAATCAAACACCATAACAATTACTTATTCGAACACTTATTTGGATTCCACCACCACTCGACCTCCGATCCTTCGAAAAAGACACCACAACTAGCCCAAAAACCTGAGTCAAGAAACTGACTATCGATGTGGAATCTAACGTGATCATACCACCGTCTATAAACAAATCACTAAGGCACCCTCAATTTTCAATTGAATCATTCTTATATATTGATGGGTCATTATCTACAAATCAAAACATATTAATAAATTAAACATGCACATGGTAAAACAATAATTGTCATGAAGTTCCTTAAACATAGATATAGTAGTAAGGCCTTCACTGATTACCTCTACCTCCATCATTTCCTCTTCAAACACTAAGGCCTTCATTGTTTTCAACCGCTCTCAAGTCCTTGGACATGGTCAACTCCTTGGTTCTCAAGCCGCTTGAACTTCTTCCAAGGTGACAGTGCCTTCTTTGCCATAGAGCATGGTATCGTTGAAGGATTCAAATGATCTCGGTAGAGCACACAACAAGAGTATAACTTTGTCTTCGTCCTCAAGTTACACCTCAATGTTCTCCAAATCATCAAGGATTTTGTTGAAATCCGTTAATTGCTCTGTTACGGTCTTTGACTCCACCGTCTTGAATGAGTAGAGTTTTTGCTTAAGGAATTGCATATGACCCAAAGATTTGGTCATGTACAATGACTCCAACTTTGACCACATCGACGCCGCGGTAGGTTCCTTCGCGACATCCCTCAAAACTTTATCACCGAGGCACACGACAATGGCACTCTTAGCCTTGTCCACCATCTCGGTCTTCTCCGGTTGTGACATGGTGACCGGCAACGCACCTTCACCCTTCAAAGCTTTCTCACACTTTTGTTATCTCAACACCGCTTGCATCTTCACCTTCCATTACCCAAAATCGTTACTTCCGGTAAACTTCTCAATATCCCACTTTGAACCCATGGCACTCACTAAGCCAATTCACTTTTATGCCCCACAGAAGTAACTGTTAAGTCGTGCCTTATAAATAGCTAATAAATAGGAATGTTATTAATTGCATTTGACTCAGTAAGAAGCAAATATGAAATGCTTCCTATTGAAGAAAATTAAAAAATGCTGAAAATATTCTTTCATAAAGGCTTATAATTGAAACGGTCAACCACAATAAAATTGAGCAAAAACTCATTATTGATAAAAATAAATCTTGAACCAAAATACTTCAAATTAATAATAAAATACTTTTGAAATATCAAATAATTACAATGATCCCCCACATATTTCAAAAGTTTAAAAGAAAATTATTAAAATATTTTTCTGGGTTAACATCCGGGATGCAATGCATCAAACTGATGAAGCAAGCTATATGAACCAGTGCTAGAATGATAGTGCTTAACACAGTGAAATTGGTGTAGAAAGTTATATGAACTAAATACATTTATGTATGTTAGTGGTCTACCACTCGCATCACACCTCCACAGTTCTTGCCGTTAACGTTGTGGTGCGCTAATAGGCCATGCGCGTGCCTGGATTATTTCATGAGTGCTCCAGAGATTTCGCCAAGATCTCATACAAGTGGCCCCACTTGACACTCACATAGGTGATTTCATCAAGTGTATGCTGCAAATCATACACCATCCATAAGGTATATGAAATTCATTAAAGGTTTTGTAGGCTTATCCTCTCAATAATAGTGTCTAGCACTTCTCATACACACCATAAGAAAGGGACGAAAACAAAAATTAATTAACTAATGTTTGGTCCTAGCAGAACTAATAAGTGACTTGTTCTTACCCATATGAACCTTATTCATGGGATCTCTAATCGCAAAGGTTGAGTTCCCATCACTTATCAATTTCGAGTGGCTTAAGTCTCAATCCCCTCGATGTACACAAATTTATTTCATCTCAGGGGTTTTGTTTAATAACTACTTTATACACAAATGATAAATACAATTTTCTTTCATCATATTAGATTGACTGAGATGTCTCTAAGTCAATCAACCTCATATATTAATCAAAGTCTATGACAATAAACTAGATCTCTACAATTATATTTATAAATGTTTGCTTACATGATTATTAAGCGACATCACTATCAATGCAGATAAATATAAATTTATTTTTAAATTTATTATACATGTCTGCTTGAAATATTTCCAAGCGACAACATCCCATAATAAAAAAAAAAAAATTCAACATATAGATTTATTCACTTTTCTCATATTCTATTTACATAATTGTATTATTTCATACAATGGTTCTTCAACACTTAATTAATGTTTCATATATTGTCAAACTAATTTTCTTAATATATTCATCATGTCTACTTAGATATATTCTAAGCAACAACATCTCAACAAAGGGGAAATTAAATCCATTGATAGATGTAAGTCTACTTAAAAGACTTCAAAGTAACAAACCCCCACATTGAATAAATATAACTCAATGTGTAGATGGGAAATTAAATCCATTGATAGATGCAAGTCTACTTAAAAGACTTCAAAGTAACAAACCCCCACATTGAATAAATATAACTCAATGTGTAGATTTATTACACATGTCCACCTGAATAATTTTCAAGCGACAACACTTCGATAATGAAAAATAAATCTCATAAGTATGTATTTTCTCAAAAACAAAATTCATTAAACATCTCTTCAATTTATGAATAAAATATATTTTACATAAATTCTAATACAATGGATAACCCATAATATATGTTTCATAAATTTATCGATAAAATATCTCTTCAATTTTCTTTAAATTTATCAATAAATATCTCATCAATTTTCAATAAATTCTAATACAAAAAATACTCAACAATTTAGATCCAAACTCCAAACTAGATAGTCATAAAATAGACTCTTAAAACAAATCATCCTTGTTACCACTAAACAACAAAAAATAACATGAACTATCAAAGACACAACACACACAAAAAATGATAGCATATGTATAGATTTGTCAACTACAAATGACATGCACAAGAACACAATCATAAGCACCGAAATACAAGTAATAATATGTAATTTGTAATAAGAACTTGAATAATCATTTACCGTAACATAATTCCTCTTTATAAATTCAAATATGCATGGTCATAAAGTATCACAACCGTGCACTTCTAAAATATAAGGAGCAGTACTGAAAGAATTACTTCACATGGAAATTCACAATTTATTTATTTATTTATTTTCTTTATCTTTCATAAGTACTCCCTCAGGTCACATTTATAAGCAAAAAACAACTTTTTAGGGACATTGAATAATTAATGTATCTAACCTATAAATGTGATTAGAAACATTAATTAATCAATGTACCTAAAATGTCATATTTTGCTTATAAATATGACCGAAAGGAGTATGAACATATAGACCGATAACCAACACAAATCAAATGACATAACCATCCGGCCCTGTTTATAAGAAAAAATTGACTATTTAGATTCATTGATTAATTAATGTACTTGGTATAGAATATAGACCAAATACATTATTTATGTAATGAATCAAAAAAGTAAAATGTTTCTTATAAATAGGACCGGAGAGTAATATAAGAGACAAAAATTATGAAACTAATAAACTAATAGGCAAGGACGATGGATAGAAAACACAAATTCAAACCCACCAAGAAGTGATCTCGGTGTATAGATAGAATCATATAAAGGGACTACTTCACACATTACATTACATTAAAACCATACTACATTCCAATAAAACGAATCATACTTTTAGGAGGTATAAAACATTTATTCTCATAACTGAATTTTAAAGCCAAATTATAATTGAAATTAGAATCCAAATATTCTCTCAACAGTGAGCAATAAAACAAATGTTACGACTTCACAACCACAATGCTTTTCCACTAAACATGCATGACTCTATTATAAATATCTCACAATACATACCACAAATCAAATCAAACAAGCATAGTTAAAGATACTTAAAAAAATACTTACTTGGATTATTTTTATATATACATACTATTGTAACTTTTATTGCTCATATTTATCTAAGTAGGCTGACCGGATATGCCTAAGAGCTTTTTTTTTATGATTCTTGGCCTGATTTTTTTTTAACCAAATAGACTTCTAAAAAAACTGTAAGTCTTCTATATTAAAAAAAAAAAAAAAAAAGACCTAATATACTGTTGCTAGATCGTAAGTCACTGTAGACCAACATAGCATATTCCCATCCTACTAATTGGAAATGGTTGTTTTATAAAATGCTACTTTGAGAGCATAATTTAGAGTTGCAAAATGTTATCTGAAGCCCCGATACTCCAAAAATGGTGAAGAAATGTAATATCCCGTTTTAAAAACTCGGTCAGTTATTGGTATCAGTCGTATTGTGTCTAAGAATTAGGAAGGAGGGGTATTTTAATAATTTCATGACACTTATATATAGATGACTTTTTCCTTTATCATTCATTTTCCAATTTGCCTTCTCACAAATCAGAACACATGCCTCCTGTGCTCTCGTTATCTCACGCCCCTCACTCACCAAAAATTGCTCAAACTCATTCTTAAAACCAAAGGATTCAACATATGCAAGCATATAGTCATCATAGTTGACTATTTTAGAGTGTAAATCATGAATTTATTCCCCTTCCTCTCTCACCCTCTGTTGGCCGATCCATTCCTCTTTCTCTCTAGGTTGGATTTTGTTTCAATACACGCTTAATTGGGACATGCATGTATGAGTTATTGATGGTGTTTGAAGCAAGAAGAGGATTCAAGGGCTGAAGCTTGGAAATTGGTAAGTCATTAGAAGCAAGAATATTCATGGTTTAATGAGTGTTGTTTATGCTGAAATAGAATGTTAGAAGCAAGAATTGAAAATAAAAAGGGGATATAAACTAGAACATGGGAATTTCTGGAAATTCTTGAGCTGTAATTACCTTTTGTGTACGGTTGTTGTTGCTGAATATGGTTGGTGGTGGTGTTAATCAAGAACTTGAAGAAATTGATAGAAGTGATTATTGTTGCTACTGCTGGACAGGTTGTTCATTTTAGGCCGTAATCTGCTTCTGCTTCTGCTTCATTTCACTTTCTGCTCCTCTTCTTTCTGTGACCTGCTACACATATCTCACTTCTTTTTCTTTCATTTTTCATTTCTTTGTGAGAGTATCAGTGGTTTGGTGGTGCAAAAAGAATTTCTCAGGGTGTGCAAAGTGCAAAAAATTAAGATTATAGGTGCAAATTTTAAAAGTTCAGGGTGTGCAGGTGCACACCCTCAGCTACACCTAGATCCGCCCCTGGTTATATGGGATATATCTGTTACTGCCTTGATCAGAATTAAGTGATTATTGGATATTTGGATTCTATGTTTGATTTACTTCAGTTTCGATATAAATTTTGTGTGATTCGGACTAGAAATGAACTCGGAAAGTGCGTTTGAAGTTCGGTATTGCTGCTGGAAAAATGCTTACGGGTTTTGATGCGTATTTTTGCGGAAGAAGCTAAATTGCGAGTCTAAGTCGATGGAATGGCTCCAGAACTAAACCTATGTGTTTGGTAAACTTAATAAGAGTTTGGATTGATTGTTGGGCTGAATTGGGATTGAACTTAATAAGTACATTAGGTATAAGTATGTATGAATAAGAATATGCACGTAATGATTCACCGCTAAACGAGTAGATTACGGACCCGGGGTGATCATTTAAGTAAGTTTAAGTATATGCCCTTTATGTACGACAAGACTATAAGAAAGATGTAGGTGTCGTGTCTCTTGTTATCCACGCCAGTGGGATACAAGAGGTTCACGCCAGGGGAACGGGATAAGCTCCGCAAGGGGGGGGCCCACACGACACTGAGGGAGTCTGATGTACCTTAGCTAGGTTTTCATCAGTCATGTATGGGATTGTACTCGGGGTTACTGCACTCGATGCATTCCGTAAAATGAATCAAGATAACTATGTTTGTTCAACGTAACCTCTAACATAATGAGAGAATATGACTACGACATGATTATGGTTATGATATGCTATTAGACATGTACTGGCTTATGCAAGTAGGCAAGCTTTGAAGTTATACCGATGATGATCTTAGGATTCCTCGATCGTCCGGTTTAGGATCGTGTCATGAATAAGCATGTTAGGTCTTGATGCGTTTAGCGTATCTCGAGTTAGCGGTCTTAGGTCCCCTTGATCGCCATGACACATATAATAAGATAAGTTACGAAGAACCTATGACGGATCTAGTATGCACGACCGTCTAGGCAAGCAAGTCCACACACGTATAATCAACCGGCAGGTTGTATTGTAGACACGTGGTGACCATAGGTTTTCCCTGAGGTTACCTATAGCCTAGGATTAGGTAGAACTCACTGAGATATTATGTCTCATCCCAATCCTTTTTGATTCAGATTAGCAGGTTGGTTTAGCAGGATTTAGCAAGACTGAAGTCGGATGGATAATCAGCAAGTGCTCGTTCGTACCCGCTGCTGGATGATATGGACTTTAAGAATGTATTCTTCTATGTTTTGGACGAGTAGTTTTGTTTTATAGATTGTACGAATGCGTAATTGTTGTGTCTGATATTCATTCGAAGTATTCATGTGGTAAATTTTAATCCAGTACTAATGATAATGCACATGCTAAACTTTCTAGATACGTTTAGTGTGGGTGTTACAAGAAACGTGTCCGATACGTATTCGATACCGATACATCCCGATACGCGTATCAGAGAAGTATCAGGAAATTATTATTTATTTTAAAAAAAAATGACCAACACGTGTCGGATACGACTAACTTGTAGTCCGACACGGCTAACTTATACTCCGACTCCGATACTTTTAATTCTTACATATTTCCTTAAAAAAAGAAAAATAAAATAATAAGAAATAAAACTACAAGTCTGTCAGCGCTATCAAAAACATGGTCTCTTCTAACCCAAAAAAATAGGGTTTCTCGTCACCACATAGCGATAGCTATTCCCTCTTCTAACCACTACCACCGATTGAATTCTACTCTGTTTCTCTTCTCTCTAATGCTATGTTTCTTCTGTTCTTCTCTCTGATTGGGAAAAAAAACTGTTTGTTTTCGATATAAATTAGTGTTAACTATTAAGTAGTCAACATTAGACAAAGGTGTTCTTTTTTTATATTAATTAGTGTTATGTTTATACATTGTGCACTTATACAATTAGCTTTAAATTTAATTTTTTAATAACATATCGAAGTCGTATAGTATCGAAAATTTTGAAAAATTTCTCGTATCGCCGTATCAATATCGTATCGTATCGGTATCGTGTCAGGTATTGGACCTCTATAGTTATCCTATACCATTTACATAAACTGATACGTGAACTAATAGAACGAAAATAGGATTAATAGAGAAAAGTCCAAAGAACAAATAAATTTTATAAGTTCCAAAAAATGTTCGACTCACATAAAATGTTTTAACCAATAAATTTTTTAGAAACATAAAAAAACAAAAAACAAAATTGAATGGAAAAATTTATTAATAAATAAATTCATGCACAAGATGAACAGAGATCGACAAGACATAAACTAAAAAGTTATGGGGGTCGTATGTGTGCGGCGGAACACTCGGAAGAAAACCAATAAAAACACTAATACAAACACCACGTAAGTGATTGCTACAACCAACATCAAGAAGAAAACTAACGACCAAAATCAAATTCAACACCTAAATAAAAGCCAAACTCCCCTAACTTGAGCCAAAACCACAAATTCTATCGTGAATAACTACAAAAAAAAAAAAAAAATTAAACACATATCGCCCGCTACTCACACCATAGGTTGAGTCCAATTACATAACATAACAATTACTTATTTGGATTCCACCACCACTTCACCTCCTGTCCGCCATAGAAGACACCATAACTAATTCAAAAACGTGAGTCAATAAATTTACTATTGATCTTGAATCTAAAGCGATTGTTCCACCAGACTCCATAAATTAATCACTAAGGCACCCCTCAACTTTCAGTCCACCGGAGAATACACCAAAACCAAACCAAAAACTTGATACTAGACTCTAACTCCCGATCTCGAATCAAATGGGCCCACCAAAATTCGGGGAAAAAATCACTAAGGCAGTCAACAAATAGAGTGGTAGCATAAAGTACAGAACCAGATCAACAATGGATTCAGCTAAAAAAACAACCCAAAATCAAGCCACAAATCAATCGAAAACCCCTAAACCAAAACGAGCTAGCGACATCGGATATGGACCTAGATCTTAGGTCACAACGAACATATAGTGGAAAAAAAACATAAAACCCAGCATAAACAAAAACAACCCACACGCTTGTCATCATTATCACCATGACAAAAAATTCAACACAACAAAAAAAAAAACGTTAGTAATCAAACTCTCCTTCTAAAACCCTTCACCCTTCTTCATCCACCTATAAAACCATTCAACCAGCACCACTAAAACCACGACGAGAACCTCCATAAAAAAAAAAAAAAAAAGCACAAAGGAAACGAGTACAATATAAGATATTAACAATGTGTCAAGAACTTTCAAAGTTAAGCAAACGTCTAGTTGGGTTTTTTCAAGTTAAAGGATATGTTTGAAATAATATTTTAGATAATTACAAGGTTACTAATGATACTTTCAAATCAAGAGCTTCTCGACTGTTGTCACAACAATATCTTAGAGGTGGATCATTGTATTTGGCATATATTTTGATACATATTGAATGTCAAGAACATTGATCTACCTTTAGAATGATTATTTAGACCGCAATCGAAACTCCTACTTTGAAAAATATTGTTGACTCTAGGAAAATGCTACTTCTCAAGAAAAATAGCTTCAAGAATTTTTCAAGACACAGTTGGCAAATTTTAATTGGATGATTTATTTGTCCACTTCCTATTTTTCAGCCACACCTCCTTGAATTGTGGCAAATAGTGCATTGTGATTGGCTACTCTTTATTCTTGAAGAATTCTTGATGTTATTTTTCTAGAGATATAGCATTGCTCTTATCTTTAATAACATTTCAATAGTATCTTAAATGTAAAAGTCGAGTTTGACGCTCTACCTATAACATATTTTCGTTATACGTGTATTTAAATATAAGACATTAATCTCACAATTATTAATAACATTTATCATTAACAAAAACTATATACATATTTAGATAAATATACACACATTTTCATTAAAAATAAAATAAAAGAAAAAACCAAAATCATGGGGAAATTTATGTGTAATTTTGTTTTGGTGTTAACTCTTAGGTTTCCAGATAAAGGAGTCCTGGTAATCTAGAGTTCATCCGTATGTGAGGTAAGCATAGTCTGACCAATAATTGTAACACCTAAAAATCGAACTTAGCTTCTCTCGAACGATTCATGCTAACATTTCCAATCTCTTTATTTGCATCAATAAAATTAGTTAATGCTTAGCCAAATAGACCTTACGTGTTGTGAAGAAGTTAGAAAGGTTGAAGAGGCTTGTTTCAAGTTTGTTTTTTTTAAAAAGGGTGAAATAGAAGAAGAGAAATTGAGAGAGGGATGGAGGAATAGGAAGGAATGAGGAGAGTTCATGATTTACCACTCTTCCCTAAGGAGTAAGGTATATAAAAGAAAATGGAATGAAATTTTGTCGGAATGAAAGGTTGTTTTTAGGGTATATTTATGTTTGAAACTTTTGGATGGAGAAGAATCAGTTAATCCTTCTATGGTCATGCTCACTGTGTTAGAAATTGGCAGTATGCAAATTTGTTAAAAAAAAAAAAGTAAGTCTGGTTTGAAACACAAAATAGTATATGGGGGACAGTACTCTTGGCATGGCTCCCAGGTCCAAACTACCCTCTTGTCTTAGCTCCCATGTGCATCAGTACTGCTAAGCATGTGAGAAAATGAAAACAACATTTTTAATTGGTTTTAACACATTTTTAGTTATATGCATGTTATATCTACTCACTAAAAAAAAAAAAAGTGGTGCAATTTTAATTGTTTAGTGTATGTTTGGTACAATTTAATCTGAAAAGACTAGAACTACTTTGCAGGTTGTTTCTTTTTGTTGTACATGATCCTTATCAGATCGATGTTGTTTGTTGCTTTTTACTGGTTTCTTTTTTACTTTTTTATTTTGGTAAATTAGTTTGAGCATGGATAAAGAAATTGAAACTTGTTCAATATAGCCGAATATTAATCTCAAATAAAGGGTCATGTGTGATACTTAAATTAGTTGTCCACTTAATTCAATTATGTCATCATAGAATCAAACACATATTAAAAGAATCACACCATTTACCACCTTCAATCTTGCAAATGTGGCAGAGCTAAGACACAGGAGTCCAATTGCAGCAGAGGAGCATGGATAAAGCTATTGTGATAACTATTACCTTTTTATTATATTTATGTTTGTTTGAGGGGCTATGAGTTAGTTACAAGTTGGTTGTAACTTACAACCCTGTTAGTTACAACGTAACTAACTAAATGGGAAGGCTGGTTTTATAAGTCATAGCTTGATGCTAGTGTGAGAGCATAATTTAGTGTTGGAAGAAGCAAAATTACTATACAAACTCTTTTTCTCCACCATCGCATAAACTGATACGTAAACTAATAGAAAGAAAATAGGATTAGGGCAAAAGTCTAAAGAACAGTTGAATTACAAGCTATAAAAAAAAGTACGACTTGTATAACAAGTTTTAACTAATAATCTTTTTTTAAAGGAACTAATAAAAAATTTAGAAACACAAATAATTTGAGCTTTTGAGAGTTTCATTTGAGTTTCCTATTTTATTTGGTTCCAAATTTTCAATCCTCAAAATCCAAAAAAGAAAACACAATGGCAACAACTTTTGAATGCTAATCAATTGGAAAATCTGACATTGCTTCATACACAAAATGTACTATGCTAAAAAAAAAAAAAAAACTATTTTCTGCATCTTGTTTGACATAATAAATATCAATACAGATTCTTTGTTTTTTATAAGAAAAACCACTTCAATTTTTTTTTTCTTTTTCAGAAGGATGAAATGACAATAGTCATTGAAAATTCAGAAACAAGTGAATGCATCAGTGTTCAAACCTCGGCCACAACATTCGACATAAAACACATCAGATATATCATTTGACATAAAACATTTCTGATTAAGGTGTGAAATTATATTCTTAGTCACAAATATAACTTTGTTATTGAGTAATAGTCTTTTTGATCCTTAAATATGTAAAGTGATGACATAATAGTTTTAGAATGGAAGAAAATTACACACAAAAAAAAAAAAAAAAACTTAATGTGTCTTTAATGTGCTGTTTTTTGTATTTATATCGGAGTTCACAAAACTTTGCATCTGTTATTTTTTTTTCCCAAAAAAACTTTGCATATGTTGTTGGTTAGACTGATGCTGTTTGGACATGATTTGATGTAGATGTTGTATTGTTACTCTAATCAATTCGAAAACTTTTATCAAAAACAAAAGAGGTTGAAATTTGAGTTTTATCATATCCCTTCACTCAATAAGTTGGCAAATAGGGTGTGGCAATGCATTGGTTCTAATGTATGCCAAAAGAATCCGGGTTCAAATTAATATTTATTCACCAACGCCTTGAGCAAAAAAAAAACTCAAACATAGTATAATTTTTCTAATCTCACCGTGTGTTCATTTTAGAAAAATATGTGAACTTTTTATAGAACTTAGTGGGTGGGATACAATTTATTTGTTGACCCTTGGAGTCAGATTGACTCGCAGGATCCGTCAGCTTCGTAACAAATGTTGTGTAGAAAGTTTGATGAGCATCCACAAGGATAAAATTGTGTTAGTAACATGTAACATGTATCAAACAAATCATAGGGAATCACCATTTAGAATAATTTTGTTCCCTTAAAAAAAATTGTGACTGTTAAATATTTATAAATTTAAACATTTGCGACCGTTCAAACTATCATTGGGTAATATATAAAATTTAAACAAGCTATTTGCGACAGTTATGAACCATCGCAAGAACCTTCTAATTGTATTAAAGTGTTTTCCTTTGTGACGGATGCTAATATACTATAAAGGCGGTTAGCAACCGTAGCAATACTCTCTGCTACAGTTGTAGCTACTATTTTCTAAACCGTCGCAAAATGTTGGTACGACACCAATTTCCCCGACTGTTGGGAAACCGTTGCAAATGACCATGTGCGACCCTTAGAACCGTCACAATCCATCATTTTAAGGGTTGCAAAATGCCTTTTTCTTGTAATTTTATTGGTAATTGAATATGATTACACCAAAATCAATACGGTAAGATGACTAGAGAATAGTATTGGTCATACAATCACAGTCACGGCCACGGTCACACATAAGACAACAAGATAGACCTCCATCCACCACAACACTTCTAGATTATGGGGGATGCTTCCATGTGTAGTAAAGGACATATTCAAACACATTCAGCATATACAGTACTCCCTAAGGGCTTGATATATAAGGAGGGAACTCACCTTAAAGAGGTATGTGCATTGTTTATCTTTACTCAAATACTATTCACCCTTATAGATTTGAGTATGGGAGTACCTTTCCAAGTATCCACATATTTTTTTCCATCTTTTACAATGCATTTTCCTATTGCAATAGAGGAACCCCAAAGAGAGTGGATGGGTAAACTGGTGCTGACCGCATAGTATCCAAACAATATATATAACACGGGAATATGGGTCCGCTCGTGCCATGAGGATCCATTATGATAAGAGAAATGATATTTTGACAACCACTTTTTGACAACTTTTGTACAACTTTCTCTCTCATACTCACATGATGTTGTTATTCTCTCTCTTCCTTTTTCTCTCTCCATTGTTTTTGACCAATAAGAAGTGAGAAAAACAAGGTTGTCAACAAAGTTGTCATCAAATGGATGTCAAAATATCATTACTCTTATGATAATAACTCATCTTGCAGATTTGTATGGATTTTTCTGAGTAGCAAACAACTTTCTATCACTTCAAGACTTGATGAAACTAATTTTATTTAATTATATCATTAAATGGCTAATTGCCCTGTTAATAGCATACACAACCTGTTTCCAACATTTCATACATCCTAGTATTTCTTGAGATGACAAAACCAAATGTATCCAAATAATGGTCTTCAATACACAATCGATGGCACCAACTCTCTTTATCCCTCTTCTCAAACCATTATAATTTCTTGCTATTAAATAATAACTAAATGCTAAATGTCATTCTCAATTTAAGATATCAGGCGAGAAATTTATTAGTAAAAAAAATCTAGAATGCTGCTATTGTAGCTATATATAGAATCATTTGCTGCAAGGGATACACGTCTTTTTCCTCAACAATGACGACAATAAAGAAAAATATTTGGAATTGGATCACGAAAGCCCTTCTACAAGCTCTCCTTCGAAGAGGTAGAAAAATGTCGGTGTGCTTTGTAGTTTCTGTCTTACCGGTCCCTGTTCGTCTTGTACAGAGACTTGGTTATTAATAAATTTTGCTGTTTCAAAAAAAAAAAAAATGTCGGTGCAACCGTAAGATTTTGGAATTGGTCCCCAATGTGTCTATTTATTGTCAATTTCAGAAGACAATTTGATCATAAGTGTTAAATTTGGGGGGAGGGGTATTTGCGAGTAGGAATATAAGGTGTGAGTTAAAAAAAATCCAGTTTTTAAAAAATAAAAAAAGAAAAAACCAAACCACATATGATGTTGCATGCCCTTTATGCATACGTGGGTGACACATAGGCAGATAACTGTCACATCATCCTGACTGACGAAGAAAACTAACGGAATGGAGTATTTAAGAGACATTTGAAAAAACCAAGGGGTTTTTGAAGTTTTGAAAATTTCAATAGGATTTTTGCACGAAGTTATACAATTTCAAAGCGGTAAGTGATCATTTAGTTGATTAACTTTGCAAATAGTGTGAGTTAAACAAATTCCAGATATTTTAAAAATAAAAAACAAAAAACAAAAAATCAAATGATATGGCATGTCATTTATGCATGTGTGAAAGTGCCACACAGGCAAATAATTGTCACGCCATCTTGACTGGCGAAGAAAACTAATTGAATGGGGTAGGGCTGGATAGAATATCCGTACCCGCCCGAAAGCCGTCCAAACCGGTAAAACCGTGACCATTCGGGTCGGGTACATATGGGGCACGGGTTGGTGCTTCAGGTTTTTCGGTTTAATATGGTTTACAACGGTCGGATTCGGATTGGAAACTGAATCCGTCGGTACCCAGTAAACGACCGTTTGCATGCCTGGAGTGATAAAAGTTAATACTGTATTTTAGTTTTACTATGTGAAAGCTGGCTACACCTAAGAGCATAAATATCGGTAGACTTTCTACCGTGTCTACACCAAAACCAATGATCTCATGTCAGAATACCATCGCTATTTTGATTTTAAGGAGTTCCATCTTTTACTACCGTTCCTCTGCATGGAAACGGTGTCTTACTGTTTTCTTTGCATTAAAAAATAATTTAAAAGGTATTTACAAAGCAATCAAATAGACTTTTGATATATTGTGGGGTTTAGTGGGACCCATTTTAGAGTTTTTGAAGAGTGGTATGGATATTTAGAAAATAAAGTTGAGTGGTTTAAATAGTTGAGAAATATGAAATAATATAATGTATTGTGTGGGACCCATTTATACCACTCATGTGAGTAGTATGGATGTGGATGCTCTAAGAGACGTATTGTCTCATCTGTCAGTTGTCTTGGAACTCACAAAAAACTATTCAATTTCAAGGCATTAATTTATGTTATTAATTAATACTTTAGTCTATTTTATTCTAGACTTTTACACCTATTATTTTTAGTATTAACAAATCACTACTTTATGAACCAAAGTCATTACACAAGCATTGGCACACCACATCTCCTGCTAGAACTAGACTTCTGCTTCAACTCCTTTCGATTGAGAACTTTTCTTCACTCAGCTCCACAGATCTCAACTCTTTCTTCTTCTATTTCTTCCTTTATTCCCATTCCCACATAATCCTTTTTCATTCTTTCACATGCATGTTATAAGCCGTGAATACCAACAAATTTAGAACCCTTTCTTCCTCGCGCTCCACACTGTGATTCTGTTTTCTTTTGTAATTTTTGTGACAGATCTTGTTCAATCCAAACCGACGGAGTCCGGCCGACCACCCGTTAAAACCGTTGAACCGCCGACCGCCGTAACCGTAGACTCAAATGGACGGGAACGGACTGTGATATTGACACCGACGGTTTGATCGGTTCCGGATTTTGAGCCCGAAACCCGCCCCGAACCGTCCGCTGTCCAGCCCTAGAATGGGGTATTTAAGACGTTTGACAAACCAAGGGGTTTTTAAAGTTTTGAAAATTTCAAAAGGATTTTTTGCTAGAAGTTACACTTTCAGAGATATCCTTTAACTTAACATATACTCCCTCCATTTCAAAATGAGTGTCGCTTTAGCCAAAAAAAATTGTTTCAAAATGAATGTCACTTTCAGTTTCCAATGCAATAATAACTTTTTCTTTTCAATTGTACCCTCCAATTAATACTCTGCACACTACTTCCAAAGTATTACTTTTAAAACTAACCAATAGTTAATAAGGATAATTTGGTAAAATAACCGTTCTCTTTCTTTTAATCATTGCATTTCTTAATATGTGTGTAAACACCTAAAACGACACTCATTTTAAAACAGAGGGAGTACTTTTTTTTTAAGGCTAATTCAGCATGACTTAAATTTGTGTGAAGCTAATTTTTTAGTCCAAATAGAAAATATACACGCTACAATCCTAGACCCTTATGAGTTTTTACTATATATGTGTGTGAGCCTAATTGATTAAATTAAAAACCATAGGAATGATATCCAAAACCTACTCACAAAGGATGCTCCGTAATCAGATGTACTATCACGTGTTTGGACACTAAGAAAAATGAAGTAATTATTTTCTAGTTTCTATTCCCACATATAACAATTATTGTTTGGAGATAGATAGTAGAAAATAATAAATAAATTTTCATTATTATCTAACGCATTTTAGTAAACCTATTTTTTTCAAATCAACCTCTGTAAGAAGTTTTTGAATGTTATACTTATTGAATCATATCAATTATGTACATGTGTGTGTATATATCTAGAATTTTATTTTTAGTCTTTAAAAAAAAAAATCGCACTTTTTAGTGCTGTCAAATTGTTTGTGTTTTTAGGAAATAAAAAATGTTGACTGAAAATTTATAGGATAAAAATGTCGATGAAAATTTTAGAGGGATTAAAAAAATTGACGGAAAATTTTGCAAAGACTAAAAAATGTGATTTTTTTTTGTACTAATGAAAAATGCAATTCTAGATATTTATAGAGATCATTTACTTAATTAACCTATAAAAAAAAATTAGTTGTTTATTTAAATTCTCACTTTAAATACTCGACATGAGCATATGGTTTATTGGATCATTCACTACTCTTTTACGCATCACATGGAACTTGTGTTGTCATCATATGTTCAAATTAGAAAACTGTGCCTATAAGGATAGAAAACCTCATTGTATTGAGTGAGCTGACGTGATTTTAGAGACCACATTTCCAATTTCGTGAGAATGTTCTATAAAGCAAAAAAAAAAAAAAAAAAAAAAAAGATAGATGAATGAAATGGTTTGTAGACAACAACTAATTATGAATGAATAGTCATGATTCAATTTGATAACATCAAAGGAAATAATCAAATTCAAGCATACAAAATGAAAGATAATCTGAAAAACTCAATAAATGTGAATATAGAAGTAAATGCACTATCAATTGTGTTAGGTAAGGTCAAAAGCCTTTACAGAGAATGAGTGACTTTCTAGAGAGAGAAAGTGTGAGGGGAAAGGGACAAGTGGGGCAACAAGGGTGTTTCAAACAGAGAGAGGCGAGAGCTCTGGTAAGGGAAAACAGAATCGGATCTCATTCCGATTCCTTGACCAATCAACAACTTCTTACTTCTTTACTAACTTCGGTGAAGAGGTGAGTAGAAGTGTTCTCTGGAGGACTTTTGCTAAGTTCGGATGGATGGGAGAAGTGTTTATCCCCAACAAGCTTAACAAGTGGGGGAAAAGGTTTGGCTTTGTCAAGTTTAAGGAAGTTCAAGACCCTATTGCTCTTGAAGGGAGACTCTCAGATGTGTGGTGTGGAGATTGTAAGATGAAGGTGAACCTCTCTCGTTTCGGGAGGGACTCGGAGGTGGAAATGGAGAAGCTGCCAGAGGGGACGGCGGTGGTTAAGAAGTCGGCGATGTCTGTTAAGAGGGTGGTCGAAGGAGCCTCCTTTAAGCAAGTTCTGGATGGGGAGAAAAGGAAGGAGGTGGCTGCCGTTGCGAAAGTTTCGGTCTTAGAGATATGGCCAGAAGAGGAGGTTTTGAATAAGTTGAATGAGTGTTTTGTTGGCTTCTTGCATTACCCTAGGGAGGCTAAGCTTGTTCAGACTGGATTTTTCATGGAGAGTTTTGAAGGGGTCAGAGTTACTAACATGGGGGACAATTTGGTTTTGATGCATTCTAGTAAGGAAGGAGGGATGGCGGAGGCGTTGGGGAGGAAGGTAGAATGGTGGGAGGCAAATTTCAACAAAGTGATTCCTTGGTCACCAAATCTGGTGGCTAAAAGGAGAAGAGTGTGGGTGAAATGTAGAGGAGTTCCTCTTCATGTGTGGGAAGAGAAATGTTTCAAACAGATTGGTAATTTGATAAAGGAGTTCATAGATTTTGATCTGGCTACAGCTGAGAGGAGGAGAATAGATGTAGTGAGGTTGTTGATATCTACTAACCAGCTTTCTTTGATTAACCAAAGGCTCAGGTTGAAGTTGATGGGAGCCTTGTTTGATGGGTGGGTATTGGAGGAGGAAGCTCAAAGTGATGTGTGGATATGGAGGAGGAGGGTGATGCGGGTCTTCAAAGGATGATCAACAATTTTCATGGGAGGAAGATCACTCTCAATATCTAGCTACGGCGGCAGTGGGCGATGACTTGGATGGCTTGGCTGGTGTTGTGAGTTCCGGTGAGAAGCTTGTCGAGGAAGACTCTGGACCAGAGTCTGAGTCAGAAGAGCTTCAGGGTGGGTCCCAGCAAGGTGACGTGGTGTGTGGGGAATGGGGGAGAAAATTGCCTATACTTAGTAGGCTTTTTGGTTTGCAGTCTCAGCCTGAATTGTTGGTGAATGAAGTGACTTTGGAGCCTGTGAGGACTGGACACATGGGGGATGTTGGTGAAGTAGACAAGGATGTGTGTGAGGGTGTGGGGCCCTAAACTGTTCCTTTGCCAGAAGTCAACATAGAGATTGACATTGGATTGGAGGATCTTTTTCAAAAACCTGTAGAGGGGACCACACAACTTTTGAATTATGCTGAGCGGTTGGGAGACATAGACGGGTTGCCTTTTGACCTAGCAGGCCATGTGGCGGGTTCTGACCCGTTGGAAAGTGGAGGACGGACTGGGCCTGATTCTAGTGGGCCTAACGAAAATTGAGGCAGGTGGGCAAGGTTCTGTGGTGAAGGATGGAGTACAGGGGGTGCAGGAAGCAACAGAAGGAAATTGGATAGGGGAAAAACCAAAGAAGGGCAAGCATCTTTAGGGTGCGGCTAGGTGTGTGAACCTTAAGGATATAGCTCAATGGAGTAGGCCAGAAGGTAAACGTAAGAAGAAGAAAGGGAAGGGAGTGCATGAGTTGGATTCTTCTCAATCTTTGGTGTCCGGTGTGAAGTAGATAAAATAGTCACAAGAAAGGGGGGGGGGGGGGGGGTTTGAATTGTGACCCTTTAAAAATTATCCTGAAACTTAAAGTTATTCTCAAGTAGTTTACTTGGAATGGTTAAGTTAACTTTCTGAACTCAGAACGTTCTGTAGTTCATACACAGAAACTGATTAATAAAGTAAATGTGTTGGTGTGTGTTGTGTATACTGAAATTAAAGAGTATAAGGAAGAAAGAAAGAACACACAGAGATTTATAGAGGTTCACCCAATGTGGGCTAGTCCTCTCCTCACAATCTTGTGAGAGTTTCCACTATGATGCTTGAGGTAACCTCTCAAGTCCTGCACCTTACAATCTTTGTTCACCTGAACAATTACAATCCTGTATTCTCTAAGCCTCAGCAGGCTTGCACCTTCTTGCTAAGTTACCCACTTAGACTTTTACAACCTTTGCTCAAACTAACACTTTAGTACCCCTAAAGCTAGATGAGACTTAGTTACAATTTATATGGAAGTTGAATGTTTGTGAATCAAACAGAGGAGGAAGAAGAGAAAGGAGTTATCTTAGAGATAACAAGGAGTATTGATTTGCACTAAGTAATGAAAGCCTTAGAGATTGATCAATTTCAGTTTGCAAGAGCTTCAAACAAAATCAAAGTTGTTTTCTTGTATGCTTTGCAATGGTGCGAGTAATGTTGAGCCTTTGAACTGTATTTATAGAGTCCTTGGGCTCAAATAGCCGTTGTGGGGTGTCCAATGGTGTTATGCCATGTGTCCTGGGTCCCACAAGCTTTTACTTGAAATTCTGGGCAAACATTCTGATCTCTGATGAACTTCAGAATGTTGTTGCGTTCATGATGATCTTCATCTGGGTTCATCATGTTCTTCATCTGGGTTCATCATATATGAATGAACATATGAAGTTCTGGGCGTGTCATATGCTTTTCATATGAATTTCTGGGCAATAACCAAAGTATGGACTTTGCTTCATACTTCAGAAAGTTCAGTTGCCAGATCTGCCTTGGAACTTGGTGCAGGAGGATATAGTGGGATTCTGCATCTTCATACACAGGCTTTGAGAGATTGTGTGGTCCTTGTTCTGTACCAACTCTCATACGTGTCTATCTCTGATTGAGCAAGATAGATTTGCTTTGCTTTTGCTTTTGCTTTTCACCTACTGTACTGTTCATAAAGTAGGCCTGTGCTGAGCTGAACATTCTGATCATCAGAATGTTCCATTTGTTTCACTTAGGATGATTTGTAAGACTACCATTTGATGTAATCAAATCCTAATAGTGAAACACAATGAAGAGCAGTAAATATAACATCTAGGATGATATTCCCTTGTGGAATATTCCTAGGACTTTAATGTTCATAGTCTTAAATGAACATAAAGTATCCTTTTTGACATAATCCTTGTATATGCCTTTATTGCTTGATTGATCCATGCAAAAGTACTTCTCTTGACATTTATTTATGTCACATGTGCCTTGCATGACCTTGATCCATGTTCTTGAGACTCTGGGCTTGTATAAAAGCAACCTTCTGATCTCTTGTGCGAACATTCTGATCTCTGAGCAACATTCTGATCTAACTTTCTGACCTCAGTGTTAGATCTTGAATTCAAATGTCCTTTGATTTCTTTATTCTTGGTATGATTTAAACCTTGTTCCTGTCTTAGTAAAACACTCAAGAGCACAAGTTAAATACCAAGGAATTAATCAAAGTCCATTAATTCTTTAATCATATTGGTTTATTATCTTTAAAATTAATTAGGGATTTTGCCTCAACACGGTGTACATAAGATTTTTAAGGATGATGGCTCAGTAGTTCCGAAAACTCCTACAAATCTTATGGGAGACACTCGTAGGAAGAGGGTGGAGGCGGAGCGTTTGTTGAGTGTCGATAAAGAGGCCGGAGTCACTTTTACGATGGCGGATGGGAAGGTGGTGGATAGGTTGGTTGTGAGGGAAGATGTGGATACGGAGATCGGTTTGATGGAGAGGAGGGAGGTTATTTAATGATAGTCTTATCATTTAATGCTAGAGGTGTGGGGGGTTTGTTGAAGCGCAAAAAGATTAGAGAGTTGGTGAAGGATTAAAG
Source organism: Medicago sativa (assembly GCF_051527215.1). Lineage (NCBI taxonomy): Eukaryota > Viridiplantae > Streptophyta > Magnoliopsida > Fabales > Fabaceae > Medicago > Medicago sativa. The sequence goes on along the minus strand of NC_140751.1, from coordinate 62,865,464 downwards.
GGTGGATTTTTTGGCTATTCAAGAAACTAAGAAGGAGGCCATTACGGAAGCTTTGTGTCGCAACTTATGGGGGGATGATGATTTTCTTTGGGCGTTTCAACCTTCGGTTGGAAATAGTGGCAGTATTTTATCAATTTGGCGTAAATCCGGATCCAATTTTATTTACTCCTTTGTAGGCGAAGGTGTGGTGGGAGTTTGTTTGGAGTGGGGTCCTTTGAGGAGTAGATGTTTGGTGGTTAATGTGTACTCGAAGTGTGACTTGGTAGGTAAACAATGTTTGTGGGAGAAGCTTGTGTGGCTTAGAAACTCCTTGGGAGTTGGGGCATGGTGTTTCATCAGTGACTTTAATTCCATCCTTCATCCGGCGGAAAGAAGGGGAGTGAATGAGGTGCCAAGTGGTTTGTATAGTAGAGAGATTGAGCTTTTTAATGAGGTGGTAGAGGAGTTGGAGGTCGAAGATGTGAGTTTAGTGGGAAGAAAGTTCACGTGGTATAATTCAAATGGTATTGCGATGAGTAGGATTGATAGGGCGTTTATCTCGAAGGAATGGAAGGAGTTTTGGGGAAATGTCTCCTTGTGGTCAATCTCTAGAGATGTTTCCGACCATTGTCCGTTGGTGTTGAAAGGCGACTCTCTTGATTGGGATCCTAAACCGTTTCGATTTAAAAACCATTGGTTGGAAAATCGGAAGTTCAAAAGGGTGGTGGAGGAGGCTTGGAGGAAGTACGGGAGAAGTGGGTGGATGGGAGTGGTATTGAGGTCAAAATTGAAGGGGTTGAAGTGGGACATCCGTGAGTGGAATAAGGTGGAGTATGGTAATGTGGAGGCGCGATTTATATGTTTTGAGAAAGGAGATAGAGGAGTTAGATGGGAGGTGTGATAGTGGAGTGCTTTCAAATGTGGAAGTGGATGAGAGGAAGAGTAAGTTTGAGGAACTTTGGAAGCTTTGGAAAAGTAAGGAGTCTTTACTTATTCAAAGGTAAAAATCCAAGTGCTCAAAGAGGGGGATGCAAACTCCAAGTTCTTTGATTGTTGGGTGAAGAGTAGATTGCATAATAATGGAATTAAGGCACTCAAGGTCAATAATGAATGGGTGTTTGGAGTGAATGAGATTAGAAGTGAGGTGGTTGATTATTTCAAGAGGCAAGTGGCTTGTTCCGATTGGGAAAGGCCTAGGTTGGATGGGGTGAATTTTGCTTCCATCTCCGAGGAGGATAATGCTAGTTTGGTGGCTCCGTTCTCGTTGGAGGAAATTGAGCGCGTGGTGAAGGAGAGTGATGGTAATAAAAGTCCCGGTCCGGATGGTTTTAATTTTGCTTTCTTTAAGCAATTTTGGTACCTTATCAAGCATGAAGTGAGGATTTTTTTCGATCAATATCATGGTAATGAGGTTCTTGCTAAGTGCCTTCTATCTTATTTTATTACCCTAATTCCAAAGGTGAAAAGTCTGTCTTCTCTTAAAGAATTTAGGCCTATCTCCTTGTTGGGGTGTTTGTATAAAATCCTTGCGCAGGTGTTGGCCGGGAGGTTAGCTAAGGTGATGAATTCGGTGATTTCTAAATCTCAATCGGCGTTTTTAAAAGGTAGACATTTGGTGGATGGAGTGTTAATTGTTAATGAGGTGGTTGAAATGGCGAAGCTTCGCAATCGGGAATGTTTAATTCTTATTGTGGACTTTGAGAAAGCCTATGACTCGGTGGATTGGAGCTTCTTGGAGTATATGCTTAGGAGGGTGGGTTTTGTCGAAAAGTGGATTTCTTGGATGAAGGCGTGTGTTTGTGGGGGTAGTATGTTGATCCTTGTGAATGGTACACCTACCGAAGAAATTGATATTCAAAGGGGCCTTAAGCAAGGGGATCCGTTGGCACCTTTCCTCTTTCTTTTAGTGGCGGAAGGGTTTAGTGGGCTTATGGAGAATGCGGTGAACCGTAATCTTTTTAAAGGTTTTGAAGTTAAGAGTGGTGGGACGGTGATTTCGCACCTTCAATATGCGGATGATACTTTGTGTATAGGTGAAGCTTCAATAGACAATTTATGGACTCTTAAGGCGTTGTTAAGAGGTTTTGAGATGGTGTCGGGGTTGAAGGTGAATTTTAATAAGAGTTGTCTTATGGGTGTGAATGTCTCGGCGGATTTCTTGGAGATGGCTTCCAACTTTCTTCATTGTAGAGTGGGTTCGGTGCCCTTTATGTATTTGGGGTTACCGGTAGGTGCTAACCCGAGGAAGTTGTCAACTTGGGAGCCGGTGTTGGATCAGATTAGATTGAGACTTAGTACTTGGGGTAATAAGTACATAAGTTTAGGAGGTCGTATTGTCCTATCAAATTCGGTGCTTAATTCCATCCCAATTTTCTATTTATCTTTCTTGAAGATGTCGGCCAAGGTGATTAAGTTGGTGGAAGGTATTCAAAGACGGTTCGTTTGGGGTGTTGTGGGGGGGCATAAGAAAATTTGTTGGGTGAAGTGGAGGACGGTTTGTCAAACTAAAAGGAATGGTGGGCTTGGGGTGAGAGACATGAAGTTGATGAATTTGAGCTTACTTGCAAAGTGGAAGTGGCGCCTTATTAATGAGGAGCCGGTTTTGTGGAGGGAGGTTCTTGAAGATAGATATGGACCTTTGGTGAGTGTGAGATGTAGAATGGGAGGAGAGGTTCGGTCCCCGAACTCTTCACGTTGGTGGAAAGATTTAATGGGGTTGTGTTTTATCTTGGTTTTCGGGTGTCAAACATTGATTACGTTTGAACCTTTTTAACCGGTGATATCTTATTTTTTCTTGGGAAGGGAAAAAGTAAGCAAAACCCTTGAGAATCGAGGTCCGGGAGTTGTTTTCGCTACGGGAAGGTGTTAGGCACCCATAACGACTATAGTATCCTATAGGAACCGTCTTTATTTTCTACGCGCGCGCTTTATTTTTAAATGCTATTTTGAAAGTATTTATTTAAACCTAAGAGTTTCTAAGTGAAGAATTGGAGGGAGAAGAATGTTTTTGAATTTTTATTTTAGTTGAATTGAAGGAATTTTGTTCCTTGCCTACGTACCCGTTTAAGGGATCAAATCCACCGTAGTTCTCTTCCAAAAATGTTTTTGTTTTTTGTTGGTTGATTTTAAGTTTGAAAATTGGAATTTTGAAGAATGAGAGAGAGAGGCCTCAAGGGCATGAGATTATGAAAAGAGTGAGATGGAATCAGTCAATTGCAAAAAAGGTCCAAGTATGATTAAGGTTCATTAAAGTTTGATTAAGAAAATAAAAGGAAAATCAATGGGGTTTTGACCCCAAGGTTTATTGTGAAAATGATTTGAGTGAAGTTTGTTCAAGTTTTTTGGAAAATTGATTTTTTTCTAAGTGTAAGGCCTAAACATTCATCTAAACATGCAATCCTAAACATACATCTAAACATGCATATTCTAGCTATGTACCTAAAGTGATGTGTGTGCATGTGTCGGTGCTTGTGTCGGTGTACATCATTAGAGTCCATTGTCCTTTACATCATTGGCCTAGATACATTCTATGGTCTTGCAAGAAATTAAAATTGCATGAAAGTAAAGTACAAAAAGTCCTAAGTATTACATTCTAAGTTTTTACATGAATTAAAGTGTAAGAAACGAAACTAAAATTGAAGGATGAAATATGCTCATGAAACATGAAAGGAAAGGGGTTAGTAGCACAAAAATATAGAAAAGAAATAGAGAGGATTAAAGCGACTAATAATTAACAAAGAGATAACCAAGAACTTAATCAAAAAAACATGATGAAATAGTACTTGAAAGATTACTAAAATTTTAAGGCAAAGCTAAGGCCTAGAAGCTTCACATCAATGGTAACATTTCAAAAGTTTTAATTCAATCATGATGTGAGAAATCAAGGGAAATTAGCATGCAATACAATCATAGTATCTTCAAGCCTATTTGAACTTTATTTAACACAAGAAAATCCACTTATTCACACGGTAAAAAGTCACAACAAGAAAAACACATCAAGCAGCAAACATACACCAAATCAAGAGGCAAATTCACTCAAGAATACGCACATCCAAAGTGACAAATGTATGCCGAAATCATGATCCAAGATCGCTCCAAAAATTACACAAAGTTTTGCAAAAGAAAGTGAACCAAAGGCACATAAAATATGGCACATAATTTTTGAAGTGAGTCTTAGCATGAATTCACATTCCACAAGCAAATGACAAGTATCAATAACTAATCACACAATACTCACACAAGCCTTGGAAATTTTTTAATACAAATGTATCAAGAATTGAAAGAAAACGAGGTCAACACAAACCGAATTATTTCACCTACTCTGGATCGAAATCAATATGCAAGATACGTCAACAAATCTCTAAAAAGGTACCAAGAAAGCTACGAGAAATTTTGTGGAATTTTTACATAAAAAAGGACATGCAGAGGGTGTAAGAATCAGTGTGCAGTATACAAATAGCAAGAAAATCCACAAAAATGAAATCAACCACACATGGGCCCGAGCCCATACCAAAGAGAGAAAATTGGGTTATATGGAGTTACGGTTGCGGTGATTACGGTTACGGGAATTACGATTGCGAAGGTACTGAAGATGACGATGATTGAGCATAGTTTGGAGCCAGTTCGTTGTGACGGAAGCTGCGGCGGTAGCGGTGATCTCAATGTCGATTTGGCTTTCGTGAATGTAGGCACTGTAAGTGCGAAAGTTTTCATGTTGGCCACAATTGATGGCGGTGACGGTGTAAGCCATGAGAATGACGACGGTGGAGAAAGAATAGAAGAAGATCATGAAAGTCACAGCAAGAAAGAGTGAAGACACCATTGTTGGAGCTTGAGATTTTACGGGAAAGGAAAGATTTAAATGTGGTGTACTCTTATTGGAATTGATTATGAAATTTGCCATGGAAATTTGTGGTTGTGGGAGTTTGTTAGGGTGGTTTGTGGTGGTTGAAGGTTAGTTAGAGGTGAAGATGGAGGTGGTTAGAGTTTGTTAGGGTGGTGATGGAGGTTGTTGAAGATGAGAGAAAAATGGGAGAAAAAAAATAAGAGAAAAAAGCTTTTGTGGATTTTTGTGGACTTTGTGAAAAATAATTAGTTGGTAAAAATGATTAGATCCTTGACCTTGACCATGACTCATCTATTTATAGGTGATGTGGGAATGCTTGGACCAATGAAACAATGCCATGTGGCACTTGACTTGTAACAAACCTTGACTTTGACTTTAACAAACTTAAAAAGGATTAAAATGCAAATAACAAAAATACGAGGACCAAAATGAAAATTAAACTAAAATTGAACTGAAAAAGTAAATTGAAAATTAACGTAAAGCGAGACGATTAAAAGCAACAAAGCAGATTAAAATGAATCAGAGATTTTATGTGAAATGACCAGAATGCCCCTAGGGACTAAAATGACTCGAAACGACTCAAATGCAATTTTTAAAATGATTTTTTAACAAGGGATTAAAGCAAGAATTTATACAAGCGAATTAAAAGACTCAGAGACAATTTTTAGAATTTAAACAGGGTTTTATCACATGAAAAAGACTAAAATGCCCCTAGGGGCTAAACTGACTCAAAAATGACTCAAATGATATTTTTGGAATGGATTTTGACATAGAATTGAAATGAAGACTTATTCAAACTATTTGAAAGGACTCAAACAAATTTCTAAAAGATTGAAAGAGATTTTATCATGGGAAATGACTAAAATGCCCCTAGGGGCTAAACTGACTAAAAAAATGACTCAACTGATATTTTTTGAAATGAATTTTGACATGAGATTGAAACAAGGACTTATACAAACCAATTTAAAAGACTCAAACAATTTTCAAGGATTAAAATGAGTTGAATGCAGGAAATGACTAAAATACCCTTTTATATGAATTTCGCAAGTAATATTGAAATAAAATGCAGAGAAAGATGCAATTGATCAGAGACAGTTCAAATGACTTATAATGCAAGAAAAGAAGAATTGAGCTAGTATTTTTAGGTCCAAAATTAGGGTATAACAGCTGCCCCTATTTAAGTTTCTTTGTCCGGAGGGTCAAGAGACGAGGTCTTTGACTTGACGGGACGAAGATACTTAAATATTAACATTTGCACTGCTTTTGGACATAAAAATACGTTTTCAGATTTTCAAAAGTATGAATGCCATGCAGCATTTTGATTATGAATGCAAGACAAACGACTGGAGCCTATGGAACATGTCATGCCACTGGGGATTCAGGTGGACATTGACAGGGTAGGCGAACCAGGGGATAGAAAATAAGGTACAAGCTGTTCTTTGGATCGAAACAGCCACTTGACCAAGGGATACAAAACAAGAGATAGGTGCAAGCTGTTCTTGGGATCGAACTTGGCACTTGACCGGAAACATAGACATATAGGCAGATACAAGCTGTTCTTTGGATCAAACTTGACACTTGATTGAAGATACAAACAGATAGACAGGTACAAACTGTTCTTTGGATCGAACTGGCTGTTTGGCAGGAGATATAGACAAAAGGGTAGATACAAACTGTTCTTTGGATCGAACTTGCCGTTGGATTATCACCACATCATGTGGGTAGGTGCAAACTGTTCTTTTAGATCGAACTTGCCGTTTGACCAATAACAAAGCGTAAGCTGGGTACAAACTGTTCTTCAGATCGAACTTGTCGTTTGTCCGGAAGCATAGGTATATAAGCAGGTACAAGTGGTTCTTTTTGGATCGAACCTGGCACTTGACCAGTAACAAGATACAAATTGAAAGTCTGGTTTAACAAGATACCAATCGAGGGTAGATTGTCATTGACTTGATTTGAAAATAGACATGACCATTTTTGTTGGCCCAAGAGTAAATTGAGAGTGAATTGTCATTGATTTGAATTGAATTGAAAGTTGACATTGGCAGAGGGATTGAAAGTTGAGATTGAACAGAGACATAGACGTTGAATTGTTGAAATTGGCAGAGATATTGGAAATTGAAATTGTATTGAGACATAGACATTGACATTGAATTGGAGAGTTGCAATTGACATTGAGATTGGATTGAAATTGGAGATTGACATTGACATTGACATTGACATTGACATTGACATTGACATTGAGATTGGATTGAAATTGGAGATTGACATTGAAATTGAGATTGGATTGAAATTGGAGATTGACATTGAAATTGAAATTGAGATTGCTTCGAATTGACATTGAATTGAAATTGAGATTGCTTCGAATTTGACATTGAATTGAAATTGAAATTGAGATTTCTTCGAATTTGACAGTTGACATGATTTGGAATTGAGATTGGGAATTGAGAGTTGAGGTTGCATCGAACTTGACAGTTGAAATTGAAATGAATTTGACAGTTGGATTTGAAATTGAAATTGAAATTGAGTTTGACAGTTGGAATTTGGATTGAATTGCAATTGAAATTGGATTGAAATTGGAAATCGGATTGAATTTGACAGGATATGCAACATGTATGTATGGTATAACAAGATTATTAAATGTATGAGCACATAAAATGCATGATTATGCATGTATGAATGCTTGAAATGCATGATTGGTTTGTAATTTGGCAGAGAAGCTTCGCAGAGATAGACAAAACATTGGAAGATTGGGTACGTAGTGGCTCGTGCTGCAACATATTCACAGGGGAAAACCTCTTTGGAGAGATCGTCGTTGGGAGACGTATCGAAACCATGGCTGAGGGCAATAAAACTTGTAAAGGAGGGATCCTTGGATAGTTCTTGGATACAGGTCGCCGTTGCTAGGCGTGTCAGTGCTGGGTAAACATTGGATATTCGCATCTGTGGTCAATGCTTTTCAATATTTCATTCTTTCATTTTTCATTTTCAAACCCCATTTTTGCCTGAACCGCCCTTTCGGGTTTTCGATTCACCGGGGAATAGATTCTTTTTATTGCCCCATTTTTTGCCTGAATTGCCTTCATAGGTTGTCAATCAGCGGGGTGCTCCCTTTTGCCTAAGCTGCCCTTTCGGGTTTTCAACTTAGCGAGCTTTTCATTTGTATTTTTTCATTTTTCTTTTTTCATTTTCATTCTGTTTTTTCATTCTTGCCATTGACCACAGATCATCCTGGGGAGTAACCTGCTTGTAACATGTATTGAAATAGACATTGACACTCATTCATTCATGCATGTTTCATTGGAATGTACCCTATTGCTCAGGTTCGCTTTCAAAATAGACAGAAAAAGATTTTTTTAAATTTTCAAAAATGTTTGTTTCAGACATTGACATTATCAAATAGAAAAGAAATATTTTGTATATAGCATTGAAAGTAGAAAGAAGAATAGAGTTTCAAACAATAGCACAGGCTCAAATTGATGTAGAAGAGTGAAAGTCAGCCAAAGGCATGACTTCACGGATTTACAAAGCTTGGAAAATGGTAATTTTATTGGTTGGTGATACATTGAACATGATGACCGCTACATTTCATAGAAATTTTGAATTCACAAGTACAGAAGCCTCTGATGAAGAAAATCATTGACAGTTGTAGATGCCTCAAGGGGTGATGGTGATTTGCCAGATATAGTTACTTGTCTTTTATTGTCAACCTCATTTTTGCATGAACCGCCCTTTCGGGTTTTCGGCTCATCGAGGCGCTCATTCTTGCCTGAGTTGCGTACAATCTCAGCGAGCTCTTTCACATTCATTTTTTTTGTCCCTAACTTTTGCCTGGATCGCCCTTTCGGGTTTTCGATCCACCGGGAAGCGCATTTTTGCCTAGGCCGCCCTTTCGGGTTTTCGACCTACCACGTTGTTCTTTTCTTTTTAGACAAAGTATTTCTTGACTATATCGGCATTAACAGGATTTGGGAGTTCAACACCATCCATGTGTGTAAGAATCAAAGCACCACCAGAGAAAGCCTTCTTGACAACATAAGAACCTTCATAGTTAGGTGTCCACTTGCCCCTTGGGTCGGGTTGCTGACTTATCCTTCTTTTCAATACAAGTTCGCCTTCCTTGAATTCTCGAGGTCGGACTTTCTTGTCAAAAGCATTCTTCATTCGCACTTGATACAACTGTCCATGAGCCATAACATCCATACGTTTCTCTTCAATCAGATTCATTTGATCGTACCGACTTTGACACCATTCAGCCTCAGTTAATTTTGCTTCCATGATTACCCGAAGAGATGGAATCTCCACTTCCAGAGGGAGAACTGCTTCCATGCCATACACAAGAGAGAAAGGAGTTGCCCCGGTTGAACTGCGCACTGTAGTACGGTAACCATGCAAGGCAAATGGTAGCATTTCATGCCAGTCTTTGTAAGTAGTGACCATCTTCTGAACAATCTTCTTGATGTTCTTGTTAGCGGCCTCAACTGCACCATTCATCTGAGGTCTATAAGGAGAAGAGTTGTGATGCTCAATCTTGAATTCTTCACATAAAGCCTGCATCATGCTATTGTTCAGATTGGAACCATTGTCAGTGATGATCTTGTTGGGAACACCATATCGACAGATGATGTTATTCTTGATAAACTTGACGACCACTTGCTTGGTCACATTTGCATGGGAAGCAGCTTCAACCCACTTGGTGAAATAGTCAATTGCCACTAGAATGAAACGATGTCCATTGGAAATTCTTCCGATCATGTCAATGCCCCACATAGAGAAAGGCCATGGGGAAGAGATAACATTGAGAGCATGTGGAGGCACATGAATCTTGTCAGCATAAATTTGACACTTGTGGCATCTTTTAGCATGTTTGTGGCAGTCACGCTCTATAGTTATCCAGTAATAGCCGGCTCTTAACAGTTTTATTGACATGGTGTGACCCGAAGCATGGGTCCCAAAGGTACCGTCATGTACATCATGCATCAATTTCTCAGCTTCTTGTTTGTCAACACATCTCAACAAGACCATGTCGTAATTCCTCTTGTATAGGATTTCTCCGTCCAGAAGGAACTTACTAGCCCATCGTCTCAAAGTCTTTTTATCCCTGTTGGAAGCACCAGGTGGATATTCATGATTCTGCAAGAATTGTTTGATGTTGTAATACCAAGGCTTTTTATCATTCATATCTTCATCAGCCCGATCTGGTACATTTTCAATAGTAAACACATGAGCGGGTCTATCAAGACGCTGCACTTTGATTACGGGCACGTCATTCCAATGGTTCACACGAAACATGGAAGACAAAGTAGCAAGAGCATCAGCCATCTGATTCTCATCCCGAGGGATATGGTGCAGCACAACCTTGGTAAAATATGTCAATAGACGTCTTGCATAGTCACGGTATGGGATCAACTTCTCATGATGAGCTCCCATTCACCCTTTACCTGATTAATAACAAGTGCAGAATCTCCATAGATGTCAAGGTGCTTAATTCTCAAATCAAAGGCTTCTTCAATGCCCAAGATGCATGCTTCATATTCAGCTATGTTGTTTGTGCATTCAAAAGTTATTCGAGCAGTGAAAGGAATGTGGTGCCCCTGCGGAGTTACAATGATGGCTCCAATTCCTTTACCATAAGCATTAACAGCACCATCAAACACCAATCCCCATTTGCTATTGGGGTCCGGCCCTTCATTGATCAGTGGTTCTTCACAGTCTTTTGCTTTCAGATACATAATCTCTTCATCAGGGAAATCAAACTTAATTGGCTGGTAATCATCGAGAGGCTGACAAGCAAGATGCTCAGCAAGGATACTTCCTTTGATTGCTTTCTGAGCTTTGTACACAATATCATATTCAGACAACAACATTTGCCAACGTGCAATCTTTCCAGTAACAGCAGGCTTTTCAAAGATGTACTTGATTTCATCCATTCGGGATATCAACCAAGTTGTATGATTTACCATATAATGACGCAGGCGTTTGGCAGCCCAAGCTAATGCACAACAAGTCTTTTCAAGCATTGTATACCGAGTCTTACAGTCGGTGAACTTCTTGCTCAGATAGTAGATAGCATGCTCTTTCTTACCAGTCTCGTCTTGTTGACCGAGAACACAACCCACTGAATCATCTAACACTGACAGATACATAATCAAAGGCCTTCCTTCCACTGGTGGGACAAGGATAGGTGGTTCCAACAGGTATTCTTTAATGCTATCAAAAGCTTCCTGACATTCATCATTCCATACAACAGGCTGGTTCTTTCTGAGCAATTTGAAAATTGGTCCACAGGTAGTAGTCATGTGAGATATGAATCTTGAAATATAATTCAGACGTCCGAGGAAACCTCTGACTTGCTTTTCAGTTTGAGGGGCCGGCATCTCTCTGATGGCTCGGACTTTGTCAGGATCAACTTCAATGCCTCTTTGGCTGACAATGAAGCCTAGCAACTTTCCAGATCTTACACCAAATGTGCACTTGTTAGGATTCAACCGCAGCTTGTACTTTCTCAGTCTTTCAAACATCTTTTTCAAATACACAACATGCTGCTCTTCATCACTTGACTTCACAATCATATCATCAACATATACTTCGATCTCTTTGTGAATCATATCATGAAACAGAGTGGTCATACCTTTTTGATAGGTAGCACCGGCATTTATCAAGCCGAACGGCATCACTTTATAACAGAATGTTCCCCATGGAGTGATGAAAGACGTCTTTTCTCTATCTTCAGGAGACATTCGTATCTGGTTATAACCAGAGAAACCGTCCATAAAGGAGAATACTTTGGATTGAGCAGTACTGTCAACAAGCACATCAATATGAGGCAATGGGAAGTTATCTTTTGGACTGGCTTTGTTCAGATCTCTGTAATCAACACACATTCGAACTTTCCCATCTTTCTTTGGTACTGGTACGATGTTGGCAATCCACTCAAGATATTCAGCTGTCATGAGGAAACCCGCATCAATTTGCTTTTGTACTTCAGCCTTGATCTTAAGAGCCATGTCTGGGCGAGACCTCCTCAGTTTCTGTTTGACAGGAGGACATTCAGGCCTTGTCGGTATCCGATGTTCCACAATCTTGGGATCTAGACCCGGCATATCTTCATAGGACCATGCAAAGACATCTGGATAATCATGGAGAAGCTGGGTGATCTTCTTTTTCACTTCTGGCTCAAGTGTAGCACCGATCCTGATCTCTCGCTTGTTTTCTTCAGTACCCAGGTTGATAAGCTCAATCTCTTCCTGGTGAGGCTGAATGGCTCTTCTTTCTTGCTCAAGCAGTCGAGTGATCTCATACGGTATCTCTTCATCATCCTCCTCATCTTCAGCTTCATATACAGGGAATTCAAAATTTGGAGGAACCATAGGGTCACTGTGTTCAACGGGTTTATTATGGTTCAATCTGCATAATATGACTGGGATGATTTTTAGAAAAAGTTTTTCATGCAGATTTTTGAAATTAATAAGAAAACACAGATGTTTTGGTTTTTTCTGGCATTACCATTATTTCCAAGAAAAAGGCACTACAAAGTAAAAACAAAGAGTCGTGAGAAAAACGACAACTTTTATTGATAACGGCAATGCCGAAACAAACACGCCCTTACAATGACATCATCACTTTCGCCTTGGGCAGAGCGAAAGGATTGTTATTTTGAAAACAAAGAAAAACATGAGCAACAAGACACATTACATGGAAGCATGAATGACTAAAGGAACATCAATGGCCTCCCAATTTCTCACAGTGCCTCCTGGTATAACAAATGTAGGCACGTAACTACTTTCAGCAGCATCTTCAGTAATAGCATTAATAAACCCAGCACTGTAGAAAGTTCCTGTTGAAACACCAGAGGTTGGGGAGAATCCAAGGCCCTCTTTACGCTTGTTTTCCAGAATCTGAATCACTTTGCCCCAGCCAGCAGTTTGCCCTTCTTGAACAGCCTTCTGGGCATCTTTCAATGAAGCCATGCTAGTACCAGCCCTCCGGGGCTCTGCACCTTCAACAGTCAAACCTTGAAATGACGTCCCTTCAGCGGACCCTGCTTCAACACAAGAGAAAGATGACACTTGGCTAACCAGATATGCTTCTTCACCATGCACAGTGACAATCTTACCGTTCCTCATGAACTTGAGCTTCTGATGCAAAGTAGAAGTTACTGCTCCAGCGTCGTGAATCCACGGTCACCCGAGAAGGCAACTGTAAGAGGCATTGATGTCCATGACCTGGAAAGTGATCTGAAATGTCTCGGGACCAATGGTAATTGGCAAGTCTACTTCCCCAAGAACATCCTTGCGAGATCCGTCGAAAGCTTTAACCAGATAACTACTTCCCCTTAGAGAGATTCCATGATGACTCAACTGTCTTAGTGTAGATTCAGGCATTACATTCAAGGATGATCCAGTGTCCACCAGCACATTGGATATCATGTCAGACTTGCAGTGCACCGAGATATGTAAAGCCAAGTTGTGATGTTTCCCTGCTTCAGGGAGTTCATCATCACCAAACCCCAAGTTATTGCAAGCAGTGATATTACCCACTATTCCATCAAACTGATCCACAGAGACTTTATGATCAACATAAGCTTGTTCCAGTACCTTCATCAACACTTTCCTGTGGGCTTCTGAGCTCATAAGCAGAGACAAGATGGATATTTTCGACGGAGTTTGCAGCAGCTGCTCAACAATCTTATAGTCGCTCTTCTTGATGAGCCTCAAAATCTCGTCCAGATTAGACTCTTCGATGGGCTGGCCTGAGGGGCTGGCATTCTCTTCCTCAAGGTTAGCCATGTTTCTTCTCTTGTACAATCTTGTCTGATAAACTCTATCTGGTTGGTAAATCTTGCGAGCACGAGCCACCTTTCAGACTGCGGCAGAAGAACCAGGAGACAATGAGCACGGGAAGCCATTTGTGACCGATGAATGATGCATATGATGCATGATATGCAAATGCAAAAAGACTCTTTTTTTGTCAGAAGACTTGTCAAAGTGGTTGTGAACATCACGGAGAAACACGGTTTTATTTGAAGATCTTGAGCAAAACTAGAAGTTTAGTTGGGATGGTATCACTTGGTGTTCACATCCGTGATGTTCAAAAGATGACTTGTCTAAGTCCTCCGATAAATGCATGGAAAAAAGTTTATGCATGTATGCATGATCACATTCAAGTTCGGAGAAAACATGGTGGGTTTGAAGTTCAAAGTCGAGGAGTCATGGGTGGACACGGTGTCCGGTGAATCTAGGGTTTTAGGAGATAGTAACCGGGTTCTAAAAAGGTTCCCAAGTTGCAACCTCTCCGACGTATATCACGGTGTCACGAGACAAACACTCGCTCCATGATTATCCGTAAGAAGGTCTAACTTGAGTGTAGTATCGCATGACGACTAAAACTCGAGACAACACTTGGTTTAGCCTCCGCACTACATCCTAGAAAATGGCCATGGATGGGTTTGGTTATCTACGGTTCATAGCGTCATAGAACAATTAGAAGTAAAGTGCCTAAACGCGACAACACGCGCCGACAACATCACCCCTAAAATGCCTCAGCTATGTGGGATTGATCGCATAATCCAAAACACGAGGCAACCCCCAGAATGAATTGTCGACTATATCCCTCCTAAATCCTAAGTTCACTCAGCCCGGGTGCAGGACTTTTGATATTCTCACCCCACACGTTTGCAAGAAATTAAACATTTATTCACATAAGGAAGCAAGTAAAAGAAGCAAGTAAAAACGAAGCGCAAGCGTGGAAATAAAGACTAGGCGTAACTCTCGAATCTCCCCAGTGAAGTCGCCAGCTGTTTTATCTTGGTTTTTGGGTGTCAAACATTGATTACGTTTGAACCTTTTTAACCGGTGATATCTTATTTTTTCTTGGGAAGGGAAAAAGTAAGCAAAACCCTTGAGAATCGAGGTCCGGGAGTTGTTTTCGCTACGGGAAGGTGTTAGGCACCCATAACGACTATAGTATCCTATAGGAACCGTCTTTATTTTCTACGCGCGCGCTTTATTTTTAAATGCTATTTTGAAAGTATTTATTTAAACCTAAGAGTTTCTAAGTGAAGAATTGGAGGGAGAAGAATGTTTTTGAATTTTTATTTTAGTTGAATTGAAGGAATTTTGTTCCTTGCCTACGTACCCGTTTAAGGGATCAAATCCACCGTAGTTCTCTTCCAAAAATGTTTTTGTTTTTTGTTGGTTGATTTTAAGTTTGAAAATTGGAATTTTGAAGAATGAGAGAGAGAGGCCTCAAGGGCATGAGATTATGAAAAGAGTGAGATGGAATTAGTCAATTGCAAAAAAGGTCCAAGTATGATTAAGGTTCATTAAAGTTTGATTAAGAAAATAAAAGGAAAATCAATGGGGTTTTGACCCCAAGGTTTATTGTGAAAATGATTTGAGTGAAGTTTGTTCAAGTTTTTTGGAAAATTGATTTTTTTCTAAGTGTAAGGCCTAAACATTCATCTAAACATGCAATCCTAAACATACATCTAAACATGCATATTCTAGCTATGTACCTAAAGTGATGTGTGTGCATGTGTCGGTGCTTGTGTCGGTGTACATCATTAGAGTCCATTGTCCTTTACATCATTGGCCTAGATACATTCTATGGTCTTGCAAGAAATTAAAATTGCATGAAAGTAAAGTACAAAAAGTCCTAAGTATTACATTCTAAGTTTTTACATGAATTAAAGTGTAAGAAACGAAACTAAAATTGAAGGATGAAATATGCTCATGAAACATGAAAGGAAAGGGGTTAGTAGCACAAAAATATAGAAAAGAAATAGAGAGGATTAAAGCGACTAATAATTAACAAAGAGATAACCAAGAACTTAATCAAAAAAACATGATGAAATAGTACTTGAAAGATTACTAAAATTTTAAGGCAAAGCTAAGGCCTAGAAGCTTCACATCAATGGTAACATTTCAAAAGTTTTAATTCAATCATGATGTGAGAAATCAAGGGAAATTAGCATGCAATACAATCATAGTATCTTCAAGCCTATTTGAACTTTATTTAACACAAGAAAATCCACTTATTCACACGGTAAAAAGTCACAACAAGAAAAACACATCAAGCAGCAAACATACACCAAATCAAGAGGCAAATTCACTCAAGAATACGCACATCCAAAGTGACAAATGTATGCCGAAATCATGATCCAAGATCGCTCCAAAAATTACACAAAGTTTTGCAAAAGAAAGTGAACCAAAGGCACATAAAATATGGCACATAATTTTTGAAGTGAGTCTTAGCATGAATTCACATTCCACAAGCAAATGACAAGTATCAATAACTAATCACACAATACTCACACAAGCCTTGGAAATTTTTTAATACAAATGTATCAAGAATTGAAAGAAAACGAGGTCAACACAAACCGAATTATTTCACCTACTCTGGATCGAAATCAATATGCAAGATACGTCAACAAATCTCTAAAAAGGTACCAAGAAAGCTACGAGAAATTTTGTGGAATTTTTACATAAAAAAGGACATGCAGAGGGTGTAAGAATCAGTGTGCAGTATACAAATAGCAAGAAAATCCACAAAAATGAAATCAACCACACATGGGCCCGAGCCCATACCAAAGAGAGAAAATTGGGTTATATGGAGTTAATAGCCAGGGAGAGGGGCACTAACCGGGTAATCCAAGCTTGGCAATAGGTACTGATAAGAAAAGCACAATGAGCATCCATGGATGTATAAGCAACTTAACCTTCATAAAAATTCCTTGCATTTCAATTGCTCTTTCCAACTCGTGCACTCTGATCCACTTCGAAGCCAAGCCACTTCCACACAATTTCGTTCATCAATTCACGTGAAAGATCTTCACCATGGGACCTGTAACGCCTAGGATCCAGAATCGTACCAGCAAGAGAGAGGTGGAAGATGAGACAGCTGCCATGGATGCATAACTGCAGCGTGTCTGCGGGAGGATCAAGGTTGCCGGGAGTCCATTGAACGCCGAAGCCGACAACGCGTTTACAGTTACGGTTGCGGTGATTACGGTTACGGGAATTACGATTGCGAAGGTACTGAAGATGACGATGATTGAGCATAGTTTGGAGCCAGTTCGTTGTGACGGAAGCTGCGGTGGTAGCGGTGATCTCAATGTCGATTTGGCTTTCGTGAATGTAGGCACTGTAAGTGCGAAAGTTTTCATGTTGGCCACAATTGATGGCGGTGACGGTGTAAGCCATGAGAATGACGACGGTGGAGAAAGAATAGAAGAAGATCATGAAAGTCACAGCAAGAAAGAGTGAAGACACCATTGTTGGAGCTTGAGATTTTACGGGAAAGGAAAGATTTAAATGTGGTGTACTCTTATTGGAATTGATTATGAAATTTGCCATGGAAATTTGTGGTTGTGGGAGTTTGTTAGGGTGGTTTGTGGTGGTTGAAGGTTAGTTAGAGGTGAAGATGGAGGTGGTTAGAGTTTGTTAGGGTGGTGATGGAGGTTGTTGAAGATGAGAGAAAAATGGGAGAAAAAAAATAAGAGAAAAAAGCTTTTGTGAATTTTTGTGGACTTTGTGAAAAATAATTAGTTGGTAAAAATGATTAGATCCTTGACCTTGACCATGACTCATCTATTTATAGGTGATGTGGGAATGCTTGGACCAATGAAACAATGCCATGTGGCACTTGACTTGTAACAAACCTTGACTTTGACTTTAACAAACTTAAAAAGGATTAAAATGCAAATAACAAAAATACGAGGACCAAAATGAAAATTAAACTAAAATTGAACTGAAAAAGTAAATTGAAAATTAACGTAAAGCGAGACGATTAAAAGCAACAAAGCAGATTAAAATGAATCAGAGATTTTATGTGAAATGACCAAAATGCCCCTAGGGACTAAAATGACTCGAAACGACTCAAATGCAATTTTTAAAATGATTTTTTAACAAGGGATTAAAGCAAGAATTTATACAAGCGAATTAAAAGACTCAGAGACAATTTTTAGAATTTAAACAGGGTTTTATCACATGAAAAAGACTAAAATGCCCCTAGGGGCTAAACTGACTCAAAAATGACTCAAATGATATTTTTGGAATGGATTTTGACATAGAATTGAAATGAAGACTTATTCAAACTATTTGAAAGGACTCAAACAAATTTTTAAAAGATTGAAAGAGATTTTATCATGGGAAATGACTAAAATGCCCCTAGGGGCTAAACTGACTAAAAAAATGACTCAACTGATATTTTTTGAAATGAATTTTTACATGAGATTGAAACAAGGACTTATACAAACCAATTTAAAAGACTCAAACAATTTTCAAGGATTAAAATGAGTTGAATGCAGGAAATGACTAAAATACCCTTTTATATGAATTTCGCAAGTAATATTGAAATAAAATGCAGAGAAAGATGCAATTGATCAGAGACAGTTCAAATGACTTATAATGCAAGAAAAGAAGAATTGAGCTAGTATTTTTAGGTCCAAAATTAGGGTATAACAGGTTGGATGAAGGTGGGGAGGCTCGGTGGTTTAGGAGGGAGGTGGAGAGGAGAGTGGGAGATGGGAGGAGGACTTTATTTTGGAAGGATGCGTGGTTGTCAAACGTGCCTTTAAAGGATAATTTTCTGAGGCTCTACTCTTTAACTTGTGCCTCGGATGAAGTGGTGGGAGATGTGGGCCGTAGGGAGGAGGGTGGAGTGAGGTGGGTTTTTGGTTGGCGGAGGGAGTTGTTTGAGTGGGAAAAGGATCTTGTCAAGGACCTCTTGGTTAGATTGGAAGGGGCAGTATTGGGGGCTATGCCGGATGTGTGGGTTTGGAAACCGGGAGAAGATGGGTGTTTTTCCCGTTAAGTCTTGTTATAATATCCTTCATGTCCTATCTTACGGAGGAAATAACTTGAATGAGGTGGAAAAGGTTATCTTTCCGGAAATTTGGAGGTCTAAGGCACCGGCTAAGGTTTTAGCTTTTTCGTGGACTTTGTTGCTTGATAGAATTCTGACGAAAATTAATCTTGCTAAGAGAGGCCTCTTGCGGGAGGATGATTCTAAAAGGTGCGTGTTTTGTAATGAAGGGGAGGAATCGGCAACTCATCTTTTTCCTCATTGTAGGTGGGTGTCGAAGGTTTGGAGAGAGGTCATGAGGTGGTTGAATTTTAATCTTATCACGCCGCCTAATTTAGCCCTTCATGCCCTTGGTTGGTCTAGAGAGGTTAGTCCAAAGAAGCTTCGAAAAGGGGCTTGGATAATATGGCATGCGGTTGTGTGGGTGATTTGGAACTCTAGGAACAATTCGATTTTTAATAATAAGACGTTTGAGATTTTGGAAGTGGTGGATAGCATAAAGGTTTTGTCGTGGCAATGGTGTTTGTCGAGGTTAAATATAGAGACTTGTTTGTACTACGAATGGTGCTGGAACCCTCACTTCTGTTTGTGCAGCTGACTGATATTGGTGGGCTTCGTGTGCTGGTGTCTGCTGCTGTTGGAGAGCAGAGCGGCTGGGTGGGGATGGGCAGCAGCAGCAGTCTGTCCTGCTTCAGTTTTTGTTTGGGGGTTTTATGGCCTCTGTTGGTGGTTTTGAGGTAGCTGTGTGGACAGTTGCCGGCCAGTAGCAGACCTTTTGTTGGGGTGGTTTGTTTGTGGTTTTTCGGCTGTCTGTGGGTGCAGGGGTGCAGGGTCTGTTTTCGGTGTGTACTGCTGGGGCTGCTGCAATTCTGCTTTGGTCAGGCAGCTTCGACATCGGAGCTGGGTGTTTTGATGTTGTTTGGGGGTCTTTTACCTTTGGGTTGATCCTTTTGTTTTGGGTGGTTTTTTAAAGGGGTTTTTGTTCGAGCCTGGTGATTGATTGGCAACCGATTTCCCCTTATTGTATTTTTTTCTCCACCCGAGCTTATTAGTGCTCCTCGCACGGGCTCGTCGGTTAATATAATTATGCCGTTTCAAAAAAAAAAAAAGTAAATGCACTGTGTTATGATTGGATGGAACTATCCTTTTCCTCACATTATAAGGGGTAAAAAAATCTTTATATAATACAAAAGGATACTTCTATGAGCATAAGTACATGTGGCGCCTCATTTTGCTTCTAGCATTTAATGCTCCTCAAACAATTTTTTTGCAATACATTAGACCTTTGATCAAGAAAGTTGACTTAATTATGTATTATGTATCCATTGCATTTAATATTTTTATCAACCAATTAGAATGGATCATGACCCATAATTTTTTTTCTTAACCAATCAAAATAGATCATGACTCATTTATTTTTTATGAGCCAATCAAAATTGATCATGACATGATTTTTTTCCTATATATAGACAATCTGTTTTTCATTATCTTCATCTACCATCTTCCTCTCATAAAATAAAAGACATTTTGTGTCCATAATTTAGGTTTCGAGTATACTTTTTATTAGAGTTTTTTCATTGTGGTTGTATTTATGTGCTTTTTGTTATAGCATGTAGGTGTGAAAATTCTGTATTTAGTTTTCCTTCATTTTTTTTATCCAGTTCCTTTTTTTCTTCTTCTTCTAATTAACTATTTGCATTTTCAGGGTAACAAAATTCATGCTATTGTATGAAAAAATATGATCTATAAATTTGAGAAGGATTTGAAGGAAGGAAAGGTCTACTTTGGTGTTGCGCTACAAATCTTGGATCTTATCAAACAACGAAACATGACTACAAACAAAATTTTTAGTTTAACACAAAAATGAAATTATGCGGAGTGAATAGTGTACCTTCAGATATTTCAGTTCATATATTGATTTGGTGTTTCTTATTATGTATTTTATATGTATAATACTTTTATTTTGTTTGGATTAGTTTTTTCATCACAACATTATTTTCGATCTTAAAGAGGTAGTACAATCTATTTGGAGGCTTTGATAAACTTTTTTTTAAAGAATGAGGTTTTGATAAACTTGATCATTTGTTATCTACACAAGTACAAAAAAGCAACCATTTTTAGAAAACTCCAATATTGTTTTAAACAATTGTAAATTTGAAACAATTAATTGGACTCAAAGTGGTTAATGAGTTCTACTAAAAGATGAATTATTTAAGAAAAATAATATTTGTTAAGACTTTAATTTCCTCTTTGCTCGAATTACCCGGGTCCTTTTCCTCTGGGACCGGAGGGTTAACCCCAACAACAAAAAAACATATTAGATTTTTTCCACTATATTTTTAAACAAGTCTATGAATAACAAGATAAATGATACACATAAATGTATCAATCATGCAAGATAAATGTATTTTGTTACTAAATGATTAATGATACACATAAATGCATCAATCATGAAAGATAAATATGGAAGCTATTTCTTTGACCAAATAAATGAAGGATATTATTATGAATGTGTTATGAATAATTAAAAAAGACATTTGTACACCCTTCGGTCACTAATATAAGCAAAAGTTTGATTTTTAAATTCATTCATTAAATGACGCATGTAGTCTTTATTATAGACTACATACGTCATTTAATGAATGAATCATTAAACCTTTGCTTATATTAGTGACCGGAGGGTGTACTTTATATGTGTCATCACTTATATTATAAGTCATTCAAATGTTAACATATGTCAATGATAATTTCCAAGCCAAACAGATTCAAACACTTTAAAAAGGAACAAGATGTAAAAAAAAATAGCATTTATCTACAATATTCTTTTCTTTTTTTTCCGAATATTACAATTTTTTTATGGTAATCAATGTATGCAACAAAATAATAGTAAATGCAAAAAAATATATTTATATATAATCAAAACCGTGTATATTAATGTATATGCTCTTTGCTAAAACCATTTATTATTATTGAATGAATATGCATGCTTTTTTTTTGCTAACGAAATATTTATTTTGTTTTTTTGTTACTGCTAACGAATGAATATGCATGTTTGAACCCAAAAAAGTAGTATAGAATATGAAAGGCCTAGACATTTAAGA
Organism: Medicago sativa; assembly: GCF_051527215.1. Taxonomy (NCBI): domain Eukaryota; kingdom Viridiplantae; phylum Streptophyta; class Magnoliopsida; order Fabales; family Fabaceae; genus Medicago; species Medicago sativa. The sequence continues at coordinate 62,843,732 of NC_140751.1, read as the reverse complement.
AAAAAATCGTATACTATCTATAAAAATGAATGAAATGAGCTTTCAAAACCTCTATAAAGGTAGTATTATAAAAAGAGAAATGATAGCAACACACACTTTTTAACATACCTTTTTTATTGGTTGCAATTGGCACGGGTTCCACTAAATCATGTGAAACCCATATAAATTTGGTGGAACTCAAGTGAGTTTTAACCAATCAAAAGAGTGTGTTAAAAAATATATATTAAAATGTGCGTTGCAAGCATTCCTCATTATGCAAAAGAAATGAAATTATTTTCCATGAAAACCGGTAAAGGTTATTGTCCCCTTTTTCTTATTTGATTTCTTCAACTTAATTGCAATCAACATTTGGTCTTCACAGTTTTTTTGGCCAATCATAGACATTGATAAAATCAAGTGTACGTATTTTTCAAATGGAAAGGAATTATTTAGGAAAAATCATGCATTGAATTATATCATCAGAATAAAAGTTGGAAATTAATATATTTTAATGTTTTTATAACAATAAAAAATAGAACAGGAAAAAAGCGCACCATACAAGTATGTTCCTTTTTTTACTCATATAAACATACTATCTTTTCCCCTAATAAAACATATTCGTTTTTTTAATAATTTTATTTAGGTGAGTTTTTTTTTGGTCAATATCTCTCTTTATTTAGGTGAGTTGAGTCCAAAGAGAAAACCTCAAGAATCAAAAAGAGATTACAATGTATTATCCATCGAGGATGTCCTAACGCTGGTATTGAGAATTATACTCACACTTTAATGGGGGCTGGAGTCAATTTATTATCAACTAAATCAACATACATCAACAATATAAGCACATTCTCAATCACACTACAGATCTTTATCTTTTTATCTTTATCTTTATAATAAACATTTGTCTTACATAACATATAAAGTACACATGACGGTCTCTCATTTCCTACCTCATTTCATGCTATGATATTTCATTTTTATAAAACAAAATATTCAAATAAATATTTAAAATTGTCCATGATGATTATGGTACCATTCTAAATTAAATGTTTTTATATCAGCATTTACACAAAAAACCAATTATGTCTATATTTTTTTTTTTGGGTCAAGTTATGCCGATATATGTTAATTGTGGGTGTTTACTAATTTGTTAAATAAATGTCTTTCAAGTGGTACTGACATGTTTTCCTAATTCAACTTTCAATTTATGGATTTCTCCCATTTAGTATCAAAAACATATATTCTTGCTCAATGAAGATTTGGTTCAATTGTCGTGAGTTTAGCTTTTACTGCTAACGTGAAAACTTCTTGATGGGTGGTACGTAAGTATCTCGATTAGAGCTCGATAAATCTCAAAATCTATCCTAATTCAGATGAGTCCTTGGAGTCTGACTCACTAAACTTTCACTTATAAAAAATAAATAAATTAAAAATAAGAAGTTTTCTTTGTGAGAAAAACATCCGCAATGCAAAATATATTCTTTTATTTTTTTTTCAAATATATTTGGTAGTTTTGAATATGTCCACCAACAAGCATATTTTTCTTTTGATGAATTTTAATGGAATGCTTACTAACAAGTATATATACATCATCGTTCATAAAAAAATAAATAATACACATTATCGTAAATATAGATATTTTCTTCAGTTTGATGTAAATACGATTTATTTTCAATTTAAATGACTGAATAAATATACCACTTCTTTTTACGATCACACCCCTTAATTAAGGGAATGTTTAATATGACGTTTCTTTTTACCATTTCTTTTTTACTTAATTAAAAAATATCACATCATTTAAAATGTTAAATAAATATGTAATTTATCAGCTCAAGTAACACATCAATATTTTTCCATGGTTAATTTCCAGCAAATACCAAAAGTCCTCTCATGGATAATCACAGTAGGCTAAGAGTAACCACAAAGATGAAATTGACACCACATCTCCGTCCTAATCTTTAACACACTAGGTATATAAGTCATCTCATTTATATGTTTCTCACCACATACTCTTGCATCCAATATGAAGTTTTAACTCATATATGACATATTAACATATCTCCTTTACGTGTGAAACTTTGTACATTTGTAATTTGGTAACATAACCAAATAAGATTAGAGAAAACATAACATGCTATAAAAGTGGGTTGGTAGTGATTTAATGGATGAATGTTTTTATTCTTTTCATTCATGAGAAGAGAGAAAGTAAATTAGAAAAAGATAGAAGACAAAAAAGCAATTCAAACATGAGAGAGATGATAAGAAAAAAAAGAAATGTTTGTGCTTTGTCTATGAGAGCATATAGAATAGAGTGAATTCCTGGTGATTTACAAGTTTGTTGAAGGAGTTCAAAAAATTTTAGTATATATTTTACCAAAAAATTAAACTAAATAAAAAATGTCACATTGTTTTAATAATAAATACAACAACCCTTTATTTTTGTCAAATTAGCAAAACACATGCAATTTTTCATTGTCAAATCCAACCAAAGATCAAAAGTGAATGAATTTGAAATAATAGAGGTTAAATAAAAGATATAGCATGAAAGTGAATAACAACCAATAACTAAAATTTAAGATAAAAAAATTAACAAATGTCATCCAATACCTAACAAAGTAGTTTATCATAATTTTGGGATAATGTTCAGACTTTCAAATGAGCCTACATTGAGTTAGATCGCCATATTAGGTCAAAAGCAACCATATAAGTGAGATTGCCACACCACATCTTCACAAAAAATCTTAAGTCATTAAGTATATGTGTCATCTCACTTATATGTTGTTCAAAATCTACTATTTTATCCTATGTAGAACGTCAACTCACACTTGATACATTAACATATGTTAATCAAGTGTGTGACTATCCACATCCGTAAATATGTGACATAGTCAAATAAGGTCAATCGTAGGCACATCATGTTCAAAAAGGTAGTTTAATAGTGATTTCATGGAGGCAAATTTATGTTTATTTATTTCATGTTTATAGAGAAAGGAAATTGAAAAGAAAAAATAGAATACGAAAAAAGAATTTGAACATGATAAAAATGATTAGGGAAAAAAATATATGTAGCATGTTTTATCCGAAAAATTATTGGGAATAAACTGAGTTGCCGGTAATTATATGAGTTTGTTGAAGGGGTTGAAGATTTTTGGGTAATTATTTTACCAAAAAATTAGACTTAATTAAGAAAGTGTGACGTCATTTTCAAATGTCTAATAAGGATGTGCTTTGTCAACTAACATAACACATATGCATTTTTACATTGTAACATCCCACTAAAGACCAAATGTAAAGTAATTTTAAATGATAAAGGTTGAATAAAAAATGGCATGAGAGCGAATGACATCCAAAAACTATATTTAAGTTAAAAAATAAATAAACAAATGACAGCTAAACACCAGCAAAATAGTTCATCTTAATGTTGGGACGACACAGGGAGCCTATATTGTGTTTGATACTCATATTATGCAAAGAACAATCACACAATGGAGATTGACACCACATATCGACTTAAAATATCTAATGAGCTTATGAGCATGTATTTTTTTTCAACTCAGCATAACACTTCTACATTTTTCAATTCTTAGATCCCACCAAAGACTAAAAGTAAAATGGTTTGAAATAATACATATTGAATAAAAAAAACAGCATCAAAGCAAATGACATATCCCTAAACTATAAATTTTAAGATGAAAAAATATAATAAATGATATCAAAAACTAACTAAATAGTTCATCATAATATTGTGTCTTCTGAGGGAGCCAAATTTTTTTTTTTTTATATATAATTGGTTTAGGCTAAGATCAACCACAAAAGTAAGATTCAAGCCACATCTTCATCTAAAATCTTAAGACATTATGTACATAAGTTATCTCACTTATATTTTCCTCACCATCTACCATTGAATTCAATGTGAAACTTTAACTCACATATGACACATTAACATCTCTCTTAAATGTGAGACTTTTTGCATGTGTAATATGGTGACATATCCAAATTATAAGGACAAACTGAGACCTAACATGAAAAAGGAATTTTTTACATGAGATAGATGGTAAGGAAAACAAATAAGGGGTGTGTGCTTTAACCTTTAAAGTATAGCAAATGGATTGAGTTGCTTGCAATTTTGTAGGTATGTTGAAGGATTAGGAGATTTTGGGGTAATTACTTTACGAATGAAAAAAATAGACTCAATTAAAAAACGTCTCATCATTTTAAAATTTCTAATAAGTATATTTTTTTGTAAACTCAAAATAATACATTTATCTTTTTTCATTATCAGAATTCACAAAAGACCAAAGTCAAATAATTTGAAATAAGTAATGCTGAATAAAAAAACAATGAACGTGAATGAAATTCAAAAACTAAAATTTAAGATAAAAAAGTTAAACAAATGACATATAAAAACTAACAAAACAGTTCATCATGATTTTGGGACTTCTAGGGGATTATGCATAGAGTTTGATCACCATCTTAGATTAAGAGAAACCTCACAAGTGAGACTGATATCATATCTTCGTCCAAAACCTTTAGGTATCAGGAGTCATCTCACTTATATGATGTTCAAAATCTATTATTCCATCCAATACAGAACTTTAATACACACTTGATACATTATCATTCAACTATCCACCTCCGTAATTACATGACGTATTTAAATATGGTCAATTGAAATCACAAAATGTTCAAAAAATTTGGTTGGCGGTGGTTTCATGGAGAGGGGTTTGTGTTTCTTTCTTCCATGAGAAGAAATAAAGAAAATTAAAAGCAAAAAAAAAAAAAATCAAAAAAGGAATTAAAACACAAGGAAAGATAGGCGAAAGAAAATAAGTATTGTGCATTTTTTTTTTTGTGAGAGTAGAGAGAATAGTGTGAGTTGCTGGTTATTTTATGGGTTGGTCGTAGGAGTCCGAGATTTTTGGGTAATTATTTTACCAAAAAAATTAGATTCAATTAAACAAACGTCATTATTTTACCAAAAAATTAGATTCAATTAAACAAACGTCACATGATTTTTTTAAGGAAAACGTTACATGATTTTAAATTGTCTAATAAATATATATTTTTGTCAACTCAACATAACATATCGACAATTTACCATTTTCACCTGCCACAAAAGTCCAAAAGTGAATAAATTGAAATAATAGATGTTGAATAAAAAAAAACATATGGAAGAGAATGCCATATAAAAACTAAACTTTAAGATGAAAATAAACAAATGACATCCAAAAACTAAAAAACCGGTTGATAACAATATTGTGATTTTCGCATAATCCTACATTGAGTTTGATCATCTCAACATACAAAGAGAATCCACACAAGTGAGTTTGACACCACATCTTAAACTAAACCTTAAGAAATTATGTATATGGATCATATCACTTATATGTTGCTCAACATCTACTCTCACATCCAATGTGAAACTTTAGCTCACAGTCAACACATCAACATATCTCACTTAACTATAAGACTCTCCGCAGCCGACATTTGTCATTGAGATTCACCCATGCTTCATTCGCAAAGTCGAACCGAGTTATAATATCATCATTGGACCTTATGGAAAGAGCCAGCACTGGTGTTAATCTACTCATTAGACATAGAGCAACCACATAAATGAGAATAATATATCTTCATCCAATGTTTTAATTACGACGATATTCTTGCCCGTGCTTGGCACGGGTGTCCATACTAGTTTATTAGATAAGCACAAATAAATGAATACTGTTTACAAAGAGCAAGTAGATGCAATCAAAATAATTTCCAAATTGACATACTGCGAGGACACTGCTGAGGTTCTGCAACATTTGGACGACCATATAAACCATCAAAACCCATTCAAATTTTTTAACTTCAAAAACCCATTTGGTTTTGTCAACGTTTGTTAAATATCATATTTTTAGTTTTCTCTGTCATTATGGCACTGCCGCGTATGCATAAAAGATTGACAGAACGAGCATGTTTTCGAAGTTTGAAAATTTCCAGAGGATTTTTGCACGAAGTTACAATTTCAAAGCGGAAAATGATCATTTAATTGACTAACTTTTGTTTCAAAAAGAAATTTTCCCTTTAATTTAGCATAACTTTTGTTTACTGCTAATTCAATATAACTTAAATTTGTGGAAACTAATATTTTGGTCCAAATAGAAAATATACACACTGCAATCCTATACCTTCATGATTTTTTTATAAGTGTAAATTAACGTTCGACTATATATGTGTGAGCCTAATTGTAACAAAAAAAATATGTGTGAGCCAAATTGATTAAATAAAAAAAAAATATGTGTGAGCCTAATTGATTAAATAAAAAACTATAAGAATGATATCCAAAATCTACGAGGCCGATTGGTAAACAGATGTACTACCACATGTTCAGACACTACGAAAAATTAAGTACTTATTTTCTACTTGGTGGACAGAAACCCGCTTCCGACCCGAACCCGAAGAACCGAATGGGAAAATTGACAAACGGGCGGTGTAGGATCGGGTTGACGGGTCGACATTTTTGGTTTAGCCTGGATAGTAACAGTCGAGAGCGGATGATGAAAATACATCCAACGGAAACCGAAAACCGACCCGACCTGTCTTATTTTAATTTTTTATTCAGATATGAAGGGTGATGTGAGGACTCATTCTCGAGACCCACACACAGACTGCACAACGGTCAAACTGGTACTTGGAAAAGTGCATTTAATTATGTTTTTATACTAAAGCTGAGCTGCTTTAATACTCTTTCTCCTGCAACACGCTGCCAAGTACTACCATTACCATACCAACTATCAATCAATTTCCTTTTTATTTTTTATTAATAATAATTAATAAATTCCTAGTAAAGTGTATCATTAAATATTAGTTACTACCAATAAACACATGTCTCCCTTGAAAAGAGATTTGCGATTTTTCAAGAAGTTCTTCTCTCATCTCTCATCTTGTTGTCTTCTTTTCATCTCATTCATCTAAGTCTTTCCCCGGTTTTTTTCTTCTCATTTCATTTCTTTGGACAGCACATCAATATCAGTATACCACCATGAAATCTTCTTCCCTCCCACTTTTAATGTCTGAAACAAGATGAAAGATTTGGAGATCTGCATTCATTCACATAAAATTAAAATCATCTGCACTGTATTTTCTGTTTTTATGGTGAAGTTTATGATTTTGATTATTGATTTTCTTATCTGATTGAATTTGTTCAGAAACCGAATACCCGAACCGCAAACCCGTTAAAACCGAAAAACCGCAACCCAACCAACCCATAAGACTGAACGGTCGAGATTGGATTGGATCTGCATATAACACCCGCGGGTTGTGGTGGATTGGGTGTTTGGGTCCGAACCCGCCCGGACCCGCCCGTTTGTCCACCCACATATAACAATTGTTGTTTGGAGATAGAAAGTAGAAAGTAATCAACAAATTTTTACTATTATCTAACACATTTTAGTAAACCTGTGTTTCCTTCGTTGAAGGTATTTTTGATTAATAACTGTGTTAATAATGTTATACTCCGTAACGGATTACATTCCTTCCTTGTCTGGATTTCAAATGAATGCAATGTTTACTAATTTTCCTAGTTGTGAGGAAGTGAAGTATTTATATGCTCCGTAATTATAATTTAATATATTGAGAAACTTGAGTTTGACTACAAAAATGTTCATTTTATAAACTCCCTCTTCTCATAATAATTGACCTGTTTGCAATTACTATAATTTATCCCAAAATAATTTAGCATTTCATTTTCAAGATAACCTCGCGATTTTCCCACACCAAAATTTATTCACTCAAAAAAATTGGGTTCTAATGTGAATACCCTGATGGATGATTGTAGTTGAATTTAATCCACAAACTACAACCACCAATACGAGTGCAGATTGTGCAGTGCTCATGGAAACTAGGGATGGTTCAAAAAGACATGCATTCAAATGATCACTCTCTGACATTGTCTTTGCTAATGTGTACATCTCTTTAGCATCTTTAAATGCTTGGTAATTTAGAACTCCGTCGGACTTGGTGATGCAAAGAGCAACAACCTCAGCACCTGCATCAAAGCATACAAAAGTGAAAACTAGTTTAAGTAGAAAAAAAAAATAAGAATCTTACAATCATGTTAAAAAAGAATTAGGGAAACTCAATTTTTGGTTAAACCAAATTGTGCAAGATGCAGTATTTTATTGACTTTCCTTAATAATATCATAGTGAACTTGGTCCAACTTTGAAATCTCATCAAAATCCCAAAAATCATTTCCGTCCATTTGTTCCTAATTAGCCTAGATAAAATAAACATATTAGTAATAACATGAAAACAAAAAATCAACGCATAGAAAGACAAGGTACATCGCCTTCAACCAGTGATGCCTAAGATGACTGATATTTGAAAGTATTTTGGTCCACTTGTGACCATATCTTTACGATTACAAGTGGACCAAAATAAGTTCAAATATCACTACAGGGTTACCTAGTCATCTTATGCATCAATTCGTTGAGGTTGATGTACCTAGCTTAATTCTAAGTGTTCATTTTTTATTGTTTTAAATATTATTACTAATATGTTTATTTTATCTACACTAAATGGAATACCATGCAAGTAAGTGAATTTTGGAAATTCGATAAAGTTGCAGAGTTGGAAGATGAATTTGTTAAAGAAGATGATTATGTTCACCATGGTGAATTTGTGCTTGTGCTATTATTAAGAAAAATCGGGGAAAAAAAAAACTCATCTCGCATTCTTTAGTTTAACTTTGAATGGAGTTTCCCTATTTTTTTTATCATGATCGTAAGATTAATTTTTTTTTTCTTATTAAATAAATGAGGTAACAAAACCAGAACACGCAAAGGAAAACATAACATTACAAGTATGAATAAAAGAATGCATTTTCAGTAGATATGTTAAATGAAAAAAACAGTTGATACTGTTAACAGGAAGTAGCAAGTTCCATGTATTTGGTATTAGAATATGACTCATAGATGGTGTGCTTTAATTTTCACAATAAAATTTCAAACAAACAAGATTCAATTAAACATGTTGATTTCCATAAAGTTACATATTACCTTAGTGCTTGCATTGTCAATCATGTCACCATTTGGAACAAACGAGCGTTTTTGCAGAAATTAACGATTATTAGTTGTTTTCGCTACTTCAATTGTTAACTGGCTACGTTTGTGTAAAGTGTCATTGTTTAGAATGAATGATTTTTCAAACAGACTAAGTGTTGTGAAGAAAAGGTTGAGAAAGGTTGAAGAGGTTTCGAGTTTGTTTTCAAAAAGGGTGAAATAGAAAGTGATAAATTGAGAGAGGAAGGAACGGGGAGAGTAAGTGAGTCGCCACTCTTCCCTAAGGAATGGAAAAAATAATGGAATGGAAGTAGTTCAGGAGTTTGTGGGAATGAAATGTGGTTTTGGGGTGACAGGTCTATTTATGGTTCGTGGGAGAACACATGCTCAATGTGTGATCATTTGGTATATAGGAGACAATTAATACTCTTGACTTGGCTGTTAAGTCCCAACTACCATCTAGCCTAATTAGTCGTGGCTCCCCCATATGTACCAAAGGCACTATATATGTACTAACAATTTGTTAGCATCCCAATAGCTTCACTGCTATGCATGTGAGAGAGAAAACTAATAGATTTTGTTTTTGTGTCTATCATTTTTTAATTAGTTTTCACTCAATTTTAGTTATATGTTAATTTAGACCACTGAAAAATGAGTGGTACAATTTAAATATTTAGTTGGTCTGAGCTATGAAGCTATTTGTATTTTCCTAATTCAAAATTTATCATCTTGTTCTCAATGGATCATTGGTTGTTTAGGCTAATACTCATTTTCCTATTATGTAAAAGTAAGTATAACTCAATATAATATACGCTTTTATACCAATTTAGCTCAATATATAATTTTGCTCTGATAACAAATTATTTGGCTTCCTTTGTGTGGGATGGGAACATTTAGTGGATGTTTAATATTATTTTTGGAGTCGAAATTAATTTTAGAAATGTAGAAAAGATTTTAACATGTTTCGGTGATGTTGATTAGATTTCAGTGATGTTGATTAGAATTGATTTTGTCTTTAGAGTTTATTCTAACTTAAATTTACAGTACTTGATTTTAAACATGATTTTTAAACTCAAATGTATTGTTCTGCTTAATGTAAAGAAGTGTATCCAATTTACCCCCAAAAAAAAAAAAGTGTATCCAAAGTTCAAACACAAATTATTTTAAGGCCAACTCGATTTTAGCTAAAATTAATTTCAAGGACAAAGGTAATTCACCTTGTGACCTAAAGCAATGACCTTGATTGCTTGAAAATTGGATTTGAAAAAAGGTGATTTTCAAATCTTTTTGTTACATAGAATATTGGACGTGAAACCAAACAACCACCAAATAGTTTACAAAGAGAAAAGGAAAACAGTGGATTAACTTTTGTTTCAATTGAAAATTACAGTTTAATTTAACATGAGTTTATTTTTAACGGCTAATTTAACATGGCCTTCATTATTTTAAAGGGAAATGCTAACCGGTGCCCCAGGGCACTGGTTAAGGATATGAAAAATGAAATTATATAGTAGATAATGCATTAAAATTGTGTAATTAATATATAATAAAGTCAAAAACAGTTTCCCTTTATGGTAATAATTCCTTTTTATGATATGCTTCACCAGTGCCCCGGGGGCACCGGTTAGCAGAACCCTATTTTAAATTAGTATAAATTAATACTCGACTATATAAATGTGGACATAGTTGATTAAATAATATTATGATATCCAAGAAAGTTATTGAAGAAGTCGGTTTCGTAAATAAATGCACTATCAAATGTCACAAAATAACAAAGAGGTGCTGATTATTTTCTAATTTCTATTTCCACCTATGACAATTATCGTTAGTCCCCTAAAAATAAAGAATTATTGTCTAGAGATAGAAAATAGACATTAATCAACAAAATTTTGTTATTATCTGACACTTTTTAGTAAAATTATTTTTCTCAAATCAACCTCTCCAAAAAGTTTATGGATATTCTACTTGTTGAATAATATCAATGGTCAACTATATTTCTTGTTGTGCAACCTCATCCTATGTCCTATTTAACTCTCATAGTACTCCCTCCGTTTCAAAATGAGTGTCGTTTTAGCAAAAAAAAATTGTTTCAAAATGAATGTCACTTTCAGTTTCCAATGCAATAATAACTTTTTCTTTTCAATTGTGCCCTTCAATTAATACTATGTTCCACTACTTCCAAAGTATTATTTTTTCTTTAATGAAAAACAAACCAATAGTTGATTAGGATAATTTGGTAAAATTGCTATGACATTTGACTACTTTATTGCATTTCTTAATATGTGTGCAATTGGCTAAAGCAACACTCATTTTGAAACGGAGGGAGTATAAGGTAACATGATCAATCATTGAAGGAGGAATTGGAGGCTGCACAAAAATAGAGGCACAAACTTCAAGACAACAGCCACACAACCAATCTAATAGAAAGACCAAGTGTTGTTTGGAAGGAATGATTTTTTCAAACAGACCAAGTGTTGTGAAGAAAAGGTTGAGAAAGATTGAAGAGGTTTCAAGTTTGTTTTCAAAAAGGGTGAAATAGAAAGCGATAAATAGAGAGAGGAAGGAACGAGGAGAGTAAGTGAGTCGACACTCTTCCCTAAGGAATGGAATAAATAATGGAATGGAAATAGTTTAGGAGCTTGTGGGAATGAAATATGGTTTTGGGGTGACAGGTCTATTTTTGGTTGATGGGAGAACACATGCTCAATGTGTGATCATTTGGTATATAGAAGACAATACTCTTGACTTGGCTGTTAAGTCCCAACTACCATCTGGCCTGGTTAGTCTTGGCTCCCCCATATGCACCAAAGGTACTATGTACCAACAATTTGTTAGCATTCCAACAGCTCCACTGCTATGCATGTGAGGGAGAAAAACTAATAGATTTTATTTGTGTTATCATGTTTTAATTGGTTTTCGCTCATTTTTGGTTATATGTTAATTTAGACCACTGAAAAATGAGTGGTGCAATTTAAATGTTGTTAACTAGTGCCCCGGGGCACTAGATAAGGAACCAAAAACCATCTGGCCCGGTTAGTCCTGGCTCCCCCATATGCACCAAAGGTACTATGTACCAACAATTTGTTAGCATTCCAACAGCTCCACTGCTATGCATGTGAGGGAGAAAAACTAATAGATTTTGTTTGTGTTATCATGTTTTAATTGGTTTTCACTCATTTTTGGTTATATGTTAATTTAGACCCCTGAAAAATGAGTGGTGCAATTTAAATGTTGTTAACCAGTGCCCCGGGGGAAGAAGAATGAGGAGGAGGAGGAGGAGGAGGAGGATGAGGATGAGGAGGAGCAAAAAAGTGAACATTATTTTCTATGTGGAAATATAGTGAATATGTAGTAACATGTACCCTTAGGGCACATGTTAATTAGCATACAAAAAATATATATTCTATATTGAAAAATTTGTGATAAATATTTACTATTTGTGGAATCTCATAACATGTATCATTATATATAATGTCAATATTAATCACTATTGTTGGATTATGGTTCTAGTATACAGTGATAGTTACATGTCTCTTAATCAAGGCAATTTGAGATTTTTTACTTATCCGAGTTTTTTTAATACTTCAATGTTAAGGTTACTAGTTCAAATTTGATACAAGTTTATATTTTTTGAAAATTGGTTGGAAAGGGTTCTTATCTGTTAATAGGTTTTTGGTTCACACGTCATATTGGGATAAATGTTTAAGAAAAAGCGTTTGTAACTAATCGTGTGGAGAATTTAGGTTTATGTTTAGGAATTTTAGGTTTTTATTGGATAACGGGTGGTTTGAAATTTCGGAATTTATTTCAAATACTCAATAACTTAATTAATGCATCAAAATTTATGTTGCACAACTTAATGTAGTAGTAGTAGGAATAATTTATTTATATCTCGCAGTATCAATGGTGGCACTCATTATTAATATCTGACATTAGAACACAAAACAATCATGTAATTATACTATTTTTAAAATTAAAAATATATTAATCATAAATATTAATTTATCTTTTTTTTAAAAAAAAAATATATGAAAGATTTCTCCATTTTCTCCTACTATATTTGCCACCCCCAAAGTCATCCCTTCCCCTCCCTCTCTCTAAACAAAGCATAAATGTTCCGAAGAAGAAGTTAGAAAGGTTGAAGAGGCTTGTGTCAAGTTTGTTTTTTTGAGAAGGTTGGAGAGGCTTTTATATTCCCTAAGGAATATAAAAGAAAATGGAATGAAATTTTGTGGGAATGAAAGGTTGTTTTTAGCGTCTATTCATGTTTGAAACTTGGGGATAGAGAAGAATCAGTTAATCCTTCTATGGTCATGCTCACTGTGAGAAATTAGCAGTATGCAAATTTGTTAAAAAAGCAAGTCTGGTTTCAAACCCAAGATAATATATAGGGGACAGTACTCTTGGCTTGGCTCCCAAGTCCCAACTACCCAATGGCCTTGTCTTAGCTCCCATGCATGTGCATGAGTACTACTTAGCATGTGAGGGAGATGTTTACTAACGTTTTTGGTAAACAATAAGATTAGTTGTAATATACTTACTTGCAGGATCAAACTAGAAACCCTAGAACATGGTGTGCAATGATTTTCCAAAAAATGTGTGAATGTTCATCATATTCACGAATTTGCTTATGAACAAGATGAATAAGATTGTTTTAAGGATGAAGATAAATTGCATTGCTGAAACGAAAATGGTTGAAACGAAAATAAAAGACTTTAAATTTGAAATCAAAAGTAAAGTTTGAAATCAAAGTCTTTTCGACAAAAATCAAAAGTAAAGTTTGAAATTAAGTAATAAAAGACTTTAAATTTGAAAGGCAAATAAACTTAACATAAGGTAAATTGCATTGCTGAAACGAAAATGGTACGCCAAATCATGTTACATACATTCTGACTCTCTTCTCTTTGTGTACTTGGATAATTCGAGTGTAAGAACTTTCGATATTTGTGACCAGTTTTTTCTACGAAAAACTACTGTATATACATAAGGAAAATAACTAACTTACTAACGGCTAGAAACTAAATCTTTTCGACAGCTTTGACATGCTTTACTCTGTTGTTGAGCAAAGAGATCATGATGGATCCTTAAACAAGAGGTCGATGGCTTAAATCTTGGAAACTAACATACTCACCCCACCGACTTACTGATATTTTTGCCTATCCAAAAATAAATAAATAAATAGAAGAGTTGTTGTTACGCCAGTGAACTAAAATAAATCTTGTGATTGTGAACGACCAACTCTACCCTAAAATAACGTTGCTATATATAGTGGCAAATTATCTTTGGAGAAGCTTAACCTACAACCCAATTTTATGCTTGCTTATGCAGCGAGTACTTAAACATTTGTATTTAACTATTACTAGTATGGATACCCGTGCCAAGCACGGGCTAGAATTCAACCATACTTAAGTGAAAAAAAATGTTGTATGTATCAAATGTAAGTTACATTTCAACATTGAATAAAAGAGTGGAGGTTGGACAACATATAAGTCGGAACACTCGTATACATAATGCCTTAAATATTCGGTGAAAATGTAATATCGTTCTCACTTGGATGATTGCTCTATAGGTCCAATGGGTCAATCCACACCAACGTGAGTTCCCCCATAAATTCCAACGGTCGTAACAAAACTCGGTTCGACTTTGTAGCGGAAGCGCGAGTGGGAGAGTTGTTATTGTGTCAGATGTGAGTAAAAGTTCAACATTGAATGCAAGAGTAGACGTTGAGCAACATAATATACCTAATGTCTTAAGATTTAGGGTGAAGATGTGGTGTCAATATCACTTATGTAGTTTCTTTTAGTCTAAAATGATGATTCAACTAAATGTATAATCCCCGGTAGTAAGAAAATTATGATGAACTATTTTATTTTTTAGTTTTTAGATGTCATCTGTTTAATTGTTTGATCTTTAAATTTAGTTTTTTATTGTCATTATGTTTTTTTGAGAATTTTTTCATTCAACCTCTATTATATTAAATTCCTTCACTTTTAGTCTTTAATGGCAATATACAATTAAAAATTGTAGATGTGTTATGTTGAATTGACAAAATACATGTTTATTAGACATTTTTTTAATTTACTCTAATTTTTGGGAAAATGGTTATCCAAAAATCTCCAACTACTTCAAAAAAACCATAAAATTATGAACAACTTAAACTATTCTCTATATTCTCACGGATAAAACACATAATACTTATTGTTTTCCCTTATCTTCTCTCATGTTCAAATTCATTTTTCACATGCTTTATTTTTTCTTCTAATTTTCTTTCTCTCGTAAAATAAAGGAACATAAATCTCCCTCCATGAAACCACCACGAACCAACCTTTTATAACATGTTGTGCCTCCACTTTATGTTATTTGACTATGTCACAGAATTGCAGACGCGGAGATGCAAACACTTGATTAAGATATGTCAATGTGTTAAGGGTTATTTAAAGTTCTATAGTTGATGGAAGAGTAGATTTTAAACAAAATTTAAGTGACATGATCCATATATCTAATATCTTAAGATTTTGGGTGAAGATTGCGTGTCAACCTCACTTGTCTGGTTCTCTTAGTCAAATTTGATTATCAAACTTAGTGTATGAAAATGATAAAAGGAAGCATGAGAGAGTGGCTTTTGCTCATAGTTCTATTATTGTTCGTAAAATAAAGGAGCAATAATAGACTCATGTCATCTTATTTAAACGTTTTTGGGTTAATGATTATTTATTTTATATATATCATAAAATATATAAAATTTACTACCTTTTTTACTTCTTTATTACAAATTTTGTACTATTGTATATTTACATATCAAAATTTAACTTATTAAATGTAAATTATGAATTTATTTCTAATAAAAATTAGCTTTAATTTAATTAGTATATTAATTCTTGATTCATTATTTCAAACATTAATTTTAAATGAAACATGAGTTAAATTTGTATGAATAAAAGCTCTCGCCAATTTGAGATTTTGAATGAGTCGCTTATACACATTACTCATTTATTTTTGGCTTAAATATGTGTCCAGTCCCTGCAAATAGGCCTCAGTTGAATTTTAGTCCCTGTACTTACTAATCCTCCCAATTCGCCACTGCAAATATTAATCACTTAAAATTTGGTCCAAATTAAGTTAATCCGCCTACGTGGCAGGTGATTAGCGACGTGACGCTGATGTGGCGTGTGGTGACTGGGTTTGTGTCAGGCTGACTCAGCTTTTATGACGTGAACTGCCCATTTTGCCCTTAATGAATCTGGGAACGCGCAAAAAGACCATTTTGCCCTTCTATCTTCTTCCCTCATTGTTACGTTTTTTCTTCTTCCCTACCAAACACCATCACCACCACCAAACACCATCACCACCGACAACTACAACAAAATCTCCTACCTAGAAACTACAACAACAACTCTTACTCATAGATCACTTCCATCAACACCACCAACACCATCAATCTCAATAAACCCAACAACAACACCATCAATCTCTTCACCACTCAAAACATCCAACTCGGCAAACACCACCCTCCGATTCATATCCATCCAAACATCAACAAACAACGATTTTCACCCCTTAGAGCAAGGAAGAAGAAGAGGTGCAGCCAACCCAACCTTGGAGTGCAGGACGGCGGTGACAGGAATTAACGGCAGCAACCTTCAACACTTTTAATCTTCATGCCCACTTTCTTTTCAAAACTCAGCATTTTACATCTACTGCTTTTAATCTTATGAAACAACCTGACAAATTTTCAAGTTCCATCTAAGGCCACAAGCAAATCAAATCCAGAAATTCAGCATGCTTTCACAATTTTAACTCATACCATAAAGCAAATAATTATTATAAAAATTAAATTTTCTGCAATTCTTCACTCTATGTTCCCCCCGTCTTCTCCGTCACTGTTGAACAGTGTGAAGGCAGTGTCTCCGTTGTGGACGGCCACTAGCCGTCACCGCCGTCGCCAATCGGAGCACCATCACACACAACTTTCTTCTCTGTCAAATCGGAACTGTGAGCACCACCGTGTTCTCCGTCGTCGACAAAGGGAACACGTCAGTTAAGGGCTGTCTCTGTTGTGGCATCAGGTTGAAGAGAAGTCTTGTTCAGGTTGAGAGTGATGAAGGAGAATTCGAAATTTGCGAATGGGGTGGGTGAGAAATTCGATCGGGAATGGGTAAGTAGAGTTAGGGTTCATGTAATTGGAAATGGGGAGGGAGGGAAATGGGGAAGAATAACATGATTCTGAAGAGAGAAAAGGAGAGGGGAGCGGGAAGAGTCAAGAAAGAAATCAGGGGTATTCTCGTAATTTCTCACGTGTCTTGGGTCATTAAGGGTAAAATGGGAACTTCAAGTGGTAAAAGCTGAGTCAGCCTGACACAAACCCAGTCACCACACGCCACATCAGCGCCACGTCGCTAATCACCTGCCACGTAGGCGGATTAACTTAATTTGGACCAAATTTTAAGTGATTAATATTTGCAGTGGCGAATTGGGAGGATTAGTAAGTACAGGGACTAAAATTCAACTGAGGCCTATTTGCAGGGACTGGACACATATTTAAGCCTTTATTTTTTAATAATAATACTTAATAAGAATGTAATTTCTTCAACAAATGAGTTCCACAAATAACTATATTGTTATATTCCAAAACACTCATTTATTTTACAATAATTTATTTAATTAGATCTGTATGAGAGTCGTTTCATAAACATTATTCTCTACTAGATCCCCTACCCGTGCTGACGCACGGGCATTTATAGTGTGTAATAAAAGAAAGCAGAATATAACATATAATATCTGTAGATGTCGGAGAAAGTCAAGTACAAAATAAACTTTAAGGCTCTGATATATAGTGTCTAATAAAATAAAGCAAAATATGACATATAATATCTGTAGATGTCGGAGAAAGTCAAGTACAAAATAAGCTCAAAGGCTCTCATATAGTTTAGATATTTATGCATTTTGGAATACTTCCTTGTATACCCAAAAATTTCTTATACTTGAGGAACCTAAAAACCAACCATCCTAAAAATTAAACCGGAAACCAATTTTCTAGCCCCGAAAGAGGCCAAAAAAACAGAACAGCAGCAGAACAAATGGAGCTTGAAAACCACCCAGACTTCTCACTAAGCTGCTCATTCAAAAAACAGCAAAAACAGACCGTCCAAACCCAAAAACAGCAGATCATATCAACCTGCCAGCACAGAAACAGCTGCTGACAGAAGCATACACACAGCTAACAGCCGCACCAAAACATTCAAACCCACCTGAACCAGCCAAAATAACAGACCTGCAACCAAACAGATCTCGACTGCATATTGAAAGCAGCTAACAACATATTGCAACCAATATTATAGTATTACTCTGCTACTCACTTGTGCAGATTGGAGATGCTCCGATTGAAAACTAAGCTTTGAAAGAGGAATTGTCGCATATGTACCTAAGCAATTATTGTTATAAATAGGAAAAATAACAAAAGTAATGTGGAATAAATTAGAAGCAACGGAGCAAGGTAATCATCAAACACAAAATATCAATGAAAGATTTATGTTGAGACTTCAATATAACCAGAAGCAAAGTACACAACAAACTAATGTTAATAAAGAGAAACAAATTAGTGAGTTAGTATAATCAATTAACTAAAAACAACTCAATGCACCCCAATGTAATTTCAATTGACTTATTCACTTTCTAAATCTACCTTTTGAGAAATCATGATTAATTGAATGAATATATTTGTAAAAACATTTCAATTCATTATAGTAAACTTAATGCTAGGGTGTGCAATGGGGTAGTCAAGACTACTTAACATAAACTTAATGCATTCTGAGTCATTAGAAAATTATTTTGCAATGAGATGAAGCATTCAAATCATGATTCAATAAAGAATAATCAGGGAGAGTGCAAAACACTGATATTCAATTGGATTTACCTTGTTAGCTGCAAGTGTTCTAAATTTGACCTTCATCTCATAAAGATAAGCATCATTAATTTCCTCTTGAACATGCTCCTAAATAAACGTGCAAGATCACCTATAGGCAGTTATAGCTAATATTGATGAATTTTCTTCTCCAATGAAATTTGCAAGGCACACAACTATCTACATTAATAAATGAAGTATCACTGTGTAGGATTTTTGTAAAAAGAACGTGCAACATATAGAGTCATAGTCACATATAACATATAACATATCCTCCAAATTAATCAGAGTGAATTGTACTACTTTCTTCAAGGGAACATTGGATGTAAGCAATACAGATAAAATTGATAAAGTTTTAAGATAGAACAAACATCAAAGCCAAGATATCAAGTAGAACAAACAAAACAACATTTCGCCTAATATGCCTTTGATGATCTCTAAGAAAAAGTACGATAATTCAAAATACTACTAAACCATAATTTGAAGTTCAAACACATCAATACTCAAAACAGACACAAACTATCAAAAAATAGTGAAACAAACATGGATAATTTTCTAGAAACATTGCAACACATTGTAAAAAAGAGTAGGTGCACCATTGCTTGCTGATGGAGGTAGTTTTGTTCAAATAACCAACATTGGAGGTGCCATAAGATATATCAGTGTTGTTAGCTTCAGCTGTTACTCCAAGCTTGATCCATTCACCTTCTTTGAACTAACATTCCTTGCAAACTTCCAGCCACGCACCAGAAAGATTGCAGGTCATATCTTTAGTCAAGCTGAATTTCAATAAACATTTCCAACTAAACATATCAGGAATAAATTAGAAGCAACGGAGCAAGGTAATCATCAAACACAAAATATCAAGGTAGTTATCCACGAACCAGCCAACATATTGTAGAAATTTTTCAATCCATCCAAACTATCTGTAAAATGAACTTTCCAATTTTTCTTTTCCACAACAACCTCAAACTCATTTTGGCTTGGATCACAGAGGATAACATAAGGAGCAACTTGTAATCCAAACATTCTTGCAAAACATGCAGGTAGCTTCCCCTTTTCCTAATTATAAAGATTATAATTATCAGATTAAGAGTAATACAATAAGAATAACATACATTCAAAAAGCAAAATTATTTAGTAAAAATAGAATACTTGAGAATCAAAACAGTATAGGTGCATGAAGATAAAATACACTTGATAATAAAATTCACAAACGTTGGAAATCTGTATCAGTTAAGACCATCTGTTTTATTTCCAAAAAACTAACGTAAGCATGAATTCGAATTCCAAAATTTTAACATAATAATTTCACATTTGCGTAATTGAACATTTATAAAGATAAGTGGGCCAACAACAATTCACAGTCGGATATTAATAACAGGATATAATGAAAAGATTAAGCAAACCTGATGATTCCGTTAATCGCCGAAGAATCTCTATCAGGTTCCAATTCTTTATCTCTGCCGCATCAGCTCCAGTCGTTCCCACATAGCACAACTGCCACGATAACAAAAGAACGGTGGCAAAGCTTGGTGCCGGCCAGACGAACCATGAACAGGAGGAAGCTCTGTTTCCAAACCCAACCAAACCACTAACAGTAGCGTCTCTCTCTAGGAATTGTTAGAGATCGGTTTTGAAGAACCGAATGAGATGAGATGAGTGTAGGTTGAAGATGATATATGGAAAAATGATGTTTCCTTCCTTGGTAATGAACATAAACACGATACCCCAAATACATGCAGAGAGATCATAAACTATAATAGTTTTTTTTTGGCTACATAAACTATAATATTAGAGTACATGGGAAACACAACAATGCATGGGAAAATACAAACTCATTAAATTAAATGAGAATATGGGTATTAAAATTTGAATTTGAAATGTCTATTGTGATGCGTGTAGATTATCATCTGGAATCAACGGTTGCGATTAGCATAGATTGAAATCAACGGCCACCATACATTGGCGCCCAAAATCATTAGGATTAGGGTTGTGAAGTTAGGCTTACAATGTATGTTAGGATTAGATATAAGTAAGATTAGGCCCACCACTGTTTATTATGGTGTTAACCCTATGGTTTTAAAGGTAAAGGGGTCCTAGTAATCTTAAGTTAAGTCGGGAGGTTAGTAAAGTTTAACCAAATAACTGTTCCACCTAGAATCAAACTCATGTTCTCCATAATAATTCATTGTTGATGGAGTTAATTAACCACTTGAACAAAATTTCTTGTTTTATTTATTTATTTTTTAAATTAACATCGTCGTAATTTTATTTGAATCTACAACAATTACTAATCAACATTTATTTATCCTCTAAAAAAATTAACATTTATTTATTCAATATTGTTATTAGCGTTTTCTTTCTATTTTCATGAACTCCTAAAACATACAACACTCATGACATTCATATTTAAAAATGGTTTTTATAATATATCCTTTCCATTTATATAAATTAGAGGAATTAGAGAAATATAATCATGAGATTTTTTGTATTTTTTCTCTCAAGTACTCTTGCGGTTAAATTCACACAATGAGGGGTATAAGTTTGAACATTGACACCTGCTTATCAATGTCAATGGAGCTTCCAACCGGGTTGCAATGACAGGACTGTAAAATTCATTTGAGCATTAATATAATTTATGAAATTCGAATTATTTGAAATATTTTTACTAAAAAACATTGATTGTGATGTGATTGAACTCAAGTGGTTAGTGAGTTCCAAATTAATCAAGAAATTCGAGTTTGATTTTTCAGTAGAACAATCCTTCGATCAAACTCCGGTAGACAAAGAGTCCTTTAAAACAAAAATATATTTTTTTTCTACAAAGAAAAAAATTTCTTATTTTGAGAGGTAAAAAAATTAATTACTTCACAAATATTAATAATTTAAATTAATTTCAATTGAATACCGGTATTAATCATCTTTATGTCGTTAAAGGTCACTGCATGAAATATATTAACAATATAAATATAAATTCCATATTAATAAAAATGGGAATACACTCTAAGGTTAATTTTAAAGTAACTTTTTAAAAATTAGTAAGAAATTTGCTTAATTTTTTTTTTACACCCATTCTCATGGTCCAAGACAAAAAATTGTAAATTATAATTAGTGACGATGGTGCTATGAATAAGAAACTTCTATAATAAGCTGAAAAAAATTAATGTATATAGTATAGTATTTAAGTCCTTAGTAAAATAATTAAGGCATTTTTTTTTTACAGAAGTTTAAGGCATTGTTGTATACTTAGAAATATTTTATCGCAAATTAATTTTAGCATATTTGGTCATATCAATGAACAAAGTTCATTTGATTAAATGCCATAATATTTTCAAATGAAATTCAAGATGATAAAAACAACGATTGGGACAAAGACTATCACTGAAATGAATAGAAAAGACTGTGTTGGTTCTTTTTCTGGATTCAATTTATGTCCCCAATTTTTTATCGGGTTAGATTTACATCCCCTACTTCTTTTTTTCCATAAATTTTTATCTTAAATTATTTTGTTAGCGTAGATCCTTAAAATGTCAATTATTTTCTATTTTTAATTTGCAAAATATTTTTTTTTGACGGAATTTGCAAAATGTTTTGAATAATATTTAAAATGAAAGACATAAGGTTTTATTGATTATCATAGTTTAAAAGTTATATATTTAATTAAATCTAATTGGTCAAAAATTAAGACAAAGGGTGCATGAATCCATTTGATTGGTTGAGAAATCAAACAATGATAATAATTTGATGGTTGTCATTGAAACATGTTTTTTTTTTTGAGGGGGCAAAGTGCCATTGAAACATGATTAATAAGTAATCAAAAATTCATTTAATTTTGTTATTATAAGACTTTTACAACTTTCCGTTTATAAATAAGGTAATTAATAAAAATATTAATGCAGTTTTAAAGCATATGTGGTTATTAATTTTAATAATAGAATATATGATGGATACAAAAATATGACGTTGAATAAAACATTAATATTTGTTCACTTAAAAAACATAATAATTTAATAATATTTAATTAGGATATTAATTTTAATAATAGTATAAACTCATTTAAATATTTAATTAGGATGAAGGAAATAAAATATAAATGACTGTAAGGTTTATTATTTTTTTGAATTCGCACTTAAAATTTTAGGGTAGCACCTTGCTCCCTTTTAGTTAAAGAAAAAGGAACTTTTTGACTCAAAAAACAAAAACCAAAGGTGCCATAAAATCGATTTTCTATTATGTATTTCTTATCTTTTTCACTCCAAAGTTATCGATTCAATCAATTTTGTGAAAATAGGACGCTATTCTTCTTGTCTATCGACAGGTTTCCATCTCAAGCATAAAGTAGCAAAAAACAAAAAAATCAAAAACCAAAATAAAATATTAAAGAGCAAGATATTAAAAGTAAAATAACAACATAAGAAACTTAAGAAAAATTAAACAAAAAAGAATAGATAGATAGAAAAAGTTGTGAGTATTGAGGGATTAAAATAAAACAAAAGGGGGATGAAAGTGAGTATATTTGAACGTGGTAATAGAAATCCTTCATATATATTCTAATTTATATGTGACCCGATGTCCACCCCTACCTCAATGTGTTATAAATTGGCACTGGCAGTGTGCAAAATTTTGCAACTAGCAGACTGAACAATTGAAAGTACGTCTGATTTCAAACAAACATGGTATGTATATAGGGGGACAATACTCCAGGCTTGGCTCCCAAGTCCCAACCACCCTCTGGTCTAGTTAGTCTTGGCTCCCACGTGCACTACTAAAGGTACTATGTACTGTAACAATTTGTTAGCATCTCAATAGCTTCAGTACTATGCATGTGAGGGAGAAAATAAAATGGATTTTTGTTTTTGTGTGTATCATTTTTAATCGGTTTTCACACATATTTAGTTATATGTTAATTTAGACCACTAAAAAAATGAGTGGTGCAATTTCAATTTTTAGTTGGTCTGACTTATGAAGCTACCTTAAGATGCATTTAGCAAATTCATAATTTATCATCTTGTTCTCCATGGATCCTTGGTCGTTTACATTTCGATACCAATTTAGCTCTGATATCAATTTATTTGGCTCTCCTTGTGTGCGATGGGAATTCTATTTTTGGAGCCAGATTTGATTTTAGAACTGTAGAAGAGATTTTAACATGGTTGCGTGATGTTGATTAGAATTGATTTTGTCTCTAAAATTGATTCTAACTTAAGTTATAATTTATTATCTTTTACTCCAAACATGATTTTTACACTCAAATGTATTGTTCAACTCAATTTAAAGAAGTGCATCACAAATGTTGTGACCTAAAGCAATGACCTTGATTGCTTGAGAATTAGATTTGAAAGAAGAAGAAAAAAAAAAACTGTGACTTTCCTCGCAGTAGCTAATTGGTTTCTTTTTTTTCCCTGGTTTAATTTCAGCAAACTTGATATACTTTTTCTTCATAAAACATATGAAAGCAAATAGCATAACATCGAAAAAAAATATTATTCTTGCGATTAAACATGTTCATTTAAACAAAAATCGTTATTCTAGCAAAACAAATATTATTCTAGCGAAAAAACATACATCACCAATGTTTTTTCCTGTTTTTATATCACTGCAACAGAGATTATCTGCCATCAGACATCTAAACACACTCAAAAGCCATGAAATTAACTGGTTCTCAAAACTCTGCATATGTTGTACTTGTACGTTAGACCAATGTTGTTTGGACATGATTTGATATAGATGCCGTATTGTTGCTCTAATCAATTTGAAATCACTTAACAAAAACAAGAGTCAAAGTTTTGCGTTTTAACAAATCCATTCACTCAATAAATTGGCAAACTAATAGGGGTGTGGCAATGCATTGGTTCTAATGTTTGTGCCAACAGAATCTGGGTTCAAATCAAAATTTATTCGCCAGCGCTTTGTGCAAAAAATTCGAAGATATATATGGTATCAGGAAATTTTCCTAATCTCGCCGTGTGTGCGTGTAAAAAATTATGTGAACTTTTTATAATGAATCTACTGGGTGGATAGCACAACTTTATCCATTGATCCTTCTAGTCAAACTGACTCAAAGGATCAGCCAGCTTTGTAACAAAGTGTTGTGTGGATCAGTCGACAACCCTACATTGCAACAAGCACACCCTAGGAATTATCAAAGTAATGTGTTGTGTGGAGAAATTAGGAAGAAAAAAAATAACCAGGAAATTTAAAATAAAATACACACATTCATGTAGGTACAACACTGTTCACGTATGTAAACAAATTAATTACAATAGGTAAGCTGCTCAGTGAGACGTCCTAGGTGGAGTCTCAAGAGCACTTTTAAGAAGTAAATGAATGATACACTGTTTTCACTATCTGTTATCTGTCCCATCAAACATCCAAATGTTCCCTTTTTATAGTGCTGGTCTAATGGGCCTTTCTCTGATCATTCAAGGCCCATTAAGTTGTGATCCAGAGCCTTCTATTGGTTGCCTGTTTTCTGTACGGCCGCGCGTGGACTATAGTGCAACTCATCCGTACCAGGCGCGTGGAATCGAGATGCGTCGATCATCCGTGCTGAGCTGGCCATCTTGACTTGAACAATCAATCCGTCGTTGACTGAAGTCGTGCTGAGCTGGCCGTCTTGACTTGAACAATCAATCCGGCTGGAGTCGTGCTGAGCTGGCCGTCTTGACTTGAACAATCAATCTGTCGTTGACTGAAGTCGTGCTGAGCTGGCCGTCTTGACTTGAACAATCAATCCGGCTGGAGTCGTGCTGAGCTGGCCGTCTTGGCTTGATTTAAACAGTCAAAGGAATGGTCTATCCATGCCAGTCCAAACACCAATAACATCTTAAGATTCTTAGGCATTAGCCTACCCTAGGAATGCAAATCTAGACAAACACTTGAGAACTAAAACAGAGTTAAATGGTCTAAGGGAGTTATTATACACCCTAAACGTGCCAAGATCTATGTTTGCTTGAAGTTACAACAGACAAAGAGCTTGGCCAGAATAGGTACCTAATGTGTATGTCAATGTCACAGCTCTAACTTAATATAAATTCCAAATTAGTAATCTAAACTTGGTACAGAGTGTACAGACACAAACAGTTAATAAACCTGCAATTAGCTTGTATGCAATAAGCTCAATCAATCACTCTCGCTATCACTATCAGCATCCAGAAAGTTATACTCTCTCCATCCGTCGAGTTTGATCAACACAGTTCCTCGGTTCTCTTCTCTCCATTCAATTGACTCCTTATCTAAAAGGTTAGTAACCTGTATCAATCAAATCATAAGGAATCATCATGTAGAACAATTTTGTTCCCTTCAAAAAAAACAAGTTTTTAGGATTCAAGAAAAATTTTAGAATTTGGGTTGGGCCTCTCTCAACCTTAGAAAACCAGTTTGTAAGGTAAGGACTGCCCAAGCTTTATTAACACTACATGGGCAATATCTCTAGGCAATGTAGGAATAAATCCACTCCTTCACGGCCAACACAGAGGTGTTGAAGGTTACAATGAAGGAAACCCAAATTCTGTAACTAGGAAGGGGCGAACTACAATTAAGGAAAAATATTCAACATACTGCCTCACATCTAGGCCACAATGAGCCTGAACGGTAGACGACGCAGGAAGTCCAACAACAAATCTAACTCAACCTAACGAACCAGCTAGTAAGGTGAAAGCTGCCCACAGTTTATAAACACTACAAACGTTATGTCTTTAGGCAATGTCATAATAAGGCGTCTAGGGGAGGAGCGGAACATAATGAAGCCGAAATTTCCAACAAAGTAAATATTAATTCAAATATAAAACATTAGTCAAAATCCTTGTAACAGAAGTTCTGAAAGCCTAAGTCAACGTGTATGTATACATGAAACATTATGTTGAAATATATATTGGAGCATAAAATATTTGTATAGAAGGGGGTGGATTATATCGTACCGATTGTTTCAGCTTGGACTTCCCAAAACCATGTGATCCACATCCTGTGATGACCCTTATCATCTGAACAGCTAAAGTAGACATAAAAAGACAATCAATTAAAGTGAGAAAATGCAAATACAATTCAATAAGCAACGCCATTTTAGTTTAAATGTCCCAAGAAAGGAAAATGTAAGAAGCTAGATGCTTAGAAAATGCTTACAAGAAACATATGATCCAAACAGAAGGTCAGAAGGTGAAGTTTCAGAATTCTCATTGCTGGTTTCACATGCTGGCCGTTCAAATCAATAGTTATCACATTTTCTATATCCTTGTTTCTGCATACGACTAACAATAGGTTAAAATAGGCAATAATAAATAATGGATAAGGAAAATGTGAAAAGGGAAGTTCTGCGATCTTTCTTCTCTATTTCTATTTGACAGAATCTTAAGAAAGAGGATAAAATTTCAGTCGAGCTAAAGAAATCGACCGACCTAGCAACAAATATGTCATGGCTTGCCTTAGTGTCTGCTTTCTAAGCTATTTTAGTTTGTTCTTTACCCTAACCACACGGAAATAGTTAGCATATTATAACAAGGTATATATCCTATTATAACAAGGTATATCCACCTTCATGTCCCAAAAATATAAAGAAGAGTAGTTAATGTTTCACCCCAAAACCAAAAAACATTATCTAGAACGTTATTCTTTAAAACAATGGACATTGAAAAAGAATGAACAAGACATAATCATACTTGGATCACATCTCCACATTTAAAAACATAGAATGATAGAAAGGAGAGAGAGAGAAAAAAAACAATATATAGAGGAATTGAGAAAGCTTGGTTTTAAAAGATAAGTAATATGAACAATCAAGTGCAAAATAAAGTATCACATTTTTTACAGACAAAATCATGAACCTGATCAGAAAGATAGACGGCATATCCTCGATCTCCATTAGTATGTGCACTTGCAGCCTGCAAAATCATTTTTTACTGAACTGACATCTGAACCTCAAATCAACTGGCTTCAAGAACAGAAAGTTAAAATCGAAGGAAAACACCAAATGTGAACTTACTTTCTGAAAGTAACCTTTCACTGAATCCCACTGCTGTCTTGCATCTTGCCTAAAGGCGTGATATTCCTCTCCTTTAGCTGCAAACCAGAAAAGCAAGTGAATGAATAGTCATGATTCAATTTGATAACATCAAAGGAAATCATCAAATTCAAGCATACGAAAAGAAAGATAATCTGAAAAACTCAATAAATGTGGATATAGAAGTAAATGCACTGTGTTATGATTGGATGGAACTTTCCTTTTCCTCACATTATAAGGGGTAAAAACTTCATTAGATAAGCACAAATAAATGAATACTGTTTACAAAGAGCAAGTAGATGCAATCAAAATAATTTCCAAATTGACATACTGCGAGGACTCTGCTGAGGTTCTGCAACATTTGGATGACCATCAAAACCCATTTAAATTTTTTAACTTCAAAAACCCATTTGGTTTTGTCAAACGTTTGTTAAATATCATATTGTTAGTTTTCTTTGTCATTCTCGATGACATGATAGTTACCTGCCTACATGGCACTGCCGCTTATGCATAAAAGATAGGTCATGTAACCTATGCATACGTGGAAGTGTCACGTAGCCAGATAACTGTCACGTCATTCAAGAAGAAAACTATAAGAATGGGGTATTTGACAGATGTTTGACAAAACCAACGTGTTTTCAAAGTTTTGAAAATTTCAAGAGGATTTTTGCACGAAGTTACAATTTCAAAGCGGCAAATGATCATTTAATTGATTAACTTTTGTTTCAAAAAGAAATTTTCCCTTTAATTTAACATAACTTTTGTTTACTGCTAATTTAGTATGACTTAAATTTGTGGAAACTAATTTTTTGGTCCAAATAGAAAATATATACACTGCAATCCTATACCTTCATGATTTTTTTATAAGTGTAAATTAACATTCGACTATATATGTGTGAGCCTAATTGATTAAATTAAAAACTATAAGAATGACATCCAAAACCTACCAAAAGAGGCCGACTGGTAAACAAATGTACTACCACATGTTCAGACATTAAGAAAAATTAAGTACTTATTTTCTACTTTCTATTCCCACATATAACAATTATTGTTTGGAGATAGAAAGTAGAAAGTAATCAACAAATTTTTACTATTATCTAACACATTTTAGTAAACCTATTTTTCTCAAATCAACCGCTCCTAGAAGTTTTTGAATGTTATACTTATTGAATCACATCAATTATGCTCATGTGTTTATATACACACACACTAAGTAAATGATTTAAATAAATATTCGGAATTTTGCTTTTGGACTATAAAAAAAAAAAATCACAGTTTTTAGTGCTGTAAAGTTGTCTTTTTGTATTTTTAGGAACCAAGCAATGCTGATTGAAAATTGTACAAGATAAAAATTATGAAAATTTTTATATGGATTAAAAATGTTGACGGAAGATTTTGCAATATTTTGTAGTGATGAAAAATGCAATTCTAGATATTTATAGAGACCATTTGCTTAATTGACCTATATGAAATTTTAGTTGTTTGTTTAAGTTGTCACTTTAAATACTCGATATGAGCATATGGTTTATTTGATCAATCACAACTCTTTTACACAACTCATGGATCTTGTGTTGTCTTCATATGTTCAAATTTAGAAAATTGTGCCAATAAGGATGCAAAACCTCATTGTGTTGAGATGAGGTGACAAGATTTTAGTGACCAAATTTCCAATTTCGTGAGAATGTCCTATAAAGAGAAAAAAAAAACACAAAAAGATTAATGAAATGGTTGTAGAAAAACAACAACTAATTATGGATGCTTCCTTCAATAGGAAGTTTAATGAAAAACACATTTGATACTGGTTTTAGAATATGACTCAGAGGGTGCTTTGATTGCCACAATAAAATTTCAAAGCAACTTGGTGCGTTCTTACGTTGCCAATCTTTTTAGTTACATACAGAAAGTTAGTTAATAGTTTCCCAAACAGACCTTAAGTGTTGTGAAGAAGAAGTTGAGAAAGGTTGAAGAGGTTTGTTTCAAGTTCGTTTTTAAAATAGAGTTAAATAAGAGAGAAATTGAGAGAACGAGAAAAGGAACAAAGAGAGTTCCTGATTCACAACTCTTCCTAAAGAATGGAAAAGAAAACAAAATGGAAGTAGTTTAGGAACTTGTGGCAATGAAATGTTGTTATTTGGGTGACCGGTCTATTTATGGTTGAAATGTGGAAGAAGAATCAACTCATGCACTGCTGCTCCAATGCATGCAATGTGTGCTTAATTGGCAGTTTGCAAAATTATACAAAGAGCATACAAGAAGGTGTATATGAGCCTAGTTAGTCTTGGTTCCCATGTGCATCAATGGTACTATGTAAATAACAATTTGTTAGCATCCCAACAGCTTCAGTACTATGCATGTGAGGGTTATTTTTTCGTTGTGTGTTATTGTTTTTTGACAAATTTAAAGTTTCATCTTGTCTCGATGGATCCATGGACATTTAGACTATATTTATATTTCCAACAAGTAAAAGTAATAAGCAGAACCCATGGTTTCAATTTAGTGTATGAGACGGAAACACTTAAAGTATGTTTGGTTCTGGACTGGCTTGGATCGATCAAACAGAGAACAAACGTCTACGCCTTAACAGGCTTGACGCTTGGTGGACTGTGGACTGGCATGGATAGACCATTCCTTTGACTGTTTAAATCAAGCCAAGACGGCCAGCTCAGCACGACTCCAGCCGGATTGATTGTTCAAGTCAAGACGGCCAGCTCAGCACGACTTCAGTCAACGACAGATTGATTGTTCAAGTCAAGACGGCCAGCTCAGCACGACTTCAGTCAACGACGGATTGATTGTTCAAGTCAAGATGGCCAGCTCAGCACGGATGATCGACGCATCTCGATTCCACGCGCCTGGTACGGATGAGTTGCACTATAGTCCACGCGCGGCCGTACAGAAAACAGGCAACCAATAGAAGGCTCTGGATCACAACTTAATGGGCCTTGAATGATCAGAGAAAGGCCCATTAGACCAGCACTATAAAAAGGGAACATTTGGATGTTTGATGGGACAGATAACAGATAGTGAAAACAGTGTATCATTCATTTACTTCTTAAAAGTGCTCTTGAGACTCCACCTAGGACGTCTCACTGAGCAGCTTACCTATTGTAATTAATTTGTTTACATACGTGAACATTTGGCGCCCACCGTGGGGCTACGGTAAAACTTTCCAACGACCTAGCTCCATTTTCAACAAACCTATCGTCATGGTACGACGCGGACAAACCCGGACCTCGTCCGGATCCGAGCTGGAAGACGACGCCAACCCCCAACTAGCCCAGCTGCTCGAGGAAGTGCGTGAGCTTCAAGAGCGGAATGTCGAGCAACAGAGACAAAATGACGAACATCAACGTCTGCAGGCATAAGCCCTTGCTCGGGAGGCCGAGCTGAAGCAACAACTGGAAGATCGAGAGCGCGAGCTCAGACATCAGATGGAGGCCAGAGAGAGGGAGCTGAGGGAGCAGCTTGAGCTCTTGAGAAACAACGTGACTGGAGCTGAAACCACCAGATTGATGCCTAAAGTGTTCCAACCATTCTCAACGGAAATACAAACGGTGGAAATCCCTCGTCACTTTAGGGAACCAACCATTGACTCATACGATGGGACGAGTGACCCACATAGTCACGTCTCAACTTTCCAAACGCAGATGTTCATAAGCGGAGCTGATGATGCATTAAGCTGCAAAATTTTTGCTGGGACCTTGAAGGGTGTAGCACATAAGTGGATAGCAGGGCTGCCTGCCAGATCAATCACAAACTTTGAGGACTTGGCCACTCGTTTCGTTGCCCAATTCGCAGCAAATACCGTGAAGCCTTTCCTACTGGCAGATTTGTTTGACATCCGCCAGCGCCCCACCGAATCCTTGAAGAGCTATCTGGCTCGGTTCAACAACGCCACTCTCATGGTGACGGAGCCGAATGAGGATATTTTTGTTATGGCATTTGAGAAGGGTCTGAACTCTGGAGCTTTTAGTGAAGCTTTGACGTTGCGCAAGGCACATTCCATGAATGAGATTCGGATGAGGGCGGAGAAGCACATTGAAGCCGAGGAGATAACAAGGGAGAAAGGATCTAGAGAGATACGAGGCAGAGACCGGGCTAACGAGGATCGTCGGGAAGGAGTGATGAAAAGGCTAGGGGGAGAAAGGTTCCCAAGAGGTGTCCCACTGGATCGAGGAGGCCGCCCAGAGCGTGAAGTCCCTACCAGAAGGAACCCATGGGAGGAAAATTTCACTCCTCTCAACAAGGGAAGAGCTCAAATACTCAAAGAGGTTATGAACACTCAGATTATCAAGCGACCGCCTCCAAACCCTCGTCCTATGGGGAGTGAAGCAGGGTTGTGGTGTGAATACCATCGCACCCAAGGACACGATACCGACAACTGTCGTACCCTTCGAATGCACATTGAAAAGTTGATACAAGAGGGTCACCTTGGGCGCTACGTTCAAGGAAGGGGTGGAGGCTACCATGACAAAAGGGCTGCTCCTAGTAGAGATTCAAGTCGATCCCCGAAGCGAGGTCGTGGAAATGAGAAGCTTCATGACAAAGAAGCTGAAGGAGGGCACGAAAGGAACAACAGAGGCACGGTCAACACCATAGCGGGGGGATTTTCTGGAGGGGGATCAACTAGCTCGGCCAGAAGAAGATATTCACGGTCCAACCAATCTTGCAATATGGTGGGAGTGTATGCTTTTAAAGAGCACCCTCAATTAGCTTTTACCTTCAAAGATTTTGAAGGACTGTATCCTCATGACGACGATCCTTTGGTCATCTCCGTATCCACGGCGGGTTTCCAAATTAAACGTACAATTGTGGACACCGGTAGCTCGGCGAATGTGTTGTTTTGGGAAGTATTCAAAAAGCTAGATCTTCCCAAAGAAGTTATGAGGGAGCACCGAGGATCTCTGCTGGGATTCGCGGGAGAATCCGTCGAAATCATTGGATACGTAGACTTACGTACCACATTTGGGGAGGGGGAGAATGCAAAAACTATAGTGGTAAAATATATTGTGGTTGACGCACGATCCTCCTACAATATCATTTTAGGAAGACCAGCGTTGAATGGCTTGGAAGCAGTTACCTCAACCGCACATTTGTGTATGAAGTATCCGTTGGAAAATGGTCGTGTGGGAGTTGTCAGAGGAGATCAAATCGTCGCCAGAAAATGCTATGAGGATAGTTTGAGAAACAAAGGAGCTGAAAGGAGAAAGACACCTGAGGATTTGCGTTGCAACTTCTTGGACCTGGACTTGGACCCAAGAAGTTTTAGCAAGGATGAAGAGGAATGGCATCCAAGGCCGGCAGAGGAGGTGAAGGAAGTACAAGTGGGGGAGGAGCCATGCAAGAGGGTCAGGATCGGCACGAACTTGTCAAAAGAAATGGAGGAGGAGCTGGTATGTACACTAAGGAGGAACTTGGATGTGTTTGCATGGTCAGCCAAAGACATGCCGGGAATAGACCCAAATTTCATATGTCATCGGTTAGCCATTGATCCAATGGCGAGAGTCGTACAGCAAAGGAAGCGTAAGATGAGTATGGAGAAACAAAATGCAGTACGAGAGGAGACTCACAAACTGGTAAAAGCAGAATTTATTAGAGAGGTGAAGTACCCGACCTGGTTGGCCAACGTGGTGATGGTGAAGAAGCCTTCAGGAAAATGGAGAATGTGCACGGACTACACCGATCTAAACAAGGTGTGTCCCAAGGATGCTTATCCGCTGCCGAGCATAGATCAACTGGTAGATAATGCCTCAGGGTATGACCTTCTCAGTTTCATGGACGCTTATTCGGGCTACAACCAAATTCGAATGCACCCAGAGGATGAAGAAAAGACAGCTTTTATGACAGACAAGGCTAATTACTGTTACAAGGTTATGGCGTTTGGGTTGAGGAACGCCGGAGCAACTTTTCAAAGATTAGTGGATAAAGTCTTCAAGAGTGAGATAGGCAAGACAATCGAGGTGTATGTAGATGACATGGTTGTAAAATCGACAAAAGAAGAGGACCATCAAGGAAGTCTCAACAAGGTATTCGACTTGCTTAGGAGGCACAATATCAAGCTAAATCCGGAAAAATGCTCGTTTGGAGTACAAGCAGGAAAGTTTTTAGGCTTCATGCTAACCAAGAGGGGAATAGAGGTCAATCCGAAAAAGTGCAAGGCCATCATGGATATGAGGAGCCCAACTGATGCGAAGGAGGTACAAAAGCTAACTGGGAGGATTGCTTCGCTCACAAGGTTCTTGTCATGCTCGGCTGACAAGAACCTACCCTTTTTCCAATTGCTGCGAAAAAATGAAAAGTTTTGCTGGACAGAAGAGTGTGAAGGAGCGTTTCAAAAGCTAAAGGAATTTTTGACAACCCCTCCCATCCTTGTGAAACCTAAGCTAGGCACTCCCTTGATACTCTACCTGGCCGTATCTGAGAATGCATGCAGCTCGGTGTTAGTTCAAGAAGTAGGGAAGGAGCAAAAGCCAGTGTACTTTACCAGCAAAGTACTCCATGGAGCGGAAATACGATACCAGAAGATTGAAAAGGTGGCATTAGCTCTAATATCGTCAGCCAGGAAGTTGAGGCCTTACTTTCAAAGTCATACCATAATAGTTCGGACCGATCAACCCGTTCGGCAAGTACTGCAAAAGCCGGACCTGGCAGGAAGGATGGTAGCATGGTCGGTAGAGTTGTCTGAGTTCGACATTGCTTTCGAACCAAGGGGAGCAATAAAAGCGCAAGTTCTGGCAGATTTCCTGGTAGAAATGACTACAGAAAAAGGAAGCATGGAGGCAGCGAAGTGGGTGTTGTCGGTGGACGGTTCATCCAACCTTAAAGGAAGTGGGGCAGGAGTGGCATTGGAAGGACCAGACGGAGTATTGATAGAGCAATCTTTGAGGTTTGAGTTCAAAGCGAGTAACAACCAAGCTGAATATGAAGCTTTGTTGGCTGGAATGCGTTTGGCTCTGGAAGTAGGAGTTAAGGAGCTGGAGGCAAAAAGTGACTCCCAGCTAGTCTTCGGACAGGTCACAGGAAACTTCCAGACAAAGGATCCTCAACTCTTGGTGTATCTTGAGAGAGTCAGACACTTAACTCAAAAGTTTGTAAGTTTCAAATTATTACATGTACCTAGAGAGCAGAACAGTAGAGCAGATTTGTTGGCTAAGTTGGCTAGCACTAAGCGACCAGGAAATAATAGATCAGTGATCCAAGAAACTTTGAAGCGACCGAGCATTGAACAAGAGGAATTGCTTTTTCTTACAGAAGATTTCGAGTCATGGATGGGAGATATCATCCGTTATCTAAGGGATGGTCAACTTCCAAGTGAGGAGGAGCAAGCACTTAAGGTAAAAAAAAGATCGTCCAAGTTTGTGGTTATCGCTGATCAACTCTTCAAGAGGGGATTCTCTAGCCCGCTCCTGAAGTGCTTGGCTCCCCAGCAGGCCGAATATGTAACAGCTGAGGTCCATGAAGGGGTATGTGGAACTCACATCGGGGGCAGAGCTTTGGCAGCAAAAGTACTTAGAGCAGGATACTATTGGCCGACCATGAAAGAAGATTGCTCCAAGTACGTCAAGAAGTGTGACAAGTGTCAGCGGTTCTCTAACCTCCATCAAGCTCCTCCTGAATATTTAAGCTCAGTGATTTCTCCTTGGCCCTTTTTCAAGTGGGGAGTGGATATCCTAGGTCCTTTCCCCTTAGCACAGGGTCAGGTGAAGTTTTTGATTGTGGCAGTGGACTACTTCACGAAGTGGATTGAGGTGGAGCCGGTGGCCACTATTACGGCAGATAGGATCAGGAAGTTTTATTGGAAGAAGATTATATGCAGGTTTGGTCTCCCCGCGGTTTTGGTTACTGACAACGGCACTCAATTTGCTAGCTCATCTGTGGCAAATTTCTGTAAGGAGTGGGGAATACAACTTAATTTTACCTCGGTCGAGCATCCACAATCAAATGGTCAAGCTGAATCAGCAAACAAGGTGATTTTACAAGGTTTAAAGAAGAGATTGGAGGCGGCCAAAGGATTATGGGTAGAGGAGTTACCAATGGTGATGTGGTCATATCACACTACCCCGCACTCGTCCACACAGGAAACTCCCTTCAGGATGGTGTATGGATCAGATGCTATGATTCCAATTGAAGTCATGGAACCAAGTGCAAGAGTCCTTTTCACACAGGAAGGAGTGAACGATGGTAACCTACTGAACAACTTGGACTTCCAGGAAGAGGTCCGAGCACGAGCTCAGGTGAAGGAGGAAGCTTGTAAGAGAAGAGCGGCACGGAGGTATGACTCAAAGGTGAGAAGGAGAAGTCTCAAACAAGGGGACTTAGTACTGAGGAAAAAGCCAAGAGGAGAGCAACCAGGAAAATTGCACGCACACTGGGAAGGACCTTTTAGAGTGAAGGACGAGGTGGGAAAGGGAGCTTACCGTTTGGAGCGCCTGGATGGCAAGAAGGTGCCACGCACCTGGAACGCAGCAAACCTTCGTTACTACTTCAGCTAAGGGGAGCACATCGAGAGAAATGGCCAAGTCTTGTGTTTATTTTATTATGGATAGTCTAGTATGTTAAAGAGCAGAGCTCTGATGAAGGCATTATGCTAGTAGTCGTCTAGTAGGTTAGAAGTAGAGCTCTAACGAAGGCATTATGCCAATAGCCGTCTAGTATGTTAGAAGTAGAGCTTTAATGTTATTGGATCTTTGTATTGTACTCCTATCTATTTCTTATAATATTGAATCAAGGCCATTTTCCTGCAGGATACACCGAATCAACGTTGTAGGGAGAGATCCGTTAGAGACTCTCATTGACGTCTCAATAAGGGTGGTCGGGTAGAGCCACGCCTTCAAGACCTAAGCGAGTATCGGTATAGACCCGACCCTTAGGCAAATCTACGTTATAGGGAGAGATCCGTTAGAGACTCTCCTTGACGTCTCAATAAGGGTGGTCGAGTAGAGCCACGCCTTCAAGACCTAAGCGAGTATCGGTATAGACCCGACCCTTAGGCAAATCTACGTTATAGGGAGAGATCCGTTAGAGACTCTCCTTGACGTCTCAATAACGGTGGTCGAGTAGAGCCACACCTCCAAGACCTAAGCGAGTATCGGTATAGACCCGACCCTTAGGCAAATCTACGTTATAGGGAGAGATCCGTTAGAGACTCTCCTTGACGTCTCAATAAGGGTGGTCGAGTAGAGCCACACCTTCAAGACCTAAGCGAGTATCGGTTTAGACCCGACCCTTAGGCAAATCTACGTTATAGGGAGAGATCCGTTAGAGACTCTCCTTGACGTCTCAATAAGGGTGGTCGAGCAGAGTCATGCCTTCAAGACCTAAGCGAGTATCGGTCGTGTAGACTTGGACAAATTTACGCGGTAAGAGAAATGCATAGTAAAAGAGAGCATGCTGAAGTACACAACAATAACAAGAGATACCATAGCAATCCGAAGGTTAAATAATACAACATAGTTTGGCCCAAAAGTGACCTAATGCAAATGGCCGAAATGGCCTTACAGGAAAATAAAATAACATAAGTCCGAGTACAACACAATAAATATCAGCTATCCAACGACTCCACGACGTCCCCACTAGTCTGGACGGATCTCATCAAGATCAAGGTTGGGAAACTTAGCACGGACCTGGCCAAGAGCTTCACGGAAGCCATTATCGTACTCAGTTACCCCCTGGCTTGCAAGTTCGGAGATCCTCATCTGCAGCGTGTCTCGCGCTTCCTGGGCGGCAACCAAAAGAGTTTGAATTTCAGATTTCTCATTCCTTAAAGTTTGAAGCTTCCTATTAGAAGTTCTCAAGTCCGTCTCAGCCTTCTCCAACTCCTTAGTGGCATGATTATACTGACCTTCCAACTCTGCACACCGTCTCTCAAGTGTATTGACCTTATCTTTCAATGGTTGTAAATTCTTGAGCAAATAATCAAACTGGCGACGACAAAGATCCTCGGTGGAGTCTCAAGAGCACTTTTAAGAAGTAAATGAATGATACACTGTTTTCACTATCTGTTATCTGTCCCATCAAACATCCAAATGTTCCCTTTTTATAGTGCTGGTCTAATGGGCCTTTCTCTGATCATTCAAGGCCCATTAAGTTGTGATCCAGAGCCTTCTATTGGTTGCCTGTTTTCTGTACGGCCGCGCGTGGACTATAGTGCAACTCATCCGTACCAGGCGCGTGGAATCGAGATGCGTCGATCATCCGTGCTGAGCTGGCCATCTTGACTTGAACAATCAATCCGTCGTTGACTGAAGTCGTGCTGAGCTGGCCGTCTTGACTTGAACAATCAATCCGGCTGGAGTCGTGCTGAGCTGGCCGTCTTGACTTGAACAATCAATCTGTCGTTGACTGAAGTCGTGCTGAGCTGGCCGTCTTGACTTGAACAATCAATCCGGCTGGAGTCGTGCTGAGCTGGCCGTCTTGGCTTGATTTAAACAGTCAAAGGAATGGTCTATCCATGCCAGTCCACAGTCCACCAAGCGTCAAGCCTGTTAAGGCGTAGACGTTTGTTCTCTGTTTGATCGATCCAAGCCAGTCCACAGTCCACCAAGCGTCAAGCATGTTAAGGCGTAGACGTTTGTTCTCTGCTTGATCTTCTCTGTTTGATCGATCCAAGCCAGTCCACAGTCCACCAAGCGTCAAGCCTGTTAAGGCGTAGTCGTTTGTTCTCTGCTTGATCTTCTCTGCTTCATCTTTTGGGTGAGCGGTGGAACATCCAATGTGCCGGACCATCAAGGAAGTCTCAACAAGGTATTCGACTTGCTTAGGAGGCACAATATCAAGCTAAATCCGGAAAAATGCTCGTTTGGAGTACAAGCAGGAAAGTTTTTAGGCTTCATGCTAACCAAGAGGGGAATAGAGGTCAATCCGAAAAAGTGCAAGGCCATCATGGATATGAGGAGCCCAACTGATGCGAAGGAGGTACAAAAGCTAACTGGGAGGATTGCTTCGCTCACAAGGTTCTTGTCATGCTCGGCTGACAAGAACCTACCCTTTTTCCAATTGCTGCGAAAAAATGAAAAGTTTTGCTGGACAGAAGAGTGTGAAGGAGCGTTTCAAAAGCTAAAGGAATTTTTGACAACCCCTCCCATCCTTGTGAAACCTAAGCTAGGCACTCCCTTGATACTCTACCTGGCCGTATCTGAGAATGCATGCAGCTCGGTGTTAGTTCAAGAAGTAGGGAAGGAGCAAAAGCCAGTGTACTTTACCAGCAAAGTACTCCATGGAGCGGAAATACGATACCAGAAGATTGAAAAGGTGGCATTAGCTCTAATATCGTCAGCCAGGAAGTTGAGGCCTTACTTTCAAAGTCATACCATAATAGTTCAGACCGATCAACCCGTTCGGCAAGTACTGCAAAAGCCGGACCTGGCAGGAAGGATGGTAGCATGGTCGGTAGAGTTGTCTGAGTTCGACATTGCTTTCGAACCAAGGGGAGCAATAAAAGCGCAAGTTCTGGCAGATTTCCTGGTAGAAATGACTACAGAAAAAGGAAGCATGGAGGCAGCGAAGTGGGTGTTGTCGGTGGACGGTTCATCCAACCTTAAAGGAAGTGGGGCAGGAGTGGCATTGGAAGGACCAGACGGAGTATTGATAGAGCAATCTTTGAGGTTTGAGTTCAAAGCGAGTAACAACCAAGCTGAATATGAAGCTTTGTTGGCTGGAATGCGTTTGGCTCTGGAAGTAGGAGTTAAGGAGCTGGAGGCAAAAAGTGACTCCCAGCTAGTCTTCGGACAGGTCACAGGAAACTTCCAGACAAAGGATCCTCAACTCTTGGTGTATCTTGAGAGAGTCAGACACTTAACTCAAAAGTTTGTAAGTTTCAAATTATTACATGTACCTAGAGAGCAGAACAGTAGAGCAGATTTGTTGGCTAAGTTGGCTAGCACTAAGCGACCAGGAAATAATAGATCAGTGATCCAAGAAACTTTGAAGCGACCGAGCATTGAACAAGAGGAATTGCTTTTTCTTACAGAAGATTTCGAGTCATGGATGGGAGATATCATCCGTTATCTAAGGGATGGTCAACTTCCAAGTGAGGAGGAGCAAGCACTTAAGGTAAAAAAAAGATCGTCCAAGTTTGTGGTTATCGCTGATCAACTCTTCAAGAGGGGATTCTCTAGCCCGCTCCTGAAGTGCTTGGCTCCCCAGCAGGCCGAATATGTAACAGCTGAGGTCCATGAAGGGGTATGTGGAACTCACATCGGGGGCAGAGCTTTGGCAGCAAAAGTACTTAGAGCAGGATACTATTGGCCGACCATGAAAGAAGATTGCTCCAAGTACGTCAAGAAGTGTGACAAGTGTCAGCGGTTCTCTAACCTCCATCAAGCTCCTCCTGAATATTTAAGCTCAGTGATTTCTCCTTGGCCCTTTTTCAAGTGGGGAGTGGATATCCTAGGTCCTTTCCCCTTAGCACAGGGTCAGGTGAAGTTTTTGATTGTGGCAGTGGACTACTTCACGAAGTGGATTGAGGTGGAGCCGGTGGCCACTATTACGGCAGATAGGATCAGGAAGTTTTATTGGAAGAAGATTATATGCAAGTTTGGTCTCCCCGCGGTTTTGGTTACTGACAACGGCACTCAATTTGCTAGCTCATCTGTGGCAAATTTCTGTAAGGAGTGGGGAATACAACTTAATTTTACCTCGGTCGAGCATCCACAATCAAATGGTCAAGCTGAATCAGCAAACAAGGTGATTTTACAAGGTTTAAAGAAGAGATTGGAGGCGGCCAAAGGATTATGGGTAGAGGAGTTACCAATGGTGATGTGGTCATATCACACTACCCCGCACTCGTCCACACAGGAAACTCCCTTCAGGATGGTGTATGGATCAGATGCTATGATTCCAATTGAAGTCATGGAACCAAGTGCAAGAGTCCTTTTCACACAGGAAGGAGTGAACGATGGTAACCTACTGAACAACTTGGACTTCCAGGAAGAGGTCCGAGCACGAGCTCAGGTGAAGGAGGAAGCTTGTAAGAGAAGAGCGGCACGGAGGTATGACTCAAAGGTGAGAAGGAGAAGTCTCAAACAAGGGGACTTAGTACTGAGGAAAAAGCCAGGAGGAGAGCAACCAGGAAAATTGCACGCACACTGGGAAGGACCTTTTAGAGTGAAGGACGAGGTGGGAAAGGGAGCTTACCGTTTGGAGCGCCTGGATGGCAAGAAGGTGCCACGCACCTGGAACGCAGCAAACCTTCGTTACTACTTCAGCTAAGGGGAGCACATCGAGAGAAATGGCCAAGTCTTGTGTTTATTTTATTATGGATAGTCTAGTATGTTAAAGAGCAGAGCTCTGATGAAGGCATTATGCTAGTAGTCGTCTAGTAGGTTAGAAGTAGAGCTCTAACGAAGGCATTATGCCAATAGCCGTCTAGTATGTTAGAAGTAGAGCTTTAATGTTATTGGATCTTTGTATTGTACTCCTATCTATTTCTTATAATATTGAATCAAGGCCATTTTCCTGCAGGATACACCGAATCAACGTTGTAGGGAGAGATCCGTTAGAGACTCTCATTGACGTCTCAATAAGGGTGGTCGGGTAGAGCCACGCCTTCAAGACCTAAGCGAGTATCGGTATAGACCCGACCCTTAGGCAAATCTACGTTATAGGGAGAGATCCGTTAGAGACTCTCCTTGACGTCTCAATAAGGGTGGTCGAGTAGAGCCACGCCTTCAAGACCTAAGCGAGTATCGGTATAGACCCGACCCTTAGGCAAATCTACGTTATAGGGAGAGATCCGTTAGAGACTCTCCTTGACGTCTCAATAACGGTGGTCGAGTAGAGCCACACCTCCAAGACCTAAGCGAGTATCGGTATAGACCCGACCCTTAGGCAAATCTACGTTATAGGGAGAGATCCGTTAGAGACTCTCCTTGACGTCTCAATAAGGGTGGTCGAGTAGAGCCACACCTTCAAGACCTAAGCGAGTATCGGTTTAGACCCGACCCTTAGGCAAATCTACGTTATAGGGAGAGATCCGTTAGAGACTCTCCTTGACGTCTCAATAAGGGTGGTCGAGCAGAGTCATGCCTTCAAGACCTAAGCGAGTATCGGTCGTGTAGACTTGGACAAATTTACGCGGTAAGAGAAATGCATAGTAAAAGAGAGCATGCTGAAGTACACAACAATAACAAGAGATACCATAGCAATCCGAAGGTTAAATAATACAACATAGTTTGGCCCAAAAGTGACCTAATGCAAATGGCCGAAATGGCCTTACAGGAAAATAAAATAACATAAGTCCGAGTACAACACAATAAATATCAGCTATCCAACGACTCCACGACGTCCCCACTAGTCTGGACGGATCTCATCAAGATCAAGGTTGGGAAACTTAGCACGGACCTGGCCAAGAGCTTCACGGAAGCCATTATCGTACTCAGTTACCCCCTGGCTTGCAAGTTCGGAGATCCTCATCTGCAGCGTGTCTCGCGCTTCCTGGGCGGCAACCAAAAGAGTTTGAATTTCAGATTTCTCATTCCTTAAAGTTTGAAGCTTCCTATTAGAAGTTCTCAAGTCCGTCTCAGCCTTCTCCAACTCCTTAGTGGCATGATTATACTGACCTTCCAACTCTGCACACCGTCTCTCAAGTGTATTGACCTTATCTTTCAATGGTTGTAAATTCTTGAGCAAATAATCAAACTGGCGACGACAAAGATCCTCGGTGGAGTCTCAAGAGCACTTTTAAGAAGTAAATGAATGATACACTGTTTTCACTATCTGTTATCTGTCCCATCAAACATCCAAATGTTCCCTTTTTATAGTGCTGGTCTAATGGGCCTTTCTCTGATCATTCAAGGCCCATTAAGTTGTGATCCAGAGCCTTCTATTGGTTGCCTGTTTTCTGTACGGCCGCGCGTGGACTATAGTGCAACTCATCCGTACCAGGCGCGTGGAATCGAGATGCGTCGATCATCCGTGCTGAGCTGGCCATCTTGACTTGAACAATCAATCCGTCGTTGACTGAAGTCGTGCTGAGCTGGCCGTCTTGACTTGAACAATCAATCCGGCTGGAGTCGTGCTGAGCTGGCCGTCTTGACTTGAACAATCAATCTGTCGTTGACTGAAGTCGTGCTGAGCTGGCCGTCTTGACTTGAACAATCAATCCGGCTGGAGTCGTGCTGAGCTGGCCGTCTTGGCTTGATTTAAACAGTCAAAGGAATGGTCTATCCATGCCAGTCCACAGTCCACCAAGCGTCAAGCCTGTTAAGGCGTAGACGTTTGTTCTCTGTTTGATCGATCCAAGCCAGTCCACAGTCCACCAAGCGTCAAGCATGTTAAGGCGTAGACGTTTGTTCTCTGCTTGATCTTCTCTGTTTGATCGATCCAAGCCAGTCCACAGTCCACCAAGCGTCAAGCCTGTTAAGGCGTAGTCGTTTGTTCTCTGATGGGACAATACATGATAAATGACATAAATTTGAATCAAACTAGTGTTTATAACTTGGTCACGAATTAGTTACTTGTCGAACTGTGGACTGTGGACTGGTATGGATCGATCAAACAGAGAACAAACGACTACGCCTTAACAGGCTTGACGCTTGGTGGACTGTGGACTGGCTTGGATCGATCAAACAGAGAAGATCAAGCAGAGAACAAACGTCTACGCCTTAACATGCTTGACGCTTGGTGGACTGTGGACTGGCTTGGATCGATCAAACAGAGAACAAACGTCTACGCCTTAACAGGCTTGACGCTTGGTGGACTGTGGACTGGCATGGATAGACCATTCCTTTGACTGTTTAAATCAAGCCAAGACGGCCAGCTCAGCACGACTTCAGTCAACGACAGATTGATTGTTCAAGTCAAGACGGCCAGCTCAGCACGACTCCAGCCGGATTGATTGTTCAAGTCAAGACGGCCAGCTCAGCACGACTTCAGTCAACGACGGATTGATTGTTCAAGTCAAGATGGCCAGCTCAGCACGGATGATCGACGCATCTCGATTCCACGCGC
The DNA here is from genome assembly GCF_051527215.1 of Medicago sativa. NCBI lineage: Eukaryota > Viridiplantae > Streptophyta > Magnoliopsida > Fabales > Fabaceae > Medicago > Medicago sativa. The sequence continues at coordinate 62,799,864 of NC_140751.1, read as the reverse complement.
CTGGTACGGATGAGTTGCACTATAGTCCACGCGCGGCCGTACAGAAAACAGGCAACCAATAGAAGGCTCTGGATCACAACTTAATGGGCCTTGAATGATCAGAGAAAGGCCCATTAGACCAGCACTATAAAAAGGGAACATTTGGATGTTTGATGGGACAGATAACAGATAGTGAAAACAGTGTATCATTCATTTACTTCTTAAAAGTGCTCTTGAGACTCCACCTAGGACGTCTCACTGAGCAGCTTACCTATTGTAATTAATTTGTTTACATACGTGAACAGGTTCCACTTTTGGAAGAATCATATTTTAGAAGTGTAGAATTAATTTTAACATATTTGGATAATGTCAATTGGAATTGATTTTGCTTCTAGAATTGATTATAACTTAAAGTTAGAATTTGCATCTTTTGACTTTAAACAAATTTTTACACTTAAATTTTCACTTTTATGGAGGTATCTAAACGCAAACCATTTTTCACTCAAGTGGATATTTTCCTCATCTCATTACTTGCTGCAACTAATTGGTGTTATTTCCTCATCTAAAACCAAAGAATCTTCAAATTACAGGGTTGAAATCTAAACAATTTTTTTAACAGGGGGGTAAACCGGAAATCGCTAATATTACAGGGGGTGAACATGTATTAACCCTTATTATTGTTACACACTAAACACCTAGACAAGCCATGAGATTGGGAAGTGGGAACAGTTTTTTTTTCTTCTAAAGTGTGAAATTATATTCTTAGTTACATATATATATATTGAGTAAAGTGATGACATAATAGGTTTAGAATGTATGGAAATTACAAACAAAACAAAAAACTAAGCTTCATGCATCATCTATTAGTCATTTTAATCACTGAATGTGTATGTGCTGTTTTTTGTATTGTTATCCAGATCACAAAATTTTGCATATGTTGTTTGGACATGATTTGATGTAGATGTTGTTGTCTTGCTACTCTAATCGATTTGAAATCTTTTTACAAAAACAAAAAAGAGTCAAAATTTTGAGTTTTAACGAATCCATTCACTCAATAATTTGGCAACGAATAGGGGTGTGACAATGCATTGGTTCTAATGTTTGTGCCAATAGAATCCAGGTTCAAATCAAAATTTATTCACCAACACTTTGCGCAAAAAAATCAAACATAGATATGGTATCATTTTCCTAATCTCACCGTGTGTGCGCGTAAAAAATTATGTGAACTTTTTTATAATAAATTTACTTGTTGGGATAGCACTACTTTATATGTTGATCCTTCAAGTTAGTTTCACTCAAAGGATCAGCCAGCTTTGTAACAAAGTGTCGTGTGGATCAGTCAGCCAACCATATGAATTATCAACGTAATGTGTTGTGTGGAGAAATTAGGAAGGAAAAAATAACCTGGAAATTTGAAATAAAATACACACATTCACGAAAAATTTAGGTGTTGCCAAAGCATTCACGATAAATCACACACTTGAAATCGTTTGCAAGCTTCGTCTTCTATTACAAAAATTTCTCTCATGCTTTTGTCTCTGATTCTACTATTTTGTTCTCTATGATTTTTTTGGTTATAGTTTTTATCAAATTTACATTGTTCCTAATTTAGATATGTTTGCTATGTTATTGATGTTATTTCTATCTTACATTACAGTTCTGTTATTCTTAATTTTGATTTGTGTTCTTGAATTCCATTATAGTTTTGATATGTGCTTTTTATTTTTGATGTTATGCATAAAACTAAATGTTCTCTACTACTTCTGTTTCATGCACTTTATACTTTTGATCTCTTCAAATGTTCCTTTACTCTTATACATATTAGTTTATTATTTTGGTTTTACTCTTCTTCACGTACATAGATGAGTATGAGTGAGTGTTGTTATCAAACAAATACGACTGTTATTAGTAATTCTGCTAATCTTGCTCTTGTTCTATTTTTACTATTCTTCAAATTTTCCTAACTTGTCGGATGGTCGGGAAAATTGAGTTCTGAAAATTTGTCATTTACATCAACTTTACCTATCATATTCCAAATTTGGAAAAGTTGAAGACACGTTAGAAAAATCAGTAATAACAAATGGCAACTTTGATGATAGCAATATTCATATATATAAGTAAACAATAGTAAAAACAAAATAATAAAAACAATGTCTATCAGAAGAGAAAAAGTTGAAAACATGAAAGGTATAAAGTACATAAAATTAAAATAGTTGAGAAAAATTAGTAATAAGCATTACATGAAAAATAACAAAGCATATACCAAAACTAGAATGCACTTAACGGATCAAAATTAGCAACAACATAACCAAAATGTAATATGGCAATAACATGAATAGAAATAATATCCAAATTAGCTAGCAATAAGGAAATGTACTTTAAGAACACAGACACAACAAAAATAATAACAGAAAACCATAAAAAGAACAAGAATAGTAGAAGCGGAAACAAAACCATTAAGATGAAGTTTTTTTGTGTTAGCAGACGAAACTTGTGAAGATATTCCATTGTGCAACGATTGAAGAAGCTTGAGAAGGTGTTGACACGGTAGAAGGGAGACACAAGTTTGGATGGAAAGAATAAGTGAGGGAGAGGAAGTGAAGTAGTGAAGGAGAATAAGTGGAATGGAGGAGCACAAAGCCATAACAGTGAGAAGTGAATCTAGGATATTTTTTTCAACTTAATACATTTATATTTCAACACTCTTTTTGGCGGTCATGAATATAGAGGTCATTTCTAGCTCCTATAGACTTTCTATGGAGGACATTCAACAATGGACCGAACAAAACTCTTTAATTCATATGCCTATAATAAGATCAATTCACTTGGACCAATGGTGAAGGTGCATTAGCTCATAGAGAAAAAAGAATAGATAGAACAACTATTTGCCTAGGATTGGTCTATGAGTGATACTATATTTGCCTCCTCTTTCAAATTTATGAAAATGTGGAATTCTCACTAGGATTGCATTTATGTATGTTCACGACAGAAAACTTAAAATCTTGCATTTATGTATGTTCACGACTGAAAACTTAAAATCTCAAAATCGTACTTAGGGATTGAAATAGAAATGTGTTTGGCAATGTGTAGCCTAATGTCAAAGTAGTTACTATGCTTAGGTAATATTCAACAAAGAATTGATTCTCTTGGTTATGTTGAAGAACAAAGAATTGATTCTCTTGGTTATGTTGAAGATTTGCAAAAACAAAAGATCTTCCTCTCTCTTCTCTCCTTCTCAAACCCTAGCCGTCACCCCTTTCTTCTTCTTCTTCTTCTTCTTCTTCTTCTTCTTGTGAGAGGGGTGATTTAGGGTCAATTTTGACCCAAAAATCACCCCTCTGAGTTGTTTTTCCTTTTATCCTAATTGAATTAGTGATTTCACATATTTTCTGTTTTTTTGTTTGTTTTTGTGATTTCGCTGTATCTGAACAACTCTGTTTGTTTTGATTTCCCGTCTTTGTGCGGTGTGTTTTTTATTTCCCGTCTTAGTGCGGTGTTTATTTGATTCAGGTTGAAAGATTAGCTTTGAGCAAGTGCAGATCCCATCAATGACAATAACTTTGGCATTGTCAACGTTGCAGATCCGGATACATGAGTTTTCCGGAGACTTTAATATAGTCATATTAGTCATATTTGTAGGCATAGATACTTTGTTGTTTTATGCTGTTAACATGGATGTTGTGAGCTTGTTCACAGATTCATCCTTTTTGTTTTTAGCGAATTTGAATTTGTATTGTATCGATGTACTCTATCAATTTGAATGAATAAATATCGTTTACTTTTGTAAAAAAAAAAAAAAAAAAAAAAAAAAGAAGAAGAAGAATGTTGAAGCTAAGTTGAAAGGAGCGCTTTTGTTTGAGGAGGAAATTTGGCACCAGAGAAATCGAAAGTCAATCGGCATACTCAAGGGCACATAAAGATTTCATTCTTTCACAAAATGTCCATTATTAAATTGATGCATGAAGGCAACCTTGTTGAAGATCCATTTGAGATTGAGAAACTTTGTTTCCTTCGTTGAAGGTATTTTCAATTAATAACTAAGGTTAAATATGTTTTTGGTTCCTATAAATATGTCAAATTTTCGTTTTAGTCGCTCTAAAATTTTTGTTAGATTTTTAGTCCCTCAACAAAATTTTCATCCCTATTTTTTGTTCTACTTTTTAGTCAATTGATGGGATAAAACCGCAAGTGCACGGTTTACCAAAGTAGTAAAAAGAGAGTATCGTTCCAACAGTGAGTTATGAATTCAATTAACTTTCAACAATGATTAGATGAGAGTTTGAGATTAAAGTTTGATTTTTCTTTAAAAGAGAAATAACAATAATAATAAAGAGATGCCTTGAGATTATTGGTTCGTCATAACGACAAATTCTTCACAATCTTTCGTATTTTTGTCTTCAATCTTTCGTATTTTCAACCTGAATCAACTCCTAATCCTCTTTCTTTTGCTCCAAGACTCAATCTATCAAATATTCGTTCCTGAAATATAATAATATGCAATTGAAGTAAAATAGTTCTAAAAGGAAATAATATTTAAATAAAATAAACTTAAATCTAAATAAAACGAAACCAAATATTATATAAAAACTACTAATTAATGACTCATCATCAACTCATGTTTAACCTTCATATTTTTAATAAAATTATCCAGAAATGACAAGTGAATACTATAACAATCGCTGCAAAAAAAAAAAATTATTAGAATTTTTTAACAAAACATGAATTAAATATGAATTTTTAAGTACCAAACACATAAAAGATTCATATTTAATTCATGTTTTGTTAAACAATTCTATTTTTTTTTCTTTTGAGAGATTGTCATAATATTCTACCCATTTCCGAAAAATTTCATCAACAAAATGAAAGCTTGACATGAGTTGACTAAAATTTTAGAGAGACTAAAATGAAAAGTTGATATATTTATAGGGATTAAAAACATGTTTAACGCTAATAACTATGTTGATAATGTTATAGTAGCGGATTGCATTCCTTCCTTGGCTGGTGTTCAAATGAATGCAATGTTTACTAATTTTCCTAGCTGTGAGGAAGTGAAGTATGATGTGTTTGGGATGAACAATGATGGAGCGCCAGGTTGTGATGATTTTGGTGCTTCTTTTTTCAAAATTACCGGGGTTTTATTTGAACATAAGTCTTTAATGTTTTGCCCCAATTTTTCATAAATGACTATTTACCCCCAACTACAGCTTTAATAATGTGGTTTTGTCCCTAAAAGCTGAGAAGCCATTATGATTTGGCTAACTTCAAGTTCAAAACACTAAGAGTGGTTCGTTCAAAATACAGACTTGCTAAAATTATGCTGCAAATCATTTATCCTAATAAAAAGTGGTTCGTTCAAAATAGAGATGCATTATAGATTGCATGTAGCTTGCTTTAGAAGCTTCGATCTTTTGCATCTTATGTCTTTTGGAGCCAAATTCTGCTATCAAGACAGAAATTAGAAAGGCTTCTTTTTTTTTTTTTTTTTTTTTTAAGGAATTAGAAACACTTTTGACACCATATATTGGAAATTTCTAATCAACAAGGTTCTTAGTGGTTTTGGATTCAATGAAAAATTATGCAACTGGGTTTATATTGTGCTCCGCAAAACCTGTAGGATTATAATGCTTATTTGTATTATAATCCTAGCAACTTCCTTTGGCAAAAACTATCTGTATCTGGCACCAGCACATTCAACCTTCTAAATCTCAACTTTTCTAGAAGCCGTCTCCCAATAAACTTCCTTCTTAATGACGACCTTATGAATAGAGGTAGTTCCATACTTTCTGGGTAATCAATGTCATAATTCTTTTGAAACTAGTTCTCATCTTTTTTTGACTTGCAAGTATGTCCATAATATCTAGAAATGGTTAGGTTCTTTGTCGCTACAAACATTGCTCCTGCTTCCACTGTGCCCTGCTTGATCATAGCAATAGAAGTTTGTAAAAGCAATGTAGTGATCTTATTCTAGCTAGGAATGTACTCTATGTACATGAAAATTGATTTTCCAAAAATTGACCGATTCAAATAAATTTGTAGTGGGAAAGACGTGGACGTTTCTATGTATGAAGAGTAGGAAATTAGCAAACTGATGTAATGAAACCCAACATTAAACTAAAAATATATGGCATAATATTATCTGCATGCTTGGTGGTCTCATATTCATACTATTCATCAAGAAATCAAATATAAAAAGGAAAATAAAAAAGTGTGTTATTGAGGACTCACTTGGATCTCAAATCTAAAGCAGTAATAGTCGCATTTATCTAAATTTTTTGGAGTTTCTTTCACCATTTGGCCATAGCTTGTGTTCAAGAAACAGTATCGATTTTAATAAAAACAGAAGCCACCTAGAGGAAAAGCAAAACTCAAACATTATCACTTCAAATATACACTTTCTATCTAATAGATATATGCATTTTCATATATACATTTGGGGAAAAAGCCTCTCAAATGTATATAGATAGATATAAATAGATATAGATAACAATACACAAAATATAAATATTAATTACACAATCAGTTTTTTTAATATACCTTTCAACGTATTTCTTGCTTCTATTCTATATTTTTTCTACCATAAACCTACAGTATACAATATATAATTTATACTCTCTTTCAAAAAAAAATATATATAATTTATACTCCGTACTCCATAATTATAATTTAATACCTTGAGAAACTTTTGTTGGACTACAAAGAAATTCGTTTTATATACTCCCTCTTCTCATAATAATTGACCTGTTTGCAATTATAATTTATCCCAAAATAATTTAGCATTTCATTTTCAATATAACATGATTTTCCGCACCAAAATTATTCACTAAAAAATTGGGTTCTAATGTGAATACCCTGATGGATGATTGTAGTTGAATTTAATCAACAAACTACCACCACCAATATGACATGCATCCAAACGATCACTCTCTGACATTGTCTCGGCTAATCTTTAAATGCTTGGTAAATTAGAACTACTTCAGACTTGGTGATGCAAAGAACAACAACCTCAACACTTGCATCAAAGCATACAAAACCACCTTCATTAGAAAAATAATAATAATCTTACGGTCATGTTAAAATAGAATCTAGGAAAACTTAATTTTTGGTTAAACCAAATTGTGTAAGATGCAGTTTTACTAGCTTTCATTAATAATATCATAAGCATAAATTCGCCATAGTGAACATATTCCAACTCTAAAATCACATCAAAATCCCAAAAAATTTCCGTCCATTTTTCTTAATTAGCCTAGATGAAATAAATATATTAGTAATAACATTTAAAACAACAAAAAATAAATACACATAAATGCAAAGTATATCACCTTCAACAAATGAGGTTTAAGATGACTGATATTTGAAAGTATTTTGGTCCACTTGTGACCATACATTTACAATTACAAGTGAACCAAAATAATTTCATATATCACTATACTTAGTCATCTTAAACGCCATTCATATCCCAGTTCATATACCTTAGTTATTTCTGAATGTTTTTTTTTTATTGTTTTAAATGTTATCACTAATTTGTTTGTTTTATATGGACTAAATGGAAGAATGTGAATTTTAGAATTTTGGAAGATGAATAATTTGTTAAAGAAGATGACTACGTTTACGCAGGTGAATTTGTGCTTGTGCTATTATTAAGAAAAATCGGAAAGAAGAAAAAACCATCTCGCATTATTGAGTTTAACCTAGAATGGAGTTTCCCTATATTTTTATCATGATTGTTTTAAATAAATGAGGTAACAAAACCATAACATGCAGAGGAAAACATTACAAGTATGAATAAAAGAATGCTTTTTAAGTAGATACAGTGGCGGAGCCAATTGGGGACAGGGGCTGGCCATGGCCTACCCATTAATTACTGGAAATTACTATTTTGCCCTTGCCTTAACATAAAAATTACAATCATGCATGCCACTTTTTCTAAAAAACACGTAAACTTTTCTCCTACCTGCATGTGATTGCTTCCTCCCTTCCATTTATTTGAAACTTTTTATTAAACCATATAAATTGGTTAAAAGTGCTTCATTAAGAGTCTTAGCACTATAATTATGAAAGTCTTAGTACTTCTTTAACCCAATTAGAAGTATTGTTACTAGATATAAACTGCAATTATGAGTTATATTATATATATCTTTTTGATAAACTTGTTTTTGTTTCTTTGCATCAGAACAGTTAACACGAAGAGTTGAAGAATTGATTCCTATTTTAAGAGGAAGGTCGATGATATCGAAAGAGACGAAGAAGTTATAATTTCTTCATCTGAACCTGAACCCAATAATTGGAGAAAATGAGCACCGTCCTTCAAAGCTTAATAGAGTAAACCCGGATGACTTTGAAAATTCTTTAGGACGTGATCCTGGAAAATGTATTCTAATTTGGCAATATCCACCAAATCAAACGAATGCAATACGAAGAGCGTATCTAAATTGGGGTCCTAATTATCAAATGCATTTAGAAAATCATCCCTTGTTCGACAACGATGTTTGAGGTAGGAACAATATTACATCAACACTCATTTTTAAGTCTGGCTCCGCCACTGAGTAGATATGTTTAATCAAAAATCAGTTGATACTGTTAATAGGAAGTAGTAAGCTCCATGTATTTGTTATTAGAATATGACTCATAAACGGTGCTTTAATTTTCACAATAAAATTTCAAACAAACAAGATTCAATTAAACATGTTGATCTCAATAAAGTTACATATTATATACCTTAGTGTTCGCATAGTCAATCATGTCACCATTTGGAACAAACGAGCGTTTTTGCATAGATTAACGATAGTTAGTTGGTTTAATGGTTTTGCTACTTCAATTGTAAAGTGGTATTTGGGGAACATCTTTTTAACTGGCTACGCTTGTGTGAAGTGTAGTTGTTTAGAATGAATGGTTTTTCAAACAGACTAAGTGTTGTGAAGAAAAGGTTAAAGAGGTTTCGAGTTTGTTTTCAAAAAGGGTGACATAAATTGAGAGAGAGGAAGAAACAAGGAGAGTAAGTGAGTCGCCACTTTTCCCTAAGGAATGGAAAAAATAATCAAAAGGAAGTAGTTTAGGAGTTTGTGGGAATGAAATGTTGTTTTGGGGTGACAGGTCTATTTATAGTTGGTGAGAGAACACATGCTCAATGTGTGATCCATTGGTATATAGCCTGGTTAGTCCTGGCTCCCCATATGCACCAAAGGTACTATGTACAAACAATTTGTTAGCATCCCAACAGCATCCCTGCTATGCATGTGAGGGAGAAAAACTAAAAGATTTTGTTTTTGTGTTATCATTTTTTAATTGGTATTCACTCATTTTTGGTTATATGTTAATTTAGACCACTGAAAAATGAGTAGTCCAATTTAAATATTTAGTTGGTCTGAGTTATGAAGCTACCTGTGTTTACCAAATTCATAATTTATCATCCTGTTGTCAATGGATCCTTGGTTGTTTAGGCTAATATTCATTTTCCCATTATGTAAAAGTAAGAATAACTAAATATATTTTACGCTTTGATACCAATTTAGCTCAATATATATATTTTGCTCTGATACCATATTATTTGGCTCTCTTCGTGTGGGATGGAAACATTTGATGTATGTTTAATTATATTTTTGGAGTCGAATCTGATTTTACAAGTGTAAAAAAGATTTTAACATGTTTGGGTGAATTTGATTTTAGAAGTGTAGAAAAGATTTTAACATGTTTGGGTGATGTTGATTAGAATTGATTTTGTCTCATGAATTGATTCTAAAAAATTAGAATATATAGTTCTTGACTCTAAGCATGATTTTTAAACTCAAATGCACTGCTCAACTCAATTTAAAGAAGGCATCCGAAGTCCAAACATAAATTATTTTACGGTTAACTAGATTGTAACTAAAATTAATTTCAAGGACTAAGACAATTAACCTTGTGGCCTAAAGCAATTACCTTAATTGGATTTGAAAAATAGTGATTTACAAATAAAGTTGTTGCGTAGAATATTGGACGTGAAACCAAACAACCACTTATGAAGAAAAAACAGTTTTACAATAGATTAAATTTTGTTTCAATTTTAAATTGTTGCGTAGAATATTGGACGTGAAACCAAACAACCACTTATGAAGAAAAAACAGTTTTACAATAGATTAAATTTTGTTTCAATTTTAAAATTACAAAATTATCCTTTAATTTAACATGACTTTCTTTTTACTACGGCTAATTTAACATGACCTTCATTATTTTAAATAAGTGTAAATTAATAGTCGACTATATAAATGTGGCATAGTTTATTCTGTTAGCGGGTCACTCTATTCTAGGCCCAAAAGAATGATCCAGAAGCCCACTTATTTGAAAGACTTTGTTTAGAGACCCACTCTTTTGAATTTATTTAAGTCTTATTAGTTATGTTATTTCAATTTCCCTAAAAATGTCAGATGTTGACACTTGTATGGTTGTGAAGAGTTGTACCATCACAACCCTAGCTATTTAAGTTGTATTGTTGAACCTTGAAGGATACGAAAAATCAGAATGCAGTTTTTAATTCTTCTTTATTTTCCTGCCCTAGTTCTTCTAGTTTAATTCTAATTTAGTGGTAGTTGCAGAACCCAGTATCATTGGTGCTTTCATCTTGTTACTCCATGCCTCCTAAACCTACCAATCCCTCCCCAAAAGACCTTGATGAGGCCATTCAGGCCACAAATCTGCGTTTGGATGAAATGGCTCTTCACAACAACCACACCCAAGCCAACAATGAAGATAGGATGAAGTCCATGGATTCAAAACTGGATGCCATCACATCAATGCTTGAAGCCATGACAACCAGATCTGTACAGCAAAACCAGTCTCCTGCTGCCATAGAGGTTACATCTGCACAGCAAATCCAACCTACTGCTGCCATGGAGGTCAGATCTGTCCAGCAAGTTCCAGTTTCTACAGGTATTCCCATTTCCCATGGTCCTGACATTACTAATACTACAACACCCCTCATTATTCCTATACCCAATACACTAATACACACCAGCATAAGCCAACCTACCCCTAACCTAAATGGACAACCACCACCTCCACCTTTTCCACCGCCACATTCTGGATCCTATAGCCAAACAACACCATATTTCAACCGTAACTCTCCACAACAGTCTAACCTTTTCCCTACTTTTATGCAGAATCAACACACACACTTTTCCCAAAATTACCCTCAGCCATCATTTAGATCCCCAAAAGTAGATCTGGGAATTTTTGATGGTACAGACCCCTTAGAATGGTTATTTCAAGCTGAACAATTTTTTTCCTTTTATTCCATTCCTATTGACCAACGCTTAACCATGGTTGCATTTTATATGAAAGGGGATGCCCTAGCTTGGTATAAGTGGATGTTCCAAAACCACCAGCTACATGATTGGACCACTTTTACTAAATCCCTAGAACTGAGATTTGGACCCTCTACGTTTGAAAATCACCAAGCACAGCTTTTTAAACTTAGACAAACAGGCTCGGTTGCTGAATATCAATCAAATTTTGAAAAACTGGGCAATCGGGTATTGGGCTTACCACCGGAAGCTATATTGAATTGTTTCATATCTGGCCTTATCCCTGAAATTCAAAATGAATTAGCTATCCAACGTCCCTACAATATTTCCCAAGCTGTGGGTCTAGCCAAACTTATTGAAGCCAAGCTTAAAGATATGAAACCCAAATTTTCAAAACCTTACCCACCCATTATCTCTAACCCCTCAAACCCCAATTCACTCAAACAAACATCTACCAGCAACCCACCTAAACAAAGCAACCCCACATATACAAATACTCCAACAACAAACCCTCCCAAATACCCCATTAAACGAATCACAGCAGCTCAAAGAGATGAGCGCAGAGCTCAAGGGCTATGTTTTCATTGTGACGAGAAATTTGTTCCTGGACACAAATGTGCTGCTGGAAAATTTCTCTTACTTATGATTGAAGATGATGAGACGGAGGAAATTGTGGAAACTGACAATTCCATGACAGAACCTGATGCAACCATTGACACAGAACAAATCTACTTCCAACTCTCCCCTCAAGCATTAACTGGCCAACCTTCACCAAAAACATTGAAATTCAAAGGTCTGTTACATGGTCTCGCTGTCACTGTTTTAATTGATACTGGCAGCTCTCACAATATTTTACAAACTAGAATCGCATCCCACCTACAAATCCCCAACAAGCCCGTCCCAAATTACTCTGTCATGGTTGGAAATGGCTCTCATTTGCAATGTTCTGGTTTATGCCCGGCAGTCCCTATCTCCCTTCAAAACAACCTCTTTCACATACCCTTTTACTTGTTTCCTATTGAAGGAGCCGACGTAGTCTTAGGAATGGAATGGTTAAGAACCCTTGGCCTAATCTCAGCTGACCTGTCTATACCAAAAATTTCATTTCAGTACCAAGACACTACCATATCCATTACTGGAGACCCAAAAACTCTACCCACACAATCCACATATAATCAAATATTTCACCTTCTCCACACCGACTCCATTGCCTCAATGCACTTACTAAGTTTTGAACCTACCAAGTCCACTCCTACAGCCCTCCCTAAACCCACTCTAGACTCTCTCAGCTCTTCCCTTGCCCCTGAAGTACAAACAATCCTAAAAAAATTTCCTACTGTTTTCCAAGAACCTCACGGACTACCACCTAAACGACCTCATGACCATCATATCCCCATAAAACCCAACACAAACCCAATCAATGTTAAACCCTACCGCTATCCCCACTCACAAAAGGAAGCAATGACCACCATCATTCATGACATGCTGAAAGAGGGGATCATTATTCCCAGCAACAGTCCTTACTCTTCCCCAGTTCTACTTGTACGAAAAAAAGATGGCACATGGCGTTTTTGTGTGGACTATCGGGCACTAAACGCAGCTACTGTCCGAGACCAATTTCCTATCCCAACTATTGATGAATTATTCGATGAGTTGGGTTCTGCAACAGTTTTTACTAAGATTGACCTCAGGTCAGGCTACCACCAAATTAGAGTTTTACCGGAAGACACTCACAAAACAGCCTTCAGAACGTTCGATGGACACTACGAGTTTCTGGTTATGCCTTTTGGCTTAACTAATGCTCCTAGTACCTTTCAATCAGCAATGAACGATTTACTTCGACCATACTTGCGTCGGTTTGTTTTAGTATTCTTTGATGATATTTTAATCTACAGTCGTTGTTTAACTGACCACTTACATCATTTAAAATTGATTTTAGAATTACTTGCTTCAAATCAATTTGTTGCAAAATTATCCAAGTGTGTATTTGCAGTTGATTCAGTTGATTACCTAGGTCATGTCATTTCTGCTAATGGTGTTACCCCTGATCCTGAAAAGATTCAAGATATTTTAGATTGGCCGGTGCCACGTTCACTCACGACTCTTAGGGGGTTTTTAGGCCTCACGGATTTTATAGACGATTTGTTCATCATTACGCCACTCTCGCCGCTCCACTCACCGATTTGTTGCGTTTCACTAAATTTTCTTGGAGTACAGAGGCAGATACAGCATTTACAACATTAAAGAAAAAAATGACAGAAACTCCGGTGTTGGTGCTGCCAGACTTTTCCAAGACCTTCGTGATCGACACCGACGCCTCAGCAGTTGCCATTGGCGCAGTGTTATCTCAAGAGGGCCATCCTTTAGCTTTCTTCAGCAAAAAGATGTGCAACCGCATGCAAGCTTCCTCTGTCTATGTCCGTGAAATGTACGCCATCACTGAATCTGTAAAAAAATGGCGTCAGTACCTCATTGGAAGACATTTTCACATATTTACTGATCAAAAAAGTTTAAAAAACTTGCTGGTCCAAACCATACAAACACCAGAACAGCAGAAGTGGGCATCAAAATTACAAGGGTTTAGTTTTGACATTTTTTACAAACCTGGGAAAACAAATCAAGTTGCTGATGCACTCAGCCGCATGCACACAGAAGCAGTTCCAAAACACTTGCTAATGGCTATTTCAGCTACAACCCCAACAATCATTGCAAGGCTGAAGAGTTACTACATCAAAAACAAAGAGGGAAAAGATTTTGTCACTAAATGCCAAACAGATCCACAACTGTCACAGCTTTACAATTTCAAAGATGGGATCATATACTTCAAGAATAAGATTTACATACCTGAAGGCACAGATCTGCGACAAGCCATCATCCATGAGTATCACAACACTCCTCACGCTGGTCACTCTGGTTTGCAGCCTACTTTAGCACGGATCTACGCCAGCTTCCTGTGGCCAGGTGTCTACAAGGATGTGAAGACATGGACTCGCGAGTGCACCGTTTGCCAGCAAAATAAATACATGACAACAAGAAAACAGGGCTTATTACAACCTTTAGAAATACCAGAAAAAGTATGGGAAGAAATAACAATGGATTTTATCACTCACTTACCCAACTCTTTTGGTCATACTGTCATATGGGTTGTTTGCGACCGACTTTCAAAGTACGTCCATTTTCTTGCACTACCAACAAAGTTTGCAGCCAAAGATCTAGCCACTCGATTCTCTTCAGATATCTGCCGTCTGCATGGCATGCCTAAGTCAATCGTTTCAGATCGTGACACCCTATTTTTAAGCTCTTTTTGGAAAGAACTTTTCCGCTTGCAGGGCACTACTCTCAAATATAGCACTGCTTACCACCCTGAGACCGACGGCCAAACGGAGGTGGTAAACAGAAGTCTCGAGACATACCTTCGTTGTTTTGCTAGTGAACACCCCCGTCAGTGGTATAAGTTCTTGCACCTTGCTGAGTTTTGGTACAACACTACGTACCACTCTGCCATCCAGATGACTCCGTTCCAAGCTCTTTACGGTCGCACACCACCTACTCTTGCTGATTATGTCCCAGGTGACACACCTATCACAGATCTGGACTCCTCACTACAACAAAGACAGGAAGTACTCATCAGGTTAAAGAAAAATTTACAAAACAGCAGAAGTAAAATGGAAGAACAAGCTAATAAAAAAAGAAGAGATTGTACCTTTGAGCCCGGCGACCTGGTTCTGTTGCGTCTCCAGCCATACCGCCAGACTTCAGTGCAAAAACGCGTCTCTCAGAAACTATCCAAACGATATTTTGGTCCGTTTCAAATCCTTCGAAGTATTGGTAAAGTTGCATACGAGTTGGATCTTCCACAGTCTTCACGAATTCATCCTGTTTTCCACGTCTCTCAGTTAAGAAGATACCATGGTAGTGAACCAAACTCTCATTTTACTTCTATTCCTCCAGACTTAGAAGAAAATAATTTTTGGGATGAAGTTGAGGGAGAAGAAAGAGACTCTCTTAGTTCTGTGAAAAATACTAAGGAGAGAAGTGAAAAGGAAATTCTAAGTACCACAGATAATACCCAAGCCTTAGATTCTGCTTTGGAAACTGGCTCTCCACGTTTAATTAACCCTTCTGATCAAGAAATCTATCCCTGGATTTCCTCTCCCTTGCTGGCCCCATCAACACCCTTAGATTCAAAGTTAATCTCATCAAATCCATCTGCACCGTTGGATTCAACCTTGGACAGCTCACAAGCAGACTATCACGTGTCCCCACAGGTCCCACGCGCTGCAGACGCGTTTTTCAAACCTGCAACACGCATGCACGCGCCACCACGCGCTGCAGACGCGTCTGCCAGGCCAGCTGCACGCGTTCCAAACGCGCTCTCCCCACCATCAGATGTTCAACGGTCACTTTTGCCTCAATCTCCACCATTCACGTTTTCCAATGGTCAAAGCATCTTTCCAGAAAAGCTGTCCACCACTTTCCCACATATTGTTGGTCCCAAGGCTCAATATCCACCACTTGATCTAGATCTACAATCTCAACCATTGGTTAGCACTACACCAACTTTCAAAAATCCACCATTGGATCCAACTACCACCACTCCCCCACAATCTGCACCGTCCTCTTCCAACACAAACCTTGAGGACAAGGTTTTAAGTGGGTCGGGCAGTAATGTTAGCGGGTCACTCTATTCTAGGCCCAAAAGAATGATCCAGAAGCCCACTTATTTGAAAGACTTTGTTTAGAGACCCACTCTTTTGAATTTATTTAAGTCTTATTAGTTATGTTATTTCAATTTCCCTAAAAATGTCAGATGTTGACACTTGTATGGTTGTGAAGAGTTGTACCATCACAACCCTAGCTATTTAAGTTGTATTGTTGAACCTTGAAGGATACGAAAAATCAGAATGCAGTTTTTAATTCTTCTTTATTTTCCTGCCCTAGTTCTTCTAGTTTAATTCTAATTTAGTGGTAGTTGCAGAACCCAGTATCATATTCCTACACAATAAAATGTGGCATAATTGATTAAATAATATAATGATATCCAAAAAAATCTTAAAGAAATTAATGGATAAACAAATGTACTATCAAATGTCAAAGACTAAGAAAAATCTGATAATTATTTTCTACTTTCTATTGCCATGTATAACAATTATTGTTTGGAGATAGAAAATAGACGGTAACTAACAAATTTTCGTTATTAACACTTTATAGTAAACCTATTTTTCTCAAATCAACCTCTTTTTGAATATTCTACTTATTGAATATATCAATGGTCAACTATATTTCTCGTCGTCCAACCTCATCTTATAACTCAGATTATTATTCATTAGCCAAGAGCATGTGAAAACTTTCTTGTTGTCCAACCTCCTCCTATATTTATCAACGGTTAACTATATGTTTTGGTAGCTTTTGGTAGCTTGTGAACCGATCATATGCATACAAATCCGACTTGTCTCTTTTTTATGTTGGATACCGAATAATTTCAAAATATTCTTTGGCATGTTGATGAACAAAAAAGAGAGTTATCGTTTGAAGTTAATCACTTTAGTTTAGCTAACAACGACGGTTATTTATGTGCCGTGAAAGGCAAAATAACGATTATCCTATTCTTAGAAGTTGGAAATTACACCATGCAATATGGATTGAGATCTTGACATTTCCCAATGGATTCATTCACTTCATCTGCCCTAATTTGTACCTTGTACCGAGAAGCAAAGATAGATGATTTATAATGAAACTGGTTGTGACTTGGATGATTTTGTCTGCATGAACCGGGGGCAGTCGTTACTTTTTATTCAATCACATTCCTAATATGATGCAACTCAATTGAACAATATCGTAAACTA
Source organism: Medicago sativa (assembly GCF_051527215.1). Classification (NCBI taxonomy): domain Eukaryota; kingdom Viridiplantae; phylum Streptophyta; class Magnoliopsida; order Fabales; family Fabaceae; genus Medicago; species Medicago sativa. The sequence goes on along the minus strand of NC_140751.1, from coordinate 62,782,763 downwards.
CAGAGATGTTGAGAGTGTGGTTAGCAAATAATGAAATTTTATTTATTATGATGATATTAATTACTTAAAATTGAAATAAAATAAAAAAAAAAACTAACTCTTATATAATTTATATAGATGAAAAAAAGGATCTCCGCACAAAGTGAGTTTGCTAGAATTTGAATAAGAATACGGATTTCAAAGGTGAGGATGAGAATGGATGAGTAGAATAATTTGACATTCCTTTTCTTTTCGTATACAGAATTGTTTGTAAGTTTCATATCTGACCTTTTAGAATATCTTGAATAATATCTTGAATAAATTCATTGAGACGAATCTAACGACATCTTATATGATATTATTTATCTTTGTATATTATTAGAAAAATACGGTCAAATTAAGTTATGTCAAAATTACACATTTTCAATTAGGTCATCTATTACGGGACGGAAGGAGTATTTGTTTGTCCCTTAGGGTATGTTTGTTTCAAAGAAAAGAAAGTGATGAGGAGAGAAAGATGAGGGAGAGAAAGACTTTCTATGGTTTGGAACACTCTAAAAAGTGTAAGGAAAGAAATAATTTATGCGGGACCCACGTTAGAAATCTTTCCACCCGCATATGGACGGAATGCTTGAGGAAAACAAGTGTTTTGTTTAAAATGTCCAGATTGCCCCTTTATTATGTATTCTTTATTCATTTTAGTATTCCATATGTTCTTTTTTTATTTATTTTTGCAATACACCGGTAACTTTTTTTTTTTTTTAAATAATTAACCGCTTGACACTTTGTTAGTACATATAATTGTTTTATGTTACATTTTATTTTTCGAATGAAATATAGGCAATTAGTTTATATATACTAACTTATTATTTTTGGTTAAGGGTATTTATGTCAATTAATAAATTTAGGTCTTTTTTTCCTCCAACTTTCTATTCCACTTTCTCTTGTACAAAACAACCAAAACAATCCTCTTACTTTCTATTCTCTTTCTTTCCTTAGCCAATCTTTCCTTTCTCGTTTTTCCTTTCACTTTCTTTGTGCATCCAAACAAAGCAATGCAAAGTCATTTTGTTAGTGAGTGAAATGTTTCTGACACTCTTGTTAACAACTTCATCAAAAGAAAGGTTATGTTCTTCACTTATCTTGTGACTGTTTGTTGGAATTAGACATTTGTATCTTCACTGATCTTACTTATTTTTATCGAAAGCTTGTGCAGAGAAGGCACAAATGTCTCTTCACATAAAAAGTGAACGGAAGCACGAATATTGAGGAAAAAAAGCAATAAAGTGAACATTATTTTCTTTGTGTTATAAAAACTTAAATAAATAGAGAGAATGATAGAGAGAAGAAGAGAGAATATAAGATAGTGTTATTATTGTTTCTGTGTAATGTTACAATTGCAGTACTGCTATTTATAGAAACTTAAGTACGACTGTTGTTTCACATTCTTCAAACTGTGCATGCATTGTTATTATGCAACTAGTGGAGAAAAAGGAGCACTGGTGGGACATCCACCGTAATGATTTATAACACTCCCCATTGAATGTCCACCGAAAATATGCCTCATTAAAACCTTAATAAAATAAAACCCAGTGGGAAAAATAATTCTAGTGAAGGAAAAAGAGTACAATATCCTTTTCAGTGTGAACTGCCTCATTAAAAACCTTACCAGGAAAACCCAATGGGATAAAACCTAGATGAAGGGAAAAAGAGTGCAGTATACATTTATTTCTCCCCCTCATGAAGACAAATATCTCTAAGACGACGAAGACCAATTTTAAGTGTAAGTTTCTCAAAAACTTTACTTGGGAGTGACTTTGTAAAAACATCTGCAAGATTATCACACGACCGAATTTGTTGAATGTTGACATCACCATTCTTCTGAACATCATGAGTGAAAAAGAATTTTGGAGAAATGTGTTTTGTTCGGTTTCCTTTAATGTATCCTTCTTTTAACTGAGCGATGCATGTTGTATTATCTTCGTAAATTATTGTTGCATCCATTTTTCCGGAGGATAAACCACAATTCTTTTGTATATGTTGAATCAATGACCTTAACCAAACACATTCTCTACTTGCCTCGTGGAGTGCTAAAAGTTCTGCATGATTTGATGATGTTGCTGTTATGGTTTGCTTTACAGATCTCCATGAAATGGTTGTTTCCCCACTTGTAAATAAGTAACCTGTTTGTGATCTTCCATGATGAGGATCTGACAAATAATCTGCATCTACATAACCAATTAATTCTAGTTTGGGTACTTTGGGATAAAACAATACCATATCCATTGTACCTCGAAGGTAACGAAGTACATGCTTAATCCCATTCCAATGTCTTTGTGTAAGTGAAGAACTATATCTTGCTAATAGATTGACAGAAAATGATATATCGGGACGTGTATTATTAGCAAGATACATCAATGCACCTATTGCACTGAGATATGGTACTTCAGGACCAAGTATTTCTTCACCTTCTTCTTGAGGTTTGAAAGGATCTTTCTTCACATCCAGGGATCTAACAACCATTGGAGTAGATAATGGATGAGATTTGTGGATGTAAAAATGCTTTAAAACTCTTGTTGTGTAAGCTTCTTGATGCACAAGAATCCCGCCATTTAGGTACTCAATTTGTAATCCAAGACAAAACTTTGTCTTTCCTAAGTCTTTCATCTCGAACTCTTTCTTTAAGCAATCTATGGCTTTTGGAAGCTCTTCAGGAGTTCCGATAATGTTTATGTCGTCAACATAGACAGCAATTATAGCAAATTCTTTTCCAGATCTTTTCATAAAAATACATGGACAAATGGAGTCATTTTTATATCCTTCCTTCAACAAATATTCACTGAGGCGATTGTACCACATACGTCCTGATTGTTTTAGCCCATAGAGAGACTTATATAATTTTATGGAGTAGTCTTCCCTAGATCCTGAACTATTTGCTTCAGGCAAATTAAATCCTTCAGGGAGTTTCATGTAAATGTCACTGTCAAGTGAGCCATACAATTAGGTTGTAACAACATCCAACATGTGCAAATTGAGCCCTTCGTGAGCTATAAGGCTAATTAAGTATCTAAAAGTAGTTGCATCAACTACAGGTGAGTATGTCTCATCAAAATCAATTCCAGGTCTTTGGGAAAACCCTTGAGCAACAAGTCTTGCTTTGTATCTTGCAACTTCACCATTCTCATTGCATTTTCGGACAAACACCCATTTATATCCAACTGGTTTCACACCTTTAGGTGTTTGGACAACAGGTCCAAAAACTTTTCTCTTATTTAGAGAATTTAATTCTGCTTCAATTGCATCTTTCCATTTTGGCCAATTTTTGCCTTGTCTACATTCCTTAATAGACATTGGTTCTTGATCCTCATTATCATTTATCACATTTAGCGCTATATGATATGCAAAAGCATCGTCAACGTTGATCTTTTGTCGGTTCCATTGTATTCCATTACTAACATAATTTATTAAGATCTCTTTATTTTCATGAATTTCAGGTACCTGATCAGTTTTTTCTGGAACTGAAATATCAATTATGTCACAAGACTCCTTTAGAGTTTTTATATCCTCTTTTGGGTCATCTTTCCTTTTAGCTCCTTTTCTTGGTCGAGGATTTTTATCTTTGGAACCGATTGGTCTACCACGCTTCAAGCGTGGTTCAGACTCATTTGTAATTTTAGATTGTCCAACAGGGACATCCATTTTTATTGGAGCATTAGCAACTGGTATATGTGATTTAGTCACACTTTTTGGATCAGTGAATGCATTAGGTAATTGATTTGCTAAACTTTGCAAATGAATTATCTTTTGAACTTCCAGTTCACATTGTTTAGTTTGAGGATCAAAATGAGATAATGAAGATTCATTTCAACTGATCTCTTTTTTCAGCTGCATTTTATCTCCCCCTAATATTGGGAAATTTGATTCATCAAAATGACAATCAGCAAATCGAGCTGTAAATAAATCTCCGGTTGTGGGTTCAAGATACTTTATAATTGATGGAGATTCATATCCAACGTATATTCCCAACCTTCTTTGAGGACCCATCTTAGTGCGTTGTGGTAGAAGAATTGGAACATACACCGCACATCCAAAAATTCTTAGATGTGAAATATTTGGTTCTTGACCAAAAACTAATTTCAAAGGGGAAGAGTCATGATAACTTGTTGGTCTGATGCAAATCAATGTTGCAGCATGCATAATTGCATGTCCCCAAGTGGAAATTGGAAGTTTGCTTCTCATGAGAAGTGGTCTTGCAATTAACTTTATACGCTTGATAAATGATTCTGCAAGTCCATTTTGTGTATGAACATGTGCTACAGGATGTTCAACATCAATTCCAATGGACATGCAATACTCAATAAAGCTTGAGATGAGAACTCAGAGGCATTATCAAGACGTATTTTCTTTACAGGATAATCAGGGAAGTGAGCTCTTATTCAAATTAGTTGAGCTAGCAATCTCTCAAACGCCTGGTTGTGAGTTGATAATAAACAAACATGTGACCATCTAGTTGATGCATCAATTAGAACCATAAAATATCTAAATGGTCCACATGCTGGGTGTATTGACCCACAAATATCACCATGTATACGCTCTAAAAAATTTAGAGATTCGTTTTCAATTTTCATTTGTGATGGCCAAATTATCAACTTCCCTTGTGAACAAGAGGTACATGAGAATTTATTAGATTGAAGAATATCCTGGTTCTTCAATTGATGACCACATGAATTTTCAATTATTTTTCGCATCATTATATATCCGGGATGACCCAATCGGTCATGCCAAACCTCAAATTTATCATGATTTGTAAACTTCTGGTTTACAATTGCATGTGCTTCAATTGTACTAATGTAAGTGTAGTACAAACCAGAAGAAAAGGCAGGTAGTTTTTCTAATACACATGTTTTATCCAATTCATGTCTTGTAATACAAAGATATTCAATACTTCCTTCATTTCTTGTTTCAATATGATATCCATTTAGACGAATATCTCTGAAACTTAATAAATTTCTATTAGACTTGGAGGAGTATAACGCATTATCAATATATAACTGGGTTCCTCCATATAATGAGATAATAGCTCTTCCGGAGCCTTCAATTATCTGTGTAGTGCCAGATATTGTATTAACATTGGCTTCTCTCCTCATTAAATAAGAAAAATATTTTTGATCTTTGAGAATTGTGTGGGTAGTTGCACTATCAGCGAGACACATATCTCCATAGATACTCATTCTATATAAAAACAAAAATATATCAACTAGGAAAATAAGAATGAATCTAAAGATACGATTAATAATTATTTAGAAAACGAAGAAATAACTTTATTATCACATAATGACATTGTTAATAACATAGGAAATTCAAAAACACACTTAACATGGAGAAATTCAAAATACACTTAATAACATAGGAAATTCAAAAACACACTTAACATGGAGATATTCAAAATACACTAAAACATAAGAACTATTTCTTCACGATTCCATCTTCAACAAGGTGATCAATTTTTTCATTTTGATTTTCAAAGAAATCACCAATATCCGAAGGAGTAATATCCATGTCACCATAAATATCATAATCAGCATCATCACCATCTTTATAAGCATAATGAGTTTCAACCATTTTTCCTTTGTTTTTTATTGATTGCTGATAAAGGTCAACCAAATGTTTTGGAGTACGACATGTACGAGACCAATGACCTTTGCCCCCACATCGATAGCAGATACTTTCATTTGTTTTGCTACTTTGTCCACCCTTTTCATTTTCATTATTTTTCCACTTCTGGTGGGAAAATGGGGTTCTGAATTTTCCATTAGGATTGTGGGCATGACCACGACCACGACCATGGACATTTCCACGACCACGAGCGCTCCCAAAATGGTTGTGTTGTGATGCATTCACTTAAGGGAATGGAGCTACACCAGCAGGGCGAGCTTCATGATTTTTCATTAGAAGCTCATTGTTCTGTTCAGCAACCAGGAGACAAGAAATTAAATTAGAGTATTTTTGAAACCCCTTTTCACGGTATTGTTGCTGCATAAGCATATTGGATGCATGAAAGGTTGAAAATGTTTTCTCTAACAGATCCGCATCTGTTACTTTTTCACCACACAATTCTAATTGAGAAGTAATTTTGTATACTTCAGAATTATAGGCAGTTACAGACTTAAAGTCCTGTAAGCGCAAGTGCATCTAATCATATCTTGCTTTTGGGAGGATAATGGCTTTCAAGTGCTCATATCTTTCTTTTAGTTTATTCCAGAGCACAAGTGGATCTTTCACAGTGAGGTATTCATTCTCAAGTGCTTCATTTATATGGTGACGAAGGAATATTAATGCTTTTGCTTTTTGTTGCTCGGATGCCTTATTTCCTTCTTTTATAGCATCTCCATTTCCTTCAGTAGCTAAGAACATTTCAGTATCTACGGCCCAAGTCAAATAGTTGTTTCCAGAAATGTTAAGGGCCTCAAAGTGAAGTTTTGAGAGATTTGACATTCTTACTGCTAGCAGTTGTGTAAATCCTTGGTAGAAACTATCGTGTTGATAACGTGTTATAAAAACTTAAATAAATAGAGAGAATGATAGAGAGAAGAACAGAGAATATATGATAGTGTTATTATTGTTTCTGTGTAATGTTACAATTGCAGTACTGCTATTTATAGAAACTTAAGTACGACTGTTGTTTCACATTCTTCAAACTGTGCAAGCACTGCTATTATGCAACTAGTGGAGAAAAAGGAGCACTGGTGGGACATCCACCATAATGATTTATAACACTTTGTGAATATAGTGAAATATTTAGTAGTATACCAAATATTATTTTCCTCTATAATCGTATTTATCTATACTATATATAAAGAAAACTACCCTTTTCAACACACTTTTGGGTTGGAATTTTCTTTCCAAAAATACCCTTAATTTTAAATACAAATAGTCAATTATAAAATAACACGTGGATTAGTAATCCTTTTAAATACAAATAGCCAATTATAAAATAACACGTGGATTAGTAATTCATGTCATTAATCGTCCATGTTAACCCTATTTTACTTCCATTAACCAAAGATCAAACTCACAAAAACTAGCACAAAACAAAAATTCATGTTACTTTTTTATCAACCGCTTTTATGTTGTACATCTGTGTTGTTCCCCTCAATACAACCGACAAATATTGCCAAGTATTTTCATATCCTTTCCAAAAAAAAACAGTATTTCCATATTATTTTATTAATATAAGTTACTCTTCCTTAGCCGTTGATCAATTGTACCAAACGTGTACAAAAAATAAAGGTAAAGATTGGACTTAAAATCCACTAAAAAAATATTAGTAATAAACTAGGGCTAAAAATAATGTTAAAGGTTGGACATTAAATCCTCTAAAAAAATATTAGTAACAAACGTCAGCAAAAAATATTGTTAAAGATTGGACTTTAAAGCCTTTAAAAAAAAATATTAGTAACAAACGTGAGCAAAAAATATTGTTAAAGATTAGACTATAAATCCTCTAAAAAAATATTAGTAACAAACATGAGCAAAAAATAATGTCAAAGATTGGACTTTAAATCCTCTAAAAAAATATTAGTAACAAACGTGAGCAAAAAATAATTTTAAAGATTGAACTTTGAATACTCTAAAAAAAAATTAGTAAAAAATGTGAGCAAAAAATATTGTTAAAGATTGGACTTTAAAGCCTCTAAAAAAATATTCTAACGAACGTGAGCAAAAAATAATGGTAAAGGTTGGTGTAACACCCCGAAAATTACATGTATTGATTTAATGAAGTTAATTAGAAGAATTCTTGATTTTGTTTATTATAATGGTGTTATGATGCTAGAATATTATGTTAGATATGAAGAAATAGATTTATGATGATTAATGACGTGCTAGGACGATTATTATGATGAAAGCGAAAAATAAATAAAGTAATATAGAGGCGGGAGGTGTAGAATAGATGTTTTAATTAAGTGGGGGAGGGAGAATTAAAAATAATGGAAAATAAAATATAAAGAATAGTAGTAGGAGGCTAGCCCAAGTATAAATAGAGAATTAACAATCAGAGGTCTCATTTTTTACTGAACGTGAAGAAGAATATAATAGAGGAGCGGAGACAGAGAAACCCTAGTTCTGGAGAAGAAAACTGAAAAGCTGTGACTTTGAAGATTCGAGGTAAAGGGGAGATTCTTTGCACTTTAGGGTATCTTAATCTATGATGGGATTGTTGTATTAAATTTTAATATGTTGTTGCTATTATGGTGTAAATTTGAATGAGATAACGAAGATGAATGAATTAAGATACGATGTTGAAAGATGAGAATTGAAGGAGAACTAGTTTAGGTTTTGAATGGAGTTTTAGTCTTAAAAAGAGTGGATAATCTGATAGGTTAATGAAGAATTAATGTTCTAATGATAGGGTAATAATAGGGTGAAGATTAGGGATGCTTTTGGTGAATTTAGGGTAGGAAAACGGAGCCAAGGAGGCTCCCATGGTAGAAAATCGCAGAAAAATTTGCCATTACAACATGTCTGATGTTGTCGAAATCATGAAGCGATTCCAATGATCATGAAGCGATTTTGACAGAAATCTGTAATTTCAGTATGTCTGATACTGTCAAAATCAGGAAGCGATTTCACAGATCATGAGGCGATTTTGACCGCAAGTGTCAAAATGTTATGAAATAAAAGAAGTGATCCTTAGATGAGAGGGGTTTAATTAAGGGTCATGAGAGTAGTTTCATAAGCCATAATATATTCAAAATAAGACTAGTATCAAGAGTATTAGAGGAGAATAAAGGTGAAGATAAGAATAATTAGAAAAACAAGAACTATAGCAAACCAAGAATACTAAGATAGAAGTCTAAGGTAGTAGACGACGGTAAAGATGAACTAATACATGAGGATAGGATCTTAAGAACGTAAGAAGCTAAATGTATAGATGGAAACCATTATGTGGAGAATGGAATAGTGATTGAGGATGAAGGATATAATGTGTCTATAGAAGTAAAAGATGAAGAGAACGAGGGTAAATTAAGAATGGATGTGGGATCTAAATATGATGTTGGTTTGACAAAAATGTAAACTAATATGTAGATAGGATGTTAACCGATGGATGCGATATTCAAGTTATAAGATGATGAGGTATGATGATAGTATAAATGTCGAATGATGACGATGAACGACGTAAATAAAGATGCTTATGAAAGACTTAAGGGGAAAGTAGAGTGAGATGTAAGAGGGTTATTCATGAACTAATAAATATGAAAATGATAGTAAATTATAGTAAGGGATGAATATAGCGACGAGGATATATGAAGAGTGTGAACTTAGGAAAGTTGTCAGGTTGATGCGGAAAGGATTCAAGGTAAAAGGGTAAAAATAAAGACACGACGAGGCGTAGGTGAATGAGGATTAGAGATGAGTAGGTTAAATAAAGAGATGTGGTGAAAGATGTGATGAATATCGAGTTACTTATGATTAATGATACAAGATCATAACAGTAGAAATAGTGAGGATGAATTTAGAGAACTGATTACAATGTTGGGGTTGTTTGGATGAAATGTAAACTAAGATAGGAAGTTGTGTACGAATTAAATGAACAGCGTGAGGGGTAGTAAGAGCGGTGAGTCGGGAAATGAATATAATAGAAGGGAGTAAGATGAATGAGAAGAAAGGTAAGGGATAAGATAAGAAAAGATGATTGTTTTAGGAATAGTTCATAAACAAGAGACAAAGGTAATAGAAGAAACTTAGAATAAAGATCGAGTCTAATGATTTAAACTATACTTTTAAAGGTACAAACCAAGTAAAATTAGTGTAGGATGTTAGAGGACTAAGGTAATAGACGATAATAATGATGAATTTAATAACTGACAATAGGGTCTTATGACTTAATAAGTCTAGTCGTATGGACAGAAGTTATTAGGAGGAAAGACGAGGGAGTAGTAAAAATCATAAAGACCTAGGATGAAGGATAAGGTAGGTTACTAGGAGTAAATGGTGCAGAGAATGTAGAAGAAACCAAGGATGAGTGTAGGTTCTAAACATGACATGAGTTCTAATAAGAGAATGAGTTAGATATAATCAGATGGACATATGATGTTAATTAACGATAATGTGTTAATGATGATGTATAACGACGTTATGATTGTTAAAATGACGACAGACGAAGAATGACGAAAGATGAAAAATGACGAATGATGAAAAATGACGAATGACTATGACGTAAAGATGATGTGTTGTTTATGTGTCTTTCTAAATGATGTTTGGTGAGTCTTCATGCATCATATCATATTGCATAATGACGAATGACAAATGACGAAATGTATGTTTCAGTAACACATCTCTGAACTACATTATTATGACTATAGGATCCGGTACCGGCATGCATGTAGGTCTAGGAATGAAGTACGTTGCATATAGGTCATGATAGGTGAACTGTGATATGTGCTAATGATGTGAATATGGTATGTGTGTTAAAGGTGTGCATAAGATGTATGTGTTAATGATGTTTATGAAATAAATTGTATGAGTATCATGATGAATGATTGATGATGATATGATGAATAATTAACGACGATGTGAATGAAGGACCAATGATGATAAGATTATCTGCTTTATTATTCATGTACCCCAATATATGTTATGTTGTGAATTCTCACCCCTTTGCTGTTGTTTGTATATTTTGGTGTCTGTATCCTTGGGGTACAGACACTCAGGACGAGGAGTTTTAGCTTTGCGGGACGCTTAGAAGGTGGCAACGGGGATATACTCCTGTAGCTATTATTTGTGATATAAAGTAGTCGAATAAATACGTGCTCTGATCTGTAACACTGGGTTGGGATACACGTTGAATGTCCCTGAATTATGAAGTTTAAGCACTTTGATGTTTTATCCTATTTTTCTTAAATAATTTTGAAGACAAGATATTTTATAATAATGAAATTTTTATGAAGGATCTTCCGCTATTGTAACTGATTCTTTATTATTTTATTACGTAGTAAGGTTAATGAATGTGTGTGACACCCTTTTTTGTTAAAACCATTGTGATTATTATGTAAAATAATCGTCGGGAATTAGGGTGTTACAGTTGGACTTTAAATCCACCAAAAAAATATTAGTAACAAACGTGAGCTAAAAATAATGTTAAATATTGGACTTTAAATCCTCTAAAAAAAGATTAGTAACAAACGTGAGCAAATAAATATTGTTAAAGATTGGACTTTAAAGCCTCCAAAAAATTATTAGTAACAAACGTGAGAAAAAAATATTGTTAAAGATTAGACTATAAATCCTCTGTCCTCGTGAGCTTAGCTCAGTTGGTTGGACAATGCATAAAAATATGCAAGGTCCGGGGTTCAAACCCCGACCACTACAAAAAAAAAAGACTATAAATGCTCTAAAAAAAATTAGTGACAAAAACGTGAGCAAAAAATAATGTTAACGATTGGACTTTGAATCCTCTAAAGAAAAGATTAGTAACAAACGTGAGTAAAAAATAATGTTAAAGATTGTACTTTAAATCCTCTGAAAAAAAGATTAGTAACAAACATGAGAAAAATATAATGTTAAAGATTGAACTTTAAATCCTCTATAAGAAAGATTAGTAACAAACTTGAGCAAAAAATAATGTTAAAGATTGGACTTTAATTATCATTCAGTTTCCAGGAGAAGAACGTACTTTGTTGTCATTTGGCGAGGCTGAAGGGGATACTCATAACTTATTTCAACATGAATTCTTAAACTTAATTGCTCAAGGAGGTATCTCACCACATATTTTAAAGGTAAAAAAGGTGCACCTTTGATGTTGTTGCGAAACATAGACCCTAGATATGGGTTGTGTAATGGGACACGATTGTTATGTCGTGGTTTATTTAAGAATATGTTGGATATGGAAATCCTAACAGGAAGCAATGCTGGAAAAAAGCATTCTTGCCCATAATTAAATTAAAAACAAATGTGAGTTCATAACTTCACTTTGTGCTTAGTAGAAAACAGTTTCCCGTTAGACTAAGTTTTGCTATTACCATAAATAAGTCACAAGGGCAGACCATTCCCAATGTCGGAATCTATCTTCCACGACATGTTTTCAGCAATGGTCAATTATATGTAGCTTTATCAAGAGAAGTTTCTCAAAATTCAACAAAAGTTATCATTAAAGAAGGGAAAATAGAAGGAGAAGATGGAGACTTTACGAAAAATGTAGTTTTTAAAAATATTCTTTTTATCGCAATCATAGCAATGTTTCTTTTATATAACATGTAATTTATACATTTATGTTATGATGTTACTAATTATTATTAGAATAAACAATAAAAGATCATTGTTTTATCTTTATTTTATATGCAGGCAAACTAAAATATGTTAAGTTCATAAATAATTGTTATATGCCTTGACAATATTTTGTTTATAAATCAATATATCAATAATTTTCTTTAATATTTAAAAATTTAAAAATTTTAATCAAAATTATACAAACAAACATAATAAAATAATCACATGCGTTAGCGCAGTAGAAAGAGTGGACAGACGGTCACGATAGTGCCCGTCTTTCCGCTTGTGTCTTATAAAGGAAATGCTAGCATGTACCTTTGGGGCACGTGTTAGTATGCTAAAGATAAAATTTATTTTCTTTGTCTCACAATAATTGTCTCTTTACCATTTTTTCTTTTTCTTAAAATAATTGTCATTTTAGAATATCACTGCAGCATTTATTATTTTTATTGATTATTATACCCTTATTTATTGAATTTCATCCAACTTAATTACTCCATTAACTACTATTAATAATAAGGGTGTTTTAGTAAATGATATTAATTTCACCATCAAAATTAACAAAATTAATCATTTCAATAATAATCGTGCATAAACGGTGTTTTAGAGACGAAGGGAGTATATATTGAAAATTGTGCTAATTTATTTTTCAAAATTTTGAAAATAATTTTTTCTCAATAAATATTTACTATTGTAGAATTCTTTACACGTGTCATTGTAAATGCATCAAAAATTCTAGGCTTTTTATATGTGTTTAGTCCCCGCAAAGAGGGGAGACTTTCGGACAAACGTGAGATTACCAATTTGCCATCAAGTTCATCTTCCTCACCGAACTCATCTTCTCCACCCTCTTATACTCATCTTCTTGCAGAGAACCCAGTAAACAACAGCTGAGAAGTAAAACGAACTCAGAGGTAACATAGGAGAAAAGAAACAATTGTTGTGTTGTTGTTGTGTTGCGAACAAAGAAACAAAACCGGCTCCATTTCCGGTGACGGCCGTCGTCGTTAAGGTGGTAGATTTGAATGGCGGTGGATCTGAATGCGAGGCCGAATAAGTGCTATGGTGACGGTGGAGATTGGGTTGAGAGAAAGTGAGGGCTGTGTGAGAACGGCGGTGGTACTCTCTCCCTCACTCAATCCTTTTCCCTCTAATCTTATCATTAATGATATATGATTAGGATTTAATTAATTTGGATTTTGTGTGTTGTAGAAAATGAAGAATCGTTGAGACTTGTGTTAAAGGATACGACATTGGAATTCGAATGGCCAATAAGTAGAATAAGAGAAGCTTTTCCTAAATCTGTTTCTTTGTTATCTTCAACTCCTAATTCATGTTCTGTTGAGTGTGCTAAATCAATTGCAGCTTTAGTTGAATAGCTTAATATACCAGAGGCTAAAATTGGACTTGCTTCTAGTGTTGCTGCTTTTCTTTGGTTATATTCTTCTATTCAAGGGTTTTAATTCTAAACCTTCATCTCACTTCAATTTCTTTACTTATATTTGTTTTTTGCTTTTGTTTGTTGCTTTTGTTTCCAAACAGAATTGGATCTATTTTGGTGGTGGTGGTGTCACGATGCAGAGAAGAAATAACAAATAGACAATGTAGTAAACATAAACATGTGATAAGAAAACGAATTAGTCAAATCGTGATATGCTTTATAAGTACGGGATAAGTGGACCCTAACACCATAAACAAGGTTAAAATATAGGCTAAAAATGGAATATATATATATAGGACATATCAAGTGGGAGGAGTTTTATTGTGAGAGATGAGAGGGTTAAACCATAACCCTTAGATCAATCTTAACGGTTCAAATTTTTATGTGGTCTCTCCTTTCTCTGTACGTGGGATTATTCTTTCTCCTCCTTCTCCCCATTACAGTTCTGACTTTTCCCTTACCTCACACCTCACAACAATTTGATTCCTGGCAAAACGTTTAGTTCGAGATTCAACATCATATAAAAAAAATTACTGAATTTTATTTGAGATTTAAAACGATTATTCCTCTTTCCATTCTCATATTCCAGATCTCCATTTCCCCAATTGTCTCCTTCCTCAGCGATTCACAACAACTACAACCCTTCTTGTTTCAATCTTCTCATTTTGTACCTTCTACCATGGAGGTCTTACAAAGTTCAATTTTTATGTTTTTGGGTTCATGAGGATCTACCCTTTTGGTTTCAATTTTATGATTAATGCTTAATGAATTTAATTAAAAGATGACCAGTACGAGGAAAAAAAAACATATTATCCCAATTTCTTTTCCGTGTGATTCTAAAGTTGTGAATATATTTATTTATTTTTATTAAAATCTAGACTTGATATATTGAATTTGCCCAATTTCTGGAGAAAACTCGCATATGAAAAGAGAAGAAGAAATTGCAATAGCATCAGGGGAGAAAGACAGCGAGAGAAACGAGGAGGTGAATTGATTATACGATGCAGTTTTAAAAACTAAACAACACCATAAAGATTGATTCAATGGTTGTGATTTAACTCTCTCATCTCTCACAATAAAAACCACTCTCACTTGATATGCCCTCTATATATATATATATATATATATAGAGAGAGAGAGAGAGAGAGAGAGAGAGAGAGAGAGAGAGAGGATGTTTCAAATGAGAGGGATGTTTAAAATGAGAGGTGAGAGGAATCAATTATAACCATTGGATGAAATTTAATGGCTAAGATTAAAAGCTGATTTTTAATAACAAGTGGTTCCTTTTTCCAAAAAAAAAAAATGTTCTCACGCGCGCGTTAACTATAGGTTCCTTTCTCCACCACCAACCCAACTCTTCCTCTAGCTCTAAGCAACTATCGGATTAAAATTGACTAACAACAATTGAACACTAAGTTAACAAATCACATGATTGTTCCTTTTATCTGTTCATCTTCCAAATTCTATCAATGTGAAAATTGAAATAATTCTTTTCTTTCCCATAGTACTCACAACTCTCCTCTCATTTATAATCTAAATTGATGTAACTTTTTCTGATCAATGGTTGTTCTTGCAATTCCAAGAAATTAGAATAAAAACTAAAAGGCTTATGTGTGTATTTTTTTTCCATTGTTAATGGTTTCCAGAATCGATATCTGGAAATGGAAATATGATTAAAGGTTCAGTTCCAGACCAGAAATTGATTCACTGCATCTAATAGAATTTGATTCACAATCCTGTCAGAAAAACATTCATATGATTTTGTCAAAAAGAAGAAGAAAAAACTTTCAAACGATTAAATTCAGTAGTAGTGTTAAAAACTATAATCCATTATAAACCTTGTTTATTGTGAATCGAATACTCCTCTTGTGTCAAATCCAATCCCCTTTGTATGTCTAACTTATTACCCAGTTCATGATAACGATCTTAGCTCCATTGAATTAAAAGCCATCTTTTACATTTATGTCATTATTCATATTTATTTTTTTGAAGGATGTCATTATTCACTTGAAAGTGGAAGAAAGAAGAGAGAGAGAGAGAGAGAGTAATAATCAAAAAGAAAGGAAGAGGGAGAAGTGTTACACGCGCTCATATGAGCAAAAATGAGGCATAATGTGCATTTTTAAGAAAAATTAAGATCTCAATGTTAGTTTTAATCCAAAGGCTATTATTAAATGCTCTCATCTCTCATTTTAAAAGTCCTCTCATTTGATCTCAATGTTAGTTTCAAATGAGAGCACTTTTAAAATGAGAGGTGAAAGCATTTAATAATAACCCTTAGATCAAAACCAACGCATAGGATCTTATTTTTCCCTTAAATCTTCAGATTCTGCTTTCTTATTCTCATCTAAGTGCGTGTAAAACATCATCTCTTCCAAGCACCTTCTCTCTCCCACTGAACGCCATTATCCTTTCTTATTTTTGTGACCCACTTTCAAGTGAAGAATAGCATGAATTTAAATGATTATTTTCGTTGGATTCAACGGAGTTTACTATCGATATCATGAGCACTGGACTGGAAACCAAATTAGAGAGACAGAGGGAGTTAGGTTTGAGACAAGAGGAGTCTTCAAATCACCACACACATTTGAAAATTCAAAACACAAGAAACGTTAAAATCATTAAAGAAGAGGATTTGATTCACAAGTTCTCTTTAATTCTGGAATCTCTTGAAATTGATTTACACCTTTTTTTTTTGAAGAGGAAATTCATTTACCCTTTGTTCATTATATTATCTTTCTAGAAATTGTAAAGTCTATATCATGAGAAGAAAAACACAAGAATTCGGTGCATAAGAGGAAAAGAAATGATAAAATGGTTATGCTGCAAGAGAGAAATAGATATGATGGGTTGAAGAAGAAAGACAGGTTACATAGGTACCACTTGCAGTTTCATTTTATCGAAAGAGTAGCAAGCGCGTGGCTGAGAAAACATTGGAAATATATTTGGTCAAAAAACTAAAGTAAAAGTAAGATCTCAATGATCTTGTTTTAATCCAAGGGTTATTATTGAAGGCTCTCACCTCTCATTTTAAAAGTGCTCTCATTTTAAAAGGGGATGTTTCAAATGAGAGGGATGTTTAAAATGAGAGGTGAGAGGAATCAATTATAACCATTGGATGAAATTTAATGGCTAAGATTAAAAGCTGATTTTTAATAACAAGTGGTTCCTTTTTCCAAAAAAAAAAAATGTTCTCACGCGCGCGTTAACTATAGGTTCCTTTCTCCACCACCAACCCAACTCTTCCTCTAGCTCTAAGAAACTATCGGATTAAAATTGACTAACAACAATTGAACACTACGTTAACAAATCACATGATTGTTCCTTTTATCTGTTCATCTTCCAAATTCTATCAATGTGAAAATTGAAATAATTCTTTTCTTTCCCATAGTACTCACAACTCTCCTCTCATTTATAATCTAAATTGATGTAACTTTTTCTGATCAATGGTTGTTCTTGCAATTCCAAGAAATTAGAATAAAAACTAAAAGGCTTATGTATATTTTTTTCCATTGTTAAAAACTATAATCCATTATAAACCTTGTTTATCGTGAATCGAATACTCCTCTTGTGTCAAATCCAATCCCCTTTGTATGTCTAACTTATTACCCAGTTCATGATAACGATCTTAGCTCCATTGAATTAAAAGTCATCTTTTACATTTATGTCATTATTCATATTTATTTTTTTGAAGGATGTCATTATTCACTTGAAAGTGGAAGAAAGAAGAGAGAGAGAGAGAGAGTAATAATCAAAAAGAAAGGAAGAGGGAGAAGTGTTACATGCGCTCAGATGAGCAAAAATGAGGCATAATGAGCATTTTTAAGAAAAATTAAGATCTCAATGTTAGTTTTAATCCAAAGGCTATTATTAAATGCTCTCATCTCTCATTTTAAAAGTCCTCTCATTTGATCACAATGTTAGTTTCAAATGAGAGCACTTTTAAAATGAGAGGTGAGAGCATTTAATAATAACCCTTAGATCAAAACCAACGCATAGGATCTTATTTTACCCTTAAATCTTCAGATTCTGCTTTCTTATTCTCATCTAAGCGCGGATAAAACATCATCTCTTCCAAGCAACTTCTCTCTCTCACTGAACGCCATTATCCTTTCTTATTTTCGTGACCCACTTTCAAGTGAAGAATAGCATGAATTTAAATGATTATTTTCGTTGGATTCAACGGAGTTTACTATTGCTATCATGAGCACTGGACTGGAAACCAAATTAGAGAGACAGAGGGAGTTAGGTTTGAGACAAGAGGGGTCTTCAAATCACCACACACAATTGAAAATTCAAAACACAAGAAACGTTAAAATCATTAAAGAAGGGGATTTGATTCACAAGTTCTCTTTAATTCTGGAATCTCTTGAAATTGATTTGCCCCTTTTTTTTTTTTTGAAGAGGAAATTCATTTACCCTTTGTTCATTATATTATCTTTCTAGAAATTGTAAAGTCTATATCATGAGAAGAAAAACACAAGAATTCGGTGCATAAGAGGAAAAGAAATGATAAAATGGTTATGCTGCAAGAGAGAAATAGATATGATGGGTTGAGTAACACCCCGTTTTCCCAACATAGAAATTTCATAAATAAATCAGAGTTTTTCAACAGAAAACGGAATGTCACATTCTTTTCTTAAAAATCATAAATGGAATAAATAATAATTTATCCTTCAAAAATCATTCAACATAAGTATTTCTAAACTTTGCAGCGGAATTAGTTCAATATCATAAAAATAGTCTTTGGCACCAAGGCCTCATCACTATAGTCTCATAAATAGTCTAAACATCATAATTTGTTCAATCTGACAACTTCATTATAATTCTCATAAAAACAATACGTAAGGAATAGAAAGTAAAGACATAATCCCCATCCCGTTACGTATCAGAGCACCTAAGACGACACGGCGGAGATTACTCACAACAACAGCTAGTCCTGGTTACCTGCGCGTTACCAACGTAAGGGCAACATTCAAACAGGAGGGGTGAGATTTCTCAAAACCCTAATTCTCAAATTCTCACAAACTCTCCCCAACTTGTTAGATGTAATCTAATGATTTAACAACTTAATATTAATGCAAGATAGTCTCACCCTCACCTTAGATTAATTCCTGAATCAGCGGCAGCGTTCTTCTTTTCCAAGGTCTTCTCCTCTTCTCTTGACTTTTCTCTCGTCTTCTCTTCTTTCTTGTTCTCCTCTTTTCCAAAAAGCGGTTTAAGGTAAACTCTTTCCAGCCTAAGCTTCTCTATTTATAATACTAAAATATTCTTCCCAAATCTATTTAGGCCCAACAACTTATTCTTCTTTCTATTCTAACCCCCAATTCCACTCACACTAATAATCCTCATATTCTAATGAATAATATTTCTCTACTAAATATATATCTCTCCCACTTGATAATATTAATACACCAAATAACATATATATTATGCTAGTAAATACCAATATATAACATAACAAAATATCACTCAACAAAATATATTAACTAAATTATAAAAAGACATCTAATCTCAATAAATCATATATCTCTCATATAAATCATATAAATACATAAATATATTCTAAAACTAAGTAAAATAATTAAATAAAAAGGAAGGCGTTACAGGTTGAAGAAGAAAGACAGGTTACATAGGTACCACTTGCAGTTTCATTTTATCGAAAGAGTAGCAAGCGCGTGGCTGAGAAAACATTGGAAATATATTTGGTCAAAAAACTAAAGTAAAAGTAAGATCTCAATGATCTTGTTTTAATCCAAGGGTTATTATTGAAGGCTCTCACCTCTCATTTTAAAAGTGCTCTCATTTGAATCACACCATATATATAGGGGATGTTTCAAATGAGAGGGATGTTTAAAATGAGAGGTGAGAGGAATCAATTATAACCATTGGATGAAATTTAATGGCTAAGATTAAAAGCTGATTTTTAATAACAAGTGGTTCCTTTTTCCAAAAAAAAAAATGTTCTCACGCGCGCGTTAACTATAGGTTCCTGTCTCCACCACCAACCCAACTCTTCCTCTAGCTCTAAGCAACTATCGGATTAAAATTGACTAACAACAATTGAACACTAAGTTAACAAATCACATGATTGTTCCTTTTATATGTTCATCTTCCAAATTCTATCAATGTGAAAATTGAAATAATTCTTTTCTTTCCCATAGTACTCACAACTCTCCTCTCATTTATAATCTAAATTGATGTAACTTTTTCTGATCAATGGTTGTTCTTGCAATTCCAAGAAATTAGAATAAAAACTAAAAGGCTTATGTATATTTTTTTTCCATTGTTAATGGTTTCCAGAATAGATATCTGGAAATGGAAATATGGTTAAAGGTTCAGTTCCAGACCAGAAATTGATTCACTGCATCTAATAGAATTTGATTCACAATCCTGTCAGAAAAACATTCATATGATTTTGTCAAAAAGAAGAAAAAAAACTTTCAAACGATTAAATTCAGTAGTAGTGTTAAAAACTATAATCCATTATAAACCTTGTTTATTGTGAATCGAATACTCCTCTTGTGTCAAATCCAATCCCCTTTGTATGTCTAACTTATTACCCAGTTCATGATAACGATCTTAGCTCCATTGAATTAAAAGCCATCTTTTACATTTATGTCATTATTCATATTTATTTTTTTGAAGGATGTCATTATTCACTTGAAAGTGGAAGAAAGAAGAGAGAGAGAGAGAGAGGGAGTAATAATCAAAAAGAAAGGAAGAGGGAGAAGTGTTACACGCGCTCAGATGAGCAAAAATGAGGCATAATGAGCATTTTTATGAAAAATTAAGATCTCAATGTTAGTTTTAATCCAAAGGCTATTATTAAATGCTCTCATCTCTCATTTTAAAAGTCCTCTCATTTGATCTCAATGTTAGTTTCAAATGAGAGCACTTTTAAAATGAGAGGTGAGAGCATTTAATAATAACCCTTAGATCAAAACCAACGCATAGGATCTTATTTTTCCCTTAAATCTTCAGATTCTGCTTTCTTATTCTCATCTAAGCGCGTGTAAAACATCATCTCTTCCAAGCACCTTCTCTTTCTCACTGAACGCCATTATCCTTTCTTATTTTCGTGGCCCACTTTCAAGTGAAGAATAGCATGAATTTAAATGATTATTTTCGTTGGATTCAACGGAGTTTACTATTGCTATCATGAGCACTGGACTGGAAACCAAATTAGAGAGACAGAGGGAGTTAGGTTTGAGACAAGAGGGGTCTTCAAATCACCACACACAATTGAAAATTCAAAACACAAGAAACGTTAAAATCATTAAAGAAGGGGATTTGATTCACAAGTTCTCTTTAATTCTGGAATCTCTTGAAATTGATTTACCCTTTTTTTTTTAAGAGGAAATTGATTTACCCTTTGTTCATTATATTATCTTTCTAGAAATTGTAAAGTCTATATCATGAGAAGAAAAACACAAGAATTCGGTGCATAAGAGGAAAAGAAATGATAAAATGGTTATGCTGCAAGAGAGAAATAGATATGATGGGTTGAAGAAGAAAGACAGGTTACATAGGTACCACTTGCAGTTTCATTTTATCGAAAGAGTAGCAAACGCGTGGCTGAGAAAACATTGGAAATATATTTGGTCAAAAAACTAAAGTAAAAGTAAGATCTCAATGATCTTGTTTTAATCCAAGGGTTATTATTGAAGGCTCTCACCTCTCATTTTAAAAGTGCTCTCATTTGAAACACACCCTATATATATATATATATATATATATATATATATATATATATATATATATATATATATATATATATATATATATATATAACTTGAAAAAGAACTTGGTAGGATGAAAGAGAAATAGAAATGTAAATGTAATATTTAGAATTAACTGGACAAATGAGGATAAGAAGGGAGCATGTTATATAAATTATAGAAAATTAAAAATAACAGGAAGAAAATCAAACAAAATTTCTAGACGAATGATCTTACTGATAATATTTTTTATTTGGAAGGGATTAAATACAACATAAAAACTATAGTGTCCATGTAGGTAGATCCGTGCAGAAACTGTTGATTTACTCGCGGACTTGCTTGAGGAAATTAATCCGCATGAATACCTAAGTATTTTTCTACGGTTGTCTTCACACTGAGGAAATTCCCTGCGGATCTTTATCCTGCAGCAGGTAATTGTAACTTTCACTGGGGCTTTTCTTGCGGAAGATTTTGGAATGTTTTTGTCACTTTTCCTGTGGATTTTCTTACGGATTTATTTTTTTGTTTTTTGTTTCTTCATGAAATTTTTAAAATTAAACTTTTTGAGTTTTTTTTTCTCTTTACATATTGAACATGGGCCCTATAGATTTAAATTAAGTCCAAATGAAATGTCAAACTATTTTTGTCAATTGCAATTATTTCTTTTATACATTTTTTTTTTGAGGGAATATTTCTTTTATACATATTCAATGTTAAAATATTTTGAAAATTAATATTTTTTGAAGCAATTTTTAGAAATAATATTAAAGCACAAATTTCTATCAAAAAAATATTATAACACAAATATTGACGAAATAATTGGACACTATGTGCGGAATAGGTCACATCCATATTTATTGTGTGCAAGATCAATTTAATAGTTTTATGTCCTTGGATCGGATAACCAGTTTTTTAAAAAAAAAAAATAATAGTTTTCTCTCTTTTATTTAGAAAAGGGACAATTTTGTTCATAACAATATTTAAATACGGAAAATATAGTCCATGTGATAAAAAAAAAATTCATATATCTTTATAGAATTTTAAATAAAAGGAAGACAATATCCAATATGAACCATAGTATCCACAATATTAAAAAAAAAAAAAATGAGTCTTCACTCATATATTTTACTAGACATATTTGTTTCCTATATGTAAATTAATAAAAAAAAATAAAAGTAAATTAATAATCTTGTATGTTCTTTTTAAAAAAGAATAGTGTATATTTATGACTTATACAAAAAATAGAGTTTCATGTGATTTTTAGCAAATTTTTATTTGAGGGTTAAATAGAAGAGAAATTGAGAGAGGAAGAAAGGAATTAGGAGAGTTCCCGATTCACCACTCTTGCATGAAGAATGGAAAAGAAAATGAAGTTGAAGTAGTTTAGGAACTCATGCACTGCTACTCTGCTGGTACAGAGGCATATGCTAGCTGTGAGAGCAATTGGCAGGTAGATGTAAAGAGGCGTGCTTAATGTGTTATCAATTGGCACTGGCAGTGTGCAAAATTGTGCAACTAGCAGACTGAACAACTAAAAGTACGTCTAATTTCTAAACAAACATGGTATGTATATAAGGGGACAATACTCTATGCTTGGCTCCCAAGCCCCAACCACCCTCTAGCCTGTGCACCAAAATGTAACAAATTGTTAGCATCTCAACAGCTTCAGTACTATGCATGTGAGGGAGAAAATCAAATGGATTTTTGTTTTTGTGTATATCGTTTTTAATTGGTTTTCACACATTTTTAGTTATATGTTAATTTAGACCACTAAAAAAATGAGTGGTGCAATTTAAATTTTTAGTTGGTCTGCTTATGAAGTTACCTTAAGATGTATTTAGCAAATACATAATTTATCATCTTGTTCTCCATGGATCCTTGGTTGTTTAGACTGTATTCATTCTCCCATTACGTAAAAGTAAGTATAACTATTTACACTTTGATACCAATTTAGCTCAGTATATATTTAGCTCTGATATTAATTTATTTGGCTCTCCTTGTGTGGGATGGGAACACTTGGTGTATGTTTAATTCTATTTTTGGGAGTCAAATTTGATTTTAGAATTGTTGAAGAGATTTTAACATGGTTGGGTGATGTTGATTAGAATTTATAATTTTTCTCCAAACATGATTTTTACACTCAAATGTATTTGTTCAACTCAATTTAAAGAAGTGCATTATAAATGGGTTGGCCTAAAGCAATGACCTAGATTGCTTGAGAATTAGGTTAGAAAAAAAGAAGAAGAAAAAAAAACAGACTTTCCTTTCAGCAAACTTTTTTTTTTCTTCATATAAGATATGAAAGCAAATGGCATAACAGCAGAAAAAAAATGTTATTATTGCGATTAAACATGTTAATTTCAACAAAAATCGTTATTCTAGCAAAACAAATATTATTCTAACGAAAAAACATGCATCACCGATGTTTTTTCCTGTTTTTATATCACTTCAACAGAGATTATCTGCCATCAGACATCACACACTAAATACATACAAAAGCCATGAGATTATCTGGTTCACAAAACTCTGCATATGTTGTACGTTAGACCAATGTTGTTTGGACATGATTTGATGTAGATGTCGTATTGTTACTCTAATCAATTTGAAATCATTTAACAAAAACAAGAGTCAAAGTTGAGTTTAAACAAATCCATTCACTTAATAAGTTGGCAAACTAATAGGGCGTGGCAATGCATTGGTTCTAATGTTTGGGCCAACAGAATCCGGGTTCAAATCAAAATTTATTCACGAGCGCTTTGTGCAAAAAATTCGTAGATAGATACGGTACCATTTTCCTAATCCCATCATGTGTGCGCGTAAAAAATATGTGAACTTTTTTAAATGAATTTACTGGGTGGATAGCACAAATTTATCCGTTGATCCTTCGAGTCAAACTGACACAAAGGATCAGCCAGTTTTGTAACAAAGTGTTGTGTGGATCAGTCAACAACCCTACACTGCAACAAGCATAGGAATTATCAAAGTAATGTGTTGTGTGGAGAAATTAGGAAGAGAAAAAAAACCAGGAAATTTAAAATAAAATACACACATTCACGTAGGTACAACACCAATAACATCTTAAGATTCTTAGGCATTAGCCTACCCTAGGAATGCAAATCCAGACAAACACTTGAGAACTAAAATAGAGTTAAATGGTCCCTAAACGTGCCAAGATCTATGTTTGCTTGAAGTTACAACAGACAGAGCTTGGCCAAAATAGGTACCTAATGTGTATGTCAATTTCACAGCTCTAACTTCATATAAATTCCAAATTAGTAATCTAAACTTGGTACAGAGTGTACAGACACAAACAGTTAATAAACCTGCAATTAGCTTATATGCAATAAGCTCAATCAATCACTATCGCTATCACTATCAGCTTCCAGAAAGTTATACTCTCTCCATCCGTCGAGTTTGATCAACACAGTTCCTCGGTTCTCTTCTCTCCATTCAATTGACTCCTTATCTAAAAGGTTAGTAACCTGTATCAAACAAATCATAAGGAATCATCATGTAGAACAATTTTGTTCCCTTAAAAAAAACAAGTTTTTAGGATTCAAGAAAAATTTTAGAATTTGGGTTGGGCCTCTCTCAACCTTAGAAAACCAGCTTGTAAGGTAAGGACTGCCCAAGCTTTATTAACACTACATGGGCAATATCTCTAGGCAATGTAGGAATAAATCCACTCCTTCACGGCCAACACAGAGGTGTTGAAGGTTACAATGAAGGAAAACCCAAATTCCGTAACTAGGCAGGGGCGAACTACAATTAAGGAAAAATTTCCAACATACTGCCTCACATCCAGGCCACAATGAGCCTGAACGGTAGACGACGCGGGAAGCCCAACAACAAATCTAAGATAGGCTCTAATACCATCACAGAATTTGGGTTGGGCCTAACGAAACCGGCTAGTAAGGTGAATGCTGCCCACGGTTTATAAACACTACAAAGGTCATGTCTCTAGGCAATGTGGTGCTAAACCCACCCCTTCACACCCAACACAGAGAAGGTGTTGGAGGCTGCAATGTAAGTAGCCCAAATGTCGTAATAAGGCGTCTTGGGGCGGAGCGGACCATAATGAAGCCGAAATTTCCAACAAAGTAAATATTAATTCAAATATAAAACATTAGTCAAAATCCTTGTAACAGAAGTTCTGAAAGCCTAAACCAACATGTATGTATACATCAAACATTATGTTGAAATATATATCGGAGCATAAAATATTTGTATAGAAGGGGGTGGATTAAATCGTACCGATTGTTTCAGCTTGGATTTCCCAAAACCATGTGATCCACATCCTGTGATAACCCTTATCATCTGAACAGCTAAAGTAGACATAAAAAGACAATTAAAGTGAGAAAATGCAAATACAATTCAATAAGCAACGCCATTTTAGTCTAAATGTCCCGAGAAAGGAAAATGTGAGAAGCTAGATGCTTAGAAAATGCTTACAGGGAACATATGATCCAAACAGAAGGTGAAGTTTCAGCATTCTCATTGCTGGTTTCACATGCTGCCCATGCAAATCAATAGTTATCACATTTTCTATATCCTTGTTTCTGCATACCACTAGCAATAGGTTAAAACAGGCAATAATAAATAATGGATAAGAAAAATGTGAAAAGGGAAGTTCTGCGATCTTTCTTCTCTATTTCTATTTGACAGAATCTTAAGGAAGAGAATAAAATTTCAGTTGAGCTAAAGAAATCGACCGACCTAGCAACAAATATGTCATGGCTTGCCTTAGTGTCTGCTTTCTGAGCTATTTTAGTTTGTTCTTTACCCTAACCACACAGAAATAGTTAGCATATTATAACAAGGTAGACCCACCTTCATGGCCCAAAAACATAAAGTAGAGTGGTTAATGTTTCACCCCAAAACCAAAAAACATTATCTAGAACGCTATTCTAAAAAACAATGGACAATGAAAAAGAATAAACAAGACATAATCATACTTGGATCACATCTCCACATTTTAAAACAAACACTATATATATATATATATATATATGGGTTTTGTTACAAGCCACCCTTTGGTGGTGTCTTTTATCAAGTCACACCTTAAGGTGTGATTTTCACTTTTTAGTTATAACTTTGCTAAAAGACACCTTCATAAAAGTAAGTTGGTGTCTTTTCGCAAATGCTCATAGAGTAACTTGATAAAAGACACCTTCACAAAAGGTGTCTTCTATCATAACCCTATATATATATATATATATATATATATATATATATATATATATATATATATATATATATATATATATATATATATATATATATATAACTAACTACAGAAGCATAGAATGATAGAAAGGAGAGAGAGAAAAAAAAACAATAGATAGAGGAATTGAGAAAGCGTTGGTTTTAAAAGATAATTAATATGAACAATCAAGTGCAAAATGAAGTATCACATTTTTTACAGACAATCATGAACCTGATCAGAAAGATATGCGGCATATCCTCGATCTCCATTAGTATATGCAGTTGCAGCCTGCAAAATTGTCAACCCTCTCATATACTGAACTGATATCTGAACTCCAAATCAACTGGCTCGAAGAACAGAAAGTTAAAATCGAAGGGAAACACCAAATGTGAACTTACTTTCTGAAAGTAACCTTTAACTGAATCCCACTGCTGTCTTGCATCTTGCCTAAAGGCGTGATATTCCTCTCCTTTAGCTACAAACAAAGCAAGCAAGTGAATGAATAGTCATGATTCAATTCAATTTGATAACATCAAAGGAAATCATCAAATTCAAGCATACAAAGAGAAAGATAATTTGAAAAACTCGATAAACGTGAATATAGAAGTAAATGCACTGTGTTAAGATTGGATGGAACTTTCCTTTTCCTCACATTATGAGGGGTAAAAACTTTATTAGATAAGCACAAATAAATTAATACTATTTACAAAGAGCAAGTCGATGCAAGCAAAATAATTTCCAAATTTACATACTGCGAGGACGCTGCTGAGGTTCTGCAACATTTGGACGACCATCAAAACCAGGTCCCAATGACTGCATTTTCTTTGCTATTTTTCTCCAATCCATGGTACCTTTGTCATGTTCAGAGCTTTTGGGAATGTTAAACAAGGACTCTAACACCTTCTGAGGAAGTTCTAACTTTGTGCATCCTGGGCTAATATGAGAATTAGCTTTAGAACTAGTGAGGACCTCCGCATAATTCCTAAACCAATAAACAACTAAGCTAGTCGTGTTAGGTTCTATATACCAAGATCCTTGATTAGGAGAAGGTTATATTCAAATACAAAAAAGAATACGAGGATAGTCAATTAATGGACAATTTGTTTTTTGTCATTGTTGTTATTTCAGTGCAACGGTGATACTGATAATGAGGTTTGAACTATTAGTAATGACGACATGAAAATAATCTTATGCCAATTTTATTTGTATAAGAGCGCATACAGGAGTGCACAATTATTTTATCCCAATCTTGCTTCCATCCCTATTAAATCATTTATCAAAATAGTTTTATTTTGCAGGACGGAGGTGACAAGAGGGAGAGAAAAATGTGAAGGGTATCAACACTGTACTATGGCTAGCATAATATAAAAACATAAATATATTGACATTATTTACCTGCCAAAAGATCCCAGACCCCATATATTATCAGAAAAGTCACCTTCCGATGAAAGAGATGTGCACTCTGATCTTCTATCTATCAACTGTGACAAATTTTGACAATTAATACCATGTACTGTGAGGGGATGTAGATAGAGAAGTTAAAGTACTTCCAACAATAAACAATCCAATCCAAAATTAAGCACCTGGTTGACTATTTCATAAACAAATGGGTGACCGATTAAATGTTAAAACCAGAGTAAATTTGAAAACAATAATGAAAAAAGAATCTATACCGACACTTACACTATCATTATGATCATAATCAACAAGGAATCTCGTACCGTCCATGTTGTCTACTCTGTAATCAGAATTTCTATCATTACTGGATCGCTCATTCGCAGCCAAGTCAAGCAATACATCCGAGGCCTGGAAAATCATAATCATATCTATTCATTTTACAAAAGTAGCACAACTTGATTTGATCAGTGTAGCATTCTAAAATACTTATGAAGATGCAAAGCAAACTAAGAAGCCAGGTTGGTCGGTTACATAGTACGATACGACATAGATACGGGGATATGGAAATACTATTTAAATTGACACGGACAAGATATGTTAAAATAAATTATATACATATACCCTACACACACAGAAACACACAAAAGTCACTTATCAGCATAACAACAGCAAAAAGGGAGCGAGAACTGCAGTGCAAACAAGGCAAATAATGAGCAACAATGACGAAATTCTGCAGCTCAGAACACTGCTACTCTACAACCATAGTAACTGCATAGATGGACTAAAGAGTAAGCCCTAAAAGGGAGCATGAGCAATAAAATAAGGACACGGGGATGCAGAAAAGGTGTGAAACAGAACAGCGAAGCAGATGAACCAAATACAGCAACAACTCAGCAACAGTGTACACGCTAACCAGAGCAAAAATTACCCAGCAGTGTGTATAATCCCAAGCCCTGGGTGGTGAAGAGAAGCAATGGAACGAGTAACAAGTTTTTTTGTGGTAAATACGATGTAATGGCAACAAATAATTAGAAGGGTAAAAAGAAAGTAAAAGAAAAACATGATTTGATCACTGCAGCATTCTAAAACACCTATGAAGATGCAAAACAAACTAACAAGCCCGGATGCATGGTACGATACGACATTGATACAGGGATACAGAAATATTTGGAATGAGCGACAAGTTTTATTGTGGCACATAATTTATTTTATTTTTTGAACAGCAAATAATTTTATTAAGGCTTAAATACCTCTTTGGTCCCTTAACTTATTTAAAAAGTTCAATTTCATCCCTTTACTTTGAAACCAACCAATTTGGTCCCTTAACTTATGCAAGTTAAAATAACTTGGTCCCTTAACTTATGAAAACATATTATCATATCCATCTATTGAGGGACCAAGTTGCCTCAATTTACATAAGTTTAGGGACCAAGTTGCATCAACTTACATAAGTTAAGGGGCAAAGTGGTATTTAAGTCTTTTATTAATCAACTCAAACCAGTGCACAAATTATACAGTCTGGAAATCAAAACAGATCCGGTGTTAAAAACTGTGTTCACATACAGCAGAGAAAGCAGAAATCAGAACACGAAAAACCAGAAAAATTTCCCCACAGCTACAAACAAGCAGCCTCGTGACTAGTGAACCGATACGCACTAAAGCTATGTTCGTGCATTTCAAACTCCAACCGCCTTGAATACAGGAAAATAACCTCAACTACCACAAAAGCAAGGCCATAACAGACCCGACAAAAAACTGCAGCAACCTAATCCAGAAATGCAGAACTGCCGGGAAATAGGGGCCGAAACCACATCAAAAGTCTGCAAACAACTGAACTGCAGAGGAAACTACATCTTAACGGCACCAAAAGAAATGATCGACGCCGACAGTTGATAAGTAGGAACTGCAATGACATATCTTCAATCTACTCACTTTTATCTCATCTACCACCACGTTGGGGTCGCATTCCTGGTTTTCGAAGATCTAACCATTCCTTGCCTTCCAAATTGACCAGAGTTGCATGTCATATCAAACAAAACCCCTTCCATAATTTCTTACTACCGGCCAGTCATTCAAATAAAATGAACAAATTCGAGGGAAATATCATCAGCAGACCAAGCCACCGAAACACCTTACACCAAACTTGAGAGGCAAGATCACAATGCAAGAACAATAGCATGGAAGATTCTGTCTTTCCAACACACAACACACAGTCAACTGAATGTAAAAGGGTAAAAAGAAACTAAAAGAAAAACCACTCTCAATGATGAGTCATTTATAGGCAACAATATACTATGAAATGTATCGGTAATGGATACGTTTCAGACACCAATACTTTTCTATTTCTAAGTGTCTAGACTTCAAAGAAAATAAGGTACAAATTAACTATCCAATTGGATAAAAATCTATCCATGAAATTAAAAGAAGGTACAACCTGACTAACCATAGGTAATTACCAATGTATGGAGAAACAAAATAGCAGATTAGCAGTTTCATACACACACAGAACACAAGCAAATAAGAAAGAAACACAAAAAATGTATAGTGGTGTTCTCATTTTAATTTTTTTCTTATTTTCGGTTTCAATTATATGAACATCAAGAAAGGATTTTTTTGAAGAAGCTAAAATGAAATTGTATTACCACCTCAAAATGGCCTTCCCAGCACAAGGTGTGCTAAGGAAGAAACACCAAAATTCAAACAGTAGCACGGATATATTTACAAGGCAAAGCCAATCCGCAAAGGCGGAAGAAAAACCAAAAAGAAACTTCAAGAAAGGATTAGTGTGAAGTACAATTTAAGATTTCAATATACCTTTTCAACATCATATCCGCATTGACCTGCATACAAAGAAAAATTCCAAGGTCAAGCAACAAACCAAAAAAAATGGTCAGAACACATTATAATTAATAACGCCATGAACTAGTATCAATGTCTTGCTTTTAAGCATAAGCAATGACTAAAATAATACAAATGGACTTTAAGAAAAAGATAAGTTTCTAGTTCCATATAAAATCAAAACAACATGAATAAAAGTTCTTTCCAACTAGGCGGAATGGACTACATAAGTCAAATACCGTCATATTGGTTGAGTTCTAACATTGAATAGTATTAAACTTGCCGTGATAAACCGCATAAGATCAACGATTGAATTTATCAAGTCTATCAAATTTCATCATACTTCTAAGTGTTGTCGGCTATAGCGGGCTTTACAGCACTATAGCATAGCAGAATTTGAACATATTGCTATCATTCCCCAGTACGCTATTTAGTACAAAATGTTGTAAATAGAGGCTATATCACTGTAGCATAGCGGAATTTGAACAAACCACTATTTTCCGCGATCCTTGATTCACAACACTGCTTCTCCCACACCAGACTGGCAAACATTAACCGTTGATCTGATGTCGTCTATCAAGGACAAGTTTAATACTATCATGAATCAGGTCAAATGACAAACCATTTACATCCAAATCTTAACCATTCTCCACGTGGTTTTCTTTGACATTCTTCTATCTCTACAAATTTCAAACCTCCTTCAATCATATGGCTTAAAACTTGAATGATAATAATAATTTTGAAACTTTAAATTCAAAAGACAATCAATATTCTTGACAAAAAAAAAAAAATTACATCAACAAATAACCAAGTCTTATCCCACTAAGCGTGGTCGGCTACATGGATCAAATTACCCTCATAAACCATATCTGGATCCAACTCATTAACCTCTAAAAAATTACATCAAACTATTGAAATATGAATATGATAATGGTTTTGAAACTCCATGAACAAAATTGAAAACATAAATAAATAAACTAAAAAATTTGTAAAACATCTTTTTTGTTCCGAAACAGGTATCCTCTGCTCGCAACAGCAAAGACTAATTGCTCGAGCCATGTAGTAATTTGTTTTCTACTTTTCTATAGTCAACAAATCTAAACAACAAAAGTAAAGCTGAAAAAGAAAAACACATAACAAAACAAAAACACAAAAAAACAAATTACTCACAAAGAACATCTCTAACAACAGCCAAGTTAAGATCACAATCATTCCCAAGCATGGAATACAGAAACTGTTCAGCTTCTTCATGATCAACAACCTCATTTCCAAACTTCTTCTTCCTCCCACCATCCCTCCTCACATATTCATTCCCCAAAATCGACGAAACAGTCCCTGTCACCGCAACAATCTTCTTCTTCTGCTTCTGCAACTTCCCCCCTTTAAACCCAACCACACCCTCCCCACAAACCTGCTCCACAAACCCATCTGAAGAACCCGAAGAACCCGAAGTCGAAGCCAAATCCAAACCGGAAGAAAAACCATTGCTAGTGCTACCACCACTACACGAAGAAGACGAAGAAAAAGGGTATTCAACGTTCTCCACCATACCCAAACCTCTGCTTAAGATCTCAGAAGCTTTATTTGGATCACCCTTTGCAACATCATATGCTGCAACTGCTTCTTCCATTGAAGACAATGAAAAAGCTTCAACCAATGATTCTAAAACCTGGTTTTTTGTCTCTTGTTGTTGTTTTTCGATAACCCCTTTTGAGGATTCTTTGTTTTCTTCCATTTTTTTGGGAGGTTTTTGCTTCTTCTTTTTTCGAGAATTCTTCATTTTTTTTTTTGTTGAGAAAACAAGGATCTGGGTTTTTGAGATTAAGGATGAATCAGATGAAAACGGGGTCGAAGATTGGTTGAGATTTTGGAGAAGGAATCGTTGAAGGGTGTTGTTGTTGGGGAAGCGACGGCATGAGAGAAATATCTATGGGTTTGACAAACAAAACAAAAGAGAATAACTAAATCATAAATTTGATTTATTACCTGAACGGACAATTATGGAGATTAATCTTTCAAACCGAATATGAATAAATGATAAAGACGTAAATCAAATATTACGTGTGTATGACGTGTAAATTAATCATAGCCTTCGAGTTGATTAGGATTGTACTCATTGATTAAACACTCTCTTAAGATATTTAATATTGTTAAGTAAAATTTATCATATGTCAAAAAAGAAAAAGTCAAAAAAGAAAAATAATAATTATATAATTTTTTGTGCAACATAAAATTTGATAACTTCTGTAAAAAGGCGAGCATTTAAGTCTTCAAAAAATACAATATAAATAATAATCCTAAGAGGTTAAGTGAATAAGTATTTTTGGATGAAAAATAAATTTGAGAATAAAATGGAATTATTGAGGGCCACAATTCCACTAACTCCAACATGGCTATGATTGTGGTATCCGATTTATACCAAATTGGAGAGGTTGGTTTTGTCCACGTTCTCTTTATGTTGGAATTCGTTTTGTGAATTTGTGGAAATCAAATTTGGAATATGATAAATTTGATAAAAATATCACTTTCACCTTTATTTGGGAGGCGGGGAAAAATAAGGCCGCCACTTATAATTACTTAAACCATTTACAATTTTGTTTGTCAAGTAGGGTAGTCACTGCAAATTCACCTTTTAATAAATAGACTCTAACGCGTATGATATACAGTAGGGCTGGCAATGAACCGAACCAACTCAAATATAGTTCGAAATTCGACTCGGTAATTAGTCTGTTGAATTTGGTTCATGAACCTAATGAGCTGAACATAAGCTGAATATTAAGTTCGTTAATTAAATGACCTGAACTTGAGTTACATATAGTTCGACTCGTTTGATTCATTAGTTGGCTCGATTATATATATAATTAATTTATTTCATACACTTAAATAATTTTTCAGTTAGTTTTTGAAACTTTTTATATTTATTAAATTAATTAAATATTTCAAAAAAGACCTTAGCGTTTAAACGTTCTGTTCCTTGTTTCAAAAAGCCTAGGAAGTAGAAACATTAACTTTATAATATCCTTTTACTCCCTCCGTCTCTATATCTAAACACCTACTCCCTCCGTTTCAAAATGAGTGTCGTTTTAGGTGTTTACACACATATTAAGAAATGCAATGATTAAGAGAAAGAGAATGATTATTTTACCAAATTATCCTTATTAACTATTGGTTAGTTTTAAAAGTAATACCTTGGAAGTAGTGTGCAGAGTATTAATTGGAGGGTACAATTGAAAAGAAAAAGTTATTATTGCATTGGAAACTGAAAGCGACACTCATTTTGAAACAAATTTTTTTGGCTAAAGCGACACTCATTTTGAAACGGAGGGAGTATTTGATTTTATTTTTGTCCCTAAATGTAAACTCCTTTTTAAATTACTAGGTGCATTTATTACTTTTTTCCTAAACATACCCCTAATTAATACTACTAATTTGTCTTGAAATATGAATAGTCAAATTTATTACACATACAAACAAAGGACAATTTGGTAATATTAATACATAAAACAGACACATTAATTACACTGACAACTTTCTTTAAGAAATGTGAAAAAAGCAAAGGAGATTACATTAAGGGACGGAGGGAGTATTACTTTTGCAATTTCCAATCTCCATTATTATTACGTTTTGGTTCCAATTATTATTAGGTTTATTACGTTTTGGTTCCAATTATTATTACGTTTTGGTTCCAATTGTCCACAAAACTAAACATTTGCTCTCCTTTGATTTCAATACAAAGAAACTCTCTAGTCTAGTTGGTAAGAAGAATGAAAAACTGAATTCACATGACTGCTATGAACTTCAATATTTTAATTTTAACACCGATTTGTAAGGCCTGCTAAAAAGGTTTGTCATATCCACAAATCATCTACCATTTTCATCTCTCTTCAACCTAAGTTGTTGTCATTTTTTGGAAGGTATTCCATTTTCTTTTCTTCCCTCTTGCACCATGTAATTCTAGTTTCTCACGTTATGCTTGCAAACTAGCTTTTTAGGTCCTTGTTGTAGTAAAGCAGATGTTGTATTGATTTTCAATCTCTTTTTGACGTTTTGTACTGGATGCTATAAATTTAGACTTTTTTGACAAAGATATTTAATTTTTGAGTAATGTAATTCGAGCGATCGAACTGAACCTAACGAGCCGAACCGAACTGTTCGTGAACTTTAAATGAGTCGAACTCGAGCTGAAAAAATAGTTCGTGTCGAACTCGAACCGAGTTTCGAGCTTAACCAAATCTTATCGAGTCGAGTCGAGCTCAGGTGAGTTCGACTCGACTCGGCTCATTTCCAGCCCTAATATACGGGTTTTGTAAAGTTTTATGTGTAAGTTTCAGATTGGCTATATTATTAATTTTAGAGTACATTCAAAGTCATAGAAACAATCAGACTAAGTGATGATTGAGAGTGATCGACATGCAAAATCTCAAAAAAGCAAATTAGAAACATTCAATTTGCATCAACAAAAATGAATATGGAATCAAAGTCATAAATTAAATTATGTGAAAGTAATCAAAGGTGGTAATAAACACAATAAAAATTATAAATTATAGAGAACACTGTAATGAAAAGAAAATAATATATAAAAATTTGCAAGGACCGTCAGAAAAGACTAACCGCAAAGGATGCTAAATCTATAAAAAGGAACTGCTATTAGAAAAGGAAGCGCCAATAATGAAAAGAAACTGCTATCGAAGAAGGAACCGTCAAGGTGTTAGTGGCTTAAAAAAAGGCATTTAGGATTGCATATCCATTTTAGAAGCAACAATATTTCAATAAAAATGTTAGTGGTCTAGTGGTAAAAGTTCTAATGTGTTGTCATAGGTACTCGGTTCGACTCCCATACGAAATCTAAAATTGTGAAATACCCTTCAGACTTGAGTGCAACGATAGCACACGATATCTTGCAAAATTTATGTATTATGCAATATATTGTCTTAACAAAGCAAAGATTACAACATTACCTTAAAAAGTAAAGGGCACATAGACCCGTGCTCTACCCAAACTTTTCATTAGGCTCCTCTCAAAATTTGAGCAACTAACTTATTAAGTTTTTCATCGAAACAAACAAAGAAATAATATTATGTCTAGAAAAATAAAAGTTAAAAGAATAATAAAAAGTCATCTAATAAAACAATCAAAAGCAAAAGTCACCTAAATCACGTAAAAAAGAGAGAGAAAGAATCAATTGAAAGCACAATAGATCAGCAAAATTGAGGTCATAGTCTTCTATCTTCGTTTTGTATAGATATCAGAGGTTAAAAAAAAATATTGGGGTCATAGTCTTCTATCTTCGTTTTGTATAGATATCAGAGGTTAAAAAAAAATAAAAAAATCTTTTGAACCATCTAATGTCAATTTGCACCCAATTTTAAATATTTTTTTAACCTCGCATATGTACCTCTTATGAAGTGAGTTATACAATTACTTTCCCAAATTTCAAAACTTGCATTACTTTGTAGGTGTCATAAAAATTTGTATAAGTTTGTGTGTGGTTAAATTTAGAGTGACAATCCTATAAATGTGACTAAGATATAACCTAAAATCCAACAGTTCAAAAATAAGAAAAATGCAGAAAAACAACCTGAAAACTATACGTTAGAAGATAGATTAATTATTCTAATAATCTTGACTTTGATATAAAGATCCAATCTTTTTCAAAATTTTCAAGAGTTGCAACACAAATATGACCGATGCTTTTGGTAGCATCAAACTCCACTAAAAACTGTAACCAAAAAAAAAAAAAAAAAACTCCACTAAAAACAAAGAAACAAAAGACAACTAACTACATAGTCTAAGAGACTTAACGTATTATACATCTTACCACACAACACTATGTTATCCTTACATTTAAAAGCAAAACCCTTCCATCTTAGTTCACACATACAATCAAGGATGGTTGATCATATGAATTTATCATCCTTTCTTAAATTCTTGGTCCTAACAAAATGACACCATCGTCTACCGAACCGCTTCACATTAATATCTCTTTTTGCAGAGTACATCCTAACAATACATCTCCATTGTTTCCTGATCCTGGAGGTACATCCGGTCTTGGTTTTGACTAATATGGTTTCTTGCAATTATATGAAATAATTGAAGACAGAACATGAGATATGATTGATATAGAACATTGATCTATTCAATTAATAACAAATTCAAATGATTATGCACAAACAAAAAAGAAACCAATGCGGTTAACAACTTTTTTTTTAATTTGGGATAATAATCAATCAGAGAAGGAACCAAAAAATCAATGCACAAAAAGAACCAACCAGAAGAGGTTACTGCAATATAGAAGAACGAAATTTGGGATAATAATTATGCATTACTTTCATGATACATACCAGCATTCTCATGTTGATCAATATTAGTAGGTTCTACATCAACCTTGCGAAATCAATGTAAAAAATATAAAGTAAAATTATATAAGAAAAAAATGCATGGAGGTTGCAGAGCATTGTTACTTCATGCCCTAGTTTATCATTTCAGACTCGCCCTAGGTTGTTGTTGTTGAGTTCCTTGGGGGGCAATTTGTTTGTGGAGGTTGCAGAGCATTGTGACTTCGATAAGAAAAGTTTGGATGTTGTGCCCAACCCGGATTGTAAGTGTTCAAATATGGATTCCTCTGTTGCCCATAAAAATTTCCCATGAACTTGACTTGCTCTTCTGATAACCCCAAACATGGAGGTAGACATGCCCCGCTTTCAAGAGATTTGTCACAGAAGTCACATGTATTCCTTAGATATCGCCTTATGATTCCACTATTTCCTATTGATGAGGTGTTCCATGTTTGTCGTAAGGCGTGTCTAGATACTTTTGGGGAGCATGCCGTTCATTGTAAGGAACTTCCCGGCTTTAAGTACAGACACGACTTTGTTAGGGATGTACTTTTTGATATATTCAGACGGGCATGAGTTTCAGTGAAGAAGAAGGCGCCTGTGAACTTCCTGAATGACCCGCTAGAAAGAAGATCAACATGCATGTGTAGACTTGAATGGGGTTTCACCACTTGTGAGATTAGGTGTCAGGCCTTTTACCTTAGGACAGACATCCCTTAAAGTTGCGTCAAGTAAGGTGGCCAAACACGAGAAAGCGTGTTCAAACAATCAACATGCTTTTATACCATTTGCTTTTGACACTTTCGGTTTCCTAGCACCAGAGGTTGTTGGCCTTCTACATAAAGTTCAAAAGGTCATGCATAGCAATGTCATGTCTCCTAGGTCCATGAATGTTGTGTTTACGAGGATTGATTTTGCCATCCAAAAAGGTCTAGCGGCGCAACTTGTTGCCCGCTTGCCTTCTATTCAAGTGTAAATAATGGTTTATAATATAATATAATGGGTTTTGAGGTTTGCTCATAACGTAGAAGACCAAGTTTAATCTCTGTTTCAGTGCTGACCCAGAGAATGATGAAGAAGAATCTTCACCCATGTTTCGATTTCTGTAGAAAGCAAGTTTACAAGGAAGAAGATGAAAAATCACGAAAAGAACATAGTATGAAAGATAGGAACACGAATTTACATAGAATAACGTTTAAGAAGTGACGAATTTATGAATGAGTTGGAGAATTGGTGAAGGAGATGAAGCTTTGACAGGAATGAAGATTAAGAATATTTGAGGGTTTTCAAACCCTAAAATCCTACCGTTGGGAAGAAGAGGAAGGAGGGCCACGTGAGACCCTTTTAATTCCAGCCATTTTCTATTTTATTTTTATTGTCTAACTAATTACATGTGTGGCTTTTCTCTTTTTTTTAAAAAAAAAATTATTAAAATACACAGTTGTCTGCCAAATTACTTAAGTGACATGTCACCTAGGCTTTGACTCGGTCAAAATCAGTGTTTTGTAAAAGGGTCTAAAGTTAAGGTTTAAAATATATTTTTTTATAAGAGAAAAAATCGCAACTTTTTGAAACATAAGAGAGAAAGTGCATTTAAGTCTTAATTTTTAATTTGTTGGGAGGGCAACCTTAAGGATAGAGTACAGAAATGATGTCACATTTAGTTTGTTAGCTAGCTACTATTTGATGCAACTGGTTGGAGACGAACGATATTATATTTAATGGAAAAGTGGTAAATTTGATGAAGTAGCTTGTAAAATTAAAAGGATGTCTTGGACTTGGTTCAATAGTAGAAAAGGTAGAAATAAAAAAAAAAAAAAATTGTTTTTCCATATTGATGGTATATATTATCTTGTCTACAAAGCCCATGAATCCTATTTTGTAATCTACCCCTTATAGTCGATGTTAATAAATTTGCTTATAAGAAGAAGAAAAGAGAATACAAACACATGTTTACACATTCATAGCATAGTATTATCCTTCATATATAGGGTTTTAACTCATCTTTAATGCAAATTTGACAAGTCTATTTATTAATTTGGATATTTGATGTTGCTGTTGGAGATGAAAATTTGAAATTCTTAAAAAGAGTTATGAGTTTGATGAAGATCTAAGTTTCTAATTCAAGATGAAGATGAATTGTTTGTGTTTCTATGATGCAAATTTGTACGGGTTAGACAAAGCCTCTTAAAAATGATAACATGTTAATAAGAGTAATCTTGCTTGGGTAAGAGTTATCCATGCATTCTTATTGATAAAACAACTACAAATGTTATTGGAGCACTTGTCACATACTCTCTCTGGTCACATTTATAATTAAAAACAATTTTTTAAATTCATTGAATAACCAACGTATTTAAGAGTTATTCAATGAATTTAAAAAGTCGTTTTTTTTTTCTTCTTATAAATGTGGTCAGATAAAGTAATTACACTTGCTTAGAGATTTTATTATTCAAACTACAGAATTTTCAGTGGCATCACCAGCATCAAATAACACAAATTCAAAGGGAGCACTGACATCATCCATAGGAAGGATCAAACGTCTTCCATTCACATCATCAATCTTCACAATATCATAACAAGAACCAGGTGGGATAGTATAGGTTGGACAAAATACAAACTTGTACCCCAAACCATGTTTCTGAATGTTAAACTTACCAGTTAAGATTTCAGATTCTTGATGATCTTCATCACCACCAATACCTACCCATGCAGGCCAACCAGCAACGATTGCCCAAATAGAGGATTCAACACACTCACGCTTCTCTACAAATGAAATATTGAGTGTAGTTCCTGTAAAGATTATACCAGGGCTTATTCCTGGTATGATAAATTTTACTTGTAGGCCATTCACAACCTCAGAATAATCTTGAAATACTGCAACTGGACATGTTGAGCTTTCTGTATCATGACCAAGCTTTACTCCACCACCTGCTGCTCCAAAGATAGGTGGCATGAGATAGTACCTCCCACCAGGGAAAATAGGGTTTCCATTTGTGTCCACTATTACTTGTTCATTAACTAGTGTGCTAAAGGCTAATGGAAATACAAAGAGAAGAAGAAAAGAGAGGGTAAGTAGTGCAGGCTTCATGGTTGGTTTGTCAAGCAGGATATGCTATTTGGTTTGCAATTGATACCACTAACTTCTATTAATTTATAGAGTTTTGGCTTGGAGATTATTTTGAATTAAGAAATCATTTATGTTTATCTAGATTTTAATATATAAATGCTTATTTGCTAAACACTCATTTATCGTGGAGTTTTGTTGATACATGCTCATCATTTAATTATTTAATTCTATGCCATTTTTATATTTAATATTTTAAAGTAATTAAATTTAAATTTTAAATTAGTTTTGCATACCCGGTATCGATACTCAACAAAACTTTTATATAAATAATTAAGAGGTTAATTTTTTGGATTTTAAGAAAAGTATGTTATTTTGTGTTTGTTTAAAATTAAAAACAAAGATTTTGTATTGCTCCTTTCAATAACAATAATTTTCCTCAAAAACTATTCTAAATAGCTTTTCATTTTCAGCATAAAATTTATCTTTAACAAAATGATTTTAAAAATAAAAAACACTGACACATAAAGATAGTTAAGGACCTGTGTCTTAAGATTATTCAAAAATCAATTTTTTTTTTGACAGGAAAATAAGAGCTTCATTCAAATATTAAAATAACGATAGTACAATCAAATTGGCTATGAGTTGGAACATTTTCCATCCACATTATGAATAAGTTTTTTTCTTAAATCGTTTTGTTAAGGGATAAAACATTCTTATGATGAAAATCAAAAGTTACTTGGATTAGCTTTTGAACAAACACAAAATAACATACTTAATTTTCTTAAGAATCTGTAAATTATGTATATCAAATCAAAATGATTTTATAAAAAAAGAAAAATGAAAAAAAGCTAACACACAAACATAACAAAAACAACTCA
This sequence comes from Medicago sativa, assembly GCF_051527215.1. Taxonomy (NCBI): domain Eukaryota; kingdom Viridiplantae; phylum Streptophyta; class Magnoliopsida; order Fabales; family Fabaceae; genus Medicago; species Medicago sativa. The sequence goes on along the minus strand of NC_140751.1, from coordinate 62,741,630 downwards.
AGCAAGAACACTTGGATAAAATGACATAGGATCAGCTTAATCAAATGTATTAAGTTTGAATCTAACGCTAGAAATAGTGACTTGGTTCAAACAAATAAACACATAACTTAAATATTGAAAATGAGTTTTAAGGATGTTAAACAATGTGCCAAATTGGATGTTAAAATTAAGTTAAGATAAGAACATATAGCTAAGTTTCAATTTTGGAGTTTTACTTTATATCAAAGTAGCCCAACTTGGGAGTTAAATATCAAAGGTCCTTTTTGGGAGTTAAATATCCTAATCGTACGTAATAAAATGGTGTTATGTACTATGAATATTACAAAAAACAGACATGTAGAACACATGTTAGAAAATAAAAAAAAATTAAGTTGGAAAAACAATAACCATATAATGGAGTACTGAACTCATTGTAATTGGTTACTACAAAATTGTCCTCCATGGTCGGCCGGCTACATGATAAATTGATAATGTATTCATTTTCTCTTGTGTACTTCTTTTTAGTCTATGGGTCCCTTCAAGTGGATGACGTAAGACCCTCAGATTAATCGGTCTTTACGTCGGATATCATGTTTTTTTTTAAAAAAGTATTATGTGATCACTCTCAAAACAATATCTTCCACTTAACTTATATTTATGATAACGATGAATGCATTAATAGTACTTACTAAAGATAATTTGTTACAATCTTTGTAAGTATAAATCAGTTGATATAAACATTGCAATATGCAGGTTCAGAGTTTAAACTCGAGATTTTTCACTTTTTTTTTTTATCTTAAGGAGTGAAATTCTTACAACTAAGCTGCTTAAAAAAAAAAGTTAATTTGTTAAAATTATTATTCTCTTTTTTTATTCATAGTTTTTTTTTTAAAAAAAATTGTACAAAATAATTATGTGTCATAATTACTAGAGAGCAAAGTAGAGAATTTGAATTACCACGTTTTTTTTGGGAAGGATTACCACATTATAGGTACAAATTTTCCATGTCTGAATTTTCTTTGTACGCAAGAGTTAGAGAACACATCCCTAACCACCTACTTTACTTAACAAGTGTAAGTCTCTTACCACTTAAATAAACTATGGACAATTGTTCTTTATTAGGCCAAGAAGATAAGATCACATGTTTATCATTTGAATCTTTTTTTTTTTCATTTAATATTTTCCCAGGTCCATAACAACTTCTCCTTAATTAAATTATTCTTGATTTGTCATATTTTTTATGGAATCCTTTTTTGTCATTTCCATCGTTCTTTTCTTTATAATTAAAAATGTTTCGCAATTTCTCATCTTCAACTCATAAACTAAGGGCGAATCCAACAAATTTAAGTAGTGAGGACAATATATATTTGTAACATTACATATTAAATATAAATACATTCTCCAATTTAATCTTTAAATTATATAAATATAATAAACAGTTCTGTAAAAAAATATAATAAATAGTCTTTGAAATATATAAAATTCATCCCTATCAAAAAAAGTCAATATACATCAATCCTTGTTATTAAGTAGTTAGAGACTAAATTGAAGAATTTTCATATACCTTTGAAATTAAATTGACGGATTTCTAAGACTCAAAAAAAAAAAAAAGACATTTTTTTTTGACAAAGAAAAAAAAAATATTGACATATTTCTTATACTTTATAGACGGTTTATTATTATATTTTTAGTCAAAAAAATAAACTACTTATTATATTTATATAGTTTAAGAACTAAATTGGAGAGAATATGTTAACTTAGAAACTGAATTTATGATTTATTCCACAAAATTTTATATTAAACTTAATTGCAGTTGTGGTCCTCTTATTTTCACCAAAAATAGTTTATGCAAAACTGTGATATTATTTTAAATAGGGGGACCAATTATGAAAAAAATAAACTTGGTTTAAGGACCAATTTAGTTTAATATTAAATTTAGTTTAAGAACCAATTTATTTGACACAAAGTATATTTTTAGTCCAAAAAAAAATACTTATTGATAGTTTTGGTCCCTCCATCAAATATTTGGTCTAAAATAATATATCATAGTTTTAAATGAAATTTTTAAGGAAATTTTATCACATAATTTAAAATATACCACATGACCAAATTTAGTTCAAGAATATGATGGAGGGACAGGGGCGGACCTGAGTAGGGCAGGGTGTGGCAATAGCCACACCAGCCCACGCCCAGCCCATACCTTTTTTTTTTTTTTTTATACAAAGCCTATCTTAAATAATATATAGCTTGTATTTAGTAACATATAGAATTCTACAGCCATAGCTTGGTGGTGTGAGTTTTGAGTACAAACTTGAATGTTTCAGGTTCATGTTTCTTCAGGTTCAACTCTCACTTTTCGCATTTTTTCTTAATTTTTTTCAAGTTCAACTCTCAACTCTCCTCTCGTTTGCAATTTTCTTTCTTAATTTTTTTAGTTAATAATATAAACAATATAAATTATATTTGAATATATATTAAGATTTTATTTTGCAACTTATGTCATGCATTATCTAATCTATAAATATATATATAAATGGGAGACCCATTTTTGGATTGAGATTTTTTACTCCGAATTTCACTTTTTGCATTTTTTCTTAATTTTTTTCAAGTTCAACTCTCAACTCTCCTCTCGTTTGCAATTTTCTTTCTTAATTTTTTTAGTTAATAATATAAACAATATAAATTATATTTGAATATATATATTAAGATTTTATTTTGCAACTTATGTCATGCATTATCTAATCTATAAATATATATATATATAAATGGGAGACCCATTTTTGGATTGAGATTTTTTACTCCGAATTTATTTAAATTATTTTATCGTTTTTATGATGTCATTTAAATTATAATTAGAAAGTTAAATTCACTAAAATATAAACAACTATACTACACAAGGAACAAAATGATTGACGATTTATTACGATTAATACAAATGTTATTATTTGTATAATTTATTTCATCAAAATTTTAGTCATACTTCTTTAAAAAAAAAAAAATAGCCCCACTAATAATTTAATCCTAGATCCGCCCCCGTGGAGGGACCAAATCTGTTAAACTATAAATAGGAGAATGCACTAGTATTATCAAGGAAATATTGTTGAAAAGAAAGTGGAGGCACCTGCACCCACAATTGACAATACTCTACATAGGTTCGTCCTTGTCCTCACAAGGGGTGCAAGTTGCAAGTTCAAATGAGTATCATCATAGTAAAACCCTTAACAAAGTGAACAAAGTGGTGTACCATCCTCACCAACATGGCGTTTATGTGAGAGTGTTTTAGCAAAGCTACACCTTAAGGTGTATTTAACCACTTTTTTTAGTTATTCACTTGCTAAAATACTCCTTCTAAAAAATAAGTAGGTGTATTCTAGCAAATGCCTATAGGATTTGCTAGAACACACCCACTTGTTTTTTTAGAAGGTGTGTTATAGCATCATACACCTTAAAGTGTATTTATTAACTTTTTAGTTATAACTTGCTAAAACACTTCCGTAAAAACTAGTGGGTGTGTTCTAGTAAATCTCAATATATATATATATATATATATATATATATATATATATATATATATATATATATATATGAGGACATATCTTATGAGAATGCTATTCTTATGAGAATGATGAGAATAGTTTTCAGCCTTCAGATTAAAATAGACGGTTTGGATTAAAAGCTTTATTTTAAATAACACATGTGGATCTCCACACTCTATCCAATCTTGTGAACCATTCCAATTCTCATCTTCTCCAATCCAAACCGTCACTATTGTTTCATCTTCTCCCGTCCACCATTTTTTTTCACTCTCTTCTCGAGAACACCTTCATCAGATTGTAAATCTCCAGAACACCTTCATCAGATTGTAAATGTAACATCAATTTCCCCTTTTCTAATTCTCAAATTTCTCCAATCCAAAAAGAAATAAAATTGTTTTTTAAACTACTAAAATTGAATTGAAATTGTATGGATCTCAATGTCAATCTATCAATTGGTAAATTTGTGTATTTGATGAGAGTATTAGACAGGCACTCAATTACTTCCCCTATTTTATTTACGATGTCTAACAAGTGGAAGTGGAAGAAGAAAATAAAATCTCATGATTCCAATGTTTATTACGATGCCAAGGGACGATTCAAAGATGTTTGCAAGTCTTTGCGAAAATTACAGGTTTAGATTCAGAAAGTGTGGAGAGCAGTGACGGTTTGGATTGGAGAAGATGAGAATTGGAATGGTTCACAAGATTGGATAGAGTGTGGAGATCCACATGTGTTATTTAAAATAAAGATTTTAATCCAAACTGTCTATTTTAATCTAAAGGCTGAAAACTATTCTCATCATTCTCATAAGATATGTCCTATATATATATATATATATATATATATATATATATATATATATATATATATATATATATATATATATATATATTCGTTGGCCTAAACCCTCTTTGAACTAGTGTTGGAGAAGAAAGATTTGTGTAAACTTCTGACGGAAAAAATGGAGCATTAACGTCATGTACCACTCTCTTCATAAAAGAACCAAACTAAAGTGTGCATCAAAGCCAGAAATTCCAGATTATATATCAGAATATTGAATAATGTTGCTGCACGTGGTTCATCAACATTGTTACTCAAAGTTAGTCTTTAGTCAATGAAAGTTATTTATTTGTTAACTCCAATTTCTAATTGGAATGAATATATAGCAATTTCTATTATTTTTTAATTTTCATTTTTTTAAATTTTTAATTTTCATATAATTGTATAAAATGGCATAATGAATGCATGCATAGGTGGAATGTGATAGTTTCTGCAATCAGCGTTTGACTGAACTTTAAGAGTGCAATTTTGCTAGGTTTTAGGTGATCAATATAAAGAGTACTATATTTGGTATGCAATTTCATTCTTCTTAGGTTGAATCATTTTCTGTGTTAGGCATAATCAACATATAACCATGTGTGTGTTGTGGTGTGCAATGACTTTGACATATTGACCTGTCGCTTTGATAACTTATTATGACTCTGGTCCCTATATGTAGTCACTTACCGAAGTTACTACCATTTCAGTCTTCAACATTTTGTTCTCAAATTCAAGCAAAATATAAGGTAGTATTAGTAGCACTAAAACCAACCGTATTCTAAGGCAATATCAGAACATCAAAACATAAAACTAGACAATAAATCAACAATACAGACTATTATCCATTAACTACCAACCAATGACACTAAACTAATAAACCAATAACACTGTAAAAACCAGTGACATACCAAGGCAATAGTCTCTTCAAATTTAGGGTTTTAATGAATTTTTTAAGATAGATTAACTTAAAACACAAAAATAAAGAAAAGGAAAAACAAAAAAAAAAATTGGTCATGAAAGAAGAAGAGGGGAGAGTGCAAAGGAGAAAAGGGGAGAAAAGAGTTTTCGAAAAAAAATTATGGATTTTACCATTGGAGGGAGACTTTCATTTTAGACTCCAAAATTGGGCATATGACATGATAACCCCATCCAGGACTCCACTTTGGTGTCATAGCTTGTGTGCCAGGATTTTCACACATCCCCACACACATCCACACACATCAATGGCTAGGATTTTCCCAATGGCACCAATGGCACACAAGCTATGTCATGGAAGTATTTTCCCCCATCAATGAGTCCACTTGAAGTTCAACAGGGCGTTTAGTGGCCGCATCAGCAGTTCAGACTGTGTCAGGTCAAGAGATATTACAGATAGACTAACTTGAGTACATTTAAGAGACCCGGAGTTATTTTAAATTTTTGTAACCTTAGGTACTAATTTCAGACCGCCTATATGGTCAAAGACCAATTTGGTGATTAACTCCTAAACACAACCTTAAATAACATAGGCAACTTTATATTATTTTCTAAAAATATTTCTACAACCATTTACATAACTTGGAATGTAAAGGAAAAAAAAATGCATGTTCTTTTCTCTTCAAAGAGTGTAACCAACATGCTGTTGATCCAAATGGTAAGGGGCTTTGACACCTCATGAGTTTGATTCCTGAGGCTTGGCATAAGGTGAAAACTCAGTTGAGAGGGGAGAATACAATGCCTAGGAGCAAATTTAAAAGACGGTGTTCATAAAGAATGCAGGCCAAACAATGTTTCATACAAGTTTTATCTGGCTAGGTGATCCATAGGACTTCAAATCAAAATAGGTAATATATCAGTCTAGAATAATGATATCTTACTAAAATACCTTTTTTATATACATATCTAACTTTAAATGCCAACAAAGGGCAGTCGAAAGATTAACATACCAGAGGATGCCAAAAGTCTGTTGTTATTAGAGTGTGTTAAGATTGCTTTTTAATTTAATTATTAAATGGCATCAAACAAGGAAGATACCAAAGGGATTACACAGCTCATTACTCTGATTATCATCTTACAGTAGGCAAATACAAACTCTTGGGGCAGAGATCAATCTGATCGAATTCCACCCATGAAGGTCCTCGGATCAGGACAGTTCCCACTAAATTGAGCTTGTGAAAAATCAAAACCCGGGTTCTGCAAAAGGCACAACATAATCAATAGAAATAGTAGATAGAGGCAATAACAATATCTAACTTTTAACCCATAGAATATAATGTGATTAATGGTTACTATGGTAATCTAACACAAGTTATAACTGTTGCTACAGACAGTTATTAACTTCACCATTGAATATGAATCCAGCGGTCCAGCCAAATTAATTCAGAAGCAACTATTGTAAATTTGTAATTTAACATCAAAAAGACTTTTTTTTTTTTGGTTGGGGGAGGGTAAAAATCTAACAATAATTCACCTTAAAAGGAGAATAATTCCAGTGGTGTCCAAAACAAAATGATAATAATACATCAATTCGGAATTCCCATTATCAACAAAGTTAGAAGTTATTAATATCGAAATAGTTATAGTGAAATTATCTGTCAAGTTCAAGGACTTCCTTCACATGAGCATGGCAAATTGGTTAACACAACCCATGCTAATAATATTCAAAAAAAGTTGACAACTGTAGGTGAGAAGAAACAAACAATAAATGGGAGCAGACCAACTTGCCAAACTGCACAAAGTGTAGGTAATCTTTAATATTAAGCAGAATTTCCATCTTAACATCAACCGTGTCTACCCACAGTAATCACCACATTAAAAGAAAGAAAAAATGAGTAAAAGTGACTTAAAAGAGATTAGAAACCTATGGTTACTGTAGAGAATGAGCGTCCTCTGACAAAAGGCTAAAAATAGCTACATCCTTAACTATCCCTTTGACATACGAATACTTTCTGAGTATACCCTCCCTAAGGAACCCAACCTTTTCCAAGACCCTCTGAGAAGCTTGATTCTCCACAGAAACAAAAGCTTGTATCCTAACCAAATCAGGGATATCCTTGAAAACTTGTGATACAGCAACTTTCACTGCTTGGGTGCATATACCTTGACCCCAATAGTTAGCAGCTAAAGCATAGCCAATCTCAGCCCTACACCTATCATCATCGTCACCAGATCCAGCTGGAGAAATTGATATGAATCCGATAGTTTGATTGTCAATGCATATGGATCGAGTCCAAGGGTGAGGAATGCCCACATCTTGGATGTAACACAAAGCCTGTTCCCTTGAAACAAAACTTTTCCGTCTAGTATAGTTTGTCACTCTATCATCACCTGCTACTAACATGAAATCGTCTACGTCACTCAATTCGAATGGCCGCAAGGTGATTCTTGACAAGTTCATCGCCATAGCTAGTATACTGAATGAATCCAATCAACCAATCATGTGTTTCTTTCTACCCTGTTTAGAAGGGATAACTACCTTATTTATTAAAATAATGTATTAATAAAATGGAGTATGGGACAGTGAATAAAAGCAAACAATAGGCGGAATCTTGTACAACTACAAAATATTCTTGGATTAGTTGGGCAGTATTTTGTATTGGCTCACTGCGCCCATGTTGCCTTGCCTGTCACCTCACCATATAATTGATTATTAGTGTATGATATCCTTATCTTCATTATACATATGGACCACATATATAGTTTATGATTTAATTTTTTAAGATATAGTTTATGTTGAATAAATCATTTAATAATTTACATATGATTATGTTAAACCATTACTAAGGCCATTGTATACAACCAACCCAATTATTATATACATCCTCCGGTCACTATTATAAGCAAAACTTTGCATTTTAGATTCATTCATTAAATGATGTATGTAGTCTATAATAAAGACCATATACATTATTAATTGAATGTATCTAAAATGCAAAGTTTTGCTTATAATAGTGACCAGAGGGTGTACTATAGAGGAACTTAAATTATCCGCAAGGAACTAGAATCAACCAAATTCAGACACATCCCTTCGTATCATGACCGAGTCCATTGAATCATCAGATCCCCCTCTCGTGTCAATATTATACAAATTTTAAGTAAAAGCTAATAATATCAACAATTAAAAAAAACGGTGAATTCATTTGTAACAGCCTTGACAGTTTAAAATCTAAAGTACAATTCAATAACACAATAAAAGAAACTTTGTTTCCTTGTGTCTTGACCAAGTTTGTTGAAAAAAAAGGGTATAAAATATGGATATCATCCATAATGAATATACTCTGGATATAGAGAAACAAAGCTTAGCAGCTAGACAAACAGATGCAATAGCAATACATGAATATAATAAGCATACTGACTAGTAATACAACAAATACTTGAAACAAAATGGAAAATGCTAAAGCTTATGAAAGAATGGTTGCAAGACAGTGAAGAAAATGAGGTGGCATATTGTGATTAGGTGAATCATTTTGTTAACCACATGTATGGTTATCGATTCACAACAGACACGTTGATATTCTTTCATTTCGTATGGGGTTTTCATCATAGAGAATAGTATTACTCAAACAAAGTTCATTATTTTTCATCAGCGTGTAGGATATACAACAATTGTATAACTTGTATTGCCTTAGCCCTTAAGACTTTGTTTGCAAGTTTGGAGGGGAGGGGAGGGCTTTGGAAAAGAAAAAAAAAAGGAACAAGTGGAAAGAATAGAGAGTTTTGGAAAGGGAAAGGCTTTGAGGGCTTTAGTTTTCTTCATAATACAAAATACCCCTAATCTGGGGGAGCTCAAAACATATACTGGAGGAGGATTTTAGAGGGTTTCGGAGGGTTTATATGCATTTTTCAAATTCAATCTATGTTGTTATAATATTCTTCAAATTAAAAATATATTAATTATAAGCATTAATTTACAGTCCTCTAAAGCAATACTCTATCAAAAAATGTGAAAGATTTCTCCATTTTTTCCTATATTTCTCACCACTCATAACCCTACCCTCCCCTTCAAACTGCCAAACAGAGCTTAAGTACACAAATTATTATCATCACAAAGGAATGATCGTAACTGGAACTCAAGATGATATAGCGGGAAATGAACAGGGTTAAAGTTAAACAAAAGAGTATCAGAATCAAGTTTCAGACAAAGGTTGTTTAGAAGCATATACTAAAGACATCATAAAATGCAAATGGATCGACTTCCTAATCCCATCACACGAAAAATATTACATTGAAAGTAAACCTTACCTCCTCTTGAAATCTCTGAAGCATGAGGCGTTTCTGTTCAAGATCGGTAGAGTAAGCATCCAACTGACCTTGACCTAATATGGGAGAAGGCCATGTTTGACCCTTGTCTCTCTTATTCAAAGTTATATGCATTATGTCGTCCTCTGCAGTTCAAGTTCGAAAATCAGAATCAATCAGCGAACATAACTTTTTTTTGAGAAGGCAAATAATATTACTAACAACTACACTAAGTACAAGGTGTACAAAGTGTAGATAAAAGGATTACAGCGAGCTAGTACAGGATCATTACAACATTAATCACCATATAAACCTTAAATACACAAAGCTTCCTAATCACCACCTGTTTCCTTTTCCAAACAAAGTAACAGAGCTTTCTAGCTTTTGATAACACATATAATACTACTGAAAATCGATTATACCAAGCAAGGTCACTCTCAACCCACCACAAGACTGGACCTCAATCACCCAAAACTTGTTCATATGCTGCAAAGTTCTGCAGGTTATGCCTCAGAAGATTGCAAGCCTTGTCTCATTGGTGCACAGTGCTAAATTCTGCAGTTTCCATCCAATCCAAACCAGCCACAATGATACAAAGGCAGACCACAGGCATATCAAGTTATGAACTTAAAATTACAGAAGAGGAACACCAAAATCTCTCTAGCACTCGAGAGAATAATTCAGTTCCAAACAAAGAAAGCTTAGCACCATCATTGATCTTCGATCTGATATAAATCCTACAACCATTCCAATACACCTCTAAAAAAATTCTCAGAACAGAAACGCTAAATCCAGCCTCCAGGTTCAAAACGCTCCAACATTTACACTATTAAACAATTTGATTCTGTTCCCCACCAACTATTTATCGCTTACCACCCCCAAACAACTCAGTGGATCCTCAAGCCGCTGATTTATTTCATAAATGAAATCCTCTTGATTTGGTTTTAAGAACCTTCCAAGATAGAATCTTTGTCCCCCAAACAACTTTCTCGTAATCAAAACCTTTCTAAGAAAAAACCAACGAACTAAACTTAACCAAACCCAAACTATCATATTATTTCATTTTCAATTTCATAAACAAAAACTTACCCCAATTAATTCGAAAACCAACTTATCATCATTCATAACACAAAAACAGTCACAAATATGAATATATTAGTTAAAGCAAAAACTTATGCATACCTAAAGTCCAAAAAGAAGAATCTGTCTTCACAGGGGAAGTAAGATCATGCTGAAAAATCAAATCAAATCAAATGAGCAACAATCATGACAAATTATGCAACAAAAAAAATTAAAGGAGAGTGAAATTAGGGTTACATTGAGAAATGGAGGATTGCCTTTGATACCAAGTTCAATATGCTTGGACTGAATCGTACAGTAAAATAGCTTGGAATGAACATTTGGAGGAAGATTGATGTAAATATTGACCTCATCTAGGGTTTGATCCCATTCGAACACTTTTTGACCTAAATTGAAGAAGAATAGGTTAGTTTGATTGAAGAGAAATGGAATGGAATGAAATTGGAAAGATGGAAAAAAAAGTACCGTTGTGGAGGAATATATGACGTTTTTCCGGTGCCAATTTTTCTGCCATTTTTGTAAACTCGTCTTTGATTTCTTCTTCTTCTGTGTTCAGTATCGATGATGGTGAAAAGAAGAAGAAAGAAAGAAGAAGAGCGTAGTGATTTTCTGGTAAACAAATGCTTCTTTTCAACTTGTAATATCAACCCTTGGTTTTTGTTTTTTCCACGTGTCAGATATCTATGTATTGAACAGGTAGAAATGGAGGCATCTTAAATGGAGGAAAGTTGCATTTCTATTGATTCTGGAAACATCTTATTTTCTATTTAATTTAACAAGATCCACAAGTTTTATTCCATTTATTTTATTTTATTTTATTTTTAGATTTTTTAGAGGATTTTTAGTTTTAGATATATTTGATTTTTTTTTGTTTGAAAAAATTATATTTTTGATTTGTTTGTGTACTCTAACTTAATTGGTAATATCGAAATGTTAGATTGTACAAATACTTAGCGATGATATATACAGCGAAAACATATTTCGAGAATTTCCAAAGCGCCTGAACCTTTTTTTTTTTTCTTTATTCTTTTTTGTAACAATACATACTGCATAAGGAGCTATTATGCACATGGTTTGTGTACAATATTTCCATCACCACCTTCTTCAATGTCATGTCTGCATAAGGAGCAAAACACAGGGACAATCAAGTTTGTATACAATTCCATCACATAGCACACTTCAAAACCAATATATAGAAAAACAATAAGTGTTTTTTCATATGCAAAGAGACAATAAGTGTTTAGAGATACATAATAACTATCCCTTTGAAACATTTCAAAAACAAGGCCTCTCAAATTTTAAAAACCTCACCGATGCCGACGACGGTTAAACCAAGTTTCTCAACTCACATTCCAAACCCAGTATCGTCGATATGCTCAAAAAATACAATTGCTACGATGAAGACCATGATAACAAGGCTGAGGGGACTGCTTGATCTCCACCTTAAATATGTTCATGTCGAATTTCCGTCGTGGTAGAACTATTCAAGTGAGAAAGTGATGTGACTGAGATGGTATTTTTCGACATTGTCTTCTTCCATCTACTGCATGCATTGACAACAGCCGTGGACTCCTCCTCTCTGGTGAAGTAGTCGTGGAAGTCATAGATGGAGGAGGATGAGGTAAATCTGTGTTTGCGCAATAATTTGAAGTTTCGTTTGCTAAGTTACAATCACACTCCCGAGAGGAACGAAAAATGTGGGACACGTCATTCGCAAGAGTTCAGGATGATTTTTGTTGCGACATTTAGCATTATTCATACTTAAAACAAGTCTCCGACAATGACATCATTTTGATAGTTGTAGATTTACCTGCCAAAATACATATATAGAGTTATCAATACTTAAGCCTTTGAATATCTAGTATTGTTTTAAGTATGGAAATAAAGTTGTTTGTTTCCAAGCATCCCTTAGGAAAGAAGAATAGAGATATAATATTGTTGGGATTAAGTTTTGTTAACTAATCATCTAATTTTCTTCCTTCATCAATTCATACATCTCCCTTCGTACATCTCAATGTCTCTTAGATAACGAAAGATCCAGTATATCCTGTAACTTTCGATGTATCACACATTTAGCTGATATAGTGACATTATGTTATGATAGTGTGTGTGTGTGTGTGTGTGTGTGTGTGAGAGAGAGAGTGAGAGAGAGAGAGAGAGAGAGAGATCTTATAAGGCTAGTCTAATGTCTCACAACTAGCCTATACAATGTCTTTACCATGTCTTTTACAAAGAAAGTTTATGACTAGCACTCCCTAAGTCAAATGATCAATTTCAAATTGCATGTTGGAAAAGCATTAGGTGCGGAAATAGAAACATCGATATAACGAAACAAAACTTATATATAATCAACCAGATAAAGCATCTTCATCAAAATCAAATATACTATACATAATCCTAACAATAGAGAAGATTAATGTGTGTGTATGTGTGTGTGTGTGTGTGTGAGAGAGAGAGAGAGAGAGAGAGAGAGAGAGAGAGAGATCTTATAAGGCTAGTCTAATGTCTCACAACTAGCCTATACAATGTCTTTACCATGTCTTTTACAAAGAAAGTATATGACTAGCACTCCCTAAGTCAAATGATCAATTTCAAATTGCATGTTGGAAAAGCATTAAGTGCGGAAATAGAAACATCGATATAACGAAACAAAACTTATATATAATCAACCAGATAAAGCATCTTCATCAAAATCAAATATACTATACATAATCCTAACAATAGAGAAGATTAATTATACATAGCCTTACAATACATAGAAAGAAGAAAAGAAATTTGATGTGGAATACGATGCCTCTTTCTTCTCTATCTTTAGTTTTCTCCTTCTATACCATTCCCTCTCCCACTGGTTTTATAACTTTAGAATGCAAAGAAGATGCCAAAAAACGGTGGTTCAGACTTTTTTTTTGGTAGATAGACGAAATGAAAAAGTCATTATAAACTCACACATACAAGTGGAGGTACCGGGGTTTGAACCCCGGTCATGGCATCCGGCCTAACAATTTCGGCATTTTGCCAGTTGAGCTAGGACTTCTGGATAGCGCAAATTTTCTTAGCGAGTTGTCTTCTCACTTAGTAAATTATATTTATTTTTTTTTTGATAGAAATGAGGGCGTAAGCCCGAAAACAAGGAAAAACTACATAGAAATTAACCGAGGGGTAGCAATCCCCATAATATCAGCTAAAAGTAAATGTCTAATTTGAGTCGGACATGACTCATATATCTTCAGATTATAATCCAAAGAGCAAGCAATGTTGGCTAAAGCATCTGCACACCGATTGGCCTCTCGATAAGAATGAGAAACAACAACGTTCCAATCCATCTCCAATAAACGACGAATTTTATTAACCAATGTTCTACCCAAGCGACTATCTGTCACACCTTCCTTTATAGTCTTCTCCACACTAACACAATCTACATTCAATTCAACTGCTGTATATCCCATCCTTCTCACATATCTCAAACCCTCCAACACTCCCCAAAGCTCCGCCACGAACGCACTACAATCGCCAATGAATTTAGCAAAACCACCAATCCATTCTCCATCACTCCCTCTAATAATACCACCACAACCAGCTATATTTCCACCCTTGCATGCGCCATCCGTATTTATTCACCCCTGAAGCAATTGTCAGTTCTATTCTCAAATCATCTAAAATTCGTTTAGACATATAAAATTCACTTAGCAAAAATTGTAGTTTAACCAAATTTTGGCGCTACGTCATTTTTCGACATTTGATTCTTCGTGTTCTTTGAGCAATAACCCTACAAAATATATGGAATTTGATCAAAGTAGTTGTATTGGCTCTCAAAAGCTAGTATACCGATATTTACAATATTTTGGGAATTTTTTTAGATAACTTGTAAAACAAGTCAATAAATCCCGATAAAATGTGTAAAAATATATACATTTGGCACTTATCAATGACAGATAGAATCTCTTAAAATTTAGATAGCAGATGAATTTTCGGTTGATGTCCTCAAAATTCCAAATTTCAATATTTTCTCAACAAACTAGTTACAAACCCGTGCTTCGTACGGGTTGAATAACGTATCTTGTAAAAAAATTGTTCCAAATGAAAAATGAGCAAATTAATGAATATTGCACAAACTCGGATATTCTAAATAAATCACTTTTACTGTATTTTTAAAAAACTTTGTTATAAAGGATAAATGGGCAAATTAAGAGAAATAACTGCATTTTTCTAAGAAATTGATGTCGTTCATAAATGTGAAAATCAAGCAAGCATATTGCACAAATCTCAGCTATATGTACATTTCTAAAACATTTACCAAAGCATTATAAAGATTTGCTGTAGAAAAAGAGCATGTTCTATTTTGTTCAAGAGATTAGGAAAACAACATTATAATTAACATGATACTAATTGGAACCAATGAAGGAACCAACAATGTGCAGATTAACGTTACATAATAGTTAGGTTTATAAAAGAAACTGCAAGTGTCATAGACTAACCAAAAAGAGATTTTTGCCAATATTTACATCAGACAAAATGAAAAGAACAAATGTCATCCCAAAGTCAAGATAGTTTACGATTACAGTCCAAAGCGATACGCCAAAATAGTAGAAGTTCAAATAGTTCAACGGCAAAGATCTACTTTGGAATAACTCAAACGTGCAAGTTCTTCAGTGACTTTTCGAGATCAAAGATGAGCTTACCACTTTCTTCCATCACACGTTCTCTACAGAAATTGAACCACTGCCCACCCAAGTATTTTTCATAGCTTGCTCTTTCGGCGGTAATGAGGCGACACTTATACTTTCTATGCGTCTGGTCATCAATGAGAGTGATTGTTTTGGGCTTTTCTTTCAAAATTGTTCTTGACACCTCGTTTGAGAAATGCTAAACAGAGAAATAACTGCAATATTAGTCTAATGCATATTAACATGGATAAGATGTATGCGAATATAGTTACATATAATTTATAAAATGAAGGTAGCATAACTCATTTTAAGCTAAAGAAAATGTACCATGACTTCTAATTTATATTCCTATAAGTCTAGATAAATGCATGCATGTGGATTATATGTACCCAGTTGGCCAATTAACATTGTTGAAACAAATGAAAATTTAACATCACTCCCGCATGTACATTTATAGCTAGCACCATTTGACATTGATGTCTTCGAATATTTGGTGCAACTCTCATAATACCATCCAAACTGGTTAGGATTGAATTTAGTTTTTTTCCAAATAGTGATGTAGTATGTATCCTAACACAAATTATGCACATGAAATAAAGAATAATGCAATATGTATTTTTAATTTGTGCGTAAAAAAACTCAAAGCATGTTTGTGCATAAAAAAACAGACCTTGACTAAGTTTATAAATTCAGCAATTGGCCTAACTTGAGACAGATTGAAAAAATCGTCGTACGAAGTACGTTGAGAAGAAATCGAACTCTGACTTAAGTTCTGACTGAAGCTTTGACTCTGAGCTTGAGAAGTGTTAAGGTCACGACAACAATTCAAGAAACATGATCAAAAAATAATCAAATCAGATTGTGAAATAATAAGTTACTCTAACATTGTATTGTGAAATCATAATGCAAACTTACTAAGTCTTAAACTTCTCAACAATCGGATGATGTAGGTTGATGAGCAACCTCAAACCTGACCAATTGTTACATATATTTGGGTTGCCATTGGCTACAAAATGGAAGCAAAGAACTCAAAGTAAATAGATGGTAAATGATAAAGCTACAAAGTATTTTTTTTCAATAGTGTTACATCAACCATATTCCCGCTGGATAAGGAAATACATCTTTCAGGTCATTATCAAACTTTAAAAAAATACTGTCATCTGATGCTGACAAATTAGAAGATAATACATTTTATCTTTCAACACAATGTTCATACATGGTTTCTTTCCAGTCCCAATTGGTTGTCTTGACAATCTCATGAAGAAGCCCGATGATTTCTTAAAAAAAAAACATCTATAAGAACATTATAATTGGAGAAAACACAGAAATAAAATAAAGCACATAATTATATCATATAAAACGTCAGTTTTGAATTTTCCATCTTGAATTTCCTTAAATGACTTCAAGCAAAATTCATGAGTAAGAACGTTAGTTAACTTGTCATATTTCTGCACCTTTTTACCAGAACCAAAAACAACCTAAAAAGGATTAAATGCAATGTCATTATCAAACTCATGACAATTATACAAAGTATAAGTCTTGTTATCCTCGATCAAAGTCTTCCAATGCTCCAATTCTCTATATCGAGTTATTACATGAACTCGATCACCCTAAATCCAAGAAAGAAACCAAAAAATATAAATAAATCAAAATGTACACTAATAAGTAACATTGATAAATCATAAAGGAAATTACAACAAATCTTAACTAACTCATCTAACCTTTGCATCACAAATAATGAGCTTCATATGTTGATTCTCATTACTACCAGTCACAATCCAAGAATCTAGCACTCCAAATCCTATTTTCCAAATGTCCAAATCATTTTTGAGATCCTTAATGTAGTCATAATCCATTGACATTGAAAGTCCTATACGGAAATACAATAATACATCATTTAATTTTATTCCCTTTGTTCATTCTGATATCGAAAGAAGCTAACATATTTCTATGTGATCAATTTTTGTATTATCAAATCAACTTGATCTTAAATGCACAAATTTCCGTATCATCAATTTTCTAGACCTCAATGATATGACCAAAACAAATTTACACCAATCAACTTTCTTACGGCTCAATGATATAGGAAAGAATAAACCAAATATGAAAATTGTTACAGCTTTAGGATTACTCACAAAAACAAAAATATCCCACATGCATCATTTTTTCAACTACAGTACCAGAAGCTAAAATAACAATTGTGTCAAAATCTTACCATGGCTAAAATTCAATCATCATGACACTATACTCCACATAACAAAGGAATGTTTTTCTACTGCCATGCAACATAACAATTTATGGTACATAATCCACTAACAATTGAAGAAAAAAAACAAAAAACTAAAACCATTAACATTAAAATGCAGAATCGTGAAAAAAAAAAGGAAGAAAACTACCTATGATGAAGAAAAAAAACTAAAATAGTGTCGAAAAATGAACCCCTCAAGCCATAAAAATCAGTCAACTCAAGTCATGCATGGTCTCAGAACCATGAAAAAAAGGAAGAAAATGACCTCTTATGAAGAAGAAAGTGAAACAGTGTTCCAAGTTGAACTTAGATACCGTTTGGCCAAGATTTTTTACGGTCTAAAAGTTACTTCAAAACAAAGTTAAAATAAAGGTCTTTAAGAAAGAAGCTAAAGTTGTTTGGTTTCTTTGTTTTTTTAGTTTTAAAGCTATTTTTAAGTTAAATGTTGTTTGGCAAAATATTGTACAAACTTTGATTTTTTTTTTTTTATGGTGTACGGGGTTCGAACCCCGGACTTGGCATATATTTATGCATTGTTCATATCAACTGAGCTAAGCTCACGAGAAAAAAAAAACTTTGAATTTATTATGAATTAACAAAATAAATAAAAAAATGTATAAAATATTTTCTGAAGGCTAAAAATATTAAAAAATAAAACATATTGTTTTTTACAAATACTATATTTACTCAATAACGTTTATTTTGTGTAACATGAATACAAATTTGTATGATCATATAAATGACTTGTTAAATATTCGAATAGAAGAAACAATTTAAGGAACCTGAAATAATAACATAAATAATATTAAAATAGTTGGTTTTTTCTATTTCAATTATACTCTATAACAAATTTCGTTATAAGAATACCATATTTTTGGTGTCTTTCAAAAATATAAGAATTTATATTATATGATATTATATTTGTTACATTGTTGGTGTCATGAAAACATATATGTTAAGTTTTTTTAATAAGAAAAAGATATGCATAGTTTGTTACAATATAAAAGTGCAATATATATATATATATATATATATATATATATATATATATATATATATATATATACAAGTATAATTTTTTTAGGCATCTATACCTTTTTTGAAGAAAAGACATCTACAATTTTACTTTTAATTAAAATCAAAATTTTATAAAAATAATCATATGTATTATGCAACGCCAAAAAAAATTATAAGCATTAGCGTAACAAAAAATAGACACACATAAAGTATTACTCTAAACGCTAATGTGTGTGTATATATTAGCGAGGTTGAAGAAAAAAAATAAAAATATTTGGTATCATTAAATGACAGCATGAATAAAAATATTTGTGAAGTTGTGATGATAAAACGATATTGAAATTAAATATATAAGTGATAAAAAGATAATAAAACTCCTTTGAAAAAAAGGTAATAAAATTAAATGAAACTTGCTTAAAAAAATTAAATAGAACGGTTAAAAAAAATTAAATGGAAGAAAAAACATATTTGAAATATAATAACAAAAAATAAAAGAAAAGGTTCCCAACGTGAATTGAAGAGAGATGCTTGTGAAATAAATTGTCGAGAAGTAGTTTTTTGAAGTAGCATTCAACAACTTTTGGCCAAAGCTCATTCCACTCAATTTTATACATTAAAAAAAGTACCTTTTTTAGTAAGTACTTAATTGATATTGTATTTGGTCTAACTTCTCCTTAAAAACGTAGAGAAGTTGGGAAAAAGTCGGGTCAAACAATACCTTAATCTTCCACAATGACAATGTAGAAACAACTGAATTTAAGATTATTTTTATTCTTATAAAATAAATATAAAATAAAAAAGAAAATAATATAAAATAAATATAGAATTATGAGGTGGTACTCTCCAAGGTTAATGAATTATGAAATTACCAAATTGCCCCTCCTAGGGGTAAAATTGGAAATTCTCATGACATCAATTTTAATAAATAGTTAATAGAAAAGTAATTTATAAAGCATAACATTATACATGTCACAATATTCGGTCATGTTAGTGCTAGAATAAAAACAAATGGTCATGTTTAAATCAAAAAGAGGAAATAAATCACACTACAACAAATTCAACATATAAAATACACAATAGCCCCCATTATGTCTACAACTAAATTATGGGTCTTGAAATTTTTTGATGATAGGGCTATGTGTAACACCCCGATTTTTAATATTAAGCCGTTTATATTAATATTAGATAAAATTAGTATTATTGTTATTATTAGTGTTGGTTGCTTGATATTATTAAATTAAATTATTCGTAGTTGTAGACTTTGTAAATAATGAAGTAGAAGAGTTAATCAGTCGCTTAAATAATGGGAGAAAAACCGTCTTAAGAAGAAAATAATGTTTTTAGCAAGGATAAGAAGACAAAGTACAAACTGAGGTGCGTTAACAAAATTGGGTAGAAAAGGGGTGTAAATAATAAATTGTGTAGTGTTTAGTGGTTTAGACAGAGGGTGGTGCAAGCAACAAGATTGTGTAGTTACATAAGAAATAGTAACCATGTTAGGGGTGCAGATAGCAAGTCAGTCTAAATATTATGTGAGAAACACTGAGCCCAAACAATAACTATAAGTAGAAGAGAACATGGAAGAGAAAATTACTTTTTTGACAATGAATACTTCCAATTGACACATGGAAATGACGCTTTTACCCCCAGCGGTAGTTAACTACCGCTGGTTAAAGGCCGACAGTTAACTACCGCTGGCTACCAGCGGCTGTTAACTGCTGCTGAGTTCTGCGATTAAACAAGAACAGAACCTTCATTTTCTCATTTTCCAGAAACACAAACACAAGAAAACACTCTTCCAAATTTCTCCAAACTTCATTTGATCGAATTTGAGCCCAATTTCTTCGATTAATTCACAAGTAAGTTCTCTTCTTCTTATTTACATGCAATGTAGTTTGTTTAGGGTGTTAGTTTTCATAATTTTGAGCAAAATGTTAGTTTTAGGTTAGGTTAGAAAATTGAAAAGTTACTATGATTTAGATGTTTTAATGTATTGTTTATGCTGGAATTGTTGTTTAGAGTAAGTGTAGGTACAGTGTAGTTGTTTAGATGTTCAAATAACACTAATTGTGCTCCTAATTTATAATGCACATAAGGTGTTTGACGAAATGCCTAAGTGAGAAATTGTTGCTTTTTTTGTGTAATTTTTTTTCAAGTATGTTCAATTTTATAATGTATAGATGTTGTAATTATTATAAGCCTGGATTTTGACATTTTTTGGCAAGTTTAAGAATGACATAATGTTATACGATACATAATTTTTTTTGATGAAATGCCCAAGTTGAATGATTCTAAGTTTGGATTTTTATGAATGCCTAAGTTAAATTTGTGATATGTTACATGTTACTTGCCTTAGGTTCAATGCCTTGGATTTTTATGATATGTTCAATGGCTTAGAATCATGTTACCGTAAAGTATACATTGCCCACGTATTTATGCCTTCTTTTAATTTGTGTTTTGTACAGATATGGCAAGGGATACGGATGAGCAGCAACGGGTTATTAGAGAGGATAGGATGCAGAGAGGTAAAGAGGCGAGTACCGCTAGTGCTCGGAGAGAAAAGAGGGCTGATGACCCGTATGTCCCTAAGACTCGGAGGTGCAGGGACCCGAAGACACATGGAGAGGGCTCACATGCACATGTGGATGACTCCTCCTAGGTGGTTAATCCGACACCAGCGCATGATTATGCTGGGTATGCGGATGATGGTTTTGTTGGCTATGATCGGATGGAGGAGGAGAGGATGTATTTTCAGCCGCCGCCGCAGGACGAGGCAAAGGATGAGGGTGAGGGGGTGCCAGAGGGGGTGCCAGAGGATGTTGTGGCAGATTATATGGAGGATGTTGTGCCTGAGCGTGAGCCTCAGCCACGACGAGGTGGTCGTGTTCCGCGGATACCGCCCTATCCTGCTGGAGAGGCTCCCTTTCCTGGAGGACCTCAGACCACAGAATTGTTGTCCGACTACGCGAGGCACGTGGCGAACCCTCTTTGGGTGAACCACAATAATGTAAGTGTTTAAATTGTTTAAAATTCTTTAAATGTTTTAATTAATTATATTAGGTAGCGTAAGTGGTTTAATTAATTACAATAACGTAGCGTAAGTTGTTTAATTAATTAATTAATATTAGGTAGCGTAAGTTGTTTAATTAATTAAAATAACGTAGCGTAAGTGATTTAATTAATTAATATAATGTAGCGTAAGTGGTTTAATTAATTAATATTAGGTAGCGTAAGTTGTTTAATTAATTAAAATAATGTAGCGTAAGTGATTTAATTAATTAAAATAACGTAGCGTAAGTGATTTAATTAATTAATATAACGTAGCGTAAGTTGTTTAATTAATTAACATAACGTAGCGTAAGTGATTTATTTAATTAAAATAACGTAGCGTAAGTTGTTTAATTAATTAATATAACGTAGCGTAAGTGATTTATTTAATTAAAATAACGTAGCGTATATTGTTTAATTAATTAATATAACGTAGCGTAAATGATTTATTTAATTAAAATAATGTAGCGTAAGGGATTTAATTAATTAATATAACATAGCGTAAGTGGTTTAATTAATTAATATTAGGTAGCGTAAGTTGTTTAATTAATTAAAATAATGTAGCGTAAGTGATTTAATTAATTAATATAACGTAGCGTAACTGATTTATTTATTTAAAATAATGTAGCGTAAGTGTTTAATTAATTAAAATAACGTAGCGTAAGTGATTTAATTAGTTAATATAACGTAGCGTAACTGATTTATTTATTTAAAATAATGTAGCGTAAGTGTTTTAGTTATTTAAAATAATGTAGCGTAAGTGATTTAATTAATTAATATAACGTAGCGTAACTGATTTATTTATTTAAAATAATGTAGCGTAAGTGTTTTAGTTATTTAAAATAATGACAATGTCTTATTTAATTTGAATTTCAGATGTGGCATGATGCAGTGGGTTATAAGTGCGTAAACGCGGGGAAAAGGTTGAAGGAGCTTGATAAGCCGGAGGCGGCTTTGAGGTGGTTTTATGAGCCTATGGAGGGGTCTGGCCTCTATGGTTTGATACACGTTGGGTATTTGACGGTGACCTATGCGATGATACGTGCTCTATGCGAGAGGTGGCACACGGAGACGAGTAGTTTTCATCTACCTGTGGGGGAGATGACGATCACTCTGGACGATGTGCATAATCTTCTGCACATTCCTATTTACGGCCGCATGTTGGAGCACGATGAGTCGATGGATCGGGACCGATCTATTGATATGATGACCAGGTTGTTGGGCATGTCAGATGCTGATGCCAGAGCTCAGGTTAGGGATGAATCTCCTGATCATATCAGTTATCCCGCACTGAAGCGGCTTTATGAGCAGCACCTGACTGAGGCTAGACGACTTGAGCATGCACAGTCGAGGGAGGAGATGCAGGAGAGAGTCAGGAGGAGAGCATGTTATGTGAGGAGTTTCCTTTTATATCTCGTCGGTTGTGCACTGTTCACTAACAAAACGAACAGACACATCGACTTGATATATCTGGATTGCATGGCGGACTTGGGGGCGATTGGGAAGTGGTCGTGGGGAGGGATGATGTTAGCCTACCTCTACGATTATCTGGATGATTCTGTTATCTTGAATAACAGAACGATGGCTGGCTCTGCGACTCTTTTGATGGTAATATTTATCTTAATTTCTTTATGAATTTATTTTATAAATTTTATTATCATGTCAGACTATTTTATAATGTTTTAGATTTATTAAATATTTAAATCAAATAATTATTTTTGTGTATTATTTATTTTGTTGCAGGGATGGATTTTGGAGCATTTGCCAGGTCCTAATCCAAGGAAGCGTAACCCGGATTGGGACCCGCGGACACCATGTGCTGGGAGATGGCTCACTAGCAAAGGTCATAAGAGTGTGCACCATTACCGCTCACGCCTGGATCGCATGGAGGTGGATGACGTCAGGTTTTCTACCTATGGTGATCGCAGAGACGTGCACCCATTTAATATGTTGTGCACTTACTCGGGATGGCTCATGTGCGGGAAGGAGAGGGTGTACCGTCATTTGCCTGAGCGGGTGAAGAGGCAGTTCTCCTTTGTCCAGGACGTTCCCAGACATCCTTCAGCTGTCCCTCTGGTGCCTACACAGATGCTGACTACTGTGTTGATGGACGCTGTTGCATAGTTAGTAGGTGGTTGGGTAGATGGGTGTTAGACACCATGGCAGCATGTTCCTGGCTACATGGCTTGGTATGCCAGAGTCTCTCACCCTCGCATTCTCCCACTTGATGAGGGATCCCCTCCCAGGTCGACGAACGTGGAGCAACTGATTGAGGAGGAGCATGTCAGGGAGATGCCTGACACACTGACCATCATCCGGGATGTGGCTCACATAGCCCGAGATATTGCGGCCAGGCATGGCGAGATGACCAAAGAGGAGGTTGTCCAGGAGGTCAAGCGGATAGTTAGTGCTACTGAGCCTGTCCTTACTTTTCAGATTTCCAGGCGGCGCAAGGGGCAGCAGAGGCAGGGTAGGCAGGGCTGATTAGTATTAGAATTTTTTATGTATTTTTTGAGTATGATGATCATGATGTATTGTTATGACATATGTTCCATACATTTTTCCTATTTCTATGACATATACGTATGTTCGTTTTATATTATTTCTTGCGTTTTAATTTTACCATGTTCCTGTTAAATATTGGATGAATATGTTTAGGTATTATTAGATGAAAATTTTAGAAGATTTCTCAATTGGTTATTTGATAAAATTTTTAGATGAAAATGAATATGAAAATGAAAATTGGTTAGGAAACCTTCAGGAAAATGGAAATGAGCTCCGGGAAAATGGGCAAGCACGTAGCGGCAGTTAACAACCACTGACTTCAGATTCGGCGGTTGTTAACAACCGCTGGCACTCAGCGGTAGTTTACTACCGGCGTGTTTCCCAGCGGCAATTAACAACCGCCAAGGGCAATATGGTCATTTCCATGTGTCAATTGGAAGTATTCTTTGTCAAGAAAGCAAGCTTCCATGGAAGAATTAGGGTTATAGAAATCATAGTCTATGAGTTGAGTGTGAGTGAGATTCTTGGGTTTGGAAACGCTTGTCACACATCTTGGGTAGTTGAAATTTCATTAGAGGAAGGATCAAAGCTTTTTTTTTTTTTTTTTTTCTCTTAGGATCTTTCTATGTGAGTTGAGGGACTTGAAAAATGAGTATATATTAGGGATAAACTTGTTTTTTTTTATTATGCTTGTGGATTTGTTTTGCACTTAATTTCTAGGTATGTTTATTGTTTGAGACTAATTATTGGTTACCATCGGTCTTTGTTCCACAAATCTAAATTTATTAATGTGATTGGAGTTCAATTTCACACCGTAGCAACCCATTCTTTGTTGTCATCCTAATCCGTGAACCCCAGACATGCCAATGATGCCTTGACCAATAATATTAGTTAGTAATAGAAGTATACTCCCCTTCTACCGACTTATGCAACAGAAAGAATCTTTGACAATTGAAATAGGAGAACAAAAGATGTGGTATATTGATATAGAAATTGCATATCAACGAAGTACTAATTGAAGAATAATCGCATCCAACTAACTACTAGTCTAATACGTACCTAATCACATATCTAACT
This sequence comes from Medicago sativa, assembly GCF_051527215.1. Lineage (NCBI taxonomy): Eukaryota > Viridiplantae > Streptophyta > Magnoliopsida > Fabales > Fabaceae > Medicago > Medicago sativa. Next base: position 62,716,440 of record NC_140751.1, on the reverse strand, counting down.
AACAACTAACTGTGTAAACTAACAATCAACTAAACCTAACGATATTAAACTATTGTGATGTCCAAAATTCTTTCCATTGCCAAAAGACAAGTGTTTTAATTTTATACTCTAAATAAACAATATATAATAAAATAATGGTACCCTCCTTTCCATTTTATTTTCTTAGAATGAAGACTTATTTTAATCACAGAAAAAAAATGCCAAAATCACTTTGATTTCTCATAAAGATAAAGGTAACTTTTAACTAACTTTTAACACATGAGAAAAATAAGGAACAACTTGGTCCATACTTGGCTACTAGAAAATAGACAATTAAGTTCTCGACAATAATTAAAAAGAGAAAATCCGTTCTTTACCTTTTATCTCTTTTTAGTTATTTATTAAATGATGTAATTTTCAATTTCCTAATGGTGGTTTAACTAGAAACTATCAAATCAGGTTTTAAACTTTGTCAAATTATCAACAATTTAATTTGCCTCCTTCGATAACGAGGGATTGACTTATTAATCATCACAATTTTCACCGCTAAAGTGTTATGTACACACAAATGCAAGCACGAGTTGGAATGAATAAGATCTAGTAGAAGGAGCTAGTTATTTTATTGTGGTGAATCAAAGTTCGAATTTTAATAAAGATGTACCGTTTTAATTATCGGTGTCCCCTTAGGAGATGTTGACTTCACTGTCACTATCATGATACATAGTGAACCTACAAATAAAGTAATACATATAAATAGGTTGCTTGTAATTAGTTGTAACCACAGCGCCAACATTGCAACGGCCAGGGGGCACAAGCTGCCGGTTGAGTTTGGAACTCAAAAAACTCCTAATTGCCTACAACTATCTCCAATAACAAATTGAGTTTAGGTTAATTTTATTCAATCATATAAAGTACATATTTGTAACCATTTTGTATAACTCAATAAAATAACACACTCATGTCTCTTATTTTAACAACAACTAGCATCAATCCTACTTTGAATATTCAACTTAAACCATAAGTTTCATGCTACATATAACTATATGCCAGCCCAGAAACACTCCTCAAAAGAAGTGCATTAATAGTCAAATTGTATAGTTCACATTATTGTAACACACCAAATTCAAAATACAGATAATGAGGCACCATATTCATTCATTTATTCACTCCTATAAAAATGGTTCAACACTCATTACCATTCATATCACCCATTCATATCACCCCTTATGAAAATGGCAGCTACAAAGGAGAAAAATAATGTTGCCATAATCTTTGGGGTCACTGGACTTGTTGGGAGAGAGTTAGCTAAAAAACTAGTTTTAGAATCTTCTTGGAAAGTTTATGGTATAGCTAGAAAAAATCAAGAAACACAACCAAACATCCTTTCAAGCCCTAATTACAATTTCATCTCTTGTGATTTGCTTAACCCTTTAGAAACTCAAAAGAAGCTATCTTCATTACAAGATGTGACACATGCATTTTGGGTTACATGGGCTAGCCAATATCCATTAGACACACAAGAAAGTTGTGACCAAAACAAAGCCATGATGTCAAATGCTTTGGATTCATTGCTCACAAATGCAAAGAATCTAAAACATGTTTCACTTCAAACAGGTACAAAGCACTATGTATCACTTCAAGCCCCTTTTGATGAACAAAAGAAATTGTACTATTACAATGAAGAGTTTCCAAGAATAAGTAGAAGCTCAAATTTCTACTATGCATTGGAGGATTTGCTTGTCGAGAAATTGAATGGTAAGATTTATTGGTCAGTGCATAGGCCTGGTTTAATATTAGGAAATTCAATTAGATCATTTTATAATTTTATGGGTAGTTTGTGTGTTTATGGGTCTATTTGTAAACATTTGAAGATCCCTTTTGTGTTTGGTGGAACAAAAAAGTGTTGGGAGGAGCCTTACATTGATGGATCAGATGCTAGGCTTGTAGCTGATCAACATATTTGGTCAGCTACAAAAAGTACTATAGTTTCTACTAATGGAGAAGCTTTTAATTCAATTAATGGCCCAAGTTTTACTTGGAAGGAAATTTGGCCAATTGTTGGGAAAAAACTAGGGGCTATAGTTCCTCAAGAAATGTTTGTGGAAAATTTTTGGTATTCAAAGGCTATGATTGAGAAGCAACAAGTTTGGCAAGAGATTGTGGAGGAAAATGGGTTGGTCCAAACAAAAATTGAAAATTTAGCTAGTTGGGAATTTTTAGATGCTTTATTTAGATTCCCTATTAAACTTATGGGGAGTAGAGATAAAGTTGATGATCTTGGTTTTGGAGCAAGGTATAGAACATTGAATTCAATATTGTATTGGATTGAATGTATGAGAGATGAGAAGGTGATTCCTTAATTAGAGTCTTGTTGCACCATCTATTTGACTTTTGATTTGGAGTGTTTGGTATTAGAAATTTATGGAGCACCACAAAATGGGCATTTTCATAAACAAATTAGTAGCAACGTGTTGTTTGCATGTGCTTGTTAAAATTTCCCTTTATTGTTGCTTAGTTTTCTATATAGTTTTCTATAGTTTCTATAATTTAATAATGTATATACCTTCTTTTGCACGTCATTGTTCCCTTGTATGTAACTTAATTTTGTCTATAAGTGGAGGAATGGCTTTGTCTTCTCCATGCATTGACAATAATATAATATTTGGCAATAACTTCCCACAAATTCTACTTTTTCTTCTTTCAGCTGTATTCCTTTGAACATAATAAAAAAATAAATAATATAACCTAATTATACACGGTTTATTTATGGATACAGGTAGTATTTTTATTGCAGGGTACAGGACACATGTAGTTGTTTTTTTGTCTTTTCTTCTAGCCAAATATAAAAAATGAAATGGTTTTAAATTGGAGGTCAATGCCATTAGAAAAGTGAAAACCCTATTTTTTTTTCATCACAATACACATCATCTCCCCTTTGTATATGATTTAAAGTGTGTAGATTATGTTAAAGGGAAGTCTGTTTTGCTTTTAAAGTTTCACAAATTAATTGAATTATTTGCTGAAATAATGTTTTTTCCCTTTAGTCAATTTAGTTATGTTTCATGAGACCATACTACAACCCTCTCTAAACATTGATTTAGAATTAGGAACCTATAAGTAAACACAAATGATAATAATGCTGATATCCGCGAATATCACAAAATCCGCTAAATAGGCAAATATCAAGATAATCGTATAGTTATAGGAAACTATGTGTAATATTTTTATCCAAGCGAATAGCGGATATGCATGTATATACTAGGGATGGCAAAGCGGGCCGGCCCGCCCCATTTAGGCCCGCCCCGTCTAAGCCCGCTAAAAACGAGACGAGACGAGCCGAGTCAAAATTAGTGACCGATTCCAAAATCTCACCCCGCCCCGTTTAGTGGCGGACTTGCGAGTTGGCGGGCCGGCCCGCCAAACAAAAAACTTTTTTTGATTTTTCTTTTACAACTTAATTGTTACCAAAAAAAACTATGTTGTTTTTATAATAAAAAAATATAAAAGAATAGGTGGCAAATAAATTTATGAAAAACAAGATAATTAACAAATTATCGAATTCAACATTATAATTAATAGCAAAATAAGGCAAATGCGCAACATAAAACAAATCATAAAATAAATCCAACAACCAAATTAAATCCAAAAGGATAAAATAAGTATCAAAATAAATAAACTCAACAACCAAGATAAACCTAAAAACATAAAATAAGTTCCAAAATAAATCCAAAAGCATAAAATAAGTCTCAAAATAAACTAAAAAACCAAGATAAATCCAAAAGCATAAAACAAGTCTCAAAATAATCGCAGCAACAACATAATTCTTTTATTAAGTCAATCAACTCCAAGTCAATCATCATCTAAGTTATGAATATATGGTGCACATCCTCTTCCTCCTCCTGTTGTCGTCGTAACATAATTGTTTCCAACGAGTTAAGCGGGCCGCCCCGCCCCACCCCATGCCCGCCCCGCTTTTCAACGAGAAGAGCCGAGCCGAGCCAACTATAAAAAGCGAGTTCAAAACTTCGACTCAGCCCGCCAAAAATAGCGAGCCAAAAGGGCCAGCCCGGCAGGTCAAGCCCGTTTTGCCACCCCTAGTATATACTTTCATTTGTATATATCTTTACAAACTACTAGAACTACATTATAATGAATTCGAACAAATAATCATACAAATAAAACTTTGTTGTGTGGAGCAAAGAAAGTAGTAAGCCAACGAGTAAAGTAGTCTCAAGCAACAACAACAACAGAATATAATAGACTTAGATCTAAGTGTGAAGCAACACCACAAGCATATTCAAAATAACAAAAATAAGAAAGAAGAGAAGGAAAACAACACACCAATATTGTTTACCCAGTTCGGTCCAAAAAGGACCAACTTTGAGGGGAAGAGAACAACTCTCTAATCCATCTGATAAGAATGATACAAATAGGTTACAAGAAATTTGCTTAAAAGCTCACGAAGAACACACCCTAATTTCTACTCATTTTTCAAGTCACCCACTCCCACAATGAACCCTAAAAAAACACTAAAGGAAACTTTATGATCCTTCCTCTAATGAGATATCACTATCCAAGGTGTTTACAAATGTTTCCCAACCCAAGAAAAAACTCTCACCAAAGACACTCAACACTAAAGTTCCCTCCTTTGGTTTCCCAAGTTTCTCTCTCTTCTCGCTCTCACAAAAAAAAAAATGAAGTCTTAGATAGTGCACATAACCTGAGGAAATCGTGTCACTATTCCATTCCATCATGCCACGATTTGCAAGTTCGTACATAGTACGAAATGACCGTTATCCAAAAATGAAGTCTTAGATGCACATAACCTGAGGAAACTATGTGTAATATTTCTCTTCGTGTCACGATATTTGTCGAGGCAAACTTCAAATTCCTGAGTCAAATCGCGCCACGATTTCTCGAAATCATGATGATTTTTTTATGTACTTCAATCATCAATTTTGAGTCAATTACAACAGAATTAATATTACCATTTACAACTACACCTAAAATCATTTCACAGGGTTCTAAAGATTCTCTCTTATCTCTCATGTTTCAAACATTCACCCTTAACCAACCTCTCATTTAATTTGCATCAAATTCCAAAACGTTCACCTCTTTATGTTGGTTTCAGAACGAGAGAATCATAATCTTGTATACTATGTAGCATTCAATGATTACAATTTGACTCTACAAAATCATTAGAATTAAGCTAAAATTTCAAACAATTTACCTTTATAGAATTTCTTAAATTTCAACATATAATCTCGATATGCAAAATTTACATGTTTTAAAATGGTAACATTTCTTCATAATAAACAAGAAGAGAAAAAATATTTGAAAAATAACAACAAAATTTGGATCTTCTTGAAAGACAAATTGTGCATTCTGGATTCTTCTATATATACTCAAACCTTCCCTCTTTTTTCACAACTCTTTGCCACTCACACTTGCTTTACAACCAAGATTCAAATTCAAATTCAAATCCAAAAACAATTCAGAAGAATGGGTGATTTACAGATTCAACAAGAATCCATGTTGATCCCTCACAAACAGAAACAATCCATGATTATTCCAACATCATCAATGCTTGATCATCATCACACTCACAACAACTCTGTCAAACGCCGTTCACCATCATCATCTTCTGCTCACCAACCATCATCCAAGAAGCATTCTTTTGACGCAAGCAATCTCACCCGTAATGGCTTCTCCGCCATTACACTTCCTTTCAGTCTCCGTGGTAATGCTATTAGCCGCTGTGTCTCCGATCCATGCACCTTGCCGGATCAATCCATGCCGGTTAAAGGGTCGTCGACTGCTTTGCCGCATCTGCCTCCAATCAGCAGATGTATATCTGAAGTTATTGATCCTTCGGAGGTTAAAGAAGCAGTTGCTTGTTATTTGAACTCTACTGAAAAAATCACCCCTGAATCTGATTCAATGGTATGTGTTGAAACTTGTGTTTCTTGCTAAAAAAGTAATCTTTTTTATATTTGGAATCATGGGTTTTGTTTGTTATTTTTAGAGGCTTAAAAGGATGAAGGATCGGTTAAAAGAAATGAAGAAAGTGTGGGATGAAGTTATGGAAGACGAGGAAGAAAAAGAAAAAGAACAAGAACAAGAAGAAGAGCCCTCTCCTGATGCTGAAGATGAAAAAGATGGAAAAGAACAAGAAGAAGAGCACTCTCTTGACTCTTTTGTTGCTGAAGATGAAAAACTCATATCTCAGGTATATGTCTTGAATCTTGGACTGTGATTGTCTTTTCTATTGTAATCTTCAATGTATTTGGTTCTTTAATTGGTACTTACAAGTTATGCTCATAAATTTATCAACTTTTTCTTATTTATATGAATATCCTAGTTGCACTTACTTAATTATGTAGGATTTGGGGGTTATGGGAAGGTATTGAATTTGATCATAGTTTCAATTGTAATCATAGTTTATGTGCAACAATTTTAACAACTCAATTATGTAGGATCTGGGAGTTATGGGAATGTATTGAATGTTTCCTTGTTTGTTCACTTAATTTCTCTTCTGTAGTTAAGCAATAGTCATATACATTAATGCTAGTAAGTAGCAGTGTTGTCGATGACAGATCACGGAAAATAGTGGCACTGGTCTGTTCAAATTCGGATATGCTATAGTACTATAGCCGCTATTTGACAACAATTTGTACTAAATCACGTATCATAGAATAATAGTGTTTTATTCAGATTTTACTACGCTATATCGCCACTTAAGCCACTATTTGACATCTCTGGTGAGTAAGACTGTTTACTCACACATGCACAATTTTGTAGTAGGTTATATCAGAATGTCTGCACAAATAATGTAGTAGATTGTAATAAGTAGTATCTAGACTTTCTCTTATCAACATATATATCTGTGATGATTCTTGATATTTTGTGCCTGCAATTGCTGTTGCGGACCGGAGTTAAAAACCAATGTTTGTGACGATTCTTGATATTTTGTGGAAAATCACAATGAAGAGTGATTAATGCAGCTACAATTTCGGTGGCGATTTAGTTATTATGGCAATACCAAGTTAAAACTATATATATGACTCATGCTGAATGAATTCATTTATGTTTTTGTAGGATGAATTGAGAACTGATTATGAAGAAGCTGTTAGTGTAGAGTGGGTTGATAAGTGTTTAAGCCTTACTTTCAAGTGTCCATGTGGCAAGGGATATGAGGTTCTAATCAATGCAAACAATTGTTACTACAAGTTGGTGTAGAAGAATCAATATTGTTTAATTGATTCCTTAGGGATTGATCACTTTTGTTTTTATTCTGTTTTCTGTTGTAGCAGCATTTGATTGTCACTAGAAGAACCAATGTATATATTTGAACATCACTTACATTTGTTTAGTAAATAACTTGTTACATCACTTACATTTATGATACTATTATCAATCATAGTATCTTCTATTCTTATGTATCTATAACTACATTCTTCAATCATCTCCTTTGGAAATTGAATACTTTGACTGAGAAAGCAAAGCAACCAAAGAAGAGTATGGTGAAGCAAACAAGCACAATTGCTGATATCAACACTGATGAAACTCCATTAATTGTCTCTTCATATCCAAGAGAAACAGATAAATACTGTTTCACACTGCCCTTAAATCCTGGCCCTTCAATTATATCTTCTACATCTCCAAATTGAGATGTTAAAATACCACGTAGTGTCCAAGAAAGTGGGCAGAGATAATGGAACCAAAGCCAGTATGTAGGAATATACTGAAACATTGCAAGACTCGTTAGCATTAGGGCCGAAAAACTATTTTTTTTTTTTGTAAGTATAAATATTCAGTTTGAGATCCCTTGCGACCCCTACAAGGTGCAACGACCGTGGAGACTATTAGATCTGACGAGAGAAAACTAATGATCCCCTCGCGGTCACTACACCGTGCAACGGTTGTAGAGGATCCTTGTAATACTTTTATTTATTTTACTCACCGGTTTTGGAACCATAAAACCTGCGACAAGATTCCATAGAGAGTAAAATGCAGAAGAAGTTACAGCTGCGAGGTGTTGGGTTGGTGTAACACCAATAGCCATTATGCCGTAAAAGGTGAAATAGGTAAATGTGAGGAACATGAATACAAGATACATCAAAAACTTTCCTGCATTAGAGAGGAAGAAAAAATGTATCACATTAGTACTTATCGGAGAACGAACTTTGAGATACTTAATGAGAGAAAAATATAAATGTCAATGTAAAAGTTTCTTAATTCTAGGAAGTTTGAGAGAAAAATATAAATGTCAATGTAAAAGTTTGAGACAATTTAGTTCTTGAAATTAACGCAATTCTAGGATCCCTAAAATTCAAAATGATCGATCATGTTTGTTCTACGTGATTAAGTTCACTGATCCAAAAGGACTAATGTGGTTTAAGATTTTCAATTTCAATGATCATTTTAAAATTTGGTTAACTTCGTAATCAAATTGTCTTTCATAGACAAAATTGGTGATTCACTCATCTGTACACAACATCTTCTAACAAACCAAAAAGTGTTCACTCTCATGATGTAAGTTTTAGGAGGACCCCAAATACATGATGCAGGAAGCATTTCAACAGCGAAAATCGAGATCTTACCAACATTATTTTCAAAACCCATCATGAAATATGTAATTACACCATATATTATTGTTTGAACAAATTGGTATGGGATTTCCACCAGCCCCTGTTAATCAGATTAAGTAATGATTATATACAATATGCACAAGAGATTTAATCTTTAAAATAATTTTTGAATACATTGACAAAACTAGCTATATACCTGTGCTGCTGCGTACGCAATTGGAGAGTACATTCCAGCTGCTTTCTCTCTATAAAACACTGTCCTTTCAACTGAAACAACTGGTTGTATTGAAGTTGCATTTTTCACCCCAACAAACAATAATGAAGAAAAAATTGCACCCATAGTTACCATCACTTGTTGAGTTGATTCCCTGTAGAATAATAATGACATGGTTATTATCACCAATTTTGTTGTATTTTTCTTATAACAAATGAAATCATATATTTTTCATACCTTTTTACACCGATCCTCCAAAATATTGACCCTAAAACTAAAGCGCATATTATCGTAAACAACATCCTTATTGCATTGTATGATGGATTTCTCCAGTATAAAATATTCTGCTTCCATAAACACTTGTGAAGTTGTGACCATGTATTTTGTGAATATAATGTGTCAAACTTCAATGGTTGTGAGCCAGGAGATGGTTGTTCATATTTTTTAATCGATGCTTCCACCGTCCTAAGATAAAAGGATGTAATATAGCCATTAATCTCATATTATGATTTCTGTACATAAGGTCGTAACTTGTTAATTCGTTCCTTAGAAAAGACGTCTTTTATTGTCATTAGGACTCAATGAGAATAGATAAAGTTACCTGAATTGGTCGGAATTTTCGTAAACATTTGCAAAGTCTACACCGAGTTTTTCTTCAATAGCAAGTGTGGTAACCTCAAGCATCCAAGTAGCTGGATTGTAGTCACTAGGAATTGGGGAGATTCCACTGATACTCTGCATAAAAAAAAATGATGTTTTTAACAAAGAAAATTAGCTTAAATTCCACGAACATCGTTTCTACCTTAACATTATGATCCTTACAGAACTAGAAAATGAGAATGAATTAAGTTATACAAGAAATAATTGAAAGAAAATGTCACCTGAAAATATTTTATCATCACATCTGATTGGTTACCAATCTTCCCTCCATAGATAACTTGTCCTCCACGTTTCATAAGAAGTAACTACGAACAAAGAATTAAAGCTACTTAATTATCATTAATAAAAATATTAAATTGGTTAGAAAATAGCACCTTGATTGAACAACTAACCTCATCAAATGCTTCAAATATATCAATACTTGGCTGATGTATGGTACAAACCACAGTTCTTCCGGTATCAACAGTATTGCGAACAGTTCTCATAACAATGGCCGCGGCACGTGCATCAAGTCCGGAGGTAGGTTCATCCATGAAAATTATAGAAGGGTTTGCCACAAGTTCCACTGCAATTGTCAATCTCTTTCTCTGCTCGGTTGATAAGCCAGAAACGCCGGCCATTCCAACCATAGCGTGTCTTAAACTATCAAGTTCAACTAGTTTCATTACTTGTTCGACGAATTCCTGCAAAACAAGTACTATGTCAAACGAAGCCTACGCGATAACGCATAAGATAAGATATCTCGGGGAGGAACTTACTTGCTTTTTTTCTTTGCTCACTTCCTTTTGAAGCCTTAATGATGCAGAAAACCACAAGGACTCCTCAACTGTCATTTGAGGAGAGTGTATGTCATTTTGTTCAACATAACCCGCAATTCTGGCAAATGTGGCTTGCACTTTTGGATAACCAGATATTTTAATATCTCCCTCGATATATCCTCCTGTTTTCCTTCCTGCAAGGACATCCATTAAAGTGGTTTTCCCAGCTCCACTTGATCCCATTAATGCTGTAAGTACACCAGGTGCGAAAACACCACTCACATTCGACAAAAGCTTCAACCTACTTTCTGTTACACCTTGTTTCTTTATCTCCTGAAAGAAAGAAGAAAAAAAGTTCATTTAGAAACAGTTAGTGGAACTATCAACTCTTCTATTTCTTGCGTTCATATTTAAACAAACTCCGTCACCTGCGGCATATCAACATAATAATTGACATTGTGGAATGTCATTGTCAATGGTTCAAAAGGAAGAATCATTCCCTTGCTTTTGCTTTCTTTAGCATTAGATTTGGAACTTTTTGTTGATTCATTATCAACTCTATCGGAACTCTTTTCTGAGTCTTCAACTTCATCCTGAGAAATTGCTCTTGGTTTTTTTATTGCTGTAGCATGCCAAGATAGAGAACGTAAACTAGAAAGATAGGGTATCAACTATCAACAAATACATATACTGAACGAACTTGCATCGATAAAAATGGTAATATGAAGAAGAAATTGCTCTCAACTTACGGTCCAAATAGGTCAGCGCCAAAGTGGTAAAGATGTTGAAAACCAATGTGTAAACTACGAACATTCCCATACTAAGCCAATACCAGTAATCTTCAGTTGGTTGATTAAATGTCTTCAGTATATTTCGACCAACTGTGTCGTTCCCTAAAGCCGAAGGCTGAAATAGACAGTTTCCATAATTCCATAAATCTTCTATAAACTATATGCCAAAATTACAATGTAAAAAGATAAAATTTAATTTGCATGCATGATGTACCTCCGACCATCTTGTTGCAAGAAATTCATTGACTGAAATTGCTCTCTGTCCATAATTAAGAGGTGATAACCAGTAACCCCACTTCCACCATGGCTTAATCATGTCTGAAAAATTCAGCAATAATCACCAACAAAAACATAGCAATATGTATCTGCCTTTTTTCCAGTATTTCTTGATATAACCTACCTAGTGGGATAATAAATCCTCCCAATAAGAATAAAATCATCAGTACACCCGATCCACCTGTATTAGCAACAACCATATCGCGTCCAATAGCAGCTGTGAGCCGAAAGAGACCTAATGCCATTTGATGCACCATAAGCAATAAAAGCATGTAGCGGAAGAACCTGAAATATTAACCGAAAAGCAAAGAGTATGTATGAGTTTTAAAAGAAGGCCGGAAAAAAGTCATAAAACAGTATATGAATGTAAAGTAAAATACCTCCCAGGTGCAGGAGCAAATCCAATAATGTAGTACACAACACCAGTCCACGCAACAGATTCAACAATGGAATAAGGAAATTGAAGAATCCATGTGGACAATGTCCATGCCCATGCCGGATAAAATAAATTGCCTCTTTGTTTATAGAAGACAGGGAGGCGAAATATCAAAAGTGACAACTCAGTAGTCCCATTAAACAGCATGTGCACCAATGCATAAAATAGTGCCGACATGTAGAGATTGCCCGAAAGTTCGTTCTTAGGATAAGTTTTTACGTGAAGGTACATCGTGGAAGCGATCAAGCCAACAAGTATAACCTTTGACAACGTAAGAAATTTGTCGAACATCAAATTATTGGAAGAGACCATCAAAAAGTTATTAAAAGATACAAAAAGCACACACCTACAAGTATTATCATGAATTCTACTTGTATAAACATTAAGAAATAAAAACAATTTACTGAAGAAAGTGTCGGTGCACAAATGTTTAATCAAGTATATACGTACCTGACAAGTCCTAAATATGTAAAGAAAACTATTTCTACAGACCAAGGTCCATTCTCGCGACAAACAAGACTTAAAAAGATCCCAATTTGACACAGCAAAACGATTTTTCGGCAAAGCTGAAGGATGGCTTTTTGATTTATCATAGGGAGCAGTATACATGGCTTCCATAGACTTCCCAAATTTGGAATTTTTGAAGGCTTCTGCAATCTCTGGTACTGGAATAAATTTATACGGCTTTGAAGAATCAGCCCAGTATTGTGCTTGATCTTTTTTAGATGTTACCTGGTATAAGAAAATATCGAGTTAAGAAAATAAATTCAAAAATCATTTGATCAATAACCATTAAAGATAAACAATCAATAATCTAAAAATACCTCTTGAAGAAAATCTGCGACTCCCTTGCGCGGTGGAAGTTTGAAACTTAATGATTCAAAAAATTCTACCACATGTTCTATGGGGCCTTGATATACTATATGTCCATCTGACAAAAGTATTAGATCATCAAAGAGATCAAATGTCTCTGGCGCCGGTTGAAGAAGAGCCATTAGTACAGTAGCTTCCATTTGATGTACAAAATTTCTTATGCATTTTACTATCTGGAATGTGGTAGAGCTATCAAGTCCAGTTGATATTTCATCCATAAATAAAGCTTTTCTTGGTCCAACGATCATTTCTCCTGGAAGAAATGAAATGAAATGCAAAACTTTAGAACAGCAATCCCGGTTCAAAAGAATGAAGATGCTAAAAGCGCAAATAATGAACACATGATGTATGGTAAGAAAGTTCGATCAATTGTGTCTACATCTCCGACTGCTGAGTGACCAGTTTGTTTGTATCGTGATTTCAAGCTTAGGGTTTACAGTGTAGTGTACAACTTGTATTTATAATGAAAGAAGCAAAACAATGAAAGTCAACAATAATATAAGCGTTATTTTCATAAGCTATCATGAGTAGCTTATGAAAATAAGCTAAAAACAACTTTTGCACAAATCACCTGTTGTTACTCTCTTCTTTTGACCACCAGATATCCCTCTTATCATATCACTACCAACAACAGTATCAGAACATACATCAAGACCAAGCACTTTTAAAATATAATCTGTCATTACATTGTGCTTTTTGCCACCAACAGATGCTGCCTGTAGAGTCAAATCAATTTTAGAAACAAAGTATTTAGGATTTAGAATGCATGCATGCATCATTTAATTTTCATATACATTTGAAACCAACCTTCATAAATGCATCAATTTCTGGACTTGGCATCACCTTTTTTTCCTTTTCTAAGCTTTCCAGATTTTTCAACAACTCTGATTAAGAAATTAAGTGATTTAATTTAGTTCAGAAATTCAACTTAAATTAAAAATGTATATAATAAAGGTAATATTATAATGTACCTGCATCACTTGAACCTTGACATCTATTTGCAAAATCAAAAGTTTCTCTCACTGTTAATTCACCTATGTGATCATCAATTTGGCTAATGTATGCTGAAGCCCTTTGAATACAAAACTGGTTTTGCTCATGGCCATTGTATGTTATATTACCACTTTTCTGCAAAAATATCACACAATCAAAGGGTGTAATATAATTCTAACATGTCAGTTAGATTTTAAAGAATATTTCAGAATATTTGTTCTAAACTTTTTGGACCATCAAGTTTATATAAAAGATATATCTATAGTAAATATAATTTAGGCTCTATAAATTTTCTCGCATCAAGTTTAGTCTTATAAAAAAAGTGTCATTCATGTTTGAATTAGGAATGGAAGTTAGAGCAAAAAAATGTATCACTAATGCATTACAATATGTAAGGGTTGAAGTTCGAACCATGTATTCTTCATTTATTCACCTTAATGATAAAATTCTCGCAACTAGGCTACTTGGAAAAAAATAAAAATACTAGACACCCCAAATTGAAATTACTTTCATTTTTTTCATCTTCAATTTCCATGAATAACTCAACTTTTCCTTGCTATTTTCATAAATAAGATTTTTTTTCCAACCATGCTTCCTACAGTTCTATTTTGAATATGTAGTTAGTTACCTTGAGGTTACTTGCAAGTTTTCCAGCAAGAGCCAAAAGTAAAGTAGATTTGCCAGATCCTGGAGGTCCTAATAACAATGTCATCCTATGCAACAATACATTACATTAAGTTGGATAATGATCAATTAACATAACAAACATGAAACATGAAAGTGTCTTATTACCCTACCGTCATGATTCTTAAAAACCACTCAATCGAAAAATACCATTTTGTTTCGATTTATCTATTAGGACTCGACTCGCAAGAAAAACAATGTTATGTTCTTGTTTATCTATTCTATATATAAAAGTTGTCCCAAGCCAATTTTGAAGCCCTAATTTTTCCTAAACCCTAATGACTAAAATTCCTGTTTTAACCCTAACCTAAATCTTAATTACGAAACCTAATTTAAACCTAAACCTAACAATTTTTCCTCTCTTTCTCTCACGCGTTTCTTCTTCTTCCTCTTATCATCGTCACCACCGCCAACCCTCTCCCCCCATTCCTTATGCAATCACGTATTACCGCACGGTCAGTTCTCTCCCTCTCTCCTTCTCTCTGCGACACTGCTGCTGTGACCATGGCCTTTTCGATTTCTTTTTCTTTCTGCTTCAATCATTTAAGCGAGTTACTCGCTTGCACGCATCAATTTGTTGAACGCACAAATTGATGGATCCAAGACGGCGACCGAAGGGTGATTGTTTACGTTATGAATTTGTTCTGTTGAAGTTCGATTTGATTCTGATGATTTTTGTTTTGTGATTTTTAGGTCTGAATTCAGAGAGAGGTTTACGATAGAGAATCCAAGCAACAGATCCGTTGTTGTGGTGAGTTTTGTGAAGCGATATAGTTTTACCGTGAATTTGAATTAGGTTGGGAAAGCTGATGGAAAGAAATGGAATGGATATAAAGGTTGAATTAGGTTAGGATGTTGTGATAATTTCACCTCTGTTCCACTGAAGAAAGTTAATATAAATCTTAATCCGTGTTTTGATTTTAAATCATTTTTGTGATTTATGTGTATTTTAAGATCCGGGTCATTTTGAAGATGTGATGCAATATGTATTTGTTTATGGTATATTAAGAGGATGTAGTTGGTTCTGGAATACAAAAAGGAGGTAACAAAATCCTAAATTTTGTTGCACTTTTTCCATTCAAATTTGTATGTCTATTGTTTTTATTTAATTGTTGTGTCGTTCATGTTGTCTATTCATTCCATTGTTCAAAGAACTAGCTTCAATCATAAGCAAAAAAGGTACGAAAATTGTATTTTTTGGTTGTTTCATTGGTATCACTTCAATATCTTTTTATAAATATTATTTCATCTCACCAACTTCGCAATTTGATAGAAGTGATTTAACATGGTTTCAATTTTACTATTTCCTTCTCACACAATTTATGCTAGCATATTTTTTTTCTTCTGTTTCTTTAGGAGCTGTAACTTCTCTTATAGTTAGTGTGACTAGGTTTGAGTTCATATGTTGAAGATGATGATGGAGAGTGAGGCTTTGATGAGAAGGTGATGCTTTTACAGGTTTCTTTCCCCTTCAGGTTTTTCACTTATAGTTCTTTCCTTTTTGTGTCCTGCTTTTTGAAACATTGTATTTGCATCAGGCTTGCCTTGATTTAAAGCTATATATGTTTTGTTGTTCTCCACTTCTTTGTGTGTGTTGCTGATATTTGTTGTAGTATCTTGCTTGACAATATGTAATTACCTCTTAATTATTTAACATATGATTTTGGTTTTTGAAAGGAACATATGAATCTGCTATTATTTTTCATTCTGTGTTGCTAATCATTTGGCAAGAACATATGAAGTGTGTTACATATTTTTGCAAGTGTGCATACTTATGGAATCACATTGTAGCTTACTTTATATCAAGGTACTTTGCTATGTTCTTCTCTATTGACTTCAACCAAGGCACGAGTATTTTCTCATTTCTCTATAGTTTTTTTTTTTGAGGAATCATTTCTATAAAGGTGTTTGCTCATTATCTGTATCATTTTATGAAGGCAGAGTGACGTATGAGAACGATCAGAATCTTAAGGCGACTAAGCTTGGTTTGTGGCTTCTAGGGACAAAGGAAAATGAGGAAGAAACAACATTATCTATTAGAGTCTGCTCTACATGTGTAATGTCTTCCTTTTTCATATTATTTCAAGTTGCAAGTAATTTAAATTGAGTTTTAAGGTAGTTTTCTTTGACTGCTATAAGGAGCTTATTTCATAAGGTTATACTTAGATGTGTATATTTTTTATCCAAGCTTATTTTGGGTTTCTGTGGTGACTTTATCAAAATCACGGTGCGCCACCGTGATTTAGAAAAAATTATAGGGTGCAGCTTTTACAATAACCATTATTCTATCCTTTGTGTGCATTTAAAAAATTAACTAATGATTTGCCTAAAGTTTCTAATTTGTTTTACTGGTCTGATTACAGTCCCTCTCTCTGATAATTTTCTACAACTATCGAAGATTTGGTTGAATCAGCTGAGGTTAATTATTTTGTTCATGATTTTCGCAAGATTACTCTTCATTCTACTGTTTTATGCCAAATTTAATTTATTTTGTGTGTGTAACAATGTTGCTTCATAGATGCTTCAGTTCAGTGTTGGCAAGAACCTGTGAGTTTAAGACTGGTATAGGATGGTCTATCAGGCATACAGTAAATGTGCATCGAGAGTTATTACTATTATTGTGAAGATTTTATGTGAAAAATGACAAGGTCTGCAATTCTGAGGCAAGTTAAATAATCTCTAATTTTAACTTAAAAGTGTATTGTCGATAAGTTTATACTTTTTTTTTTCTACAATCAATGATTTAGGATACTACTGAAGGATGTTTTCTTTTTAAGCTTGAATCTCATGGATTTGATATTCGCTCTAGAGTAAACCATGTGAATCTGTGGATGCCTATTTTATCTTTCGATGAACAACAACGACATCCAATTTGAGTTTTCTATATCAACTCATATTTTGTATGTTTAAAAAAGATAGATATTCACCCAAATAAATAATGAAAATCCATTTTATCTTAATTTTATATATGATAGTAATTGCTATCATGATTCTCAATCTTTTTGTATGATGGACAACCAATTAAGTTAACAATCCTTAATCAACACATGGTTGACATTTACTTGCCGTGCATCGAAAAAAATTATGGTAAGCTAGAAGTTTGATCATGTCAATGTATATGGTTGTTGAATATATGGTATGGTAGACTATTATCCATTTTTACCCTCAGTTGCAGGGGTAATAGTTGCTGAATAAATTATGGTTGTTGAACTTTGGTCTGTTAGTAAAATGAGTATGTGGTAAAATAGCTATCAATGAATGTGGTCAGAGATTGCGCGCTTTCTGAATGGCAGTTTATCAGAGTTTAAAAAATATACATGAAAAGGACATTGAAAAAAGTTTAGTTTCATTAGTTTATACCAGATGTTATGAACAAAAACTCTTCAAAACAAATTCATGGAAACCCTTCAATCACATTAAGTCCTTATCTGTTGTATCATTAAATTTAATGATTGGATGAGTGAGGGTCATTCATGTTCTAATGTGAATGATGCAGAAATGGATACATGAGGATGCACAAATCATGTATATTGTAGGTGCCATAGTGTCATGGTTAAACCAGATGTCCATAAAAATGGCTGATATACCTGAGCCTTTTTTTTTGTCACATTTTTTTTGGAAATTAGGTTAAGGTTTTACCATCTACAAGCAAGCTCTTATATAGCAAGGTTATCAATCTGAGTGTGTTTATAAGGATGCCTGTCAATTAAATTCATTCATTATGATTTCAATTGGATGTGAGCTATAGGCTATCAGAAGGATATTTGCACAATTTGTTAAAATGACACAATGGACTTGCTTGCACGTTTTACCACATATTATGTAATTAGTGCACTCTATTCTATGTTGTCATAGTTTTTTATTTATTTAAGCAATCACGATTTCTCTTGCACAGGTTTATGTTATCAATGAGATAAGTACTCATCATTTATCTAAATACATGTGAAGGTGTTGGCATGGTTTGATTTCCCTTGAAGGGCGGCTGCATTCCCCCATACATAAGCCACTACCATTTTGGATAATCATGATTATCACTTCCTGTGATTGTTTTGTAAAACTTCAGGTAAAGTTCCTAAATCTTTAGTCTTAAAACTTTTATGTCAACTATAGTGTTTTTATATAAAATTCATCATATATTGATTTCAACCTCTGAAGTATCATGAACTCGATTCGAGATGTGACTATTTTTAGTAGTGAAATTGAGTAGTTGTGATGTGATGAAGTGTAGTATTGATCAAGTGATGTTGATGGAGTTTTGTGCAGAAATGAAGAAATTAATAGGGAATACTTCTATGATATGGCTGAGTTCAAGCAAAGGGGTCGACTTCATCTGAAATTATTGTTATTTTTATGAAATTGCATTGCAGGTTTGTGAAGATGAACCTTTATCAATTATATTAAAGGTGCAAGCACAAATGAAGATAGTTTTTTTGGTACCTGTGTTGAAGCTAGGCTCCCATAAAGGATAAGTATACAAGACTCTCAAAGTGGGTTGGAAAAGTGGGCAAATGTTTAAGTCTTCCATATAATTAGTGTACATAATGAAATTTTCTGTTATGTTGCTTTGATAGTGGATTGTACTAAAAATGAGGGGTGAACATCATGATGTGCTCTTACTTATTGCATGTAGGTGGGCAGTGGCTCTGTTGCTGTCATGACAGTGCAGCACCTGTTTTACCTGTTTTTTTTTCTGGTTCGGCACCTGTTTCTGCTGCTGTTTTTTGACTGATCTCTCTGCTTCAGGTGCTTGGGGGGTTCCGGTTTTTAGTGTTGCGATTTCCGCAGGTTGTGGCATAGTTATGGGTCTGAATTCCGGTGGTTATTATTGGATTTCAGTGTCATATCTTACACTATTTCGCTTCGTTTCGTTAGTGGGGCTGTTATGAATTTGTGTGGGATTATAGTTTTGGTTGTTTGGGTGGATGTTACGCATATATGCGGCCTCTTTGTTTTTATTTTCCACCGTCTCTTAGCGTCTTGCGAGTGTTTTGGTTATCCATAATATTTTGCTGATTCAAAAAAAACTTATTGCCACTTAAGATCCTTTTCACATTGATATTTTTTTGGCTATACTTAGTGTTTGATTATATTAGTGCACATTTGAAACTTCAATTTTTTTTAGTTTTTTTTTATACTTAGTAATATCTTTTGTAATTTTTTTGTTGATCCTTATTCCCTTAAAGTAAAGCATTTTTTCACTGATGTTAACAGTATGAATGCATGATTCAATGATATTGAAATCACTATAAAAAAATATGATATTGAAACCATTGTCCATTTGAAAAAGCTATTGAATGAATGATTATTTATTATTTTTTGCTAATATGAATGAATGATTAAATGACATAGCAAATCATTTATGTGATTGCTACTATTTTTAAGCGTCTTTCTAACAATTGCTTCAATGATCCATAAAATGAAAAATTGGGTTAAAAATAATTGTGTATTTTGTCAAGTAATAATTATACCATCTTTTCTTCCAAAAAATTACACCACTTTTCTTTCTATTTATTTTTGTAACAAAAAAAAAATTAGAAGCAACTATACATTTTACACATGTTTTACAAACATTTCATGTGTGCATCACAAAGACCTGTGCATCAATCGTGATCTTTCAAGTTTCAAAGACGACAGTTTCTTTTAGTTGTCTCATTTTTCGTGACAATTAACGAGAGCCAAGGGCAATTACTGTGACATGTTGGATTATATTTCTCAACGCCAGTATTTTCACATTGACAATTATATGTTGTTGTCTCGAGAGTTACATCCAGAGGAGGGCGATAACCAATGAAGATGGTGAAGATATTGATGTGACGTCTAATGTTGTGTACGAAAAAGTATTTCGAAATGTGTAATATTCCATAATATATGCTATGTTGTCATTAAAAACCGTTTATTTCTTTGGTGTAACATGTTTGGTTGGCAATACAATATTTATCGATATTGTAGCTTTTGTTTGGCGATAAATTTCATTTATGTAGTTTAATTATTTAAATTTCATTCCACTATATCTCGGTCTATTATATATCAAATTATTCTAACTCATAAGACCCGTGCGGCGCACGGGTCTGCGTTCTAGTATTGACAAATTATGAAGATGTCGTTTTAAAAAATTAGGCTTAATTGCACTTTTGGCCTCCTATCTTTCCAAAACTTGCGGTTACAGCCTCCTAACTAATTTAAATACAAAACAGCCCCCTAAGTATTGAATCTTTGGCGGTTTTGGCCCCCAAGGCCAAAAAAAAATAAAAAATGACACGTGGCACCTCATTTAGGGTGCCACGTCAGCGTTGGGGGCCAAAACTGCCAAAGATTCAATACTTAGAGGGCTGTTTTGTATTTAAATTAGTTAGGTGGCTGTAACCGCAAGTTTTGGAAAGATAGGGGGCCAAAAGTGCAATTAAGCCAAAAAATTATAAGGAAGTTAAAGTAGTTCCCAAACATGAAAAAATCGTTAAAGAGAGAAAAAAATTACCTTCCAGGTTTGATAACACCACTGTTACTATTCAAAATCGTTAAAGAATGTCTTTTAGGTCGACCTATCCCCAAACTGGTTAGAATTCCCTGGAAACCAACACCACCATGAATCAGAATCACTTTGCAAATGTATTGTAATATTACTAACAACAGTTGTGGACTAAACACAACAAAAACAATGGCATGTATATTTGAGGCCATATTAACCTATATGTACAAATTTTGATGTTTAGTCTCTTCCTATAATAAAGTGCACATATAATTTATTTATTGTATATATATGAACCTCAAGGCCATCTCGTGTGTAATTGGTCAAAGTTGGTAGAGCTCTTGTCCCAATTTGAACCTCAGCTCCAATTTTCAAGTTTGTGAATCTCACTTCAATGTTTGGAACCTCCAATCCAACCCTTTTGCATTCAACCACAAAAACAAATAATATTCAAAATAAAATTGAAGAGGAGAAATTATTAACTAAAGTAACAATAACAACCATTTTATAATGATTCATAATGATATTTGAAAATTTTCCCTTAAGTTTACAAGATCAAGTTCTTACCATTGAGTTGTCACTTAAAGATAAAATGATATTGTATCACAAACAATTAATTAATTTAAATATTGCAAAATCATATATATAAGCTTTCATGACATACCAATGCCATGTTAATGGAAAAAAAAAAATACGACTTCAATGCAAAATTAGTATAATTAAGAGAATCATCACATAACCACACACACTAGTATACTAATGTGAAGGACAAAATTTTAGTCAGCATGTGGTTACATAAATTTCAAATGTTAATTGTGATTGATGTGTGTGCAAAAATGGAAGAATGTTATTAATTTACCTATTATATCGTTCCTTGATGGCTGAAAGAAGCTTATAATTATCTTGTTCATTGGTAGCCAAGGCTTCCTTCACAAGATGTTCACGATAAACACGATTCAACTTTCTTACATCGATTTGTTCCATTCTACTTTTGGTCTTATTTGAAATTGATGAGTTACGACGAAATTCTGAAGATGGTTTCCTCATCAATGCCAAATTGACACGTTTTTCCATAGGTAACCTTAAGAGGGCAAACATTTGAAGTTCTTCTTCATCTTCTTCAACCCATTCTGCATTTGATGCCCTTGCAAATGAATGCTCCCTTGATTCAACCGCATCATAATCAACCCCTAACATATTGATTTTTCTTCTTCTTCTTCTTCTTCTCCTCTTGGTTTTAAATTAAAAAAAATAATACAATGTGTATTTCAATCCAATATAATGGAATCATAAAACTATTAACAAGAATAAAATGAGGCACCCTCTGCGAAATATTTTCTGGAAAAACACTCTATAGATCTATACACCACTCGTAGAAACTTATTCTCCTTCTTTTCTCACTCTTTCTCTTTCATAATCCAAAGAAGAAGGGTATTTGGTAAACGCAAAGTGAAGGGCTTATGTTCATGTCTATATATGGACGTAAATAACTAAGTTGCATGCATGACATGGCCAAGTCAATTAAGATAAAATTAGCTAGCTTCTATTCTAATTTTTTTTTGTCAAATTTGTATTCTAGATTTTAGTTATGATTTCATTTTTCTAGAATCATTACAGGGGAGTGATATGATACTCCTTTCTTTTTATTTTATTTTATTAATTGTTGGTTAGCTTATATTCTAACTTTTTTCTTGTTGTTTGTCTGTTTTCTAGAAACATTATAGGTGATTATTAGCAAAATAAAATAAAAAATACATTCTATGTGATTATGATAGTCCATTCGTATTTTTTTTTTATTACTTGTTGGTTTCTGAGGAACAAAATATTTATCATTTGTTTTCAAATTTCAATATATTAACTAATTTTTGTTAATTTTCACCCAAAAACACAATTACTTCATAAATTATTTTATACTTGTACTAACAAATAGAGAAAATAAAAACTTAATATAAATATAAAGTTTAACTATTCATTAGTTTCTTTTTATTTTGTACATTTTTTTATATATTATTTTATATGCGTATTAATCAAATTTTTATTTTATACATTTACTTTATAAATTATTTTTCAAGATTTATGAGGTAATAACATTTTTTAATTCTTTATATTACTATATCTATGTTTAAGGAAGTTCATGACATATTCTTGTTTTACCATATGCATGTTTAATTTATTTATATGTTTTGATTTGTAGTGATGACCCATCGACATATAAGAATGATTCAACTTTGAGCTCAACGCATTTAAATGGTTTTAAAACGAAGAGAAAGAAAATAAGCATGACAAATCAAAGACGATTAAGAAAAGTTTATGAGGTGTTTGTTTTAAGTTTAATGAAAATTTTGTAAAAAGAGTCTAAATTTTCTGGTTTGTAAATGGATGATCCAAATCTCTATCTATTGATTTTTCTTAAATGTTGTGATATTTTTTTTTTTTTGACAAATTAAATGTTGTGATATTATGAAATTAGATGGAGTGCTTAATGATATCATGTGGCTTAGACTTTTCCCTTTCTCACTGAGGGGTGAAGCTAAGGCTTGGCTTTTTTGTGTTTTGAGCAAGCAAGATAAGGTCTGGCAGACATTCCATGTCTCCTAAATTCATAGGAACATGGTATAAATTGAAACATGCATTCTTCACTAAATACTCCCTCTATTCAAAATACGTCAATGGGGAAACGAAACAATAACATTTTCAACAAAAAAAAATATTGAAGAGCCATTTTATGAAGCATGGAAGCATTTTAAGGAGATACTTAAGCTATGCCCTCCGCAAGGGTTTCAAAAGGGGGTCAATCATTAATGCCTTCTACAATCTATATTAATTCACTCCCAAAAGATGCGAAGGTGCGAAAAACATAAGAATGTGGTTGAATTGTGTTGGTTTTTTCAAAAAATCTTTAAGTGTTTAAATAAAATAGAGCAGGCAAGATAATAAGAGAGAAAGAGAAGAGAGACAACAAACAAGCAAATTATCCTGGTTCACCCTATAATTCGAGGTTAGTCCAGTCATCTTTCACTTTCAAGGGAGTTTTCATTATATTTATACAAGATTACTGATTAGACACATAAGTTTAAAATTTCCTTGTCTCATACAAGATGACTTCTATAATCAGAGTTTACAAAGATTTGTATGTGTTTACATTTTGTACTCAAAGAATGGTAAACTAAATTTAAAGTTCCAGCAACTTCTAACACTAGGAATATTCTAAGATATAAAGTTTATAAAAATTTCTAAGTGTTTGTACGCTTTTGAGTTTGACAGAGTTTTGACACTTGTAAAATATGTGAAACCAACATGGTCTTGATATCATTTTTAAGCCTTTCAAAACTATGGATCGAAACCGACATAGGGATGAGAAACAACGGAGAAGAAATGAGGTATTATAAAATATACTACTTTTTAATTTTCATTTTATTTTTAGCTTTCCTTCATATTAAAAGATGATACCATGAAATTGATTTATTTTCGTTAAATCTTTTTTCCCCGGTCAAAAGATTTTGTATTTATTTTATAGTTAAAAAATGAAAATATTTTTTTAGAGGAAAATGAAAATTTTCTCTAATTTATCAATGATCAAAAATATATATTTTAAAAATAAATAAAAATTTCTTGAAACGATTTGTTTTAAAAATTTCATTAGGATAAAAATATTTTTTTTCGAAGGAGGATAAAAATATATTTAACCATTGACTTTATCTATAACAATATACAAAGAGAATATACCCTTTTGGATTGAATTTTTTTTTTCTTTATATCTACACTTCATTTAAACTATTTTAACATTTTTATAATAGATGGACGCTTATAGAAAGAGAATAAAATATTTTTGACAATAAGATCAAAATAATATTTTTTTTATAGTGCATAATATTGTTCCTATTGTTGTTAAATGTTCCTTATATTGTCCTCATGAGCTTAGCTCAGTTGGTAAGACAATGCATAATATATGCAAGGTCTGAGGTTCAAACCCCGACCACCACAAAAAAAAATGTTATAAAGTAGTTATTAAAGTGCCGAACAATAGTGTTCCTTATATTGTTGCATAGTGTTCCTCTTTCAAAAATGTTCCTTATATTGTTGCATAGTGTTCCTCTTTCAATTAGATACAACTAAATTATTTAATTCATTGATATCATACTTTTTTTTGGAAGGAATCAATATCATAAAAGTTATAAAGTAGTTTAAATAAACGGTAAAAAAATGAAGAAAAATTCGGCCAAAAAGTGTATTTCCCATTATATGGTTATATATTTAAATTATCAATAAAAATAGGAACAATTATAACAATAGGATGAATAACCAACAACAATAGAAATAATATTAGAAACTATGAAATAAAACGTTATTTTGACTTTATATACAAAACATATACTCTCTCTGTTTTTTATTTTTTGATGTTTTAGATCTTGGCACAAGTATTAAGAAGTTATTAAAGTATATAAATATTTGTATGTTTTGGACTAGAAAGACCTTATTTATAATTAAATAAACATTTGATAAGCCAAAATTCAAAACTCGTTTAATAGTTTTATGGTGTGTTTTTCAACAAGGTTAAACTTGAGAAAAAAATATTAAATATATTAAAACATCAAGTATTTTGAAATATAGTTGAACTCCTAAAACATCAAAAAGAAAAAAAAAACGGAGGGAGTAGTATTTTTATTAAAAAAATTAAAGAGTTCAATTCTCAATGTATTAAATACACAAATATTCATAAAAATTTACAATTTAATATCCTTAATGAATACTCATAGTACTCGTTAGCAAACACAAACACGTGTCATTAAAACGCTTGTTAGCGAAACCCACAAAATTTTCTCCACTTCTCTCATTGTAAAAGTGAGAAATGTCATTAAGTGACTTAGAATGTCATCTTTAAGATGAATATGTGGTAAATCC
This sequence comes from Medicago sativa, assembly GCF_051527215.1. Taxonomy (NCBI): domain Eukaryota; kingdom Viridiplantae; phylum Streptophyta; class Magnoliopsida; order Fabales; family Fabaceae; genus Medicago; species Medicago sativa. The sequence goes on along the minus strand of NC_140751.1, from coordinate 62,690,817 downwards.
GACTTTCGAACTTTAATCTATACATATAATGAAAATGTCTTTATTATATGCTCACCAAAACCCTTAAAACACTTTTTTTTAATGGCCTTAAATAATAACTTTTTATAAATATTCATGTATTCAGTTCATTGATAATTTAATTACTTAACTTTTTTAAAAAGTTAATTTTTAATTTAGAATCTTACGTGTTCTTGATATATTTAGATTAAATTATCAAATTAGTTGTTGTCTTTTAAGAGATTCTCAAATTAGTTCCTAACTTTATTAATATTTAAAACTAATCATTGTTTTTGCTAAAATTTCTCAGTTAAATCTATGTCTTTATGTTTTCGTCACATGACGAGAGACTAAATTGATATTTTTTTTTTTATAAAAACAAAAATTAGTCTAAAATATTAATAGAATCAAAGAGAGGGGTAACCTTGGCGCAACTGGTAAAGTTGTTGTCATGTGACTGGAAGGTCACGGGTTCAAGTCCTGGAAACAGTCTCTTGTGTAAAAACAGGGTAAGATTGCGTACAATACATCAAATGGTGAGACTCATTCCCGGACTCTGCGTATGCAGGAGCTTTAGTGCACCGGGTTGCCCCTTTTTATTAATAGAATCAAAGACTAATTTAATTTTTTTTTACAATGACATAAACCAATTTAATAATTTACTCATATTTATTAACAAAATCCATTAAAAATAATAAAAATATCTATTCACACATTTCTATGTCGGTTTTTTTTAAGGCCATTTCTATGTCAGTTACTGTCCATTTTTTAGGGATATTAAATTACTCATCTTTTTATCTACTAAACTATATAGGACAATTATTGTCCGTGCTTTTTACGATTTTGCCCTTATGGGGGGTATTTTCGTAAATTGGTAAATAACCATTTCCCTCCTATATATATGTTGTGGTATGATTTCATTCTCTTCCTCATTCCCACAACTTCCTTCTTCTCACACAGTAAACAAGAAAACGGGTTCTCTTCTTCCTCACACCGCCATCTCGCCGTTTCCGCCGTCGATCTCGCCGTTGAACACACCGATCTCCACCGTTTTCTTCTTTCTCAGTGTGCGACGTCTTCTTCGTTCTGCTTCTTCTTCCGTTTGTCTCTATCATCAATCAAAGGTTGGATTTTTAATTTTGATCTGCTTGCATGTCCCATTTTTTGGTGCGATTTTGTTCTTCTAATTGATTGAAGCATTTTTTCTTTTTAATCGATTTAGGTTTTTTGGTATGTCTTTGGTTGATTGCAGTTCTGAGATGTGTTTGATTTTGGTTTTTGCTTCGTGTTAAATTTTCGTTTTGGTCTTCATCAAAGGTAATTTCCTCTTCCCTTGAATCAATTGAAAATCATGATCAGGTTAATTTTTTGTGTTATTTGTTTAATCGCTGTTTTGTATGTTTGATTGCATGTCGAGATTTTTCTTTTTGATTCCTTGGTTTTGTGTTGTTGTTTATTGATTCTGTTTTGTATACATTAAGTATAAGTTTAAAAATTTGAGAGAAAAGAAATCCTGTGTTTGTTGTTAAAGAGAAATTTTTCTGTATTGTTGTTCTTAGAATCAAAGAGAAATAATTTGGTCATCTTGAATGGGCATCTGGACTGGTTTTTATGAGTTGAACAAATGTTCTTAAGATTTGTGTGGTTGTGTTACCAATTTATGATACGGAAAGTTTTTTCTTTGTGGGATGAACAGGTGATAAGTTTTATGTGTTTGTTGGTGAGGTTTAAAATTAGTGATTGACTGGGTTTGTTGATGATAAGTTTTCTTTGTGTACAAATGTTTGTTGGATACTTGAAATGAGTTTTCTTTGTGTAGAATTGAAAATTTGATTGATTTTTAATGAATTTGGTTGATGAATCTAAAATTTTTGGATGAGACGTAGGTTTGTGATTCTTTATCTGAAACTTTGATCAATTTTTAATGACATTGGTTGATGAATCCTAAAATTTTAGATGACAGTGAAAATTGAGATTCTTTATGAGGGTGTTGATCTTTTTATAGCAAGAATTTTTTTTTTCAGCGCAGTCTAATATGATGTTTTGTTATACACGAAAAATTGCAGATTCTTAACTGCCATGTAGTGTAATAACTATTTATAAAATGAGCATTATTTGGTTGAAGAAATGCATGCTTGTGCATTGTGATGCTATATGTTTTGTTGTATGTAGATCTTTCCCTAATACCTAAAGACAACCTTTGGCTCATTTTCTTAGGGCAATTGCTAAAGTTCCTGATGCTCAGATCATAACTGAACACCCTCCTATTAGGTTAGCTTATCTATTTTGTTTTGATTTGTTGATGTTTTGTCTGCATTGTTGTGAATCTGTTTGATTTATTAAAGAAATGTTTAAATTCCCACCCCTTTTTTACACCTCATTGTATACTCCAAACGATAGGACTCGGATTCATAAACTGATTATGCAAGATGCTATATCTGATGCTGCTGTTATTACAACAGGTAAGCTATTATTGAAGCAAATTGTGAAACCTTTGGTTCATTTCATCAATTCATAACCTTGAGCTGAATGGAAGTTTCTGATATTTAGCATACAGAAGAGGAGCTACAATTGGATATAAGGTATGCTCAGAAATTAAACCACCATTGCTAAAATTTACATATACACTTCATGCTATTAAATCAACACCAATTTCATTTTTTGTAGTTAGGAATGGAACTCATCTTATCTTCACTTTTGTACCGACTTTAGAAAATTTGCCAGTTGCAGCATACCAGGTGCTTCTCTTATCCATTCTAGCTCTAGGCAAAATATTTCTGCTGAAAAGTTGATCATATATTCAATTGATACTGCATTAAGCTATATACTCATAATAGAAGTCTGTCGATAATAGGCAAAGGTAACCCTTGTATTTAGAGTTGGGGCAAAAGTTTTATGGTTGCTTCAAACAGTTATTGATTGGGAATTTGTTTGTGTAGTGATCATATATTCGTGGTCCTCTGTAATTCTTCCAGTTTGGGAATCTGAACTGCATATGCTGTTTATTAGATTTTAACTGCCAAAACAAATTAACAAAGATTTTAAGTGCAAAGTTGCTCAATTTGAAGAAGCTTGGTTGATATTCTAATTTTACAGCATCTTTGAAACACTTTTATTGTAATAAATAAATTTTGGTAGTCTTTGTTGTAGAAAGATTAGTCAACTTTTTTCTTCATCTTCCCTTACCCATTTGCAAGGTCTGGAGCTTCGTTTAGAATGTGGAAAACACATGATAAGAAGACAAGAAGTTTAAAGTTGTCCATTAGAGAAAACCTTGGCTTACTTTTATGTGAATGATAAGATATATGTCTGAGCAGTTTGAAAACAAGTTTGCTTTGCTATATTACTTTAACCCCCTTTATTCATATAATCCTTCTTAATTCATGGAACAGGTTTCTGGTAAATATTCCATGATAAAAGCTGGCGGTGCTCTGAAAATGATCGACGAAGAAAAGGTCATGATGGAGTCATTGTTGTGTCTCCGACGGGCTGGTGCTGACATTATCCTTACATATAATTTGGAGGCAATGGAAAAGTTGCTTACATTGACACTGAAGAAACTTTGTATGCTTTTTACTCTTCGCTTTTAAAAACTATGATGAACTTCTAATTGATAACTTATGATTGTTTTTTCAATTGATATTCACTTACCAATTTTTTTTGGTTTATTTGTAATGTAGTCGACCTGACCGAATTGTCGCCATAGCTGAGAGGTTTGGAATGGATCCAGGGGCAGTACTGGACAATGTAAGTTTCCTTTGTTTCATTTATGTATCATAACCTGATTGTGAATATTTTGGTGCTGACTGGTTACCAGTTTCTGTTTGTTAATGCACTAGATTATCTATGCTCGTGCCTACACTTATGAACATCAGTATAACCTTCTCCTTGGTTTGGCTGCTAAAATGGCTGAAGAACCATTCAGACTTCTGGTGAGTTTAGAATAGCAATGTTCCGTAATTTGAACATTTTGGCTCTCTTAAAAGTGAGTTCAAACACACTTGGATTTTACCTGTCGTGTGTTGTAAGATGTGTGTGATTTTGAAATTATATGTTTTCATGCTCTCTCTATTATGATCATAATCTAGAATCGTTTTATATTGTAATAACAAAAAAAATAATTTTTTTCCTTTACATTTTTCTACACTTATGATGTTTATGTCTTTGAAAAGTGATTTGATTCCTGAGTTTTGTGCAGGTGATCTTCACTGGAAAGTTGTATCTGTATATATAAACAAAATGAATCAGGTGTGTTCTTTTTAATCTATTCCATAATAATATTGTGCTTTTATGCACCTTTAGTACTCAATAATCAGTCACTTAATTATTTGGGCATCAATTAGCGTTAACCACAAGTCTAAATTTGATCATGAAAAAGTTATGAAGTGGGGGCACCTTTAGTATGATAAAGTGAATGCATCAACTTTACTATCTTACAATATTTATATTTACCTTTCAAAATTCTTTATGTGAAGGTTACTCTAAAAATGAAGATGAAGATTATGATGAACTAGACACACTAGATTAATTGGGTCTATATGCTTCTGTGTTATAAAGATTATGAAGTTTGCTAATTTGCCTCTGACTGCAGCCTGTTTTGGAATTATTTAGAAAACATTGCATGTGACATTGGAGAATTTGACCTTCAATTAGAGCCATGAAAGTTATTGATGGAAAAGGATATCTTCAGATTGTCTCAAAAGAGAATACTGCAGTCGAGAAAATTTAAAACGAGTATTTGCAGTATCCAGATAACATCAATATGTTTCTACCTTTGAAACAGAACAATTTGTGAAGTTAGAGAAGCAAGTATTATATTGTATTTGTGTTGAATGTAAAGTTTATATGGCAAATTTACTTCAAAATTATTGAATTTATGCACTTCAATTAACACAGAACAATTTTATTTTTATTTTGTATGCAGTTTTGGACCTACTGAAACAATTGAGTCTTTCTTGGTGGTAATTTGAAAGGATAAAGAGTTTTACAAGGTGACTCTCTTGGTGGTTGCTTCAGCCACATGAAACGGTAGAGTTTTTATTGGTGGTTGCTTGAAAGGAGAAAGAGTTTTACAAGGTGACCTTATATTAGCAAGACATTCTAAAGAATGCAAGAATTTTACAAACCATGAAAATCTGGTGTCAGGGAACGTTCACATGAAATAGAATGAAAATTGTATACATGCCCTATTATGGCCTCTGCAACATTTAACTTTCATTTCATCGATAACATTTAACTTGCATGTAAGGGTTTCTCTACCCACTGTTTCATTAGCTTCGATTATGTAATTGCTTGATTTTGTAGTTTAAACTATGAGCTTTAAACTATGGACTTTGTCTTAGTGAACAAGTTAAAAAATAAAATAGTATCCTAAAATAATTTATTTTTGTAATTGCATGATCTTTATGAAGATTTGCTTATTGACATAGGTTATTAGTATCACAAGTATGTAGGCATGTAAGATCTGAGGGTATAAACAAAAATTTTTTCCTGATTGAAGAATTAGAAAATTTGCAGGTCCCCAATTGATCTCAGTAACCTACATGAGAAATATATATCACCATTAGAGCACAGAGACTAGGGAAGTGGGTCAAAGCTACCCTAGCTCCTATATATTTCATAAGTTATATGTATATGCTCTAATGGTGATAGAGAAAAAGTTCAGCAACATAACATTGCATAAATTTGACATGGAACCCTCCTCACACACCGACCTCTTCCCTCACTATGCATCTGTTGCCATGGAATCTGTCTTACCTATCCCTCTCCCAGCCTCAACTCTTTACGTTGTTTTGAAATCCAAAGTTGTTAATGTGTGGTGTGAGAGGGAGAAGTAACAACAATTTGACCCAAGGATGTCAATGCTCTTGGGTTTTATGTATATTGTGTTCAGAAAGAACCTTGGCAGTTGTAAAAAGAACCAAATTCAACTTTGTTTTTATAAACATCAGGAGGAGCTCATGAACTACGCATTATTTTAGCCGATGATGTTAGAGACACTACTTTGGATTGAAAACACTGTTGCGTGGTGTTGTTGAATTTGAGTGCATGAATCAAAGAGAGTATGATATGTGGACTCAGGGTGTCTAGCCTGCTTTCCATTGCAGTTGAGAAGAACAACATAAATAAATTTTGATCTCCTGTTTTGAGGGGGGTATAATTTAGACAATGGGGGACATACAAGGATCTATGGTGTCTTTAGCACTATAGATCTTTTTGATATATGTTGGGTTTTTTTTATCAATAATAAAGGAGGGTGTAAGCTAAAAACTAAAGGCAAAAGTTATGCCAGTTGGGGTTACTTTAATCTTGGGAAATATGCATTGGTTTTTAGAAAATAGCAAACCATTCAGACTTCGTTCTCAAATTTACGAAGAATAGCAATGTTCTGTAATTTGAACATCTCTCCTTTAGAGGAAATTTTTTAAAAAATACGTAATTCAAGCATGTAATATCTATGTTCGCAATCAGTTTACTTTTAAGCGTTAACAAATGTGATTGCCAACAAAATTATCCGAAGAAAAAAAAAAGCAATCAACCCCGTGCGAAGCACGGGTTGACAACTAGTTTTATATATAAATAATAAATCAAAAGGTCAAAACCGTCTTTCAAAATAGTCAAATCCACTCTCAAACATGGTGCCCCACTACACCAAAACCACTGTCCCTTATCAAAATCAGGAAGCGGAAAAGGGCAATATCGTCATTACAAAAGTCAAATCACATTTTATATGCATATAAATGTTTTGATCATAGCTTAGTGTGAATTTCATAACTTGCATGCACACACAAATTTCAGTGAAAATATTTTTGGGATATGGGAAAGAGTTTGTTTCAAGAATCTCTGAAAGCTCTAGAAGCTGATATTCAGTATGCTAATACACTGTATGTGTTTCTCTCTTCAAATTCACTTTTTTTAGGGTTTTTGCTTTAATCAGAATTTAGCTTCAGAAGCTTATGAATTATGATTATTTTTTTTATGCTTCCCAGATTAAAAATTTAATCTTTTTTTGTGAAGAATTTTTGGGTATGTTGTGATTTTGAAGTTTAAAACATGATTCATATTAAAAATTGAATATTTTTATGCCACTTTTGTGTTGAAGTCTATGCAGCGCCGATAGACATGTTTGTGTCTGAGACCGACACATGTGATTATGTTCAATTAATTCATTTTTTTTTCTTCAAATTTTTACCGATGTCTCGAGTTTGTGTGTCTCTGTTTGTGCTTTGTAGATTGAAGGTGTGTGTTGTGTTTTACGCCTTTTTTAATCAATGTTGATGAGTTTTTCATGTTTCATTGCATGATCAATTTTGTGATTTTTCTTGAAGTTTAGTGAGAATTTGAGGCTGGAAATTTGTTCAAATGAAGCTGTTTGATAAACTGGGCCAAAGAATTTGTATGATACTTGGGAATTAAGATACTATACTTTTCAATATTTAACACTTTTTCAGACAATTTGCATGTTTGTTGTATTGGTGGGATCTTCTGTTAAAATTCTTTTAGCAGAGTTAAGCACTTTTTTCATGTAAAATTTTATTCAATTAAACATTTTAGTGTTTTTTTTTTTGGTTGAAAGTACAATGTCTGATTGTGAAATGACATGCAATTTTGTCCTTGATGTGTTTGAGTTAGTTATAAATCCAAATTTTGAGATGTTTTTCACTGTTTTTCAGGGCATTAGGCCATCCAAGGGATAAAGAAGGAGGATGCTTTCAAATGAGGCTATCATATAGTCCAGTGGCCCCACTTTTTCTCTCTCTTGTTCAATGGACTGATTACCGACTTGCTGGTGCTCTTGGTTTGCTCAGAATTCTAATCTATGTGGTATATTTCCTAAACAATATACATACTTAAGTGTATATTGTTATCGAATAGCGTAAAAAAAATTGTTTTCAGAATTTGTACTTTCAGTGTTATCGAATAGCAGCTATAGCGACACTATAGTGCTATAGTGTAGCGCAATTTGAACAAATTGCTTTTGTTGTTGTGCAGGGCCGGCCTAAGGGTAAGGCCACTAAAACCCTTACTTTTATAAATTATTGGGCCGGCCCTGTTGTGCGGTGCGCTATTTAGTACAAAGTGTTTGTCAAATAGTAGCTGCAGCGGTGCTATGGCACTACAGTGTAGCGGAATTTGAACAAATGACTATATTTTAACGAGTGGCAATGCCAGTTCTTCCATAATTTCCGTTTTGTGTACTTGCATTGTCATTATCTGTTTTTTGATAAATTCTAAATATTTTAATCAACATTTATGCAGACATATGGAAATGGGAAGACTACTATTTCAATATATGAAAGGAAAGCAAGCATTAGACAATTTTATTGTAAGTTTAAGGTTGTTAATATGAATGTATAGTTATCTAGCTTTGTTTTGCCTATTGCTCATTCAGGGTGTTTATGGAATCCATTTTATGTTCTTGATGATAATAATCAACGCATACTTAACGTGTTTTTTCTGTTCTGTTTTTCAGCGATTATATTTCCTGCTCTATTGCAACTTCAGAAAGGTGTCACAGATTTGGAAGAAAGGAAACAGAAAGAAGTAAATGCTAATAGATATCAAAAGAAGACTGATTTCAAAGATAGAAGAGAATCTAAAATTGACATTGAAAGAGAACAGGAATGTGGAGTTTGCTTGGAGGTGAAAGCAAAGGTTGTGCTACCTAATTGTTGCCACCAAATGTGTTTCAAGTGTTACAGAGAATGGTACATACAATTCTTCAATTGCTTAATTTCACTTTCCCATCCTTAGATTGTTTCCAGTTATATACACTTGATCATATTTTTAACATAAAACTAAGTTTAATTTTTGGTTCATAAAACCAAGTTTTATATTTGACATTTTGTCAATCCTTTTGGTAACTAGAGTTGTAATGTTGCCATTTTGCTTTTAACATTCTGCTTTTAGACATTTATGTGAATATTTCTCTTCTAATTTTTCAATCAACTTTTTTAAAAGTAGGATCCTTTCCTCTATAGATCTTATTGATCACTTAGATGATATCAATGGATGAGTTTTTGCCACATTACATCTTTGATATCAATGAAAGGAACCTGAATTTCCTGTCTCACATTTTTAGTCAAAAAAGTTGAGATTGAGGCCTCATGAATTCAAAGATTGTTATCCGGTTGCTTTTACTTTATAAAAAGCTAAGCCATTGATTTTATATTTTTTCAACAATGTCATCCTCTTTACACTTTAGAGATTGGTTTGAGAAAAGTTAATTTCATATTTTCATTTTCTATCTACATTTCCTATTGTTATCTTGTTTCCAATTTGTTGAAGAAAATAGAAATAATTGATTTTAACCACACACATATCCGTCATGTCATGTCATGTCGGATGGATGCTGACACATCATCAGCAGCCAAATACGCTTTCAATATGAAGTGTTGGTGTTGTATGATTTTTCGTACATATCTTCGAAAACACTGAAAATAATGCAACAATTTTGTAATTACAAGGTGACAACTTGCACCCCACCTAACCAATACTTGTTTACTTGCATTAGTTGATACCTTGATATATTGTATCTTATACCAATTAGTTACTAGTTTATTCTCTATTCATTGTTTTAGACATGACAAAGCTGTTTTTTGATTCAGGTGTCTTAGGTCTCAATCTTGCCCCTTTTGCCGGGATAGCCTGAAGAGAGTAAACTCTGGTGACCTTTGGATTTACACAGACACAAGTGACATTGTTGATGTTGGGACAATTTCCAAAGAGAATTGTAAGATTCTGTTTCTTTACATAGAAAAGTTGCCTCTTATCATTCCAGACCCAAGACATGTGTCCTATGATCCATTTTTTAGGTAAAGGTTGTTATATTGCCCTTTCATTGTACTTGTAAATCCATTTTGGACAATAATTTAACTGTAAATATTCTAGTATACTTGTCTTCTTTACATTCAGCTTCAAGTTGGTATAATTTATTTCTAATTCTAACATAGAATTTAATAAGAGAAATGTTATTTGAACAACTCTTTTTTGAGACAACTTCTTGGACAACTAAAATTTACAAAGAAATTTAGGTAGTGTCACGAAAACCAAAGCAATAAAAAGAGAAAGTAAAAAGAGAATGTGAGTTTGAGAGAGAAAATTGTCACAAAAGTTGTCAAAAATAGGTTGTTCAAATATCATTTCTCAATTTAAAAATATCTTTGTTATCCCCAACCATAGGGGTATTTTTGGTTATTCTCTTATTATTCTAACATATTATAATAATTATAATTATAATAATGTTCTAAGGATTGAGATGAAGAATTAAAAAAGAATAGTAGCCTTATCCTTTAACTATGCCAATTGTGAGTCGACATGAGTAATAATTTGATTAATTTATCTATTATTATCCACTATGTGTACAAAATGACAATGATGAGAAAAGGACAATATCACATTTATCTAATGTGTAGGCTCCACCCATTTGATAAGATTCCTTCTTTTCATGATATTTTGGTGCATATTGAAGATAGCTTAAGCAATAGGTAAAATGTCCCTATCTTGATCCCATTTTGACTTTGATGCCCTTTTTTTTTTTCCTTCATGCGTGCCTTGTGATTAGTTTAGATATTCTTCATTTTTTAGAGCTTTATTACTATATTTTTAGATGTATACCATCATTACTACAAATGTGAGTTTTTGTGCACCTTAAGTTATGCTAATAGATGGGGACATCTAGGATTGAAAATTGTTATTCACCCTCAGATACACTTGCTTGGACACAAGCCTAAGCCTAAATAAAAAAAGGGTCTTGTTAATGAGTGCCTCTGAGACACTCTTTAATCATGCTAAATTAGGTAATTATTCTTTTAAAAGGGTAACCTGGTGCACTGAAGCTCCCGCATACGCAGGGTCTGGGAATGGGTCTCATCATTTGGTGTATTGTACGCAGTCTTACCCTGTTTTTACATAAGAGGCTGTTTCTAGCATTTGAACCCGTGACCTTACAGTCACATGACAACAACTTTATCAGTTGCGCCAAGGTTACCTCTCAAGTAATTATTCTTTTAAAATGTCAAAAATTTTAATTTCCAATGCACTGATTACACAAATTTTCATAAAAAGTTACAATTTAAAGTCCTTAACCAGTGCCTCGGGGGCACTGGTTAACATTTTTCAATAAAAAATATTTGAGCACACATAAAACTACACAAATTTAAAAGAGAATGAAGTTAAATAATATCAATTGATGTGATTAAATTATTTTTCTTTGCCCAAATAATATTGATTTGGGGTTGTGTCCATGAAAGAATTTCTTCTTCGATCCTTTTAAAATTGCTCATTCCCTTGACCCAGCAGGAGTTGACTCACGTTCGGCATTTTTCAACGGTAGTTAACTCACGCTGACGTTTTTTAGATTGGCTCAAACATTTTTTAAGTCGGGTCAACCAATCTTAAAAAGTGTCAGCGTGAGTTAACTACCGTTGAAAAATGCCGAATTCAAAATATCCATATTCTTTGCACTCAGTGTGTTTAAATTTTGCTGTCAAACACCTTGAAACCAAAACCCAAATTATAGTAATAGATATCAATATGTTCTTTTACAAATAAAGAGAGTTGAACCAAATAATTTAAATGCTACACAAAGTCTAGTTACTTCTACACATTACAAAATTACAAAATATTAACATGTTCATATGTTCTTATTATAAACCAAACTATGATTGGTCATCCTGCATACGAAGATAATCTCCATAAGATCTAGGATGATTTTCCTCTTGAGGAGCATAAGCATACCCACCATGGCATGATATATCAAGGCCAGCAAGTTCATCATCCACAGGAATTCTTAATAACCTAAGCTTGTGCAAGCCATAGAACATAGGGCCCATTGTTATACTAACAAATACAAAGATGACCAAAATTTCAATTACTTGAGCTCCAATCAATCCCCATCCACCTCCAAGTAGAAGACCATAGGGTCTTTTCACTGCCACCCCTGCATTATAGGTTTGAATCACAAACTGTTCTTTGGCAAACAATCCTGTAAATAACAAGCCCCAAAGACCACAGCCGCCATGCAATTGGGCTGCCTCTAATGGGTCATCATAGTTCAATTTTAGTGCTAAGATATTGAGACCGATTAACACCCAAGCTGCGACGAATCCGCATAGAATTGCAGCCCATGGCTCAACAACTGAGCACCCAGAGGTGATGGCGACAAACCCACCAAGCAAACCATTGCACACGTCTGTTGCATTCCAATGGCCTATCAATAATCGACGGCCGAACAAGGTGACGATTCCAGCTGTCGAGCCTGCCAGCGTGGTTGTCACAGCGGTTCGGCCTATTGAAGTCCAATTACCTTCATCGACTGTGCCAGGGTAGGACACGAGAATCCGGTCAAATGAACCAGGGTTAAACCCAAACCAACCGAACCATAACAAGAACGTCCCAAGCACCACAAGTGTTGCATTGTGGCCGCGAAAAGGTATGGGCTTTCCATAAGCATCAAAGCGTCCGACTCGCGGGCCTTCTATGACCGATCCCCAGAGTCCAGCGATTGCCCCAACCAAATGCACCACTCCACTTCCAGCAAAGTCAATGGCACCTGAGCCCAAAAACAAGTCACTTGAATTGGGACTAAGCCAACCACTAGATGACCAAACCCAATGAGCCACAATTGGGTACACAAAGCCAGTAAGGAAAAATGAAAAAACAAGATAAGCACTAAACTGTGTCCTCTCAGCTATAGACCCACTAGTGATGCCAGCTACAGCTATAGCAAATGCCCATTGGTAAAGGAAGAATCCATAGTCATAATTTTCATTTGGAATGTTAGCTAAAGCAAACAAATTGGTACCAATGAAAGGGTTGGAATTGCCATATGCAAATGCAAAACCAAAAAGGTAGAAGGAAATGCTACCTACCACTGCATCAACTACATTGGTGAGCATTATGTTCATGGCATTTTTGGCACGGACAGATCCTGCACATATCATGGCAAAGCCTAGTTGCATTACAAAGACTAAGTAGGCAGAGAAGAGAAGATAGATTGTGTTGATAGAATATGTAACACTTTGTTCCCATGTAACCTCCATGAGAGTGTGTTGAGTGATAAATAGGAATAAGATTAAAGAGGAATGAAAGGAATAGAGAACATTTATATCAATGTACATATGACATGATGATATATGGGAATTTGGGAATATAGGCTTTGATAATGTGTTTGTGTGACGGTGGTAACTTTGAATGGTAGCTAGCTAGCTACATAGCAAGTAGTTGTAGTTGCACAAGTTGGTTAATGTTGAGACGTTGTGCATTCTACTTCAACCATTTTAAGTGATTGGTAGCAAGATAGGATTATCAAAATTGAGAAATATATCCAAATATCACTTCTATGAATTAGGTATTATGCAACGGTTTGTGCAATCTGTCCCTCTTTTATTTGCGACGACGTTTTCCTGATAGGTTATGTAACGGTCACGGCATAAAGTTTATTGAAGTAGTTATGGTTAAAATAACCAAAAAAAAAAAATCAATGATCTGGTGATTATGACTAACCAACAATGTGGAAAACATTTACGATGGCAGAGTGACAGTGTATATAAATTAAATTCTTATTCCCTCAAAAAAAAAATTAAATTCTTACGATATATTATCATTTGTTAATGATATGAGAAAGAAAAATTATCGCATCAAAAAAAGAAAATGAGGTATACATAATTAGAAGTATGATAGATAAAAGAAAATAAATACTCCAATGAAATTCTAAAACAACATATAAAATAGGACAATTTTTTTTACTAGAAAGACTTGTATTGGGATGTGAGGGGGAGTCTATAACATCCTTATGAAAAAGTTGTAAGTTTTCTATTTGTGATCAACTTCAAAATTATCGCCTTGTGTATGTTGTGTTGGTACTAGAGATAAGAGAAGCAGAGGTGGTAGGCTTTGAAAGTGCTCAAATGGCTTCAAAGCTTAGGTATAGATTAAGTGGATAGTCTTATAGAGTTGGACTGCCTTCAGGTGATCCAAGGTTTAAGCACTAAAAATGTTCGTAACACTGAGTTTCGGGGATTGTGAATAAATCTAGAGCGGTGCTAGATAAGTAGATATGAAGTGTAATTTTGGGGTAATTTTTATTAGGAGACAAGCGAATCATAAATTAGCAAGGGTTTCTCGTTTTTATGCTAATCACCAAACTTTGGTTATCCACCTAGTACCGAGACTATCATTATGAATGAAATGTATTATGTTTGTTTTCGTAAGAAAAGTTTAGTACTCCCTCCAGTCCTTATTATAAGAAACAATTGACTTTTTAGGTTCATTGAATAATTAATGTATCTCGTTATAAATATAGACTAGATACATCACTTACACAATGAACCTAAAAAGTCAATTATTTTTTATAATAAGGACCGGAGGGAGTACTTTGGATTTCAAAGGCTCATTAGGGTTAGGGGAGGTCTAAAGGCTAAACGAATGATGATAAAAGTATCTATCAATAAGGTCTTCACATCGACAACGAAAATTGAATCCCACATTTGTGAACAATCACTAAACTTATCGAACTAAACTTGTTATCAAAATGATATCTTCTCTACAAGACAAACAAGTTAGTGTTGTGGCATGCATTAATTAGTATTTGTTTTTTTACACACAACATTAGATTTTTTTAGGAAGCATTCATTAACTGCCAATTACAGTACATTTTTTAAGAAGACAATCAAAGTATTTAGTTCTATTCAAAAGTACAAAATGACAAAACAATAGTCATTTAATTAGTACAAAATAGTTCGTGTAGAAAGTGATAGTATTGAGATTTACTTTATTAGTTGCCTAAATAAATTGCCACTAAACTACAAGTAGTTCTTGCTAGAGTGCAAGAAAGAAAATTTCCAAAGATGTGTAAACAAAGAAAAAACGAAGAAATTACCACAGACGAAAGTTAATAGCATATATAGCAAAGAAATCAAGAAGTACAAACAGGAACAATATGCCTCTATTTTGTGTCTTTCTCTCTCTTGATATTCTCTCTTAATCTTATCTCTCTCTCTTGATCTTCTCTCTAAAATTTAGAGAGAGAAAGACACAAAATAGAGAATGAGGGAGAATGAGAGGATCCAAATCCGGAAGGAAGAGGTAATTGAGTTTTTTTAGAAAATTTAGAATCTTAGGTAATTCAAATGATTCAATTAAATTACATTCTTTTTATAAATGTCTTTATTTGAATAGAGTAATAAAATAAACATTTTTAACAATTTTGGGTTATTTTGTAAATTATGTTTTTTTTTGGTCAAGTTGAAATTGAAAAAATAGGGGGCAATTTACAATTTTTGGAAATTTAAAGGGGTCAACTTTAAATATATGGGACCAACTTGCAAAATTTAAAAAATTACAAAAAGAAAGAAATTTGAGCTTTGGGTAATTTGGAAAATTTACAAAATTTAAACGTGAAATATAGAAGCTCCGATTTGAAGTTTTGGGCAAAACGCACGTTGTGTGAGGTACTCCACCGTAAAAACAAACACGCTATTAGACAAAATACTCTATAAATTTTCAATATTTAAAAAAATTCTTCAAATTATTATCCAAACAATGGAATCTACCCAAAAGGATTTAAATTCTCTCAAGGTCATGTATATTGCCACTAAACTAAAAGTAGTTTTGTTGGAGTGGAAGAAAGAAAATTTCCAAACAAAATGCGTAAACTAAGAGAAAAGGAGGAAATTACTACACACAATTTAGCATAAATAGCAAAGAAACCAAGAAATACAATAGGAACCATATACCAACATTGTTGAGAAATCATTTAAGCAAAAAGGAAGAAGAAAAGCTTTTAAATTTCATGGTTCCAAAACTTGTTTATTAATAAAACAAGCTCCAACTCCTATGACACTTGAGAAAAAACCTCTTCTTGATCTTCCTACAGCTGTTACCTAATTTAACCTTCAGCTTGAATATTTTGATTCTCAAGTATGATGGTTTTCTTCTAGAATCAGCTTTCTCTAATGTTTTGTATATTAAGAATTGTGCTTGTCTGTGTTTTCTTTCTTCCGAGTCTTCCTTGTCCATCGTTGAGTAACCATGTTGTGGCCTCCTTGAGAGAGCCATTTTCATGATCATTGTGAGACTTGTAAATTTGTAATAGATGAATGATATTGTAGAAGCTACACAAGCTATTTATAAGCCATGTATAAGACTTAGGTTAATATGGTATTTGTTTCATTTTAATTGTCGTATTGTAGAAAAATGTTAATAGTTATTATTTGTTTTTAAAGTTCAATACAATATTAATTATTATTTTATCGATAACACCATTAACTACTTATTAAAAAGAGATAAATAAGTGGAATGCGATAATAAGTCATTGAAGGCATTATTAGAAAATACAAATAATTTCATAAACAAAATTAATTGTCTCTCTATGTAAATAACCTTAAAAATACAACTAAAACGATATTGTGTCCGTTGTAAAATAACTATCGTCTTAGGTTTTTTCACATATATTAAAAAAAAGTTATAAATAAATTAAAGAATGTTGTAATTTTATAGAATTATCCTTAATAAATTTTAATTACTAGTTACTATCATAGATGTATAGTGGAGTATAATTAACAACAAAAAAAAGTAAACAATATTAATATTAGGTCAAATGCATCTAAAGGTCCTTTAAGTTTTTCGTTTTTCCCAAAGTGGTCCTTTAAGTTTCAAAAGTCTCAAACAAGTCCTTTTAGTTTTTGAATCGTTTCAAACAAGTCCTATTGTAGATAGCATAGTTGGTAATCGCTTCCTTGAACTCATCTTTGGTACCAAATCTGGCTCCTAACACCCACTTAAAATTAGTCATCTTTTTAGGTATGGCAAATGGTGGATAATGCTCTATGTTGCTATCATCTGAATCATCACCATCATCCTCTAAAATGACTTGTTTGAAACGATTCAAAAACTAAAAGGACTTGTTTGGGACTTTTGAAACTTAAATAACTTGTTTGAGACTTTTGAAACTTAAAAGATCACTTTGGGAAAAACGAAAAACTTAAAACATTATTCAAATCAACATTAATTAAAAGTAATGTAAACAAAACAACATCTATTTTAGATCATTTTATATATGCTAAAATTACATCTATTTTAAAATGAACCTAGTAGTTTGTAAATTGGAAGGAAGAGTCGATGTGGTTGGTTAGAGTGTGGACACTAGTAGGCCATATAGAGTGATGATATGATGCATCCAATGTGGATTACTGTTTTGGTGTAGACTTTAGTGTGTCCCTCATTTTTTCACACCGTTGAAATTACATAAAATAGAAAACGATGTTTTTGGTTCTAATAAAACCATACACCGAACAATTTGGTTCTCTATGACAGAAAAGTTGGTCCAATTTTACACACAGTCAATGTTGATTTGAATCATCCCTTTGATGGTTGACCGTATAATGCCACATGGTTTGATCTTAATATCCACCAAACTTAAAAATCAATTTGTTAGTCAAGTTAAATCATTTTCATGATGGCATGTTTCTTTCTTTTTTGAGAGGATGGTGATAAGTTTCTTCTTGTTGGGTCCTATTTTCGCAATCCAAATTAAATTAAGAAAAAAAAAGTTTAAAGGATATGCACTACTTTTGTAAATGTATTTTGCATTTTTTTCTCACAACTCTTTAATTTACAACATCGTATTTATTTGTTACGTTGGCAGACTTTTATTGGATGTTAGTGTAAAACAACTTTAAACCGACAGCCTACATCCTTTAATGTCTACGATCAATTGAAAATGTTTCTACATTTGCTCAAATCACCCATCTAATTGTTTTAAGAACTATGGTGAGAGCAAAGAAGCATGCTCATTTTTAACAATAACAGTCTTTTTTTTTTTAAAGATATAACATGGTCATTCTTAAAATTCACAAATTTATAATAATATTGATAACATGATTCGATAAGTTCATTCAAAACCATAATGTATTTTAAATAGGCTACATATATCCTATGGAGATTCTAAGTGGTTTCTAATCGATACGATCTTACTTCTGAATGAAATCAGCAAGTTTGACATTGAAAAACTGAAACATAGGATTTTAAGTGGTTATTAATAGCTAGCTCACTCAAGAATGGAACGATAGCTGTCCGCTAACAATCGTTCTAATCTTGGATGCGATACATTGAAATCCTAAAGCACCACCACGAATGCTGTCACATTTTGTCCTACAGTGAAGTAAGGCACCACCCTGGTGTGCCAGCAGGCAGCAGCCAACTCCAATGTGTCGACTTAGTTATCCACGTCAAGCCACGGTTCCCTTCCCCCATCAATGGAGAAGGGAGAGCTCAATTGATTATTATGAAGAAGAACGGAAGCAAAGTGTTGTGGCAGGGGACGAGAAATGAAACGGTTGTGACAAAAGAAATGGAAATTCCCAATGCTTCTCCAGACCCAACGAGATGGGACAGTCCATCCCAGTTATTTTAGCAACCTATCCTAACGCCTCTTCCCCAAGAGCTCTCCAATGACAGCAGAGGTACAAACTGCCTATTGCGAGGGAGCGACCTTTATTGTTCTTTTCTCCAGACGACTCGAGGAAAGAAAGAAGCGATAAATTTTGACAAACGAGATTCGTTTGTTTGTCTTATGGTGTATGCAGGACACCATCATCGGTCGCATGATTACAAAACCCTCCTTTCAGATTTTGATAGACAAAGATTTGTTTGTCTTTTGACGTAGGTAGGACACCATCATGATTACAAAACCCTCTTCTATTCCCTTGCGTCCAAGCATCCACGCCCCTTTTCCATCCGTTGGCACCTTTGCATTTGAAAAGGATGCAAAACCAATTTCTCATGAGATACAAAAAGGCAAGTGAATAATGAGAGGAAAATGAGTGTAGACAAGAGGAAAATGTTGGGAGGAAAATGAATGAAGACAAGAGGAAAAAGTTGGGAGGAAAATGAGCGAAGACAAGAGGATAAGTTGTGAAAGAGACTTGGAAGGTCTGTAGAATATCTATTGTATGGTGACTAAGGTCAGTAAACTCAATTAATCCAATTGCAAGATGGTCCAAAGTGGCTAAGTTGGAGAAAGAAAGAAAAAAACTAGTAAATTACTCATGGTTCAGCTACACATAATACATAATTACATAGTTACATACTGTTTTGTTTGAGAAGATGGATGTCATAGTAAAATATTTACAGAAGTTTCTTATTTTAAGAAATAAAAATTTACGAAATTAAAATTCTTGGTAAAATTCATTTCAATTTAAGAACAATCAACCACCCGGTGTGATTAATTAAGTCCATTACCAAATAATCTTTTTTACCATAACTAATCAGTTGTCTGGTTAATTGTTCTTGCACTGAAAATACTTTTACTAAAACTATTAGTATATCTTTCTTAAATATCATATGGAACAAGCTAAATGTCTATTCTATACTACTACTACTGCTACTATTATATTTACACCTCTAGTTGTGAATAAATTAGTAAGATTCCAACTGCTTTCGGGAACCTCCAACAGAAACTCTGCTGGTAAGGGAAGGCCTCATTGTGACAATAGCAGAGTCATTAGCACCAGCTTTAAGAGCAGCCTTTCCTGCTTCAAGAAACCTCTTCACTGCATCTTCTGCATATCTGTTTGCTTCTTTCACCGTCATACTTTTCCCGATATTTGGATAGGAATTGAGTACGTAATCGCCGTTGAGCTGAGATGCTAGCTGGATCAGTTCCATTTGAAATTCTGAAAGACTTGAATCTTCTTTTGGTCCAAATGGCCTTAGATTAATCTTCACTTCAGGAAGTGTTTCTATACAATATATTAGAAATCATGTTAATACATAATGCTGGAAAATAAATCACTTGCATCAAACGGCTTTAATTAATTAGAAAAAAGACAAACAAAGTTTTGTATATATATTTTGGACCCTTTTGTGATTAATAATTGGACCATTGGCATTTCAATATACTTCCAAACTAACTTTTGAGATAGAGACAGAAATGGAAACTTACTCATTGCTCATTGCAGTTAGTAAACTATATACAGGAAATTTCTATGACTGCACTCAGGTATGGCTTCTTGGACTAGAGTGGTGTCTATATTGGAATTATTATCATAGATGGTAGCTTGGGATTTGAATTTGGTGCAGTAACCGCGTCATGCAGATTTCGATCTCAACCGTTGGATCTTAAATTAAGGTCAAGATAGTTTCAAACTGATTTTATTGCTGTGTAATCTGAATCGTTCATATCAGATTAACGGCCGAGATTGAAAACTGCATGTAAGTGCATGCATTTCTACTGCAATGAATCCAGATCCTGGTAGCTCTGGTCTATTGGTCACCAGACCAGACTGAATAGATGATTTTTCTCTTTTTCATTCCCAGTAAGAGTAAAAGAACAAGATCAACGAGAACTATGATATTCGGCAGAATAACACAGAATGAACTAGAACAAATTGAAGTTAAATTTCTCCTATAATATTGATACAAATATATTTGGTCAGCAGAGAATGTTACTTTTATTAGGGGTCCAAACTAGAGACTACAAATGAATATACTAACATGACAGAGTTCCAAGATTTATTTAGTCAAATGTAATGATAGAAGAAGTAGATGCAAACCTGGACAATCATCACGAGGAGTATCTCGAATGTAAAAGTACTTCTCGAAGGTACCAGCCCATGCATCTCTCTTTGTTAGGAAATTGGATTTTAAATTGAAAAGCTTCTTTACTGTGGCAGGAATAGATGAATGTTCATATTGAGAATATGGCGTTGGACCATCCGGTTCATGAATCACTGCAAGAAAATAAGATAATTACATTAATGAAGAGCCAACTTATGCTCAAAAAAGGCAATCAAAACAAGAGGCCATAAAACCGGCACAGAAATAATAAAAACAATTTTTGGTTAGTAAGGCACAGCTTATGGCCCATCCAAACACAGTTACTGAGAATGAAAATCACTACAACAATGTCAGAACTCAGAAAGATTTCAAAAGACCATGAACAGAATAAACAATAAGAAGTCAACAACAACAGCATAGTGAAAACTAAAAACAATCAACTATCGTTTTTGAAATGCAGAAACAACTTTATACTGGCCAATGAACACTGAAGAACATTACTTACTTAGGTTGAGCACTGGAAAATATTGAATTACGGCATATCTTGGGGGGAGGAAAACAGTCAACAAGACTAAATGAGTAAGCTTCAAAGCTCAAATACTTAAATAAATTCCTAATTTTCATAAGTTGCAAAGAAGTAGAAACGGTTCTCATAATTATCAAATATATATTCCTAATTCCATAACCTGTCTAAATAAGCCACTTTCTTTCAACTCACTTAGTATATGTATCAATGTTCAAACCTGTTTATTACGTTTCACTCAAATTCACTCAAAACTAGAGGACAGCTTAATTTGATAAGTGAGAACTACAGTATACACAAAGATGACCAAAATCAGTTTTCAGTATACTACATAAGTACACAAAAGTATAACATTTAGTACATCACTTCAATACAATGCAAAAAAATTCAAATACACAAGGAAAATAGTACTTGAAACCAGATCAAGTGCAACACTCGTGTAAAACTAGACCAAAAAATAACTTCAACAAAGGCAAGTACAAAGCCACATGAAGTTATCAAATACTTATGTCTTCAAAATACCATCCTCTTAACAACCTAATAAATCTAAACATTCTATATGTACATCTTCAAATACCAAAGTATACTTCAACCAAGTCTAGAGGTACAACAAGAACTACCAAATTGGCATCAGATTCTAAAAGCCAACGATAAATTAACACTCACAATCAAAATCTGACAAACATAATTCCAAAAACAAAACAAACTTCCCAATTAAGACAACCTCAAAGACAAAGGAATGAACACAAACAAAACCATGGTTTCAAAAATAGATTCACAACTACTACAATCTAAGCCACAAAATCAAAGCTTTTGGTGTCTATGCTACCGCAACACAACCACTGCATAATTAAGTTGCATCAGTTGCAGCTGCAATTGACTGTAATTCTCTACAATATCAAAAGTCACTACTTCACACAATATCAACAAATCACAACTCAACATTAATTTAAAACATTAAACAACACTTCCAAAAACAAAAGAGCATAAAAATTCAAACTTTGGAAAACATACCGGTACGCCTATCAATCCAAGGCGAAATGAGAAAAGTCGGAACACGAACACCCAACCGATCAAACCTAAAATAATACGGGGTAGGCCCAATAATCCCATCCGGATTCGGAACACCAACAACCGGCGTAGGAACATGATCATAAAACCCACCATGTTCATCATACGTAATCAAAATCGCCATCTCCTTCCACTGAGGACTCTTCCTCAAAACCTCATAAACCTCCTTCACAAACCTCTGTCCTATAGCAACATCGTGCGAAGGATGATCATCGTTCGCCGGAGAAACCTTCACATCGAAATACCTCTGCTCAATAACAACATAATTCGGTAACTTCCCCTTCAAGGCATGTCTCTTAAACTTCAAACCATAGCTATGAAACTTCACAGAATTTTTCAACTTTCTCAAACTCTTGAAAAATAGCGTTGCAGGGATATTCTGGTAATATATACCAAAACTAACACCGTTATCGTTCAACGAATCGAAAATTGTACGCTGTGGAAAACCATGTATGAGATTTTTTCTCACATTACTCATTGCACCGTGTGAAGTAGCGGAATGAACGTAAAACCGGTTCGGTTGAGTCGAAGCGGGAACCGAAGCGAACCATTTATCAAAAACCGTGAATTCTTCAGCTAAAGTGTTGTAAACCGGAAGAAGCTCCGGTTTAAAACCAGACATAACGGTTTTCGACATTCCGGTTTGGGTTTTTTCGGCTTGTTGAGCGAACCCATTCATTGGAGCGGGGTTTGATTTGGTTCGATTTGAACCGAAGATTTGTTCACGTATGGCTTGGAAAGAGTGACCGGGATCGGAGTCGATGAAAACGGCGTCGTTTGAGACTGGGATTTTCGGGGAAGAAGGGTTTGAGACATGGATCGGGTTTGATTCAGTGCCGGTTAATCCGTCGATTTCGGGTCGGGTTTGTTTGAGCCAACCGAGAACGTGGTCGAAGGAGCGATTTTCCATGACGATTACTACGATGGTTTTGATTGGACCGGTGATTTTGTGTTTTTTGCGGTGGAGGTTTTCATCGGCGGTGGCGGTGAGGAGGAGGTAGAAGAGGAAAATAGTGAAAGGGAGTCGCCGGAAATTCATCTCCGGTGATCGGAGAATGGGTTAAGTAAGAATTTTTTGTGGTAAGTTAGTGGTGTACGCTTTTATAAAGTGGTGAATGAAATAAAATGAAATGAATACGGTATATGCTTTCAAAATAAGGATCCGTTGTTTATGTCTTTATCTTCTTTCTCTTTTCTATTGAAAAATATCTATCTATCTATCTAAAAATTTATTTGTGTAGGTAGGTTAGGTATACGAGGACGTGCATATTTCAGCAACCACAATTTTCATTACACAAATTTTTTTTTTGACTTACACATTTTTTTTTGTAACAAGGAAAAAAAGAATGATGATACTTAAACTAGAATCGAACAAACTCAATGATATCGGCTAAAAGAATAGATGTCATATCACAGGGGTTTTATGGAAGATGAAAAAATTGTCACTTATAACATCCTTGTTACTTGTAGGGTAGAAAGTTCGATGTAACATTATTCTCATGTAAAATGTGTTGCATATTAACTATCTAATCTTTAAGTAGAAGATGTTTGATAGCGTGTATCAAATTTTTAATATTTATGAGGAGAAATATTTAAGTATTATTTAACGAGCTCAACCACACTACTTGAGTCTGAGAGACATAACACTTGCTTATAATTAGAATTCCAACACAACTCCAAACCATATATGATACAAACCGAAGATCTAAGCATGCAGGACAGAGGGCTATTAGTGTTGTCGAGAAACACATGCAGAAAAGACCATGTATGATTACATATAAAATCGCCAAAACCATCAAAATGACACATAATTTCTTGATTCAGTACAAACATTTTTATTTTATGTTTTGGTTTGACACCTATTCTCGTAACGGTCTTGCATTAAATATGGGTAGGGATAAGTTTCACCTTCTCCGTTCCCATTGAATCCCATATGTATTTATATGTTACCTACCTGATCCCCGCCGGGGATAAAAAATTGAACCACAACCCAAATACTGACTGGTTTGGGTATTCTCGTCCTGTTCCCGCCACGAAATCATTTTTTTAATAAAAAAAAGTTTTTTTAGTCCCAAAGCTTACCCCGAACATAAAAAAATTTCACTCAAAATAAATTGTGCAACTACAATCGTAAATTAATTTTCACCACTTTCCTATTAATCTAATCAATTTTGGATAAGAAGATATCAAACAACATGCGTATGATAAAATCACCAATTATTAACATATACTTTTCGTAAAATCACCAATTGTCAATTTATTTGTCCAGGAAAGGTGGCTTTAGTTTAGACTTAATTGAAATGATGTGTATGATAAAATTCAAATAGCATCCACCAAAGTGTATATGTTATTTGTATTTATATGACTACTGCTAGCTTGGAACAATTTACATGGCCGAATGGCATATTCCTTCTTTGGTTTTTTAGTGGAAAAGTCAGTCAAGTTTGAAAGCGAGAGGCACTGTAAGTGAGTAATTCCAAATCATCTTTTATATCTAATCCTAGCAAACATGTTTACCCTAATTGTCAAACCTTAATCTTAATTTTTTGGCTCCAAATCGTTCTGACCGTTAGACGAATGACATTAGCATTAGCTGGACGTGGTACTAAATCCCACGTCTTATTTTCAATAAGAGCATCATATTCGTCTTTCATAGCCATTTTCCAGTTATGATCTTGTAGTGCATTTATAGGGTTAGTTGGCAAGGGAGAAATGATGGGTGAATTAGAAGTGTGGAGATTAAAAAGTTGTTGTGGTTTGAAAATGCCATGTTGAGCCCAGGTGGTCATTTGAGGAGATAATGAAGGATTGGCTAAAGACGAAGTAGTTGTGGGGATAGTAAGAGAGGATGTGGTGTTAGATAAGGGTTGGTGGATGATTTGCGTTGTTAATGGTATTGTTAGGTGTTGAATATGATGGGGGTGAGGGAGGTAGGGTGGAGGACGAGGGGATGGGTGGTGGAGAAGTGTTGATTTGTGGTGTGTTAGGTGTAGCAATTGGTTGTATTGATTGATGAGTGGTCGAGGTAGGTAACATGTGATAAGGAAAATGATCATTGCTTGTATCCAAAAATTTATAGCAAGAGGAGGCGGGTGCAAGTGAAGAAGAGAATGGAAAGACAGTTTCATCAAAAGTAACGTGTCTAGAAATTATGATTTTGCTACTAGACAATTCAAGACACTTATATCCTCTATGATTGGAGGGATAACCTAAGAAGACACATGGTGTTGACCTTGGTTGGAGTTTATTTCTATTGGTGGAAGGGATTAATGGGAAACAGAGACACCCGAAGACTTTAAGGTGAGAATAGGAAGGACGTTTTTGGTAAAGAATTGTATTTGGTGTTTGAAGAGCTAATTGTTTAGTTGGAAGAATATTTAACAAATAAGTAGCCATATGAAGAACATGATGCCAAAAAGAAGGCGGTAGGGAAGCATGTGCAAGAAGAGTTCGGATGATATTGTTAGTAGTACGAATTTTTCTTTCGGCTTTTCCATTTTGAGGTGAGGTGCGAGGACAAGAAAACCGAAAACTATTCCATTTTGTTTACAGAAATTATGGAAAGAAGTATTGTCATATTCTTTTCCGGTATCGCATTGAAAACATTTTATATCTCTTTCAAATTGTGTTTTAATGTGATTACGAAAATGAAGAAAAATGGAATAAACTTGGGATTTGTGTGCAATAGGAAAAGTCCATAAAAATTTGTAAAATCATCTAGAAATAAAATATAGTAACGATGACTGATAGACGATTGGCAAGTGTACCAATAACTATCGAAGTAGTAAAAATATCGATCCCACAAGGACTGTTTTAATCTCAATAATTCAATTGAGTAATAGAAATAGGATGTATAAAAGTTATTTTTGGATTGCCACTAGGCAGTAGATTTGGTTTGATTTTATGAAATCAAATAACAGAAAATAAAGATTGGTTAAGAAAATATGGAGATAGATGAGATCAGGTCTGTCGAATCCTCTATGGTTCCCCTAATTGGTATACTGCACCTATTATTACGAATGATTCTCTAGTTTCACGATAGTTAACAAATTAGCCCTAATCAATCCCTTGAGTTAGGACCCTCTTTTTAAACTACAGCCCCTAATTCCTTAGGTGGTATAAAAATTATCGAAGGTTTAAGCATGTTAACCTAATATCACTAACAAATGATTATCCATTCCTAGACTAACCATGTTTATTAGAACAATTCAATTAGGTCTAAGTCGAAAGCTATGGTCAGTAGTCATTCGTTCTCACAAAATCATATTTATATTTGATCAGGATATAAAAAGCATTAAGAACAATTGAATTGAATAAAAACTAGATTGTCATTCATAAATAATAGAGTTTCAGAGCACCGTAGATCAATTAGGGTTACATAGATTCATCTCTGACCTAATCTCTGAGAGATTTAGCTACTCATAATTGAGTTTACAAATAGCATAATCAATAGTGGAATCAAAACATACATGAACTGATAGATGGTTGAAGAAATCGCTCTCCTAGCCGTCTTTAGGTCTCAAAATCGCACTTTTCTGTCTCCAATTCGTAACCCCTGTTTCTTAGACTGACTTCTGTTTAAATAGGAAATATTTTCCTGAGTGCCAAATCGCGCCACGCCTGTACCAATCGCGTCACGATGGCTCAAAAAACCTCGAGTCATTCTGGATCCTTCTTCTTAATCGCGTCACGCTAACAATCCAACGCGTCACGATGTGAATAGCTCAAAATCATGTCTCTCTGTTTGCCAAAATCGCGTCACGTTGTGGACAAACGCGCTGCGATTAAAGCCTTCAAGCTTTTGATGTTTTCTTGCTGTTTTAACACTTCTGGACCCTTATAGTTGCTTGAGAACTTTATCAAATTGTCAAAATAAGTCCTAAAAATTACGTAATGACAGCATGTCATCAATGACCACCAGAACTAAGAGTTGGTGATGTCCAAAGATCACTATGCACAATATCAAACGGTAATAAAGTGTGAGACAAAGATTCATAAAATGGCATTTTTATTTGTTTTCCAAATTGACAAGATTGACAAACTGAATTGTGCTGAGACTTCTTACAAAAAATAAAATTATTTCTATGAAGAGAATTTAAAATAGATGCTCCCGGATGTCCTAAATGATTATGCCATAAATTATTGGATAAAGCAATGAAAGAAGTGGGTGTTGAGAGTTGAGTCGGCGGTCTGGTAGTAAGGGGATATAGGTCACCCGAGCTATCACATCTCATTAGGGGCATTCTTGTCTGAAAATCCTTCACAAAAAAACCAAATGGATCAAATTCAACTGAAACATCATTGTCAATGGTAAATTTTTGCACAGAAACAAGGTTTTTGATTAACTTAGGTGCATGTAGGACATGATTCAAAGTTAAGGGAGTTTGGGAGTTAGGTAATAATGCATTGCCATGACCAATAACTGGAATATTATGACCACTACCAACAGTAACATGATTACTTATATTGGAATAAGACGTAAGATTACCTCGATTTGCCGTCATGTGAGATGTGGCTCCTGTGTCCATGTACCACTGCTCGTCAGGAGGAGCCATAGATAAAGTCTGCATTGCAGCTTGAATGTCTGTTGGTGTGTACGCTGGTTGTGCTGAAGCCATGTGTGCCTGTTGTGGTCTTTTTCCAAGAATGCCTGGTTGACGGTTTGGAGCGACTAATTGCAGCAAATTACCGATGGTAGGATAAGGGCAAGGAGGAGTGGCCCATGGCTGCCACTGTGAAACCCAAGGAGGATATGCCCACGACTGATTCCATGTCCCGTTTTGATGATTTTATGATCGTCCGCCTCGACCACGACCGCGAGTTCGTCCACCATGATAGTTGCTTGAGCGACCAGAAACGAGTTGAAGAACCATACGTTCGTTGGAAACTGGTGCACCAACATTAGACAATTGATCAGAAAGAGACTTAATGTGTTGGCAGTATGATGAGGCATCTGAGAATTGCTCCATGGTGACACGAGAGAATTCTTGCTCTAAATAGAGTGCACGAGAATTTTCGTTGTCAAAGAAGATGTTGAAGAGACGGTCCCATGTTGTTTGTGCGGTAGAGTCACGCTCAATAATGGTATGGAGAAGGTCAATGGATATGGTACCATAAATCCATTGCAGAACTATGGCATCAAGGCGTTTCCATAGGGCTGGGTCAGTTTCTTTGAGAGAGGCAGAGGAAGAGGTAGGTTCGGTGGTGGGTGTAGGGATGATGTGGTCAAGAACCTCATAAGCTTGAGCGTGAATTTTAAATAACTCAGATCATGTATTGTATTGACTCTTTTCAATATCTAGAGTAATTTTGATGAAATTTGTGATATTGTTGACAGTTAGGGCAGGATGAATGGGGTGATTGGTGGTGGTGGTGATTGTGGTTTCGGGTTATGTGACTTCAGACATGATGATTCAAAATTGTTTGAAGAGAGAAACAATTAGGGGAATAATATAAAAGTAATGTTTGGAAAGAAAAGAAAAAAAAAACAAGGGGAGAAAGGTACAGTAGTGCCAAGAAAGTAGAAAAGGGATAGAATTGGTTTACGTAACAAGGGACAAAACAAATAATGCCAAGAAACAAGAATGTAATTGCAAGTTAAGGGATAGAATTGCAACTTGCATTCACAAACACCTCAACCGCAAATCAAAAAGAAAAAATACAAAGGGTGAAAGAAGAGTAGCGATTGAGAAAATAGGATTAAGGGGGAGAGCGGCACGAGGTTTAGAGATCGGTACCGAAGCTTACTGATACCATAATAGAGTTAATTCTCGTGAGTGTTTCATTATGCTTTAATGTGTATTTATACAATGATGTTGTCTTGGGCCTCAAGTATTTCTAACTTAGGCATCAAGTATATCTAACTTGTGCCTCAATTATCTCTAACTAATATACAATATATTAATAAATTATACAATGAATATTTTATATTCTAATATTCCAAAACCATCACCAAAGAAGCAACGAAGCCAAGAGATCAAAGCCTCAATTTCAGTATGACTTTAATTTTGTTGGTTTCTCTTTGGAAAAATTGTAATATCACCTTTAAATGTCAATGATAGAACCTTGTAATATCTAAGGGTGCATGAAATTGGCACGCTTAGGCTATAAATAGGGAAATCCTAAGAATGATTTCTCACCAATTGCATCATAGAAAACTCTGTTAATTTTTCTTTTTATTTCAATAAAGTTTTTTGTTTTTAATTCTTTTTTTGTTTGTTTTAGGAAGCTCATCAATGTGACGAGTAAGCAGTCGAAAATTGCTTTTTTGACATAGAATACTTCCAATTGACACAAGTAAATGATCTTAATGCCCCTGACGATAGTTAACAACCGCTGGGAAACACGACGGTAGTTAACTGCCACTAAGTGTCAGCGGTTGTTAACTACCGCTGAGTTCTGCATCTTAAGAACGCAAGCTGCAGTTTCTGGTTTACAGAAACACATTGCAACACAACTTCAAAAGCATACCAAATTCACCCAACAATCATTTGCACGAAAATCATCCAATTTGCTTCAAGTAAATCACAAGTAAGTGCCTTTATTCCTATTTACATGCAATGTAGATTGTTTAGGGTTGTAGTTTCATAATTTTAGCAAAATGTTAGTGTTTAGGTTAGGTTTAGAAATTGCAAATTAGTATAAAATTTGATGTTGTAATGGATTGTTTCTGCTGTATTTGTTGTTTAGAAACAATGTAGGTACAATGTAGGTACAATGTAGCCCTTTAGATGTTCAAATCACACCAATTATGCTCCTAATTTAGAATGCACATAAGGTGTTTGATAAAATGCATAAGTGAGGAAATCTTGCTTTTTTTGTGTAATTTGTTTTCAAATATGTTCAATTTTATAAAGTATATATGTTATAATTATTATAAGCTTGGATTTTTAAATTTTTTGGCAAGTTTGAAGCATAACATAATGTGGTATGTTATATAAAGTTTGATGAATGTGTTATATTAAATTTTATGAATGCCTAAGTTTCATTTTTGATATGTTACATGTTACTTGCTATGTTCAATGCCTTAAAAGTTTTAAATACATTGTATGAATGCCTATGTTCGCCTATGTTCAATGCCTTAAGTAAATGCTTAGATACATTGTATTCTTAAATACATTGTCAACTTATTTATGTTTTTTAAAATTTATTTTGTACAGATATGGCTAGGGATACGGATGAGCAGCAACGGGTTATTAGAGAGGATAGGATGCGGAGAGGTAAAGAGGCGAGTACCGCTAGTGCTCGGAGAGAAAAGAGGGCTGAAGACCCGTATGTCCCTAAGACTCGGAGGCGCAGGGACCCGAGGATACATGGAGAGGGCTCACAGGCACATGTGGATGACTCCTCCCAGGTGGTTGATCCGACACCAGCGCATGATTATGCTGGGTATGCGGATGATGGTTTTGTTGGCTATGATCGGATGGAGGAGGAGAGGATGTATTTTCAGCCGCCGCAGGCCGAGGCAGAGGATGAGGGGGTGCCACAGGATGTTATGGAGGATTATCTTGAGGCAGCTAATGTTATTCCTGATGTTGAGCCTGAGACTCAGCGACGACATCGTCGTCTTCCGTTGATACCGCCGTATCCGGCTGGTGAGGCTCCCTTTCCTGGAGGACCTGAGACCACGACACTATTGTCCGACTACGCGAGGCACGTGGCGAACCCTCTTTGGGTGAACCATAATAATGTAAATGTTTAAATTGTTTAAAATTCTTTAAAGTGATTATTTAATATATAATATAGCGTAAGTGATTTAGTTATTAAATATTATGTAGCGTAAGTAATTTATTTATTTAAAATAAAGTAGCGTAAGTGATTTAGTTATTAAATATTATGTAGCGTAAGTAATTTATTTATTTAAAATAATGTAGCGTAAGTGATTTAGTTATTTAAAATAATGTAGCGTAAGTGATTTAGTTATTAAATATTATGTAGCGTAAGTAATTTATTTATTTAAAATAATGTAGCGTAAGTGATTTAGTTATTAAATATTATGTAGCGTAAGTAATTTATTTATTTAAAATAATGTAGCGTAAGTGATTTAGTTATTTAAAATAATGTAGCGTAAGTAATTTATTTATTTAAAATAATGTAGCGTAAGTGATTTAGTTATTTAAAATAATGTAGCGTAAGTAATTTATTTATTTAAAATAATGTAGCGTAAGTGATTTATTTATTTAAAATAATGTAGCGTACGTGTTTTAATTATTAAATATAATGTAGCGTAAGTGTTTTAAATATTAAATATAATGTAGCGTAAGTGATTTATTTATTTAAAATAGTGACAATGTCTTAATTAATTTGAATTTCAGATGTGGCATGATGATGTGGGTTACAAGAGCATAAATGCAGGGAAAAGGTTGAAAGAGCTTGATAAGGCGGAGCCGGGTTTGAGGTGGTTTTGGGAGCATATGGAGGGGTCTAGCCTCCATGGTTTGATACACACTGGGTTTTCCACTGTGACCCATGCAGTGATACGTGCTCTCTGCGAGAGGTGGCACACGGAGACTAGTAGTTTTCATCTACCTGTGGGGGAGATGACGATTACTTTAGACGATGTGCATAATCTCCTGTACATTCCTATTTACGGCCGCATGCTGGAGCACGATGAGTCGATGGATCGGGACCGATCGATTGATATGATGACCAGGTTGTTGGGCATGTCAGATGCTGATGCCAGAGCTCAGGTTAGGGATGAATCTGCTGGTCATATCAGTTATCCCGCACTGAAGCGGGTTTATGAGGAGCACCTGACAGAGACTAGACGGCTTGAGGATGCACGGACGAGGGAGGAGCTGCAGGAGAGATCCAGGAGGAGGGCGTGATGTGTGAGGAGTTTCCTTCTATATCTCGTCGATTGTGCGATGTTCACTAACAAAACGAATAGACACATCGACTTGATATATCTTGATTGCATGGCGGACTTGGGGGCGATTGGGAAGTGGTCATGGGGAGGGATGACCTTAGCCTACCTCTACGATTATCTGGATGACTCTGTTATCTTGAATAACAGAACGATGGCTGGCTCTACGACTCTTTTTATGGTAATAATTTAATATTTATCTTAATTTCTTTATGAATTTATTTTATAAATTTTATTATCATGTTAGATTTATTTATAATGTTTTAGATTTATTGAATATTTAACTCGAATAATTATTTTTGTGTGTATTATTTATTTTGTTGCATGGATGGATTTTGGAGCATTTGCCTGGTCCTTACCCAAGGAAGCGTAATCCGGAGTGGGATCCGCGGAGTCCATGTGCTGGGAGATGGATCACTAGCAGAGGGCATACAGATGTGCACCATTACCGCTTAGCCCTGGATCGCTTGGAGGTGGATGACGTCAGGTTTTCTACCTATGGTGATCACAGAGACGTGCACCCATTTAATATTTTGTGCACTTACTCGGGATGGCTCATGTGCGGGAAGGAGAGGGTGTACCGTCATTTGCCTGAGCGGGTGAAGAGGCAGTTCTCCTTTGTGCAGGATGTTCCCAGACATCCGTCAGATGTCCCTCTGGTGCCTACACAAATGCTGACCACTGTGTTGATGGACGCTGCGGCATGGTTAGTACCTGCTTGGGGAGATGGGTGTGAGACACCATGACAGCATGTTCTTGGCTACATGGCTTGGTATGCCAGAGTCTCTCACCCTCGCATTCTCCCACCTGATGAGGGATCCCCTCCCAGACCGGCGAACGTGGCTGTCATTGAGGAGGAGCATGCCAGGGAGATGCCTGACACACTGACGCTCGTCCGAGATGTGGCGCACATAGCCCGAGATATTGTGGCCAGGCATGGCGAGATGACCAAAGAGGAGATTGTCCAGGAGGTCATGCGGATAGCTAGTGCTACTGAGCCTGCCCTTACTTATCAGATTTCCAGGCGGCGCAGGGGGCAGCAGAGGCAGGGTAGGCAGGTGTAACATCCCATACTGCTTACAGGATTGCCGACTAACCCCACAAACCAACACGAGTCTTTTCAGCATGCTTTGTCCTCACTCACATGCTTACCGGGAAACTTCCCGGTAGGTCACCCATCCTAGTACTACTCCAAGCCAAGCACGCTTAACTGTGGAGTTCCTATGGATTGAGCTCCCGAAAAGAAGATGCATCTTGTTGATATGGGTAGTACCTAACAATTCTTATAAGCCTTCCTTCAACCATGTAGTCCCATACCTACACGGCCTCTGGATCCCTCTCATTCCGATGTGATTCGGTTCCTCATATCAACGTGGGGTCATCCTGTAACAGCCCGACTTCCCTGGGCTACCCGGCCATGGCCGACTTCCACTATGGGCTACCCGGCACTGTTACTGGGCCACGTTGTGGGTGTTACAGCAGGGCTGATTAGTATTAGGATTTTTTTATGTATTTTTTGACTATGATGATCTTGATGTATTATTATGACATGTTCCATACATTTTTCTATTTCTATGACATATACGTACGTTCGTTTTATATTATTTCTTGCGTTTTAATTTTACCATGTTCCTGTTAAATATTGGATGAATATGTTTAGGTATTATTAGATGAAAATTTTAGAAGAATTTTCAATTGGTTATTTGATAAAATTTTTAGATGAAAATGAAAATGAAAGTTAAAATTGGCTAGGAAAGACAGTGGAAGATGGAAATGAGCTTCTGGAAAATGATAAGCACGTAGCGGCAGTTAACAACCGCTACCTTCAGCTTCAGCGGTTGTTAACAACCGCTGAGTTCCAACGGCAGTTAACTGCCAGTGGCTTACCCAACGGTAGTTAACTACCGCTGGGGGTAATTTGGTCATTTACTTGTGTCAAAAGGAAGTATTCTATGTCAGAAAAGCAATTTTCTAAGCAGTCTTGATAGCAAGTGGCCCATTAGACTAAGCAGTCTTGATAGCAAGTGGCCCATTAGATTTTGGAGAGACTCTGACTCTGATACCATCTTAGAAATCGTGGTTGGACCTAACACAACCCCACAAAACCGGCTTGTGAGGTGAGGATTGCCTCCACTTATAAACACATTGTCAGGCCATCACCTATCCGATGTGGGACTCTTAACACTTTGTTCATACTTGGGATCATGGAAACTAGTCCTATGATAAACTTTATGTAATCTCTTTCTTTTCTTTTGTTGTGGGAATTTAAAATCCTAATCTAGCCTTAGTGTTTTTTTTTTAAAAAAAAAAACCAAGGAAATATCCTTTAATGAAAAACAAGGACATTGCTATAACTATAAGGCCATACCAAGGTCTTGAAGCATGAAAATAGCCTAAATATTTTCGGGATAAAATAGGTATTGGGGATCAATGAGTCTTACCGACATAGAAACCATGAGAATAGGGAGCTATATTGATAAGTAAGTTCTTTTGTTATTTGAAAGAGAATAGTTGATGTTTTAGAGTTCTCTCAACCTTAGGCAATGAAATCCATTGATTCCAACATGATTTTATAAATTATATTTTCAAAACTTAAATTAATCATCAAACTCTCTTAAAATATAAGTATTAGCAAACTTACTATTAATAGACGACACACACAAAAACCATAAAAATTATCATGGTATAGGTACATGAAAAATAAATTAATCAACAAATAATACTCCCTCCGTTTTAAAATGAGTGTCGTTTTAGCAAAAAAAATTGTTTCAAAATGAATGTCACTTTCGGTTTCCAATGCACTATTAATTAATTTTTTCCAATAGTACCCCTTAATTATTACTATGCACACTACTTCCAATGTACCACATTTTACTTTAATTTATAATGATGAGAAATGCACCAATAGTTAACAAGGCTATTTTAGTAAAAGTGACATGTCTATAAACAACATTATTGCATTTCTTAATATGTGTGTAATAACTTAAAACGACACTCATTTTAAAATGGAGAGAGTAACTTATAAATTGAAATATATGGAGTAATTATAATATATTGAGAAATTACGAGAATTACATACATGGGACGACTCTTGCGGTTATGAAGTTGACCAACCTCTTGTCAAAAAAAAAAAGTTGACCAACCTTACATAAGAAATGATTCTTCGTATATATCTCAAGTCACAAGAGGTTTGGCATGCAAATTTATGAAGGTGAATAATATGAGAAATGATATTTTGACAACCACTTTTCGACAACTTTTGGACAACTTTCTCTCTCATACTCACATGATGTGTTATCCTCTCTCTTTCTTTTTCTCTCTCCATTGTTTTTGACCAATAAGAAGTGAGAAAAACAAGGTTGTCAACAAAGTTGTCATCAAATGGATGTCAAAATATCATTACTCGAATAATATTACTATATTCAATTTTATTCACACATTGAATCTTTAGCTTCAATTTATATTTTGTTATTGCTTGATGTTTATTGGGACTAATATCTCACGGGTGACTCACATTTCAGCGATCTAGGATAAAGTTGACAAAGTATTATATGTAGTTTATAATATGCAAGTTAATGTTTGAGTTTCTTAAATGATTATTACATGGTTGATAATTTAAGGTATATGTCATAGTCGTATGTTATAAGTTGAGAGGACTTTTCTATACCTAGGATGGACAAACTCGGGTCAACCCGAAGGTACCCGACCAACCCGATACAATTTGAAACATTCGGTTCGGGTTAATACGGGTCACGGGTTGCTCGGGTGAATTTTTAGGGTTATAGTGGGTTTATTAGGGTCGGTTCGGGTGGTTGTTTTGAACCCATGTGTACCCGAACGAATCCGACCAACCCTTTATTATTATTATTATTATTATTATTATTATTATTATTATTATTATTATTATTATTATTATTATTACTACTATTATTAATTTAATGTTTATTTTCACTATTATTAATTGTTACACCTCCCAATTCTGTTTCTCAGAGGCCAAAATTTCAAATCCTATCTTGGCCCAAACCGAAACTTACCCAACTATAAAATGCAATGATTCAAAGGATGTAAAATAACCCTAGCAGCCGTATATCAATTAGGGGAGGGTTCTAATTGGGTTAACGTTAGTTCTTAAAATCTTCAAAGAATATTAGATCACCTAAGAAATTAGGGACTGTAATATGAGAAGAGGGTCCTAAGTCAAGGGATTGATCAAGACTATTTTAGTTAACCATTGTAAAACTAGAGAAATATTCATGAGAAATAGGTGTAGTGTACCAATTAGGGGAACTCAGAGGATTCGAAAGACCTAGTCTCATCTCTCTCTATCTTTTCTAAACAACTTTATTTTCTACCATTTACTTTTTATGCACAACAAACCTACTGCCTCGGCACTAAAATAAACTTTACACGTCCTATTTCATAACACTATTGTTTAATTGAGATTAACACAATCCTCGTGGAAACGAACTTAATTGTATTACTTCGATAGTTTTTAGTACACTTGCTAAATATCTATCAACACCCCACACAAAAACGATTACGCAAATAGGAAAACTCTCAATATTTAGTCAATGCAATATGGCCCGAGAGAATTCCTAATCCATAATAGCACTCACAAGATAGATCAAACTTGATTACAAATATATAAAAAAAAAAAAACAATGTGCATAGAAACTATAACAAGGAAGATAATTTACAAAATAAAACTCATAATCTCTCTTAAAGAATGTCAACGAAAACCCATATAACTAAAAAGTTGGAGAAAGTTATTCTCATGCATATATTTGAAGTTTGATATTATAATTCAAATAGATCTTAAAATGATCAAACCTAACATTTAAACATGCATAGAACTATCACTTCAAAATTTCATTTATGACTTTTAAGTATATAGATAATAACAATATTATTTAATATTTTCATTATTTCCAATACAAATTAATTTTCATGTCACATATCACTCTTATGATAAATTATTACTTTATATAATCTTATTAACTTTATTTATACAAGTTTGATTTTGAAATGGAAAAATATATTAATCAGGGATTAGTCTAAAGCATAAGAAGACTTAGAGAAAAAGGAAAATACCCACACAAGAAGACTTAGAGAAAAATCAAGGAAGACTTGGAATTTAATCTTTATTTCGAACCATTATCTGATTTATACAAGAAGTTTCTCAATTAACATACACATTACAACAAGTGAAAATTGAGTTCAGCAGCAACATTTGGTACAATGACATATGATATCATCTCATACAACTTTTTATTGTTTATATTACAATATTGGCTCTATTTTGAAAATTATATCCACCATTTGCATAACATTGCAGGATCTGCCATATGGATAATGACCTGATAAAATATGCAGCAAATGAAATGGTCAAATGGATATAAGTTTTTCATAGAATTACATATATAATAAAACAAAATACGCTGATAAAACATGCCATATGTAAATTATGAATAGAAAAAACATGTCATACTATGGGTTTCACTAACCTTAGCTAGCAGGGTGCCTGATTTCTGCGAAAGTGGTTTAACTTTACGATCAAAGTAACATAGAGGTTGTCACCCACTCCATTGATAAACCGAAAGTATGCATGCCTCCATTTCCTAATAAGAAACAAAGAACCACAAATCCCCCAGAAACCTACTGCAAATCCAACTCCCAAGCCTAGATACAATGATTCTTTTATAGAGTCATCATTATCTTCACTATCTGTAGATGGTGTTGCATTTTTAGGATTTTCTTCTTTTGTGGTACACTTTTTAAGAGGAAGTCCGCATAATTTTGGATTGCCAATGTAGCTCGATGCATTAAAACTTTGAAGTTGAGTTCCTATTGGGATTTTTCCATCAAAATTGTTGTAAGATAAATTCAAATAACTCAAAAAGTTTAAGAGAGCCAGGCTTTGAGGAATTCCACCACAAAGCTTGTTATTTGAAAGATCGAGAGATTCCATATTTTTCATGTCTCCAATCTCTTTTGGTATTGTTCCAATGAAATTATTGTGAGATAAGTTTAATGTTTGAACTTGAACAAGCCGAAACAATTCCAACGGCACTTCTCCAGACAAGTTATTGGCTGAAAGGTCAATAGTTCGCCTTTCCGGTCCGGCTTCATAAACATAATCTTGACCTTTTGTAAACAACTCAATTGTGGTACTATACAAATTAGTATAATGGAAAGCAACCATATCAGTCAAGTTGTAGTCACACTTTGGCAAAGATCCTGAAAATTTGTTATGTGCAAGGTCTAAATGAAACAAATAAGTGAGATTGAATAGTTGTGGTGGAATATTCCCTTCAAATTGGTTTGCTCTCAATATGACCACTTCTAAGTATGGTGACATGTTCATTGGCATGGTTCCAGAAAATTCATTTTCTCCCAAGTTCATGGTTTCCAATTGTCTCCAATCAGAGAGGTGTACTAGAACTTCACCAGATAGCCTATTATTCCACAAGTTAATGTATTGTAAATCTTTCAAGTTCTTCCAACTATGTGGAATTGATCCTGAGAAGGAGTTGTAAGACATGTCAACTATTTGGGATGATATATTTGGAAGTCCTCCTGTGAAATTATTGTGATTCAAATCTATCCATGAACAATTTAGTGTTAGTTTAGATATGTCTTCAGAAATCGAATTGTTTGACAAAACAAGAGAACCAGGTATTCTTTCAATCAAGCTCGAAAACTTATTTCTATCTACCGATGAAATTCCCGAGCTCGATAAGTCGAGGTCTTTCAGTGACTTCTGTCTATATATCCAAGAAGGAAAGTTTGGGCCTTGATTTGTATTTTTCAATGAAAGTTGAGAGAGTTGAAAAGGAGGAACCCAATCCGAATCAAATTGGAATACAAAAGTTGAATTACTCAAGTCTAGTGAATCTAAACTAAAGAGTTTGGAAAAAGTTAATTTTGAAATTGCACCAGAGAAGTTATTAGAGCCAATAGTTAAGGAATTTAAGGATGATAGGTTTCCTAGAGTTAAAGGAATTAAACCAATTAACATGTTAAAGGAAAGATCAAGGTATTGAATATTTGGTAGTTGGCCTATTCCATCTGGAATTGGTCCCTGTAATTGGTTATGAGAGAGATCAAGGTGTCTCAAATTTTGAAGGTTTAGCAAGCTTGAAGGTATGTCACCATGTACATTATTAAATGAAAGGTCAAGATACGTGAAATCTTTTGAGAGATTAAAAAAACCATCAGGTAAATGAGAGGTGAAGTTGTTGTAAGAAAGATCAAGAGTTAAAAGTGATGACAAATTCAAATACCCAATAGATGATTTGGTCATGAAGTTGTTCAAATCACAAGCTTGCAAGTGCAACTCTAATAGTGAAGAAAGAGTAGACACTGCTTGAAGCCAATTAGTTTCCTTATGAAGATCAATTGCATTGAGGTTGAGATATTTTAAGGAAGATAATGGAGAAAGCCAATGAAGATTATCCATGTGAAGAGTATTAAGGTTGAGGGGGGATAAGTTAAGGTAGACAAGTTTAGATGAATGTGTAAAGTTGTGTTGAAAGGCTGGAATACTTATGACGTTAAATACGTTATCACTTAAATCCAAGTAACTGAGAAACTCAAGTTCTAGAACACATAGATTCATCTCACCTTCCAATTGACTGTAGTGGAGATCAAGTTTTGTAACTCGTCCGGTAATGTTGTCACAGACGACACCTTCCCATGCACAACAATCTTTTTCAGTTGACCACGTTGAAATCATACCAAGACTATCATTGATGCCATGTTTGAAGGTTAACAGTGTCTCTCGATCTTTCTCATTGCATCGAACCACGGTCTGATTGCTGCACATGCTTTTGTGGAATGTGGTTATAGAAAAAAGTAGAAGTAAAACAAGTGACATTTGTGTCGTAAGAATGGTCATCATGAATGATGTTACGAGATTCTAGTGTGGTTATCTAAGATGTTGGGTAAACTGTTTGGATCAGAGAAGAAGATCTAACTTAAATGGCAGTATGATTTGTTAAGAGATTCTAGTGTGTTTATATAAGATGTTGGGTCATGGGAAATTAAAGCTTGAAAAAAGTAGGTGATCGAGGACTTGGAAGGTTGAAGCCTGTGATTTGTTAAAAGATTTTGAATAAAAAGGGAAGACTTGGAATTTTAGAATTGGTGCGAAATTATCGACCCTTGATAGAAGTTTTGAGACTAACAACGAGTGAATCAGCTTGTGCTAGACTATACCTGACTTAAAATTTGTTCCCACCATTGTAATAACATTTTTTGTGACATGAAATTCCTAGTTCTGTATTGGCGGCAACTGGTACATTAATTGTTGTTAGGTATTGGCGGCAACTGGTACATTAATTGTTGTTAGTTCTCACAAAGAAAAAGCCTATGAGAATGTGTCATCTATGGTTCTCTGTCGTATCTTGTAAACAACGTATTTGGCGTATGAGGAGAAAATCTTGTGTGGACTAGGACCAAGAATTTTGGTTTGGTCACACACACAAGATTTTCTCCTTCTCTCTCTTCTCTTATCTCTTCTACATTTTCTCTCTCTTCTCTTTTCTCTCTCTTCTCTCTTCTCTCTTTGTGTGTGACCAAACCAAAATTCTTGGTCTTGGTCCACACAAGTGTTTCTCGCGTATGAGAACAGCAAGATAAAATAGGAAATATTCAAACAAGACTTGGAAAACTTACTTGAAAGACTTGAATATTTTCTTTTGAAGTAACTTTTATTATTATTATTATTATTATTATTATTATTATTATTATTATTATTATTATTATTATTATTATTATTATTATAACTACTAGCAGAAAGACGGACATTACCGTACCGTCTATCCGCTCTTTTTACTACGTTAATATGTGTGTATATTGTTGTGAATTCGTTAAAAAATCACACCAATAAAATACTTGATGTGTGGAGCACATTAATCAAGCAACCAAAATCAACGTGGATGATAGTTATAAACACAAGCAAAAATTGAACAACAAGAGAGAGAGAGAGAGAGAGAGAGAGAGAGAGAGAGTATGAAAATATGTTTACCCAGTTTGGTTCAATACTGACCTACTATGGGGGAGAGAGCAGTCATCCATTCCACTATAATGATGAGTAACTTTATAAAGAGATATCAAAAGAGGTTACAATAATTAATCTTCAAACCTAATTCTACCCAAAGTCTCAATCTCTTCCCGTGACCAAGAGATTCAATCCTAATAACGTTTCTTCAAGGTGAATCAATCTCAACCCTAGTGTTTGTTGCCAAGAGCAAACTCTACAAACCCTAGTTTTAGTGTTGGCTTCTAAACCTTGTTTTATGGCACTTTACTCGCCTCTCTCTCAAGTTCACATATGATACAAGGTCTATATTTATAGTAAAAGAATCCCTAAAAAATTGGAACAAATCTCAGCCCAAAAATACGTTTCTGTTTTATTTGCTGCTGACAAAATCGGGCACCGATTTTTGCCGAATGAAAAAGGCTGAAAAACACTGAAAAATCGGGCATTCATTTGTCCAAATCGGACCCGATTTTGCATCCTTCAGAACTCCAATTTTGAGTCATACTACAACTTTCTCCACCTTGAATCTAAATTTATGATGATGCAAATTTAACCATCAATCACTTTGCTTCTCTCTCCATGCTTCATCTTCCCTTGCTTCCAAATACACCATGTAGCTCCACAAGCTTCCAACCAATCTTTTCAACCATCGGAATACCTCCCGCCTTCTTGAAGACGATCCTTGCATCCAACTACACTAGGAATTTTAGGTAGTTCCACAAGTCTACACCATAACCTCTTCAACCATCAGAATGTCTTCTTCCTTCTTGAAGATTCACTTGCTTCCAATTACCCTTGGTCTTTTCCGG
This sequence comes from Medicago sativa, assembly GCF_051527215.1. Classification (NCBI taxonomy): domain Eukaryota; kingdom Viridiplantae; phylum Streptophyta; class Magnoliopsida; order Fabales; family Fabaceae; genus Medicago; species Medicago sativa. The sequence goes on along the minus strand of NC_140751.1, from coordinate 62,648,950 downwards.
TAATCCCACAAGTCATGCCATACATTCTTCAAACCCCGAAATGTCTTCCGTCTTCTTGAAGAATTCCCTTGCTCACAACTAGACCATAGCACCCAAGGTCTCCATAGTCTTACCATTCCCTGTGTCACTAACTCCACCTCAAGTTGAGCTTTTTCTACCTCAACTTCCAAATGAGTACTTCCATTATGCCTTTCACCTTGCATCTCCACCTGAAAAGCTGATCACGAGTATTCTTACCTCCGCCTCTTCAGACTGACCATGAGTATTCTTCCCACCACCTCTCCATGTTGATGTTGAGTGTTTAACGTCTCTCCAAACAGCCACCTCTCCACAAGGCATCATTCCCAAGGTGAGAAACATCACCTTCTTCATCTCCCCAACAAGACACCATCAAATCATCCGCATCCTAAGGATGCACCTCAATGTTCTCCATGTCATCAAGGATTTTTTTTTGAACTCCGTAAGTTGCTCCACGATGGCCTTTGACTCCACTATCTTTAATGAGTAGAGTTGTTGCTTTAGGAATTGCCAATGAGTCAAAAACTTTGTCATATATAAAGACTCCAACTCTGACCTCATCGATGTCGTGGTTGGTTCCTTCGCTACATCTCTCAAAACTTTATCCCCGAGGCACAAGACAATGGCACTCCTGACCTTGTCCACCATCTCGGTCTTCTCCGCTTGTGACATGGTGACTGGTAACGCACCTTCACCCTTCAAAGCTTGCGCACAATTTTGTTGTATTAACATCACTTCCATCTTTACCTTCCATAACCCAAAATCATTATCTCTGGTAAACTTCTCAGCATCCCACTTTGAACCCATGTACGTGATTATTGTTTGATCCTTGCCCCATGGTGGCTGCCAATTGTTGTGAATTTGTTAAAAAATCACACAAATAAAATACTTGATGTGTAGAGAAAATTAATCACGCAACCAAAATCAATGTGGGTGATAGTTATAAACACAAGCAAAAAGAGAACAACAAAGGAGGGAGGGAGAGAGAGAGAGAGAGAGAGAATTTATTTCCCAGTTTGGTTCAATACTGACCTACTCTAGGGGAGAGAGTAGCCCTCCGTTCCACTATAATGATGAGTAACTTTACAAAGAGATATCAAAAGAGGTTACAAGAATTAGTCTTCAAACCTAATTCTACCCAAAGTCTCAATTTTTCCCGTGACCAAGAGACTCAATCCTTATAGTGTTTCTCCAAGGTGAATCAATCTCAACCCTAATGTTTGTTGCCAAGAGCAAACTCTACAAATCCCACTTTCAGTGTTGGCTTCTAAACCTTGTTTTCTGGCTCTTTACTCGTCTCTCTCTCAGGTTTACATCTGATACAAGGTCTATATTTATAGTAAAAGAATCCCTCAAAAATTGGAACAAATCTCAGCCCAAAAATATGTTTCTGTTTTATTTGTTGCTGACAAAATCGGGCACAGATTTTTGTCGTATGAAAAAAGCTGAAAAACACTGAAAAATCGGCCACCAATTTGTCCAAATCAGGCCCCGATTTTGCACCCTTCAAAACTCCAATTTTGAGGCATACTACAACATATATTTTATTGTGTTTGTTTGTATAATTTTGATTACAGTTTTGAAATTTTTAAATATTAATGGAAATTATTCGTACATCGATTTATCTACAAATTATTGTCGAAGCATATAACAAAATTATTTATCAACTTGACGTATTTTGGTTTGCATGTGTATATAAAAGAAAAATAAGATAAGTTATTTTGGTTTGCCTGTGTATATAAAATAAAAATAAGATAAGTTATCTTAGATAACGACCGTTTATTGTTTATTCTAATAATAATTAGTAAAATGATAACATAAATGTATAAATGTCTTGTTATGTAAAGGAAAAATCATATGATAGTGATAAAGAATATCTTTAAAAATTACATTTTTTGTAAAGTCTCCATCTTCTCCTTGTATTTCTTTGATGAGAACTTTTGTTAAATTTTGAAAAACTCCTCTTGTAAAAGATACTTATAATTGATCATGGTTGAAAACATGTCGTAGAAGATAGATTTTAAATATACCAATTATTAATACTGCTAATTTGTCTTGGTATATGAAAAGTTAACATTAAATATATATTTAATTAAAGGTAATCTAGTAATAGTTAAAAACATTTGAGGCGATTTTACTAGTCCAACAATTTTTTTTTTAACAAACAACAACTTTTCTTAATATCAGTGATTTTTGTAAATTACTCATGTAAAAAGGAACGGATGAAGTACTACAGTAGTGTAAAACCATTTGGCCAACCAATTAGCTTCGGAAATATGCAATTTGACTAGAACTTACTTCACATATGAATGCTTTGATAAAGGATGTTTGATCCTCCCCTCTCTTTTTCTCTTTCTCCCTCCCTCTACTTATTAAATGCTACACCACTTAACTACTATACTAACTACAATCAATAAAAGTGTTTTAATAAATTATACTCAACCAATCATTTCTTTAAAAACAATGAACAATGCTAAAATTACTACTAAAATGAGACAGACTAGGTAATTACTCTTAATTCCACCAACCAGTATTTTTAATATTCTTGCTCATAATAAATAAAGGCACAATTGAAATTTAACATCTAATTCATAGGGCCCTTTCATACAAATTAAAATAAAAATGATTTTAACATTAAATAATTTATAGATTTTTTTAGAGATTTTATAAATAAATAAAATCAAAATAAATTTTGTGTCTGTTTATCATAATAAAATATATTTTTTTTAAAAAATAATTAGTTTATTTTGATAAAGGGAGTTTTTGTTACAAAATCATCTCTATCATTTGACAATTATCTTCTCTCTCTTCTAAATATGATTTTTTTGTTACAAAAGACACAAAATGATTAAAATATGCTTAAGTGTCAGATGATTAGGATAGGGGAAATTTGTGTTTTTGTTGGTCATTAACTAACATATCCAAATTGACTTCTTGTTTTTGTTAACCTCCAATTCTCATGACTGTGGTTTTAATAAGTGTAAAGCAAAATAAAATTGATTCATCTTATTTGTAGAATTTCAAGTCTTATTGAAACGATTATTATAGGTAATAAAATTTTGTTTAAATTTGTAGATTAGAAAAAGAAAAAAAAACTTACTTTCTTTAAACAAAAAAACAAACTTGAGTTTTCCAAATAGGTAGCATTAATTATTTTATTGAAAAACAGTAAGTATGAGTAATCTTCATGGAATCATTATTATAGATAACAAATTTTGTTTAAATTTCCATATAACAAAAAAACAAACTTTATTTAAAAAAATAAACAAACTTCAATTCAAGAAATAGATGACATTAGTTAGTTTTATTGAGAAAAGATGAGTAGGAGTAATCTTTACGGAACCTTTATTATAGGTAACAACTTTTTTTAATTTTTTTTTTTGCAAATAACAACAAATAAACTTTGTTTAAAACAAAAAACAAACATGAGCTTTCCAACTATATAACATTAATTAGTTTTATTGAAAAAGTGATTAAGAGTAATCTTCATAACACAACTGTCTGTTTTCCAAATCTAGATAAACTTCATAGTTTGTGAATCATGAAGCAAATAAAAAGAAAATGAAAACATTTTTAGAGTAGCGTTGAGATTTGATTAAGATAACATTTTTGTCACCAATTGAGTGGATTTGTCACCAAAGATAAGGAGAAACTTTTTTCAATGAAGGATTTGTCACCAATTGAGTGGATTTGTCACCAATTGAGTGGATTAAGATAACTTCATAGATAAACTTTTTTAATGAATATGGATTTGTCACCAATTGAGTGGTTGATTATTTAAAGTAGCGTTGAGATTTGATTAAGATAACATTTTTGGAGAGATGAAGATGAAATTAGCTTGAAGATGAGATTTTTTCAATGAAGGGACTGTTTTGGAAGTGTTAATACAAAAAATAAATTATTTGGTCGAAATCATGATTATATTTCGACAAGTCAGATGGGTTATTTCAACATGCTGTAAAGTGCAAAGGGATTTCGACCAATAACATACAGACTTCAATGTACCGCAATTTCGACCAAGTGCTTTATTGTGTTTCATGCATATATGGTTTTCGACCAAAGATAAGGAGAAATAATCTGAAGTTATAATTGGAGTGCAATAAGGCAAAGTGGAGCATCGCAGCAGACAAGGTTGATGTGCATAGAAGTTATTTCCTAGTGTCTTAGGAAGTTATAGGAAGTTGTTTATACTTTTAATTTAGACCGTAGGATTTAGTGATAGTTTTTCCTACAAGGTCTATATTTATCAGTTTGTAATAAGAACAAATGGTTTCTTGATTTCTAAAAACTCTATGACACCCACGACATGGGAGCAAACTGTAACGCCCCATTTTTGTTCTAATATTTTAGTAGATGTGTGGGTATTTTTATATGATTTTATTTGTTATATATATATATATATATATATATATATATATATATATGTGATTTTATGTGAAATATATGATTTATGTAGGTGTATATTATTTAAATGAATATGGCTTTATTATTTGTGGAAATATTAGGAGAAATAAAAATAGGAGTAAAATATTAATATTTTGGTTAATGGGAGTTAATTAGTAATTATGTGAGTTTAAGGGAGTTAAGAAAAATAAAGGAGAGGTTATGTTTATTGGGAAATAGAATAGAGAGAAGTCAGAAACATTTTTCACGTACAAAAGAAAACATAAGTTTTTTGGGAGAAGAAGAGAAAACCTAGAAGAGGCAAAGAGAAGAGGAGGAACAATTCTGTAAGCTTTTGATTCATCTAAACTAAGGTAAGGGTGGGATTCCTTTCAATAATCATAATATATAATTTGAAAATTGATGAATTAGGGTTTGAGGGAGTTTGAGGATTAATTGATGAAAAGTTATTAGATTAATGAAGAGACTGTAATTAGACCTTAGATAATCCCCATAATGATTATCATAAGTAATTTTGAAGCTAAAACTATGTGATTAGATGAGATGTCGGCGAGTTTAAGAATTAGGGTTGTGGGGTTTTGGAAAACGATTTTTTTGAGTGGTTTAAACTTGAATTTTTCTGTAGAGTATGATAGAGCTTAGTGTCAGGAGCGCATGGGCGAAAACGACATCGAAAACGGATTAACGGTTTAGGTTTTACGCACGAAAACGTGAGAGGTAGAAATTCTGATGTTGTCTGTCGAACTATGAACGTGCCACGATGGCATCCCAACGTGCCACGATTTTTCCAGGAACGAAACCATTTTTAGGCTGTCCAAACGTGCCACGATGGTACCTTAACGTGCCACGATGAAGTATTGACTTAGACTATTTTTGACCTATTTCTATGCCTCTAAAGGGGTCCTAAGATGTATAGTAAGGCCCCAAATCAACAAACTTAAGTGTTAGGGATTTAGTCGAGGTGTTTTATGGATATTGGCTTATGTTCTATTGATCAAAACTTAATTGCTTTTGAAGGATGTTTTGAACTTTGAGATGAATGCAATTGATTTTATATATATATATATGCTATGTTTTTGATTTCCGTTGTTGACGTTGTTGTATCGTCTAATGTCGAAGTTGGGGAGTGTGTCATAATTGTTTTAGGCACATACGTTGTTGCTGTTGTCGTCGTTGTTGAAGTTGTATGTTGATATACACAAGTTGAGTCCATTTGCATACTCACATCTGTTGGGGGCTCATGCCCTGGAATGTTCATCATTCAACCGTTGGGGGCTTATGCCCTGGAATGTTTATCATTCACCTGTTGGGGGCTTATGCCCTGGGATGCTTTAACCATCCAAATTGTTGGGGGCTTATGCCCTGGAATGCTTAGCATTCAACGCGCGTAGATTGGTACCGCCTGCATGATGCATTAGTTGTTGTTGTCGTAGCATTGTTGAGTTTTTGTTGTCGTAGCATTGTTGAGTTGTTGTTGTTGTAGCATTGTTGAGTTGTTGTTGTCGTTGTAGCATTGTCGAGTTGCTGTTGTCGTTGTCGCGTTGTCGAGTTGTTGTTGCCATTGTCGTATTGTCGAGTTGTCGGTGTTGTTGTTAATAATGAAGTTGTCGTTGTTGCTGCTCCTTGTTGCTGAAAATGATTATGTTGTGGCTATATGTATTCTTTATATACATTATTAATGATGCATGTTGTGAATATGTTGTTGTTTTCATTAATTTGATGAATTATATATTATTATTATTGGATAAGTTTCTCACCCCTTCTGCTTGAAAATGTTGCCCTTCGTATGGGTAACTTGCAGGTAATGATGGCTTGTAGGTTTGGTCGGCTCAAGTGTCTAGGGCTCTGATACATATTAGGATGGGGAATCGTCGCGAATGTCTTCTCATTTCTTTTATGTATCACATATTTTGGAAAAGACTTGTCATTGGAGTTTATCGTTGTTGAAAATAAAGTTGAATTATGTTGAGGCCTTTGTGCCAAGATTTTCATTGATGTTGAATTTGGTTGAAGTTATATTTTTAAAGAATTATTCCGCTGCAGTTTATTAAGATATTCTAAATGTTGGTTTTAAATAAATGGATATCATCTATTTATGAAATTTTGAAGAGTAGTGTGACACTCCGTTTTGTGATTACTCTGATTAAATTAATTAATATTTACGTTGTTGGGAGAACGGGGTGTTACAATTGGTATCAGAGCAAGTCGGTCCGTCCGGCCAATTAGTAGAGTCGTGTCGAGCCTAGTAGTGTTGTGTGACAATTTTGTATTGTCCTTGTTGTTCTGATTGTTGATTGCTATGTAGAGAACCAATACCTGGTATGAACTGGTTGGAGTACAACCATGTTCGTATTAATTGTTTTACTAAGTCGCTGTGTTTTTCTTCTGCCGAAGAAGAGAGTGGAGCAGAATTGTTATCTACTAAGCAGCTGAAGGAGTGAGAACATGATGGAGACTTGATGTTTTCTTTAATGGCGTATTTGTCTGTGGAAAATCAGTCGGTAATTGATAGATTGCCCGTTGTGAATGAATTTCCTGAAGTTTTTCCTGATGAGATTCCAGATGTACCACCAGAGAGGGAGGTTGAATTTTCAATTGATCTAGTGCCGGGTACGAAGCCGGTGTCGATGGCTCCTTACCGTATGTCAGCTTCAGAGTTGGTAGAGTTGAAGAAACAATTAGAAGACTTGCTTGATAAGAAGTTTATAAGACCAAGTGTGTCACCTTGGGGAGCGCCTGTGTTGCTAGTTAAGAAGAAGGATGGTAGCATGAGATTGTGCATAGATTACCGTCAGCTGAATAAAGTGACGATAAAGAATAGGTATCCACTTCCGAGAATTGACGACTTGATGGATCAATTAGTGGGTGCTCGAGTGTTTAGCAAGATTGACTTGAGGTCAGGTTATCATCAGATTAAGGTGAAGGATGAAGATATGCAGAAGACGGCCTTTAGGACACGGTATGGACACTATGAATATAAAGTGATGCCTTTCGGTGTTACTAATGCGCCTGGTGTGTTCATGGAGTATATGAACAGAATTTTTCATGCTTTTCTAGATAAATTTGTGGTTGTATTTATTGATGATATTTTGATTTATTCTAAGAATGAAGAAGAGCATGCAGAACATTTGAAGATTGTTTTACAGGTGCTGAAGGAAAAGAAGTTGTATGCAAAACTGTCAAAGTGCGAGTTCTGGTTAAGTGAAGTAAGTTTCCTTGGCCATATTATTTCTGGTAGTGGTATTGCAGTTGACCCGTTGAAAGTTGAAGCGGTATCGCAATGGGAGACTCCTAAGTCAGCTACGGAGATCAGAAGTTTTCTTGGTTTGGCTGGTTATTACAGAAGATTTATCGAAGGATTTTCGAAGTTGGCACTTCCATTGACTCAGTTGACCTGTAAAGGTAAAGCTTTTGTGTGGGATGCTCAGTGTGAGAATAATTTCAACGAGTTGAAGCGAAGATTGACGACAGCTCCAATTTTGATTTTACCAGAGCCGGATAAACCTTTTGTGGTATATTGTGATGCGTCTAAGTTGGGCTTAGGTGGTGTGCTTATGCAAGATGGAAAGGTAGTATCTTATGCTTCGAGACAGTTAAGAATACATGAGAAGAACTATCCTACACATGATTTAGAGTTAGCTGCAGTGGTTTTTGCGTTGAAAATTTGGAGACACTATTTGTACGGTTCCAGATTTGAAGTGTTTAGTGATCATAAGAGTCTGAAATATTTATTTGATCAAAAAGAGTTGAATATGAGGCAGAGAAGGTGGCTAGAGTTGTTGAAAGATTATGATTTTGGCTTAAATTACCATCCGGGTAAAGCTAATGTGGTTGCAGATGCCTTGAGTAGGAAAACGTTGCACATGTCGGCTATGATGGTGAAAGAATTTGAATTACTGGAGCAGTTTAGAGACTTGAGCCTTGTTTGTGAATTGGCACCTCAGAGTGTGCAGTTGGGTATGTTAAAAATTAATAATGATTTCTTGAAGAGTATCAAGGAAGCACAAGAAGTTGATGTGAAATTTGTAGACTTGATGGTTGCTAGTAATCAGACTGCAGATGGTGATTTCCAGGTTGATGATCAAGGAGTGTTGAGATTCTGAGGCAGGATTTGTATCCCTGATAATAATGAATTGAAAAAGTTGATTTTAGAAGAAAGTCACAGAAGTAGCTTGAGTATCCATCCGGGAGCTACAAAGATGTACCATGACTTGAAGAAACTGTTTTGGTGGTCTGGGTTGAAGCGTGATGTCGCACACTTTGTTTATGCGTGTTTGACTTGTCAGAAATCGAAAGTTGAACATCAGAAGCCTGCTGGTTTGTTGACGCCTTTAGATGTGCCGGAATGGAAATGGGATAGCATCTCTATGGACTTTGTGACGAGTTTACCAAACACTCAAAGAGGGCATGATGCCATTTGGGTTGTTGTCGATAGATTGACTAAGTCAGCACATTTTATTCCGATTAATATCACCTATTCAGTAGCTCAGTTGGCGGAGATTTATATTCATAATATTGTGAAGTTGCATGGTGTCCCGTCGAGTATTGTGTCGGATAGAGATCCGAGGTTCACTTCGAGATTTTGGAAAAGCTTGCAAGAAGCTTTGGGCTCTCAGTTGAAGTTGAGTTCAGTGTATCATCCGCAAACGGATGGTCAGTCAGAAAGAACGATTCAATCATTAGAAGACTTGTTGAGGGTGTGTGTACTTGAGCAAGGTGGAGCTTAGGACAGTCACCTACCATTGATAGAGTTCACGTACAACAATAGTTACCATTCGAGTATTGGTATGGCACCTTTCGAAGCTTTATATGGTCGAAGGTGTAGGACTCCTTTATGTTGGTTTGAGTCGGGTGAAAGTATTGTGTTGGGACCTGAAATAGTTCAGCAGACTACGGAGAAGGTCAAGATGATAAGAGAGCATATGAAAGCGTCGCAGAGTCGACAGAAGAGCTATCATGACAAGCGTAGGAAGGACCTTGAGTTTCACGAGGGTGACCATGTGTTCTTGAGAGTCACTCCTATGACCGGTGTGGGTCGTGCATTGAAGTCCAAGAAGTTGACTCCGAAGTTTATTGGTCCTTATCAAATATCTGAGAGAATTGGCACGGTGGCTTATAGAGTTGGTTTGCCACCACATCTTTCGAACTTGCTTGATGTGTTTCATGTGTCGCAACTTCGGAAGTATGTAGCGGATCCTTCACATGTCATTCCTAGAGATGATGTGCAAGTTAGAGACAACCTTACGGTAGAAACTTTACCTTTGAGGATTGATGATCGCAAGGTGAAGACGTTGAGAGGCAAGGAGATACCTCTAGTGAGAGTTGTTTGGGGAGGAGCAGCTGGTGAAAGTCTTACTTGGGAGTTGGAGAGTAAGATGCAGGAGTCATATCCTGAGTTGTTTGCTTGAGGTAATATTTCGAGGACGAAATTCTCTAAGTTGGGGAGAGTTGTAACGCCCCATTTTTGTTCTAATATTTTAGTAGATGTGTGGGTATTTTTATATGATTTTATTTGTTATATATATATATATATGTGTGATTTTATGTGAAATATATGATTTATGTAGGTGTATATTATTTAAATGAATATGGCTTTATTATTTGTGGAAATATTAGGAGAAATAAAAATAGGAGTAAAATATTAATATTTTGGTTAATGGGAGTTAATTAGTAATTATGTGAGTTTAAGGGAGTTAAGAAAAATAAAGGAGAGGTTATGTTTATTGGGAAATAGAATAGAGAGAAGTCAGAAACATTTTTCACGTACAAAAGAAAACATAAGTTTTTTGGGAGAAGAAGAGAAAACATAGAAGAGGCAAAGAGAAGAGGAGGAACAATTCTGTAAGCTTTTGATTCATCTAAACTAAGGTAAAGGGTGGGATTCCTTTCAATAATCATAATATATAATTTGAAAATTGATGAATTAGGGTTTGAGGGAGTTTGAGGATTAATTGATGAAAAGTTATTAGATTAATGAAGAGACTGTAATTAGACCTTAGATAATCCCCATAATGATTATCAGAAGTAATTTTGAAGCTAAAACTATGTGATTAGATGAGATGTCGGCGAGTTTAAGAATTAGGGTTGTGGGGTTTTGGAAAACGATTTTTTTGAGTGGTTTAAACTTGAATTTTTCTGTAGAATATGATAGAGCTTAGTGTCAGGAGCGCATGGGCGAAAACGGCATCGAAAACGGATTAACGGTTTAGGTTTTACGCACGAAAACGTAAGAGGTAAAAAATCTGATGTTGTCTGTCGAACTATGAACGTGCCACGATGGCATCCCAACGTGCCACGATTTTCCCAGGAACGAAACCACTTTTAGGCTGTCCAAACGTGCCACGATGGTACCTTAACGTGCCACGATGAAGTATTGACTTAGACTATTTTTGACCTATTTCTATGCCTCTAAAGGGGTCCTAAGATGTATAGTAAGGCCCCAAATCAACAAACTTAAGTGTTAGGGATTTAGTCGAGGTGTTTTATGGATATTGGCTTATGTTCTATTGATCAAAACTTAATTGCTTTTGAAGGATGTTTTGAACTTTGAGATGAATGTAATTGATTTTATATATATATGCTATGTTGTTGATTTCCGTTGTTGACGTTGTTGTATCGTCTAATGTCGAAGTTGGGGAGTGTGTCATAATTGTTTTAGGCACATACGTTGTTGTTGTTGTCGTCGTTGTTGAAGTTGTATGTTGATATACACAAGTTGAGTCCATTTGCATACTCACATTGGGGGCTCATGCCCTGGAATGTTCATCATTCAACCGTTGGGGGCTTATGCCCTGGAATGTTTATCATTCACCTGTTGGGGGCTTATGCCCTGGGATGCTTTGACCATCCAAATTGTTGGGGGCTTATGCCCTGGAATGCTTAGCATTCAACGCGCGTAGATTGGTACCACCTGCATGATGCATTAGTTGTTGTTGTCGTAGCATTGTTGAGTTGTTGTTGTCGTTGTAGCATTGTCGAGTTGTTGTTGTCGTTGTCGCGTTGTCGAGTTGTTGTTGCCGTTGTCGTATTGTCGAGTTGTCGGTGTTGTTGTTGATAATGAAGTTGTCGTTGTTGCTGCTCCTTGTTGCTGAAAATGATTATGTTGTGGCTATATGTATTCTTTATATACATTATTAATGATGCATGTTGTGAATATGTTGTTGTTTTCATTAATTTGATGAATTATATATTATTATTATTGGATAAGTTTCTCACCCCTTCTGCTTGAAAATATTGTCCTTCGTATGGGTAACTTGCAGGTAATGATGGCTTGTAGGTTTGGTCGGCTCAAGTGTCTAGGGCTCTGATACATATTAGGATGGGGAATCGTCGCGAATGTCTTCTCATTTCTTTTATGTATCACATATTTTGGAAAAGACTTGTCATTGGAGTTTATCGTTGTTGAAAATAAAGTTGAATTATGTTGAGGCCTTTGTGCCAAGATTTTCATTGATGTTGAATTTGGTTGAAGTTATATTTTTAAAGAATTATTCCGCTGCAGTTTATTAAAATATTCTAAATGTTGGTTTTAAATAAATGGATATCTTCTATTTATGAAATTTTGAAGAGTAGTGTGACACTCCGTTTTGTGATTACTCTGATTAAATTAATTAATATTTACGTTGTTGGGAGAACGGGGTGTTACACAAACAGGTTCAGGAGTGTATAGGTTGACATATTCCAACCACCATTTACATTCCCTGCAATTTAATATTACTTTGTTCTTGTTTTATTTTCCTTTTTCTTTTGCAATTTGCAGTTCTGTTCATCTTTCTTTACTTTCCTTCCTTTTGAATATGCTCACTTGAGCATTTTTCTATCATGTTGTCATGAGACAACTTGTTATTAAACGATGTTGAATGCAATTCAAACATTAATAAGAACAATAATTTTGTTCTTAAAGAATACATGAAGTGATATCATAAACCGCGAGACTTGAACAAACACTTTAAAAAAGACATTTATCCGGTCATAAACCATTGATGGATAATGAAGTTTACATTCCCAAAAATCGGTGTAAATAGGAAGGGAGTCGCATAAGAGAAGTTGATGAAGAAAAAAGACTTGAGTCTTTTTGTATATAGAGCGCACAAGTGAGTAAGTTTGTTTTAATTATTGAAGATTAGAAGTGGAATTATATATATATATATATATATATATATATATATATATATATATATATATATATAAACAGGATCCGTTGACACCAAATCTCAACCATCAATTTTGTCTAATCCAATGGTCCATAATTATTGGTTGAACTAACTTTTGTATCTTTTTTTCCTTATCTCACCTGATCCCATGCCCAATGCTTCATCTTCTCCAACACACGTCAAATAACCCATCCAATATCGATCAATGCAAACCCATCCAAAATTTAGAAACACAATTTTCATGTTAATATTTCACCAATCAAAGCAATTTAGAAATTGAATAACTCAATTTCAAGAATAATTGTTCAGTCTGAATTTCAAGAACTCAATTAAAAGTGGTGAAACTCAAGAACTCAATTTAAAAAACAATTTTTTTGGCCTCTTCAAAAAAAACAATTTTTTTGTTTGAATTTAAAGAACTCAAGAACACAATTAAAAGCAATCTTTGCTTCTCACATATCTGAATTTCAAAAGTCAATTTTCACACCTAGAATTCCACCAATCAAAGTGAAGCCATCCAAAATACCATGAATTCATTTGCTTCCTCTAATTCAAATCGATTTCATGAATAAATAAATTATCTGTATAGGTTGCAATTTATATGAGAAATAAATCAAGGAGTGGATGTGGTGGAGAGCAGCGCATTGTCCAGAAAAAACAATTGAGCATCATTGTGATTTTTTTTTTTGTCAACAAACATCATTATGATTTTAAATTGCCATCAAAAGTAATTAAGTAAGGATATACAGTTAAAACTCTATAAATTAATAATGTCAGGACCGGAGAAATTTATTAATTTAGAGAGTTATTAATTTATCGATAAATTAATAATTATTAATTTAAAGAGTTTTTAAGTAATTATACTGTACATACCAAACAAAAAGGCAAATTAGTCTATGCCTCTTAGAATTACGTTGCAGCGAACCTTGGAATTCAACGTAAATTAGTAACTACTGTGTTCATATGCATTGGAAATCAATAATGACTTTTGAAGTACAGTAAATGTAATCAAGAGGAACAAATGTGTTCAATGTATTCTTAATATTTTTTTTTCAGTTTCTATGAATTATTAATTTATGATTTTCTTGGGACCGAAAATTATAAAGGGATCTCCCGAAAAATTATTATCTTATTATTTTATCGAGTTTTTCAATTTTTTACATTGGCCCAAGTCTGGACCGGACAAATTTATTATTTTAGAGAGTTTATTAATTTACCGAGTATTAAATTAAAGAGTTTCTACTGTACATTAGCGTGAGTCAATTTAGAGAATCTTATTAGCCTTTGATTAAAATAGATTTACGGTTGAGATTTGGTGTCAACGGATCCTGACTTATATATGTATGTATGTATGTATGTATGTATGTATGTATGTATGTATGTATGTATGTATGTATGTATGTATTGATTGGGATTAAGATTTCGTTAATTTGTTTTAATTGAGTGAGTTTGTTTTAATTAATTTTTAATTGAGTGAGTTTGGTTTAATTTATTTTTAGAGCAATGATATTGGTACATCCATTTATTGACAACTTTAGTGACAACCTTGCTTTTCTTTCTTTTTATTGGTTAAAAACAATGGAGAGAGAAAAAGGAAGGGGGATAACAAGATCATGTGAGTATGAGAGAGAAAGTTGTTCAAAAGTTGTCATAAAATGGTTGTACAAATATCATTTCTCATATTTTTAAAGAGAGAACAAATAGGGAATGGTTGAAGCAAAAGACATAAAAAGATATAATTTTGATGACGTGTCAAAAAATTAAAAAGGGGCAGGATTGTATTTTTGGTAGTCATTAAGTTTCATATAGAAAATAGAAATAGATAGTATTATATATCGAGAACTTCTACGGTACACCTTACAAATTGAGGTGTACCAGTACTCTTACTTCATAAATTTATAAGTTAACGATCATTTTATAAAATAAAAAGCTATTTGTAAATATTTATAATTTTAGAAAACATCGTTTCATAAGAAAAAACAACATTTCATTGTTTATAAGAATAATATTAAATTTTTAACATTTTCTCATAAAAAATAATCAATATTCTTTGGTATGAGTAATAAAAATAAAAATAAAAAAGTATATTTTATTTCGTCGACACTTTTGGTAAATAGGATTTAATTATTATAATTGTCGATGATAGAAAATAATTATTTTTCTTCAAAAAAAACTAATTGAATTAATTAATTTAATGATTTGGTGTACCGGTACACTCAAATTTTTGGATGTACCATAGAATTTGCCTTATATATCCGGCAATATATTATTTCGCGCAATTTCCGGATCAGTGGATCATGCAAAAGCAATAGTTTTGGAGTAAATTGCACTCCCCTCCCCTCAAAGATGCTTGAATTACACTCTCCTTCCATCTTATGTTAAAATATACACTTTCCTCCCTTGAAAAGTAAAATTTATACTCCCCTCCCCTATAAGATGCTTGAATTAGAACATCATCCCTTGGAGTACACTTTAATCTATTTTAACATAAATAAATATTTTTATATATATATATAATAATTCTGAATCACCATTTTAAAAATATAAATTTGTTTCTTTATAACCTAAATGTCAGTGCCAATTAAATTTAAATATTTTGTTATTAATTTTATAATTTAGAGTATAAAATTCACTTTTAAATAATCATACTTAATCGACTTTAGTAATTTTTCACATATTTTAATTTTATTTTGGGTTGTTTCATATTTTATAATAGGATTTAAAACTATGTGATCGAAATTGTGAATAAAAAATAGAGAAAAATATGTATTCAAAATTTGATTATATTAAAATGAACCCGCAATTCTATTTTTCTTTGAAGTGTGTTAGATTATTTTTTTGCTAGATTATTAGAAATAAAATAAAAAAAATTATTGAGGGACTAAAGCGTAGATTTTAACATAAGAGAGAGGAGAATGTAATTCAAGCTTCTCTCAAGGGAGGGGAGTGAAATATTTTCTAATGTGTTTTGAAAAAGAGGGGAGGGAAGTGTATTTTTTAACATAAGAGGGGAGGGTAGTGTAATTCAAGCATCTTTAAGGCGAGGGGAGTGTAATTTACTCTTAATTTTGTCTATAAATTTGTGCATGCAAGAAATGAACCAATGCAATACAAAGCTAAGCTCATAATTAACAAACAATAGTATTCTCTTTTGATCAAACAATGGCTCATGTTAAGGTTGCTCCTTTTGCTGCTGTCTTCTTTCTTGCCGCGTTCTGTATGTATTTTTTAACCTATACCATGCATTTCTATTTATATGATATATATTTTAGAACTCATGATGAGAAATTAATCTATAATAATGGTACTATGACTATCTACTCTCCTAAATATTGATTTATGAAGTACTCCCTCCGTTTCAAAATGAGTGTCGCTTTAGTCAAAAAAAATTGTTTCAAAATGAGTGTCGCTTTCAGTTTTCAATGCAATAATAACTTTTTCTTTTCAATTGTACCCTCCAATTAATACTCTGCACACTACTTCCAAAGTATTACTTTTAAAACTAACCAATAGTTAATAAGGATAATTTGGTAAAATAATCATTCTCTTTCTCTTAATCATTGCATTTCTTAATATGTGTGCAAACACCTAAAACGACACTCATTTTGAAACGGAGGGAGTATATGTTACAACTTTGAAGCCACATCATATGTGACATGTGTATATGCTTGCGTCCGTCCACTACTAAAAAAATTATATTTTCCACAAAACTTAATTAAATGAAGGAAAATATGAAATCATTTTTAACTTAATTTTAAAATGGAAGTGATAAATTTCACATTCTTTCCTATCTAAAATTGGTCAGTATTTTTTTCCTTCTAATAATGGTATGTGTGTTTTGTTCAAACTTCAATTAAATTTTCCATTTACAGTGATGTTCCCCATGAAGAAAGTAGAAGCTGCAGATTGTTTGATTAGTTGCAGCCCAGATTCTCCCCATTGTGATGTTGGTTGTGAGTGCCACATCACTAGTCTTTTTTCAGGTTCATGCCTTTCTAAATCTTTGGTAGATCCTAAGAAGATGGTTGAGAAACATTCTAATGTATGTCAGTCTCATGCTGATTGCACAAAGAAAGGTAGTGGGAGTTTTTGTGGACGTTATCCCAATTCTATTTTGGAATATGGCTGGTGTTTTACCTCTGAGTCTGAAGCAGAAGACGCATTCTTCAAGATTGCCTCGAACTCTAAATCCTCAAAAGACTTCTTGAAGAGGCCTATTACTGCTTAATATTGATATTTCCAAAAAAGCCACTTTAAATAAATAGTCTTTGTTTCCGACTAAATAATTGAATTTTAGATATCCATCCAAATTTCAATTAATGATGTATGTGCATGGATGTGGCCCTTTAATATATTGTGTTACTCCCTCCGGTCACTATTATAAACAAAATTTGACTTTTTATATACATTGAATAATTAATGTATGTAGTCTTTATTATAGACTTGATACATTAATTATTCAATGTATCTAAAAAGTGAAATTTTGCTTATAATAGTGACCGAAGGGAGTACTTTATAAGTTGTGAATCATTCGTTACTCGTGTTTTGGCTTTAATTCATCCATTGTTTAAAATTCATTATGATATGTCGTAAGATATAGAAACAAATCATCTCTATCTTTTGACAATTATTTTCTCTCTCTTTTAAATATGATTTTTTGTTGCAAAATGATTAAAATATGCTTAAGTGGCAGATGATTAGGATAGGGAAAAATTGAGTTTTTGTTGGTCATTAACTTTCATAATCAGAAAATAGAAGTTTTTTTTTAGAAGTTAAACTAACATATTCAAATTGACTTTTTTTTTTTTTGTTAACCTCCAATTCTCATGACTCTGGTTTTAATAAGTGTAAAACAAAATAAAAATTATTCATCTTATTTATAGAATTTCAAGTCTTAAAGAAACGATTATTATAGGCAAGGCCGTCTCCGACAATTCGGAGGCCCGGTTATGGACTTGACAATTTTTCATTTAAGAAGAATTGAAAAAAAATCCAACACTATTTATAGTGATAGACAATTAAGTTGTAGTTAAATATATGAGCAATGGTTCAAACATGACCTTTACCTACAAATATATAGACCTTTACTTAGGGGTGTTCAAATCCAAACCGATCCAAAATAAAACCTCAAACCGATCCAAAAAAACTGAAAACCGCAAAAAACCGAATATTTTTGGATGTGTTTGGATGTTGTTTTGGAAAAACCGCTATGATCGGATAGGATTTCGGATTGCTTTTTCAAAACCGAACCGAACCAAACCTAACCACAAAAGTAAATTTTTATACTTATTTATTATTTTATTAGTATTATATAATGCATTAATATATTTATTATTGGTATTTAATCTTATATATTGCATTAATTTAATCTATATTATTACTACTTCTTCTATTTCAAATATAATCAATCATTTTCATTGTGTAATGTTAACTTTTTTTAATAAATTTATGTCATATTTTGTATCAAACCTATTATTTTACGATGTATGAGTAATATTAATATTAATAAAAAAAATTACATGTTGCACTTTGGATATCCAAAAACCGATCCAAATTAAACCGCATATATTTGGATCGGATTGGTTCGGATTTTTTTAACATAATCATCCAAACCGAACCGAACCGCACGTGATTTTTATTTTGGATCGGTTGATTTTTTACCTCAAAACCGATCCAAACCGAACCGCGGACACCCCGCCTTTACTTATGAACAATTCATAATTGACAACAAAATTGCTATCTTACAGACTTTTTACCTACAGAAAAGTGACATTTAGCGACAGACTTTGTCCGTACGTACAAAAAAATAAATCTTTTTTTAAAAATTTTGGGACCCTCTAATTGTGAGGCCCTGTGCCAACAGTCTTGTTACACTTGGCCAGGGCCGGCCTTGATTGTAGGTAATAAAATTTTGTTTAAATTTGTAGATTAAAAAAAACAAACTTGATTTTTCCATATAGGTAGCATTAATTATTTTATTGAAAAACAGTAAGTATGAGTAATCTTCATGGAATCATTATCATAGATAGCAAATTTTGTTTAAATTTCCATATAACTAAAAAAACAAACTTCATTTTAAAAAATAAACAAACTTCAATTTAAGAAATAGATGACATTAATTAGTTTTATTGAGAAAAAGATGAGTAAGAGTAATCTTCACGGAACCCTTATTATAGGTAACAACTTTTTTTTTTTGAGGATAACAACAAGAGCAATGCTATCCACAGTCTCTTAAACACTCTCTTTTTGTCACTTTCTTTTTCATTGGCCCACGTCAGTCTCCTTTCAAAACCCATTAACCGGTAACCGGCAAATTAAAGCCACTATACAGACCGCTGTTCTTTGTGCCATCTGAAACGTTTCTTCACCAGCTTCGACGAGATGCGCCGCCATCAACGTTGTGATTTGCATTCACGGATTCAGATTCTATTTAATTTATGGTGGTTTATATGTGAAAAGAAGAAGAAAAAAATATACTTTTGAAGACCGTAAAACTGAAGCTTCTACTGGGAATATAACGACTCTTGGTTTGCTGTAGAACAAAAAATTCCTTGTAAATTCGTCTTTTTTATGCTTTCATTTGAGAAAGGCCTTATTATCACCGTGTGGAGATATGTCTTGTTAATTAGGGTCTTGCACCATTGAATTTGTTGGGAAGGTTCTGTTTTCTTTTTCCGACGAGTTTGGGTGTTTCCCTTTCATGTGATTTCTTTTGAGTGTGAGAAAAATGAAAAATTCCAGATTTTAGAGTATGTGTGAGAATTTTTTTTGTTTAACGAGATTGGCATGTGTTCATTGTTCCATATCTGAGAAAAATAGTAATTAAAAAGGTGTTTTTCCCCTAAAAAATAAAAAAGGTGCTAAAACTGTCTAAACAGGCAAAATGGGTTACCCGGTAAAGGATTTAAAAACATGATGACGTGGCCCAATAATTGAGAGAGTGTTTAAAGGAGAGTGTGTGAGAGACTGTGGCTAGCATTCCTCTAACAACAAATAAACTTTGTTTTAAAAAAAAAAAACTTGAATTATCCAAATATATAACATTAATTAGTTTTATTGAAAAAGTTATTAAGAGTAATCTTCATAACACAACTGTCTATTTTCCAAATCTAGATAAGGAAACAAAATTACAAAAGGGGATTAACAAAATTACAAAAGGGGATTAATATATTCCATGAAACCTTATTACTTTCATCATGAATACTTTGTTTGCACTTAATTTGACTGTGACCTACACTAATCGATACACTTGAAAAGAATATAAATTTGTGTATAATATAGTCTCCATTTTCAAGTGTACTCCTTCTTGCATACAATTGAAGACATATATATCATTGTAAGCTTAGCTCAATTGGTATAAACAATGCATAATATATCAAGGTCCAGGTTCGAACCTCGGTTACAACAAAAAAAACAAATGAAAGCATATATAGTATCATCCCATATGATAAAATGTGATTCAACAATATACCTTTACCGGCTCTCAAAGAAAACTTTGGTTGTTTTCGGGAACAATTTTTTGAAATGAGATATTATTTCTCACTAAAAGAAGGAAACTTCAATCAAACAGTACTAAAGATAAAATGTTTATTTACCTTTTAATTACAACACACTTCTATCATATATATGTAAAAAAGAAGCTGATCACAGACACAATAATACAATTGACATATTGTTTATATATCACAAAAAATAATTTCTACTATTTTACTTTAAGAAGAAAAAGAAGGGTAAATACTTGGATATATAGAAGCAACGGTGATTGGTTCACCGCATTTTGAGTGTTGAATATGGATTTGTCACCAATTGAGTGTTGAATATGGATAACATTTTTGGATAGATAAAGATGAAATTAGCTTGAAGATGAGATTGTTTTGGAAGTGTTAATACAAAAAATAAAATATTTGGTCGAAATCATGATTATATTTCGATAAGTCAGATAGGTTATTTCAACATATATGTTGCAAAGGAGTCCAGATAGACTCCCTTTCATGTCACCTATAATTTTAAATTTAAGTTCAAATAAAATATCAAACTATTTTTGTCGATTGTGATTATTTTTATACAAATAAAAATCCGCAGGAAAATCGAGAGTTTCTAGTAGTGAACACTTGATTATTCTGCAATGCAGGATTAAGTCCGGAGTCCAGAAGTTCTAATATAATAAAGAAATCAATGCAAGCTAAGAATTAAGATATGTTACTATCATACAAATAATTCAAACATGTAAAACGGCATTCAAAGAATAGTAATCAAATAGATTGTGTAACTCTCCATAATTTCGCAGAACTTGGAATTGGTATGTCACAATGCCAGCCACTTGACTGTAAAATGCTCAACCATAATTCCATTCAAATAAACCAATTGATGACAGTTTTCTGTCATGACAACATCAATAAAGAGACTTTTCTTATTCCTATGGCATTATGCTGCTCAAGTAACTAGGATGTCCAAAAATTAAGAAGTTTGATGAACAATTATTTTCACTTAGGCCTAAGAATTTTAACTAATTTTTTTTCTTTATTCAGGTTGATGACTATAGTCTAAAGCATAAGGAAAAATGAACTTGATTCATAGAGTTATAGACCAAACTGTTAAATTGGAGATGGCAGGCTAAAATAAAAAATCAATTAAAATCTTCACAATTATTGAAGTAGATTATTATATTTCTTGTAGTAACGTTTTAGTGTTCCATATCTTTTAACAACGAACCAAATTTCCAAAGTTGTTAAAAAAAATTAAATTAAAAATAAATATAAATTGAAGTGTTAGAAAAATCACAAGTGTAATAATATTATGACATAACTATAAAATGATAGGCTTATAAGTTAAAAAAAAAAAAAAAAACTACTTTTCAATTTAACTATTAAAGATGTTCTGATATGTGGTAGGGTAAGAAAGAAAACGTTATACTCCCTCCGTCCCTATATCTAAGCACCTATTTATTAGAGGTAAAGGGTGCTTACATATTGAAACGGATGAAGTATGTTTGAATTAAAAGCAATGAAAATATCACTTGGGATGACAATCATTTCTAAGACGGCGAAAACCAATCCTGCGTACAAGTTTCACAAAAGTTTTACTTGGGATAACTTTGTAAACATGATTGCGAGGTTATCCCACGGATGAATTTGTTGAATGCTTATATCAAATTCTTTTAAAGATCATGAGTGAAAACTAATTTAGGAGATATATGTTTTGTTCGGTCTCCTTTATTCTATCCTTCTTTCAATTGAGTAATGCATGTTGTATTATCTTAATAAATGATTGTTGCATCCATTATTCCAAAAGATAAACCACAATTATTTTGAATTAATTATATTAACCAAACATATTCTCTACTTGCCTCGTGTAGTGCCAAAAGTTCTGCACGATTTGTTGATGTTTTTTATGATCTGCTTCACATATCTTCATGAAATGGTTGTATATCCACTTGTAAACAAGTAACATACTTGTGATGTACCATGATGAGGATCTTACAAATAACTTGCATCTACATAACCAATAAATTCTAGTTTGGGTACTGTTAGACTGTATTTTATCTTGTGTATATTTCGACAGGTAAAAGAAGGTTTAAAGCTGCAAAATTCTCTTAAGTCCATGATTGGAAGTTGCTGAGTTCGACATATACTAAGGCTCTGTTTGGTAAGCCCACCAAATGAGCTTATAGCTTATAGCTTATAGCTTATAAGTTCGTTTGACAAAAAAAGCTCTGTTTGGTAACGATCTTTTACCACGAGCTTATAGCTTATTTCACGAATTTCCACGAGCTTATAAGCTATTTTTCAGAAGCTACTTCAAGTAGCGTTTGAGCTTATAGCTTATTGTATTTTATTCCACTTTTGCCCTTGCTATTTTATCTAAAATCCCTTTTTACCCTTTATAATTTATTACAATCTGAAATATTTTTACGTTAATGCTGAAACAATTTTCAATCCCATTTTTTTGTCACATGATTTTTCAATCTGAAGTATTTTATTCCACATGATTTTTCTAAAATCCCATTTTTGTCGCCTACAACATATGGATTCGATTTTTCTTTTTGTTTTTAAAATAAAAAGAAATTAAGTATTTTGACCAAAAAATAAAATATTAATTTATTAATCTATAAAATATATATATTAAATTGATTAATTTAAATTATTAAATATCTTAAATATTAATTTATAGTAGTATAAATTTTATATGAATTAATAATGTCCTTTTATGTAATTTTACATTTATCAGCTAGTTCAACCGCTATTTTTACCAAACACTTTAATTAGCTTATCAGCTATAAGCTATCAGCTAAAAGCTATCAGCTAGCTTATCAGCTAAAAGCTATCAGCTAGCTTATCAGCTAGCTTATAAGCTATCCGCTATTTTTACCAAACAGAGCCTAAGAGTATTTGACAAAAGCCACAATTTGACAAGCAGTTAATTTAGTAAAAAAAGTTGGTTTCAAGTGTCCAAACACGTGGAAGGCATGCAGTTTCTAGTCGAAGAAATGTAGTTCTTAGCAATTTAGTTTGCAGTTATTTCTTCTATGTATATATAGTAGTTTTTCATAAGGAAAAAGGGCCACAAACCACTTATAGAATTCTAGCACTCAAAGTACCAGCGTCTAGAGAAAAGAGTCATAGAATTCTTTAAGTTTCTGCATTTAAACTTTCAAGTCTTTTACTTGCTTTTTCTACATTGATTTCTGTCGAAAGACATTTATCTTCATACAAAAAAAGTTTTCTTCATCTTGTTCATAAAGCAGCATATGAATATGATAAACATTCATATATTTTCTACAAAAAGATTGCACAACATGTCCTAGGATTTCTGGTTTGATAATACTTGTAATAATCAAAACTAGTCCTATTGTTTACCAAAAACACCGGTAAATAGGTACTTTGGGGTAAAACAAGCTCATATCCATTGAACATCGAAGGTAGCCAAGTCCATGCTTGACCCCATTCCAATGTCTTCATGTAGGTGAAGAACTATATATTGACAATAGATTGACAGAAAATGATATATCATGGCGTGTATAATTAGCAAGATACACAAATGCTCGTATTGCATTGAGATATGGTACTTCAAGACCAAGTATTTCTTCACATTCTTCTTGAAAATACAATTGTAATGTTATATGAAATTTTAAACATTGTTGAAAATATGTTGTGTTTTAACCTTTTAACTTGATTTTAATGTTGAAACAAAAAATTGTATTATCTTGAAAAAAAAATCGCACTAACCGATCCAACCCAAATCGTATTGGTTTGGTTTAGTTCGGATTTTATTTTAAAAGTCAACCAAACTAAACCACATTTTTTTGTTAGGGTCATTCTAACTTGCGCCTTTAGGGCACATGTTAAGCATTCCTTAAGAACACAAGTTAGCATTTTCCTTTTTTTTTTTTTTTTTATCTTACAGTTCAAATGACTTTTAACGTCAAAATTGAACTAAATCGCATCACAACACACCTAGTATTATAAGAAGCACTTTGATGGTCAAAGAATCAAATAGGTGATGATGTGTGTTGAATTAGTTTCTTAGTTTGTTCACATCGTTGATGATGTGAAAGTGTGTAGAAATTAAAGTTAATATGGTCCACGTATTATTTATTTTTTTTATAGGAAATATGTTCCACAAATTTACAAGGACTAAATACAAAAAACATAATTTTATTTTCATAGTATATTAAAAAAAAAATCGCATCATTGCAAGTAAAAACAAGTGTATTTGCAGATACAAAAAATATATTTGGGCATTTATTATCTTTTAAGGAAAAAACAGTACAAGTTCACATGCCCCCAAAAGTATATCATCACAATAGTATATTTATGAAACAAAATGAAAGAATAAATATGTAGTAAGCTATTATTCACGCATGCATAATACACTCACGAGGTAAAAATTGTATCATGCTATATATGGTGTTGCAATATATATAATGCCAGAAAACACATGCAAATATGTTGTTTGTTGTCCATCCTCTAAAATAGATCCAGTGACATCTTCAGCTTGTTTTGTTTCCATCTAGGGAGTTTGTAGAAAGCTGATTTTGGCATTCCAAATTTTTCATGGAACTCTTCAGGAGATAAATATGCCTAGTTTCATCACAATAATGCAGATAATTATAACAAAAGTTAAGGTTGAGTGAAATGCGAGAAAAATGACTGCTATATTTAGTTAAGGAGTTACCTCTCTTTTGGTTAAATTGATGCCTGTTACTGGATTCGGAGAAACCACTCGAAGTTGCTCGTAAGGGTATATCGACAAACTCTCATCATTGACATTTTTGTCTTTTGCAGTTAAACTTGCAGCCTCATTTGAGGAGCTCAGTTCTGTTGCTGAAGAATCGGACAGTGGAATTGTTTGTTCTGCGGATGAAAGGACATACATTAAAAACCAATTAGCTAACTCTCTCGAGTCTTGTTTAGATAAAAAGTTTAGCTATCCACGTATCATGTAAGCGCTTACATATATATATATGGGTTATGATAGAAGACACCTTTTATGAAGGTGTCTTTTATCAAGTTACTCTATGAGCATTTGCGAAAAGACACCAACTTACTTTTAGGAAGGTGTCTTTTATCAAAGTTATAACTAAAAAGTGAAAATCACACCTTAAGGTGTGACTTGATAAAAGACACCACCAAAGGGTGGCTTGTAACATAACCATATATATATATATATATATATATATAAGATAAAATAAAGTTAAACTATTTTCATACTCCCTCCGTCCCTATATGTAAGCACTCTTTGCCTCTAATAAAAGGGTGCTTACATATAGGGACGGAGGGAGTATAAGATATAAGTTGTTTTCATAAGCTATCTCAGAGAGCTTGTGGAAATAAGCTAAAACAGCTTATGTTGGACATGAGATAATCTGTTTCTCTAAGCTCTTCCAAACAGTCTCACAAGTGCTTATGCTAGTTGATAAGCTCAAATAAATCAATCCATACAGACCCTAAATTTCACATCATAAGTTGATAAAAAAAGATTCTTGTTACCGGCACTGTTATTAGCAGGAGATCCTTCAAAGAGCTTCTTGGCCGCTGCAGTAGGGCTTGAAAAAAGCCGATTGCCTGATTGCCTATAGTCTGAGCCTGCACTCCTAGGTAGAGGTGAACTACTTCTTCGACGGCCATTGGAAATGATAGAACCGCTTTTGTGACCATTAGGGGTAGAGTCCCTGGAGTTTCCTTTCAGAATTGCAAGCTTTCTCTCAAAAGAATTACCAATATTCTGCAACAATACCATTTAATCCAGCATACTTAATAAGATATGACAACTACACTGAAAACTTCTTAAAGTCAAGAATCACGGTATTATGATCATTGATCGGTATTTATAACTTCGAACGGAGAAGACTTACATTTGCTTTTGAATGATCCCACGAAAAGAAACGAGTGAAAAATGGCGGCTCGTAACCTTCCATTACAACATAAATAGGGACTTCTAGCGATAAGCCTTCAACAAGGACATCCATTTCCAAAAATTTCTGCTTATGACAATTTCCATGGGAAGAAAACCATATTTTAGCAAAGAATGAGTCCATAATCCATACTACATTGAAACTTGCATATTTTGACCTCATTTTATTCATCAGTAAATAAGTTATGAAGATGGAGCTATCGAACCATTAGTGAATATTGAATAATGGAGACAGAACTAGCAAACTTGACCGACGAAGGTGGAAAGCTAGCAGACAACTTACCAAGCCGAGGTTGAGAGCTTCTTGTTTCGATTTGATGACCGAATGCAATCCAACCCAAATATAAATCTCTCTTTGGCAATCAAGCAATAAAACATCTTCGGTAATTAAGTCATCCTGCGTATAATTGTATATCTCTTTCACCTGAAATATTACATCAAGGCCACATTAAATTAACCGAATTCAATTAATAAGTGGTAATGAAAATTTTGAATTTGTCGAAGTAATATATACCTTGAAGTCTCCTGAGTTGAAGTTCCAATAAATTTGCGTGAGAAACAGAACCATCAGTTTTCCCTGTCATTTCACCGACGATAATTCTAAACCAAGTGAGATCTAGATTATTTTTCTCAAAAGATTGATTTTGTTACCTTTGGTTATTTTCAATGCAAACAAATGTGGATCATCTACGAATCCTTGAATCTCCTTTTCTTTTGGATATTCCGCCTTTCCTCCAAGAACATCCCAGAAAATATCAGGTTCATTCCCTTCCCTCACAGATACAGGTAGTTGTGTCGGCTGCAATTCGCATCAACAAATAACAAAACTTGTTCTTAAATGCTTCCTATGAAGATATCATCTAGATAAAACTTTATATCACATTCTTCATAGTAACGACATACGTTAAGCAGTTCCACCATTCTATCAAGAAGAGTATGGTCTCTTGCTGAAGAAAGGCTTCCAATCCATGTATACATAGCTGCTTCAGTTTGCAGAATATAGCAATAGGATGAATTCAGAGAGCTTGCAAACTACAAAAAATTTAATAGATGATAATCAATATTTGATAAAAGCTTACTTTATCGACCATGAATAAAATTTAAGAATCGTTAAACCATACTTGATCGACTTGGATGGCTTGCATATTATCTTGACTTGTACCTTGAACTCGAAACAGTGCTACCAGGTTTTCATTTTGAGTTTCATCCACCGTACCGTTTTCTTCTATACGCTTCTTATATCCTGAATTGTTTCCCCCCTTGAAAAAATATATTTTTTTAAGAATTGGAGCATGTTTTCTTTTGTAATATTATACAAACCTTATAATGAGATCATAGTGAGTACATACCTTGAATATGATTAACCTTTGGAGTATTGAGAAAAACTGAGGCGGCTCCTTTCCCTCGTGAATTTGAGCCTGAAAACGCATGTAAATCAAATTGAATAAACAGTGAGGAGTAAAGAAGGAAAGTTAAATTTCTATTATACGGTAACAGATGTGCTTAAGATGCTGTATAAATAAGAACCTAGCAATTGTTGACAAGATAAAAAATTTACATATATTGTCCAAAACAAAAATTTGAATGTTGCACTTGCACAGATTTAATAAATATCATATTATGAAATAGTTAGCATAGTAAGAACAGAAACTAACCATAACAGGATTACTTCTAGATGAATCAGCCATAGTATTGATGTGGGAAATGGCAGCTGTTTTATCCTCCTGTGAGACAAAACCATAGAAAAAGGGGAACCTTGTGTTAAAAGTTATCAAGTGAAACATCAACTAAGCCTAATCCAACTACATGAGATTGAGGTTATTATGAATCAATACAAAAGTGAAATACCATGTACATCACGAATGACAAAATTAAAAATTTCGACAGTTTTTGGATATAAATTTTCTTTTCTAAATTTTTATATATTACGCATACAGTTTGACTATTCTATAGCAATTTTTTTTAGAAAAAAAATATTTTCCAGAAAATAATCTAATAATGATAGATTAATCCATTTTTATGAATTACAGGTAAAATATCTACCCAGCGGAAGACAGAAAACTTTGCTTAATGCCTACCATTACACATCTACTGCCAAGCCAAGCATAAAACAGTGTCTCGTCCCTTCCATTTCCTGGAAATGTATACTGTACTACATAGCAATCTCCACTGTAAAGTCTCGTGTGTTCGGTAACTGAAAGAAGGGACAATTCATCACCATCGACTCGCCAAACCTGAAGTTTTTCTAGTCAGTTAACAGTTGGAATAGGCATAAGAAAATATGATCATGTGACAGCAAGAAACAGCTAGATTTTGAACTAGAAGTTACTTTTATTGTGCCGCTGCGATCTATAGATGGCTCATCATCCACTTCATCAGGAAGCTCTTTCACATCATAACCCTGATGCTTGAATATGGCTGAGACAGGAAAAAGATTACATAAAGAAATGAACTATAGATGACACTTGTTAAACACTTCTTAAACACAATTAAATAGTGAATGGTACTAAACCTGCTACTTTTTCTCGTCCTTCTTCGTAAAGCCTAGTCTCAACTGTTTTAGGCCAATTAGTAAAGTGCGACCTAAAGTTGGTACTTTCCAATCCTTCTGATAAAAATGCCGTATGAGTCTTGTCTGATCTTCCTTCATTTCTGACAAAATCCTAGTAAAATGGAGATGCAGTCAGCATAAGTAAATCCCTTAATGCAAAGCTTTGCGAGGCGACATGCATTGTTGATTTATTGTAACCGCGTTTCATATAGTTATATTTTCTAAGACATGTGAGCTTCACTAATATTTACTAAAATGAAATTTGGCTCCAAAGCTTATAGAATTAAAAGAATTTTGAGGATGTATAAACGATGGCCCTTCAGACCGAGAAACAAGAAACTCTTACTTCTGTAGCTTTGATCGCTGTTCTTCTTTCGGTCAATAAGGTCTGCCTTCCCATCCACACAAAAATTTCATTATCACAGTCTAACATATAACACTTGTCTGACTCCAGCATTTCTTTGCTGAATGTATTGCTTCCAATTGGACAAAGTTTTCCCTGTAGATTTATCCTGTCGAGGAAGTGACAACAACCGCTCCTTAGTATCAAGGAACAAAAGTATTTATTGAAGTAAGAGAAATAAAGTGGAGCAAGGATGGATTATCAAATAAAAGTACATTCACAAAGTATTGTGCAAACATGTATGAGCCTCACCAAAATAGCTTTACAATTGGAGCCACGGATTCCTGACTAGAAGGCGGGTCTCGAGGAATTGGAGCATAACCACCAAATAAACTCCAGAACTCTCCGACATCAGAATCACCAACAAATTTTCCATCCTCTACAATAATTGTGATATAATTACTATGACTTGCATTATCATTCCCTCATAAAACAAATATAAGCTCTAAAAGAGGAAGGGGGAAAAGTAGTATATATTCCAACCTATTGTGGCCACCTCGCATTTTCCACCATGCTTATTCTCCTTGATATATTGAACAACCTCCAAACCTTTGGCTCTTTCTTGAATGGTAGAGTTGCATCCACTGAAGAGAAAGATTTTTAACGCAGTGTCAAGTATGAATACATCTTCATGATTCAACGATGACCTCAGAAAAGGAACCTAACAAAAATATAAGCACAATAAACTCTAGTGAATACTCAAACATTCAGATTACGTGTGGAAACAGAACAATTCATACTATCAGATAACAGAAGATGTTAATAATCAAACTTCTACACACAACGCACCTCTTTCACGTGGACAACATAGTCTCCCTTACATGTGTACAGGCTGACTTGGTATTCGCCATTCAAATTCCCTTGCTTTGAAGTAAACACTCCTTCAATCGGTATTAAACAAGGCTTGAAGTATGATAGAAACTTCTGTGATTCTTGGCCTTGAATTTCCCTATATTGAACGCTGCAGGATCCTAAGGCTGCATCCAACTCAAGTGCCTTGTCTGATGCCAAGCTTGAATCCACCTGCAATTACATAACTCCTGGTGAAAAATGCAAATCATGTTGTCTAATCTCTGTAGTGTATAGGAAGCCTAAAAACTGTTCATGTGGAGAGTTGACATTGATATACCATTACAACGTATATGAAGCCTAAAAACTTTTCATCTGGAGAGTTGACATTGATATACGATTACAACGTCTATGAAGCCTAAAACTTTTAATGTGGAGAGTTGACATTGATATCCAATTACAACCGCAAGCAAGATAGTAAACCAAGAAATAGTACAAACCTTCTTTGTGTCATTTCCCAGCCAATAATGAATGTCATAATGAGGAGGGCCATTTTTGGGAAAAACCGCCTGTTTCCGAAAACATGTAAAACGCTCGAGATCAATGACATTTCAAAATAAATTAAATGAAAATAAAGAACTCCATTATAATATATGATGATGATGATCTTTTGAAATTTTGGATTTTAATTGAGATATTAGTCATCAGCTTCTTCATATATTCAAGTCATCAACTTCTTCATAGGTTTAAGAGGATCAACAGAACAATAAAGTCAGCAACATCTTACATTGAGAACTATGTATGCACTTCCGGTATAGAATTTTCGAAGGTCTGACTCTGATACTGGCACCAACTGCTGGTTTTCAATACACCAAACTTCCAATCCACTGAGAATATAAAGTTAAGTGTACAAAGCAGAGAACTTGAACTAAGAAATATGATATATTTTAAAATAAAATTCATTTCTGATGCTGAATCAGAAATTTGCAAAACTAATAGACGTCCTATTTTATTTAATTATTCGATTTTTATCGATGTAATCAATAAGACATTCATTCAATCTAAAAGGATGACCTAATGCAAGTTGAATTAGCCCGACACAACTTGTAAGGCAATTTCAAAGAAAATCATTATAAGGATACGGATTCGCTCCTGCAGTTTGGAATGCGGGATCCAAGTCTTTATTGATAATAGGCATTATCTTTATGGATATAATACTCCGCCAACTTAAAGCAACACTTGATTATTCTGCAATCCAGGATGAAGGTTTGCAGGCTAAGATATATTCCAGAAGTTTTAATATAGTAAAGAAATCAATGCAGGCTAAGAATTAAGATATGTTACGATCATGCAAATACTTCAAACATGTAAGCACATAATGTCGCAATGCCAGCTACTTGACTGTAAAATACTCAACCATAATTCCATTCAAATAAACCAATTGATGACAGTTCTGTCATGACAACATGAAGGAGATTTTCTTATTCCTATGTATTAAGCTGCTCAAGTAACTACGATGTCCAAAAATTAAGAAGTTTGATGAACAATTATTTTCACCTAGGCCTAAGAATTTAACTAATTCTTTTCTTTATTCAGCTTGATAACTTTCAATTTGAATTGCAAGATTTGAAATCATCATACATCAAATTTCAAATATCTACATGGCCTTGTTTGGATAAACAGCTTATTTTGCAGCATATATAGCATAAGCTCTTATCATATAAGCACTTATGAATAAGCTGTATTTCTATAACTGATAAAATAAAGTCAAACTGTTTTCGTGTAATCTATAGCCTATTTTCATAAGCTATCCTAGAGAGCTTATGAAAATAGCTTATGAACATTGCCATAAGCTGTTTTCATAAATTATCTCAAAAGAGTATCACAAAAATTGGAAGAAGAAAGGCAACTGCAGCAAGAAATCTAAACTGTTGACTCAGAAAAGTTGCTTCAAGAAATAAATGAACACAAAAAAATAAAGCTAATATGAAAACTAACAAGTAATGAATGATTATCTGAATTATGGAAGCAAAAATAAGAATCTAAAAACATGATCCTGATACATGAAAAAAAGTCAAAGGGTATAAGATAGTTTGACAGATATCAGATCATAGTCATACCTTGGTTCTACAGAAAACTGAGAAGGATTCAAAAACTAAGAAGTAAGAGTGATGGTGATCCTACAGACAAAGAAAGAACCAAATATTCTCACATTCACATTTGCCACATAGTAAAGCAAGAATGGTCATTTATATTTGATGGTAAAATGTCATTTTAAGAAGAATAATGATAACATTGTTTGGTAGAGAAAGTTATATAAGGAAAAGCAATAAAAAAGAAAAAGCACGTTTATCTTTATAGTCCAAGTTGTAATGGGGTCCACAAAAGTTGCTTTTTTAGTTGTTCACTTTCCACTATGTTTGATGAAAAGAAAATAAGATGATGAAAGAGAAGTAGTTTGGTCCCTTGTGTGACTGTTGTCACTTGTCAGAGAGAACTGAGGAAAGGTATGGTCAATTGGTCATAGATGGAAACAATCAAACAAACCAAGAAACTCATAGATTTATAGAGATATTTTCTTGTTCATGTGAGTTTCAACATTCAACAGTTTCTGACATGGTAGCTCCTAGTTACATGTATGTTGTGTCTTTTTTTTTTTTTTTATGGATGTATGTTGTGTCTTTACCACCAAATTTAGACATTTTTAAATGGTTAAAACACTTAAATTAAATTAAATGGTTGAATACATATGGTTAATGAATATATCAGATATAATATCTGAGTAATCATTTGATCTAAAAAGATCTCAGGAATCATCAACATAACATAATATACAACGAATTTAAACGTGGTTAACCACAATTTTTACGTATTCACTTACATGCACGGTTAATTGCATGTGAATTCGTGGTTAATGAGGTTATGTTGATGGCAAATGGCTTTTAACATCTAGTATTACTATCTTTTGTTGGTTATTTGCTGAATTTTTTTTTTTGTCTGCCCTATATTGAAAAGCAAATTCCAAATTTGCCCTACATGAAAAAGAAAGTCCAAAACTGCCCTACTTTTTCTCTTTCTCTTTATTCCCCGCAAAACAGGTTTGGGGGGTGTCCTTCCCAGCAATTTCGTTTTGGGGGGAAGGCCCTGTTTTTTTGTCTTATTATGTTATTCCCCGCAAAACAGGTTTGGGGGTGTCCTTCCCCGCAATTTCATTTTGGGGGGAAGGCCCTGTTTTTTTGTCTTATTATGTTATTCCCCGCAAAACAGGTTTGGGGGGTGTCCTTCCCAGCAATTTCATTTTGCGGGGAATAAAGAGAGAGAGAGAGAGAGAGAGAGAAAAAGTAGGGCAGTTTTGGACTTTCTTTTTCATGTAGGGCAGATTTGGAATTTGCTTTTCAATATAGGGCAGACAAAAAAAAAATTCGTTATTTGCTAGTGGCTACCTAATATATTGATTGATAATAATGAAAGTAATTAACCATCCATTTATAGTGTTAACTATTAAATAGTTGTCGCAAAAAGGATGATCGTTCAAATAACGCATTTTCTGTAGTTTTTTGAATTATTTTTTCTATTTTCAAGTTCTTTTTTCCTAAATTTACTATTTATATCTATGGATTTTAAAAAAAAAAACAGAGGAAAAAATAGTTTAGGGGTTGCATTAAATTTGTGCCCTGACATAATAGATTAGAAGAAGGTGGAAAGGTATTCCAAACTCAATACTCCCTTCGTCCCGGAATAACTGACTCATTTTCTAAAAAAAAGTGTCTCAAAATAACTGATTCATTTCAATTTTCAATACAACTTTCATCATTCCCAATATAATATAACACTAAATAATACTACTTTTATCATTTCCAATACAATATATTCCACTTTGCCTTTTATTTATACATTTTTCTTAATATGTGTGAAAAACAAAATTGTGTCAATTAAATTGGGACGGATGTAGTAATAGTATTGTGTTGGTCAAAGACTCAAAGTCTATTTATCAAAGTCAAGGCCATGGACCATGCATTATGCCTTTTATTAATTTATTACTATCTTTTGTTTATATTTTTATCTTTTTGACAAAAAAAATATTTGTGTAAAAAAAACATATATTTTATCGGTATCATTATTTAACATATCAAGGACAAAGATCTAATCTGTGTTTTAATAAATTTCATATGAGGAGTAAGCAGTAATCATGTACTAGTTTTATCTTTGGTCAAAGTAAAGCATCAAGCATGGAGAAACACTTGTGTAGACCAGGACCAAGAATTTTGGTTTGGTCACACACACAAGTTTTTTCCTTCTCTCTCTTCTCTTCTCTCTTCTCCATTTTCTCTTTCTTCTCTCTTCTCTCTCTTCTCTTTTTTCTCTTTGTGTGATCAAAGACCACTTGTGTGGATCAGAACCACACAAGATTTTCTCTCAAGCATGTAGCTTTTTCTTTTTGACTGACATAAGCATGTAAATTTTCTATATTATGTAGTTTTTCTATATATTTTATATACTCTGATGTTGATCAAATAAAAAAACATGTTAGTTTTTTTTTCAGGGAAAAAAATGTATTAGTTATATGCTACTGCTAGTTTATCTTTTTCCTTAAAATAGTGTAGTTTTTCTATATGTACAAAATGATCTTGTGAAAAATAATAATTGCATTTCTTTAGTGCAATTATAATTATAATTGGTCAAATGATAACATGCTTAAAGGGTAATGTTGGTTGAGTGACTGAAAAATTAATAAAAAAGTATTTTATAAGTACATATCTAGAACATTTAATTTTTTTCAATGCCTTAAATGCTACTCCCTCCGTCCCGGAATATCTGACCCATTTTCTAAAAAAAATGTCCCAAAATAACTGATTCATTTCAATTTTCAATACAACTTTCATCAT
Organism: Medicago sativa; assembly: GCF_051527215.1. Taxonomy (NCBI): domain Eukaryota; kingdom Viridiplantae; phylum Streptophyta; class Magnoliopsida; order Fabales; family Fabaceae; genus Medicago; species Medicago sativa. The sequence continues at coordinate 62,614,333 of NC_140751.1, read as the reverse complement.
TCTCAATACAATATAACTCTAATTAATAGTACTACTTTCATCATTCCCAATACAATATATTCCACTTTCCCCTTTATTTATACATTTTTCTTAATTTGTGTGAAAAACCAAACTGGCTCAGATAAAACGGGACGGAGGGAGTACATTTTTATGTATGTTTTTTCATGGCTAAAACATTTTTGGTCTCTTATTTTGTTTTGGTTCCTGACTTTTAAGCATCAAACCTTTGTTTTCCAAGGTTGTAGTGACCCTCTAAACCAAGAAGTATTTGTTAGACCACCCCCAATGGTTTTTTTCTTTTAACACCCTTCAACACTCACTTTTTCAATTTCCAACACTCCACATCATTTTCTCTCTCTTGTTCAACACTCCTTCAACTTTTACCCTCTCCAATGGTTTTTCATTCAAGACTCTACCCCACCACTTTTTATTTCTTATTCTTATTTAATTTTTGTTTTTATAATTACATAAAATTATAATTATCGATTATAATTAAATTAAAATAATACAATTAACAATTTATTTTAGTTTTTTTGGAAAAACAAAATTTTGTAAAATAATTTATTTTTATTTTCTTAACTTAAAATGCAATACAACAAACTACGCACGCGACACACAAATAACTTAAAATTCAATACAACAAACTAAGCACGCGGCACACAAATAACTTAAAATGCAAGACAACAAACTAAGCATACAACACACAAGTAATTTATTTAGTACGATACAAATCATCATCAATCACGATACATTCCAAACTTTGTCCATATGTGCTTCACTAGATCTGCTTGCAATTCGAGATGAACATTTGGATCACGCAACTCGGATCTAGCACGCACATGATTTGCAAAAGCTGGTAACACCTCGGTCGAGTATGGTTGCGGTGTACTAGATCCACTTCCCCCAGGTTGCTCAAAATCGGTCCAACGTTGAGCATATGTATCTCGTTCATCCTCAACAATCATATTATGTAATATGATGCATGACCTCATGGTGATACCCAAATGGGCTATGTCCCACAAGCAAGCTGGTTCACGGATGATTTTAAATCGAGCTTGAAGCACTCCAAAAGCACGTTCGATGTCCTTCCGGCATCCCTCCTGATGTTTTGCAAATAACTTATCGGGTTCACTTTGAGGAAGTCTAATTGATTTGACGAAATTTGGATAAGAATGGTAGATACCATCAGCTAGATAGTATGCCATATTATAGGGACGTTGATTCACAAAGTAATTCACCCTTGGAGCCTTTACCTGTTCCACATCATCAAACACTGGTGACCGGTCTAGAACGTTTATATCGTTCAACGTTCCCGGACATCCAAAAAAGGCATGCCAGATCCATAGATCATGAGATGCAACTGCTTCAAGAATAACTGTGGTGGTTCCCTTATCCCCCCCTGGTGAATTGACCTTCCCATGCTTTAGGACAATTTTTCCACTCCCAGTGCATGCAGTCAATACTCCCGATCATCCCTGGGAACCCCCGCATTTCACTAACATGTAGTATTCTTTGCAGGTCATCTTGGGTTGATGCTCTCAACTACACTTGCTCATACAGTCGTATGATTCCTTTGCAGAATCTAAGTAATTAAGCACTCCAATGTTGTACTACTTCCTATTTTGATGTATTCATCGACCGCATCTGCTGCCACACCATATGCTAACATTCGCATTGTTGTGGTACATTTTGCTAACGGTGATATACCTTCTTTATTGGCTCATCAACTCGTTGGGTGAAGTAGTTATCACTACTAGAAAGGTCTCCAACAATTCGAAGGAAAACGTGTTTTTGCATACGGTACCGACGACGAAACATTGCATCTTCGTACGTAGGCTCATTGGCAAAGTAGTCGTCAATTAGTCTTTGGTTTGCCGCTGCATGATCTCCATTGAAATATTTTCTAGTACGAGATGCACTACCTTCCTTTAATTTTTTTCGACGCTGAATAAATCGGTTGACGATATAAGTGTCTTTAACATCACGTTTATGGAAGTAGGCTTCGATATCAAAAGGGTCCATTGATAGTTTTTTTGGAAGTAGATATGAATGAGATTTGTGAAATTGGAAGTAGATATGAATGAAATTTGTGAAATTGGAAGTAGATATGAAGGAGATTTGTGAAATTGGAAGTAGATATGAGTCCCTATATATAAGTACATTGTGTGGTGGACACTGACAGATTCGAAATAAGTTATTTTATTGTATTAAAGCAAACAGTGGAGATAATTATTAAAGCAAATAGTATGTGAAATAATGGGCACACAGTGGGCATAATTATTAAAGCAAATAGTAGGTGAAATAATGGGGACACAGTGGGCATAATTATTAAAGCAAATAGTATGTGAAATAAGTCACGGGGGACTAGACAACACTAGGGACTATCACTGAGGACTAGACAACACTGACAATTATTAAAGCAAACACTGGGGACTAGACAACACCGACAATTTTGATCAAATGCAAACAAATATTTGATTGAAATTAATTTCAAAACAGCTCACGCTCCAACTTTTCCAACAACTCTTTTTTCCGGTCATCGAGATGCTCTTCGGAACTTAACTTTATATACAGTTTCATTTTCTTCAATCTGTTTTTCTCCTGTTGCACCAAGATGAACTCTTTCAATTGTTCAATCTCTTGCACCTTGATTTCTTTGAATTCAACCCACTCCTTTTCCACCTCCTCCAAGGCAGCAGCATCCTTGCTTTTCTTTTTACCTTTTTTTTTAGCTGCCTCCCTACCTATTGGACGAGCACTAGATCCTACAGAGTCCTCGTGAGATCTCTTAGATCCACTACTTCCTGACCCAACATTTCCTCCTATTTGACTACCATAACGTGGTTGATCACGGAGAGCGTGCCATTCTTCCTTTAAAGTAAATTGAACATTCTTCCCACATGCAACATGGTCTCCCTTACATGTGTACAGGCTGACTTGGTATTCGCCATTCAAATTCCCTTGCTTTGAAGTAAACACTCCTTCAATGGGTATTAAACAAGGCTTGAAGTATGATAGAAACTTCTGTGATTCTTGGCCTTGAATTTCCCTATATTGAACGCTGCACGATCCTAAGGCTGCATCCAACTCAAGTGCTTTGTCTGATGCCAAGCTTGAATCCACCTGCAAATACATAACTCCCGGTGAAAAGTGCTGATCATGATCTTTAATGGCTGACATTGATATAAGATTACAACCACAAGCAAGATAGTAAACCAAGAAATAATACAAACCTTCTTTGTGTCATTTCCCAACCAATAATGAATGTCATAATGAGGAGGGCCATTTTTGGGAAAAACCGCCTGTTTCCGAGAACATGTAAAATGTTCGAGATCAATGACATTTCATAGGTTTAAGAGGATCAACAGGACAATAAAGTCAGCAATATCTTACATTCAGAACTATGTATGCACTTCCGGCATAGAATTTTCGAAGGTCTGACTCTGACACTGGCACCAACTGTTGGTTTTCAATACACCAGACTTCCAATCCACTGAGAATATAAAGTTAAGTGTACAAAGCAGAAAACTTGAACTAAGAACTATGATATATTTTAAAATAAAATTCATTTCTGATGTTGTACCAGAAATTTTAAATACTAAGGGACATCTTATTTTATTTAATTATTTCGATTTTTATCGCTGTAATCAATAAGACATTCATTCAATCGAAAAGGATGACCTAATGCAAGTTGAATTAGGCCGACACAAATTGTAAGGCAATTTCAAAGAAAATCATTGTAAGGATACGGATTCGCTCCTGCAGTTTGAAATGCAGGATCCAAGTCTTTATTGATAATAGGCATTGGCTTTATGGCTCTAAACACTCCACCAACTCAAAGCAACACTTGATTATTCTGCAATCCAGGATTAAGATATGCAGGCTAAGATATAGTCCAGAAGTTTTAATATAGTAAATATATCAATGTAGGATAAGATATGCTATGCAAATAATCTCAAACAGGTAAGAATTGTAATCAATATAGTGTTAGTGTCTATGAGACATGGACACCGGATACGACAAACACGCCGACACCGGTAATAATTATAGAATCAATTAATTTAATGTAATCATATGTGTCAACGTGTATTGTACACCGGACACAACTTCAATCAGAAGTGTCCGTCTCTATAGCATCGACACTTCTAATTGAAGACGTGACTGGTGTCCAACATGTGTCAATGTCCGACACTAACACGACACTGACACATGTGATTACATTCAATTATGTCATTGTTTTCTAGTAATTACCATCGTCGATGTGTGTGTGTCAGTGCTTCATAGGTGTCCGTGCTACGGATTGGAATCGGTATGTTGCTATGCTAGCCACTCGACTGTAAAATACTAAACCATAGTTCTATGCAAATAAGTCAATTGACAACAGTGTTTTATTATCACAACATCAAGAACAAGTTTCTTATTACCATGGCATTATGCTGCTCAAGTAACTAGGAAGGGCAAAAATAAAGAAGTTTGATAAACAATTGTTTTCACCTAGGCCCAACATCAATTCAGCTTGATAACTTTCCATGTGAATTGCAACACTCTTCAAGATTGAAATCACCATACATCAAATTTCAAACATCTACATCTACTGGGAAAGTGGGAAGAAGAAAAGCAATACCAGCAAGAAACCTAAACTGTTGACTCAGAAAACATACCTCAATTTTCAGAATTTTTTCTTTTACCAAAACAAAAACTAGCCTAAGACATAAAAACACAATCCAAAGTCAAGAAAAGTGATGATCTCAAATTTGGAAGCAAAACTCAGAATCTCAAAACAGTAAAACATGATACTGATAGATGAAAAAAAGTCAAAGGGTATAAGTATAACATAGTTTGACCAGATATGAGATCATATAATCATACCTTGGTTCAACAGAAAACTGAGAAGGATTCAAAAACTAAGAACAAGAGTGATGGTGATGCTGACAAAGAAAGAACAAAACATGGATATATTCTCCCATTCACATTTGCCACATAGTAAAGCAAGAATGGTCATTTATATTTGATGGTAAAATGTCATTTTAAGAAGAATAATGATAACATTGTTCGGTAGCAGTGAAGCACGGATACGAGATACGATACGGATACGATACTGCACCGATACGGAAAAATTTCAAAAATCAAGATACGATACGGCTGGGATACGTTAATAAAAAAAATTATATAATTAGATGTACAATATAATTATAACCATTTTTTTAATATGCAAATATATTAACAAACAAAAGAAACAAGTCATAGGCTCGTAGCACATCAACATAAATATAAATAATATTGACGATTAAGAGAGTGATGATTAGTCAATTACATACACAATATATCCCAAAAAAAAGCACCATAAGTGCTATACTATATCCAAAAGGAACATTGTTAGTGCTATACTACGTCGATTCAAAAAAGAAGCACTATACTAAGAGTTAAGTTATTTTAGTTAACATTAATTGGGAATTATTGGGGCAAGTATAGGTGCAGGATAATTATAAGATACTCTCCTGATACGTATTGGAAAGTATCGGATAATTATTTTTTTAAAAAATAAAATTTAAACTTCGAATACTCTTCTGATACGTATCAGAAAGTATCGGACAGGTATCGGTGCAGGATACGCAGGGGATACGATACGTCATTCATTTTAAAGTATCGGGACTTCATAGTTCGGTAGAGAAAGTGATATAAGAAAAAGCAATAAAAAAGAAAAAAACTTAAAAGTAAAAGCACGTTTATCTTTATAGTCCAAGTTGTAATGGGGTCCACAAAAGTTGCTTTTTTAGTTGTACCCTTTCCACTATGTTTGATGAAAAGAAAATGAGCAATGATATATGAACAATCATTAATAGACAACTTTCATGACAACTTCATTTTCCTCTATTTTTATTGGCTGAAAATAAAAGAGAGAGAAAAAGTAAGAGAGAGAATAAAAACATACTCCCTCCGTCCCATATTACTTGACATAGTTGACTGTGACACAGATATCAATGCATATTTTTTATATTTGATATTTTTAATTCTCTATTAGAAAAAATTATGAAAATTTAATATTTTAAAAATACTCATCGAGACGAATCCAACAACATCTTACATGAGTATTGTTTATCTTTGTATATTAGTAGAAAAATACGGTCAAAGTATGTTAAGTCAATATTGTACCTTGTCAACTAGGTCATCTATTTTAGGACGGAGGGAGTATTGTGAGTATGAGAGAAAAAGTTGTCAAAAAATTGTTGGCAAATGGTTGTCAAAGGTGGAGGCTAACATGAGGGAGCCAATAGGTCCCTCATCTAGTGAGGGAGCAAAGATGCTTTTTTTTAACCTTAGGATTAAATAAATGGATTGGATCTTCTCCACCTCAGCAAGAGAGCACAAGTACTTCTCCACACTCAATCAAAATAGACCACACATTTTCTGCATATGATTTTCTCTCCCCTCTATCACTTGCTTATCTTCTCTGCTATTTCTCTCTCTTAAGTTTCTTCCCCATAAATCATATGCATACAGAGACTGTTCTCTTGCCCTCATTCTCACCTTTCCTCAAGATACTTCACTGTTGCAATGAATTGATAAAAAATGGCAAAAATCAAATTAACTAGTTTACATAGATACATGAGTTATAGCAAAAAAATTATCACTTGCATCTTTCAGGAAGAGTTATAGCAAAAATGGCAAAAACCCATATCACTTGCATCTTTATCTTATCCTCTTTCTGAAGAAAATTAGTTCTCAAATTGATATGGTTTCATGGTTTCATGGATGCTGAATCGAAATTGTCCGATGTTATAGCGAAAAGTTGTCAATTCGGTGATATAGAAAGATTCAAATGCGTTTTTCTTTTTAAGAACCAAAAAAAAAATCTGCGATTAGCTTGTGGATTTGAAAAATAAACCTGTGCATTCTTCATGGCATTCAATTCCGATCAAAAGTGCGTAAAAATCGTTGAATTTCATTGTGTACCATGGGAGATCCGGCCGGGTTAATTCGCGGGTCAAAAAACCCGTTTTACAGTATACGGGTAAAGAAGATGACATTAAAAAAATTAAAAAAAAAATATTCCCTCTCCAGGAATCGAACAGGCACCCTATGACACTTAAATCCTAAAACACAACCAACTACACTACGTATGGAATTGCTAACATTTTAGATTTTTAGTTTATTTATTTACTATTACCAGTTTTGAATTGTAAGCAAAAATCAATGATTTAATTCATTTTATTTTAGGTTTCTATATAAAGCAAATCTTATATCGATACAAGTCTAAATAAAATTTATATGAACACACGTACATTAATGATAAAATTTAAAAAAGAGACGATATTAAGTAATGTGACTAAATTTTATTTTTTTTTTAAATCTTATCATCGTTGTGTGTGTCCGAATTTGTTTATATAAAGCAAATCTTACATGAATTGAGAGAGATGTGAAATTTGATTATTTTGGCATAAGAGGGAAAGTGAAATTGAGTAACATGATTCGGCAAAAAAATAATTAAAGTGGCATTAAATTTTTTTAGTTAATATTCAATTCATTACATTTTTTCAAAAAATAAATTATACCCATATTTATTTATTTTTTTAAGAAAATCACACCCTTTTATTAGTAAATAATTTCGTTTCACATAATAAATAATAGTAAGTCAAACGTATTTGTCCGGTATACACGTGTCTGGGATCGACCAAACATGTTTCGGTTCCAATGTTAGACACGTTTCAGTCACCGGGGAGTTGTCCTTCCTAGTTGACTAGGCTTCTAAAGGGATAGTTTGTCCGGTAGACACGTGTCCGGGATTCCGATCAGAGAAATTCCAGTTTCTACTTCCTTCTAACTCTGCGAGGGTCACATCCAACGGTGCGATCTACCAAACATGCTTCGGTTCCAATGTTAGACACGTTTCAGTCACCGGGGAGTTGTCCTTCCTAGTTGACTAGGCTTCTGAAGGGATAGTTTGTCCAGTAGACACGTGTCCGCGATTCCGATCTGAGAAATTCCAGTTTCTGCTTCCTTCTAACTCTGTGAGGGTCACATCCAACGGTGGGATCGACTAAACATGCTTCGGTTCCAATGTTAGACACGTTTCAGTCACCGGGGAGCTGTCCTTCCTAGTTGACTAGGCTTCTTAAGGGATAGTTTGTCCGGTAGACACGTGTCCGGGATTCCGATCTAAGAAATTCCAGTTTCTGCTTCCTTCTAACTCTGCGAGGGCCACATCCAACGGTGGGATCGACCAAACATGCTTCGGTTCCAATGTTAGACACGTTTCAGTCACCGGGGAGTTGTCCTTCCTAGTTGACTAGGCTTCTGAAGGGATAGTTTGTCCGGTAGACACGTGTCCGGGATTCCGATCTGAGAAATTCCAGTTTCTGCTTCCTTCTAACTATGTGACGGCCATATCCAACTGTGGGATCGACCAAACATGTTTCGGTTCCAATGTTAGACACGTTTCAGTCACCGGGGAGCTGTCCTTCCTAGTTGACTAGGCTTCTGAAGGGATAGTTTGTCCGGTAGACATGTGTGCGAGAATCCGATCTGAGAAATTCCAGTTTCTGCTTCCTTCTAACTATGTGAGGGCCATATCCAATGGTGGGATCGACTAAACATGATTCGGTTCCAATGTTAGACGCATTTCAGTCACCGGGGAGCTGTCCTTCCTAGTTGACTAGGCTTCTCAGGGGATAGTTTGTCCGGTACACACGTGTTCGGGATTCCGATTTGAGAAATTCCAGTTTATGCTTCCTTCTAACTATGTGAGGGTCATATCCAACGGTGGCATCGACCAAACATGATTTGGTTCCAATGTTAGACGCATTTTAGTCACCGGGGAGTTGTCCTTCCTAGTTGACTAGGCTTCTCTATGGATAGTTTGTCCGGTAGACACGTGTCCGGGATTTCGATCAGAGAAATTCCAGTTTCTGCTTCCTTCTAACTATGTGAGGGTCATATCCAACGGTGGGATCGACCAAACATGTTTCGGTTCCAATGTCATACGCATTTTAGTCATCGGGGAGTTGTCCTTCCTAGTTGACTAGGCTTCTCAAGGGATAGTTTGTCCGGTAGACACGTGTCCGGGATTCCGATCTGAGAAATTCCAGTTTCTGCTTTCTTTTAACTCTGCGAGGGCCACATCCAACGGTGGGATCGACCAAACATGCTTCGGTTCCAATGTTAGACACGTTTCAGTCACCGGGGGGGTGTCCTTCCTAGTTGACTAGGCTTCTCAAGGGATACTTTGTCCGGTAGACACGTGTCCGGGATTCCGATCTGAGAAATTCCAGTTTCTGCTTCCTTCTAACTATGTGAGGGTCATATCCAACGGTGGGATCGACCAAACATGTTTCGGTTCCAATGTTAGACACGTTTCAGTCACTGGGGAGCTGTCCTTCCAAGTTGACTAGGCTTTTGAAGGGATAGTTTGTCCGGTAGACATGTGTGCGGGAATCCGATTTGAGAAATTCCAGTTTCTGCTTCCTTCTAACTATGTGAGGGCCATATCCAACGGTGGGATCGACTAAACATGATTCGGTTCCAATGTTAGACGCATTTCAGTCACCGGGGAGCTGTCCTTCCTAGTTGACTAAACTTCTCAAGGGATAGTTTGTCCGGTAGACACGTGTCCGGGATTCCGATCTGAGAAATTCCAGTTTCTGCTTCCTTCTAACTATGTGAGGGTCATATCCAACGGTGGGATCGACCAAACATGATTCGGTTCCAATGTTAGACACGTTTCAGTCACCGGGGAGGTGTCCTTCCTGGTTGACTAAGCTTCTAAAGGGATAGTTTGTCCTGTAGACACGTGTCCGGGATTCCGATCTGAGAAATTTCAGTTTCTGCTTCCTTCTAACTATGTGAGGGTCATATCCAACGGTGGGATCGACTAAACATGATTCGGTTCCAATGTTAGACATGTTTCAGTCACCGTGGAGTTGTCCTTCCTAGTTGACTAGGCTTCTGAAGGGATAGTTTGTCTGGTAGACATGTGTCCGGGATTGCGATCTGAGAAATTCCAGTTTCTGCTTCCTTCTAAGTATATGAGGGCCATATCCAACGGTGGGATCGACCAAACATGATTCGGTTCCAATGTTAGACGCATTTGAATCACCGGGGAGCTGTCCTTCCTAGTTGACTAGGCTTCCCAAGGGATAGTTTGTCCGGTAGACACGTGTCCGGGATTCCGATCTAAGAAATTCCAGTTTCTGCTTCCTTCTAACTATGTGAGGGTCATATCCAACGGTGGGATCGACCAAACATGATTCAGTTCCAATGTTAGACACGTTTCAGTCACCGGGGAGTTGTCCTTCCTGGTTGACTAGGCTTCTAAAGGTATAGTTTGTCCTGTAGACACGTGTCCGGGATTCCGATCTGAAAAATTTCAGTTTCTGCTTCCTTCTAACTATGTGAGGGTCATATCCAACGGTGGGATCGACTAAACATGATTCCGTTCCAATGTTAGACACATTTCAGTCACGAGGGAGTTGTCCTTCCTAGTTGACTAGGCTTTTGAAGGGATAGTTTGTCCGGTAGACACGTGTCCGGGAATCCGATCTGAGAAATTCCAGTTTCTGCTTCCTTCTAACTCCGTGAGGGCCACATCCAACGGTGGGATCGACCAAACATGATTCGGTTCCAATGTTAGACACGTTTCAGTCATCGGGGAGTTGTCCTTCCTAGTTGACTATGCTTCTGAAGGGATAGTTTGTCCGGTAGACACGTGTCCGGGATTCCGATATGAGAAATTTCAGTTTCTGCTTCCTTCTAACTATGTGAGGGTCATATCAAACGGTGGGATCGACTAAACATGATTCGGTTCCAATGTTAGACATGTTTCAGTCACCGAGGAGTTGTCCTTCCTAGTTGACTAGGCTCCTGAAGGGATAGTTTATCCGGTAGACACGTGTCCGGGAATCCGATCAGAGAAATTCCAGTTTCTCCTTCCTTCTAACTCCGTGAGGATCACATCCAACGGTGGGATCGACTAAACATGTTTCGGTTCCAAGGTTAGGCACGTTTCAGTCACCCTGGAGATGTCCTTCCTAGTTGACTACGCTTCTAAAGGGATAGTTTGTCCGGATGACATACCTCTGGGAACCCGATCTGAGAAATTTCAGTTTCATTGAGCGATAAAAATAAAAAATAAAAATCAATTTTGTTTCATTGATGATTTTGGTAAATAATATTTAGTTATTATTATTTTAAAAGATAAAAAAATCATATTTTTCTTTAAAAAGAAACTCATTTAATTATTAATTTAAAGGTTTGATGTACCTCTACACTCAAATATTTTGGGTGTATCATAAAAATTACCTTGTCTCTATGTACGACTTGCTTTAATATGAAACCCAAAATTAAATGAATTAAATTAAATATTATTTGCTTTAAATTCAAAACACATAATAATAATTAAATAGAATACAATTCCTGTAATTTAACAATTGGGTGTGTAGTGCAGTTGGTGTTACAGTGTTTTAAGTTTCCGCAGGTTGCCTGTTCGAATCCGATTCCTGTCACGGATTTTTTTTTCTTTTTTGTTGTTTTTTTAATCTCATCTTCTTCGCCCGTATTTTGTAGAACGGGTTTTTTGCCCCGCGATCCGACCCGACCGGATCTCCATTGGTATACAATGAAATTCAACGATTTTTATGTAGTTTTGATCGGAATTGAAAAAAAATGAAGAAGTCACAAGCTTATTTTGCAAATCGACAAGCCAATCACAAATTTTATTTTTTAGGGTTCTTTAAAAAAAAACAATATTAATCTGTGAATTTTAGAAAAACTCGTTGATTAAACAGACAATTTGTTTTGCACAAGCAAAAACAAAAATCATAATTAAAAGCACACCACATCAATGGTTAACGTTAGGATCATCACTTCTTTAATTTTGGGTTTGGCAAATTGAATTAAGTAGAAGCCAGCGAAGAAGAAGGTAGGATCAGTGGTATATGTGACTAAGAGATGTCATTTGTGATTTTAACAACAACAAGAATTGTTCATTTAACTTGAGGCAAAACAAGAATTTTATAACAGCAACATAAGAATTGGGAGAAGAAATGGAGCTTGGACGGCGGAAACAAGCGAGGGGCTGAGAAGAAAAATGACGGTAGAGGAGTTAAGCCGCTGGGTTGTAAAATGAGGAAGAAATTTAGAGAGAGAAATGGAAGAGAAGATAAGCAAGTGATAGAGGAGAGAGAAAATCATATGCAGAAAGTGTGAGGTCTGTTTTGATTGAGTGTGGAGAGGTGTATGTGCTCTCTTGCTGAGGTGGAATAGATCTAATCCAATGTTATAATCCTAAGATTAAAAAAAAGCATCTTTTGCTCCCTCACCAGATGAGGGACCTATTGGCTCCCTCATGTTAGACCTCGCCGTTGTCAAAATATCATTTCTCAAAGAAAATAAGATGATGAAAGAGAAGTAAGGTTGGTCCCTTGTGACTGTTGTCACTTGTCAGTGAGAACAGAGAAAGGTATGGTCAATTGGTCATAGATGGAAACAAACCAAGACATATAGATTAGAGAGAGATTTCTTTGCTCATGTGAGTTTCAACATTCAACAGTTTCTGACATGGTAGCTCCTAGTTACTTGTATGTCGTGTCTTTTTTTTTAGGATGTACTTGTGTCCACCAAATTTAGACATTTTTTAATGGTTAAAACACTTAAGGGCCTGTTTGGTTTGGCTTCTGAGAAGCAATTCTAGTCCAAAATCAATTCTCTACAGTGCCAAAAGCAATTCTAGCCAAAAACAACGTGTTTGGTTCAGCTTTTCAGAATTGCTTTTATCCTCCAAAAGCAATTCTCCATGAAGCTACAAATCCTAGCTTCTAACTTTTCTAGAATCAATTCTCCTTGAACAACGTGTATAGGTTTGTATATTTTATTATTACAACATGTTATTTTACTTTATTGCCCTTTATCAATTCTCATTCTTTATCAATTCTCCTTTAGCTATGTCTATTTTAGTAATTATACATTCAAAAGCAATTCTACATAATTGCATCCAAACATAAATCATTTTGTTTAATCAATTCTATATAATTGTATCCAAACATAAATAAATTCTCTCAGAATCAATTCTGTCAGAATCAATTCTATCAGAATCAATTCTCTCAGAATCAATTATATTCAAAGCTGAACCAAACGGGCACTAAATTAAAGAGTAATGATATTTTGACATCCATTTGATGACAATTTTGTTGACAACCTTGTTTTTTTCACTTCTTATTGATCAAAAAGAATGGAGAGAGAAAAAGGAAGAGAGGGGATAACAACATCATGTGAGTATGAAAGAGAAATTTGTCCAAACGTGGTTGTCAAAATATCATTTCTCTAAATTAAATGGTTGAATATTTAAAATATATGGTTAATGAATATATCATATATAAATTTAAGAGCATCCACAACAGAAACACCCATTTTTAAGTTCTTATATGTGTCTCACGTGTACACATCACTTATTTATAATTTTTTAATAGAGTACCTAATAAGCACTCAATCACTCCAACCCAGATCTCACACAAAGTTCTTAAATGGGACTCACTAATCAACTATCAATAATTTTATATCATTATATTTCAATTTTTTAATATTAAAAGAGTGCAGATCCCGTTTAAAAGTGGGGGTCTTAAGTAAGACCCAGAGTCTTATAAGACCCTGAAAAAGATTCTCCTCATTGAGGGTACCTAATAGGTACCAGATCTTAAATAGTTAAGACCCTCCCAATGAAGATGATCTAAGTAATCATTTATTCTAAAAAAAATCTCAATAATCATCGACATAACATAATTAACCACGAATATAAACGTGATTAACCATGATTTTTACGTATTCACTTATCTATACAGTTAATCTAGGGATGGCAATGGGTACCCTATGGGTAGGGTACTACAGTGCCCTTCCCCATACCCGCATTTGCAAAAAATACCCGTACCCGTGTCCGTACCCTCGTGGGCAACAACTTTAGTCCCCTTCCCCATACCCTATGGGTACCTAAGTGCCCATACCCGCATCCATTACCCGCACTTTAACTATGAAAAGACAATAAAAACATCACAAATGAAATAAAACTACAATCCAAATTTTTTAAAATTAACTCATAAAATAGTACAAATCATAATATTTAGTCAAATAAGAAACATCCAAAATATCCCTAAAAAAAAATTGTACACCGGCATGATGAAGTTGTTATTGTATTAAGTAGTTTTTTGGTTTAAGTTTAGGTTTAGGCTTAAAGAGCTAAATAAATAAATTAATTATACACCAAAAATAAATAAATTATTTATGATATTTATATAGATATGTATATGCGGGGTTGCGGGTCTGGGCAGTATAGTACCCTTACCCGTGTCCATATCCATTTAAATTTGTGGGTATTATCCGGACCCGTGCCCAAACCCATAAATGCGGAGTTTTACCCTACTCATTGTGGGTATTTTTTGCGGGTACCCATAGGGCCTGGGTCCAATTGCCATCCCTAAGTTAATCGCATATGAATTCGTGGTTAATGAGGTTATGTTGATGGCAAATGACTTTTGACATCTAATATTACTATTTTTTGTTGGCCATTTGCTAGTGGCTACCTAATATATTGATTGATAATAATAAATAGTTGTCGCGAAAAGGATGGTCGTTCAAATAACACAAATATTTTTCTAGTTTTTTGAATTATTTTTTCTATTTTCAGTTTCTTTTTTCCTAAAATTTAATATTTACATCCATGGGTTTACAAAGAAAAAAAACGAGGAAAAAAATAGTTTAGGGGTTGCATTGAATTTGTGCCATGACATAATAGATTAGAAGAGGTGGAAAAGTATCCCAAACTCAATAATGGTATTGTATTGGTCAAAACTCAAAGACTATTTATCAAAGTCAAGGCCATGGACCATGCATCATGCCTTTTATTAATTTATTACTATCTTTTGCTTATATAACATATATTTTTATTTTATTAAATTGTTGATGAGAGTCACGGAGCAGTCAGAAGCAACTATGAATATTTTGGTGGAAAAGACTCAAAAATGAAGAAATTGAATGGAGACAGGGGCGCCACACTCTTTCTAATCCAAGAAAGATTGATAAGCCGGTGGATGTGAAGATCGCCACAAGAAAAGAATTTCTTGATAAGATCAAGGATGGTTCAATCCAGAATCACAAGAGACAAAGCTCTCAATACACATAAGTGTAAATTTCTACAAAATTCAACTTATCTTACATATCATTTTCGTGCTCTATTTATATGAGCTTATTACATGATGATTTTGACTCTAAAACTCTTAGAAAATGAAAGGAAATGCAGCCACTAATTGCAATAATGTTTTGGTGACTGATTAATGCATATTAAAGGTTACAAAATGACTTTAAGGTGGGGGGTGGCTGCAACAATGCATGGAGATGTTATACATTCATTTGCTTCTTTAATCATCATGGCTGAATAGTTTAGAGACATTACACTTTCATAATTAAGCTCCATTTAACCTCCATTGTGCTTCTTTAATGTGTTGTTTCTTCTCTTACATCAGCCCATTCATCAAAATCACTTCATCCAATTCATGCTCATTTTACACCAAGAAATATTCCGAATTTGCTCTTGAGTCCAACAGACGAAATGTAGAGAATATTCTAAGCTTTTCAACACATTAAATATCACCTCAATTGGACATTCAGAACTCTAGATATGAGAAAAACAAGATAGCTATATAATTGCCTACGAAAATAACACTTGGAACCAAAATTAACTTGGTTAATTTTATTCCATTATTAAATTATCTCTTGTATAAGGTGAGAATATTAGGTTCTCATCATACTCCCCCTCTTCAAGAGAATTCGACCTCGAATTTGTAGATTGATTACCTCCGTGGTCAAAAATAACTCTATAGAATTCATCACATGGAATTTCCACTTTAGAAAACTCCTCATTTTGATTGATAGAATTTGTTGGATTTTCTCCCCCTTATGATTTGTGGACATGATCATCTTTCCAAAGCACATAATTTCCTTCCACTTGTTGGGAAAATTTTTCTTCATTCTCTTTGTTTCCTTCATGACATAAAGAAATGTTAGGCAATTGAATAATATTAGAAGAAGAATCCCAAAATTTGAAAACACAAACCAACTTAGAAGAATGTACTAATGTAATAGTAGGCCAAAACTTCCCAACATTTTTCTCTTCCTTTTCCTTCTCATTCTCCTTTTCTTCTCCTTTTTCCTCTACTTCTTTTTCACCACTTTCTTTTGTTTCTTTTCTTTTCTTTTCACATTCTTCCTCATGAGTTTCCTTTACAACAAGACCCTCTTTTTCTTCAACATTTATTTTAGGCTTTATATAATGATTTTGGACTTGAAGGAGATTCTCCTCTAGTATTTTGGAGATATCAGCCATTCCTCTATCAATTATTTCCATCATTTTCTCTATCCTTTTTCTTTGTAACTCTCTAAGAGCAGACGTAGGACTTGATCTTCTCTTGATATCCTCAAGCCTTTTTTCTCTTCATACTTTATCAAAATATTGGATTGAAGCTTGAATTTCTTGAGACATTTTTTTTATTTGTTTAATACTTCAAAAAGAAACTGAGATGAAGAAATTTTAAGGATAGTATGGAAATGAAAAAGATTTCAAAATTGAAAAATAAAAATCAAAGGATACATAGCACCTGATTTGAACCTAAGCTTTGTTACCAAATGATGAGAGTCACGGAGCAGTCAGAAGCAACTATGAATATTTTGGTGGAAAAGACTCAAAAATGAAGAAATGGAATGGAGACAGGGGCGCCACACTCTTTCTAATCCAAGAAAGATTGATAAGCCGGTGGATGTGAGGATCGCCACAAGAAAAGAATTTCTTGATAAGATCAAGGATGATTCAATCCAGAACCACAAGAGACAAAGCTCTCAATACACATAAGTGTAAATTTCTACAAAATTCAACTTATCTTACATATCATTTTCGTGCTCTATTTATATGAGCTTATTACATGATGATTTTGACTCTAAAACTCTTAGAAAATGAAAGGAAATGCAGCCACTAATTGCAATAATGTTTTGGTGGCCGATTAATGCAAATTAAAGGTTACAAAATGACTTTAAGGTGGGGGGTGGCTGCAACAATGCATGGAGATGTTATACATTCATTTGCTTCTTTAATCATCATGGCTGAATAGTTTAGAGACGTTACACTTTTATAATTCAGCTCCATCTAACCTCCATTGTGCTTCTTTAATGTGTTGTTTCTTCTCTTACATCAGCCCATTCATCAAAATCATGTCATCCAATTCATGCTCATTTTACACCAAGAAATATTCCGAATTTGCTCTTGAGTCCAACAGACAAAATGTAGAGAATATTATAAGTTTTCCAACGCATTAAAGATCACCTCAATTGGACATTCAGAACTCTAGATATAAGAAAAACAAGATAGCTATATAATTGCCTACGAAAATAACACTTGGAACCAAAATTAACTTGGTTAATTTTATTCAATTATTAAATTACCTCTTGTATAAGGTGAGAATATTAGGTTCTCATCAATTGTTTATATAACATATATTTTTATTTTATTTTTATGGGTACTGAAGAGAGCCAGAGGCCCATATTTAACATATATTTGTGTAAAAAAAAACATATATTTTATTGGTATCATTATTTAACATATCAAGGATGTAACCAAAAAAAAAAAAACATATCAAGGACAAAGATCTAATCTGTGTTTTTAATAAATTTCATATGAGCAGTAAGCAGTAATCATGTACTAGTTTTATCTTTGGTCAAAGTAAAGCATCAAGCATGTAGCTTTTTCTTTTTGACTGATAAGCATATAAATATTCTATATTATGTAGTTTTTCTATATATTTTATATACTCTGATGTTGATCAAATAAAAAAACATGTTAGTTTTTTTTTTCAGGGAAAAAAAAATGTATTAGTTATATACTACTAGTTTATGTTTTTCCTTAAAATAGTGTAGTTTTCCTATTTGTACAAAATGAGTTTATGTTTTTTCATGGCTAAAACATTTTTGGTCTCTTATTTTGTTTTGGTTCCTGACTTTTAAGCATCAAACCTTTGTTTTCCAAGGTTGTAGTGACCCTCTAAACCAAGAAGTATTTGTTACTATGAAGTCCCCTTTGTCAATTGGGACAGAAATTTATTAATTAACAAGTGATAATGAATAATTATTTCAAGATAAATGGTAACAAGTATTCTTAAACATTATTTGTCCAAAAAAATATTCTTAAGCACTACAATAAGGAATCAAAATTACTCTATTTGATAATGTTAGAACAACAACTAGTAACAGAAGATTAGCAAGAAACGAAAAAATAGAAGTCAATGAACACACGATCTTTGTTAGCTCAGTTTGGTCAATAGTGTCTACATCTATGACTATAGAACATTTATAGTTCCGTTTGTATCACTGTGACGAATTTAGGGTTTCAGTATTACAAACAATATACAGTACTACTACAATTCTATTACTAACTACAAATGTTAAAATAGAAGTCAATGAACACACGATCTTTGTTAACTCAGTTTGGTCAACAGTGTCTACCTCTGTGACTATAGAACATTTATAGTTCCGTTTGTATTACCGTAACGAATTAAGGTTTCAGTGTTACAAACAATATACAGTATTACAAATAACAGATAATCTATACTTTATCAGATAAATAATTTGATGTGGGAAGGAGCATTCCTTTAATTTGCAGGGATAAGATATTTTTACACAAAACAAAATGTTACTAACAAGTAAAATGATTATAGCCGAAAAAAGAAATGCTAAGACCAACTGTTCTGAGTCAGGCTCAATTCAGATATAGGATTCTGCGTCAATTTAAAAAAGTTGCCAATTAGTGAAACATACTAACATAGTGACATAGTTTACATCTCTCATTGGGTGTGCTTCATCTCTGCCCCCACCCACCTTGGTACATATTTATGATTTTCTCTTTCAATATTGTTTACATCATTATAAACCGCATATGATGATGAGATATATTATTCTTGCATGCTGCTTGGTGCTTGCTAGAGGATTTATTTTAGAATTTTTTATTTTTTATTTTTTAAAAAATCGATTGATTGAAGTGTGTTTGATATTATGGTGGATTAGATAAAATCATTATTGCATCGTAATTTAATTGAATGCATGTTTGGTATTACAATGAATTTTCCAAATTCATTGTTAACCACCGTGGTACCAAAATCATTAAACATGTTCTTGTTATTTTCTCTTCAACTTCAATTTATTTTGGATCAATAAGATAGCGATAACTGGGAAAAGGAACTAATTGTATGAATCATAAAGAATGGAAGGAAGAAAAAAAAAAGTAGTTCCTGTTATTTTATTCTCCAATTACAAGAAATAAAGAAAATGGGTTTGAAGAAAACACATGAAGAGTAACATTGAAGAAACTAGAAAGTAAGAATTAGACCTTGCAACTAACTAGTACGTTGTAGGTGCAGGTTATGGTGGGAAGGGTTCTTAAATTTCCCATGATGGGAAAAGCTGAATTAACAGGTTATAGTCGGTACAATCAGTTTTCACTCCCACAAAAGTAAATATAATTCTATCACCCAGTTATTGTTTTTATTATACTCTTTACACAGATCTTTATTTTATAAATATTTTCAATAAAAATAATCTTATCTTAATGCAGGTGAAATGACAGGGAATTGAACTTTTCCGAATCTACACATACCGCTCTTTATCGAAATGAAGGATTTAGTGAAGAAGAAGATAAAAAGACTTTTTGTCATTTATAATTAATCGTTAAATGAATTGTTTGTTTGAAGAAAAATATTATTTTTTATCAATTATAATTATAATAGCTCAATCTTATTTATCAAAAGCGTCAACGAAATAAAATTGATATTTTTTTATTTTTATCACTGATAATAAATAACATTGATTATTTTTTACAATAATATATAAAAAAATTACTATGATTCTTATAAACAATGAAATGATGTCTTTTCTATAAAATTATATTTTCGAAAATATAAATGTTGACAAATAACTTTTTAGAGGAGTGATAAGGACACTCTCTCTAACACCCACTCTTTTATTGGGTGAAATCAAGGTGGATATCACACATTAAAAATGAATCTCACATAAAGTGACGAGACTCACATGAGTTTCACCCAATAAGGAGAATGAATGTTTGCTTTTTTTCAGTTTTTTATTCCATAAAAATAATCGTTAATTTATAAATTTAAGAAACAAAGTATCGGTACACCTCGATTTACAAATGTACTGTAGAAGTTCTTTTAAGGCAAAGTAACTCAAGTGATTGCATTTTTTACATGCGTAATAAAAAGTATTTATATATATGTTGTAACACATAGGTCGAATATTTGCTAAAACTCAATCATAGATTTCTAATTCCTTGGCCCCTTTAAAAAAGATTTCTAATACCCTGATGTTAAAAATATTTATACACATGTGACATAAATATTTTTTAATTAGACAGGCCCCGAAAAAGAAAAAAAGAAGAAAGAGATAGTCCATTAGGGATTATATTTGATTAACATATACTCTTATTGGACAAAAATGGAGGGGCACATTCATAAATGTATAAACTAACAAGGCAATTGGTACAAAAGGTACCCAATCTCACATCTAGGCCATCCAATATTTTATGAATATATCAATGGTATATTTGATGTTTTCCCATCAAGGGAAAATTAAGAAGCCTTCCCATCATAAATGTCACCTACGTTGTATAGTTAAGTTATAGATAATTCAACTAATTAATCTATTTGTTGACATATGATACAATGTAAGAAAATGTTATTTGTTGTTGTATTGTAGAGATCTACAAGATGTCTTCAAAACTGTTTTTGTGGATTGGTGGTGATTATTATTGTGAAATTTCCATATTTAAAGAAATGCAACTTTCATTTCATAGAATAAATGAATACAACTGTTCATTTCTATTATTATTAATGAAAATGGTGATTATTATTGTGAAATTTCCGAGGATAAGGGGTAGAATATATCAGAAGAAACAAACAAGTTTTTAATTGATATTTCAGGATAAGGGACAGAATATATCAGAATTCAGAAGAAACCAAATTCCCTATCATAAGAAACAAGGCATGCCAACTCAATTATCACTCATAATTGTTTCAACCCAAACCCTCAATGCAAAGCAATGATAGCATGTATATCTTTGTTAACATCAAATTCCCAGCATGTTTTTATTAAAACAAATAATTATGTTGTTAAAAACTATGCCAACTTGACAACACAATTATTTACCACTGTCAAATAAAAAACAATGCTGCTTAATTACCATCATTAGTTGTGATAACAAGGATTCCTTCCTCTAAAACAGAGACAGAACTAGCTTAAAGTCTTTTATAATAATAATTAGGAACAAAGCACAACATTCCTCATGCAACCATCTCAATTCATTCCACAAGTGTCCTCAGAACTATCTAATCTCTGTGACTGTTAATAGGGACTCTGAGAGTGTCCTATTAGAGGGGAATGATCATTCACCCACACATGATTTATGAAACTAACTCATATTGATGCATACAACGAACTAAATCAATGAAACAAATTAGAGAAAAATACATGACTAGGACGTTAATCAGGCAAATTTCCATCTGCAATTGAATTAGTACAAATATAAATATGCTTCACTGTGAATTTGATCTCAGGTTGAAAAGCTCAAAACATAAACTACTATTGGCTTATAAAGTGACACTCAAGAGGAAAAATAATTGAATCCTAACATGCTCAGTACCACACACAAAACACATTGGACTCACTTATTTTAGTTTCTCTACTTACATAAGTACTTATGAGACTGTTTAAAAGAACTTAAAGAAACAACTTATGACATATCCACAAGTTATTTTCCAGCTTATTTCTATAAAGCTATAACTTACGAAAACAGTTCATAGCTTATATAAAATACATAAGCCCTTATATCAAGGTATTCTGCTACAAATGCTTAATTAAGTTCCAAACGGTCCTTGGTCTACAAGCAACCCCAAAGTCACTTAGTTCGCACAAAAGGCTAGTTGTGTGAATTTAATACTACTAGATCGATCACTCACTCCCAACCACCACAAATTCAATCAGATCAACCAAATATCCAAACTCCTAATATGATTCACCATGTATTTGATTTCAGTTTTAAAAGTTCAAAACATCAACCCTGATTTTCTCAGTACCAAAACACACAACTAGTAGTATCAAATTCACACAAGTTGTTTCAGTTTTCGGTTGATCTGATTGAATTTGTGTGGTTGGGAGTGAATGAGTGATCTACTGTAGTAGAATAAAATTCACACAACTAGCCTTTTGTGGGAACTAAGTGACTTTGGGGTAGCTTGTAGACTAAGGCCCATTACAAAGTTAATCAAGCAAATATAAATAAGCTTCACTGTGAGTTTGATCTCAGTCTGAAAAGCTCAAAACATCAACATCAACTATCAGCTTATAAAGTGACAGTCAACAAGAAAAATAATTGAATCCTAAAATGCTCAGTACCACACACAAAACACATTGGATTGACTTATTTCAGTTTCTCTACTGACATAGGCACCTATAAGACTGTTTAAAAGAACTTAAAGAAACAACTTATGACATATCCATAAGTTATTTTTCAGCTTATTTCTATAAAGCTATAACTTATAAAAACAGTTTACAGCTTATAAACACATAAGCGCTTAAATTATCAGAACTTATGATACAAATGCTTGATTACGTTCCTAACAGACCTTAATCTACAAGTTACCCCAAAATCACTTAGTTCCCACAAAAGGCTAGTTGTGTGAATTTTATACTACTAGATCACTCACTCCCACCAGAGATTCAATCACATCAATCAAATACCCAAAATCCTAATATGATTCACTGTGTGTTTGGTTTCAGTTTGAAAACTAAAAACATAACTCTTAGCAAATAAAGTGATAATCAAGAAGAAAAATAATTGAATTTGCTCAGTACCACACACAAAACACACCATTCACCCACTGTGTAGTCTAGACGCTACTATCCTAAATCCGCTTAATGCATGTTCGGATTGACAACGAATTTGATAGAATCAGGATGGTACAATGTGATTTTGACAAAAACTACACTTCATAACTCGAACAAAACACAACTAGAGTTATAATCAAGAATGAAAAATATTCAGAATATGCTTAACTGAGTGTTTGAGAAGCTCAAAACATCAACTCTTAGCTTATAAAGTCATAATCAAGAAGGAAAAAATAATTGAACACCACACATAAAACACTTTGTATTGACTTATTATGAGTTTATCTACTTACATAAGCACTTGTGAAAATGTTTAGAAGAGCTTAAGAAATCAGTTTATGAGATGTCAGTGAGTTTTTTTCAGCTTATTTCCGTAAACTCTACAAAATAGCTTATCAATAAATACACATGCTATAATTGCTTAACTAAGTTGTTTAACCAAACAGGCTTTAGTCTACAACCTACCCCAAAATCACTTAATTCCCACAAAAGCTTTATAGTGTGAATTTACTCAATTTAGTACTGCTAGATCACTCACTCTCACCACAGATTCAACCAGATCAACCAAATATCCAAAAACATGCATACCCTATTAACCATATCGATAATTCACTAATCAAACACAGATTTCAGATTGACATAGCACTACCCCAAAATCACATTTGTTTCACAGAAAATGCTACTTGTATGTGAATTTGATACTACTAGATCACCCACCACATATTCAATCAACTCAACCAAATTATATCCAAAACCTTACATACCCAATCAACAAAAGGTAAAAAAGTAACAAAATTTATTGACAAAGCTCAAAACTTTAACTCTTAGCTTAGAAAGAGATAATCAAGAACGAAAAATAGTTGATTGATTACCAGACATAAACACTTTGTATTGACTTATTATGAGCTTATCTTCTAACACAAGCACTTATGAAACTCTTTAGAAGAGCCTAAGGAAACAACTTACGAAATGTCCATAAGCTCTTTTCAGCTTATTTCAATAAACTGAACAAAAACCATAAGCTGTTTTCATAAGTTCTTCCAAACAGTCTCGCAAAACTTATGTTAGTAAGCTCAAATAAGTCAATCCAAACAAAATCTTAATCTACAAGCTATCCCAAAATCACATAGTTCCCACAAAAGGTTGCTTGTGTGAATTTTATACTACTAGATCACTCACTCCCACCCACCACACCACAGATTCAACCAGATCAACCAAATATCCAAAATTCTACATACCAACTTAACTATATTGATAATTCAGTAATCAAAACACTATATTGGTTTCAGTTTGACAAATCACTATCCCAAAAATCACTTTTTTAACACAAAATGTTACTTCTATGTGAATTTTATATTACACACATTCAATCAGATCAACCAAATTATATCCAAAATCCAACATACCCAATTAACAAAAAGCAAAAAAAGTAACAAAATTTATTAATAAAAATGAAAATTAAAACACATAGAAAAACTTATACAACTGAGTTAATTATTAAGATTCAGAATCATATTATACAAAGAGGGTAAACCTCGAAAATTGATGATGATCAAAATCAAGTAGCAGCAGATTGATTATTATAATCAATAACCTCAGAAGCAGAATGAGATCTAGACCCAAGAACAATAGCTCTCCCAATAGAATTAATCCAATCCTCCTTATCCTTATCATTATCAGCAATAAAAAACATCGTCGTCTGCGGCGTCGAAAGCTCGAAAGCCGAAGCTTTATGGAGAACATCTTCAGCACCTTTGACAGTTAAGCAAGTGGAGACGGAGATGACGCCGCGGGGGACGGAGGAAGGGGAAGTAGCGGCGGATGGTTCCTTGAACCAGAAGAGTTTGCCTTGTTTAAGAACGAACCAACGGCGACGCCAGGTTTTGATGTAGTCACCTTGTTTTGTTAACCAACCGGAACGTTCTGGGTTAGACCAGAATTGGATTCCGGTGTAGTCTGATGGGTTTGGTTCTTGGCCTGTTGCTGATCGCCATAGATTCTCCATCTTACTCTCTCTTTCTCTCTCTTGTGTTGTTGTGTGAAGTGAGTTCTTAAATCTTAAGCAACTAACGATAGTTTATGGTATCTCCATATTTTGACAATAAAAAATTCTAATTTTTTTTTAAAGGTTAACTAACGAGACGGTCTAATATTTAACTCAGTTGACACGTAAATGTATTGCTACATGCAGAGGTTGGAGTTCATATCACGCACACCTCATTTGTTCACGTTTAAAAACGTGAATTCTAGTCACTAGACTACTTGATAAAAAAATTAAAATTGTGTGGTCAAATTCTTATAAGCATTTGAAATCATGTAGGTTTCGATCATTCTAATTTTTTTCCTCTAACACGAACGAGCATGGCTTAAGGATGGCACCAAAGGATCCTATTCTGCCATTTTTGCTATTATTTTTGGTGGGTTTGCCGCTACCAAAATCTTATGTGTTTGAACGATGAAAGTTGGTTTATCAATCGTATCACCTCTAACATTCACTGATAGACTTACCAAGTGGAACAATAACTATCACTCCAGCATCATTCTTAATGTTGATGGTAGTTGTCTCGGCTCTCCTATTAGAGCTGGCTATGGTGGAGTCTTAAGAAATAATGCAGGGTTTTATTTATCAGGTTTCTCTGGCCACATCCAACATTCCTCTGAAATTCTTCATGCAGAGTTATTTGCTATCTACAAAGGCATGATGTTGGCCAAAAAGATGGACATCTCAGAGTTAGTTTGTTACTCGGATTCTTTGCATGGTATCAATCTTATTAAAGGTCCCAACATGATGTTCGATGTCTATGATGTTTTGATTCAAGACATCAAAGATCTTATTCAGCAAAGCAATGTCACAATTTGCCACACTCTTCGTGAGGAAAACCAATGTGTAGAGCTTATGGCTAAACTTGGTGTTTCATCAGACATTGAACTCCTTCTCTGTGACTCTCCGCCAACATATCTTTTGAGTCTCCTTAAAATTGATGTGGCCGACACTTTATTTTCTAGAAAGTAGTTTTTGTTCTTTTTGTTTTTCTTTTTCCGTGTTGTTTGTTTTGATTATCCTTGTAACCAAAATTTCATAAAAGTATAAAAAAAAATACTCATTTCAATGCAATTTATTTTTGTTCTGTTAGACCATCTACAACAGAGCATCCTAAATTAGGTGCTTAAATTGAATTCATATGTCCACATCATTCATTTTACCGTAATACTTAATAAGCATCAGTTTTCTCTAACCCAGCACCTTAAAAGAAATTATTAAATAGGTCCCACAAATAATTTTATATCATTACATTTCAACAAAATTTATTTATTTTATTAAGATTTATTAAATGGGACCCATGAAAAATGAACAAAGAGGGGGTGCTTCAATAGCCACCCTTCTCCATAGCCACCTATGTATTATACTCTACAATGGGGGGTGCCTATTTAATGTGGTGCTAAATAGGTGAAGTACCCACCATTGTGGATCATCTTAACTAGTGCTTGAGTCACTAGTTAATATGACCCTTTTGTTTTTAATCCTTACGAAAAAATATCTAATGAAAATTTTACAGGACAAATAACTCTGATGAAAAATTTTACAACATTGAAAAAGTGAGATTTCTTTATAGTAATTAAGAACAAAATTATGAATTTTTATTTAGATCATTTCCTTAATTAGCTTTTTTATTTAAATTATTCTAAAATATAATAAATTTTTTTGGAATTAAAAGGGTAGAAAGCCCCCAAAAAGAAAATTATACGAAGATTAAACGAGACTATAGAAATTCTCGTGTAATGTGTCAAATAGGTTGCTCAAATAGTTATACAAAATCAATTCAATCAAAAACAATAGTACGTATTAATTTATTTGGACTCTCGCGATAGCATTATTTAAGCATTTATGGTGTTTCGAATTTGATTGACTTTTTTACACGAAATTAAATCCTTAACATGTGCTTGATATGCCCCATCCAGTCTTGATCAATTAAATATCTAATCCTTTGAATCAGCCTCCAACGTGCCACACTTCATGATTTGTGAATTATTGATACACTTCACAACAGCATATGAGCTCTGAAAATGCTTCTCTTACACATTCTAGTCATTCCCAAACCTTCTAAAATGCTTCATAATTCCAATATGAATGCATTGGAAGATCCCAAAGGTTTAGCAAATCCATTTTCCATTGCTATCTCTTATGAGGCAAATTCAGCCATGGTTCTGATGAGTTCATTTGATCAACACTTTAGCCTTGCAAATACCAAATAAGTGCACACTCGAAACTAGTCCTGCCTTATAAAAGAAAACTTGTTGCAGAATTATATTTAAAGGACGATAAGGCAGGGTATAATCTAAATCACATATGTTCTTATTTTTCCAAATCCACAAGTTGTAACAAAATGTCAATGTGTTTGCAAGTATTTTTTGTTTGAGGAAAGTCAACAAAATCTGGAACACGGTAATGTTTAAATAGTGTGTGACTTCGAGAGTCTGAACAAGTTAATAGGTAGACTCCTGAACTAAGAGTTGTTTTGGAAAATATCTTTGAATTAGACTTGGATTTTACGATCAAAATTAAGGCTGATGATACTTGAAATATTGTAGGACTTATAAAGTAAATCACTTCTGAATTTAACAAAAAATGAAAGTAAAAAGTAATAAAGTTAAGATAATGTAAACGGGAAAAAGTAAAGTGCTAGAGTTAAAATGACTTGAGAAGTAAAATGCGAGAAAAGTAAATGAAATCAAAGACAACGCTTTGAAAGGTAAAATTTCTAAAAATGTAAAAAAAATTGAATAAATGACAAGAACTGGAAGGAATTTAAAAGATGGTGGAAGTCATGCTTAAAGTTTTGGAAAGCGTGAGTGTGTTTCTTCATATTAGGAGTCGGCTTCAAAAATTAAGCATTCGACTATTTATTTTTCATAAGAACTCTTACTCCATCCGTTTCAAAATATAAGCAAAATTCACCTTTTAGGTTCATTCATTTAATTATGCATGTGGTTCATAATATGGACCACATACATCATTAAGTGAATGAACCTAAAACCACATACATCATTAAATGAATGAACCTAAAAAATGAATTTTGCTTATATTTTGAAACGGAGGGAGTGCTTATAGAGAAAGAAAACTTAGTGACTTCGTCTTTGGTGACAGGACACGGTCGTGGAAATTACTTTCTTGAGATGGTCTCAAGAAATCGTGTGTTATGGATCAACACATTCCTAACATTTCGTTCTTCATTGGTTGGTACTCCGCCAAATTAATGTCTCTGTATAACATGTGCTTGAAAGATCCTCTTCCCAACTAACAGCATTACTAGGAATCACGTTGAAGTCTGATGTGTTATACCTATATCGCTTGCAAGTTATCTCTTATATTGATTTCTCTATTCTTGTCATGTTTTCACGTACTTCTCTTGAAATTTTGACTTTTGTTGATTTACTGTTCGCTTTAACAGGTTGAAATTTTGTCAGTAACAAATGCCCCCAAGAATTAGTTGTTGGCAAATGACCAAAAGTTGCATTTTTTGACAACTCGGACCGTCCAAAGGTTATGTCTCTTATACGAGCTAAAGTTTTCCTCCTCCAGTGTCTCACACGTCACGAGTCTAATTAAGAGTTGCATCTTCTGAATTTTATGCCAAAGTACGGCAATTAGTACATGTACCTAGGGGTGTGCATAATAACCAGATTAAGGCCCAAATCCATAACCATATCCAGACCCATTTAAAATATCCGGATTTTTTGTAAATGGTTACCAACCAACCCATTTTAAACGGGTTGGATATCCAAACCAATTAAAATTCGGATCTGGATTTTAACTATTTTCAGATTAGGCCATTTTCTTTCTCTGTTCCTCTTCCAATTCCCAAATCGTCGACGACCACTTCCTTGCCGCCGTCGGATCGGATCTCGCCGGACTCATCATGATCGCCGGACTCATCATTCGCCGGACCACATACAAGAAAACGCCGCTTCCGCCGACAATCACTGCTGCGTGTTCTGCCAATCTAACTTCGAAAACGGCGATCATGTTTGTAAGCTTCATTGTCGCGACGTCTTCCACCGTCACTGCCTCAACGGTTGGTTCCTTGATGCTGTTCTTCGCTGCTCTCCGACGAGCGTGTGGCTCTCCCTGAACGCCGTAATCAGTGAGAGCTGTTATGCGTCGTCTCATGGTTCCACCGCTTCATCTCATGGTTCACCCTTCTGATGTGTCGTCTCTCAAGTCACACTCACTCCATTTTCCTCATATCCCAATTTTACCCTTTACTTTTTTTTTGTCTATTTTTGCATAGGGTAACAAATAACAATAGGATAAAATTTTTCATTTTAACTTTTTTTTACAGTATTGAGTTTTTTTTAACTAAAATCAGTTTGAATAAAAAAAAATTGGTTTTTATGACAAACCGGTTTTAAACTGGTTCTGAACCATATCCGAACTGGTTGTACTTAAAAACCAGTTTTTAGAGAAGTGGTTTCAGGAACCAAACCAAAACCAATATTTGGTTTTGGTTTTGATTTGGTTTTAACTTTGCACACCCCTACATGTACCCCTTTAGAAATCTCAGGACTAGTTGTTTCATCATTACACACTTTCAAGTGATTCACTATAAAAGGTCAGTTCTCAAAACCCTATGTTCTTTTATGCCTTCATCTATGGAATTTCTTGCTCCAATTTTTTTCAAGTCATCCATGCAACACTCCATTTATGTCTGTTTATAAGACCTCAAAATATCTTCATCAACCAAGCTTTCATACGATGATGTAATTCCCTAGGCATTGATTTGGACCCCATGTATTAACTCATATGACTTATGATCATATAGACTCGGGAAATACTTGGGTGCCATTAATGGCACCGTGCCATTACATCTTGGTCATTGATGGCACCCAAACATTGTGGATGTGTGTGTGTGTGGTGGGGATCTAATGGCATGGTGCCATTAATGGCACCAAAGTGCCACCCTATAGACTCGACCAAGTGCAATGGTCACAAACATTCAACAACCTTAAACACATACTTTTTCAATTTCCAACACTCTACATCATTTTCTCTCTCTTAATTCAACACTCATTCAATTTTTACCTCTCCAATGGTTTTTTCATTCAACACTCTACCCCACCACCTTTTATTTCTTATTCTTATTTAATTTTATATTTTTGTTTTTATAATTACATAAAATTACAATTATCGATTATAATTAAATTTTATTGCTAATAGAAAGATATTAATAAGATGAAGATAGTGAAAAACTTGGTTTTTGTGTCCAAATCAAATGAACCAAGTCTCTATTTATAGAGAGAAAAAAATCATGAATTTTGGTATTTTTTTTTTTGAATTAATTTACAACGAAATAATTGAAGTCCAATTATTAAAATGATAAGAATCCGGGCAACCAATCAAAACGCAGCACGTGTCCCTATCTATCCAGAATTCGTTTTCTCTCTCCGTCCTCTGCACACTCACGCGCCTTGTCGGCGCGTGTGCTGCACACGCCCGGTTTTGGCCAATGTCGCTGCGCCACATGGCATCCCGTGCTGGTTTCAATTGTGTTGAATCCTTTCATCATCTCTCTCATCCATCTCAGCATTCAACACACTTTCAACAAACCATTGGAAAGGGCAATCATGTTGAAACTCACATTAAACAAACCATTGCCTCCTTGGGACCCCACCTTAGCACAAATGGTATTTCTAAAAATCTTAGGCCTCGGTTTCCATGTTTAAAAATGGTTTATAACCTCATTTAAATTAGATATATATGTGCTCATCTTCTTCAACATATATGTTTCTCGTCTTTTTCAATTCTTCAACTCAAATATATGTTCTTCTTTGTCACAACTCGGGAACACGCCCATGATTAACGTTTATCTTATTGAAGTAGGTTGTTGTCTTTTGAGCACCTGGAGATGTCACAACCTATTATTTGCTTGCCAATATTTTGCCAATATTTTGCCAAGGTTGATGATGAAACATGTAGACAACAATTTGAAAACCTCAAGGAAAGTGATGTTGTGTGTGGTAACAAAGTTTTTTCTGGATTATTTTTTCTTGATTTATTTTTTAACTCTTCATGGTTCTGAATGTTGGTTAAAAGAATTTGCATTCTTTTATAGTTTTGTTGTTCGGTGATAGAGGTGAAGAAAGGGAAAGGTGATGAGTTTAGGTTTGAAGGTGATGAGTTTGAGTACGGAGATTGGGGTTTGATCAAGGTGATAAATTAGATATGAAGATTATGAGTTTTAGTTTGAAGATTTAGGTTTAAGTTTTCTATTATGATTTTTAATCTATTAAACATTTACTATATGAATTTTTAAGGAGTTTTTTTAATTTAAAATTAGTTTTTAGTTACAAGAAAATCCAATAGGAATAAAATTAATTGAAAAGGAATTAAAAGGGAAAAAAAATTAATTTTACAAGGTTGAAGTCTTAAATAAATATACACGAGGAAAATCCAGAACTCACCCATATGGAAGAGGGTAATACTTTCATCCCTAATTAAATTGTCAAATTTAATACATGACTGCCCAAAATGTGATTTTAGGGTTATATGGGTAAGATTTCTTCTAACTATGTTACTTGAGTTCCTTTTTGTACTACATGAGTGTTTTTTGTTTAAAATGCCTGAGAATGGATGTTACTTCATACACTACCACAATTTTGGCTTTTAATAGCACAATTTCAATAGCGCTTCTGGATAAATGCTATTAAAAATGCAACTCATAGACCTGTTATAGCACTTTTCAGAAAGCGCTAAGAAAAACTTGTTAAAATTTGGACTAGATAGCGTTCTTCTGCAAACGCTATTATTTTGGTTCACACTAATAGCGCTTTTCAGAAAACACTATAGTTGGAAGGGGCTTAGATAGCGTTTTTACAAACGCTATTGTTTGGTTTTATGAAGAAAAAAAAAGGCGGATAAGATTACACAAGGATTATTTAAATAGCCAAGCTTCCCTTTTCTATTTCATTCTTATCCTCCCTTTCAACACTAATAAAGTCTTTTGAATGTATATTAACATGGACACAACCAATATCTCATACATGTCAAGAGAGTTATACTGAATACATATATGTATATTGTTATGATTCGGGTAGACTCTAACTAAGAAAATGGGTATTGTATTACAAGGCTTCGATTTAGATAGTCGAATCTAGAACAATCAGAATAGTTAAGAGCATATTAGATATGTGGCACTGGATACCGATTTTCAGGAATGCATTTCATTTGTGTGCTTTCATGTTTGTTACCATTGATTGATACTCAAGCTTATATATTTTTCCATTTGCATTCTTCTTTTTGTCCCATATTTGAGTGTATGTTACTTGTTGTTATAGGGGAATAATGTGTATTGTTTCATCATTTACAGAGCAACGAATTGGTCACAAAAAAGATCACCTTGTATCGGTTCACTGGTTGATGTTCGACTTATCCCACCCTACCGCTCAATCGCGCTTTTGGTGAATATATTTTTAAAGGTATACATTCTTAATTCTCTTTCTAACCGAATCGCAATTCGTTTTCATATTGGTACGTGATAATTCACACATGAATTTCACTGAAAAGTGAGTACCGGAGAACCGTACAATCACCAACAAACAATGTAAAAAATTAGACTAATTTATCTGGCCCGCCAATTTAACGTACTGCAGTACACTTGGTAGTGAATAGGTGTGTTAGAGGCAGAATGTGTTGTCCGTATTTATATAATTACTTACCTCACAATGTTAGATAACCTTCCGATGTGGGACTTGCTATTTTTCTATGTTAGATAAAACACATGTGCTAGCTGTTTTATCTTGGTTTTCGGGTGTCAAACATTGATTACGTTTGAACCTTTTAAACCGGTGATATCTTATTTTTTCTTGGGAAGGGAAAAAGTAAGCAAAACCCTTGAGAATCGAGGTCCGGGAGTTGTTTTCGCTACGGGAAGGTGTTAGGCACCCATAACGACTATAGTATCCTATAGGAACCGTCTTTAATTTCTACGCGCGCGCTTTATTTTTAAATGCTATTTTGAAATGTTATTTACACCTAAAGTTTGCTAAGTGAAGAATTGGAGGGAGAAGAATGTGTTTGAATTTTTATTTTATTTGAATTGAAGGAATTTTGTTCCTTGCCTACGTACCCGTTTAAGGGATCAAATCCACCGTAGTTCTCTTCCAAAAAATGTTTTGTTTTTGTTGGTTGATTTTAAGTTTGAAAATTGGAATTTGAAGAATAGAAAGAGGCCTCGAGGGCATGAGATTTATGAAAAGGTGAGGTGGAATTAGTCATTTGCAAAATGGGGTCTAAGTATTATTAAGATTCATTAAGATTTTGATTAAGAAAATAAAAGGAAAATTCAATGGGGTTTTGGACCCCAAGGTTTATTTGGAAAATGGTTTGAGTGAAGTTTGTTCATATTTTTTGGAAAATTGATTTTTTTCTAAGTATAAATCCTAGGCATTCATCTAAACATACAATCCTAAACATACATCTAAACATGCATATTCTAGCTATATAGTGATGTGTGTGCATGTGTCGGTGCTTGTGTCGGTGTACATTATTAGAGTCCATTGTCCTTATTACATCATGCCCTAGTTTACATTCTATGGTCTTGCAAGAATTTAAAAGCATGAAAGTAAAATATTACAAGAACTCCTAAATTTTTACATTCTAAGTTTTGGTAAAAATTAAATTGCAAGAAATAAAACTATAATGGAAGAATGAAGTATGCTTATGAAACATGAAACAAAAGGGTTAGTAGAACAAAATGTAAAATGAAATTGAAGCAAGCAAAAGAGCATAGCAAAGCAACTAGAATTCAACAAGGAAATAGCCAAAAAAGATTAACCAAGAGACATGATGAAATTGTATTTGGAAGCTACTAAAATTCTAAAGCAATACCAAAGCCTATAATCCTCACATTAATGGTAAAATTCCAAAGGTTTTAAATCCATCATGATGTGAGAAATTAAAGGACATTAGCATGTAATACAATCATAGTATTTCCAAGCCTATTTGCACTTTATTTGACACAAAAATACACATTATTCACATAGTACAAAATCCATGATAAGAAACCAAACCAAACAGCAAGTGTATACAAAATCAAGAGGCCAATTCACAAAAAAAAATGCATATTCAAAGTCACATTTATGCACTAAAATTCAAGAATAAAATCACATCACCATTTTCACAAAAACATAACAAAACGGACACAAATTAACAAGACACGAACACACACATATATTTTTGAAGCAAGTTTCAATTACGTTCCACAAGCAAGTATCAAATGCCGAAACTTGATCACAACAATTTCAAAGAAACCTTCTAGAGACTTTTATAAAGATTTGAACCAAAATTAATCATATGGAATTAACAAAGAACCAAAAGATCTCCCACATGTTGTGACCAAGATTTATCATGAAAAGTGCACTAAAATTCATCAAAAGACACAAGAAAAATACTAGAAATTTTATGGGATTTTCAAGAATCTTGGAACATAAGCAGAGGTGTGAAAATCAGTTTGCAGCCTACAACTAGCAAGAAAATTCATAAAGAAAACGAAATCAACTGTACACAAGGCCCAAGCCCATACCTTTTCCTTTTACTATCTTCTTCTCCCTTCTCAGCTGGACAGGGGAATCATTGCCATCATCATCGTCCCAATCATCCTTCTCTCGCTCTTCTCTCTGCTTCTTCTTCACGTTCGATTTTCACCTTCGATTTGATACGTTGCTGCTCGTTTTGATACGGTTTCAAACCTTCGAAATGCTCCTTCCATTTCATTTTCTCTCTGAGTCATTTCACATAACCGCTTGAAAAAGAGAGATATGAGTCAACTCGGTTTATTATTGCAAAAACCAGTTCAGTCTCAGACTCAGTCAACAACGATTCTCGGTTTGTTAAGGGAACAAATGGACGGAGTTGATGGAGTTCCTCGTCGGAGACGGAGTTTCAAGGAACGGTTTGGATTTATTGGATGCTGTGGGGCCAATTGGGGATTCCGTTCCTCTTCTTCTTCTTCTGAATCACAACAGAATCAGCAACGAATTCTTGATACGGTTCCGAGTGAAGCTCCGAATATGTGTGTGGCTCCGGTGATTCAAACCGGTTCGAGTTCTTCGAGTATGAATCTTGCTGCGGCGTTGGTGGCGGAAAGACAACTCCGAGGACCAGCGGCGGAAACGAGTAGCAGAGAGGGGAGGATGCCAGGGACGCCGTGGAGAGTGTCGTTGATGCGGTTGTTGGAGGAAACGGAAAACGGCGGAGACGGTGACAGTTGAGGTGGCGGGGGAGGAAACAGATTAGATGAGAAACGATGACTGTACCGGCAAGGATTCTGCTTTCTCCATAAGCAAGAATGTGAGAACGGAGAGAGAGAGTGGTGAATTTTGGTGGTGGGAAAATTAGTTGTGGCGGTTGAGTGGTGGAGGAAGTGGTTAAAAGTTGGTTGTGGTGGTGGAAAATGAGAGAAAAAGTTAGTTACGTGAGAGAGAAGAGAAGAGGGAAAAGGAAGAAAATTTATTTGTGATTTTTTTGTGGAATTGTAAAGAATGATTGGTGGTGAAAAATTGACCAAGACTTTGACTTATATAGGTGATGAAAGGGATGCTTGGACCAATGAGGAAATGCCACATGGACTTGGACTTGTAACAAACTCTTAAGGACCAATAGCATTTGGACACGTGGCACTTGGACTCTAACAAACTTAAAAAGGATTAAAATGTAAATAACAAAAATACGAGGACTAAAATGAAAATTAAAACTAAAATTGAATTGAAAAAATAAATTGAAAATTAACGTAAAGCGAGACGATTAAAAACAATAAAGCAGATTAAAACGAATCAGAAATATTATGTGAAACGACCAAAACGCCCCTTAGGGGCTTAAAACGACTAAAAATGACTCAGATGAAATTAAAAAATGGATTTTTAACAAGAAATTGAAACAAAAGTTTATATAAACCAACTTGAAAGACTCAGAGGCAATTTTAAGAGTTTTAACAGGGTTTTAACACAGGAAAAGACTAAAATGCCCCTAGGGGCAAAACTGACTTGAAATGACTTCAAATGCAATTATTGAAATGGATCTTGACATGAAATTGAAATGAAGACTTATTCAACCTATTTGAAAGGACTCAAACAAATTTTTAAAGATTGAAAGAGATTTCATCATGGGAAATGACTAAAATGCCCCTAGGGGCTAAACTGACTGAAAAATGACTCAACTGATATTTTTGAAGTGAATTTTGACATGAGATTGAAACAAGGACTTATACAAACCAATTTAAAAGACTCAAACAAATTTCAAGGATTAAAATGAGTTGAATGCAGGAAATGACTAAAATACCCTTCTATGTGGATTTTGCAAGTAATTTTGAAATAGAATGCAGAGAAAGATGTAATTGATCAGAGACAAATCAAATGGCTTGAAATGCAAGAAAAGAAGAATTGAACAAGTATTTTTAGGTCCAAAATTAGGGTATAACAGCTGCCCCTATTTAAGTTTCTTTGTCCGGGGAGTCAAGAGACGAAGTCTTAGAGTTGACGGGACGAAGATACTTAAATATTAACATTTGCACTGCTTTTGGACATAAAAATACGTTTTCAGATTTTCAAAAACATGAATGCCATGCAACATTTCATTTATGAATGCAGGACAATCGAACCGGAATCTACGGGCTGTGTCACACCACCAAGGGATTTATAGACATCAAGGTAGAAAGAACGGGCAACAAATAGACAGGTACAAGCTGTTCTTTGGATCGAACTTGCCACTTGACCGAGAGATACAAACAAGAGACGGGTACAAGCTGTTCTTTGGATCGAACTTGCCACTTGACCGAGGAAATACAAACAAGAAACGGGTACAAGCTGTTCTTTGGATCGAACTTGCCACTTGACCGAGGAAATACAAACAAGAAACGGGTACAAGCTGTTCTTTGGATCGAACTTGCCACTTGACCGGAAATATAGACAAAAGGTAGACACAAGCTGTTCTTTGGATCGAACTTGCCACTTGATCAATACCACAACATGTAAGTAGGTGCAAACTGTTCTTTGGATCGAACTTGCCGTTTGACCGGAACAAAACATAAGCAAAGGGTACAAACTGTTCTTTGGATCGAACTTGCCGTTTGACCGGAAATATAGACATATAAGCAGGTACAAGTGGTTCTTTTTGGATTGAACCTTGCACTTGACCAGTAACAAGATACAAATTGAAAGTCTGGTTTAACAAGATACCAATTGAGGGTAAATTGTCATTGACCTGATTTGAAAATAGACATGACCATTTTTGTTGGCCCAAAAGTAAATTGACATTGATTTGAACTGAATTGACAGTTGAAATTGACATCAACATTGACATTGACATTGACATTGGCATTGACATTGACATTGGCTTGGAAATTGAAATTGACATTGACATTGACATTAATATTGACATTGACATTGGCATTTGACATTAACATTGACATTGACATTGGATATTGACATTGACATTTGACATTGACATTGGCATTTGACATTAACATTGACATTTGACATTTGACATTGGCATTTGACATTAACATTGACATTGACATTGACATTGACATTGACATTGGCATTTGACATTAACATTGACATTGACATTGACATTGGCATTTGACATTAACATTGACATTGACATTGGCATTTGACATTAACATTGACATTTGATATTAACATTGACATTGACATTGGCATTTGACATTAACATTGACATTGACATTGACATTGGCATTGGATATTAACATTGACATTGACATTGGATATGCAACATGTATGCATGGTATAGCAAGATTATTGGATGTACGAGCACATAAAATGCATGATTATGCATGTATGAATGCTTGAAATGCATGATTGGTTTGTAACTTGGCAGAGGAGTTTCACAAAGGCAGACAAGACATTGGAAGATTGGGCACGTAGTGGCTCGTGCTGCAACATATTCACAGGGGAAAACCTCTTTGGAGAGACCGTCGTTGAGAGACGTATCAAAACCATGGTTGAGGGCAATAAAGCTTGTAAAGGAGAGACCCTTGGAAGGTTCTTGGATACAGGTCGCCGTTGCCAGGCGTGTCAGTGCTGGGTAAGCATTGGATGTTCGCATCTGTGGTCAATGCTTTTATATATCTCGTTCTTTCATTTTTCATTTTTCAATCCCATTTTTGCCTGAACCGCCCTTTCGGGTTTTCGATTCACCGGGGAATAGATTCTTTTCATTGCCCCATTTTTTCCTGAATTGCCTTCATAGGTTGTCAATCAGCGGGGTGCTCATTTTTGCCTAAGCCGCCCTTTCGGGTTTTCAACTTAGCGAGCTTTTCATTTTCATCTTTTCAATTTTTCCATTTTCCATTCTGTTTTTTCATTCTTGCCATTGACCACAGATCATCCTGGGGAGTAACCTGCTTGTAACATGTATTGAAATAGACATTGACATTCATTCATTCATGCATGTTTCATTGAAATGTACCTTATTGCTCAGGTTTGCTTTCAAAATAGACATGAAAAGATTTTTTCAATTTTCAAAAATGTTTGTTTCAGACATTGACATCATCAAATAGGAATAAAATGTTTTGTATATATAGCATTGAAAGTAGAAAGAAAGATAGAGTTTCAAACAATAGAAAGGCTCAAATTGATGTAAAAGAGTGAGAGTCAGCCAAAGGCATGACTTCACGGATTTACAAAGCTTGGAAAATGGTAATTTTATTGGTTGGTGATACATTGAACATGATGACCGCTACATTTCATAGAAATTTTGAATTCACAAGTACAGAAGCCTCTGATGAAGACGATCATTGACAGTTGCAGATGCCCCAAGGGGTGATGGTGATTTGCCAGATATAGTTACTTGTCTTTTATTGACCTCATTTTTGCATGAACCGCCCTTTCGGGTTTTCGGCTCATCGAGGCGCTCATTCTTGCCTGAGTTGCGTACAATCTCAGCGAGCTTTTTCATATTCATTTTTTTTGTCCCTAACTTTTGCCTGGATCGCCCTTTCGGGTTTTCGATCCACCGGGAAGCGCATTTTTGCCTAGGCCGCCCTTTCGGGTTTTCGACCTACCACGCTGTTCTTTTCTTTCTAGACAAAGTATTTCTTGACTATATCGGCATTAACAGGATTTGGGAGTTCAACACCATCCATGTGTGTAAGGATCAAAGCACCACCAGAGAAAGCCTTCTTGACAACATAAGGACCTTCATAACTAGGTGTCCACTTGTCCCTTGGGTCGGGTTGCTGACTTATCCTTCTTTTCAATACAAGTTCGCCTTCCTTGAATTCTCGAGGTCGGACTTTCTTGTCAAAAGCATTCTTCATTCGCACCTGATACAACTGTCCATGAGTCATAGCATCCATACGTTTCTCTTCAATCAGATTCAATTGATCATACCGACTTTGACACCATTCAGCCTCAGTTAATTTTGCTTCCATGATCACTCGAAGAGATGGAATCTCCACTTCCAAAGGGAGAATTGCTTCCATGTCATATACCAGAGAGAAGGGAGTTGCCCCGGTTGAACTGCGCACTGTAGTACGGTAACCATGCAAGGCAAAAGGTAGCATCTCATGCTAGTCTTTGTAAGTAGTGACCATCTTCTGAACAATTTTCTTGATATTCTTGTTAGCGGCCTCAACTGCACCATTCATCTGAGGTCTATAAGGAGAAGAGTTGTGATGCTCAATTTTGAATTCTTCACATAAAGCTTGCATCATGCTATTGTTCAGATTGGAACCATTGTCAGTGATGATCTTGTTGGGAACACCATATCGACATATGATGTTATTCTTGATAAACTTGACAACCACTTGCTTGGTCACATTTGCATAGGAAGCAGCCTCAACCCACTTGGTGAAGTAGTCAATTGCCACTAGAATGAAACGATGTCCGTTGGAAGCTTTTGGTTCAATTCTTCCGATCATGTCAATGCCCCACATAGAGAAAGGCCATGGGGAAGATATAACATTGAGAGCGTGTGGAGGCACATGAATCTTGTCAGCATAAATTTGACATTTGTGGCATCTCTTAGCATGTTTGTGGCAGTCACGCTCCATAGTTATCCAGTAATAGCCGGCTCTTAACAGTTTCCTTGACATGGTGTGACCCGAAGCATGGGTCCCAAAGGTACCATCATGTACATCATGCATCAACTTCTCAGCTTCTTGTTTGTCAACACATCTCAGCAAGACCATGTCATAGTTCCTCTTGTATAGGATTTCTCCGTCCAGAAAGAATCTACTAGCCCATCATCTCAAAGTCTTTTTATCCCTGTTGGAAGCACCAGGTGGATATTCGCGGTTCTGCAAGAATTGTTTGATAGTGTAATACCAAGGCTTTTTACCATTCATATCTTCATCAGTTTGATCTGGTATTTTTTCAATAGTAAACACATGAGCGGGTCTATCAAGACGTTGTACTTTGATTACGGGCACATCATTCCAGTGGTTGACACGAAACATGGAAGACAGAGTAGCAAGAGCGTCAGCCATTTGATTCTCATCCCGAGGGATGTGGTGCAGCTCGACCTTGGTAAAGTATGTCAACAGACGTCTTGCATAATCACGGTACGGGATCAGCTTCTCATGATGAGTCTCCCATTCACCTTTTATCTGGTTAATAACAAGTGCAGAATCTCCATAGATGTCAAGGTGCTTAATTCTCAGATCAAGGGCTTCTTCAATGCCCAAGATGCATGCTTCATACTCAGCTATGTTGTTCGTGCATTCAAAAGTTATTCGAGCGGTGAAAGGAATGTGGTGCCCCTGCGGAGTTACAATGATGGCTCCAATTCCTTTACCATAAACATTAACAGCACCATCAAACACCAATCCCCATTTGCTATTGGGATCTGGCCCTTCATTGATCAGTGGCTCTTCACAGTCTTTCGCTTTCAAATACATAATCTCTTCATCAGGGAAATCAAATTTAATTGGCTGGTAATCATCAAGAGGTTGACAAGCAAGATACTCAGCAAGGACACTTCCTTTGATTGCTTTCTGAGCTTTATACACAATATCATATTCAGACAACAACATTTGCCAACGCGCAATCTTTCCAGTAACAGCAGGCTTTTCAAAGATGTACTTGATTGGATCCATTCGGGATATTAACCAAGTTGTATGATTCACCATGTAATGACGCAGGCGTTTGGCAGCCCAAGCTAAAGCACAACAAGTCTTTTCAAGCATTGTATACCGAGTCTCACAGTCGGTGAATTTCTTGCTCAGATAGTAGATAGCATGCTCTTTCTTACCAGTCTCATCTTGTTGACCGAGAACACAGCCCACTGAATCATCTAACACTGACAGATACATAATCAAAGGCCTTCCTTCCACTGGTGGGACAAGGATAGGCGGCTCTAACAGGTATTCTTTAATGCTATCAAAAGCTTCCTGGCATTCATCATTCCATACAACAGGCTGATTCTTTCTGAGCAATTTGAAAATGGGACCACAAGTAGTAGTCATGTGAGATATGAATCTTGAAATATAATTCAGACGTCCGAGGAAACCTCTGACTTGCTTCTCAGTTTGAGGGGCCGGCATCTCTCTGATGGCTCGGACTTTGTCAGGATCAACTTCAATGCCTCTCTGGCTGACAATGAAGCCTAGCAACTTTCCGGATCTTACACCAAATGTGCACTTGTTAGGATTCAACCGCAGCTTGTACTTTCTCAGTCTTTCAAACATCTTTTTCAAATACACAACATGCTGCTCTTCATCACTTGACTTCACAATCATATCATCAACATATACTTCAATCTCTTTGTGAATCATATCATGAAACAGAGTTGTCATACCTCTTTGATAGGTAGCACCAGCATTTATCAAGCCGAACGACATTACTTTGTAACAGAACGTTCCCCATGGAGTGATGAAGGACGTCTTTTCTCTATCTTCAGGAGACATCCGTATCTGATTATAACCAGAGAAACCATCCATGAAAGAGAACACTTTGGATTGAGCAGTACTGTCAACAAGCACATCAATATGAGGCAATGGGAAGTTATCTTTTGGGCTGGCTTTGTTCAAGTCTCTGTAATCAACACACATTCGAACTTTCCCATCTTTCTTTGGTACTGGTACAATGTTGGCAATCCATTCAGGATATTCAGCTGTCATGAGGAAACCCGCATCAATCTGCTTTTGCACCTCAGCTTTGATCTTAAGAACCATGTCTGGACGAGACCTTCTCAATTTCTGTTTGACAGGAG
This sequence comes from Medicago sativa, assembly GCF_051527215.1. NCBI lineage: Eukaryota > Viridiplantae > Streptophyta > Magnoliopsida > Fabales > Fabaceae > Medicago > Medicago sativa. Next base: position 62,572,134 of record NC_140751.1, on the reverse strand, counting down.
GACATTCAGGTCTTGTCGGTATCCGATGTTCCACAATCTGGGGATCTAAACCCGGCATATCTTCATAGGACCATGCAAAGACATCTGGATAATCATGGAGAAGCTGAGTAATCTTCTTTTTCACTTCTGGCTCCAGTGCAGCACCAATCTTAATCTCTCGCTTGTTCTCTTCAGTACCCAGGTTAATGAGTTCAATCTCTTCCTGGTGAGGCTGAATGGCTCTTCTTTCTTGCTCAAGCAGTCGAGTGATCTCATACGGTATCTCTTCATCATCATCCTCATCTTCAGCTTCATATACAGGGAATTCAAAATTTGGAGGAACCATAGGGTCACTGTGTTCAACGGGTTTATTATGGTTCAATCTGCATAATATGATTGGGGATGATTTTTAGAAAAAGTTTTTCATGCAGATTTTTGAAATTAATAAGAAAAAATATAGATGTTTTGGTTTTTTCTGGCATTACCATTATTTCCAAGAAAAAGGCACTAAAAAGTAAAAAAACAAAGAGTCGTGAGAAAAACGACAACTTTTATTGATAACGGCAATGCCGAAACAAACACGCCCTTACAATGATATCACTTTCGCCTTGGGCAGAGCGAAAGGATTGTTATTTTGAAAACAAAAAAACATGAGCAACAAGACACATTACATGGAAGCATGCATGACTAAAGGAACATCAATGGCTTCCCAATTTCTCACAGTGCCTCCTGGTATAACAAATGTAGGCACATGACCTCTTTCAGCAGCATCTTCAGCAATCGCATTGATGAACCCAGCACTGTAGAAGGTTCCTTTTGAAACAGCAGATGTCGGGGAGAATCCAAGGCCTTCATTTCGCTTGTTTTCCAGAATCTGAATCACTTTGCCCCAGCCAGCAGCTTGCCCTGCTTGAACAGCCTTCTGGGCGTCTTTCAGTGAAGCCATAGCAGTACCAGCCCTTCGGGGTTCTGCACCCTCCACGGTCAAGCCTTGAAACGACGTCCCTTCAGCGGACCCTGCTTCAACACAAGAGAAAGATGACACTTGGCTAACCAGATATGCCTCTTCACCATGCACCGTGACAATCTTACCATTCCTCATGAACTTGAGCTTCTAATACAAAGTAGAAGTGACTGCTCCAGCGTCATGAATCCATGGTCTTCCGAGGAGACAGCTGTAAGAAGCATTGATGTCCATGACTTGGAAAGTAATCTGAAATGTCTCAGGACCAATGGTAATTGGCAAGTCTACTTCCCCGAGAACATCCTTGCGAGATCCATCGAAAGCCTTAACCAGATAGCTGCTACCCTTCAGGGAAATTCCATGATGACTTAATTGCCTTAGTTGGACTCAGGCATTACATTCAACGATGATCCAGTGTCCACCAAAACGTTGGATATCATGTCAGGCCCACAGTGCACCGAGATATGTAGAGCCAAGTTGTGATGTTTCCCTGCTTCGGGGAGTTCATCGTCACCGAATCCCAAACTGTTGCAAGCAGTGATATTACCCACTATTCCATTGAATTGCTCCACAGAGACTTCGTGATCAACGTAAGCTTGCTCAAGTATCTTCATCAACACCTTCCTGTGAGCTTCTGAGCTCATGAGCAGAGACAAGATGGATATCTTTGATGGAGTTTGTAGCAGCTGGTCAACGATCTTATAGTCACTTTTCTTGATAAGCCTCAGGATTTCATCCAGATTGGACTCTTCAATAGATTGGCCTGCTGGGCCAGTGTTTTTGTCAACAGGAGGAACAACTGGTGGAGTTACCGTGGCAATGGGTGTAACTACCTTCTTTTGAAACAAGGGTGGACGGACCTTTCCGCTTCTCAGAGTTGTAACTTCACTGGCAACATTGTCAACTGTAGTTGGGGATACCAGAGGCACTTCTACTCCATTCTCAATCATGGTTGCACTGTACTTGTAAGGAATTGCTTGGTAGAGGTATAAGATACCGGACCAGGTAACCTGATCACCAAAGGCTCAACATTTCTCATCTGAGATACACTTTCAACAGGGGAGTCATGGAACACTGGCACAATCACACATACATCACTGGCAATTAAGTGCTTGTCATCCATCAGGCTCTGGATATCACCTTGCACCACACAACAGCCCATGGGATTTTGCAGACATTCTGAACAAGAATCATGATCATGTTTGAACAAAGAAGCCTGGCAGAGCTTGACATGTAATGGCACCAAGGGAGTAACAACATTGTGGACATCCAACATGGGATCCTCTTGAGGAGCGGGAATCCTTTCAAAAGCCTCAATCATATTGACAGCAGCATGGTTTGGAAGTGGATTGCCGAGGACATGAGGATCATTATTCTCAAAAGTCAACCGTCCCTTTTCTATTAGGTCTTTCACAATATACTTCAGAGCAAGGCAACCCTCAACATCATGGCCTTGAGCACCCTGATGAAATTCACATGTTAGATCCTGTCGGAACCTGGGAGGCAATGGATCAGGCGGAGGCCTGCCTGGTCTAGTGACACAGTGTCCCTTGGCCAGTAGAGTTGGAAGCAGCTCACCATACCGCATTGGTATTGGTGGAAAAGAAGGTTTGGGTCGGGGACCCTGTTGCTGCTGCTGTTGCTGTTGAGCAGGAGGCTGTTGTTGCACTTGCTGAGCGATGGCATTGACGGGCACTAGTGGTTGGCCCGGTGGCAGAGGATATTGCTGGTAGAATGGTGGGAAGAAAGGATGCTGAGAGTACTGCATATAGTGGTAGGGCAGAGGTAATTGTGTAGCAGCTGCAGATGGGTTACCAGACACCATCCCCACATCAGATTCTTTCTTCTTATGATGACCATTACCATACTTCTTTGGTGCACTGTTTGAAGATTCACCTTTCTCTAGGACAATAATACCATCTCGGACGGCCTCCTCTAGACGCGTTCCCATTGTAACCATATCAGATAAGTTGTTTGGGGCAGAGACTATCATTCTCTCCTTATATTCCTTCTTCAGAGTCTTCAGGAATGTCTGTGTTAATTCTTCCTCATCAAGTCGAGGAGAAACACGGGCAGCTGCCCCTCTCCACCTCTGAGCATATTCCCGGAAGGTTTCATCTGATTTCTGAGACAAGGCTTTAAGAGAGTCTCTATTTGGCCTCAGACGGGTATTGAATTCATATTGACTCTCAAAAGCAGCAGCCAGATCCTCAAAAGTATGGATGTTGTCCTTACTCAAACTAGTGTACCAATCTGCTGCATCATCTGTCAAGCTACTCTGGAAGCAATGGATCATTAGTGCATCATTGTCGGCGTAGTTAGCCATCTTTCGGACATACCGGATAACATGGTTGTGTGGACAAGAAGTCCCATTGTATTTGTCAAATTCTGGCTCTTTGAATTTCTTAGGAACCTCAAATCGGGACACCAAGCATAGATCACGAGCTTTAGCAGGAGCACCATTGTTTCCTCGGCTAGCCTTGACCTCACGGAGTTCTCCAGCCAACTCCATCAACTGTCTTCTCATAGCTTCCATTGCAGGATCTTGTCCATGCGGAGTATCGACATCAATTACCTGTTGCACAGTGTGTACAATAGGATCGGTAACAACGGTAGTCACCTGAGGCATAGCAGTAGATACAGGAATCTGTCCTTGACCAGCAAAACCAGAGACACCAGCAGCAGTATTAGGAGAATAGTAAGCTGAGAGACCATAAGGACGCCCATTGGGCATAACAAAACGAGCATCAGTAGCCACAATAGATAGTGGGATAGACGGAATTGCTTCAGTAAAAACTGGGACAGATGTGGCTGGTTGTTCTTGTGCGGCCAGCAAAGCAGACATAGTGTCATGAGCCTTAGTCAAGTCTTCTTTCATAGCAGCCAATTCGGCACGGAGCCGAGCGTTTTCTTCTTCAAAGTTAGCCATGATCCTTCTCTTGTGAAATCTTGTTTGATGCACTCTATCTGGTTGGTAAATCTTGCGACCACGAGCCACTTTTCAGACTGCGGCGGACAAAACCAGGAGGCAATGAGCACGAGAGAAGTTTTTTGTGACCAATGAATGCATATGATGCATGAAATGTGTAAATGCATATGCAAAAAGATTCTTTTTACGTGTTATCGAAGGGTTTTTAGACAAATTAGAAACTTGTAAACATTACTAAACAACGATTAACATGAACGGGAAACAAATAACCAACATATAGTTTTTACAAGACGATTCCCTTTGAACAAATGGAAATAACAACAGGAAATGGAAATCCTCAAGCATGGGAAGTGGAAGCATCATCCTCAGACTCAGACTCATAGCTGCAGTATCGTGCATAGAAGTCACGGGCACCCCTAGCCCTCTTGGAGTCTCTCATAAGCAACCTATCTTTCTCTTCAATCTCCCTCTTAGCCTTAGCTAACTCTTTCTTCAGTGTCAAGACCTCATGAGTCTTCTGCTCATCCTTTCCATCCAAATTCATGATCAAGTTCTCAGCCTCATAGTATCTAGCCCTCCACTGATGTTTCTCCCGACTCTCCATAGCTAGATGCTCCTGATACATCTCCTGGGTAGGTGGGAGTAGAGGCAAAGGCATGGTAGGAACAGATGCAGACACATATCTCATAGGGGGGTAAGGCATACCAATCTCCACAGCTTGGTTTATCACCCACTGTGTATAGGCTTCATGAGCAACACCGGACCTTACACCCATGTGCTTCACCTCTTTCTTCCGAAGCTTGGACCAAGCTCCTATGAAATCCTCTCTTATGCCTGTGGGAGCATTGGAGTAGTGAAAGAAGTAAGGAGCTGTAGCAAGATTGATGGGCTTATCTTTCATCGGGAAACCAAATTGTCGCAAAGCGAGCTCCGGGTTATAGTTGATTCCACCCCGGGTACCAAGAAGAGGTACATTAAGAAAAAAAAAGATAATTTCCTTAACCCTAGAAGCGGGAGTGAGCCAAATCACTTCATTAGGAGTGAGAGCCATAATCCTCTGTGAAATAGACCAATTCCTCGGATTGTCGTGGAAAGACTCCGGAAGGTGCGAAATAAACCACCTATAGAGGAGAGGCACACAACAAAGAATGTATCCGCGACCTTTGTCGGAACGATCGTGAATAACATGGTATGTGTCAGCTAGCAAAGTAGGAACCGGATTCTTGGAGTGGAAGATCATAATAGCATTCATGTCCACGAAGCCATCCAAATTCGGAAAGAGAATAAGCCCATAGATGAGAAGTGCAAGAATAGCCTCGAGAGTGTCCTGACAAGTGGTATTGAGGTTGGCTTTCCCAAGAAGATACTCTGAAGTGAACCCTCGGATGCGTGCCTTAGTGATAAGATTCTTGGAGACATCGGTGGTCTTGAGATAGAGATCCTTAGCAATAACCAATGGAGTAGGAGGATTTTCAGGTCCTGAGAAAGGTACCCCCTTAGCAATAGACAGATCCATCAAGGAAGAATAAGCCTCTAGAGTAGGCACCAGCTGAAAGTCCGGAAAAGTGAAGCACCGATAGTCCCGATCATAGAATTGCACTAGAGTGTGCACAAGCTTCTCATCCACATTAGTCTGGAGAATAGTAAGTAAAGCCCCGTAACGATGTCGGAAACCAGTCGGATCCTCAATCTTGAGTGCCAAATCTCTCAAACTAGCCAAATCCACTTCCTTGAACTTGTAGGAATTAGTCCTCTTCATCCCTACAATGTTTACAAATTCAACTTGTCTAAGCCCTTCGATAACAATGCATGGAAGAAGTTTATGCATGTATGCATGAATGTAGAGCTGTCAAAACGGGCGGCCCGGCCCGTTTAGGCCCGGCCCGACCGGGTAACGGGCTTTTTAGGGCCGGGCTAAAAAGCCCGGTTTGAATATGGGCTGGAAATATAGAGCCCGAGCCCGGCCCTTTACGGGCTCCCGGGCTAACGGGCCAGCCCAGGCCCGTTTTTTCCTCTTTTTTTTTTCTTTTTTTTTCATTCTTTAAAGTTTGAACATATTAATTAACATAAATATACACAAGAAAATACCAATTATCCATAGTAACATTAACAAAAGTCACCAATTATCCCAGATGACTAAGATTCTAAATTCAAAATACTAATTATCCATAATAACATAACAAAAGTTTTAATGATTCAAAAAGTCACTCCCAACAAAGTCACTTAATCTTCAATAAGGTTCACAACATCCACACTGTTTGATGCTTGTCTACTTCCATGAGTTTCTTCTTCTTGAACATCACTGTTGTCCTCATATAATTCTACAAATTAAGAAAGACATAAGAATAACAAAATTGGTTGAAGACTAAAACATGCCATAAACAAAAAATAGGCCATAAACATACACAGCAACAATGGCAACATATCAGATGATAAAATTAGTCATTATATTTGTAATCTAAATTAGTCTTAAGGATACTCATGAATCAAATTAGTCATTTTTTTTTGAAGACTAAAACAGGAAGGCAAACCAAAACAAATTAGTCATGAATCAAATTAGTCCTACTTCCTCTAATAAGACTAAAACAGAAAGGCAAACCAAAACAATGTCCAAAACAGCACCTAACCACAAATAGAAAAACATCAACCAAAACTGCAAAGAAAAACTAAAACAAAATCCCTCACTAGACCCCTGCTGCCGCAACTGAGACTGGCCGGACAGCAAGGCACCAACAGCACCTAAACCAGCTGAAAACAGCAAAACAACAGGTTTATAATAACAGACTGTCACCTTCCAAACGTGGTTTTTTTTTACAAAATAAGCTGAACAAACAGACTTGTCTGATAATCACTTCAATTATTCATAACAAACAGGCCCTTAATATTAAACAAATCCATAACTACTTTAATTTCTTTAATCATTATCAGTTTTATGTGTTCGTGATTCATAGCATATATAATTGATTAACAATTTCAATATACACCAACAAAAAAGAAAGAAATATACCTAGAGAATTGACCACCATAAGACAAATGAGTAATAGCAACGTCATCAAGAAGAATATTGAAATCCTTGGCCCTTCTCACAAGACTATCCCTAACAAGAGCTGAAACGTGAGGCCGGTCTGTAAGAAGTTGATCCGCAATAACACAAATAGAATGAAGAAGAAACAAAATCAGTAAAACAAAGAAGAAACGAACCTGGAAAACGATGAAGAAGAAGAAGAACAAATCGAGTTGTTGAAGGAGAAGAATATGTGCAATACAGAGAAAAGAGAGAGAATGAGATCTGAGGCCGCCGTTCAACTGAAGCATACGTGAGTGAGTGAGTGTTTTTTAGGGTTTCTATCTTTGATTTTTGGGCCGGATCTTAATATTAATTGGGCTGTCCAGTGATCCAGTCCAGTGAAATAATCCAATGCAATTTTTTTGCGGGCTGCCGGGCCGCCCGAAGCCCGGCCGGGCTAGCCCTAACGGGCCCCGGGCTTTTTCGGGCCGGGCTAAAAAGCCCTGAAACGATTCGGGCTCCAAATTTTCGGCCCAGGCCCTGCATTTAATTCGGGCTTTCGGGCCGGCCCGTTGGGCCCGGCCCGTTTTGACAGCTCTACATGAATGCATGATTATGTTCAAGTTTGGAGAAAACATGGTGGGTTGAAGTTCAAAGTCGAGGAGTCATGGGTGGACACGGCGTCCGGTGAATCTAGGGCTTTAGGATAATAGTAACCGGGTTCTAAAAAAGGTTCCCAAGTTGCAACCTCTCCGACGTACTTCATGGTGTCACGAGACAACACTCGCTCCATGATTATACGTGGAAGGTCTAACTTGAGTGTAGTATCGCGTGACGAATAAAGCTCGAGACAGCACTCGATTTAGCCTCCGCACTACGTCCTAGAAAATGGCCATGGATGGGTTCGGTTATCTACGGTTCATAGCGTCATAGAGCAATTAGAAGTAAAGTGCCTAAACGCGACAACACGCGCCGACAACATCACCCCCAAAATGCCTCAGCTATGTGGGATTGATCGCATAATCCAAAACACGAGGCAACCCCTGGAATGAATTGTCGATTATATCCCCCCTAAATCCTAAGTTCACTCAGCCCGGGTGCAGGACTTTTGATATTCTCACCCCACACGTTTGCAAGAAATTAAACATTTATTCACATAGGAAAGCAAGTAAAAGAAACAAGTAAAAAAGAGCGCAAGCGTGGAAATAAAGACTAGGCGTAACTCTCGAATCTCCCCAGTGAAGTCGCCAGCTGTTTTATCTTGGTTTCGGGTGTCAAACATTGATTACGTTTGAACCTTTTAAACCGGTGATATCTTATTTTTTCTTGGGAAGGGAAAAAGTAAGCAAAACCCTTGAGAATCGAGGTCCGGGAGTTGTTTTCGCTACGGGAAGGTGTTAGGCACCCATAACGACTATAGTATCCTATAGGAACCGTCTTTAATTTCTACGCGCGCGCTTTATTTTTAAATGCTATTTTGAAATGTTATTTACACCTAAAGTTTGCTAAGTGAAGAATTGGAGGGAGAAGAATGTGTTTGAATTTTTATTTTATTTGAATTGAAGGAATTTTGTTCCTTGCCTACGTACCCGTTTAAGGGATCAAATCCACCGTAGTTCTCTTCCAAAAAATGTTTTGTTTTTGTTGGTTGATTTTAAGTTTGAAAATTGGAATTTGAAGAATAGAAAGAGGCCTCGAGGGCATGAGATTTATGAAAAGGTGAGGTGGAATTAGTCATTTGCAAAATGGGGTCTAAGTATTATTAAGATTCATTAAGATTTTGATTAAGAAAATAAAAGGAAAATTCAATGGGGTTTTGGACCCCAAGGTTTATTTGGAAAATGGTTTGAGTGAAGTTTGTTCATATTTTTTGGAAAATTGATTTTTTTCTAAGTATAAATCCTAGGCATTCATCTAAACATACAATCCTAAACATACATCTAAACATGCATATTCTAGCTATATAGTGATGTGTGTGCATGTGTCGGTGCTTGTGTCGGTGTACATTATTAGAGTCCATTGTCCTTATTACATCATGCCCTAGTTTACATTCTATGGTCTTGCAAGAATTTAAAAGCATGAAAGTAAAATATTACAAGAACTCCTAAATTTTTAAATTCTAAGTTTTGGTAAAAATTAAATTGCAAGAAATAAAACTATAATGGAAGAATGAAGTATGCTTATGAAACATGAAACAAAAGGGTTAGTAGAACAAAATGTAAAATGAAATTGAAGCAAGCAAAAGAGCATAGCAAAGCAACTAGAATTCAACAAGGAAATAGCCAAAAAAGATTAACCAAGAGACATGATGAAATTGTATTTGGAAGCTACTAAAATTCTAAAGCAATACCAAAGCCTATAATCCTCACATTAATGGTAAAATTCCAAAGGTTTTAAATCCATCATGATGTGAGAAATTAAAGGACATTAGCATGTAATACAATCATAGTATTTCCAAGCCTATTTGCACTTTATTTGACACAAAAATACACATTATTCACATAGTACAAAATCCATGATAAGAAACCAAACCAAACAGCAAGTGTATACAAAATCAAGAGGCCAATTCACAAAAAAAAAATGCATATTCAAAGTCACATTTATGCACTAAAATTCAAGAATAAAATCACATCACCATTTTCACAAAAACATAACAAAACGGACACAAATTAACAAGACACGAACACACACATATATTTTTGAAGCAAGTTTCAATTACGTTCCACAAGCAAGTATCAAATGCCGAAACTTGATCACAACAATTTCAAAGAAACCTTCTAGAGACTTTTATAAAGATTTGAACCAAAATTAATCATATGGAATTAACAAAGAACCAAAAGATCTCCCACATGTTGTGACCAAGATTTATCATGAAAAGTGCACTAAAATTCATCAAAAGACACAAGAAAAATACTAGAAATTTTATGGGATTTTCAAGAATCTTGGAACATAAGCAGAGGTGTGAAAATCAGTTTGCAGCCTACAACTAGCAAGAAAATTCATAAAGAAAACGAAATCAACTGTACACAAGGCCCAAGCCCATACCTTTTCCTTTTACTATCTTCTTCTCCCTTCTCAGCTGGACAGGGGAATCATTGCCATCATCATCGTCCCAATCATCCTTCTCTCGCTCTTCTCTCTGCTTCTTCTTCACGTTCGATTTTCACCTTCGATTTGATACGTTGCTGCTCGTTTTGATACGGTTTCAAACCTTCGAAATGCTCCTTCCATTTCATTTTCTCTCTGAGTCATTTCACATAACCGCTTGAAAAAGAGAGATATGAGTCAACTCGGTTTATTATTGCAAAAACCAGTTCAGTCTCAGACTCAGTCAACAACGATTCTCGGTTTGTTAAGGGAACAAATGGACGGAGTTGATGGAGTTCCTCGTCGGAGACAGAGTTTCAAGGAACGGTTTGGATTTATTGGATGCTGTGGGGCCAATTGGGGATTCCGTTCCTCTTCTTCTTCTTCTTCTGAATCACAACAGAATCAGCAACGAATTCTTGATACGGTTCCGAGTGAAGCTCCGAATATGTGTGTGGCTCCGGTGATTCAAACCGGTTCGAGTTCTTCGAGTATGAATCTTGATGCGGCGTTGGTGGCGGAAAGACAACTCCGAGGACCAGCGGCGGAAACGAGTAGCAGAGAGGGGAGGATGCCAGGGACGCCGTGGAGAGTGTCGTTGATGCGGTTGTTGGAGGAAACGGAAAACGGCGGAGACGGTGACAGTTGAGATGGCGGGGGAGGAAACAGATTAGATGAGAAACGATGACTGTACCGGCAAGGATTCTGCTTTCTCCATAAGCAAGAATGTGAGAACGGAGAGAGAGAGTGGTGAATTTTGGTGGTGGGAAAATTAGTTGTGGCGGTTGAGTGGTGGAGGAAGTGGTTAAAAGTTGGTTGTGGTGGTGGAAAATGAGAGAAAAAGTTAGTTACGTGAGAGAGAAGAGAAGAGGGAAAAGGAAGAAAATTTATTTGTGATTTTTTTGTGGAATTGTAAAGAATGATTGGTGGTGAAAAATTGACCAAGACTTTGACTTATATAGGTGATGAAAGGGATGCTTGGACCAATGAGGAAATGCCACATGGACTTGGACTTGTAACAAACTCTTAAGGACCAATAGCATTTGGACACGTGGCACTTGGACTCTAACAAACTTAAAAAGGATTAAAATGTAAATAACAAAAATACGAGGACTAAAATGAAAATTAAAACTAAAATTGAATTGAAAAAATAAATTGAAAATTAACGTAAAGCGAGACGATTAAAAACAATAAAGCAGATTAAAACGAATCAGAAATATTATGTGAAACGACCAAAACGCCCCTTAGGGGCTTAAAACGACTAAAAATGACTCAGATGAAATTAAAAAATGGATTTTTAACAAGAAATTGAAACAAAAGTTTATATAAACCAACTTGAAAGACTCAGAGGCAATTTTAAGAGTTTTAACAGGGTTTTAACACAGGAAAAGACTAAAATGCCCCTAGGGGCAAAACTGACTTGAAATGACTTCAAATGCAATTATTGAAATGGATCTTGACATGAAATTGAAATGAAGACTTATTCAACCTATTTGAAAGGACTCAAACAAATTTTTAAATATTGAAAGAGATTTCATCATGGGAAATGACTAAAATGCCCCTAGGGGCTAAACTGACTGAAAAATGACTCAACTGATATTTTTGAAGTGAATTTTGACATGAGATTGAAACAAGGACTTATACAAACCAATTTAAAAGACTCAAACAAATTTCAAGGATTAAAATGAGTTGAATGCAAGAAATGACTAAAATACCCTTCTATGTGGATTTTGCAAGTAATTTTGAAATAGAATGCAGAGAAAGATGTAATTGATCAGAGACAAATCAAATGGCTTGAAATGCAAGAAAAGAAGAATTGAACAAGTATTTTTAGGTCCAAAATTAGGGTATAACACTAGCTGCCTATATTACTATAAAACATCACCTGTCCGAATTCTTTGAAATTTATCACCACTAGGCCTAATGGCCTTATGTCTCTTTGATTTTATATACTTGTTCCTTGTTCCTTCATGGCCAACTATATAAGTGAGTTTCTTTTTCTTTTTCATCCTTTTCGTTTTTAATGTAATTTGAAATAGTTGTTATGCCTGAATGTTAAAAATTAAGTTAGATTTCACAAGATTAGGTTGTTGGAATTTTTGTATTGGAACTGGATAGTTTCACAGGTTAATAGACAAACAATGAATTACATAATGTCTGGATGTATTGTATTGTATTGTATTGTATTGTTTGTCAACTGAGATTCTTTTAGTGGATTCTATATGCACTTTTGTATCCTTTGAGTTATTTTAAAATGTTGGCTATGCTGGAAATAGAATGATACTTGATTAATTTTTCATTCCATATGACACAGGAGAATATGCTCGAGGTAGATCTATTGAGTAATTTGGATCGCTTGTCACGAGTCCTCTCAATGTTTGGTGTTTTTTTTTTTTGTGGTTGTGGGTGCTTTTCATATATATGTATTGTGCACGAACTTTCCATTTTTATGCAAGTGTACATTAGATGTCATTTAGGATTGATTAATATTTATGACATTTGTAATTAAGTTTCTGATCAACAAATTACTAGTGTTTATTTCTATCAATGGATTAATGGATTACTAGTCTTTCTAATCAGTATATTGTTGTATTGTCTGATCAGGATTTTATTATAATGTTTTTGGCTGTAGATTTCATTTAATTAAATAAAATAAAAATAGGGACTTTTATTAGCGCTTTGTGTAAAACGCTAAGAAACATCAGTTAAAAATAGCACAAAAAATAAGGCTATATCAGCGCTTTTCTGGAAGCGCTATTGAAACGTTGCTATGTAATAGCGCTTTCCGTAAAACGCTAAGAAACATTAGTTAAAAATAGAACAAAAATGAGGCTTTATTAGCGCTTTTTGAAAGCGCTATTGAAACGTTGCTATTTAATAGCGCTTAGAAAGCGCTATTATAGGATTCTGACCTTTAATAGCGGGGGCTTTCTTAGCGCTTCATAAGCGCTATTAAACTCTAAAATGAGTGCTATTAAAGGGGGTATTTTGTAGTAGTGATAATATAATAAAGTCTTGATTATATGCTTTAAGTTGCAAGAACTGCAAAACTTGAATGTACATTTAACTTGAAGCATTAACACACACACGTGTGTGTAAGTGAGAAGTACAAGATTCTTTTTAGTTGGATAAATTCTCCGTCTATGTGTGTGTTTAGTTACGCGGTGGAAATAATTGATTTTGGTTGAATTGATTTTACAAATTGATTTTGATTAAAAGTAAGTTGAATGAAAAGTGATTTATGTTTGAATAACTTTACGGTAGTAGTGATTCATATGAAAGATGTTGTTTGGATATTTTGTGTTAAAATTACTTTTAGTCATGAAAATGACCAAAATAGGTTTTTTTTTTCCTATAAGAGCATTTAAAACATATTTCATTTATCTTTTTTTCTACAAATTTCATTTCCACTTTTAGGTTTTTTTAGAGCATTTCCACTTTTTAGTCAGTTATTAAATTGTGTTTAAGTTTAATACAATTGTGTAAAGATTATTAAAAAAACTTTCTACGGAAAATGATTATTAAAAAACAATTAGTTATTTTATTATTTTGTAAAATGTAAAAATTATTGGGCTCCAGCGGGGGGTGGTTGATATAGGGCTATTATAAAAAGGCTTTTTGATAAACAAACAGTAGTCAGTAGTCGACAAAAACCATCGTTTCTTCAACCTTGTTCTTGAAATTTTTGAAAGTAAAAAAAAAAAAAACTTCGCAGCAACAAAAATGGTACACATACAACATTCAACAGTGAGATGAAGTAATGGATTTCTCATGTAGCTGGAGATATTTGTCAAATTTAAACAGATATGTGAAAGTGATGAGATTCAAGGGTAAAAGAGACAAAAAAGGCTATGTACTTTCACGGTAGGCAGACTCGACTCCAAGAAGTTAGGGAGAGCAGCTTCTATACAAATCGATTCTGAAAACGCAAAAGCATGGCGGCGGTAGGGTGTTAGTGGAGAACCAAACACCTTGAAATAATTGTGTTTGACAAGTACAACGTGCGGTGGACTGTTTTCACCGGGTTACCAAACAGAGGCATGACAGTAGTTACGGGTAAGTGAGGATAAGTGGGACATTACTTATAGAGAGTTTTTTTTTTATTTTTAATGTAAATGATATAATATTTTAACCTAAATTATTTTTCTTGTTTGCATTGAATTTTATTTCCAACTCTCTTCTTAAGTTTAGGTGTTACATTTGTGTATCAAAGCATATCAATTCAATATAGGAGTGTAAGTTATGAGTATAGAAGTTATATGGTCTAAGAAGTGAGTCAACAACTTTCTATTTTTCATATTCTCGGTATGGCTTAATGGAGCAGGCCGTTGATGGTTTTTTTGTGTGAAAATTATGAGATATAGTGAATATGGAGAAGTCTCCCTAATACTGAACTTGTATTCATCGCTTTATAGAGTTAAATTGCAATAAAAAAATATGTTTCTAAACGATATCATTAAATAAATAACAATTGCAAAAAATATATAAATTATAAATCATAGTGACTTCTTTTTTTTTTTTTTTTACAGAAATGACATCTTAATTTAAATCTAAAATATATTTATATTTAAGTCTTCTTTCAAAAAAAAAAAAAATTATATCTAAGTCTAAAAACTTCAAAAGATATTAGGCATATTATTTTCCACACTTCTCCTTGATTGAGTATCTTTTATGCATAATATGAGTTTCGAGTTCAAAGTTTAACTTCTTTTTTTTGTTTCTTGTTCGTTCTTTGTATGTTTCATGTAAATCATGAATGTGTTTCATGTAACACATGAGTGTGTAGGTTGCAAGTCATTAGTTATTGGTGATTGTTCATCTACATTTTTATGTAATACATGAGCATATGCCATGTTATACGTGAATATGTAGTCATTAATTGTTGTTATCTACATATTTATATATTATATAACACATGAACATATTTCATGTAACACATAAAGATGTGGATATTGGATGCTGTTGTCTATATCTTCCTATAATACATTAGTATGTTTCATGTAGCACATAAATTTGAACTCATTGGTGGTTGGTTGTTATTTGTCATTGATTGTTGTTAGGTATAATCTATATATCTCCATGTAATACATGAATGTGTAGTCATTGATTATAAATCAAATTGCATTTGGTTTCACATTGGTTTAATTTATTCTTTTACATCTTCATTGTGTTATTCTTCTTCTTCCATGTTCATTAATGGGTTTTTTGTTTTTTTTTCCTGAAATTAATTATATGAGATATATTCTATATAGAGAAGTCTTTCTAATACTCATCCATAAAAATTCTTTCTAAAACTAAACTTTTATTCATCACTATATGAATATAGCTAAATTACAATACAAACATATTTCTAAACTATATCTTTAAATAAAGAACAAATCCTAAAAATATTCTAAAAGTAAATATAAATTATAACTCATATTGTTGTCTTATTTAAAATCTAAAGAAATTTTCAAAAAGATGTTTTGGTATATCTTGTATATATCCTATATATAAAAGTTCTTAAGTCGCTTAAACAACTTTTTAGAGCCAAAAAAGTTGTTACACATTTTTTATTAGTTTCCTTTTTGTTTTTTAAAAAAATGATCTTATGTTTTATATTATCTTAAATATAAAAAATTTGTTAGTGGTATAAAAAAAGATAAGAATTTATATTATATTTGCTAAATTAATGTTGTCATTGTCCTCGTGAGCTTAGCTCAGTTGGTAGGGACATTGCATAAAATATGCAAGGTCTGGGGTTCAAACCCTGACCACCACCAAAAAAAAAAGAAATAATGTAATGAAAAAGATAAACATCATTAAACATCATTTTTTGGGTTTATTACAATTTGATCCGGGGTTCGAACCCTGGCCACTACCAAAAAAAAAGAAATAATGTAATGAAAAAGATAAACATCATTTTTTGGGTTTAATAAACATCATTTTTTGGGTTTATTACAATTTGAAATGAAACCACCACCATTCTCAAGATACTTATTTCAAACTTTTTTCATTCAAGATACTAATTTCAAACTTCTTTTATTCAAGATACTTATTTCAAACTTCTATAGATAAACATCGTTTTTTAGGTTTATTACAATTTAAAATGAAACCGCCACCATTTTCAAGATACTTATTTCATTAAAGATACTTATTTCAAACTAATTTTATGTTTTTATCTATTGAAATGAAATAAGTATCTTGAATTAAGATGACGATGACTCATTAAGATGAGTATACAACCTTGTTTCATATGCTATCTACATTACTGATCAGCACCGAGTTAGAGATGCCAGAGCCCGCATTCCCTTCTGCACTTTATCCATCAACTGTATGTTGCAATAAGACTCTAACCAAACACAATGGCCTCATACCAAATTATAGAGTTGTCGATGTTGCGAACACTTGCAATATTTGTGTTCGTATCAAAGATGTAGCATCGCTCCTCAATTTCCTCATCACTTGTCAACAACAATTTGGTTCAACATTCTTAGGTAAAATTCATTTGCCCTACGGTTTGGTGAGAAAACGTTGTAATCAAGGGTGAAAATGTGTGACCAGGAGTTGACATCTCCATAGATATCCATCTACCATATCATTAAATGTGTTTGAAGCTGATCATATGAAAGGCACATACTTCCTATAATCATGTTGATCTCCGACGGATAGACAGGAGAGTGGTCAAACTGATTTGACAGACCAAATTCAGAGTATTCTTCAGTTGCTAAATCGAATGAGACAATGGAGTACTGTTGTGGTGTTATATTACTTATAAAATCTGAAGCATAGCCTTAAAAAAAGTAGTCTCGTATAACCATCTACTTCATCGAGCTCTTACCGGTAAGTTCATCCCTGAAAAACCGTCCACTGGAGTATCCGTTACCCCAAAACCAGCGAATTGGTAAGCCTGGTAACCCTCCAATTTCCCTCCATATGGGATTAGGACCATTCATGGTCAAAATATTGACCCTTTGCTTAGAGAAAATGGCTACTCCGTCTCTATTTTCCACCATACGCAAATAAACTTATATGTGTTAGACACAATGTAACTTCCCCATTTAAGACTTCATGATATAAAATCCAATTTATAAATTGCACGTAAGATTCCCAATTTAAAAAAGTCTTACTTTTCTTACGGTTTTTCCTTGCAGTCTGTGATATAAATTGCACGTAAGTTCAACATGACTTGGGATGATTTGTAAGTGACTTTTAACGATTATCTTAAAATAGTATCAGTTGAAGTGTTTTGGGGATTTTTTTTAGGTGCAAAACATGCATGTTAAAAAAAATCACTCATTTTTGTGTTGGTTGCAATATCAATATTGATCCAACATTCTTGCAATTTTTAATAATTACATTACTTAAAGTTGGTGCGAACTAACATTATTTTCCTTTTGGTTTAGAAGATTTGTTCAAATTTTGGTTTAATAAGCGAGGTTAAGTTTATCGAACTTGTTGATTTAGAATTACGAGATATAATACACTATCTAGGTTGTAGAGATCTTTCAACGAATAAAAAAGGTTGCAGAGAATTGAACTAAAAGAAGAAGAAGAAAAACACTTGTACTTTTGTAGTCTGAAATTGGTTTTGCATGTACATTAGAAAATATAATTATGTACCTGTGATAATTAGTTGGTTGTTTGAATGTGTATGGAAATGCATGACAATTTATGTTAAAAATATATTCTCAGATGGTAATTTCATGGATACTTCTTAAAAAAATCTAACACATTGTAACGCCTCACGATTACAAATCTTACCGTCTGTAACTGTCAACCAATAACTAACCAATCATGACTGCGAGGAACCTCCATGTCCACAATATAAGAGGATTGTCCTATTCATCCAAGGTACGATACAATCTATCCTTAACCACCGAACGTCATTCTTCTAATTTAGTCAAATAAAGTCCCAAGAATAGTTTTAAAATTTAACACAATACAGTTGAAGTTGTCTTGTTCATGCCTTATTTTTCGAGTGATCAAACACATCCTTAGAATGCATATTCATTAGCGTGAGAGAAAACCTCAACAAAGTTAATTATATATTACCCATAAACTAGATGTTAAAGAAAACTTCTACATTGCTTAAAAAAAAAACTTCAACAATTTGCTCAAAAAAAAAAAATCAACAAAAATACTTACATATTACCCATCAAATATGACCTCTGTCCCCTCTAGAGAAAACAAAACTATGACCCTTGTCTAATCTAAACTGAGTCATCGGCAATACATAAAATTCTTATTTTTCTTAAGTGTATAGTAAATCCTTGTTATAAATTCAAAAACTATTAATGGAATAAAGTTATAAAAATGTACACTAACATAAATGTGTGTATACATCCCCTCAAAAAATAGGGATAATAGTCATTTTTGTGACAACATGTATAACAAGTAACCACTATAGTCCTTCAACGTATCGAAATTCTAAATTAGTTTTTGATTGTATACTTCATTAGTCAAAATAGTCTTTAGCGTTAAAATAATCTCTCAATGTTGACCGTAACTCTTCTCATATAGGAACGATATGACAATAAGTCAGTACTTGCAGGGATTGATAAGACGATAAATAAGTATATTGATAGACTAGTATAACAATATTAATAAATTATTGGCTAAAGTGCACTTTTCCCTCCTTAAGTTTCAAAAAGTTGCAATTTTGGCCCCCTATGTATAAAAACTACAATTTTGGCCCCCTAAGGTTTAACTCCTTTGCATCTTTAGTCCTTTAGGCCAATTTTGACCAGTCAATGTCTATGTGGCACGCCACGTGTATAATTATTTAATTAAAAAAAAATTAAAAACCATATTATCATTTTTTAAATTAAATAAATGAAAAATTAAATTTAAAAAAAATCAGGAAAATAAAAAGGAAAAGGAAAGAGGCACGTTTCAGATGGGAAAAACTTCAGTGACATAATGTCACGGTACCATTGTGCATAGAGCCAATAAAATTTTGACACATGTGCAGGGAGGGTTTATGTTTACAAGATCCTATGGACCAAATGCAATGGCACAAGATCCTATGGACCAAAATCAATGGCACCGTGCCATTAATGGCACCGAAGTGCTACTCGTTTCGGATCCACCATCTATCTTTCATTTTCTTCCTTTCTTCCCTTCCTGCAAATTCAACCTTCAAGCACACCACCACCCATTTCCTCTTCTCTCGAATCTCTCCTCCTCTCTTGTTACTCTCTCTTCTTTCTTTTCCTCCATGTTCTTTCTTTCGCCATCCTTTTCGGGCAACCACCGCGGTGTTTACGACCACTCACTGCAGTGTTTCCTACCACTCTATGTCAACAAAATACGTAATATTCTTCATCTCTTCCTTTATTTTCACTGGGTCATTGAATATGAATTTCTTGCTATGCATATTTTTTCTAGTATTTTATGCTGAAATGGGTTATTGAATATGAAAGGGTAATCAACAGAAGAATGGAATTAATCACAGAAAAGGGGGTTCTGGGGGTGTACTTCCGGGTATGAAAGGTCATGAAGGAGGGCAGGTGAAGGTTTTTTCGGCAGAGGAACTTGCAAATGGTGGTCATGATGTTTCACAGAAAGCATGTGAGGGTTGTTCTGCTTGGTGATGACAATAACAATGGGCGAAAGTCTGAGAGGTTTTCTCGGAAAGATAACCATGACCTGGAGGAATCGTCGTCCTTTGGGAGTAATTCAGAGAATGGAAGTGAAAATGTCGAAATTCCAAAACAAGGACATCGGAATTTTCGTAGACGTAATCAAACTCAACAGAGTATCAAGAGTAGATTGAGCCATTTAGTGGAAGGTTTGCAGTTGAGAATTTTGGCAGGAATTTCGAGGAAAGGAAGAAAGGAAGAAAATGAAAGAGAGAGATGGTGGATTTGAAAAAGAGAGGTGGAGAGGAGGAGACTCACGTGCCTCTTTCCTTTTCCTTTTTGTTTTTTTTTTTAATTTAATTTTTCATTTATTTAATTTAAAAAATGATTATATGGTTTTTAAATTTTTTAATTAAATAATTACACATGTGGCGTGCCACATAGACATTGACCGGTCAAAATTGGCCAAAAGGACCAAAGATGCAACGGAGCTAAATCTTAGGGGGTTAAAATTGTGATTTTTGTACATAGGGGGACCGAAATTGCAACTTTTTGAAACTTAGGGGAAAAAGTGCACTTTAGCCTAAATTATTTTAACATAAAAGATTATTTTAAAATTTTGATACTTTATGAGACTATTTTGACTAATTGTTAGACATCGCGAAACCAAAATTACACGTTGAATAATAAGTGAATGTGTGTGTACGCTTTCATAGCACGCTGAATAATCACTCATATATATGTTCCCTTAAAAAAATCATTAAGGAAAAATTACACTAACCTCTTCTAAGGTCATTTTAAAAATCACAAATACACATCTAGTTTTAAAAGCAAACATTAACCTCCTTCCCCGTTAACATTGTTAGTTATCCTGTTGAGTCTTTTTTTCTCTCTTTTAAGAAAATGGATTAAAGCCTCTCTGGTCATTGTGGCTACTCCACGCTTTCTTTTCTTTCATTTGCCACATTCTCGATCTAATTTCAAATGGTATCCTTGTGAAACCTTTTTTTTTTTTTTTGCCTTAATAACTCACTATTTAAAAAAAAAAATCAATGTTGTTGTATTGGACTTTATATGTGTTTTACATCAGCCGTGAAATTAATTCCTAGTGAGAGGTGAAATTGGAATCCAACCCTTATCAACCTTTTAAGTTCCTTTTCATATCAGCCATAAAATTTGATCAAAGTTTCAAGAAAGATATACAGAGATTCATCTCTCCATTGCTTTAGAATTTTGCTGGAACGAGCTCTGTTCATGAAATCATTTCAAGGAAAAACGAGAGACGGATGCAGATGAAGCACATTTGGAGCCCTCGCTAGTTTTTTTTTTTATATCCTTAAAAATTATTTTATATTTTTTTTAACACAAATTAAGTATTACCATACGATTTCTAAACTGTCAATCATTGTTACCAGTTTCTTCAATTTCCATATCATTGTTACCGGTTAGCATAAGATCATCTACCTATACGCATATGAACAGTAAACTTGTTTCGTCTCTTCCTTTTCACATAAACACCATGTCCATCAATACATTTCTTGAATCCTTAATTCCATAATTTTTTTTCATGCCCTAGGTGCTTGCATTAAGCCATATAAAGCCTTTGTTTAGCTTTTATACTTTACTAGTGCTGTACCCGTGCATACGCACGGGTTGCGCCGTTGGCGCATTTTTTTTTGCCAATGTTTATAATTTAATTTAGGACAATAATATTAAAAGTAGTTTTATTTGTAGATGGGCAAAAAAATTTCAAAAAATCACCATTTCAGGAGAATTATAAATATATACTTGTATAATTCGCACGCTTAAGTGGTTATTAAGTTTTATATAATTAATTATGATATAACTGACCCCACTTATTAAGTTTTCTGGATCCGTCACTGCATAGATCTGCTTTACTACAGACCAAACCACATGCAAGCTCAGTTTATCTGTCATATCTTAGTGAATGTATATAAAATATTTTGACAGGGAGTTAATAAACATATTAATCATTACACACACATAATCAATATTATATTATATCATAACTTAAAGCATTTCATACAAAGTTTTAAACTAAATTTATACATAAAGTCATTTGTATGCTTCAATGAGAAACGACTTAGTATCTAAACACTGAAATATTGTAAATATCATGGCTGGATATAAAGTCCAGCCATGATATATGTAATTGATTAAATAGAGTAAGAAAAAAAAAATTCAATTCAAGACGACTAATAATAGACAAAGGGACAAAAAAAAATTGAAGGTGGACATTGCATTAACATAACAATCAAAAGACATCTCCAATAAAATAGTTAAGCAGGACATATAATTATTGGAGTTGTGACAACGATTGATGGGAACAACGTTAATTGTTTGAAGATGATACTGATATTTGGTAAACATGACACGAAGTGAGACTGCAGTCCTTTGTGAATTTGAATCTAATGATTCCTGGGTAAAAAGCATTTGCTTTGCATAAGCTGTTCCAATCCATTCCTAATTGCACTGTGGAATGTTCATTTTTTAGAAGGAGGACATTAAGAATATAGCAATGTCCATTACCAGTGCAACATTTTAATTCATCATATGAAAACTGTACGACGAAGCGTCCAAACTTGGTAGGGAGAACCTATTAAAAATGTAACGATGAGTTATTTGTCGATAGACTTAAATAGAAGGCAGATAAATTAATATTCAAGAACAGATTGAATGAACAGAGAATAAAACTATGATTAAAGCAAATAGGAAATGTTATAATAACCATTATAGGTTGGTGTAAGTTGGAGTGATGGATATCAACATCAAAGTAGAATGTTTCAGCTGGATCCATACTTCTACTATGATATTTTGGGTAAGTTTTAGGATCTAGAAGTAGTTTGTAGATTGATACTACAAATATGCTTTTCCCATAATATGAGAAAATAATCTCAGCATTTGCAGGTAAATGGTTTCTTTCAATGGATTCTTTCCAACCTTTTGTAAATGTTGGGAAAATTAAAGAATTGTTGAACTTGAGTTCATTTACTTCAGCACCCTTGTTTATGACATGCCATGTTGTGGTTAATTGGTCATAGTATTTGCCAATGTTTATAATATAATTGTTGAGTGTATAAGCAATGCAAAATTGTTAAAATAATTTTATTTGACAGTAAATTTTATTTTTTTGGAAAAAGCAAGATTAGGACAAACTAAACTTATCAAAATTGAATTTCATTGGTAGCTTGGCAAATAAGTAATTGGCAGATTTGTACCCATAATAAGTAAATAATTGGATTGGAAATGATGGAAAGTATTATAAATATTTTTTTCGGTCAACATGAGGGTTAATATTAAGCAAAATTGTTTATATAATTAGGTGAATTTCTGGGAACACAGAGGAAAAGGCAACTTTATTAATCAACATATGTAAATGTGGAGTACACCACTTGATTCGATAGAAATAAAGCTGAGTGAAAACTTGTTTAGAGTATTTGCTCGTAAAAAAAAAATTCTAATCTTATGAAATTTTATTTTATTAGTGCCAACTTGTCACTTTTTCATGCATTTTATTTAAAGATAGTCTAATATCGTTGTATTATAAAAGTTTATCAGAGTTAATTTCATTTGTGACAACTTATCCCGTACATTTGAGTTATTTCTAAGATTTTATAAGTGACAACTTGAGTACAAATATCAACGTTAATTTCATTTGTGACAACTTATCCCGCAAATTTAAGTTATTTCTAAGATTATATAAGTGACAACTCGTTAAACGTATTTGCTCCTAAAAAAACACTTATGTCATATGAAGTTTAACTTTATTAGTGACAACTTATCATTTTTTTCATGCATTTTAATTAAAGAGAGTTTAATATCGTTATATAATAAAAGTTTATCAGAGTTAATTTTATTTGTGATAACTTATCCAGTACATTTGAGCTATTTTTAGGAACTTGTCTTTTTATCAGAGTTAATTCCTTTTGTGACAACTGATCCCGTACATTTGAGCTATTTATAAGATTTTATAAGTGACTTCTCGTTTAGCGTGTTTGCTCATTAAAAAAACTTGTCTGCTATATGTAATTTAACTTTATCAGTGACAACTTATCACTTTTTCAAGCATTTTAGTTAAAGAGAGCTTAATATCGTTGTATAATAAAAGTTTATCCCGTACATTTGAGTTATTTCTAAGATTTTATAAGTGACAACTTGTCTTTTTTATCTGAGTTAATTCTATTTGTGACAACTGATCCCGTACGTTATAGTTATTCCTAAGATTTTATAAGCGACAACTGGTTTAGCATATTAACTCCTAAAAAAAACGTGTATGTCGTATGAAGTTTAACTTTATTAGTGACAACTTATCACTTTTTTCATGCATTTTAGGTAAAGAGAGCCTAATATCGTTGTATAATAAAAGTTTATCAGAGTTAATTTCATTTGTGAAAACTTATCCCGTACAGTTGAGTTATTTTAAAGATTTTATAAGTGACAACTTGTCTTTTTATCAGAGTTAATTCCTTTTGTTACAACTAATCCCGTACATTTGAGCTATTTCTAAGATTTTATAAGTGACAACTCGTTTAGCGTGTTTCCTCCTAAAAAAAACATGTCTGGTGTATGAAATTTAACTTTATTAGTGACAACTTATCACTTTTTTCATGTATTTTAGTTAAAGAGAGCTTAATATCGTTGTATAATAATAGTTTATTAGTGTTAATATGATTTGTGAAAACTCATCCCGTACATTTGAGTTATTTCTAAGACTTTATAAGTGATAACTTGTCTTTTTTATCTGAGTTAATTCCTTTTGTGACAACTGATCCCGTACATTTAAGCTATTTCTAAGATTTTATAAGTGACAACTTGTTTAGCGTGTTTGCACCTAAAAAAAACTTGTTTGTTGTATGAAATTTAATTTTATTAGTGACTACTTATCATTTTTTTCATGCATTATAGTTAAAGAGAGCTTAATATCGTTGTACAATTTATAGTTAAAGAGAGCTTAATATCGTTGTATAATAAAAGTTTATCAAAGTTAATTTCATTTGTGAAAACTTATCCCATACATTTGAGTAATTTCTAAGATTTTATAAGTGACAACTTGTCTTTTAATCTGATTTAATTCCATTTGTGACAAGTGATCCCGTACATTATAGTTATTTCTAAGATTTTATAAGTGACAAATGGTTTAGCGTACTAACTCCTAAAAAAATCGTCTATGTCGTATGAAGTTTAACTTTATTAATGACAACTTATCACTTTTTTCATGCATTTTATTTAAAGAGACCTTAATATCGTTGTATAATAAAAGTTTATCAGAATTAATTTCATTTGTGAAAACTTATCCCGTACATTTAAGTTATTTTAAAGATTTTATAAGTGACAACTTGTTTTTTTATCAGAGTTAACTCCTTTTGTGACAACTGATCCCGTACATTTGAGCTATTTCTAAGATTTTATAAGTGACTTCTCGTTTAGCGTGTTTGCTCATTAAAAAAACTTGTCTGCTATATGTAATTTAACTTTATCAGTGACAACTTATCACTTTTTTCATGCATTTTAGTTAAAGAGAGCTTAATATCGTTGTATAATAAAAGTTTATCAGAGTTAATTTTATTTGTGAAAACTTATCCCGTACATTTGAGTTATTTCTAAGATTTTATAAGTGGCAACTTGTCTTTTTTATCTGAGTTAATTCCATTTGTGACAACTGATCTCGTACATTATAGTTATTTCTAAGATTTTATAAGTGACAACTGGTTTAGCATATGAAGTCCAAAAAAAAAAAACGTGTATGTCGTATGAAGTTGAACTTTATTAGTGACAACTTATCACTTTTTTCATGCATTTTAGTTAAAGAGAGCTTAATATCGTTGTATAATAAAAGTTTATCAGAGTTAATTTCATTTGTGAAAACTTATCCCGTACATTTGAGTTATTTTAAATATTTTATAAGTGACAACTTCTCTTTTTATCAGAGTTAATTCCTTTTGTGACAACTGATCCCGTACATTTGAGATATTTCTAAGATTTTATAAGTGACAGCTCGTTTAGCGTGTTTGCTCCTAAAAAAATTTGTATGTTGTATGAAATTTAACTTTATTAGTGACAACTTATCACTTTTTTCATGCATTGTAGTTAAAGAGAGCTTAATATCGTTGTATAATAAAAGTTTATCAAAGTTAATTTCATTTGTGAAAACTTATCCCATACATTTGAGTAATTTCTAAGATTTTATAAGCGACAACTTGTTTTTTTATCTGATTTAATTCCATTTGTGACAACTGATCCCGTACATTATAGTTATTTCTAAGATTTTATAAGTGCATGAAAAAAGCGATAAGTTGCCACTAATATCTTAAGCGCATTAACTCCTAAAAAAAACGTCTATGTCGTATGAAGTTTAACTTTATCAGTGACAACTTATCACTTTTTTCATGCATTTTATTTAAAGAGAGTTTAATATCGTTGTATAATAAAAGTTTATCAGAGTTAATTTCATTTGTGAAAACTTATCCCGTACATTTAAGTTATTTTAAAGATTTTATAAGTGACAACTTGTTTTTTTATCAGAGTTAACTCCTTTTGTGACAACTGATCCCGTACATTTGAGCTATTTCTAAGATTTTATAAGTGACTTCTCGTTTAGCGTGTTTGCTCATTAAAAAAACTTGTCTGCTATATGTAATTTAACTTTATCAGTGACAACTTATCACTTTTTCATGCATTTTAGTTAAGGAGAGCTTAATATCGTTGTATAATAAAAGTTTATCAGAGTTAATTTTATTTGTGAAAACTTATCCCGTACATTTGAGTTATTTCTAAGATTTTATAGGTGGCAACTTGTCTTTTTTATCTGAGTTAATTCAATTTGTGACAACTGATCCCGTACATTATAGTTATTTCTAAGATTTTATAAATGACAACTGGGTTAGCATATTAACTCCTAAAAAAACGTGTATGTCGTATGAAGTTTTACTTTATTAGTGACAACTTATCACTTTTTTCATGCATTTTAGTTAAAGAGAGCTTAATATCGTTGTATAATAAAAGTTTATCAGAGTTAATTTCATTTGTGAAAACTTATCCCGTACATTTGAGTTATTTTAAAGATTTTATAAGTGACAACTTGTCTTTTTATCAGAGTTAATTCCTTTTGTGACAACTGATCGCGTACATTTGACATATTTCTAAGATTTTATAATGGACAGCTCGTTTAGCATGTTTGCTCCTAAAAAACTTGTCTGCTGTATGAAATTTAACTTTATTAGTGACAACTTATCACTTTTTTCATCCATTGTAGTTAAAGAGAGCTTAATATCGTTGTATAATAAAAGTTTATCAGAGTTAATTTCATTTGTGAAAACTTATCCCGTACATTTGAGTTATTTTAAAGATTTTATAAGTGACAACTTGTCTTTTTATCAGAGTTAATTCCTTTTGTGACAACTGATCCCGTACATTATAGTTATTTCTAAGATTTTTTAAGTGACAGCTGGTTTAGCATATTAACTCCTAAAAAAAGCGTGTATGTCGTATGAAGTTTAATTTTGTTAGTGATAACTTATCACTTTTTTCATGCATTTTAGTTAAAGATAGCTTAATATCGTTGTATAATAAAAGTTTATCAGAGTTAATTTCATTTGTGAAAACTTATCCCGTACATTTGAGTTATTTCTAAGATTTTATAAGTGACAACTTGTCTTTTTTATCTAAGTTAATTCCATTTGCGAGAACTGATCCCGTACATTATAGTTATTTCTTAGATTTTTTAAGTGACAACTGGTTTAGCCTATTAATTTCTAAAAAAGACGTCTATGTCGTATGAAGTTTAACTTTATTAGTGACAACTTATCACTTTTTTCATGCATTTTAGTTAAAGATAGCTTAATATCGTTGTATAATAAAAGTTTATCGGAGTTAATTTCATTTGTGAAAACTTATCCCGTACATTTGAGTTATTTTAAAGATTTTATAAGTGACAACTTGTCTTTTTATCAGAGTTAATTCCTTTTGTGACAACTGATCCCGTACATTTGAGATATTTCTAAGATTTTATAAGTGACAGCTCGTTTAGCGTGTTCGCTCCTAAAAAAATTTTGTCTGCTGTATGAAATTTAACTTTATTAGTGACAACTTATCACTTTTTCATGCATTTAAGTTAAAGAGAGCTTAATATCTTTGTATGATAGAAATTACGGTGCAAATAATAGGAATATCGTTATAGTGATATCATGTTGATTTTTTTATATGTCATTGAAAGAAGATATTCTGCGTTGAATGTTATTTAATATGTCGATAAAAAAAATTATTTCATCAATGACCACTTAACAAAAATTATTTTATCGATGGTAGTTTGTATCATTCTTATAATTTGTATCTCTAATCAGAGTTAATTTCATTTGTGAACTTATCCCGTGCATTTGAGTTATTTCTAAGATTTTATAAGAGACAACTTGTCTAGCGTATTTTCTCCTCAATAAAATTTGTATTCTGTATGAAATTTAACTTTATTAGTGACAACTTATCCGTTTTTTCATGCATTCTTCTTAAACAGGGTTTAATATCGTTGTATAATAAAAGTTATGGTCTAGATAATAGGAACATTATTATAGTTATATCATTGTTTTTTTATATATCAGTGAAAAAGATACTCTACATTGAATATTATTTAATATATCTATGAAAAATATCATTTTATCAGTGCCCCCTCAACAAAGTTTATTTTATCAATGACAGCTTGTCTCTTTTAAGTGAGTTAATTTCATTTGTGACAATTTATCCCGTACATTTGAGTTATTTCTAAGATTTTATAAGTGACAACTGGTTTAACATATTAACTCCTAAAAAAACGTGTATGTCTTATGAAGTTTAACTTTATTAGTGACAACTTATCACTTTTTTCATGCATTTTAATTAAAGATAGCTTAATATCGTTGTATAATAAAAGTTTATCAGAGTTACTTTAATTTGTGAAAACTTATCCCGTACATTTGAGTTATTTTAAAGATTTTATAAGTGACAACTTGTCTTTTTATCAGAGTTAATTCCTTTTGTGACAACTGATCCCGTACATTTGAGATATTTCTAAGATTTTATAAGTGACAGCTCGTTTAGCGTGTTCGCTCCTAAAAAAAACTTGTCTGCTGTATGAAATTTAACTTTATTAGTGACAACTTATCACTTTTTCATGCATTTTAGTTGAAGAGAGCTTAATATCTTTGTATGATAGAAATTACGGTGCAAATAATAGGAATATCGTTATAGTGATATCATGTTGATTTTTTTATATGTCATTGAAAGAAGATATTATACGTTGAATGTTATTTAATATGTCGATAAAAAAAATTATTTCATCAATGATCACTTAACAAAAATTATTTTATTGATGGTAGTTTGTATCTCTTATCAGAGTTAATTTTATTTGTGAAACTTATCATGTGCATTTGAGTTATTTCTAAGATTTTATAAGAGACAACGTATTTTCTCCTCATTAAAATTTGTCTTCTGTATGAAATTTAACTTTATTAGTGACAACTTATCCGTTTTTTCATGCATTCTTGTTAAAGAGGGTTTAATATCGTTGTATAATAAAAGTTATGGTCTAAATAATAGGAACATTATTATAGTTATATCATTGTGTTGTTTTATATATCTGTGAAAAAGATACTCTACATTGAATATTATTTAATATATCTATGAAAAATATCATTTTATCAGTGGCCGCTTAACAAAGTTTATTTTATCAATGACAACTTGTCTCTTTTAAGTGAGTTAATTTCATTTGTGACAACTTAACTCGTGCATTTTGCGTTATTTCTATAATTTTATAAATGAAAACTTATCTAGCGTATCCGCTCCTAAAAAAAACTTGCATTATGTTTGAAATAATATTATTTTATCAATCACTTAACAATTTTTTTTTATCCATGACTGTTTGTCTCTTTTATCAGAGTTAATTTAATTTGTGAACTTATTTTGTGCATTTGAGTTATTTCTAAGATTTTATAAGGGACAACTTCTCTAGCGTATTTTCTCCTCAATAAAACTTGTCTTCCGTATGAAATTTAACTTTATTAGTGGCAACTTCTCGCTTTTTTCATGCATTTTTGTTAAAGAGAGTTTAATATCGTTGTATAATAAAAGTTATGGTATAAATAATAGAAACATTGTTATAGTTACATCATGTTTTTTTTTAATATATCACTGAAAGAAGATACTCTACATTGAATATTATTTAATATATCTATGAAATTCCACGTTAAAAACAACCTTTGGGTAATTAGTTACTTTAATCCTTGAATAGGAAATGAGTCGTCTCTTTAGCCTCTGAATGCAGATAAATTACAAAATAGTCCTTAAACGTAGATTCTGTTAGTCAATTTAGTCCCTGAATGTAAACTTCGTTAGTCAATTTGGTCCTTGAATGTAAACTTCGTTAGTCACTTTAGTCCCTGAAATTGACTAACAAAGTCAACATTCAGAGACTGTTTTGCAATTTATCTGCATTCAGAAATTAAAGTGATTACTTCGTTCTTGTTCAGAGACTAAAGTGACTAATTTGTCACAATCTTTTGATAACCCCCATTAAAAAATCTTTTTTGTCCATTTTTATCACCTCTCTCACCTCGACTTTTTACCAAACAAACTATTTTTTTTTGTCTTTACTACTGTCTCTCCCACGTGAAAACTGCCCAAAGCATCACTACTCACTCCTTCCAATATTCAATTTCACATCACATTTACTTTGTAATTATTTCTTATTTTTTATTGTGAAAAGTCTCATTCATCTTTGGTAATTGGTACTACTCTCTCACGTGAAGTACATCAGCCTCCCATCACTCTTTTTTAATTTTTATCTATTAGTCTCTCTCTTGTAAGTGAAGAGAGCAAGAGTTCTACCACTCACAATAGTTTTTGGGCCGGGTATAACAATAGATCAAGCCCAATTAATAATAAACCCTAGTCTGTTTTGTATATTGTGTTGACAGTTTCAACTCTCAATTTTTCTCAAACGGCTGCCGCATCCTGTCTCCAACACAAACCCTCATTTGTTAATTTTTTTCTCTCTCTCTTCAGGAATCAACATGAGAAGCTCTCCTTGTGTAAAATAACCCTAGCCGCCGAATCACTGCTCACAACCTCCTTAATCCATTTCCGACTGCCTCTGGCTAATCTTCATCTATTTCTTCTCCTCTATTATTTTATTAAGTTTATTTTCAGATCATATAAATTTGTAAACATCTCAACCAACACTTTCACAGCTAGATCTCGGACAACATAGACAATATTTTGAAAAATCATCATCTAAAAAAACTTTCCTCCATCTCCTCTACAAAACCCACAAAAAAGATCTGAACTCGGAATTCCTTTTTTCCGGCCACCACCGTGTGTTATCGTCTGAAAAATCAGTGTCTTCATCAAGGTCAAGTTCTGGCCATCTTTGCATTACATGCAACATCAACAAACAACAGCAGCAACAACAACAATCAAAAGATGGAATTTGATATGGTTGTAAGACTTGTTTGTAGATCAATGAATCTATTTTAACTTCTTTAGATCTGATACTAATGGTATTTTTTTTGGTAATATTCTTCTATTGAATTCTTCCTTTTTCTTTTTTTGAAAATTCAATGAAGAATTCTTTTCACGTTTTTTTTTATACGATAGAAGACTTTTTTTTTTTAACTTCAAAAAAAGGACTTTTCTTATCAAGTTTTTTATTTTTATTTTAAGTATAAATAGATGACACTTTTCTTGAACCCAAATCATAAAGATTTGATTTTTAATACAATAAAAAGATATTATAAGATCTGGTGTATTGATTTTCTATTAACCCATGTCTGTATTTATTTTCTTATCTCGTTTTTTTTTTCCTACACTCTTTGTAAAAAAAAATATTTTTGTTTCTATTATTTGTTTTATGCTTTGACAAAAAAACATAAATCAAAAATATGTTGTTGATAAAAAAAACTCATCAAATCAAATTAAGTGGGCTTAATTTGGGTCTTCATATTTTTCAAAATTGTAGAGATTTACAATACCATGAGTCTTACCAGTGTGATATTCTTTCCCATTTTACACAATAATAATAATATTAAAATTAAAAAAAGGTAAATCTATAATTTGTTACCCATTGCTTTTAATAAAAATTTCTTTCATGGTGGTATTCAATTTAGAAAACTCTTTATTATGACCTTTCCCATCCAGATTCGCACACTTGATACGTTTACAAATCTCTTTTTTTTTTTTCCCTTTTATCTTGCTACTTCAATGATTCATTCATATAATCACAACAAATAAGATTGCTATTTCTTTTGATATTTGTACTCATCTTCCTTCTCTTGTTGTTTTTACTCTTGCAAAAATATAAAGACATAACTTTATTATAATTTGGATATGAATGTTATTTGGTATACTTTAAAGTAGAGTTTGTTATGTTTGTGAAGTTGAAAAAAAACTAAATTATCTTTATTTAGTTTAAGATGATGATATGAAGGGCATAAAGAAGGAAGAAGTCAAGTTTGCAAAGTGAAAAAAAAAAAAAAAATTGTTCTTGTTACCCTCCATTTTCTTTACATTTCCTGCAAAATAAGAAAATGATTAAAAATACAGAGTAGATGATGAAACATACATGATATACATATAAATTGTATCTACTTTTTTTCCTATTGCAATTTATTGGCTTTGTATTTTCTTTTTCTTTCTTCATTTCAAAACAAAAAATGAAGGGAAACGTTCTATG
The DNA here is from genome assembly GCF_051527215.1 of Medicago sativa. Lineage (NCBI taxonomy): Eukaryota > Viridiplantae > Streptophyta > Magnoliopsida > Fabales > Fabaceae > Medicago > Medicago sativa. Next base: position 62,539,890 of record NC_140751.1, on the reverse strand, counting down.
TATTTTTTTTCTTCCAATAAAAATGAGGAAAAAGTAATAGTGGAGAAATACACATTATAAATGTTGTTTGTATACCTTGATGATGTCATAGTCATTTAGCTGAAGAAAAAAATGAAGAAAAAAAGAAGCTGTAGTCAGTTTACATGTTGATATGAAGAAAAAAAAATATTAAGAAGAAGAGTTATTGTTACCTTCCTGTGTTCTCCTTTACACTTAAACCTTCGTCCATCAAAAGAGGAATCTCTGCATAATAAGAGAAGAAAATGAAGATTAGAAACAGGGAGAAGATTGAAATAAAAATAAGAACAGGTGAGAGAGAAAGATCAATGTTTGAAATGGGCTGTTGAATATTGTATATAAAAGTGTTTTGAGAATAAATAAAATGAGTTTGAATTTGAATTTCAAATTTAAGAGCCAAAAGTTTGTACTAAAGCAATAAGTTTTGAAATTCAAATTTGGAAGAGGAAAGAAAGTGTGGGAACGTTTGTGTTTTGAAAAGCTTTTGGGAAGAAAAAGTTTTGCCACTTGTCAAACACAAAACGAACCCACTTGTCAAGCAAAGCTGCAGCCAAATGGCACACACACAGGCAGCCAGATGTCAAGCTCACATGCAGCGTGCACTCCTTTCTTATATTATAAGAGATCCTCTTTACATCTGAAACTAAAGCCAACCGATTGTTTGACAAACACAATTTCTTCAAGATGACCATTCAGAAAAGTTGATTTCACATCTAAATGATACAAAGGCTAGGCTTTGCTAGTTGCTACTACAATGACTAGCCTGATAGTTTCATGACTTGCAACTACCGATAATACTTCAATATAGTCATAGCCTTCACTTTGTAAGACTCCTTTGGCCACAAGTCTAGGTTTGTGCTTTACAATCTTCCCTAAAGGTTAATTTTTAGCTTGAAAATCCATTTAACATCAATAGCTTTCTTACCACTTGGTAACTTGATTAGTTCACATGTTTGATTATTCTGAATTGACTTTAGTTCTTCTGTCATGGCTTCCTTATAAGCTTTGTCTTGGATTGCTATTTTGTAATATATTGGTTCTACATCTACTAGCATTGCAAAATTCATTATTTCACCATCACTACCTATCTCATCTTCAGAAGTAAGTTGTCAATCTACTAGTCTTATAAGAATCTGTCTGTTTCTCCGTGACCTTAAATTGATGTTTTGATCTTCATCTGAGTTCACTTCTTCATTCATTGCTTTTAGTGACACAAACTTTTGTAGTTCAAACGATCACATATTCTATGCCATAGATCAATTTCCTGGTCTATCATTGTTGCTTGAAAGCACTTTGTTTCTTTTGTTACTATGCTGGTCTTGAAAGTTCCATTATTGGTCAAGTTTTATTTCATAATAAGCTTCTTCTCAGGATTGAACAATTTCAAGGTGTCATTCTCCACAGTATCTGAATAACCTTTATTTATCAGTTATTCTTATTCCACACTCATCAAATTGCATTTCATGCCTGAATATAGAACACCTTTTCTATCAGTGCTTTCTTTCTATCATTGCCTTGCATGTTTACATTCCCCATACCTTGTGCATTCGTCGTCTTACTATATGTCAGTCTTACACTGGTTTCCTTGATGCCATCAAATTTAGTTAACCATTCTTTCTTTCTAGTCATATGGTTTGAACAACTAGTCTCAAAGTACCAAGTATCTGAAGTTGGTTCTGATTCCTTGCCACTGGCCGTGGCCATCAACGTGACCGTGTCAGAATCTGAATTATAATATTTTTGAGCAACGTTTGCTTCCTGTTCTTTGTTCTTAGATCTGATATCCTTATTAAACCAACATTCAGAAACAATGTGACCATACTTATCACAATTAAAGCAATGTGACCAGATTTTATATCCTTGTTAAACCAGCATTGCCTTGGAAGAATCTACATAATTGTTAAAAGTCTCATGCTTGTCATATTGCTTCTGCTTATCTTTTGTTGACTTTTTCCCTTTTTTTTCTTCCGTAATTCTTTACTGGATTCTTCCTTTTTTGAATATTGCAAGCAGTGCCTGCTCCCTCTTGTTTTTCATCTTTTCTTTGAGTAACTTTCATCTCATGAGTTTGAAGTGTTCCTTGAGGATCTTCAATCTTCATACCATTCAAATCATTTGTTTCATTTATTGTTATAACTAAGTGATCAAACTGAGATGACAATGTTCTAAGGATCTTTTCCATGATTACTTAAAAAAAACATTATTAAGAGAAGAGGGTCATAATCCTTTAAAAAAAAAAAAAAAAAGAGGGTCATAATAATATGAATTTCGATTAAAGGGTAAGAAAAATATGGACAACAACTATTCCACATGAAAATCAAATTTAAGTTTTCTTAAATAATTTGTTATTTTGTATAACACGTTAACAATTTAAGTCGAATTACTGCTTAAAAATTATTCATGATCGTTTATTTGTGTTTGACTGAATGCATGCATTCTTTAAACCTCGATCTTTGCATAATATTGTCCTAGCAACTACTAACCGAGCCGTACTTACATGACTGATATACTAATATAGTAGTAATACATTTTCATAGCATGAGCAATTATTCATTTTCGATCATCTAAATAATAACAGTAATTTATTCATTCTTTTTTGACACCATTTATTCATTTTCATTTATTTGTCTTTTGACCGAATGCATATATATATTCTTTAAGCAACATCCAAAAAATATCAAAATTAAAGAAATAACTCAAAGTCATTTCCAAAACAAAAAAAAATAAAGAAAAAAGACAACCGAAAAAAGTATTCATTTTTCATTTATTTGTTTTTGACTGAACAAGACTCTGAAAACATTAAAATTAAAATTAGAGAAACAACCGAAAGTCATTACCAAAAAAACACAAAATCAAGAAAAAAGACAACCCAAAAAAAGTAAACTCCATTTTTTATTTTTTTCCTTAAAACAGAAAACGACACAACCCTTGACTATATTTAGAATTTAATTTAATTTAATTCATTAATAGAAACCATATAAATTTCATACACCGAAAAATAGAAAAGAAATAAAAACACAATTTCCGAAGAAGAATGAAATGAAATGAAAACACTATCGCGGGAAAACGAAATCAACGCGCCCATGTTTTCCCGCTTATCACACCAACTACAAATCCCTCAATCTTCTTCACCATTTCCAATCTCAATCTCATTCATTTTCCTCTTTCATCTTTCTCTTCAATTCTTTGTTATTTTTCTTCTTAGTTTCTTTCATCAACAATGCCTTCAATTGCTTCATCCAAACGCAGATTCAGATCTCCCGCCACACCCATCCCAACCACCACTTCTCCTCCCACCCGCAAATCCCCCCGCCGTTGCATCTCTGCAACTCCCAATTCAGTCACCTCATCAGTCGTTCGACAAATCATCACCGATGAAAATCAAATCGAATCGATCCAACCTGCATCACTTAAATCCAAATGGAACCCCAAAGGTAAAGTCAGTCAGTCAGTCAATTAACTAGTTAACTAATTGTTTATGTTTTTTTATTTAATTAATTTATTTATTAATTTTAGTTGCTTTAATTGTCATTTTACGAGAGATTTGAAATAATCTTGAAATTATAATGTTAAGTTTTTACCACTGAGTTGACACGTTTAATTAGTTAATTAATTGTTGTTTTTTTTCTGTGTGATGTGGAAATTGTAGATGGGGAGCAAATGAGGATTGTGAAGGAGGTGTTGCATTTGTCTACAGCACCGTCTACGATGGTGTGTCGTGAGGAAGAGCAAAATGTGGTGTTGGGGTTTTGTAAAGGCTGTGTTGAGCATGAAAAAGCTGGGAGTCTTTATATATGTGGCTGTCCTGGAACTGGGAAATCGTTGTCGATGGAGAAAGTGAAAGCGAATTTACTCAATTGGGCTGCAGAGGTATATCTATATCTATATCTATACTTATTGATTTTTTAATTGAATGATTGAAATGGCGATGTAGATTTGCAGAATAGTTTAGTGTCATAATTGATATAATTAACAATTTGTATAGTGTTATAGATTTAAAGGATATTTACTGTATGTGTAAATTAGTGTTCATCAGTTTTACACTTGCATTTAATACTAATGTGCAATTTTGATAGATGATTCCTCTTTTGCAATTGATATGTTTATTAAAACTTGTGGGGTGTGTTAAGTTTATTGATTGATGGCATTGATATTGATAGTTATTCTCTAGTGAAAATGTTTTGAAGGATTTTACGGATGTTTAGTGCATGTGTAAATCAGTGTTAATTAGGTTTACACTTACATTCAATAACTATGTTGAGTTTTGATACATCAACCCTCTTTTGTAATTGCATTTTATAATTGGTGTAATGATTTTTAAAAGAATGGAGGACTCGTTGGATGTTATGTGTAAAACTGATTTACATTTACCGTTGATTTGATTGACATGCTTATTGAAGTATTGAAGTATGTGGGTTGTGTTAAGTTGAGTGATTGATGCATTCATGTCGATGGTTATTCTCTAGTGAAAATGTTTTTGTTTAATTAGACTGTGATTGTTTTGTAATAATTACATACCAATAGAGAACAATGTGATATGTTATGCTTGTTCATAATATGTAATTTGATGATCTCGTGTAATCAGAAGAAGAACACACTTTTAGTAGATCGCTTAAATTGAAATGCTCATTGTATTTTGATTTTTGTTTCTTCCATTAACACATTTTCATTTGCAGGGAGGTTTTCCGCTGCCCGATGTTTTATCCGTAAATTGTACATCACTGTCAAATACATCTGATATTTTCACAAAGGTAATAATGTCTAAGCACATTTTATCAAAGTTAACAACACTTAGTTGACTAGGTTGTAAAATAAACCTTACTTAGTTGACTAATCCACTCAATGTTATGGCAGATACTTGGGTTACATAAAACCCTGGGGAAAAAGGGTTCAGGCACACCCTTACAGCAACTTCAGAACTTGTATTCTCATAAATCACCTACATCGAACATGATGTAAGAAACATATTCTTGCCCTGGATTTGATTTGTTCATATATCTTTGTCAGCCACGTATGATTGTCCATTACTCATTGTTTATGTAATTTGGATGCTTACAAAGAGTAATATGTCACTATTGTAACAGATTGATAGTAGCAGATGAATTAGATTATCTAATTACCAAAGACAGAGCTGTGCTCCATGATCTTTTCATGCTTACCACTTTTCCATTTTCCAGATGTATACTTATAGGTAAATTTATTGTAAAAATCAAAATGTTGTTTCTATCCTTGTCATACCCTTGACTGTAATACAGTTTGAGCTGTTGATGATCATGACTTATTGTGCTTGTTTATACAGGTGTAGCAAATGCAATTGATCTAGCTGATCGATTTCTTCCAAGGCTTACTGCATTAAATTGTGAGTAATTCAAGTCAGTCTATATAAAGTACTTCAATTTCATTTTCAACTCATTAAGGACTGTGTCTAAAATGACCTTATAAAATGAAGCTGTCCTCTACTTGTGTACATGACTGGACCTTGCTCTCTTTTTAATTACTCCGTTTATCCGTTTCAGGCAAGCCTACTGTTGTAACTTTTCGGGCATATACTAAAGATCAGATCCTTAAGATTATTCAAGAAAGGCTAAATGTAAGATTGTTGTTATACGGTTGTGCCACTTTATCTTGATATATTGCTACTATGAAAATATCATGGCCTATTAAAAAAAATATCATTGCAAATCATTGACAGCAATTACGAGTTATAATGAGTTGTAATGTAGGTCATGAAGTAAAAGTAGTATTTCTGCTTTACCTCTTTATATTAATAGCTATTTTGTCTCACCATCAGGAACTTCCTTACATCGTCTTCCAACATCAAGCATTGGAACTATGTGCCAGGGTAAGTACAACAACATTGTCCAGATACGTTTATATTTGCTTATTTTGTTCAGTCTAACATACATATATTATACATAAGAGTCTAATTAACAATGCACATTGCAGAAAGTTGCTGCAGCTTCTGGAGATATGCGAAATGCTCTTTGTATATGCAGGTCTGTCATTCTTTAGTCATTATTGACTTTTATATCCATTATAAATCAGTGCATCTACATTTACATTCAGTCTATTGCATATAGATTGAGCGCTTATGTCTTGAATTATTTGATTAATTAAAACAGATCTTTGTTATGTGCATAACTTGTCCATAATTTTTTCTTTTATTTTATACCAATTGCAAGTTGCAATATTTGAATTTGAACTTATAACATAGGTGTCTTGCATTTGGAGATTTTAATAAAATATTTGATTTAGCAAAATCTAAGAAATGAATGTGTTCTGTATTTCAGGAGTGCAATAGAGATGCTAGAAGCAGAAATTAGAGATTCTGCTTGCAATTTGAATGCTTTGGAAGAGAAATCATCCTCAGAACAAAATCTTCCTACAGCACCGGATTGTGTTAAAAAACAAGAATTTGATATGGTAAATGCTCAATGATTAGTTTCTAGTTTCCTATAGTTACTCACATTGCCATCGATGGTTGATTCATTGTTAATAAGCTGGAATGTATATATCCTTAAGTGGTCTAAGATCCTAAGAATAACTTTTGTAGGATGTATCTCCTTTCCTTTCTCTTCCCTTGCACACCTTGTGCTTAGTTAGAGCTTTAATATATATTGGCTTATTCAAAAAAACTTTAGTGGTCTAAGTTTCAACTCAGTTGGTTTGCCTTTTAGAAGAATTTAATGAAATTTATTGAAGTAGATGCAGAACCTTCAGCATGAAATATATATTACTGGTTGTCATAAAAGGTATATAGGCAACTTAGTTATACAACAGCATTCTGTATAATTAATGTTATAGGTTCAATTACCTATTTTATTTCAGCAGTTTGCAATCAATTCATTGTTACGTGACTACTAAACAAGTAGAGTTTGCCTGTAATCCTCTCCCGTTTGTAGCCTAAGATCCTCAAAATTGAATGCAGGTAAGGATTGATCATATGGCTCTTGCATTGTCCAAAACATATAGATCACCAGTGGTGGATACCATACAATCTCTGCCACATCATCAACAAATTATACTCTGCTCCTCGATGAAACGTTTCCGTGGAGCCAAGAAAGACTCAATCCTTGGCGAGTTATATAAATCTTATGCGGAGATATGCAAATCATCACTAATTCCCCCTGCTGGAATCATGGAATTTTCAAACATGTGCAGAGTGTTAAATGACCAGGTATCTGTCATGAATTTCTTGATATATAGTTTTTGCCACTAAATAATTTTTATATTAGAGGGCTTTCTTGAGGCAAAGTGGTGATCAGTAATATGATGATACATAAATTATTACTGCAGGGCCTTATTAAACTAGGACAATCCCGAGATGATAAATTGAGAAGAGTGACACCTAAACTAGATGAAGGTGATATTACTTTTGCATTGCAGGTAATTTTTCATTCCCTTGAGCCACTGTATCATTTGAATTTTACACTCCCTTAGATTATTGTGCTTGTATTGGTAGTTATTATTACTCATGATTTTTGACACCTGAATGAATTTCATTGCAGGGAATCCGCTTTTTTCGAAATTGTCTTCAGTGATCCCGCTTACAGGTTCTGGCAACATTTTCAGAAGCAAGAGATGTTAGAGGAATTTTATTTATTTTTTCTAGAACAAAAATATAGCAATTGATGTAAACATGAATTATATCTTTGATTTCACATTAATAAAGTGATTATAGTTTTCTTGACAAAATAATGATTCTTTCCTCTTAAACAAAAAAAAAGCATTATTTGAGAATTCCCTAAAAACATATTAGCCCAACATCATTTAAACCTTAATTTTTCAGGCTAAATAGGTCTGAAAAATGCCAAACCTTTTGGTCCACCTTCCATGCCGTAGATATCCTCCTTTCATTCACTGATTTTATGTTTTAATATGTTACGATAAATAAAAACTACTTTAAGAACATATAAATAATAAATTAACAATTGGAAAAAATAAACATTATCTGAATTCTCTAAATAAAAGCATTAGTAAAATGTAATATTAACATCACTGTTTGTTATAAATCGAATGATGGACAGGGCAGGATTTAAAAAGTACTATAAGACTATAAACTAATACCATTCAAAAGCTATAAGTCTATAATACTAATACTAATACCAATCAAAAGTAATATTGACATTGAAGTAATTTTATTTAACGCGTCGATTTTGTCACACTTCATGCAAATTGAATCAACTCTCTCTTTCTCAACCTTCCAACCAATCCAAAGAAACTTCAACTCTCACATCTATCACAACCAATATTTGAACCTATATCTAACACAAAAAGTAAATAATTTCAGAAAGAAAAATACCACATAAATTTAAAAGGTCTTCTAGAGAGAAGATCGTGAGCTCATAATGAACCATTAGAAGTTACATTGTATACAAAAATCTTACTGATAATCAAATACTGTAAAAAAAATAAAAAACCTTTCCATCTTTTCTGAAAAATAAACATCAATTTCAGTAAATTTCATCAAACAAATTACACAAAAATCAAAATGAAGAAGAAGATAAGAGTTCAATCACCATAGCTTTGTGGCTACAATGCTCACCAAGATACCCATTCAGATTAAGGGCAAACGATATGCAATAGACCTTACAACATCTGATGATTTTGGTATATTAAATAAATTAGTCAATGGTGCACTAATATTCCCTTTAATAACCAATTGAATTTTCCAATTAACCAATTGATAATGTATATGCATCGGTTATTATTAATCACACATGATTTTGTGTCACGACGGTTACATATTTGGTTCAAGACTTGCATACTTGGCTGAAGACATATTAGGTTACTGTTACCAAAATAATGTGTGGTAATGCAATAGTCATTGAATATGGCAATTGATAATGCATTGATAATTAGTGGTTATAGATATAGTCAAAAACGTTAGTACAAAGATATAGTCACCTCTAATACCTTACTAATCAAGAAAGGTTCCAACTGTCCCCAGTCCCAAATTCTAGACAAGGTGCCTTGCTAATCAAGAAAGGTTTCAAAGCAATTTGTAGGATTTCCTTCTTTTGAAATCAATATTAAGATATTTGTAAACCTGAAATCTACAATGACAAGTACAATTTAACAAAGCTGGTTTAATACACATGACCCTTTTTAAGATAATGTTAGTTAAGGTTGTAACATTTTTCTCATATCAATAACGTAGATGAGATTAGAGTCTAAGACAGCTACTTTTGCTGCTCATAGCCTCATACCCTCATAGCAAACAATGATTGTTAACATTTTATGAAATGTCTGTTTTGACTTATTATGAAATGTATGTTTTAATCTTTTTTGGACGATTTATATATGAAACGTATTTCAATCTGAAATGCTAAAGGGGTGATAATATAATCCGAATAGATTGAAAGGGCTTATTGAATGCATCACAATATATGAAGGTTGAAGCAAAATATGAGGTTTTTTCCGCGGGTATATTCAGTTCCTCTAGTTTCGGAATCAAGAAATCAATATACACCTATATATCTAATACAATAAGATAACCACAAATAAAGTTCAGATTCAAAATTACATGACAAAAAAACTAAATGCAACAGCAAACAATTAAATCTCAAATGAAATGCCAATAATTAACTTTCACTCTCCTTTAATAAGTTCAATCTTCACACACACCATCTTTGTTGGCTTGTTGTTTAAATATCAATTATGGAGACTGATTCCACGTTGTAGCTTCTCCACCATGCATCCTATATCCAAATGCTTATTTTAAGTTACCAGAAGGAAAAAAAGTATTTTAAAACTTCTTACTAATACATATCACTAATGGTTTAGAAACTACATATGGTGCGTTTGTTTCGGACAATGGTTTAAATGTGAAAGCCATATTTGTCTAAAATACATTAGAAAAATGTCAAAACTTATTGTGTTGACAAAATTGGAACCCTCCTATTTATATAAGAGTACTGGCGTGCCAATTGAAAGCCACATTGCCAATTGAAACTGCCTATGGAAGTAGAACGTTTTGCTTCTAATATTCCAATTTCATTATTAATCACTTGTGACGTATTTACTATTGAAACTACCAATATTGAGTAATATCAATAATATGATTTTATTGTGAATGTGAGGACAAAATTGAAACGAGGTGATAAAAAATGGAAGGTAAAACAATCATTTTAAGCGATTAGGGTTGGGAACAAGGTTTGCATACTATTCTTCATTTTATTTTATAATAAATAAATAAGAGATATTTTATTTTATTTGATGGAAATTTGGTGAATAAGTAGATGCGAGGTGTCATCCGTTGTTGGAAGTTATGCAATGTTAATTGAGGTTACACTAGCTTAGGACCGACCCTGACAACATAATGTAAAATCTTTTAACGACTCCATCCCATTTGTAGGGTCGTTCTATTTTATATCGTGTATTATTTATATTTAAATTGTCTCCATGAGCATAGGAGTACTCATGAGGAAGACACTTATAAAGAATTCATACCGAATGTACATAGATTGACAAAATATATTATAATGATAAAATATATTGCCCCCACTTATAAAAGATCGTGTTATCTTATCTGATATGAGACCATCACTATTGTGGTTTGTTCCTGGACATAAATGGTGGGTGGCACGATAACAGTAATTTGATAGCATGTAACCCAATGAATCTTGGTAAAGATTTGATACCATGTTGAAATTTAAGGTGTAACTCATCCTTACAAAATCGGTTTGTGTCTCTTTTTTATAAACTCTTATAAGAGTCATATATATCTAATGTGAGATTAAATCCACCCCCTCAAAGTCAACCCAAGGCAAACCAATACGAGACAGCACAAATGTCACAATTAGACGACTAGGACAGACCGCAATAAAGACGGAATTTCCAATAAAAGACTTCACCAAACGCACTTTTCAAAAGCCAAACCGGCCATGAATTCTAGTTTCAATGACGGAGAAAAACAAATTGGCAATTCAGTCGAACACTTCAATCCTAATCATTCGTCATCATTGTGAATTGAGCACAACCAAATTATTATTTTTTGTATGAACACGAAAATAGCAAATCAATTCAAGAATGCTCAAAAAACCAAAAGCACATCGCTGGCCCCTCAAAGTTGAAACATTATGCAATGATGACCACTTAATGCATGCACTTGGAAAGTGACCAAGATATTTTCTCACTTCTTAAATGTTACCGAAATATCCTCAACTCATGTATCACAATACTAATTTTTTTTTGTTAATAACTTGGCTGAGAATAAGGTCTACATCGATGTCAAGGTCTTTTGGTCATTAATTGGAAAAACCATATCTTGTTAGCAAAATGGAACAAATAATAGCTAACCATTAGATAGTGAGATTGAAATTAGAAAAGAGCTATCAAAGGCTTTTTGATTTGGTTGGAAGAGAAAGAGTAGCCAATAGATGAGGAGATAAGAAGCTTGAATTAATTGGCGTGGCATTGATATCGACTTTTTCTTCATGTCTTTGTCCCATGAAAATATTATAATTAGTATAATTGTGTGTATATGTGTCGACCACATGTTAATTGGAACTGTAATAATCTCTTCTTTGCTCAACATTTTCCTTCTAACATGTTTGGATTTATTAGCACATGTTTATTTTTATGTTTATGGACACTTGCTTTTGGATCAACCCCTCCAATCACTTTTAATTTCTTGGACTCAACTGAAACAGGTAAAGTTTACACATATACGTATTGTGCATTTGAAGAAAAGCAAATGGAAACATCCAACATGACCCGGTTCTTACAAATCTTAATTACTATGAGCAATCAAATTAAAGTAAACACTGTTGGAGCTTAATTGAAGTTTATGGGACGAAATATTGGGTGACAAAAAATCAACACTAGAATAAATTATCTCGGTATATTAATGATGATAATGTTGCGCTATATGAGTGAAAATAGTGGAGAAGATATAGCAATTTTTCGATTATAAATGAAGGCAAAATTATTTATGTTCTCAATTGTATTTGATTTTTAGACTTAACACATGTTTTTGATAAAAAAAAAAAAAATCATTTATAAAGGTTGGAGTGCAAATAATGTCAAGTAGCAAAGATGTGTGCAAGTATAATCAACGGTTATGTATTATAATTTTGAGATTGATCTTTACACACATAACAATCGCTTACAAGCAGCTCAAATTACTCAAAATACATCCATCAATAGTTAACTATAATTCATTACTCTTTAAATCGGTTAAACCAATTTAAAAAAATGATTAACGGTAGTTAACCTTTTGAGGTGTCCGAGAGCAATTGCTAGGTGTTAAAAAACAATCTCCTAATAATATATTTTTTTTAAATCAAAAGTTGCAACTCACTTCCGATGATTTGTTTTCTACCTTGGCTTGCAAAATCAAAAGGACGCACACAATATTGACCAGTATCTTGACCAGTAATGTTTCCATGATGCAGCCATAAGAGCATCCACAATGGAGACATCCATTTTTGGGTTCTTAAATGGGTCCCACGTGTACACATCACTTATTTATAATTTTTTAATAGTAGTACCTAATAAGAACTCAATCTCTCCAACCCAACATCTCACAAAAATTTCTTAAATGGGACCCACTAATCTGAAGGTGAGAAAAACACAAGAAGGGGGGTTGAATTGTGTTTTGAAAAATTCTTCGTTTCTCCTAAAAACTGAACACACTGATCAGAAGCTAGGTGAGACAGCTTCTGAAGTGATAATCAGAATCTAAATGCAGCGGAATAAAACAGAGAGAGAGAAGAAGAACGACACAAAGCAATTATACTGGTTCCTTCCACAATCCGGAAGTAGTCCAGTCCCCCTTGCACTTCCAAGGAGATTTCACTATGAGTAATATCTGATTACAAATGCTCAAGCACACAAGCAAGAGACTTCCTTTGCTCAAGCACACAAGCTAGAGACTTCCTTTGCTCAAGAACACAATCAAGAGACTTCCTGCTCAAGCACAACTGCAAGAGACTTCCTAACTAAACAAAATTACACAGAAAATTGTTTAAGGTTGAACACTTGATATACAATCAGAGGTGCTCACAATACAAATCAGATACAGACTCAATGAACTTAAGAATTTCTAAGATATGACTTTGAGACACAGAAATTCTAAGTGAATGCAGAACAATTTCAGCAGAGGTTTGGTACTTGTGAAAATCTTGTGAGTCTTTCGTTTAGCGTTCTTGCATTACCAAAACTCTAATTCTTCACTCCTTTATATAGAGGTGTGAAAGAGACGTTGTGAAATTGCCAGCACACCAAAGAGTCGTTGTTGAAGCTTGATCTTTCACCAATGATCTTTTGCCTGATTTGGTTGTTGTCCTATGAAGAACAAATTTGAAATCCATTCCTTATCCAAAGGAACATCTATGCAGGCGAAGCTGTATTCTGGAGCTGTTTTCTTGTCTTGTAGCGTGGACACAAAACAGAGTAGTGGAGAACGTGGTTGTACAATTCGTACAAAGTACAATGTCAACGCTTTCGTCCAAAATGCAAGCACAAGCCTTCAAACACCTTTGAAATGACCGTTGCAAAATTCCACTAATCCTTTGTTTGTGTTTTCGAATCCAATGGACAGCTTTTGCATTGATAATTCTTCAATTCTTGAATCTTTTGCAAATCCAGTTGAGATTCAGCTTCTGGTGAAATAGCTTCTGATGAGGCAGCTTCTGATGATGCAGCTTCTGATGATATGACTTCTGCAGCTTCTGATGACGCAGCTTCTGATGATGTGGCTTCTGGACCTCTTGTCTTCAGAAGCACTATTCTTCAGGAGTGGCTTACTTCAGGAGCGCTATTTCTTCAGGAGCAGCTTGACTTCAGGAGCACTATTTCTTCAGAATCATCTAAGCTTCATTTTCTTTTGCTCTTTATTTGCTCATTCAGAACCAATGATGATGTGACTTTATAATTATGGTCCTGTATACTTGAACAAATATTAGCTAGTCCAATTTACAATTTTTAATACCTTGTTATCATCAAAACTTTTTAAGGTTCATTGTTAAGCACATTTTGTTCCAACAATCTCCCCCTTTTTGATGATGACAAACAAAAGTATTTAAAATTGATCAATTGTTGTTAATCTAATTAACAAGTTGACTTTGGGGTTCTGAGGTTTGTAAGCTCAGAATCTGAGGTTTGTAAGCTCAAACTCCCCCTGAGTCTGATAGTATTTAAGGTGAGGTTTGTAAGCTCCCCCTAAGTTCTATCCAGGTTAATTAAATTCATTTTTCGCACAATAAAAAATATCAGAGCTTAAAAACAAAATTGAATCATTGAAAGAATTAACTTATAGATAAGAAGAATGGTTCAATTAATTTTACTTGAATTTTGATACTCCTTCGTTCGTTCATAGCTTATACCAATAAGGTAAAAAAAAAATGATAGAAGTTTTTCAAAAAATTTCAAATGCCATTAATGGGGCTCAGAGCCTTTAAATACTTGTCACATATACTCCCCCTTTTGTCATTATCAAAAAAGATAAAAAAAAACATAAAAGACAAAAAGAGAGTATACAAGAAATTAATCAGATCAAAAATATATGAACATGAATATCTAAAATATCAGAAGCAGCTAAACAGTCAGAATCAGTAAGCATTCAGAAGCAAAGAGAATTAAAACAGAATGGTTTCAGAAGCAAGGACTAGGAATTCAAAACAAACAACAAACAAAAAGAAAAACACAAGGGTGTGCAACTAAGTGTTGGTTTGATGTTGTTTCTTCATCTCCTCCATTTCTTCAATCTTCTTCTGCAACAGTTCTTCAAGCTGTTGTTGCCTCTGGAGAAGAGCCTGTTCCCTTTCCTTAGCTTCTTGCTGCTGTTGTGCCATCTGTTTCTTCAGAAGCTTACACAACCTTGCTTCTCTGGTCAAGTAATCCGTTTCTAAGAAGAAAGGCTGGTTTGCCAGGAGCAGTGTAGAACTTCTTACTCTGAGACTCTGATTCAAATGCTCTATTAGTCTTCTGACTGAAGCTTGCTTGACTATGATGCATTTAGCCTTGATATCTTCAATAAGCTCAGCTGCCCGGTTCTGAAGAGATGTCCAGGAGTCTTCATATGCACTTGTGAGATCAATTGTCCTTCGTTGATCCACAAGATTATGCAATCTACTAAGGATTGTCAGAAGCTCAGAATTAATATATCCAGATTCCAGGATGTTTGTGGGTGGTTGTTCAAGGATTTCAAGATCAGAATCACTGATTTCCAGATCTTGAACAGGGTTAGGAAGTGGAATGGTAAAGTGTGTTTGTGTGTTTGAAGATGAAGGCTGGTCAGAGGCAATGTGAGTGGTAGAGGTTGAGGCTTGAACATTGACTAGAGAGATGTCAACATCCATGGGAGTTGGTTGTGGGGAGTGTTCAATTTCAGTTGGTGGTTGTTGTGGTGAAGTTGATGTTTGAGTGTTGAGTTGGGGGTTAATGGTAGCTGTTGGTGATTGTGGGGGTGTTGTGGGTTTATGTGGTTCAGGTGTTTGTTGATGGGGGTTTTCTGAAACAACGTTTTCAGAAGCAGCTGCTTCTGGAGTTGCTTCAGAGGCCTTTTCTGAGGTAAATTTGTCTATAGGTAACTCACCTGAGTAGTGGAGAGCAAGATTGTCTAAGACAGAAGTGTCTTCTATTTGTTCAGGTACTGATGGTGAAGAAGGTGAAATGGGGGTAGAGGTGACTGGAATCTGACATACCTTGACTGAAGAGCCAGCTATAGAAGTGGTATCACTAGGTGCTTTCAGAACCGCTTCTGAAGCTTTAACAGCCACTTCCTTGACTTCTTCAGACTTCTTCTTGAGAAATTCATCACAATTCTCCAGTCCTGAAGCCTTGAGCCTTTGATCCCTTTCCTGATTGTGTTGAGCTTCTTTCCTCTTTATCTCAGCCAGCATCTGAACAGCTTGCTCATCATCTTCTTTCTTCATATCAGAAGTCACTCTTTTCTCAGGAATAGAAGCAGCCCTTATTCTCTTCTTCTCCTGTAACTCTGATAACTTAAAAGCAGCAAATTCCTTAGCCATTCTGGCCTTGGCAGGAGTCAGCTCAACCATAGAGCTTTTTATATCAACAGGTGCCTTTTTCTTCTTCAGCTTGGGCTCAGCTTCCTCCTTTTCTATTTCATCCAAAGCTTCATCCAGTTTTTCCTTGTGATAAACTGTTTCAGCTTTCCCCCTCTTTCTTTTGACATCCTTCTTTTGCTTGCCCTTATCAGTAATTGCTTCTGATGCAGTGGCACTCTTTACCTTCTTTACTTTAGCAGGAACAGCTTCCTCCTGAGTGCTTGCATCTTCTTCCAGGACATACTCAGCTACTGATTGAACTAGGAAATCAGAGTCACTTTCCTTAAAGATGGGAGGAAAGTCCCTGATTATCTCAGTTTCAGCAGTTGTCATCTCTAACCACTTTTCATCTTTAGGGGCTTCTTTGATAAACTTCATAGAGCATAAGCTCCTGCTACTGATAGTCCTTTCAGCAGTAGAGACTTCGAAACATCTATCAGAAGCACTCCTTGTCCTTCTTAAGAACTCCAGCACCCTTCCTTGATAAAAGATTTCAGACAGCAATCTTCCATAGGGTACTTGTTTTCTTCCTCTGATAGTGCTTTCATTTATGGCCCAGCAGAGATGATCCATTACATATCTTGGGAAGTTTATCTTTTCCAGAATAGCCATGAAGTAAATTGCTAGCTTCTGTTGATTGTTAGGTTGGTCAGATCCTCCTGCTCTTTGAAAGAAGCAATCATTACTGAATTTCACCAACATCCTGTTGTGAATCTCCATTTCAGAAGGCTTTGCATCTTTCTTCCCACCCAAAAGAGTGTTGTAGTAACCTTGTAGCAGGACATCTTCCTTCCTGACTAGTTCTTGGAATCTTCCCTCTGCATCCATCCTACAAGCTTTAGCTATAACGTCCTCAGTGATGGTTATAGGAATGCCCATCACTTCAGACCTTATTTCTAAGCTATCAAATGATGTAGGATTCATATCCATGACCATTTTCCCTTTCTTTGACCCAGCTTGTTTGCTTACGACTTTTGCAGGCTTTTCATTGTACACTTCAGCTTTTAACCAAAAGTCCTTGACCAAGTTCACATATGTTGGCCCATTTAGCATCTTGAAATACTCAGACAGCATCTGAGTCTCTATCAATCCTTCCATGTTTACTTCATACTTCTTGAGTGAAGCAAAATCCACCGGTGACTCTACTTGAACTATTAAGGATTCCCATGGAATATCCATAGTCTTCTCTTTGTAGATTGACCCAGATTCTGATACGATTTGCTTGTTTGATGTAGATTCTGAAACTTTTGAGCTTGATGATGCCATTTGATGATTGACGAAGATTTGAAGAAGATGAAGATTTTAGGGTTCTAAGGTTGAGAGAATGCGCTTACTTCGCAAGAGGTTTGAGAGCAAATGTGTTTGTTGTGAGTGAGTAGTGTGTGAATTGTCAAAGTGTTAAAAGTAAAACGATTGCAATTCAAAAGAGACAAACAAACATAACATTAATGACAAAATTGTGGGCGTGTGAAAAGTACTTTCAAAGCTATTAAATCATCATTGCCCTTTTAGTTATACACCAACACATACAGGCCACGTAAGAAGTTCACAGAGTGACTACCAAGTTAGTGGGCCAGAAGTTACTTTTTAAAAGGTAACTTCCAACGTTTCCACTAATTCAACTATTCAGAAGCAACAAATCCAGCTTCTGGACTTCAGATGCTGACGTCATCATCAGAAGCGAGTTTTCCTCAGAACCTCAATAAAGAGCTTCTGATGGACTACCGCTTCTGAACTAACTTCAGAACCTAAAATCCTATTCAGGAGCAAGCAAGCATTTAATCAGATACAAAGTGCATGTTCAAATTTTTCTTTATAAAATCAAATCTTTCAACAGTTAAAGGCTTAGTAAATATATCAGCCCATTGATTTTCAGTATCAATGAATTGTATATCTAAAATTCCTTTTTGAACATAATCTCTGATAAAATGGTGTTTGATTTCAATGTGCTTCGCTCTTGAATGCAAAATTGGATTTTTAGACAAACAAATAGCAGCAGTATTATCACAATAAATGGGAATACTGTTAGCAGTCATCTGATAATCTTCCAACTGATGTTTCATCCAGAGTAGTTGTGTACAACAACTTGCAGCTGAAATGTATTCTGCTTCTGCTGTAGACATAGCAATAGTTGTTTGTCTTTTGCTAGCCCAGGATATAAGATTATCACCCAGAAATTGACAGTTGCCACTGGTTGACTTTCTTTCAATCCTATCACCAGCATAATCAGCATCACAGAATCCAATTAGCTTATAATCTAAGGATTTCCTATAAAGGAGTCCAAGATTAGTTGTTCCTTTCAAATACCTGAAGATTCTCTTGACAGAAGTCATATGAGATTCTCTAGGATCTGATTGGAATCTTGCACACAAGCATACACTGAATAAAATATCTGGCCTAGATGCAGTGAGGTATAACAAAGAACCAATCATACCTCTATACAGCTTCTGATCTACTTTAGCTCCTTCATCTTCTTTGCTTAAGTTGCACGTGGGGTGCATTGGAGTGTTCATCACTTTACAATCTTCAAGTTTGAACTTCTTCAGAAGCTCCTTTGTGTACTTTGATTGATGAACATAGACTCCATCTTTGCATTGATTGATTTGAATGCCAAGGAAGAACTTCAGCTCTCCCATCATGCTCATTTCAAATTCATCCTGCATCAACTCAGAAAATTCCTTGCAAAGAGATGCATTAGTAGAACCAAATATTATATCATCAACATATATTTGCACAACAAGAATATCTTTCCCAAGGGTCCTTCTGAAGAGTGTAGTATCAACCTGTCCTCTTTTAAAATCATTTTTGATTAAGAAATTACTTAGTCTATCATACCAAGCTCTGGGAGCTTGTTTCAAGCCATATAGTGATTTCTTCAGTTTAAAAACATGGTCAGGATATTTAATATCCTCAAATCCAGGAGGTTGCTTGACATACACTTCTTCTTCTATGACACCATTTAGAAAAGCACTCTTGACATCCATTTGATATAATATTATGCCATGATTAACTGCATAGGAAAGAAGTAACCTGATTGCTTCCAATCTTGCAACTGGAGCAAACGTTTCAGTGTAATCAATGCCTTCTTGTTGACTATACCCTTGTGCAACAAGCCTGGCTTTGTTTCTTGTTACTTCACCTTGCTCATTCAGCTTGTTTCTGAATACCCATTTTGTTCCAATAATGTTCTTGTGCTGAGGTTTGGGTACCAGATCCCACACATCATTTCTTTGAAATTGATTCAACTCTTCTTGCATAGCTAGGATCCATCCATCATCTGAAAGTGCTTCATCAACTGTTGTAGGTTCAATCATTGAGATTAGTCCAATCATTGACTCCTCTTGTCTGAAATGTGATCTTGTTCTTCTTGGACTATCCTTGTTTCCAATGATTAGCTCCTCAGGATGTGAAGACTTGTGTTTGAATGTGTTTCTGGGAGGATCTGCTTGATGTGAGCCATCTTGTGCTTCATCAGAAGCAGCTTCATCTTGTGCTTCTGATGTGGGTTCAGCTTCTGGACTATCTTCAGACTCAGCTATCTGATCAGGTTCTGGAGTAGCTTCAGGAACCTGTATCTCTGCAGAACTTTCACCTTGCTTTGAAGTTTTATCTTCAAGCTCCTTGTCATCAAATTTAACGTGCATAGATTCTTCAACACAAAGTGTTTCTGAATTATACACTCTGTATGCCTTTGACCTTTCAGAGTAACCTAAAAAGATTCCCCTTTGGGCCTTGGCATCAAATTTCTTTAGGTAGAGCTTGTTGTTCAGAATGTAACATGTACATCCAAATTGATGAAAGTAAGAGATATTGGGTTTTCTTCCTTTAAAGAGTTCATATGCTGTTTTCTCCAAAATAGGTCTAATATAGATCCTGTTCTGAACATAGCATGCTGTATTCACTGCTTCTGCCCAAAAATGTTTTGGTAAATTGTTTTCATGAATCATGGTTCTGGCCATTTCTTGTAAAGTTCTATTCTTTCTCTCTACAACCCCATTTTGTTGTGGTGTTCTAGGAGAAGAGAACTCATGGAAAATTCCATGTTTTTCACAAAAAGCTTCAAATGGCTCATTTTCAAATTCTCCACCATGATCACTTCTGACTTTCAAAATTTTTGATTCTTTTTCAGATTGAATTTGAGTGCAGAAGCTACTGAATACATCACACGCAACATCTTTACTCTTTATGAATTTCACCCAAGTCCATCTGCTGTAATCATCAACAATGACTAATCCATATCTACTTCTATATAGGGATGCAGTACTCACTGGTCCAAATAAATCAATATGGAGTAATTCTAAAGGTCTTGAGGTTGAAACAATTTCTTTGGTTTTAAAAGATGATTTCACAATTTTCCCTCTCTGACATGCACCACAGAGTGCATCTGAATGATAGTCAATGTCTGGTAGCCCTTTCACAAGTTGTAACTTACTAAGCTTAGAGATTAACCTCCAGTTAGCATGTCCCAACCTTCTGTGCCACATCCATTTCTTATCATTCACTGATAGTAGGCAAACCACCTTCTGATCAGCCAGTTCAGAAAAATTGATTTTATAGACATTGTCAACTCTCTTTCCCTTGAACACAATGGATTTGTCTTTCTTGTTGATTACTGTACAGTTGGGTTTTTCAAAAAGCACATCATAACCATTATCACAAAATTGACTAATGCTCAAAAGGTTATGTTCAAGACCATCTACCAACCATACATTATTAATTGAGGTAGAGGAATTACCAATAGTTCCTGTACCTATGATCTTGCCTGACTGGTTGCCCCCAAATTTCACACTTCCTCCCTCTTTCATTGTTAGGCTGAGGAACATGGACTTGTCTCCTGTCATGTGTCTTGAGCAACCGCTGTCTAGGTACCATGATCTTTGCTTTGGCACTGCTCTTAGACATACCTGCATCATTGACATTTTTAGATTTAGGTACCCATTGTTCTATGGGTCCTCGAAGGTTAGTACTTAAGGCTTTACTCTTCACTTCTTGTACCTTGTGCTGTGAGTTGGGTTGCTTCTGATTAACCATCACCTTAGGTTTTGGTACTTCAGAAGCAGTAACTATCTTCTTCTGAAACTTAGACTTCGGAACCCCAGATTTTGGTTTCACCAGACTCTGAGGAATAGGTTCTGATCTTTTCAGGATCCTGACCTTTGAAGTCTTGGAATCAGATTTGATCATAGCCTTTGACTTAGAGTTCTTTGGCGTTGAAGTAATCTTAGCCTTAGGACTAGAAGCTTCAGGTTCTGATTGAACAACAGTTTCCAACTCAGCCCCTTCTGGTACAAAGAATGTTTTCAGACCTTCCTTGATGCATTCACAACAAGATTTTAGATTGGTTTTCTCAAGTTTCACTTCTGGAAAACCAATTCCTCTGCCATTGTTCTTGTAAATGCTATAAATCATAGAAGCTACTCTGCTTCTGTCAATGCCAGATATAATAAAATCTTCAAGAGCAATTTCATGGTTACTTAAAGGTTTTTCATTACACTTTTCTTGTAGCTTCTGACATAAGAACCTGAGCTGATCTTCATATGTTTTACACATGAAGTCAAAGCCCCTAAGTCCTTGTTCAGAAGCTTTCAGATCCAATAGAGTTGATTTTTGCTGTTGTTTCAAATCAGCATATTTTTCTTTTAAATCCTTCAACTCATTGGTTCTTACGTCAAAATGTGTAAGAAGTTCTTTAAGTGACTCAACAAGTTCATCTCTGGGAATTTTGGAATATACCTCGTTTTCATCTTCTGAGTCTGAATCTGATCCAGCTTCTGAAGTTGCTGTTGCTACCAACCCAACAGCTACCTTTGCATCTTCATCAGCTTCCTCTTTATCAGATCCAGATTCACTACCCAAATCATCCCAGGTTGCCATTAAACTCTGCTTAATCTGCTTCTTGAGTTTGCTTGGTTTAAATGTAGACCTCTTTGACTTGTCCTTTAACTTTTCTCTTTGAAGATCAGGGCATTCAGCAATGAAGTGTCCAGGCTTCTTACAGTTGAAGCATCCCTTCTGATCTTCTTTCTTTGAGCTTCTGGAGTTACCCCTTCTGGAGAGAAACTTTCTGTTCTTCTTGGCCAGATATTGAAGTCTGTTTGAGAGCATGGCCATTTCAGCAGCATCTGGTTCAGAATCTGAACTTGACTGTTCTTCCTCTTCAGATTCAACTACTTTGAGAGCTTTTGATGACTTGCCTTTGGATGGAAGAGCTATTGATTTACTCTTCTTAGTAGACTCATGTTCATTAAGACTTAACTCGTGAACTTTGAGAGAACTAACAAGATCTTCGACACTTAAAGTGTTTAAATCTTCAGCTTCCTCAATGGCAGTCACTTTTGGTCTCCATCTGGCAGGTAAGCTTCTGAGTATCTTGCTTACATGATCAGAAGCAACATAGCTCTTCTTTAGAATCTGTAGCCCAGAAACTAAGGTTTGAAACCTTGAGTACATCTCCTCAATAGTTTCATCATCCTTCATCTTGAATAACTCATACTGATGTACAAGCAGGAGAGCCTTTGCTTCTTTGACCTTCTTGCTCCCTTCATAATTTGAACAGAGAGAAGCAAACATAGCTTTAGCAGTGGATTTGTCACTCATCTTCATATACTCTGCTTTGGGTATGGCAGTGACAAGGGCTCCTCTGATAATATGATGCTTCTTGTAAAGTTTCCTCAGTTCTGGAGTATGTTTCTTTCTATCCACAGCAGCTCCTTCTTCATCAAGGACTAAATCACCAACACCATCTTCCAGAATATCCCATAATTCTTCATCCAGGCTCATGATGTAACTGTAAAAGTTGGTCTTCCACCAAGAGAACTCTTCAGCATCTCCATTGAACTTTGGAACTTTTCCAACACTGGTTTTCTTACTATCACTATAATCATGTGAGACATGTTTATAGCTAGTATCACTAGGACCAGTAGGAGGAGGAGTAGACATGTTTTTCTCAGATCTTTGACTGTTGCACGGTTAAGTGATACACAACAGACCAAGGCTCTAGATACCAATTGAAGGTGAGAAAAACACAAGAAGGGGGGTTGAATTGTGTTTTGAAAAATTCTTCGTTTCTCCTAAAAACTGAACACACTGATCAGAAGCTAGGTGAGACAGCTTCTGAAGTGATAATCAGAATCTAAATGCAGCGGAATAAAACAGAGAGAGAGAAGAAGAACGACACAAAGCAATTATACTGGTTCCTTCCACAATCCGGAAGTAGTCCAGTCCCCCTTGCACTTCCAAGGAGATTTCACTATGAGTAATATCTGATTACAAATGCTCAAGCACACAAGCAAGAGACTTCCTTTGCTCAAGCACACAAGCTAGAGACTTCCTTTGCTCAAGAACACAATCAAGAGACTTCCTGCTCAAGCACAACTGCAAGAGACTTCCTAACTAAACAAAATTACACAGAAAATTGTTTAAGGTTGAACACTTGATATACAATCAGAGGTGCTCACAATACAAATCAGATACAGACTCAATGAACTTAAGAATTTCTAAGATATGACTTTGAGACACAGAAATTCTAAGTGAATGCAGAACAATTTCAGCAGAGGTTTGGTACTTGTGAAAATCTTGTGAGTCTTTCGTTTAGCGTTCTTGCATTACCAAAACTCTAATTCTTCACTCCTTTATATAGAGGTGTGAAAGAGACGTTGTGAAATTGCCAGCACACCAAAGAGTCGTTGTTGAAGCTTGATCTTTCACCAATGATCTTTTGCCTGATTTGGTTGTTGTCCTATGAAGAACAAATTTGAAATCCATTCCTTATCCAAAGGAACATCTATGCAGGCGAAGCTGTATTCTGGAGCTGTTTTCTTGTCTTGTAGCGTGGACACAAAACAGAGTAGTGGAGAACGTGGTTGTACAATTCGTACAAAGTACAATGTCAACGCTTTCGTCCAAAATGCAAGCACAAGCCTTCAAACACCTTTGAAATGACCGTTGCAAAATTCCACTAATCCTTTGTTTGTGTTTTCGAATCCAATGGACAGCTTTTGCATTGATAATTCTTCAATTCTTGAATCTTTTGCAAATCCAGTTGAGATTCAGCTTCTGGTGAAATAGCTTCTGATGAGGCAGCTTCTGATGATGCAGCTTCTGATGATATGACTTCTGCAGCTTCTGATGACGCAGCTTCTGATGATGTGGCTTCTGGACCTCTTGTCTTCAGAAGCACTATTCTTCAGGAGTGGCTTACTTCAGGAGCGCTATTTCTTCAGGAGCAGCTTGACTTCAGGAGCACTATTTCTTCAGAATCATCTAAGCTTCATTTTCTTTTGCTCTTTATTTGCTCATTCAGAACCAATGATGATGTGACTTTATAATTATGGTCCTGTATACTTGAACAAATATTAGCTAGTCCAATTTACAATTTTTAATACCTTGTTATCATCAAAACTTTTTAAGGTTCATTGTTAAGCACATTTTGTTCCAACATAATCAACTATCAATAACTTTATATCATTACATTTCAATTTTTTAATATTAAAAGAGTGAGGGACCCGCTTAAAAGTGGGGGTCTTAAGTAAGACCCCGGGTCTTATAAGACTCTGGAAAAGATTCTCCCCAATGGGGGTACCTAATAGGTACCGGGTCTTAAATGGTTAAGACCCTCCCATTGGAGATGGTCTAAGGATATCAGTATGGATAATTTGTAGATGAGTTGTGTTATTTGAACAACCATTTATATGATAATTTTTGAGATAACCAAAATTTTACAAAGAAAATGAGGTATTGACATAAAAATCAAAACAATAGAGAGAGAAAGTAAAAACATAATATAAAAGAGAAAGTTATCAAAAAATGGTTATACAAATATCATTTCTCTTTGTAGATACCACTTACAAACTTATTTACGTGGCTAAATTGATTGGTTGGTTCCCGTGAGCTTAACTTAGTTGGTAAGGACAATGCATAATATATGCAAGACCAGACATTCGAACACCGGACACCCAAAAAAAATTGATTGGTTGAATAAGTTTCCCACAAATTTTTAAAGGTACTGTATATCGGGGTACCGTCTATGAATTTGCTTTCTCTATATTGACCATTGTACGGCAGCAAGCACTCTAATTCACTGCCCCTATATACAACTTAGGGGAAAAATATCGTTTTCACATATTGAGACATAATAATAATGCTATTGTTTCTGGTCCTTTTGATAAACATTACTGTATTTAAGTTGTTTGCTTCATAATTATGAAAACTAAGAAAAATTTGTTAATTTATATTTTGATGCTTAAAAAATTAATACTATAAATTAAAACAATAAGTTTGAGGTCTAAACAAATTTAAGGCTCAAAGCAACTGCTATACTTGCAAGCCCCTTGAGTCAGCCCACTCCCACCATGTGAATTTCTTCATGTTCATCACTCTTAAATTCATTATAATCCACTCTACATTTACGAAAATAATGCACTATAAGGATAATTTTATAAAGGGTTTTGTTAACCAGTGCCTCGGGGGTACTGGTTAAGGAATCCAAAAGTAGAAAAATTGTGTTGGAAATATAAACTGTTACTTTTGACTAACTAATTATTACACAACTTTTTAATAAAATCTTACCTCTTTAGCTACTTAACCAATGCCCCGGGGCACTGGTTAACATTATCCTTTTATAAATTTGTTCAGCTCATAATCACTTTTAAAATATGTAAAAACACATTCTTAAGCAAAATGTGCAGCTCATTGACACTGCAAGAATAGAAAAGAAAGCCAAAACAACAAATTATTGGCTGTGGTTATGATATTATTCTTCACACTTTCCATCAGTTTCATCTCAACTACTATAGACTTGAATAAAGCCACATAGACACTATATATAACGTATACCTCACGCATTCACAATGCTTTGACATATGAACATAGTGTTTGGTCACTTAGTTTGAATCTTTGATAATTACGTAACACCTTTTATAGGCAATGACAGTTGGTGGAAGAGAGAAAATTAGTTAAAGCACACACCACACTTGACCACACTAGTGTGCATATAGTGTGAGTATGCGACAGTACCAACTTTAATTTTCCAAAATAGAAATATTTTTTTTGAACAAGTAAAATAGAAATATTAAAAGTTGATCGGCGGGGGGTGTGTACCTGCAGGCACTCCGACGCTCAAGTCAGTAGAGATCAGAGAATGAGGGTTTAGAGAGAAGATAGATTCTACCTTGGGGACTGTAATGAGTCCCCTATATATAGAGGTGGGTGGCTGCAGAGCCGTTGTAATGGCACAAGTGTGTCCGACGGTTACAAAATCGTGGAAAATGTAACCGCGGGAGAGAGATTCACGGGAACGTGGGAAGAGACGTTGCAGTTCGTTTGAACTGGTCTCTTTTGCTTCGTGCACCCCACCTCGTGGGGAGAGGGTGTGTTGTGAGTAATATGTCAAACGTGACGTTTGGGCTTGGATTGGATTGAGGCTAAGCAAGTGGGCCTAAGATCTTTCCGACCGGTCCAGAACAAAAGTATATAAAATGTATACGTTGGTACATATGAAAAATAAATAAATAAAATTCAAGTAGTTAATGAATTTTAATTGAAAAAAAAATTGTTTTTTTTTTGAAAGAATTGAAGAAAATTTGTTGAAAAGAACTTGAATTCGATTGTCAAAGCATTCTTTGACTTGTCTTTGCACATCTTTCGACCAAAGTTTAGATGTCAATTCTATAGTTGAAAATCCACAATCTATATATCAAAGCATCGATATCATATTAAAGTAAGTTTGTCTTTTTCATCTACTCTTGTTTTGTTAACGAATATCAAGTGTCGAGACAAGCTACGTATAGCCATCGCATTTGACTATTCATTGAAGATGGAACTATAAGCCAAGTAACTTATATATTAGACAAGCATGACCAAAGAACCACCACCTCTCATTCATTTTCAGTTCTTCTCAAGCACTTATTGGATAGAGCTTGGTGATGTCTTGGAAAAATGTAAGTCCCACATTAAAGGTGATAAGCTCTAAAAAGAGTTTATAGATAGTTTAGTGACTAAATTTGAGAAAGAGTGATTCGTTTATTTTTTTTAGGCTTGAACAAACTTATAAGCTTTGTCTAACAAAATATAGTTTTTCTTAAGTAAGGATCCAAACCTCAATTCAGGATAAAAGCTACTTGTGTTTGGTTGCTTCATGTTAGTTATTGATAAAAGTTCTGAAAAAAAAGCAAATCATAAAAGTTTTATTCACATATATTAATTTTTTTTCACTTAGAATTTTTTGGTTTACTAAAATTTTGTAAGTAAAATCATTTCATAATTTAAAAGAATGTAAAACACACACACACACACACACTTAAAAGCTTTGACAAGTATATATTCAACCAAACTTTAAAGTACCATAGTGTTTACTTTATATAGGATGAAATTGAATTGGCTTAACTCGAATTATTTGTTCGGATCTCATTGTGTGAGTAAAGTCAAAAAAGAAAGGACGTACTATATTTTTTTAGGCAATAACTCTGACGTAATAGAAGTTTTGATCCATGGGTTTTTCTTTTTCTGGTCAAAAAGTTTCGTCCATGGTTATGCATGCTGGTACAAACTTCGATCGTGAATTGGTCTAATATGATCCCAAGGCTCAATTGGGCTTATTTACATGCAAATCCAGATGCAATAATTCAAGATAATTGAGTCATAAAATTTAGGATAATTGTATACTCCCACCTATTATTATATGATATGTTAAAATCGACATAAAAGTTTGAGTCATCATAAGAATTGCACAAAATCACGTGCACAGGAACAAAATCCTTTTTAACTAGAAATCATAAAATACGAAACGTAAATACAAGATCTTACACCCAATATAGACAGGAACCAGTAGAACAATGTACGTACAATGTACCTAAGTGCAATGTACATGATGTAACTAAAAATTCGGACTCTTGGAATAAACCATCATTTTTTGATGATTTTATTAAAATAAAAGTGCATTTTCTTTTATTTATTCTAATCTTTGGATTCCAACCACAAATACCGTTTTCATGTTTTTAATGTTGTTTCAATTATACGATTATTTGGTAACCTTTTTCTTTGCATTGAAAATCAATAAATTGATAGTCTTAATGTCCGTTAACCTCACATTAAACGAATTAAACGGCTTTACGTATGAAAAGGTTTTGGCCAAGCAACAAACTTTTTTAAGCACCGATTTGTTATGAATAATATTAATAAGATGTGGATGTCCATTTTTCCTAGACCTTCTATATCTTTTAACTACTATGCCTAAATGGCTTTATTCATACTTAATGATATTTAGTCTCTTGACTCTTCACGTACTTGTAAGTTACAACTTTGTATCCTATAAGTGTATGTTTGGTTCAGATTTTACCAAAATTGATTTTGAGCGAATTGATTCTGTAAAATTGATTATGGATAAAAGTGAGTTGAATGAAAAATGATTTATGTTTGGATGTATTTATGTAAAAGTGAATTTAAGGCTAAAATCAATTGTAGAAGCCAAAAGTTACAAATTGTAGCTTCAAGTAGAATCAATTCTACAAACAAAATCAATTCTACTTTAAATCATCCAAACATCATAAAATCAATTCTACAACCTCTAGAATCACTTTTGGCCCTCTAGAATTGAAACCAAACACATGCTAAATAGGACCTACATTGCTCGTAAAAACACACTTGTGAAGTACTACAATATACTTTTATGTTTTATCTTTATTTATTTCTCTCTATTCTTATATAATTTACAATCTCTTGCAATACTTTGGATCAATTTCATAACACGATTCACATTTTGGCTATATATCAATGATATACTTTGACACCTAATACTACGAGAATAAAACAAATATAAGATGTTTATGGTTGCTTTGAAAAAAAGATTTTTTTTTTAGGGATGAAAAAAAAGAAGATAGTAACCAGTGATAAAGAAGATTGTTTTCTTAATTTGAGGGTGTTGGTTTGGCGAGTTCTCTTTATGCACAGAATGCTTATACACAATTGTAAACGGTTGTTTTATAATGGAGACGACAAAGTTGAAAAGAACTCTTGCACCATTGAAGCAAAGTCACAGAACGTCTTAAAGAGAGTAACTTAGTCCAAATAAAAAAAGAAGATAGTAACCAGTGATAAAGAAGATTGTTTTCTTAATTTGAGGGTGTTGGTTTGGCGAGTTCTCTTTATGCACAGAATGCTTATACACAATTGTAAACGGTTGTTTTATAATGGAGACGACAATATAATGGAGACGACAAAGTTGAAAAGAACTCTTGCACCATTGAAGCAAAGTCACAGAACGTCTTAAAGATAGTAACTTAGTCCAAATTTTATATCTGTCACAGAACGTCTTAAAGAGAGTAACTTAGTCCAAATTTTATAAAAAAGAAGATAGTAACCAGTGATAAAGAAGATTGTTTTCTTAATTTGAGGGTGTTGGTTTGGCGAGTTCTCTTTATGCACAGAATGCTTATACACAATTGTAAACGGTTGTTTTATAATGGAGACGACAAAGTTGAAAAGAACTCTTGCACCATTGAAACAAAGTCACAGAACGTCTTAAAGAGAGTAACTTAGTCCATGTCTAGTTGAAAAGAACTCTTGCACCATTGAAGCAAAGTCACAGAACGTCTTAAAGAGAGTAACTTAGTTATGAGAGTAACTTAGTTATATCTG
This sequence comes from Medicago sativa, assembly GCF_051527215.1. Classification (NCBI taxonomy): domain Eukaryota; kingdom Viridiplantae; phylum Streptophyta; class Magnoliopsida; order Fabales; family Fabaceae; genus Medicago; species Medicago sativa. Next base: position 62,510,224 of record NC_140751.1, on the reverse strand, counting down.
TCTCTGTCACAGATATCATTTCTAATTGTAAACAGTTGTTTTATAATGGAGACGACAAAGTTGAAAAGAACTCTTGCACCATTGAAACAAAGTCACAGAACGTCTTAAAGAGAGTAACTTAGTCCATGTCTAGTTGTAGTCCATGTCTAGTTGAAAAGAACTCTTGCACCATTGAAGCAAAGTCACAGAACGTCTTAAAGAGAGTAACTTAGTCCATGTCTAGTTGTAGTCCATGTCTAGTTGAAAAGAACTCTTGCACCATTGAAGCAAAGTCACAGAACGTCTTAAAGAGAGTAACTTAGTTATGAGAGTAACTTAGTTATATCTGTCTCTGTCACAATATTATTTTGTTGAAATTTTGGGGCCTAACTCATCCTTACAAAACCGGCTTGTAGGGTGAGGAGTGCCTCCTCTTTATAAACTCTTCTCAAGAGTGCTATCTATCCGATGTGGGACTAAATCCACCCCCTCAAAGCCAACACAATGAAGGTGTTGAAGGTTGCAATGAAGGCTAACCAAAGGTCGCAATTTAGGCGACTAGGGGCGGACCGCAATTAAGGCGGAATTTCCAACATATTTGATTATTTTTTTTTAGAAATAATCCAAGTGATCGAAGATGCAACAATAATTTAAAGAGTTGAAGAAATGTTCCAAATATTTTCATCTATAAACCTATTTTTTTAAGCGTTTCATGACTTCATCTATAAACAATTATTTACTTTTTTTTTTACTAGAAACTATTATTTGCTTATTAATTTGGATTTGAAAATAAAGATATGTTAGATAGTTTCTAAACTAATTTTAATTTATCAAGTGATAGTCTCTGAGCTATCATTTTCTCTCTTATTTTTAACGAAAATGAAGAACTAGCTTATATTTGTATAGTGAAATGAAACCAAAAACTGATGGATAGTACATTTAACTATTAATTTAAGTTTGACATTTTCTCCAAATTTGTTCCTAACAAAACAATTCTTTTCTAAATACAAATTGAAATTTAATATACATTATAATATAAAAAGAAACTCTAAAGACAATCAGGAATGACTTCCTTAGTAAGAAGTTGACTCATCCGCAAGGTCGCGAGTTCAACTCCCGCTATAAATGTAAGGACCTCTTCGGTGGATGATATGTAAGTTATTTTGTAAACGATTTTTTAGCTTTGAAATTTGTTCTGACTTTGGTGAACCTTCGAAGCACAACTGATGTAAACTTTTTATTTTAAAAAATATATCTAACATTAATTTACCCATAACTACTAATTTTAGGCATACATTTTTTAGACAAAAAAAAAATAAAAAAAACTTAGAACCTTAATTTAGTTTGGTTTTTTTTTTTTTTTTTACAAATTTGTCTATAATAAAACAAATTTTTGGCCTAAAAAAACAATTTTTTGTAATTAAAGTACAACTTAGTTGATAGGTGTAAAGACGTTAATATACAAGGTGTATGTCTAATCACTAAACTACAAAACCATAAATATCCTTTTGAAAATGAAAATGCAATACCTCTAATTATTTAAGAGTACTAGATGCATTTATTTTGGGACCGCAGCTGAGCTTATTCCTAGAGGTAATGGAATACCTTCTTAGTAGAACAATTATTGGTGGTTGATGTCAATGAATCCGTCAATTAGTAACTTTTTCCTAAGCAAAGGTGTCAATGTGAAACACATATTTCGTTTTTTTTGTTGGTAGTGGTAGTAAGTTATAGCCATACGTTTGCCTGGTTCAATGTCTTTCAAGTATAAAGAGCATATAGGGTTACCCCACCTTTTATGACCCTCCTCCAGACAGGGACAATGGTTAATTGATTAAGCCCTAACTTTGCCCACCTTAAATTAAATGCAGGAACCATCTATTTCCGCCAAATAGAAGTGTGACTGATGGAAAAATGAACAATTCAATTATTTAGTTTTTTAGAAAGAAAGAAAAAAAAAAGTCCAGTAATAGTTTGATGAAATTATAAAATAGAACACATTAACTTCTATGTTGAAGACTATTTGAATTATCAAAGGGAGTTTGGTCCAGCGGATTGGTTAAACTTCCACAATATCTCAAATTAATGTTTGAATATTGACCGATAAATACGTGTTTACATTTAGTGTGCGATAATGTCTCGAATATAATTACCTCAGATGAAAGTAACTTATGGAGAGAGAGAAAAAATACTTGTTTAAATTTTTGTTAGAGGCTAATATGTTCTTGATCTGTCCGGTAATGAACAAATGAAGACGATGGTGGCAGTACGATACTCCGATACGGTGGCGGTGCGATCTTCACGATGTAACGAAGAATGTATGCAAGCATGTTAGCACTCCAACGTTCAAGTCAGTGTAGTAAATGAGGTTGAATGTGTAAAGTGTGTGGGAAATGAATCGTATCTAGAGAGTGACGTGGAATCACCCTTATACAAGAGAAGGAGGCGCTAACGACTTTGTGAAATGTTTCGCCTCATCAAAGAGCCGTTGAAGGCCACGTGTACTGTGCAGGATGACATTATTATAGTATAAGGGTACATTTTGCTTTAGCAAAATAATTGAAAAACAACAAAGGAGGTTAATTGTGATTCTGGAACATTACCTTAAAGGACAGTGACAACCGATCCAAGAACATAGCAGCATTTGACAGGTGTTGTTAGTTGTATGTGAACTCATGAGAAAAAATGTGAAAGGAGAAAAACATGGTAGTTTTTGGCAACCACGTGGTTTTGGCTTCACTTTTATCAACATTTTGCTCTTAAAAGCTACACATATATAAAATGTGCTTTCTCACGATTCTTCTATAGACTTCAACAAATTTGTAGGCCTCTTAATTACGTAAGACCTTGAAAAACATCCTTTTATCGTTGCTACATCTAAATAAGTTCCTTTTGTATTGCTATAATATGGAGTATTTTTTTTTTTTTTTTGAGAGAATAATATGGAGTACTATATAGTAGTATATACTTGTATCCATCTTTTCTGTAAAAACAAAAATCATAATGAACCATTAAAATTTGCATTGTATTAGAAGCTCCATATAAAGGCTCATTACAAAACATTTATAATGTTAGCTCTAATACCTTACTAATCAAGAAAGGTTTCAAAGCAATTTGTAGGATTTCCTTCTTTTGAAATCAATATTAAGATATTTGTAAACCTGAAATCTACAAAATATGTAAATAGGTTTAAGATAAGTTAAATGTGTATAAAACCCAATACAGTAAGATAGCCTCAAATTTGGTTTACAATCAAAATTACATGACAAAATAACCAAATGCAACCCAAATATGAAATAAGTTTAAGATAAATTAAAAAGTGCATAAAATCTAATACAATAAGATAACCACAAATAAAGTTCAGATTCAAAATTACATGACAAAAAAACTAAATGCAACAGCAAACAATTAAATCTCAAATGAAATGCCAATAATTAACTTTCACTCTCCTTTAATAAGTTCAATTTTCACACACACCTTCTTTGTTGGCTTGTTGATAGAACCTTCACCCCTTTAAAGTTTAAATATCAATTATGGAGACTGATTCCACGTTGTGGCTTCTCCACCATGCATCCTATATCCAAATGCTTATTTTAAGTTACCAGAAGGAAAAAAAGTATTTTAAAACTTCTTACTAATACATATCACTAATGGTTTAAAAACTACATATGGTGCGTTTGTTTCGGACAATGGTTTAAATGTGAAAGCCATATTTGTCTAAAATACATTAGAAAAATGTCAAAACTTATTGTGTTGACAAAATTGGAACCCTCCTATTTATATAAGAGTACTGCCGTGCCAATTGAAAGCCATATTGCCAATTGAAACTGCCTATGGAAGTAGAACGTTTTGCTTCTAATATTCCAATTTCATTATTAATCACTTGTGACGTATCAATAATATGATTTTATCGTGAATGTGAGGACAAAATTGAAACGAGGTGATAAAAAATGGAAGGTAAAACAATCATTTTAAGCGATTAGGGTTGGGAACAAGGTTTGCATACTATTCTTCATTTTATTTTATAATAAATAAATAATAGATATTTTATTTTATTTGATGGAAATTTGGTGAATAAGTAGATGCGAGGCGTCATCCGTTGTTGGAAGTTATGCAATGTTAATTGAGGTTACACTAGCTTAGGACCGGCCCTGACAACATAATGTAAAATCTTTTAACGACTCCATCCCATTTGTAGGGTCGTTCTATTTTATATCGCGTATTATTTATATTTAAATTGTCTCCATGAGCATAGGAGTACTCATGAGGAAGACACTTATAAAGAATTCATACCGAATGTACATAGATTGACAAAATATATTATAATGATAAAATATATTGCCCCCACTTATAAAGAGATCGTGTTATCTTATCCGATATGAGACCATCACTATTGTGGTTTGTTCCTGGACATAAATGGTGGGTGGCACGATAACGGTAATTTGATAGCATGTAACCCAATGAATCTTGGTAAAGATTTGATACCATGTTGAAATTTAAGGTGTAACTCATCCTTACAAAATCGGCTTGTGTCTCTTTTTTATAAACTCTTATAAGAGTCATATATATCTAATGTGAGATTAAATCCACCCCCTCAAACTCAACCCAAAGCAAACCAATACGAGACAGCACAAATGTCGCAATTAGACGACTAGGACAGACCGCAATAAAGACGGAATTTCCAACAAAAGACTTCACCAAACGCACTTTTCAAAAGCCAAACCGGCCATGAATTCTAGTTTCAATGACGGAGAAAAACAAATTGGCAATTCAGTCGAACACTTCAATCCTAATCATTCGTCATCATTGTGAATTGAGCACAACCAAATTATTATTTTTTGTATGAACACGAAAATAGCAAATCAATTCAAGAATGCTCAAAAAACCAAAAGCACATCGTTGGCCCCTCAAAGTTGAAACATTATGCAATGATGACCACTTAATGCATGGCACTTGGAAAGTGACCAAGATATTTTCTCACTTCATACATGTTACCGAAATATCCTCAACTCATGTATCACAATACTAATTTTTTTGTTAATAACTTGGCTGAGAATTAGGTCTATATCGATGTCAAGGTCTTTTGGTCATTAATTGGAAAAACCATATCTTGTTAGCAAAATGGAACAAATAATAGCTAACCATTAGATAGTGAGATTGAAATTAGAAAAGAGCTATCAAAGGCTTTTTGATTTGGTTGGAAGAGAAAGAGTGACCAATAGATGAGGAGATAAGATGCTTGAATTAATTGGCGTGGCAATGATATCAACTTTTTCTTCATGTCTTTGTCCCATGAAAATATAGTAATTAGTATAATTGTGTGTATATGTGTCGACCACATGTTAATTAGAACTGTAATAATCTCTTTTTTGCTCAACATTTTCCTTCTAACATGTTTGGATTTATTAGCACATGTTTATGTTTATGAACACTCTCTTTTGGATGAAACCCTTTCTAATCACTTTTTATTTTTTGGACTCTACTGAAACAGGTAAAGTTTTCAGTTTTCACATATACGTATTGTGCATATGAAGAAAAACAAATGGAAGCATCAAACATGACCCGGTTTTTACAAATCTTAATTACTATGAGCTATCAAACTCAAGTAAACACTGTTGGAGCTTAATTGAAGTTTATGGGACGAAATATTGGGTGACAAAAAATCAACACTAGAATAAATTATCTCGGTATAATAATGATGATAATTTATTTTTTGACAAAAACTAAAGGATATTCATTCATTCAAATCGATAGAGTACATCAGATACAAACATTTCTGAAAACGTAAAGGGTGAATCTGCGAACAAACTCACATCACCTAAGTTAATAGCATACAACGGCAAAATGCCTACAAATAATATGATAAAACCTAATTCACCGAAATACCCATGCTTCCGGATCTGCAACGTTGACGCCTAAATCATTGGTTGAATTTGTAATTGACTGATGTAGATCTTTCAATAGGAACTAAACGAACACCGCGACAAGACGTGAAATCAAGCGCCGCACAAGACGACGAACAACACAACGCCGCACTTAGACGACGAAATCACAAAAAACACAAAAGAAAAAACTTGATATATGTGAAAACCACTTATTTAGATTGAAAGAAAAGGGAAAAAAATGTAGAGGGGTGATTCTAGGTCAAAAAATGACCTAAAACCACCCCTCCTCGATGAACGAAGGAGAAAGAAAGTTTAGAGAGAAGATATGATTTTAAATGAAAGCAAAATTATTCATGTTCTCAATTGTATTTGATTGAAATTGAAATACCTCTCTTTTGTTGGTTACTTTTTTTTTTCTTCATAGGTGTCTTGGCTGTGGGAGTTTAGCCAATTCCGTTAGACTTAGCACATGTTTTTGATAAAAAAAAAAAAAAAAGTTTTCATTGATATTGGTTGGGGTGCAAATAATGTCAAGTAGCAAAGATGTGTGCAAGTATTTTTTTTTTTTTTTTTAAGAAGCTAAACTAGCCCACTTAAATTGGTATTAGAGAAAATCAAACCTGAGACATCGAGGAGGAGCATACTCCTAGATCCCAAGCCAATACCATCAGACCAACCCAAGTGGGTTAGATGTGTGCAAGTATAATCAACGATTATATATTTTACAACTCTTTGGACCAAAGAGAAATAATAATTTTGGGATTGATCTTAACAATTGCTCACAAGCACCTCAAATTACCGAAAATACATCCATCAATAATTAATTGTTCATCATTCTTTGAATCGGTTAAACCAATTTAAAAAGTGATTAACGGTAGTTAACTACCGTTCAGAGTGTTTTTTTAAGGTGTCTAAGAGCAATTGCTAGTGTCTAAAAAACAATCTCCTAATAATTTTCCTCTTTTAAATCCAAAGATGCAACTCACTTCTGATGATTCATTTTCTACTTTGGCATGCAAAATCAAAAGGACACACACAATATCGACCTATATCCTTTTATAAGTACAACTTCTGATGATTCATTTTCTACTTCGGCCAGCAAAATCAAAAGGACGCACACAATATCGACCAATATCCTTTTATAAGTACACGAGCTCTCGGTTTTGAGATTTTCTCACGCGTCCTCCAAATTTACTTTTTTACCCACGTTCAAATTTTATAAACCAAAATGTATTTGATGTTTTCGGATTATAGAATTCGCAGTAGATCTACTTAGACATTTCATTAAAATGACATAAATTATTAAGACGACATAATATAAATTGTCAACAAAATTTAATAATTCAACGAGATATATTATTTGATGAAGAATTTGTAATACATTTACATCAACATAACGTTTGATACAACAAAATATTAGATACCTAATGCAAAACTTGTCGTATAAGAATATGGATGGAGAAGGATAAAGAGGTTTCTCATCCCACTCGCGCACCCTTCGGCGAAAATGGGAATACAAGGTTAGGGAGTCGAAGAAGGTGAGTGTGATTAGAAACCCCATATCCATTTGGATTTGGAGTGCAAATTTGTAGAGTGGAACAACCCGCTCTAACCATTCATATTATCCTCACAACCTTTGTATGAAAGACCAACGGTGAAACATTGGCATCATAAACGACTCAAAGAAAAGTAAGAAAGAAAAGAAAAGAATGTGAATTGGAATGAAAAATTGTGAAGAAAGAGAGACTATTTATAGGAAAAATGCAAACATCGACCGTAATGACAGTCAACGGAAGCTGAAACATGTGGTCAAATGAACAAAGTTGGTCAAAAAATGCATAAAACGTGCATAAATCTGACCAACCTTACTACCAAGCAACCGAGCACATTATGAAATATTTCAGGTTATATAATCATGCCCAAAACAATTCGAAATATATAATCCAAATTATCCCAAAATTGTGAAAAAATTTGTCCATTGACGGGTTTGGAACAATTTGGATTATATAATTCAAACTAACCACATACATGATTTTTCTGTGGCCCACATGCACATAACATTCTATAAATTGCCATGTTAAATTCATTTGAAAACCACGTCATAGAAAAATGAACACTTATCCACTAGATATAAACACCAAACTAGTTACAGTTTATTACAATCCACTAGATATAAACACCAAACTAATTACAGTTTACTACAATGAGGAAAAACAACATTGATGTCACAAGGATCAGTTGAACCAGATCAACGGTCGTCTCAACTATAGAGACACAAAAAGCATAGACAATGTTGTAATTGTTGTTTTGTTGAAATTGTTATGATTAATATATGTTGTTATTGGCTCATCCAATTTCCTTCTACACGCAAGTCACTGTTATCTACTAATGTATGTTTCCATCCCGTAGCGATAAGGAGACCGGTGTGGCTACTTACAAACTTATTTACGTGGCTAATTTGATTGGTTGAATAAATTTCCGACAGATTTTTAAAGGTACTGTATATTGGGGTACCGTCTATGAATTTGCTTTCTCTATATTGACCATAGTACGGCAACAAGCACTCTAATTCACCGCCCCTACAACTTAAGAGAAAAATATCGTTTTCACATATTGAGATATTATACATAAATCATAATGCTATTGTTTTTGGTCCTTTTGATAAACATTACTGTATTTAAGTTGTTTGCTTCATAATTATGAGAACTAAGAAAAATTAGTGAATTTATATTTTGATGCTTAAAAAATAATACTATGAATTAAAATAATAAGTGTGAGGCCTAAACAAATTTAAGGCTCAAAGTAGCTGCTATACTTGCAATCCCCTTGAGTCATCAGCCTACTACCACCATGTGAATTTCTTCATGTTCATCACTCTTAAATTCATTATAATCCACTCTACATTTACGAAAATAATGCACTATAAGGACAATTTTATAAATTTGTTCAGCTCATGATCACTTTTAAAAAATGTAAAAAAAAAGCACATTCTTAAGCAAAATGTGCAGTTGACACTATATAAGAACAGAAAAGAAAGACCAAAACAACAAATTATTGGCTGTGGTTATGATATTATTCTTCACACTTCCATCTGTTTCATCTCAACTACTATATAGACTTGAATAAGGCCACGTAGACACTATATAAACGTATAACTCACGCATTGACCAAAATGACCACTTTGAGATAGAACATAGTGTTTGGTCACTTAGTTTGAATCTTTGATAATTACGTAACAGCTTTTATAGGTGGAAGAGGGAAAATTAGTTAAAACACACACCACACTTGACCACACTAGTGTGCATATAGTGAGTATGCGACCGTACCAACTTTAATTTTCCAAAATAGAAATATTAATAGTGTGTGTGTCTATATATATATATATTGGTTCATATTAAATTGAACTCAACTAGTTAATGAATTCTAGTTGAAGATAATTTCTTGAAACGAATATGAATTCGATTCCTGACCGAAGCATATTTTTTAACGTGTCTTTGCATATCTTTTGGCCAAAGTTTAGATATCAATACTATAGTTGAAAATATAAACACTATATAGTTGAAAATCCATAATCTATATATCAAAGTATCGATATCATATTAAAGTAAGTTTGTCCTTTTCATATACTCTTGTTTTCTTAACAAGCTACGTACAGCCATCGTATTTGACTATTCATTGAAGATGGAACTATAAGCCAAGTGACTTATATTAGACAAGTATGACCAAAGAACCATCACCTCTCATTGATTTTCAATTCTTTTCAAGCATTTATTGGAGGGAACCTTGGTGATGGCTTGGAAAAATGTAAGTCCCACATTAAAAGTGATAAGCTTTAAAAGGAGTTTATAGATAGTTTAGTGACTAAATTTGAGAAAGAGTGATTGGTTTCTTTTTTTTTGTAGGCTTGAGCTTGAAACAAACTTATAAGCTTTGTCGTACAAAAATACAGTTTTTCTTAAGTAAGGATCCAAACCACAATTCAGGAGAAAAGCTAATTGTGTTTGGTTGCTTCATGTTAGCTATTGATAAAAGTTCTCAAAAAAAGCTAATCATAAAAGTTTTATTCACACATTATTTTTTGTGTGTAGAATTTTTTGGTAATCAGAAATTTTGTACGTAAAATGAACTTAAAATTTAAATTAATTTAAAAATAAATGATTATAAAAAAATTACGAAATCCGTCCCTAATTATAAGATCCTTTTGCAAAAAAAAAAAAATTGTCCCTTTTTATAAGACCCCTTTGATATTTTCAAGTACAGTACATTAATCATTTCTTTGCCAACATACCCTTATTTATTTTGCATATTTTTCTTCAATCAACAATAAATATTACTCCATAAATTAACTCTCTCTCTTAGAGATAAAATTGTAAAAATAATAGTTATTATATACAAATTTAATACTACAACCAACTTTCTTAATCTCCGTAATTTTGGCAAAAGGCTCCTATATTTAGGGACGGAGGTAGTACATTGATGAGTATATATTCCATGGTTATGCATGATGTGATCCCAAGGCCCTATTGGGCTTATTTACATGCAAATCAACCTGCAATAATTCAAGATGAATTCTGCTCTTTACCCAAATGTTTGGAAATTTTACCCTGTACCCCAACACATGTACTTTCACCCCTACAATTTTTCAAAAATTCCAATTTTGCCCTCTTTGTTATTTAACCTTTACACATTAATTTCTCATCCTCACTTTTAACCTTTTCCATGAGTTCACCCCACATGATATTTTTCCTGATATGTATTTCCGATTTATTCCTCCTATAAAATACTTTTCTGAAATTTTTCCAAAACCTCTTATAATACTTCTCCGATATTTTCCCGGAAAACTCATCATTGCTTTTGGAAAGATATGCATATACTTACAAATAGGTACACAAGACCTAAATATTCAAAGGAACTAATATTTCCAGTATCGGATTTTGTTGTACAAGAACTACTATTTAAAACCTTTCATCTCATAACAAAACGAGTAAGAAAAAGCTTATATACAGTAACAAAGTAACAAATATCAAGTGTTAAGAATATGAATAAAGAACAACAATAACTCCCAATTTCGGTCTCAGTTTTAACAGTGCAGTAATTCCCATCTCAATTTCTTTTATTTAACAAGTTTGAGTAAAAAAAGTAAGAACTTAAAAATAAGAAGTGCCTGAACGACGATTCTGAGAAGAATCAACTGAAACACTTTGCACGCGTTTTCGGGATTTCAATCGGAACGATTTCCATGCATTCAGAGATCAATTTCGTTAACCTAGAACACGATTTTGTGAACAATTTTGATAACCCACTAACTTAGCAAACCTTGGGCAAACCTAGAAAACCTCAAACCTCAATCAATGATTCCCGTAAACGATTAAGAGAACAAACACAGGAAAAAAGATTAAGAGAAATAAATAACACGGAACGATTAAGAGAACACGTGAAAGGAGTATTATTATTGGTTTGGGAGCAAAAGCACACGAGTGTTTTCATAGGAAAGGAGGGGTGAACTTCTATGGTGTTTTCCTGGAAGCGTTTTTTCCCTCAGCCACGTTTTTTTTTTTTTGTTGAGAAAAAGATGGGGTGAAAAGTGAAAGGGTGATTGTGCTTTGTTTTATAAAAGAGTAAATTTGGTAGTTTGTGTCAAATGTTGGGGGTGAAGGTATAAATGTAGGGGTGTGGGGTATAACTTCCCAAATGTTTTTGCTCACTCCCAAAGTAAAAGTCCAAAATGCCCCTACGCATGTTAACTCACGTAGCGTGAGTTAACTTACGCTAGTTATAAGATGAACGTGACTTAAGTCACGCTGCGTGACTTAAGTCACGTTGCGTGCTGTTATTAGCCAGGCAGGACCACATTCTGCCTCATTTTCAAACAACACACACAAATCACAATTTTCTCTCAAATTATCCAACTCCAAAATTCCTTCAACTTCAAATCAAACAACACTACAACAACAAGAACAAGTAAGCTTTCACTTAACTTATGTTGGTATGATAGATTTTTTTTTGTTAATCTAGAATTTGTTAGGTTTATTGTTTTGTTAAAATTTTAATTTTTTTTGCAAGAAATGATAGAATGCTACATGCAAATGACTTATAGTGCTTAATTGTTATGATGTTTAGATGTTTGCATGATTATGTTAGATTTTTTACACTTAGATTAGATTTTTTTAGATTTAGGGTTTGTTTAAATTTTGGTTATTTTGTTTTTTGCAATATATGATACAATGTTACATGCAAATGAGTAATATTGCTTAATTATTTAAATCTTTGCATGTTTATGTTGTAGTTATCATTTTTAGGGTTTATGTATAATTTGAACTCCAAGTGTTTGATGAAATGTTTGAATGAGTTTTTCATTGATTGTGTTTAATTTGTAATTGTGTAGATTTGAAGCAATGGCTGGGTGGATCGGCGTTCATGCACAATTCAACGGCGGAGAACCTCGGAGGTTGAAGGTTCGGTGTCTTGATGTAACGTTAAGAGGTCTCAAGGATCAACTGAATGAATTCAACCAAGCACTCAACCCCAGAGACACAAGGAGGGTGCAAAACGTTCGGTATAAATGTCCAAAGCTCGACGAGGGGAGAGTATCATCACTTGGGTGGAGTTAAAGAACGACGTAAACGTGACGAGCATGTTTTGGGAGCACAGCATGTTCCAGTGGATCGGTATGCGGGTAACGTTGCTGAGATCAACTGAAGATATCATCAACAGCTTGATTCCGCCAGATGATTGTCATTAGTTAGGGTAAGGTGCATTCCAACTACAACAATTGTCTTACCTCTGAAATGGGGTAATTCAAACTTGCCAAACGGCGAGGACTCAAGCATTTCGCTCGGCATTCATGTTTTTCCTTTGAAAAGATTAAATTCTTGTTAGGCTGGTTTAGATGAAGGTATTAAGTGTCAAGGAATGGACCTCATTTCGTTGGCACTTGAATACCATCATCTAAATCAAACCTAACAAGAATTTATTCTTTTCAAAGGAAAACATGAATGCCGAGCGAAATGCTTGAGTCCTGTTGTTTGGCGAGTTTGAATTTACCCCATTTCAGAGGTAAGACAATTGTTGTAGTTGAAATGCACATTCCAACTACAACAATTGTCTTACTCTGGATGGGGCAATTCAAGCTTGTTAATCGGCAGGACTCCAACATATGATAAGCTTCTTGAATGCTGGTATTCAAGTGTCAAAGAATGGACCTCATGTCGTTGGCACTTGAATACCATCATTCAAGATGTTGATCGTATATTGGAGTCCTGCTGCTTAGCTAGTTTGAATTTGCCCCATTCAGGGGCAAGACAATTGTTGTAGTTGGAAGGTGCATGTAATGTAATGTAATTGTTGACATACATGTTGTTTATGTAATGTAACGAAACCTTAATTCAAATTTTTATTTGCATTCACGTTGTCGCAATTTTTATTTGAATTCACGCTGTCTCAATTTTTATTTGAATTCACGCTGTCGCAATTTTTATTCAAATTCACGCTATCGCAATTTTTATTTGAATTCACGCTGTCGCAATTTTTATTTGAATTCACGTTGTCGCAATTTTTATTTGAATTCACACTATCGCAATTTTTATTTGAATTCATGCTGTCGCAATTTTTATTGAATTCACGCTGTAGCAATTTTTATTCGAATTATCGCTATCGTAATTTTTATTCGAATTCATGCTGAATTTATTCTAATTCATTTATTTAGTCTTATTCGAATAAAAATAAAGAAACAATTAACAATCGTAATCGTAAAATAAATGCAATAATTAACAAAAATAAAGAAACAAAAATAATAGATATAAAATATCATTTTATTAATATAATTCTTCTCATTACATTTACAATGGGGTAAAACTAAATCTGCGAAAAAATAAAAACCACCAGAAAACCGACCTATCTGGGGTAAAACTAAAAGTAAACCACCAGAAAATAGACCTTCTTGGGGTAAAACTAAAGCTGCACATTTAGTTTTACCCAATGTGGTTTTTTGCCCAAGAAAGCTGCTCACTACTTATATTTTCCCCAGCATTCCCACTACTTATTATTCTTTCTCTTTTTACACCAAAATAAAGAAGGAAAAAAAGAAGGAAAGGAAGAAGATTCATAGGGGGAGAGAGTGAGGAGGAGAGTGAGAATGTGAGATGGTGTGAGGAAATTGGGAAGTTTAGAGGTGTATTTATAGGGGGAGATGGTAACATAGGTTATATCTACCATAAATAGGGTCAAAAAACGTGTAAAAACTTAACAAAAACGTGTAAAATCAATTAAAATGCATTGAACAAAGTCAAAAAAAGTGTGTTCTTGAGCCCAGGATTAACACTAGCGTGAGTTAACTCACGCCCAGGATTTACACTAGCGTGAGTTAACTCACGCTAGTTAGGCCGGTGGTCACAACTCAAGAACACGTTTGTTGGACTTTGGTCTGTTATTCAACCACGGTTTTATAGTGTTTTACATGTTTTTTTTCACTGTTTTTTGACTTAATTTAGTGCATATAAAACCTATGCACTAAATAATTTTCAATTAGGCCTTTATTTTATTTTTTGTTACATTTAAGGCCTTTATTCTAAATTAATTTATTAACTTTATTCTAAATTATTTTGTTTACATTAATCTAAATTATTTTCTTAACTTTATTCTAAATTATTTTGTTTACATTAATCTAAATTATTTTCTTAACTTTATTCTAAATTATTTTATTTACATTAATCTAAATTATTTTCTTAACTTTATTCTAAATTATTTTTTTAACTTTATTCTATATTATTTTGTTTACATTAATCTAAATTATTTTCTTAACTTTATTCTAAATTATTTTGTTTACATTAATCTAAATTATTTTCTTAACTTTATTCTAAATTATTTTATTAACATTATTCTGAAATTATTTTGTTAACATTATTCTGAATTATTGATTCGATATTATTCTTTAAATAAATACAAATCTAAATAAAAGTAAATGGACTAAATTAATATTTATTCATTAAATACAACATTAGAAAATAAAAGCAAATATAAAATAAAAAGGAATGAACAAAATTGAGGCATACAACAATATCTCATTTTATTAATAATTCGTACATTACAATTATTCATACAATAATTTTGAACTAATTCACTAAATCTACTTATTTTCTCCTTTTTGGGGTAAAAAGTAATCAATCTTCGTGGGGTAAAATAGTGAGCAACCTTCTTGGGGAAAATACATCATCAACCATTGGGCTAAATTTAAATCTGATTTTTTTTTACCACAAGAAGTTCTTTTTACTCACTACTTTACCCCGACGAAGTTTGATCACTTTTGCCCCCAAAGAGAATATTGAAAAGAAAAAAAAAATAAAGAAGAGAAATAGAGGGAGAGAGTGAGGAGGGGGAGAAAGTGATATGGTGTGAGGAATTAGGGAAGTATGGAGGGGTATTTATAGGTAGAAATGGGAGCCTAGGTTGTATCTAACTTAAATGTGGTCAAAAAAAAGTGTGAAAGTGGTAATAAAACGTGTAGAAAAAATGTTGAAAAGCTGACCAAAGTTGGAAAAATGTTTGTTCTTCACCGGCCAACTAGCGTGAGTTAACTCGCGCTAGTGCTAAGTGGTGCATGATTTAAGTCACGTTCATAATACACTAATGCTTGTTAAATCACGTAGCATGACTTAACATAAGCTCAGAATACACTAGCACATGTTAAGTTGCGTAGGGGTATTCTGAACTTTTACTTTAAGAGTGAGCAAAAGCATTTGGGTAAAGAGCAGAATTCATTCAAGATATCGAGCCATAAAATTTAGGATAATTGTATATTTTCCAACTTTTTTTTTTTGACGTTATATTTTCCACCTATTATTATATGATAAAATCGACATAAAAGTTAGAGTCATCGTAAGAATTGCACTAAACTCTCGTGCACAGGAACAAAATCCATTTTAACTAGAAATCACAAAATACGAAACGTAAATACAAGATCTTACACCCAATATAGACAGGAACCAGTAGAACAGGGTACAATGTATACATGATGTAACAATAAAATAAAAGTGCATTTTCTTTTATTTATTCTAATCTTTGGATTCCAGCCACAAATCCGTTTTCATGTTTTTAATGTTGTTTCAAATATACAATTATTTGGTAACCTTGTCCTTTGCATTGAAAATCAATAAACTGATAGTCTTAATGCCCTTTAACCTCTCCTGAAATGAATTAAATGGCTTTATGTATGAAGAAGGTTTTGACCAAGCAACAAACTTTTTTAAATACCGATTCACATTTTGGCTATATATCGATGATATACTTTGACACCAAATATTATGAGAATAAAAAAAAATATAAGATGTTTATGGTTGCTTTGAAGAAGAAAAAATAGTAACGAGTGATAAAGAAAATAAAGATGGTCATTTTAGTCTTTAACTCACTATCACAAAGGTCTTTGACTCAAGATTAAATATAAAATAATTCCTTAACGTGTACTTCCGTTATCAGTTTAGTCTCTAACATTAAAAAACTTTTGTTAACTAATGTGGTGGCAGATGTTTTGTGCTGACAAGGTGCATTAGGTGTAACAGAGACTAAAGTGAAAGTAGAAAATGGTCGCGTTGGTCCTTGAACCAAAAAATCAATATACCCGAATCAAATCCCTAAATCCCGAATTTAATCGCCAAATTCCTAAATCTCTAAATCTCATCTAATTCTCTCTTTTGTTCAGAATCATATCTTCTATTAAACACCAAATTTGAATCGCATGATGATGGGTGTTGATGGAAACTCGTCCCAAGGAAGTGTTGCTCATTCGTCAAGAACTGGGTCATCATGTGAGCAACACTTCGTTGGGACGAATTTGCACCGACACCTATCATCATGTGATTCAATTTTGTTGTTTAATGGAAGATTTGATTTTGAACAAAAGAGGAAATTATATGAGATTTAGGGATTGCATTCGGTATTTAAAATTCAATTTGGGGATATGGATTTTCGATTCAGGGACCAAAGTGACAATTTACTACTTTCACTTTAGTCCCTGTGACACCTCGTGCACCTTGTTAACACAATACATCTACCACCCCATCAGTTAACAATAGTTTTTAACATCATGGACTAAACTGATAACGGGAGTGCACATTCAGGGACTACATTGTATTTATTCCAAAGTCAGGGACCTTTGTGACAGTGAGGTGCAGAGTCAAGGACTTAAGTGACCATTTACTCTAACGATTTTTTAAATTTTTTTTTTAATTTGAGGGTGTTGGTTTGGTGAGTTCTCTTTGTGCAGAGATCGAGTGCTCATATTCAATTGTGCATGGCTATTTTATCCTGGGGATAATGAGGCTGGAAAGAACTGCTGCACCATTGCTATTCTTCATAGATATTATATTTTATTTGATGGAAATTTGGTGAATAAGTAGATGCGAGGTGTCATCCGTTGTTGGAAGTTATGCAATGTTAATTGAGGTTACACTAGCTTAGGACCGGCCCTGACAACATAATGTAAAATCTTTTAACGACTCCATCCCATTTGTAGGGTCGTTCTATTTTATATCGCGTATTATTTATATTTAAATTGTCTCCACGAGCATAGGAGTACTCATGAGGAAGACACTTATAAAGAATTCATACCGAATGTACATAGATTGACAAAATATATTATAATGATAAAATATATTGCCCCCACTTATAAAGAGATCGTGTTATCTTATCCGATATGAGACCATCACTATTGTGGTTTGTTCCTGGACATAAATGGTGGGTGGCACGATAACGGTAATTTGATAGCATGTAACCCAATGAATCTTGGTAAAGATTTGATACCATGTTGAAATTTAAGGTGTAACTCATCCTTACAAAATCGGCTTGTGTCTCTTTTTTATAAACTCTTATAAGAGTCATATATATCTAATGTGAGATTAAATCCACCCCCTCAAACTCAACCCAAAGCAAACCAATACGAGACAGCACAAATGTCGCAATTAGACGACTAGGACAGACCGCAATAAAGACAGAATTTCCAACAAAAGACTTCACCAAACGCACTTTTCAAAAGCCAAACCGGCCATGAATTCTAGTTTCAATGACGGAGAAAAACAAATTGGCAATTCAGTCGAACACTTCAATCCTAATCATTCGTCATCATTGTGAATTGAGCACAACCAAATTATTATTTTTTGTATGAACACGAAAATAGCAAATCAATTCAAGAATGCTCAAAAAACCAAAAGCACATCGTTGGCCCCTCAAAGTTGAAACATTATGCAATGATGACCACTTAATGCATGGCACTTGGAAAGTGACCAAGATATTTTCTCACTTCATACATGTTACCGAAATATCCTCAACTCATGTATCACAATACTAATTTTTTTGTTAATAACTTGGCTGAGAATTAGGTCTATATCGATGTCAAGGTCTTTTGGTCATTAATTGGAAAAACCATATCTTGTTAGCAAAATGGAACAAATAATAGCTAACCATTAGATAGTGAGATTGAAATTAGAAAAGAGCTATCAAAGGCTTTTTGATTTGGTTGGAAGAGAAAGAGTGACCAATAGATGAGGAGATAAGATGCTTGAATTAATTGGCGTGGCAGTGATATCAACTTTTTCTTCATGTCTTTGTCCCATGAAAATATTGTAATTAGTATAATTGTGTGTATATGTGTCGACCACATGTTAATTGGAACCGTAATAATCTCTTTTTTGCTCAACATTTTTCTTCTAACATGTTTGGATTTATTAGCACGTTTATTTTTATGTTTATGGACACTTGCTTTTGGATTAACCCCTCCAATCACTTTTAATTTCTTGGACTCAACTGAAACAGGTAAAGTTTTCACATATACGTATTGTGCATTTGAAGAAAAGCAAATGGAAACATCCAACATGACCCGGTTCTTACAAATCTTAATTACTATGAGCAATACAATTAAAGTAACACTGTTGAAGCGTAATTGAAGTTTATGTCACATTATACATCTCAAATTAATGTGATAAAAAAAGGTAGTGCCGAAATAAAGAAAATATTTTATCTGCAATTATAAGATTGCCATGTTTTTAACTCACTTGGGTTGGCCCAGTGGTATTGGCCTGGGACTTGGGAGTGTGTTCCTCATCAAAGTCTCATGTTTGATTCTCTTTGGTGCCAATTTGGATGGGCTAATTTAACTTCTTAAAAAAAAAAAAAAAGATTGCTATGTTTCTGGGACGACTTTTCTTTCTTCATGAAGGACGTTGATGCGAAGAAATATTGGGTGACCAAAAATCAAAACTTGAATAGTTATCTCGGTATAACAATGATGATAACGTTGCGATAGATCAGTGAAAATAATGGACAAGATATTATTATAATGGACAAGATATAATTATAAATGAAAGCAAAATTATTCATGTTCTGAATTTGAATTTGTTATATACCTCTCTTTTGTTGTATTTTTTCGTTGGTCATTCGTTGGGAGTTTAGTCCATTCACGGCTCACAAGTACATCAAATTACTGAAAATATCTTCATCAATAGTTAACTATCGTTCATCATCTTTTTAATAGGTTCGCATCACTTTTTAAATCAACTAAACCAATTTAAAAAGTGATTAACCGTAGTTAAATACCATTTGGGTGTTTTTTGAGGCGTCAGAGACCAATTGCTTGGTTCATAAAGAGCATTATCCTTATAATTTTCTCTCTTTATATCCAAAGATACAACCCACTTTTGATGATCCATTTTCTACTTGAAAGTTGCTTTTTTGACAAAGAATACTTCCAATTGACACATGGAAATGACCTTAATGACCCTGGCGGTTGTTAACTGCCGCTGGGAAACACGCCGGTTGTTAACTACCGTTGAGTGCCAGCGGTTGTTAACTACCGCCGAAGCTGAATGTAGCGGTTGTTAAATGCCGCTACGTGCTTAACATTTTCCAGAAGCTCATTTCCATCTTCCTCCACAGGCTCCCAAAACCATCTCAAAGCCATGGAGGCCAGACCCCTCCACAGGCTCCCAAAACCATCTCAAAGCCTCCTCCGGCTTATCAAGCTCCTTCAACCTTTTCCCTGCGTTTACGCACTTATAACCCGCTTGATCATGCCACATCTGAAATTCAAATTAAATAAGACATTGTCACTTACGCTACATTATTTTAAATAAATAAAACACTTACGCTACATTATATTAATTAATTAAACAACTTAAGCTACATTATTTTAATTAATTAAACAACTTAAGCTACCTAATTTTAATTAATTAAATAACTTACGCTACGTTATTTTAATTAATTAAACAACTTACGCTACCTAATTTTAATTAATTAAATCACTTACGCTACGTTATATTAATTAATTAAACAACTTACGCTACCTAATTTTAATTAATTAAATCACTTACGCTACGTTATTTTAATTAATTAAACAACTTACGCTGCCTAATTTTAATTAATTAAATCACTTACGCTACGTTATATTAATTAATTAAACAACTTACGCTACCTAATTTTAATTAATTAAATCACTTACGCTACGATATTTTAATTAATTAAACAACTTACGCTACCTAATTTTAATTAATTAAATCACTTACGCTACCTAATATAATTAATTAAAACATTTAAAGAATTTTAAACAATTTAAACACTTACATTATTGTGGTTCACCCAAAGAGGGTTCGCCACGTGCCTCGCATAGTCGGACAACAATGACGTGGTCTGAGGTCCTCCAGGAAAGGGAGCCTCTCCAGCAGGATAGGGCGGTATCCGCCGAACATGACCACCTCGTCGTGGCTGACGCTCACGCTCAGGCTCATCCTCGGGAATAACATTATGTGCCTCCATATAATCTGCCACAACATCCTCTGGCACCCCCCTCACCCTCATCCTCTGCCTCGTCCTGCGGCGGCGGCTGAAAATACATCCTCTCCTCCTCCATCCGATCATAGCCAACAAAATCATCATCCGCATACCCAGCATAATCATGCGCTGGTGTCGGATCAACCACCTGGGAGGAGTCATCCACATGTGCCTGTGAGCCCTCTCCATGTATCATCGGGTCCCTGCGCCTCCGAGTCTTAGGGACATACGGGTCTTCAGCCCTCTTTTCTCTCCGAGCACTAGCGGTACTCGCCTCTTTGCCTCTCCGCATCCTATCCTCTCTAATAACCCGCTGCTGCTCATCCGTATCCCTAGCCATATCTGTACAAAACAAATTTTAAAAACATAAATAAGTTGACAATGTATTTAAGCATACAATGTATCTAAGCATTTACTTAAGGCATTGAACATAGGCATTCATACAATGTATTTAAAACTTTTAAGGCATTGAACATAGCAAGTAACATGTAACATATCAAAAATGAAACTTAGGCATTCATAAAATTTAATATAACACATTCATCAAACTTTATATAACATACCACATTATGTCATGCTTCAAACTTGCCGAAAAATTTAAAAATCCAAGCTTATAATAATTATAACATATATACTTTATAAAATTGAACATAATTGAAAACAAATTACACAAAAAAAGCAATATTTCCTCACTTATGCATTTTATCAAACACCTTATGTGCATTCTAAATTAGGAGCATAATTAGTGTGATTTGAACATCTAAAGGGCTACATTGTACCTACATTGTTTCTAAACAACAAATACAGCATAAACAATACTTTAAAACATCAAAATCATGCTTCATTTTCAATTTTCTAACCTAATGTGAAACTAACATTTTGCTCCAAAATATGTAAAATAAAACCCTAAACAAACTACATTGCTTGTAAATATGAAGAATATAACTTACTTGTGAATTAATTGACGAAATTTGGTTGATTTTCGAGCAAATTGAAGTTTTGGGTGATTTTTGGTTTGAATGGACAAGTTTAGCAATCAACACTGTAACCTGAAGATGGAGGTTGATGCATTCTTAAGATGCAAAACTCTGCGGTAGTTAACAACCGGCGTGTTTACCAGCGGTAGTTGTAACACCCTATTTCTATTAAGCGGTAAAACGCGCGAATACATCAGAAATATTCTAGAAATAGATGCTACGTCTCAAAACAAACCAAAAGATATCATGCATATATATAATATTTCAACGATCACAGCGGAATTCGAATCATAAACTTCAACATATACATGCCATGGTCAAATAAATCCTCATATGAAAATACTCCAAGTCCGACAAGAGGACAATAGCAACAACATAGCAACAGAATCCAAAACAACAACAGACGCTAAACCTAATCAGAGCCTAGATACTATGACACTGACACGACAACGGAGAAAGCTCTCGTCGTCCAAACATCCAACAAGCAAACTCACCAAGCATCTAGTCCTGCACAACGTCTACCCATCCATACAGACAGGTAGGCGGTCGAAACCACTGGGGGTAAGCATTACATTAATCATAATCCACATATAAAAACATGGTATTCAAGAATTTATACATATCACATATACATAACCACCCCTCCTAGAATACTAGCATCATATGATTAACATCCCCCATTACTTGCATCTCAAGCTATCACATTATTATCATAGCATAGCATGCATAATCAACCTCTAATCAAGTCATCAATAAAAGCTCATCATTTATCAACATCAATCAATGATCACATCACTTACCTCATTACTCATTTAGCATGCTTAATTCAACAAGTACAATTCATCATTTCAAGTTACAAGCAATCAGTCATCATCATCCAAGAAATCACCACATCTTATGTATATACATATACAATTCTCACCTCATCATTATCATCCAACCAATTATCATCAAATAGATTCACCAAGTGTATAAGCACAACAAGTAAGACATGCAATTAGAACATTTATTTCACAACCATCAACAAAATCCACCAATATACATATACACCAATCCACATAATCACAACATTCATCAAATTTCACCAATACACAAAATCATCAAGTCACATATTCAATCATGTCACAACTCATCAACCATTCAATTCCAAATATCACAAGTATGTATTCATCAAACACACTTATCATCAACATTCACCATTCACATGCAACAACAAGATAACATTTCAATATGCAATGCGCCTATACTCGACACATATATGCATGTGGTACCAGATCAACAACAATGGATGCAACAAAAACATCCAAGTAAGAGTACACCTCCTCTTACTATGTAAAAGTACATCTCCTTTTACATTTCAACAACAACAACAACATGATATGATGCATGGACATATAACAATGACTCGATAATGCACAACTCCAACATAACAACTATCAAAACAATGTAAAAGTACATCTCCTTTTACATTTTAACAACTCAACAACATTGCATTATCAAGAATCATGCCCATACATTCAACAATAACAACTCACATAAGATTCATCAACATACATCAACATCATCAACATAATCATCATCATATTCATCAACAACCAACAACATCATCCTCATCTTAATTATCAACATACATCAACATCGGCTCGCAATTCATTTCCATTTACATCACATAAACCAAGTAAAACGGAATAACACAACAAGTTATGATAAACATCATGTTCATCCCTCCAAAATCATTCAAATACAATCATTTAGTCATATGAGATCATTCACAAAAGATTCATAAGACTTTAGTTCATCAAGATTCATTTCTACTAAGTTCGTCTCCAAAAATCACCGTTTTAAAAATATTAGAAGTTATGAATCAAAACCAACTCTACAAGCTCAATTGCCTATGCCATGTATCCTCACAAGTCACTTATAGGTGCAGTAGAGGATACATAAGCATTTCATCGGCCAAAAACGACGAATTCATAAAAAAACTCAAAGTTCGTCTCACTCCACTCTTTACAAAATTTTCCATTTTCAAAGCAAAACAAGTTAGATCCATCACCTCATAGATTAGATAGTATAAAACACCTTAATTGGACTCATAAAACCCAAGTTTGAAGTTTGGAAACAATCCATAAGGTTTGGGTCGACTTAGAAATAGTTATGCGGATTTTTCGTAAAATTTTCTCTAAGACCTCCTTGGAGTATTTTCCTCATAACTCAAAAACCAAAAATCATTTTCAAGTCAAACCAAAGCCATTGGAAAGCTAACAAAATTATCTACAACTTCCATGTTTACACCGAAAGCCAATTCAAAACAGAAACGAGGGAAAAAGACGCAAGAATGCGAAACAGGGGGTGCTGTCTTGTGTAACTCGCAACTGCGAGTAACTTTACTCGCAACTGCGAGTAGCTCCCAGGAAGCCCTGCTCACTTCCAACTCGCCACTGCGAGTGCAGTGCGAGTTGTGACAGTAGTTTCGGGAAAAAGAGCCATTTTCACCCCAAAACCCCAATTTTGATGCCCCAATGCCCAAATTTGATTGCAAAGTTTGTTTAAACATTTCTAAACATGAAAAGACACTCAAAATCATATACAACTTGCCCCAAAACATTCTCTTAACCAAAATCATCATTTGATCCATTTTTCATCAAAACCACAAAAACAACACAAAGTCATGGTAAACTCTCCAATTATGATTACCCAATGTTTTAATCATCAACAACAACATCTCACAACAACAACAGCAACTAAACATCATGAATTCATCACAATTCATCATCAACAACATCTCATATCAACAATTTTTGGGTCATCAACAACAACATCTCATATCAATAATTTTTGGGTAAAACACAAAGCATACATATGTACATGATTTAAGCTTGTAATTTCATCATCAACAACTCAATTAGCATTCAATTTACATACCCAAACATTGCATCACAACATAAGCACGAATTTCACAATTAATTTCACAAATAATCAATTATTCAAATAAACACTTATGTAGAAATTTAGGGTAGAAGCTACAACTAAGTGATTATGAGTAAAGACTAACCCCCTTACCTCTAACACCAAGAATCTCTAATTCAAGCTTCAATTGGCTCCTAGATGGTGAATCTCCCTCTTGCTTCTAACCCTTGTTCTTGCTCTTCTCTCTAGCTTCTATCTCTTCTCTTCCCCAAATGAAATGAAATGTGAAATGTTGTGAAAACCTAATTTTCACCAACAACTAGAGTTTATATATGTGCTCTATTCAATTGGGCTTATTTCTCAACCTTAATGGGCCTAACCCATTTCTATTCTAACACCCCAAGATGTCACTACTCACTTAATGGTAAATTACAACACTAACGGTCACTTACCGGTAAATAAAATAATTAATACCCCCTCTCTAGTAACTTGGTAAAATAATACTCTTACTAAGCACTAAAAATAATCCTCAACCAAATTACAAAATTACCCCTAAGTCCAAAATGACTAAAATACCCTTCTACACCGAATTCTACAATTCCCAACCAAAAATACACACAGATGCAAATAATCACATAATAACACACACAACACACATAAATAAATAATAAAATAAAACTAGCGAAAATCGGGCTGTTACAGTAGTTAACTACCGGCAGGGGCATTAAGGTTATTTCCATGTGTCAATTGGAAGTATTCTATGTCAAAAAAGCAATTTTCTTTCTACTTTGGCCTGTAAAATCTAAAGGACACACACAATATCGATCAATATCCATTTATAAGTACACGAGCTATCAATTTTGAGATATTCTCTTCCCACCATCCGCATTTCTCACGCCCCCTCCAAATTTATATTTTTATCCACGTTCGGATTTATAGTCTGAAGTGTACTTGGCAACAAAATTTAATAATTCAACACAATTTATTATTTAATCAAGAATTCATAATATGTTGACATTAACATAACGTTTAATACAACAAAATATTAGACACCTAATGCTAAACTTGTGGTACAAGAATATGGAGGGAGAAGGATAAAAAGGATTGTAATACCTCTTGAGAAACCATCGGAGAAGAGGTGAATACAAGATTAGTGAATGGCAGAAGGTGGTTGTGATTAGCAATCCCAAATCCAAACAGACTTGGAGTGCAAGTTTGCAAAGTGGAACATTCCCCTTTGACCATTCATATTATCCTCACAAGATGACACAAACCTTTGTATGAAAGGTCAACGGTGAAACATTGACATCATAAACAACTTACAAGAAAAGTAAGAAAGAAAATAAGAGAATGTGAGTTGAAATAAAAATTATGAAGAATGAGAGGCTATTTATAGACATGATACAAACATTGGCTGTAACGACGGTCAATGGAAGCTAAAACACTTGGTCAAATGAACAAAGTTGGTCAAAAAATACATAAAACATGCATGAATCCGACCAACCTTACTGGTCACACAATCGTCCACATTCTGAGATATTGCAGATTATATACGCTGAAATCATGCCCATAATGGTTTGGATTATATAATCCAAAATACCCTAAAACCGTGAAAAAACTTGTACAATGAAGGGTTTGGTACAATTGATCAGATTATATAACCCCGAACTAGTTAAGTACATTATTTTTCTGTGGTCCACATTGCACCGACAATTGGCGTGTTAATTTTATTTGAAAACAACACCACATAATGATGAACACTTATCCACTAGATATATACACCATACTAGTTGCAATTTACTAATACGAGGGGAAACATTGATACATTGTCTGGTTTGAAGGATTAGTTGAATTAGATTAACAATTGTCTCAACCAAAGAGACACAAGAATGATAGACAATGTTGAGTATCGATGTCCGTTGATAGACTTAGATGGACGCGTTTAGTTCACCCAAACGAAGCTCTGGAACGAAGACGATTTGATAACCATGATCTCTATATTTGATCGGCATAATATTAAGGGACTGGTTGAGTTAGACGTTTCCTTGGACATTTCTTTCTAAGATATTCGAGAAGTTTAATTCGCCCCAAGACTTACAAAGGAATCAGGGCTTGCATGAATATACAAGATAAAGAATTAAATTTGGTTGATCCATGATCATGTTTGTGTTTTATTATGTTGTTTTACATTTTTTTAATTATGTTATTGAAAGTTGTTGTTGTTATGTTTAATGTTTGTTGTTATTGTTGTAGATTTTGATTGAATGACAGTTTTTTCATTTTTGTTTTGTTTTGGACATAGTTCTGATTATATAGCCTGAATCCTGCAAAACTCAAGTTTTAACATAATTTGGGAAAGTTTCAGATTATATGTATCACATCAATTTGGGCAAGAGTTTGAAGTATATAATCCAAAGCAGTCTGAATGTGGATGATGTCGTTGCAAACAATGTTTAGACGGTCTGTGGTGTATTTAATGTTTTTTTGGCCGGTTAGATCAATTTAAATGTTTCATTTGATTGTAGTTACAGTTTAGGATGATTTTGTGGTTATAAATGGCTTTGCATTCTTCTACATTTTCATTGTAAAACCTCTCTTCATTCCTTCTTCACTTTTCATTTGGGTGTCGGTTATGCTGTCTTGGTCACAACTGACCATTCATATCATCTCCAAATTTGTTGTGTAGTTTTTGTGGGGATGATACAATGTTCAATACAATCCTTCATATAAATTATAATATGTTTTTGAGTTTTTGACATGTTTCAGGTCATATAATTCAAAATCTTGCAAAAGATTTTGGATTATATAATTCAATTTTTTTAAAAATTTTGGAGAACGTATGAAAAGTTAGAAGGATTGAGAAAAAAAATCTCTTCAGTTTTTTTTTCCTTTCTGTCTTGTCCAATTAAGCCAATTATAGTAGTTACAATTGAACTTTTAATAAGACACGATTTGCTGCAATTAGAATATAATAGACATTACACAAAAAAATATATAATCTTACTTACTAAAGCTTGTCAGGTAGGGGTGGCAAAACGGGCTTAACCCGCCGGGCCGGCCCGTTTGACTCGTTATTTTTGACGGGCTGAGTCGAAGTTTTGAACTCGCTTTTTATAGTTGGCTCGGCTCAACTCGGCTCGTTGAAAAACGGGGCGGGGCGGCCCGCTTAACTCATTGAAAACAATTATGTTATGACGACAACAGGAGGAGGAGGAGGAGGAGGAGGAGGAGGAGGAGGAGGTGCACCATATATTCATAAGTATAACTTAGATGATGATTGACTTGGAGTTGATTGACTTAATAAAAGAATTATGTTGCTGTTGCGATTATTTTAAGACTTGTTTTATGCTTTTGGATTTATCTTGGTTGTTTAGTTTATTTTGAGACTTATTTTATGCATTTGGATTTATTTTGGTTGTTGGATTTATTTTGGAACATATTTTATGTTTTTCGATTTACCTTGGTTGATGAGTTTATTTATTGAGACTTATTTTATCATTTTGGATTTAATTTGGTGGTTGGATTTATTTTATGATTTGTTTTATGTTGCGCATTTGCCTTATTTTGTCTATTAATTATAATGTTGAATTCGATAATTTGTTAATTATGTTGTTTTTCACAAATTTATTTGCTACCTATTCTTTTATATTTTTTTATTATAAAAGCAACATAGTTTTTTTTTGTAACAATTAAGTTGTAAAAAAAAATAAAAAAAGTTTTTTATTTGGCGGGCCGGCCCGCCAACTCGTAAGTCCGCCACTAAACGGGGCTGGGTGAGATTTTGGATTCGGTCACTAATTTTGACTCAGCTCGTCTCGTCTCGTTTTTAGCGGGCTTAGACGGGGCGGGCCTAAACGGGGTGGGCCGGCCCGCTTTGCCATCCCTATTGTCAGGTCAAGCTAACCCTAATCCTAACCATAAAGCTAGCATTTTCCCGCTCATTCTAAAGCATTTATTTCGACGCTTGACCTCCTCACCTTTAATACACGCCATAAAGGCATTTCATTACAGGTTGTAGTAACTGTCATTTATAACATGATTGCATATTATTTTAATTTTTGAAATAGAATAACAAACGATTGTTGTATTAATTGTCATCCCAAATTAGACTCGTGAATTACGTACAAAATTGTATAATGGAAATAAAATAAGACACAATCAATTGTATATTGATTAGCATTAAAACCACACGGTTGAAAATTTCTTTTAAAAACAAAAGAGGCAACACGGTTGCATATTAAAAAAAACAGCACCTTTTGCATATTAAAAGAAAACCACATAGTTTGCATAATTGAGATTGTATAATGGAAATAAAATAAGGCACAATCAATTGTATATTGATTAACATTAAAACCACACAGTTGAAAATTTCTTTTTAAAACAAAAGAGGCAACACGGTTGCATATTAAAAAAAACAGCACCTTTGCAAATTAAAAGAAAACCATACGGTTTGCATAATTGAGATTGTATAATGGAAATAAAATAACACACAATCAATTGTATATTGATTAGCATTAAAACCACAAGGTTGAAAATTTCTTTTAAAAACAAAAGAGGTCACACGGTTGCATATAAAACAAAACAGCATCTTTTGCATATTAAAAGAAAACCACACGGTTTGCATAATGGAAATAAAATAACACTCAATCAATTGTACATTAACTAGCATTAAAACCACACGGTTGAAATTTTCTTAAAAAAAAAAAACAGGCCACACGGTTGCATATTAAAAAAAAACACCGTTTGCAAGTTAAAAAAAAACCACACGGTTTGCATATTAAAATCAGTCTATAAAATTAGCCTCCTTGCTCCTTCCATTATTCTATCGTTGATTCCAATGGAGGGTCGTGGTATTGAAACTCTGCTGTCATATCACTGCATGACAGGTGCTACGGTTATTTTTTCTCACAATTACGACGTGTTTTAATAACTTTTCTTACTTTTTAGACCTTTATGATGTTGCAGGTCCTTTGCTCAAAAATTCAGCTTCATCTTTTGAAAGTGCTGTCAACAAGTATTATGTGAAGTTTAGGACGTACATAGTCGAGTATGATGTTGAAGAGGTGAAGATGATTTTGTCTGACATGTTTCATTTTTTTTTTGTTATCTGTAATGGTTCTAATCGTTTTTTTTTGTTGAATCAGGGGGTTGTTGTGCTACCGAACATGTTCACGAACGACTTTGGGGACCAAGTTCAACGATTTTTGACTTTGATTGATGCAAAGAGCAATCAGTTCGAGGTGTTGGTTGAAAGAATTGATGGGTCTGTGTTTTTCTCCAAGGGATGGAAATTCTTGCGTGATTTTTTTGGGATCAACTTGGGTGCTTGAGTTTCTCTTATATTTGTGGATCAAATGAAATTCGTGATTAAACTGAAAGATAGGTTTGACAGAGTGATTAAGCCTCCCGTAATTGATCCTCCTATGCATTTTATGATTGACAAAACAAATGTCGAGACAACTTTTGATCCTAATCTCCCCCCTTTCACTCCTTTGATTTCTTATCATCACGATGTCAACAACTTTCAGATAGAGTGTGTGAAGAAGTTAACTGAATTTGATGTATCCAAGGGTTTTTTGGTATGGAAAATGTTTGTTGTGAGAATATTTATATTTACCAACGCCTGTCTTTTTTTGTTAGGTTGTTGACATGTTGATTGATTTTCCGTGTTAGGTGCTGATTTATGAAGGAGAAGTTGCTCAGATGATGGATATCAGAACTACTTCTATCAAGTTGGTGGATGATTGCGAAAATGGCTGGGATTGCGTGTTGATTTTTGGATCTACTCCATACCAACACGCCATGATTTGTGGGTAGTGGAAGCGTTTTGTGGATGCTCGCAGACTTCGTGAAGGGGTTCAGACCAGACTTGGTGTGCCAATGGCTAGAGAGAATGATACAATCTATTTAACTGTCATTGCTGGTTAGGATTGGAGGGTGCGGATGGTTTATTTTTGATGGAATTTTCCAGTTTATTTTTATGTTTTCCCTTTCTGTTTTCTTTCCTTTGCGTTTTCTTTTTATGGAGTGGAGTATGCTTCATCTTTTATGCTTTCTTTTTGTTTTGTCAATCAAAAAATATGATGGTGAAGACACTGATGTAACTTCTAATGTAGTTTATCACGAAGCTTTTCGCAATGAAACTGATGTAACTTCTAATGTAGTTTATCACGAAGTTTTTCGCAATGTATCCTAAATTGTGTACTTGGAAGGATTGACCGAAATTAAACTTCTTCATTGTTAATTATTTATGCCTGACAATTTTCCCTAGGTTGTATACTTTCTATTATTTAACCGAATTAAAGTTCTTCTATTTCTATGATTCATGACTTGGAATGTATCATAAATTTTGTACTCTCTATATTTTACGACTTATTGTTTTAAATATTACGACTTATTCTGCTATGGTATAATATTGGCTTAGGTAACATTGTGAGTTTCTACATGAAAATAAGACCCGTGCGTCAGCACGGGTCATGGTTCTAGTAGACATTAATGACTGAAGTGTTTCTATGTTGATAGATAATTCTCTTACTTTGGTTGTAGTTGTAGTAGGTTATTAAGCTCGATAATACGTGTTTGACTTTATTAACTTAAGAGACACCATAATTCAAATCTCTTCAAAACATTTTTAAAATAATTATTATTGTTATTTTGATTTAAAATAATTAATCATTTTCCAACTTTTTAATATAAAAAATATGGTTTTTTCTAGGCCATCCTTAAAGAATTGTTGGCAATTTATCCAACAATCAATAAAAGTTAGCCACTTGAAAAAATTTGTAAGGGGAGTAAAAATTGATTTGTAGATACCACTTGCAAACTTATTTATATGGCTAATTTTACTGGCTGAGTAAATTTTCCACCGTTGAAGTGGTTGTGAAGTTGCTTGTAGTTTGTTATTTATCTCACAATGTTTAGGTTTTTGAGCTCTAGAATGTATAAATATGCTTGAGTATATTCATCCTTAAAAATAGCTTGTAGGATGAGATCTAAACCTACTTAATATGGTGTTCCAAACCTATTTAACATCCACAACTTTTCTACGATGGAAAATCTCCCACAAATTTTGGAAGGTAATCTAGTCGTGACAAAAAACTGTGTATAGGGGCACCGTCTATTACTTTGCTTTCTCTATATTGACCACTGTCCAGCAGCCTGCACTCAAATTGACTGCCCCTATATACAGCTAAAGGGAAAAATATCGTTTTCACATATTGAGATATTATATATAATGCTACTGTTTTTGGTCCTTCTGATAAACACCACTATAATTTAAAATAATAAGTTTGAGGGCTAAACAAATTTAAGGCTCAAAGCAGAGGACCGTACATGAGGCAAAGCAAAGAGGGCGATTGCCCTAGGTCTAAAAATAAGTATGAAATTTGGGTCATAAGTTTCTTTTTAGGGGTTTATTAAGCCCTAAAATAATTGCGTAGTTTTTTGTATCAATTTTGATGTTTATATATATTTATTAGTTACGACTTAAATTGTAGGTTCGTCCTAGACCATCGAAATCTCTCAAAAATGATTCTTAAGCAGCAGTTTACTTGCAAGCCTTTATAAATCAGCCCACTAACACCAAGTGAATTTCTTCATGTTCCTCACTCTTAAATCCATTATAATCCACTCTACATTTACGAAAATAATGTACTATAAGGATAACTTTGTAAATTCTTCAGCTCATGATCACTTTTAAAATTTGTATGGTTCCAACCTTTCACTTAACTTGTAAAAAATGTACAAAAAAAAAAAAAAGCACATAATTCTTAAGCAAAATGTGCAGCTCATTGACACTACAAGAACAGAAAAGAAAGACTAAAACAACAAATTATTGGCTATGGTTATGAAATTATTCTTCACAGTTCCATCAGTTTCTTCTCAACTATAGACTTGAATAAAGCCACATAGACACTATATATAACGTATACCTCACGCATTCACAATGCTTTGACATATGAACATAGTGTTTGGTCACTTAGTTTGAATCTTTGATAATTACGTAACGGCTTTTATAGTCAATAACAGTTGGTGGAAGAGGGAAAATTAGTTAAACCACACACCACACTAGACCACACTAGTGTGCACATAGTGCGAGTATGCGACAGTACCAAATTTAATTTTCCAAAATATAAATATTAAAAGTATATAAAATCCATACGTTGGTTCATATTACATATAAATAAATTGAACTTAAGTAGTTAATGAATTCTAGTTGAAGAAAATTCGATTTTTTTTAATGGCAGTATGTGTGTGTGTGTCTATATATATATATATATATATATATATATATATATATATATATATATATATATATATATATATATATATGGGTTATGTTACAAGCCACCTTCATAAAAAGTAGTGTGGTGTCTTTTATCAAGTCACACCTCAAGGTGTGATTTTCACTTTTTTAGTTATAACTTTGATAAAAGACACCTTCATAAAAAGTAGTTGGTGTCTTTTAACAAATGCTCATAGAGTAACTTGATACTCCCTCCGTCTCACAATAATAGTCTCTTTAGCATTTTTTCTTTTTCTCAAAATAATTGTCACTTTAGAATACCAATGCAGCATTTATTATTTTTTTCCATTATTATACCCTTATTTATTGAATTTCATCAAACTTAACTACTCCACTAACTACAATTAATAAGGGTATTTTAGTAAATGATATTAATTTTACCATTGAAATCAACACAATCAATCATTTCCTTAATAACCGTGCACAAACCTTAAACGACAATAATTTAGAGACGGAGGGAGTAAAAGACACCTTCACAAAAGGTGTCTTCTATCATAACCCTATATATATATATATATATATATATATATATATATATATATATATATATATATATATATATATATATATATATATATATATATATAAATAAAAAGAAAAGTGATAGTACAAAAAACATCGAAAGGATGCCCTAAGGCGCCACACGCCAACACCCAAGGAGGGAATCCCTCGCCCCACACCCGGGGAAAGAGAAACACCAAGGGACAACCAAGAACAACAAAAAAGAACTACAAACACCAAAGAAACACAACAACCAGAGATGATCCCCCCAGGGGAAACGCCGCACACACGAGAACCTGCAAGGACACAAAGCGCAAAGAGAAACCCAGAAAGCTAGGCCGGAAAGGTAGAGGCTGCGAACCCCCACCCAACCCCTAAGCCCCCCGGGAAAACAACCACCACCATCACCTACCGATGCCAACACAGGACGGGCTGCACCTCCCACTCATGGTAAGTGCAAGAACTAGCAGGACACTTAGCCAGAAACCACTTCCAAGCTAAGAGTTTCGCTCTATCCACCACATGCTCCTCTCGAAGGGCGCCACCAGAAAAAATAAGGTCATTCCCACTACAAGAATTTTCCTTTTACTGGTGGAAATAATCCCCCAGTAATGCAAAAAATCCCTCAGTAATACGCATTACTGGCGGATTCGAGTCCCTCAGTAATATGAGCGTCAGAAATGTTACTGGCGGAATTTTCCCTCAGTAATGGGGAGTTAGTTTTGACAAAGCATTACTGAGGGATTATTCCGCCAGTAATTACTCACGGATTGCAATCCGTCAGTAATTACTGGCGGAATAATCCCTCAGTAATGCTTTGTCAAGACTACCTCTCCATTACTGAGGGAAAATTCCGCCAGTAATGTTTATACAGATTTGCATTAGTGACGAAAAATTCCGCCAGTAATGTAATGGACCTTTTTTTTTGTGATCCCTTCCTACTTTTTAATTCTAATTAAAGAAATAAAATTAATTCAACACAAATAAATAAAAGAAATAAAATTTTAATTTAATAAGACGCAAATTAATTAATCAATATATCATAATATTTGTACAATCCTTAAATAGTTTTCATAAAAAATCATAAATATTTAAATAATATTCATACAACCTATAAAACTAACATAATAAGCTAATGATCATAATATTCAAACAAATTTGTTCCTGGTTTTGCTGAGATACAATCTGCTACCACCAGAGCATCAGTTTGGATTTCCAATTTTTGAAGACCTTGATCACGCGCCAATTGAAGACACCACCTAACACCAAGCGCTTCTGCCATACAAGGATCAGTCACAATACTTTCTTTCTTGCACACAGCCATCGAAATGTCACCAGAATTGTTTTTAAACACACAACCCCCAAGTAGTGTAGCCATCCGAAAAACATCCAGCATCCACTTGAGCAATACACACATCAGTATCAGCAATGCTTCCGTCCTGGTTTTGCTGCAATCTTCTTGTACTTTCTCTCTTTGGATTGGCCTGGTTGAATTCAAAAAGGGGAAAATACAAATCTCTTTGTTAATTATATCTAAAAGGGGAAAATCAAAACCATAAGCATTTATATATTAGCATCAAAAAAGAGTCAAACTATATTTATACATAAGCATTATCATGTTTATCCAAATATGTCAAACTGTAATTGAGATAGTGTAATTGAACAAAAGGCTATGAATAACATAAGCATAAGTCAAATAACACTTTAAATCCGGGTTGAGTTGACAATAGCTCAAGCTAGAACTTTTAATTTTGAGAGGTACTCATGCCAGAACTTCTACAATCATGATATATTATTTATTTATTTAAAACACTGCATATGGATTATGATTTTCAGAATTTTTCTCAACTTCATCAAAGATTTGATAAGGAAGCCAGGCAGACATTCAACTTACCAGATCGAACGTCCTCACTAAGTTTTCCTCTTGCTTGGATTTGTTTAACAAGCATCCGATATATCAACACCCACCAATAAATATGCATAACCAGCAAGCAGTATAGAAGACTATTGAATATATATAAGCAAACAAGTTATAGAGAAAATGCACCATTAGGACGATGGGATCAACCAAACAAACCATGCACCATTATGAACGGGAATTACCTGCATCGCCCATGCACCGTAACTGATATATGAAATTGGATAGCGCCAATAGACCAATAGACTAGCAGGATCATCTAACATAGACCAATAGACTAACAATAAAAATTTTAACTTTAAACGTTAAGCAGGATCACCTATTGAAACTCTAAAACTCTAAAACTTTTTTTTTTTTTTTGAAACAACCAATATTATTAAATCTAGTCGGCGTAAGACACACCGAACAAGAAGGGGAACAATTACAAGGTGCCGAATATATGCGAAACACCAACCCAAAGACAGCCCCGTATATAATTGGAACCTAAACCCAAAAAAGAAAGAGAGGGTGAGCTGCTCACTACCAAAACCGACAGCACAAAAGCAGGACAGCAGGCTACCAAAAAAACAGAAAGTGATGAGGGACACAACTGCTAAATGAACATAGCACAGCTGCTAAATGAACATAGCAGAAAATAACAAGACCTGCGCCCCTGTGCATCACCGAACAGCAGAAAACCTTTTAGATGCAAAGGTTCAAAGCACCTCTTCCCATTCCTCATCGCTGCTGACATCATAATCAACGCTTGGATCCTTCCTTAATGGATGATGTCCTCCAACAACATGACTAGAAATACAAATTTTAGCACATTAGCAATCTCAACTAGATATACTAGAACCAGATATCACACCATACAATAAATTAATGATTATATTTAGACCAGAAACAATTATATGCATTTAATTTAACTAAGCAGTGAACCTTTATAAGTAGTGACTAAACATTTGCATAACTAGAGGAGACAAACAGAATAGTTGATTTTTGTAGTTTCCATTTTTTAAATAGACATAGCCTACTAAAAGTCAATATGAAATACATTCATGAAGCATGATCTAACCTTTTAACGGGCCAAAAACCATAAAAGGCTGGTCTAGGGGTATTATCAAACTGCAATAATTGCCTTCCTCGATGGTGTACTTCTTGGCATCAAGATGGGCACTGTCTGCATTCATTGAGCATGAATTACCATCTGGACTACTTTCTCCTAATCGGTCTGCATCCTTTTCGGTGCCTAACTCATCCTCATGAATTGCAGATTTAGTATCTGTGAGCTTAGGTTTGTTAAAAGCTTCAGTCTTGGGATTCTGTCGTAAACCCCATCTCTGTTTTCTGTTTGAGCGAATTGATTGTCCTAAAGAGCGCCATGTATGAAAGTGTGACCTGCAAAGTCAAGCATTTTTCATAAAATCTAGAACAGCATGAGATGAAAGAGAAAGGTAAAACCTAATGTGTGGATATGTTGAAAATAAGGAAACCTTTTTTACAAGTATAACATTCAAAAAAATCAAACAGACAAGAGTCATAAATTTTACACAAAATATAATTAAGAAATATAAATGCAGAATCAAGAAAATTATAATAGGAAGATAATATTTACAAAAGAGGAGTCGG
This sequence comes from Medicago sativa, assembly GCF_051527215.1. NCBI lineage: Eukaryota > Viridiplantae > Streptophyta > Magnoliopsida > Fabales > Fabaceae > Medicago > Medicago sativa. The sequence continues at coordinate 62,473,330 of NC_140751.1, read as the reverse complement.
AAAATGTTATCTATGTAGTACAAAAGGGGGAAAGAATAATACCCGTAAAACAGGGAAAAACATACATTATAAAAGTAAAGGTATCAACATCACCAAAAAAAATAATTAGAAAATGCTAATTATATTATTTTGTAGTAAAAAACATATATTTACTCAAAAAGTAATCAAATTATGTACCCAAATCCAATTTTTTATTTTAAAAATTAATTTTGGTACCATGTATATGTACAGGGCACAAGATTGATTTTGGAGTACCCATGCTAAAGAGGGTAAAACGGTACTTACTTGCAAAGATCCTCAGGCTTAATATCACTACTTGATGCAAGAACACTATCCATTGATGAGGGACACAGCTGCTAAATGAACATAGCACAGCTGCTAAATGAACATAGCAGAACCACAAAATAGCAGCAAGAAAACCTGTTGCACCAAAACCTACAAAATAGCAGCAAGCAGAACCACAATCCCCAAAGGAAAAACTCTAAAACTCTAAAACTGATATTACACATTCAAGATTGGTCCATATGGAGACACTAAACGTAAGACCAATTGAAACTATTGAAACCCTAAAACTCTATTGAAACTAAACGTAACACATTCAAGATTTTAACATTCAAGATTGGTCCACATTCACCTATTGAAACTCTAAAACTCTAAAACCATAAAAAAATCCCAATTCAAAACCCTAAAATAAGAAATTGGAGAATGAATGAGAAATTAGAGAATCGGTTGGCTTACCATGGCTTAAGGAGATTGAGAACTGAGAGAAAGAATCAGAGGCGGCGAACTGAGGAGAAGCTTCAGCGGCGGCGAACTGAGCGATTTGTTTGTGAGAGGGGAGAGAACAGAGAAACACGATTTGTTTGTGAGAGGGGAGAGAACTGAGCGATTTGGTTTTTTTAATAAGTGTTATGTCAATACTGGCGGATTTGGTTACAATACTGGCGGATTTTTAATCAGAAGCATCCGACCATTACTGGCGGATAAGGGGGACTACTGGCGGATTGTATGCTTTAATTACTGGCGGATTTTATTCGTTACTGACGGAATATTAAATGACAGTATTACTGGCGGATACTTTGCATTACTGGCGGACTATTTAATCCGTTATAAAATTACTGACGGATATATATCCCTCAGTAAAACAAAGTCATGTTGTTTACATTATTGGCGGAACATTTCCGCCAGTAATAATTCGATGGTTCTTTATTGACGGATTTATCCGTCAGTAATGTAAGTCATGGAATTATTGAGGGTTTTTTCCGTCAGTAACTTTACTGAGGGTTTTTTTGATGTTATTGGAGGTTTGTTCCGCCAGTAATTACTGAGGGTCTGAATCCCCCAATAATGCAATTTTGAATTGGCTAGTATATTGAGGAATTCTTGTAGTGTCCGAGACGTCCAGATGGTCCAAATAACAGCATGCCAAACCAGGAGTAAACCTAATCTAACTCGCTTCCCCCCACCTAAAAAGAATTCAAATTTGATTCCCGACCAAAGCATTTTTTGACGTGTCTTTACATATCTTTCGGCCAAAGTTTAGATGTCAATACTATAGTTGAAAATTTAAACACCATTTAGTTGAAAATCCATAGTCTATATATCAAAGTATCGATGTCATATTAAAGTAAGTTTGTCTTTTTCATATCTACTCTTGTTTTGTTAACGAATATCAAGTGTCGAGACAAGCTACGTATAGCCATCGTATTTGACTATTCATTGAAGATGGAACTATAAGCCAAGTAACTTACTTATATTAGACAAGCATGACCAAAGAACCACCACCTCTCATTCATTTTCAGTTCTTCTCAAGCACTTATTGGATAGAGCTTGGTGATGTCTTGGAAAAATGCGTTGGATTATGAGAGAAGTTTGAGGGATTGCCCACATCTAGACCAGAAGAACGATACAAGTGAGAGAGACACCACACTCTTACCCAAAACTTTAAAGTAATGGGTGTGTGAGTCATCTCATCACTTATAAAATATTCAACCTTCATTTTTCTATTCGATGTAGAACATATAACTCACACTTGCATGCAACAATAAAATGTATGTCCCACATTAAAAGTGATAAGCACTAAAAAGAGTTTGTAGAGAGTTTAGTGACTGAACTTGAGAAAGAGTGATTGGTTTATTTTTTTTTTAGGCTTGAAACAAACTTATAAGCTTCATCTTACAAAATTACAGTTTTTCTTAAGTAAGGATCCAAACCTCAATTCAGGAGAAAAGCTACTTGTGTTTGGTTGCTTCATCTTAGCTATTGATAAAAGTTCTCAAACAAAGCTAATCATAAAAGTTTTATTAACACATATTAATTTTTTGTGTAGAATTTTTTGGTACTCTGAAATTTTGTACCTAAAATTAATTTAAAATTTAATTTTATTTAAAAATAAATGATTATAAAAAAAATTACATTGATGAGTATATATTCAACCAAACTTTAAAGTATCAAAGTATTTACTTTACATAGGATGAATCGGCTTAACTCTAATTATTTGTTTGGATCTCAATATGTGAGGATATATAACCTAATAGTAAAGTCAAAAAAGAAAGGATGTACTATATTTCAGTTATGAAGGGCAATAACTCCGACGTAATAGAAGTTTTGATGCATGGTTTTTTCTTTTTCTGGTAAAAAAATTTCGTCCATTGTTATACATGCTGGTACAAACTTCAATCATGAATTGGTCTAAGATGATCCCAAGGCCCAATTGGGTTTATTTACATGCAAATCCACATCAAGATATCGAGTCATAAAACTTAGGATAATTGTATATTTTCCACCTATTATAATATGATAAAATCGACATAAAAGTTAGAGTTATCATAAGAATTGCACTAAACTCTCGTGCACAGGAACAAAATCCATTTTAACTAGAAATCATAAATTACGAAACGTAAATACAAGATCTTATACGGTTACACCCAATATAGACAGGAACGAGTAGAACAGTGTACAATGTCCCTAAGTGCAATGTACATGATGTAACTAAAAGTTCAGACAATCTTGCAATAAACCATCATTTTCTGTTGTTGATTTTATTAAAATAACAATAAAATAAAAATGGATTTTCTTTTATTTATTCTAATCTTTGGATTCCAACAACAAATACGGTTTTCATGTTTTTAATGTTGTTTCAATTATACAATTATTTGGTAACCTTTTTCTTTGCATTGAAAATCAATAAATTGATATTCTTAATGTCCTTTAAGCTCACGTTAAATGAATCAAACGGCTTTATGTATGAAGAAGGTTTTGACCAAGCAACAAACTTTTTTAAGTACCGAGACAATTTGGTTATATATTGATAATATACTTTGACACCAGATAGTACGAGAATAAAAAAAAAATATAAGATGTCTATGGTTGCTTTGAAGGAAATTTTTTTTTTTTTTTTTTAATTTGAGGGTGTTGGTTTGGTGAGTTCTCTTTGTGCAGAAATCGAGTGCTTATATTCAATTGTGGAGGGCTATTTTATCCTGAGGACAACGAGGAGGATGGAAAGAACTTCTGTACCATTGAGGCTGAGCCGCAACACGTCTTAAAGAGAGCGGCATAATCCACGACTCATCCCAAGTTTTATATCTAACAATATTATTTTTGTGTGTTTGCATTTGATTTTTTGTAGAAATAATTTCAAGTGATGGACAGATACAACAATAATTTAAAGTGTTGAAAAAATGTTCCAACATTTTAATCTATAAACCTACTTTTTTCAAGTGTTTCATCTATAAACTATTATTTACTTATTACTCCCTTCATCCCTTAATGTAACCCCCCTTTGCATTTTTCACATTTCTTAAGAAAAGTTGTCAGTGTAATTAATGTGTCTGTTTTGTGTATATTAATATTACCAAATTGTCATTTGTTTGTATGTGTATTAAATTTGACTATTCATATTTCAAGACAAGTTAGTAGTATTAATTAGGGATATGTTTAGGAAAAAAGTAATAAATGCATCTAGTAATTTGAAAAGGGGGTTACATTTAGGGACAAAAATAAAATCAAATGGATGGTTACATTAAGGGACGGAGGGAGTAATTTGGATTTGAAAATAAAGATATATTAGATAGTCTCTGAGCTATCATTTTCTCTCTTATTTTTAACGAAAATGAAGAACTAACTTGATAAAAGAACTAATTTTATTTGTATAGTGAAATGAAATTAAAAAACTGAGAGATAGTACATTTAATTATTAATTTAAGCTGGACATTTTCTCCAAATTTGTTCCTAACAACACAATTCTTTTGTGAATAGAAATTGAAATTTAATATACATTATTATAATATAAAAAGAAACTCACTTGTTCAAAAAATATATATAAAAAGAAACTCTAAAGTCAACAAAGAATGACTTACTTGGTAAGAAGTTGACTCATCTGCAAGGTCGTAAGTTCAACTTCCACTTAATTTCAATGTAAGAACCTGTTCAATGGATGATATGTGAGTACTTTTGGAAGCGATTTTTTAGCTTTGAAACTTGCACTGACTTTGGTGAACTTTCGGAGCGCAACTCATCTAAAAAAAAAAATCTAACGTTAATTTATCCATAACTACTAATTTTAGGCATACATTTTTCTTTTTCTCTAAAAAAAAGGCATACATTTTTTTAGACAAAAAAACATACCTTAGAACCTTACTTTAGTTTGATATTTTTTTGTACAAATTTGTCTTTAATAAAATAAATTTTCATAATTAAAATACAATTTAGTTGATAACTGCAAAGATGTTAATATACATGAGTTTGAGTTAGAATTCAATAATTCTTACTTCACACATAAGGCGCGTGTCTAATCACTAAACTATAAGACGATAAATATCCTTTTCAAAATGAAAATGCAATACCTCTAATTATTTAAGAGTACTAGATGCATTGCTAAAAAAAAAAAAAAAAAAGAGTACTAGATGCATTTATTTTGGGACCGCAGCTGAGCTTATTCCTAAAGGTAATGCAATACCTTCTTAACAATTTGGGGGAACATTGAAGCGACAATGCCCGTTCACTCTCCCTCTTAAATTCTTAGTACATCAATTATTGGTGGTTGATGTCAATGAATCCGTCAATTAGTAACTTTTTTCTAAGCAATGGTGCCAGTGTGAAACACATACACTTAAAACTCTATAAATTAATAATGTCAGGACCAGAGAAATTTATTAATTTAGAGAGTTATTAATTTATCGATAAATTAATAATTATTAATTTAAAGAGTTTTTAAGTAATTATACTGTACATACTAAACAAAAAGGCAAATTAGTTTATGCCTCTTAGAATTACGTTGCAGCGAACCTTGGAACTCAACGTAAATTAGTAACTACTGTGTTCATATGCATTGGAAATCAATAATGACTTTTGAAGTGCAGTAAATGTAAACAAGAGGAACAAATGTGTTCAATGTATTCTTAATAATTTTTTTTTTCAGTTTCTATGAATTATTAATTTATGATTTTCTTGGGACCGAAAATTATAAAGGGATCTCCCGAAAAATTATTATCTTATTATTTTATCGAGTTTTTTAATTTTTTACATTGGCCCAAGTCGGGACCGGACAAATTTATTATTTTAGAGAGTTTATTAATTTACCGAGTATTAAATTAAAGAGTTTCTACTATATTTCATTTTTTTTGTGGTATTGGTAGTAAGCTCTAGCCATACGTTTGCCTGGTTCAATGTCTTTCAAGTATAAAGAGCATATAGGGTTACCCCACCTTTTTTGACCCTCCTCCAGACCCTAACCTTGCCCACCTTAAATTAAATGCAGGAACCATCTATTTCCGCCAAATAGAGGTGTGACTGATGGAAAAATGAACAATTCAATTATTTAGTTTTTTAGAAAGAAAGAAAAAAAAATCCAGTAATAGTTTGATGAAATTATAAAATAGAACACATTAACTTCTATGTTTTTTTTTTTATGAGAGAATTAACTTCTATGTTGAAGACTACTTGAATTATCAAAGGGAGTTTGGTCCAGCGGATTGGTTAAACTTCCACAATATCTCAAATTAATGTTTGAATATTGACCGAAAAATACGTGTTTACATTTAGTGTACGACAATGTCTCGAATATAATTACCTCAGATGAAAGTAACTTATGGAGAGAGAGAAAAAATACTTGTTTAAATTTTTGTTAGAGACTAATATGTTCTTGATCTGTCCAGTAATGAACAAATGAAGACGATGGTGGCGGTACGATACTCCGATACGGTAGCGGTGCGATCTTCACGATGTAACGAAGAATGTCTGCAAGCATGTTAGCACTCCAACGTTCAAGTCAGTGTAGAAAATGAGGAAGAATGTGTAAAGTGTGTGGGAAATGAATCGTATCTAGAGAGTGACGTGGAATCACCCTTATACAAGAGAAGGAGGCGCTAACGACTTTGTGAAATGTTTCGCCTCATCAAAGAGCCGTTGAAGGCCACGTGTACTGTGCAGGATGACATTATTATAGTATAAGGGTACATTTTGCTTTAGCAAAATAATTGAAAAACAACAAAGGAGGTTAATTGTGATTCTGGAACATTACCTTAAAGGACAGTGACAACCGATCCAAGAACATAGCAGCATTTGACAGGTGTTGTTAGTTGTATGTGAACTCATGAGAAAAAATGTGAAAGGAGAAAAACATGGTAGTTTTTGGCAACCACGTGGTTTTGGCTTCACTTTTATCAACATTTTGCTCTTAAAAGCTACACATATATAAAATGTGCTTTCTCACGATTCTTCTATAGACTTCAACAAATTTGTAGGCCTCTTAATTACGTAAGACCTTGAAAAACATCCTTTTATCGTTGCTACATGTAAATAAGTTCCTTTTGTATTTCTATAATATGGAGTACTATATAGTAGTATATACTTATTTGTTTTTGTAAGAAAAAGATGCATTATTTGGTTTTTTCCTCTAATCAAAATTATTGAATGGTTGTACCAAATATAAATAAATTATTGAATGGCATTACATATTTACATTGGCATTTTACTTTTGGAAGCTTTGTTTGTCTGGTTTAATTAATCATATTATCTCACTCGTCTTGCTCTCTTGGTTTTCTTTGCTATTTCTCGACAAAGAACATGCATAATGTCACAATGCAATGCACATAGCCACATGATGATTTTACGTAGGATTGTAAATAGAGAAAAGCATTAGTTCTCAACTATTTAGACTCGTGAATTGTTTGTTTGAACTCCTTTGTCTTGTTTAATTAAGGTTAAATTAATCGGTAGGTTCTTAAACTACTTGAGAAATTTTAAATAGGTCTATGAATTAAAACAATTTATAAGCAAGTCCTTAGACTAATATATATTTTTGAAATTAGGTTCTTTCATTACACTTTCATTAGTCAATATGGTTATGTTTATGAACGCAAATATAATAAAGGAGAGATATGATATTAATATATATATATATATATATATATATATATATATATATATATATATATATATTACTTATAATTGTGTATATATACCAACAACTATATATGGCAACAATGTGGGCAGGGGTCAGTTTTGCTATCCCATCCCTGCCGATGAATTGCCGCGCAAAAATTTGAACTTGCATCGGTTCTTCGTTGGAATTGGAGTTTTGGTCTTTATCCCCATCCTTGACGAGAGTCGGGTTTCCCAATCCGCGCCCACCATGGGTGTGTATTGTTTTGAACAGACTCGAGGTTTAGTCAAAGACGATAAAGGAGTCCATTGTGGCCAAAATCAAGGTGGAAATGACGGCGAAGGAGAGAATGTATAGCAAACAATGTGATACGTTGATTTCACTTGTTGTATATGTCAAACAAACGTGAAACTTCAAATATTTTCCAATTTAAAAAATAAATAAAAAGAGACGGGAATATATATATATATATATATATATATATATATATATATATATATATATATATATATATATATATATATATATTGGAGTGGGTTCGAGGGTGGATATCAATACCTCCACCTTTAACTTTAAATGTCGGAAAAAATACTCGCACCTAATCAAAGTCGGAGTAGTTATGGTAGATTCAAATGGATGCGATTTATGTTACCACGACTAGAAACAATATACAAATAACTTATAATTTCATGTTGTCGTAAGCTCAGTTTGTAAGAACATTGTGATATTCAAACTTCAAATATTCTACTTATTCACTAGAAAAATATATAAAAAAAAAATAAATAAAAAAAACCTAAAATTTCTACCACTAATGTCAATAACATATTCCTTCTCCTACATCACGCACGCTTCCCAAACAACAGAAATGAAAGAATAGACATGTACTATTTTCTTTTAATATATTATCATGCACATATCGTACTCAAATAATTCATCATATTCACACGAGTACGACAAAGTACTAAAGAATCTCTCCCCATTGAAACCATTGAAATTATTATCAACACAAGAAAACAGAAATTGAAATCATACTAAGGAATCTATCTTAACCGTGAAGATAATCTAAGTGTAAGATTTAGCCGTTGATTTGATTCCACTGTCTCCCTCGTGGAGCCACTTTGATCGACCAATTTGGCCTTATTTATATTTCATTTCTGTTTTTTCCATATTTTTTTTATTTCGAGTTTCATTCTGCACCGTTAGTATCTCACCCTCTTTATTTAATTTCTATAGCCTAAACTTTAGATATCATTCTTTTTCTTCTACTCTTTTGTTTTTGCATGGTACCCATAATTAAATAAAGAACAAATAAAATCGAATCATTAGTGCTTTCTTTTGGCACCGTCATTAGTTGCCGTCATTAGTGCTTTATTATCAAATATTAATTGCCAATTGACTAGTAACTAAACTATTAAACTTTTCCCACGTGCCCAAATGTATTGCATCAGTTATTAGTACTCCCTCCGTTTCAAAATGAGTGTCGTTTTAGGTGTTTACACACATATTAAGAAATGCAATGATTAAGAGAAAGAGAATGGTTATTTTACCAAATTATCCTTATTAACTATTGGTTAGTTTTAAAAGTAATACTTTGGAAGTAGTGTGCAGAGTATTAATTGGAGGGTACAATTGAAAAGAAAAAGTTATTATTGCATTGGAAACTGAAAGCGACACTCATTTTGAAACAATTTTTTTTGGCTATAGCGACACTCATTTTGAAACGGAGGGAGTATAATATTCATTTCATTCTGATTCCAGCACCTTCCAGATCATTTGTTTCATCTTATTTTTTTAGTCAATATATTATGGAAATGTTAACAAGTGCCCATGGCACTAATCAAGGAAACCAAATATAGTATGAGTATTTTGGAATTTGTGTGGTTAAAGTTTAAAAAGTGTAAAAGATGATGTTTTCAATGCAAATATTTCTTATTTTACTTCCTTAACTAGTGCCCCAAGATCTATATATTATACTCCATCCGTTTCAAAATGAGTGTCGATTTAGCCAATTGCACACAGATTAAGGAATGAAATACAGTAGTCAAATATCATAGCAATTTTACCAAATTATCCTAATCAACTATTGGTTTGTTTTTCATTAAAGAAAAAATAATACTTTGGAAGTAGTGTAACATAGTATTAATTGAAGGGTACAATTGAAAAGAAAAAGTTATTATTGCATTGAAAACCGAAAGCGACATTCATTTTGAAACAATTTTTTTTGACTAAAGCAACATTCATTTTGAAACGGAGGGAGTATATAATTTGTGGACTATGTGGTGATGGATCGTGGATGCATATTGTATTTAGCTGGAATATTGCATATCTGTATACCTTTTTTTTTTCTTTCTTTTTTTACCATGTTATGTGAATTTGTGGAGTCCGTCGACTACCGAATATTTTTTATACACAAAAATCAACGATTAAACTCATAGCAACTTGTTTAAGAGTTTACATTTTTGTCACTTGAATTAAATTATTATTATTGTTGTATGCATTTATTCTTTTTTTTTTTTTTTAAATATTATATTGACTAGAAATTCACCCAAGTGAATAAATGAAAAAAATCAAAAGTTCAAACCATCTCTTGGATGAGGACATAGGTGAGTACTTATTGTACTTTATCACACTCTGTGGGTTTATTACCTTTTGTCAAGGTTTTAAAAAATAGGGCGAGAATGGCCGTTAAAAAATCGTACAGGCAAGGGATGATACCGTTTTTCCCGATTTAACGGTGGGAAGAAAAATCACACGAAAACGCCGTGACGTAATGCCATTACAGCTGCAATACAATGTTACGGCAGCGACCGACCGTTACAGCTGCGAAAAAAAAAAGAACAGTTACCAGATTTTGGTCATCACCTCTTCTTGATTTATAGTTCATTACTCCTTCGATTCCTAGGTCTCTCCTCCTCCACCGACTCTCTTAATTTTGGTGTTGTTATGTAAGTGTGTAACATAGATAAAATTAGATTTTAGAGAGAAAAAAATTGTCTTTGTATGAATATAGTTGTGTGAATTTGGACTTTAGAGATGACATTTTTTATGAATTTGTGGTTCCTTGCTTCAATAATGTGACATGGGAAAAGAAGTGAGAAAGAAGAACCTATGAAGAATAAAGTGAGGTGAGAGGAAGTGGTGAGAGTAATTGTGCAACATTTTGATTAATTCACATCGTTACAACCGCAATCTGTAACGCAGCACCTATAACAACCGCAATCGCGAAAACCTGAACACGATGGTGACTGTTATTTAAAACCCTGCCTTTTGTACTTATTTCCAATTTATTAATATAAATATTCTTTTGCTGCTAAAAACAATTGTAAACTTTGGAAATCATAATTTCTTGCTATATTAATATGTATAATGATTACAAAAATAACGTAAATTTGTGAAAGAACAAAGTGATTATAAATGACTTTGGTAAAGTTTGAGTGTTCTCAACTATCATTTTTGTCTCCAAAATACAACCTTACTTGAAATTTAAGTTTTTACTTTTAAACTTGATCTTTAAGAACGGATATTGTCCCGAAAAAATAACTCAAGTTTGAATCTTGATTGGAAACAATCACTTATCAAATTTTAATTATCTTTTGACAAAAAAAAATCCTCTTTGTTTTTTTTTTTTTGGTAGTGAAATCCTCTTGTTTAAGAACCGAAGTGTTGAGCTAAAAGAAAAACTTCAGATTTAAATTAAAATTTCTTGTTCAATTGTTTTTACATAAATATATCTAAACAATAATCATTTTTATGTAGTATTTAATTTATGGGAAATACTAACTTGTCTTACGGCATAAATTAAGAAGGCAAATGTAGAAGTTTATTCTTGAAAATTGTTCAATCAATTTCTTAAAAGTTTCAAAAGTTATATTTTCAATATAAAATTTATTTTTAATTTTCATTTTAAGTTTTTTAACTCGTGCCCTAAAGGCACAAGTTAGTTAGCATGACCCTTAATTTATTTTTAATCAAAATCGATTCAATATTTTACTTTACAAAAATATTGTTGATGAATTTCTTTATTTTGGTAGATATTGATAGATTCTTTTGTTTGACAAAATACTAATGAATTTATTTAAAATCCACTTTTGCTTTAAAAGAAAATATCTAAACGTGGATAAAAGTGTAAACTAAAATGAGGTCTCAAAATCGACACAATTTCCTCTTAGCTACATATGTTCAAGCGTGGATAAATATCTCAACGTGAAGTTGTACTATTCCATCAAAATAAAGAAAGTGAAGCTGTACTAATACTACTACTTTAGGTGCTGCCAATTGACGACAACTATAATGTAGGAGAATACAAAGGAAGAAATTTGGTAGTCATTGACATAGTTGTAGGGTACGTGTCCTTAGAATAATTGTAGTTGAAGGGTCGGTGAGGATTCACGGTATCTTAATCTTTACGACGACCTTTTAGTTGGCAAATTTTTTTGCCCATAAAAGTAATTAAATGCATTACTTCACCACATGGCAATACTTTAACGGCCAGATCCCGTGAAAGAAGCCGCGTGGGACTCAAAAATCCCCTTAGCTAGGGTTCAAAGGTTAAATTTACTCAACAACCTTTATTTATTTATTTTTTGTCAAAAAAAAAACCTTTATTTATTTTTATTTTATTTTTCTCAAAGGTTTTCTCAATTTGTCTGCCTTAGAGTTCAAACTCGGTTTACTATATTGTAGGAGTATAGCTCATTCTGCTAAACTCAACTCATTGACAATGAACTATCTTTAATATTAGCGTCAGGATGAGCAACAACATATACACCTTTTCACTTTTCTATTGCCCTTAATTTTAAGTTTGTTTTATCGTATGTAATAATTTGTACAAAATTATTTTCAAAGTATTGGCGAAAAGGATGAAGCCTCTGCTATCAAAGTGTATATCAAATGAGCATCGTTCAATCCTCGATAATGTTGTTGTTGAATCAGAAATACTCCATCATATGAAGTACAAAAAGTAGGAAAAAATAGGGGAGATGGCGTTGAAGATCGATATTAGGAAAGCATATGGCCGAGTGAACTGGAATTTGTGAAGTTTATGATGAAGGGAATGGCGTTTCTTGATATGGGTTAATAGGATGGGTCTTTGTATAAAAAGTGTCAAGTACCATGTGCAAGTAAATGGTTAAGGAACTAGTTGCAAAAACCGGATGAGGGCTCTATCAATGGGATCCCCTATCTTCATATTTGTTCATTATCCGTGCGAAGATATTAGGAGCGAAAGGAGACAATCATAGTATCAAAGTTTGTCGAGGAGCATCATCGTATACATTTTATACTAAAAAATTGAAATGGACAAACACAATTTTATTGTATATATAATTTTCTATCATTGTAAAATTTATTTATTTATGAGATATAAAGTTTATATCATAAACTATATAAATATTAAGTAGTTAAAAACTTACACAAATTTACAACATTTATACTACGATAGTATGTTGTCTTACTTCCAAAGACGCTAATAAAAGGGGCGTCTCAATGATCATAGATTGAAAACAAAACTAAAACTTTTTTTTTTTATGTACCAATTTTTTGTGTTTAAAATTTATTATCTTTTCTAACACAAAAAAATCATAGATTGAAAACAAAACTAAAACTTTTTTTTTTTATGTACCAATTTTTTGTGTTTAAAATTTATTATCTTTTCTAACACAAAAAGATAAAAGGTATTTATTATCTTTTCTATAAGAACAATATTTCTGAAGGATGAAGTATATAATTTTATCTTTGCCAAAAAAGTATAGAATCGTATCCATTGATTATTCCTTTTAAAACAAATTCATATTTAACAGTGACAGAAACAGTAAATATTGTTTTTTTTTTTTGGTCAAGTAGCCTAGTGGCTAGAGCTCACACATTTTAAATGTGGAAAAGTGGGGTGTCAGGGGTTCGAACCCCTGTCCCTGCATAAATTATGCAAATGTCCCTACCAACTGAGCTAAGCTCACGGGGACGAAACAGTAAATATTGTTATAAAAACATTATTGTCAAAATATTATAAGTTTCTTTTTTGTGAAGAGTTCATTAGTAAAACTCATACTAAATACCGGAACGATGATATTACATATTCGAACACTTATTTTTACATATCAAATGTTCCTTTATCATATTTTACCATGAGTTGTATTTACTAGATATCAATCGTGAAATAAAATTAAATTGTAGTTGTATTTACAAGATAATGCTATAATAATTTGAGTAAAAAAATATTGTAAATTTGTAATAGTACATAATTTACTCTTTTTTTTTTTTGTTCTACCTAATTACTTTGTAGTCTACACATATTTTAATGAAAGTTTAACTAATAATATTCCTAGTTAATTATCATCAATACGTTATCTTTTAAAATTACACTACACGTTAAAAAGAACAAAATCTCATGATTTACCCCCTTTAATTGGTTAACCACAATACTTTATCAAACTTAATGGTTCCAAAGTCGGAAAGCCAAAATAATAACTTTTCAAAACAAAAATAACCCCAACTTTTTTTCAATAAAACCCCATTACCCAAATATTTCATATATTTTAATCAAAATTGTCTTTCGTAAGTCATATCTCAATTTAAATATCAATTAACAATGAGATGAAAAAAAAAACACAGCAGATAGTGGTTCACATTAGCAATCACAATCACAATTTGCAAATGGTGGGTCCACAATACTAACCGGTAACCTGATGCAGCTGTAAAACACAATGGCGGTCCATAAAATATCAGTGGGACCACTGTTACCGTCGCAACCGGTCATAATTTTCTCCATTTTTCTTCTTTGCCTATATATACATCACACTCATGTGTTAAACCTTTTTTCGATATGACTGAAGCTGCAACACTTTTGCACTTCTCCTCCGTCGTCAAACTCACCGGAATAATCTCTCCGCCGCCGTGATATTACATCACCAAAAACATTTCCACCACCGTTTGAGTAAGTTTCTTTAAATGCAAACCCATTTTTCCGTCTTAGACGAGTGACAAACATCACCTGAAACTCACACAGAGACGCGTTAACACACTTTAATTCTCTTGGATCTTGTTTTCCTCGAGCTTTGTTATACGATCCTATTTTTATGGCTTTTGTAATCATTTTCACACTCTTTGATGAATTTGTTTTATTTATTTTTCTAATATTTTTGTTTAATTTTAATTTTTTTTTTGCAGGTTAAAAGGAAGACTTTTTGTGGTTTTTGTTCAAAAGGGTTTTTCCAATTTGTATAAAAGTTTCATCTTTTGTGCCTCAGATTCATATTTTCTTCATCTTTTTTTCCTTAATTGAGAAAAAAAAAACATTATGGGACTTGAGGTTTTGCAATTGTCACATAATGTTTTATCTCATTCACCATCTTCATCACAAACACTAGCTTCAGCAATTTCATCTCCATCATCCAAATCACGAAACAAATTCGTGGGTAGTTCATTACCCACGAATTTGTTTCGATCCACCAGTTTTGTTCTTCAGAGGTCTCGATCTTTGGAGAACCCACTTTCCACCAATACAAGAAGAGGAAGAAGAACAATAAGAAGAGCTTTCAGTGCAAGCTTAGATTCATTCTTCTCAGACGAAGAATTCGCGAAGAAAATCGAAGATTTAGCTCTCAGATTCCAAATCTCAAACGAAAACAATGCAATTATGGATTTGGAAAGTTTTGAAGAGAGTTTAACTTCCTCTTCTTGTTCTTCCGGTTCTTCTGGTTCTCATGCCGTTAATTTTGAGCCACCGGAGTTTATCCCAGCGATAATTGAACGAAAAGCGAACAGCGTGGAGTTACCGTTTTCGTTGAGAATCATAAAACAGAAACTGAAGCTGAAGGAAGAATTCAGAGATGTTGGTGAATCAGCATGTTGTTCAGTGAAGAAAGCTTTTTCTTCTATGGTGTTCATCATTAGAGAACTTCAATGTTTCACTTTACAAATGAGAGAGGTTCTTTTGTATGAAGATTTACAAGGGATTCTTGAAAGAGTGCAAAAGGAAATGCACGCTTCTTTTGTTTGGTTGTTTCAACAATATTTTTCACATACACCAACGTTAATGGTTTATGTTATGATACTTCTTGCAAATTTTACTGTCCATTCTATGTCAAGTAACAACGCTATAGCTGCAGTTGCAACCCCGGTGGAGACTTCTTCGATCGTCGAAGTTCACAATGACAATCATGTCTTTAAGAAATTTGATTCTTCTGTTATTAAAACGTTCTCCGTTTCAAGTGGAAGTAATACCGCCTCGGTTGATGGAGGAAGTGGCCGCGGTGGGAAATATAAACCGGTGGGAAGTGGATTTGACGGGGATGGACGAACAGGTTTTTCTAATGGTGGTGTTTATAAAACCGGGGAAACTGAGGTGGATGAAGAAGAAGAAACTAAGATATGGGAATCTATGGTTGAAGAGGCTTATAGAAACGAAGAGGGATTGGATCATGAAGAAATGAAACAATTTGTTTCACCGGTTTCTGCTAAGATTGAATCTGATGATTATGCAGAGTATTTGAGAACAGAACTTGTTTATCAAACAGGGTTGTCTCAAGAACCAAACAATGCTTTGTTACTTGCTAACTATGCTCAGTTTCTTTACATCGTTGCACATGAATTTGACAGGTGCGTATATTCCATAGCATCTTTTCAATTTTTAGTTGCAACTTTACAAACTCATAGTGAAAATCTTGTTAATTCATTTTACCTCCCAATTTTGGTAGCTTCATTGGTTTTTAACTTGAAATTATATAACAACTTAAAAACTACTTTCTTTATATGTTACTATTACTTTGATTGTTTCTTATTGAAAATGATCTTGAGATGATTTTCTTATTCAACATGTCAACATGTCTAATTGTTGTTATAATCCTATTGTTGGTTGGAGCATACTATTGAAATATATAGGATTTGAATTGAATTGAATTGAATTGAAAAATAGATGCTATTGGGACTAAAAATAGTATATTTTTAATTAATTACTTATTATTATAATATTTTTTTGAAAATTCTAGTATTTCTTATCTTTAGTAACTTGATTTCATGTTAGCTACCCTTCCAATACTATTATAAGAGAAAAAAACAAAATCACCAATACTATTATAAGGAAAAAAAAACAAAATCGTAAGCAAAAAATAAAATCAATTTTTAGATTCATACTGATGTATCCGGTCTATAAGATTGACTAGATACATTAGTTATTCAATAAACATAAAAAATAGTTTTTTTTTTCTTATAACATTGACAATTATGTATGAATGAATTAACTTTACATGGTTGTAATTTTATAATAATCATAGAAATTTACAAACAACTTAATTGAAATTTTTATAATCAAAAACTTAATTGAAAATTTCAATGTAAAAATTGAAGAAAAAGTAGTTTGTATTTTAAGCTACCGGTTTCTAGATGCACTAAACAATTTGCATTGGAGATTTTTTGGAGTTAAGTTTTCCAATTATGGAATAAAATCAGATTTATTATGCTATTTTGAGGAAAATCTAACCAAAAATAGAAGAAGGAAAAAAACAAAATGAGTTTTTGTCTTGATGAATATTGAAAGAGGGGTTTGCGGTCTAGTTTCTTTGCACCAGTGTACCTGATTCATGAGCCAGACTTATTTACTTCTCCTCCACGTGATGCCCTCGTGTCTCAAAAGAAAATATCTCACACGTAATCTCATTGACTTTACCTTTCAGTCGTACCAAGCACATGATTTTTCATAAGGAAAAAAACTACATTCTAAATAAAATATGTAAAGTAATTGAAGTCTTTAGCTTGTAAACACAATTAACATGTGAAAAGTAGTTGTATAATTGACAATTTTGGTGTATGCTTTTGAATATTCAGGGCAGAAGAATACTTCAAGAGAGCTATAGAAGTGGAGCCACCAGATGCTGAAGCTTATAATAAATACGCAACCTTCTTATGGAAAGTGAAAAATGATTTGTGGGCCGCAGAAGAGACTTATTTGGAGGCTATTTCAGCTGAACCTAGCAACACCTATTATGCTGCAAATTATGCTCATTTTCTATGGAATACTGGTGGAGAGGATACATGTTTTCCTCTATCTGATTCTTCTCAAGAAGTTTGAGTTTAAAAGCCATAATAATCAACTAAAACAAGATCAAAATTGGGAGGGAAATATATAGAGGAGAGAGAGAGAAAAAGAAAAATGCAAAAATTTTGTAGCTTATATCTTTTTTCAATCTTTTAAATTTTTTTTTTCCAATGGGGATGGGTTGAGGTGAAGATCAAAGAAAGAGATGAAATAATCATATGAATATTTGTACAATTGTAATTATATAACTGTACATAACTCTTACAGTGAATCTTTTTGATTTTATGGTACATGTTACTCTTTGATTAAGTGATGATTTTGTTTGTTATTGTTATGCAGTTATAGGTAAATACTCTCTTCTCACAATGAATGTCAATGTCACATTAACCTATTTTGTAAAATAATAAAAAAAGAGTGATATAAATCACTATTGTTAAAGGATCCGTAGTCAAGATATAAAATTAACTGGGATAGTAATATAATGTAGAAACTATGTATGTAGGCTAACGACTACGTCTCATAGATTATTAAGTCTATGCATATGTATTAATATTAGGAGTAATATTATATGGGATGAATCCACTATGAGAATACCACGCAATATGTTATGAAGGTCGTAAGTTAAGTTACTATCATAGTTATAATGATGCATACTACTCGTAGACCTAAAACCACTATGATTTATAGTTGTGAACTCAAGTGTTTTATTGTCATTCAAACGTTGTACGTAAGAAAATAACTATAAAGTTGGTTTATTGGCAAATTAGGAATTATGCTTAGGGATATGAGTGATCTAGATACGATTTGCCCCTCCTGTATAACATGAGAAATATTTGTCTGCCCCTTGGTGGAATATGATTAGGGGTGTTTAAAACTGAACCAACCTAATAGAAAAACCGCGAACCGAACCAACCTTAATTGAAATCGTAAAAAACTGCATTTGGTCAGATGTATTCAGATGATTTCCTTACTCAATCGCATGGTTTGGTTTGATTTGCAGTTTTTATTTTACCAACCGAACCAAACCAAGCAAACTGCAACATAAAAAAAATGTTATTTAAACATATGTCACCAAGACCAGTACTCATAAAACCTTAATGAAAACTTTTATAAAATGACATATTTTTTTTTTCTCTTGTTAAGTTTTTTCTTTGCTTTTTATTTCAAAAACGTATTTATGTGTTACTTGAACTTTTAGAGAATTATAAAACTTTAGTCTTTTGCATTTTTTTTTACAGAATATGATTACCTTTTGTCTACATTTTTAATTTGGTCTATGTTGGAAACATTGTTGGATGAAAATGAAATTTCTTTCTCTTGTTAAATTTTTTAAAAGTCTTGCTGAAAAAATTCTGGATATGTGATCAAGTGTCTAAGAACAGATAAGGAGAGGAGAATACACACAACTCATCACATCTTACACACGCTATAACATATTGATGTATCTGAAAGAAAGAATAGAACTCTGATGAGAAGAGTTTTTCTGCAAAATAGAGAATTCGGGTCCTAACTCATCTTTACAAAATCAATTTGTAAGATGAGAAATGTCTCATCTTTATAAACTCTCATCAAAAGTCTTATCTCCGATATGAGATTAATATTTTTTTTTCCTATTAGTATGCATTATAATGTTCTTTTCTTTATTTGATTTTATCTAATTAAGTTTTCACGATAAGATTTTTCAAGGTGTGTCAACCTAGCTCAAACATCTTTTTTTATGTGATGCCTATACACCTCATTGATTTATATATAAAACAAAGAGAAATAATATTTGTAGAACCATTTTATGACAACTTTTGTACAACTTTCTCTCTTATACTCATATGATGTACTTATCCTCTCTCTTCCTTTTTCTCCCTCTATTGTTTTTGACCAATGAGAAGAAAGGAAAGTAAGGTTGTCACAAAAGTTGTCATCAAATGGTTGTCAAAATATCATTGCTCTAAAACAAAACCTAAACACCATTCATAAAAAAAGAATTTAGTTAAACATTCATCCACCTTAAATAGAGAGAATGAGAGTAAAATGAAGAAGATGATCCATTTTAAACATGAGTAGTGATATTTTGACATCCATTTGATGACAACTTTGTTGACAACATTGTTTTTCTCACTTCTTATTGGTCAAAAACAATGGAGAGAGAAAAAGGAAGAGAGAGGATAACAACATCACGTGAGTATGAGAGAGAAAGTTGTCCAAAAGTTGTCAAAAAGTGGTTGTCAAAATATCATTTCTCTTTAAACATAGAGCCCTATAGTGTGGATCCTCCCTAATGTGAATGGACCAATGACTTTGGAAAGGAGTGGATGGCAGACTCCGTAGGATATGCTTTTGCACGTATTATCATGTTCCTTTTTTGAGAGGTATTATCGTGTTCCTTATCTTTAATTTTTTTTGCAACAACGCGTGTAATTAAATTAGCATTACTAGTTTAATACGACGCCGTTTTTGCTTTATATATAAAATAAATAAATACTTTATTCATCTGAAGATGAAAGGACCGTGATTCACGTGGGATATTGACATCTTATAATATTGATTTGAAAATTTGATTATTATTATTGAGGTGATTTCATCTGCTTATGTAAGCAACACTGTTGGACAGTGCTTGGTTGGTGCGATCTGTGATTATTTCTTTCTATTTAATCTTCAAAGAATCAATTATGAAGACATAAAGCAAAGGGTGAATGACTGGCTGAAAATTTAAGCAGGGGATTTTTTTTGAAGGATAAGCAGGGGATTTTATTTGTTTCTTATGCATAGCATATTTTCTTTGGATGGTGGGGACGATTGCTTGTATTTTTCAACCCTTTATATTTGGAAAATCGATGAAGAAATTAATGCACAAAATCTAAGAAATAAATTCAAATACTATGTTATGATATATTGCACATCATAATATAATGACATAAACTAGAATATTAACCCCATCTCAATTCTCATGGACATTAATCTCTTGATTTAGTTGTATAAATTTATGTTCTGAAGCTCCGATACTTCAAAATAGATGATGTATTGTATCCCTTGCGTATCCTGCACTGATATCTTTCCCGATACTTTCCGATACGTATCAGGAGAGTATCCGAAGATTAAATTTTATTATTTAAAAAAAATAATAATTATCTGATACCTCCCAATACGTATCAGGAGAGTATCCGATAGTTAATCCTGATCCGATACCTGCCCCGATATTTTCCAATTAATGTTAACTAAAATAACTTAACTCTTGAGTACTGATGTTTTTTTTTTTTGATATAATGCTTCTTTTTTGGATCGATATAGTATAGCACTAACAATGTTCCTTTTGGATATAATATAACACTGATGGTGCTCTTTTTGGGATATACTGTGTATGTAATTGCCTAATCATCACTCTCTTAATCGCCAATATTATTTATATTTATGTTGATGTGCTACGAGCCTATGACTGGTTTCATTTGTTTGTTAATATATTTGCATATTAAAAAAATGGTTATAATTATATTATACATTTAATTATAATTTTTTTTATTAACGTATCACAGCCGTATCGTATCTTGATTTTTGAAATTTTTCTGTATCGACGTATCGGTGCAGTATCGTATCTCGTATCTGGGCTTCATAGAATTTAAGAGATCATATTATAATCTAAAAACTGCATTAGGAACAAAGGAGGTCATGTTTTTTGATCTTTCTCAACAATGCATGTGTATTATGTTGTTCCTCATATTTTAAACGAAGATAATAGATGTGCTGACAACCTGACATATTTTGGTTTACAATTTTTTTTAAGCATAACATATATGGAAGATAATTGTATGCACGTTTTTATATTTATTCTAATAGAATACTAACAACACACATTTTAATACATTTTTTTAATTGGTTAAAATTAAAAGTATCCCACCAAATTAAAGGGTTTCATATAAATTTGATGAGACTCGTGTAAATTTTAAACAAACAAAGAGAAAGTATTGAAAAATGTTTGTTAAAACGTAGATGATATCATTTCTCTTTATTAGTCCCTTGCTGTTCTAGCCGTGCGAACAACCTCACCGGCCTTGAAAATTTCCACTACTCCACAAACACAGCCAAAATGAGATCGTTTTCTTCTTCCATTTTATTCCTTAAATAATGTCATCCAAATTATACCACCATATACTTAATTTGGTCAAAATTTCAAAGGCTATTTTTTTTTTCATGGACATTGATTTTAAAGTAAATCTAAAAATTTCATTGTGCGTTTGATCTGTTAATAATGAAGCACATGACAAAACAACTCTAGTTGTACATCGTTTGCTTGTAAAATTGTTTCAGGGACATGACAAACCGGAGGCAAGACCTAGGACAAAAACTAAAATTCTTGTTCCTCACGAAACCAAAACACAACTTTTTGTCTGAAATACAAGTTTTTTAAAATAGCAAAATAGTCTTTTGTCGACTTAAAATCGTATAAGACAAAATTATATAATACCATAAAATTTTGTCTTGCATTGTTCTGTCTTGTGTTGTGATGTTTTGTCCACTACTTCTTTGCATATCAAGTGCACCCTCAAAGAATATGTATGATACGTAAAACGAGGAAATTCAAAGTGAGCGATTCAACAGTAGAGGTAAAGTATGTTCTATCACCCACAAGTATTATTTAAACTCATTAGCCAATAATTAATGTCACATTCTCAAACATCACCTTTTGAATATCTGTATTATATTCTTGTATCAATATTGTTTATTGTTTTCTTCTTATTTGTTTCGAGACTTCTGTCTTCAAACATAAGTAAAAAATAAGGGGATCAAACATAACATTAGGTAACATGATGAATAATTGATGGTTCTGATGAAGCATATGACATGCATTGAATTAGTTAGGAATGGGTGTTCTACTATTAAGATGATGGAGTAGTATTAATTGAAGTGAATCCAAACACAAAATGACGCAGTTTCACGTGAAATTAAGAGGAATTGTTGGTATACACTATAGAGGTTATTATCATATCAGGTTCAGGCAATTCAGTAGTGTCTCCATCCATCGTCCCATACTGCTAATTTGCCACCGTCAATATTCTTCTTCTTCTTATGATTCCACCTACTAGATAAAACCACTGCACCAACTTATTAAATTGTCCATACCTTACTAATTTTCTTTGAAGAAAAAGAAGACCAAAACATTCTTTTATAATCAAATACTTCATCCGTCCCAAAATGTAAGTAAAAATGGGTCAACATAAGTTCATTTATCTGGTATACATTTTGAACTAAATACATTAACTTTTGTTAACCAATTTTTGCTTACATTTTAGAACGGAGTGAGTGTATTATAGTAAGTATAATGCCTACTCTAACCCGTTGCAACCAAAATAGGCTATGCATATTTGAGACAAGAGCTTTGCTATTTATCGCGAGTGGCACAATCACGAATGCACGCACATACTTTTTGCCATTAGATCTTCCTTTTACTCAATATTTGAGTGGAAGGACTTAAATTAAAGACTTTGCTACAATTAGGGATGGGTATGGTTCAGTTTTTGAAGAAAACCGAACCGAACCAAACCGTTTCAACGGTTCGAAAAACTGAAACGATCTGTTTGAGCTTTGCGAGTAACCGAACTGAACCAAAGTTATAGTTTAGTTAACTGTTTTGTTATCTACGAATCGAACTAAACCAAACCTAAAATAATATTTTGAAGCAAAATGTTTTTTTTTTTTTTTTTATCTTCTTGCAAACTAAATTGTTTTATTTCTTCTTTTTCATAAGTTGGAATTGTGCGTGAGGTATTAAGAATTTTTATCCTCTCAAAAATGTATTAAGATTTTTTATTAATTTTATTTCAACTATGACCAAATGTATCAAGCCTTTTTAAAAATTAAATCACACTACTTATTAATTTCTTGTGATTTTATTAGTTGTATTTTAGGAATATCAACAAAAACATCAACAAATTCCTATGATAATGTAGATGAAAGGGAAAATAAAACTTCATTATTAAAATATGAAGTTTGTGTATAACTAATGATTTGGTTCGGTTCAAAACGGTTTGGTTCAGTTCAAAATGGGTCGGTTATTGTTCAATAACCGTTATTAAATTACTGGTTCAGTCTGCGAACCACATAAATGGTTCGATTAATTTCAATTTGGTTCATTTCGGTTTGCAGTTTGGTCGGTTTTTGGTTCTTTTTGTCGGCCCCTGGCTACAATATATGTATACCGAGTTGTGATGTCCATGAGAATTTAGTGCTGAAATGTTAAAGAGGAAAATTAGAGATAAGTCCTAATAGTTAATTTTTTCTTGAAGGATAGTCCTAATCAGCGGCGAAGCTAGGAAAAAATTTACGCAGGGGCCAACTATAAAAAAAAAATTAAACCAACGTATTAAATTTAAAGATAAAATAAATTTTTAATCCTATAAATTACAATTCTTTAGGTTTGGTCCTTACAAACAAATTTATTCAATTTTTGTCTCGATTTTTTAAAATTTTACAAAAAAAAAAAGTGTTTTTAGACTTGGATTTCATCTTTATAACAAAAAAATTAAGGACTAAAATTAAACAAAATCTTAGGAATTTAACTTAAAAATCGCAAGTGTTGTAGTGACTAAAATCAAAATAATCTGAAAATTAACCAATACATGAAAATTAACTAAGAGCAGCAATAAATGATAAAAATTGACAATAGCTATTTTAAAAAGTTGGACAAAATGTGTTTCAAGAAGCCAATTTTATCCATAAATGACGGTGGATTCTAGGGTGAGGGTTCAATTAAGTCCCTCACCGGTGTACCATTAAATTTCACCATCAGATTAAATTGCCCTACATAACATTTGGTAGTCATTACCGCACCAGATCAAACCACTCCTCTTTGATTCACTTTCTTTCTACTCGCAACTTCGGCATCTTCCGGCGAACAATCTCCGTCTCCATCTAAATTCTCTACAATTTTTTATCTAGGTTATGTGTGGACAATTTTTTCTTCAAAAATTAAAAATTGGTTCTCGATTCTAGAAACATTTTTTTCTTTCTTCGGGTACGTTTTAGAGAGAAGTGGGATGTAATAAAAGGAGGGGAAAGAAGATTAAAATTAAATACTAATATGAAATCTAAACACTTTTCCTCTTTCAATCTCAAAAAAATTGTTGTTTGTTTGGTGAGAAACTCTCGGACACACTTGTATTTGTCTTTGAAATACTAACTTAGTTACATATTATATGGCCACCTTGATTATCACCATGCTGTAGTTATACGTGTACATAATTTCAATTCAATGGATTTGGATTAATCACAAAAAAACAAGACACTTGGTTGGGAGTGAGATTAGAGATCTTGTGAAATTTCACCATTGAAGCAGTGTATAAGAGGACGCAGTTACACATATGGGAGATTCAGGGGAAGATTTGTGTGTGGAAATCTATAAATACTATCTTCTTTATTTTTGACACATCTAGACCGTGTATTAAATCTAATGGTTTAATTTAGTGGTACACCGGTGAGGGACTTGCTTGAACCCTCACCCTAGAATCCACCATAAATGACTATTTACAAAATAGATTAATAATATATTTTTCAATGTATATAAATAGGGTGCCCCCTAATATGGACCTCCAAAAAAAGGTCCACCAATGAACCTCCTTGTATGACCTGCTACAACCAGTCATCATATTTAAAAAGTTTTTTTAATCAATTTTAATAAAAAAATACTATACTCTTTGGGACCCATACTTTTCATCTCTCAGAAAATTCCTTTCCTTCTTCTATAATTTCTTTTCCTCCATTCTTCTCCTCTCTTTTTCATCAACTGTCAATTCTGAATCTTAAATTTCTCAAACAAAATTCTAAATCTTCAAAACTTAAACCCCAAATCCATAACTGTTAATCGATTTCAGTTTCCTTTCTCGCCTCATATGGATAATCTTCAAACCCAAATCACTGTCAGTTCCTGAAATCCAAGTGGCTGAAGCTCGTATCTCTCCATTGTGAATGGTTGATAAATCAAATTGGGCTTTGTACTCTCAAATTCATCATTCCAATTTTGCTGTTGTGGATTACTTGTTGTTTTATTATCAAACTATTCATTCTAATTCCTTGGATTCTTATAATTCTAATGGTTGGTAAATCACGATTTTGATATGAAAAGGAAAAAGGAATATGCAGTTTGATTAAAAGAAGGAAGAAGTTTCACTTGAATGTGAGATGGTGAGAAAGTTTCAATGTGATATGGATAGAAAACTGGAAAAAAGGTTCCCGTATTCTCATGAAAAATAATATTGATGGGCAAAACTGTAAATTACTTAATAATATTGTTTTTATATAAACTCAAGGAAATAACAATGACCTTCAACAACAGGTAATTTTAGAGGGTCTATGTTTGGTCCATCAAAAAAGGGGTCCATATTAGAGGCCACCTATAAATAGATTATGTTTAATTATGACTATTATGTTGATGGTTTTTATTGTTGAAAAAGTTCTCTCTATAACTGTTATTGAGAGCGGAAGTACCAAACCAATACAAATAAACCTATCAATGATGTAATAATTTTTTTACTTTCTTATTTATACTATTTTTCGGCAAGTGAACTTGTTTGATGTAGATCAATATTTATTATTTGAGGTAGTTGGATATAAATACATACCAACTAATACAAGAATAATATTTTTTTTGGGGTAGCCAAGGCTACCCCTTCCTAATGAAAGGATACGCCTCTGGTCCTAATAGTTAATGACTATTGGAACTTTTTTTTTGACAGATAATTA
The DNA here is from genome assembly GCF_051527215.1 of Medicago sativa. Classification (NCBI taxonomy): domain Eukaryota; kingdom Viridiplantae; phylum Streptophyta; class Magnoliopsida; order Fabales; family Fabaceae; genus Medicago; species Medicago sativa. The sequence goes on along the minus strand of NC_140751.1, from coordinate 62,447,189 downwards.
AGGTTTATTCGTTAAAAATAAACTATAAGCTAAATTATAGCCAATAAACTAGCCCGTAGTTGAAAGAAAGGAAAAAAAAAAAGATGAACAATGCTTAATTGTTACCATAAGTAGATGAAAGCCAATAAGTATCATTTGTTGACTTTTGTCATCTAACTTCTTCCTTAATTGATATGGAACATGTCTATATGCTATAGAACCAAATACTCTTAAGTGATTCACATTAGGTTTGTTACCTAATATTGTTTAGCTTCTTAGTTGTACATTTGTTCATAATGTATGTAGCAGTAGATACCGATTCACCCCATAGTTCATTTGGTAGATGCTTGTTGTGGTGTGTAAGATAGTACCACATCATGCAAATTCCTTCTTGAGCACAAAAGGTATTAAATTCACTTGATTCATACTCACCTCCACCATCAGCTTTTATTGTCTTGACCTTACGACCACTTTGTTTTTCCACCAGACTTTTGAATTTTCTGAATACTTCAAAAGCTTCACATTTTCTCTTTATCAATCTTTCAATAATATTATTGCCAACATGATTTTTATTTTTTTTCCCATATGCATATTAGTGAAAAACCTAAAATGTATATATGACTTTTTATTGAAGAAATTTAGAGTGAAAGGATGACGTTTCACTTAACTATCGTTAAGGAGCGAATGACAATTAATTGAAGTTGGGGAAATTTGGTTATTTCGGGGTGGTTAAGAGAAACTTTGGAAGTGAGAAGAGCAATTTTCTAAGAAAAGTACTTCATGGGTAAAATAAACATGTTTGCTATTTCGACACACATTTCTTTGCGTCATTTGGACCACACATTCATGACAATAATACTGGATATTTCCACCTTTCAAGGTATTAATACCGGTGAACAATGCTTTTTTGGTAACATTTTTTATTCAAGGTCAATATCATTTACTTTAGATTTAGGTTAAGATATGACGCACTTTGCAATTTGTTGTCAACAAGTTGCTCATCAAATAATCACGTTCTAGTATTTTCTTTTCCATATACTTTAGATTTAGATTAAGATACAGACTTGCGCGCTTTGCAATTTGTTGTTTGCACATCCAATCACCACTTTCTAGTACTTTTTTTGTTGCACATACCATAAAAGTACATCAAACAGTATTTAATAAAGGGTCTTGTTAACCGGTGCATCCGGGGCACTGGTTAAGGAATCTATAAATAGAAATTTTTGTCTTGTAAATATAAACTGTCACTTTTTATTAAATAATAATTACGTCACTTTTTAATAAAAACTTACTTCATTTGGTGCTTAACCAATGCCCCGGGGGCAGCGGTTAACATTCTCCTTCAATAAATAAGGGTTTGAGCAAATTCTGTAACTATGACAAAATCAAAGGGAAGTTAACACAAAAATAAAATAAAAAAATAGAAGTTTGGTGTATTGATTTAGTTTTTAAGATATAGAGGTGATATATTTCTGCAGTTGTTCACATCAAATTGCAAATGCGGTGATGCAAATTATCTAGGACAACCGCAGGAAAAATGCCACATCTATAACTTAAACTAATCAACTATTCCATTCCATTGACATTGGAAAGAGGAAAGTGAGAAACATTGGCCCACAACGTACAATGAATGCTATGCAACGCAAGGGACTTTGTTTTACCTTGTCTTGGTGTTGCACACTTATTTATATTGCAGTTTGCCTATCTAAGCTTGTAATACATCCGATGTGGGACTTGTATTATCAATGGACTTGGTTCTTCTATTCTTTGTAATGAATGATCAATGTGCATGATTACTCTGCTTCTGCAAATTTATCTTGACTTGTTTCTCTTCTTCTTTCTCTATAGATAATTAAAACCTTATTTGGTTGTTTTATTTTGAATTGAACATGGGAAAATATAGTTTTGTCTCTAAGTTGTGTTCTGTGCAATTATTTGTGGTTTCTTTATTCCAAAGAAATTATTTCTAGCCTTGAAATAAGAGGGGGAACAATGTTAGATGTAGTGATATGTAGGAGACTAGATCAAATTTGGATTGGAACTTTCAAGTTGAGAGTTAACTTATCACATTTTGAGAAACCTCACAAGCAGAGCCGTGGACAAGCTGAGGCCATTAAGGACACAGCCCTAGGCCTCATTTCTATTAATTATTTTTGATAGATATGTGAAACGACCATAGCAATTGGAAAGTCATGAGCCAGTAGCACAGGAGCAAAAAGCTCATGGTTGAAAGTGGAAACAAAGTAGACAACATGCAAGAAAGGTTGTTGACGGCAGTGACAAAGCTACGCAAAATTTTAATTAAGAGTCTCTTATTCAACCTTAGAGAGGAGTGGAAGGGGATGAAGATATGGATAGGTTGAATAACCGTTAAGTTGGAGAAGTCTATAACTCATAAGATGTGCTCACACTGCAAGTAAAGCTTGACTCAAAAGGCATATATTATTGTCCATAACACCAAGTTAGGTGGGGGTATGGATATGATACTCATCAAACCGGATGAAGGTGAATAGTGGTATATTTCAAAGGTGGTTCATTGACAATAAAGTGTACCCACTCATAGAGACTGCACGAGTACAAAATGCATGTATTTACCGTAAAAGCTCAAGAAGCTTGCTTATTATTTGGATATCATCCTCATATGACATGCAATCTACGTTTAATGGAAATCACTATTGTGGTAATGGATGGGTGGTAGGAAAGTATAGGATGCATATTTCATTAGTCAACCCTGAGCCATGGCGATGTTTCAGCAAAGTTACCACTACCGCTGGATGTTGGTGTTCGGTGACGGAGATCCAGTGGTAGGGATGTTTGTGGTGCGGGTTGAATCGATTTTGAGGCGAAAAGTCATCCGATCTAAAATAAAAATCACATGCGGTTTGGTTTGGATAATTATTTTAAAAAAAATTCGATCCGATCCAAATATATGCGGTTTAATTTGTATCGGTTTTTGGACATCCAAAATGCAACATGTTATTTTTTTATTAATGTTAGTATTATACGTACATGGTAAAATAATAAGTTCGATAAACATACTAAAAAATTAACATTATAGAATGAAAGTTATCGATTATATTCGAAACATATGAATTATTGATAATATAGATTAAATCAATGCAATATATAATACTAATAAAATAACAAATAAGTTGGGTTGGGTCTTAGAATCGTATCATTCAGAATTTCAAACAACTTTTTAAACAAAGTGTGGAAAAATGATAGTCAAATAGTGAAAATTTTACCGTATACTCCAAACAATTATATTCCCATCCATACAAACCATAGAAAATACTAAGTTCCCTTTTCCAATTCACACCCATTCACCCCATCAAATTTTCCGGAATTGAAAATAATTGACATGTTTTCAGGAACATGCTACCACACCAAGTTTTCTGGTTTTTAGCATAGTCACATAATTCGTCCACCCTCCAGGGAACCGTGAATTGGTTCGCGCGAACCGGTGTTCCCGGTTCTTTCGCGAATTGGTTCGCGAGAATTCGCACATGAATTCGTTGAAAACAGAGAACCCATGAACCAAGCCCAAATTCGATTCTGAATGAAGCTATGCCTGTTTGGTTTCGCGTTCAACACCATCAGACGCGCGTTTCAGTTGTGAAATCGTGATTTGGAGAGTTGCAGACATGTTTGGGACTTTGGGTGGAAGCCTTCTTCCGTTTCTGCAGTCTATTGATATTCCAAGGTTGAAGATGGGTGATATGGGCTTTAACCCAAGTGTGCTTACACGCCCATTAACGTTTTTTTTTTGTGTGTTTCTCTTTAGACCCCCTAATATTTCTAAGGCCCCCTAAATACATATCTGGTAGATATCTATCGGTAGATAACTAGCATATGTCTATTTAGGGAGCCTTAGAGATATTGGAGAGCCTACAAGGAAATGTTCTTTTTTTTATTAGTAACGTACCAATTATTATATTTGAACGTACCACGAACCCAAACAGCGAACCGACTCTGTATACCCCCCACGTACCTAGTTTTTTGAAAGTCGCGAACCGCATACCCGAATTCGTACCACGTACCGAAGCGAACTCCGAACCGTGTGACTATGGTTTTTAGACATGTTTGTTTTGCCACAGTTTGACTGTGGCTAACCCGTAAATCCATGGGCGGAGCTACTCAGGTGTGAGGGTGTGCACCTGCACACCCTGAGCTTTTGGAATTTATACCTACTATTCCACAATATTACTCTTTTGCACACCTTTGGGTTTTTTAATTTGCATACCCTGGCTTTTGGAAAATCTCTCTCACCGGCGCGTTTTCATTGCAGTATTGCACAAATGGAACTAACATGCTTCTGCTCCACTGACTTGCTTTTTTAAAAGCACAGATTGACTTGGTTTTTTAGTTTAAATCAAATTATTTTGTCATTTCTTGATTGTATTTTACTTGCTTTTAATTTTCCTAAAGATAAAAACCGGTCTCCCAAAGTAATCGAACTCATAACTTGAATTTACTCCTAAAACAATTGGCCACTAAGCCAATCTCATGATTGTTTGTAGTCCGCAAATATATTAATGGTTAGACTAACAAGTGTCCTAGTCCGCAAATTTTAATGTCTTCAATGCATAATTTTTGAGATAAATTTTTTGCTTTAAACTTCTAAATAAGTGCTTTAAGAACACTCGCTAGCATTTCTCATATATTAATTATAACATAATTTATCAATTCTCCAAAGAACATAAATTATCAATTCTCTTCCTTCCTTTTTCTACTTCTATATTTTATTTTATTTTGGTCAAGTTCTACTTCTATATTTTTTTTCTCTAAATACTATACCATGACTATGATTAATTACTTGCTATCAATAAGTTCCTCTTTTAAATTTTATATGATATTGACTAATAAATTTATTATAAGAAATATACTTATAAAGTTTGATGTCGTTATTCAAATTAAAATTTATAGTTTGAATATTTATTATTTTATTTAATAATTACTAATATAATTAAAAGTTTGCACCCCCTGACTCAGGGTCCTGGATACGCCACTGCGTAAATCACATAGAATCTGCAACAGAAGTACATACCATCAAGACGAGGAGTAGTGGTGTTACCGTTAAGAAAGGTGAAGGGTGCTTGCTAAATGACTTCATAACTATGACTTAATTTCCATCAAATGAACATCGATTGAATATATGAAGTGTGGACTAACATCTGAACAATGTCTATCTAGTTAATGTTAGTGTAAACAATTAGTTTTACACTTTGATTCACTCACTTGATACACTTATTATGAGAAAGAAGAAAGAAAGAAAGAATAGCAGAATAATGAAAAGAGAGAATGGAGAGAGAAAATGAGACAGATTGGAGGAGAATTTACTTCAATATACACCACTTATTATTTATCATTCAATTATTGTTATTTATACATATCATGTGGTGAATCTAACTTGCTTAACAAGCAAACTCAAAACAGAAAAACAAACTAACTGAAAAGAGTTACAATCTCTAACTTCCTATTTATTACTTGCACACCAAGTAATAATTTATTACTTGGTATTCACTTCTGTAGTGTTCTAGTTTCAACTTTCCTTTGCCCACTTGTTCTCTTAGGTAGTGAAATCTCATTTCAATGTGTTTACTTCTCCCATGTGCTATAGGAATTTTGGCTAAGTTGATTGATGAGATGTTGTCAATTCTCAGAATCACTGCTTCACTTTTCTCAACTCCAATTTCATCAATCAGATTCTTTAACCAAACAGCTTAACATGCACAAAGTGATGCAGCTATATATTCTGCCTCACATGAGGAGAGTGCAATCATAGGTTCCTTCCTTGAAAACCAAGACGTTGGTCAACCTCCTAATAAGAATATATAGCCTGCAGTAGATTTTTTTACTTCAAATCCTAGAGGTTGTGTCACAAAAACTTATTCTTCTAATGGTCCATTCAAGAATGCACATTTAACATCCATCTGATTCTGATGTATTGACCAATTTTTTATATTGGCTAATGCAACAACTAATCTTATGGTCTCAAGTCTCAACTCTTGCAACTAGTGTGTGCACTTCTTCAAAATCAATGCCTTCTTTTTGAAGAAACCCTTTAGCCACCAGTCTGGCTTTGTGCCTCGCTATTTCACCTTTAGGATTCAGTTTCACTTTTGCACACCCATATAACTCCAATGGCATTTTTTCCTTTTGGTAACTCAACAAATGACCATGTTTTATTGCTTTCATTTTAATTCAGTTCCTCTTTGATAGACTTTAACCATTTTGGATTCTTCAGAGCTTCATTCACATTCACTGGTTCAAATTATGCTAGAAATGCCAAGTGGACAAGTTCACCATCATTTGTTACTTCACTATCCAGTGTGACTTCACAAAATTCACCCCATAGTTCATTTGGTAGATGCTTGTTGTGGTGTGTAAGATAGTACCACATCATGCAAAATTCCTTCTTGAGCATAAAAGGTATCAAATTCACTTGATACATACTCACCTCCACCGTCAACTTTTATTGTCTTGACCTTATGACCACTTTGTTTTTCCACCAGACTTTTGAATTTTCTGAATACTTCAAATACTTCACTTTTTCTCTTTATCAATCTTGCAATAATATTATTGCCAGCATGATTTTTATTTTTTTTACCCATGTGCATATTAGTGAAAAACCTAAAATGTATACATGATTTTTTTACTGAAGAAATTTAAAGTGAAAGGATGAAGTCCACACTTTGGTTATTTCGAGGTGGCTGGAGAAATTTTGGAAGTGAGAAGAACAATTTTCTAAGAAAAGTACTTCATGGGTAAAATAAACACGTTTGCTATTTGGACACACATTTGTTTCCGCTATTTGGACCACACATTCATGATAATAATCCTGGACATTTGCACCTTTCACCGTATTTATACCGGTAAACAATGCCTTTTTGGTTACATTTTTTATTTGAGATAAATTTTCGAGGTTAATAAATTATGGTTAATGAAATAGTGAAATTCAATAAAAACACAACTCAATATCTTTAGATTTAGGTTAAGCTATGGCGCACTTTGCAATTTGTTGTCAACAAGTTGCAAATCCAATAATCACTAGTACTTTTTTTTGTCATTTACTTTAGATTTAGGTTAAGATACATACTGCGCACTTTGCAATTTGTTGAGCAAATTCTGTAACTGGGACAAAATCAAAGGGAACCAAGCAATTGAGCTTCATCCAAAAGAACCCAAGTCTAAAGAATCTATTCTAGGTGAAGCAATTCTTAGAATCTCTCTCTATAAGAAGAGAGAGAGTTAACACAAAAATAAAAAAAACAAAAAAGAAGTTTTGTATATTGATTTAGGTTTTAAGATATATAGGTAATATATTTCTACAGTTGGTTCTCATCAAAATGTGTTGGAATATAGATAGCGTGAGGGAGCTAGTGGTAGGGACACACATTAGTGATGAGCATATTGTAGGAGGAGACACATTAGTGATATGGTGAAGCCTTCAATATTATTGACATTGCATCTCAAAGGTTTAAAGGCATGAATACAATTGCACCCATATAAGTCTATTTATAGGTGCTTATAGATGTTTCTAGAACTAGAATAATCTAGGCCTTTGTTTGCCTTTTCTACATTAGAATATTATGGATGTTTCTAGGCTACAACTTAACCTAGACATTAATGGAACAATCTAGAAACATATAATAACTTTAAGCTTATTCTAGTTTTCTCTAATGTATTCTAGAAATATCTAGAAATGTGCATCATATTTCAACACTCCTCCTTGATGCATATTTCGAAAACTTCAAATGTAGTACGTAGTTGCTCAAACATAGATTTGTGCTATCATCTCCTCCTGCATTGATACTCTTCATAGTTGATCAATTTGACATGATAGAAAATTTGTGCCACCTCTTGCCATAATATTTGTTATTGGTCTCCTTGCTAGTCTTGTTGAAGATTTCTGCATGGACCATTCTTCCTCCTTAGTTGCATGTGAATCTCCATGTCGACATTGTTGAAGATTTCTGACAGGGAGAATTTCTTGTTCATAGTTGCTTGTGAGTCTCCTTGTCACTCATGTAGTAGATTCTTGACAAGGACTCATTCTTGCTCTAGTAGTTACCTATGCTTGTACTCAAGTTAAGCATCAGAGGTCACGGGTCTCCATTTATATTTATTGCCTGGACTTGTGCTCTATTCGAACTTGAGTGTCTTATTAGCCATAGGTCTTCGACATTAGTCGGACTTGAACTTTAGAGGATCGGGCTGTTAGGCTACCTGAACTCCTCTATAGCCTTCTTAGTTTTCTTGTTTTAACTCAAACAGAGTAGAGCCTTGTGGCTACATGTACTCCTTTTGTGTTTGAGCCATAGACTGAGAATTTTTACTTTTGTAGAATTTATGTTATAGAAGAACATATAGTTGGTGACACGAGATCATATTTTGCTACGCCCTGTTAATGACCGAACGCAGCTCTGATACCACTGTTGGAATATAGATAGCGTGAGGGAGCTAGTGGTAGGGACACACATTAGTGATGAGCATATTGTAGGAGGAGACACATTAGTGATATGATGAAGCCTTCAATATTATTGACATTGCATCTCAAAGGTTTAAAGGCATGAATACAATTGCACCCATATAAGTCTATTTATAGGTGCTTATAGATGTTTCTAGAACTAGAATAATCTAGGCCTTTGTTTGCCTTTTCTACATTAGAATATTATGGATGTTTCTAGGCTACAACTTAACCTAGACATTAATGGAACAATCTAGAAACATATAATAACTTTAAGCTTATTCTAGTTTTCTCCAATGTATTCTAGAAATATCTAGAAATGTGCATCATATTTCAACAAAATGCAAATGCGGTGATGCAAATTATTGAGTTCCCAACTATAAGAAAAATACTACATCTATAACTAAACTATGATACCAACGGACTTTTATACTAATCAACTATTCCATTCCATTGACATTGGAAAGAGGAAAGTGAGAAACATTGGCCCACAACGTGTAAAGAATACTCCCTCCGGTCTTAAATATAAGCAAATTTAACTTTTTAAGTTCATTCAATTAATGATGTATGTGGTCCATATTATGAACCACATACATCATTAATTGAATGAACCTAAAAAGTCAAATTTGCTTATATTTAGGACCGGAGGGAGTCCTATGCAACGCAAAGGACTTTGTTTCAGCTTGCCTCCATGTTGCACACTTATTTATATTGCAGTTTTCCTATGTAAGCTTGTAATACATCCGATGTGGGACTTGTGTTATCAATGAACTTGGTTCTTCTATAGTTCTATGTAGTGATTAACGTGTGTGTGTGCCCTGCTTCTGCAAATTTATACTGACTTTGTTTCTCTTCTCCTTTCTCTATAGATAATTAAAACCTTATTTGGTTGTTTTATTCTGAATTGAACAATGTTAGATGTAGTGATGCAGGAGACCAAATACTTTTGGATAGGACACTAGATCAAAATTGGATTGGAACTTTCAAGATGAGAGTTAACTTATCTCATTTTGAGATACCTCATATTTTTTTTTGATTGATAGACGAAACGATCATGTGATTTCAGAAGGCAATAATAATACATGAGTGAAAAGTTCATACGTGGAAAGGAACTAGACCACATGCAAGGAAAGTTGTTGAAGGCAGTGACAAGGATATGCGAAACTACACCAATTTTCATGTATTGAATGCACTTTGCACGCTCCCAATATTAAGTTTTGCACGGATAACACTTTAGTGATATTGTAGTGTGATATTGGTGATATTGGCTAACCACAATGTCACAAGTGTACAAAAGAACAAAACAAAGTTGTGAAAGAGAGTGAGAAGAAAGCCACTTATGACTTTGTGGTTGGCAATATCAACAATGTCACCAACCACAATGTCACCCAAGTGCTATCCGTTTTGCACCACTCACCTTTCATTTTCGGGATGGCATGTCTATTCATTTACTTTAATTTGATTGACAGAAATGATTATTTTAGCAAGATGTTGCATCGCGACAATATGGTATCCTTTGGATTTCTTTATTTATTGGAGACACCACTTCTTAAAAAAAGTCAAATAACACCTCCCGTGATTTTTGGAAATGGACGAATTTAGTTGGCTCAGTGATGTTTCGCGACCTCTTTGTGAATTTTTTTCTCGGGATATATAGCATCATTGTTTAATTAATTAACTAATTCATTAATTTATTATTATTAGATGATATATTTTTTTTGAAGAATAAAAAATGGAATTTATATTTACATTATCAGAGACGCCTCTCTAGCACAAGACGTGCCAAAGGAGACGCTCAAAATACAGAGTTTCTGACAAGCAAATTACACAAACAAGTAGTCAACCGATACTCAACCAAGTTAACGGGTCCGACCACCACTGCTGACGACCAAAAACAAAAACAACATTATTAGTCTTCAATCACTAGTATGAATGAAACATAACCTTATTTATAAGCTCTGTATTGGGAGTGTGAGAATTATTTTTTTTTTTTGAGCAGGGAGTGTGAGAATTATTAAATAGTCTATTATTACGCTCATTCCACACTAGCCAAACACAAAAAAGCTATAGTAACTGTAAAAACGATCAACGTGCCCTTGTGCCACCCAAATAATTAGTAAAGTGAACAAAATGTACACGAAGGCTGTGATGATCTACACCTGCAACACCAATCAAAAATCGAACCTGCTGCCAAATTATGCCAAAAGTTTCGCAATGAATAAACAAATGTTGAACACTTTCAAGCTATCCACAACCCGCCGAACAATAGGTGTCTGCGACAAATATAATGCCACGATTTAGTAAATTAATTTTTGTCGGCAACCTGTCACGAATCAAACGCCAAGCTTGGATGGAGACCTTAAATGGCAACTGAGAATGCCATATCAGATTATCTGAAACGTCCAATATAGGGGGTTCTTGAGAAGTGAGCAGTTGGTAACATGTACGAACCGAGTAACCCCCCGCAATGTCGGGATGCCACTGCCAGGTATCTGAACCATGAGACTGCAAAGTAACATTAGATAACAAGACCCTAGACTCCTCTACCATCTACTCCTACCACGCCCACAACCTCCTCGTCCACCGCCACGCCTCACCCCCTTCCTCCCAACCTAGAGAGAACAAAGTAGCAACCGAAATTGACTTGTTCTCTGCTAGATCATACATCCTACTAAAACGTTGACAAAGAGGAACACCTCCTAGCCACCTATCATACCAAAAGAAAGTATCAGCCCCATCACCCACCTTTCGCGACACCCTTTCTGTAAACCAACCTTCCTCATCCTCACCAACGTCGTCCTTAATCCTAGCCACCTCCCTCCACCAATAAGAACCACTCTGGCCCCCAACCTCTCTGCCTCCTCACCATACCTAGCAGCCAACACCTTATACTAGAAACCACCTCTGTCAACTAACAACCTCCAACACCACTTTCCTAGAAGAGATAAATTAAACTCCCTCAACTGCCTTACCCCCAACCCACCATACTCCTTTCTATGACAAACAATAGTTCAATTAATCCAAGGTATTTTTTTGTGATCCTCACTCCCACTCCAAAAAAAATAATTTAAAGCAAAGATTCAATGAAAGAGATTATATCCGACAGAGATTTGAAGAAAGAAAGAGCATAGACAAGCAGAGAGGTCAGAAAGGATTTTAGTAAAGTAAAGCGGCCCTCGAAAGATAGATAACGACTTTTCCACCCGGATGGTCTAGACTTTATAGTTATTAGATGATATTTCCGTGTGCATGGCAAAAATGCCTGCACACGGGACCGATCTGATGCCTTGGTCAACCATTGATAAATTTTAACCTCTCGTTTGATGTATTAGCATCTTTCGACTTTCGAAATTTGTCATTTATAGATTTTTGTACACAATCATTGTTTATTGTTGAAAGATTATTGTGAAGGAGATATTTTGAAAAGTACATGATAAAAATAGTAAATTTTGTTTCTTAAATGAAATGGTAAATTTCGTCAATAAGTCTTAACTCAACTGATATAAATGTTGAAGTCACCACTCAGGACGCTGTTATTAGGGTTCGAACCACAACTCTTCCACTTGTGGATGCCAGTTGTACACAGTTAGCTGCATGAAGGTCTAAAATCAAAGAATCTTGAAATTACAAGGGGGAATCTCAAGAAAAAGTTTTTACATGGGGTTAAACCAAAACTCGTCCAAATGACAGGGGGCTAAACACCTATTAACCCATTATTAAACAATTGGGTGGTGGCAGTGATGGTCAACGTAGCGTTGACCAAGGCGGAGCTCCGGAGACCACCACCCCCCCCCCCCCCCCCCCCCCCCCCGAAGCGGGCGGCGGAGCTCAAGTCAATTTCCAGCCGTGGCAAGCGGTGGTCCTCCGATAGGCATTGTGCATGCCAATAAATGTAAATTATAGAGTTAATAGTGTTTTACCCCCTGTAATATAGGGCACTTTTGGTTTTGCCCCCTGTAATTTTTATTTTTTTTTGGATTCGGTCATTATAAAAGAAAGATTCTTTAGAAAACCCCGCTGAACCGTATGACTAAGCAGAATCTCTTATGTGGCGCTAACGTGACATATGACTGTGTATATTATTAAATTTTTCATTTTTTTTCTTGCTTCCACGTGTATAATTCATTTTCATGTAATTATGTAATTAAAAAAATAAAAAAACATATAAAATAAATAAATCAGATTCCTCATCTTCTTCCTTCTCCTTTTAAATGTTCTTCATTATCTTCATAAACGTTTCATCTACTTTATTAGCTTCAAACCCAAAAAAAATCCATGAATTCTAAACATTTTTTTTTTAAAAAAAAATCCAGATTTTTTTCCCATCAAACAAACCAAAAATCATTAAATTGTCATCCATCCTCTTAAAAAATTCTCATCAAATGAAATTGAAATAATCAAATTAACATCCATCTAAAATTTTGTTTAAGCTACCGAAAAACAAACCCAGGAGAGGAAATTGTTTAAGCTACAAAAGAATTAATGGTTGGAATCAAATCTCTGTTAAACCAATATTTCCTCTTTTCTATCAGCAAAAAACAATCCAAACAAAACAACAACAATGGCATATCACAGAGAGAAATAATGACAACACTGCTCAAATTAACCATCTCTATATCTTCCCTCTCTTCTCTTCTCTTCTCTCCTCTCCTCCCTATGATTAATTAGTTTTCCTATTTTCAACCTCGCACGTTCAATAGAATCAACGACAGCCAAACCACGGTTGTCGTTACCTTTTCATTCGTCAGCTCTAACGATAGGTTTTGAACGTGAAGCTGAGTTACTGAGTGATTCGGAACCAAGTTTTATACATTTTCTTATGCGTTTTTTTCCAGTTTGGGAAGATGAAGATAAAGTGGGTAAGTCGATTTTGGATTTGGGGATTTTTATTGGATTGTAATTAACTATTAAACAATTGTGTTGTTGTTGATGATTAGAATGTTATTTGTCAAAGAATTGTGTTGGATTTTTTTCATGAATTTTGGGATTGTGGTATGAAGGTTTGAGTTTGTGAAGAAACAAGAACATGAAGACAATGAATGTGTGTGCTGGGTTTGTGAAAAAGTTTAACGGAAAAAATCCAAAATTATTTCATGATTTTTGATGTTTTTTTATTTATTTTTTAATTATATAATTAGGTGTCAATTAATTACACGCGTGGACCAATTTAAAAAAATGAAATAGTTAATAATATACACAGTCATATGCCACGTCAGCGCCACATAAGAGATTCTGCTTAGTCATATGGTTCAGGGGGGTTTTCTGAAGAATCTTTATTTAACAAGGACCGAATCCAATTTTTTTTTTTTTTACAGGGGGCAAAACCAAAAGTGCCCTATATTACAGGGGTAAAACACTATTAACCCTAAATTATATAATTCTACCAATAAATTTCTAAAAAAAAAATATGTTTTCAAAATGTAAAAATTCTTAGCCAAGAGCTGACCTTCAATAAGGCCTAACAATAAAACAAAAAAGATTAATGCTTTTCCCACCCTATGTTTTTCTTACGCGTTTTTTTTTTCTTCTTCCAATAATACCCTATGTTCGGTTTGTACAATCAAAAACAGATTGTTAAGTATTTTCGGATAGCAACACCATCAACCAACACAACAACCACCATCCATTCTCTTTCTCTCATGTTCTCTCTCTGGAAGATCAACCATCTCATCACCACCACCAACCACCACAACAACCACCATCTTCTTCTTCTCTCTACCGTAGTTATCACCAACAACACTTCCTCCAATTTTTCTAGCTCCTTCCTCAATTCACAGATCCAACAAAATCGCTTCATCAGGTTTCTTTTCATCATATCTCTGAGCAAGGCTTCAACAACGGTGTTCCGAATCGGCACTGACACTTTCCTTCAACGACTGTGTAATGAATGATAATTGTAACACCCCAAATTTTCCATAATATATTTTATATATATTTGACTGTACGTGTGCATGGTATAAATCTCTAGTTATTATTTTAAACTATTTTATTCGTACATGTATGTTGTTTATTTTTTTGTTACATTGTGTTGTTTTATCTTGGTTTTTCGGGTGTCAAACATTGATTACGTTTGAACCTTTTAAACCGGTGATATCTTATTTTTTCTTGGGAAGGGAAAAAGTAAGCAAAACCCTTGAGAATCGAGGTCCGGGAGTTGTTTTCGCTACGGGAAGGTGTTAGGCACCCATAACGACTATAGTAACCTATAGGAACCGTCTTTAATTTCTACGCGCGCGCTTTATTTTTAAATGCTATTTTGAAAAGTATTTATTAAACCTAAGAGTTTCTAAGTGAAGAATTGGAGGGAGAAGAATGTTTTTGGATTTTTATTTTATTTGAATTGAAGGAATTTTGTTCCTTGCCTACGTACCCGATTAAGGGATCAAATCCACCGTAGTTCTCTCTCAAAATGTTTTTGTTTTTGTTGATTGATTTTAAGTTTGAAAATGGATTTTGAAAGAATAGAAAGAGGCCTCAAAGGGCATGAGATTGGAAAATAGTGAGGTTGAATTAGTGAATTGCAAAATATGGTCAAAGTAGGATTAGAGTTCATTGAAATTTGATTAAGAAAATGGAAAAGAAAATACAATGGGATGTTGGATCCCAAGGTTTATTTGGAAAAGCTTTGAGTGAAGTTGTTCACATTTGTTTGGAAAATTGGTTTTTTCTAAGTTTAAAGCCCTAGGCATTCATCTAAACATACAATCCTAACCATACATCTAAACATGCATATTCTAGCTATATTATAGTGATGTGTGTGCATGTGTCGGTGCTTGTGTCGGTGTACATCATTAGAGTCCATTGTCCTTTACATCATACCCTAGATACATTCTATGGCCTCTTTGCCAAGAGAATTAAAAGCATGAAAGTAAAATATTACAAAAGCTCCTAAATGTTTACATTCTAACTTTGGTACAAATTAAGTTGCAAGAAAGAAATAGAGATGAACATGGGATGAAATGGAGATGCTTATGAAATGATGAAACATGAAATGAAAAGAGTTAGTAGGACATGACAATATCAAAGAAGTGAGGTAAGAGAGATACTAGAATATAAAAGATAGAAAATAAGTGCGAACATGGCTAAAATTTGTTCGTAAAATGCAAGAACCAAGTGACCCATGATTCTCACATTCCAATTGCATTTTAAAGGTTTAGAAACAAGTTTTGGAATGGGAATTAAGGCTACATGATTTACTTGACATTTTTAAAACAAATTTGGAGCATATTTACATTATTTAACTACCTAATGACTTGTAAGCTAAGTAACCTACCAAAATTCACAATTATGCAACAAAATTAAACACAAACAGTAGCTAAAATCCTATGAACTCAAGTAGTATAGGTCACCAACATCCATCAAGCAAATTGGATTAAAATCAAGTGAATTTTCATTCATTTTTAGCACAAAATACCACAAAATAGAAAGAAAATTAGCCACATTATTTTTACTAATCTTTAATATGCAAAATTATTATAGGAACACCACAAAGCTATCAAGAAATGTGTGTGAAGATTTTTTAGGATTTTTAAAGCATTTTAGACACAAAAAGCATATAACATTTCACAAGATTTAACAAAAATAGAAAACAATTAACAAGAAAATACCACACACCTTTTAACCAAGATTCAATGTATGATAATATCACAAAAATATCAAAAAAAATGATTAAGAACACATAGGAAGTTTTTAGGAATTTTTTAAAGGATTTTTAAGCTAAAAAAGTGCAAGAAAATTGCCAATTCTAACAAAAAATGGTAAACAAATAGGAAAAAATGCTACACATATTTTTTTATCAAGATTCACCATATAACAATATCACAAGAAAGTCAAGAAAAATGATCAAGAACATGTAAAAAATTTTTTAGGACTCTTATCATGAAAATATAACACAACAGGGGGTACGAATAGCAGAAATAGCAAGAAATGCGCAGGGATGGGGGGCGCACAGAGCAACATATGCATAAATATGACAGTTGGGCCTCAAAGAGGCGGGTTATGGGTCGATCCATGGGGCGAACCGGTTCAGTGGCCTATATAAGGCCATGAACCGGTTTTTTTCATTCCCACTCCCTCTTTCTCTCTCTAATGTCGCAAAGCTCTCTATCTTCTCTCTGACCATACAGCCTGGGAATTTATGAAGATGGAGGAAGATCTTCATTTTCTCCGGCGAGCTTGATTGCTCCGGCGTGGTGGTTGCCGGCGGCACCACCGCCGGAAAAGTCAAACTCCACCTTTTTTTGAAAACTTTTGATGAAAAATCTTCCTCTCCTCTTCCTCTTTCCGAATTTAAGCCTCAATTTCACAGATTCAACGTAATATGTCCTAGATCTAGACTTAGGGTTTCGTAAATTTTTGCATAAGACTGGTGAATTAGAAGTTAAGGACGAAATCCTTACCTTGAACTCAGATTGGAGACGATGAGAACACGAGGGAGAGTCTTTGAGCACCTTTGATTCCTGCCTTCGTATTTTCGCACCTGATTTTGTTGTGATTCGTCTTGAATGATCTTGTGTGCGTTGAATCCGTTTCGGTTTCACGTTTCTTGGTCCCTTCTTTTCTGATTCACTGCAAACTTCGAATTCCTCTTCTTCTCTGATCTAACGCGCGCCTCTGTGATCGGTGCTGGAGTTTGTTACGCTTCGTAACGAATTCGCACCTCGAATCGCAGAGTTGATGCCGTTCTTGCTCGATGATGATGATAATTCTGAGAGTTTCCTGCAAATCTTGTGGAACCTTCGAAACTTGTTATGAATGATTCGAATTTTTGTGATTTCTGGAATTGGTGAATTTTCGTATTGAAATTTGGACGAAATTGATATGTTGCTGAAGAATCAGTGGTGAATTCGAGTGAATTTGGCCTAGATTTGTGATGATTCTGGAAAAAATGGTGAATTAGGGTTGAAGATGAAGATGAATCTTCATCTTGTTCTTGCTGGTTTTTTCGGTTTTGATCTGAATGGAAGAGAGAGAGAAAAGAAAAAGTTGTTAGTGCTGAGTTGTTAGAAAGTGAATGGTATCTTTGACCTTTTGACTGTGATGTGGCTTATATAGCTGATGATTGTACTGCCTGGACCAATGACAAACTGCCATGTGGCGTAACTAACTCTTGGACAAATAAAAGACTGACATGTGGCACTGGACTATGACTTGGACAATTAAGGACTGAAATGCAATTTTTAGAAACTTAGGACTAAAAAATAAAAAAGTAAAAAATGAAATAAAATTGGTAATTGGGAAATAACGTAAAGTGAAACGATTAAAACTGACAAAACGGACTAAAACGAACCAATGGCCTAAATGAGGTACTTTAAAGTACCTCTCTGCCGAAATTTCGTGTGAAATGACCAAAATGCCCCTAGGGCTAAAACGACTAAAAATGACTCAGATGCGAATTTTAAAATGGATTTTTAACAGAGAAATGAAACAAAGACTTACACAAGTAAAATTAAAAGACTCAGAGACAATTTTTAGGATTTAAACAGTAACTTGACACCTGAAATGACCAAAATGCCCCTAGGGGCAAAACTGACTCAAAATGACTTCAAATGCAATTTTTGAAATGGACTTTGACATAGAATGAAACAGAGACTTATTCACACTACTTGAAAGGACTCAAACAAAATTTTTGAAAGACTGAGAGAAATTTGACATAGGAAATGACTAAAATGCCCCTGCATGTGAATTTTGCAAATAAAATTGAAATAAAATGCAGAGAAAGGTGCAACTGATCAGAGATAGTTCAAATAGCTTGTAATGCAAGAAAAGAAGGATTGATTAGTATTTTTAGGTCCAAAATTAGGGTATAACAGCTGCCCCTATTTAAGTTTCTTTGTCCGGAGAGTCAAGAGACGAAGTCTTAGAGTTGACGGGACGAAGATACTTAAATATTAACATTTGCACTGCTTTTGGACATAAAAATACGTTTTCAGATTTTCAAAGTTATGAATGCTATGCAATATTTGATTATGAATGCAAGACGAACAACTGGAGTCTATGGAACCTGTCATGTTACTGGGGATTCAGATAGACACTGGCAGGGTAGACAAACCAGGGATAGAAAGTGAGGTACAAGCTGTTCTTTGGGTCGAACTAGTCACTTGACCAAGAAATACAAAACAAGAGATAGGTGCAAGCTGTTCTTGGGATTGAACTTGGCACTTGACCGGAGACATAGACATATAGGCAGATACAAGTGGTTCTTTGGATCGAACTTGATACTTGGTTAAAGATACAAACAGATAGGCAGACACAAACTGTTCTTTGGATTGAACTGGCTGTTTGGTTGGAACTATAGACAAAAGGGTTGATACAAGCTGTTTCTTTGGATCGAACTTGCTTGTTGGATTATCACCACGTCATGTGGGAAGGTGCAGACTGTTCTCTTAGATCGAACTTGTCGTTTGACCGATAACAAAGCATAAGCTGGGTACAAACTGTTCTTCAGATTGAACTTGCCGTCTGACTAATAACAAAGCATGAGCTGGGTACAAACTGTTCTATCGAACTTGCCGTTTGACCAATAACAAAGCATAAGCTGGGTACAAACTGTTCTATCGAACTTGCCGTTTGTCCGGAAGCATAGGTATATAAGCAGGTACAAGTGGTTCTTTTTTGGATCGAACCTGGCACTTGACCAGTAACAAGATACAAATTGAGGGTCTGGTTTAACAAGATACCCATTGAGGGTAAATTGTTATTGACTTGATTTGAAAGTAGACATGACCATTTTTGTTGGCCCAAGAGTAAATTGACATTGATTTGAGTTGAAAATTGACATCGGTATTGACATTGACATTGACATTGACATTGGCTTGGCAATTGAAATTGACATTGACATTGACATTGACATTGGCATTGGATATTTGACATTGACATTTGACATTGACATTGACATTGACATTTGACATTTGACATTGGATATTTGACATTGACATTTGACATTGACATTTGACATTGGATACTTGACATTGACATTTGACATTGGATATTTGACATTGGAATTGGAATTGGAATTGGAGATTGGAAATTTGGCATTGTCATTGGAATTTGACATTGGAATTGGAATTGGAGATTGACATTGAAAGTTGAGATTGAACAGAGACATAGACATAGACATTGGAAATTGGAATTAGATTGAGACATAGACATTGACATTGGATTGGAGAGTTGCAATTGATATTGAAATTGGATTGAAATTGGATTGAAAATTGATATTGACATTGGATATTGACATTGACATTGAAATTGGAATTGAAATTGGAAATTGACATTGGAATTGGATTGAAATTGGAATTTTGGCATTGGGATTGGATTGAAATTGGAATTTGACATTGGAATTGGATTGAAATTGGAAATTGGCATTGGAATTGGAATTGGAGATTGACATTGACATTGTCATTGGATGTCAACATTGACATTGTCATTGAATGTTGACATTGACATTGTTATTGGAGTTGAGATTGCTTCGAATTTGACATTTGACATGGTTTGAAATTGAGTTGAATTTGACAGTTTGACATTGAAATTGAGATTGGAATTGACATTGGAGATTGGAAATTGCTTCGAATTTGACAGTTGATATGATTGGAATTGAAGTTGGAGAGTTGAAACTTGCATTGAATTTGGCAGTTGAAAGTTGGATATGCAACATGTATGTATGGTATAGCAAGATTATTGGATGTATGAGCACATAAAATGCATGATTATGCATGTATGAATGCTTGGAATGCATGATTGGTTGGCAGTTTGACAGAGAAGTTTCACAAAGGCAGATGAGACATTGGAAGATTGGGCACGTAGTGGCTCGTGCTGCAACATATTCACAGGGGAAAAACCTCTTTTAGAGAGACCGTCGTTGAGAGACGTATCGAAACCACGACTGAGGGCAATAAAACTTGTAAAGGAGGGACCCTTGGAAAGTCCTTGGATACAGGTCGCCGTCGCTAGGCGTGTCAGTGCTGGATAAACATTGGATGTTCGCATCTATGGTCAATACTTTTCAATATTCTTTTCATTTTTCATTTTCAAACCCCACTTTTGCCTGAACCGCCCTTTCGGGTTTTCGGTTCACCGGGGAATAAATTCTTTTCATTGCCTCATTTTTGCCTGAATTGCCTTCATAGGTTGTCAATCAGCGGGGTGCTCATTTTTTGCCTAAGCCGCCCTTTCGGGTTTTCAACTTAGCGAGCTTTTCATTTTCATTTTTTCAATTTTTCATTTTCATTCTGTTTTTCATTCCTGCCATTGACCACAGATCATCTTGGGGAGTAACCTGCTTGTAACATGTATTGAAATGGACATTGACACTCATTCATTCATGCATATTTCATTGAAATGTACCCTGTTGCTCAGGTTTGCTTTCAAAATAGACAGAAAAAGATTTTTTAATTTTCAAAAATGTTTGTTTCAGACATTAACATTATCAAAATAGAAAGAAAACATTTGTATATAGCATTGAAAGTAGCAAGAAAAACAGAGTTTCAAACAATAGCACAGGCTCAAATTGATGTAGAAGAGTGAGAGTCAGCCAAAGGCATGACTTCACGGATTTACAAAGCTTGGAAAATGGTAATTTTATTGGTTGGTGATACATTGAACACGATGACCACTACATTTCATAGAAATTTTGAATTCGCAAGTACAGAAGCCTCTGATGAAGACGATCGTTGACAGTTGCAGATGACCCAAGGGGTGATGGTGATTTGCCAGATATAGTTACTTGTCTTTTATCAACCTCATTTTTGCATGAACCGCCCTTTCGGGTTTTCGGCTCCTCGAGGCGCTCATTTTTGCCTGAGTTGCGTACAATCTCAGCGAGCTTTTTCATATTCATTTTTTTTGTCCCTAACTTTTGCCTGGATCGCCCTTTCGGGTTTTCGATCCACCGGGAAGCGCATTTTTGCCTAGGCCGCCCTTTCGGGTTTTCGACCTACCACGCTGTTCTTTTCTTTCTAGACAAAGTATTTCTTGACTATATCGGCATTGACAGGATTTGGGAGTTCAACACCATCCATGTGTGTAAGAATCAAAGCACCACCAGAGAAAGCCTTCTTGACAACATAAGGACCTTCATAGTTAGGTGTCCACTTGCCCCTTGGGTCGGGTTGCTGACTTATTCTTCTTTTCAATACAAGTTCGCCTTCCTTGAATTCTCGAGGTCGGACTTTCTTGTCAAAAGCATTCTTCATTCGCACTTGATACAACTGTCCATGAGTCATAGCATCCATACGTTTCTCTTCAATCAGATTCAATTGATCGTAACGACTTTGACACCATTCAGCCTCAGTTAATTTTGCTTCCATGATTACTCGAAGAGATGGAATCTCCACTTCCAGAGGGAGAACTGCTTCCATACCATATACCAAAGAGAAAGGGGTTGCCCCGGTTGAACTGCGCACCGTAGTACGGTAACCATGCAAGGCAAAAGGTAGCATTTCATGCCAGTCTTTGTAAGTAGTGACCATCTTCTGAACAATCTTCTTGATGTTCTTGTTAGCGGCCTCAACTGCACCATTCATCTGAGGTCTATAAGGAGAAGAGTTGTGATGTTCAATTTTGAATTCTTCACATAGAGCTTGCACCATGTTATTGTTCAGATTGGAACCATTGTCAGTGATGATCTTGTTGGGAACACCATATCGACAGATGATGTTATTCTTGATAAACTTGACAACCACTTGCTTGGTCACATTGGCGTAGGAAGCAGCTTCAACCCACTTGGTGAAGTAATCAATTGCCACTAGAATGAAACGATGTCCATTGGAAGCCTTCGGTTCAATCCTTCCGATCATGTCAATACCCCACATAGAGAAAGGCCACGGGGAAGAGATAACATTGAGAGCATGTGGAGGCACATGAATCTTGTCAGCATAAATTTGACATTTGTGGCATCTCTTGGCATGTTTGTGGCAGTCACGCTCCATAGTTATCCAGTAATAGCCGGCTCTTAACAGTTTCCTTGACATGGTATGACCCGAGGCATGGGTCCCAAAGGTACCATCATGTACATCGTGCATCAATTTCTCAGCTTCTTGTTTATCAACACATCTCAACAAGACCATGTCATAGTTCCTCTTGTATAGGATTTCTCCGTCCAGAAGGAATCTGCTAGCCCATCGCCTCAAAGTCTTTTTATCCCTGTTGGAAGCACCAGGTGGATATTCACGATTCTGCAAGAATTGCTTGATGTTGTAGTACCAAGGCTTTTTACCATTCATATCTCCATCAGCTTGATCTGGCATATTTTCAATGGTAAACACATGAGCGGGTCTATCAAGACGCTGCACTTTGATTATGGGCACATCATTCCAGTGATTCACACGAAACATGGAAGACAAAGTAGCGAGAGCATCAGCCATCTGGTTTTCATCCCGAGGGATGTGGTGCAGTTCAACCTTTGTAAAGTATGTCAACAGACGTCTTGCATAGTCACGGTATGGGATCAGCTTCTCATGATGAGTCTCCCATTCACCCTTTATCTGATTGATAACAAGTGCAGAATCTCCATAGATGTCAAGGTGCTTAATCCTCAGATCAAGGGCTTCTTCAATGCCCAAGATGCATGCTTCATATTCAGCTATGTTGTTTGTGCATTCAAAAGTTATTCGAGCGGTGAAAGGAATGTGGTGCCCCTGCGGAGTTACAATGATGGCTCCAATTCCTTTACCATAAACATTAACAGCTCCATCAAACACCAATCCCCATTTGCTATTGGGATCTGGCCCTTCATTGATCAGTGGTTCTTCACAGTCTTTTGCTTTCAGATACATAATCTCTTCATCAGGGAAATCAAACTTAATTGGCTGGTAATCATCAAGAGGTTGACAAGCAAGATGCTCAGCAAGGACGCTTCCTTTGATTGCTTTCTGAGCTTTGTACACAATATCATATTCAGACAACAACATTTGCCAACGTGCAATCTTTCCAGTAACAGCAGGCTTTTCAAAGATGTACTTGATTGGATCCATTC
This sequence comes from Medicago sativa, assembly GCF_051527215.1. Lineage (NCBI taxonomy): Eukaryota > Viridiplantae > Streptophyta > Magnoliopsida > Fabales > Fabaceae > Medicago > Medicago sativa. The sequence goes on along the minus strand of NC_140751.1, from coordinate 62,423,769 downwards.
GGGATATCAACCAAGTTGTATGATTCACCATATAATGACGCAGGCGTTTGGCAGCCCAGGCTAAAGCACAACAAGTCTTTTCAAGCATCGTATACCGAGTCTCGCAGTCGGTGAACTTCTTGCTCAGATAGTAGATAGCATGCTCTTTCTTACCAGTCTCATCTTGTTGACCGAGAACACAGCCCACTGAATCGTCTAACACTGACAGATACATAATCAAAGGCCTCCCTTCCACTGGCGGGACAAGGATAGGTGGTTCCAACAGGTATTCTTTGATGCTATCGAAAGCTTCCTGACATTCATCATTCCATACAACAGGCTGATTCTTTCTGAGCAATTTGAAAATGGGACCACAAGTAGTAGTCATGTGAGATATGAATCTTGAAATATAGTTCAGGCGTCCGAGGAAACCTCTGACTTGCTTTTCAGTTTGAGGGGCCGGCATCTCTCTGATGGCTCGGACTTTGTCAGGATCAACTTCAATGCCTCGCTGGCTGACAATGAAGCCTAGCAACTTTCCAGATCGTACACCAAATGTGCACTTGTTGGGATTCAACCGCAGCTTGTACTTTCTCAATCTTTCAAACATCTTTTTCAAATACACGACATGCTGCTCTTCATCACTTGACTTCACAATCATATCATCAACATATACTTCAATTTCTTTGTGAATCATATCATGAAACAGAGTTGTCATACCTCTTTGATAGGTAGCACCAGCATTTATCAAGCCAAACGGCATTACTTTATAACAGAACGTTCCCCACGGAGTGATGAAGGACGTCTTTTCTCTATCTTCAGGAGACATTCGTATCTGATTATAACCAGAGAAACCATCCATGAAAGAGAACACTTTGGATTGAGCAGTACTGTCAACAAGCACATCAATATGAGGCAATGGGAAGTTATCTTTTGGACTAGCTTTATTCAGATCTCTGTAATCAACACACATTCGAACTTTCCCATCTTTCTTAGGTACTGGTACGATGTTGACAATCCACTCAGGATATTCAGCTGTCATGAGGAAACCCGCATCAATTTGCTTCTGTACCTCAGCCTTGATCTTAAGAGCCATGTCTGGACGAGACCTTCTCAATTTCTGTTTGACAGGAGGACATTCAGGTCTTGTTGGTATCCGATGTTCCACAATCTGGGGATCTAGACCCGGCATATCTTCATAAGACCATGCAAAGACATCTGGATAGTCATGGAGAAGCTGAATGATCTTCCTTTTCACTTCTGGCTCAAGTGCAGCACCAATCTTGATCTCTCGCTTGTTTTCTTCAGTACTCAGGTTGATAAGCTCAATCTCTTCCTGGTGAGGCTGAATGGCTCTTCTTTCTTGCTCAAGCAGTCGAGTGATCTCATACGGTATCTCTTCATCATCATCATCCTCATCTTCAGCTTCATATACAGGGAATTCAAAATTTGGAGGAACCATAGGGTCACTGTGTTCAACGGGTTTATTGTGGTTCAATCTGCATAATATGATTGGGATGATTTTAGAAAAAGTTTTTCATGCAGATTTTTGAAATTAATAAGAAAAATACAGATGTTTTGGTTTTTTCTGGCATTACCATTATTTCCAAGAAAAAAGGCACTAAAAAAAGTAAAAACAAAGAGTCGTGAGAAAGACGACAATTTTTATTGATGACGGCAATGCCGAAACAAACATGCCCTTACAATGATATCACTTTCGCCTTGGGCAGAGCGAAAGGATTGTTATTTTGAAAACAAAGAAAACATAAGCAACAAAACACATTACATGGAAGCATGCATGACTAAAGGAACATCAATGGCTTCCCAATTTCTCACAGTGCCTCCTGGTATAACAAAAGTGGGCACGTAACTACTCCCAGCAGCACCTTCAGTAATAGCATTGATGAACCCAGCACTGTAGAAGGTTCCCTTTGAAACACCAGAAGTTGGAGAGAATCCAAGGCCCTCTTTACGCTTGTTTTCCAAAATCTGAATCACTTTGCCCCAGCCAGCAGCTTGTCCTGCTTGAACAGCCTTCTGGGCGTCTTTCAATGAAGTCATGCTAGCACCAGCCCTCCGGGGCTCTGCACCCTCAACAGTCAAGCCTTGGAATGACGTCCCTTCTGCGGACCCTGCTTCAACACAAGAGAACGATGATATTTGGCTAACCATAAATGCCTCCTCACCATATACGGTGACAACCTTACCGTTTCTCATGAACTTGAGCTTCTGATGCAAATTGGATGTGACTGCTCCAGCGTCGTGGATCCATGGTCTTCCGAGGAGACAGCTGTAAGAGGCATTGATATCCATGACTTGGAAGGTTATTTGGAATGTCTCGGGTCCAACGGTAATTGGCAAGTCCACTTCCCCGAGAACATCCTTGCGGGATCCATCAAAAGCTTTAACCAGATAACTGCTACCCCTCAGAGAAATTCCATGATGGCTCAATTGCCTTAGCGTGGATTCGGGCATTACATTCAGAGACGATCCAGTGTCTACCAATACGTTGGATATCAGGTCAGATCCACAATGTACTGAAATATGTAGAGCCAAGTTGTGGCGTTTCCCTGCTTCGGGGAGCTCATCGTCACCGAACCCCAAGTTGTTGCAGGCAGTAATATTACTCACTATCCCATCAAACTGATCCACAGAGACCTCGTGGTCAACATAAGCTTGCTCGAGTATCTTCATTAACACTTTCCTATGAGCCTCAGAGCTCATGAGCAGAGACAGGATGGATATCTTTGAAGGAGTCTGTAGCAGCTGGTCAGCAATCTTATAGTCACTTTTCTTGATAAGTCTCAGGATTTCGTCCAGATTGGACTCTTCAATAGATTGGCCTGCTGGGCCGGTGTTCTTGTCAACAGGAGGGACAACTGGTGGAGTTACCGTAGCAATGGGTGTTACTACCTTCTTTTGAAACAACGGTGGACGGACTTTTCCACTTCTCAGAGTTGTAACTTCACTAGCAACATTATCAACTGTAGCTGGGGATACCAGAGGCACCTCCACTCCGTTCTCAATCATGGTTGCATTGTATTTGTAGGGAATTGCTTTGGTAGAGGTATACGATACCGGACCAGGTAACCTGATCACCAAAGGCTCGACATTCTTTGCCTGAGATACACTTTCAACAGGAGAGTCATGGAACACTGGCATAATCACACATACATCACTGACAATCAAGTACTTGTCATCCATCAGGCTCTGGATATCATTTTGCACAACACAACAGCCCATAGGATTCTGCAGACATTCTGAACAAGAATCATGATCATGTTTGAACAGAGAAGCCTGGCAAAGCTTGACATGTAATGGCACCAAGGGAGTAACGACATTGCGGACATCCAACATGGGATCCTCTTGCGGAACGGGAATCCTTTCAAAGGCCTCAATCATATTGACAGCAGCATGGTTTGGAAGCGGGTTGTCAAGGACGTGAGGAACGCTATTCTCAAAAGTCAACCGCCCTTTTTCTATCAGATCTTTCACAATATATTTCAGAGCAAAGCAACCTTCGACATCATGGCCTTGAGCACCCTGATGGAATTCACATGTTAGGTCCTGACGGAACCTGGGAGGCAATGGATTAGGCGGAGGCTTGCCTGGTCTGGTGACGCAGTGTCCCTTAGCAAGTAGAGTTGGGAGCAGCTCACCATAAAGCATTGGTATTGTTGGAAAAGAAGGTTTGGGTCGGGGACCCTGTTGTTGCTGCCGTTGCTGTTGAGCAGGAGGCTGTTGTTGTACTTGCTGGGGGATAGCATTGACGGGCATTGGTGGTTGACCCGGTGGTAGAGGATATTGCTGATAGAATGGTGGGAAGAAAGGATGTTGAGAGTATTGCATGTAGTGATAAGGCAGGGGTAATTGTGTAGCAGCTGCAGATGGGTTACCAGACACCATCCCTACGTCAGATTCTTTCCTCTTGTGATGTCCGTTACCGTACTTCTTTGGTGCACTGTTTGAAGATTCGCCCTTCTCAAGGACAATAATACCATCTCGGACAGCCTCTTCTAGACGGGTTCCCATTGTAACCATATCAGAGAAGTTGTTAGGAGCAGAGACTATCATTCTCTCCTTATATTCCTTCTTCAGAGTCTTCAGGAATGTCTGTGTTAACTCTTCCTCATCAAGTCGAGGAGAGACACGGGCAGCTGCCCCTCTCCACCTTTGGGCATATTCACGGAATGTTTCATCTGATTTCTGAGATAGGGCTTTGAGAGAGTCCCTGTTTGGCCTCAGACGGGTGTTGAACTCATATTGACCTTCGAAAGCAGCAGCGAGTTCCTCAAAGGTATGGATGTTATCTTTGCTCAGACTAGTGTACCAATCTGCTGCATCATCTGTCAAGCTACTCTGGAAGCAGTGGATCATCAGTGCGTCATTGTCGGCATAGTTAGCCATCTTTCTGACATACCGGATAACATGGTTATGTGGGCAAGAAGTCCCATTGTACTTGTCAAATTCTGGCTCTTTGAATTTCTTAGGAACCTCAAATCGGGATACCAAGCATATATCACGAGCTTTAGTAGGAGCACCATTGTTTCCTCGGCTAGCCTTGACCTCACGGAGTTCTCCAGCCAACTCCCTTAACTGTCTCTTCATAGCTTCCATTGCGGGATCTTGTCCACGCGGAGTGTCAACATCAATCACCTGTTGCACAGTGTGTACAATAGGGTCGGTAACAACAGTAGTTACTTGAGGCATAGCAGTAGACACAGGAATCTGTCCTTGACCAGCAAAACCAGAGACACCAGCAGCAGTATTAGGAGAATAGTAAGCTGAGAGACCATAAGGACGGCCGTTGGGCATAACAAAACGAGCATCAGTAGCCACAATAGATAGTGGGATAGAGGGAATCCCCTCAGCAGTAACTGGAACAGAAGTGGCTGGTTGTTCCTGTGCAGCCATCATAGCGGACATAGCGTCATGAGCCTTAGCCAAGTCTTCTTTCATAGCAGCCAATTCGGCACGGAGCTGAGCATTTTCTTCTTCAAAGTTAGCCATTATCCTTCTTTTGTGAAATCTTGTCTGATGAATTCTATCTGGTTGGTAGACTTTGCGAACACGAGCCACTTTTCAGACTGCGGCGGACAAAACCAGGAGGCAATGAGCACGAGAGAAGTTTTTTGTGGTCAATGAATGCATATGATGCATGAAATGTGTTGATGTATATGCAAAAAGACTCTTTTTAGGTTATCGAAGGGTTTTAGACAAATTATGAACTCGTAAACATTACTAAACAACAATTAACGTAAACAGGAATCAAACAACTAACATATAGTCTTACAAGACAAATCCAACATAAACAAATGGAAATAACAACAGGAAATGGAGATCCTCAAGCATAGGAAGTGGAAGCGTCGTCCTCAGAGTCGGACTCATAGTCGCAGTATCGTGCGTAGAAGTCACGGGCACCCCTAGCTCTCTTGGAGTCCCTCATAAGCAGCCTATCTTTCTCCTCGATCTCTCTCTTAGCCTTAGCTAACTCTTTCTTCAGTGTTAAGACCTCATGAGTCTGCTGCTCACCCTTTCCGTCCAAAGTCATGATCAAATTCTCAGCCTCGCAGTATCTAGCTTTCCACTGATGCTTCTCCCGACTCTCCATAGCTAGGTGCTCCTGATACATCTCCTGGGTAGGTGGGAGTAGAGGCAAAGGCATGGTAGGGACAGATGCAGACACATATCTCATAGAGGGGTAAGGCGTACCAGCCTCCTCAGCTCGGTTTATCACCCACTGTGTATAGGCCTCATGAGCAATACCGGACCTTACACCCATATGCTTTACCTCTTTCTTCCGAAGCTTAGTCCAAGCTTCCATGAAATCCTCTCTAATTCCCGTGGGGGCATTGGAGTAGTGAAAGAAGTAGGGAGCTGTAGCAAGATTGATGGGCTTATCTTTCATCGGAAAACCAAATTGTCGCAAAGCAAGCTCCGGGTTGTAGTTGATTCCACCCCGGGTACCAAGAAGAGGTACATTAAGAAACTTTCCACCACCAAAGATGATTTCCTTGACTCTAGAAGCGGGAGTGAGCCAAACCACTTCATTAGGAGTGAGAGCCATAATCCTCTGTGAAATAGACCAATTCCTCGGATTGTCGTGGAAAGACTGCGGAAGGTGCGAAATAAACCACCTATAGAGGAGAGGCACACAACAAAGAATGTATCCACGACCTTTGGCGGAACGATCGTGGATAGCATGGTATGTGTCAGCTAGCAAAGTAGGAACCGGATTCTTGGAGTGGAAGATCATAATAGCATTCATGTCCACGAAGCCATCCAGATTCGGAAAGAGAATAAGCCCATAGATGAGAAGTGCAAGAATAGCCTCAAGAGTGTCCTGACAAGTGGTATTGAGGTTGGCTTTCCCAAGAAGATACTCTGAAGTGAAACCTCGGATGCGTGCCTTAGTGACAAGATTCTTGGAGACATCGGTGGTCTTGAGATAGAGATCTTTAGCAATAACCAATGGAGGAGGAGGATTTTCAGGTCCTGAGAAAGGTATCCCCTTAGCAATAGATAAACCCATCAAGGAAGAATAAGCCTCTAGAGTAGGCACCAACTGAAAGTCTGGGAAAGTAAAGCACCGATACCCCGGATCATAGAATTGCACTAGAGTGTGCACAAGCTTCTCATCCACATTAGTATGGAGAATAGGAAGTAAAGCCCCGTAACGGCGTCGGAAACCAGTCGGATCCTCAATCTTGAGTGCCAAATCCCTCAAACTAGCCAAATCCACTTCCTTGAACTTGTAGGATTTAGTCATCTTCATCCCTACAATGTTTACAATTTCAACTTGTCTAAGCCCTTCGATAACAATGCATGACAAAAAGTTTATGCATGTATGCATGTATGCATGAATGCATGATTATGTTCAAGTTCGGAGAAAACATGGTGGGTTTGAAGTTCAAAGTCGAGGAATCATGGGTGGACACGGTGTCCGGTGAAACTAGGGTTTTAGGATAATAGTAACCGGGTTCTAAAAAGGTTCCCAAGTTGCAACCTCTCCGACGTATCTCATGGTGTCACGAGTCAACACTCGCTCCATGATTATACGTGGAAGGTCTAACTTGAGTGTAGTATCGCGTGACGACTAAAACTCGAGACGACACCCGGTTTAGCCTCCGCACTACGTCCTAGAAAATGGCCATGGATGGGTTTGGTTATCTACGGTTCATAGCGTCATAGAACAATTAGAAGCAAAGTGCCTAAACGCGACAACTCGCGCCGACAACATCACCCCCAAAATGCCTCAGCTATGTGGGATTGATCGCATAATCCAAAACACGAGGCAACCCCCGGAATGAATTGTCGATTATATCCCTCCTAAATCCTAAGTTCACTCAGCCCGGGTGCAGGACTTTTGATATTCTCACCCCACACGTTTGCAAGAAATTAAACATTTATTCACATAGGAAAGCAAGTAAAAGAAGCAAGTAAAAATACAAGCGCAAACGTGGAAATAAAGACTAGGCGTAACTCTCGAATCTCCCCAGTGAAGTCGCCAGCTGTTTTATCTTGGTTTTTCGGGTGTCAAACATTGATTACGTTTGAACCTTTTAAACCGGTGATATCTTATTTTTTCTTGGGAAGGGAAAAAGTAAGCAAAACCCTTGAGAATCGAGGTCCGGGAGTTGTTTTCGCTACGGGAAGGTGTTAGGCACCCATAACGACTATAGTAACCTATAGGAACCGTCTTTAATTTCTACGCGCGCGCTTTATTTTTAAATGCTATTTTGAAAAGTATTTATTAAACCTAAGAGTTTCTAAGTGAAGAATTGGAGGGAGAAGAATGTTTTTGGATTTTTATTTTATTTGAATTGAAGGAATTTTGTTCCTTGCCTACGTACCCGATTAAGGGATCAAATCCACCGTAGTTCTCTCTCAAAATGTTTTTGTTTTTGTTGATTGATTTTAAGTTTGAAAATGGATTTTGAAAGAATAGAAAGAGGCCTCAAAGGGCATGAGATTGGAAAATAGTGAGGTTGAATTAGTGAATTGCAAAATATGGTCAAAGTAGGATTAGAGTTCATTGAAATTTGATTAAGAAAATGGAAAAGAAAATACAATGGGATGTTGGATCCCAAGGTTTATTTGGAAAAGCTTTGAGTGAAGTTGTTCACATTTGTTTGGAAAATTGGTTTTTTCTAAGTTTAAAGCCCTAGGCATTCATCTAAACATACAATCCTAACCATACATCTAAACATGCATATTCTAGCTATATTATAGTGATGTGTGTGCATGTGTCGGTGCTTGTGTCGGTGTACATCATTAGAGTCCATTGTCCTTTACATCATACCCTAGATACATTCTATGGCCTCTTTGCCAAGAGAATTAAAAGCATGAAAGTAAAATATTACAAAAGCTCCTAAATGTTTACATTCTAACTTTGGTACAAATTAAGTTGCAAGAAAGAAATAGAGATGAACATGGGATGAAATGGAGATGCTTATGAAATGATGAAACATGAAATGAAAAGAGTTAGTAGGACATGACAATATCAAAGAAGTGAGGTAAGAGAGATACTAGAATATAAAAGATAGAAAATAAGTGCGAACATGGCTAAAATTTGTTCGTAAAATGCAAGAACCAAGTGACCCATGATTCTCACATTCCAATTGCATTTTAAAGGTTTAGAAACAAGTTTTGGAATGGGAATTAAGGCTACATGATTTACTTGACATTTTTAAAACAAATTTGGAGCATATTTACATTATTTAACTACCTAATGACTTGTAAGCTAAGTAACCTACCAAAATTCACAATTATGCAACAAAATTAAACACAAACAGTAGCTAAAATCCTATGAACTCAAGTAGTATAGGTCACCAACATCCATCAAGCAAATTGGATTAAAATCAAGTGAATTTTCATTCATTTTTAGCACAAAATACCACAAAATAGAAAGAAAATTAGCCACATTATTTTTACTAATCTTTAATATGCAAAATTATTATAGGAACACCACAAAGCTATCAAGAAATGTGTGTGAAGATTTTTTAGGATTTTTAAAGCATTTTAGACACAAAAAGCATATAACATTTCACAAGATTTAACAAAAATAGAAAACAATTAACAAGAAAATACCACACACCTTTTAACCAAGATTCAATGTATGATAATATCACAAAAATATCAAAAAAAATGATTAAGAACACATAGGAAGTTTTTAGGAATTTTTTAAAGGATTTTTAAGCTAAAAAAGTGCAAGAAAATTGCCAATTCTAACAAAAAATGGTAAACAAATAGGAAAAAATGCTACACATATTTTTTTATCAAGATTCACCATATAACAATATCACAAGAAAGTCAAGAAAAATGATCAAGAACATGTAAAAATTTTTTTAGGACTCTTATCATGAAAATATAACACAACAGGGGGTACGAATAGCAGAAATAGCAAGAAATGCGCAGGGATGGGGGGCGCACAGAGCAACATATGCATAAATATGACAGTTGGGCCTCAAAGAGGCGGGTTATGGGTCGATCCATGGGGCGAACCGGTTCAGTGGCCTATATAAGGCCATGAACCGGTTTTTTTCATTCCCACTCCCTCTTTCTCTCTCTAATGTCGCAAAGCTCTCTTTCTTCTCTCTGACCATACAGCCTGGGAATTTATGAAGATGGAGGAAGATCTTCATCTTCTCCGGCGAGCTTGATTGCTCCGGCGTGGTGGTTGCCGGCGGCACCACCGCCGGAAAAGTCAAACTCCACCTTTTTTTGAAAACTTTTGATGAAAAATCTTCCTCTCCTCTTCCTCTTTCCGAATTTAAGCCTCAATTTCACAGATTCAACGTAATATGTCCTAGATCTAGACTTAGGGTTTCGTAAATTTTTGCATAAGACTGGTGAATTAGAAGTTAAGGACGAAATCCTTACCTTGAACTCAGATTGGAGACGATGAGAACACGAGGGAGAGTCTTTGAGCACCTTTGATTCCTGCCTTCGTATTTTCGCACCTGATTTTGTTGTGATTCGTCTTGAATGATCTTGTGTGCGTTGAATCCGTTTCGGTTTCACGTTTCTTGGTCCCTTCTTTTCTGATTCACTGCAAACTTCGAATTCCTCTTCTTCTCTGATCTAACGCGCGCCTCTGTGATCGGTGCTGGAGTTTGTTACGCTTCGTAACGAATTCGCACCTCGAATCGCAGAGTTGATGCCGTTCTTGCTCGATGATGATGATAATTCTGAGAGTTTCCTGCAAATCTTGTGGAACCTTCGAAACTTGTTATGAATGATTCGAATTTTTGTGATTTCTGGAATTGGTGAATTTTCGTATTGAAATTTGGACGAAATTGATATGTTGCTGAAGAATCAGTGGTGAATTCGAGTGAATTTGGCCTAGATTTGTGATGATTCTGGAAAAAATGGTGAATTAGGGTTGAAGATGAAGATGAATCTTCATCTTGTTCTTGCTGGTTTTTTCGGTTTTGATCTGAATGGAAGAGAGAGAGAAAAGAAAAAGTTGTTAGTGCTGAGTTGTTAGAAAGTGAATGGTATCTTTGACCTTTTGACTGTGATGTGGCTTATATAGCTGATGATTGTACTGCCTGGACCAATGACAAACTGCCATGTGGCGTAACTAACTCTTGGACAAATAAAAGACTGACATGTGGCACTGGACTATGACTTGGACAATTAAGGACTGAAATGCAATTTTTAGAAACTTAGGACTAAAAAATAAAAAAGTAAAAAATGAAATAAAATTGGTAATTGGGAAATAACGTAAAGTGAAACGATTAAAACTGACAAAACGGACTAAAACGAACCAATGGCCTAAATGAGGTACTTTAAAGTACCTCTCTGCCGAAATTTCGTGTGAAATGACCAAAATGCCCCTAGGGCTAAAACGACTAAAAATGACTCAGATGCGAATTTTAAAATGGATTTTTAACAGAGAAATGAAACAAAGACTTACACAAGTAAAATTAAAAGACTCAGAGACAATTTTTAGGATTTAAACAGTAACTTGACACCTGAAATGACCAAAATGCCCCTAGGGGCAAAACTGACTCAAAATGACTTCAAATGCAATTTTTGAAATGGACTTTGACATAGAATGAAACAGAGACTTATTCACACTACTTGAAAGGACTCAAACAAAATTTTTGAAAGACTGAGAGAAATTTGACATAGGAAATGACTAAAATGCCCCTGCATGTGAATTTTGCAAATAAAATTGAAATAAAATGCAGAGAAAGGTGCAACTGATCAGAGATAGTTCAAATAGCTTGTAATGCAAGAAAAGAAGGATTGATTAGTATTTTTAGGTCCAAAATTAGGGTATAACATGTGTAAATCAATAAGAAAGGTGGGCATATTTTATTTTAATTATCTCTAACTATCATCTTATTTAATTATTTATTTTATAAATAGTTATCTTGGTTTCTTGGTAATTGTGTGATCATTTTTCCTTATATATGTAATTGTTAAGGTGTGATAATTTTATACATATTTATTTGCATTAGGAAGTAATATAAAATGATAGTAGATTAATATGAGTATTAAACTATTTAATTTTAGAGACCAAGATTGTAGTCATGGACAAGTGGGTTAAGTTATAATATTTAATAATGTGAGTATTTTGAAGGAATGATATTATGATATTATCATCATGCAAGTAAATAAAATAAAATAATACGTGTGTGTTTATTGGTGAATATATGGGGTAAACTAGATAATTAGAGTAGAAAAGAATAATAAGATGGAATAACTAGTTTAATGGGCTTGGCACACTAATTGTGTCCGTGTAGAATTGATCAAAAGGATTAGACCTAGTTAGTATAAAAAGAAAAACACATAGGAACAAAAACATGGTTAATCTTAAGGTGGCAGTGGCGGCATCAATGAAAGGATTATGTGGTATTCAACAATGAAAAGAACAAATAGCGAACTGATGATCCATATGGTCTATTAAAATTGGTAATTGAGCAAGAGGAAACGTGTATTCAATCAATTGTTCAGATTCGTTGGTGTCCTTCAGTTCTTTATGCTCTCTTATATAATGTGAAAGCTTCAATCCAGGTATGGGGTGAGAGAGAAGAGTTCGAGATCATGAGTGTAAATTAATTGAGATGAACGGGAAGGTCGTATTTCCCAAAGTTCATTCGGAGCTCACCGTGACGGTTGTAGCGCTTGGAGAGAATAATTAAATTAATGTGCAAATTTGGAAGTGTGAGGTTAAAAGATGATTTATAAACATTATTAAGTTGTTGCTTTGATTTAAATTATGTGAATATGTGGTATTTGATGTCAATGACAAATTTTGTGAATGTGCTCATGCTTGATTTGCCACAATTATTTGAATTGATAAATTATGTATATTAATTGATTGAATAACTAGCACAAGATAGTTGATGTTTGGTAGATAATTGTTTTGCTTCGGCCAATTCGGTGCTAAAGAAAAGAAACTAATTATGGGCTAATTTGTGGGTGTATGGATTGTGTCTATTGTTTTTTAAATGTTGTGTTGGACATCAGTATCAAATTGGCTATATTGGTATTCTAAGAAGTATTAAAAATGTCTTAGATTTTATATATATTTTTGAATAAATCCACTTCTATTATGTTGTCAAGAGTCATCAAATCTGTTTGTTTTTCAATGCAAATGACGAGGCTTAAAATTGTTTGATGATGAGAATAAAGATGTTGATTAAAATTTGTGGTGTGAATGATGATGTATGTTCATGATGACGATGTTTTCTATGATGATGATGTGTTTTTGCAATAAGCTCTTGCATGTTAGGGGAGTTTTGCATTAAATGTGAATAATTGTTGATGTGTATACATGAAATTACTTGTCGAAATTAATTTCATGCGTCCATATAGAGTCTAGAGCATAATGTCTTGCATATGCGGGAGAAAAGTCCAGTAACATACTTCTGGCAACCATGTTGAAAAAAGTCCAGTAATATAACTCTGGCAAAATGATGAGTAGGTGCGGTACCACATTCATATAGGTCTTAGGACTGAGTCCATATGCATAAAATTTGATGATGATTTGTATTTGGTGAATAAGTGTAATTGTGTGAAACGATGAATGTGATTATATGTTGATGTTCTTATGAAGATGGTTATTGGTGACTATATGTGTTGTGACTAGTTTGGAATTGAATTGTGACATTGTGTTTGTTAAGATTTTGGTTCTTAAGATGTAACGATATTTTCTACTAATATGGATTGAGATGATATAGTATATTCTTCAAGGTTCTGAATATTATGTTTGTGATGTGATACGATTTTGACTTAATTGCTTACATGTTCTTCTCATTTTTTTTATACTATTACATGTTCTCAAAACTCACCCCTTCGTTGTTTGTGTTTGCTGGCTTGGCCCTGCGGTTGCGAAACCGTAGTTATATATGTTATAAGTCTTGGAGTCAAGTACATGCCTTTCATGAAGACTTGTCTTGTGTCTTCTGTTATTTTGGGGAAAAGCACCGCGCTGATAGTGACACGGGAAAAGGGATATGCTTACTTATTTCGTTTTGTATAAGAAAACCACTGTCTATGATGTAAAAGAAAGTATTTTCAAAAGCAAAAGATTTGATCTTAATATCAATATAATTTTTAATGAAGTGAAATCTGAATTATGTTTGTTTTGAGTAAATGTGATATCCTAAATCTTCTGGAAGAATTCCTATATTATTAAAGAAGTTTTTATTTGACACTTTCCGCTGCGAATCAAACTCTATTTTTAATTAAATAATAGTAATAATTATTTTTGGGATTTAGGGTGTCACAATAATCGTTTATTACAGGCGAGATTTGATGTTTCTAGATTTCAATGATAATCGTTCATTACGACGGTGTAATGAATGATAATCGTTCAAGGATTTTGATGTTTCCAGATTTCTTCCCTCATGTCCAATCCACGTTATTTGATTTGGTTCACCTATGTTATGTTGAAAATTTTGCATTTGGATTGTGCAGTGCTGTTGATTTTGTTCGTGATTTGGTTGAATTGATATTTTTACGATATGATTAATTAAATCAAACATAATAAAAAGATGGAGATATTTTGTTTCAAAAACAAAAGATAGAGAGATTTGATGAAGAGATTTGTCTTGGTTTTGAAGAGGGAAGAAGAAAGGGGTAGAAATGTCATTTCACACTTGTTTAGTTTCATTAAGGTCAAAATGGTAATTTTACGTGGAATTTGCTGAGTCATCTCTGCCATTTCCGAATCAGATTCTGCCACATCGTCACCACATCACTAATCATGTGCCACATAAGTAATCAAGTGGGATTATGATCAAATTTCAAGTGATTAATAATTGCAGGTAAATTTTGGGAGGATTAGTAAGTACATGGGCTAAAATTCAACTAAGCCCTATTTGCAAGGACTATAGGTATATTTAAGCCATATTAATAAAATGAAAATGTGTACCATCTTTATCTCTTTAATTTTCTTTATATTTACATTTATTTTATGTTTTAATCATTTTAAATTATGTCAGTGAAATAATATACGCCGATGTTACTTTAAAAAATCTAGGCAAAACGCAATTTTGGATTATACAATCCGAAATATCTAACAATCTGGTTCGGATTATATAATTCAAACAAATGCTATTTTTGGAAGAAAAAAAAGGGTGCGTGAGAAAAGAATAGGGTAAAAAAAGTAATATTCAACAAAAAAATGGGGCTAGGACTAATGTAAATTCACTTAAGGGGATGCCAAAAAATTGGGGCTTTGAAGGGGGCCCAAAATTGGGGATTTTTTATTTTTTTTATTTTTTTACAACTCTAGACCCAGGGTCCTGGATACGGCACTGAGTGGAGTTCATCAAGAAGGAAGAAGATATGAATTGGTTGAATAATTGTTTAGGTGGACAAGTCTATAACTCATAAGATGTGTCTACACTGCAAGAAAAGCTTGACTCAAAAGGCATATACTCTCATCAAACCAGATGAAGGTGAATAATGGTGGGTAGAACTTGTGAAGATGCTGGTGGTATATTTCAAAGGTGGTTCATTGACGTTAAGATGTGTGCTCAATACCCATGGAGACATGCACGAGTACAATATGAATGTATTTGACGCAAAAAAAGAGTTATATTTACAACCATTCAAAATAAAGGAAGACACCTCACTATATAAAAAACAACACAAACAAACAACAGCTATATTTCTCAAAACTAACCAAACATCAGTCTCAATAAACAACTTTCTTTATTGTTGTTTTATTTATGATATCATAAGACCTAAAAAGTAAACAACATAAATCTTATTAAGAAACTACCATTACAACATTTAATGTTACTATGATTTGATTGGTAACATGCTTGAATCAATTAACACAAAGAAATATCTTATAAACTTATCAAACCTTGGAGAATGTGTGTTTTGTTAATTAAAGAAAAGAAAAAAAAACACAATTAATATATCATTAATTTTAAATATAAAAATAAATTATTAATATTAGATAAATCACTTACAAGTCATTTTTTTTCTCATTATCTTGAATTAAGCACGACTCTTGGAATCATGTATTTCAATCACAAAAAACAACACCAACTAAATACGCGAACAACCAATATATTTTGAAAAGAATACATATCTCTATTATTATTATTATTATTATTATTATTATTATTATTATTATTATTATTATTATTATTATTATTATTATTATTATTATTATTATTATTATCATTCATGTATTAAATATGATTCTTGGAGTCATCCATTTTAAACACATAATGGAATACGTATATTCGTCATTCTTCATCTGTTAAATAAAATCTTTTAGTCATACACATCATGTGAGAATAAATATTATATATGTTAGAAATATAAAGTGATGGTAAATTTTAACTTCCTTAGATTACATTTATATATCATGTGTGTGTTATCTATTGAATACATATTTTATTTTTAAATAATACATAAATTTATGTATTATTCTATTATTTTAAAGACATTATAATTTACATTATTTATCACTTTGAAATTAGATGAGTAGCTTCATTTGTTTGAGCTAAGGGATAATAAATAAGAGGTTCGGGTGATAGCTGAACGAACGAGTAAATAGTAGGTTAACAACTAACTACTAACATTTACAATTCAAAAACAACATATATTAATTCTTTTAGCAATACTATATCTCGCGAACAAATTTGATAGCGAAAATCCTATTTTTATACACCTTAAGAAAATAAAATATAACGCATCACTTTCACGCACAACTATATCGATTAAAATCCTTCTACCTCCACGGTTTCTGATTTGTTTTGGTAATGAAACCTTCATCCCTTCTCTAATTACATTTCCTCTATGGTAGTAAACTCACAATCAATTATTTTTCATTTCGTTTTATTTAAAGATAACACACTAACTTAATAATTGTTATATAATTTCATAGATTGCATTGTTTTCTAATAACATGTATGTGTGACAGTAATTAATGTTTTTATTGGTCCAAACGAATCAGAACCCTTTGTATAAACCTTTACATAGTTTATCTTCTCTACCCAATTGCTTAACACGGGTCAATATTGACCATGAAAATCCCGACTGATTTTCTCATTATAGTCGACAAAACACAATGATTTTATATGACTTTTATTGGTGATTCAGTAACAAAATGAAGTCTCATATTGTTTAGAATCATTGTTCTATTTGAGAGAAATTTAAGTGGCGCTTAGGCACCAAAACATGTAAGTTTTCATCTAGCATAGCACTTTCACTATGTGTCATGACACTACAACTAGAAAGAAAATTGAAAATTACAACTTAAAAAACAGAAATAGTAAGTAATAGATTGCTATGATGTACTCAATCAATTAGTCGTGTCCACCAAGGTGACAGCGCAAGTTGAAGCGTTCCATTGCAACACCAAACAAAAAATCATACCCTTCTCCCATTAGACCAACGCTATGGAACACATCTGGATCCGGTCTAGGAATATTTTCACAGCCACGAGCAAACTACATGGTTCTAAACTCATTGTTTACCAACAAAAAGCCAAGTTGTATAGGACCACCACCGTGAACATCATCTTGTTGTTGTTATTTTTGTTGTGTATGAGGCAAAATTGCTAGGATTTGTTGTGCAAGAGCAGGAGCCTTTTGAACAATGACATTAATTATCATTTTAACATCATATGACACTTTTTGTGAGAAAACTTAACCGCCACCTCCGACTTCACTTCCATCGGTCCATTGAGTTGTTGCCTCCGCAAACGCTGCTCTATTAACCCCAAAAGCTTGGAAAAGCTCAAAATCTGATACTGCACCATTGTTTAAACCTCTCTGATAAGCTCAAAATGCTTCCGTAATGACAAAACCTTTAGGTTGAGCTCCAACATCAGCAATAAAGGAAGTAACAAATGGTAAAATGCTAGCAGCAAAGGCATTCACCGCCTAAAAAGACAAGAAAAACAAAAGGTAAGAATGGAAAGAAAAGAAGAAGAAAAAAATCACTACTGCGATTATAACTCTTAACTTACGTTTTGTTGATTTTGATTAAGCTGCCCTTGGGCTTGGATGTGTGCCATAAAATGTGCTTGAAATTGGGCTTGGGCATATGAGGGGTTGTTGTGGGCGGAACTGGGGTTGTTGTGAATGGGCAATACTCAAAATTTAAATATTGGAGGCACAATATATATATAATTTGCAGCATTAAATATATTTTACATTTCATTTTTGAAAGCAAAAATATACATCACAATTGTTATCTATGATTTGTTGTTTTTTAGAAATATTGAATGATTTTCATTTTCAATCTCAATAAAAATATCTTTGTATATAATTAGAGTAGTGATATTTGTACAATCATTTAGTGACAACGAAAACCTTATTTTTCTCATTTTATTGGTCTAATACAATAAAGAGAGCAAAAAGAAGAAAAAAATATATTTCTGCATAATTAGAGTAGTGATATTTGTTCAACCATTTAGTGACAACCCGTAAGACAACACTCCTTTTCTGAAGAAAAAGAGTAAACATATGATGTGTGTATAAGAGAGAAATCTGTTTAAAAGTTGTTACAAAATGGTTGTTCAAATATCATTTCTCATATAATTATCTAAACAATCATTTAACCTTTCATTTTCTATGCGATTTTACAACTATGTTATAAACGACTTTTTTATTTTATTATAACAAGTCAAAATCCAAGACCTAAGCGAATTATTACTAGAACATTAGCATTTTTTTTTAATATAAAATACAGGTGGACATGAATTGTTTTGATGTTTATTATAAAAACACTATAAAAACACAATATAAAACACTATACAAGTTGCCAAAATTTAAATATTGGAGGCACAATATATATAATTTGTAGCATTAAATATATTTTACATTTCAATTTTGAAAGCAGAAATATACATCACAATTGTTCTCTATGATTTGTTGTTTTTTAGAAATATTGAATGATTTTCTCATTTTCAATCTCAACAAAAATATCTCTGTATATTATTAGAGTAGTGATATTTGTACAATCATTTAGTGACAACTATTATGAAAACCTTATTTTTCTCTTTTTATTGGTCAAAAACAATAAAGAGAGCAAAAAGAAGAAAAAATATATTTCTACATAATGACAACCCTTAAGACAACCTTCTTTTTCTCTTTTTATTGGTAAAAAACAATAGAGACAAAAAAGAAGAAAAAAAGTAAACATATGATGTGTGTATGAGAGAGAAATTTGTTTAAAAATTGTTACAAAATAATTGTTCAAATATCATTTCTCATATAATTATCCAAACAATCATTTAACCTTTCATTTTCTATGCGATTTTACAACTTTGTTATAAACTACTTTTTTATTTTATTATAACAAATCAAAATCCATGACCTAAACTAATTATTACTAGAACATTAGCATTTTTTTTAATATGAAATACAAGTAGCCACGAATTGCTTCGATGTTTATTATAAAAACACTATAAAAACACAATATAAAAACCCTATACAAGTAGCCAAAATTTAAATATTGCAGGCACAATATATATAATTTGTAGCATTAAATATATTTTACATTTCATTTTTGAAAGCAGAAATATACATCACAATTGTTCTCTATGATTTGTTGTTTTTTAGAAATATTGAATGATTTTCTCATTTTCAATCTCAATAAAAATATATTTGTATATAATTAGAGTAGTGATATTTGTACAATCATTTAGTGACAACTCTTATGAAAACCTTATTTTTCTCTTTTTATTGGTCAAAAACAATAAAGAGAGCAAAAAGAAGAAAAAAATATATTTCTGCATAATTAGAGTAGTGGTATTTGTTCAACCATTTAGTGACAACTCTTCCTTCCTTTTCTCTTTTTATTGGTAAAAAAACAATAGAGACAAAAAAGAAGAAAAAGAGTAAACATATGATGTGTGTATGAGAGAGAAATTTGTTTAAAAGTTGTTACAAAATGGTTGTTCAAATATCATTTCTCATATAATTATCTAAACAATCATTTAACCTTTCATTTTCTATGCGATTTTACAACTATGTTATAAACCACTTTTTTATTTTATTATAACAAGTCAAAATGCAAGACCTAAGCGAATTATTACTAAAACATTAACATTTTTTTTAATATGAAATACAAGTAGCCATTAATTGTCTCGATGTTTATTATAAAAACACTATAAAAATCTGAAAGAGGGCTAGCTAGGGTGTGTTTTGGTTTTGTTATAGTGAGTAGGGTGGGGTTTAACTATCAATACATACGTACTAAGAAAAATTATTTCAAAGTTTTGTACAAACAACCACTGGATGTTAGATAACATTTCACATAATAAAATATAATAAAGGAAATAACATTCAAAGATTTCAATTATATATATATATATATATATATATATATATATATATATATATAATATACTTGCTCAACATCCTAGAATACTAACATCATGCGAATATTATCATACTTCTATCATGGCATATAAAAGCAAATTCATTTTTGAGGTCAAGTAAATATTCTCTTAATCAAGTCACCCAATCAAGAATCATCACATCAACAATGTTATCTTAAGCGTACTAGCATAACCAAACAACATATGCAAGTGTACAACTTCACATAATAACAACATTTACTAATTACATAATTCACCAAGTCACATAATCAAGTATGTCACGTTTCACATAACTCATGTGCATGTAATGCTCTAGACCCGACTTTACATGCATGCGGTGCCAATTGAATTTCGGAGGTAATTTTACCGATTGATCTTTCTACATATTCTCTGCTAATTCTCCTCATATAGGGCTTATGAATGCATCAATATCAAGTATTGACTCGATAATGCACAACACCAATTTACTCTTCATATTCTTTGCATTTTCTCCACATTGCATTATCAAACATTACATCCACACATCAACAATTATCAAACAATTAATCATCTCCACATATTCATCATCAAATATTCATCTCTTCATATTCATCATCAATCATCAAACAATTATCACCACAATGAAACTACATCATTCCATAAGCACAAATGGCATAATAGACGCAATCATCCACATCTTGATAACCAATATTTTATACCCTCATTAATCATTGATTCATTCTTATTCCATCACACTATCATGAAAATAAAGTCATTTTCAAGTTATCAAATCATAATCCATCATTTTACCAAATGTCGTCTATTTTCACCAAAGTTCGTCTCATTTTGCAACATCGTCTATTTTCAAATATCTCACCAAAATAAGACATCATACTCATACATATCAACAAATCATTCCTACATTTCAGCTATCATCACAATAGTTCAAGCATAGCATCACCGTTTCATAAAATCCATCTATTTCTAAAAATTTACAAAGTTCGTCTATAAATTTCAAAGTTCGTCTATTTTGACATTTTTTTTCTCCAAAAATCAAGTTTTATGTTCATACCAATCCTACTTGGTTATTATAAGTCCATTGTTACAGAAAACAAGTTGTAACCTCATCATTTCAATCAATATAAACCAAGTTTCGAAAATTCCGAGTTCATGTAACTTTTTCATTCAAAGTTCGTCTCAAGTCATAAAACCAATTTAGTTCAATTTAAAAGATGTTCCAACAATATTATTAGTCAAAACAACAGTTAAACACACCAAAAGGAATACTTGGGGATGTTCAGAAACAACCCCAAAGACTCGAGATGTGCAGAACAACACGTGTTGTTCAGTACAACACACTACATCTCGGTAGGCGAGCAGCACATGACAGGGGAACCCATGAACCCATAAATGTATTCCCTCTCGGGAACCCAACAAACATTTATATTTTTAGTTTTAATTAAAATTAAAATTTCATAAAAAAACATCATTCATAATTTTCACACATTAGCGCAATAAAATGAGCGGAAAGACAAACACGTGAGTACCCTTCTTTTCTCTAGTATGATTAAAATATCATCCACATATTGAAGATGTGAAACCACCACCTTCAAGATTGGTATCCTAAAACCTTTGGAAAAGAAAACCCAAATTCACTACCTTATCCATCAACACTCCAGTTTCTCTGCTACTAAAAGAAACAAGAAAAGGGCTAAATGATCTCCTTGCTTTAAACCCTTTGTAACATTCACTTGCTTCATAGGGCACCCATTAACCAACACCAACAATCTTCTTGAAAAAAACACACCTTCATCCAATCGATCCATTTGTTACGAAACCCAAACCGCAAAACAAGATATGAGTATATATATAAGAAGTTCCAACTATACGAGTCATACGAGTTTTTGAAGTCTACCTTCATATTCCTGCACTCCACATTTTTTTTCTTTGCTACATCAACCACTTCATTCACCGCTAGAACGTTATCCAACAAGAATTTTCCCTTGATGAAGGATGATTTATTCTTTGAGATAAGAGTATTCATTTAATCAGTGACCATTGTTCCTATCCTACCAGTAGTTGTCAAGTAACTCGAGCGAATAGATTGTGGTCCGGATTTAATTAAAAAAAGTAACAACCAAACAAATCCTTTGTGTGATTAATAGTGATAAATTGGAAGGTGTTAGTCCTTCTAATTTGGTTTATGGGATTAAACATAAGAAAATTGATGAAGTATCCTTTGAATTTTGTTTAACAGTGATAAATTGTGCCTTTTTATCATTGTTTTAAAAAAAATTAAGTTCATGGTACTTAATGTGCCTTTTTTTTTTTTTTAATCAAAAACAACCTGGCTTTAAAATTTAGTTCCCTGATCTTTCCTTCAATTTTTTTTTTGAGTTCCCTGACCAATTAAATTAGTTTAATAATTTGTTTTTTTTTTCCAAGTTTCCTGTGAAGCCAAATGATTGTAAAGTCACATTCAGCTTTAAGGTACACAGTTCGAGACTGGCACCAAGAGAAAGTTTAATATTTTTTCGTTGTAATGACTATGGCTTATATTATTATCCTTTAAAAAAAAGCTTATATATATTTTTTTTAGGGGATATGGCTTATATTATTCAAAAAACTTTAAATCTCGAATCATATTGTTATGTCTAAACAAAAACAAATAGTTTAAAAATGTATACCCTTGAATGATTTTAAATATATAATAATGACTCACAATGGAAAATAAATCATATTTATGTCAATATTCCCATTAAGAGGCCCATTATGATTTTTTTTTTTTTAAGGAATTGGCCCATTATGATTTTTGAGGGATATTATAATAGGGACATAATAAAATATTTAACAAAAATTCAAAATAAATTCAGAATTAAAATTTAGTTTTAATGAAATAACATAGGGATTAATACTACCCCACTGATTCCTCCTAGCTCACTAAATTATGTCAAAGAGGAAGACCAGCAGTTACATTATATGCTTGATTCCTATTCGTTAGATATATTGCCTAATCAATGGCTACTAATACATATGTCTAATTACAAGGTCTTGTAATAAGATTGTCATGTCCATTTTTTCTCTCCTCACACAAAGTTCTTCCCCTTTTTGTGATTTCATTCTCCATAAGAAAATTTCATGAAACCAATTGGAGTACGTATTGGTGGTGGTGATAATTTAAAGATCACCAACCACTCTTCTATTGGTCCTCCTTTGACTGCCATTGATAGATTCTTATGGGGTCAACACAACCACTTCCCTCAAAAGAAACTTCAACAAAATGTTGATGATCAAAATATTTATAGCTTTGGTTGTTCGAATGCTTCAACCTATAGTTTTATGTGGCCTAATAATAATAATATGATGTCTCAAGAAGCTAGCTTTGTTGATCAGTTATTGGCAAATGAAGAGGTGATGAATTGGACACAACAAATTCCTTCATTGTGTGTGGAGAAAGAAGATGCGATCAATGGTTTAGGAAAGGGTGCAAAAGTGGTTGGAAGAAGACCTAAGAAAGTGTCTTCTTTTTCCTTGATCAAAGGACAGTGGACTGATGAAGAAGACAGGTTTTGTAATCAAACCCTAATTGTTGTTTGAGTGTTTGTTTGTAGCATATGGTTCTAAATTGCGGTTGAAGTCGTGTATACGTTAAAATTTTGATAATGCATGTAAATGCGGCCGATTCGGCTGCAATTTAGAACTATGTTGATGAATGTATGATTGTGTGTCTTTTTATGATATTATATACTTGGACTAAATTTGAAGGTGTTTTGTTATTTGGTGTTACTTTTAAACAAAGGAAATTGTTGCACTTGTAGATCTCAATTTAGAACTATGTTTGTGATTTCTTTTTTGTCAATTTTTTTTTTTTTGTGAAAAGATTTGTGAATTTTTTTAATAATATATATTTGGACTAAGTGTATTTTTAATAATATATATTTGGACTAAATTTTAAGGTCTTGTTATATAAAAAAAATGGTACAATTGCACAATTTAGAACTATCTTTGTGAAAGTAAGTTGTTGTTTGTCTGTCTTTTAATAATATATATTTGGGCTAAATTTTAAGGTGTTTTGTAATTTGTTGTTATATAAAATCAAAGGAAATTGCTGAAGTTGGTGAAGCAATATGGTGTAAGAAAATGGTCTCAAATAGCTGAGAAGTTGGAAGGAAGAGCTGGAAAGCAGTGTAGGGAAAGATGGCATAATCATCTGAGGCCTGATATCAAAGTATGTCACTTCTTTAATCCTTCAATTTTTTCAATATATTTTCTCTTTAGAACATTATATTGAAAAAATATATTTTCAATATATTTTTTCAATATATAAAGCAATGACCTCTCAAAAAAAATATAGAACATGATTTATATTTGATATATGTTTTAGCTAGCCTTGAAAATTTATCTATGATTTTCATAATAATAGTGCATGAAGATTTCGATGTGATTTTTCTAAGATCTATTTTTGTCATCTGCTCAGTTCGATCAGTTTGTCTTTATTTACTTTCTATATCTTATGAACTTGCAGGCATAATCTTGTCACTTTCCAAATTTATCATTCACATGAATGTTTTGATTTTACTATATTTATTCAGAACTTTGATTCCTCCAACATTTTCTCACATTCCTCCTAAATCCACGTTTGGATTAATTGTCTTATTTCCCTCCAAATAACCTTGACAAGGTTTCCCTCCACTTTTCTCATAAGTAGGATATTTTAGCCTAGAAAATTTAGTTATATTTTGATAATTATTGAGCATCTAATTTGATTTTTCTAGGATCTATCTTTGGCATCTGCGCAGGTTGATCACTTTTTCTATATTTATCTTTTAAACTCTTGGGATGTAAAGTTTCTAAGTCAAAGATTAATACATACAAGGCTTAACGTTTTCACTTTCCAAATTTATCATTGACTTGCATGTTTTGATTTTACTATATTTATTCAGAACTTTTTTTCCTCCCACAATTTCTCTCATTTCTCCTGAACCCTAGTTTGGATTTATTGTCATATTAATACAGAAAACTTTGCTAATTAGAGTTTCCCTCCAAAACCCAAATAACCTTGACAAGGTTTCCCTCCATATTTCTCATAAGTAGGGTGTTATACATATGACTAAATCACACCAACAAGGTGTGCAAATACTCAGTTCTTTCTTTTCTTGTCTTTAAAATTTTTTAATTGTCTTTTGGTAAAGAAATTTAATAATATACTAACAATGTGCAT
Source organism: Medicago sativa (assembly GCF_051527215.1). NCBI lineage: Eukaryota > Viridiplantae > Streptophyta > Magnoliopsida > Fabales > Fabaceae > Medicago > Medicago sativa. The sequence continues at coordinate 62,398,777 of NC_140751.1, read as the reverse complement.
ACTAATTTTTTATAGAACTATATGAAAGTGCTAGATTGGAAATGGTTTTTTGATTCTTATAAAGATAGTTTAACATATGAAAGTGCTATCTTGAAAATAGTTTTTTGATTCGTTTCAAGTCATTCCATGTTTAGATTCACGGTGAATTTGACGTCTCATCATAACATTATACATGCCTTAGTATACTCTTTATATTTACTTATCGATATGGTTTTTTGTTTCTTTAATTTTATATTTTAAAAACCGTACTTTTTTTTCCAAGTTTCTTCGGGAAGTCTAATGTTAGTAAATGGTTAGATGTTGATGAGATTTGAACTTTACCACTTTATGACTCCGAACTTACTTTACATGTTGCAGAAAGATAGTTGGAGTGAAGAAGAAGAAAGGATGCTAGTAGAAACTCATGGCATGATTGGAAACCGTTGGGCGGAGATAGCAAAGAGAATTCCAGGAAGAACTGAGAATGCAATAAAGAATCATTGGAATGCAACAAAAAGGAGACAAAATTCAAGGAGAAAGAACAAAAGGCCTCAAACCACTGATGGTAAACCACAATCTTCTATTCTTCAAGACTACATCAAAACTTTGACTACTCAAAAAGCATCCACCGGTACTACTGCTACTACTACTACTGCTGCTACTACTAGCTCCGTGTCAGCGATCTCTGAGGACCCTTCTTCAAACCAATCTTCCTTTGTTTTTTCTAACCTATCCCATGAAAATTCATCATCACCACTTATATCTGAATCTTATGATGATGAACTCCTCTTCATGCAACAACTTTTCAAGGTGAATAATAACGCCGAACCTGTTAACCCCTACTCCAAGAAACCCTCTTCAAACCCTTACTATTCTTCCCAAACTAACAGTAATCAGATTCTCCCTGATGTTACTGATTGTGGATTTGTTCATTCCAATCTTTCCAATTACCCTAAACCAAATTCACAAAACAACATGTACTTGAGTACTTCTTCCACACCTATGATGAATTACCTTAATTCTGATCACTACCTTCCTCCAATGCTGAATGGAATTCAGAATCAGAACAATGAGGAGTTGCATCTTGGGAATATGAATTTCTCAGAGGGGAAGAGAGAGATGGATTTGTTGGAGTTGGTTTCTTCTGCTCAGTTTTATTAGTGCTGCTGCTGCTGCTGGTTCTAAAATGATGAATCTATCATTTGGATGTTTAAGTGTGTTTGGTTTTTTATTGTAGTTTGTGCTTTTCTTCCACGTTGGATAAACTACGCTTCCACTATAGCATGGTACGTAGTATGCATTTGACATTAATTTGGATTGTTTAGTCTTGACTTTGTTTCGGTTTAGTATGTACTTTCCACTTTGGATTGGATTAACTATGGTTTGTTTGTTTTGTCCTATGGATTTGGATCTTGCATGAAATTATGCAACATTTTATTATGTTAGTGTTATTGTTACTTTTTTTAAATTTGATATCTTTCGTGTACAACTTCGAATACCAACATCTCTTATTTTGTGAGACTTAAATAAACAGCAATATCTTTTACGTCTAACTATGAAGATTAGTATCTCGACTTTTGTGAGACCTAAATAGACGTCAAACTTTCCTTAACAATTTTAGTATGTCTATATGCCTAAGCTTGACTTTGAACCAAAACTTTAGTTGAGTTAGAATTGACCTATGTTTATTTTTTTTGGGTTTTTGCTTATTTGTCTTATTGGGTATGATTGTCGATGACTATGGTGTATATGCATGGCCTTATTTTTTTGTTGTTTAGTGCTAAGAGACTGCATTGTTGCTATTTAATGTGATTAAATTTTCTTTATTTCCTTTTCCGTTACATCTTTTTGGCTGCTTGCTCAACGCCTTCTGAACTTTCAAGTGCTTGAAATCATATGAATTAATTATTACACGGACTTTATATATTGGTCAAAGTTGACATTAACTGGTCTTTATGTTAACAACAAATATTAGGGAAATTTTACCTTCGCAGGTAAAAAGGGAAAGATAGATGATATTAAGGAAAAAGAGAGATGAAATTAAGGGAAAAGAGAGATATATAAAAATAAGTGATTGTGATTGATAAATAAAGTTTTTGTGTAAATGTTTTAACGAGGTTAACTATGTTTCAGTCCTTATAAAATTTTAAATCTTACTTTTTTCTCAATAAAATTTTTCTTTAGTTTTTAGTCTTCTTGATAGTTATATGTAAACGAAATTTTAAAATTTATTATCGAATAAAATATATTTAACATATTATATTTTAAATGAACTACACGTAAATTTTGTTTATTACTTTATTAGTTTGACTTTTTTTATTTTTAAATATCATCTGATCTAATTATGAATATCTATTTTGAATATTTCCTTTAAATACATTCTAATTTTTTAATATATTATCTAAATTAATCAGGTGAAGTTTCTACAATAATTGAAATTTTTTAGAGAATTTGTTTATAGCCTTTCACTAAATATCAATTTAATGATACATGGTGGAACATCAATGAAAGTGTGGGACTGTTTAATAATAATGGGTTTCACGAGTTATAAAATGAACTACCGCATTTGTCTTCGACTAAACTTGACATGAGAGTTTGCAAAATATAAGTTACGACATCGTTTTACATTCATCTAAGATAACACCAAATTCCGTCATATCTTTCTTGCCTTTGTTGTAATAAATAATCTACAACTTTATTTACATCAAGCTCAAAACCAACATTTGTAATATGTACATCATGCATTGCACCCAGTTAATGGCATGTAACAAGCTCAAAGTTTATTCTATTTATTATTTGGAACATATCGAAGTGAACCAAAGTGTTTTAGCGAGCATAAAATGCCCCACCGTCACGAATACACGTCACAAAGCCCACACCCTAATGGTTTTTTTCTACCTTGGCACATGTTGAACTGGTACTGTCTGAACAGTAGTTGTGGTCTCAACATTGGTTGACCTTCCCATGTTCTACTGCTCCTTCTAGTTGTTCGTCGTTCAAAAATAGGGGTGCAAGTCTCCATTATCTGTTGCCATACTCTCAGAATTCCTACTCTTCCATAGGCTCTAAATGATGGTCGCAAACGGTTCCACCTGCAATATAATAAACACAATATGTTTGGTTTGAGGGTTTAGGAGGGGAAGGGAGGGGATGATTCATTTTTATTTTTTAAATTACGAACAAAGTAAAATATATTTTTAAAATGAATTAAGTGTTTTTGAAGTATTAGATCATCATCAATCATGTTGTTAATTCAATTTTCTAAAAATTATTTTATAATTTCCGTAATTTAAAAAATAAAAGTGAGCCATCCCCTCCCTTCCTCTCCTAAACCTTCAATCCAAACACACCCTAAGTGTGCATTACATTAACCGCAGTCGGACAATAAAAGGAAGTGTGCATTGCATCTTCATAGGTACTGATGCACATCACACAAACGGATGGACAATGGACGTATTAATCATTTAGGCTCGCCAGCGTTAGTAAGTGTTGTTTATGCCTTCAAATTGTGAAGTTGGAGAAACTTGCAATCGTGACACGATTTTGCAAGCGTGTCACGATTTTCCTATGCCGTGAGCATGTTTTGCAGGGTGTCCAATCGTGACACGATTTTGGGAAAACGTGACACGATTTTCGGCGTGCTAGGCAAGTTTTCAGGATAAGGTTGGTCGTACCTTGGGTCGTACGTATCAAACGTGTCACGATTTGGACAAACGTGACACGATTTTGACAGTTGCAGGGTACTATTTAAGTGTTTCTTTGCAGATTTTGAAGAGAGAGGAGAGAGAACTTCAAGAGAGGAAAACTTGGGAAATCAAAGGAGGTAACTTTAGGGTTGAGGGTCTTTGATTAAAGTTCTCTTGGGTTGGGAAAACATAGTAAACACCTCGGGTGAGTGAAAATCATTGAGTGTCTTGTTCATTTGTGAGATTGGGAAAATGGGTAGAAATTAGGGTTGTTCTTTGTGAGCTTGCTTAAGCTAATTTCTTGTAACCCATTTGTATCTATTTGTAAGAACTCATTGATAGTGGATTGGAGAGATCAATCTCTCCCACAGAGTAGGTCAAGTTGGACCGAACTGGGTGAACATTTCTTGGTGTGTTTTGTTTCTCTTCTCCCTTTATCTTTTGCTTGTGGTTTTGTGCTTTTCACTTTGTTTCCTAGATTAGATCTAGGTGCTGTTATTGTTGTTATTGCTTGTGTTTACTTTGAAATTGGTTACTACTTTCCTTTGCTCCACACATTATAGTTTGTATTGGTGTGATTTTGAGTCCGAATTCACAACAATTGGCGCCCACCGTGGGGCATATGAGTGAATTGGTTAAGTGAGTGCCATGGGTTCAAAGTGGGACATCGAGAAGTTCACCGGAAGTAATGATTTCGGGTTATGAAAGGTGAAGATGCAAGAGGTGTTGATACAACAAAAGTGTGAGAAAGCTTTGAAGGGTGAAGGTGCGTTACCGGTCACCATGACACAAGCGGAGAAGACCGAGATGGTGGACAAGGTTAGGAGTGCCATTGTCTTGTGCCTCGATGACAAAGTTTTGAGGGATGTTGCGAAGGAACCAACCGCGGCGTCGATGTGGTCCAAGTTAGAGTTATTGTATATGACCAAATCTTTGGCTCATAGGCAATTCCTTAAGCAACAACTCTACTCATTCAAGATGGTGGAGTCAAAGACCGTGATGGAGCAATTGACGGAGTTCAACAAAATCCTTGATGACTTGGAGAACATTGAGGTGAATCTTGAAGACGAAGACAAAGCTATACTCTTGTTGTGTGCTCTACCGAGATCATTTGAATCCTTCAAGGATACCATGCTCCATGGCAAAGAAGGCACTGTCACCTTGGAAGAAGTTCAAGCGGCTTTGAGAACCAAGGAGTTGACCAAGTCCAAAGTCTTGAGAGCGGATGAAAACAGTGAAGGCCTTAGTGTTTCAAGAGGAAATGATGGAGGTAGAGGTAACCGAGGAAGCTCAAAGAGCGGTAACAAGGATAAGTATAAGTGCTTTAAGTGTCACAAGTTTGGTCACTTCAAGAGGGATTGTCCGAAGGACAATGAGAACTCCGCGCAAGTTGTGTCCGAGGAGTATGAGGATGCGGGTGCTTTGGTGGTGAGTTGTTGGGAGGATGAAGGTGAGGTTTCTCACCTTGGTATTGATGCTTTGTAGAGCGGTGTTCGTCTGGAGAGACGTTAAACACTCAACATCAGCCTGGAGAGGCGGTGGGAAGAATACTCATTGTCGGCCTGGAGAGGCGGTGGTAAGAATACTCGTGATCAACCTTTGAGGTGGAGTTGCAAGGTGAAGGCATAGTGTGTGTACGTATTTGGAAGTTGAGGTAGAGAAAGCTCAACTTGAGGTGGAGTTGATGACACCGGGAATGGTACGACTATGGACACCTTGGGTGTTATGCTCTAGTTGTGAGCATGTGAATTCTTCATGAGTACGGAAGGCATTCCGGGGGTTGAAGAATGTATGATGTGGCTTGTGTGATTGCCTAAAAGACCAAGGGTAATTGGATGCAAGGTGATCTTCAAGGAAGCGGGAGACGTTCCGTGGTTGAAGAGGGTTTGGTGTAGACTTGTGGAGCTACTTGGTGTAGTTGGATGCAAGGTAAAGAAAAAGGAGATTGGTGGTTGATGGTTAAAGTGGCATCATCATCAATTTGAAGTTAAAGTGGAGAATGTTGTTTATGCCTTCAAATTGTGAAGTTGGAGAAACTTGCAATCGTGACACGATTTAGCAAGCGTGCCACGATTTTCCTATGTCGTGAGCATGTTGTGCAGGGTGTCCAATCGTGACACGATTTTGGGAATACGTGACACGATTTTCGGCATGCTGGGCAAGTTTTCAGGATAAGGTTGGTCGTACCTTGGGTCGTACGTATCAAATGTGTCACGATTTGGACAAACGTGACACGATTTTGACAGTTGCAGGGTACTATTTAAGTGTTTCTTTGCAGATTTTGAAGAGAGAGGAGAGAGAACTTCAAGAGAGGAAAACTTGGGAAATCAAAGGAGGTAACTTTAGGGTTGAGGGTCTTTGATTAAAGTTCTCTTGGGTTGGGAAAACATAGTAAACACCTTGGGTGAGTGAAAATCATTGAGTGTCTTGTTCATTTGTGAGATTAGGAAAATGGGAGAAATTAGGGTTGTTCTTTGTGAGCTTGCTTAAGCTAATTTCTTGTAACCAATTTGTATCTCTTTGTAAGAACTCATTGATAGTGGATTGGAGAGATCAATCTCTCCCCCAGAGTAGGTCAAGTTGGATTGAACTGGGTGAACATTTCTTGGTGTGTTTTGTTTCTCTTCTCCCTTTATCTTTTGCTTGTGGTTTTGTGCTTTTCACTTTGTTTCCTAGATTAGATCTAGGTGCTGTTATTGTTGTTATTGCTTGTGTTTACTTTGAAATTGGTTACTACTTTCCTTTGCTCCATACATCATAGTTTGTATTGGTGTGATTTTGAGTCCGAATTCACAACAGTAAGAAACCTCGACATATCCGTCAAAATAAATTTTTCACTTTAGGAAGCACCTTTACTTTCCAAATTCATCCCAATAACCCTATCGGTGTAAATTAGAATTATCTACAATTTCTTCAATATATCCAGTAAGCACTTTTTAATCGAATAGTGGGCATTCTTCGCTGCTTTCCAAATTAAATTATCTGCTTCAGCTGACTGGATTATGTGAGTATTTAAGATATGTTGAGTCATATCATGATCAAAGCAATGGTTCACCAAATGATGGTTCGAAATATGAGATTCATGATCAAAGAGAGTGTGCACTCTAGCCTGTTGAATTACCAATACAGATGGACCTTCTCCCAAAGTATTTCTTCCATCTCGTAACTATTGCTGGATCTTTTCAAGGCAAGGTGTGGCAATAGCCACACCAGCCCATGCCTAACTTTTACTCCCTCCGTCCCTATATCTAACCATCCATCTGACTTTATTTTTGTCTCTAAATCTAAACCCCTTTTCAAATTACTAGATGCATTTATTATTTTTTTCCTAAACATACCCCTAAATAATACTACTAACTTATCTTGAAATTTAAAAAGTCAAATTTAATACATATACAAACAAAGGACAATATGGTAATATTAACACACAAAACAAACATAATAATTACACTGACAACTTTTCTTAAGAAATGTGAAAAAAGCAAAGGGAGGTTACATTAAGGGACGGAGGGAGTAATTTTTTCTATATGTCCACTCCAGCCAGCCTAACCCATTAGTATTACACATTTTCTTTTTTGATTTTTCTCAAAACACGGGAAAACTTACCTCACACCCCAACAATTATTCCCCGACCTCTACAAATTTTAAAAAATACCAATGTTATCCATGTCCAACATCACACCCATTCACCCATCGCTCATTAACTTTAATTGGCACATGTGCTTGTGCCACGACTCATATATGTTAGTGGTTTTTTTTTGTAACGTCAATATGATTGTTAATTTCATTCGATCATCTAATCTTGGTTGCTACAACAATTTTTAATATAATTTATTATACTTTAGTATTTTTGACAAAAAAAATTAGCCTAACTGATATTGTGAGTTCAGGCCTGCCCCTGCTCGTAACCATGGAGCATAAAAAACTTGGATTTCCATATCAGATCCTCCACTGCGCTCCTATTCTCACCAGTCTCTTGGTGGTAAATATGCTTCTCCATACAAAACTTGGTTTATGTTTAAGCTTTAAATTCAGATAGCCACCACAAGGAAAATAACATGTCTTGAATAGTTTTGAGACCAAAAATAATCTGGTAGTGTCTGAAACTTTCATCCTTGCTTACCCAACATTGCCAAGTTGCCGTCAAATCTTTAAATCTCATACCTCTATGATTTTTATGGATGGTAAGCATGGCCCATGATAACCAGTGAGTACCTTTATTCATAGTCCTTCCATGGCCCCATCAAAACGCAAGTATCATCTTTCCAATTCCTTCAATGAGTGTAATAGGAAGTAAGAAAACACTCGTTATATAAGACGATATTGCTTGTAGTGAAAATTTTATCATTACCAATATGTATGCCTTAGACAAACACTCACTACTCCACATGTTGATATTATGTCAAACTCTATATTTGAGAATACGAAAAGAAGCTTTCTTGCTTCTGTCAATCACAGACGGTGGACCAAGATAGTTCCTTGTACCTAAAACCGCATGAACTCCCAAGATTGTTGTAATAGCATGTTCAAAAGGCAACTCAATATTTATGCTATAATAAAGTTCAAATTTTGGAAGGTTCATATCTTGCCCGGACGCCGCTTCGTATAAGGTTAGTATTTGCTTCATATTCTCAGCCTCGATTTTTCTGCCCGAAAAAATAAAAAACAATCATTTGAAGAAAAAAAAAGATGAGTTATTATCGGAGCGTTCCGACAAACTTTGTCCACATGAAGATCTCCCCTAGCCTTAACATGATGGAAAAAACAGATAACCATTATCTTCACATAACAAACAAGTTAGGAGATAAAGGAGAAGATTGCTCTTCTCCCTTTTAATTTTGCTCTTTCTCACCCCAAGTTTCCACAATTAACCCCAGTGGCAGTTTACTGCCGCTACCCCAACGTAAGTTAATTTGCGGTGTGTAAACGGAAGTTAACTGTCGATGAGTTATGGTATGCTGTAAAACAATATTTAATGCTTCAAAAAAAAACCATTAATGATATGTAACCTATAAACACAATTTGACTCAACGACACATCAATTTTGACAACAAAACTCACTCATAATCATCAATTTCGACAACAAAACTCACCCATAAGCCACATCATTACATAATCATTCATAATTGATCCAAATTACACCGATTCGACATTACAGACACAAGTTATGCATTTATAGTGTGGGTACTAAATGTCATACATGACACATGACTAATGCCTGGGTATAAATAGTGCCCTAGTAGGGATTGGCTGTTAAGCCTTATCCTCACAATTGTCCCTTCAGGTATGGGCGTAAATAAATCTCGACCTAGGTGGTGAATAACTCTCGGCTTACATAGACGTGAGCACCCCCTGAACCCGTGAGCAGCTCTCGGCCTGTATTGCTTAGTGGCCTCAGATCAGATTCGAGCTGAGCCGAATTAAGCCTTAGTCTAATCCGAAACAAGTGGTTTAATGAAAATTATAAATCACTTGTTTTCTAATTCATGAACCGTTTGGTAAATTCATGGGTCTTTAAATAAATGGGAGTCAATTCCAAAAACACGCTTTAGTTCATATAATATAATACTAAATTCTGTTACATATTTTTAATTATTCATAATTTTTGAAGAAAACCAATTTAGTGGATCACAATTGATTTAAATCGTAACTGTCCATTACCATTGTAATATATCCAATGGCTGCAATTTCATTTACCTAAGTCTCACACAGTGCGAGACTTGTAAAGGGTCGTACACAGTTGCCAATTTCATCAACAGTAGAACACTCATTTTCGATACATCATCAATTTATAATTTTTCTTTTTTGATGGAATCAATTTATAATTTTTAATGAGTAGATAGACAATTTTCCCCGTGAAATTGTAAGTTTCGTCAATTACCCCCATGAAATTAACAAAACTTCAATATTTTGCACTTGTGTGCAAAATACCCCCTGAACTTAATTTTTTTTTTATCATTGACTTAAAATATATTAAAGTCAAACAATTAACAATTATTGATCATATAAATCTTTATGGAATGTATATTTATACAGCTATTGGTCATATAAATCTTTATTGAAGGTATGTTACCCTTGATGTGTTTTGAATATATACATATAGACTTTTTTTTACACAAGTTGGTAATTATGTTAGAGTATGCATTCATAAAGTACACAAGTCTTTGATAATTGTGTGTCCATAAAGAAAATTCATAGGTTGATATCTGCAGAAGGAAGAAGAAACAAGGCTTAGGTTTGTGAATTTGCAACTTAATTAATGATATAATTTTTATAATGCAGGAAATGCCATATCTATTAGCTGCAGCATGTTTAGGGGTGGGCAAAAATAACCAAAACCCGAACCGGTTAACCGAACCGAACCATATCAAAATTAACTGAACCATTTCACAAATTTTTGAACTGAACCATTATTTTGAAAACAGTTAATTAACCGAACCGAACCATTAATAACCACAGTTGTCCAAACCGAACCGAACCATAACCATATAACACAATTACACAAAACCTCTTATTTTTCAGAGAACCAAATGAAACCAAATGAAAAAAACCTTACAAACCCTAAATCGATCTCAACTCTAAATTGATGAACATGATTCTTAAAAAGCTCATTTTAGTATGGTAAAAAACATATTATGTAATCCTCCTAGCTTCTGTTGTTTGTGTAGTGTTTGTGTGTTTGTGTATGACACACTCAGGTTTCAACAGAGAAATGAAAACGTGGATGAATTTGAGTGTATGTTGTTGTGTGTGTTATGTACCAAAACAGAATTAGAGTAAGGTATTTATATGTACCAAATTTATATGATAAATTTTTGCAGGATAAGTTTGGGATTTAGGCTAGAATAATGAAGGAAAAGTGGTGGGTTGAAAAGTTACTTAGTGTAATTATATGTGTTTATACTTTATTTTGGTTCATTCATAATAATGTTATAATTGTATAATGGTTGGGATCCAAGTTTTTAGCTGTTGAGTTGAGTACTCTAAACAGCACTCTAGAGAGAAGTAGTTTTGGATGCCGGTGAGTTCTTAGATAGATATGAAGGAAGAACTTTGTTCCTAAAAAGGAATTGGTGATGATTTTTCAGGAAGGTGACCGCCTAGAGTAAAATTTATGATCCCTAAATCGAAGAGAAGATAAGCACAAACATAGGCAAGCTTAGAATGATGCCTTTATATATGTAAAAGTACACTTCCATAACTTATTCGACAAGAATTTGGAATACATTTCAGTCCTTTAAGAATATAAACTTTCTAGTAATGCTACTCTAAAGTATGTGCTTGAAATTCAATGAATTTTTCTCGATGCAGAGAATTACCTTTCTGAGTGTTTATTTGGAAGGATTCGTGTCACTTAATATTAGCTTGATTTTGATAATATTCTAAAAAGTGTACCTAATTGTTTGTTTAGATATTCTTAACAAAAAATCACTTTCTAGGATGGGAGTTTGAGTGATTAGTTATGTCTCCACTCCACAGTATGGGGTATCTTAGTCAAATTATCCCTGGTAAATGATATAGTAATACCTTTGTTGGGATCAGAAGCATATATCAGTTAGGGGTGGACAGCGGACGGTTTCGGTCGGGGTTCGGTCCCAAATTCCGGAACCGACCAGACCGTCGGTCTGAAATTTGTTATCCGCCGCCGTCCATTTCAAAGCTTCGGTTACGGCGGTGGCGGGTTGTCGGTTTTCACGATCGAGCGGGTGGTTTGTGTCGGTTCCACAGTATACAAAAATGGGTTCAAAATAATCAACAGATCCCGAACATTCAGATGAAAATTTTGAAGTAGCGTTTTGTTTTCACAGCAAAAACCAGTATTTTGTATCTGGAACAAACAAAAACAACAACAATTGATTTGGATCTGGAACTCATAACAACAACAACAAGTGGATGAGCTCATAAACACAACTTAAATAGAGAAGAGATGATGAAGAAATGAAGAGAGGATGAGAGATATGGAGACAAGGATGAACAATAGAAGCAGCGGCGCATCAATTGATAAGGGGAATCAGATATGGAGTTGAAAATATATTAGGGTTAGTGATATTAAATGGGCTGCTGGTGCATTACTGGTTAAGTGGGCTCACATTGTTGTTGGGCTATTGGGCTATATTCTAACAACTTCAGTTCGGGTTCGGTTTGCAACGGTGCTATCCACACCCTCCGCCACCGTCCATGGATACCCAGCAGAACCCATTTCCTCCGCCCCGCCCAACCGCCCAAACCGGTTCAGCCCGTCCATTTGTCCTTTTTCGTTCGCGGGTTGGCCAGTTTCGGGCGGGTTGGCCCAACTTGTCCACCCCTAATATCAGTCATATATGTCACTATTCATAATCTAGATATTGGATCAGAGACCATGAAAACACTTCAAGATTAAATTAGCAAAAGGATAAAAAAGCAACCAATAGCAAGACATTCGAAACATTATTATTAAATTTAAAAAGGACAAAAAAAACATAATTAAATTAGCAAAAGTGTAACACCCCGTTTTCCCAACATAAAAATTTCATAATAAAAATCAGAGTAATTCAACTTAAACGGAATGTCACATTCTTTTTCTAAAAACATAAACTGAATAAATAAATATTTATCCTTCAAAATCCAATATCATATTATTTTAAACTTCGCAGCGGAATAATTTCCACAACTTAAATAAATCTTTGGCACATGGGCCTCAACATAAAATCTCATAATATCTTGGTTCAGCAATAATTCATGAAAAACTTTCAAAGTAATACGTAAGAAATAGAAGGACAATAACAAAATTCCCATCCCGTTACGTATCAGAGCACCTAAGACACACTTGTGAGGAGTCCACTCACGACCGCAACTAATCTTGGTTACCTGCAAGTTACCCATACGAAGAGCAACATTTCGAAGCAGAAGGGGTGAGATTTCACCAACAACAGTATTATAAGCATATTATTCACCAATTACACTTAACAATTTAAACTTCATCATCATATCATATCATAAATCATATAGCATCATATAATCATCATAAACATGTAGCATCATATCATAAATCATATAGCATCATATCATCATCATAAACATGTAGCATCATATCATAAATCATATAGCATCATATTATCAACATATCATAGTAATAATCATGTAGCATTATAGCGTCAACAAAAACATCATCAACATATCAATCATCATAAACAACTTCATAATCAATCATCATAAACAACTTCATAATCATTCATCATCAAAAATACAATCATACACATCATCATATATCTTCATAAATATAATCATAAAACATCATCTTATAGCATCATAAGTACAAACATAACGTCATCATATATCATCATAAATATATCCATAAAAACATCATCACATATCATCAAATATTAATCACAACAATCATCACATATCATCAAATACTAATCGCAAACAATCATCACATATCATCAAATATTATTCACAAGCATCGTATATCATCTTAATCGTAACATCATATATCATCATATACCATCTTAATAATAATTCATCATTAATCATCACAACTTAACGACTTGACTCGACTATGCAACTCTTTCGTCTTAAATCATCTTGACTCGACTATGCAACTATTTCATCTTGAAACTTCTTGACAATGCAAATGCATGTGGTATCATTCTAGGGCATAAACCCTACTCGCTTATGAGCATAAATATACTCCTAGGGCATGAGCCCTCGTCGCTATTGAGCAAAAGCTCCTAGGGCATGAGCCCTCGTCTTTAAATGAGTATGCATGGACTCAACATCTTACGTCTTTAGAAACATCATGAACATCTATGACATCTTAACATCTTGACAACATAACATCTTAACAACTTGACGACTTCATAACGACTTGACGACTTAACAACTCTTATCATCTTAACGTCTTAACATCTTAACATCTTAGCATCTTAATAAAGATTCAACAGCAGCATATGGATCACATAAATAATTCATATCATATCATAATATAACAATATCAAATGATAATAAACATCTTAAAACATCGTATACATTTCACATAAAGCTCATATAATAATATCACATTGATAATATTAGCAGCAGCAGCATTAACAATCTTTAACAAGTAGAAAATCATTATACAACTAGATATAATCAACATAGATAGCATAATTCATTCTTCATCCTATAATAGTATTCACATTAATAATCACATTAATCATCTCAACTCAATAATAACAGCAACATGGCAGGATAGAAAACAACATCATAGTATAACAAGATCAAACAATAATCAACAACATCTTAAACATCTCATATAATTCACATAATATTTATATAATTCACAATAATGCTCATTTCCAAAAATTCACCTAATCTCATGGTTCTAACCTCAAAACTGATTCTAATTATCATCCTAATGATTATCTAAGGTCTGTACACAATTTCTACATCAATTCAACAAGTTTTCATCATCTAATCATCAAATCTCTCTCAAAACCCTAATTCTCAAAACCTCACAAACTCAACCTACAACATGTTAAATCTAATTATCAGAATTACAGACTTAATATTACTGAAAGTTAGTCTCACCCTTACCTTAGATTAATTGACAGCAAGGTTCTACAATCTTCTCCTTCTCTGACTCTTCTCTTCTCTAAGTTTCTCCTTTTTCTCCAAAACAGTTTGCACGTAATCCTTATTTTCTAACTCTGACTCTCCTCTTTATATATAAATCCCAACCTACTTATTTTCTCTTAATTCCAATTCTGCCCCAAAGCCTCTTTATTCTAAATAATTATATTTCTCCACTAAATATATTTCTCCATTAAATATATTCTTCCACTAAATATATTCTTCCACTAAATATATTCTCCAACTAAATAATATTAATATACCAAATAACACATAATAGCATATTTCATCAATATATATATATATATATATATATATATAATATTTTAACATCAAATAACAAATATATTTCTACACAAAATAACAAACATATTTCTACACCAGATAACATATATATTTCTACACAAAATAACAAATATATTTCTACACCAGATAACATATATATTTCTACACAAAATAACAAATATATTTCTACACCAAACTTTCTAAATTCACAAAACAGCCCCACAACTCAATATTTATTTTATTTTCAAATCTTATTTTATTAAATAATAAAATAAGTCACAACATCTCATAAAATTCTCTAAAATCACATAATTCATATAAATCACATAAATCACATCGATTATATAAAAAAACTCATATAAATCACGTCAATCATATAAATATATCTTAAAACTCATTTAAAATAATTAAATAATCGAAATGTGCATTACAAAAAGGATAAAAAAAACATTTCGATTCAAAATTTTGGTTTTGGTTCGGTTCGGTTAATAGGCAAGCAAACGGTTAACTGAACCATAATTTTAGTTCAGTTCGGTTAGTTCTAAACCTAAAACGGTTCGGTTATTCTGAACCATTTCAACACTTCGGTTCGGTTCGGTTAATATGGTTAACCGAACCATGCCCACCCCTACATGTTAAATAGACTGTGTCACAGATCTTCTGCATGAAGCCGGTAGATCACATTGTCCTACAAAGTTATGTGATAGATATCAATTGTTTGCTGCTATGACATTCTTGTCTTGGTTTATTTCAACAGCTTGATATCTTTTTAATGTTTGGTTTTTAGTTTTACCTTCTTTGTAAAAACATTATATTATTGCTTTAGTTTTACCTCATTGGCATTCCTAGGAACATGTCATTCTCTTATTGCTTTTTACCTTATCTTCATCCACGCTGATTCCCTTAGAGCTTATGACAAAACCCAAAAACACAACAGACTCGAGGCAAAAAGAACAATTTTTAAGATTTGCAAACAATTTATTCTCTCTCAAAACATTAAGAACAACATGCAATTGATCAACATGTTCATCAAAAGTTTTGCTATAAATTAAAATATCATCAAAATATACTACAATAAACTTCCCAATGAAAGAACGCAAAACATGGTTCATTAACCTCATGAAGGTGCTGGGTGCATTAGTTAAGCCGAATGGCATCACCAACCACTCATATATGTTGGAACAAAATGTGTTTAACAATGAACATTTGAGAGTTTTGATGATAACAAGGTATTAAAAATTGTCAATTGGACTAGCTAATATTTGTTCAAGTGTACAGGACCATAGACAAAAATTTACATCTTAAATAGGTTCTAGATGAACAAAAGAGAGCTAAGAAATCAATAAAAAGGAAGCTTAAAGCGTCTGAAGAAAAGTGCTTCTGAAGTCAAAAGTGCTCCTGAAGACAAAGTGTTTCTGAAGTGATGACGTCATCAGAAGCTGAAGTTCATCAGAAGCAAGTTTATCAGAAGCAACCTCATCAGAAGCTGAAGATCACCAGAAGCTAAAGTTCATCAGGAGATGCAAGACTTAAAGCTTGAAAAGCTGTTCAATGGATTTAAACTCGTCTGAACATTGCAGAAGACTGGGAATGTGAAGCAACAGTCATTTTGAAGGGATTTGAAGGCATTGGATTCTTATCTTCAAAATGCGTTGACAAAGTACATTTGTACGAAGTGTACAACCACTACCCCTACTACTCTGCAGTGTCCCTGCCACAAGACAAGAAAACAGCTCTGAAATATAGCTCTGCCTGCAACGATGTTCCTTCACAATGGGAATGGATTTGAAATTGATCCTTCATAGGACAACAACCATATCAGGCAAAAGTTCATTGGTGATTGATCAAAGCTTCAAATGACTCTTTTTAATGTGCTGGCAATTTCACAACGTCTCTTTCACATCTCTATATAAAGGATTGAAGACTCAAAGATTGGTAATGCTGAACACAAGACTCAACAACAATTTACAAGTGGCAAAACTCTGCTGAAATTGTTCTGCATTCAAAGTTCACTTATAATTTCTGTTTCAAAGTTCATATCTTAGAAATTTTAGAGTCTTAAGAGTCTGTATCTGATTTGTATTGTGAACACCACTGATTGTATATCAAGTGTTCAACCTCAAACATTATTCTTTGTAATTCTGTTTGATTAGAAGTCTCTTGCAGTTATGCTTGAGCAATAGAAGTCTCTTGATTGTGTTAAGGATCATATGAAGTCTCTTGCTTGTGTGCTTGAGCAGTTTGAAGTCTCTTGCTAGTTTTAGAAGTGAGCATTTGTAATCAGATATTACATTATAGTGAACTCTCCTTGGAAGTGCAAGGGGGACAGGACTACTTCCGGTTTGTGGAAGGAACCTGTATAATTGCTTTGTGTCTTTCTTCTCTCTTTCTCTCTCTCTCTCTCTCTCTCTCTCTCTCTCTCTCTCTCTCTGTTTTTATCCGCTGCATTTAGATCCTGAACATCACTTCAGAAGCAATCTCTATTTGCTTCTGGCCAGTGTGTTTCAGTCTAGGAGAAAACGAAGAAAAGCTAACACAATTCAACCCCCTTCTTGTGTTTTTCTCACCTTCAATATAAACTATATTTAGTTTTAAATGCTGTTTTCCATTCATCACCTTCTTGCATGCGGATCTGGTAATATCGACTTTTCAAATCTATTTTTGAAAACAAACTTGAACCATGAACTCATCAAGCATATCATCCAATCTAAGGATAGGATAACGATACTTTACCGTGATTTTATTTATGGCTCAGCAGTCAGTACACATCAGCCATGTCCCATCTTTCTTTGGAAGCAATATCACAGGAACCGAACACGGGCTAAGACTCTCCCTCACAAATCCCTTTTGTAAGAACTCATCAGCTTGTCTTTGGATTTCCTTTGCTTCTTCAGGGCTTGATTTATATGCTGGTCTATTTGGATGTGAAGCACCAGGGATAAAATCAATTTGATGCTCAATATCTCTTATTGGAGGTAATCCGTCGGGAACTTCTTCGGGAAAAACATCACCAAAGTCTTGTAACAAAGAAACAACCTAACAAGGAAAAGAAGAGTTAAGGTCATTAGTAAAATAAATATCCTTGTACATGAGTACAAGTAGCTGCTCTATTGATATCAAAGTACTCTCAACTTCTTTATTTTTTGCAAATGCATTCACTTTTTTTCTTCAATTTTTTTCAGGTTTGATTTTTTTTTTGCTCACTCTCATTTTTCTTTTCTTTCCTATCTTTTTCTTGAATGCTTAATTTTTCTTCTCTCAACTTACACTCTCTTGCAATTCTGACTTGATCAGCATAAGCTTCAGCAGGTTGGAGTGGTGTTAAAACAATGGTACAACTATTCATAACAAGGGTGTATCTATTCTTGTATCCATCATGAATAATTCTTCTATCAAATTGCCACGGACTCCCAAGAAATAAATGCCCAGTGTGCATAGGTGCCACATCACAAAGAACTTCATCCTTGTACTTATCGATGGAAAATGAAATCAACACTTGCTTAGTCACCCTTACGTCTCCATAATCATTCAACCATTGAAGTCTATATGGATTAGGATGCTTTAATGTCGGCAAACACAACTTCTCAACCAATAAGGTGTTGGAAACATTAGTACAACTTCCACTATCAATGATTAAACTACATACCTTGTCATTTATATGGCATCTAGTATGGAAAATATGCTCTCATTGCTCTTCATCACCTTCTACCTTCGGCTGCGTGTTAAGAGCATGCCTAGTGACAAGAACATCTCCATTGACAGGTTCAACAACTTCAACATTACCACAATCCTCTAGGGAAGGTATTTCATCATCGTTAGAACTCACACATTCTATGTCTCCGTTATCTAGCAACATCATCGCTCTTTTATTTGGACATTCAGCAGCAATATGCCCAACTCCTTGACACCTAAAACACTTGAGATCACGAGACCTAGAAGTTGAATTTGTTTCCAATTTACCTTTAAGTGGAGCAGATGAGTTTTTTTGTTTTGCATCATCTTTTGGCTTAAAGACAGGTTTTTTGTTTTTCCAAGCTAACTTTTCGGAAGATCTAAGGAAATTTGGAAGTACTCTTAGCCTTCAATTGTCTTTCCACCTGAATAGCTTTGTGCAGCAAATCCTCCATCTCCACATAGTATTTCAACTCCACCACATCACCTATCTCTTTCTTTGACCCCCTAATGAATCTAGCCATAGTTGCTTCCCGATCTTCTTCGACATTGGCTCTAATCATGGCTATTTCCATCTCTTTGCAATAATCTTCCACACTCATGGATCCGCGTGTTAAAGTTTGCAATTTTCTATACAAATATCTATAATAGTGACTGGGTATAAACCTTTTCCTCATGACAATTTTCATCTCATCCCATGTACCAATTTGCCTCTCACCATTCCTCCTTCTACTAGTCACAAGTTGATACCACCAAATACTAGCATAATTAGTGAATTCAACAACATCTAATTTAACCTTTTTTTCATCAGAATAAGTATGACAATCAAACACATGTTCAACCTTTCTCTCCCACTCTAAATATAACTCAGGATCATTCTTACCTTTGAATGCGAGAATCGTCATCTTAATGCTTCCCAAATGGCTATCCCTTCTGGACCCAGCTCTACGCCTCCTGTCATTACTCCTTCCATCTGAATACTCATCTTCTTCTGAACTTGGATGTCTTTGACTGCTAGATTTGTGTGGAGATTGTAAATTATCCAATCTCATGTTTAAAGCTTGGAATTGTTGGTTAACAGCCTTGACAAACAACTTCATATCCACTTCATTTTCTTCTTCCCCTCCACTCATGATTAAAATTGCTGCAAAATATGTGTCATAAATGATTGTAAATAAATAATGATAATTCCTCACAAAACACACACCCCCGTGTTTACACTCTCTTTTTTCCCCACTTTTACACTCTTTTTTGGCTTTTACCCTCTGATAGTCTCACCACTCTTGTCTTTTACCACTCAACTTTTCCCTATGAGCTCTTAAGTAAAGAACCTTTGGATTGATCCTACACAACAATACACAACAAAGGTTGTTTGATAACTTTGAGGAAAGAAACAACAAGGAACAGTCAGGAATAATAAATTCAAAGAAGTGGAATACAAGACCTAGAAATTCAACGCAAAAGTATTGATGCAAACAATGATTTTCAAGGACTTGGAACAATTCCCACGAGTACGACAAAGTACTAAAGAATCTCTCTACTTTGAAATTAGAGTATTACTTTTCCCACCCTCTGGCCTTCTCCTGCGCCCTATTCAAATTACCAACATGCCCTTCGAATTATATAATCTGGAACATCTATACGTATTTCGGATTATAGAATCCGGACAATTGCGACATATAAAAGGAACTTCGCCCCCCATTTTTACAGTTTTACAGTTTCACTTTCAACATTCTATCTCTCTCTCTCTCTCTCTCTCTCTCTCTCTACATTATCCCAAGTTTAGAACACCACAAATCTTGTCCAAATTTGGAGTTTTGTTGATCAAAAACACCGCATTTCAAACCTTTTCAAACATCATGGAAGGTAAGGTCGATTTTTGTTTTTTGTACATATGCATGGTTAATTTCGTCGAATTATTTTTGGATTTCAGGTCGGGTGCTATCCAGATTTCGTTTTCCGGATTTGATTGTTGCTGTTCGGAATTTGAAATTCGGACAAACCCATAATGTTTTTTTTGTTTCTATTTTTTGATGTTTGATTACCCTAATTTGAATGTTATAGAAGGTTCAACATCTAATACTCGGCGCTTAAGGGAGGCAGGGGATGCTTCCCATAGGAGAGAGCGTCTCATACGGCTGCATGAGGAAGGTGGTGTTCCTTCGAGCCGTCGGGGTGGTAGAGGACGCCGTGCTGAAGTCGAGCATCAGCCGGAGCAGCAAGAGAATATGGACATGGAGCAGGAGCTGCCTGATGTGGAATTGCAGCATACAGAGGAGCAAGAGTTTGAGGATGAGCTACAGGGTATGGACGAGGAAATGGAAGATGCCGAGCCATGGCGAAGGTGAAAGAAGAAGAAGGTGGTGGACCCTGAGCAACTAGACGACTATCCCGGTGACCCACACGAGACTGGCCTGCTGCGGAGGTACCATGTGCATGTGGCCAGGAAGGCGGCTGATGACATGGTATTTATTTTTAATTAAACTCACTTTAAATTTGAAACTGTCTGTTTATGTACTTTTAAATCTGCACGTTTATTTATTGTTAAATATGTATGTGAAGCCATGAGTTTAAACTCACTTTATTATTTTTAATTATTTGCAGTGGCGTGGAAAATTAAAATGCATCAACATCGGAAAGAAGATAGAAGCGATGCATGATAAAGAAAACAAATCTATCATGGCTGGACGGTGGTGGGAGAACAAATTGCATGGCACCAGCCTTGGTTGACTCTAGGATATCAGCTACAACACGATTGACCATGGTCTGATTTGTGCGTTCGTGGAGAGGTGGCACGAGGAGACTTCCAGCTTCCACCTTCCGTTTGGGGAGATGACAGTCACACTTGATGATGTGGCCTCTTTGTTGCATATCCCCATTGACGACATGCTCCTGTCCCACGAGTCCATATCACGGGACGAGGCAGTGGAATGGATGGAGTAGTACTTGGTGTCTAGTACGAGTGATGCTCTTGAAGAGGTCGACAAGACCAAAGGTGCACATTGCAGATTTAGCTACTTGGAGAGGATATTCGAGGAGCGTTTGAAGGAGCAGAGGGATTTGGCGGCCGAGTATGGTGTGACTTCGGAGAGTGAGAGGTTGCGGGACCAGGTTGTCCGCATATATTTGCTATACTTGGTGGGGATCACAATCTTCAGTGACAAAAGCCAATGGGCTGTGGATGTTGTCCACCTGAAGTACTTCAGAGACCTTGATCTTGTTGCTGGGTTAGTCAGGGGGAGCTGCGGCACTAGCTCACTTGTATAAGGAGCTCAACAATGATGCAAGTTGGAACACCAGTCAGGTGGCAGGATACCTGAGTTTGTTGCAGATATAAATTAAAAACTATGTTTATTTTTTTTAAATGTAAGTGTATATGGTTTGCATATTTATATGTGGTTGTCTTTGGTGCAGACTTGAGTGTTTCATCACTTCCCAAGTGTGGGAAGCAAGGATGTCTGGGAAGGATATGTAGAGAATTAGTATCCATGCGCGATGCTTTTTTTTTTACCACTGTCTGGTTTAGGTACAGTGGACAACTATAGAAACTATCTAGATGCGTTGGATTTGACGAGGGTTGTCATGGCCCCATATGGAGCGCACCGTCAGGCACGTCAGTTTGAGCGGGTCAGCCTTTACTCTGGATGGCTGAGATGCGGAGAGCGCATGGTGAGATATCTACCGGAGAGGGTGCTTCGCCAGTTTGGGTGGATTCAGACTATACCGAGACATCCCGTTCAGAGTGCACCTGTTGATGTTAACTTTGCGCAGATCATAAATTGCTTTCTGCGCGCACTTGATTATACGCTGACAACTCAGGAGTTGGGAGAGGTTGCAGTTCATGGAGTGGAGGCAGCAGATGGATACATCGAGTGGTTTTACCAGGTGTCTCATCCACGCATGATTCTTCCAGACATGCCGGTACCGGTGCCGAGGCCACCAGAGCATGAGGTCCTTGATGCGCGAGCTGCTCAAGATGATGGAGACCTTGCGTACTTACAGCATAGCGGAAGGATGGCCCGTATCAGAGACCACATCTATGTTGTGATGAGAAGCGGTCTGGTCCTGAAAGGGATCGAGGAATAGCAGCAATTGGAGGATGCGTTGAGAGAGGTGCATGATAGTTGCCCCTTTTCTTGCCATGCATGCAAAACATGTTTATACTTGCCAAATGAATGTTTTATAAGTTTCTAATGATCAAATATGTTCCAACACACATAGAGACACTTGGTTTGAGGTTTTTGGGTCAAAAATACCATTTTTAAGTGTTCTGGACTGTCCTAACTCGCCACGGCGAGCTATTACTCGCCACGACGAGCTAGAACTCCGAAAGGGGGGTCTTACTCGCCCCCAACTCGCCACGGCGAGTTACCTTCTTTGTAAAAACATTATCTTATTGCTTTAGTTTTACCTCATTGGCATTCCTAGGAACATGTCATTCTCTTATTGCTTTTTACCTTATCTTCATCCACGCTGATTCCCTTAGAGCTTATGACAAAACCCAAAAACACAACAGACTCGAGGCAAAAAGAACAATTTTTAAGATTTGAAAACAATTTATTCTCTCTCAAAACATTAATAACAACATGCAATTGATCAACATGTTCATCAAAAGTTTTGCTATAAATTAAAATATCATCAAAATATACTACAATAAACTTCCCAATGAAAGAACGCAAAACATGGTTCATTAAGCTCATGAAGGTGCTGGGTGCATTAGTTAAGCCGAATGGCATCACCAACCACTCATATATGTTGGAACAAAATGTGTTTAACAATGAACATTTGAGAGTTTTGATGATAACAAGGTATTAAAAATTGTCAATTGGACTAGCTAATATTTGTTCAAGTGTACAGGACCATAGACAAAAATTTACATCTTAAATAGGTTCTAGATGAACAAAAGAGAGCTAAGAAATCAATAAAAAGGAAGCTTAAAGCGTCTGAAGAAAAGTGCTTCTGAAGTCAAAAGTGCTCCTGAAGACAAAGTGTTTCTGAAGTGATGACGTCATCAGAAGCTGAAGTTCATCAGAAGCAAGTTTATCAGAAGCAACCTCATCAGAAGCTGAAGATCACCAGAAGCTAAAGTTCATCAGGAGATGCAAGACTTAAAGCTTGAAAAGTTGTTCAATGGATTTAAACTCGTCTGAACATTGCAGAAGACTGGGAATGTGAAGCAACAGTCATTTTGAAGGGATTTGAAGGCATTGGATTCTTATCTTCAAAATGCGTTGACAAAGTACATTTGTACGAAGTGTACAACCACTACCCCTACTACTCTGCAGTGTCCCTGCCACAAGACAAGAAAACAGCTCTGAAATATAGCTCTGCCTGCAACGATGTTCCTTCACAATGGGAATGGATTTGAAATTGATCCTTCATAGGACAACAACCATATCAGGCAAAAGTTCATTGGTGATTGATCAAAGCTTCAAATGACTCTTTTTAATGTGCTGGCAATTTCACAACGTCTCTTTCACATCTCTATATAAAGGATTGAAGACTCAAAGATTGGTAATGCTGAACACAAGACTCAACAACAATTTACAAGTGGCAAAACTCTGCTGAAATTGTTCTGCATTCAAAGTTCACTTATAATTTCTGTTTCAAAGTTCATATCTTAGAAATTTTAGAGTCTTAAGAGTCTGTATCTGATTTGTATTGTGAACACCACTGATTGTATATCAAGTGTTCAACCTCAAACATTATTCTTTGTAATTCTGTTTGATTAGAAGTCTCTTGCAGTTATGCTTGAGCAATAGAAGTCTCTTGATTGTGTTAAGGATCATATGAAGTCTCTTGCTTGTGTGCTTGAGCAGTTTGAAGTCTCTTGCTAGTTTTAGAAGTGAGCATTTGTAATCAGATATTACATTATAGTGAACTCTCCTTGGGAGTGCAAGGGGGACAGGACTACTTTCGGTTTGTGGAAGGAACCTGTATAATTGCTTTGTGTCTTTCTTCTCTCTTTCTCTCTCTCTCTCTCTCTCTCTCTCTCTCTCTCTCTCTCTCTCTCTCTCTGTTTTTATCCGCTGCATTTAGATCCTGAACATCACTTCAGAAGCAATCTCTATTTGCTTCTGGCCAGTGTGTTTCAGTCTAGGAGAAAACGAAGAAAAGCTAACACAATTCAACCCCCTTCTTGTGTTTTTCTCACCTTCAATATAAACTATATTTAGTTTTAAATGCTGTTTTCCATTCATCACCTTCTTGCATGCGGATCTGGTAATATCGACTTTTCAAATCTATTTTTGAAAACAAACTTGAACCATGAACTCATCAAGCATATCATCCAATCTAAGGATAGGATAACGATACTTTACCGTGATTTTATCTATGGCTCAGCAGTCAGTACACATCAGCCATGTCCCATCTTTCTTTGGAAGCAATATCACAGGAACCGAACACGGGCTAAGACTCTCCCTCACAAATCCCTTTTGTAAGAACTCATCAACTTGTCTTTGGATTTCCTTTGCTTCTTCAGGGCTTGATTTATATGCTGGTCTATTTGGATGTGAAGCACCAGGGATAAAATCAATTTGATGCTCAATATCTCTTATTGGAGGTAATCCGTCGGGAACTTCTTCGGGAAAAACATCACCAAAGTCTTGTAACAAAGAAACAACCTAACAAGGAAAAGAAGAGTTAAGGTCATTAGTAAAATAAATATCCTTGTACATGAGTACAAGTAGCTGCTCTATTGATATCAAAGTACTCTCAACTTCTTTATTTTTTGCAAATGCATTCACTTTTTTTCTTCAATTTTTTTCAGGTTTGTTTTTTTTTTTTGCTCACTCTCATTTTTCTTTTCTTTCCTATCTTTTTCTTGAATGCTTAATTTTTCTTCTCTCAACTTACACTCTCTTGCAATTCTGACTTGATCAGCATAAGCTTCAGCAGGTTGGAGTGGTGTTAAAACAATGGTACAACTATTCATAACAAGGGTGTATCTATTCTTGTATCCATCATGAATAATTCTTCTATCAAATTGCCACGGACTCCCAAGAAATAAATGCCCAGTGTGCATAGGTGCCACATCACAAAGAACTTCATCCTTGTACTTATCGATGGAAAATGAAATCAACACTTGCTTAGTCACCCTTACGTCTCCATAATCATTCAACCATTGAAGTCTATATGGATTAGGATGCTTTAATGTCGGCAAACACAACTTCTCAACCAATAAGGTGCTGGAAACATTAGTACAACTTCCACTATCAATGATTAAACTACATACCTTGTCATTTATATGGCATCTAGTATGGAAAATATGCTCTCATTGCTCTTCATCACCTTCTACCTTCGGCTGCATGTTAAGAGCATGCCTAGTGACAAGAACATCTCCATTGACAGGTTCAACAACTTCAACATTACCACAATCCTCTAGGGAAGGTATTTCATCATCATTAGAACTCACACATTCTATGTCTCCGTTATCTAGCAACATCATCGCTCTTTTATTTGGACATTCAGCAGCAATATGCCCAACTCCTTGACACCTAAAACACTTGAGATCACGAGACCTAGAAGTTGAATTTGTTTCCAATTTACCTTTAAGTGGAGCAGATGAGTTTTTTTGTTTTGCATCATCTTTTGGCTTAAAGACAAGTTTTTTGTTTTTCCAAGCTAACTTTTCGGAAGATCTAAGGAAATTTGGAAGTACTCTTAGCCTTCAATTGTCTTTCCACCTGAATAGCTTTGTGCAGCAAATCCTCCATCTCCACATAGTATTTCAACTCCACCACATCACCTATCTCTTTCTTTGACCCCCTAATGAATCTAGCCATAGTTGCTTCCCGATCTTCTTCGACATTGGCTCTAATCATGGCTATTTCCATCTCTTTGCAATAATCTTCCACACTCATGGATCCTCGTGTTAAAGTTTGCAATTTTCTATACAAATATCTATAATAGTGACTGGGTATAAACCTTTTCCTCATGACAATTTTCATCTCATCCCATGTACCAATTTGCCTCTCACCATTCCTCCTTCTACTAGTCACAAGTTGATCCCACCAAATACTAGCATAATTAGTGAATTCAACAACATCTAATTTAACCTTTTTTTCATCAGAATAAGTATGACAATCAAACACATGTTCAACCTTTCTCTCCCACTCTAAATATAACTCAGGATCATTCTTACCTTTGAATGCGAGAATCGTCATCTTAATGCTTCCCAAATGGCTATCCCCTCTGGACCCAGCTCTACGCCTCCTGTCATTACTCCTTCCATCTGAATACTCATCTTCTTCTGAACTTGGATGTCTTTGACTGCTAGATTTGTGTGGAGATTGTAAATTATCCAATCTCATGTTTAAAGCTTGGAATTGTTGGTTAACAGCCTTGACAAACAACTTCATATCCACTTCATTTTCTTCTTCCCCTCCACTCATGATTAAAATTGCTGCAAAATATGTGTCATAAATGATTGTAAATAAATAATGATAATTCCTCACAAAACACACACCCCCGTGTTTACACTCTCTTTTTTCCCCACTTTTACACTCTTTTTTGGCTTTTACCCTCTGATAGTCTCACCACTCTTGTCTTTTACCACTCAACTTTTCCCTATGAGCTCTTAAGTAAAGAACCTTTGGATTGATCCTACACAACAATACACAACAAGGGTTGTTTGATAACTTTGAGGAAAGAAACAACAAGGAACAGTCAGGAATAATAAATTCAAAGAAGTGGAATACAAGACCTAGAAATTCAACGCAAAAGTATTGATGCAAACAATGATTTTCAAGGACTTGGAACAATTCCCACGAGTACGACAAAGTACTAAAGAATCTCTCTACTTTGAAATTAGAGTATTACTTTTCCCACCCTCTGGCCTTCTCCTGCGCCCTATTCAAATTACCAACATGCCCTTCGAATTATATAATCTGGAACATCTATACGTATTTCGGATTATAGAATCCGGACAATTGCGACATATAAAAGGAACTTCGCCCCCCATTTTTACAGTTTTACAGTTTCACTTTCAACATTCTATCTCTCTCTCTCTCTCTCTCTACATTATCCCAAGTTTAGAACACCACAAATCTTGTCCAAATTTGGAGTTTTGTTGATCAAAAACACCGCATTTCAACCCTTTTCAAACATCATGGAAGGTAAGTTCGATTTTTGTTTTTTGTACATATGCATGGTTAATTTCGTCGAATTATTTTTGGATTTCAGGTCGGGTGCTATCCAGATTTCGTTTTCCGGATTTGATTGTTGCTGTTCGGAATTTGAAATTCGGACAAACCCATAATGTTTTTTTTGTTTCTATTTTTTGATGTTTGATTACCCTAATTTGAATGTTATAGAAGGTTCAACATCTAATACTCGGCGCGTAAGGGAGGCAGGGGATGCTTCCCATAGGAGAGAGCGTCTCATACGGCTGCATGAGGAAGGTGGTGTTCCTTCGAGCCGTCGGGGTGGTAGAGGACGCCGTGCTGAAGTCGAGCATCAGCCGGAGCAGCAAGAGAATATGGACATGGAGCAGGAGCTGCCTGATGTGGAATTGCAGCATACAGAGGAGCAAGAGTTTGAGGATGAGCTACAGGGTATGGACGAGGAAATGGAAGATGCCGAGCCATGGCGAAGGTGAAAGAAGAAGAAGGTGGTGGACCCTGAGCAACTAGACGACTATCCCGGTGACCCACACGAGACTGGCCTGCTGCGGAGGTACCATGTGCATGTGGCCAGGAAGGCGGCTGATGACATGGTATTTATTTTTAATTAAACTCACTTTAAATTTGAAACTGTCTGTTTATGTACTTTTAAATCTGCACGTTTATTTATTGTTAAATATGTATGTGAAGCCATGAGTTTAAACTCACTTTATTATTTTTAATTATTTGCAGTGGCGTGGAAAATTAAAATGCATCAACATCGGAAAGAAGATAGAAGCGATGCATGATAAAGAAAACAAATCTATCATGGCTGGACGGTGGTGGGAGAACAAATTGCATGGCACCAGCCTTGGTTGACTCTAGGATATCAGCTACAGCACGATTGACCATGGTCTGATTTGTGCGTTCGTGGAGAGGTGGCACGAGGAGACTTCCAGCTTCCACCTTCCGTTTGGGGAGATGACAGTCACACTTGATGATGTGGCCTCTTTGTTGCATATCCCCATTGCGACATGCTCTTGTCCCACGAGTCCA
Organism: Medicago sativa; assembly: GCF_051527215.1. Classification (NCBI taxonomy): domain Eukaryota; kingdom Viridiplantae; phylum Streptophyta; class Magnoliopsida; order Fabales; family Fabaceae; genus Medicago; species Medicago sativa. The sequence continues at coordinate 62,370,408 of NC_140751.1, read as the reverse complement.
TATCACGGGACGAGGCAGTGGAATGGATGGAGTAGTACTTGGTGTCTAGTACGAGTGATGCTCTTGAAGAGGTCGACAAGACCAAAGGTGCACATTGCAGATTTAGCTACTTGGAGAGGATATTCGAGGAGCGTTTGAAGGAGCAGAGGGATTTGGCGGCCGAGTATGGTGTGACTTCGGAGATGGAGAGGTTGCGGGACCAGGTTGTCCGCATATATTTGCTATACTTGGTGGGGATCACAATCTTCAGTGACAAAAGCCAGTGGGTTGTGGATGTTGTCTACCTGAAGTACTTCAGAGACCTTGATCTTGTTGCTGGGTTAGTCAGGGGGAGCTGCGGCACTAGCTCACTTGTATAAGGAGCTCAACAATGATGCAAGTTGGAACACCAGTCAGGTGGCAGGATACCTGAGTTTGTTGCAGATATAAATTAAAAACTATGTTTATTTTTTTTAAATGTAAGTGTATATGGTTTGCATATTTATATGTGGTTGTCTTTGGTGCAGACTTGAGTGTTTCATCACTTCCCAAGTGTGGGAAGCAAGGATGTCTGGGAAGGATATGTAGAGAATCAGTATCCATGCGCGATGCTTTTTTTTTTACCACTGTCTGGTTTAGGTACAGTGGACAACTATATAAACTATCTAGATGCGTTGGATTTGACGAGGGTTGTCATGGCCCCATATGGAGCGCACCGTCAGGCACGTCAGTTTGAGCGGGTCAGCCTTTACTCTGGATGGCTGAGATACGGAGAGCGCATGGTGAGATATCTACCGGAGAGGGTGCTTCGCCAGTTTGGGTGGATTCAGACCATACCGAGACATCCCGTTCAGAGTGCACCTGTTGATGTTAACTTTGCGCAGATCATAAATTGCTTTCTGCGCGCACTTGATTATACGCTGACAACTCAGGAGTTGGGAGAGGTTGCAGTTCATGGAGTGGAGGCAGCAGATGGATACATCGAGTGGTTTTACCAGGTGTCTCATCCACGCATGATTCTTCCAGACATGCCGGTACCGGTGCCGAGGCCACCAGAGCATGAGGTCCTTGATGCGCGAGCTGCTCAAGATGATGGAGACCTTGCGTACTTACAGCTTAGCGGAAGGATGGCCCGTTTCAGAGACCACATCTATGTTGTGATGAGAAGCGGTCTGGTCCTAAAAGGGATCGAGGAATAGCAGCAATTGGAGGATGCGTTGAGAGAGGTGCGTGATAGTTGCCCCTTTTCTTGCCATGCATGCAAAACATGTTTATACTTGCCAAATGAATGTTTTATAAGTTTCTAATGATCAAATATGTTCCAACACACATAGAGACACTTGGTTTGAGGTTTTTGGGTCAAAAATACCATTTTTAAGTGTTCTGGACTGTCCTAACTCGCCACGGCGAGCTATTACTCACCACGACGAGCTAGAACTCCGAAAGGGGGGTCTTACTCGCCCCCAACTCGCCACGGCGAGTTACCACTCGCCTCCCCAGCAAATCTACTCGCCTAGGCGAGTAAGACAGTGAGGAATCTCATTGTTTTGCTCGCTTCAGGCAGGCATGGGGATTCACGATGCGGTTTTCTCCGTGGTGTCTTTTTACGAATGTAAACCCCTCAAACCAAGGTCCTAAATGATGATCAAAGAAAGCATGATTTTTATAAGATGAGGCAAGTATCAAGCATGTTAGTAAGGCATGGCATACGAGAGAAACAAGTCATGAATCGGGTAGCAAAATATCCATTAAGCAAGGGAAAACTAGAGCCTCGACATAGTTGTCGAGAACTAGCTAGTTAGCAAGATCCCTAGAATGTTAAGACGCGAAGTATGCTATCTTCGCACATGATTAAGATTAAGATAGCAAGCATGTTAAGTCGTGGTTTGATTAGTTAATCACTCCACCATGATTAAGAACTTACAAGCATGAACAAGTATGTATTTACCGCTAATCGGATCGACTCAAGGGTCCGAGGTAATAAGCAAGCAAGTATGAATATGTTTAAGTTATATGTACGACATACAAGAGGTTCTCGATCTAAGGGGAACGATTCAAGCCGTAAGGGACCCGCATGTCACTGAAATTAACAAGGCGTAGGTGTTCGTGTCTCTTGATATCCACGCCAGGGGGATACGGGAGGTTCTCGACCTAAGGGGAACGGTTTAAGCCGCAAGGGACCCGCACGACACCGAGGGAGTCCGATGTACGTACATCGGTCATGTATGGGATTGATCTCGGGGTTACTCCACCCGGGACTATCCGTAAAATGAATCAAGATAATAATTGTTTGTTCAACGCTAACATAATTGAATGAACTTAGATACGTTTATGTATGATATGATTATGATTATGTTATGTTCATGGTTATGCAAGAGTGAACCCATGCAAGTTTATGTTTAAAAAAAAATAAGAGCATTAGATGCTACATGACAAGTACAGGGCATGGATTAGAGTAAGTAAAGAACATGATACCGATGACGATCTTAGGTTTCCCCTAATCGTCCGGTTTAGCATCGTGCCATGATTATGTTATGTTTAGGCCTCGATACATAGAGTGTATTCTTGGCAATGCGGTTTTAGTTTCCCCCTTAACCGCCATGACACGTATAGGAAGTGAAGCCTATAACAAGTTAAGTTATGATTATGACGGCTCTAGTATGCACTACCGTCTAGTATGCAAGTCCCCACACACGTATAATCAACCGTCAGGTTGTAATGTAGACACGTGGTGACTGTAGGTTTCCCCTTGAGGTTGCCTATAGCCTAGGATTTAGGGGAACTCACTGAGACATTATGTCTCATCCCAATCCTTATGATTTATACGAACATAATGGACATCAAGGATGTATTTTTTTATGTATGGATGAGTTGTATTGTATTATGATTTATACGAACGTGACTTGATGTAATTATTATTCATTCGTAAAATTTTATGTTGTATATTTTAATGTATCCAGTACTAATATTAACGCACGTGCCCGACTTTCTAGATACGTCTGGTATGGGTGTTACAATTGGTATCAGAGCAGGTCGATTCAGACTGTGCCTTGGGTCATTAAATTACAACAAAGGAAGTGGGACCATTGGGTTCCAGGTAAATGTTCTAGTTGTTGATGTTAGTTGAGCCTGATCAACTCAATTTAGCATTCAACGATTAGAATGGATGCCTGAGAGCTGAATAGGACCCAGGAGGAACGAAATATGTGATGAAGAAGTTTTATCGTGCCAAAAGGTGGCCGGTGAACTAATCAGGTACAAGTGTGAATCCTCCGGGAATGTAAGGCATGTTAAGAAGGGACGTTCCGACAATGTCGGGTGAGATGTTAGTGATCCTTCGTGTACCCGAAAATGAAGAAATTGGATATATGTATATATATAATCATGACCGGAAGATTCGGTAAGAGTTGTTGTTGGAACAGGTTTGTGATATTCTGGAATGTCAGAGCAAGGTTGCAAGGTAGTGAGAAGTCGACATGTGTTGATGGAGTCAGCAGGTTCTCAGGAATAGCAATATGTAAATAAAGTTAAGGATTCAAGAGAAAGATTTATGTTATCAGGATTAAGATATTGATTTCCGACGTGCCAAGAACTGTATCGAAAAAGGGTGAGGATTGCCATGCATATGTTATAAAATATTTCACAATGGTAGGAACAAATGATGTGCATTGGATACTTGAGAATAAGAATTTCATGCAAAGAATGTTTCTAAAAAATAGAGTTGGAGAAGCTCACCAATAGCAAGCCTGGGACGAAACTTTCCGTTTTTATGAAACCTACCATTTCGTTCCTATGGTTTGCAATGACTATTGGTGAGATGTCTACACAATAAACTTTTATGTAAAGAAAATCTTTTATGACATCAAGTAACGAATGCATATCATACCCTAAGATTTTTAAGGGAAAAGACATGGGCAACCATCAACGAAATCGATACGGTTTAAGGTAGCTTTGGAGGTTAATGTATTAAGAGTCAAGAACAACCCAAAATCAAGAGTATAAAAGTTCCGGCATTAAGAAGGAAAGTCGTCGATGTTTATGTATGAGGTAAGAAGTAAGAAGCTAAAGGGATGCAAAGTTATGAGAAATTGCAAGGTTCATGGATTATGTGGAATTATGACGTATCGCTCAAACCTATGTTTTGCTTAATTAACTTGCTAAGGCTAATTATGAAATTGAACTATCAGGTTTAAAGGATTTTAAAAAGAATTACGCGTATGGGTGATTGAAGTTGACATTTTGGAAATTCACAAGAGATTTCTAGGAACCGGTTTGCTACGACATTCGTAGAGCGGGCTAGACTTATTAGAGTCTAGGATTGGTGGCACGTATGTGTTATCAACTCGTTCTATGATTTTAGAGTAATGACCGGGGCCTAAACTCAGTATTTGTATATAGTAGAAAAATTTTCAACGTCAATGACCCGTGCGCTAGTTTACGAAGTTTTCTTTAAAAGAAAAATCAACCAGCAAGCATTGTTATGATTAAGCAAAATATAGTATGCGAGGATACGAAGGTACAAGGATTAGATGTTCAAGAAGGATATGTTCAAGTGTTATATGAGTTTGTCAAAGGAATTCGAGTTGCTTGGAAACCGGTTCAATTATGATATGTATGGTAAATGTAACCAGCAAGAACGTAAGGTTTACCCCCAAGTCAAGAATTATGAGCATAAGATAAGTTATCACAAGTTTTGAATTTACAAGGCAAGTGTAAGGTGGTGATGTTGGTTGCAACATGGAAGTTCTCAAGAAGTAAGTAATCAAGTGATAAGCATGAATTGAAGTCTCAATTGCTTTAATGGATTATAGTATTTGTTTAAGCCAACCGGAGGGAATCAGAGTAGCGCCATGAAAGTTAATCGGTAATCATGAAATATGGAAACCTTGTAAGATTCAGAAGGTTTAACTTGCGACTCAAGTAAAGAATCAAGTTTAGTGTTCCGAAGAAGAGGAACAATGTTAATGTCAAGAGGTTCAAGGATTTCCTACGGATATGTAAGCAAGTTATCATGAGAGAGAAGCAACTTTTAAGTGATATGCAATGAGATTCATACTCTTGTATGAAGTACTTGTCGAGTGAAAACGATACTTGTTAAGACATTTCAAGTCATGATTTTATAACTTTTAAAGCTAAGATTGGTATTTAGGAACTTGGGAACGATACTTATTTTTAACTCATGAAATTTTACATTTTCAAAACTGATAAGATACGTCGTAAGTAAACATACTTAAGACGTACAAACTTCAGGACCAACTTGTCATGGACAAGCTTTGGCCGAGTTGTAAAATCTTTTTTCAAAAATATTGAAACTCGTCTAGTGGTGCTGTAGTACCATTACACAATCAGTTTTGGAAATGATAAAATCTTTTCAGTCATGTGTATATTCGTTCCAAGAACCCGAATACCAAAGTTTAAGAAAAAGTTTCCTTAAGAAAGATTTTAGAACATGTATCGTTATCATTTAACAAGAGACGTCACTTGGAAGTATGCACATGCTATTGAAACGACAATGTTCGTATGAAGTCAATATCCTACGGGATACACGGAGATATGTTAAGAATGTATTATGTATGTGCAAGTAAATTGCTAGGAAGTTTCAAGAACATGTTAACCACAATGTTGGATGTTAGATTGTCAGATAAAGTAACAATTTGATTTCATTTCTTGTGAAAAGCTATATGAGATACCCATGAGTTCGGGTGCGATAAGATGCAATGAGATTGTAATGAATTTGGAAGATTTCTCAAGGCTCTGGAAAGAGATTCGTGGAATCGTCTATACGAGTAAAGAATGTAAGAGGCATAAGTCGCAAAATGCGGTAAGAAAGATTATGTATGCATGAAAAGAAGTTTTAAAGTTACAAGTAAGCACTGCAGGGCAAACCTGGTTTTCGGTAGGATTCCAGTTAAAAGGCAAATCCTGAGTGTTCATGTTTATGATAAGATATCTTTATGAATGGTTTATGCTAAGCGGGTAAAGTGCGAGTCTGAGACAATAAGTCTATGTGTAGCAAAGAAAGTTCCAAATCATGATGTAGCAAGTTAACTCTAAATTTTGAGTGATATTAAGATCAAGAAAACTATATGCTTATGAGTATGAATCAAGGAACAAGATGAAACACAAGCAACGATGAACTTCTTGAGAATCTGTGATTCGAATATGTAGGGCTTAGACCGAAGATGATAAGTTTATGTCTTGATGATTGGTAGTCAGTCTCTAAATTTCGAGGACGAATTTTTTTTTAAGGGGGGTAGAATGTAATATCCCGCCTGTCAGCATCGGTATATTACCAGTCAATCGTGCCAGAGGAATTAAATTTATGGAAAAGTAAGTTAATGGAAAATATTTTATGACATGTCAGCATAATACGGATTAAGTATCAGTGTCGGATTTAAACACGTTCAAGGCAAGGGCATAATGGTAATTTCACGGAAAAGGATATTTATATGTTTTTGGGTGGAAAATATCTCATTTTCCCTTATCCTTTCTCTCTCTAAGTTGGGAAAACATTTCTCTCCCTTCTCTCTTCTCTTCTCCCACGCCATTTTCTCTTCTCCTCTCCACCAATCTTTCTCAAAACTTCATCCTCTCATGGTAAACTTCCAAACTTGTTCCCTTATGATCATTTAAGCTTAAGGAAGTATGGATTATGTTTAATTTCTCTATTTCTCCTCTTCTTAATGAATCAAGGGTTTGTTGTTAGTGAAGAGGAAGCTTGGGGCTTGTGTATGTTATGGTTACATCTTGATCAAGGAAGAGACATGAAGTTTGGAATGGGTTGATTTCACCACTTTTCCTCCTTAAGAGAAGTTCATGAAAAGTTAGGGTTTGTTGAAGAAAGCTTTGTTTTGGGATTAGAGATGGGCTAGCAAGGATTAAGATGCCTTTGAATTGCAAGAAAAATTATCAAGATTCAATGGTTTGATCAAAGGAAGTGGGTTGACCTAAAACTAGGGTTTTGGCTTACTTGAGCTTGAGGCTTGGAGCTATCACAAGAAACTTGTTTAGGTGAGTTCCATAGCTAGTTTTCCTACCCTTTGGGATCATGTTTATGCCATATTAGTTTATTATGAAAACTATGAAAAGTCTAGGATTATGTATTGTGATAGTTGCCCCTTTTCTTGCCATGCATGCAAAACATGTTTATACTTGCCAAATGAATGTTTTATAAGTTTCTAATGATCAAATATGTTCCAACACAGATAGAGACACTTGGTTTGAGGTTTTTGGGTCAAAAATACCATTTTTAAGTGTTCTGGACTGTCCTAACTCGCCACGGCGAGCTAGAACTCCGAAAGGGGGGTCTTACTCGCCCCCAACTCGCCACGGCGAGTTACCACTCGCCTCCCCAGCAAATCTACTCGCCTAGGCGAGTAAGACAGTGAGGAATCTCATTGTTTTGCTCGCTTCAGGCAGGCATGGGGATTCACGATGCGGTTTTCTCCGTGGTGTCTTTTTACGAATGTAAACCCCTCAAACCAAGGTCCTAAATGATGATCAAAGAAAGCATGATTTTTATAAGATGAGGCAAGTATCAAGCATGTTAGTAAGGCATGGCATACGAGAGAAACAAGTCATGAATCGGGTAGCAAAATATCCATTAAGCAAGGGAAAACTAGAGCCTCGACATAGTTGTCGAGAACTAGCTAGTTAGCAAGATCCCTAGAATGTTAAGACGCGAAGTATGCTATCTTCGCACATGATTAAGATTAAGATAGCAAGCATGTTAAGTCGTGGTTTGATTAGTTAATCACTCCACCATGATTAAGAACTTACAAGCATGAACAAGTATGTATTTACCGCTAATCGGATCGACTCAAGGGTCCGAGGTAATAAGCAAGCAAGTATGAATATGTTTAAGTTATATGTACGACATACAAGAGGTTCTCGATCTAAGGGGAATGATTCAAGCCGTAAGGGACCCGCATGTCACTGAAATTAACAAGGCGTAGGTGTTCGTGTCTCTTGATATCCACGCCAGGGGGATACGGGAGGTTCTCGACCTAAGGGGAACGGTTTAAGCCGCAAGGGACCCGCACGACACCGAGGGAGTCCGATGTACGTACATCGGTCATGTATGGGATTGATCTCGGGGTTACTCCACCCGGGACTATCCGTAAAATGAATCAAGATAATAATTGTTTGTTCAACGCTAACATAATTGAATGAACTTAGATACGTTTATGTATGATATGATTATGATTATGTTATGTTCATGGTTATGCAAGAGTGAACCCATGCAAGTTTATGTTTAAAAAAAAATAAGAGCATTAGATGCTACATGACAAGTACAGGGCATGGATTAGAGTAAGTAAAGAACATGATACCGATGACGATCTTAGGTTTCCCCTAATCGTCCGGTTTAGCATCGTGCCATGATTATGTTATGTTTAGGCCTCGATACATAGAGTGTATTCTTGGCAATGCGGTTTTAGTTTCCCCCTTAACCGCCATGACACGTATAGGAAGTGAAGCCTATAACAAGTTAAGTTATGATTATGACGGCTCTAGTATGCACTACCGTCTAGTATGCAAGTCCCCACGCACGTATAATCAACCGTCAAGTTGTAATGTAGACACGTGGTGACCGTAGGTTTCCCCTTGAGGTTGCCTATAGCCTAGGATTTAGGGGAACTCACTGAGACATTATGTCTCATCCCAATCCTTATTTGTTTCAGATAAGCAGGATGTTATGCATATTCGGAATCGGATGGATATTACGTCAAGGGTTCGTTCGTAAAGCTGCGGGACGATATGGACATCAAGGATGTATTTTTTTATGTATGGATGAGTTGTATTGTATTATGATTTATACGAACGTGACTTGATGTAATTATTATTCATTCGTAAAATTTTATGTTGTATATTTTAATGTATCCAATACTAATATTAACGCACGTGCCCGACTTTCTAGATACGTCTGGTATGGGTGTTACAGGAATGTTGACCGTCGTCGAAGAGCTACTGAGGATGGCAGGGGTGCCAGAGGTGGTGGCAGGGGTGTCAGTGGTACGTGTGTAGTTATTAGGGGCTGATAGTATTGTATTTTATGTTTATGTTTGAACATTTTGAATGCTTTTGAATTATGTAACACTTGGATAATTTTTAATGTTATGTAATCTTGAATAATTTTTAATTATATTTGATTAATGTTTTGTTCAAAAATTATGTTGTGTTGATGATTTTAATGTTATAAGTTCGATTAACTGTTAGAACATGTCATCGGCATGATATGCCTGTTTGGAAGCAAGCAAAATGCGCCAAGACAGAGGCTCAGCCAAAACAAATGGCTTCTGTCTCTGTACTGATGCAGTCCGGATTATATAAACCAGACATGTTTAACACTTTTCGGATTATATAATCTGAAACCATCGTTCACCACCCCCTTTTGTTTACTTTCAATGGGGCGATTTACATGTTTCGGATTATATAGGTCGGAAGCTATCTAACTCTTTCGGATTATATAATCCGAAACAATATATTCATAACTGGCATCATCATCCATCAGGGTGGATGAAGTTCCAACATACATGAAGAAATCCTGAATTAATATTCCGGAATAGGTTCGGATTATATAATCCGGACTAGGGGTGTTATACCCTAATTTTGGACCTAAAAATACTTATTCAATTCTTCTTTTCTTGCATTATAATTCATTTGATATATCTCTGATCAATTGCATCTTTCTCTGCATTTTATTTCAATATTGTTTGCAAAATTCACATAAAAGGGTATTTTAGTCATTTCCTGCATTCAACTCATTTTAATCCTTGAAAATTGTTTGAGTCTTTTAAATTGGTTTGCATAAGTCCCTGCTTCAGTCTCATGACAAAATTCATTTCAAAAAATATCAGTCGAGTCATTTTCTAGTCAGTTTAGCCCCTAGGGGCATTTTAGTCATTTCCCATGATAAAATCTCTTTCAATCTTTAAAAATTTGTTTGAGTCCTTTCAAATAATTTGAATAAGTCTGCATTTCAATTTTATGTCAAAATCCATTTCAAAAATTACATTTGAAGTCATTTTGAGTCAGTTTTGCCCCTAGGGGCATTTTAGTCTTTTCATGTGTTAAAACCCTGTTTAAATTCTAAAAAATTGTCTCTGAGTCTTGTATAAGTTCTTGCTTTAATTTCCTGTTAAAAATCCATTTTAAAATTTCATCTGAGTCGTTTTTAGTCGTTTTAGGCCCCTAGGGGCATTTTGGTCATTTCACATAAAATTGCTGATTCATTTTAATCTGCTTTGTTGTTTTTAATCGTTTCGCTTTACGTTAATTTTCAATTTACTTTTTCAATTCAATTTTAGTTTTAATTTTCATTTTGGGTCCTTGTACTTTTGTTATTTGCATTTTAATCCCTTTTTAAGTTTGTTAGAGTCCAAATGCCACGTGTCCAAATGTTATTGGTCCTTAAGAGTTTGTTACAAGTCCAAGTACACATGGCATTGTCTCATTGGTCCAAGGCTCACCACATCACCTATATAAGCCAAACTTGTGGTCAATTTTTATTCAATCATTTTTTACACAAAAAATCCCCAAAAAATTCCAAAAATCATTTTTAATTTATTTTCTCTCCCATTTTTCTCTCATCTTCAACAACCTCTAACAAACTTTTTCCACCTCCATAACCACCTTCAACCACCATAACTAACCTCCATCACCGCCACTTCCACCACCCTAACAACCTATCACCGTCACTTCCGCCACCCTAACCGATTCAATCTTTCACAAAAAAACCACCCAAACTCAACAAATTCTCACAATCAATCCCAAACGCAAATGACAAATCAATTCGATCCTGCAAGCTAACAACAACAACGGAATCGCAAAGAAAGGGGAAGAGAAGAAACTTGTCCGAATCCATCTCTCAACACCGCCGCGATCGTCGTTCTCAAACGGTAATTCGTTTCAAGTTGTAAATCGCCGGCAACAGAAACAAAATAATCAGCACAACGACTCTGAAACGGAACTGACATGGTGAAGAGGAAAGAGGAAGGTGATCGGTGCGTTTTGGAAAGGAATAGAAATCCGAGCTTGAAGGTTCGACAGCGATGGCGACAGACTCAGATCATACGAGTTTGAACGCGGGAACAACCACAACCTAGCAGCGTTTGACTCGAATTTTAACCATGACGAAATGAAGAAGAAGAGATTCGAAACCGAGCGCGTAGAATCGAAGCAAACAGAAGAAAGAGGCGAGTCCGAATTGACCTCCGTAAGCAACGAATCCGATCGGAACAGAAGCAGATCGAGCCAGCACAAGTGAGTCCTTGAAGCTTCCCGTTTCAAAGCTCTCCTTCTCCGATTTAAACCCAAGGTGTTGTGTTTCTTCTCTATAGTTCTGTGTGTTTGTTAATATTCGCGTGGTTCGGAAAATATTGGTATGAAGATCTTGCTGAAATTGGTAGATTTAGGACTGATATGAGTTGATTTCGAAAATCTGAACATGGATTCGAGAAGAGAAGAAGGAGGCGGTCACGTTGGTGTAAAAACTTTCGGAAAAGAATGAAAAAAGAACTCCGGTGCGGCGGCGTTTCGGCCAACCACCGCACCGGAGGAACTCAGGCGACCGCTGCTTCCATCTTCTCCGATACGATCTGTTGTGTTTGGATGGAGAGAAAAATGTTGTGATGAGTTTCTGGTACAGACACACTCTTATATATGTGCACATGACCCATGCCCTTAGCTTAACCCATGCATAACCCATGACCCTGACCCATGTCACATGGATCCAACCCGTTTTGCCCTTGGATTGGGCTTGGGCTTTGGATTGTTTGCAATTTTTTGTTCTGAGGGGATTTTCTTGCTGTTCACACACATGCCTAATACTTTTTCCACCCCCGCCACGCCTAAAACATTTTAGGAAATTCCGTAAAGATTCATAGTTTTTTCTTGTTAATTTTGTGATGTTTTTATGATGATCTTGTACCAAAAAACTTAGAATAAAAAATAATGTGTTAGTTTCTTGCGTTAATTTTGAAGCTTTATGTTAAAAAATTGTGAAAATTGTTTGATTTCAATTCCCATGCTTGGTATGTGTTTGTGACCCGCGATGTGTAACTTTGTGATATCTTTTTACCGTTTAAATGAGTATGCTACTGCATGTGAACATTTTTGTGCTTTATTACTTGTTTTACAAGTTTTGTGTGTGAATAAATAATGTGAAATAAGCCTAGCTTTTGTCCTAAATGCTTGACATGTTACACTCCTTTAATCCTCCTTGTGAAAACTGACTTGACACTCTTTGGGAACTTGTTAAGACATGAGGATTATAGGTCTTGTTCAAGCTCTCATTAGTGATGAATCTTTAGGCCTATTTTGCACTATTTTTGCCATGTTTTGTAGTTTTTTTTCTTGCTTTTGTTATAGTAATCTTTACTTGTTTTTACTTCTTGATATTGTCATGTGCCACTAACCCTTTTGTTTCATGTTTCTTAAGCATCCTATCCTCCATTTCCCCTTTATTTCTTGCACTTTAATTTTCATGCAAAGTTAGAATGTAAAGCTTAGGAAATTTTGTAATATTTTTTTTTCTTATGCATTTTAAATTCTTGCAAGACCATAGAATGTATCTAGGCCAATGATGTAATAAGGACAATGGACTCTAATAATGTACACCGACACAAGCACCGACACATGCACACACACCACTTTAGGTATATAGCTAGAATATGCATGTTTAGATGTATGTCTAGGATTGTATGTTTAGATGAATGTTTAGGCTTTATACTTAGAAAAATCATTTTCCAAAAAACTTGAACAAACTTCACTCAAATCATTTTCAAAATAAACCTTGGGATCAAAATCCCATTGTATTTTCCTTTTTCATTTTCTTAATCAAATTTCAATGAATTGTAATCATACTTGACTTTTTTCCAAAATAACTAATTCCACCTCACCATTTCTAAATCTCATGCCCTTGAGGCCTCTCTCTTATTCTTCAAAATTTCATTTTCAAACTTAAAATCAACCAACAAAAACAAAAACATTTTTGGAAGAGAACTACGGTGGATTTGATCCCTTAAAAGGGTACGTAGGCAAGGAATCAAAATTCCTTCAATTCGAATAAAATAAAAATTCAAACACATTCTTCTCCCTCCAATTCTTCACTTAGAATGTTCTTAGGCTTAATATCATCTTTTCAAATAGCATTTAAAAATAAAGCGCGCACGTAGAAAATTAAAGACGGTTCCTATAGGATACTATAGTCGTTATGGGTGCCTAACACCTTCCCGTAGCGAAAACAACTCCCGGACCTCGATTCTCAAGGGTTTTGCTTACTTTTTCCCTTCCCAAGAAAAAATGAGATATCACCGGTTAAAAAGGTTCAAACGTAATCAATTTTTGACACCCGAAAAACCAAGATAAAACAGCTGGCGACTTCACTGGGGAGATTCGAGAGTTACGCCTAGTCTTTATTTCCACGCTTGCGCTTTCGTTTTACTTGTTTCTTTTACTTGCTTTCCTATGTGAATAAATGTTTAAATTCTTGCAAACGTGTGGGGTGAGAATATCAAAAGTCCTGCACCCGGGCTAAGTGAACTTAGGATTTAGGAGGGATATAATCGACAATTCATTCCGGGGGTTGCCTCGTGTTTTGGATTATGCGATCAATCCCACATAGCTAAGGCATTTTGGAGGTGATGTTGTCGACGCGTGTTGTCGCGTTTAGGCACTTTACTTCTAATTGTTCTATGACGCTATGAACCGTAGATAACCGAACCCATCCATGGCCATTTTTTAGGATGTAGTGCGGAGACTAAACCGAGTGTTGTCTCGAATTTTAGTCGTCACGCGATGCTACACTCAAGTTAGACCTTCTTACGGATAATCATGGAGCGAGTGTTGTCTCGTGACACCGTGATATACGTCAGAGAGGTTGCAACTTGGGAACTTTTTAGAACCCGATTACTATTATCCTAAAGCCCTAGATTCACCGGACACCGTGTCCACCCATGACTCCTCGACTTTGAACTTCAACCCACCATGTTTTTCTCCGAACTTGAACATAATCATGCATTCATGCATACATGCATACATGCATAAACTTTTTCCCCATGCATTTATCGGAGGACTTAGACAAGTCATCCTTTAAACATCACGGATGTGAACGCCAAGTGATACCATCTCAACTAAACTTTTAGTCTTGCTCAAGATCTTCAAATAAAACCGTGTTTCTCCGTGATGTTCACAACCACTTTGACAAAGTCCTTTGACAAAAAAGAGTCTTTTCGCATTTGCATATCATGCATCATATGCATCATTCATCGGTCACAAATGGCTTCCCGTGCTCATTGTCTCCTGGTTCTTCTGCCGCAGTCTGAAAAGTGGCTCGTGCTCGCAAGATTCACCAACCAGATAGAGTTTATCAGACAAGATTGTACAAGAGAAGAAACATGGCTAACCTTGAGGAAGAGAATGCCAGCCCCTCGGGCCAGCCCATCGAAGAGTCTAATCTGGACGAGATTTTGAGGCTCATTAGGAAGAGCGATTATAAAATTGTTGACCAGCTGCTGCAGACTCCATCGAAGATATCCATCTTGTCTCTGCTCCTGAGCTCAGAAACTCACAGGAAAGTGCTGATGAAAGTACTGGAACAGGCCTATGTTGATCATGAAGTCTCTGTGGATCAGTTTGATGGAATAGTGGGTAACATCACTGCTTGCAATAACTTGGGGTTTGGTGATGATGAACTCCCCGAAGCAGGGAAACACCACAACTTGGCTCTGCACATCTCAGTACATTGTAGATCCGACATGATATCCAACGTGCTGGTGGACACTGGATCCTCTTTGAATGTAATGCCCGAGTCTACACTAAGACAATTGAGCCATCATGGAATTTCTCTGAGGGGAAGCAGCTATCTGGTGAAGGCTTTCGACGGATCTCGCAAAGATGTTCTTGGAGAGGTAGACTTGCCAATTACCATTGGTCCGGAGACATTTCAGATTACTTTCCAAGTCATGGACATCAACGCTTCTTACAGCTGTCTCCTCGGAAGGCCGTGGATTCATGACGCTGGGGCAGTCACTTCTACTTTGCATCAAAAGCTCAAGTTCATGAGGAACGGTAAGATTGTCACTGTGCATGGTGAAGAAGCATTTCTGGTTAGCCAAGTATCATCTTTCTCTTGTGTTGAAGCAGGGTCCGCTGAAGGGACGTCATTTCAAGGCTTGACTGTTGAGGGTGCAGAGCCCCGAAGGGCTGGTACTAGCATGGCTTCGCTGAAGGACGCCCAGAAGGCTGTTCAAGCAGGGCAAGCTGCTGGCTGGGGCAAAGTGATTCAGATTCTGGAAAACAAGCGTAAAGAGGGCCTTGGATTCTCCCCAACCTCTGGTGTTTCAAAGGGAACTTTCTACAGTGCTGGGTTCATCAATGCTATTACTGAAGATGCTGCTGAGAGTAGTTATGTGCCTACATTTGTTGTACCAGGAGGCACTGTGAGAAATTGGGAGGCCATTGATGTTCCTTTAGTCATGCATGCTTCCATGTAATGTGTCTTGTTGCTCATGTTTTTTTGTTTTCAAAATAACAATCCTTTCGCTCTGCCCAAAGCGAAAGTGATATCATTGTAAGGGCGTGTTTGTTTCGGCATTGCCGTTATCAATAAAAGTTGTCGTTTTTCTCACGACTCTTTGTTTTCTACTTTTTAGTGCCTTTTTCTTGGAAATAATGGTAATGCCAGAAAAAACCAAAACATCTGTATTTTCTTATTAATTTCAAAAATCTGCATAGAAAACATTTTTCTAAAAAATCATCCCAATCATATTATGCAGATTGAACCACAATAAACCCGTTGAACACAGTGACCCTATGGTTCCTCCAAATTTTGAATTCCCTGTATATGAAGCTGAAGATGAGGATGATGATGATATACCGTATGAGATCACTCGACTGCTTGAACAAGAAAGAAGAGCCATTCAGCCTCACCAGGAAGAGATTGAGCTTATCAACCTGGGTACTGAAGAGAACAAGCGAGAGATCAAGATTGGTGCTGCACTTGAGCCAGAAGTGAAAAAGAAGATCACTCAGCTTCTCCATGATTATCCTGATGTCTTTGCATGGTCCTATGAAGATATGCCGGGTCTGGATCCCAAGATCGTGGAACATCGGATACCGACAAGACCTGAATGTCCTCCTGTCAAACAGAAATTGAGAAGGTCTCGTCCAGACATGGCTCTTAAGATCAAGGCTAAAGTGCAGAAGCAAATTGATGCAGGTTTCCTTATGACAGCTGAATATCCTGAGTGGATTGCCAACATCGTACCGGTGCCAAAGAAAGATGGGAAAGTTCGAATGTGTGTTGATTACAGAGATTTGAATAAAGCCAGTCCAAAGGACAACTTCCCATTGCCTCATATTGATGTGCTTGTTGACAGTACTGCTCAATCCAAAGTGTTCTCCTTCACGGATGGTTTCTCTGGCTACAACCAGATATGAATGTCCCCTGAAGATAGGGAAAAGACGTCCTTCATCACTCCATGGGGAACGTTATGTTATAAAGTGATGCCGTTTGGCTTGATAAATGCTGGTGCTACCTATCAAAGAGGTATGACAACTCTGTTTCATGATATGATTCACAAAGAAATTGAAGTATATGTTGATGATATGATTGTAAAGTCAAGTGATGAAGAGCAACATGTTGTGTATTTGAAAAAGATGTTTGAAAGATTAAGAAAGTACAAGCTGCGGTTGAATCCTAATAAATGCACATTCGGTGTACGATCTGGAAAGTTGCTTGGCTTCATTGTCAGTCAAAGAGGTATTGAAGTTGATCCTGATAAAGTCCGAGCCATCAGAGAGATGTCGGCCCCTCAAACTGAGAAGCAAGTCAGAGGTTTCCTCGGACGCCTGAACTATATTTCAAGATTCATATCTCACATGACTACTACCTGTGGACCAATTTTCAAATTGCTCAGAAAGAATCAGCCTGTTGTATGGAATGACGAATGCCAGAAAGCTTTTGATAGCATTAAAGAATATCTGTTAGAACCACCTATCCTTGTCCCGCCAGTGGAAGGAAGGCCTTTGATTATGTATCTGTCAGTGTTGGATGATTCAGTGGGTTGTGTCCTCGGTCAACAGGATGAGACTGGTAAGAGAGAACATGCTATCTACTATCTGAGCAAGAAGTTCACCGACTGTGAGACTCGGTACACAATGCTTGAAAAGACTTGTTGTGCTTTAGCTTGGGCTGCCAAACGCCTGCGTCATTATATGGTGAATCATACAACTTGGTTGATATCCCGAATGGATCCAATCAAGTACATCTTTGAAAAGCCTGCGGTTACTGGAAAGATTGCACGTTGGCAAATGTTGTTGTCTGAATATGATATTGTGTACAAAGCTCAGAAAGCAATCAAAGGAAGTGTCCTCGCTGAGCATCTTGCTTGTCAACCTCTTGATGATTACCAGCCAATTAAGTTTGATTTCCCTGATGAAGAGATCATGTATTTGAAAGCGAAAGACTGTGAAGAACCACTGATCAATGAAGGGCCGGACCCCAATAGCAAGTGGGGATTAGTATTTGATGGTGCTGTTAATGCTTATGGTAAAGGAATTGGAGCCATCATTGTAACTCCACAGGGGAACCACATTCCTTTCACCGCTCGAATAACTTTTGAATGCACAAACAACATAGCTGAATATGAAGCATGCATCTTGGGCATTGAAGAAGCCCTAGACTTGAGAATTAAGCACCTTGACATCTACGGAGATTCTGCACTTGTTATTAATCAGATAAAGGGTGAATGGGAGACTCATCATGAGAAGCTAATCCCATACCGTGACTATACAAGACGTCTGTTGACATACTTTACAAAAGTTGAGCTGCACCATATCCCTCGGGATGAAAATCAGATGGCTGATGCTCTTGCTACTCTGTCTTCCATGTTTCGTGTCAATCACTGGAATGATGTGCCCGTAATCAAAGTGCAGCGTCTTGATAGACCCGCTCATGTGTTTACTATTGAAAATATGCCAGATCAAGCTGATAAGGATGTGAATAATAAAAAGCCTTGGTATTACAACATCAAACAATTCTTGCAGAATCATGAATATCCACCTGGTGCTTCCAACAGGGATAAAAAGACTTTGAGAAGATGGGCTAGCAAATTCCTTCTGGACGGAGAAATCCTATACAAGAGGAACTATGACATGGTCTTGTTGAGATGTGTTGACAAACAAGAAGCTGAGAAGTTGATGCATGATGTACATGACGGTACTTTTGGGACCCATGCTTCGGGTCACACCATGTCAAGGAAATTGTTAAGAGCCGGCTATTACTGGATAACCATGGAACGTGACTGCCACAAACATGCTAAAAGATGCCACAAATGCCAAATTTATGCTGACAAGATCCATGTGCCTCCGCACGCTCTCAATGTTATATCTTCCCCATGGCCTTTCTCTATGTGGGGCATTGACATGATCGGAAGAATCGAACCAAAAGCTTCCAATGGACATCGTTTCATTCTGGTGGCAATTGACTACTTCACCAAGTGGGTCGAAGCTGCTTCCTATGCAAATGTGACCAAGCAAGTGGTAGTGAAATTTATCAAGAATAACATCATCTATCGATATGGTGTTCCCAACAAGATCATCACTGACAATGGATCCAATCTGAACAATAGCATGATGCAAGCCTTATGTGAAGAATTCAAAATTGAACATCACAACTCTTCTCCTTATAGACCTCAGATGAATGGTGCAGTTGAGGCCGCTAACAAGAACATCAAGAAGATTGTTCAGAAGATGGTCACTACTTACAAAGACTGGCATGAAATGTTACCTTTTGCCCTGCATGGTTACCGTACTACAGTGTGCAGCTCAACCGGGGCAACTCCTTTCTCTCTTGTGTATGGTATGGAAGCAGTTCTCCCTCTGGAAGTGGAGATTCCATCTCTTCGAGTAATCATGGAAGCAAAATTAACCGAGGCTGAATGGTGTCAAAGTCGGTACGATCAATTGAATCTGATTGAAGAGAAACGTATGAATGCTATGGCTCATGGACAGTTGTATCAAGTGCGAATGAAGAATGCTTTTGACAAGAAAGTCCGACCTCGAGAATTCAAGGAAGGCGAACTTGTATTGAAAAGAAGGATAAGTCAGCAACCCGACCCAAGGGGCAAGTGGACACCTAACTATGAAGGTCTTTACGTTGTCAAAAAGGCTTTTTCTGGTGGTGTTTTGATTCTCACACACATGGATGGTGTTGAACTCCCAAATCCTGTTAATGCCGATATAGTCAAGAAATACTTTGTCTAAAAAGAAAAGAACAGCGTGGTAGGTCGAAAACCCGAAAGGGCGGCCTAGGCAAAAATGCGCTTCCCGGTGGATCGAAAACCCGAAAGGGCGATCCAGGCAAAAGTTAGGGACAAAAAAAATGAATATGAAAGAGCTCGCTGAGATTGTACGCAACTCAGGCAAGAATGAGCGCCTCGATGAGCCGAAAACCCGAAAGAGCGGTTCATGCAAAAAAGAGGTTAACAATAAAAGACAAGTAACTATATCTGGCAAATCACCATCACCCTTAGGGCATCTGCAACTGTCAAGGATCATCTTCATCAGAAGCTTCTGTGCTTGTGAATTCAAAATTTCTATGAAATGTAGTGGTCATCGTGTTCAATGTATCACCAACCAATAAAATTACCATTTTCCAAGCTTTGTAAATCCGTGAAGTCATGCCTTTGGCTGACCCTCACTCTTCTACATCAATTTGAGCCTGTGCTATTGTTTGAAACTCTATTTTTCTTTCTACTTTCAATGCTATATACGAAATATTTTCTTTCCATTTGATAATGCCAATGTCTGAAACAAACATCTTTTGAAAATCGAAAAATCTTTTTCTGTCTATTTTGAAAGCAAACCCGAGCAACAGGGTACATTTCAATGAAACATGCATGAATAAATGAGTGTCAATGTCTATTTCAATACATGTTACAAGCAGGTTACTCCCCAGGATGATCTGTGGTCAATGGCAAGAATGAAAAATAGAATGAAAATGGAAAAATGAAAATGAAAAGCTCGCTAAGTTGAAAACCCGAAAGGGCGGCTTAGGCAAAAATGAGCACCCCGCTGATTGACAACCTATGAAGTCAATTCAGGCAAAAATGGGGCAATGAAAAGAATCTTATTCCCCGGTGAATCGAAAACCCGAAAGGGCGGTTCAGGCAAAAGTGGGGTTTGAAAATGAAAAATGAAAAGAATATAAAGGCATTGACCACAGATGCGAACATCCAATGTTTACCCAGCACTGACACGCCAAGCAACGGCGACCTGTATCCAAGGATCTTCTAAGGATCTCTCCTCTACAAGTTTTATTGCCCTCAGCCATGGTTTCGATACGTCTCTCAACGACGGTCTCTCCAAAGAGGTTTTCCCCTGTGAATATGTTGCAGCACGAGCCGCTACGTGCCCAATCTTCCAATGTCTTGTCTGCCTTTGTGAAACTTCTCTGTCAAACTGCCAACCAATCATGCATTTCAAGCATTCATACATGCATAATCATGCATTTTTTGTGCTCATACATCCAATAATCTTGCTATACCATACATACATGTTGCATATCCAACTCTCAACTGTCAAATTCAATCCAAATTTCAACTGTCAAACTCAATTTCAATTCCAACTGTCAATTTCAATTCCAACTGTCAAATTCGATGCAATCTCAACTCTCAATTTCAAATCATGTCAACTGTCAAATTCGATGCAATCTCAACTCTCAAACTCCAATGTCAAATTCAATTCAATTTCAAATTCGAAGCAATCTCAATTCCAATTTCAAATCAATGTCAAATTCGAAGCAATCTCAATTTCAATGTCAATCTCCAATGTCAATATCCAATCTCAATGTCAATGTCAATTTCAATTTTCAATTCAATTCCAATCCAATCTCAATGTCAATGGTAACTCTCCAATTCAATGTCAATTTCTACGTCTCAATTCAATTTCAATTTCCAATGTCTCTTTCAATTTCAACTCTCAATCCAATGTCTATGTCTATGTCTCTGCTCAATCTCAATTCTCAATCTCTCTTTCAATGTCAACTTTCAATTCAATTCAAATCAATGTCAATTCACTCTCAACTTGCTTTTGGGCCAACAAAAATGGTCATGTTTATCTTCAAACCAAGTCAATGACAATTTACCCTCAATTGGTATCTTGTTAAACCAGACTTTCAATTTGTATCTTGTTACTGGTCAAGTGCCAGGTTCGACCTAAAAAGAACCACTTGTACCTGCTTACATACCTATACTTCCGGACAAACGACAAGTTCGATCCAAAGAACAGTTTGTACCCAACTTATGCTTTGTTATCGGTCAAACGACAAGTTCGATCTAAAAGAACAGTTTGCACCTACCCACATGATGTGGTGATAATCCAACGGCAAGTTCGATCCAAAGAACAGTTTGTATCAACCCTTTTGTCTATATCTCCGGCCAAACAGCCAGTTCGATCCAAAGAACAGTTTGTGTCTGTCTATTTGTTCGTATCTTCAATCAAGTGTCAAGTTCGATCCAAAGAACAGCTTGTATCTGCCTATATGGCTATGTTTTCAATCAAGTGGCAAGTTCGATCCAAAGAACAGCTTGTATCCATCTCTTGTTTGTATTTCTTGGTCAAGTGGCAGGTTCGATCCAAAGAACAGCTTGTACCTATCTTTTGTTTGTATTTCCTTGGTCAAGTGGCAGGTTCGATCCAAAGAACAGCTTGTACCCATCTCTTGTTTGTATCTCTCGGTCAAGTGGCAGGTTCGATCCAAAGAACAGCTTGTACCTATCTTTTGTCCCCTGGTTTGTCTACCCTGTCAATGTCTACCTAAATCCCCAGTGATATGACATGCTCTGTAGACTCCAGTTTTGTTTGTCTTGCATTCATAATCAAAATGTTGCATGACATTCATGTTTTGAAAATCTAAGAGCGTATTTTTATGTCCAAAAACAGTGCAAATGTTAATATTTAAGTATCTTCGTCCCGTCAAATCAAAGACTTCGTCTCTTGACTCTCCGGACAAAGAAACTTAAATAGGGGCAGCTGTTATACCCTAATTTTGGACCTAAAAATACTTATTCAATTCTTCTTTTCTTGCATTATAATTCATTTGATATATCTCTGATCAATTGCATCTTTCTCTGCATTTTATTTCAATATTGTTTGCAAAATTCACATAAAAGGGTATTTTAGTCATTTCCTGCATTCAACTCATTTTAATCCTTGAAAATTGTTTGAGTCTTTTAAATTGGTTTGCATAAGTCCCTGCTTCAGTCTCATGTCAAAATTCATTTCAAAAAATATCAGTCGAGTCATTTTCTAGTCAGTTTAGCCCCTAGGGGCATTTTAGTCATTTCCCATGATAAAATCTCTTTCAATCTTTAAAAATTTGTTTGAGTCCTTTCAAATAATTTGAATAAGTCTGCATTTCAATTTTATGTCAAAATCCATTTCAAAAATTACATTTGAAGTCATTTTGAGTCAGTTTTGCCCCTAGGGGCATTTTAGTCTTTTCATGTGTTAAAACCCTGTTTAAATTCTAAAAAATTATCTCTGAGTCTTGTATAAGTTCTTGCTTTAATTTCCTGTTAAAAATCCATTTTAAAATTTCATCTGAGTCGTTTTTAGTCGTTTTAGGCCCCTAGGGGCATTTTGGTCATTTCACATAAAATTGCTGATTCATTTTAATCTGCTTTGTTGTTTTTAATCGTTTCGCTTTACGTTAATTTTCAATTTACTTTTTCAATTCAATTTTAGTTTTAATTTTCATTTTGGGTCCTTGTACTTCTGTTATTTGCATTTTAATCCCTTTTTAAGTTTGTTAGAGTCCAAATGCCACGTGTCCAAATGTTATTGGTCCTTAAGAGTTTGTTACAAGTCCAAGTACACATGGCATTGTCTCATTGGTCCAAGGCTCACCACATCACCTATATAAGCCAAACTTGTGGTCAATTTTTATTCAATCATTTTTTACACAAAAAATCCCCAAAAAATTCCAAAAATCATTTTTAATTTATTTTCTCTCCCATTTTTCTCTCATCTTCAACAACCTCTAACAAACTTTTTCCACCTCCATAACCACCTTCAACCACCATAACTAACCTCCATCACCGCCACTTCCACCACCCTAACAACCTATCACCGTCACTTCCGCCACCCTAACCGATTCAATCTTTCACAAAAAAACCACCCAAACTCAACAAATTCTCACAATCAATCCCAAACGCAAATGACAAATCAATTCGATCCTGCAAGCTAACAACAACAACGGAATCGCAAAGAAAGGGGAAGAGAAGAAACTTGTCCGAATCCATCTCTCAACACCGCCGCGATCGTCGTTCTCAAACGGTAATTCGTTTCAAGTTGTAAATCGCCGGCAACAGAAACAAAATAATCAGCACAACGACTCTGAAACGGAACTGACATGGTGAAGAGGAAAGAGGAAGGTGATCGGTGCGTTTTGGAAAGGAATAGAAATCCGAGCTTGAAGGTTCGACAGCGATGGCGACAGACTCAGATCATACGAGTTTGAACGCGGGAACAACCACAACCTAGCAACGTTTGACTCAAATTCTGACCATGACGAAATGAAGAAGAAGAGATTCGAAACCGAGCGCGTAGAATCGAAGCAAACAGAAGAAAGAGGCGAGTCCGAATTGACCTCCGTAAGCAACGAATTCGATCGGAACAGAAGCAGATCGAGCCAGCACAAGTGAGTCCTTGAAGCTTCCCGTTTCAAAGCTCTCCTTCTCCGATTTAAACCCAAGGTGTTGTGTTTCTTCTCTATAGTTCTGTGTGTTTGTTAATATTCGCGTGGTTCGGAAAATATTGGTATGAAGATCTTGCTGAAATTGGTAGATTTAGGACTGATATGAGTTGATTTCGAAAATCTGAACATGGATTCGAGAAGAGAAGAAGGAGGCGGTCACGTTGGTGTAAAAACTTTCGGAAAAGAATGAAAAAAGAACTCCGGTGCGGCGGCGTTTCGGCCAACCACCGCACCGGAGGAACTCAGGCGACCGCTGCTTCCATCTTCTCCGATACGATCTGTTGTGTTTGGATGGAGAGAAAAATGTTGTGATGAGTTTCTGGTACAGACACACCCTTATATATGTGCACATGACCCATGCCCTTAGCTTAACCCATGCATAACCCATGACCTTGACCCATGTCACATGGATCCAACCCGTTTTGCCCTTGGATTGGGCTTGGGCTTTGGATTGTTTGCAATTTTTTGTTCTGAGGGGATTTTCTTGCTGTTCACACACATGCCTAATACTTTTTCCACCCCCGCCACGCCTAAAACATTTTAGGAAATTCCGTAAAGATTCATAGTTTTTTCTTGTTAATTTTGTGATGTTTTTATGATGATCTTGTACCAAAAAACTTAGAATAAAAAATAATGTGTTAGTTTCTTGCGTTAATTTTGAAGCTTTATGTTAAAAAATTGTGAAAATTGTTTGATTTCAATTCCCATGCTTGGTATGTGTTTGTGACCCGCGATGTGTAACTTTGTGATATCTTTTTACCGTTTAAATGAGTATGCTACTGCATGTGAACATTTTTGTGCTTTATTACTTGTTTTACAAGTTTTGTGTGTGAATAAATAATGTGAAATAAGCCTAGCTTTTGTCCTAAATGCTTGACATGTTACACTCCTTTAATCCTCCTTGTGAAAACTGACTTGACACTCTTTGGGAACTTGTTAAGACATGAGGATTATAGGTCTTGTTCAAGCCTTGCATTAGTGATGAATCTTTAGGCCTATTTTGCACTATTTTTGCCATGTTTTGTAGTTTTTTTTTCTTGCTTTTGTTATAGTAATCTTTACTTGTTTTTACTTCTTGATATTGTCATGTGCCACTAACCCTTTTGTTTCATGTTTCTTAAGCATCCTATCCTCCATTTCCCCTTTATTTCTTGCACTTTAATTTTCATGCAAAGTTAGAATGTAAAGCTTAGGAAATTTTGTAATATTTTTTTTTCTTATGCATTTTAAATTCTTGCAAGACCATAGAATGTATCTAGGCCAATGATGTAATAAGGACAATGGACTCTAATAATGTACACCGACACAAGCACCGACACATGCACACACACCACTTTAGGTATATAGCTAGAATATGCATGTTTAGATGTATGTCTAGGATTGTATGTTTAGATGAATGTTTAGGCTTTATACTTAGAAAAATCATTTTCCAAAAAACTTGAACAAACTTCACTCAAATCATTTTCAAAATAAACCTTGGGATCAAAATCCCATTGTATTTTCCTTTTTCATTTTCTTAATCAAATTTCAATGAATTGTAATCATACTTGACTTTTTTCCAAAATAACTAATTCCACCTCACCATGTCTAAATCTCATGCCCTTGAGGCCTCTCTCTTATTCTTCAAAATTTCATTTTCAAACTTAAAATCAACCAACAAAAACAAAAACATTTTTGGAAGAGAACTACGGTGGATTTGATCCCTTAAAAGGGTACGTAGGCAAGGAATCAAAATTCCTTCAATTCGAATAAAATAAAAATTCAAACACATTCTTCTCCCTCCAATTCTTCACTTAGAATGTTCTTAGGCTTAATATCATCTTTTCAAATAGCATTTAAAAATAAAGCGCGCACGTAGAAAATTAAAGACGGTTCCTATAGGATACTATAGTCGTTATGGGTGCCTAACACCTTCCCGTAGCGAAAACAACTCCCGGACCTCGATTCTCAAGGGTTTTGCTTACTTTTTCCCTTCCCAAGAAAAAATGAGATATCACCGGTTAAAAAGGTTCAAACGTAATCAATGTTTGACACCCGAAAAACCAAGATAAAACAAGGGGTATTTTGGAAAAAAAAAATAGGGCGCGACACTAAAGCCATAGAGTGGGAAAAGTAATACCCTTGAAATTATTATCAACACAAGAAAACAGAAATTGAAATCATGCTACGGAATCTATCTTAACCGTGAAGATAATCTAAGTGTAAGATTTGGCCGTTGATTTGATTCCACTGTCTCCCTCGTGGAGCCACTTTGATCGACCAATTTGGCCTTATTTATTTTCATTTCTGTTTTTTTTCCATTTTTTTTTTCCTTTCGAGTTTCATTCTGCACCGTTAGTATCTCTCACCCTCTTTATTTAATTTCCCTAGCCTAAACTTTAGATATGATTTTTTCTTTCTACTCTTTTGTTTTTGCATGGTGCATATAAAAGAAAATGTTAACTAGTGTCCTTGAAACACTAGTTAAGGAAACCAAATATAGTATTAATACCTTGGAATTTATGTAGTCAAAGTTTAAAAAGTGTAAATATTGATGTTTTCAATGTAAATATTATCTTTTTTGTTTCCTTAACTAATGTCTCGGGCACGAGTTAACAAGACACATAAATAAAATAGAAACTTTAGTGCTTTTTTTTGGCATTCGCCGTCATTAGTGCTTTATCATTATCATTAGATCTTGCCAATTGCTAACTAAAATATTAAACTTTTCCCACGTGCCCAAATGTATTGCCCCAGTTACTAGTATAATATTCATTTCATTCTGATTCCAGCAACTTCCAGATCATTTGTTTTACCTTACTTTTTTTAGTCAATAGAAATATACTAGTACCGTGCCAAGCACGGACTAGAATTTCGTCATAGTTGAGGGAGACAATATTATGATGTATCTAGTGTCAGTTAAATTCAAACATGGGATAAAACAACAGAGCTTTATTAACTAATAAGAGGGAAAAAAACTAATACTTAAGCATGAAATTTTTGGATGAAGATGCAGTATCATTCTCACTTGTGTGGTTGTTCCTTCTCAAATGTGTCGATCGACCGGTGCTGGCTCCTCCAGAAAGTCCAACGATGGTATGTTATTTATGTTTAACATTGCGGGGGAGAAGTTCTTGGTGGTGGAACACACATATTGTGTCAAGTGTTAGTAAAAATTTCACTTTGTATGAAATAGTTTATGTTAAGAAACATATAAGTGAGGTAACACATATATCTAATGTTTTAAGACTTCAGGAGAAGATGTGATGTCAATTTCAGTTGTGTAGTTAGTCTTAGCCCAATGCGATGATACAATCAATTGTAGACTCCCGCATAAGTCCTAATATTATGATGATTTATTTTGTTAGTTTCTGAGTGTCATTGAATTATTTTGGCTTGAATTTTAGTTCGTCATTCACTTTCATGCCAGTTTTTTTTATTCAACCTCTGTTATTTCTAATTCCTTCACTTTAGGTTTTTGGTGGGATATGACAATGGAAAAATATAGATGTGTTATGCTGAGTTTACAAAATACATGTTTATTAGACATTTTAAATTGATGTTTTTTAATGAGACTAATACTTTGGTAACATAATTACTCAGTAATCTCTAACACCTTTTACAAATCTATATAATTACATGCAACTCACTCTATTTTCTATACCATCACGGATAAAACACTCACTCCTTAGTTTTTTCACTTATCTTTTCTCTCGTGTTCAAATTCCTTTTTCATCTTATTTCTTTTTCTAATTTACTTTATATCTTCTCGTGAAAAAAACAAACAAAAACATTCATATATGTAACCGCCACCAACCCACATTTTTACCATGCTGTGCCTCTGACCTCATTTGACTATCACACCAGATCAGATATACAGAGAGTCTTAAATTTAAGGGAGAGATGTTAATGTACCATGTGTGAGTTAAAATTATAAATTGAATGAAATAGTATATATTGAACAACATTATAAGTGGGAAGACTAATACATCTAATGTCTTAAGCTTTTAGGGTAAAGATATGGTGTCAATCTAACTTGTAGGATTTGTTTCGTAGTCAAATATGATGCTCAAACCCATTATAGGCTCCCTCAGAACTTTGAACATTATAATGAACTTTTTTTATTTTTAATTGCTTAATTTTTTATATTAAATATAAGTTTTTGGATGTTGTTCCCTTTCATGCAATTTTTTTTTATCCAATCTCTACATTTCAAGTACTTTCACCTCTGGTTTTTAGCGCGATCTGACAATGAAAAATACATATGTGTTATGTTTAGTTGTAGTACATGTTTATTAGATATTTTAAATTAATGCGAACGTTTTTTATTATTGACTATAATTTTGATGAAATAATTACTCATAAATCTCTAACTCCTTCAAATAACCCAAAAAATTACCATTAACTCTATTTCTAATATTACCATGGACAAAACACGCTACTTTTTTCTCGTATCATTTGTCTCATGTTCAAAAAAAAATTATATTTTTTTTCTACTTTTCTTTCTCTCACTTAATGAAACATGGGAACATAATAAATCTTCATCCATGAAACCATGATCAACTCACCTTTTCTACAATATTGTGCCTGCGTGTGATCTTACTTTACTATGTCACCATATCACAAACACAGAGTCTTACACTTAAGGAAGATATGTTAATGTGTCCATTTTGACTTAAAGTTCCACATTAGATGCAAAAGTAAATGTTAAGAAACATATAAGTGAGATGATCGATACACCTAATACACTAAGATTTTGGATGATGATGTGCTGTCAACTGTATGGTTAACCTTAACCTAATGTGATGATCCAACTCATTGTAGTCACCATCAGAACTCTGGACCTTTTTTTTTACTAAACTCTGAACATTATGATGAACTGTTTTGTTAGTTTTTGGATGTCATTTATTTAATTTTAATATTAAATTGAAGTAAATGTTGAACAACATATAAGTTATATGACTCATATATCTACTACTTTAAGCTTTAGGGTGAAGATGTGGTGTCTAATCACTTGTTTGGTTTCTTTTAATCTAACGCGATAATCAAACTCAATGTAGGATCCCCCGAAACTCACAACAATATGATGAACTGTTTTTTTAGTTTTTGGATGTCATTTGTTTAATTTTGGCTTAATTACAATTTTGGTTCTTCTATTTTCACTCACTCACGGAAATTGTCCTTCCATTTCAAAATTACACAGTCTTGGTGCCTCTTTCAGATTTTTGAACTTAAAAATGGTGATATGTCATATTTAAATTAAAACTTTAAAGGAGTTTTCATGTAATTACATGGGTATTGATCATTCTACATCATCAGACTAAATGGAAGGTCATCTAAAATATGTCACATCATTGTCTTTTAGTCTAAAAATAGCAGAAAGGGACCCAAATACCACTAAAAAAACAAACATTAGTGAGGGATAACATGAAATCCCTCTAATTCTGTTACTAAATTTTGCGACCAAGGAATTTATGAGGGATTTTATTTTTTCCGTCACTAATTTCCCTCCCTAATTTTGCTTTTCCTAGCAGTGAAGCTGAGTGATTTTAAAATGAACGGACCAATTCATGAATTGCTGAAAATATGGGACTAAATCTGCAATTAAGTCTTTAACTTTTCAATCTTAAAATTTAGTTTTTGAATGTCATTCTCTTTCTTGTGAATTTTTCATTCAACCTCAATTATTTCAAATTTATTTACTTTTGTCCGTTTGTGGCAAATGATAATGAAAAATTGCCAATGTGTTACGGTGGGTTGATAATTATATGCTTATTAGATATTTAAAAATATGTGGTGTTTTTCTAATTGAATCTAATTTTTTGGTAAAATAGTTGTCCAAAAAAGCTCCAACTCCTTGAGTAAAATCATAGATTTATCACACAACTCACACTGTTTTCTATACCTTCACAAACAAAACACACAATGATTAGTTTTTTTCCCTTCTTCTCTCATGTTCAAATCAATTTTTCGTATCTTTTTTTTACTTCTAATTTCCTTTCTCTCTTCTCATGTGAGAAAGGAACATAAACCCCCCCTCAATGAAACCATCACTAACCAACCTTTTTAAACATATGGTGTCTTCATTTGATATTATTTGACTATGTCACGTAATTATGGTCACAGAGAGTTGCAAATTTGAATAAGAGGTGTTAATGTGTCAAGTGTGAGTTAGAATTCTATAGTGGATAGAAGAGTAGATTTTGAATAACATATAAGTGAGATGACTCATATACATACTACTGGCTTAAGGTTTTGTGTGAATATGTGATATCAATCTCACTTGTATGGTATCTCTTAGTCTAATATGGTGATAAAACTCAGTGTAAGATCCCTTGGAAGTCTCAAAGTTATGATGAATTGTTTTAAAAAAATTTATCCTAAATTTTGATTATTGAACGCAATTCGCTTCCATGCTATTTTTTTTATTCAACCTCCCTTATTTCAAATTCCTTCACTTTTGGTCTTTTGTAGAATCTAACAATGGAAAAATGCATATGTGTTCCACTGAGTTGACAAAAACATACTTATTAAAAAAATTAAATTGATGTTGCGATTCTTTAATTGAGTCTAATTTGTCGTAAAATAATTACCCCAAAACTCCTAATTCTTCAACAATCCCGCAAAATTACCAGAAACTCACATTATTCCATATACTCTCATGGTAAAAGCACACACTCATTTTTTTCCTTATCATTTCCCTCATGTTAAAATTCCTTTTTTATTTATTGGCTTAATTGCATGTTTGGTCCCTTATGTTTATTTTAGTTTTCAAGTTGGTCCCTTATGTTTTGAAAGTTTCAAGTTGGTCCCATACGTTTATTTTAGTTTTCAAGTTGGTCCCTTACGTTTTGAAAGTTTCAAGTTGGTCTCTTATGTTTATTTTAATTTTCAAGTTGGTCCCTTATGTTTATTTTAGTTTTCAAGTTGGTCCCTTATGTTTATTTTAGTTTTCAAGTCGGTCCAAAACATTTTCTCTATACTCATGAAATAAATGAATATAACAATCTCTTCTTGAAACCCCCATCAACCAACCTTTTCTACCATGTTGTGTCTCAATATTACTTTATTTGGTTATGTCACTAGATTACAGATGTAGAAAGTCTCACATTTAGGAGAGAGAAGTTAATTTGTCGTATGTGAGTTAAAGTTTCATATTGGATGCAAGAGTAGGTGGTCAAAAAATTATAAGTGAGATGACGCAAATAACTAATGCCTTCAAATTTTGGATGAGGATGTGGTGTTAGTTTCACTTTTATGGGTGCTTTTACCCATATGTGATTATCCAACTCAGTTTAGGCTCCCCCTAGAAGTCACAACATTACGATGAACTGTTTTGTTAGTTTTAGATGTCATTTGTTTAATTTTTTATCATGTTAAAATTTTAGTTTTCGAATGTCATTTGGTTTGACGCAATTTTTTTAGTCAACCTTTATTATTTTAAATTACTTCACTTTTGGTCTTTGGTGTGATCTGAAAATGGAAAAATGTAGATGTGTTATGCTGAGTTGGCAAAATATATGCTTATTAGACATTTCAGGTGAAGATGTGGTGGCAATCTCACTTGTGTGATTGCTCTTACCATAATATTATGTTCCGACCCAATGTAGGTTTCCTCCGTAGTCCCAACATTATGACGAACTAATTTACTGGTGTTTTGATTTCATTTGTTATTTTTTTGTAGAATTAATTAAGTAAATGATCCCTATAAATATCCAGAATTTCATTTTTAGTCCATACAAAAATAAATCGCACTTTTTAGTTATTGTAAAAAAATTTGTCAGCAGTTTTAGTCTTTGTCAAGTTTTTTTATCAGCGTTCTTAGTCCCTGTAAAATTTTCAGTCCGTGTTTTTGGTTCCTAAAAATGCCAAATAAAAATGTTACAACGATTAAAAAAATGCAATTTTTTTTCCAAGAAACTAAAAAAAAATCTTTATATTTATAGGAAACATTTACTTAATTAAGCTTTTTTGGTAAAAACTTCATTTGTGGATGTCAATCACTTTCATTCTATTCTTCTATTCAACCTCAATTTTTTCAAACTCCTTCACATATGATCTATGATGGGGTGTGACAATGGAAAATGCACATGTGCTATGATGAGTTTACAAAATACATGTTTATTAGAAATTTTAAAATGATACAACGTTTTTTTAATTAAGTCTAATTTTTTGGTAATAATTACCCAAAAATTTTCAATTCCTTCAACAAAACCACATAATTACCGATAATTCAATCTATTTTATGTACTCTCACGGATAAAACACACAGTACATATTTTTCACCTTAATTTTTCTCTCATGTTAATTTTTTTTTCTTGATATTTATTTTATTTTTCTTTCTAGTTTCCTTTCTCTATTCTAGTAGATGAAAGGAATATAAACCTTCCTTCATGAAATCACCATCAATCAACTTGTTTGAACATGTGTCTAATTTTGACCTTATTTGACAACGTAACATAATTACGGACGTCGATAGATGCACAATTGATTATGATATGTTAATGTGTCAAATGTGAGTTAACATTATACATTGGATGAAAGAGTAGATTTTCAGCAACATATAAGTCAGATGACCAAAATACCTAATGTCTTAAGGTTTCATGTGAAGTTGTGGTGTCAATCTCATTTGTATGGTTGCTATTGACCTAATACGATCATCCAACCCAGTAAAAAATCACCTGGAAATCCCAACATTATGATAATTTATTTTGTTAGTTTTCGGTTGTCAATTGTTTATTTTTTATTATCTTAAAATTTAGTTATTGGATGTTATTCTCTTTCATGCTATATTTTTTTATTCAACCTCAACTACTTCAAATTCCTTCACTTTTATTCTTTGGTGAAATTTGACAAAGGAAATAAGCATATCTGTATTGTTGAATTGACAAAATAAATGCTTATTAGAAATTTTAAAATAATGTTGCGTTTTTTTAGTTAGTCTAATTTTTTGGTTAAATATTTACTCAAAAATCTCCAACTCCTTAATCAAACCAATAAAATTATAGGCAATTCACTCTATTCCTTACACGCTCATAGAAAAGCACACACTCCTTATTTTCCTTATCATTTCTCTCATGTTCAAATTATTTTTTTATCTTCTCTCATTTTCTAATTTATTTCATAACTTCTCATGAAAGAAAGGAACATAAACCTACCTCCATTAAATCACCACCAACCTACCTTCTTTACCATGATATGTCTTCATCTAATTTTATCTGGCTTTGTTACCAAATCACAGAAGGGAAGAGTCTCACACTTAAAGGGAAATATGTTAATATGTCTTGTATGAGTTAAACTTTCAGATTGGATGCAAGAGAATATAGTGACAAACATATAAGTGAGATGATCCATAAATCCAATGCCTTTAGGATTTGAATGAAGATGTGATATTAATCTCGCTTGAGTAGTTTCTCTTAGTCTAATGTGATTATGCAATTCAGTTTACGCTCCCGTGAAAGTCGTTACGTTATGATGAACTGTTTTCTTCGTTTTTGGATTTCATTTGCTTAATCCTTTGTTTCTCATGAAAGAAAGGGAAAAAACCATTTGCATGAAACCGCCATCAACCTACCTTTTTTAGCATGTCGTGCATCCGTTTAACATTATATTGTTATGTCTCTATATCAGGGTCGCAAAGAGTCTCACAGTTAAGGGAGAGATGTTAATATATCAAATATGAGTTAAAGTTCCACATTGGATGAAAAAGTAGATGTTAAACAACATATAAGTGAGATGACCAATATACCTGATGACTTAGGGTGTGTTTGTTTCAAGGTTTGTAATATGATTCCCGGGAATGTGACATTGAAAATGCAACATTCCCTTGTTTGTTTCAAGTTTTGAAAATTTGTTCCCAGGAATGTTATTTGCACATAATTTCTTTTATTGTTATTCCCATGCTTAAAGGATGAGAATCTAACATTCTCATGAGAATAGAACTCAGCTTGCCATAACTTCCCACTACCGCTCACATTTATTTTCATTTTTATCTTTTTAACTAGATAATCTCTAAAACATTTCCATGAAATCTAAATTTTTAACAAACACATGAGTTGGAATGTTATTCCTAGAAATATCATTCCTAGGAATATCATTTGAAGGAATGTAATTTCTTACCATGAAACAAACACGCTTAGATTTTGGTTCATTATGTGGTGTCATTTTTTTAACTCCTTAAAAAACCCATAAAATTACCAACAACTTTCGGACAATATGTTTGACCGAGCAATCCCAATTAGCATGAATGATTAAACCAACACATTCTTTCAGTAAAAAAAAAAAATCAAGATTAGAGATGGTTTAAATATAAGGGATATTTCATTTTTCATGATTAATTTGAAATAAAAATTCATTTTCAAATTCACTGCAATTTTCCAACTTAAGGGTTTAACCTAGTAGTAGAAGGACAAACTTTGAATTTCGAGATTCAGAGTTTTGAGCTCTGTTAGTATCCTTGGAGATAGGTAAATATATTTTTGAGTGCTCTTTTATCTCTATGACTATCCACAATGGTGGATATTTCATCTATTTAGCACCATACTAAATAAGCACCAAATTACGGAGCAAATAAATATGATGTTTGTAGAGAAGGGTGGCTATGGAAGCACCTCTCTCTCTCTCTCTCTCTCTCTCTCTCTCTCTCTCTCTCTCTCTCTCTCTCTCTCTCTCTCTCTCTCTACTTTTTTGAGGCCCTACCTAAATAAATTGTATAAAAAAATTGTTGAAATTTAACGATTTAGAGTTATTGGCGGGACTAATTTGGTCATTTTTTTGTGAGGTGCTCGGTTGGCGAGATTGAGTGCTTATTCAGTTTTAATATTTGAAAATTGTAAAATTGATAGTGTATATATATATATATATATATATATATATATATATATATATATATATATATATATATATATATATATATATATATATATATGACCCACTTAAGCACCTAAAATAGGTGCTCCATGTGGATGATCTAAGGTCTTTCCTACACTGGACAAAATGAACACTCTCTCACTATAAATGTTGTACCCCAAGAATCATTATGGTGCAATGATCATATGGTGCAATGATCATTAATGATATCTCGTGTACATATTTCTTTTTTAAAATTAGCCGTAAATATATTAATAGTTTTTTTTTTGTATTAAAACACATTTACGTTCATTTGTTATTAAAAGACATGACATAATTTAAAAAAAATCAAGATAAACATTGTCGAAAATTCGTAAAATTGAATTTGAAAAATCACTGAAATATAGCTAAAATTTAATTTTGGATATCATTCAATTCTCCTTTTATATTGTCTTTGTTATTGTTATTTCTTTTAAAAAAAAGTTCACTTAGAATACGCCGAACAGACTTTAATTTTTCATAAAAAAGATTGAGGCTTTTCAACGACTACTATCGGAATCTACAATTTACAATTTAAACAAAATTGTGTTTTTTTTATTATAAAATATTTAGGTGAGTTAGCCTCTGGAGAACACATCAAGGTCAGGACATGTCTCATGACTCAATGAACACTTACAAAGTTACCTAGAGATCCCCTGTCAAAGAGATTATTACACTAGTCGCGGGGATTGAATCCACGCCCATAAGATTGAGTCAACTCATTATTAGTTGAGTCAACCTTGATTTGGAATGCTATTATTAGTACTAATAGCAAAAATAGTGAATCAAAAGATGTTACCATATAATGATATCATTTAAATAACATTTTTTTTTCATCTGATCCAATAAATGAGACATTTAATAGAATCATTTTAATTTAAATGACCACATTAATGACTCTTAATTTATTTTATCATGATTATACTTAATAAAATGAAAAAAATCACAAAAAAAGAAAATATTAAATATGTCAAATTATTCAAATTAAAGTATTTGAAATTTAGAGATTTGTGTTTTTGAAAATTTAACGGTAATTTTTTCAAATACATGAAATATTCTCAAAAAACAAAAAATATTTTCGTTTTTTGTTTACTTAAAAAAACTTAAAATATTCAATAGTTTTTTTTTCCTAAGTAATCTCAATTATTTGAATTTCGATAGCACATCATTCTTTCTTTGCAATATAATTTAAAATTTTTATTTCATTTAATTAATGGATACAATTAAGGATATTATTTAAAAAAAATTTAATTTTTTGGTTGACCTTTTTAAAAAAAATGTCTGACCTATTAAACGACACAATTTAATATTTATAGGATCAACCCAATTAAAATGACGCATAAAATATAATTATTATAAATTATAAAAATATAATATTTCAAAATTAATGACAAATTTTTTTGTTTGTAAATTAAATAGTACCTCAAAAGAAATGAAGGTAAAACATTATTAAAAAAAAAGTTAAAAGATTCAAATAATTCAGTTTTTTTTATAGGGATAGAAAAATTGAACTTTTTGAATTTTAAATATCTTTCATTTATTTGATATAATATACTTCAATATTTGTTTGTTTCCATCTTTTTTTGGTTTAGTTGTTTCCTTTAATTAAGGGTTATAATTAACGCTATTATTTAATTTGTTTTCTTTTTCTTTCTCATCCATCAAATGAGGTATTTTCATTCTTAATAATTAAATGAGACATTTTAACCTTTATGAAATCATTCTAATTTAAATTAAATGACATATTAATTACTCTTAAATTAAACTTTCGTGTTAATATTACCAAATAAGTGAAACTTAGAAAGAAAAAAAGAAAACAAAAAGAAAAAAGACACGACATTGAGACAAAAGTTTGAAAAGAATACAATTTTTTTATTGAAATTGTGCGTGGAATTGCTTGCAAATGGAGGTTATTTATAATACAGTGTAGATAGCAAAATTAACAATATTTTTAATAGTCCCTAAAAAAATTATTTAATATTAACTATCTAATTGACAAATCAAAGGAGAAAAAAAATCATATATTGATTGTCAAATAAATGAGATGAAATGACACTTAAAGGATCATGTCCTATATTCAGTGGTGTAAGTGGTTCAGACAAAACCAACGAAACCGAAAGTCGAAACCGAACCAAACCGAAAAAATATCCGACCTTGTTTGGTTCGGTTTGAAACCGATCTGAACCAATCGAAACCGATCTAGTTTGGTTTGGTTCATGGTTTTTCATTTCGAGATCCGTGAAACCGATAAACCAATCTGATAATAACCACACTCCTTATTTTACTAATATTATCCTACCTCACACAAACTTATGGTTAGACCCAAAATTAAAGTCAAACATAAAATACTTTTTAATCATTCACTTTCTCTCATCATCATCTTCATCTCATCTCAACTCTTTCATTTCTACTAAAAAATAAACCTTAGCTATCAACCACACCAAACCCATTGTTCATCGCCACCGGTCATCGCTGAGATCGTTCATCTCTTGGTTCATTTTATCATGTTTATGCCATTGATTTATACTCATTATATTTCATCGTTTTCCTTTTACATTTTCCATGCCATTGATTTACACGCATTTTCCATGTTCTTTTTGTGTTTGCTGATGAATGATGCATGTATGGATCATGGATGATTGAAATATTTGAGTTTGATGAAGTTTTTTTTTTTGAAGAATGATGGATGAATGAATCTTGGATCATATGTATGAAATATTGAGTAAGGTTAGTTATACAAAGTTGTTTGATAAATAGAGAACATGAAAAAACAAAATATGAAATACGATTATACAAAGTTCTATGAAATATTTTGTGAGAATATGATTTTTTTTAATTGTATTTTTAAACATACCGATCAACCGAACCAATCCAAACCGATTAGTTTGGTTTGGTCTCTTTTTTAAAAAACAGTGAAAATCGAACCAATCCAAACCGATGAAGGTTTCATCGGTTCAGACATTTTTTTGACTGAAAACCAATCCAAACCGAACCATTACACCCCTACCTATATTGTCAAAAAAATAAAAAATAAACCATGATTATTGATCAATGGTTGATTGAAGCTTTTGATACATTCTATTGAAGAAACTATGTTAAGTGAAAATCCGTAATAGTAAAACATGATGAAGTTTAGAAGTCTTCTTATAAGAAAAGGTTTGTCCAAATTAGATGATGTGAACCAATTGTATGCAACCTTTAGGATGATGTTTAACATATATGGACATGTCTGGAGATGTGTTTAAAAACATCAATTATGATTCATCAAATAAGAGTTCATGTGTAATATATCATTTGTGTAAGACAAAAGTTCATAAAATAAATATAGATAAAGACTAAATCAATTTATTGAGATTAATTTTTCGACATATCAATTCATTAAAAATATTCAATCAACCTAAGGTATCTAAACTCTAACATCTTGATTCTATATCAAATACAAAACATTGTCTTGACTAAAAATTATATTGTTGATGTTGAACGTCTTGAAGTCGTAGAATGTTGACACATGCTCTCCAATGGGATCCTGAGAAAGTAGCATCAACAATTAACAATCAGATACAAATAAAAAAGAAAGTCAACCCTATAATCTACAATCAAATGGTTAAACTTCTATGCTTTTAAAACACATAAAATACTTGTTATTACAAAATAAAAATTATGGGGGAAGAGACACATGAAAATAATGAAAAACAAATTGTCTATATATAGGAAAAAAATCAAGGCATGATCAATTTTGATTGGTTGATGAAAATTAAATTAGTCATGGTTCATCTTGATTGGCTATTAAAAAAATGAATGAGTCATAATTCAATTTGATTGGATGATAAGAAAGCATTAAATGAGATGAAGAATGTGAAGATGCCACATGTACTCTTAAAAAAAATAAGGCAAATGTTTATAACTAGTGTGTGACACCCGTGCGTTCGCACGGGTTGAATTAGCTAATCAACCGACTAATAAAAAGCAAGTTATCACGCAACCATACGAATCACACAAAATGCAAATCAATACATCAATAAAACAAACAAACCAAATCACATAGTGGATCAGAGTCCATTGTACAACACGAACGACCAAGGCAACACTTAAAGTACAACTAAATCATCGAACATATTAAACATTAAACCACACCCACAAATAAACATAAAGCATAACACACGTCAGTTAGACAATTGGACATCGCTAAACTCGAACACATACGAAATTAGACAATTGGACAACGCTTGACTCGAATTGCCACTAAACGTACTAAGATATAGTTTGACAATTGAAGCAAGCCATTTGACTACCCTTTGTTCACTTGTGAGGTTATAAACTACATAAGACTTCAACAATATATAATAACTAAATGCCAATACATATTTATTCAATAAGATGCCTTCCCAAATACCATGAGCAGTATATTACCAAATCTCCCATTAACAAAAGTTCAATTTCAATGGTACATTCATCACAAATTTGTAAAAACTCTGCTAAGATAAATTGTTGCAGAGAATATAAGACAAATAAAAAAATATTTTAATATACATTACCAAGATGTTCTCATTTTACATTAACTGCTGAACATGAGTACACTCGTATTCTTTTTAACAATATCTTCATAATATCTCTCTAGTGCTCAATACTCAATAAATTGCAAAAAATAACCTTACAAATAAAAATAAAAAAATTAAAACATCAAGCATAAATAAGATCAATTAACTTTTTATAAAACAGATTTAACTTGTGTTCTCTCAAACCATGCTTTCCACCACTTCATTGTATGCTTTCGACATCTATCACACAAAGCCTGCACAAAAAAGACACCAAATAACCCACATCTCATCAGCAAAATGACATGAAGAGATGAATAAAATAACTAAATTTCACATAGCATAAATCAACCGACAGCACTAAAAGCATATAGTCATTGATTCCATGATCAAATTTGACAGTAAAATAAGAGGTTTCAGGACACTTTAATAGATAATAGATAAATGGTAATATACATGATAGCATAGTAGGTAAATCCATACCATAATAGTAAAGGTAAAGTTGTCATCTAGAAAGGAAAAAGGAAATTATATTTTTTAAGATAGCAGCCACCTTTTAAGCATAAGGACAACACTTACATTTGTCATCACAAAATTTCTTGAAAGGTTTCTCCACATTTGAGTCTACACATACAAAGTTAGGGATCACAATTTAGAGATTGTGTTCATGACTCAATCAACGAATAATGGCATGTATCAAATTAATTAACTATAATAATTAGACTATGTAATGAAGAAGAGACACACGGTATAGCTGAGATTGATTATTAATTTCTCTGCTATTTATAACAGCTTTTGATTCAATAGTGAAACAACACTGCTATATAATGGCATTATTTTTCAAGTACTATACTAAATATCTATGTTTTAGACCAAAAAACGAAGAGAAAAGACAATGTTGGTAACAAAACTAAGACGACAATGTCAATAACAATGTTGACAGTATTTTAATATACATTACCACACCATAGTTGAATATGCATTACCATAAGAAGGCAATGACAAGTATATATGTCTACCACAATGTTCTGATTTTACATTAACTGTTCAAAATCTACACAATGTTCTCATTTTACATTAACTGCTCAACATGAACTTGTTTTATTTACTTTTGAATCGGCAAAATTTATTACCACACAGCCAAGGCAAACAGGGCAAGGGAGAGAAAAAAAATACAAAGATACAGTTGACACAAGTGAACAGAACCAAGACAACAAACACAGGCTACACAAAAAAAACTAAAAAGCCCCAAACATAATTCCCAAAACAACAGCACCAATCAAAACACCACCAAGGGCTTGAACATCCCACCCAATTTGCTCAAAACCAAAGCCATCACCACCCGAAAAAGTTCCAGCCAGACCCGCAAAACTGAAACCAGAAACAACCGAAACCAGCAACAACATACAACAGAAGAAAATAACCATCATCTGAGAAAACAATCTCCATGGTACCAACTCCATTCATAAAACATACACAGGGGACACCTTTAAGCGGCTCAAATACTCAATCTTATTCAACGCACACCCTTTCAAATACTCAAACGGAATAGCCAAATTTGGGGGAGTAATCATGTGAACACCAAACCAAGAGAACACCTTTTGCCAAACTCTAGCAACCAAGAGATTACTCATTCTTATTAACAAATAAAATTCTTCCTACCTTTCTTATTTATCAAATGTTTATGTCCCTCCTTGATGCTAAACTTTTTTAGACTACTCAAATCACCTATGCTAGATGTATGCATAAACCAGTCTTTTTGGTCATGAGTACACTCATTCTTATTCACAATATCTTCATAATATCTCTCTAGTGCTCAATACTTAATAAATTGTAGAAAAAAACTCTTACAAATAACATCAAGCGTAAGATCAATTAACTTTTTGTGTGTTCTCTAAAATCATGCTTTTCACCACTTCCTTGTATGCTTTCTACGTCTATCACATACACCCAGTACAAATAAATCGAACATCAATAATAAAAGCTTATAGTCGTTGGTTCCATGATCAAAGTTGACAAAACACGTATAAAAAGGAACCAATCAGAGCAATGTGAAATCTCCAAAAGTTAGGGAGTAAATCAATAACAAAACATGCATATCATGTCACACAACCAACCCCATCATAATTACTGCAAGAAAAAGGAGAAACATGGTGAAAGTGTTGCAAGACAGATAGGCCAAACCTTGATAGAATATTCCAAATCATATACCAGCTTTTTAATTGTGCCTTCAGGCTTGTATTGTGCCAGAGTATAGTCCATGTCAAATCCCACACCAAAAATGCTCTTCATATTCAATGACCGGTTACAATATATATGTTCTAGAAAGATATAGTCCAAGGGATGGAGATAGACCTCATAATGAGCTCATGCCCATATCATAAAGCATTCAAAGAAGCATGAAATAGATGATTCAACCAAGACTGCAGGTGGAAGAAGTTAGAAGGGAAACCTATCAATTTTAGAAAGAAAAAAAAAATAGATGAACAATAAGAGCAAGAAATCAATCACAGTGATGAAAATGAACACCAATTTCTTTCCCCGCCACAGCTCCGTCACTTTCTCTGTTATTTCCTTCTCAGTGATGGATAGGGTGGTGCCGTAAGTCTAAGTTCTTAAAGGTTTGTAGTAATCACATAATTCTAATATAAAAGGCTTGCAAATCTAAAGAGTGTATTTTATTCGCAGCTTGTTAAGAGATTGATATTGATTGATATATAATGCTAAAATCATACACATAGCCATTGATGCGTCAAATAGACTCCTTGAGTATGTGCAGGGAACACATGATCTGTCAAAATTAGTGCATAAGAAATATTGATCTAACCTTTACTTGTTGAGCTCTTCTTTTAAAATGAAACATGCCTTCATCACAAATTAGTTTGAAAACTGTTAATGTCTTTAAGATATGTAGAAGAGTTAAAAAATTCACCTTCAAGCACTGCAAAGTGGCTCTATTATATAGACATTTGGTGTCTCTCCAATATAAACTTGATGAAATTAATGAGAAAAAATTATCATCTTTCCATGAGAGAGAGAACAGTATAACAAACTGTTGGAGTAAACCCTAATAGCCAATCTATATTGATTGGGTTTGGCTTTGTATCATGATATTGATATAAATATATATATTGTGAAAATATAAATTAAAAGGCATTTCTTTATTGATTTTGTTTCAAAATAATGAAGTCCCTAGAATAGTTAGTCCGTTTAATGGAACATTAAGTATAACTTAATTGTGAGACCCCGTTAAACATAAGGAAACTATTCTAAAAGTATCCGTAGTCAAGCTTTATTGAGAAGTGGGATATCATTAAAGCATAGAGACTATTATGTGGGTAGACTGATGATCACATCTCACAGATCATGGATAAAGAGTTATCAAGTCTTCACATAGATATAAATATTAGGAGTAATATTTATATTGGATTGACCCGCCGTGAGAATACTACATAGTAAGTTATGCAATTGTCATAAGATATTCTCACAATGATAATAGTGTATATCGCTCTTGGACCTGAAACCACTATGATCCCTAGATGTGGACTCAAGTGCTTTGTTGCCATTCTAACGTTGTCTGTAAAAGGATAACCATAACGTTGGTTGATGGGTACTTGATGAAGCATGCTGAGGGACATGAGTGTCCTAGATGGGATTTGTCCCTCCTCATAAACAGGAGATATATCTTTAGGCCTCTTGATGAAATATGACTGTAAAACTGCATGGCCATGCCGAACTAAGTTAATATAAGATATTGGACTTATTCGTTATTCAGTATATTTCGGAATCAAGAAATATAAACATTGATCTATACAAGGGTGACAATATCTATGCCTTGGGATCAATAGAGATATCGAGACAAAGGAGTAATTGTACACATAAGTATTATCATGGAAAGGTTTCGTCAGATCACTTGACATTCTTGTCACTTGGGTAGCAATGATGTGTTGCTAGATACCGCTCATTGTTTATAATATTAAATATTAGATTTAATATTATTGCCAACCTGACTAGAACCTATAGGGTCACACACAAAGAACAGTCAAAAGAGAAATATATAAGTATGACTTATATAAGGGGTGCGTTTAGTAAATAACGCTAATTAGTTAGCAAAATTACTAAACTCGTTGTTGGGCTTACTGAAGCCCAATAGTGACTTATGACTTGCAGAGCACACTAGAAGTTCTATAAATAGAACTCTGGTGCTGAAGTTTTTGGTTACACGTTTTTGAAGCAACCCTTTTCTTCTCTGCACTTCCAATTCATTGGCTAGCACCGAGTTTTGGAGGAGCACTGTTCGTGTGGACTTGCTAGAGGCTTTGCTGCTTGCTGCTTTGCTTAGCTGTGATCGTGATTCAGAACAGAAACTATCGAGGTAACAATCGTATCACTGATTCATGTCAAATTCGTAATGATCCAAGGAAAGAAAATCGAAATTCTTCTTCTTCTTCTTCTTCTTCTTCCGCTGTGTATGATATCTTTCGATTTTCCTTCACAAACAAAAGGCAAATATTTTTCTCATGGACATTTTCTCAAACACCTACAATGCAGTTTATCCCTACTATTGATTCTAGCCCTACTAAAGCACCCACCCCTCAAAATCAAGTAGTTTAACAACTAAAACTGACATTGGGATAACAAATCACAAAATTTTAACAGCTTGACATATAAACTTGCAAAGGGAACAAATAATTTTACCTCACAAAATCTGCAGAGAATGGTAA
Source organism: Medicago sativa (assembly GCF_051527215.1). NCBI lineage: Eukaryota > Viridiplantae > Streptophyta > Magnoliopsida > Fabales > Fabaceae > Medicago > Medicago sativa. The sequence goes on along the minus strand of NC_140751.1, from coordinate 62,326,543 downwards.
TATTATACACAAAAGCTGATTATAAAAAAGAAACATAGGGAAGATAGAAATTTACCAAGAATTGATGTGGTAGATGCTTCAAACGAATAAAAGAATAGCAAGAACAAACCAGCAAGAACACAAAAATTAGAATAAACAAAAAGACAGCAATAAAAAAATAATGGAGAAGTTGACGTTAAACTTACCCTATCCTTAATTCTCCACGAGTCCATCCCATGAACAATGTCAGCCAACATATCTCCATTGCAATAGCAAAACTCACTGCCAAAACAAAATTCTGGAAACGAATTTGATTGTGAAAGAAAAATGAATGCACACAACCATTAAATATAGCATCAGCACCACACAGAACAATATCATGACAAAACGGCAATCAGGCACCACCAACAACAAAACAAAACTGCAATCAACAAAAGAAGACAAAACCCATATAAAATGAAAGGAAAAACCAACCCCACCACAGAGAAATTATGGACCCGAATTAAAGTACTGCCGGAAATTTTTCAAGTACCGGACCCATTATCTGACAAATCCAACTACAATCTCTGCAAAATCCGTATTAACATCGGGAACGCGCGAGAAATCCATACAAAGAAGTCTTCTTCGAGCAGCTTTCAAATTATAATCCACAAACCGACATAAATCCCCAAATTAATACAGCCATTGAAGAGTTGGATCTAGCGCAAATAAACCCTCCTACAGGACGATGTCCCAAAGTAAATCCCTGCACAATCCACATAAACAACAGTAACGCGCAATCAAGGTCTGCAAAGAAGTCTTCTGATAGCAGCTTTCGGATAATTTCACAAAAAAACGACGGGAAAGAAGAAAAGAAAGACCCACCACAAAGCAGCTTTTGAATTATCCACCACAAAGCGACGGAAAACCAGATCTCGAAGGGGCCATGGAGGTTCTGGATCTAGCGCAAAGAACCCTTTCTACAGGATGCTGCGTTTGGAACAGGGAAGCTCGCTATGTTAAGATTATAGATAAAGATAACTCGTGGACTATACGTGGTGATAGATCGTGGATGCATATTTAACTGGAATATTGCATATTTGAATACCTTTTTTTTTTTTTTTTTCTTTTTTACCATGTTAAGTGAATTTGTGGAGTCCGTCTACCGAATTTTTTTATACAATAAAATCAACGATTAAACTCTTTTACTTGAAGCAGCTGAATTTTTTGATAACTTCTTCTCTTCGCCAACTATTTGGAAAAAGAATACTCTGATTCGTGAAAGAGGAGCGTGGGTAAGGATTTATGGTGCACCTTTGCATGCATGTAATGTCGATTTTTTTAAATTATGTGTTTATGATTGTGGCCGTCTGTTGAGATTGGATGATTACACAATGGACAAAGAACGATTTGATTTTGCGCATGTATTAATTCCGACGTCATCTTTGGATATAATTAAATTTGATGCAAAGGTGATGGTGGATGACTCACTCTTTGATCTTAAATTTAAACTTGGTGCTTGCTTGGGTGACGATGAAGAGTCACAAGTTGATGAAGAGATGGGACTTGATGGGGTTCACGATGACTTGGAAGCTGGTGGGGATGTTGATAACTTGCTGCACCACCTTTCGGAGGAATGGAAGAAGGAGAATTCTGAAAATTATGCACATTCTCCTCAAATGGAACAAGAAGATGTTTCGGTGGCAGTTAAGATGCCAAGGCCTGTTACGGTGTCTCAAGCTTCTCCCTCAGCCTCCATTAAATCTATAGGGGATGGAGCTGGATTGGTTCCTCCTGTGGTAATTGTTTTGGCTGAAGCAGGTGCTCTCAATCAGGGCCGTTCCAACGAATTTGGAGGCTCGGTGCCGGAAGTAAAATGAGGCTCGTTCATACAATGTGTTTTGGAAAGGGGAAAACGCTAATTTTTTTTTGAAACTGCATATATTTCAAGTGCCAAGCACCAGGAGTGCACTAAATGGCAAACTGTTACAACAGATAAAATAAGGTGCCCAGCCTACTATACCAAAGCAAACAGCGGCAAAGGACACAGCAGAAAAAAAGGCCAGCAACAGGAAAGAAACCAAAAAGCCATACACCAAAAGAAAAATAAACAAAATCCCTCCCAAAATACCGAAACAGCAACAGCAAAGCATGCTACAACAGCATAGGAACTGGTATGTTAGTGGGGGGTACTAGGCTGTAAATATTTTTTGGAGGCCCATACCTTGGGGAGGCCTGGTGCTATAGCGCTGCTTGCACCCCCCAGGGTCCGGCCCTGCTCTCAATAAACCTGAAGGCAGCGTTAATAATAGTGGAGGTTCTAATGTTTTTGTGAATCGCCATTTTCCTAGTGGTGATAAGCGTGTGGTGAAGCGAACTTCTTCCTGTCCTCCAGGCAGAGTTCGGTATGTTAAAGCGGGTCCATGGAGTTTGGAGTGGGTTAATAGACATAAGAGTGCTAGTATTGGTGATGGTTTACATGCAGCACCAAGTGGTTCGAAGAAAACTATTTCGGTGCACCAAAAATTACTAAGAAGAAAGGTGGTGGTTCTTTGCATCATAGTGCACAACGCTTAAAGCGTATTGCGATACTCTCTGATGAAGATCGAAAGAAGGTTCTCCGTGCTTTGCGTAAGACTTATAGACGACGAAAGGCGGTGGTTGAGGTATCCAAAGAAAATGTAAATTCGAATAATGGTTCTACAGAAAGTGGCTCTCAGGCGTCTGTCAATAATGATTGGACTAATTGGTTGGTGCTTCATGGTAATGACAAGGTAAAATCCGATGATGTTCGAGGGATAGGAAAGACGGTGGGGCTGAGTTTCAAAGGAGACAAGAATAATATGTTTGATGAGTTGTCAGGGGTAGGAAGAAAAAATAATGAGGGAGAGGGGAAAAGGAAGTAGGCCAACCTTGGTGTGAGGAGGGGGGGTTATCGATAGGGTGGTGTTGTGGTTGTCATGAAGATTATTTCCAGGAATGTTCGGGGTTTGGGTGGGTTTGAAAAGAGAAGGGAGGTGAATTATCTAGTGAAGGAAAAATGTCTGTTTATTTTATGTATTCAAGAAACAAAGTTGTCTGTTTTTGATGCTATGGTGTGTAAATCTATTTGGTCTGATACATCAGTTGAGTATTATTATCAACCTTCGATTGGTGTTTCTGGAGGGTTAGTTACGCTTTGGGATAGTAAGGAGGTTGAGGTGTGGTCCACTCTTTTCTTTGAGCACGTTTTAGGAATCCAAGGTCGATTTGTGAAGACTGGTGAAATGTTCACTTTATTTAATGTTTATGCCCCATGTGATTCTAATCGACAACAGGTTCTTTGGCATAATTTGTCTGTTCGTATGACTTCTTTGCATGATCAAAATGTTTATATGTGTGTGGTGATTTTAACGTCATGCGCAAGTTGGAGGAACGCAGAAGCGTGGGAAGTTCTGTTATACAAGCAGGTAGCGCTCATTTTAATAAGTTGATAGCTGATAATTGTTTGGTTGATTTACCTCTCCGGGGTCGTAACTTCACGTGGTACCGGGGGATGGGAGGTCTATGAGCCGTATTGATCGGTTTTTGTTATCAGAAAGGTGGTGTCTGACGTGGCCAAATGGTTTTCAGTTGGCTTTGTTGCGTGATTTGTCTGATCATTGTCCGCTTCTACTTTGTATTGACGATGAAAATTGGGGGCCTAAACCTATTCGTATGTTAAAATGTTGGGAGAACTTCACAGGGTATCATTCTTTTGTTCGTGATAAATGGAACTCTTTCCAGTTGGAAGGGTGGGGTGGCTATGTTTTGAAAGAGAAGTTGAGATTGATCAAAATAGCGTTAAAAGAGTGGCATCAGTGTCACGCTAAAAATCTTCCAGCTAGGATTCATTCTCTAAAGGATAGAATTTCAGCCATTGAGGTCAAGGGCGAGACATCTGTTTTGTTGGATGATGAAATTGAAGAGCTTCATGGTTTTTCAGAGGAGTTGTTTTCTTTGGCTCGGATCAATTCTAGCATTTGTTGGCAACAGTCACGGCTGCAATGATTAAGTGAATGGGATGCGAACTCTAAATTTTTTCACGGTATTATGTCTAGTCGGAGGCGTCGGAATGCTATACCATTTTTTCTTGTGAATGGGGTGCTGGTGGAAGGGGTTGATAATGTTCATTCTGCTGTGTACTCTCATTTTTCTACTCATTTCCAGTCACATACAACACCTCGGCCTAGTATGGATGGATTGCACTTCCGTTCCTTATCTTGTCATGAAGGGACCAGTTTGATAAAACCTTTCTCAATGGAGGAGATAAAGGCAGCAATGTGGGATTACGATAACTATAAATGTCCGGGTCCTGATGGAATTACTTTTGGTTTTATTAAAGATTTTTGGGATATTTTGAAGGAGGATGTGAAGCGATTTTTGGTGGAATTTCATAAAAATGGAAAGTTGACTAAAGGAATAAACAATACTTTTATTGCGCTTATTCCGAAGGTCGATAATCCTCAACGCCTAAATGAGTTTCGTCCCATTTCTTTGGTCGGCTGTATGTATAAAATTTTGGCGAAGGTGCTCGCTAATAGGCTTCGATTGGTAATTGGGTCGGTAATTTCTGAATCTCAGTCAGCTTTTGTCAAAGGTCGCCAGATTCTTGATGGGATTTTAGTGGCAAACGAGGTTGTTGATGAAGCTCAGAAGTGTAAGAAAGAGCTCATTCTTTTCATGGTTGATTTTGAGAAAGCATATGACTCCATTGATTGGTCCTATTTAGATGAAGTGATGTTGAAAATGGGGTTTCCGACTCTTTGGCGCAAGTGGATTAAGGAATGTGTTGGGACGGCCTCAACATCGGTTTTAGTAAATGGGTCTCCAACAGATGAGTTTTATTTGGGTAGGGGATTGAGGCAAGGTGACCCCCTTTTGCCCTTTTTGTTTCTTTTAGCTGCAGAGGGGTTTCATGTGTTGATGGAATCTTTGTCGGTGAATGATCTGTTTTTTGGTTACAAGGTGGGAAGTAATTATTCAGTAGTGGTTTCTCACCTCCAGTTTGCAGATGATACCTTAATTATGGGTGAGAAATCGTGGGCTAATATTAGAGCTATGAGAGCCATCCTCTTGCTATTCGAAGACCTCTCTGGTTTAAAGGTGAACTTTTTGAAGAGCCTATTGGTGGGGTTGAACGTACATGGGTCTTGGTTATCTGAAGTTGCGTCAGTCCTGAATTGTAAGGTTGGTTTTATACCGTTTATGTATCTTGGGCTGCCTATTGGGGGTAACGCTCGTCGATTGGTGTTTTATGACCCTTTCATTCATCGGTTAAACTCTAGACTGTCGGGTTGGAGATCGCGGTATTTATCTTTGGGTGGCCGTCTGGTTCTGCTGAAGTTTGTCCTGTCATCTCTGCCTGTTTATGCTCTTTCTTTTTTCAAAGCTCCATCAGGTATCATCTCCTCTGTTGAATCTATTTTTAATATTTTTTGGGGGGGGGGGGAGTGTAGACCACATGAAGATTATTTGGGTTGACTGGAAAACTATTTGTCAGAGTTAGGAGGTTGGTGGATTGGGGGTAAGGAGAATTAGGGAGTTTAATTGTGCTTTGTTAGGGAAGTGGTGTGGGCGGTTGTTGGTGGATAGATATAGTTTGTGGTTTAGGGTGTTGGTGCACGTTATGGTGTGGAGGATGGCAGAGTGTGCGCGGGAGGTCGTGATGGTTCTGTTTGGTGGAGGGATATTTGTTCCTTGCATGTGGACGGCTGGTTTCATAACCATGTCAGTCGTTCCGTGGGCGATGGCAAAAATACCCTCTTTTGGACGGATGTTTGGGTGGGTAGAGTGTCGTTACGGGATAGATTTCATAGATTATTTGAGTTGTCATTGGTGAAGGGGGGGGGGGGGGCTCGGTGTTTGATATGTGTGCTGTAGGGTGGGGGAATGGGGGGGCGGCTTGGTCTTGGCGTCGTAGGTTGTTCACTTGGGAGGAGGAGATGCTAGGGGAACTTAGGATTTTACTTCAAAATGTTTCTTTGCAGGCTATTAGTGTCGATAGATGGTTATGGAGTTTGGAAACTTCTTCCATTTACACAGTTCATAGCGCTTACAATTTTTTGAATTCTCGGTCCCCTATGGAGATTGTAGTTCTTGTTCCTGATCTTTAGCATAAGGATGTTCCTTTGAAGGTGGTATTGTTCGCGTGGCATCTATTTTGTGACAGGCTATCTACAAAGGATAATTTGTTTCGACGGCGAGTTATTGGTACCGAATCGCAAATTTGTGTTGGAGGGTGTGGCCAAGTTGAAACTTCATCTCATTTATTTTTACATTGTAGTTCATTTGGCTCTGTTTGGAATTATATTTTTCAGTGGTTAGGTGTGTCTGCGGTCATGCCCGAGGTCATGGTTGATCACTTTTTTCAGTTTAGTTATATTGGTGGCATTGGTAGGTTGCGAAGATCGATATTACAGGTTATCTGGTTTGCAACAGCGTGAGAAATTTGGAAAGAGAGAAATAATAGAATTTTTAATGCTCAGGAATGCCCTATTATGCAGGTGGTGGACAAGATTAAGTTGTTAACCTTCAGGTGGTTGAAGACGAAATTCCCTTTACTTCCCTTCAATTATCATGGCTGGTGGCTTAGTCCGTTTACTATTCTAGGCATTGGCTAAATATTGTTTATTTCTCTAGTTTAGCTTTTGGTGGGTTCAGGTTGTTGCCTTGTAAATTCTGTAAATATCTCTAACACTTTGGTTTCGTTTCTTGGTGTTTCCTCCTTCGCACATCTTGTGCTACGAGGGCCTTTTATCGTGGTAATATAATTCATTTTAGCTTCTTCAAAAAAAAAAAACTTTGTTTAAGAGTTTAAATTTTTATCACTTGAATTAAATTATTGTACTATGAATTTATATTCTTTTTATCTCACTTTGTGGGTTTATTACCTTTTGTCAAGTTTTTTAAAAAACGGGGCGTTATTGCGAAAATGGCCGTTACAAAATTGTATAGGCAAGGGACAATACCGTTTTTGCTCAATTTAATAGTGGGAAGGAAAATCACACAAAAACGTTGTGACATAATGCTGTTACGGCCGTGATACTATGTTACTGCCGAGATCGACCGTTACAGCTGCGAAAAAAGAACAATTACCAGATTTTGGTCATCCCCTCTTCTTTATCTACAGTTCATTACTCCTTCAATTCCTAGGTCTCTCCTCCACCACGGACTCTCTTAATTTTTGTGTTGTTATGTAAGTGTTACATAGATAAAATTAGATTTTAGAGAGAAATATGAATATTGTTGTGTGAATTTGGACTTTAGAGATGACATTTTTTATGTTTATGAATTTGTGGTTCCATGCTTCAATAATGTGACATCGGAAAAGAAGTGAGAAAGAAGAACCTATAAAGAATAAAGTGAGGTGAGTGAGAGAAAGTGGTGAGGGTAATTGTCCAACGTTTTGATTAATTCACACCGTGACAACTGCAATTTGTAATGCATCACTTGTGACAGCCAAAATCGCGAAAACCTTAACGCGACTGCGGCCGTTATTTAAAATCCTGCCTTTTGCACTTATTTTCAACTTATTAATATTAATATTCTTTTGCTGCTAAAAAAAATAGTAAATTTTGTAAATCATAATTTCTTGCTATATTAATATGTATAATGATTACAAAAATGACGTAAATTTGTGAAAGAACAAATTGATTATAAATGACTTTGGTAAAGTTTGAGTGTTCACAATTATCATTTTTGTCTCCAAAATACATCCTTACTTGAAATTTAAGTTTTTACTTTTAAACTTGATCTTTAAGAACGGATATTGTCCGGAAAAAAATAACTCAAGTTTGAATCTTGATTGAAAACAATCACTTATCAAATTTTAATTATCTTTTGACTAATCTTCATATTACTAAAATCCTCTTGTTTAAGAACCGAAGGGTTGAGCTAAAAGAAAAACTTCAGATTTAAATTAAAATTTCTTGTTCAATCGTTTTTACATAAATATATCTAAACAATAATCATTTTTGTAATATCCCGCTTAAAGGTTCAGTCATTTATCAGTATCAGTTTAAGGAATAATCAACTAAAGAAATGGCAAAATGGGTATTTGCCAACCAAGTGTTGTTTAAAAAAAAGGCAAAATTAACTTAATTTCAGGTAATAGTTTGGTCCTTTATCTTTTTTTTTAATTTCAATTTGGTCCTTTTTGTCCATTTTCATATGAATTTTTAAGCTTAAAATTTATGATTTTATTTTCTTATGGTCTTTCAATCTTCAAATCTATGATCCTCGTCTATGTTTGCATAAGAATATTACATTTGAAGCATTAAAATGTATATGAAAATGGACAAAAAGGACCAAATTGAAATGAAAAAAAGATAAAGGACCAAACTGTTGCCTGAAATTAAGTTAAAGGATTAAAAGTGTAGTTTTGCAAAAAAAAAAAAAAAAAATCATTCCACAAATTTCCACACACTTCCATTCACTTATCTCTCTAAAATAATTTTCACAATTCCCTCCCCTTCTCTCTCTACTCCATCAGCCCTCTTCTTCCCTCACCCTAATCTTCACTAAAATCATCAATCTTCATCTAAATTGAACATGCAAACATGTAAACATGATTATTGTGTCTTTGTAATCACTTTTACCTTTTGATTCATTCATTTTCCTCCCTCCTGGTTGATTTCCCCTCATTCTCCACCCTAGGATTCTAAATTCCATTTCAAGTGTTAAGTGATGCAAGTGTAACTAAGGCCTTGTTTATGAATTGTTATGGTGTTTAGAAGCAAGAACTTGAAGGAAGGAACAAAAACAGAGGCTTGGGTATTAGGGTTGGTTGAATCAGAAGCAAGAAAATCAAAGATGTTGAAGTGGGTATTGATTGATTTTGGAATTTTGCTTGGAGCTTTACAAGGTAATAAGAAAATAAGCTATTTTAAGAATGTTAAATTATAGCTTAGTGTTGTTCACAATTGTTGGAATATTTGTGCGTGTGAAAATTGTATTGTTGGTAAAATTGTGTGTGTCCTTGTGTGTGTGTGCAGGTTGGCTTTTATAGAATTAGATTTGATGTAGAAATGGAAATAACTTAGTGAAGAAGAGAACGCGTTTCTGGATTTGGCAACAAAGTGCCTTCCTTCTAAAGTTGTGGCACAGAGAAGAGAAAGATTTTTTTTGACCTTGACATATATTTTTGGACCTATTGACACTTTGTTTCTTTTTTGGTTGGACAATAAACTAAAGTGACCAAAATAAAATATGAAAAATGACTAATTAAAAGATAAAATAAAAATTAAAAATAAAAATAAAAATTATAAAATTAAATAAAAGATGGAAATTAAAGAGTAAATAACAAATAATAAAAAACTAAAGAAAACTAAAAATATTAAAATATAAAGAGAGAAGAGGGTCTGACTCGGAACCAAACATGAGGTATTTTAAGATACTCTATGCCGAATTTTTTTCTGAAAAGTCAGAAACTAATCAGGGTCAAATGGCGTATGAATGTGGGGTCTTAGGTCAAAAATTGGGGTATGACTCTAATCAGTTTCTGCATTTACCTACCAAAGGTTGTGAGTTCACCTGGTGTAATGGAAGGCCATGCAATCATTACACTGAAAAACGGCTTGATAGAGTAATATGTAAATCAGACCACTCTCTTGCTCTACCCTAACTAGATACAAATCAGACCACTTTCCCATTCTTCATGATTTTCAGATGGACAATGACAGGTATGCTTCTGATGAGTAAATCCGCAAGTGCCCAGGATATCAGATTATCAACCAGAAATTGACAATTGTCACTGGTTGACTTTCTTTCAATCCTATCACCAGCATAGTCAGCATCACAAAATCCTACCAACTGATAATCTAAGTGTCGCGTTGTTGGTGAATGCTTATATGCTAAATCATGATGATGAATTATGTTATTGAATCATTATATGAAAATGATGTTGATTGTTGGTGATGAGTTTATACATGCTAATTTGGATGTGATTGGCGATGAATGCATGTATATACATATAGCCGTTGATTATGAGGAATTGTATGGAGTTGTTGAACTATATGATATAGTTGATGTTGATTATAGCCATTGAATTGTTGTGAACATATGCATGGTGGATTGAGTCATATGTTCATGCATCATATGTCGTGTTGGATGTTATATCCATATTGCCGTTGACTGGATACTTGTATCCATATAGCCGTTGATTATAGCCGTTGACTATGATGTTTTTGTTGCATCATGAGGTGACGACCTTGGAGGAGTTTGGTACCACATGCATCTAGAAGAGTCTAGCACATTGCATGCATCTTATTAATTGATGAGTCGTGTCATATTTGAATATGTGACTTGTTGAATTGTGCATTGGTGAATCAATTGATAATAATTATTTTAATAATAATGATGAGGTGGGATTTGTATATGTATATGATGTGGTGATTTCTTTGATAAAATGATTGCTTGCTTATAACCTTGAATTGATGAATCATACTTGCTGAGTTAAGTATGCTAAATGAAGAATAAGGTGAGTAATCCTTTCATTGATTGATGTTGATAAATGATGGGCTTATGTCGATGACTTGACTAGAGATTGAATATGCTTGATATGCTATGTTAGTAATGTGACAGCTTGAGGTGCATGGACTGGGGGGATAATGATCATGTGATGCTAGTATTCTAGGAGGAATGGTTATGTATATGTGTTATGCATGAAATCATTGAATGCTTATGTTTGTTTATGTTCATTATGATTGATGTGAAGCTAACCCCAGTGGTCTGTGGTGAACCGCCTACCTATTTGTATGAATGGGTAGACGACGTGCATGTTTAGTTTTATTGATTTCTTGGTGAGTGCTTGGATAACGGGAGCTATCACCGTTATTGTTTCTTGGAGTCTTAGATTAGTCTCTGATTAGGTTGTCGTTTTGTCTTTTATTTTGACGTTGGTTTATATCGTGGAGAATTTGCCCATTTGCTGAGTTTTGGAGACTTTATTTACGGATGTATGTTGTTCCTATGACATGTATTTTTGGAGACATGAATTATATCCACTGCGACTGTCGAGAATATTTTTATAAATGCATGTTGTGGGTTTGTTGTTGAAGACGTAGCGTTTATTTCTTGAATAAATGTTTTATTCACGTGTTTTATCGCTTTAATAGAAGTAGGGCGTTACACCATATGACAACGATATGCCTAGAACCTGAATAGGTTAGCATCAGAATTAATTACATGTTAAAGACGGAATTACTACGTCTTTATTATCAAATTCAGAAATATTATCATTATAAGAATCAATTAAGATAAGTTATTCCTCTTTATCTCCCCGTTAGTAGTGGAGTTGACAATTATTTCAGTTATTAGGAAATATGTTTAGACCGTGGCTTTTGCTATCCTTGCCAGTTAGGATACAAAAGGTTCCCGCCAGTTGGAACGGACACTATCCATGAGGATGACCCCACGATAATCAAAGGAGTCTAGATCCCTGTCAGTTGGGTTCCCGGCAGTTGGAATTATTACCGGTTAGTAGTGGAATAAATTCCAAGGTTACTCCACCTGGGTTTATTCCGTTAAATCATCTCAGATATTATTGTTTGTTCAACGCTAACATTTATAACATAATATGACAGACATTATGACTATAATTGTGAGTATGATTTCAGTATTAGTATCAGGATTGAATCAGTATTTCAGATAGCGATCCTAGTTATCCCCCGATCGCTCAATTATGCATGACAAACTGTATAAACCCAAAAAGGGTTCAGTTTAGAGAAAGATGGCGATCCTAGGTTCCCTGAGATTTCCTACATCCTAGGATAGGTGGAACTCACTGAGACATCCTGTCTCATCCCAATCCCTTTTATTTTATTTCAGATCCACAGGTAGTTCGCATGCAGGCAGTTCACGACGAAGTGAATAGAAGGGGCTGGACAGCTTATGATTACTCGTCTCACACTTATATATGACTTGTTATATGTGTATATTTTGTACACGTCAGTGATACTATTTTCAATGGAATAAGGCGAGTAATTCTATAAATTGTTCAAATTTTTTATATTATTATAATTTCAATGTATCCAGTACTAAGTTTAACGCACATGCTAAATATTCTAGATAAATTTAGTATGGGTGTTACAATTTTTATATATTTAATTTATGGGAAATACTAACTTGTGCCTCTAGGGCATAAATTAAGAAGGCAAATGCAAAAGTTTATTCTTGAAAATTGTGCAGTCAATTTCTTAGAAGTTTCAAAAATTATATTTTCAATATAAAATTTATTTTTAATTTCCATTTTATACTTTTTAACTTGTGCCCTAAAGGTAACTTGTGATACGTTGAATTCTCTTGTTGTATATGTCAAACAAATGTGGAACTTCAAATATTTTCCAATTTAAAAAATAAATAAAAAGAGACTGTGGGAGTGTGGGTATTCGCATAAATCGTTTAGCTATGCATTTGTACCTAAATAAATGGTACGACTATCTATCGTTAAGTATTAAATCAAATGTGAAACAAAAACAAGATATTAAATAAAATTAGTAAGTACAACTCTATAAGAAAAAGTAAAAAATATATATTTGGAGTGGGTTGGAGGGTGGGTGGATATCAATACCTCCACCGTTAACTTTAAATGTCGGAAAAAAAACTCAACTAATCAAAGTCGAAATAGTTATAGTAGATTCAAATGGATGCAATTTATGTTTCCACGACTAGAAACAATATACAAATAACTTATAATTTCATATTGTTGTAAGTTCGGTTTGTAAGAACATTATGATATTCAAACTTTAAATATTCTACTTATTCACTGGAAGAAAAAAAAAAAAAACCTATAATTTCTACATCTAATGTCAGTAACATATTCCTTCTCCTACATCACCCTTCCCAAACAACAGAAATGAAAGAATAGACATGTACTATTCTCTTTTAATAATTTATCATGCCAATATCGTACTCAAATAATTTATCATATTCCCACGAGTATGACAAAGTACTAAAGAATCTCTCTCCTTTGAAATTATCATCATCACAAGAAAACAGAAATTGAAATCATGCTAGGGAATCTATCTTAACCGTGAAGGTAATCTAAGTGTAAGATTTGGCCTTTGATTTGATTCCACTGTCTCCCTCGTGGAGTCACTTTGATCGACCAATTTGGCCTTATTTATTTTCATTTCTGTTTTTTTCCATTTTTTTTTCTTTCGAGTTTCATTCTGCACCGTTAGCATCTCACCCTCTTTATTTAATTTCCCTAGCCTAAACTTTAGATATGATTTTTTTTCCTACTCTTTTGTTTTTGCATGGTGCCCATAAAAAAGAAACTTTAGTGCTTTTTTTTGGCATTCGCCATCATTAGTGCTTTATCATTATCATTATCATTAGATCTTGATTGCCAATTGCGTAAGTTAATACTTATGAGCTTAAATATCTTGAATAATACTTGACACAGTTGACTTTATTACGTAAGTTAATGCATAATTTTGAGCTTAAATATCTTGAATAATATATTAGAAAAAATTATGAAAATTTGATATTTTGAATATACTCATCGAGACAAATCTAACGACATCTTATATGATATTATTTATCTTTGTATATTAGTAGAAAAATATGATCAAAATAAGCTAGGTCAAAATTTCACATTTTCAAATGAGTCATCTATTACGGAACGGAGGGAGTAAAATATTAAACTTTTCCCACGTGCCCAAATGTATTGCCCCAGTTACTAGTATAATATTCATTTCATTCTGATTCCAGCAACTTCCAGATCATTTCTTTTACCTTACTTTTTTTAGTCAATAATATATAAATCGTGGACTATACGTGGTGATAGATGCTGCATATTTAACTGGAATATTGCATATTTGAATACCTTTTTTTTTCTCTCTTTTTTACCATGTTATGTGAATTTGTGGAGTCTGTCTATCCATTTTTTTTATACAATAAAATGGGGCGTTATTGTGAAAATGGCCGTTACAAAACTGTATAGGCAAGGGACGATGCCGTTTTTGCCCGATTTAACGGTGGGAAGGAAAATCACACAAAAACATTGTGACGTAATGCTGTTACGGCCGCGTTCGACCGTTACCGCTGCGAAAAAAAGAACAGTTACCAGATTTTGGTCATCGCCTCTTCTTTATCTACAGTTCATTACTCCTTCAATTCCTAGGTCTCTCCTCCACGACCGACTCTCTTAATTTTGGTATTGTTATGTAAGTGTGTAACATAGATAAAATTATATTTTAGAGAGAAAAAAATTGTCTTTATATGAATATAGTTGTGTGAATTTGGGCTTTAGGGATGACATTTTTTATGTTTATGAATTTGTGGTTTCATGCTTCAATAATGTGACATCGGAAAAGAAGTGAGAAAGAAGAACCTATAAAGAATAAAGTGAGGTGAGTGAGAAGAAGTGGTGAGGGTAATTGTGCAATTTTTTGATTAATTCACATTGTGACAATCGTAATTTGTAACGCAACATTTGTAACAGCCAAAATCACAAAAATCTTAACGCGATCGCGACCGTTATTTAAAACCCTGCCTTTGAAGAGGCTAGGAGAATACAAAAGACCATCTAAAAATTCACCCAAAATAAAAGGGAAAAAAAAACAAAAATTGCTTATTAAAATGGAGAAAATTGGGCTTCAAGTTAGGCTCAAAGCATCTTGATCCAATTGTAAAAAAGTGACTCAATTTGGTGCAGCCTCCGATGCATGTTGAATTTCTTTTTCATTGATCTTTAAGATTAAGCCTTGTAATGCTTGATTCATCCTCTTTGACTTGGACTTATTCATATGACCTTCTATTCCATTCAAAGGATCTCTGGATGGGTTCGTCGCATCTCTATCACTGAGACTTGTGAGTGAATTGATTTAGGGTTTGAGTTTCTATATATATATATATATATATATATATATATATATATATATATATATATATATATATATATATATATTAAAAGGTTAATAAATTAATTGATTTTCTGCATTCGGGACGGATTTTGGTATGAGTTCGGGGTGGATACCTATATTCCCATTACCCGTCACGTACCCGTGTTTTGAAATTGGAGGAAACTCAAACCTATACCCAAACTCGGTCAAAGTTTGGTTTGGACGAATACCTGCGCGTATGGATTTTGTTGTAATGCCACTAAAGAAACTTGGAAGAACTTTGGAGAACAGGGCTTGACTTCTAGAAAACGAACGGGTGTATAATATGGTAGAACGTCGTATGCAACATGAACTCACATGGTGGATATCAATCATGAATTTATAATGGGAGGCTGCACATGGAAAACATATGACTCAGTTGAAAGTCTTTCATAAATTATAGCCCTTACCTACCGTGTTTTCTGGGCAAGGACTAGATCTAATTGGTTAACATCTATTCGTGAATCCTTCAGGAACAAAACTCTCGCAAGAAATAGCATTGCTCCATAATTTATTACAAAAAAAGAAGATATGGTGTGACCTTATTTCTACTACACAATATTGAACCATTATTTCAGATATCTTATTATAGTTTTCTTAGACTGGTTGGTCACACTCACATTCACACATACATAATGATAAGTTTTCAACTATGCATCTTGAACAGAGCTTGAAACATTGGCATTGATGTTATCAAAACCTAGGTTCAACTTTGAATCAAAAGACCACGAAAAAATATCATGTTCTGCATATTCGTCTCCGGTGGCAGCCGAGAAACCAATCCTTACCCACTCAGGAACAACATCCTTCAAAGGCACAACATGACTTAGGGTATAATGACGAACCAAAGGATATTCAACATCAACACTCAACACATTTGTGGCACCATTAAACCCTATAACAACATTAGCCTTTTTATTATTTTCCAAACTCCAAGGCACAGTGGTTATCGATTTGATAGAGTTTACATTGATTCCAATATGTCGACCTGTGCTACTTATATTTCCGGGTTTTGGATCCCAATCAACATTATAGAAAGTGTCAATTTCAACCGCAACAGTTTGAATTGATTCTTGGTAAGTTTTGCTATCGAAAACTCCAAGGTATCCTCCTTGACTATTTGATTTCGGCTGAGTATCAATCGGTGCAATGAAGAATGCAAGACCGTCTGCAACATTATAAGTATTAGGCGCCGTTATTGTAAAGGTGAAGGTAGTTTCAAAGTTAGCCACGCTTCCGGTTTTGCTATCCCAAATGTGAATAGGGGCAGAATAAAGAGTTCTACCAATAGAGTTCTTGACTGCCTTGGTGAGTTCTAACTTCCCTGTTGAGGTAGTTTCGGCATCACCTTGGAAGATGAGATTCTTTTGGTCTGGGACAAACTTTGTGATGGAAAAGGAAGTTGTTTCTGCTGAATTCACCTTGTTCAATAGCAAGATGAAGAATGTTAAGGAGATGGAGAGGATAAAAGAGACGTTGGAGGAAGACATTTCTTTGGTTTTTAATTCAGTTGTGATATTTGTATGAATGCTAACACATGCGATATTCTTGTGTTTAAATAGGGGCGAGTATCAACCTATGACTACATGAACCCATGCAATTGTCCCATGTTTTTTTTTTTTAGACAAAAGGAAAATATAATAAAAAAAGAGATACAAAGACTGGGGCGACATAAAACCACTCAGGTACAACCCAAAAGGGGATACATCGATATAAAACAGACCTAGTGGATCAACCTAACAATTTTTTTTTGTAGGGATGAAACCAACCCATTTTATTTTTTAGAGACAAAAATCAAAATTCGTTATATTTTTTGAAAAAAAAAACTTATTTAACCTTATCGAAGTTAAGTTAGTCTAAGTATTTTTGTTTAGTTTTTTTAACCAAGTTAAGTTGTGTAATAGTCAAGATCCCAATTGGAAATGAAGTGAAGTAAGTTATTTTAGTCCACAATGTTCTACGGATTTGCACCGTGTATGTTACAATTAAGTACAAGACAATTTAAGTTCATAAAGAATAGTATTCTGAATTGAGTTGAACTTCTATAGACATATCTGAATTGATTCTTTTATATTTTTTTTTATATTTTACTTAGTTATACATAAAAGTGAATGGATATTACTAAGAACTTTGGCATCTAAAACTAGCACACATACGTTTTGTACTTGCAGAATACAATCTATGAAACTAGGGTCTAGTCTGTTTTGGTCATACCTTGAGAGTGTTCTCAAAGTTAGTATTTATGGCAATAGTTTGGGCCCGTTCCGCTATCATAGGCATTAAGTTATTTGAGAAGAGATAAGTATTGAGGCTTCCTGCTTCTAGAAGGCTTTGATGGCAGCGTCTTCGTAGTGGCCTCCTAAGGCTATTTCGGCCCCTCTGAGGATCGCTCATGTTTATCTAGGCCTTTATGAAGAGCTCTATGTCATTTATCTGGGTCTTCCCGGTCCACAGCCCCCCAACCACGAGTCTTGGGTGAAGATAAATTGATGATATGGCTAAATGGTGATTCACGTTTGCGGTCGGCGCCCCTGGGGAGCACGCTCTAGGGCACATAGGCCCTTCTGTAGGGTGTTGGGACCCTTTTGGAGGGACCCCGGTCCTTATAAGTGCATTTGGCGGTCCTCAACCCCCAAACACGAGTCTTAGGAAAAGACGAAGTGATGACATCGAGTGACTAGGTCATGATTCTTTTTTAGGGTGATGTGACTGTTTCATATCTTTTATGCGAGCTAATACGAAGGATTTGGAGGGGCAGTAGTGTTATTGATAAGTGCTCAAAAGTTACATATTTTATGTGTTAATCTAGGCATTTTGGTAATTTGTTCTGCAAGTTATCTAAGGAAAAGCTACCAATTGATCGCATTTGTACTATTTATGCTTTACATGCCTGATTCTACCCAATTTATGCAGGAAATGACAAGCAAGGAACAAGAAAGAAGCTCAAGAACCAATGTCAGCACGCTTAAGCGTCCTCAGCACGCTTAAGCGTGCAAGTTCCAGAGAGCAACCATTCTGCAAGCTTTCCAGACGCTTGCAGCACGCTTATGAAGAAAAGAGCTGCACGCTTAAGCGACCAAGGGCACGCTTAAGCGACCAAGGTCCAGAGAGTCACCAGTTTTGCTCGCTTGCTGCTCGCCTCCCACACGCTTAAGCGAAGTTCATCAGCTTCAAATGGATCAGGCACACGTGGCAGCTCCCAATTGGCCAAAAGAAGATATTTTGGGAGCACGCTTAAGCGACCATAGCACACTTAAGCGTGCAGGCACAAATTTGCTCATATAAATTGTTTTCTCTTCTCTTTCCAACTATTCTTTTACATTGTCTTTTATATTTTCTGGTTTTTAGAGAGAGAATAGAGCATTTTCTAGAGAGAGAAACACAAAGCAAGGTAGTTAGGAGTAGATTCAACCCAAGATTCATTGAGACATCATGGATCTAGGCATGGAATCTTCATCTTTTCTTCATCCTTTGCAAAGCTATCATAGACATATGTAACTACATCTAATCTTGAGGTTTTGAGGTATTCAAACAAGCTATTATGTAATTTCTTGATCTTTTAATACATGATTCTAGCAAACAAAAATGGTTCATGGTTCATGGTTCTGAGCAATTAGGGTCCATGGTTCTGAAAGATTGGAATCTACACCTACAGAATCTGAAGGATAGATTAACAAACAAAAATGGTGGAAGAATACGAAACCCCACTCCAGCTCTTCCTTTAACCTCCACAAACTCCACCTCGCCACCCACACTTCCGATGTCGAACCCAATTACCTCATGCTCGCTGAATCCACTCTTCCTGGAATCCCATCTCAACCCATCATCGCTACAGATCCTGAAAACCCTATTCTTTCCAAGGTTTTTGATTTTTTTTCTTGTTTTTGTTTTATGGGTACCAACTGTTTGATGAAATGCATGAATGATGTTTGTTGTTTGTTTTTATAGGTGGAGATTACTTAGAGGATTCTTGTTGATGGTGAGGTGAATAGGGCGCGGGCTATGCCACAGGATGCGAACGTTGTTGCTGCGAAGACTTGTAATTCGGAGGTATATGTGTTTGATTTTACTAAGAAGAGGGGAGAGGGATGTGATCCTGATTTTAGGTTGAAGTGTCATGAAAAAGAAGGGTATGGGCTGTCTTGGAGTGGTTTTAAGAATGGGTATCGTTTGAGTTGTTCTAATGATCATAAGATTTGCTTGTGGGATGTGTTTGGTGCATCTGAAAGTAATGTGCTTGATGTTGTTCATGTTTATGAGGTAATGATTAGAATTGATTTGATGATTGGTGTTGGTGTGTTATATTGGTTTTGTTGTGAGGTTAATTGCTGTTTTGATGATGAAATTATTGTTGAAGTTGTGGTTTTTGTGTGTTAGGGACATGAAAGTGTGGTTGAAGATGTGTCTTGGCACTTGCACAATGAGAATTTGTTTGGGTTTGGTGGAGATGACTACAAGTTGGTAATTTGGGGTTTGCGGACAAACAAAGCCCAGCATTCACTCACACCCCATTAAAGGGAGGTAATGATGTTACTTCATAATCTTTGTGTAGGCTAGGCTATTCTTCATCAATCATATTAGAAATTAATAGTCAATAATTTCGATACATGCATATAGAAAATATGCATTTTTTTTTGTTGAGAGGGAAAATATAGAAAATTAGCATATATATTAACTATTAAAGTGTATTTGCCTATTTCAATAACTCAATAATTAGTACTATTGCTTATTTTACACTTGAAAGTGATTTGCCTATTTTAAAAGAGTGGGATTCAAAGTGTTTAATATGATTGTTAATTTGGATGCATCAGTTATCAGGTTACAACAACTTTTATCACCAAGTACTATTTCTATGTAAAAAAAATTGTTGTTTGATTTATGGCTAGTTAAAAGGCCCTTATAAAGTTCTAAGGCTATGTCACATATATCGGTTGAAGAAATTAAGATACATAAATTAATTTTTATTGGTGTTCTTGGATGCACCAACTTTCAGTAATGAAGAACATCTCTAATATAAGAAATTTTGAAATTGGTTTCTCTATTTTAAACTAAACAATCATGTGTAATGGTTGTATGCACTTTTTTGTCTTGAACAGGTGAATTTTGTTTCTTTCAGTCCGTATAGTGAATGGATTTTGGCTACAGCATCTTCAGACACCGACATCGGTCTCTTTGATTTACGGAAGCTTGATGTGCCACTGCATTTTATAAGTAGCCACACGTACGACCTTCATCTATCACATATTCATGTTGTGTGTTTTTCTTTATATTACTATCTATAGTAGTTGATATCAACTATGTATTTTTTGACCTTTAGATCCGATTTTGTATGTGATAACTGATAAGTTCTTAGCTTTGGAAATTCCAGTGCCTTTTACTCACATCTTTGGTTTATTTTTCAATGCGTAGAGATGAGGTATTCCAGGTAGAGTGGGATCCTAACCACGAGGGAGCGTTGGCATCTTCTAGTGCTGATAGAATGCTAATGGTTTGGGACCTTAACAGGTAAAAGAAGACACTCCTATGGAATTCTTTGTTTCTTCTTTCTCTAATAATTGTAATGTTTAATTTATTCTACTTTTTAAGTTCAATTATGATTTTGTAAAACATAAACAGAGAATTGAAATATGTCTTTTGACATTTTACCATGCTTTATTTTCACGATGACTCAGGATTGGGGATGAGCTGATAGAGGGAGATGAAGAAGGTGGTCCTCCAGAACTACTCTTCTCTCATGGGGGTCACAAAGGAAAAATATCAGATTTTTCATGGTGGTCCTCCTGTGGATTTTTTTTTGTTTGAAATTTCTGCCTAAAGTTGTTTTATTGGAATATTCCTAGCTATATTGTATTCATATGTCTCTTTTATAGATTGGAATATTGACGTGGAAAATTGAGGATTGATTATGTAATATCCAATTAGATAATATACCTTCTTTTTTGGCATTAAAATTATCCATAATTTTTTTTTCATTTTATTAATATAAAAGAAAAGAGCAGGTGTCAAGCTTATTTGATAAGCTATTTAAAAAAAATATTAAAACAAAAAAAATATAATTATTTCACTTCAGTGTCTATAGTATAACTGATGTGCAAACTCTAGTTTTAAATTTTAAAGTGCGTCTATTACAACAGTGGAAGCAGACCTGATGTAGAAATTGAAGATTTCACATCAGTCGCGACCTGATGTGAAAGGATGTGGACTTACCACATCACGTCAGTTTACATCGGTTGCAAACTGATGTGAAAAATCATTTTCAACTGATGTAAAAAATCATTTCTGTAGTAGTGGATATTGTCGAGTGATTGTGATAATATCGTTTAAAAAGCTAGAATCCGTTAATCGATCAAGAGATTGCAGTTGTTACGGTTGGTTGATGTCTCTGACCTCAAGCGAAATAGCCCTATCTCTTCTCGTTTTACTTTTATGTCGAATAGGAAAATAGTTTTACACAAACAAACAACTTATATCCAAACACTTAATATGATAAATATTGTGAAAATGCTTAAGATTTAAGCAACTCCCTGCAGATACGATCCAATATATACTCACGTGTAAATAGTTTTATGAGATGTAGAAATCCTACATCAGTTATGTGATTTAGTCGACATCTTTGGAGTTTTTGACGCGGCAGGATCTTTTACTTAAGCCTTGTTTCTGTGAATTTTAATTTTATTTTTTAAAATTCCAGATGCGAGGGAGTGTTCTTAGGGCTGTTTCTATCGTTCGTTCGTATTTAAATTTTTTGGTAGAATACAATGATGATTTTTTTTTATGTAGTGGTATCCTTTGGACGTTGATGTCGTGTCGTGCGTTCAGAGCTCATATAAGAGTTGTCTTTTTTTTATTTTGTTCAGAGCCCTCATAGGGGTTGACGTTTTGTTTTATTCTTCTTGCTCATTGTTATTTAGACGACCTCTGCTTGAGAGGATTTTTATTCTTTCGGCCCTTTGTTATTTTAGACGACCTCTGCTTGAGAGGATTTTTGTTCTTCCCTCCCTTTGTTATTTAGACGACCTCTGCTTGAGAGGATTTTTGTTCTTCCCGCCCTTTGTTATTTAGGCGACCTCCGCTTGAGAGGATTTTTGTTCTTCCCTCCCATTGTTATTTAGATGACCTCTGCTTGAGAGGATTTTTGTTATATGTCTAGCGTAGTAATTTTTGAGATGGACGTTATGTCGTTTTTTATGTTCTTTTAGCTCTCCTTACCCCGCTAGGATAAGGTGGCTTCCCCTATGGGAAGGCGTTTATGGAATTTTTCTTCTTTAGCTCTTCTTACGCCTCTAGGATAAGGAGGCTTCCCCAGTGGGGAAGGCTTTTATGACATATTTGTTCTTTAAGCTTCCCTTGCCCCGCTAAGATAAGGAGGCTTCCCTTGTGGGGAAGGTGTTCACGTCATTTTATTCTTTAGCTCTCCTTACCCCGCTAGGATAAGGCGGCTTCCCCTGTGGGGAAGGCATTTATGAAATTTTTCATTTTAGCTCTCCTTACCCCGCTAAGGTAAGGCGGCTTCCCTATGGGAAGGCATTTACAACTTTCTTCATTTTAGCTTTGCTTACCCAGCTAAGTGATAAGTGTTCAAAAGTGATATATTTCATATGATAGTTTAGCCATTTTAGTGACTTGTTTTGCAAGATTCTCTATGGAAAACTCCAATATTATGCAAATATGTCATTTATACTTTTGGAACCTTATTCTACCTTTTTTGTGCAGGAAAATACAAGCAAGGATCAAGAGCTGTCAAAATTCAAAGATTCACGCTATTAGTGTGTTCCACGCTATTAGCGTACAAACTCCAGAGAGCCACGCCATTAGCGTATCTGGGGCGAGATCCTGAAGCACACTTGAAGAATACGCTATTAGCGTATATTGAGCTATTAGCGTACAAGCTCCAGAGAGCCACACCATTAGCGTACCTGGAGCGAAGCAGAAGCTGGACATGAAGAAATACGCTATTAGCGTGAGATACGCTATTAGCGTAAATGCTCCAGAGAGACACGCTATTGGCGTAGCTGGAGCGAAGAAGCAGGGCAAGGACCAACGTGGCAGGCTTCCATTGGCCATTAAATAGGCTGACCTACTGCGCTATTAGCGTACATTTCGCTATTAGCACAGGTGCAAAAACTTAGCCCATTTAAATAGTCATTTTACCTCTCTTTTAGGTACTCACTATTCCATTAGATATTTTCTTACATTCTAAGAGAGAGGTTAGAGCTATTTCTTGAAGAGAAACACAAAGCAAGTGGTTTAGGAGTAGATTCAACCTTAGATTCATTGAGACATCAAGGATCTTGGCATGGAATCTTCATCTTTGCTTCATCCTTTGCATAGTTTACATGTCTATGTGTAGCTATTATCTACTCTTGTAGTATTGAGGTAATCAAACAAGCTATTATGTAATCTTTTGATCTTTTAATATATAAGGTTCTAGCTTAATGATTCAATATTGTTGTTATTCTTGTTCTTAATGCTTTCTATGAGATTCAAGATGATTTGGACATGAACTCTTGAATCTATAACTAGAATAACAATCTATCTTAAGTTATATCACTCTTGACAAGTTTGTAAACCTTTGATAATCACTTTTAATCAAGAACTCAATGCTTTCAGACGTTTAATCAGGCTGGACACAGTCGATTAAGTTATCCGATCGATTATCGTTTAAAGGATTTGGACACGAATGTTTAAACGATACTTTAGAAATAACGATATCACTTTGGACACGAAGGATATTTGTAGAAATGATTGTGATAATATTGGTTATAAAGCTAGAATCTGTTAATCGATCTAGAGATTGCTACTGTTATGCTTGGTTGATTTCTTGAGCCGCAAGCGAAATAGTTCTATCTCTTCTCGTTTTATTTTACTGTCAATTAGAAGTTGTTTTACAAACAAACAATTTATATCCAAATCCTTAATGTGAACTATTGTGAAAATGCTTATGATTAACGTAACTACCTGTGGAAACGATCCTATATTATACTCATGTGTATATAGTTTTATGACATGTAAAAAGATTACATCAAAATGGCGTCGTTGCCGGGGAGTAACGGAATTTAATCATAAGTAATGAATCAATTTTGTCATATTAAGCAATTTTGCACAAAATTCTTTCTTGTATATAAAATACACAAATAGCATTTATTTTTTTTTTATGCTAACCACCTGGTATAGTCTCTGTGAACTTTGTTTATGCGAGGTACTTTTGCTAAAGACCAACTTCAGTTTGATCCTGAGATTGAGAAAACTGCTCGATTACTTAAAGCCCAAGCAAAGGAAGCCAAGAGATTAGCTAGGCTGGCTCAGCCGGAATCTTCTAGATCTATTCCTACTCCATCGGGTTCGGTTCATACTTTATCTCCTAGTGGTTCTCAACACTCTTCTGCACCATCATCTCCGAAGAGTGAACCAGTTGTAGTCATGGCTAATGAAAATGAAGATGATAATGCTCTACCATGTTGGGTTAGTCCAAGGAGACTTGCGAGTCTTGGTAATCAAAATACTAAACAAGTTGAGTTGAAGTCGGGGTTAATCTCTTTGATAACTCATAACCCTTTCACTGGTATGGATCATGAATACCTATATAAGCATCTCACCAACTTCTATATTACCGCCGGTACACTTGGTATGAAGGAAGAGGAGGAAGAGAAAATGTTTACTAAATTGTTCCCTCATTCTTTGATTGGGAAAGCAAAGGAGTGGTACTTGGATCAACCGACTTCTTTGATGAAGAATTGGAATGAACTAGAGAAAGCTTTTCAAGAACGGCTCTTTCCGGAGGATAGGCATCTTGAAGCCAAGACATCTATTACGACTTTTGCTCAAGGCCAAAGTGAGACACTATGTGAGGCGTGGGAACGTTACAAATCTTTTCTAAGGAATTGTCCGAAGCATGGTTATGATAGCCAAATGCAAATCTATCTCTTTCGTCAAGGGCTTCAAGGTGAGTCCAAGACTATGTTAGATGCAAGTGCAGGCGGATCTATAGCGTTGAAAAGTCCAGCTGAAGCTGTGAAGATCATAAACCAAATGGCTCTCAACACTCGTAAATCATCTCACAACCGGAAGCCTCAACAACGGAAAGCCGGTATTCTTGAACTAGAAGCTAATGATGCGGTTTTGGCTCAAAACAAGCTCCTCACTCAACAAATGGAGGCTATTCAAAAAGAAATGAGGGCCATGCCAAAGCAAATTCTAGAATCTCTCATGAAAGAAGGAGGAACTTCTCAAGTCAACACATGTGAGCTTTGTACGGGAGATCATCCCACCGGCTATTGTCCCGCACCTGGTTCTTTCGAAGAAGAAGAGGTCAACTATGTAGGAAACCAACAACAAAGACCAAACCAACCACAACAAGCTGGAGAAGAGAAGAGTCAATGATGAAGAGACTATCCAAATTAATGCCAATTGTAGTGCTATCATTCAAAGACGGTTGCCTAAGAAAGAACAAGATATGGGAAGAGTCACTCTACCGGTAGCTATTGGCACAACCCGAGTAGGTAAAGCACTACTTGATCTTGGATCAAGCATAAATCTCATGCCTTTGTCCGTTGCCAAAAGATTTGGTGACCTTTGTATAAAGCGGACTAGGATGATGTTGCAATTGGCCGACAAATCCTTTGCAACACCACTAGGAATGGCCGTAGATGTTCTTGTAAAAGTGGACAAATTTGTTTTTCCGGCTGACTTTGTGGTTATGGATGTCGAAGAAGATAAAGATGTGCCTCTTTTAATGGGAAGGAATTTCATGCAGACGGCTCGGATGATGATTGATCTTGATGATAATATCATAAAAGTTAAGGTAAATGATGAAGAGGTTACTTTCAACATCCGAGAAGCCTTGAAGCACTCAAAAGACAAGGGTGCATGCTTCAAAATGGATGCAACCGAAGAAGTCATCTTGACAACTCGAAAGCAATTGCACAAAAGAACACCCCTTGAGAGTGCTTTGGTGGATGCACTCAATTCTCTAGATGAAGATGAAGCAAGAGACATTGAATAGTGTTTGAAGGAGCTAGATTCCTTGAAGGAGATTCTTCCTAATCAAGCCATACTTGAAGATTTGAAAGAGGAATCCAAGGAAGAAGCAAAATATGATAACACCAAGGTAGAGTTAAATGTTTTACCATCTAATTTGAAATATGTTTTTCTAGAGAAAGATGGTACCAAGCCTGTGGTCATTAGTAGCTCCTTGTCCATCATTGATGAAACAAAGTTGGTAGAGGTCCTCAAAGCCAACAAGGAAGCAATAGGGATAAGTCCATCTTATTGTATGCACAAGATTATGATGGAAGAAAACTACAAACCGGTAGCACAACCACAACGCCGCTTGAATCCAAACATGAAAGAGGTGGTGCGCAAGGAAGTAGTGAAGTTGCTTGAAGCCGGCATGATCTATCCAATCTCGTATAGTGCTTGGGTAAGCCCGGTTCAAGTAGTTCCCAAGAAAGGAGGTATGACGGTGATCACTAATGATAAAAATGAGTTGATCCCAACTAGAACCGTCACCGGATGGAGGATGTGTATTGACTATAGAGGACTCAATCAAGCAACAAGGAAGGATCACTTCCCATTGCCCTTCATGGATCAAATGCTTGAAAGACTCTCCGGTCAATCCTTTTATTGCTTTCTTGATGGTTACTCCGGTTATAATCAAATCGTCGTGAACCCAGATGATCACGAGAACACGACTTTCACTTGCCCCTTTGGTATTTTTGCATATCGAAGAATGCCTTTTGGCTTGTGTAATGCACCCGCAACTTTCCAACGGTGTGTTCAAGCAATCTTCTCCGATTTAATTGGTAAATGCATGGAGGTGTTCATGGATGATTTCTCAGTTTTTGGACCATTGTTTGATATGTGTTTGAAGAGCTTGGATACCGTGCTGAAGCGGTGTATTGAAACTAGTTTGGTACTCAATTGGGAGAAGTGTCATTTCATGGTTACCGAGGGTATTGTCCTTGGCCATAAGATTTCTTCAAGGGGTATTGAGGTAGACCAAGCAAAGGTCGATGCCATTGGAAAGCTTTCACCACTGGTGAATGTCAAAGGTGTTCGGAGTTTTCTTGGCCATGCCGAATTTTACCGGAGATTCATCAAAGACTTCTCAAAGATAGCAAAGCCTATGAGCAACTTTCTCAACAAAGATCAGTCTTTTATTTTTTATAATGAATGTCTTTTTGCATTTGAAACTTTGAAAGAAAGGTTGACCACTGCACCAATAATCATTGCTCCTAATTGGGACTTAAATTTTGAATTAATGTGTGATGCAAGTGATTATGCTGTTGGTGCAGTATTGGGTCAACGTAAGGACAAAATTTTTCATGCTATTCACTATGCAAGTAAGGTTTTAAATGAGGCACAAATCAATTATGCCACCACTGAGAAAGAATTACTTGAAATAGTTTATGCAATGGAGAAATTTCGTTCTTACTTTATAGATTCCAAAATTGTTGTCTATACTGACCATGCAGCTATCAAGTATCTCCTCACTAAGTCCGATTCAAAGCCACGGCTCGTCCGTTGGATGTTGTTGCTACAAGAGTTTGACTTAGAGATCAAAGATAAGAAAGGCACAGAGAATCTTGTAGCTGATCACCTTTCAAGGTTGACAAATAATGAGGTGACAAAGAATGAACCCGAAGTTCTTGAAGAATTTCCCGATGAAAAGTTGCTTGCAATCAATGTGAGACCTTGGTTTGCCGATATGGTGAACTACAAAGCAACTGGGTTCATTCCTGAAGATTATACAAGGCAACAACGCAAGAAGTTCCTCCATGACGCTAATCATTATGTATGGGATAAGCCATACTTGTTCAAAATTAGAGCGGACAATCTCTTGCGTAGGTGTGTAGATGATGAAGAGGCAAAGAAGATCCTATGGCAATGTCACAATTCACCCTATAGAGGTCACTTCAACGGGGAAATAACCGCCACAAAGGTACTTCAATCCGGGTTCTATTGGCCAAAACTTTTTAAAGATGCCAATTCACATTGTAAGTATTGTGATGAATGTCAAAGAACTGGATCAATGTCAAAAAGAAATGAGATGCCTCTACAAAATATCCTTGAAGTAGAAGCGTTTGATTGTTGGGGCATAGATTTTGTTGGCCCTTTTCCTTCATCATTCTCAAATGAATATATCTTGGTAGCTGTTGATTATGTCTCAAAGTGGGTGGAAGCCGTAGCATCACCTAAAGCCGATAGCAAGACAATAGTGAAGTTTCTAAAGAAGAATATTATCACCCGGTTTGGAACACCAAGAGTTCTCATTAGTGATGGAGGGTCACACTTTTGCAACGCACAACTTGCCAAAGCATTAGATCACTATGGAGTCAAGCACAAGGTGGCATCACCGTATCATCCACAAACAAATGGACAAGCTGAAGTTTCCAACCGGGAGGTCAAAAGAATACTTGAGAAGACGGTCTCTACATCTCGGAAGGATTGGTCAGCTAAACTTGATGAAGCTTTGTAGGCATATAGGACAGCTTACAAGTCTCCTATAGGTCTCACTCCATTTCAAATGGTCTATGGCAAATCTTGTCACTTACCGGTCGAGCTTGAACACAAAGCATTTTGGGCACTCAAGTTCCTAAATTTTGATCAAGAGAAGGCCGGTGAAAAGCAAAAAGTTCAAATGCATGAGCTTGAAGAGATGAGAAA
Source organism: Medicago sativa (assembly GCF_051527215.1). Lineage (NCBI taxonomy): Eukaryota > Viridiplantae > Streptophyta > Magnoliopsida > Fabales > Fabaceae > Medicago > Medicago sativa. The sequence goes on along the minus strand of NC_140751.1, from coordinate 62,298,014 downwards.
TCAAGCTTATGAATCTTCAAAGCTTTACAAGGAGAGGCTCAAGAAATACCATGACAAGAAGATCATCCAGAGAAAATTCATGCCGGGGCAATTGGTATTGCTTTTCAATTCAAGGCTAAGACTTTTTCCGGGCAAGTTAAAGTCAAAATGGTCCGGACCTTTCATGGTTAAAGAGGTTAAACCATATGGAGCTGTTAAACTAGAGGATCCAGTTACAAAAGCCAACTGGACAGTGAATGGGCAGAGACTTAAGCCCTATTTCGGTGGTGAAATTTTTCGGAGTTTGTCGACGATTTCACTAATCGAACCATGATTTCTTCAAGATAAAGGCGTCAAGCTCATGACGTAAAACAAGCTCATGCTGGGAGGCACACCCAGTTTTGTAAGTATTTTTATGTTTATTGCATGTAGTAGTAGTCCATAAGCATTGAAAGCTGGAATGAAACAATTTTGAAAAACTGATTCTGAAGCTTTACGCCATTAGCGTAAATTTCGCTATTAGCGTGGAAGCTCCAGAGAGCTGCGCTAATAGCGAAATTGGGGCGTGTGAAAGAAATTTTTTGGTGGGCCCAGGGGAGTAACTCCCCTTAACTCCCCACAACTTCTCATAACCCACAATCTTTTCCCCTTTTACGGTTTCTTTTTCTTATTCTCACAAACACACACAAAAACTTCTCTCTCTCACACACTAACCCTAAAAATCAAACCCAACTTTCAATTCAAGTCAAGCATTCATTCTTGCATCATTCATTCTTGCTTGCATCATATCACTGCACTAACAGGTTTGATTCTCCTTCCTTTCCTTGTTCTTAATTTGAAAAAAATCCATGTTTTGGCATGATTAGAAATGGTTAGGTTAGGGTTAGAATTTTGCTTTGTGATTAGAGATTGTTCTTCATTGATTATAGTTTGAAAAGGAACAAGAATCATAACCCACATGCAACAAGCATTCTGTTTTGAATCTAAAACCCATTTGTAAATTTTTGAATAAAACAAGGGTTTGAATGATTTGTGTGCAAATGTTGTGATTTTGATTCCTTTTCATGATTCTATTGTGATTGATTGAGACATAGGGTGAAAATTAGGGTTGAAATATGCTGGTTTGTGCTGTAAAATTGCAGGAACAAGGATTTTGAAAATCTGAAAAATGCAGGAACGAAGAAATTCGCTAATAGCGAAAATTTTCCAAAAAATTTCGCTATTAGCGTAGGAGGCGCTATTAGCGTGTTTCTTCATACTTGCCCAGATTTTCGAAATTTTTGATTATTTTTTCAATATCCAATTCCACTGTGTGCTAATTCTTTCTATACAATATGTTGGTATTTCCTGGTTGTTTTGCAGATGGCACCTAAGAACCAAGAAAAAACCATCGGGACCAAGCGTCCTCGAGGCAAATCTACCTCCACCTCAGCTGCACCTCAGCTGCCAGGTTTACTAAGATGAGACAATACAAAACCTGGCATGAAAAGACCTTTGACATACACCCAGATGGTGAACACTTAGATATGCTCCATATATTCTTTGATCGCAAATGGAACAAACTCATCTATCCCGCAACTGAAATTAACACTGACTTAGTGAGGGAGTTCTATTGCAATGATGTGCCTGACAGCTCACCTACCACCTTAGCTGATGTTTTTGCCTGGACTTCCTTTGTGAGAGGGAAGGAAATCCCTTTTGACAGAGATTCTATCAATACCTTCCTTAACAATGCCTTGGACCTTGAACCATCACCTGATCCCACTGTACCTACCTTGTGTACGTATGGTAAAAGAAATGCCTAAGGAAGCTGGAAGTATGAGCAAATTGAGAGGGATATTATGAACAAGGGTAGGTACTTTGTGAGGAATGACAAGGGAGAGATAAGACATGCACTCACCAAAGAGATGAATGCTAAGGCTTGCTTAGTGTTCCAGTTTTTAGTGCATAATGATATGCCCAGAGCACACACTTCTGATGCCCCAAAGGCTGTTTTCCCACTCATCTGGTGTATCATGAAGGGAGTTCAGGTTGACATTGCTAGGATCATAGCCAATGAGATGAAGCAGGTGGCTTTAAAGTGTGCCACAGGTGCGAAGAAAGTTGCTTTGATCTTTCCGGGACTTATCATGGGTTTGCTTAAGGCCAATGGAGTGATCATTTTTGGACCTTTTGATGAAGACATTGAGGGCACTATTACTGACACTGCTATTTGTACTTGGGAGAAGAGAGAGCAAAGGGCAGCCCAGTATCACTTTTCTGATGATGAGGGTGGCCCATCTGAGCCTGGTACTTTTGATTTTGCTGGTTTACAGACTTTCATGCTGGAGCAGCAGATGCACAACCAGTATGTGCGGGATTAGAACAACTTCATAATGGATCAGAATGATGCAGTCTACAGGAGCAACATGGGCATCCATCAGGATCTATATATTGCTCATATGTATCCGGGGAATGCTGATTACCAGGTTATGACACCTGAGCAGTACCATGCCTATGTTCACTGGCCTTAGGGCAGGCCAGGTCCTTATGTGGGGGTGGCAGATGCTGTGGATGATGAGACTACACCTGATGATGCTGGTGATGATGATGGAGTTGGTATTGAGGACTTGGACATGGATGAGGCAGATGGTGCAGAAGATGATGATCAGTGATCATTCTATGAGTTTTTAGTGATGTTCTCATTTTTGCTTTCGAACTTTATGTTTTTAATTTTATGTTGGTACTTATTTTAATTTCGTTGTATTTTGTACTCTTCGAGCACTGTGGTTTTTAATGCTTGATTTGATACTTTGGTACTTTATTTTAGTAGTTTAAATAACTTAGCTTTTTGTTGGTTTAACTAATAATGCTTTGGATGAATTTTTTTGTTTTAATCTTGCTTGTGTCTTTTGAAAGAAAAATTTGCTCATGAACATAAAAGTGAAGTGCTCAAAAGAGCCAAATATTGAGCAAACAAACAGGTGAGTGATGATGATATTATTTGTCAGAAAGCGCAAAGCCAAGGTATTGGTTTCCCGTTATTCTAGGTTTTTACTATGAATTTGAAACTTGTACTTTGCACAAAAGATATCTCATCTAATTCTTGTCATAAACATAAATATTTGTGAACCACTTAGTACTTAACCTAAATGTGAGGAAGCTTCAATTTGTATATATATGCTGGAGACCGATAATCACCGTCTAACTTGTTTTTGTTATGTTAAATCTGATAATTATTTTGAATTGTATTGAAGCATGGAAAGGATCAAGGCACTTTTTGAATTTGAGTTAACCTACTTGACCACATAAAGCCTACCTGTGAGAAGAGTGTATATCTGATACCCCAATCTGAGCCAAACGAATCAAGTCCTCAAACATGAACTGTCAATATTCATAAGCATAATGCTCATTGAATTTGCCTGAAATTTTTCAAAAATCCAGTTCATGCTTGACTCATTTTAGGACTTTGATAATTTTCACTTTGTTGAACCCTTAACTTTATTGTACTTTGTCCCTTGCCTTAGGATAGGGGAACATTCAATTAGAGTTTTGTTGTATTCAAGTTGGGGAGAAAAGGAGGCATTGTATGTCAAGTATATTGGTGAATTGATAGAATAACCTGACAACATTGAAGAAAAGAAAAAGTTGTACATATGAAAAAGAAAAGAAAAGAAAAGAAAAGAAAAAGAAGAAAAAGAAAGAAAAATCAAAAATATAATAAGTTGTCAAGGTTGTCGGTTAGATTGTTTATCACCAAGGGTTTGTAATGATTGGTAAGGAAGATTATGGATTTCAGTTGTTGATACGAAGAATGTTCCTCTTTGATAGGCTTTCTGATCAATTGCCCCACATATGACATTTCTTTTGTAGCCTGGCCAAGTTATAACCCTATAAAGACCTTTTGATCCATGCTTTTGTGCTTTTTGACATTATATTTGGATGGACACCTAACTTAATCAGGATGTTAGCATGATTGTTGGATGTGTGTTCATTACCCTCGCTTTTTGTTATTGTTATATTTCATCTACTTTCTAAGAAGTGTGTTAGGTGTGGTTCATAGATAGTTATGTTTATGTTTTGAATTCTATGATGTATAGTTTGTGCTTAGGACATATTTCACATTCATGGTTTGCATTTAGAGTAATGGAGGACTTCATGCTTGCCCGCGCAATCATATTTGAATCAGCATTTGAATTTTTTTTTGTTTTGAATTGTTTGACACCGTGTTGAAAATCTTGTCCAAAGCCTTGTAAGTTTCCTTTTTGATTGATTTGTTTAAGGACAAACAAAAAGCCAAGTTGGGGAGAGTTTGGTAAGTGTTCAAAAGTGATATATTTCATATGATAGTTTAGGCATTTCAGTGACTTGTTTTGCAAGATTCTCTATGGAAAACTCCAATATTATGCAAATATGTCATTTATACTTTTGGAACCTTATTCTACCTTTTTTGTGCAGGAAAATACAAGCAAGGATCAAGAGCTGTCAAAATTCAAAGATTCATGCTATTAGCGTTTTCCACGCTATTAGCGTACAAACTCCAAAGAGCCACGCCATTAGCGTATCTGGGGCAAGATCCTGAAGCACACTTGAAGAATACGTTATTAGCGTATATTGAGCTATTAGCGTACAAGCTCCAGAGAGCCACACCATTAGCGTACCTGGAGCGAAGCAGAAGCTGGACATGAAGAAATACGTTATTAGCATGAGATACGCTATTAGCGTAAATGCTCCAGAGAGACACGCTATTGGCGTAGCTGGAGCAAAGAAGCAGGGCAAGGACCAACGTGGCAGGCTTCCATTTGCCATTAAATAGGCCGATCTACTGCGCTATTAGCGTACATTTAGCTATTAGCGCAGGTGCAAAAACTTAGCCCATTTAAATAGCCATTTTACCTCTCTTTTAGGTATTCACTATTCCATTAGATACTTTCTTAATTCTAAGAGAGAGGTTAGAGCTATTTCTTGAAGAGAAACACAAAGCAAGTGGTTTAGGAGTAGATTCAACCCTAGATTCATTGAGACATCAAGGATCTTGGCATGTAATCTTCATCTTTCCTTCATCCTTTTCATAGTTTACATGTCTATGTGTAGCTATTATCTACTCTTGTAGTATTGAGGTAATCAAACAAGCTATTATGTAATCTTTTGATCTTTTAATATATAAGGTTCTAGCTTAATGATTCAATATTGTTGTTATTCTTGTTCTTAATGCTTTCTATGAGATTCAAGATGATTTGGACATGAACTCTTGAATCTATAACTAGAATAACAATCTATCTTAAGTTATATCACTCTTGACAAGTTTGTAAACCTTTGATAATCACTTTTAATCAAGAACTCAATGCTTTCGGACGTTTAATCAGGCTGGACACGGTCAATTAAGTTATTCGATCGACTTTATTATCGTTTAAAGGATTTGGACACGAATGTTTAAACGATACTTTAGAAATAACGATATCACTTTGGACACGAAGGATATTTGTAGAAATGATTGCGATAATATTGGTTATAAAGCTAGAATCCGTTAATCGATCTAGAGATTGCTGCTGTTATGCTTGGTTGATTTCTTGAGCCGCAAGCGAAATAGTTCTATCTCTTCTCGTTTTATTTTACTGTCAATTAGAAGTAGTTTTACAAACAAACAATTTATATTCAAACCCTTAATGTGAACTATTGTGAAAATGCTTATGATTAACGTAACTCCATGTGGAAACGATCTTATATTATACTCACGTGTATATAGTTTTATGACATGTAAAAAGATTACATCACTAAGGTAAGGCGGCTTCCGTGTGGGTAGGCGTTTACGACATTTGTAGATGAAAACAAATCCTGTAGAATGTAAACTTAGGCAAGATGTAGAAAATAGGACGCCTCGTTAAAAACCTGCAAAACAAATCTCAAAGGTCGAAAAAAGGTTAGGATAACTTATGTGAATATATGCCTTGACAGGAATACTTTGGTTTTGATGATTGACAAAAGAAGTCCTAGAAGAACAACGATGCAAAAAGCGGAAAAAGAAGATTCAAGCTTTCTAGTCTTGGATTTTATTTTTATTTATATTAGGACCTTATGTAAGTAGTAGAAAAAGCTCTCATGAAAATAAATCACACACTCACAATGATTTTCATTTAAATATGATTTTACATGAAAATATTTTTACATGAAAAGTCATAATTTATTTTACAAATTGCATAATTGGTTTTGACATTAAAAATATATTTGAGCATGATTTGAAATATTTCATAAATCAAATTACCATGGCTTTGACTTTTGCATATAATATTTTCATTACATAATTGATTACGAGTTCTCAAAATGGCCTGATATATCTTTGCAACAGCTAGTAATCAATTATTTGTTTCAACGGCTAATTCTTGAAATGGCATATTGGATCTTATTTATAGCAGCTGCATATGTCAACTTGTTTTACTTAATTTGATTATGGCCGATTTAATTACAATGTAATATCTGCATATTTGTTTTGATTCTACATTTTAAAGAGCCACTATTATGCAACGGCTATTTCTTAATTAAATTGTCCAACGGCTAGCTTTTTATTTTTGCATATAAATAGATGCATTGTGGTAGCTCATTTTCAACAACTCACATTTGCACTTAAACATTGTCAAACATATTATTCATCACTCTCATTATTTTTACACTTGCTAATTTATTTTATTGAGAGCTCTTTTATACTACATAGTTGATCTTGTAGTTCTTGTGCTTCAATTTGTTATATCTACACATTTGGTGTATTATTTCATTGTTGTAAATCTTATTTGTATTGGGTGCGATCCCAAGGTTTCAAGAGAGGTGATATCTCTTGGTTTTAGAGACTCTTCTACAAAGGATTGTTTTGTTTGGAGAGTGCTCGTTATTTGTAAAGGTTACCAGCTTATCCTAATTAAAAGCTTGAGCAGTGAAAATCTCAAGGGGCTTTTCCTTGGGGACTAGACTAGGCCTTGTTGTTTTAGGCCGAACTAGTATAAACTTCTTGTGTTTTTTCTCTCATCCCTTTATCACTTTTACTTTGTTTGTCATTTATTTTATCTCACCATATCTATTTTTATATTTATTAAAACCTTTTATAAGCACTTTATTTTAATTGGTTAAAATTTTTTTTAAGTGCTTATTTTAAATCATTTTCTAAAGAACACAATTCACCCCCCTCTTGTGTGTTTGAAGTCACTTGGTGGAACCATTGCTTCCATATGTTTTTCTTTTTTCACATTTTAATTATGGCATGTTGGTTGGTGAGTTCTCTCTTTTTGTTAATCTCTCCCTTGGCGGGCTTGTTTGCGGATTAGGATTCTCTCCATTGAAAATTCTCTCAAGTTTTCTCATGTGGAATCTCAACCATCAATCATGAGAGAGAAAGTGAGAATTAAATTATAATGAAAAGTGATTGTTGTATTTTAATGGTGGAGATTGAAAATGGAGAAAACTTGAGAAAAATTTCAATGGAGAGAATCCAAATCCCTTGTTTGCATCCCAAGCTTGATTTATCTGAAATATAACAATACTTCCACACCTCCACAGTAATCAGGATCATAAAGAAAAGAATCTTAACCTTGTTCCTTTTATATCATATGGAATCATATCCCCAGCTCAGAGTTAAACATTTCTAGATTTCATTCCATCGTCTTGTTAGTCCACCATCTTAGTGCAACCTGAATGCAATTTATAATATGACCATGCTGTCATGAATTAATATAGCAACATTGTATGTTGGTTATTGGCACATGGCAGAAATGTTCCAAGGGGTGAAAACAACATAACATGCAGTGATATAACGTATAAAAGTTTAATAACTACTATAGCGTATAGAAGTTTTACATGGTAATCAATTATATCTCTTCATGTAAAGCTTAACATAGTTTTTCATATACCTTTATATATCAAATTCATAGCAGAAGTTGACTAGCAACTACCATGGCATGTGGTTGTTTATAGGAAATTCCCAGCTTATACCAATGTCTTATCAGTTTTCAATTAAATTATATGTTGCATGCGCAGTTGGATACAGTGGGGTATGAAAACCATACAATTAAAAGGACTTTCCGTGCTATTCACAAAGTACTTGTCCAGCAAGCTGTTCGGACGAAGAAAGCCATTAATTTTGATTGCCGAAGACATTATAACATGCAACCAATATCGAATTTAAACTCATAGAAATGTGCAAATAATGCACCAACAATTGAAGATATTTCATTCATCGTTGTCAAAAAAGTGCAAATATGAGATTTAATGGTTTTTTCAATAATAAAAAGCGATAACTAGCAGTGGTGAACATGTCTATATACGGTTCTTCCAATAAGAAAAATCAGTACATATACAATGCATAGACCTTAATACCAGATAGCAGCAAGGGCGTAAGATAATCACACAAAAATAACTCGTATCTAAATCGAATCATCCTTTGAATTTCATGACTTACCCTTAAAATAGAATCATCGTTTGAAACAAATCAAAATTATACGGAATCTAAACAGAAAACACATATATCAGAGGAAGGTCAGTTTTACCGCCGAATTCATCATCACCGAGTTTTCCGACGAAGACAGATTTATTGTCGAGTCGTGAAACGGAGATCCTAACGTTCGCTGGGCCGAGATAAGCACTCAGCGCTTCTAGTTGCTTCTAGAAGGCTTCAAAGGCGGTGCTCGCGCATAGGTCGCCTAAGGTCTTCTTGGCCCTTGTGAAGGGTGGCTTAATACTTACGAGGGGCACTATGCCCTTATCCGGGTTTCATTCATCAGGGAGCTATCTAACTATTTCAGATTATATAATCTGGAACAATATTCATGACTGACATCATCATCCATCAGGGTGGATGAAGTGCTAAAATACACGAATAAATCCTGAATTAATATTCCGGAATGGGTTTGGATTATATAATCCGGACTAGGGGTATTTTGGAAAAAAATAGGACGCGCGAGGAAAGTCATGGTCTCAACACAAGAAAACAGAAATTGAAATATGCTAGGTGTTAAGAGTTTCACATCGGATAGGTGATGGTCTGACAATGTGTTTATAAGTGGGGGCAATCCTCATCTCACAAGCCGGTTTTGTGGGGTTGTGTTAGGCCTAACCACGATTTCTAAGATGGTATCAGAGCCTCTCCAATATCCATTGGACTTGGGCCACCTGCTATTAGGTTTCCGCTATCGGACCACCCACCATTTATGTCCACGGACCAAGCCCAATAGTGCTGGTCGTGAGGGTGTGTTAAGAGTCCCCACATCGGATAGATGATGGCTTGACAATATGTTTATAGGTGGGGGCAATCCTCACCTCACAAGCTAGGGAATCTATCTTAACCGCGAAGATAATCTAAGTGTAAGATTTGGCCGTTGATTTGATTCTACTGTCTCCCTCGTGGAGCCACTTTGATTTGATCAAGCAATTTGGCCTTATTTTGGCCTTATTTATATTTCATTTCTGTTTTTTTTTTCCATTTTTTTGTTTTCTTTCGAGTTTCATTCTGCACCGTTAGTATCTCACCCTCTTTATTTAATTTCCCTAGCCTAAACTTTAGATATGATTTATCATTATCATTAGATCTTGATTGCCAATTGCTAACTAAAATATTAAACTTTTCCCACGTGCCCAAATGTATTGCCCCAGTTACTAGTATAATATTCATTTCATTCTGATTCCAGCAACTTCGAGATCATTTGTTTTACCTTACTTTTTTTAGTCAATAGTAATATATAACTCGTGGACTATACCTGGTGATGGATCGTGGATGCATATTTAACTGGAATATTGCATATTTGAATACCTTTTTTTTTCCTTTCTTTTTTACCATGTTATGTGAATTTGTGGAGTCCGTCTACCGAATTTTTTTATACAATCTTACTTACTAAAGGTTAACCCCAAAAACTAACCATAACCCTAATATTTTTCCCCCATTTTTCCCTCCACTTTTCTAAGCCATTGGATCTTGCACATTTAGGCGCCATTCAATTTTAGTCATTGATCATATTTCATATTTATCTCTTCTATTTTTTGAAACAACTATTTCATATTTATCTCTTCTATTTTTCGAAACAACTATTTCATATTTATCTCTTTTATTTTCCGAAACAACTATTTCATATTTATCTCTACTTCTGAAACAAATTGGCCCTACAACTATTTCATATTTATCTATAGCCCTATTTTTCCGAAACAACTATTTCATATTTATCTCTTCTGTTTTCCGAAACAATTATTTCATATTTATCTCTTATGTTTTCCGAAACAACTATTTCATATTTATCTATAGCCCTATTTTTCCGAAACAACTATTTCATATTTATCTCTTATGTTTTTCGAAACAACTATTTCATATTTATCTCTACTTCAGCTTAACCCCCCAAGCTATCCTTAACCCTAATATTTTCCCTCCATTTTTCCCTCCACTTTTCTGAGCCATTGGATCTTGCACATTTAGGCGCCATTCAATTTTAGCCATTGATCATCTTACTTAATGTCAGCCGAATTTTGTTATCAAGTTTGCTATAATTTTGGCCAACCGAATTTTGTTATGAAGTTTGCTATAATTTTGGTCATCACTAAGCCATCACACAAGCAAACCCTAAAAAATCAATCTAAGTCAAATTTCTTCGTTTTATCGCAAACAAACCCCTAAAAAAATCAAAAATCAATCAATCAAAGGTAAATTTTCTTCTTTGTTTTATCGATTACTCAGATTATTTTTCGATCGATCCAATTTGTAATTGGCTTACTTGATTTGTAATTTGTTTTGTAACTTTGCAGAGTTGTTGGATAATGGATGAATGTTGTTGGATAATGGATGAATGTGTTTCCAATTCTCACACTTTGATTCTCACGCTTAATTTTATCAGCTTCCAATGTTCCCTTGATGGTATGTACACATGGCTCAAGTTTCTTCAGATTAAGCGTTCTCTTTCTCTTTACTTTGAAAAAGGAAAACAAAGATTTGCCTCTTTTCTCATTTCTCCTCCCATCGCCTCCTTTCAGTTTCATCATTGAAACCTAATCGTTTTCACCAGTAAGAACAACAATCTCATTCACCCAAGTTTTTAAAACCCTCATTGCCTCTGCTTCCGGTAATGTCATCTGAAGACCACCGTCCATGGAGGTATACAGTTTGTTCTTTCTCAATTTCTTACTCAATTTGTTCATTCTCGATTTGATATTGATTTCAATTTATGATTTCAGTGACAATTCCAGTGTTAGTTATACTATTCCAATTCAATTTTTGATTTCGGTTGAATGATTCTGGTGAGGATTTCAGCTTTTGATTTGTTTCTACCATAGGTTTTAGGTATCATCATGTACCATGTTACAATTGATGGTGACATTTTTTATATGCATCTGCCACTGCCAGATTTTAAATCCCTGGTTTGTTATGTTTTTGTGCAGACTGTTTTTCCTGTTGACCTAATATCACAGGGTTTGAATCTCTGAATAATGCAACTGCGGAGCTTAGGCAACACCAGAACTAATAGGATGGCAGTGACATATGATATTTTTAGGCGTGCCACTACACTTGCATGCATTTTTGCGGCTTCAATGACACATTAATCTGCTAAAAATTCTTGCAAATTATAGATATATCTCACATATATTTGCACTTTAATTTACTATAATTCCTTTTGCTTTTTGTATAGGTTATGATTTGGTCCACTAAAATGCATTTGAATTGACATAGCAATAACATACTAAATTTCACCCAACCCGCTACCATGTAAGGTCATCCATTCGGTTTTTCTTGGGTCCACATTGCTCTTTTGATTACTGAATACATTCATTCAATGTTTTATAATGATATGAGTGGCGCATGACATATTTATTCAACAGATGAGACTTTTCATCGTTCAATTAATATAGAAAGCACTAAAAATTAAGGGTGTTGCCTTCCACAACTTTGTACTGCTATTAGAAATTGAAGCATGTTATGAATTTGATTAAATGTCCAATTATTATGTGATATCTATTATTTTCATTTTAGTGCTTGCTTTTTCCTTAAAAGTCTCTGTAAAATATAGTGTTTGCTTTGCTTCAAGTCTTTGCTGCAGAAGTCTGAGAAAGAAAATATAATGTTCTCATGTTTCAATTATTGTTTGCTTCAAAATACAAAGCATAGATTCTGAGCTTCTACAATTATTTTCCTACTTTTATGCTGATTTAAATAACAAATGCTAATTAATAAATTGGTAATGTAATGTGATTGAAACTATTTAGCTAATGTAGTGTATGTTTTACGGTTGTAGATTAGCCAACAAATGGATTTTGAATGATTACAGGGACCTGTTGATGCTTGCTTGATGAAGGAAACAGAAATGCATTTGATCTATTTGGCTGGTGAATTTCTGTTCAGTTCTCAAGTGATCACATTGTTGTATGACAATGGAGTTTTGCAACTATATTTGTACGCTCCTATATGTGACTATGATTCCTACTTTTTTTTTTGTAGATTAATAGTGATCATAGGTTGGTGTTTTTATCTTCAATTAAATGACTATTTATTGTTGCTTACTTACTTGCACATGCAACCACACTCTACTATGTTTTAACTCTTTACCTTCTTTGTATGATGGATCATCATGAGACCACATATTAGAATTTCAGAAATCTTAGATTCAATTTTCTATGATTGGCTGCTTGAGCATTATATTTGTATGAAAATCCTCACTTATCAACATTGGTGGTTTGTTTTTTTTACAACATTAAACTTTTTCCTCTCAGTGCTTATCAATATAATTGTCATTTTTTGTTTTGTTTTTGCATGGATAGTTTCATTAGGCATTGTCATTAGTTTGTGAGTAGAATTGCATGGATTCTAGAAAACATTTTTTTTTAGTTTTTTCATTAAAGAATGACTGATATCTCTTTGTATATATAACTACTAACTTTTGTTTTTTTTTTTTTTTTTGACAAAATACTAACTTTTGGTTTTGAATTGTCACATTTTTCAAGGCTATGAACATATAAATTGTAACGAAATTTTTTTATTGTATTGCTTTGTTGCAGGAGTAATTTCTATGTTATCTTCTGCAATGAACTATAAAGTTCACATTTATCGAACCCAAAAAAAATGTTTTGATCTGCTTGAAGAATAGATTTGATTTTCTGTTGTGCTTTTGGATCATTCTTTCTCCCTTCCAATTTCTATGCATTAGGTATTTTCAACTTCTAACACCAATATCTATAGAACACAATTATTATTATCGTTCCTATTATTTACACATCTTTTGCTACCAGTTTTTAAATTTATTTTAGATACATCATGGAGCTTAAAAATTATCTTATTTTGATGTGATGTGTTTGATATTTCAAGTATATAATATAACCAATCTTATCTTAAATTTCATCAAACAAATTTTAATATAAAATTTACTTTTAATTTATTTAATACTAAAGTTTCGCATGCACCCGGTCTAACGTCGCATATGAAGAAGTATTTCAAAATGTGTAATACCCCTATTATGTATTTTGTTGTGACATTCTTGGTTGACGATATGATATTTCACCAAATGATACATTTTGTGACTCTGATAATTGTTCTTTACGTAGTCTAATTATTTAAGTTTCATTCCAAAATATTACGTTTTTATTAAAAGATTTCAGCTCATAAGGCCCGTGCGGCGCACAGGTCGGCGTTCTAGGTATTGTTTTGAAGAAATGGATCGAACGTTTAGAGATGTTCTTAAAAAAATCGACCCTCGAAACAAGTATATTCCATTCGGTGGCAAAGTTGTTGTATTTGGCGGAGACTTTAGACAGATTTTGCCTGTAATACCCAAAGGCCCTAGACCTGAAGTTGTGCATGCGACTATTAATTCTTCATATTTTTGGAGGTTTTGTGAGGTACTTACTCTAACTAAAAATTTGAGGATTCTCCATGGTGCATCTGAATCAGAAATTGAAGAAAGAAAGCTTTTTTCGGATTAGATATTAAGTATCGGTGATGGTACGGTTGGAGAATGCAACGAGGTAGATATCTCAATTACTATTCCACCTGACTTGCTGATTACAACTTCAGATGATCCTATTGCTTCCATTGTTAATAGCACTTATCCTAATCTGTTAGGAGATATGCATAATATGGACTACTTCCAAAATCGAGCTATATTGGCTCCAAAAAATCTGATTGTTGAAAAAGTTAATGAGTATGTATTGGATTTGTTGCCAGGAGAAGAAACAATATATTTGAGTTATGATACCCTAGTAACAAGTAAGACAGGTGCCGATGTTGTGGACGATGTTCATACTCCTGAATTTCTCAACACATTTGTTGCTTCTGGACTTCCAAATCATAAGTAGCGTCTGAATGTAGGAGTTCCAGTCATGTTATTAAGAAATATAGATCAGAGTTCGGGATTGTGCAACGGAACGAGGTTGATTATTACAAGGATGGGTAGATTTGTGCTTGAAGGACAAGTGATATCCGGCAGTAATATAGGTGACAAAGAGTTTATTCCAAGATTATCTTTAATCCCGTCTGATATCAGAATTCCTTTCAAATTTCAAAGAAGGCAATTTCCGATAGCTATTTCTTTTGCAATGGCTATCAACAAAAGTCAAGGCCAATCTCTAAAGCATATGGAAGTATATTTACCATCGCCTGTCTTTTCTCGTGGTCAATTGTATGTGGCATTGTCAAGGGTGACTTCAAGAGATGGTTTGAAGATATTAGTAACCAACGATGATGGTGAAGAGATGGATGTAAAGACTCGATATGGTCTATTACAAGTTTACATATTTTTGTTAATTATTAAAGACTCGATATGACCCGTGCGGAGCACGGGTCTGAGTTCTAGTAAAATCAACGATTAAAATCATAGCAACTTTGTTTAAAGAGTTTAAATTTTTATCACTTGAATTAAATTATTGTAGTATGAATTTATATTCTTTTTATCTCACTTTGTGGGTTTATTACCTTTTGTCAAGTTTTTAAATAACGGGGCGTTATTGCGAAAATGGCCGTTACAAAATCGTATAGGCAAGGGACGATACCTTTTTTGCCCGATTTAACGGTGGGAAGGAAAATCACACAAAAACGTTGTGACGTAATGCCGTTACGGCCGCGATACGAAGTTACGGCCGCGTTCGACCGTGACAGCTGCGAAAAAAAGAACAGTTATCAGATTTTGGTCATCACCTCTTCTTTATCAATAGTTCCTTACTCCTTCAATTCCTAAGTCTCTCCTCCACCACTGACTCTCTTAATTTTGGTGTTGTTATGTAAGTGTGTAACATAGATAAAATTATATTTTAGAGAGAAAAAAATTGTCTTTGTATGAATATAGTTGTGTGAATTTGGACTTTAGAGATGACATTTTTTATGTTTATGAATTTGTGGTTTCATGCTTCAATAATGTGACATCGAAAAGAAGTGAGAAAGAAGAACCTATAAAGAATAAAGTGAGTTGAGTGAGAGGAAGTGGTGAGGGTAATTGTGCAATGTTTTGATTAATTCACATTGTGACAATCGCAATTTGTAACGCAGCATTTGTAACAACCAAAATCGCAAAAACCTTAACGCGATCACGACCGTTATTTAAAACCCTGCCTTTGAAGAGGCTAAGAGAATACAAAAGACCATCTAAAAATTCACCCAAAATAAAAAAACGAAAATTGCTTATTAAATAAAACTGGGCTTCAAGTTAGGCTCAAAGCATCTTGATCCAATTGTAAGAAAGTGACCTAATTTGGTGAAGCCTCTGATGCATGTTGAATTTCTTTTTCATTGATCTTTATGATTAAGCCTTGTAATGCTTGATTCATCCTCTTTGACTTGGACTTATTCATATGACCTCCTATTCAATTCAAAGGATCTCCAGATGGGTTTGTCGCATCTCTATCACTGAGACTCTAACTGTGTGAGTGAAATGATTTTGGGTTTGAGTTAATATATATATATATATATATATATATATATATATATATATATATATATATATATATATATTAAAGAACCGATAAATTAATTGATTTTCTGCATTCGGGACGGATTTTGGTATGAGTTTGGGGTGGGTACTTTATTTCCGTTACCGGTCACGTACCCGTGTTTTGAAATTGGAGAAAACTCAAACCTATACCCAAACTCAGTCAAAGTTTGGTTTGGACGAATACCTGCGCGTATGGATTTTGTTGTAATACTAAAGAAACTTGAAGAACTTTGGAGAACAGGGCTTGACTTCTAGAAAACGAACGGGTGTATAATATGGTAGATCGTCGTATGCCAACATGAACTCACATGGTGGATATCAATCATGAATTTATAATGGGAGGCTGCACATGGAAAACACATGGATATTAATTGAGGAGGTAGTTAGTTTGCTGAATTTAACATATACTAGTTGGTAAATCGTGAATAGGTAATTGGTTCGCTGTTCTTATGGTGAGAAATTACGAATTATGTGACTAAACATCATTCAGTGAAAATACGACGATAACATCATGACTCAGTTGAAAGTCTTTCATAAATTATAGCCCTTACCTACCGTGTTTTCTGGCCAAGGACTAGATCTAATTGGTTAACATCTATTCGTGAATCCTTCAGGAACAAAACTCTCGCAAGAAATAGCATTGCTCCATAATTTATTACAAAAAAAGAAGATATGGTGTGACCTTATTTCTACTACACAATATTGAACCACTATTTCAGATATCTTATTATAGTTTTCTTAGACTGGTTGGTCACACTCACACATACATAATGATAAGTTTTCAACTATGTATCTTGAACAGAGCTTGAAACATTGGCATTGATGTTATCAAAACCTAGGTTCAACTTTGAATCAAAAGACCACGATAAAATATCATGTGCTGCATATTCGGCTCCAGTCGCAGCCGAGAAACCAATCCTTACCCACTCAGGAACAACTTCCTTCAAAGGCACAACATGACTTAGGGTATAATGACGAATCAAAGGATATTCCACATCAACACTCAACACATTTGTGGCACCATTAAACCCTATCACAACATTAGCCTTTTTATTATTTTCCAAACTCCACGGAACAGTGATTATTGATTTGATAGAGTTTACATCGATTCCAATATGTCGACCTGTGCTACTTATATTTCCGGGATTTGGATCCCATTGAGCATTATAGAAAGTGTCAATTTCAACTGCAACAGTTTGAATTGATTTTTGGTAAGTTCTGCTATTGAAAACTCCAAGGTATCCTCCTTGACGAATTGATTTCGGCTGAGTATCAATCGGTGCAATGAAGAATGCAAGACCGTCTGCAACATTATAAGTATTAGGCGCCGTTATTGTAAAGGTGAAGGTAGTTTCAAAGTTAGCCAAGCTTCCGGTTTTGCTATCCCAAATGTGAATAGGGGCAGAATAAAGAGCTCTACCAATAGAGTTCTTGACTGCCTTGCTGAGTTCTAACTTCCCTGTTGAGGTAGTTTCGGCATCACCTTGGAAGATGAGATTCTTTTGGCCTGGGACAAACTTTGTGATGGAAAAGGAAGTTGTTTCTGCTGAATTCACCTTGTTCAATAGCAAGATGAAGAATGTTAAGGAGATGGATAGGATAAAAGAGAACTTGGAGGAAGACATTCTTTGGTTTGTATGAATGCTAACACGAGAGATATCCTTATGTTTAAATAGTGGCAAGTATGAACCTATGTTTCCTAATGTGTGGCTTATAATCGAGCACATGAATCCATGCAATTGTCACATGTTTTCAATATGCAAACAATGCAATTTTTGTTATCAATCTTTTTCCATCTTATGTATTTCTCGCGCTCTATTTTTTTTCTTCTGAAATACCGTTTGTTCGAATTATAGAATACGAAAACAGCTTGAATTATAGAATTTGAAACCTTGTATTGTTCAGATTTACAAAACAATATTGACGTATAATATTAAGAAAACATAATCGAAATACTTAAATAGATAAATGGCTTAATAGCAGTTTTAACCCCCTAACTTTCCCAAATTGTGATTTTGGCCCCCTAAGAAAAAAACTACAAAACCGCCCCCTAAGTTTTGCACTTGTGGCAGTTTTGGCCCCAAAGGCCAATTTTGACTCGATCTACGCTGACGTAGCACCCTAAGTGAGGTGCCACATGTTATTTTTTTTATTTTTTTTTTGCCTTGAGGGCCAAAACTACTACAGTTGCAAAACTTAGGGGGCGGTTTTGTAGTTTTTTTTTCTTCTTAGGGGGCCAAAATCGCAATTTCGTGAAAGTTAGGGGGCGAAAACTGCTTTTAAGCCTAGATAAATTGTATATGAAAGTTCGCGTGTTTTTGGTTTTCGTCCCCATATCTTTTTTTGTTCTAAAACAAACCTTGAAACTAATAAATGTTTTTGTTTTGGTCTCTGCCATCATCATCGGTTACAAAAATTTGTATGGATGAGACCAATATGTTTTATTTTTTAGGGACTAAAATCAAAATTCGTTATGTTTTTATTTTGAGAAAAAAAAACTTATTTAACCCTATTGAAATTAAGTTAGTCTAAGTAGTTTTATTTTATTTTGGTAACCAATTCAAGATCCCAATTGGAAATGAAGTGAAGAGAGTTATTATAGTCCACAATCTTCTACGGATTTCCACTGTGTATGTTACAATTAGCAAGTACAAGACAATTTAAGTTCATAAAGAATAGTATTCTGAATTGAGTTGAACTTCTATAGACATATTCTGAATTGATTCTCTCTTTTTTTATATTTTACTTAGTTATACATGAAAGTGAATAGATATTACTAAGAACTTTGGCATCTAAAACTAGCATACATACGTTCTGTACTTGCAGAGTACAATCTATGAAACTAGGGTTTAGTCTGTTTTGGTCATACCTTGAGAATGTTCTCAAGGTTAGTATTTATAGCAATAGTTTGAGCTCGTTCCACTATCTTAGACATTAAGTTACTTGAGAAGAGATAAGTATTGAGGCTTCCAGCTGCTTCTAGAAGGCTTTGATGGTGGCGTCTTCGTAGTGGCCGCCTAAGGCTATTTTGGCCCCTATGAGGGGCACTCATGTTTATCTAGGCCTTTATGGAGGGCTCTGTGTCCTTTATTCGGGTCTTCCCGGTCCACAACCCCCCAATCACGAGTCTTAGGAGAAGACAAATTGATGATATGGCTAAATGGTGATTCACGTTTGCGGTCGGCGCCCTTGGGAACGCGCTCTAGGGCACATAGGCCCTTCTGTAGGTTGTCGGGGCCCTTTTGGAGGGACCCCGGTCCTTAGAAGTGCATTTGGCGGTCCACAGCCCCCAAAGCACGAGTCTTGGGAGAAGACGAAGTGATGATATGGAGTGACTAGGTCGTGATGCTTTTTTAGTGCGATGTGACTGTTTGATATCTTTTGGGCGAGCTAATACGAAGGATTTGGAGGGCGAGTCGTGTTATGTGACTTAGTCGAAATCTTTGGAGTTTCTGACGTGGTGGGACCTTTTACTTAAGTCTTGTTTCTGTGAATTTTATTTTATTTATTTAAATTCCAGATGCGGGGGAGTGTTCGCATGGTGGTTTCTATCGTTCGCTAGTATTTAAATTTTTCGGTAGAATACAATGATGATTTTTTTTTTATGTAGTGGTATCCTTTGGAGGTTGACGTCGTGTCGTGCGTTCAGAGCTCATATAAGAGTTGTCGTTTTTTATTTCGTTCAGAGCCCTCATAGGGGTTGACGTTTTCTTTTATTCTTCATGCCCATTGTTATTTAGACGACCTCTGCTTGAGAGAATTTTTATTCTTTCGGCCCTTTGTTATTTTAGACGACCTCTGCTTGAGAGGATTTTTGTTCTTCCCGCCCTTTGTTATTTAGACGACCTCTGTTTGAGAGGATTTTTGTTCTTCCTGCCCTTTGTTATTTAGACGACCTCTGCTTGAGAGGATTTTTATTCTTCCCGCCCATTGTTAATTAGACGACCTCTGCTTGAGAGGATTTTTGTTCTTCTCGCCCTTTGTTATTTAGACGACCTCTGCTTGAGAGGATTTTTGATCCGTGTCTAGCGTAGTACTTTTTGAGATGGACGTTGTGTCTAGCGTAGGATAAGGTGGCTTCCCCCTATGGGGAGGGCGTTTATGGAATTTTTCTTCTTTAGCTCTCCTTACCCTGTTAGGATAAGGCGGCTTCCCCTATGGGGAAGGCGTTTATGGCATTTTTCTTCTTTAAGCTCTCCTTACCCCGCTAGGATAAGGCGGCTTCCCTTGTGGGGAAGGCATTCACGACATTTTCTTCTTTAGCTCTCCTTACCCCGCTAGGATAAGGCGGCTTCCCCTGTGGGGAAGGCATTTATGGCATTTTTCATTTTATCTCTCCTTACCCCGCTAAGGTAAGGCGGCTTCCCTGTGGGAAGGCGTTTACAACTTTCTTCATTTTAGCTCTCTTTACCGCGCTAAGGTAAGGCAGCTTCCCCGTGGGAAGGCGTTTACGACATTTGTAGATGAAAACAAGTAAAGTAGAAAGTAAACTTAGGTAAGATGTAGAAAATAGGGCACCTCGTTAAAAACCTTCAAAACAAATCTCAAAGGTCGAAAAAGGTTAGGATAACTGGATAACTCCAAGTTTCATCTTCATGTAGTTAATGGACGGACCGTTGCTTCCACATTTATTTATTTTTAGACGTTCTCATTCTGGAGTGTTGTTTAGTGATCTTTATTTTAATCTCGCCCTTGACGAGCTTGTTTGCGTCTTGGAATGATTTATCTAAAATATAACAGTACTTGCAAATTTCTCAATTGGTAAGCATAATAATACAATCTTAATCATAGTCCATCATAATCATTCAAAACTAAATACTCTCATCCCAATAAATTGGAGCTAACTCGCCCACATTTTTATTTTATGCTTCTTATCTTTCTCCTACTATCTTGAAACCAACTCAATTGTTATCTTACTTTCTACTTCTCTTCATGCTCCTATTAGAAATATGAACTAAGTCATACATATTTTATTCATTCTCCTTCTCCTATTAGATCGGAACAAAACCTTTTATTCGATTGGATTAACCCCCAAAGTAGATAAATCATCGTAACACATAGGTTTCGTGAGTGGAAGCAACGATTCTAGTTGTCATCTACTAGCAGTTATAATGTGAAAAAAGAACGAAAGTAAAACTTTGTTGATAAAATCCTGATGACACGAGACGATTATGCTATGTGAACATAAATTTGATCATATTACATGTTAGTTCCACAATTAACAATTTAGAACCTGATAACGGGGGAGTGTTGCTTCTGATGTCAATCATGCTTCTTTGAAATTCATGACAGAGAGTGGAGCTGAATCCAAATTATGTAGCAACATGAATATAACAAATTTGTCCTTAGGGCAATTTTTTTTTTTACAAAGCCGAACATAAAAAGTGAGGGCCATCGTTGTATGTAAAATTGTTGGTACATATAAAAAAAATTATAAGATCTGATTGAGACATACAAGAGTTAGTTGATCGAACCAAAAAACCCCGAATAAGAGGTTCAATAAGAAAGATAAAAGACAATAAGAAGAGATCGATTTAAATTGTTAGGTTAAGATATATGTTGTTGATTAAAATCGAAGCAAAGCAATTCAAAGTATAGCAAAATAAGAAAGATATGAAAAGTAAAATCGTTCTTCCATGACGTTGTTGGCATCGAGAGAAACCATAATGAATTAATCTCCGCCTGTTCATAAGGCATGATGGTGACGAATGAAATAAGAAACTCTTTATAGGCTTTGTTCTCCTGAAACAAACAATAGTAACTTCTTTGCCGGAATCGATAATGACGAAACTATTAATACCGTATCCCTCGCTGTTTTGATTGGTATGATGTATTCATACAAAAATTCTTAAATACCATTATATGAGTCAGTTTGAATAAAATACGAGTGGAATTTAACTAGTAAAAGAATTCCAACCTTCATCAATATTCAAAATATCAAACCCTAAAGGAGTCACATGATCTTTATTTAACCATCAGCCGTATATTATTTTCCTTAAGAATCCCTCCAATTTGTCAAATTTCTTTAGAGAACAAAGGCTAGAAGCAAATCTTGATAAATAATAGAAAAGTCACAAAACCTCAAGTAACATGTACTTGCAGAGAGAACGATTCTATAAAACTAGGGTTTTATTTGTTTAGGTCATGCCACGAGAATGCTCTCAAGGGGGTATTTATAGCTATGATTGGGCCTATTTATTCGCTAACTTAGGCAGTAAGTCAGTTGGGCCGAGATAAGCACTCGTCGCTTCTAGTTGCTTATAGAAGGCTTCAAAGGCAGTGCCCGCGCATAGGTCTCCTAAGGTCTTATTGGCCCCTGTGAAGGGCGGCTTAATCCTTACGAAGGGCGTTATGCCCTTACTCGGGTTTTCCCGGTCCACAAGCCTCCCCAAGCACGAGTCTTGTGACAAGGCGAAGTGTTTTATTTTTTCAATGTGTGACGTGGCCTTACGCATGTGGTTATGCTAGCCCCCTGTGTGGGTTGTGTATCCTTTGTTTTAGATATCCCCGGTCCACAAGCCCCCCAAGCACGAGTCTTGGGACAAGGCGAAGTCGTTTGAATCGGCTTTGAACGAGATTACATGTGGAACATTTGTATCCAGATTTTGATCTCCGTCGGCGAAATTCTTCCAATCTTGTTCAAGATGGCGACGGCGACTTTGTTGGACGTGCCTTGAATGGCGTGCATTTTATCTTGTAATTAGATTTTATAACTGTTGTAGTATGATGTTTTGTAATGACTCTGGGCGGTGACACTTTTGTTTGTACTTAAATTATGTCTTTGCTTTGTCGTATTCGAGCATGCTTCGCTTTTGATGATTGTTTCTTGTCAAGTTGCTTTGTGTTTGGCATTGTTCTTGTTTAGCTCTCCTTACCCCGCTAGGATAAGGCGGCTTCCTCTGTGGGGAAGGCGTTTACGACATTTTCTTCTTTAGCTCTCCTTACCCAGCTAGGATAAGGCGGCTTCCCTTGTGGGGAAGGGGTTTACGACCTTTTTTTTTCTTTTCTGGTAGTTTTTTTTTAGATGACGTTTCAATTTTAAACTGCAATGGAACAATTTTTAGAAAATAGGGTGCCTCGTTACAACCTGCAAAACAAATCTCAAAGGTCGAAAAAAGGTTAGGATAACTCCACGTTTCATTTGTTAATAGCAGGACCATTGCTTCCATATGCTTTTCTTTTTTCACAATTTAATTCCGGCATGTTGTTTGGTGAGTTCTCTCTTTTTGTTAATCTCGCCCTTGGCGGGCTTGTTTGCATTCCAAGCTTGATTTATCTGACATTTAACAATACTTCGACACCTCCACAGTAATCAGGATCATAAAGAAAGGAATCTTAACCATGTTCCTTTTATTTCAGATGGAATCATATCCTCAGATCAAAGTCAAACATTTCTAGATTTCATTCCATCGTCTCCTTGTTGAAGCTTTTAATCAGGGCACTCGGCCCTTGTTAGTCCACCATCTTAGTGCAACCTGAATGCAATTATAATATGACCATGATGTCATGAATTAATATAGCAACATTGTATGTTAGTTATTGGCACTTGGCAGAAACGTTCCAAGGGGTGAACACAACAAAACATGCACTGATATAACGTATAAAAGTTTTACATGGTAATCAATTATATCTCTTCATGTAAAGCTTAACATGTAAAACTCTTCCATAGTTTTTCATATACCTTTATATATCAAACTCATAGAAGAAGTTGACTAGCAACTACCATGCATGGCATGTGGTTGTTTATAGGAAATTCCCAGCTTATACCAATGTCTTATCAATTTTCAATTAAACCTGTAAGTCATAAGACAGCACCATGTGGTGGTTCTTGAGCTGTTGTATCCACAATTCAAGCAACTAACATTCTGGCATTCTTCAAATAGATCCAACGTTCAAAATTGTCAAGTAGATATGAACATATATAACAAATTGCTTGCTTATTCAATTTCCTATGGATTTTGAAGTAAAAAGGATGACACGTGACTTGTCAATCAAGTGACTATTTAATGATGACCATTAGACTTCACATGACAAATTGTTTGCCTTTTTTAATTTTGGCTAAAGTGCAACTTTGGCCCCCTATCTTTCAAAAAGTTGCGATTTTGGCCCCTTAAGTTTGAAAACTATAATTTTGGTCCCCTATGTTTTAGCCCCTTTGCATATTTGGTCAATTTTGACCGGTCAACGCCCATGTGGCATGCCACGTGGGTAATTATTAAATTAAAAATAAATAAAAAATCATTTTTTAATTAAATAAATGAAAAATCTAATTAAAAACATTTAAAAAATCAAGAAAATTGAAAAATTAATAAAAAAATTGAAAAAAATATAAAAAAATTCTGGAAAATTGAAAATTAATAAAAATGAAAAAATACGGAAAAAATTTAAAAATTCTAGAAAAATAAAAAAATCTGAAAAAATACGGAAAATATTTAAAATTCTCGAAAAATTAATAAAAATAAAAAATGATTAAAAAATAAAATAATCTAATAAAATGAAAAATAATGAAAAATTCTGAAAAAAATAAAAAAGATTTAAAAATTCTGGAAAAATGAAAAATTAATAAAAAAATATTAAAAAATTTCAAAATTTTCGAAAAAATTAAAAAGATTAATCATGTGTATTTATAAACCGAGCTTAGGTTTTTTCAGTGTATTTCGTGAGGATGACCCAACACGACCTCTCTCTAACTCTTTTGCTCTCTCCTCTCTCTACAAACTTCACGTAACCACCTCCTTCCTCCTCCCTTTCAAATCCAAACTACCTTCCAGCTGATGTAGATCCCAAGCTTGGTGGTGCGATGAGAGCTTTCTCCGCACCACCGCCGCTTCCTCCTTCCACCGGCGTCCTCTTCATCATGTGTTGCTAGATCCGGTTGTGTTCGCATATTCCGGTCTTCTTCTTCATGGTTTCGTGGCTCGGTAGATCGAGGTCTGGTGGCGTCGTCTTTACCTTTCTCAACCGGAGATCTCCTCAACTCCTCTGTTGTTGCCGTCGTCGTACTTCTGTTCGCCGCCGTCTTCTTCTAGTTGGGTTGTTGTTCTTCGCGGTGAGTGGTGGAGCTGTGTTTTCGTTTTCTTGTTGCAGGTCTTTAGCCGACGGTAGATCGGTGTTGGTCTGTCGTGGGCGCTGTTCTGGTGGTTGGGTAGCTGGTGGTGTTTCTGACTTCGTTGGCGTGTTGCTGTTGTTTTGGGTTTCGGCAGTTTGGTTTGTGTTTTTGCTTCTGTTTTGATCAGAGATTGGTTGGGTGATTGATGATTCAAAAACCCGAAAGGGTCCGGTTCCGTTAAACCCGAAAGGGTCTGTTTGGTTACTAACGTATTGGACTCATCCCACGATCTGAGTTCTAACGCGTCAGACTGTAACTTGTTGTGTTTGGTGGCATATTTGCTTGACTCTCTGATGATTCCAGGTTTGTTGAGATCTGCAGGCTTCAAGGCAACTTGTCCGCTTACACTCTGGTTCGTCGAGCTCGAAAGAGCTTTATGCTTGCTGCTTGTGCAGGGAGTTGTTGGCACTTGGATTTGTTACTGTGTTGGCGGTCAATCCATTCGCTAAAATTAAATCCTAATTGTTTTTGGCGAATGTTCACTTTTCATATTTTTTTTGTAATCTGGTTTCGTCCTCGTACGCGGGTTCGCTGGGTTATGCTCATGATTAGTGAATTTTTGTTAAGATATTTTAGGACTGTTTCGCTTGGTCTGATTTATAACGATGTATCCCCGTTTTGGGTTTTACCTGGGTTTGGTTTAATGTCCCCCCAGTCTCTGTATCTCTTTTTATTTTAATATATTTTTGGATTATAAAAAAAAAAAAAAAAAAAAGTGTATTTATTTCCAAAAAAATTTCAGAAAAAATATGTCTATTTATAAACCGAGCTTAGGTTTTTTGTGTATTTTTCGAAATTTCGAGATTTTCATTGGTATTTTTTTCGGGAACTTTTGTGTATTTATACACTGAAAAAACCTAAGGTCGACATATATACTAATGAAAATTTCTAAATTTCGAAAAATACTAATGAAAATTTCAAATTTTTTTTAAATATTTTCCAGAATTTTTATTTTTTCATTAAAATTTTAATTAGAATTTTTCCAGAATTTTAATTAAAATTTCAAAATTTTATTTTTTCATAATTTTTATTTTTCAGAATTTTTTAATCTTTTTTATTTTTTTAGAATTTTTCATTATTTTTCATTTTATTATATTATTTTATTTTTTTAATCATTTTTTATTTTTATTAATTTTTCCCGTATTTTTTCAACTTTTTTCATTTTTATTAATTTTTCAATTTTCCAGAATTTTTTTATATTTTTTTTCAATTTTTTTATTAATTTTTCATTTTTCCAGAATTTTTTTCAATTTTTTATTAATTTTTTTATTTTCCTGATTTTTTAAATGATTTTAATTAGATTTTTCATTTATTAAATTAAAAAATGATTTTTTATTTATTTTTAATTTAATAATTACCCACGTGGCATACCACATGGGCGTTGACCGGTCAAAATTGGTCAAAAGAACCAAATATGCAAAGGGGCTAAATCTTAGGGAACCAAAATTGTAGTTTTTATACATAGGGGGTCAAAGTTGCACTTTAGCCTTTAATTTTATACGACCTTGAAGCAAAAAACAAAATAATATTTTGGAATCGGTATGCATTGTTATCGGGTTTAGCAAACCTATCATCAAGGAATCGGTATGCATTGTTTGATAAGTTATACGTCACCTATCAAAATTAAAACAAATCACGCCAAAGTGAGTAAAACAAGAGAGATATGCAGGGTAAAACTATTCTTCCCTGGAGTTGTTGGAATTGAGAGAAACGATGATGAATTCGTCTCCGTTTACTCATAATGACGACCACGGCGGAGAGGGATTGAGCTCGTCAGTTGGTTTGGACATACCATTCAGATAATGTCTTCTTGATGGCGTTCCTTTCTTTTTCCTTTGGTTATTCTTCACTTCATTTTTCTCAGTCTTTTCCTTGATGGATCGCTGGATGCTGAAGCCAACAGACGGAATGTGATTTTAATGGTTTTTTCAATAATAAAAAGCGATAACCAGCAGTGGTGAACATGTCTATATACGGTTCTTTCAATAAGAAAAATCAGTACATATACAATGCATAGACCTTAATATCAGATAGCAGCAAGGGCATAAGATAATCACACAAAAATAACTCGTACATAAGTCGAATCATCTTTGAAACAAATCAAAATTATACGGAATCGAAACAGAAAACACATACTCCCTCCGGTCACTATTATAAGCAAATTTTGACTTTTTAAGTTCATTCAATAAATGATGTATGTGGTCTACAATATAGATCAAATACATCATTTATTGAATGAATCTAAAAAGTAGAAATTTGCTTATAATAGTGACCGGAGGGAGTATACCACAGAAACCATAACAAGTTAAATTGTTTGTTGCAGAATAATTTATTGATATTAATAAAAACAGATGAAGATCAGTTTTACCGCCGAATTCATCATCACAGAGTTAATGGAGATAGTAACGTTAGCAGAGAGTACGGTTCTATAAAACTAGGGCTTTATCTATTTAGGTCTGACAAATGCTCTCAAGGGGTATTTATAGCTGTGATTGGGCCTATTTCCACTAACTTAGGCAGTAAATCAGCTGGGCCGAGATAAGCACTCGGCGCTTCTAGTTGCTTCTAGAAGGCTTCAAAGACGGTGCTCGCGCATAGATCGCCTAAGGTCTCCTTGGCCCTTGTGAAGGGTGGCTTAATACTTATGATGGGCGCTATGCCCTTATCCGGGTTTTCCCAGTCCACAAGCCTCCCAAGCACGAGCATTGGGACAAGGCGAAGTGGTTTCTTGCTTAATGGACCGAAAGAGAATCAATTGTGATTTTATGCGTTTCGGTCGAAAAATCAAAATAAATCGAAGCTTAGTTGAAATTCTATGAAACTTTATAGACCCTCTATATGTATTTTTATAGAGCTGTCTGAAGGGAAAAAAAAAACAGCTCAAAATTCCATTTTTAGGTCGACGTTTTGATGTTTTGGTTTATTGAGTTTTTGGCGCATTAAAATTCATATTTAATCCATCCGTTGTCCGAAAATTCTAATTTTTTGTGGGAAATAATTTTTTTATGTCCTTAACATGTGTGGAAAAAATAATGAAAAAATCCAACCTCTATATAACTTTTTCGGACACGCAATTGGAAAAATATTGCTATTTTACGCGTTTTGGTAAAAATTACAAAATAAATCGAGGCTTAGTCATAATACTACGTAAATTTGAAGATCCTCTATATGTATTTTTATAGAGGTGTCTGCAAAAAAAAAAAAAAAAAAAAAAAAAAAAGCTCAAAATTCAATTTATAGGGTAATGTTTTGATGTTTTGGTGTCTTGAGTTTTAGCCGCATTCAAAATTCATATTTAATCCGTCCCTTGTTGAAAAATTCAATTGTTTTTGTGGGAGATGTTCTTTTTTTTTGTCCTAAACATGAGTGCAAAAAATCGTGAAAAAATCCAACCTCTAGGTCACTTTTCCGGACTCGTACTTGGAAAAAAATTGCGATTTTGCACGGTTCGGTCGAAAAATCAAAATAAATCGAGACTTAGTCAGAATGCTACGAAAATTTACAGACACCTATATTAAAATACATATAGAGGATTGCAAAGTTCCATAGTTAAGTGCACATTAGCCAGTGCAAATTTACAGACACCTATATAAAAATACATATAAAGGATGTGCAAAGTCTCAATTTTTTTTTCCGACCGAAACGTGCAAAATCACAATTGATGCTCTGTCAAGTACCGAACTTAAGTGTAGATTAGCCAGCGGTAGTTAACTGCAACTGGGATCTAGACGCCGTTAGTTAACTGCAGCTGCGAGCCAGCGGTAGTTAACTGCAGCCGGAAAGATTGCAAGGTAGTTAACTGAGTTGGGGACAATTCTGGAATTTCCATGTGTTTTTAGGAACTTATTAAAGTCAAAAACGCAATTTTCATTGAATTTTGTGGGTGATAATTTTAGGGTGACAACTAGGGTACCCATGGAAGAATGGTGGGTAATTTACCTCAACCAATGAACATTCATCCTTTTAAGTGGTATCCAACTATCTTGACCCCACCAATAAATTGCTCATTTTCATTGGAATTCACATTTTTACGAATATGTACATCCGGAGTGATATTGTTGGGTATGAAAAGTTCTCACTGTACTGAACTATGATTTGAAGTTGCTTATCATGACTTAGATCCAGGGTAATGTAACACAATACAAAAAGTTCCTCATCCTCAAAAAATTTATATAGATAGGTATTATACATTCAAAATTTATATATATAGGTATTATACATTCCTGTGTCTAATACAAAAACAATCAAGTATTATATTTCATGTGTGTAATACAAATATAACAACAAAATATATGACATAAAACACGAACAAAATATGTTGATATTGTTCACAAGGAACTGTCTTGCCTGCTCAGCAACTCTGCTTCCAAGTTCCAATATACTGTATGAAAGTAAACCTTAATAGTTGATACTTCCCTTGCAGGTGTACCCTATACTATAATTATTCCACATTTTAGGATCATCCGTTAAAATAAGAGTTTGATTTTGCATTGATCAAACAAAAACCTATATAGTTATCATTCATGTATTAGCTCTCACACTTCATTGGTTATTACTTATTACTATGAATATGATTGCTTCTGGTTTAAGACATCTTGGCTCTTGCAAATAATATACCAGCAAAGAGACCTGAAAATAGTGTGCATTATGAATATTAGATAAATAAAGATACCCCCTGCCATGAAAAAAGAAGAAGAAAGAGAAATGTTGAGTGGTTCTGATAAATTACCAAATAAAATGCTGAATAAATTTGATATACTCAGGGGAACATTGAACACTATAATGCCAGCAATAGAGATTGGAATCTTGTTTAAGGAACCTACAAGACTGTAAAACATACACAAGTAGAGATATTGGAACTCAGGAAAAGAACTCAAAACTAAATAAATAAATAAATACCTGAAACAGATAGAATTTTGATGAAGGCACCAGCATTGAGTATGTTTCCTAAATTTATGGCATCCTTTCTTGTCTCTAGATTTTTTTCACAAAGACGCTGCACATTTCTTTAGTTTCTAGGACTGTTAAAAAAAAATTGAACCGCACCAAAAAGAACCGAATTGTGATGAGCAGTTCAGTCCATGACATCACAGTTCGGTTCTTTATGGTATGGTTTGATTTGGTTCGGCTTAACGGCTTGATTATTGATTACTGATTTATTTTAACAGTGGTCCGGTTTTCAGTTTTTTTAACATTCCTACCTAATATCAGCTCCGTTCACAAAGAATCAATTTATTTCAAAAGGTACAGCTCGGATTTTTGCAGAGGTAATTTTGGTTTGGTTTGAAAACACATAACTAGTGCACGGAACCTTTATACCACTTCGGTTCGGTTGAGGATGAACCATTAACAGTTTGATTCTGTTTTACCAAACTTTTATAACGGATTGGTTCCGGTCTGTCCTATTTGTGCAACATTTAGAAGGGCAATCTGTGAGTATTGAATTTGAACTTGAAAAAACTACCTGTATGTTGTAGGGCTAGTTTGATGTAAGAACCACATTGAGGTAAAGCTGATAGAAAGGCCAATTAATCCACTAGCTGTTGCAACAGCCCAAAATGCTGGCAGTTTAACGACATCACTGGAAACCAAAACAAAATTATGGTGAGAATGCAGAAGGCTTCGTTGAATTTCAAAACAAAGAAACATATTCACTCACGCATGTATTACATAATCCCACTCGCCGAAAATGAATATCATGACGATCGCAAAAGGTAAAGACAATAAATTGTTGAGCAACACCATTGACACTTCATTAAGAGAACCAGATTTTGTCGACTTTTTCGCTTCGTCCATGACCCACCGGAGAGTGAGCTGTTGCAAAAAAGAAAACATTCAATCAAAGTTGAAATTGGATATAATTGATATTTTCTTGAACAAAAAAAAAAAAAAAAAGGTTTTCATTTTCACAATTATCAATCCCAGTAACAAACTGAGAAGACTCTTACGGATATGGAAAGAAAACAAAGACTAAATATACATACCGAATAACTTGCAGTAAGAACGCAATTCATAATTTGCCAGGCATAACCGACTGCATCAAAGGAAAGATCTGTAATACCTCCACTGACAGCAGAGATAATCTGTATGGAGTACATACGAGAGAGGAACAATCAAATACATGTATCAAAACGGCCACATAGGCATTTCTTTAACGGAATAAACAGAATCTCAAAAAAGATCAACAACATGTTTATTGAATCTTGAAGGACCTATATGAGTATCTAAAGGACTAGTCTGGTACAATAACATCTTAAAGAACCGCGTGATGTGTTTTGCCCAAATTAGATCATTTAAGTTTATTCAAGAGATGAAACATAATAGTTGAACAAATGAAACTCATAACAGCATTTTTTTTTCTGCATTTTTGTTAGATGTTGAAACAACAAATAGATTTCATTTCCAATTATGCAGAACCATAAATGTCAGACTAAAGAAAGGTTTCACAAACATGGCATCACCAAGGATTCACAAATAAAGTGTTAATTTTCTCAAAGTTAACTACTGATAGATATTGTTGCATTGAAATTTCCCAGCATGTTTAGTCTTGATTCAAACAGTAAAATGGAAATTGAACGTCCAATACTAACAAAGATTTTCCCAACTACTTGAGAATTGTGCTACTTCTTTATTCAAAGTTCAAACACGCGAGATTTCCGTAAGACAAGATGATGTTGCCATCCAAGATATAAATATAGAAATGTCAGATCATTTCCATCACATTCCAATTAAAAGCGAATCAATGAGTATAACACAAGAATGTCACTTACCATCACAAACATTGCAGTCCAAACTTTGGAAGTCTGACGTTTATGGAATAAATATAATTCTCCGATTGCTGTTAAGATATTGGTCACATTCTTGAGAATTGTCACCATTGCAATGTTTATGTATTTCAAACTGAAATAAATGCACCAGAAGACATTAAGTGCATAGATAGGAACTGCACAAGTTGTATTGTTTGCTACAAGATTGAGCAGCATCAAAATTTTAATGTATATCCTCTCAAAATAGGGTATCAGGTTCAACATCTACCGAGGACTTAAATAAATATATATATAAAATAAAGTTCATTCTATACCTATACATGCCCGAGACAAGCATGGCAATAAATATCACATTTACTGGCAACCAGACTCGAACAAGCCTCCAGTTGAGCTTCTCAACTGAAACTCTGCCACATAGAGCCAATAGAACAACAACCAGAGTACTGATCAAGTTCTGCAAAGTAAATGGAAGAATAAACATCACATACGGTCTGATTAAAATCTTTAGCCATCATTTATCATTCTCATAAAGCAAAAATAGCAAAAGAAACTAACTTACCTGATAAAACATCAATGATATTCCTGCATTGAAATTATAACTCGATAAAACAATTTTGTTCAGCATTATCATGCTGCAAGATGAAATACAATAAGCTGTTCCGGAGATAAGTGATACAGGCTTATTCTTAGCTGATCCATGTAATCGATGTCTTTCTTCTTCATCAACATGAACACTGCCATTATCTCCAGCTGTAGCCTTACCTTTTAGAACTCTGTTTATAAAGGTTAATGTGCTTCACATATTATTTATACCATCAATTAAAAATATCAATTATAACATCATAAGGTTAAACTGCAAAGAAAGGAAAATGCTTCAAAGTGGAAAATTTTGTGCCAAATTCCTAGTAGCAGAATTGAAATGAAATCAACAGAATGGGAAAACATCATTACATCGAAATAAGGCAGAAGTGTAATTTAATTGAAACAGTATATTTATGAACAAAAACTGTGGAAAAGGAAATGTGTTTCACACCTGTCATACAAAGCTCTTCGCTCTGCATTTGTTGCGTAGTTCTTTGGCGAAAAATTTCCTTGGTCACGAATTCCATTGAAAGTTGTGTGCACTGCCTTACCCTTTTCATCTAGTGATATGTTTGAACCTATAGTGCTGCCTAATCCTGGCTCTTCAGTGTCATGATCAGTAGCAATGACTAACTTAAAATCAGACGACATATCATAAACCTAGAATTAGGAAAAACAAGGCAAAAACAAGTCAGAAAGATGGAACAGATTCTAATTACAAATTCTACACGAGTAAATCATATCAAATTCATTGAAAAACTACATACTAAAGATATTTTGAGCAGAAAAACTACCAATGTCACATTACGAGGGCGTGAAAAAATTGAATATCGTATGAAACTTAATCAAACCCTAACAGGTTTGTACAGGGTGAGGTAAGAAATTTTCAACTTCATCTGTTTGGAGAATCATTTTCCGACAAAATTTCTAAGAAGCCCATGTGGAAAAAAACACCAGGTGAAAAAGTACCCATATCATGCAATTTTTACATGCCCGCATTGTATAAGAAAAATGGTAAATCAGCATCAAGGAACAAATAATGTTTACAAAAAGGATATAACTTAGTGTTTTTCCTGGTGATGTTTGTGTTGTAATGTGAATGAAAACGAGTAAATACTCAAATTGATCATTGAAATTGTAAGATTCTATCGTAACAATTTAGTCCCTCACATTATCGATTATTTTTAAATGATTCCTAAAACTCAAAATGTTAATCAAATTGTCTCCGTTAGTATTTCTAAGGTCTAGAATGACATCAAGTTGGTAATATTCAAGATGAATTTGAAATTAAGTTCATGTTTGATATCACGGTGACTTTTCTGGAATAACAATGAGTCACCATAATAGCTACATTTTGTAGCTTTTGCAAAATCATGGTGTCTCACCATGAATCTGGAAAAGCCACAACGATACAAAACATAATGTAAGTGAATAATGGCAGACATGCATTTGATAACAAAGTCAAACAAGGTAGAAAATCTATGAAGCACGGACATTCTTCGGATTAGGCATGTCCTGGTGTCGAACACACATCGGTGTCCGACACGACATCTATGATTACATCAAATTATGTCATTTTCTCAAATTATTATCAGTGTCGGTGTCTGAATCTGTGTCCGTGCTTCATAAGAGAAAATTGATTAAATTTTGTGATTTCAAGGATCATTTTTAAATGATGATAATCTGGCAAAGGAATACAACCCTACAATTTCAGGTACCAATTTGGGTATTTACTTAAAAAAAAAAAAAAATACCCAACAAATAAAAAAAACCATGATTACAAAAACAGAACACAAGCACAAAACCAACAAGGAAAAAAGAAGAGAAAAAAACACAGGAATCTTACTGTTTATGCACAATATCCAAAGCGTGATCATCAACAAAAGAAGCAAACTTGAAGTAAATGACAAACACCCAGATGAAGAAAATTTGATAAATGCTCAAAAAATCTGTCTGGGAAATGAAAGAACTGCATCTACCCTAGTAAAGGGTGGTGATTCATGGTATGAACGTGAGAAAAAGGTTGAAGCTTTTTGAAGAACACGCAAAGGTGAAAAGGTGTTAAAAGGAGAGAATCCAGGTGAAGAGAAAGAGTAGAATAATGGGATGGTGTGAATTCCGAGGAATGTAAAGTCAACGAGATTGAAGCAGCCATGGTGTGTATGGTTACTTGAAGAACAAGGAAGTGAAGTGGAAAATGCCAAGGAAAAAGGTGCGGGATTTTTGCGTATAATATGAGGATTGAAGGGCTTTTGTTTAATTTAGAGTAACTATAACGTGTCAGCATTACGTTCATCCGGTTTATTTTTGTTTTGTTAATGAGAGCAAAAAAGAGTGAAATCTCTTTAAAAAAAAAAATTGAGACTAAAAAGATGAGGGAAGATGACTAGTCTAGGAGTAATTAAGAGAAAGATAAATAGAAATAAGATGGTGTAGAAGACGTAATCAAATTCTTTTTTATTGGGTGTGAAGGGTGCATTTATTGGATGTGTGACTCTTCCTTTATTAGAAGTTAGTTCCTCTCGGTCCTTTTTCTCTTTCATAATGTCTGTTCGACTCAATCTCAACATTTTATCTACATTTTTTTCTCTATATTTTGTACTTTTTTTTTTTTTTTTTACCTTTACGAGTCAATAAACGGTTTGATCGGAAAATGAGAGATGGTTACGCAAAAAAGGAAGTTGTGATTCCAAATTCCTATTACTAACGCCTAAAAATCAATTAAAATCCTTTATTTCCCTTGAAAAAGAAAAACCAAAAGTCTCATAAGTACGACATTTTATGTGATGGAGCGTAAAATAGAATATGTATTCCCCACTTTTTAACATTTAGAGTGGGTGTGTATCGATATTGAGCTATTTAAAATTTTATTATAAAAAAAACCCAACAATTTTGTTGTTTAATTTTGGGTTTGACGTCTTAAGGGGGTGCATTGGATTAGGACTTTGAAGGATAATTTTTGCTTAAAAAAGTCTCGAAGATTTTAAAAAGATTTTGTAGGATTTTAATAACTTTCATGATTTTAAAAGACAATCAAGATTTTCAATTTAGATTTCAATGGATTTACATCATATGATTTTAAAGGATTTTATGGATTTATAAGATTTCAAAAGATTTTATGAATTTTAAGGACTCATTGAAAAGAAATGATTACAACACACTCTCTATCATAATATTTTGAATACTTACTCTTATTTTTTATTTTATTTTTATGAGAGATAGAGAGAGGAGGGGGAGAAGGGAGAAAAGAGAGGAGATAGAGGGAGAAGAGAGAGAGAGAGAGAGAGAGAGAGAGAGAGAGAGAGAGAGAGAATGGAGAAGAGAGAGAGAGAGACGAAGAGAGAAGGGAGAGAGAGGAGGGAGAAAAGAGAGGAGAGAGGGAAGGGAGAAGAGAGAAGGAAGAAGAGATAAGAAAGAGATAGTAAAAATTTTTAAAGAAAAATAATCCCAAAAAATCTTATGTCTTCATGAAAGACTTTTTTTTGTTAAAATTTCACTAGACAATCTCACAAAATCCATCAAAATCTAATTTATTAAACAGTCCTTTGAAATTTGAATGATTTTGAATATCATGAGACTTTTTTTAAGTGATGAAAAGTCTTGATTAAATACTTCAAGACTTTTTTAAAATGACAAAGAATCTTGATTGAATACCACAAGACTTTTTTTAAATTGCAAAGAGTCTTGATTGAATACCACAAGACTTTTTCATAATTAAAAAGTCTTTTAAAATCCCTTAAAATCCTAATCCAATATATCCCCCTTAATCTACAGTTTTTAATTTTATTTAATCATTTTTTAAAGGTTGAAATGAATAAAATGTTTTTTAAAGGATGAATAAAAGGGTTTTGTTAATTTAAAAAACATATAAGTATGTCATGCTTTCACTTGCCTTATTTCTAATGTAAAATAATCTAATTTTTTGACACACCATCAAATTGAATGACTAAAATTTTAGGTTGGTCAGAATTTTTGAAATACTAGATGGAACTGCGCAATAAAAAAAAGGAGGATTAGAATTACAATTTGACCTTAGGGGTAAAATAATCTAATTTTTTGACACACCATCAAATTGAATGACTAAAATTTTAGGTTGGTCAGAATTTTTGAAATACTAGATGGAACTGCGCAATAAAAAAAAGGAGGATTAGAATTACAATTTGACCTTAGGGGAACTAAAACTCCATTTTTAAGTTATATTTTTATTTTGGTCAAAAAAAAAGTTATATTTTTATTAAACGTAAAAAAAAAGTCATATTTTTATTAGATCACGTATTTTATTTTAAACAAAGGTATTTTGTTTTTTAAAAGGTTGACTACACCTTTTAAAACGAAGAGGTTGACTATACAAGTTTTAATACTCCCTCCGGTCCTTATTATAAGAAACAATTGACTTTTTTGATTCATAGAATAATTAATGTATCTTGTTATAAATATAGACTAGATACATCACTTACACAATGAACCTAAAAAGTCAACTTTTTCTTATAATAAAGACCGGAGGGAGTATAATTTTATTATATTTAATTCTCTAACAAATGTTCATCATTTTTAGTTTACAACATTATTTGAGAGGGTTATAAATGAAACATTACAGTTTCTTGAGGAGTGTTAGTAATACAGTCTAGGGGTGGCAAAACGGGCTTGACCCGCCGGGCCGGCCCGTTTGGCTCGTTATTTTTGGCGGGCTGAGTCGAAGTTTTGAACTCGTTTTTTATAGTTGGCTCGGCTCGTCTCGTTGAAAAGCGGGGCGGGCATGGGGTGGGGCGGGGCGGCCCGCTTAACTCGTTGGAAACAATTATGTTACGACGACAACAGGAGGAGGAGGAGGTGCACCATATATTCATAACTTAGATGATGATTGACTTGGAGTTGATTGACTTAATAAAAGAATTATGTTGTTGCTGCGATTATTTTGAGAATTGTTTTATGCTTTTGGATTTATCTTGGTTGTTTAGTTTATTTTGAGACTTATTTTATGCTTTTGAATTTATTTTGGTTGTTGGATTTATTTTGGAACTTATTTTATGTTTTTCGATTTATTTATTTTGAGACTTATTTTATCCTTTTGGATTTAATTTGGTTGTTGGATTTATTTTATGATTTGTTTTATGTTGCGCATTTGCCTTATTTTGCTATTAATTATAATGTTGAATTCGATAATTTGTTAATTATCTTGTTTTGCACAAATTTATTTGCCACCTATTCTTTTATATATTTTTTATTATAAAAGCAACATAGTTTTTTTTTTGTAACAATTAAGTTGTAAAAGAAAAATCAAAAAAAGTTTTTTGTTTGGCGGGCCGGCCCGCCAACTCGCAAGTCCGCCACTAAACGGGGCGGGGTGAGATTTTGGACTCGGTCACTAATTTTGACTCGGCTCGTCTAGTCTCGTTTTTAGCGGGCTTAGACGGGGCGGGCCTAAACGGGGTGGGCCGGCCCGCTTTGCCATCCCTAATACAGTCTTTAACACACTCTTTTTTTATTGGTTAAAATTTCGCATGAGTCGTATCAAATTATGTGAGTCTCATCTAAATTTGATTGAACTCTTATAAACTTTAATCAATCAAAGAGGGTGTGTTAAATGTTTGTTGTTAACAATATTCTTGTTTCTTTACTTATTATATCATTTACTACTTTTTTGTTTTTATTTTTAATTTCTCTTTTCAATATAATTAATTAAGGTTAAATTTGTAAACAAATTCATAATCCATGATGATTGGAAAATTCTATGGTTAAGTCATGAGAATGACTTTTTCAGTGAAGTCAACCTTATCCCTAATCATTAGGCATTGTGTATTTAATTCATGTCACGTCAGATTATATGGCGTATTGCACATTTGTCTATAAGATGTGTCATTATATCCTTGCTTATTGCAACTGAGTCCCTAATAAATCAAAATTATTATTATTTTTATTTTATTTTGTAAATCATAAAGCTTATGCATCTTAAACAGAATTTGTTCCTTTCTTATCCCTTTCATTTGCAGAAGTCTGAATCTGTTCATCTTCGTTCCTTTCGAATCTCTTTCATTTGCAGAAGTCTGAATTTGTTCATCTTCATCAGTTCATTTCACTCCAAAATCTTATCATTTCTCTCCAAAATGCATCTGCTCCAACACCAACCATACCTTTCACATCCCTAATCTAGGCGACCTCCATGAAAATCCCTAATCTTTTTTTTTTTGAACAATGAAAATCCCTAATCTTAAATGAATCAAATTTAATTTAAGATCTATGACGGTGGAAGACGAACATTTGAGATTGGAAGATGGATACCAAGAACACCGTTATAATGAGATCGGAAGATCGATACCAAGAACACGGTTAAATGAATTGGAAGATGAATTGATCTCGAAATTTGAGGAAGATGAATTGAGGTCGAAAAATCACTAACACAGTTCATTAAATGTATACCACAAACACCGTTATTTAAGATCAGAAGATGAATATGAGTTAGTGATTTTTCGTTCGGCATATGAATTGGAAGATATGAAGAACACGAATGAAGACGAACACGAAGGAAACTGAATTTTACTTTTGTGTGAATTCATGTTTGTATGAAGAAGGTCATGAGGAAAGCAAAATTGTACATAATTGCAATTAAGAAGGTCATGGTTAAACAAAATAACTTTTCAAAAAAAGTTAGTTTCATGACTGCACCGTAGAAGTGCCCTGACAAAATAACTTTTTCAAAAAAGTTAGTTTCATGACTGCACCGTAGAAGTGCCCTGATTGGTTTTACTCCATCAATTTCTTTTTGAGCGTTATTTTTCAGAATTTTTTTGTGTTGTTTTCAAATTACATGATATTAAATTTTGTTTTACAAAATCTATCTCTACTTATTTACCGCTGACAGAGATAACTAAATTAAGATTTTTTTTTTTTTTTAAGATGAGTAAGTTAAGATAATAAATAGTTGAAGATAATAAATGAAATATATGAAATTGTTTATGAAAAGTAGTAAAATTTAATAGTTTCATTGGTTCGTGGAAACAATATCAAAACAACACTTAAGAAACAACCGAGATAATATTAAAATAAGTGTAACTATAACAAAAAAGTCTTAAAATGAATATTATTTTCAGTTTCTAATACAATATATTTCTACCAATTGACTTAAAGATTACATGAAATATTTCTCTGTTTTTAATCATTGTATTTATTAATATAGAAGTAAAAGTCTGAACTAAAACTAATTTTGAAACAATTTAAAAAAAAATCATTTTGAGATAGAGTGAGTAAAAAAAGTAAAATAAAAATTGTTGTGTTAATTGATGAATGGGGGTAACCAAGAGACTAGCGAGTGCTATAGGTGCAATAAACCCATTAAGATAAAAGTTATCGTTTTCTTTATACTTTACTCTCTGCGTTTCAAAATATAAGCAAAATTTACTTTTTAGGTTTATTCATTATTTAATGATGTAGAGAAATGAAGGGAGTACCAATTACCATAGGTGAGGAAATGAAAAATTGTAGAGAAAGAGAAAGCAGCAAGAAAAAAGACTTTTGAGTACAACCTCACATTCTTCCAAGCTCAAGTTCCAACATTCACCACCATCATCATCAAACCCTCCTAGTGTGAGTTCCATTTGATTCCGTTCTTCAGAGATCACGGTGTGAAATAGAGAAATTTGGGGTTTTTGAAACAAATTAGTACGTGAATGATTCTTTTCTAAAAATTGGTGTTATTTTTATTCATGATCAGTGGTTAATGTAGATTGTTGTTCTTGTTTTTTTTATTGATGGTTTGATTGTGCTGTTATTTCTTGCTGCATGTTGATTCTTGAGTAACTTAATCTTGTTTAAGTGTTTTTTGGTTACAGTAATCTTGTTTAAGTTTGGTGTCATGTCAAGATTTATTTTTTTGTGGTTAAATCGCTATTATGATTTGATCTTGTCATGAGTGTGAAAAATGGTGTGGAAGTCAACAAAATATGTTGATGTTGTTTTAAATATTAGTCAAAAAAATCTGGCACTGATGATGATCTGTTCCTGTTCTCCTACTTTTCATAAATCAAACTCAAGTTTATATCATGGAATTTATATATTTAAAAGTTACTATAATGTACAATTGTCCACAAGTCTTAGTTCAAGTGACAAATGTTATTGCTAGGTTGTACTGCGAGGACAATATTATGCAGGAGCCGATGTTCAAACTCTGGACTCCCCACTTTTTAAATGTGTGAGCTCTAACCGTTAGTTTACTTGACCAAACAATAATAATATGAATTATGCTATGTTTCCTCATTAAAAGAGGAAGGAGGGTTTAGCATAAAATTGTTATACGGTGAGAAATTTCCTTCGGTAAAGGAGGGTCTGGTAAGCGAAGTGCGAGTAGGGATACCTTGTCCGATTGTAATGTTTAACTTACTTTATTACATGCTAAGATCTCGTAGGTGTCTCAGTCTC
Source organism: Medicago sativa (assembly GCF_051527215.1). NCBI lineage: Eukaryota > Viridiplantae > Streptophyta > Magnoliopsida > Fabales > Fabaceae > Medicago > Medicago sativa. The sequence continues at coordinate 62,257,254 of NC_140751.1, read as the reverse complement.
ACGCATGTTGAGACTTAAAAGTATTAGTTATTAATGTTTTATTATTATACATATTTATATATACAACCTCATATGTAATGTTGATATGATTGTTAGTTATCAAAGATGATATTCAGAAGCAAGGTGTGTGGAATGGATAGCAAGAACTTGACAGTTGAATTGAACAATGCATCTGAGCGAGATTCTAGCATGAAAGGTAAACCAAAATATGATAAGTTCAATGTAGAAACAGAAATCACCAAAGACTTCAAATTCAGTATTGGAATGGAGTTTTCTTCTCTACAACTATTTAAGGATGTTGTTCAAGAGCACAATGTGTTAAATGACTGAGAGATAAAATTTACCGAGAACGACAAATGGAGGGTTAGAGCTGTTTGTAAGTTTCACAAAAAATGTGGATACACTATTTTTGTGAGTAGAGTGGTAAGGACAACCACATTTAGGGTGGGGACAATATGTCCAGAGCATACTTGTGGAAGGGTGTGTGCTAAGAAGAGTTTCAAGTCTAAGCAGGTTGCAAAAGTCGTAGTTAAACACGATTACAAAGAAGAACAACCTGCTATACAACAGCTTCCAATAGCTGCACCTAAAAAGAGGGTAAATTTTATAGCTGTATTGTGCTAAATTAATTGTTCTTCATTGTTATTGTGTTTGGTATATATAACTTGTTATTGTGTTTTTTTATATTAGGCGAGGCCGAAGGAAAAGACTTCAAGCAATGTCAAACCAAATGAACGAACAAAGAAAAAAACAAATAATCGACTCCATGCACGTAGTACTTCTAAGAAGACGAAAGGATTAGAGAAACAACAACCCAAAGTGCTTGTTGATGTAGAGCCTCTCAACCGGAATCAAGAACTGCGTGCTGATGGAGAGCCTCTGGAGCCAATTTCTGCGATGAAACTTGTACCGACAACTGCTGATCCTGTACCATCTGATGTGAGCCTGTTTGTCATCATTTTATTTCAATTCTTAGTTACTCAATAATAGACTTTATTTAACATCTCAATTGGATATTGTAGGAAAAGAAAAGAAAGAAAAAAGTGACAAGAAAATTGGATTTAAAGAAGGTAAGGACTAGTGATAGATTGAGAACCTTGACCTTCAAAAGAGTATATGATGGTCCTGGGAGAGATGCAACCAGTCCAATCGTGATAAATGATAATGATTATGATGATGATGATGAAGAAGAAAAATCACATGATCCCAAAATTGGAAGTTGCATGCAAGCCTTGAGAAGTTGCGACGAAATTTCCAAAAGTTTGACGAAAATCCATTCGTCATGCTTTGTTTAGGACTTGTATGATATGTATTTTGCTATGGTGGTATAAAAACCAGTAACTGCTTACTTATATGAGGAATGTGTAAAAAAATTTACACTAATAATGTACATAAATTCAATTATCATGGTTTATTATTCTCATTATTTCTCCTCTGTCTGTTCTGCCTTTCTAAAAACCTGTAAATTTTCTCCTTATTTCTCCTTATTGGCAAGGTGTGTTTCTGATCTTGAGTTTGCCTTTGTTGATTAATTATGCCTAGCATTGAGCTGCTCTCAACTCATGCTTCTTTTCAAGTGGGCCAAGAGTTTTATATTTAACATTTTTGTTTCATGTTGTGTGTGTTTAGGCCAAGCCAACTTCCTAATAGTTTTATTTCATTCATATTCTAATTTGATTCCTTTCTTCATGCATGTCTATCAATTTCAGAGATTAAGGTATGGAACAGAGTAATTTGGGGTTTTGGGAACAATCAAGGGTGTGAAATGTGAACGATTTTTTCTATGAACTTTTATTTTTAATTCATATTTATAAGTGGAAAGCTTCGTTCTTCCTCTTCTTCTGGTTAATACTTATAAAGCACTTGGAGTGGTTAACCAAGAATCAAAATCCATATCCATCTAATCCATCCATTTTGCCACCCCTAACCAAGATTATAAATTGCTCTATGAACTTCTCAGTTTTGATCAAAAACCTCTAGATTTATTAGACTATAACGTTCGTTGCACAATTTTTTTCTTTTTTTTGAATCGGCATATATATTTCAAAGGCCAAGCACCAGAAGTGCAAAAATGGCAAGCTGATACAACAAATAAAAGCCCTGCCTACTGTTACAAAGCGATCAGCAGCAAGGGACTTTGCATAAAGAATAAGCACGGCAACAGAGAGAAGGCCAAAACAGCCAAAACACACCAAAAAATGAAAATGTACAAAAACCCTCCCAAATTGCCGGGCCATCAGTACAAAACCTGCAGCAACAGCGAAAGGAGCCTAACAACAAACTCCCAATGCGGATCCAAAAAAGACAGCGCCGTTCATCTTCTATTTAGGCACTCTCTAGGATTCCAAGTCCACTCATAGAAGAGGAAAGAAGCTATCTTTAACCTACTCAAAGTCCAAACCCAAGACACCGCTTTGATTTCATCCACGATCTCCTCCACTTCCTTCCTTTGATTCATGAAGATCCTTGCGTTTCTTTCCTTCCAAATAAACTAAATTGTTGCGTGCCAAATCAACGAAAACCCCTTCTTAAGTCTCTTCGAGTTCGCTTCATTATTCCAACATTCAAATTGAATAAATAAATTATGTGGAGTAATAAAGTCTAAAGCCAATTCAAGATACCACGCCCAAATTAAAGAGGAGACATCACAGTGTAGGAATAGGTGAGTAGATGTCTCCACCCGTCTCCCACACAAAACACAAAGAAGGGACGCATCCGGTTCTAAGATGTGACGAAATGCAAGATTATCTCTTGTCGGAATGCGATCAAGGAGTAAGGACCACGAGAACGCCACAACTTTTGACGGAGCCGGACTCTTCCATATCAAAGAAAAGACCCCCTCCTCTAAAACCCCCACGCCCTCATCCACAAGAAAGATATTTTCCAATATAGTATAGGAGGATTTTACCGAAAACAATCCATCTTCATCCGGAATCCATGTCCACCTATCCTCATCTCCGTTGAAAACAACCTCCTCCAAGAGAGCCATCAAATTGTCAACAAGGTTGGCCTTCGACCAAAACATTTGTCTCCTCCAAATTAAATTCCACTGCCGCCCCCCTCCATGAAACACAACCACTTCCCTCACCATAGCTTCCTTACAACTTGAGAGAGAATAAAGCCTAGGGAACAAATTGAATAAAGGCATTTCCCCCAACCACCTATCCTTCCAAAAACTAGTTTTCATACCATTGCCTATCTTCCTTCTCACCCTATTTGTGAACCAATTACCTCCGACACCCTCCTCCACCAAGTTCATTAAATTTCTCCACCAAAGTGAAGTAAATTTAGGCCACCTAACTCCCTCACCCGGTGCCAAGCCACTAACATGGTCGCCATATTTATCTATCAACACCCTTTTTCAAAGCGGTTGCTCCTCTTGGAGTAAGCGCTATTTCCACTTAGCCAAGAGACTCAAATTAACCATCTTTACATCCCTAACCCCTAAACCTCCTTTGTTTCTTGGTTGGCAAACCTTCATCCACTTTACCCAACAAACTTTCCGAGCTCCACCAACACCACCCCAAAGGAGATCTCTTTGGATACGGGTAACCATCTTAAGCACCTTTGCCGGAATCTTCAAAAAGAATAAGTAGAAAATAGGAATAGAATTTAGAACGGAATTAAGAAGAACAATTCTACCTCCTAAACTCACATACTTGTTGCCCCAAGAATTAAGCCTCTTCTTCAATTGTTCCAACATTGGCTCCCAAGTTGACAACTTCCTAGCATTAGCTCCACCCGACAATCCCAAATATTCGAAAGGAATAGCTCCCTCTCGGCAATGTAGAAAATTACACGCCGCTTCCATAAAGTCTCCTTGCACATTAACACCAATTAGGGAACTTTTGTGGAAATTAACTTTCAACCCCGACGCCATTTCAAAACCTCTAAGAACGGCTTTCAATGACCAAAGGTTATCCACCGTTGGTTCACCAATACATAAAGTGTCATCGGCATATTGCAAATGGGAAACGTCCATTCCACCCATTTTCACCTCAAAACCTCTAAACAAATTACGATTAACCGCATTTGTCATCGAGCCACTAAAACCTTCCGCCACCAAAAGGAACAAAAACGGAGCTAACGGGTCACCTTGCTTGAGGCCTCTTTGCACACTTATCTCTTCGGTCAGACTCCCATTAACTAGAATTGACATATTTCCGCCACAAACACAAGCCTTCATCCACCTCACCCATTTCGCCTCCATTCCCACCCTTCTCATCATATACTCAAGAAAGCCCCAATTTACCGAATCATAAGCCTTCTCGAAATCCACCTTTAGAATCAAGCATTCGCGATTCAACCTTTTCGCCAAATCCACCACCTCATTCACAATTAAAACTCCATCCACCAAATGCCTCCCTTTTAAGAAAGCCGATTGTGAAGCCGATATTATGGAATTCATCACCTTAGAAAGTCTCTTTGCTAACACTTTTGAAAGAAGCTTATACAAACTTCCCAACAGAGATATTGGACAGTATTGGCTTAGAGTCATCGGAGCACTAACCTTTGGGATGTGAGTAACAAAAAAGGATAGGAAGCTCTTAGGAATCACCTCATTTGCATAAAATTGATCAAACAAGATACGAATTTCATGCTTCAAAAGATACCAAAACTCTTTGAAGAACGCAAAATTAAATCCATTGGGATCCAGGCTTTTATTACCGTCACTAGTTTTGATCACTTCTTCAATTTCCGCCAAAGAAAAAGGAGCAATAAGCTCCCTATTTTCTTCCCCGGATAGCATCGCAAAATCCATCAAAGGTAGGCCTCTCCTAATGTGAATCCGCCACGTGGTTTCTAAAATAATCCACAATCACTTGCCTAACCTCCGTTGGTTCTTCCACCCAATTTCCGTTGGCCTTGATTGCTTTTAGAGAATTCCAGGTTGCCCTTGCTTTCACACATCTATGGAAATACTTCGAGTTTGCATCCCCCTCTTTTAGCCACTTGGATTTGGATCTTTGGAACATACTAGCATCCTTACTTCTTGTAATATCCCTCCATGAAATTTTTTTAAGCCAAGGGCAAAATTGGTATTTGCCAACAAAAATTCATTTTATAAATTATTTCACCACAACATTCTACACAATTCTAATTCCTTCTCTCTCAAAAGTCCAACATAATTTCTTCCCCCTTCTCCCTTTACACCATCGGCCACCATCATCCTTCCTCACCACCATCACAAAAATTTTCATCCTTCATGAAATCATCCAAATTTAACCATAAATAGGTCCCTTGTGGTGCTACTATAAGAGTTTAGCAAGCAAAATTCATCCTTCCCCTCTCATAGAAGCAAACCGCCCTTCATTTAAAAAAATTTCCAAATCATCAATTCTCACTCCAATCCATGGGAAATTGTTTGGAAGCTTGATTATAGGAGTAACCATGAAGTATTAAGCCATTGGTACCTTTGGAAGAGACAAGAGCTTGGCTAGAAGTTTGGAACTTGAGAAGGTGCCACAAAGTGTTCAAGAGGAACCTCCACAAGATTGTGAGTCCTTTATAGTTATAACTCTTCCTTTTGGGTAGTTGAATTATGCTATATGACATGCTAACATGTGACATAAAATAACTGTGACATAGTTAGTGTAGTTATGTCATAAGCTAGGTACCCTCACTTGTTGTCCTAAATGACTCTTTTATGTTGGTGATTATGATGATGAATTGTTGATGATGAATTTAGAATGGTAATTGTTGATATAAGTGATTACACTTGAATTCATGATTTCGAGACGAAATTCGTCTGGTTTTCACTGGCTTGTACATACTGCTGTATGATCCATAATCGGGTAATAATTGGATTTTTGGATTCCTCATTCAATTGCCTACAGTTTGGACACAAATTTCGTATGATTCGGATTAGAAACGAATTCGGAAAATGCAATTGAAGTTGGTAAAATCCTGCTGGAATTTGGTTACGGGTTTTGGGACAGAGCTCCACTAAAACAGCAAGAACTTTCTCTCTGTAACCTAGAATCAAGTGATTTTTAATGCTATGGTTAGCTAACAAAATTCTGGACGTTTTGACACCAGTTCCATGAATTTTAGACCAGTATTGAAGTCTATAGGTGACTTTGAAGTTTGGGGGCAGAAGTATAAATTGTGCCGAACTATGAATTGTAAGTTGTTTTGATGTTGGCTGAAGAACAGAAGCTTAGCAGTGGAATTAAGGACTGAAGAATGACATAAAAATGGATGCTTAAGCTGTTATAAAGTTGCTAAAAGTGGTTGAGGTGAGTTCCTTTAGTTAGAAAACCCACCTTTGGGTAGTAAATTATATCATTAAATTGCTAATGTGTGATTATGAATTATTAGAATAAGTTGACATAATTATAGCATGACTATTATGCCATATGAATGGTACATTTGAACAAAATAAATATGAGATAGTAGAATGATTATTTCCGAATTAGGTATCCTTATTAGTGTATTCTGAAATCTCTTTTATGTTAATAAGTATGTTTATGCTAGTATAAATGTTGGAGTGAAATTCTATCAAGACAATTGATGTATATAATTATAGAAATGATTTGAAAGAAAATTTGAAAAGCAGCCTATGAGTAACATGCTCATAGTGAATTATAGAAAATCCCAGAAGAAAAAAAAATGGAAATGAGTAGAAAAATTGAAATGAGTAACATGCTCATAGGAAAAAAAAAAGAAAAGAAAATTGAGAAAATCTCCGTTTACTACAACGAAGAGATAATGTAGCCTATGACGCACGGGTCATAGTAACGAATACGAAAACTCCGTTTGCCACAACGAAGAGATAATGTGGTATATTTCCGTTCGCCACAACGAAGAGATAATGTGGTATATATTACCGTTCGCCAGAGATAATGTGGTATATTTCCGTTCGCCACAACGAAGAGATAATGTGGTATATTTCCGTTCGCCACAACGAAGAGATAATGTGGTATATATATTTCCGTTCGCCACAACGAAGAGATAATGTGGTATATATATTTCCGTTCGCCACAACGAAGAGATAATGTGGTATATATCTCCGTTCGCCACAACGAAGAGATAATGTGGTTTATGTACAAATAATGAGAAAATAATTTATATTGATGAGATATTTATATTGAGTTGTATAAATGAGAAAATAATTTATATACTTTATTGATAGTAAATTCATATCATGAGATGCGATGATAAAGTAGACGAGAATGTGTCAAAATTTCAGTAGCTTTGTACTTTAGAGAAGTGTAGCAATATGACAATTTTGTTTGGAATGAATTAGCTACGAAGCAATATTTTATGGGCATTTTACTAATCGTTGGAAATGAGGAATTTTAGTTATGGAACTCCGGCTTGGCTAGCCGAAACTAGTTGTTATCGGAAAGGAACCAGAGACATACTCAAATAAGTATGTCAAAGTATAACCTATACTAGAATACGATAGATTTGATATATGTGTTTGTGATTATTATGTTTATGATTAAAGTATGAGTATGACTATATTTATTATATGATCAAAATAGTATTTCAGACAGCGATTTTAGTTATCCCTTGATCGCTCAGTTATGCATAATGAAATTGTATACACCCAAAATGGGTTGAGGTTAAAAACAGATGGCGATCCTTAGGTTCTCCAAGGTTGCCTACAACCTAGGATAGATGGAACTCACTGAGACATCTTGTCTCACCCAAATCCCTTTTATTTATTTCAGATGTACAAGTTATTATACGATAGGATGACTCGTGATGAAGAAGCAGAAGTAGCTGGACAATATAAAGTACACGTCAGTGGTACTATTTATGAGTTAACAGGTGAGAAATTCTATGATTTGTTCAGAGAGTTTTTTTATTTATTGTAATTTTAATGTACCCGATGCCGAGTTTAACACTCATGCTAGATATCCTAGGTAATTTTCTAGTAGGGGTGTTACACTTCTAAGAAGCCTCCACATCTCTTCAAACTTCTTCTTCCTCCCCTCCACATCCTCCCCACTCAACACCCCATTTTCACCGTTGGCATCTAACACCGCAATCTCCGCAATGAGTTTATCCACTTTAGAATTTACATATCCATATTCTATCTTGCTCCACGCTCTAATTTCATCCTTTAAGCCTTTTAATTTATTCTTCAAAATTACCCCCATCCACCCTTCTTCCCTATGACTTCTCCACACCTCCTCAACCAATTTCTTGAAGTTCCGATTTTCCAACCAATAATTATTGAAGCGAAAAGGTTTTTTTATCGAGAGATTCAATCTAATCGACCCTTTTTTTTATCAGATGCTATATTCGGATTAACATATTTCGGAGGTTGAGCAATCTAAAGAGCGCACAGAACAATTTCATTTGTCATCATCATGTTTGTTCTTATTTCATTGTTTGTCATCTAACCCATTAGTTGTCATCATATATACATTTTCATTTTTATTTAATATATTATATAATATAATATACAAATGTAATACTAGAAAGGAAAGAAAATCAAACAACTTTTTGTTTTCTTTTTAAATGCAAAGGTTTATCATCACCCAAACATAGTACTAGGTAAGTACGAGCTGTCACCATCTAAAAATCCAGCTCCAATACATTGATCACACGTCACATTTCCTCATGACATAAGAGCATCCACAATGGTAGTTCCTTAACAAGGACTCCTTAAATGGACCCCACGTGACACATCACTTATTTATAATTTTTTAATAAAAGTACCTATTAAGGACTCAATGACTCCAATGGCAATACACTAATAAGGACTCCAATGAAAAGTACTTAAATAAGTTCCACTATCTTTTCATATTAAACAAAAATAATTTATCTATTATTCATTTTTACAAGTGGGACCAAGTAGTACACATTTTATTACTTCTTTATGCAAGTGGGACCAAGTAGTACACATTTTATTACTTTTTTAAACGTGGGACCCGTTAGTTACCCAGGAGAGAGAGGGTCCTTATATAGTTGCCCGTTCCTTAACGGGGACTCAATTTTTCTTCCTCCAATGGAGGGTTCTTAACGGGGAGTGGTCCTTGTTAAGTAAGGACCCCCCATTGGAGATGCTCTAATGATGATTTTAGGCTACAAAGTACCAACCTTTAGACTTACACATATACTTACCTGAGAAGTTAGACAATTCCATTTTCAAGTTTGGAACTCCACAACTAGAAAGTACAAACACTTAACTCATTACCTTAAATACCAGTATGAAATACTAACATAACCTGTTTACCACCCTCACACCATAGTAGCAACTAGCAAACAACCAGATCTGTCACTGGAGACTGCCTTGTTCATCCACTTCTCTACCAAACGGTTAGGTCCAATACTTTATCTTTCATTATATGTTTATCTTTCATTATTTTAACTTGCAAAAAAACATGTCTCTAGTTCAAAGCAGAAAGATTTGAAGGCTTAAAAACAACTTACAAAGAGACATCATCCTGACTTGAATCCAGAATCTCCTGTTTGAGGTTTGTCTTTTTACCAATGAACCAAACATGTGAGTAGTTGGTATATATTATGTTTTCTATACTCTTTTCTTTATGTTATTTTCTTGTTTATTGGTTTGAAGTTTTGGTTTCTAATGGTTTTTATTTTATTTCATTTCATATCCAAATTTGATCCAGAGATAGATTAAAATAATATATATTTTCATCAAGTTTTTAGAATATAAATTATCATTTTTCTTGGTTTCATTTTATCATCAAGTATTATATACTCTTAGCACTGAACCATTATGCTAGTCTAGTTTGTAGAGAAATTCTAATTTGAACCACCTTTATAACTTATAAGTCAATCATGTCACTGTCGTAGTTGTAAATATGAATTTTTCATGAACTTTTAAAGTTGAGAATTAGACCCAACAACCTAAATTTTAAGAGGTTATAGGACTAATGATGATTTGGTTCTGGTTCTCCTCACCAGGCGATGGAGATAAATTATGGACTGTTTTGTTGGATTGCTTGCAATTGTTTTGACTCCTTATCATTCCTATACATTATTATTTACTCAATTTGAGTATTTAGAATCATTATAGTAACTTTTAATATATAAATCCCATGATATAAACTTGATTTGATTTATGAAACGTATACCTTGATTGCCATTCATTCATTCCCTCTACATGTAACAATGACATAAATTGTTATTTTATGAACTATATAAAGACTATATACTTGGAATAAATTATGCTTTGTTTCCTCATTAAAAGAGGATCATCCTTCACTACAAGAGGTTTTGGCTAAAAATTTGCTATACGGTGAGAATTGTCCTTCAGTAAAGGAGGACATGGTAAGGAAAGAGCAAGTAGGGACACATCTTACGGTCATGATCTCTTAGGTGACTCGTGCCTGTTGAGACTTCGTAGTATTGAAGTTATTAATAATGTTATATATAAAACTTCATATATATAAATGTTAATGTTGATATGAATTATGATAGTTATCAGGATGTTATTAAGAAGCACAGTGTGTGGAATGGATAGCGAGAAGTTGTCAAATGAATTGGACAATGCATCTAAGGAAGATTCTGAAACGAAGGGTAAGCCAAAATATGATAAGTTCGATCCAGAAGCTGAAATCACCAAAGACTTCAAATTCAGTATCGGAATGGAGTTTACTTCTCGACACCAATTTAAGGACGCTGTTCGAGAGCTCAATGTATTAAATGGCAGAAAAATAAAATTTACCAGGAATGGCAAAAAGAGAGTTAGAGCTGTTTGTTGGCTCAACCAAAAATGTTCATACAATGTTTATGTGAGTATAGCGAAAAAGACTAATACATTTAGGGTGAGGAAACTACATCCGATGCATACTTGTGGAATGGTGTTAAATTTCAAGTGTTCCAGGTCTAAGTGGATTAAGGAAGTCTTTGTTAAACACAATATCAATCAAGAACCTAAAAAGAGGGTAATTTTATAGTTTTATTCTGCTAAATTAATTGTCCTTTTTGTTTTTGTGTTTGGTTTATCTAACTTGCTAATGTGTTTGTTATATCAGGGGAGGCCTAAGGGAAATACTCTAAGCAATGTTAAACCAAATGAAGCGGCAAAGAGAAAAACAAAACAACGCGATGCATGTTATAAGAAGACAGAAGAATTAGAGCAACAACAACTAGAAGTGCTTGTTGATGGGGAGCCTCTCAACCAGAATCAAGAAGTATCTGCCGATGACGATATGTCGGCGAAAAACACATTTGTTGAGCCGATTTCTGCAGTGAACCTTGTACCAACAACTGCTGACCCTAACCCTGTACCATCTTACGTGAGTCTTCTTATCTTCAACTTATTACAATACTTAGTTACTTAATAATGGACTTTATGTAACACCTCTCTTGGATATTGTAGGAAAAAAAAAGAAAGAAAAAAGTGACTAGAAAATTGGATTTAAAGATGGTAAGGAGGACTAGTAATAGATTGAGAACCTTGGCCTTCAAAAAAGTATATGATGGTCCTGGGAGAGATGCAGCCAGTCCAATTGTGATTAACGATGATGATTATGATGATGATGATGATGATGATGATGATGATGATAATGATGATGATGATGATGAGGACGAGGAGGAGGAGGAGGAGGAGGAGTTAAATGATCCGAAAGTTGGAAGTTGCATGCATGCCTTAAGAAGTTGGGATGGAATTTCCGAAAGCTTGAAAAAATTCCACTCCTCGTGCTTTGATTAGGACTTTTATGATACCAATAACATTTTATAGCAATAACATGTAAAACTTTTTTATTACTCTAACTTGTTATTGTGTTTGTTATATTAGGAGAGAGGCCTAAGGGAAATACTATAGGCATCAAGTCTTATTGATTTTTTTCTTTGTTGGTTCATTTGGTTTGACATTAGTATTTTTCTTAGGCCTCACCTAATATAACAAACACAATAACAATTGTGTTTATAAATTAAATTCTTGTGTTTTATTGCTCTTCTTATTCATCCTCTTTGATGCATGTTTTGTATATAAAAAAACCTGTGCCTTTTCCTACACTCTCCTTTCTTGTTTGTCTATGTGTGTTGTCTTTCCAAAAACCTGCTTCTTTTTTTTTTTTTAAAATCAGCAAAACTTTTATTTCATATGGTACCAATTACACAAGCAGTGTCATAAGCACCAAAGATGAAGCCTCCAAGCAAGAGAAAAACTCTCGCGCAGGGAACAACAGAAAATAATAGACCTTGTTCCTTTCTTAACCTTTATGAAACACGGACACTTTTTTGATTAGGCGTGTCTGGACACGTATCGTGTCAATGATACCGATACATGTAATTACACTAATTTATATGATTTCTTAAATTATTACCTGTGTCAGCGTGTCAATGTCCGTGTTGCATCTGGTGCTTATGTTCGTATTTGTTCTTCATATCCTAAACCCCAACACCAGAAGGCTAAAAACTGGACCTAAAGCTAGCCAGACCATAAAACAACAAAAGACAAACGGAAACAGGTTTAAAACAAACACCAAAGCATTGCATAGACGGACAAGCCGAAGAATGCACACAACCCAAACAACAGCCACCCCGCATGCATAACACCCAAATACAACATACCGTGAAAAACAATCTTTAGGATTCCAACACCACTCATAGTACAAACAAGTTGAAATTTTCAACCTATTCAAACTCCATTGCCAAGAAAACACCTTATCTTTCTCCACAAGCTCGCCCGATTCCTTAACCACATTTTTAAAAATCATGTCATGTCTTTCTCTCCAAATTACTCAAAGTATCGTATGCCAAATTAGCCAAAAACCTTTGCTAAGTCTTTTGGACCTTGCCTCCTCACTCTAACACTCCAAATGAACGAACAAACCACCTCATAATCTTGGATCAAATCCGATCCACCACCGTACAATGCAAGAAAAGGTGACTTGCCCCCTCCAAATTTTGTGAATTACATAAAACACACGAAGTCTGAACGTCCGGAGGTAGAACATTTCTCCAAGCAAGATTTGCACTTCTAGGAATCCGATCGAGTAGAAATTTCCAAGAAAAGGCTACCACCTTCGACAGCGCATGACTTTTCCACATATATAACCAAACACTCTTCTCCATGCCACCCCAACTATTCTCCCCCAACAAGAAGGACTCCAACACCTTATAGGCGGACTTTACTCAAAAAATACCTCCTCCCGCCTCCACCACCAACTATCCTCATCGTTAGACAACCTACAAAACCCTCCAAAAGCTCAACTGAATCATTTCGAATATTGAACTCTTGCACAAACAAATGCCTACGCCAAGAGAACTCCACTTGGCCCTTCCCCATCCACCGACCACAACTCACTCACCTTTGCGTCTTTGTTATTGACAATTGTAAAAAGGCGAGGAAATTGAACACGTAACGGATCCCTCTCCAAGTATCATGCCAAAAATTTCATTATTTTGAACTTGTATTTAATTTCTTCTTTTCTTTATTTATGTATTATTATTATTTGTTGGCTTGAATTTGAAGACTGGTTCATAGGGTGTGTTTGTCTTGAGTTTGCCTTATTTCGTTGATTACTATACCTAGCTATGAGCCTAACATTGAGCTGCTCTCATGCTTCTTCTAAGTGGTTCAAGAGTTCTATTTTTAAAAAAATGGTTTCATGTTGTGTGCGTTTAGGCCAAGTCAACTTCCTAATAGTTTTATTTCATTCATATTCTAATTTGATCCATAGAAAATAGATTCATATTCTAATCCATTAGTCAATCCATAGAGACTAGAGTATCATCAAATATCCATTTTCACTTTCCTTTATTTAATTATATATATAATATAAAATATAATAAGTAATACTACTAAAAAGGAAAAAAATCAAACAGCCCTTTACTTTCTTTTTGAATGCAAAGGTTTATTTATCACCCAAACATAGTACTAGGTACGTACGAGCTGTCCCCATCCAAACATCCAGCTCAAATACATTGATCACACGTCACATTTCCTCCTGATGATTTTAGGCTACAAAGTGCCAACCTTAGACTTACACATATACTTACCTCAGAAGTTAGACAATACCATTTTCAAGTTTGAAACTCCACAACTAGAAAGTACAAACATTTAACTCATTACCTTAAATACTATGAAATACCAACATAACCAGTTTACCACCCTCACACCATTGTAGCAACCAGATCTGTCACTGGAAACTGCCGTGTTCGTCCACTTCTCCACCAACGGTTGGATCCTTTTTTTCCTTCACTCTCTTTGGTCTTTTATCTGTTTATTGAGGAACCTTTTTTCTAGTCTTCCTTTCATTTTTTTTTTTTTAACTCTAACAAAAAATACTTATGTGTCTTCAGCAGGAAAAACCTTAAGGCTAAAAAAACTATTACAAAGAGACATTGACGGAACTTTAATCCAGAATCTCCTATCTAAGGTTTGTCTGTTGGTTTTCTTGTGTTTTTATTGTTTGTTGGTTTGAAGTTTGGACTGTCTTTGTCTTGTGTACTTTATGCTCCGTGGCCTGATGCTTTCTAGTATTATCCCTTTATTTTATTTCATTTCATATCCCAATTTGATCCAGAGCTAGATTATCATATATTAATTAAAATAATACCCTATATATTTTCATCAAGTTTTTAGAATGTAAACTAGTATCATATTTCTTGGCTGCATTTTACTAGTTGTATAGACTATCATATTTCTTGGCTAGATTTTCATATTTATTGGTTCTCCTCATTTTTATGATTTAAATAATGACTTAATTGATATCAGTTTGATTATAACAACAAAAAATAAATATATAGTTCGGATTGAACCGACATTAATCAAGTCCCTCTCTTAGCTGTAAAGATGAGAATTGTCATGAATTTTTAAGGTTGAGTTAGGCCCAACGACCCAAATTTATAGGTTCTAGGACTAATGATGATTTGGTTCTGGTTCTCATCAGGCAATTGAGAAAAATGATGGGATGTTTTGTTGGATTGCTTGCAATTGTTTTGACTCCTTATATCATTCTTATATTTGAACATTTAGAATCATTATAGTAACATTTAATATATAAATAACATGATTTTTTTTTGACAAAATATAAATAACATGATATAAACTGTGGTGTTTTATTCATGAAACATAATAGACCTTGATTGCTATTCATTCATCCCCCCTATATAACAATGACATAAATCATTATTTTATGAACTATATAAGGATTCTATATATTCTAGAATAAATTATGTTTTCTTTACTCGTTAAGAGAGGATCATCCTTTACTAAAGGAGGGTTTGGCAAAAAATTTGCTATACACTGAGAATTGTCCTTGAGCAAAGTAGGACATGGTAAGGGAAGAGCAAGTAGGGAACCTCTTACGGTCATGATCCCTTTGAAGTTATTAATGTTGTATATATATTTATATATAAAACTTCATATGTATATAAATGTTGATGTTAATATGATAGTTATTAGGATGATATTCAGAAGCACAATGTGTGGAATGGATAACGAGAAGTCAACAAATGAATTGGACAGTGCATCTCACGAAGATTCTGAAACGAATTGTAAGCCGAACCATGATAAGTTCAATGTAGAAGCTGAAATCACCAAAGACTTTAAATTCAGTGTGGGAATGGAGTTTACTTCTCCACAACAATTTAAGGGCGTTGTTCGAGAGCACAATGTATTAAATGGCAGAAAAATAAAATTTGCCAAGAATGACCAAAGGAGGGTTAAAGCTGTTTGTAAGTTCAACCAAAAATGTGGATACAATGTTTATGTGAGTATAGTGAGAAGCAAGGAAACTTATAGGGTGACATCACTATGCCGAAACCATACTTGTGAAATGGTGTTTGCTAACCTTAAGAGTTCCAAGCATGAGCACAATATCAGAGAAGAACCAACTACACGACAGCTACCAATACAAGGAAGTTCAATAGATGGATCTAAAAAGAAGGTAAGTTTATAGATGTATTCTGTTAAATTAATTGTTCTTATTTGTTATTGTGTTTGTTATATCTAACTTGTTATGTGTTTTCTTATATTAGGGGAGGACTAAGGGAAATACTAATGTTAAACCAAATGAACCAACAAAGAGAAAAACAAAAGGACGTCTCAATGTGGGTTATAAGAAGACAGAAGGATTAGAGCAACAACAACCGGAAGTGCTTGTTGATGGAGAGCCTCTCAATCGGAATCAAGTATCGATGGCGATATGATGGCGAAAAATGCATATGTGGAACCAATTTCTGCAGTGAACCGTGTACCAAGAGCTACTGACCCTAACCTTGTACCATCTGATGTGAGTTTGTCTTCATTTTATTTCAATTCTTAGTTACTTAATAATGGACTTTATGTAACACCTCTCTTAAATATTGTAGGAAAAGAAAAGAAAGAAAAAAGTGACAAGAAAATTGGATTCACAGATGGTTAGGAGGACTAGTAATAGATTGAGAACCTTGGCCTTCAAAAAAGTATATGATGGTCCTGGGAGAGATGCAGCCAGTCCAATTGTGATTAACGATGGTGATTAACGATGATGATGATGATGATGATGATGATGATGATGATGAGGACGAGGAGGAGGAGGAGGAGTTAAATGATCCGAAAGTTGGAAGTTGCATGCATGCCTTAAGAAGTTGGGATGGAATTTCCAAAAGCTTGAAAAAATTCCATTCCTCGTGCTTTGATTAGGACTTTTATGATACCAATAACTTCATTTTATACCAATAACGTGCAAAACGTTTTTATTACTCTAACTTGTTATTGTGTTTGTTATATTAAGATAGACCTAAGGAAAATACTATAGGCATCGAGTCTTATTGTTTTTTTTCTTTGTTGGTTCATTTGGTTTGACATTACTTGGAGTATTTTTCTTAGGCCTCTTCTAATATAAAAAACACAATAACTATTGTGTATATAAATTAAATTCTTGTGTTTTATTGATCTTCTTATTTCTCCTATTTGCATGCATGTTTTGTATATAAAAAAACCGTGCCAAACAAGTTGAAAACAATCTCTAGGATTCCAACAACATTCAGACAGGGGCGGATCCAGACTTTAAGTACATGTGGAGCTAAAATATCAAATAAATAATAATACAAACAATTTTTTTTAATCGACAAATATTATTACCTCATTGTTTGATACAATACATTACAATGAAAATCATCTCATATCTATTTGTTGAAAATGAAATAAAATGACATCATTCCTAATTGTTAATAGAGCATCTCTTAACCACTGATTACTCATTTTATTACATAAGTTACTCTTCACAACTTTCATAGCTGAAAAAACATGTTCAACACTTGCAGTTGCTACCGTGCGTATGTGCTATATGTGTTTTATCTACTAAAAATAAAAAAATAGGGAAAAACATGTGGAGCTATAGTCCCACATAGCTCCAACATGCATCCGCCCCTGCATTCAGAGTACAAACAAGTTGAAATTTTCAACCAATTCAATCTCCATTGCCAAGAAAACACTTTGATTTCCTCGCCCAACTTCTTAACCACATTTTTAAAAATCTTGTCATTTCTTTCTCTCCAAATCATCGTATGCCCAGGAGCGGAGGCACACTAAGGCTATGTGTGGCTAAAGCCACACTTTCGTATCTGAACTGTCTCACTCTTCCTCTCCCTCGACACAGTCACTGAAGACCAACATCCATTCTCACTCTCTCATTTAGAGAATTGGGAATTAGAATTGAGAGTTGGAATTTTGTTTGTCATGAACAGAACATGTATTTATTTAGATTGGAATTAGAAGTTTGTTATGAACACTTTTTTTGTTAGTTAGAATTGAAATGGAATTTTGGAATGTTAGTTTTTAGTTACTGAATTGAAATGCATTAACTACATAGAATTGGAATGTTAATTAGTTAGAATTGAAAGGTATTAACGTACATAGAATTAGAATGTTAATTAGTTTTTAAATACGTACATAGAATTGAGCTTTTGGAATTGAAACATGATTCATGAATGACAAATTGACAATTTTATATTGTGTTTTCTTTTTAGAATTGTGCTCACAAAGTCATTGTTTAATCAAATTAAGCAAACAAATGTCGAATATCGTGTTCGTGCGAACACATCCCTTCCAGCTACCAATTATCTTTTGAGGTGTGGTTTGCCATTTAGAGGAAGTGATATTTAAATTTTTTTGCCACACATATAACATATGTCTAGATCCGTCCTTGCGTATGTCATTAGCCAAAAACCTTTGCTAAGCCTTTTAAACCTCGGTTCCTCACTCTAAATGAGTGAACAAGTTACGTGATGTCAAAAACGTGAAGCCAAGCCTACTCATAATCTTGGATCAATGCAAGAAGAGGTGACTCGCACCCTTTAAATTTTGTGAATTACATAAAACACACGAAGTTGGAACATCTAGAGGTAGAATATTTCTTAAAGCAAGATTTGCCCTTGTAGGAATCCGATCGAGTAAAAGTTATTCAAGAGAAGGCCACCACCTTCGACGGCGCGTGACTTTTCTATTGATAACGAAAAACTCTCTTCTCCATACCACCCCAACTATTTCCCCCCAACAACAAGGACTCCAACACCTTATAGGTGGACTTTACTGAAAAAATACCTCCTTCCTTCGGCCTCCACCACTAGTTATCCTCATTGTTAGACAACCTACAACCTACAAAATTTATCAAGGCAATCAAATAGATCTTTTTCTATCAAATATTATTTTTCAATCAATTTATTTAATTTTATATATATATATATATATATATATATATATATATATATATATATATATATATATAATATATAACAAGTAATACTAAAAAGGAAAAAAATCAAACAGCCCTTTACTTTCTTTTTGAATGCAAAGTTTATTTATTATCACAAAAACATAGTACTAGTACGTACGAGCTGTCACCAAAAAAAAAATCCAGGTCCAATACATGGATCACACGTCAAATACTATGAAATATCCTTATGACATCATGGTGATTTTAGGCTACAAAGTACCAACCTTAGACTTACACATTCATTTTCAAGTTTGGAACTTCACAACTAGAAAGTAGAAACATTTACTCTCATTACCTCATACCATTGTAGTAACCAGATCTGTCACTGGAAGCTGCCGTGTTCATCCACTTCTCCACCAACGGCTGTGTCCTTTTTTTCCCTTCACTCTCTTTGGACCTTGATCTATTTATTTATGTGAGAAACCTTTTCTTTAGTCTTCCTTTCTATTTTTTTTTAACTCTAACAAAAAATACTGCTTCCATCCTTTTTTTTCTTCATTATATGTTTATTTTTGTTGGTTTTTCTTTCATATTTTAACTAGTGGATAATTATATGTGTCTTCAGCAGGAAAAACCTTAAGGCTAAAAAAACTATTACAAAGAGACATTAACGGAACTTGAATCCAGAATCTCCTATCTAAGGTTTGTCTGTTGGTATACCTTAAGGTTTTCTTTATTGTTTGTTGGTTTGAAGTTTGGACCCTCTCTGTCTTGTGTACTTTAGGCTCCGTGGAAACCTCATGCTTTCTAGTAGGGTTACAGTACTTTATCCCATGTAATATATAGCACTTTTGGTTTACCCTGTAATTTTTTTTTTTTTTTGTCAGTGTAATCTTTCTTCTTCTTTAGAATACCCTTTTGATAGGTCATTTTTAGAATTTTTTTCTATAAATTTTGGTTTTTGAATGATCTATTAGGGAAGCATTCTAAAAAAAAAATTACAAGCACGAAAAACAACAAAAAATTTACAGGGGTAAAACACTATTAACCTTAGTTTTTATTTTAGAGAAATGCTAACAACACATATTTTAACACATACTTTCTAACATATTCCCTTTGATTGGTTAAAATTCAAATGAGACCCACCAAATTTATATGAGACCCAAATGATTTGGTCATGTAAATTTTAACCAATCAAAGTGAATATGTTGAAAAATGTGTGTTAAATTGTATGTTGCTAACATTCCTATTTTATTTTATTTCATTTCATATCCCAATTTGATTCAGAGCTAGATTACCATATATTAATTAAAATAATATATATTTTCATAAAGTATTTAGAGTGTAAACTATCATATTTGTTGGCTGCATATTTTACTAGTTGTATAGTTTTTTTTTTTTTTTTTTTCGTTTTGAAGGATACTAGTTGTATAGTTGTTGTCTAGACTATCATATTTCTATCATATTTCTTGGCTAGATTATCATATTTATTGGTTCTCCTCATTTTTAATTGAAACAATGGAAAATAAATATGTAGTTTGGATTGAACCGACATCAATTAAGTCACTCTTTTAACCGTAAATATGAGAATATTCAACAATTTTCCCAAATTTATAGGTTCTAATACTAATGATAATTTTATTCTAGTTCTTATCTGGCGATGTAGTCAAATTATGGGCTGTTTTGTTGGATTGCTTGCAATTGTTTTGACTCCTTGTCATTCATATACATTATTTACTCAATTAGAACATTTAGAATCATTATAGTAACATTTAATATATAAATAACATGATATAAACTGGAGTTTGATTCATGAAACGTATTCATTCATTCCCCCTGTATAACAATGACATAAATCATTATTTTATGAACTATATAAGGATTATATATATACTTAGAATAAATTATGCTTTCTTTACACATTAAAAGAGGATTTGGCAAAAAATTTGCTATACACTGAGAATTGTCCTTGAGCAAAGTAGGACATGGTAAGGGAAGAGCAAGTAGGGAACCTCTTACGGTCATGATCTCTTAGGCGACTCTCGCCTGTTAAGACTTCGAAGTGTTGAAGTTATTAATGTTATATTAGTATATATTTATATATACAACCTCATGATATGTATATAAATGTTGCTATGATAGTTATCAGGATGATATTCAGAAGCACAATGTGTGGAATGGATAACAAGAACTTGACAAATGAATTGGACAATGCATCTAAGGAAGATTCTGAAATGAAGGGTAAGCCAAAATATGATAAGTTGGATACAGAAGCTGAAATCACCAAACACTTCAAATTCAGTGTGGGAATGGAGTTTACTTCTGGACAACAATTTAAGGACGTTGTTCGAGAGCTCAATGTATTAAATGGCAGAAAAATAAAATTTGCCAGGAATCTCAAAAAGAGTGTTAGAGCTGTTTGTAAGTTCAACCAAAGATGTGCATACAATGTTTTTGCGAGTATAGCGAAAAAGACTAATACATTTTGGGTGAGGTCACTACGTCCGATGCATACTTGTGGAATGGATAACGAGAAGTTGACAAATGAATTGGACAATGCATCTAAGGAAGATTCTGAAACGAATGGTCAGCCAAAATATGATAAGTTCAATGCAGAAGCTGAAATCACCAAGGACTTCAAATTCAGTATCGGAATGGAGTTTACTTCTCAACAACAATTTAAGGACGTTGTTCGAGAACTCAATGTATTAAATGGCAGAAAAATAAAATTTGCCACGATTGAGAAAAGGAGGGTTAAAGCTGTTTGTAAGTTCAACCAAAAATGTGGATACAATGTTTGTGTGTGTATAGTGAGAAGCAAGGAAACATATAGGGTGACGTCACTATGCCTGATGCATACTTGTGGAATGGTGTTAAATTTCAAGAGTTCCAGGTCTAAGTGGGTTGCAGAAGTTTTGGTTAAACACAATATCAAACAAGAACCTAAAAAGAAGGTAATTTTATAGTTTTATTCTGCAAAATTAATTGTTCTTTTTTGTTTTTGTGTTAGTTTTATCTAACTTGCTAATGTGTTTGTTATATCAGGGGATGCCTAAGGTAAACACTCTAAGCAATGTTAAAACAAATGAAGCAGCAAAGAGAAAAACAAAAAGAAGACGCGATGCATGTTATAAGAAGACAGAAGAATTAGAGCAACAACAACTAGAAGTACTTGTTGATGGAGAGCCTCTCAACCAGAATCAAGAAGTGTCTGCCGATGACGATATGTTGGCGAAAAACACATTTGTGGAGCCAATTTCTGCTATGAACCATGTACCAAGTGCTGCTGACCCTAACCCTGTACCATCTTATGTGAGTCTTCATATCTTCAATTTATTTCAATTCTTAGTTACTTGATAATGGACTTTGTGTAACACCCTTCTTGGATATTGTAGGAAAAGAAAAGAAAGAAAAAAGTGACAAGAAAATTGGATTTAAAGAAGGTAAGGAGGACTAGTAATAGATTGAGAACCTTGGCCTTCGAAAAAGTATATGCTGGTCCTGGGAGTGATAAATCCAGACCAATTGTGATTAATGATGATGATTATGATGACGACGACGATGATGAGGACGACGACGACGACAATGAGTTAAATGATCCGAAAGTTGGAAGTTGCATGCATGCCTTAAGAAATTGGGATGGGATTTCCAAAAGCTTGAAAAAATTTCATTCCTCGTGCTTTGATTAGGACTTTTAAGATACCAATAACTTCATTTTATAGCAAGAACGTGTAAAACTTTTTTATTACTCTAACTTGTGATTGTGTTTGTTATATTAGGAGAGGCTTAAGGGAAAGACCGTAAGTAATATCAAACCAAATAAACCGTAAAGAAGAAAATAAAAAGACTCCATGCTCTTATCCTTTTGTTTTCTTAGAAGTATTTCAGGCATTGAGTCTTTTTGTTTTTTTCTTTGTTGGTTCATTTGGTTTCTTAGACACCAAAGTAGTGAAGAAAAGAAAGATCACTTTGAGTGGTGGGTGACTATGGAAAAAGGAACAACCTCATATTCTTCAAAGCTCAATGACCAATATTCACCATCTCTTAATAAATACTCTTAATAAATTTTACACAACCAATAAATTTTATTACTTAATTTAATACTATTATTTTTCTTTTACCTATAATACTCTTAATTATTTATCATTTTATTTCATCTATTTTCCTTTCAGTATCAAAAATTGGAAAAATAATAATTAATATTACATAGGGCCGCCCTAAGATTTTTGGTGCCCTAGGCGAAACAATAAATTATGCCCTTTTAATTATTTCAATAAAATTAATCAAAGCGAATTAAAAAGAAATATATTTATATAGTACTAACTACAAAGTAAAAATAATAATTTCGTGCCCTGGGCTGCCGCCCCTCGTGCCCGCCCTTAGGGCCACCCCTGATATTATATTAAACTTTAAAAGTAATAAATAACTATGAGCGTAAATTGTCTACAAATGCGACAAGTGAAAAGGCACGTGTTTGGTCTTATGTTAAAATTGATGTCTTGTGGTTAAATTGCTAGCTAGTATTGTTTAGTCTTGAGTGTGAAAAATGACGTGGATTACATGAAATTCTAAAATATTAAACATTGGTAACAATAGTTTTATTAAGGTTTCTTCAAAACAAAAAACAATAGTTTTATTAAGGAACATTGGTAACAATAGTTAGAATCTTACCCATTTTGTCTCATTTATTCTCTTTAGAATAATGCTTAATAGTGCGGATGATTGCAAACGAATTTTGACGAAAAAAAGTTATACACAAGAAATTGTGCTTAAATTACTCCACTACTTCTAATTCCAACTACCCGTGAATTGTGGAATGGGAGAATTATATTTTTATTATATTTTATTGAAAAACAATTTTAACTCCAACCACCTTTGTATTGTGGCTATGCCCCTAGAATTTAAATTTTACAGGGGAATTAGTCACTTTAGTCCCTGAATCGGGAACGATTCGTCAATTTAGTCCCTGAATGTAGATAATATGCAAAACAGTCCCTGCATGGTCAATTTCAGGGACTAAAGTGACTAACGAAGTCTACATTCAGGGACTAAATTGACTAACGGAGTCTGCATTCAGGGACTAAATTGACTAACGGAGTCTGCATTCAGGGACTATTTTGCAATTTATCTGCATTCAGGGACTAAATTGACAAATCGTTCCCCATTCAGGGACTAAAGTGACTAATTCCCCAATTTTACACGTTTCGTCAAACTCCGTACATCATAAATCCGTACCAAATAGCATGGCTGTTCTCTTTACTAGTACTAAATTTTTTAAATATTTTGGATTGTATAAAAAAGATTTGGAGCGTACACTTAATTTTTTTTGGTTAACTAGCCATTTGATAAGGAAAAAAAGATTTAGACTTATTTGATGTCACACTTTTGTATTTATATTTTCAAAAGGATAGTAATGATAAAAATTGAAAGAATAAAAAAATGAAAAGGATCCTAATCCAAATAATACTTATGATTATCAATCTTGAGAGGATTGAATCCTTGTACCCTTGTTTTATTCTCTTACTTGCTCAATTAGAATAAAAAATCTCTTCATATACAAAAACATTAAAGGGAGATTAATCACTTTAGTCCCTGAATAGGAAAAGAGTCGTCACTTTAGTCCCTGAATACAGATAAATTGCAAAATAGTCCCTGAATGTATACTCCGTTAGTCAATTTAATCCCTGAATGCAGACTCCGTTAGTCAATTTAGTCCCTGAATATAGACTGCATTAGTCACTTTTAGTCCCTGAAATTGACTAACATAGTCTATATACGGGGATTGTTTTGCAATTTCTCTGCATTTATGGACTAAAGTGACTACTCCTTCCCCATTCAGGGACTAAAGTGACGAATTCCCCAACATTAAAACGAGAGATTCCTTCATCTAACCCATCACTCTCAAGAGTGTCATATATTCATTCATTTTCATTTTATCTAATTATAAAATATAAAATACACACCTCAAAAAAATAATATAAAATTATGTTACACTAGAAATGGAAAAAACCTCACAGCTTTTTGTTGCTTGAACTTTGAATGCAAAATTTATCATCAAAAAGAGTAGGAAGTGCATGCTGTCCCCATCCAAAAGTCCAATTCCAATACACTGTTGACACATACCCCCTTGACATCATAGGCTGATTTTAGGCTACAAGTCTAAGACTTACGCATATACTTTCAAGGGTCATAAGTTAGAAAATTCATTTTTCAAGTTGAAACTACGGCTCTGTCTCCGGTGGGAGACCTGAATAGGTCACCTATGGTAGGAGACATGACTGTTTTTTTTTTTTGTTGGCAAAATAAATCTGAACCATTGGATAAATGTAAACCAACTTTAGATCAAAATGCTTACAATACACTTTCAACACCCAATTACTTTCTTTTATTTTAAATTGTTCATCTCTTTCCTCTCTCACCCCAGTAACCTCTGATCTTGTTGTTGCTGCCACTTCATTCTTTCCCTTTGATTTTCCAACACTGTTATGTTGGAGGTGCAACTCGTAGTTGCTAGTTTCCCTGAATCAATAGTATTCAAACAGTGCAACAACATGTTGATCACCTTTTTATACTTAAATAATAATAATTATTATGCAACAAATAGTGACTCTGACAGTGTTAGTGTTTAGCTTCTTGTTGAATTGAAACGGTGGATGATATATGATTCAATTTAGTTTTACCATTAATTTTTCTTTTTTTTTTTGAAATCTGCAATTTTATAGATTGACTTTAAAATTGAAATTTTCAAGCCTATAACCATCGAAATTTGCTTTAAAATCACAGATTGAAAGGTTATTTAAAATCACAGATTGAAGGGTTATTTTGATTTTACTCCATTAAAGGTGTATCTGTTATTGCAGTAAAGAAAGAGAAGGAAGATGGAAGAAGGGGCGAGAGAGGAAAGAGAGGAGTAATTTAAAATAAAAGAAAACAATTGGGTATGAGAGATGTATTGTAAGCATTTTGATCTAAAGTTGGTTTACCCTTATCCAATGGTTCAGATTTATTTTGCCAACAAAAAAAAAAAACAGCCATGTCTCCTACCATAGGTGACCTATTTAGGTCTCCTACCGGAAACAGAGCCTTGAAACTACACCAACAGAAACAGTACCACTCAAAATACGAAATACCAACAACATTACCACACTCACACCATGGTAGCATCTCAAAAAGGAGAGTGAAAAGGAAGCTCCATCACACACCTACAACATTTTCAGGTAATCTCCACAAACCAGATCTTCATTTTCTCTCCTTATTTCTTTGTTTATGCAGGTTCTGTCTTCTCAAAGAAGCCTTTGTTCTTACTTTTTACTCATCTGTTCAAAAAACATGTTAACTTTGTTTCAAAAAAATTGTTTCCATAGTTTTTCTTTCATTATTATACATTTTTTTACGGTGGGTTGTTCTTTCATTATTTCAACTATGCCCTAATTCATTGCCTTGCATTGAGCTGCTATGGTGCTTTCTAATAGTTTTTATTTCATTTCATTTCATAATTTGATTCAAAGTTAGATTATCATAAATCAATAAAATAATATATTCTATCAACAAAGTGTGTAGTCTTAACACTCAACCATTATTACTCCAGTAAGCTAGTGTAGTCTGTTGTACAGCAGTACAAACATGACATGTGATGTGATGTTTCCTTAAATTTTATTTGCAAAAATAAAAAAATAGAAATGGAACCGGATAATTCTGATACACATCTTACTAATGATTCAAAATAACCTCAATTGTAAATCCAAAATAACTTCAATTATCAATTAGGGTTAGAAAATTTTTAGGCCCTATAAAACAAATTTTCATTTTTAGTCCTTAGAATATTTTCTTCAAGCGTTTTTAGCTATGAAAGCATAGATACTCCTCGGATATGGCGTGTTTCGGTATCAGACTATGCCGTGTCCGACACCGACACAACACTCACACACATGATTACATTGAATTATGTGATTTTATCAATTTATTAGCGGTGTCGCGTATCTATGTCGTGTTTGGTGTCCATGTCCGCATTCGTACTTCATTTTTAGTATATTTATGTTTGACTAATGGAAGTTCACATTGACATTTTCAAATAAACCTTTTTTTTAATATGAGATGCTACTAATTAGTTGTGAGATTAGGGTAAACTCCTTCATTTGAGTTTGAACTCAACCTCAAACTAATTGAGCTACCTAACCCTATGGTGTTTTAAATAATGTGAATTATCAAACGTTCAAATCAGTTAATATAAATTTATGCATTAATAATCACTTAATATATGCTTCAATTATCTTGCTGATGTACAGAAGGATTTGGCCGTGAATTTATTGTCACCTAGAATGGATCATAAGTTCAATGTATATGCTAAAATCACCAATGACTTCAAATTCATTGTGGGAATGGAGTTTTCTTCTCTACAACAATTTAAGGAAGTTGCTCGTGAGCACAATTTGTTAAATGGTAGAAAAATAAAATTTCCCAAGAATGACAAATTGAGGGTTAGAGCTGTTTGTAAGTTTAACCAAACATGTGGATACAATGTTTATGTGAGTATAGTGAAAAAAAGGACTAAAACATTTAGGGTGAGGACACTATGCCCAAACCATACTTGTGAAATGGTGTTTGCTACACAAGAGCTACCAATGCAGGGAAGTTCAATAGCTGGATCTGAAAAGAGGGTAAGTTTATAGATGTATTCTGCTAAATTAATTGTTCTTATTTGTTATATCAAACTAAGAGAAAAATAAAAGGACTCAATGTGTGTTATAAGAAGAAAGAAAGACTTGTTGATGGAGAGCCTATCAACCAGAATCAAGAAGGGTCTGCCGATGGCGATATGATGGCGAAAAACACATTTGTGGAGCCAATTTCTGCAGTGAACCTTGTACCAACAACTGCTGACCCTAACACTGTACCATCTTATGTGAGTCTTCATATCTTCATTTTATTTCAATTCTTAGTTACTTAATAATGGAATTTATGTAACACCTTTCTTGGATATTGTAGGAAAAGAAAAGAAAGAAAAAAATGACAAGAAAATCGGATTTAAAGATGGTTAGGAGGACTAGTAATAGATTGAGAACCTTGGCCTTCAAAAAAGTATATGATGGTCCTGGTAGTGATAAATCCAGACCAATTGTGATTAATGATGATGATTATGACGACGATGATGATGTTGATGATGATGATGATGAAGAAGAAGAATTATATGATCCCAAAGTTGGAAGTTGCATGCAAGCCTTAAGAGGTTGGGATGGAATTTCCAGAAGTTTGACAAAAATACATTCATCATGCTTTGGTTAGGACTTTTATGATATGTATTTTGATTTGATGGTATAAAACCAATAACTTCTTATGGGAGGAATGTGTAAAACAATTTTATACCAATAGTATATATAAATTAAATTCCTAAGTTTACTTATTTTCTTGTTTCTCCTCTATGCATGTTCAGCCTTTCAACAAACCTGTAACATTCCCCTCATTCTCCTTATTTCTCAGTCAGGTGTTTTCAAAAAACCTTCTCTCTTATTATTACTTTTTTAATAACTTAAAACGCTCTAAAATCTATGCCCTTGCAGACTTAGAAGTTAGGAATGAAAGCACAACTCTAACATGAATTATTTATCTAGAATTTACAGCTTGTTTGGACACTAAATTAATGTGACTCTATTGTTGTTTAAGTCATTTTTTTTTTAACAAAACAATGACAATTCGATACATTATTTACAATAAGTGACATTATATGTCCTTCACAACTCCAAAGGATCTAAACTACATTCATAAAGTTGCAGAGTCAAATTCCTGACACTAACATTGCTTTGGTCAATAAAGTAAAGATACTTTCAATTTATCTTAGGAGAAACGCTTGCATAGACACATACCTAACACCTGTCTTTTGGTCACAGCCAATAAAATTTTGACAACTCAACTTATAAGTTTTTAAATCGGTTAAAAGATTAACTGATGTCATATAAGACTCTACTAAGTCGGTTGAGTAAAAAAGCAATTTTAATGAGTTTTTGTCTTTTTTGAAAATATAATATTTTTATTTTTATTTTCATTTTTATCTTCATCCCTTAGGATTGTAATACTGGCTCTGATACCAGGTTGTTGGCCGCAGAATCGCCAGCGGAATTTTCTCGAACTTGATTTAACATTTGTTCGATTTTAATTAACCCTTGAAATGGTTTTAAGAGTGTTTTAGCTCTTTCTCTTTGTGTATTAGTAAGATTTTCTCTAAATCTTCTATTTCCCTTAGGAAATCTTCAATATATTCTATATGGTATTGTACGAATTCTTTAGAATGAAAAAGAATTTGTCTTAATACAATTCTTATATGATAAAATTCTATATCAGAGATTATATTCTCTAATCTTTCTCTAAAAAGTTTTAATTCTGTTATTAGACCTAAACCAGGCATTATAGAATTTTTTCTAATGATTGTTCAAATTCAATTAGTTTTTGAGATGGCCATAACAGGGTTGTGGCTCTTTCTTTTTGTGTAACAGAAATACTTTCTGTTTCTTCTAATTCTTCTATCATTTCATCTATGCATGAAATTTGTAAAATCATTAAATCATGGATTCCTCAAATTGCGTTTTTCATTTCTATTCTAAAGAAATTTTCTTCTATTTTGTTAACTAGGGCATCTAGTTTTATCCTAAATAATTTTAGTTCATTTTTTATTGTTATTCCTGGCATTATAATTTTTTTTAATACCTGAAAGTTCAGTTTTTATTTCTGATAAAGCTTTATTAAGCTTTCTTTTTTCATAACTGTCTAATGAAGTTCTTGCTGGTAGGAACTTTGGTTCACTAGTGCTTTCCTCTTGTTTTAGAAGAGGTGTTCTTTCTATTGTCATAATAGATTTTGATCTTTTTAGTGATTTTAAAATTGGTGATTCTAGTTTTATTAGTGGGGCAAATAGTTCATCTATTTGTATCTTTTCTTTTCCAATAAATTCTATACTGTAATGAGAATTACTTAATGCATAATTCATTTTATAACTTATACTGAAAGGATGATTTCCTGGTCTCATGAGGGTTTGATCTTTAAGTTTATAATGAATTACTAGAGATCTGTCTAGATCTATATCATTTAGACTTAAACCTATTTGTAGATTTATGTCAAATTTTAATTTTCCATACTTTAAATTTCCCTCACCTTGGGTTATTAGTTAATGTTTTTCATTCATCCTAGCATCTTCGATAAGAAGTTCTAGTTCTGCATCTATTCCTTTCATAAAAGTACTTTTTATGATTATTTGGATAGTTGATATATGAATATATCCTATCTTCTGTCTTTTTTCTAACGATAGATGTTTTAATCTATAATAAATTTGTTCATTATCAATTAAGGATATTACAACAGATCCATCTGTTGATTCCATTGGTACTGGAACTTCTCCTACCATCATTCCATATTTTAGAATATTTTCTCTAGATAATTTTTCTTTTATTAAAGAAAAAATGCTTTTTTGTTTGAAATTTTCTTCAGGTTTTAAGGTAAAATCTACCTTTTCTATATGATCTACTAATACATCTGCCATAAAACCAGATGAATTTTCTTTTATCATACTATATTCCATCATGAAATGTAAAAATTATAAAATATTTAAATTCTTTAAAATCATACCTGACTTTATCTTGGATTTTTGATGATTCTGATCTTTCGATCCTTTGGAATTTGAAATAATCTATCGATTATTGATATTGGAAACTAAAAAATCTTTCGATTTGGTTATGACAACCTCAAATCCTGCGAAGTCCTTTCCCACAACGTTTTTCACAAACTAAGGTACTTACTTCATTGATTAAAGTTGTAGTTTACAAGTGAGCATCGAGGCTCTTATTTATAGGCAGATGAGACTCACAAGTTGGTCACATGTCTCTGTCTTGCCAGCTAAAAAGAAAAACAAACAAAACACACAAAGGAAAAAGTAGAAGCATTATCACATAAGGTGATAAGATTTTCAACTAAATGGACCCCATCTGACTCAGATGATAAGGTTCCATTATTACAACTTTTATTCCTACGGTCATCTACATGACACGTATTTAAGCTTTTCCTTTTGCCTTATCTTCTTGCATTGTGATTGTCGGTATTTTGTTTTCTTCTACCGACACTTTCTTTTTTGCATACCATTTACAGATATGCCCTTTGTATTTCGAGAAGTGTTGACAGCACTCCTGTTGAACTTCTTCTGGGACCTGGCTAAGAGCATTTTCAAATTTTGAGAATAACTCTTCATAGTAGAGTGTTTGCTTGAGGTGTTCCTCTGAAACCTTCCTCTTTGAATCACAGACCATGAGACAGGTCTCTGTAGTGTAAAGGACCTTATAATTAATAATGGTAGAACCATATCTGATAAGGTTATCATAAAAACGTTTCATTTGATAAATGAACGAATCTACTGTCCATCCAATACTTTCTGAATTTGGAGGTAGATAAGTTTTATTTGAAATTCCTATTTTGATGACTGTTCTTGGTTTTACAGCCATGAAATTATTTTCTTCAAAAAACCATGGATAGGTTTGTTCGAACTGGAGATATATTTCTCTTCCTTTAGCAAGGAAATCATTAAATCTCTTTACTGTATCACCAATCTCTTTTGGAAGATCAGCGAGTTCTTGGAATCTTCGACCTTCTCCTTCTTCAAGATACACGGTCTTAAGCATTCCATAGTCATAAAATTCTTTAATCAATTCCTTGGATATTCCTGGAACCGTATTAGCTTTTACCCCATGTGTAGTATTGACTGGATAAAAACATTCAAGTGCTAACTCTTCCTTGAAGTTGGCTAGCCATCTCCACTTTCCCATGAAATCATCAAGGGTTTTTGGCTTATTTTTTTCTTTCTGAAGATTTATTATGGATCCCACTGAGATCTTTTTCTTTGACTCCATTTTTGATGGTTGGCCAATTTCCTTAGCAATGGTCATTTCTTTATAGGAGGCTTTGTAAGCTTCTTTTGCTTTTTCCATTGTTGGATAAGCTTTGTGTCTGACATTTTTGCCATTAATATGAAGGCTTGCAATTGCCCAATTGTTGTAGATGCCTTTCGTCGGACCATCAAAGATGACATACACATTCTTTTCTGGTTGTAGATCGACAGCGTCGCTTGGTTGGTCTAAGCCATTTTTTGACTCTTCATTTTCTTGCTCGACTTTGTCAGCCCATGAATTTTTTGTATCTTCTTCTGGCATAGAGCCTGCTGAAGATGTTGATGAAAAACTTTGTTGTTCATTCAAAGTTTTTGTTGGTTCTTCTGTTGTTGTTGGAGTTTCAACATTTATGATCTTGGTTAGGCTTTCGATCATTTTAATCATCTCCCCCCTCTCTGAAGAGAGTTGTTTTAGCTTTTGACTATGAATTTCAATCTGTTCATCTTTTTGCTTCAAGCTATTGCAGAGAACTTTTAGAGCTTGCTCCATTCTCTTGTCAAAGTATCTGCAAAACAATTGTTTTCTGATTTTATTATTTGAATATAAGGATAGAATTGTTGGATGCGCATTTGCCATCTAACAAGTCTTCCTTGTTTATGATCAACTTTTAAATTGTAGCGCCAGAATCCGCTAGCATAAGTTGAATCAGTTCGTAATAAAAATCTTGATGGAATTAAATTCATTCTCCATTTTTCTAAAACATTTAAACAAGAAAGAGTTTCATTCTCATTGATATGATATCTTGTTTCAGCATCTTTAAAAGAACCTGAAACATACTTGCATAAAACAAGATCTTTATCCTTAATTCGGATGTTATTACTTGAATAATTAAGTTTTGTATCAGTTGAAACTGATGTTTTATCTGATCGCCCATTAGGGATATCTGATTTTAACTGTGGGGTTGCGCCCACAATGGTATAGGATTGTTGTGGGGTTTCATCCTCAACATATCCATTGAGATTGAATCCCAATTTTTGTTTACCATTAGGTAGAGCTCTCATAACTCCAGCCCATGTAAACTGATTTGCATCAACATTTACAACCAAAAAATCATTTTCTGTTGGGTTGTATAGTTGTGGTAAAACTTTTAATTTTTCTTTTAAAGATTTTACAGCCTCAGTATCTTTTTGTGTCCATGACCATGGCACTTTTTCAGATATCTTCTTCTGTAAAATTTTTCTATCATTTGCTAAATCTTGGAGGAATCCTTCATTAGCAATGTAGTTTAAGCATCCCAAAAATCTTTGGATTTGTTTTCTGTCCACTAATTGATCAGGAAAAAGTAAAAATTTTTCTTGAACATGCGGTGATAAATCGAGTTTTCCTCCTTCTCTTATGATGAGACCAAGGAATTCGATTTCCTGTTTCAAAAGTATTGACTTTTTTCTGGATAGAACAATTCCTCTATCTTTTATTCTGTTTAAAATAGTAGTAACATCTTTGATATGTTGTTCTTTACTTCCTTTAGTAAAAATTAGTATATCATCGATATATACAAAACAAATATGGTCAAGACCTTTAAGAGTATTGTCCATAAATCTTTGATATATTGATGGCGCTTGTTTTAAACCAAATGGTAAAACATTCCATTCAAAATGTCCTTCTGGACAACTGAAAGCTGTTAAAGGTTTAGTTTCTTCAGATAACCTTAACTGCCAGTATCCAGATTTTGCATCTAAAGATGAAAACCAATTACATCCTCTTATTTTTTCAAAAATGTAATCTTTTCTTGGTAACTTATATGAGTCACTTATGGTTGCCTCATTAAGTTTTTTATAATTAATTACCATTCGAGCTTTTCCTCTTTTTATCTCATTGTGTTTTCTGACATAAAAAGCTGGCGCTGAATGTGGACTAATAGAAGGACTTATTAATCCTTTCTCTAATAGTTCTGCTATTTCTTTTTTAAATTCTTCCTTATCTTCTCCTGAATAAGGGATTTTGTATAGGGCTTTGACTTCCTTTTTAGGATCTTTAAGCTTTACAACAATTAAATCTTGAATTTTGTTTACTATAGAGTCTAATGGATTTTCAGAACAAACTTGATCTAGATGATATCCTAGATTTTGTTCAGTTGTTAAATAAAACTTTCTCTTATCCCACATACATCTAAGTATATTAAGATTTTCTGAAATTGCTTTTAAAATTTCATTTTTTGTTATAATATTTGTTGTAACAAATTCACTTTCTTTTGGATTATTGACATCAAACCAATTTAATGTTATGGTGTCAGTTTTTTGAATGAAAGGATTATATAACTTTAAAAAGTTATTTCCTATTATCAAATCTATTCCAGAATCATGTTCATAGATTGATTTTACATAGAAGTATCTATGTTCAATTTTTATAAAAACATGTTTTAGAACAAACCATATTTGGTGTTTTTTCTTATCAGCAAAGATAATCTCTTTTGGTTTTTGTAGTCTAATCCATCCTTCCTTAATTATGGATCTTCTACCAAAACATAAAGTAGCACCCGTATCAATGTAACCCATAATTTTCTTTTTATTCAGTGTTACCTGGATAAATGTTGCATTAGGATTTCCATTTTTTAAAATTTTTCTACTCATTCTTCAATTTCTTCTTCAGTAGTATATTCAAAAATACTACTTTCGTCAGAATCTATATCTGATTCTATTGGTTCAAAACCTACTTCCCAAATTAATTTTAGGGTTTCTCTTTTGGAATCTTTCTTTTTAGGACATTCATTTGCATAATGTCCTTCTTCATTACACAACCAACATGTGCATGTTTTCTTTCCTTTAGGACATGAATTCTTTTTAGGATATTTTTTATTCCTCCTAAAATATTTTTGTTTATTGAATTTTTTAGGAAATTTCTTTTTCCTTTTATATTCAGAACGATCTATTTTCCTAAAAACTTTTTTCTTTTTCTTTCTTCTAGGTTTACTACAACCGTAGTCTCCTACTTTGTCTCGAATTTTATCACAGCAAACATTTATTTTTGCTTCTCTTTTAGCAGTTTTTTCCATGCATTTTTCGGATATCCATCTCCTTAATGCAGTTATTCTTGTTCCTAGAGTATCTTCTAATCCTACGATTCTTTCTAGATGCTCTTGGATAACTTTTTCCATTACTATTCCTACGGATGATGGAAGTTTATTGTAGAATAATCCTAAAAGATTATATTGTAATCTCTCTTGTGGAGATATTGCATAGTAATATTTGCTAAACTCACATATAAATGGTTCAACATAACACATATTACAAATTCTTAAATTAAGAATTCTATGAATGTTTGTATATTTTAGGTCTGCTTCTGCTTCTGGTGCATCAAAACCTAAAAATTCTTTCTTTAAAATTGAATAGACATGATTTATCACTTCTTCAGTTGTTGATGGAAGTTCTGAATCTGATTGTTCAGACATAAAACTCCAAGCATTTCCTATAGTTTTAGTTTTTAAATAGTTGAAAATACTTTTTGAACTTAGTTTCCCAAGTATAGGGTCTAATTGGATTGTTACCATGTGATTATGATACCAACTTCTTAACTCTCTTTTAACATCCTCACTACAGTCAATGTTTAAAACATCATCTTCATTGTGACGATTTATTGTTGGCACATATTTAGGTGGTATTTGTTTAAATTTTCTTTCATCCATTTTACTTTGAATGATTTGTTGGTCAATAAATTTTTCACTATCCTCTTGACGTCCTCTTTTACGTCCTTGTTCTGATGTTTCTGCTTGTTCATTAGTTTTTACAAGTCCTACTTGTGGTTCTTCTTCCATACTAAAAGAACTTTCTGAATCAAAGTCGTAAACAAACTTGTTTTCATCATCAGATTCTTCGGTTATTTGGTTTTTCCTATTAATGTCTAAAGAAGCCATTAATGTTTGTAATTCATTTAGCTGATTAGCTATTTCTCCTTCTGTTTCGTCCATATTAGGGTAATAGCGCGAAAAAGTTAATTTCTTTTTCTGATTTTTCAATATTTTCTGAAATTTCTATCATGTCTCCCCCCTCTTTTTTGACAAAAGTTTGTAATTGTTCTAGGGTTAGACATTTATCTCTTGTAGGTAAGAGTTTTAATAGATCGATTAAATCATCTATTTTTATACAAAGTTTTTCGTCTAGTAATCTTTGGTTCTCCTCTAGACTATATAATTTTTCATTGAGTCTTTCTTCAAACTCTTTTTCTAGTAGAACTTCTACTATTTTATCTAACTGTTTCTGAAGTACTATTAGATTCTCAAAGATATCTTGTATTTTTTCACTTACACCTTTACTAGCCATGTATAAACTTTTGTATTCTGAGGCTTAAAAGATTTGCAAAGTTTTCATATTCCCAATATGTGGAATAATCATTTTCAATTATCAGAAACCAATATGCTGTTTCTCTTAGCCAATTAATTTGGTTTCTCATTCTAATTATGTTATTATAATTAGGTTCTAATATAAATGGCTGTGGTATTATTTTTCCAAATGGATTTATAAGACCATCCATGATTTATCTAGCTAATCTTTTGAGTTCTATTCTTAGCGCCTCAGCCATTTCTATGAAGTATTTGAAAAGAAAATAATCAAAATCTTCTTTTAAATAATATTTTGCTGTATCTTCACACCATCTAATTTGTGCTTTTACTATTGTAATGTCTTGGTAATTTGGGACTAAATACCAAGGTTGAATAACAACTCTTCCTTTTGGATTCTGAATATACCAATGTTTTTGCATTTAATTATTTGGGACTTTTTAAGTCAGTTTTTTGTGAAAGTTGGTTTTAAAAGTTTTTGACATGTGTCAAATTTTTGCTTGTTGTGTCCAAGGATGACGTGTTGTGTTTGTGTGCAAGGAAGATTTTCTCTTTATCTTAGTGACTTTTAATTTAATCAGAATAATGACAAAGATTTATTAAAATATTAAATTTGGATTCCATGGAGAAGAATGTAGTGGAACTCTTGCTACTTGAACCAATTGATAACATTTTGTGTAAAATCTAATATTAGTGATCACTTATTTACTACATTGATTTTGTTTGGATTAATTTATTTGAGTTTATCTATCGATATAAATTTTATGAAACTATTTGGGAGAAGTTATTGAAAACAACTTATAACACTTTTCATAAGTTTTTATCAACTTAATTTCGTAAGTTCTTCAAAATAACTTGTGAAAACAAATTATAACATATACAAAAATAATATAACTTTATTTTATATTTTTCTATAGAAATAGTTTATGTATACATAAACATTTATCATGATAAGCGCTTGTATTATAAGCTGCAAATAAGATGTTTATGCAAACAATGTCGGTAATGAGTAACATTACTCCTTGTTGTTAAAAGCTTTCAAATGAAGAAAAAAAAATTAGGCACACCAAAGGAACCTAACCCCTTAGGTACTTGTCTCTTTTTCTTTAATACCTCAAATCAACTGATCTACCAACCCCCTAAGATAAGTCGTGAATAATAAGTATTGACCAGATATATGTGTATGTCTTTTAACTCTTTATTAAACCTAATGACCGACTAATTTGGAGGACCAATCTCAGTCTCCAAATGATGTCCAATTGAAGTCAAGGCATAGATCCATGTTATCTCTATTGTTCAAAATGGTGGGTGGATATAGAGAATATGATGTTGAAATCTTCTCTGCCTTTGTCCCCAATCAATCTCACTAACATAATTTTTTGAGAATTACTTTTCCCACCATATGGCCTTCTCCCGCGCCCTGTAAAATTTCCAAAAATGCCCTTGTGCATTTCGGATTTTAAAATCTGGATTCATGTTTACTATTTCGGATTTTATAATCTGGACAATTCGTATGTATAATCAGCCATCAGAATCTCTCACATTTCAGCAGTTTTGAGTTTTGCTTTTAAAAACAACAAAAAACTAAGTAAAAAAATGCTAAAATCTGTCAAATAAAATCATAAAAATATAAAAATAGCACCAAAAAATTCTAAAAATCAAATAAAATTAATGCAAATTTTTTCGGATTTTTCTGAGAATATGAAAAATTTAAAAAAAAATTAAAAATGGGTCTAAACGATGGAATTTTGAATTTTTTTTGATTTTCTGGGGAAGTTTCGGAGCAATCCGATCATGTAGCCCGAAAACCCGATTTTTGACTAAGAACAGGTAACAATGACCCAAAAACAGAAGGATGAGAGTTAGGAAGATTAATATTGTCCCTAAAATGATTATCCATGTCACAAACATGTTTAGAATTTGTGCTGATACAGTTCGGATTATATAATCCGAACTGTTTTACCTTTAAAAAGGGTGTTTAGGGGGTTTCCGAATTATGTAATCCGGAAACATCATGTAACGCGCCCTATTTTTTGAAGTTTCCGGATTATAAAATCCGGAAAAATCCGTTACTCATTTTTTCACCCTTTAATAAAAGAAAACACAATTTCGGATTATAAAATCCGAAAACGCAAGGGCATTTTTGGAAAAAAATAGGGCGCACGAGGAAACCCACATGGTGGGAAAAGTAAATCTCTAATTTTTTTATGCATGTATGTATACTCACATTCATTCATTTTGTTTTTATTCTTTTAATCTATCTATCTATTATCTATATAAAATTATATTCTGATAATTATTTTATTTCGTAATAAAATAATTAATAAATATAAATATGAATTGTGATGAAAATGAAAAATCCATTTATGTAGCCCATTAAATTAATTACTTAGCCTATGATATAAATAAAGTCATAATATATTCCCTCAAAAAAAAAAAAAAGAAGTCATAATATATGGAAAGTGAAATATAGCAAGCAACATTCTCCACTAAGCACTATTTACATGAGCTTTATTTCCGGCAAGAAACTTCACACAATCACACTCCATTCTTCATAACCCTCACTTCATCTTCTCGCATCAAACACATCACCGCCGCCAACCACACTTCCACCGGCCGAAGACTTCCCATTCCCGTCCTCATTCACCACCTGTTCGTTCTCTCTCTCTCTCTCTCTCTCTCTCTCTCTCTCTCTCTCTCCTTATTTCTCTTTACGTAATCATGTTTAGTTTCTTGTTTCATATTTTCTTTAGCTTCTTTATTTGCCTTGTATTGCCCTCATGCGTAATCTTGAATTTTTATCCTTCTTTGAGGCTGTCTGTTGATATTTTACACATTTTTCTTTGATATATTACTTATACACTATGAAGCACGGTACCGACACTCGGACACAAACACGCCGACACCGCAAATCACACAATTCAGTCTAATTATATGTGCCGGTGTCGGATACTGTATGATACGCCTAATCTGAAGAGTGTCTGTGCTTCATAGCTTATAGACACTGATTTATATGTACATTAATGCATGTGTGTATAGAGGTAACTGAAAATTTGTGACTTGTTGCACTAATTACTCGAATTTTAGGAAGGATTCAAACTAGCTTAAATTTCTAATTGAAATAAAAAACTTCACTTATCAATTTGTTAGGCAAAAATCATCAATTTATTAGTAAATTTGTAAAGTATATGAAATTTGTCAATTTTTGTTTGTAAAGTATATTAAAATCTATAAATCTATCTCTAATATCTTAATAACAAGGACTAAATTGACTAATTTTATATACTTTAGTGGCTAATTATTATTTTTACATAGTTTAGGGTTTAAATTAGAGTAAAGATGTCCCTTTTATCATAAGCACAGTTTTTAGTGGGTAGTGCACATTACAATATGCATCGATCGAGGTTGAAACCAGTTCTATACACTTATTCATCTTAATGGATGAAATTCTGAGTTCTGACCACTAATCTATTCGACAAATATATTTTTTTGAAAAAAGAAGATAGTTTTAGGGGTAAAGTATTGGTTTATTCTATTATTTATTATTAGTATGCAGCCCAAAAGCACACACATTATCATGGAATTGAAGCAGCCCAATCATCAATGCAGAGTGATAAAGTAATAAACTAAAATGGGAATCGAAAAAAGAAGCTGGTGTGACCATTATTACATCCAATCCAAATAAGTATAATAAAATTGAAAGCAATGGTGGGTCATCATATATCTACAAAAGACAATGAAGACATAGAAAGTAGGACTCTGTCGTTGTCTATGTTGACTAAAACACAAACAAAAACAAAAGAGAATAAAGTCTCATGTGTGTCTGTAATATCATTTTGAGTGCTTGTTTGTTGCATTGCATTTCTCTTCTTATATGGGTTTAGATCAATATTTCATATTCTCATATGTTAATCTGGTTTGTAGTCTCTCAAATTAATCTAAAGACTTGATTGTTATGGAAAAGGTATGATGCTTTTCCACTCTAAATTTACATTACTTAATTTAATGCAGTCCACATTAATGCAAAGTTGGTTTGGCTGCAATTTTTGAAAATCAGTATGTCACTTAGTGCATGAGGAGGTTTTTAGGGGTAGTAAAGGATTGTTGGTATTACATGTGTGAGACTTGTGTTTGGTATTTGTTTCAATCTGATTTTGATTCAAATGTGGGAGTATGAACAACTTTTGTTCTGTTTTTACCTTGTATTGTTTCTTATGGTTTTAGCAGCAAATGAGAAAAACTAGGGATTTATTCTATTCATTTATATGAAATGTTAGGTGATAGATTTCAGTTTGATATATTCTTGTTTTGACTATTTGAATTTGATATTGATAGATTTCAGTTCTGGTAGAATTCAATTTGGCTCTTTTGATTAGGTGGAAAAAAGACTAATAGATTCAATTTCTAAGATTAGGACAACTTATAACTATAAAATATTTTCTGTTTATCTTGATGCAATTCTGATAATACCAACTTGGTCTTGTTTCTTTTTGAATTGACAGTTTTTGTGAGATCTTCCAAGAACAAGTGTAGAACCAAGTGGATCAAATCATGAAGCTCTCACTCTTTGGAAAAAAAGATTCGTCAAAACAAGTTACCTCCCATACTCATCAGGCAATGAAAACATGTGGTATATGCTTTGATACAAAAACAGATTCTGATATATTCAACATAAGGTCCACCATCCTCAAAATAAGAAAGTGCAAGCACTTCTTTTGTGTTGACTGCATTTGCAAGTATGTAGAAGTTAAAATTAATGATAATGCATATAAGGTTTTGTGTCCAAGTCCAAATTGTTATGTGAAATATAAGCCAAAACATTTGAAACACATTTTGCCTAAACAACTTATTGTTAAATGGGAGTTTTTAACTTCCGAGTTTTCTAAGCCGTCAGAGCCAAAGACTTACTGCCCTTACGCGAATTGTTCTGTTTTGTTGGGCAAAGAAAATGATATTGGAAGAGAATTTGACAGCAGTTCTAAGTGCCCTTCGTGTCACAGACAATTTTGTGCAAAGTGCAAAGTTCCATGGCATGCAGGAATGAATTGTCAGACATTCCAACAATTCAAAAGGAATGACAAAAATGATTTGGATAACAAATTTTTCGCGTTGGCTAGAAAACAACAGTGGCAAAGATGTCCAAATTGCTTTATGTATGTCAAGAGAAGTGAAGGATGTAGTTTCATGAAATGCAGGTTTGATTTTTATCCAATCCTCTCTTGCTAATTCTTAATCATTGTCACATTCATATGTTTAAATTTATGTTATTCATTATAATAATTCTAATTTCTAATTTCTAGCTGTGGATGCAAATTCTGCTACAAATGTGGGAAGAAGCGATCATATGCATATCGACATATATGCAAATAGTAGTTAGTTTATTATTCCACTGTTTCAGAGGTAACTCATCTTACATGTATAAATAAATTATGTTTAATAAGAAATGACTAGAAATAAAATATTTTAAATTTTATGATGATCTGTTTTGTTGTTTCCATTCATATTTGCACTACACCAAACTCTATTTCAGTTCCTTGTAGTCTTCAAAATTCTTTCGACACATATGGAATGTTTATTTCTCTGTATCGATTTGTCATATGATTGTCATGAATGATATTGGGGCAATACGATTTTTTGCTATCTGTATACTTATGTTCAAATGGGTTCTGCCAAATATTAATTTTTAAGATGCCTTGAGCGACATATACCAAGTTAATTAAAACTAGATCATACATTGAACCGGTGTAATCTTTGGTTTACGGTTTAATCATTTGGGTTGTCATCTATTTGCAAATGGTGTGACCAAGCTGGTTTACGGCAAAATATTTGTTTTTTTTTTCTTTTGGCAGTAGTACGATCTAGGTATCTTTTTTTCATGTGAATTGTCTTTATAGTTTTAACTTTGCTGCAGGATCCAAAATGTTCATTCCACCTATTTGTCAACAATTTTCGTAGCTGCTTCGATAAGATGATCACTTGATTGGTTTCTGCTCAGTATACACTTCTGCTGATTAGCTTTCTATGCTTGGCACTTTTTATGAAGTTAATTAAATATTAGAATTATGTGAATGAATTTACTGTTATTTAAGAATTAGTTTTAAACCAATACTTACTTTTGTGGTAGTATGTTAGAGAAGTTGAAATGAAATAGTTGCCATTGGAACGAGATGCCGAGCCAAAATTGTTTATTTATATGCGGTCTTGACAAAACATGCTCTTATGAGGTTTAGAAATACGTGTTTATATTTTCTGGGGATTGATCTTATTTGTATAAGATGAATGTTATTGTTATTGTTAGATCTTGGTGTTGGAATCATCACTTCAATAGTTGCTGTAATGGAATTTTTTTATAGTGTTCTGTGATTTTTGAAAGGGCAAAAGCCATAACTTTTGTTCTTGGACATGTCCTTGATGTGCCTTTGATATTTCGTTACACCTGCAATTAATTAAAATACCCTGTTGTAAAATTAAATTTACAAAATCATACCATTTTCCATTCCAACACAGAAGGTCTCCACAAACAATTATGTGTGCACTTCCCCTGCAGTAGCTTCCGGTGTGATATAAGTTTCCATTCCAACCATAGTCGTTCTTGAGTCCCTAGAACATGAATCTCTAATACCAACTTCTTGCTGTTCCCTTCACTTGTTGTTGAACCAATCCAATTCATCTATAATGTAAAATTTGTATGATATAACATTGTCGATTTTCTATATCAAGGATTAAATACGCATTAGTGTGAATGCAAGGTCGTTTTTCTGGAATCAACATGTTGTATACCTTCACTTGTTGTTGAACCAATCCAATTCATCTATAATGTAAAATTTGTATGATATAACATTGTCGATTTTCTATATCAAGGATTAAATACGCATTAGTGTGAATGCAAGGTCGTTTTTCTGGAATCAACATGTTGTATACCTCGAGTACGGTGTTAAATGAGCAAGGGTCGTTGATGCAACAAAAATAAGAAGAGTTCCTGCATCAATGTGAAAGAAGAGTTCCTGCATCAATGTGAAATGTGTGTGTAAAGAAGTTACTTCACGAGAGTAAGATTTGTTTTGAAATATAACAACTCTTACAGGGAAATATATGAATATGATGGAAACTAATAGGGGTGCTTGCGGTGCAGATTGGATCAGTTTTTAGGCAAAATGTTATCCGATCCAAAATAAAAATCATATGTGGTTCGGTTTGGATGGTTATTCTTAGAAAATCCGAACCGATCTAATCCAAATATATGCGGTTTAATTTAGATCGGTATTTATTTACTTTTTGTTGAAGAATATAATTTTTTTATTAATATTAATAATACACAAACACCATAAAATAATAGGTTTGATGCAAAATATATTAAAAAATTAAAATTACAGTAAAAAAATTATCGATTATTTTTTAAACATATGAAGTAATAATAATATATTTTAAATTAGTACAATATATAAGATTTAAACCCCAACAAGCAACATAATAATGCAATATATAATACTAATGAAAGAATAAATAAGTATTACTATTTATTTTTGCGGTTCGGTTTGGTTTTGAGAAAGTGGTCCGAAATCCGAACCGATCCTACCGGTTTTTGCAAAACAACATCCAAACGCATCCTAAAATATTCGTTTTTTTTTGCGGTTTTCGGTTTTTTTGATCGGTTTGCGGTTTTATGTTGTATTTGTTTAGATTTGAACACCCCTAGATACTATAACTAGGAGTATCAATTTTATGTGCTTGCAAGAATCAACATGGGTTGGTGAAAAGACGAAAGAATTAGACAATTCATTATTCAAACTTTGGTACATTAGCTAAGTTATATCGAGAAATGAGGTAGGCGTTATTGTGGATAAAAAGTGGAAGATGAATATTATGGATGTATAAAGGATACGAGATTGGAGCACAACCCTAAAAATTATAGTGGAA
Organism: Medicago sativa; assembly: GCF_051527215.1. NCBI lineage: Eukaryota > Viridiplantae > Streptophyta > Magnoliopsida > Fabales > Fabaceae > Medicago > Medicago sativa. The sequence continues at coordinate 62,213,560 of NC_140751.1, read as the reverse complement.
CAAGATACCTTTAATGTTCATAGTGCTTACACACCTCAGGTAGGGTTAAAAGAATACCTCAAAGTAAAATTTTGGGAGGATTTAGAGGATATATTGCCAGGAGAAAAGTTTTTTTCTAGTAAGGGATCCAAATGAGTATTATAGTGTATTTAAAGATTTTGAGGGCTTGCATGCGGAGTATGGCATCATGGAGGTAAACGTGGCAGACTAAGTCCATCCTAGATATTTTGCCAAATATTCCAAGGGAGTCCTCTTTCCATCAAATGTCTCAAAATGAGGAGGTTTAATGTTCTCTGGAGTAGAGACTCCCAAATTTCTTTGCATAAGGGTTGAAGATCCTCCACTTCTTCATCAGAGCCACCCAAAATAATCATCCATATTAGGATCCTTTATATTTGCGTTTGTAAGGCTTTGTTTTGGAAACATAGTTTCTTCATAGTGACACGAATTGTGATGAGAGCTTCATTCTGATGTTGTTGCGATTGAACTCTAACCAACTTTTCAATGGGTTATGTTGTGTGACCGAGAAATTATCTTTATCGCGGCCCCGAGATGTATGCCAAATGTTTTTGCTAAGAACGTTTAAGGGTCACATTGACGATAATGTGTTGGGTCAAGGTCTGAGAGTTTTGTGTATTTGGGGTTAAGAAGTGACCTCTTAGAGTCTTGATAACACGCAAAGTACACTGTCTAAATAGCCTGATATCCATTTGTTTTAGAGTCAATTATATATTATGTTTTGCGTGTAGCTGCTAATATTTTTTGTCATGAGCATAGGGACAATTTTTTCAAGATAATTTTAAGTCATCCATATCCGATCCAACTGTTGGTACACATCTCCTGCACGATTTTAGGAGTTTTCAATTATATATATTTGGAAAATTAAAAAAAAAAAAAATTTAAAACTCGGTATCTGATCCAAGGACCGACTAATCCGAGAGGACCAATCCTACAATCCATTTGAGGGGCCCCGTTATAAGGTAGAGCAAAGCTCTGTATGGGTTTGTCCATCGAAATTGGCACCAGAGGGAATCAAACCTGAGACCTTGAGATGAGCACACTCCAAGATCTCAAGCCAACCACTAAGCCGACCCAAACGGGTTGTTTTTTTTAAAGAAAGTTTGTTTGTTTTTTTTAAACAAAATTTGGTTCTTGTTATCTTAAAATTGACAATTGTTTGTTACGAGATATACAAAGTATGCAAAAAAAAAAAAAAAATTATTGGAGAAAAAATGAGTAACTAACAATTGTTTGTTACGAAAACAAGATAACATATTAAATTTATAAAGAGAAAGTATGTGCAAACTCAGCGTTATTAGGAAGGAGTATGTAACTTGTTTGTTGCTTGAATTCCAATTCAGGTTCTTCTTTTACTTGAATTTATATATAACCGTAATTTATATATAACCTGAACCCTTTTACTTGAATTCCAATTGTGAAATTGCTTACTGGAGTCGTAACCTATACTGCTGCATAGCTTTTGAATTAAACTGTGCTGCCGTGCCCTTATAATTTCTGTGATTGCCGTGGCTGTTCTTCTTTTTGATTAAAGTTGTCATCAAATTAAGGTTCGGTTCTTTTGTTATTTATTTGCTCTTTAATATTTCAGCAAAGATAAATTTATTGCATAATTTAATGAGTTTTGCTATATGGACCGAAAGGTGCCGCACACGAATTGCACGACACTTCAACTATATGTACTAACTTGGTCTTGTTTCTTTTTTAACTGGTGTAGAACCAAGTGGATTGAATCATGAAGATCTCACTCTTTGGAAAAAAAGATACTCATGCAGCAAAGAAAACATGTGGTATATGCTTTGATACAAAAACAGATTCTGATATATTCAACATAAGGTCCACCATCTTCAAAATAAGAAAGTGCAAACACCTCTTTTGTGTTGACTGCATATGCAAGTATGTAGAAGTTCAAATTAATGATAACGCGTACAAGATTTTGTGTCCAAGCCCTAATTGTTTTGTGAAATATAAGCCGAAACATTTGAAACACATTTTGCCTAAACAACTTATTGTTAAATGGAAGTTTTTGACTTCTGAGCCGTCAGAGCCAAAGACTTACTGCCCTTATGCGAATTGTTCTGTTTTGTTGGGGAAAGAGAATGACATGGGAGGAGATTTTGTTGGCAGTTCTAAGTGTCCTTCTTGTCACAGACACTTCTGTTCAAAGTGCAAAGTTCCATGGCATGCAGGAATGAATTGTCAGAAATTCCAAGAATTGAAAAGGAATGAAAAAAATGATTTGGATAACAAATTTTTGGTGTTTGCTAAAAGACAACAGCTGCAAAGATGTCCACATTGCTCTATGTATATCAGCAGAATTGATGGATGTAATTACATGAAATGCAGGTTTATTAAGTATCCTATTTCTCTCGCTAATCCTTCATCATTGTCACATACATACATATGTTTAAATTTATTATAATAATTGTAATATCTCATGCTAGGTGTGGATGCAAATTCTGCTACTGTTGTGGGAAGAAGCGACCATTTGGATTTATACATGAATGCAAGAGCAGATAGTTTCAGAGGTAAATCATCTTATATGTATAAATAAATTCTGTTTAATAAGAAATGACTAGAAATAAAATATTTTGAATATTATGATGATCAATTTTGTTGTTTCCATTCATATATGCAATACACCAAACTCTATTTCAATTCCTTGTAGTCATCAAAATTATCTGTATCGATTTGTTATATGATTCTCATGAATGCTATTGGGGCAATAAGATTTTTTGCTATTTGTATACTTATGTTTAAATCAGTTCTGCAAAATATTAATTTTTAAGATGCCTTGAGCTACATATACCAAGTTAATTAAAACTAGATCATACATTGAACCGGGGTGTAATCTTTGGTTTACGGTTAATCATTTAGGTTGTCATCTATTTTCAAATTATGTGACCAAGTTGGGGCTAATCCTAGAGAACGCGTAAGAAAAGATAATATATTTGTTTTTTTCTTTTGGCAGAAGTAAGAGCTAGGCATCTTTTTCTCATGAATATTTGATATTCTTTTTGTTGCATGTGAATTGTCTTTATAGTTTTCACTTTGCTGCAGGATCCAAAATGTTCAGTCGACCTATTTCGCAACGATTTTCATAGCTTTTTTGAAAAAGCTAAATTAGCCCACCCAAATTGACACCAGAGGAACGATTTTCATAGCTACTTCGATAAGATGATCACTTGATTGGTTTCTACTCAGTACACACTTCCTGCTGATTAGCTTTCTATGCTTAGCAGTTTGTATGCAGTTAACTAAATATTAGAATTATGTTAATGAATTTACTGTTATTTGAGAATTAGTTTTAAACCAATACTAACATTCGTGTCGTGGATGTATGTTAGAGAAGTTGAAATGAAATAGTTGCCATTGGAACGAGATGTCGAGCCAAAATTGTTCATATATGTGTGTATATTTTCTGGGGATTGATCTTGTTTTTATAAGATGAATGTTATTGTTAGATCTTGTTTTCAATTTTTTTTTCTAGAAACACTCCTTAAGGATCCCGTTATACCTGCAGTTAATTAAAATACCCTGTTGTAAAATTAAATTTACAAAATCATACCATTTTTCCAACACATAAGGTTTCTATAAACAATAAACAATTTTGTGTGCCCCTGCAGCAGCTTCCGGTGTGATATAAGTTTCAACCATAGATGTTCTTGAATCCCCGAAGCATGAATCTCTAATAACAACTTCTTGTTTTTCCCTTCACTTGTTGTTGAACCAATCCAATTCATCTATAATGTAAAATTTATACAGTGTAAAATTGTAAACAGCAAGAAAAACATTATGGATATTTGTTATAATAGAACGTGAATGTAAATTGCGAGAGAAAAGGGTGAAGTGGTTTCAGCTAAGATCATGTACTTTTACTTGAATTAAGATCACTATTCTTGTGTGAATTAAAATTTTATCTATGATAGGCTCGTTATGCATATTCAGTCCCAAATATCGATACAGTCTCCAGCTAACGTAAAACATTGTTGAATATGTATTATTAGTTTGAATGCAAGGTCATTTTTTTCGAAGCAACATATATAGCTCGAGTACGGTGTTAAATGAGCAAGGGTCGTTGAATCACCGCCTTGATGCAACAAAAATAAGAAAGAGTTCTCACATCACCGTGAAAGATGTGTGTAAAGAAGTTACTTCATGAGAGTAAGATTTGTTTTGAAATATGATAACTCTTACAAGGAAATATATGAAAATGATGGACACTATGACTAGGAGTATTAATTTTATGTGCTTACTAGAAACAAAGTGAGTTGGTGAAAAGATGAAAGACTTAAACAGTTCATTTATGTGCATACTATAAACAAAGTGAGTTGGTGAAAAGATGAAAGAATTAGACGGTTCATTATTCAAACTTTGGTACATTAGCTCAGTTATATCGAGAAATGAGTTAGGCGTTAGTGTGGATAAAAAGTGGAAGATGAATATTATGGATGTACAAAGGATAGGTGATTGGAGGACAACCCTAAAAGGGTTTTTTTATTTTTAAATTCGGTATCCGATCCAAGAACCGACTAATCCGAGGGGACCAATCCCACAGCCCACTTGTGGGGACCCTGTTTAAAGCCAGAGCATAGCTCCGTATGGACTTATCCCCACCAGAATTGACACCAGAGAGAATCGAACCTGCGACCTTAAGAGGAACAAACTCCAAGATCCCAAACCAGCCACTAGGCCAACCCCAAATGGGTTAGCACAACCCTAAAAGTTATAGTGGAACAAGACACCTTTAATGATCTTAGTGCTTACGCACCTCAAGTAGGGTTATAAGAACACCTTAAAGTAAAATTTTGGGAGGATTTAAAGGATTACTGCTAGGAGAAAAGTTAATTTTTTTTTCTAGGAAAGGATCCAAATGAGCATTACATAGTGTATTTAGAGATTTTGAGGGTTCTCATGCATGGTATGGCATCATGGAGGTAAACATGGAAGACTAAGTCCATCCTATATATTTTGCCAAATTTTCAAAGGGAGTCCTCTTTCCATCAAATGTCTCAAAATGATGAGGTTTAATGTTCTCTGGAATAAAGGTCTCTGAAGTTTCTTTGCATAAGGATTGAAGATCCTCCACTTCTTCGTCAGAGTCACCCAAAATAATTATCTATGGTTGGATCCTTTATACTTGCGTTTGTAAGGCTTTGTTTTGGAAACATAGTTTCTCCATTTTTACTCGAATTGAGACGAGGCCTTCATTCTTTTGTTGTTGCGATTGAACTTTAACCAACTTTTCAATGGGTTATGATGTGTGATCGAGAAATTATCTTTATCGCGACCCCGCGATGGGCATCATCTGTTCTTGATAAGAACGTTTAGGGGTCACATAGACGATAATGTGTTGGGTCAAGGCCTGAGAGTTTTGTGTATTTGGGGTTAAGAGGTAGTCTCTTAGGGTCTTGATAACACGCAAAATACACTGTCTAAATAGTTTGATGTCTATTTGATTTAGAGCCAATTATTGTGTTTTGTGCGGTAGCTACTAATATTTTGTTTTGTTGCAGGTACTTAGGGTGTTAAAATCTTTGTTGTCAATAGTGGCTGATCGCGGTGCGCAGCGGCCAAAAACAACAAAATGCGACACAACACTCCAACGCGGAGCATTTGGAGAAAGTGCTGAAGCGGGCGCGATATATTGCGGGTATAAAGCGGGCGCGATGCAGGTCAAAGCGGACGCTTTTCACTTAACATTCACTTAACACTAGGATTGGGAATAGGCCAGGCCTGCCTACGGCATAGCCTGTTTAGGCCTGGCCTGGTCTGACTTGCTTATTAAAAAGACTAGGCTTAGGCTTTTGAAAAAACCTATTTAAGTAAATAGTTCAGACTTAGGCTATCAAAAAACACCTATGAAGGATAATAAGCCGGCCTGTTTATTCAAATTAATAAAACTTATTTTTTATTTATATTAAAATATAATTTATATTAAACATAAAAATCAAGAAACAACTTAAATAATAATCTTTTTAATCAGGCTTTAAGGTCTTATATTGAAATAGGCTTTTAAAGCCTTATAGTTAAATGGGCTTTGAGGCCTATTTAGCCTATTTAGAAATAAATAAAATTGAGTATTTGATGACATTAATATAAAATAGGTTTGCAAATAGACTTTCAGGTCAGTCCAGACTTTTAAATAGGTCAGATCAGGAAAAAAAAAATAGGCCGCGTCACCAAAATAGCGCCTGCTACACGCCCGCACACCGTGTCGCGTCAATTTTTGGGGTGGCCGTGCCGCGCCGCATTTCGGCTTTGACAAAGGTTAAAAGCAAAAAAATTAAAAAAAAAAGGTTTTAAAGAGGTCATGACAGTAGTCATGAGCCCAGGGACAACTTTTTCAGGATAATTTCAAGTCATTCATATCCGATGCACATCTCTTGCAAGATTTTAGGAGTTTTTGGTTGTAATATTAGGCTATAAAAAGAGCAAAAACACTAACTTGTAAACACATACTAGTTTAGAGACCCGATGTTGCCCGGGTTATTAAATAAGTTTTATAAGTAAGTTTGTGTGCACGAATACACGTGTTAGTATATTAGATTGAATTTATTTAAATTTACAATTATAATAATATCATAAATAAATATAAATGATGAGATGAATGTCCAATGCAAGAATAAAAAGTGTAACAAAATCAATAATGAATTAGTCCAAGTTGTAAGAGTTTTGGGTCCCTTTAAACATGTGGTCATGGGTTTGTTTCATGACCCATGCGTATGAGAGAGAAAAATCGATTGAAAGGGAAGAAAGTGGTTGAAATATATATATATATATATATATATATATATATATATATATATATATATATATATATATATCAAAGTATATGTATGAGAAATAATAAATTGGTGTTTCGCAAACCTGAAGAAGAAAAAATGTTAGATGAAAAGAAGGTTTGGGGTTTTTGTTTGTGCTCAAAATATGTAAATATTTGATTAACAAAAATTTATTTATTTATAGTTAACATTTGCATTAGAATATGCTGCTGAAAGATAACATAATAACTAATCGAACCTTTAGTAAAAACTAATTGAAGCTTCTTTTCCTAAAAACAAATAAACAAATTGGAGTCTTTTAATCATAAAATAAGATCGTATATGTAAACATTGTTGAAAGTATTATGAGTAGTTTGTTGAGATATTTCTGCTACATAAAATATTAGGAATTCAATAAAAATTTAAAGAAAATATTGAGTGGATAAGATCAAAAGTTTGTTGAGATATTTATGTTAAATAAAATATTAATTTTTAAAAATAGAAAAAATAATAAAAATATTGAGAATGAATTTGGAAGTGACACGTGGCATAAAAAACCTTACTTTATATATATACTATTGATGATTGATTGATTGATTAGAAGACTGCCTTATTTTTATTTTAGGGTTATATTTTCCTTCCAATTCCAAGTTTGCTGTTATCATTGTTATCAAAAACGCGACTTAAGTCCCAAAATCCTGGTTTTTGCGACTTTGCGTAGCTTCAACGACTCAAATCCATAGCAAAGTCCCAAAAACAGGCAAAATCCTATCAAAATCGCACAAAATCGCACAAAATCGTGAAATTCATTCAAAATCGCAGGATTTTGATGGATTTTGTTCATTTTTTGATAAGGGTCAATTTTTTACCCGGTTCGTAAATTGACCCGATTTGAATCCATGACCCATTCTATAAATACCCAAAAGACCAAAAAATTTCATTCTTTCACTTCCCCCACATTTATGTATATGTATTTTGTGGACTTTGAACTTTAGTCATTTATGACTATATGCAATTTATAACATATATTTAAAATTATTTTTGTTTTAGTAGAATCCTCGATTTTGATTGCGATTTTACGAGTCCCGACTTTGCTATCCTACATCGATTCTACAAAAGTCCTTGAGTAAAATCCTTCGATTTTGATTGCGATTTTACGAGTCCCGATTTTGCTACTCCCTTTCGACTTGGAGTAAAGTCCCGATTTTGATAACCTTGGCATTGTTGTCAAAATCCCGACTTAAATCCTAAAATCTAGGATTTTGCGACTTTCTTCAACTTCAACGACTTAAATCCATAGTAGAATCCTAAAATAAGCAAAATTCATGGATTTTGATTGCGATTTTACGATTTCTTTTAAACTAAGTCATTTATGACTATATACCATTTATAACATATATTTAGTATTATTACTTTTTGGTAAAATCCATCAATTTTGATTGTGATTTTACAGTTTCCTATATCCATTCTACAAAAGTCTTTGAGTGAAATCCTTCGATTTTGATTGCGATTTTACGAGTCCCCCGATTTTGCTATTCCCTTTCGACCAGAAGTAAAGTCCTGATTTTGATAGCCTTGATATTTAGTACAAGCTACATATTTTTTTTAATTTTTTTTTTATGATTTTATGAATATTTGATATCCATTTTGCCACACCTGAATTGCTTTTCTATTTTTCATGGTTCCTGTTGATTGGCTTTCTTCGAAGTTTGTATGAAATTAATTATAAATATTGTAATTATGTGAATAAATTTACCTCTATTGGAGAATTAGTTAACCAATACTAGTTTTTGTGGTTTATGTTACAGAAGTTTCAATACTGTGAGACTTCTGAACCCTTTGGAACGAGATGTTGAGCAAAAATTATTCATATAGATGTGATCTTGACAAAATATGTTCATATGAGGCTGAGAAATGTGTGTAGAGTTTGGGGATTGATCTTGTTTTGATAAGACAAATGCTATATTACTGAGATATTGGTGTTGGTTGGAACCATCATTTTCAATAGTTTATGTAATGAAATTTTTTAGTGGTCTCTATGATTTTTGAAAGGGTAAAAGATATAATTTTGTATTTAGATATGATGTCTTTGACGTGCCTTTCATAATTTTATACCTTATACCTTACATGAATACTGGTATATTTATGGAGTTTTTTTTTTTTTTTTTCAAGTTTATTTGCATTGTTCAGTGAGATTTTTGGATGATTAAGGATATGACTTTTGTGGATGGATATATCATTGACGTGACCTTAAAACTTTGCTCAAATTGGACGAAGTTTTATGGATCAAAACAGTGAATTAATATGATATTCAAATTGGTTGAGGTTTGATGGATCAAATGGTGAATATACTTGTTTAGGGTTTGACATATAATAGCTGACCTAAATGAAAGAAGACAAACAAAAAAAATTCAACATAGTTACAACAACGCGACACTTTTACTTTATAGAAGATTCAATCCAACCAAATGATATAATATTTAGGCTTAATTGCATGTTTTGTCCCTTATGTTTATTTTAGTTTTCAAGTTGGTCTCTTATGTTTTAAAAGTTTCAAGTTGGTCCCTTACGTTTTAAAAGTTTCAAATTGGTCTAAAACGTTACTCACGTTGGAATAAGTTAGTCCCTTCAGTCACTTAACGTTTAAAGATTCGGGTTGACAATATGGGTGATGGAACTTAACTTATTTAGAAAATCAGTTTTAAAACATTTTTTTAATTTTTTTTGTTTTATTAAACTCAATATCATGTCGCGGAAGGGACTAACTTATTCCAACGTGAGTAACGTTTTGGACCAACTTGAAACTTTTAAAACGTAAGGGACCAACTTGAAACTTTTAAAACATAAGGGACCAACTTGAAAACTAAAATAAACATAAGAGATCAAACATGCAATTAAGCCTAATATTTAATAGTAAATAAAACTTACTTTAATTTGATGCATATTTGAGAGCAGTCGGTGATGAACGACTGCCTAACCATGAATGATCGTCTTTCTACGTCTTCTTTTTTCTTTTCGTTGTTTTCTTTGTGGTTAGAATTCACGTTTTCCCCCAACCTGTTACCCTAATTTTCAAAGACCAAACAAATATTAACTTAACTATAAGTCACGTTGTCACCTGACATTCTTTAACCATTTTTCAAAACCAATTTATGTATTTCCATCATGACCGATTAGAATCAAACACATGTAAACAAAATGCTACAACGTTTGTCAATCGAAATATCAACTCGGGACTAGCAAATGTAAAATGGGCAAAACTTGAGGGGTTAATATCGAGAAATTAAAATTTAAGATCAAAATCGAACAATTATAAAATTTTGTTTCAAAACTATATTTAACCATAAAAAAGTACCATTAGTCCAATTTGGTTTTAAAATTAAAATTAAATATAATTCAAAATAGAAACATTCTTCATAGAAACCTTCTTCAGTGAGCATTATGTGGCATGAGTTTTGTTTACTACAACAAACTTTACTCACACTCCATTTCCTCTTTAAATGTCATTTTTAGTATCATATCACCGCCAACTGTGAACCAGATCTTCCATCCGAGATTTCCGATCACCACCACAAGCTCATCCACATCGCAAGTGGTCGTTCACCGTCGGTTCGGTCCCTTTTCCCTCACATTGTCTCTTCATGTTCTTGAACTTTTTCTTTCATGATTCTAACGTTTTATTACCTCTTTTTCTTTAGCTTTTCTATTTGTTTAAGTTAGTTTGTTGGATTGAAATCTTGAGTTTAGCCTTCGTTGATTAACTATTCTTTGCATGGAGCTGCTATGATGCTTTCTATTTGTTTTATTTATTTCACTTCATATCCTAATCTGATTGAAAGCTACATTAATAATCAAAATGATTGAAGTATCATAAATCATAAATGAATATATTGTCATCAAGATTTTAGAAAATAAACTATCACATGGATGTTGGTATTTTTGTTTTGGTCATCCTAGATAAATAAATATTCATTTTTCACGTACATCAGTTATTCAATGGATTTAAACAAAAAATCTTTATCATAAATAGTCTTTAAAGTATATGGAAGTCGTCAATTTAATCCTTAAAATGTATGAAATTTTCGATCAAATATTTCATCTTCACGTGTTAGTAATTAGTTGTTAAAGTAATATTTATTCATTCGTTCGGGTTTGAACCCAGACATTCAACTCCTTAAATCAATAAGAAATATTTGTACTAATAGTAATAATAATACCAACTTGTTTCTCTTTTGATTGGCAGTTTTTGTGAGATCCTCCAAGAACTAATGAATCCACTCATGATGGCCGCGATCTTGGCGAGAAAAAAATCGTCGAAAAAAGTTACCTCCCATGCTCATGAGGCAAAGAAAACATGTGGTATATGCTTTGAACTAAAAACAGATTATGAAATATTCAGCATAAGATCCACCATCCTCAAAAGAAGAAAGTGCAAGCACTTCTTTTGTGTTGAATGCATATGCAAGTATGTAGAAGTTGAAATCGATGAAAATCCACTTAAAGTGATGTGTCCAAGTCCAAAATGTTGTGTGATATATAAGCCAGAACATTTTAATCACATTTTACCTAAAAAGGTTTTTGATAAATGGGAGTATTTAATTTCTGAGTTTTCTATTCCATCTGAGGAAAAGACTTACTGTCCTTTTGAGAATTGTTCTGTCTTGTTGGACAAAGAAGATCTTATAGAAAGAGGCGACGACAATTGTTCTTCTAAGTGTCTTTCGTGTCACAGACGCTTTTGCGCGAAGTGCAAAGTTCCATGGCATGGAGGAATGAATTGTCAGAGATTCCAAACAATCAAAAGGAATAACCCTAATGATTTGGATACCATATTTTTGGAGTTGGCTAAAAGTGAAATGTGGCAAAGATGTCCACATTGCTCTATGTTTGTCAAGAGAGTTCATGGATGTAGTTACATTCAATGCAGGTTTGTTATGTATCCTTGATCATTGTCACATACATAATTTTAAGTTTATGTAATTCATTATAATAATTGTGATTTCTATTTCTAGGTGTGGATGCAAATTTTGCTATGATTGTGGGAAGAAGCGACCGTTTGCATATGCACATATATGCAGGGTCCCCTGTTAATTTTTTTATTCCACTGTTTCAGAGGTAACACATCTTGCATGTATAAATAAATTCTGCTTATTAACATATGACTAGAAATAATTTTTTTTTTAATTTTATGATGATCAATTTTGATTGTCGCGTTGTTGAGTGACATATCTCAAGGTAATTAAAATTTGACCGGGCATTGAACTAGTGTAATAATAGATTTAAGGTTTAATCATTTGGGTTGTCATCTATTTATAAACGGAGTGACTAAATTGGAGCTGATAATAATATATTATTTGTTTTTTGACAAATTTGTTTATTTAGTGATTTTATTTTTAGTATAAAGATGGTGTGAACTTCTTCCAAATATTTTGTATAGATTCGAATACTATATTCATTGTTAGCGCAGCAAGCTTGTTCAACAAGCAATCAGAAAACCAGAAGCAGTTTTCTATCAGAAGCAGTTTCTATCAGAAGCAGTAACCAGAAGCACTTTCTGGTTATGGGGTATTTGAGAGAAATTAAGAGAAGAGAAAGAGTATGAATTGATGAAAGTAAAGTTGTTTATTGAAGATATCAAATATGTACAATGAGTTGTAGCTTATATACACAACTAGTTAGGTAGCTTAAAGCATAAGCAATGTAACAAACCCTAACCTCTTATTGGCTACACTCTAACAAACTTGTAACAAATTTTAAAACAAACTAAAACAAACTGTGAATAATCATTTAAACATGATTACCACTAAACTAAACTTGAATTAGTAACAAAACTAACATCCTCCCTTAATTCAAGTTTCCACTTCCTTCATTCCAATCAAGCTTCTGAGCTTGATGAACCTGTCAACCTTCAAGGTTTTAGTGAATATGTCTGCAAGCTGCAGCTCAGTAGAGCAGTGAACAATCTGCAGTGCTCCTTTGTTTACTTGCTCCCTTAGAAAATGAAACTTAGTCTCTATATGCTTGCTTCTCCCATGCAGAACTGGGTTTCTTGCCAAGCTTATAGCAGATTTGTTGTCTATAAACAATGCTATAGGTCTGCTAACCTCTATCTCCATTTCCTTGAGTACATTCTCCAGCCAGACTGCCTGACATGCTGCCATACATCCTGCAATGTACTCAGATTCACAGGTTGACAATGCTACAATTGGTTGCTTCTTAGCACACCATGAAATTGGAGCATTTAAGAACTTGAATAGGTACCCTGAAGTGCTCTTTCTATCCTGTTTGTCTCCACACCAGTCAGCATCAGAATATGCTATCAGTTCCATAGAACTATCATTCAAGCCTTTTGGAAATAGAATACCATACTGCAGTGTCCCTTTGATGTATCTCATCACCCTTTTGGCTGCTAGAAGGTGAGATACTCTTGGTTCACTCATGAATCTACTGATTATACCAACTGCATATGCAATATCAGGCCTACTATTGCATAGATACCTCAATGACCCTACAATTTGTTTGAACAATGTAGGATCCACCAGTTCTTCATCTTCATTCATCACAAGCTTTACATTTGTCTCAGCAGGTGATGATGATGGATTGCAGTCACTCATATTGAACCTTTTCAATATGTCAGATGCATATTTCCTTTGATGCATCACCATACCCTCTGCATCTTCAGTAAATTCCATGCCTAAAAAGTATGTCAATCTTCCTAAATCTGACATTTCAAACTAATTCATCATCTGAGTTTTGAATGCTTCTATTTCAGCTTCATCACTACCAGTTACTATCAGGTCATCAACATATAGACAGATAAGAAGTTGATTACCTTCATTTCCTTTCTTCACATAAACACCATATTCAGACTTGCATTTGACAAATTCTTGCTGCACAAGAAAACTGTCAATTCTCTTGTTCCAAGCTCTTGGTGCCTGTTTCAAACCATAGAGGGCTTTGTGTAATCTGTACACCATATTCTCCTTCCCTTTGATTTTGAAACCTGGTGGCTGTGTCACATATACTTCTTCATCTAAAGGACCATTTAGAAAGGCAGATTTTACATCCAGATGATGCATTGGCCAGTTTCTGCCACAAGCTATAGCCACTATCAATCTCACAGTCTCCAGTCTTGCTACTGGAGCATATACTTCAAAGTAATCCATACCAGCCTTCTGCATGAATCCTCTAGCCACTAGTCTTGCTTTGTGCTTGGCTACTTCAACATTTGGTTTCAATTTCAACTTGAAAACCCACTTCACATCTATTGGTTTCTTGTTTGCAGGCAGTTCTGTGAGTTCCCATGTGTTGTTTCTATTGATTGAATTCAACTCTTCAATCATTGCACCTTTCCACACACTCTCATTCAGTTCCTCTTCATGATTGATTGGTTCAGCATCTGCTAATAGTGCAAAGTGCACAAATTCCCCATCTTCATTAACTAAATTATCTGGAGTGACTTCATGTCCAGCTAATCTAGTTGAAGCAAATCTCTGTCTAGTTGAAGTTCTGATGACTGGATTTTCTTCATCTTGCACTTCAGGTTGAACTTCAGTATCAAGTTGAACTTGTTCAGCTTGATCATCTTCTACAATTGCAGTGGGAATTGTATGACTGGAACTCTTCTCTTTCCTATTCCAATCCCATGCTTCATTTTCACAGATTTTAACATCTCTACTAATCACTATTGAATGATTTAGAGGATGATATAATCTGTAAGCACCTGTTTCATGATAACCAACCAATATCATAGGCTCACTCTTGTCTCCCAGCTTTCTTCTCTTTGCATCAGGGATATGCATATAACATAGTGAACCAAACACTCTTAAGTGTTTTGCTGACTGCTTGCAACCAGTCCAAATCTCTTCAGGAATCTGATCAAGTCTCTTAGTGGGGCATCTGTTCAAGATGTAGGCTGCAGTTCTTACTGCTTCTCCCCAGAAAGTGTTAGGCATCTTCTTCAGCTTGAGCATGCTTCTGGTCATGTCAAGCAGACTTCTATTCCTTCTCTCAGCCAAACCATTATGTTGTGGAGTGTATGGAGCAGTGACTTCATGCACAATACCATTGTCTTCACAAAACTTCTCAAACACCTTTGAGGTATACTCTCCACCACCATCAGTTCTTAAAATCTTAATAGAATTTCCACTTTGCTTTTCTACCAAGATTTTAAACTTCTGAAACATTTCAAATGCTTCACTTTTGGCCTTGATCAGATATAACCAGATTTTTCTGCTGAACTCATCAACAAAACTAATAAAGTATTTGTTGCCCCCTAATGAAGGAACCTCTAAAGGACCACAAACATCTGAATACACAACATTAAGTGGTTCCTTTGATCTACTAGCCATACTAGAACTGAATGCATTTCTGGGTTGCTTTCCCAATAAGCAAGTACCACAGACAGTGTTTGGTATTTCAATTTTAGGTACACCAAGTATCATTTCTTTATCAACCAAATGATTAAGACCTCTAAAATTGAGATGACCATACCTATAATGCCAGAGCCAGCTATCTTCATCTTTCACTATAGCTGATAAGCAATTCAGTTCCACAGCTTTCATATTGGTCTGAAAGGTTCTATTCTTTGCAAGAGGAGTTTTCAACACTAACCTTTGATCTTTATCAAACAGTTTGAAGGTGTTGTCCTTCATAACCACTGAGTATCCTTTCTGAATGAATTGACCCACACTCAGTAAATTGCACTGCATTCCAGGAACATAGAGAACTTCTTCAATTATTGCCCTTTTTCCATTCTTCCCTTCAATAGCAATATTCCCCATTCCTTCTGCAACTAAGACTCTATGATCTGCAAGCTTCACTTTTGTATTCCTTCCAGGATCCACTTGCCTTAACCATGTCTTGTTACCAGTCATGTGATTAGAACACCCAGTATCTAAGAACCAACTTTCTGAATTGCAGCTCTCATTACTGGTTGTTGTAACCATCATGAGTAATGACTCTGAATCTGAATCATCTTGTGCAATTTTTGCTTCCTCTTCATCATTCTTTGATTGCTTTCCTTTACCAGACCAACACTCTGAAGCATAGTGCCCAAATTTCTCACATTTGAAACATTGAATCTTCTTCTTATCAGTTTTCTTCTTCTGATTAGAATTTCCTTCCTTTGAAGATTCACCCTTTTCAGATCCATTGTTCTTGCCTTTAGATCCATTTCCTCCCTTAGAGTTTTTCCTCCATTTCTTGGAATTCTTTCTATCATTTTCATCCTTCTTGATAGTTTGAACTTGCAAGGCTTGTTGAATTGATCTTTCACTGCTCCTTTCTGAAACCATCAATTCATGAGCTTCTAAAGAACTCTGCAACTCCTCAATCTTCAATGTCTTGACATCTTTTGATTCCTGAATTGCTACCACAATGAAATCAAATCTTGGAGATAGAGTCCTCATGATTTTTTCAAGGCTTAATTAATGCTTTGGTCCCTTAACTTATTTTTGGATTTCAATTTGGTCCCCTAACTTTAAACTGTCTCAAATTGGTCCCTTAAATCTTACACCGTTTACTATTATGGTCCTCTCCGTTAGTTTTTTTGTAAAAATTGTTAACATTTGCCACATGTCAGTTTTGATTGGTGATCAATGGTTGGATTTGAAAAGCACACATGGCATACTATGGACTCACAACATATGATAACTCCCTCTTCATCCTCTTCTTCACACCAACGCCACCATCTCCTTTTCTTCATCTTCTTCCATCATCTTTTCATCATCCTCAAAAACAACTTCATCAATAAAATTTTAGAAAACACTTATTCTTTATTGTATTTGCGTATCAAAACAATTTTGGAACACAATAGGAAAACTTTCTCAATAACAACCATGTTCATCGTAACGTTAACAATGTTCAATCACAACCAAAGAATTGGCCAATGATAGCAATGTGAAGAATGGACATCTTATCACCAGTCCTGTGAAAATGATCCTTTAAATCCACACCTAACTCTTCAACAAAACACTTGATCAAATCTGTCTTCCCAAGAGCAGCTGCTCTATACACAGGAGTTTCTCCAAGTTTGTTTCTCATATGTAACAATGGCGTAAACTACTCTGACATTGTTTCCTCTTCTTTCTTCAATATACTCTGTCATTTCAACTTCACCTGTGAAAGCCACTTCATGGAACACAATTTTGGAACACAATAGGAAAACTTTCTCAATCACAACCATGTTCATCGTAACATTAACAAATCTTCATTATTTTTTCAAATTTCTAATTTTCATCCTTTTCACTTCCCCCTAAATTCCTGAAAAGAGTAATTGAACGGATCTGAAAATCTGAGAGAACAAAGGCGATGAACAGTAACACAATTCATCGATTCACTTTGAAATTTTATTGTTATAGCTTTAGATTGTGATTCAACAGAGTTTGAAGGCGATGAAGGTTCAAAGACGATCTGGATATTCGATTGATGATGTGGTATTAAGGAAGAGAGATTGTTGGATTTGAATTTTGGAAAAAGGAACAGGGGTTCCAAACGTCACTCTTCTTCTTCATTTTCTTCAATTTGCTGCTGTTGTTGTTCCTTTTTTTATGATGAGATTAAGTGTTTTTTTTATGGTGGTGATGTAGTGATTTAGGGATTTGGTTAAAGAAGTTTAAGATTTGCGCTGCTGCTGTTGTTCTTCTTAATTTTATTTTCTTCAATGGGATTTTCTGTGTTGTTGTTCAATTTGCTGCTGTTGTTGTTCCTTTTTTTTATGACGAGATTTTGATTTTCTGTGTTTTCTAAAATTTTATTGATGAAGTTGTTTTTGAGGATGATGAAAAGATGATGGAAGAAGATGAAGAAAAGGAGATGGTGGCGTTGGTGTGAAGAAGAGGATGAAGAGGGAGTTATCATATGTTGTGAGTCCATAGTATGCCATGTGTGCTTTTCAAATCCAACCATTGATCACCAATCAAAACTGACATGTGGCAAATGTTAACAGTTTTTACAAAAAAACTAACGGAGAGGACCATAATAGTAAACGGTGTAAGATTTAAGGGACCAATTTGAGACAGTTTAAAGTTAGGGGACCAAATTGAAATCCAAAAATAAGTTAAGGGACCAAAGCATTAATTAAGCCTTTTTTCAACAATCTGTTGATCTGTCATTGCTTCCCCACAAGCCTTCATCTGATTCACAAGATTGATAAGTTTGGAGATGTATTCAGCAATTTTCTGATCATCTTCCATCTGCATCAACTCAAACTTCCTTCTTAGTGATTGAAGTTTAATCATCTTCACCTTATCATCACCTTCATGGTACTTTGAAAGAATATCCCAGGCTTCCTTGGAACTAACCGTCTTTGAGATTCTTTCAAAGTTGGCTTCATCAAGACTTTGTTGAATCAAGAACAGAGCCTTGCAATCTTTCTTCTTCAGATCTCTGTGTGCGTTCCTTTGCACTTCTGTCGCATTCGCTGCTAAATCAGCTACACCATTCTGCACAATTTCAAGCAAATCTTGTGCTCCAAACAGATTCTTCATCACTGCACTCCATTGTTCCCAATTACGTGCTTCAAGAATTGGAAGATGCGTATTTAAACTGCTGCTACCGTTCATGGTGATTCCTTCAGCGTTTCTATCTGCAATTGCGTGATTGAAGATCCTTTTTTAACCCCTTTGATCGAAACCACAGGCTCTAGATGCCAATTTGTTAGCGCAGCAAGCTTGTTCAACAAGCAATCAGAAAACCAGAAGCAGTTTTCTATCAGAAGCAGTTTCTATCAGAAGCAGTAACCAGAAGCACTTTCTGGTTATGGGGTATTTGAGAGAAATTAAGAGAAGAGAAAGAGTATGAATTGATGAAAGTAAAGTTGTTTATTGAAGATATCAAATATGTACAATGAGTTGTAGCTTATATACACAACTAGTTAGGTAGCTTAAAGCATAAGCAATGTAACAAACCCTAACCTCTTATTGGCTACACTCTAACAAACTTGTAACAAATTTTAAAACAAACTAAAACAAACTGTGAATAATCATTTAAACATGATTACCACTAAACTAAACTTGAATTAGTAACAAAACTAACATTCATTACAAGCTAGGTATATTTTTTTTCATAAATATTTGATATTCATATTTTTGTGTCACCTGAATTGCTTGTTAATTTTTCATGGTGCTGCAGGATCCAAATGTTCGTTCCACCTATTCTCCAGCAATAATTGATTGGCTATTGGCTTTCTTGGCAGTTTCAATGAAGTTAATTAAATTATTATAATTAGATTAGATGAGAAGTTTCACTTAATTTATTTGGTAGTTAATTTGAATGAATGTTCCTTCTACCTATTTGCTAGATTAATGTTTTTTTGTCAGCAATATTAATTTTTGCGGTTTATGATGAGAAGTTTCACTAAATTAGTTGACATTGGTACTTCTGTTCTGTGAGACCTATGGTTTTTATACCTTTTACTCTTCGATATTCATATCTCACATAAATAGTAAAGGACATGATTTTTGTTGATGGATATATGTTATTGATATGACCTTAAAAACTTTGCTCAAATTGGTTGAAGTTTTATATGGATCAAATGGTGAATTTATCTTTTGATTGTACAATTTGGTTGAGGTTTGATGGATGGAAGTTTAACCTCAAGAATTGATCCTCATTTGATTTCTTAAGATAATGTTGCAATCGTAAAATTTGTATATAGAAGCAACAAGGTTGAGTCAAAATCAATTGTTCCCTTAAGAGCATCAAAGGTTGAACCATGATGCAGGACCAAAGAGCATCACATTCCTGCAGCATTCAAGTATAGAATTGATGCTCTGCCAGGAACCACAGTTAAGTGTAACTGAACCAATTGCTGAAGTGTAAAAGAGCAATTTCTTTTACAAATTGAAAGGAAACTAAGTTGTGCCCTAATGATAACCCACAAAATTCAGCAATGATATTTTACAATGAATAAATTAAATCAACTATTTTTCGAGATTTAGACTTTATTTTCTTTAAACATGCATGTCACCTTGAGATCAAAGTTTTGTTCGGAAAAAAGAAAATATCAAAGTTTTGATTATAGCTTGATTTCTACTAGTTGAGATAACAAATAAAACCAAAATGTTTTTCTTATAATAAGAAAAAAGAGGTCATTAGTCATCACTAATCAAAGCATCTTATGCCACTTTTTTTCTTTATTCCAGTTGAAAGTCGCTTTTTCTTTACATATATTATAACCTAGGAATCATTCAAAAGAACGAAAGGTAATATCAAAATGTAATTAAATTAAACTAAGATATCTAACTTTGTATCGTACAATTTCTAGAATGTACTACTCTTATACCAGCTAGTACCATTACTGTCTCTTCCCTTTCCACAATAACAGCCCCTTTCCACAATAACAGCTCAAGCACATGCTGAAAATCATCAAACTAAAGAAAATCAACCATCTTACCAAATAATTACAACACAAGTAATGGGTCAGCTTAGCCACCATATGGGAAAAATAATCACATGGTTAGGTATAATTTTTTTTTTTGTGACTAAGGTTAACTATTAGTTCAATGAAAGAAAACCATAAGCTAGGCAAAAGCTAACCTTAATCACACGCAATCAAGAGATTCACCTAAAATACAAACACACAAACTATACAATATGATGTGCCAATCTAATATACAAATTTTTGTGCAACAAAACTAACCTTAACCACACATTCCTTCAAAAAAAAAAAAAACTAACCTTAACCACACATAACCAAGACATTCACCTCAAACACACACACACAAACTATACCACATGGTGTGTCAATTTAATACACAATTTTGTGTGCACAATGATCCAATAACATGGATTATGTCAAAAAGGGTTTCCTTAACTACAAAATACTTGACTAAATTAAGATTACAACTCATCATCACATGACCATTAGATCAAGCTCATAATCATTGTTCATCACAAATTACACTTACACACTATACACAATCACAAAGCAAGGAAGAACAGCCCTAGGATTAAAAACAACCAACTCCTCCTCATCAAGTCTTGTGTAAACACCACTCTCGCCACGCGCCATCACCGAATCAAAACCTCCATCGGTTTTATCCACCTCATCGTCCAAATCTGACCCAACCCGACCCGCGATAACACGACAAACGAGCATTGCCCGTTTGACGTTCATGAACTTAAACTCCCGCTCGATGTCATCAGGAATTGACACGTGTGCCCTCCAGCTAGTCGACAGCGTGGAAATTCCATCTAATTTCGGCGAAAATCCTGATTTAATAATTCCACAAATATTACAAAATTGCTGAGAACAAATCGAAGAATCCCCATTATGTCCCAACTCACATAAAAAAGTGGAGCAATGAAAACGCATGAGTTCATTTCCGTCAGCGATGCAGCGTTCGTCACGACGGCGCGTGACACCACGCGCGGCTTTAATCTTCACCGTTTCGCGATATTCTTCGAATTTCGAGAGGATTTTCTGGCTGTTATGGATCTTCAGGATTCGGTGTATGTTTGGGAAGGTGTTTGTTTCGGGCCAACCCGATTTGAAGATGATTTGCACTATGTTATGACCCGGGTCGGATCCGATAAGCTCCGATACAGCGTGGTTTGCGGATTGGTGATTTTCGAGAAGGTTCGGTTTCTGGAAAATCTCGCCGCACGCAGTGCATGGGAAGATGTCGTTACGGAGAGGGAAGAAGAGGTTGTTATCGGCGGAGATATCTGATTCTGATTGTTTCTGCCGTGGTGGATCTTGGTAACTCGGGTCGGGTTGAACCAATGAGATAAGGGATTGTGTGGATGCTTTCACGGTGGTTGTAATGGTGGATTGAGGTGATGATTGGGTGGTGGGAGTGGTGGCTACAGTTTTGCATGAATTTTTGCAGAAGAGGTGTTTGATGAAATGCCAAGAAGAAGAAAGAGTTTTATGGGTTTTGAATTTAGGGTGAGAAGGTGAAGAGGGTTGTGATAAAGGTGAGATTTTTCGTTTCTTTGATGGTAATAATTGACGGTTATCTTGTTTTCCGGCGGTCGCGGCGGCGACGGTGAACATGAAGCATCCAAGGTGGACAATGAGGATCAAAAGATAGTAAAATTTGTTAAAGAAAGTAGCAATAGAAGCCATAAGTTGAAGAGTCACAAAAAAAGATTCAATCTTCTTAGTTTCTTATTATGTATCAAGTAGTTTTTGAGTTTGTGGTTCTCTCAGGTTGCAGTTTAGGCGGGCTAATTTAGTTTCTTCAGAAAAAGTTTTTGAGTTTGTGAAGTGTTATAGTAACCATGGTAGATTATGGTTCATTTCATTGAGAAGAATGAGAAGGAGAATGATGAAGGTGAATATGGGAGGAAAGTGAAGAAAAAGAAGGAAAGAAAGGGAGAAAGAATGGGAAAAGAAGAATGATAGATAGGTAAGGTTTAAAGAGAGGATTTTGGGGGCATTAGAAGAAGAATAAAGGTAAAGAATATAAAGAGTAGTTAGAACGCAACTTCATAGCGTTAAATTAGCAATTTGTGTTGATGTTATTCTTTCTTGTAGTGTGATTGAATGTGTATGTAATAATGTAATGTAATGTAGCTGTATATTGTAATGTATATTGTATAGTATCATAGAATCATAGTATGGTGCGTGGTCTAGAAAGGAGTTATTATAATAATATTATATAAGAGGGAGGGGTCTTGGGAGAAAGGTAATAAGGACAGTGTTTGGTTGATGATGCATTAGCTTTAACCGTAAGTAACGGCATTTCATTACTCCTATGCTAATTTTGCCCTTAAATTTAGGATAGAAAGTGATTCACTCGGTTAAGCAAATATGAAGCAAGAATCAGATAGAATTTACCTCTGTCATAGCTTAACTACAGTTCATATGTGATAAACTAGCAATGATTGGATTAATGTATAAAATTTGTGAATGGTAGGATGCAAAATGGTAAAGGTCAAGTTTCATTTTTGAAAGTATTTTTTTTCTATTTTAATTTTTATTGATAGTTACGGTAGAAGGCTTTTTCAAGAAAAAAATAAAATAAAAAAGATGGTATGGCACAAATCATTATAAAACTTGTATTTTCTATTTACAAGTGTGTCAAGCTAAAATCCGTTTAATAGGAATTCAGTTTATTTTTGTACCAAAACAAAACAATTCAGTTTATTTTCTTTTAAAAGAAATCTAATAGCCTGCTTGCTTCAGCGTTTTTCAACCCACGTTTTCTATAAAACCACTGCAGCAACCCATGTTAACCCAAAAGCTTCAGTTGCTGGCTTTTAAAAATCACGGCAGATTTGCTTTGGAAATCCCCCAAACGTGATTTGTGCTTGCAAACTCCAACTCAAACAAGCACTAAGATATATTTTCACGCAACTTTGACAACTAATTGTTTAGTTTTTCTAATGGCATGTTTAGTTACACGTACAAACAGCAAATCTCACATTACGATGCCTTTCTCACCACAATTTTATGAAGCTATCTTTATGAGATTTACACTAAATGCAAGGCTGCGTTTACACTACCACTGCACCAAACACTCACTAAAAAGTTTACATCTTCTAACATAAATATTTTCATATGTTTTGCCTAAGAGAATTGCTATATCTCCCGAATTCTAATTTCCCGAATTTATCCCAAGAGCAGTTTAGCCAATCAAAACTCATGCTTTTCCACAATACAAGGACGTTAATTGTGTAGTGGGTAGTTCCATTTCAATTGCCCACAATTTACGGAACCCTCTTCTAATAATACAACAACAAATATTTGTGAAAAAAAGAACAATAACAGCACAAAAAGGCAACAAATCATTCGGGATACTCTCGGGAAATAATGTCCCGTGAGATATAGCATTTTTCTTTGCCTAATGATCAAATTCTAAACCAAATGATTCAAAGACTAAATATCTACAACAGTTAATTCAATAGAATAGATGATTAATTCAATTTACGTTAAAAATTATGGTTAATTCATATAGTTGAATAACAACATTTTCGATCATTTGTTAAACAATTCACATACTTAACTGAATTAATCATATTTTTATACGTGATCATGAGTGCGTGAAAGAGCGAATGTAAATAAAATATTTTACAACAAATCATATTTGCCACCTTGTGTAGATAATTAGAATCTCTATTGGAATAACTTACGACTGTGATTATACATCACAAGACGTACAAAACAAGGTTGTCAGGATTGCCATGTTAAGAAAACAACAAATCATACTTGCCACCATGTGTAGATCATTAGAAGCTCCATTGGATTTTGATCCCTGCAAACAATGCAGAAACTTTTTAGCTAGAAAAAAAAAAAACAATTTTATGACTCATTGATAATTTCCAACAGATGACAAGGACATAAGCCTCTCACGTGGAGAGTTCCACATTAAGCGCTTAATCTCCATTTGGATAACTTAATTCCATTCACAAATTAAAAATTTATTAAACATTACATTTCTCAAAGAGAATCCAAAGTGCACACTTGTGCTTGTCTAACTCTTTATAATTAATTAATTTCCCTTTGAAAGATTCGAGCAGTACATGTACACATGACTTTGTCTCTGAGTTCATGAGAGTAATGTGTTCAATTACCTTAACATTAACGTATCTACTTTAAAGTTGTTTTTGGGATTAATAATGTCTACATGGTTACATTGTATTTAAACTAATTTGCACTCACTCGCATGCATGTTTAGATTTTTTTGTACTATATACAGTGTTTTTAGAACACAGACAAATGTTCTGTCCATCAAGGACGTTGAGCACGGGTAATGTTATAGTAACATTTTGTATTTTACTAGGTAGGAGAGTACTTCGAAGAAAGTGTGTATTAATGTCGGTCGATTTTATAGAATATGGAGAAGGGGGGATTATAGTTTGTGTGCAATCCCATATATGATAATGATAGTAATTTTTTAATGTTAGATGGAACTTTCAATTTTGAGATGTACTACAGTTTTTGCTGCATTGTGCTCTCAAAGTAAGTTTTGCCAAATTTAAATGACACAGTTGGATAATTTAGTTATGCGAGAACTTTAGTACACTGTATTGCCCTTGCTTTGAGATTAGCTTTTATGTAATGAAATTTCACTTTTAGGTTATGAAGCATGAACACTCATCGAATCAGACGTGTCCTAATATCGGATACGCATCGGTGTCCGATATCGACACTGACACGACACTTATGATTACAATGAGTTATGTAATTTTCTTAAATTATTATCGGTGACAGTACGCCATTGTCTGTAACGTGTTCAGTATCTATGTCTCTATCGGTGCTTCGTTTTAGCAACTATTTCTTGTGGAGTAAAGTAAAAAAATTGTTAACCGTGTCACGAGAGCTATATAACTATAAAGGATGGAGACTGCAGCTAAATAGTGAAAGTGTGAAACCTTAAACTGCTTTTGAAAAAACTTCTCTTTATGAATGCTAGCAATCCAAACTGTTGGCAAAAACCACAACAGAACTTCATGATGAAAATGCCAGAGTGAACATGAAGACTTTTAACAATTTGTTTGTTCACATGTTGTTCTGAAAATTGTATTCCACAATCCTTCTTCCTTGTCCTTAATATAGACCAAATATAAAGTTTTTTTTTTCACCGTTAATCAATCATATTCGTTTGATCATTAAAAAAGTTTGACATAAACAACTTATGCGATTTTTAATAATCAAACAATTTCTTGCAGAAGGTAATGACTTGTGATTGTTTGATAGTATACAAAATTTTACACAGACAGTGCATCAAAATTATATATTTATTTATTGAGAAACCTATAAACTATTATTTATTTTTAATTTCATATACAAACTCAAAAATAAAATTCGTAGCCCAATTTCTTATTTTCATATTCTTAATTAATTAATCTCCAAATCAGATGTTAACATGAATGGAATGTGATGTAAAACTGTTAGCAGTAGTCTTTTACATGTCACTTTCCTCTGTAACTACCTCATCAACTATATCTTGTGTAGTTACCTTGTAAAAGCTTGTGATAATTGTAAAGTATATGTGTTTCTTTGACGATTTTCCTTTATACACATAATGACATAACCACACCACATTGATCGATCCATTGTGTATTTCTGATCATGGTGAAAGTGGACCCTACAGAGACAAGGATTTCCATGTGGGCCACATGATATCATTTAGGTATCGTAGCTTTGTATTTGGTGTGGGTCCAAATGATCTTCTATTTGCTAAGTTAATCCATAAATGTCTCTTGTTTATTGAAAGCATGCCACCAAATATGCAATATTTGTGTCTTCCATTATTTGGGTTTGGCCATTGCATTCTACTGCGTTTCATGAGGTACATATTATCATTTCCCTTTAAAATATAACGTGATTAGGCGATCTTGCTATACATATAGTATAAATCTAAGATATGAATGTTATGGTGTACGGATGGATAGGAGGAAAACATGTATGTGTAGACTTGACTGACGTTTCAACACTTGTGTGATTAGGGATTGGGCCTTTTATGGTAAGACATACAACCCTAAAAGTTGCTTCAAGCAAAGTGGTCAAACATGAGAAATCGTGTTCTGACAATCAACATATTTTGATACCATTTGTTTTCTTCACTTCAGTTTCCTAGCACCAAATGTTGTTGACCTTCTACATAGAGTTCAAAGAGTCATACATAACAATACTATGTCTCTTAGGTTCATAAATGTTGTGCTTATGATGATTGGTTTTGCCATCCAAAAGATCTAGCGATACAGCTTATTACCAGCTTTCTTTCTGTTCATGTGTAATTAATCCTTAATGCATTACATCATTAAAAAAAGTACACTACGTGGAGTATATAAATATCCATTAATTTTTTTTTCAATTCTTACGGTGGAGTGAATGCAACTAAAATTCTGTTACCCCATTAGTGCATTTCTGACTTTGACCACATGGTTGACTGATGAAGAGGACGCAAAAAAGCAGCTCCACTATAAAGACAGTTTAAAAGTGTTTTGATTAATTGGTTTTTCAATTTAATGGTCCAATAGAGCAAGTAAGCTTTTTTCATGTTCACTTATTTTCTCTTCTTTATGGTTTCCTAGACTAGGAGAAAGCTATAGACAGTGTGGTCACCCAAGTTATCACAAATGATGCAGGCACTTTTATTTTTCTACCAAATACGTACCCTTCTTCTTGTTTTTGCTTTTAAAGAGCAAGAAAATATAAACATAATTCAATAGGGAGCCTATTAGGATATATAAGACGAATTCTCCTTTCCAATAAGTTTTTTTTCCCATTCATTAAAAAAAAATAGGGTTTTCTGCTTAATCAAGAAAATTGAAAATTATTGTTCTTTAAGTTGTTATTTTGTTTAGTTAAACCGATGAAAGACTCAACTCAAAAGCCGTCAAATATGTATCACATTTTTTTTTTAGGATGGTGGGTAGTTCAACTCGTCTAAACTAAGGGATAATGAGTTGGAGATCATATGTTAAAATCCAAAAAAAGAAAAATAAAAAATAAATGTAACAACTAATTACTAACATTGATCATTTAAAAGGTAAAAAATATCACAATATTTTTTTTTATATAAAATTTCAACTGCGCAAACAAATTTTGAGTTAAGTAGGATCATATAGGCAGTAAAACTCCTTCTAAACAGTTTTTTAGGGTTGTTAATTTCTCTTGACTAAATTTATATTCAAAATCACAAGTCAAACAAAAAGAGATTATGTAATCTTATCTTAGCATTCTGAAGTATATAACAATTGTTTTTTATTCAGGGGTTATTTAGACGCAATTGAAATAATTTGTTGACCGATACTTAAACGTTTAAGTTCTAAGGGAATTGGGCATATATACTTTGAAATAAGGAAAATTTTTAAATTAGACGTGTCTCAGTGTCAAACACGTGTCAGTACCTAAAACTGACATAATATCGACACATATGATTATACTAAACTATAACATTTTCTTAAATTATTATTGGTGTCATGTCAGTGTCCGGCATCTGTGTCATTGCCTGTGCTTCATAGGACATGTATAAATAAATAATATGGTCTCCTATATGAGCAAGTAAACATAAATTTGATTCATACTCATATATGAGTATAACTTAAATTTTTACATCCTGCTAAACTGATAAGAAATGGAACATGATCACACCGACACAAATTAAGAAATAGCAAGTTGTGCTCCAAATTAAAACAAGTTTTAGCCACACTCGCACAGCATAATATCCAGACTTTTGGTTTATGTGTGTGCATATATACACACACATAAGAAGGATTAAATATAAAATAAGTTCATGATTTCTAAAATAGGGAATTAAAAATGTCTTACCAACATTATGTGTCCCCATGTTAATGACTTTATTCACATCCACTAATCAATAAAAGATAAACACGGTAGCTCATGTCTTTTAATCAATATGAGCATGTTATTAGGTAGCTTTAGAATGTTGCTTCAATCTTGTTAGTTACAGTACAAATTGTTTCAATATACAAATCTCCACTAAGGTCTGTTATAATATTCAACTAAATTAAATACTTGCTTATGGTAGAGGATTTACCTCATGAAATTATAAATGTACAACATAATTACACTCTGCTTTTCATTTATTTTTAAAATTTATCTCATAATTATTCACTGGACCATTATGTTTGGGGTACATAATTCACTTTACTATTATTATTTGGATAACAGAGTCACATTATTTTATCTTAGAAATTGGGTATGATCTTTTTTGGTAATAGTCATTTTGGTCTTTGCATAAATGTATAACGTGTAACTACAATAATCTATCAATGTATCAAAACTCTAAAATAGTTTATGATTGTGTACTCTGTTAGTCAAATATTTATATGGACTAATATAATAATAAATATTTATAGGAATAGATATAACGGTAAGTAAATATATTAAATGATTGAGATGACAGTATTAACGAAACATTTTAACGCGGAGGGCTATTTGCATTAACGAAATGCATAATCAATAACTATTTTAAAATTTTGATACATTCAAAATTGTTGTGGCTACTCATTAATTACACCTGTAAGGACCAAAGTGATTATTACACATTTTTTTTCAACCAGTTCTCTCCACCAATAGTAATCCTAATCAAAGACATGGGGGTAATAGTCACTTTAGTCCCTGAATATGTAATGATTAGTCATTTTAGTCCTTCATTGTATCAAAATTTCAAAATAGTCCTTGATTGTGCATTATGTTAGTCAAAATAGTCCTTGACACTAAAATAACCTCTCAATGTTCACAATAACTCTTTTCATATAGGGACTAAAATGACAATAAACGTGTACTTATAAGGACTAATATGACAATAAGTAAGTATATTGGAGGACCAATCTGACAATATTAATGAAATATTTTAACGTTAAGGACTATTTTGACTAACAAAATGCACAATCAGGGACTACTTTGAAGTTTTGATACATTGAAGGACTATTTTGACTACTCATTACAATTTCAGGGACCAACGTCACTATTACCCCCAAAGACATGTTAAACACTAAATATAAATAGGCTAATGTTAACTTGTGCCTTACAAGGCACATGTTAAGATACTTATTATAGAAGTACACATATCAAAAGACGTGCATTAAACTTCTTAAAGGTTGTTATATTGTGTTTTCCAATGCAAAATTGCTCTATTTAGGTTGCTTAACATGTGCCCTAAGGACACAAGTTAACATGACCCATATAAATATTTCTTACGTGCAAAATTCAAACTTTAAGTCGTCACATTGTGAGAATTTAACCCCTACTCCCTATAAATTGAATTTCTTTTTTTTTTTTGACGAATTCCTGTAAATTTATTATAAACTCATAATCTATTATCACTCTGTTGTGACATACTGACATATGACCTTATGTCAATTTTTATTTTCTAAGGTAGTGTCCTTTGATTCCCAGTACTCTTTTCCAAAAGAGAATGCGCGGTAAAACAAAGGTTGATTTAGAAGTAACTTTTGTACTCTCTCAACTGACCCACAACGAAATTAGAATCCATCTTCTTAGCAGTGATGATTGCCAGTAATAATTGGCATTTTCTGACAGAAGAACATGGTGAGAAACTGTACCAATTTGAGTACGTTAAATACGCAGTTTGGGGTATAGTAACTTGTGATGGATATGATTGCACTTGGCATGTAAACAAAAATGACCTACCTTCAAATTCTTCTCGAGTATTTTTTTTGTTCCCACATATATCATCTATAAGAAAAATAGTCATCTTGGAGGCATATACATTTTTCAATTACAATTTGAATTGTCGTTCATCATACATTGTAACTATTTGTAAGGGACTGGTCCTTCTCAGTTCTCACGGACCCAAAACCTCCATTATTCATATTTCTTTCATTTTGTTGGAAGTGATAATTGCTCCATGGCTAACTATTTATAAGATTTGTCTTTTTTTCTAGTTAGTCATTCATTTCAATGATAACTGTTTTTACTAAATGAAATTAAGTTTGATATGTAATCATCGAAAAAATATCTACTACTCCGTAGTTTGTTTGTGATTTTTGACACATAATTGTTGGGTTTAACTATCATATGTTTCATAAATTTTAGTTCAAGTCAAATCGACGGGAATGAATTCGGTACCTAATGACCGAACTTTTTTTTTTTTTTTAAATAATAATGACCGAACTATTATTAATCAAACTTTACTACCCCTCCGCCCCTTATTAGATGTTCTAGTTGACTCTGAGACATACCAATACATATTTTTTATTTTTAATATCTTTAATTATCTATTTAAAAAATTATGAAAATTTAATATTTTAAAAATATTCGACAACATTTTAAAAAAATTATCTTTGTATATCTCTTACTTATAAATGTTAACCCGTCTCGTTATACTTAACATAATTTTAACCTAATTTTTCCCTCCACACTTTTGCATTTAATGTTTATCTAAAGTAAAATAAAATTATGTTCCTAATTAGATGCTATTTTTTTGGAAAGGAATAACTGTTAACCCGTCTCGTTATATCCTTATTTATTAATTTTGTTAAGTCTACAGCAATTTAACCTAATTTTTTCCATCCACTAATCCTTATTAGGTTTGTAACAACTCTATCCTAGAAATATGAATAACGTGTCTGCTAAATGTGTCTGCACACACGATCATCTCTTAGAAAAAACTCATCACATAATTAATTAATTATTATTCATTGAACTTGAGACATGCGTTTCAATTACCGTGTATGAACTCAACAAAATGTTCGATAATGGTGCTTTAAGGATCTCAAATGACCTTTTGTGTAGGACACTTGGCTGCACCGTTATGATTGTTCACCAAATCAAATACAACTCTTCAATCAGATAAACTCGAGCCTTTTAATTTTGGGTATTGCTAACAAGTGCCCTAAGGCATTGTTTAAGGAACCCAAAAAAAAAAACTATGTCTTGAAAATACAAGTCAAACACTTTTAAAAGTCATAACCGTACAATTTTCAATGCAAAAATTGTCACTTTTAGATGCTTAAACAATGCCCTTAGGACACTTGTTAGCATTTTCCTTTAATTTTTTACTTTACTTTTGCCGGTAAAAAAGTTGATGAAAAATATAGTAATTAAAATATTAAGGGTTGTGTTAACCAGTGCCCCCGGGGCATTGGTTAAGGTATCTAAAAAAGGAAAAATTAAATTGAAAAAGACATTTTTTTGACTTTTGAAGCATTGATTACACAATTTTCAATGCAAAAACTTCTACTTTTGCTTCCTTAACCAGTGCCCCGGGGGCACCGGTTAACATTTCCCAAATATTAAATGTCCATTGTAGTCTTTATTTGAGAGTTCGGTTATGCTAACATATGTTTTAAGCACACTTGTTAATAAACCAACAGAGGAAATTTCGTCTTAAAAAGAATATATTTTTAGACTTTTAAGGACACTTGTTGGGATTTTTATTATAAATAGTGGGGGAGTAGTTTATGGGCCATTGGACCAGCAAGCTATATGTAGATGACTCTTTCTTCTTTATTGTTGAATATTTGCAGTTTTGATATGGTCGCCTCCCTATGATTTTTAGCAGTAATAAGCACACCCAAATTTATTAAAAGAGGACATTAAAATCAGTGTGCTCTTGATCAAAGGTAAAAGACCAATGAAAAAAGAATAGTAACACATCAATATGTCATAGGTTTTTTAGCTAAGCCTATGGTGTAATTTAAGTCTTGCACCATGTATGATATTGTTTCTATCATTTAATTTATAAATAAAACTATTAAATTACATGAAATATGATGATATTGTTTAAATATGCACATGCATGGTGCAATATTAATTTATTTGTGCACATTAGATAAAGCCATGTTTTCTTATTTACATTTTAATTATTGATTCTTTTTTTTTCCTTTTAAAAATAAACATATCAATTGTTTTGTAAATTTTAGTTGAGAGTGTTGGCTCACGAGAGGATTTTGGGGATCACTCACGGAAGAAGCAACTTCACAAGTAAAAGAGAAACCACAATTTTATCTAAAATCATAAAACAATGAGTTTATACAGGGCCAACCCTAGGGCATAGTCCGTGAGTGCGACGGCCTAGGGCCCATGCTGGTAGGGGGCCCAAATTTTTTTTAAGGTGGGAGGTGTATATAGAAATATTTGGTTTTTGGTGGGTATATATAGCAAAATTCTTTGAAAAGGCCACAAACATTGACATGATGAAGTGCTAGGTTGAAATATGTTAATATTTTTAGCCCTTTTGGCGCGATTTACTATATGTACTCCATGTCGCACAAAAATTCTAATACACGCCCTCCTATAAAAAAAAT
Organism: Medicago sativa; assembly: GCF_051527215.1. Lineage (NCBI taxonomy): Eukaryota > Viridiplantae > Streptophyta > Magnoliopsida > Fabales > Fabaceae > Medicago > Medicago sativa. The sequence goes on along the minus strand of NC_140751.1, from coordinate 62,181,083 downwards.
TGGTTGTTCTTAATAATGTGTTCAAAAATTTATTATCAAAGAAATTTGTGATATTTTTTTTGGCCCTTTATTCCTAATAATGTGTCTCACTAATATTAAAAATATCGGTGATATTTATTATCCAAGAATTTGAGATAATTTTCATAGCAAAACAAATTCTATTTTAATTTAAAATGAGTCTACTAGAGAAATTAACCTTAATCTTGTCTTTCAAAGATTCCAAAAAAATAAATTATATCAATATCATGCAAAACACAATCATCATTATGAAACCGATACGAAATCACTACGAAAAACAACAAATATGAGACACATCAACTTTTTTGTTTTGTTGCTCTTTTTATCAATAGTTGCATTTGACATATGATGTTTTAGGGTACTAAAATTGCAGTCTACTTCACATGTGCTATTGTTCTCTACTTCTACAATATTTTATTTTGTTTTGGTGTCTATAGAGTATTTTATTTAGTTTCAGATGTTGTTTAAAAAAAACATTTATTTGGTAATGAAAAGCGAAATAAAAAAAATGAAATAAAGAGCTAATAAAAGCACAACAATGAGCTTAAAAAAATTATGATGTATTATGTAAGGGGCCCTTTTCTCATATTATGCCTAAGACCCTTAAAACTCTAGGAACGACCCTGAGTTTATAAATCCTCTCACTTATAATTAAAATGCTAAACCTTAATTTTTCTATCTAATATGGGACATATAACTCACACATGCACACAACAATAACACCTTCAAGTGTGAGTCACCATACTCACCACTCAAGCGGAAGCTCTTTCATCAACACACAAACACACACTTGCTTGTGCCGCCATTGTCGCTTCCCTCACATCAGAACTTGCCACACCTTGTCAGGAAGACTTTTGACACAAGGAACCGGTTGAACCCTTCGTCAAACCTCAACTCTATAACCAATGTTAAGTCACAAGGAGAGCTCAGGGGATCATCCACATTAGGCATAAGCAACCACACAAGTGAGAGACACACTACACTTTTACCCAAAACCTTAAGGCAACGAGTTTATGGGTCCTCTCACTTACAAAGTGCTCAACTCCACTTTTCAATATGTTGTGGGACACATAACTCACACTTGCACACAACAGAGACTCACCAACCATGTACATCCTCAGTAGTTGATTATATATATATATATATATATATATATATATATATATATATATGAGTCAGGATCCGTTGGCACCATGTGCAAGTCTAAAGACTTACACAAAATCTCAACCGTTCTAATTGTTTGATCTAATTGCTCATATGATGTCAATAATAAATGGAAAGAAATCACATGATGATGAGAAAAAGAAATTATCTCCCTATAAGATATTGATTGATTCACAATTGATTTTTTCTTTCCCTCTCTCTTAATAAAGTATGACCCGATTACTTTTTTGTGTGGTTAACCTGCAAACTAAAATAAAAAATGGCACTTTGTTCTCGGTGAAAACAACGTGATATCCATCTTACTTTCAACATACTCTTAGAGGAAATCTATTCCAAATCTTCAAGGTATCGTTGGAGGAAGATCCTATTTTCTCAAGTCAGTCAGCAAATTCATTTCCTTCCTTAAGAGTATGCCGAAGAAAAAAAATGTTCCAATCCCCCATGCAAACATGGATTTTTTTTTGGATGAGCGGGGCATAAGGATGGAGTTAAGAAGTTCCATGAGAAGCAAAATCAACTGTTAAAGTGGAATATGATTCAATGATAATTATTCTGAATTCTTTAGCTTGAGCAATCTTGAGACCATTTAAAACTGCATAAAGTTTGACACATAAAGAAGTAGAGAATCCAAATAAAGTATGAGAACACAAGTAACCAGTCACTATTGTTGTTGCGCAAGATGCCCCCAAAGCCCGATCTTTTAGGATTGTTGAAAGAGCTTCCATCCACATTAATTTTAATGGTGTCTTGAAGAGAAGAAATTCAAGTGATTCCACACATCGGTTTTTGTATAGTTGGAGTACCTAGTACATGAAGGAAAAGGGTTATATAAAAATGAATTTTTTTTAAGACATTGCCAGATAATCTATTTACCGTCGTTGAACACCATGTCGTCATTTTGAATCAGCCAGATAACCCAACAAGTGAATATAAACATAATCCCATTGGAAGATGAAGCATTGTTAACAAACCAATAAAAGAAATGTGTGGTTGACATGAAATTTTTTTTAGGGAAAGGAACAACATCCCAAATTGTCACAAACAAAGGGTAGTCTCTGAACAGATGAATCAACTTCTCCTAAGGTGCATGGCTCCTATTACAAGTGGAGTAAGAGTCAAATTATGTTGACTCTTAAGAGTTTAAAACATTTTAATCTCAAATGATAATTGACTTTAAAAATTTTACTTGAAACTTCAATTTAAATAACATTAAATAACTTGAATTACAAGATAAGTAATTTACAAATTTACATAAATATCATATTTGAACAAAATACAACAATGTGGAAACACCCTGAAACTAGACTCTGACTGTGATCCGATCTTTGGTTATATTTTAAAATAGCTTATATCTGAAAAATGGAAATCAACATGGGGTGAGATATGAATTATCTCGGTGAACTTCCCAACGTGAGATAAAATACAATCTTGTCATTGAACAAGATTTCTCACGAGATGTAAACATAGTCATGAATTTAAATATAATTGGTTGAAAGACATCAACTATTTATTTACAATAAACATATTTATTCAATCACTTTCTCTTAACATTATACTTATAAATAATATAAGCAATCCTTTAGGTTACCGAACGTGGGAAAACCTCGATAACCAAAATTTTTCTAGAAACCATTAGGTAAAGCAGAGATAGATTAACTTCGATAGACGGTGCCTTGTTTACCCTTTCTTACACGTCCCGTCGTAGACAGAGAATCCACCTAGCTAGTGCGAATCCTAATATTCTCACTCAACTTATCAGTCGTCTAAACAATTATGAGACATTAACATATTACGGACAAGGAATGTCCAATTTCACATCGAATTCACCTTTAAATCAACCATCTTTTCATGTAACTTTCATCATTTAAGACTACTTAGAAAAGCATAGAACATGAAAGTATACATAGATTATAAAAATAGAATTTTCTGCTAAACCATGTGTCAATCTAAGCCATAAAAGACATATAAATTAAAGTTATAAATTTTTGTAATTTTTTTCTACTGATAACCAATACACATACAACGACAATGCATTTGGTCCCATATCCAAATTCAAAGTAATCAATTCCCTAAAAATTGTACACTAAAACTGATCTGCAAAAACAAATCCAGAACTGCACACACTGAATCTATTTTATGCAGGAAATTCTAGTTAATCCTTAAAGTTTCATTTTCATATGCAACAAGAATCACTTCACCACAAAACCCAATTACTCAAACTATTTCAATAGTTAAAATTATGAACCTTTAATTCATGGGAAATGCTAATTTGTGCCCTTAAGGCACAAGTTAATGAATCAATAGTAGAAATAATTTATTGGAATGTGTGCATTTAATTTAATCTTTAAATTTTTAATTCATTGAATGCACAAAATTTTAGAGAATATTTCTTCTTTTGGGTTTCGTAACATGTGCCCTAAGGGCACAAGTTAAGACTACCATTAAATCATTCTATCATTCACTAATCAATTTAGCAAAAGTACACAAACTAATTAATGCAACAACTTTACTCTTAAAATCGAACATGCATAATGAACCCTTTACTTTCATCAACTAATTCTGAATCCCATAACCCAAAAATAGTAAATTTAGATTATGCATGAGCGATGAGGGAAAGAGGAAACCCACCTCTAATTGATGATGATAATTGCTTCCAAAGCTTGTTTATCCTCTCTAATTCTACTTGCTTTTGCTTCTATTTCTTCTATTTCTTGAAATTGTAATCCCCTTTGCTCTACATCTTCATTCCTACTTTTAGTTTCACTCATCTAGATTTTCTCCATGAAATTAAGCTAAACCTTCAGATTATATGATTACATGTGAGTTTTGATTTCAGAATTTTGGAGGAATTGGTTAGAATGAGGGTTTGGTGTGGAAAGAGGGTGAGCAACGTGAGGAAGTGAGAGAGAGAGAGAGAGAGAGAGAGAGAGAGAGAGAGAGAGAGAGAGAGAGAGAGAGAGAGAGAGAGAAGTGAGAGAATGAAGTTAACATTCTAAACTTTGTTTGGAGTTTTTCTTATATATAGGTGATTGTTTCATTTACTCTTTTGCCCTCACTAAACATGGTAATTCTCCTTGTGTCTTTTTTCAAGTTTGGGTCTAAAAATGGTTGGCCTTACTAATTTTCTTAGTTCATTCTCTAATTTCTTCTCTAATTGCCTTAGTTATGATTAACAATAGTATTAGTATGAATTATTTACATAAGGAAGTTTGTGGGTTGTTACAACATTGGTTGGAAGACTCTCATGCATAGTCACCCAACAAAAATGCTTAATATTCTCCGGAATCTTAATCTTCCAAAGCGAGTTCCACCCACTCTGACTAGATATGAATGTGGAGAAAGCTAATGATAACTCTAGAATTTAAAAGTCCCCATATGAAAATATCTGGTGAGTCATTGTCAATAAAAATGTTTTGATATGTAACTTGAGATTGTTTGAAATTTCTGTAGATAAAGAGTTAAACAACCAATTACCATGAATGTAGATATCCTTTAATAAAAGGTGAGACTCACAAATATGGACGTAAGTAACAACATTATAGAGACAACCATAATCAAGCAAGTTGTCATACCAGATAGACACCTCTCCTTTACCAATCGTAAATTTAAAACCCGATTTAAGGACATCAACTGCTTTGACAATAGAAATCCACACACAAGAAACCCCCATAGACTTGGTGGCATGGAGAATATGGTTATGACGAAGGTTCTTGTCAGTCTGCAATTGCTCCCAGAACTTATCGGGACGATGGATCAAATCCCAAACGTGCTTACCAAGGAGATATATATTGAACCTTCTAGCAACATGAACCCCAAGACCTCCTTTAGACCGTGGTTGAGTAATAGTGTTCAAACTAACCCAATGACAATGATTATTACCCAAATAAATTGTCTCACAGAAGCATCAATTTTATAACACATTCCTTGAAGGAGCCATAAATGGCATGAAGGATAGTACAAATTAGGTCAAAGTAACTCTTCCAGATCTAAGGACCATACTCTTCCAATCATCAAGTATGCCATTTATCCTATCCATAATGAAGGAGAAATATGAATCACGTGTCCTATCAGATAGCACAGGGAACCCAAGATATTTACCCCAGGTGAGTGTTGTGACTAAAGTGAACAATGGATTAAAATTTAGCCACTTTGACCCTTGTCATAGTGGTAGACACCATAAATCTATACTTGTGAATTTTCACTTATTTAATTAGAAGTGAAGTTATAGTAGTTTGTCTATCCATTTAGTTGTTTTTAGTTGGGTCTTTAGTCTCTAAGTTCATTAGGGTTATTACCCATTATGGTTCATATATGTAGTGTCCTTGGCACACAATGGAAGATAATGAAATGAATCAAAATGTTATTTTCTTTTCCATAATTTATCTATCAATATTTGGTGGACCACTTTAATCCAGCCTATAGGTAGCCCTTTCTGTGGTCCAACTCTCAATGAAAACACTGATTGTTAATGATAAAGGATGCAATTTGACTTAAATAAATAATTTAGATATTTAATTAGAAGTGAAATTATATTAGGTTGTCTTTCCATTTAGTTGTTTCTAGTTGGGCCTTTTAGTTGGGGTCTTTAGTCTCTAAGCCCGTTAGAGTTATTACCCATTATCACCCCTATATGTAGTGTCCTTGTCACACCATGGAAAATAATGAAATGAATGAAATTGTTATTTTGTTTTCCTTAATTTATCTTTTTTGTTCTTTATTGTTTTATTGCTTTGTTTCTTTTATTTCTAGTAAAATAGTTCTACGGTCATTGACAACAACTATGTCACAATAGTAAAATAAAACTAAAAAATATCATGTTAATTTTGATGGATTTGATATTGTAACAATTATTATCATGTAATTTAGATGTTAGTTTGATAAATTGTATACATAGTTTATTTTTTTGAATGGTCAAATAAAACTTTTTTTTATATCATTGTCAAACAAAACTTTTGATAATAAAAATCAAATAATTTTTTTTTATATCTTGGTCAAATAAAACTTTTGATAATAAAAATAGATGGGAAATGATGTTTGGTTCAATATTGTTGATGTTTTTAGACATAAAAGACTAATTTGACAAGAAAAAGGAAGAAGATAAAAGACCTCTTTAAAACTTTAAATTAAGTCAAAGTTAAATCCTCCAGAGGTCGGTTTGATAATGAAGACTTGGGACCTAAAAATATGTTCATCTCTGGGTCTTATGTTAGAATCACCTAGATTCAAACAATTATCGTTGAGTCTGTAAGATTTATAAAAAAAAAATAAAACCTTAATTTTTTCAATAATGCTTGTTGATAAACAATTTTAAAATGAATCAATTTTTTATATAAAAAATAAAATCATTTTTCAAATAAAGGAGTGTTGTTAAAAATCTAAAAAGAAAAAACGCCATTTTTATCACACACTCTTTAATTAGTTAAAAATCTAACGAGTTCGGCTAAATCGTGTAGACACTTAAATTTAATATGGTATATTTAAATTTTAATCAATTAAAAAGTGTGTGTTGGAGAGTGAATTGATAGCATAATTCTTCCAAATACAAGGTGGCTTTATACGTATGTAGCTTAAATGTGGAGATTTCTGATACACAATAAATAATATTTTAACCATGGATTCATTGTCAAATACTCTTTTCTGTCCTTAATATATAATTTTTTTTTTCAATTTTTCATCTTATTTATAAGAAAATGTCATGATATTTCACAATTTTCTATAAGGTTTAATATATTTATAAAAACATTCAAAAAGTTACAATAATTAGTGATTACATTGATTTTGATGTTTTTTTATTTTCTTCTTTTAATAAGGACCGAATAAAACATACGATTTTTTTAAGAAAGTACACGTTGTCCAACTTACCAAGAGAGAAGATAAATCATTTATGCATGTTGATATTAAGACTACTATAATGCTATTTGAACGTAAAAGTTGACAACAGTATGACACCTCGGTACTAGGTGAACAACACCTTCTTTAGTCAAACTTTTTTTTTCTTTCCATCTTTTAACTTTGGAGTTCTTTATTATAAGAAACAATTGACTTTTTAGGTTTATTGAACAATTAATGCATCTCGCTATAAATATAGGCTAGATACATCATTTACTCAATAAACCTAGTAATAAGGACCAGTGAGAGTATTACATAAGAAATTTTTTGTAACGTACAGATTGAGTTGTGTCATCAACGTATTTCACTACTTCATTCACCACAAAAATGTATCTTATTAACTATATAAAATAAAATTGGTAATGTCTTACGTTTTTGTGGTTAATCAAGCAGGCAAAGTGATTAATAAAATTTACGATCCAAAAGTGGTTAACAACATACATTTTTGTTGTTAATAAAGTACTGAAATTAACTAATATCATAACTCAAATTTTATATTATAAAAATTCTGTTCTATAATAAAAACAAAAGCATTTTTCGATATAAAAAAAGTGACAAAAAATATGTATTATTCATTATATAAATACGATAAACAGTATACAATACACATGTGTCGTATTGTTGTCATATTAATGTGTTCCAATACCATTGAGTAAAGTTCTTCATTCAGCAAGATAGATTTTCTCAATCTTAAAAAAAATTGAGATTTTCAGAATAAAAAAGTGGTTTCTTCTTCACACTCTCTTTGACTAGTGGTGGTGTTTGGTAAATATTTTTGTCTCTCATTTTGTTATGACTTCTAATTGATTTGTTACTTAGGATTATATAATTGATGTTTTTTGTTCGACTTTTTACCCTGCAGGGTTGCTGCTGGATCCATCATCATGGGTATGTATTCAACATCATCTATGCAATTTTCTGCTCAAATTTTATTGTGGTTGATCAATTTTGTTTGATTATTAAAAATCCACTTATTTGTTTTTTCGCTCACCAACTTCATCATGTTCCTCTTCTTGATTAGTTTATGTGTATGATGTGATGAGCATGCATATAATTAAGACCCCTTCAAACTTCACCCCCTCCCCATAAATGTTAGATCTTAATTTCATTTTTTTTTCATGGTAATTATATTTAATACACTTCTCATTTTCTCATCCATAATCAAATCTTCATATTTGGATTGTATGTTTGAATGAGAAACATAGGGACATACAATTGAATTTTTTTAGTAGTTGTATAAAGATCAGACAATTCATATTTTTATTTTATCAGATCTAGTTTAAAATATAACTTCGAATGAGTCGTCTTTTTATCATCAATGATCGAGATATGAGATTACTTGTCTTTGTGTTGACATTAAAATTAATTTCATTCTTTATTGATCTAACTTAATTGTTGATATTCTTTTCAAACCTCAATTTCTTAGCCATGACATGATAACCCTCACATGTGGGTACCTACCCAAACACATCTTGGAATTGACAGAGAAATCCTTTTTAGATTGGGTTCGAGTTGGGTTTTTTTTCCTCCCAATATTCAAAGTCGGGGTAAGGCGAGGATGGGGTGTTGATATCCGTTCCGAACCCGTCCCACTAGTGTGTACACACAAACATACACTTATTCACATTTTTTTTAAAAAGGGGAAGGAGAAATTTTTATTATCCAAAGTTTCATTTTACAACCAACCTTGAGGGGATTCAAACTTAGTACCATGAAATTGCAAAGCTAAACTCTTACCATTGAGCGAACACCTCAAGTGTTACACTAGTTATTTTTTTAATACTAAATTATATATTATAAATATTATCTCATCTCAACATAAAATATGATTTTAATATAACTTTATTCTATTAAATCGAATTCACATATCATTTGCATATATGATATGCAAATTCGATTGTGAACTCGTGTTGGTGAATTTATTCATTAACATTATTTTTTCTTAAGGATAGTTAACATTATTTTTGTTTTCTCATTGAAAACATATTTATATATTATAAATATTATCTCATCTCAACATAAAATATGATTTTAATATAACTTTATTCTATTAAATCGAATTCGCATATCATTTGCATATATGATATGCGAATTCGATTGTGAACTCGTGTTGGTGAATTTATTCATTAACATTATTTTTTCTTAAGGATAGTTAACATTATTTTTGTTTTCTCATTGAAAACATATGTTAGATATGCTTTAATTTATTTCACAATGATATAATAATTATCTTTTCTTTTTCTTTGTTGAATAAAATTGACTATTTTTCCTTAAATTTATTTTGACCATTTTTATGTACTAATTTTCTTTTATTTGACACTTTTCTTAAAAGAATACACCCTTTGAAATAAATATTTATAACACATTACCAAAATATTATTTGATATGCAATTATATTTATAAAGAATAGAAAAAATGACTATTTATTCAAAGCTTAGAAGGCGTTCTTAGCGAGGTCAAAAGATGCCTTTTGTATTTATTACAATTGGTGTGGTTTTCTTTTGAAATACATCTAAAGCAAGGATTTCAAATTATTAGCGGTGATCGTTGGATCAAAATAAGAGGTGTGGATGTCTTATTTTTCTAAAACTAAAATCCCAAACTTGAAATACGCACCATCTGATCTTGATCTTATAGTCGTTGACTTATTGATCATGTGAATATGAGATTTTAGCGACAAAAGGAATTCAATATACATGAAGAGTATGTTCTTTTCTCTATTTTGCTGTAGTTCATCTTCCTTATGCCTTGGTGCTTTCTAATTATTTTTCCTCCTTTACATTTTGTTTGGAATATTGTGAATAGTATCTTCTTATTTCAATTTGGTTTTCCTTTTAGGCTCTGAAAGAAAACGAGTTAGGTTTGAAGATGAAGAAGAATCCATCGAGAAAAGAAAAAGTAGCAGAGTCCTTGCTTTGGAAAAGAAAAAGCTACAAGAAAAAGAGAGGAAATCAACATTAGAATTTGAAAAAAGGAAAAACTCAACCAAAAATAATGCAGAAAAAGGCAAGTCAATAATTAGTAATAAGGAGCACTTGGGTGGTTTTAATGAAGATGATAAGCATGATGACCCAACCAAGAAAGGATGCAACAAACGAGCATTGTATCAAGAAATCTCTTCATTTAAGGTGTTCTATTTCCATATTTTTTATTTCGGGCTAAAGTACACTCCCCCTTAAGAAAAAAAATTTGGTCCTTAATTTTACAAAACGTTGTAAAGCTGCTGAGAAGACGCCATGTGTCCCAAAACAGGGGGATAAAATTGCAACTTTTAGTAAAGATAAATGACCAAAATAGCTTATTTCCCTAAAGATAGAGGGTCAAAACATAATTTTTCCATAAAGTTAGAGGGTGAAAAAAGCATATTTCCCTAAAAATAGAGGGAAAAGTTTTCATTTTTTTAATAGGGGGTCAACATCGTAACATTTTAAAACTTTAGGGAGGAAAGGTGCACTTTAACCTTTATTCTATTGATTTCCTATTTTTTTAAGTGTTGCATTTGAGTTAAATAGTGAATATTTTATACATGTGCATGTTTTGTATTTATTTTGTTTCTTACTCACTTTCTCTTCAATTTTGAAGGTGGTGCAAGAAGGAAGACATGCCCATAATAATGAAAGTACTTCAATAAATGGTATATGCTTGTTATTTTTTTTAGTTGCATTGCATCTCTGAGTGTATCTAACACATTTGATATTTATAATAACAATTTTTGTTTGCATTTTTAGCCTCATCTCTGAATAATGTACCAGACAAGCATTTCTTGGAAAATGTTCTAGATATCCTACAAAGGTGAAAATCATACAAGCTTATGATTGTTTTTCCATCACTTACTTTTATTCTTACACATCATACACAACTTTCAAAAATATCCCACAAAGGTAGAGAGGAATTGTATTTCATGTCCCATTTTAATGTTCAAAACCATTTCCCTTATTTTGTGTTAAAATTAGAAAATCAAGATTGATTAGTATTTTTCTACACAAAATTGTCACAAAGTTTATACTCTCTGCAGAATAAAATATAAGCAAGATGAACTCATTTTTCTCCGGAATGAAATATAAACATATCTTAACAACTTCTATCTTTTTTAATAATATCATCTCCAAAATACCGCTCATGTTTCCCTTTTTTTTTACCAACCTTTCTAATTTCTAATGACCCAATTTATTAGTCATTTAGGGTAGTTTAGGCAATATGTTTCATATTTTGTTTTTTTAATTTCATCAATTAAATGTGATAAAGTACATTTGTACCATTATAATTCATTCTAGAGGGATATCTAAGTAACTAGATAGCATATGAAATTATGCAGGAAAGACAAAGATGACCTGTTTGGGGAGCCAATTAATCCTGATACGGTTTGTTAATTATTAATTGACTAATTCTTAATATTTTATGATAATTAATTACGTTTTGTTATTGATATTCTATTCATGTTGGAAAAGGTAAAAAATTACCATATTGTAAAGAAGCCAATGGATTTTGGAACTATGAGAGCAAAAGTTGTGGAAGGCAAGTATAAAATCCTCGCAGCATTCAAGGTATATAAAAATAACGTGGAATTACATTTTCTCTAAGCTTTCCATATTATCCTTTATCTCTATTATACTAATATAATGTTATAGTTTTGGTGAATTATATAACAATGCATTTTATTTCCTTGCTACTAATTAGTAATTTCTATCTTTCTTCGCCCTTAATTGTATTTTTTCTTAGTTTAGTGTATCATAATTTTTAAAATGATATATTGTTTCATGTAACATTGATTTCAATGATGTACAGCGTGATGTATTCCTGCTATGCGTTAACGCCAGGAGTGTTTATCCCAAAACCTCAAGACATCACAAAGTGGTATGATTAAATAATAAAATAGAAAGTTTCATTAGTTAATTCTTATATTTATATTGTTATAGCAATTTTTCTTTACTTAAGATAGACATTATGTAAAGTATTATAAAAAATTTAATTCAACATTTCAGGCTGAAGATATTCGTTGTCATGCTATAAAGGTTTTTGAGGATCTAAATGCTGAACATGAAAATGTCAACAAGAGATGCCAAAGTAAAAAGCAACATGAGATGCAAAAAAGGACTTCTCCAGAACTTCTTGGTAAGGAATTTTTTTAAAACATTTAACCTTCACTTGGTCATCACAATCATGTTTATAAACATTAAGATTCAGGGATTATAGTTGGTCAACTCTAATAGACTGGAACTTGTCAATTTTTTTAAAACATTTAACCTTCACTTATTGGTTTATAGTTGTCCAATTCTTCCCAGAGTAACTGGTTGGTCTATAAATATTTTATAATACAACAAGCTTAATAAAATTAGGCGACCCAACTTAGCCTTAAATGCACCAAATCGGTATATGACATGCCCACTCTTCTAAGTTCTAACAACTAAACTGGAGTTGGACAAAAAAAAAAAATGCATAAAGACTTAGTTGGACCAAAAGAAATGTGATTTATTGTAGTCATCGATTTCCTGCTGTCACACAGTTGGAATATTGGTGACATTTCGATCTCGATCTGATGTCTATAGAAGAGGCAGAATTACTTTCTATTTTAAAATTAAAAATACCAAAATTAAGTGTTGACCGTCCGATCTTAATTGAACGGCTAAAATTGCATGTATGTGTGCGTCAATTTATTTATTGCAGTGAATCAAAGCAAGGTCCAGACCAAAATGACCTAATGTTTTTTGGTTTATATATTTAAGACGTCTGCCTAAAATATGAGTCTTTTGGTCCAAGTTCCAGTCTATTACATCATGCTAAAATTGACAACTCTAATTGCATATACTTTATCCTACCATCCCTCTCCTCAAACCATGTTCTAAAATCAAAACATCATAAGATAAAAAATTAACCTATATTTGAGGATCTACATTGAATATCTTGTTAAAGGGTTTGATCTTTTTTAAGGGATGATAATCTATTATAATATTATCCTCACGTGAATAATCTGTAAATCCAAACTAATTTACTACTTTTTAAATTTGGAGGATGCTAACGAGTGCACTTAGGGCATTGGTTAAGCATTCAAAATAAGTAAGTTTTCAAGAAAAAGTTGTGTAATCATTACTTAATCAAAAATAACATCTTATATTTCCAAGATAAAATTTCTATTTGCAGATTCCTTAACCAATGCCCTGAGGGCACTGGTTAGCAAGACCCTTTTAATTTAAATGGTTTGTAACAACTACTTTATGTTTGTTTTTTTGTCTTTCATTTATATAGGAAGAAACAATGTTACTCGTTCTAAGGTTCCTGAAACAGAAAAGAGGTTCATGTGTTGGCCTCCATATAACAAGTCATTGGTTTCAGAATTTCTAAATGCTAAAAAGCCCAACATTCAAGTAAGTTATGTTTTATTTTTTTTTCAAGAATATGTGAAAATCTATAAACATACTTAGGCTCCTTAATGAAAATCAATCTTAAGAGTGATTTTTTTCAGTGGTTCCTTTCTCATCACTCTGAAAGGTTTTATAACTTTTATTGAACCACTCTTGAAGACACTAACCACTCCAACATGTTTTTGTCCTTGGATTTTCCTTTTATCAAGATAATTGATAGATGCAAATTCTCATCTTTTTACGTCACAATGTTCACATTTAGCATCATTCTTCAAAAAAAAAAATATATATTCACATTTAGCATCAATATGTTCACATTGTTTCTTCCACATCACAACAAATCACATCTTTTTCGAGTATGTCAAAAATATTTAAATCCATTTTCACGTTGTTTGTTATGAAATTCAAGTTGATCTCTTGAATTTTCTCTCCAATCTTTCTAGGGATCGAGTGGTGATTATTTTCACTACGCCCATTTAGGTCCTTTTTTATCACTAGATACTAAAAATTGTGTTTAAATTCCTAGCCCGGATCCATTTGGTAACAAATATTCCCTTGGTTGGGACCTTTTAGATAGGTGATTGATTGTTTGAAGATACGCTGCTAGGGTTTTATTAACCTCGGTAATCCTATCGTTTCTTCGGCGTGGGGTTGTATCTTGATCTACGTGCAAACGCCAATAAGTAACTCACACACCTAAAAAATATTTGAAAAAATAAAACTCTGTTAGGGTTTCTTGCAGCTGGAAGTTCTCATGGGGATACAAGAGGAAATCTTTTAGTTCTTATGAGAGTTTTATGGTTTGGTTCTCTTCGTGTGAGAGTTTTACGCTTTATGTTCTTGTTAACACGTTTGGTTATGTCTAAAATCAATCTCGACTACTTAACGCTTACTGACGATGAAAGGCTGTGATTTGAACTAGAGGAAGAGAGTGAGGCAGGGAATGATCCGGATTTGTGTTTGGTGGGGGCATTTTCCGGTAAATCTGCCCATTAAGATGAAACCCATGAAGGTGTGTATGTCCGAAGTGTGGCGACTGATGAAGGGTGTGGTTGTGAAAGAGACTTTCCTTGATTTATTATTATTCCAGTATTTCATAAGCTCGACCTAGCGGAGGTATGTGGGGAGGGTCATGGAATTACGAAAATTATATGCTATTAATTATTGGAGAAAGTGAAGGTTGTGACTCCATTGAGAAAGGTGCAACTGTTTCATCTGAACAAGTGTGTCTGAGTACATAATCTCTCGATTGGAATAATTAGGGAATAGGTGGGTATGGGGTTCTCAAACTATATTATCTGAACAAGTGTGTCTGAGTACATAATCTCTCGATTGGAATAATGAGGGAATAGGTGGGTATGGGGTTCTCAAACTATATTGGTGAGTTTCTTGTGTATGATGTGAACAATCAAACCAGTCTATGAAGGGAGTATATGATGTTGAGGGTGAAAATTGATGTCTGAATTCTCTTGAAAATTACGAATAAGATTAAGGTTGTAGGAGGTGAGTGTTGTGTGGTGAATTTCAAGTATGAGAAACTAGGTATTTTCTGCTTTGTTTATGGCGTGCTTGGCAATACTAAGAACAAATGTGAGGTTAGGTTGTCTAACTCGAATGGGGATATGTAGAGACGATGGTACAATGGCCTCCAGGTAGAGCAATATAATGGCAGCCTAGGGGTTATGGGTAATCACAATGGTTGAAGGAGGAAAGAGCTAGTAGAGATGACGCAACAAGAGGGGGAAGATATGATTCAGAAAATGATAGTTCATGTGGAGTGTCATAACAAAAACAACAACATAGTCATGCGCCAACGTGTCCAGATGTTACCAGGCCGTTGGTAGTGGGAGAAAAATCTGGTGGGGATGCCGATAGAAATTCTGCTCCACAATTATTGATAAATGATGTGACGCGGATCCCTAGAGAATTGAATAGGGAGGGGATGTGGCCAAGTCAACAAATTTGTTACTGATTGGATCATCGATATCCAGTTTGTCTTCCAAAATTGTTTGCAGCAGCGGGGTTCACACTTTTCCCAATAGGAATACTACTTTCCACTCAACATCGTTGACATCTTAACCAACTGCAACATTTCTTTATGCAAGTACTACAACCAATATGGACAATTCATCCAACATGGAATATCAACTTGAGAAGAAAAGGAGGAGGGAGGAGAAGAGATTCGTAATTGATTCAGATACACAAAAAACTCAACATTTTTTATCGGTAGGTTCTGGCAGGCAAGGCTGTCAGAACCAATGATTATTCTCAGATGGAATTGTCAGAGATTGGGCAGACAAAGTGCAATTTTGAATCTATGTAACCTTCCTGGGGAAACAAACTAGATATTCTTTTCTTTTCGAAACACAAGCGTATGCTCATAATCTTGAGCAACTTTGTGTAATACATGGGGTATGATTCTTGTTTATTTATTCATGTGGAGGGGAGAAGTGGAGGTTTGGTTGTGTGTGTAAGAATGGTAGTAATTGTCGGGTGGTGAATTACTCAAGAAATTTTGTTAATCTTACAGTCGATAATTAGTTGAAATAGGAGTGGTGGCTTACTTGTTATTATGGGTATCCAAAGCATAGTCGGTTTCAAGATGCTTGGGACCATTTGAGAGAATTACGTGATATGTCATCACTACCATGGTGTATCATATATGACTTTAATGACCTTGCATCTCAACAAGATAAGCTTGGAGTCCATGCACATCCAAATTGGTTGTGTAATGGATTTTGTGAAGACGTTAACGATTGTGATTTGTCTGATATTAAGTTGGAGGGACATATGTTTACTTAGATAAATAGGCCCGCCATAATTATAGTGGTGAAGGAAAGATTAGATCGAGCAAAGGTTAATTCTTCTTGGCTTTAGATGTATCTCGAGCTGATTCTTATTAATATTGTTTCACCCCACTCGGATCATAGCCCAATACTATTGGATAGTGCACCTACATCATGTCAGACAGTCAACTATTCCTTTCGTTTTGAAAACAGTTGCTTACATAAGCCATAATTGGAACCAATTGTCGTTGATGGTTGGGGCTCTGAGGCGCAGATGGACATTGGTGGTAGAGTTTTTAATTGTTCGAATAAGTTACAAAGTTGGGGTAGAAGGAAAAGAATGAGGTTCAAGGATAAAATTTATCACCGCAATAGGTTATTGGAGGAAATGCATAGGCAACCCAATCGTGTAAATACAAATCATTTCGAAGAAAATATGGAGAAGTGTGCTCGGCTTGTTATTCAGAAGGAGTCCTTTTGGAAACAAAGAGTTAAGATACATAGGCTGAAAGAAGGGGACATGAATACAAAGCTCTTTTTACATGTCCACGTTTGCTAGAGGTAAATTCAAGAAAGTTAAAAAAATTGGTGTCTGATGGTGGTTATTTGGTTACGAGATAGAAGGACCCATGTGATGCAGCAAAGAATTATTTTGATGTGTTTTTTGCGGCCAAAAACGGTAGCCATGCGCCTGTTCTTAAGTTTCTAAAGTGTACGGGTTACTCAGGAAGACAATGATATGCTTACGACAATGATTACTAGAAAAGAGCTCAAACATGCCCTATTTCAAATACAACCTGATAAGTCCCCAAAGTCTGATGGATTTAATCATGCGTTCTATCATTATTTCTCCCATGTATATGGTGAAGATGTTTTCAAAGCAACACGGTTTTGGTTGGAACATGGCTTTTTTCCAACTAATTTCAAAGAGACTAATATATGCCTTATTCATAAGTGTGAGAATCCAGAAGCGACGAAGGATTTGAGACCTATTTTCTAATGCAACGTGTTATGCAAAATGATATTGAAACTGTTTATAAATAGATGAAAGCGGTGCTTAGATAAGTGTGTGTCAGAGGATCAATCAACTTTTGTAGAGGGCAAATCAATATTGGATAACACATTAATAACTACTAAAATTATTCATGCTATAAAGAGGAAAGTGAAATGGTTGCATGGGGATTGGCTCTTAAGATTAATATTAGTAAGGCAAATGACCGTGTGAACTGGGTTTTCCTTCATCGTGCCTTTCAGAGGTTAGGATTTGGTGATACTTGGATTAGATGGATGATGATGTATGTGAGCTCTATTAATTACTCAATTTTGAGGAAATTTGATCGAGTTGACCCTATAGTTTTTGGTAGAGGAATTCCACATGGAGCTCCCTTATCATCTTACTTATTTATCCTAGTTGCGGAAGGTATATCATCTCTCATTCATAACTTTATTGGTTGTGGTGATCTACATGGAGTGCAAGTGTGTTGAGGGGCCCCATTGGTGTCTCACATGATGTTTTCCAAATAAATGATTTTTGTTTTGCAGGGAAAAGGCTGTTGAATCACAAAAGCTATTGACTATTCTAAAAATTTATGAAGAGGCTTATGGACAAGAAATCAACCTTGCCAAGTCTGGAGTATTTTTAGCCGCAACATGTGCATAAAGGCTCATGCTGACTTGCCTCGTATTCTTGGTGTTCGTCATGTGATGGGAACCGGAAAGTATCTAGGTATCCCTTCTGTGGTTGATAGAAATAATTATATCTTTGCATATGTGAAGAACATAATTTGGATAAGAATTAATTCTTGGCGAGGGAGAGCTTTATCTAAAGCGGGTAAGGAAGTTATGATCAAATACGTTCTTCAGGCTATCCCTTCCCATATTATGAGTATATATGTCCTCCATAATTCCATTATTCATGATATAAAATGGATGATTAATACCTATTGGTGGGGTGGAGGTGGACATAATCGACGGATTAAATGGATGGCTAACTGGGAGCTTGGACATATGTCGGCTAACTGGGAGCAAAGAGTTCACAAATGTGCTTTTTGAATCAAATTCTCATTCTATTGTTTAGGTTGTTTAGTCACACTGAAGCGGTGACTCTATTGGATGCTATTCGGCTAGTTGGGAGCAAGGAGTTCACAAATGTAGTTTTTGAATCAGATTCTCATTCGCTTTTTTAGGTTGTCCAGTCACATTGTAGCGTGGAGTCGGAGTTGATTTTTTTTAACTAAGTGAACCACTTAATAAAATTTAAAGAAGAACTTTTTTCGGGATACCATGATATTGGTACGAAATTTCCACCACTGCTTAGCATTGACTAATCTTCGTCGGGGAACCTATGATGCACACAAGGTGGATAATCTCCTCCCAACCAGATTTTTCCCATATGCATGAGCCAGGAGTCGAAATCCTGACAATATGCTTAAGGGCCCCAAATCTCTTACCAGTTGGGACCAGTCCATTGTTGGTTAAAGAAGCACTTTATAAGTTCTCCTAAATATGAAAGTGGTACTTATATGGGTAAAAATTATATTAAAAAACTTATTTATTTGTGAATCTTACACTTTGTGCACTAGATTTCATTAAGTAATACATGCATAGTTAAAAGATGTTCATATTAGTTAATTCTCAATCCCTTTCGAACTTTTCTCCAACAAAATACAAAAAAATTCCCTATATACAACAAACAAACACACACACACACACACACACACACACAGAAACACACTTTGTTTATTTTTAATTAAATTCTTATATATGTCCACTATTTATCTTCAGTTATAGGTATTCTTATTTATTAATTAATTTATCGTTAGTGTTTAAATTTTAGATTTTAAACTTTAAACATTAATTTATGATGTTTTGTATTGGCAGTTGAAATTAAGTCCTAATAATTACAAAGATAGTCTATTGAGATTTGTGAAAGATTGTGGACCAATAGCTCAAAAGGTTGCAGCCAAAAAATTAGAAGGCTTAAAGTTTCGACAACTTTCAAATGAAAATACTTTAACTTCAAACATTGTTAAAGATATTCCAACCTCTCAACTTATTTCCAAGGCTATAACAAACCAACCAAACTCAATAGCCTCTCAACTTACCCCGAACATCAATGTTCACGCAAGTATGTCTCTTTTGCATTCAGAGACAACAAATTTTTCCAAGGAGGTGGAATCTTCTTTGCTTTGTTTGGGAACCCCATATCAATATGGGGATTTTCACGCTACAATAGGTTCATCAGAATTTAACAACAACTCTTACCAAAATCAGGTAAATCACATATACTTATATCAATCATGCCTAAAGTGGCAGCATTGGTGCAATATGATGTAATGGTTCTTATCGTTTTTACTTGCCGCAACACACTCCATAAACAACTAATGATTTTACTAACTTACAAATGCAGGTAATTAGTCTACATGGATCAAGCTCATCAAAAACTCCTGAAGTGAAAACAAGTAGGTCTACGAATTACAATGGAGGAGGTGATGATCTTATTACCAAACAAATAAAGGTTAATCCACAAATCTTAGATGATGATGATCAACAACATAACTTAACTCTTAATCTTTTTTGAACATGTGTTACTTTTAACATATGGAATTCTGGTAGTTTGTGTCATTTGAACAAACAAAATTAATATTCTTTTAAGTTTGAAAATATTAAGGTTAATTTGTGTCCTTAGAACTAACAAACTTAAGATATTTTAATTTTGAAACTATTCATGTTTGCATGACCAAATTCTTTGATACAGTTTTATACTGAATTTGTTTTAGATTGTTTCCGTCTTATTTTCTTTGGTTTAATAGTAGAAATAGTAGTGAAATTGTATGTTTTTCTTGTAAAGAAATGAAATCAAATTCAAAAAAATAATACGAATTATACTCATTAATATGTAACGTAGCGGCTGATTAGTGATTTTCTTTTATCAATGCAACTTGAAAATAATTTTATTATAGAAAACAACCACACATTAAAAGACATGTACATAAAATTATAAAATACTCCTTCAAACAAAAACCCTATATATCAAATTTTTGCTATTCAATATTTTGTATACTATTCACTTCCTATTTTACTTCACCTCAAAATGATCTTGATTAAACACTTGATTTCCCTATAATTAACATATAAATAGTCAAGAGATTTCCCTTTGTATACCTGAACTCCAAAAGAGGATTAATGAGATTTAGCTTTAAAATCATTTTCCTTTGCCTACACCTAAAAATAACCATCTTGTTAGCTAGAATCTGCAAGTAGGAGATTTAAAGGTAGGCAAGTTTTTTTCTCATTCAAAGAAAGCTTAGTCGAGCACTATAGAAGCCGAAAAAGGTTCAGCCGATTCTTCATTGATTTTATTGAAGAAGAAGAAGAAGTGGGTATTTGACGACATTAGACTTAGTCAAAGCTTAGTGAAGCTGGACAATGAGACACTCAACATATGCTCCCTATTTTTAGCGCCACTACTCACAAGGTGCGATGAGTAAATAAGTGCCTGTTAAGGAAAGTTGCACATATTGGACCTTGTCAAACTATCATACAAAGAAAAGAGAAGTATTCTGATGAACGTGGGCACCACACACCCTCAACAAAAGAAAAATAATGCAGTTCCCAAACAAATAAACGAGCAAGGCCAAATACTTTAGGCCATAATCTTCTTAACAATATGAATAGTTTTTCCAATAAATAGATGACAATATATAACTTTTAAGAGACTACACCTGGCGTACGCAACTAATATCTGGAAAGAGTCTTGGCAGTATGAATCAATCTTCATCGTCAACACCAACAAAGACTGAACGAGCCTTCACAAACGTTATAAATACCAACATTTGTGACTTTTCCTAGTGTTTTGGAGGCACCAATAATTGATCCACCTGAAACTCCAATAGTAATGACGTTTTTCATTAGACAATATATTGACATGGAGATACATGACATCTTGTATCAGGTCATAAAATGACTTGCTGAAATTGATAAAATCATGGTTCATAATGAGGTTCAACAATTAATCAAAGGATTTGGAGGCTAGATAATCCAATTATGGTGATAATTTCATCACCTCCACAATACAAAGAGTTCAAGTTGCGATTTTAGCTAAAGGAGAAAGTACATGTGCGAATGTCCGTGTGTCCGTGAAATCCAAGTCAGGATTTCTATTGTTCAACCAGTCTAAATTGATAAAGTTGGATTCAAGGTTGAAGAAATCATATGGGGCCACTTACAATATGAACCAAATTTCCATTGTTCAACCGATCTTTTTTTGGTGGTGGCCGGGGTTCGAACCCCAAACCTTGCATATTATGCATTGTCCATATCAACTGAGCTTAGCTCACGAGGACATTGTTCAACTGATCTAAAATGATAAAGAAAGACCAATCGAATAAAAAATATTGAATAGAAAAAAATGATTTTAGGGTTTTTATTTTTGCTTGTAGGAGTATTTTTTTTTTTTTTTTTTTGTGTGTGCAAGTGTGTTTGTGTGTGCTTGTTTTCTATAAGGAAATATATTATCAAGTTGATTAGACAAAAAAATACTAATGAGACACTATGTAACATATTAATGACTATAACTTATACCATTGTTAATTAATGTGACTCCATATCTTTATAAGCAAAATTCCAATCATACAAATCCACAATTTCTTATATTAAACATTATAAAATAAGAACGAAATAAACTAAAAAATTCAAGTATAAAATTTTATCAAGGACTTTGGTAAAGCAAACATGAATAGTTTCAAAACAAAATCATCTTAATTTTGTTAGCTCTAAGGACGCAAACTAACCTTAATAAATTCAAACTTAATCACTTAAGAACAACAACACCTCTCATCATTATCAAATCATCTCTGTTTTCTCACCATAATTTTTTGTAAAGTTAAATATAATAATAAGAGTTAAAATTGTCCCTAAGAGATGATTTGATAATGATGAGAGGTGAATTACTTTACCATGATGATAAGTGCGTCCTCGCATACAATCAAGCAGGGAGGTTTTGCCACTGTCTATGGCACCCAACATACAGCAAATTGGAGCACGAAGAGGGTGATCAATAGTTATAACAGTTACACCAACATTATTCTTATTCCTATCCTTCTTCAAATTCTGGATTGACGCATAGAACGCATTGAAATAACCTGGATGAACACCTGAAGAAGAAGAAGAAGATGCTTTTTTACCTTCCATTTTCTTCTCTTCTGAAGGCGGCGGCATACCGATTCCTCAGATCAAATTATCCAATTATTATAGAATTTAATTTAACCGTTCAATTTGGAAAAAAAGAATACCCTAAGATGAACGTTTCCCCATCCTTACCTCGAATTCTCCAAATAACGACCCTTTGGTTAAACACTCCTTAGCTAGGGTTTGTCTCCTTTCCTCTCCCCTTCTCTCTAATTCTCATGTGCAGCAACAATAGTGTTTCTGACATTCTATTCTTCTATTTATAATAGGGAATTGGGCTAACCCACCTAATGTTATTATCTCTTATCATAATTTTACTTCCCTCCACCCCCACTTATTTTATTAGCTCTATATTCACCTCCCATTATTAATATTTATTATTTTATTATTCTCTTCACTATTTTGATTCACATAAAATATTAATAACCACCTAACTCCATTTCTCTATACAACGGCATAATAAACTTTCAACTAAAATGCCTCGTTATCACCATAATAATTAAGACGCTATTTACTTAATTCTATAAAATTCAATAAATAATGTTTGGGATGTTATAGTTGGGGCATAATTTCCCATACTTATATTGCCTTCAAACCCTTCAAAAACCTTTGTAGATCTTCATTCTTCCATGAGGTATCTTACTTTTCCGAATCATATAATTTATCAATAAAAGACTAAAAACTCTTGTGAAGTTTTCTGGTTATGGAAGAAATAAAATTACAACTACTTGAATCAAAACAATAAAAAAAAATTGTCTCAAAACCATGAATAACTCTTTTAAAACTCCCCTAAATTGTTTTTAAATGCTTATTAAATGACTACAAAACATAAATAAAAACAACATATGACGAGGATTCATCTGTATGCTTGTGCTTAGAGAAAACCATTTCCTGATATGTCTTATAACCAAAGTATAATATGACATACGTCGTAAAAAATGCCACTACTAAAGAAATATGGGATCCATTGTCTTTGATTTATGAGGGATCAGACCAAGTGAGAAAAATGAAGGAAAATATACTAATATACTAGTAAGACAATACAGTTGTTTAAAGTGGAAGAGAAAGAAAACATTAACTATATTTCAAATGATGACAAACAAACTTTAAGTTCTTGAAAAAATCTGGACAACAACTGACCATGCCAAGAAAAGTTTGAGAAGACTACCAAGGAAGTGGAGACCTAAAGAAAATTCTCATTCAATCTCTCAACAAAGTATTTATTGTTCAATCTATAAATTTTTACAGGAGAAAATTATAAGTCCTCTCATGTAATTTTGCTAAATAAATTGTAAACCCTCTCAACTCTTACATAACTACAATTTCTACAAGGAAAAAATTGCAAACTTCTAATTACAATTTTTGCACGAAAAAAAATACAAACCCTCGCATGACACACAAATACTCAAGCCCCCAGTACGCTCAAGAAACTAAAAATGTTATGATGAAGAAAATTCAATATAACTCCATATTTATAATAACCATCTACTTCCTTTTTCTTCTCATTATCCAATGTGGGACGACTTGAATGAATACACACTTTGACACAACATATCCTCCCTTCATCCAAAGTCACAAAGAGAAAATCTCTAAACAAGCAGAAGCAGAGCCATAAAAATAACCCACAAGATTGTGGGTCGACACTTCATACCTACATCCACAATCTCTCAACAAAATATTTATTGTTGAATCTATGATTTATTACCGGAGAAAATTATAATCCCTCTCATGTAATTTTTCTAAAAAATAAGAAGATAACTAAGTTCTCAATAAATGAATGGCACAAAGCAACATTTGTTCCTCCCTTGATGACAACATTTTCCCTAATGTCAATTGTTGAGAAAATCATCAAGAGAAAATCTCTAAACAAGCGTAAGTACAAAAACAAAAAAAACGAAAAGGACAAAAATTATTCACAAGATTATTATTTGACACTTCATACCTATATCCACAATCTCTCAACAAAATATTTATTACTTTGCCAACTTGTAACTTTTTTACAGGATAAAATTTCAAACCATCTCATACAATTGTTTTGGACAAATTGGAAAATATTTCGACTCTCACAACTACAATTTCTACAAAGACAAAATTGCAAACCATTGCAATTATAATTTTTGCACGGAAAAAATGCAAACACTCTAATACACAACTATCCAAGCCCTGAATACACTCAAGAAACTAGTGAGGTTGTGGTGAAAACTCAATGTAACTTTATTTTTATGAAAATCACCTACCTTTTTCTTCTTCTTCTCTTTACCTAATGTGGGGCTTGGATGAATACACACTTTAATAATACAATTATTAACTACCCTACTAATTTTGTTTCTTTAATTAGATCTAATTTGGATTTTCTTTTGCAGTTGTTCCTTTACTTTGGTTTTGATGATGTCCTTGTCGCTTTGTTTAAATGTGTTTATAAGTAGTGGCTTAGTTATGTTAAATCACTCTAGCAATTCTCAGTCTCAAAACTGTCCACAAGAGTGTCCAAGATATTACTTTTGATTCTGATGATCATTGTTCAACAAGTTTCCATAAAATGTCACATTTTTAAGTAGCTTGATTTGATTCAAACTATTGGCTTAGAACTTATGAATCGAATCATTGCATGCGTAGGGTGTTTGGTTTAAGGGTTTTGAATAGATTCAATAAGATTTTGATTCGATTCATTCAGTACCTCTTGTCTTTAACCTATAGCTGTTGAATCGTATCAAAGTTCTTTGAATCGAATCAATCTTTATCTGGAAACCATGATTTGATTCAAAAGCATGCCTATGCAGTTTTGAATCAATTCATTCTTCATTTGGAATTGCTTTGATTCAATTCAATGTTCTTGACCTTTGTGTCAATGTTCATAGCATTAAAATTTCCAGTTTTACACTAATTTCCAGCTTTACTTTATATGATTCGATTCAAGTTCCTTTTTTAGTGTTATTTTGAGGCGAACTTGCACCTTTTACTCACACTTTTATATACCTTCACTCACTCATTTTTTCACTCATAGAATCAATTTACAAAAACACTCTCCAACCTTTCTTTTTTAAAACTTTCTCCATATTAAACACTTTTTCTAAGAAATCTTGTAGAATTTGAGATCTAGATTGTTACGGTGTTGTAAGTTACTTGTAATTTTGGTTTCTTTCAAGGATCTTGGTCGTGCATCGAGGATCTAAAGCAAAAGGATGTACTTTTACGTCCAAAGGTAATTGTGAGGGTTGTTTCTCAAACATTCAAGGTTCAAGGAGATTGAAGCGGAAGCATAGAAAAGAAGATATCTTGGAGTAGAAGATCAAAGGATTGCATGCAAACTTGAGATTCGAAGACCTTGTGGATGTCCGATTTCAATAGAGCTTGAAGATTGGATCTAGGCGTGATTGCTTAGCATAGAAGAATAGGAATCTAAGGAATCTTTGTAATCATACACTTGTAAACATTTTCATCATAATGGAAGCCCGTAGAAGAGACGTTTTCTTCTACGAAGAGATGACATACCCCTAGTGAGAATAAAAAGGGGAAACCTCTATAAATCTCGGTTTTCTTCTTTCCCTTACTCTTTAAATCTCAACAAATCAGTTTTTGATCTATGTTCATGATGAATTAGGTTAATTGTTATTTGTATTGTGATTGAATAAATTCTAAAAACTATTTTCAAGTGTGTGTTGATTCAATCACATTCATATTAGAGATTAACTTGTTGCTTAATTCATGACATATATCAAAGTTTGTAATTACTTGTATCAGTGATTTCTTGTTTAATAGTAGGTTTGGTTTGATACAGTGATAGGTTTCGTGAATTCTTGTGTATTGATTAATTGCTTGTTAAGAAATAATTAAAGATTGCGTACATCTTATTCGTAATTGAATTATCTTTGTTCACTTCTTATTTTATTATCAATGAAGTTCTTGCAAAATCCAATATAGTCATAAGATTTCAAACAATTTTTTAAACCATACTTTCACAAACAATTTTAATCGAAAAAGCTATTCACCCCCTCTAACTTCCTCTTGTTACCATCATATTGGTCAACATCTTTTACCAGTAAACAAATGTATATATAGAAATTGGTCAGCATATAAATTGTAGACACAATATAATACACATTAATTGATATATTTTGCTTTGGTGAAGACATTAGTTGATTTTTTTTTTTGAGTAATAAACACACGAGTCTTATATAAGAATAAATTATGCCAATTTTAGTAAATTTAGTTATTATATTAATAAACCTAGTTATTATATAAAATACATTTTATTTTCATTTAAATATCTAAGTGTTAATTCATTCACACACACACACACACATATATCATTAAATATCGATATTCGGTTAAAGAACCGATTAATTCAGAGGATCAATCACACCGTCCACTAGCAGGGCAATTAAATTCAGAGAAAAAGTCTGATATAAAAATTGTTAGCAATTGGGGGATTCAAACCTGATATCTAGAGAACTGCACACTCATAGGTCCGAAACCACCACTGGGGTTTATATTCTCGTATAAATAATTATTTTAATAAGTACTTTTATTTATTTAATTCAAATTCATTTATATTTATTTTAGGAAAGGAAATTAAATATTAAAAAAATTGAAAGATAAAATTAGAAATTAATAATTATAATTATTTTTAAGCAAATACTTTTTTCTTATTTAATATATGTTTTTTTGAAGGATCTTATTTAATATATGTTGACCTTATGCTATCATAATAAATATATTATTTAATGTTAATTACTTTTTATTAGACTTTTCTTTTTCTAATGGTTAGAGTAGATTTTAAATAGTCATGAATATGTTCAAGAAGTTACTTGAAAAAAAAAAAAAATGAATATGACCAAGAAGTGTCAGCTTAGTGTAAGAGTACTTGGACATTTTAACATCAAGGAATATAATTGCCATTTCCACAAGAGGTCACTTGGTTTAAAGATATCATCTCAACATTGTGGTACCTTGTTCGACATTTTCCACAAGAGGTCACTTGGTTTAAAGATATCATCTCAACATTGTGGTACCTTGTTCGACATTTGGCATTCTCTTTTTTTAAAAAAAAAAAGCTTTTAAAAAGAATTAAGGAATATAATTAGAATTTCATATGCAATATTTGTAAAATTATCATTATTGTCACATTTATCAATAATAATTTTTTCTTCCTCAATTTTTATTTTCAAAAATATAATTATAAACAGTAATATTGACTGCATCAGAGATTATTTAATTTAAAATTTCAAGCAAATTTACAGCGTTGAATCAACTTTTATTCTTGGTCCATTTTGGTTGCAATGGTGTACTTTTTTTCATGTTCAACTTGCCAAGAGCGAAGAGAAATCATTTTTGTGGATATTAAGATTACCGATGCTATTGGAACATAAAAGTTGACAACAATATGACACCTCGGTACTAACAATACATTTTTTAGTCAAACTTTTCTTTTCTTTTCATCTTTCAATTTTTTTATTACATAAGAAATTTTTGTGACGCAAAAATTAAATTGTGCCATCGACGTATTTCACTAACTAGTATTTCCACCCGTGCAACGCACGGGCAAACTTCTTTTTTGTGGAGTTAGCAACTTATTACTATGAACGTACCACTAAAATACAAACATATAATTTAGTTATTAGACAAATCGGATTATGTTGTCATCATAAAATTAAAGACGTCATCGTTTGACATATAGTTCAATTTAATACAAAGTAATTAAATATCCCTGACCAATAATAATTAATGACTACTTATGTTATAAAGCCACAAAAAAGTAGTCAATACTTTGAAGAACAATTAATCCAAAAAAACATAATCCTTATAAATTAAACTATGAGATATTGCAAGTGGACTTAAATGGGTGTGGTTCCTAATGAATGATAGATGATAACATTGCAAGTGATATTGCACAAACTGTTTGATTTTACAACTTATTAAAACGATGGTGAGTTTTATAACACAAAATCCGGCTATTTAGATACCGTGTTGATTTGCATCTTTCAGTCATGAAATTGAAAAGAAACCGTGCATTAGGAAAGTTCATGTTCAAATAATCATTACAAAGCAGAAATAGAAGAAAAATACAAAAATTACAGAGGAAAGGTAGTTGATATTGCCTCAAAATATAAACCGACAAAGTAAGAAAGGAAATATGAGATGCGTTCAAAAATGAGTCCTGCAAAATTCGATTATAATAATGATACTTGCAAGAGATATGAACTATTAATATCCAAAGGAAAGGCTCTAGTTAAAGCGTATACATAGGTTCATGAGAAACGAACATTTGGTCTTTATATATAGATGTTGATATGGAAGCTAAAACGATATTCAGAGGTTTACTTTCTTTTAAATTACTTATAAGTATTAAATTTGAAAGCTATATCAGGTACACATTTTATTGGTTTGATTTTCACAGTTATTTTGCCTCAAAATTTGCAAGTGACATTTGATTTGAGGATAAAGAGGTAGCTTCAGTTGAACCCTTTACCAGTATAAATCGCGGAGCCTCCACACAAATAACCCCACATGTATGCACCGTATGACTTGAGAAGAAAGGCACGTCTCGAATAAATGTGTATCTAGTAGTTGCAATGGTATGTTTTCAATCCAGAGTCTCCAATCCTAAAGCCGTGAAACAATTCAAATAGGTAAAACTATATAACAATTATACTTAAATGTCCAAAAAGGTTGAGAGAGTGTTATGGGTTGTAAAACCCCTTTCCCACTAATTATCTCCAATGTTATTATGTCATGGTATTTACCTCGAGTATAAAACAAAGTTACCTTATGGTCTATATATTGAATAAAAATATTTATCTCTTAGACAAAGCTTCAAAATCTGCAAAAATGGAAAAGAAGAATCAGACAATAAAAGGCAATGTCAATTTCGGCCATAAGGTAACTTGAAGGCAACACTAAAATCCTTCATGGACAATTTCTTTAGTGGTATATCTGCTAGTTTCTAATAAAAGAGATACAAAAGATGATCTTCAACAATCAACAATACAAAACGAATGTCCTTCGAAGAATCATATTAAGAGAGAAGATGACATCATTTACTGAATTGGATACCATAACTCTAACAAATAGGGACTGACACCAACAACTTAAACTAAAAACAGCAGATCATGTCAGATTAAGAAAATAAATAGTGACTATCAACAAAGAAAACTACTTTGACATTACACCATACTTCCAGAATATGTAATGAGTGGGTCAAAAAACTAACTAACTATTAATGATAATAAGGGCCGTTCTTAGAAATGTTAAGTGTCAATACTTTTTAAACTATCTAATAAATAGTATCGTAATGAGTCAATACTTCCAATCAAAAGTAAAAAAAAACATGTATCTCCATATGTTGACACACTACTGACTAATAGTATGAACACTATTAAGCTGTGATTAGTGTTAATGCAGATAATCTAATAGTTGCAAATGAATATAATCATAGTCCGGCAAAAATTATATCATTTAGCTGACTATACTAAATGAAAATAGATCAGATCCACAAATCAAATGAAGTCCTCTCTTGCAAAAAAGAAAAACCCAAATGAAAAATAGTAAAGTCTCATTTTATCTTAAGCTTGCCGCACAGTATCATATTAGACCCTATAGTAAAGAGAGACAAATAAAATTATTCAACATGTGGATATACTCAATCACTCATGATTATCAATTGACATGTCTTGTTCATCACTATTAATTAATAACCAAGGGCATTGCAGACATACTCGTTTTAAAGCACATCAAAGAAAATCCAAAATTATAATAAGATAATTACTAAAAAGTTAAAGTCAGTGTGACCATCAAGTAACTAATTCACATCACCAAACATCAAGCAGTACTTCAATCTAATGTAGATTTTAATTATATTCCTCTAAAGATAAAATTCTTTTCATTTCTAATTTACGGTTAACTGAACATTTCTTATATACTTCATTTAATTAAAGAAACAAAAAGTAGATACAATTATGTCATCGTCATGTTAGCAATCATCAATGATTCAACTTGAAAATTGTGTGCCTTAAACAACCTTAAATTTTATTGATAAATTGATGCACTAAATTTCAGCATTAACTACATAAACGATAGTTGCCATTATTAATAGAGATGAATCAATAGAGATGAATCAATCATATAAGAGAGTAAATAAATTCTTATTTCAAGTAAAAAAAAAAATAGACAAAAAGGTTACCAATGCGAAGAAAATTTAGAAAATGGCCTTCTACAAAATCTTTGATATAGCATCATGGATTAAGCATAAAACCAGCAAGGCAAATCACAAAAATCTAATGCCAAAAAATTGCACACCTTTGATCAACTACAATGAAAAAAAATGCAAAGAAATGAACCAAAAGACAAAGGAACCTAACCTGAAATTTGTATATTACTGAACCTCACATGCATAAGCTAGTAGTTTTCTAATAAATTGATCCTGCAACAAAGGCAGCACTTGTTATGAGTAAAAAACCTCCACATCATAAAACCATTTAATTAAACTTCAAATAAGTTGCATCAAAACTGAAAAGAATACAAAATATATTACCTTTCCATCACAACTGAAAAGAATTGAACCTGTAACAAAAATATATATAAATGAAGTGTTAGTTCATTGATAAGAAAATTAGAAATCCAAATAACTTAAAGCGAAACCTACATTAAACAATTTCAGAGAAAATAAACTTTTGGATAATTGATACTTCAATTGAAAAATTGATACAAAATATAATGGTAAAACATAAAAATTGAAACAAAATGAATGAAAGGAAAAACTTCATAAAAAATTCTCATAAATAAAAGAAAACAAAATGAAACTAACAACTCACAAATTTTCAAAAAACAAATCATGCAGCAAAAACTCATAGTGCTTATAAGAAGTTGATTATGTTTTTAGCACACTTCACAAAAGATGCTGATAGGGTGAGAAAACTAATCCTTTACCAAAGAAAGAATTATCTAGTCTCAAATATAATTGACTTCATTGATCAAAAAAGAAATTGACAAATCTAGTCTAATAAATAATTGACCAAAAATTAGCAAATTACTTCTCAAAGTCTTGTATGTATTAAGCATGAAAGCTAATTGACTTAATTGTTGAGTTACTCTTTGTGTAGGACAGGATAAGAAAAATCAAAATGCAAATTCAGACACATTCAAGATAAATAAAGACAGAAGTAACCCTCAAAAAGAGACTTAAGTTTTCAAACAGGGTTCATATTTAATCTTGATCCTGTGCCTATTTGTTTGTGTTTAGAATTTACCTCTTCAGCACTCATCAACATACTTTGAACCATTATCAAACTTCTCTCCAATTTTTGAATTTAACTTTCATTTTCAAATCATCGTTCTTCACCTGCACTTGGTAACAACAAAAGGAATTATAAATGTCTCATTAAAATCAATCAATGTCCCATTAAAATCAATCAATGTTTCCCATTACCTCTTATAGATACCCTGAATTTATGCAAAAAAAAGGAAGGGATGTATTTTTCACCTTCATCCCTTTTGAATTTCTGAAAAAGCAATGGAAGGTGCTGCACACAAACCAAGAAATTAAAGGAAGTAGAGTGATAAACATCTCATAACTACGTGAGAAGGAAATGATTCAAACACATATGAAAACTTTATAACCAACAAAATTGTAACTTTTAAATAACCCTAAACACTTTGTGAGTGCTCAATTTCACAATGAAAATAAAATAAAATAAAATGATATGCAAATTTTTTTGTTAATCTAAACACTAAAATAAGACAGATTCAACACCAATTTAAGACCAAATGACCAAAACAACAAAATTTGTATTTCATCAAAATTTGATAAAATCAACAAAATACTAATTATAACAATTTCATCAATTCACAATTTATAGCCTACAATAAAAAAGTTGCATTTCAAATTTATAATGATTAAGGTTATTAATGAGTATATATTATCATCACGAAAGTAAAAGTATTGAGACTGAGAAAAAGAAGAAAAGAATCGATAAAACAAATTTAAAAAACATCACCTGAGTTATAGACCATCCATTCATTTGGAGTTGCCTCATTTTTTTCCTGTGGTATCGTTCTGGAAAAACAAACCAGAGAGATTGTAAGAGAATAGTTCTATACTCTGCAAAAACAAAACCGAAAATGGAATTGGAATTCTTACCTCCGCCGTTGTCGTGTGCTTCTTTGTAAAGTCAAATATGTTCTGACTCCGATTGATTTCGTATTCAGAGTTGCATTTGGCTTGTGATTGATATATGAATCCGAAACAGTTGAAATCAAGGGGGATAGTGATTTCTGAAAGCTACAAAGAATAAAGGAATAAATAGTGGGTTTTGTAGAGGATGAGGAGAGAAAGATGATGGTGGTTTTATTTTTATGTGATGCAGCCGGAGTTGATCGGAAATGAAGAAAGAAGATAGAGAGAAAAGGGTTTCATGGAGGGAGGGTGAAAGAAACTGAGTGAGTGTGAGGAAGAAAGAGAAAGTTATGTTGAGTTTGTGTGTGAGATAGAAAGTGAGGAAAAAAAGGAAAGAAGTTTAGAGTGGATGAGAGATAAAGGATATAGAAAATGATGTTTGTTGGGATAAGAGAAAAAGTAGGAGGGAAAGAATGATTTGAAAAATTTTGAAATTTGAATTTTGAATTGAAGAGGGAAAATGTGTGATAATGATATTTTATTGTTTGTATTATGTAAATGCTTAAAATGGCAAAAGTAAAATTATTTTTTAATGATGATGTGACATGTAGTGGCTTGAGGACGTGACACATTGGATTGGTGCAAATTTTTTTGCTATTTGTTGTTCCATGTTTGTATATTATTAAGATTCATTCACCATAAAAATGTCTCTTATTAACTACACCCTTCGGTCACAAATATAAGCAAAAATCCACATTTTAGGTTCATTCAATAAATGATGTATGTAGACTATTAAATATACCACATACATCATTTATTGAATGAGCATAAAATGTAAATTTTTGCTTATATTTGTGACCGGAAGTGTATATAAAATAAGTCATTAACGCCTTACTCCATCCGTTTCAAAATATAAGCAAAATTTACTTTTTAGGTTCATTCATTTAATGATGTATGTGGTTCATAATATGGATCACATACATCATTAAATGAATGAACCTAAAAAGTGAATTTTGCTTATATTTTGAAACGGAGGGAGTACGTTTTTGTGGTTAATCAAGCAGTGAAAATGATTAATAAAATTTACGATCCACAAGTGGTTAACAACATATTTTTCGTTTCTAATAAAGTACTGACATTGTTCACAAGTCTTAGCTCAATTGGGAAAATGCTAAAATTGTTAGGCCAGACGTTATGACCGGGGTTCGAACCCCGGCACCTCCACTTATGCGTGTGAGTTTATAATGGTTTTCCCATTTCGTTTGTCTATCAAATAAAAATTAAAGTACTTAAATTAGCTAATGACATAACTCAAATTTTATATTATAAAATCTCAAATTTTATATTATAAAATTCTGCTCTATAATAAAAACAAAACGTATTTTTCTATATAAGAAAAGTGACAAAAAATGTATTATTCATTTTATAAAGACGGTAAACAGTACACAATACACGAACCCCGGCACCTCCACTTATGCGTGTGAGATTATAATGGTTTTGCCATTTCGTTTGTCTATCAAATAAAAATTAAAGTACTTAAATTAGCTAATGACATAACTCAAATTTTATATTATAAAATCTCAAATTTTATATTATAAAATTCTGCTCTATAATAAAAACAAAACGTATTTTTCTATATAAGAAAAGTGACAAAAAATGTATTATTCATTTTATAAAGACGGTAAACAGTACAC
Source organism: Medicago sativa (assembly GCF_051527215.1). Lineage (NCBI taxonomy): Eukaryota > Viridiplantae > Streptophyta > Magnoliopsida > Fabales > Fabaceae > Medicago > Medicago sativa. Next base: position 62,146,873 of record NC_140751.1, on the reverse strand, counting down.
AATACACATGGGTCGTATTGTTGTCATATGGATGTGTTCAAATACGATTCAGCAAAGTTCTTCATTCAGAAAGATGTATTTTCTCAATCTTAAAAAAAATTGAGATTTTTAGAATAATAAAAAAGTTGTTTCTTCTTCACACTCTCTTTGACTAATGGAGGTGTTTGGTAATTTTTTTTTGTCTCTCATTTTGTTATGACTTCTAACTGATTTGATTTGATTTGATTTGTTACTTAGGATTATATAATTGATGTTTTTTGTTCGGCTTTTTACCCTGCAGAGTTGCTGCTGGATCTATCATCATGGGTATGTATTCAACATCATCTATGCAATTTTCTGCTCAAATTTTATTGTGGTTGATCAATTTTGTTTAATTATTAAATACCCACTTACTTGTTTATTCTGCTCACCAACTTTATCATGTTCCTCTTCTTGTTTTGTTTATGTGTATTATATGATGAGCATGCGTAATTAAGATCCCTTCAAACTTCACCCCCTCCCCATAAATGTTAGATCTTAATTTCATTTTTTTTCCATGGCAATTATATTTAATACACTTCTCATTGTGGCATCCATCATCAAATCTCATATTTGGATTGTATGCTTGAATGAGAAACATAAGGACACAATTAAAAAAAATTAGTAGTTGGGTGAAGATCATATACAATTCATATTTTTATTTCATCGGATCTAGTTTAAAATATAACTTCAAATGAGTCGTCTTTTCATCATCAAACAACCAAGATCTGAGATTGTTTGCTTGTGTTTGCATTAAATTTAATTTCATTCTTGCTTGATCTGACTTAATTGTCGATATTTTTTTCAAACATCAAAACATGACAACATAACCCTCATATGTGGGTATCTATCCAAACACACCCTGAAATTGACGATGAAATCCTTTTTAGATCGGGTTCGAGTTGAGTTTTTTTCCTCCCAAAATTCAAAGTCTGGGTAAGGCGAGGATGGGGTGTTGATACCCGCTCTGAACCCGTCCCACTAGTGTGTACACACACATACACTTATTCAATTATTTTTTTAAAATGGGGAAGGAGAAATTTTTATTAACCAAAGTAACATTGTACAACCACGAGCCACATGCAGGGAAACTTGCATGTTGTTTCTGGCCAGAGACCCCGGTATACTGTACTAATATGTGTAGGTCCCCGTAATTCGAAGGCTCCAACCTAGTCATGTCTTTCTACAATAAGAGTGTCTGACGTTGGGGCGCTGCTTTAATTCGCGGATCAGCATGCCATGGTGAATATGTTCCCGAGCCCTGTACACACCGCCTGTCACACCCTGGGAATGGGTTTCGTCCGAAGCATCCGACAACCCCCCCCCCCCCCCCCCCCCCAGGAGATTCAAACTTAATACGATGAGAATTCGATTGTGAATCGTACCGCATGTGTCAACTCGTGTTGGCGAATTTTTTAATTAACATTATTTTTTTCTTAAGGATAATTAACATTATTTTTCCTATTAAAAAACATTATTTTTGTTTTCTCATTGAAAACATATATGTTAGATATGCTTTAATTTATTTCACAATGATATTATAATTGCTATTCTATTTATTTGTTGAATAAAAATTGACTATTTTTCCTTAAAATTCTTTTGACCATATTTATGTACAAATTTTCCTTTAATTGACACTTTTGTTTAAACTAAAGAATTCACCCTTTTAAATAAATATTTTTAACACATTACCAAAATACTATTTGATATGCAATATATATATATATATATAAAGAATAGAAAAAATTACTTTATTTATTCAAAGCTTAGAAGACGTTCTTAGCGAGGTCAAAAGATGTCTTTTGTATTTATTACAAATGGTGTGTCGTTCTTTTGAAATAGATCTGAAACGAGGATTTCAAATTATTAGCGGTGAACATTAGATCAAGATCAGAGGTGTGGATGTTTTATTTTTTTAAAACTAAAATCCCAAACTTGAAATATGGACTATATGATCTTGATCTAATAGTCATCGACTTATTGATTATGTGAATGTGAGATTTTAGGGACGAAAGGAATTCAATATACAAGAGTGGTATTCTTTTCTGTATTTTGGTTGGGTTTGATGTAGTTCATTTCCGCCTTGGTGTTTTCTATTTTGTTTCCTCCTTTTGCATATATGTTTCGAATATTGCGTATAGTCTCTTCTTATTTCAATTTCGCTTTTCCTTTTAGGCTCTGAAAGAAAACGAGTTAGGTTTGAAGATGAAGAAGAATTCATTGAGAAAAGAAAGAGTAGCAGCAGAGTCCTTGCTTTGTAAAAGAAAAAGCAACAAGAAAAAAGAGAGAAAATCAACATTAGAATTTGAAAAAGGGAAAAATTCAACCAATAATAATGCAGAAAAAGGCAAGTCAATAATTAGTGATGAGGAGCACTTAGATGATTTTAATGAAGATGATAAAGCATGATGACCCAGCCAAGAAAGCATGCAACAAAAGAGCATTGTATCAAGAATTTTTTCTTCAATTGAAGAGATTTCTTGATACAATGTTCTTTTGTTGCATCATTTCTTGGTTGGGTCATCATGTTTTATCATCTTCATTAAAATCATCTAAGTGCTCCTCATTACTAATTATTGACTTGCCTTTTTCTGCATTATTTTTGGTTGAATTTTTCCTTTTTTTCAAATTCTAACATGGTTTTTCTCTCTTTTTCTTGTTGTTTTTTCTTTTCCAAAGCAAGGACTCTGCTGCTCTTTCTTTTCTCAATGAATTCTTCTTCATCTTCAAACCTAACTCGTTTTCTTAACTAGTGAATATTTCTCTTCAATTTTGAAGGCGATGGAAGAAGGAAGACATGGCCATAATAATGAAAGTACTTCAAAAAAATGGTATATGTTTGTAATTTTTGTAGATGCATTGCACCTCTTACTGTATCTAACACTTTCAGCCTCATATCTGAATAATGTACCAGACAAGCATTTCTTGGAAAATGTTCTTGATATCCTACAAAGGTGAAAATCATATAAGCTTATGATTGTTTTTCCATCACTTACTTTAATTCTTACACATCATACACAGTTTTCTACACCACAAAGGTAGAGAGGAATTGTATTTCATGTCCCATTGTAATGTTCAAAACGATTCCCCTTATTTTGTGTTAAAAATAGAAAATCAAGATTGATTAGTATTTTTCTACACAAAATTGTCACAAAGTTTATAATCTCTGCAGAATAAAATATAAGCAAGATGAACTCATTTTTTTGGAATGAAATATAAACATATCTTAACAACTTCTATCTTTTTTAATGATATCATCTCCAAAATACTCCTCTCATCTAGTTTAACTTTCTATATTTCCTTTTTTTTTTGACAAATCTTTCTATATTTCTAATGACCAAATTTATTAGTCATTTAGGGTTGTTTAGGCAATATGTTTCATATTTTGTTTTTTAAGATTTCATAAACTAAATGCGATAAAGTACATTTGTACCCTTATAATTCATTCTAGAGGGATATCTAAGTAACTAGATACGGTTTGTTAATGATTAATTGAATAATTCTTAATATTTTATGATAATTTATTACACTTTAATTTGTTAGTGATATTCTATTCATGTTGGAAAAGGTAAAAAATTACCATATTGTAAAGAAGCCAATGGATTTTGGAACCGAGAGCAAAAGTTGTTGAAGGCATGCATGGTAGCCTCACAGAAGTCAAGGTATATAAAAAGGGTATTGCAAACTTGTGCCCTAAAGATATAAGATAAGAAACTAAATAAAGAAATTTAACCTTAAAAATTGTGCATTCATAACTTATTTTTTAAGAAGTGCATTCATAACCTTAAAAACTTATATTTTAAATACAATATATTTATTGTTTTAGATGTATATCAATTTTCTCTAAGCTTTCCGTGTCATCCTTCATCTAATGTCATAGTTTTTTTTTTTTTTTTTGACAAATCTAATGTCATAGTTTTTGAAATGATATATTGTTTCATATGTAACATATTAATTTCAATGATGTACAGCGTGATGTATTCCTGCTATGCTTGAACGCCATGTCTGTTTATCCCAAAACCTCAAGACATCACAAAGTGGTATGATTAAATAATAAAATAGAAAGTTTCATTAGTTAATTCTTATATTTATTGTTATATCAATTTTTCTTTACTTAAGATAAACATTATGTAAAGCATTATAAAAAATTTAATTCAACATTTCAGGCTCAAGATATTCGTTATCATGCTATAAAGGTTTTTGAGGATCTAAATGCTGAACATGAAAATTTCAACATAAAAGTATATATCCCCCAACAAGAGATGCCAAAGTAAAAAGCAACATGAGATGCAAAATAGGATTTCTCCTAATCTTGGTAAGGAATTTTTTTTGTACTCATTTAACCTGCGCTTGGGTATCACAGTCATGTTTTTAATCCCTGAATCTTAATGTGCACATGTATTGAGTAATTGGTTTATAGAGTTGCCCAATTCTTCCCAGAGTAATTGGTTGGTCTATAAATATTTTCATAATACAATGAGCTTAATTAAAAGGAGAAGGTTAATGAGTAGTGTCTTATTCCTCCTATGAAGTTAAATATCGATCCTTCAATCAAGATAATTTATAGATGCAAATTTTCATCTTTTTACTTCACGATGTTCACATTTAGCATCCATATGTTCTCTACGGGTAACTATATTTTGTTAAAAAATCTATAATCCACATCACAACAAATCACATCTTTTCCTAGCATGTAAAAATATTAAAATCCATTTTCACATTGTTTGTTATGAAAATCAAGTTGATCTTCTGAATTTTCTCTCCGATCTTTTTAGGGATTGAGTGGAGATTATTTTCACTACGCCCATTTAGGTCCTTTTTTTATCACTAGATACTAAGCTTATAATTATTGACATTTAGTCTGCAGTTCATCTTCTAGATTGGTTTCCTAGTCTAAACTGTGTTTAAATTCCTAACCCGGATCCATTTGGTAACAAATGCTCCTTTGGTTAGGGACCTTTTAGATAGGTGATTGATTGACTGAAGATATGCTGCTATGGTTTCATTAACCTTGGTATTCCTACTGTTTCTTCGGCGCAGTGGTATTTCTTGATTTATGTGCAAACGCCTAAAAAATATTTTAAAAAAGAAAACTCTGCTATGGTTTCTGGCTGCTGGAAGTTATCAAGGGGCTACTAGAGGAAATCTCTCAGTTCTTGTGAGAGTTTTAGGGTTTGGTTCTCTTTGTGTGAGAGTTTTGGGCTTTGTGTTCATGTTAACACTCTCGATGACTTAACGCTTAGTGACGACGAAGCACTGAGTTTTGATCTAAAGGAAGAGAGTGAGGCAGGGAATGATCTAAATTTATGTTTTGTGGGATGTTTTCCGGTGAATCGGCCCATTAAGCTGAAACCCAGGAAGGTGTGTATGTCCAAAGTGTGGTGGTCGATCAAAGGTGTGGCGATGAAGGAGACCTTCCTTGATTTATTCTTATTCCATTATTTTCATAAGCTCGACCAGGAGGAGGTGCTGGGGGAGGGTCGTGGAATTATGACAATCATATGCTATTATTGGAGAAAGTGAAGGTAAGGACTCCATCGAGAGAGGTTCAACCGTTTCATTTGAACATGTGGGTTTGTGTACATAATCTCCCGATCATAATGATGAGTGAATAGGTGGGTATGGGGTTGGCAAACTATATTGGTGAGTTTCTTGAGTATGATGTGAACAATCAAACCAGTTTCTGGAGGGAGTATATGTGGTTGTGAGTAAAAATCGATGTGCGAATTCTGTTGAAAATTGCAAATAAGATTAAGGTTGTTGGAGGTGAGTGGTATGTGGTGAATTTCTAGTATGAGAAACTGGGTACGTTCTGCTTTCCCTAACTCAAATGGGGATATGCAGAGACAATGGTACAATGGCCTTCGGGGAGACCAATGGCTGCCTAAGGGCTGTGGGTAATCACAATGGTTGAAAGAGGAAAGAGCTAGTAGGGATGACGTGGCAATAGATAGAAGAAATGATTCAGAATATTATAGTTCACGTGGAGGGTCATAAAAGAAACAACAGAGTCATGCGCCTACGTGTCCAGATGATATTAGGTAAATGTTGGTAATGGGAGAAAAATATGGTGGGGACGTCAGTAGAAATTCTGCTCCATAATTATTGGCTAATTATGTGGCGCGGATCCTTAGAGAATTAAACAGACGAGGGGACGTGGTCAAGTAAACAAACATGTTACTGATTGGATCATTGATATCTAGTTTGTCCTCCAAAATTGTTAGCAGCAGCGGGGTCCAGACTTTGCCCAATAAGAATACTACTTTCAACTCAACATTGTTGACATCTTAACCAACTGCGACATTTCTTTCTGCAAGTAATACAACCAACATAGACAATTCTTCCAACATGGAATATCACCTTGAGAAGAAAAGGAGGAGGGAGGAGAAGAGATCCGTGGTAGATTTAGATACACATAAAACTTAGCATTTTTTATCGGCATGTCCTGGTAGGCAGGACTGTCGGGACCAATGATTATTCTCATTTGGAATCGTTATGGATTGGCCAGACATAGTGCAATTTTGAATCTCTATAATCTGGCTTTGGAAAACAAACCAAATATCTGTTTCTTTCTGAAACGTTATCGTATACACGTAATCTCGAGCAGCTTCGTGTAATGCTTGGGTATAATTCTTGTTTATCGATTCATGTTGAGGGGAGAAGTAGAGATTTGGTTGTGTTGTGGAAGAATGATAGTAATTGTCGTTGATAGATCTCTGGCAAGTGCACCAAATACTATTGAAGTAGTAAAAATATCGATCCCACGAGGACTGTTTTTAACTTCAATAAATCAATCGTGTTATAAAAATAGGATGTATAAATGTTTATTTTTGTTTGCCACTAGGCAGTGGATTTGGTTTGATTTTATGAAATCAAATAAAAGAATAGATTTGATTAAGAAAATATGGAGAGAGATGAGATCAGGTCTTCGAATCCTCTTTGTTTGCCCTAATTGGTTACTGCACCTATTATGACTAATGATTTTCTAGTTTCACGATAGTTAACAAATTAGCCCTAATCAATCCCTTGAGTTAGGACCCTCTTCTTAAACTACAGCCCCTAATTCCTTAGGTGGTCTAATAATACTTGAAGGTTTTAACGAACGTTAACCTAATATCACTAACAAACGATTATCCATTCCTAGACTAACCATGTTTATTAGAACAATTCAATTAGGTCTAAGTCGAAAGCTATGGTCAGTAGTCATTCGATCTCACAAAAGCATGTTTATATTTGATCAGGATATAAAAAGCATTAAGAACAATTGAATTGAATAAAAGACTAGAAATTCATTAATAAACAATAGAGTTTCACAGCAACATATGATCAATTAGGGTTACATAGGTTCATCTCCGACCTAATCTCTAAGAGATTTAGCTACTCATAATTAAGTTTACAAATAGCATAATCAATGGAAGAATTAAAACATACATAAACTGGGTTAGAGATGATGAAATCCTCTCCGCTGCAGCCTTCTGGGTGTTAAAATCGCACTTTAGCTCTCCAAAATCGTTCTCTTTTTTATGTTTGAGAGTGAGATGAGCTTAAATAGGCAACTTCTGGATCGCCCAAAATCGCACTACGATTAGAAAATCGTACCACGATGGCTTCATTAAACCCTAATTTCCTTTAAAGTCCTTCTTGAAATCGTATCACGATTGTCTGGATCGTATTACGATCCAGCTTCTTCAAAAACATGCTCTCTGACTTCAAGAAATCGCATTGCGATTAGATAATCGCAGCACGATTGGCTTCATTCCAGATCTTCCAAATTTGATGCTTTTAACTGCTCCTGGACACTTAATGTTGCTTAGAACTCTATCAAAATGTCAAAATAAATCCTAAAAATTACGTAATGACAGCATGTCATCACAACCCCAAACTTAAACCATTCCTTGTCCTCAAGGAATTTGCTTGCAACAGTGACAGACGACAGTAAAATAACAGTTACCTGACAAAACGATAGTACCCAAAAGTTCATTCTCCTTCTAGCTAAAGATGAGCTAGTTTGACTTGTTCGCATCCACCAATTCACAACTCCTCGCATCAAATTGAAATAGGGTCTACCAGTCGACATGCAGGTCTACATATTACCATACGCTTGAAAAGTTTCTAAACATCAATCAAAGTCAATATCATTACACACTTTTGAGGTCTTTAGGGTTATAACGGGGCTTAGGTGAAAGGTGGGATATATTTGGATAAGTAGGCTACACAAAATTTGAGTTAGGCATTCCTATGGAAGTTAGAGCACAAAATTCCATCCTTTAATCATTCACCTTGTGGAAATACAATCAATGCAAAGGTACTAGAGAATATTTTTAACATTTAGGGACAATCGAGTTTGAAGTTACTCGGATTTTCAATGTTTTGTCCCTTTTTCATCATTCATTTTCATCATATTTTTTTTTCATACACCATTTTTGTGTGTATTTTTCATGATAAAGTTCATTCTTTGTTCTCTTATTCTCTAGTACCCCCACCCCAAACTTAATTGGTTGCAAATTCCAATAGCAACCCCAAACTTAATCTTTAGCAACATCCTACAATGCCTTAACTCAGAAAATACATTAAGGGACAAGTCCTAAAAGTCTCTAGGCTTGTAATGTAGTTTATCACCGAACAAAAACTTCTAATCCTACCGGCTCACAATTGGCTAAGAAATGGATAATATATAACAATTAAAATCAGGGTAGGCTTCAAAAAGGCTCACAGGACCAAGCATTTTTGCCTCAGTATGTATTTAACAAAGACCAATCAATAATAGAGAAACAATGCAAGTTCTAGAAATGTAGTTGCATGGAAAACTAATCTAAATATGAGTAAATTGAAAAACAAAGTTTGGCAATGAACCTTATGGCTGAGATTTTTGGGAGTATGTGACTACCTAGCAACGTCGTACACTTCGCCTTTGAATCAAGTCACCCCTCCTTTAGAACTTTTGGAATACCGTTTCATCAAACAACTGTTACTAAACTGGAATAGGTCACATAACAAACAAATTCGTCAATAATAAACAAGTGCAAATTTATCACAAACGGGGAAATAAGTTCAACGGACTTTTGACAATACAAGAAAATGAAGAAAATACTTCAAAAGAAAAATAAGCGGAAATAAAGTAAATTTAGTGGGTTGCCTCCCACCCAGCGCTTCTTTATCGTCACTAGCTTGACTGCTAAGGGTCCTTAAAGGTCCTTCGGAATGAGTCCCACCCTTCCTTTTGGTAGGTCTCCACCTAGGTATGGCTTAACTCTTTGTCCATTCATTTTGAAACTTCGATCTCCTTCAGGTGTTACTAGTTCAACAGCTCCATACGGTGACACACTTTTGACCAAGAATGGTCCAGACCACTTTGACTTGAGCTTCCCAGGAAACAGCTTCAACCTGGAGTTATACAACAAAACTAGTTGTCCACAGTTAATATCCCTAGACACTAAGTTTTTGTCATGATACCTTTTTGTCCTGGCTTTATAGATGAGCGCATTTTCATACGCTCTAAGCCTCATCTCCTCAAGTTCATTAAGTTTCAAAATTCTTTTCTTACCAGCGGCTACTTGATCAAAATTTAAGGCCTTAATGGCCCAATAAGCTTTATGTTCTAGCTCTACTGGAAGATGACATGCCTTTCCATAGACTAACTAATAGGGTGAGTACCCAAGATGAGTCTTAAAAGCTGTCCTATATGCCCACAGTGCGTCATCTAATTTCCTAGACCAATCTTTCCTATTTGATGCAACTGTCTTCTCCAGAATCTGTTTCAACTGTCAGTTTGAAACCTCTTCTTGACCACTAGTTTGTGGGTGATAGGGAGTTGCAACTTTGTGCTTAATGTTATACCTTTTGAGCACATTTTCAAGAAAATTATTGCAAAAATGCTTCCCCCCATCACTGATCAATACTCTAGGGGTTCCAAACCTAGTGAAAATATTCTTTTGAAGGAAGTTGACAACCGTTTTGGCATCATTAGCAACACATGGTATCGCTTCAACCCACTTTGTGACATAATCAACACAGACTAGAATATGGAGATAAGAGTAAGAGGAAGGGAATGGTCCCATAAAATCAATACCCCAACAGTCAAATGGTTCAACTTCAATGATTCCTTTTAGGGGCATTTCATTCCTCTTTGATATGTTACCTGTCCTTTGGCATCTGTCACATCTTGTGACAAAGTCGTGACAATCTTTGAAAAGGGTGGGCCACCAAAATCCACTTTGCAAAATTTTTGCAGCTGTTCTTTCTCCACTGTGGTGGCCTCCATAAGCTGAGCTATGGCAGTGCCACATGATACTATGTGCTTCCTCACCTGCAACACAACGTCTAATCAAACCGTCAGTACCTACCTTAAACAGATACGGGTCATCCCACAAGTAGTGGTTTGCATCTTTGAAGAACTTTTTCCTCTGAGGGTAGGTGAAATCATCAGGAACTATGTTGCCGGCCTTAAAGTTTGCCATGTCAGCAAACCAAAGTCTTTCTCCAATAGCAAACAGCTGTTCATCGGGGAACTCGGCCTTGATGGCCTTCTCCTTCTTTGTCACCTCATCATTCTCCAGCCTTGAGAGGTGGTCAGCTACCACGTTCTCGACTCCCTTCTTGTCACGAATCTCAAGATCAAATTCTTGCAATAATAGGATCCACCTCAACAGTCGTGGCTTTGAATCACCTTTTGTTAAGAGATATTTAAGAGCTGCATGATCTGTAAAAACAATGACTTTGGAGCCTATTAGATAAGAACGAAATTTTTCCAACGCAAAGATTACAGCAAGCAATTCCTTTTTAGTGGTGGAATAGTTAACTTGATTTTCATTTAAAACCTTGCTTGCATAGTAAATTGCATGGAAAAATTTGTTCTTGCGTTGGCCTAGGACTGCACCAAGCATAATCACTTGCATCACACATAAGTTCAAAAGGTAAATCCCAATCGGGTGCAATGATTATTGGTGCAGTCACCAACTTGTTTTTAATCAAAGAAAAAGCATTTAGACATTCAGAATCAAAATTAAACTCGTTTTCTTTGACCAAGAGGTTACAGAGGGGTTTGGAAATTTTAGAAAAGTCTTTTATGAACCGCCGATAGAAACCGGCATGCCCCAAGAAACTCCTCACTCCTTTAACATTAACAGGTGGGGGAAGTTTCTCTATAACCTCTATCTTAGCTTGGTCCACCTCAATGCCTTTAGCACTTATTTTATGCCCCAAAACTATACCTTCAGTTACCATAAAATGACATTTTTCCCAATTCAAAACAAGGTTAGTTTCGGTGCATCTTTTAAGTACAGCATTTAAATGGAACAAGCCTTGATCAAAAGACTTACCAAAAACAGAAAAATCGTCCATAAATACCTCAATGTTCTTCTCTATCATATCAGAGAAGATGGAGAGCATACACCTTTGAAAGGTCGCCGGCGCATTACACAGCCCAAAGGGCATCCTTCGATAAGCAAACACTCCAAATGGACAAGTGAAGGCAGTCTTTTCTTGATCTTCCGAAGCCACTGCAATTTGATTATACCCCGAATACCCATCCAAGAAGCAATAAAAGGCTTGGCCAGCCAATCTCTCAATCATTTGATCCATGAATGGTAATGGAAAGTGGTCCTTTCTTGTTGCGGTGTTCAACCTCCGGTAGTCTATACACATTCTCCAACCAGTGACGGTGCGGGTGGGTATCAATTCACTTTTTTCATTTGCCACCACCGTCATTCCTCCTTTCTTTGGTACCACGTGAACTGGACTTACCCATGAGCTATCTGAGATAGGGTAAATCATACCTGCATCTAGTAACTTCAGCACCTCTTTCTTCACCACTTCCTTCATTGTTGGGTTAAGTCTCCTTTGAGGTTGAACCACCGGTTTGTATTCAGCCTCCATGTGTATTTTGTGCATGCAATAAGCTGGACTAATACCCTTCAAATCAGAAATGTTCCACCCCAAAGCTCCTTGATTGTCTCTTAACACCCTCATTAATTTTTCTTCTTCCAAAGGTGTCAAGGTATTGCTGATGATTACTGGTTTAGAGGCATCCTTAGTGAGAAAAACATACTTCAAGTGAGAAGGGAGTTCTTTTAATTCTGGATTTTTCTCTCCTTCTCCACTCAAACTAGGAGCATCCATATAATACTTTCCCATTAATTCTTCTATTTTTACCGGACCCAACTCTTGCTTGCTTGCTTCTAGTTGCTTCACACAATCACTTACTTCAAGATCTTCATCATCTCCACATCTTGGTATAGAATTCACAATTGCACGTTCAAGAGGTTGTGTTGGTTGATGTTCACAAGAGTCATCTTTAACTATTTCTTCAACAATGTCAATCCGGTAACACTTGGGATTTTCATCTTTGTGTTTCATGGCCTCAAATATATTAAACACGACTTGCTCCTTATGGAATCTCAACATTAGCTCTCCTTTCTCAATGTCAATCAAAGCACGGCCAGTTGCAAGGAAAGGTCTTCCTAGAATGAGTGGCATATCCTCATCTTCAGCCATATCTAAGATCACAAAATCTGCTGGAAACACCAAGTCATTAACCTTGACTAGCACATCTTCAAGCACACCGAAAGGATAAGAGATTGACCGATCAGCTAAAGTAATGGTCATTCTTGTTGGTTTTGGTTCCCCACACTTAAGCTTCTTCATCATTGAAAGAGGCATCAAGTTGATACTTGCTCCCAAGTCACATAAAGCTCTATCAATGTCTACCGGTCCAATTGAACAAGGGATAGTGAAAGCACCAGGATCCTTCAGCTTAGGTGGCAGCTTCTTTTGAAGAATAGCACTACAATTTTCAGAAAGTGCGATGTTCTCATCGTCCTTAGGCTTTCTTCTTTTAGTCAACAAGTCTTTCATGAACTTAGCATACAACGGCATTTGATCAAGAGCTTCACCGAAAGGAATATTCACCTGAAGTTGTGAGAAAAGTTGCATGAACTTCTTGAATTGACCTTCATCCTTTTCCTTCTTTTTGGATAGGTGGGGATATGGAAGCTTCACATATGATGGAATAACTTGTGGTTTATCTCCATCTTTCAGAATTTGACTCTTCGACTTCCTCAAGATTGAATCTTCATCTATCAATTTCTCACTTTTTTCTCCCTCTATTTCTTCCTTCCTTTCGTTTTCAACTACACCCTCATCATTCTTTTCCTCAACTACTACATCATCAACCTTCTTTGGAGCTTTTGGAACTAAAGGTGTCAAAACCTTTTTACTCCTCAATTCAATAGCATTACAAGACTCATTCTTAGGGTTTTCTTTAGTGTTACCTGAGAATCCACCTTTGCTTTGTTTAGCCAATTGCTTAGCTAATTTCCCTAGTTGAGTTTCAAGCATCTTCCTAGAAGCTTCATTGTTCTTTCTTTCAACTTCTTGACTTTTCTTCATCTCTTCGAAGTTGCCTTGAGTCATCTTCATGAAATTCATCATAGTTTCCTTGAGAGCTGATGGCTTTCTTTGTTATTGTTGAGGAGGAGTGAGCATCTGAGAGTTCAAAGCATTGTTATTTGAGTAGCTTAGATTTGAATGCTTATTGATGCCTGAATTGTAGTATTGATTTTGCCTTTGATAACTTCCCATGAAGTTAGCTTCTTCACTCGATCCTTCTAGAACACATTCACCGTTGGGATGTTCTTCACCACATAAGTCACACTTGATTGCAGCTACTTGTTGTTGCTTATGAGCCAAAGTGAAGCCTTGAAACTCCTTAGTTAGAGCTTCGATTTGTTTGTTCATAGCTGCTTGGTTAGCAAGGATAGCAGTTTGCTCACTTACCCCAAACACTCCTCTTTCTTTCTTATTAGCTAGATCACGATACTCATTGCCAGCCATGTTTTCAATTAGAGCTTGAACTTCATGATCAGTTTTGCTTTTAAGACTACCTCCCGCGGAAGCATCTAGGAACATTCTCGTGTTTGGTGTTACCCCCTCAATGAAGATTTGGAGGTATTGCTTCTCGGTGAACTCATGATTAGGGCATCTCTTCAGAAGCAAATTGAATCGCTCCCAAGCATCATACAATGATTCACCTTCTCCTTGCTTGAAGTTAGAGATCTCCATCTTCTTTTCCCAATATTTAGACATAGGGAAATATTTCTCCAAGAACTTCAGCTCTAACTCTTCCCATGTTTGGACAATCCCGTTTGGAATTGTTAGCAACCAATCTTTTGCTCTTCCCGTCAAGGTAAAAGGGAATAGCCTTAGTTTCTTTTGTGCTTCAGTCACGGTGGCTGGTTGCACACAAAACTCGCAAGTTTCAGCAAAGCGGCTCAAGTGTTCATGAGGACTCATAGCTTCAGTCCCATCGAATTGCTTGTCCCTCAAACCGTTGAGGACAGTTGTCTTGATGTCGAAAGCTACGGGGTTAGCTGGTTGAAAAGTATGGGTCAGTTGACCGCGATGAGTGGCTAACCCGTAGTCTCCTAGCTTAGGTCTCGGTGGTACAACTCCTTCTCCTTCCATAGTTGCAGATTTAGGAGAAGAGATCGTTTCAGATTCAGTTGAGAGTGGCTCCGGTATTTGTTCTCGAACACCCGGTGGAACGGACTGAGCTAACCTTTGCGACCGGACAGCTTTCCGAAGTGCTCTAGCAGTTCTTTCAATTTTCGGATCGTACTCTAAGTCGTCTGAGCTCTGTTTACCTTGCATAAACAGCAAAATACCTTAGTAGCACTGCACAACGCAAAGTAATCAAGTGAATATGAAAACAGAAAAATAAAAATTAAAAACAGAAAATTAAATTGCAAAAACCCTAAATTATAACGTAATTGCCTTGTTGAAATAAATCAACAGTCCCCGGCAACGGCGCCAAAAACTTGATAGATCTCTGGCAAGTGCTCCAAATACTATCGAAGTAGTAAAAATATCGATCCCACGAGGACTGTTTTTAACTTCAATAAATCAATCGCGTTATAAAAATAGGATGTATAAAAGTTTATTTTTGTTTGCCACTAGGCAGTGGATTTGGTTTGATTTTATGAAATCAAATAAAATAATATATTTGATTAAGAAAATATGGAGAGAGATGAGATCAGGTTTTCGAATCCTCTATGTTTCCCCTAATTGGTTACTGCACCTATTATTACTAATGATTTTCTAGTTTCATGATAGTTAACAAATTAGCCCTAATCAATCCCTTGAGTTAGGACCCTCTTCTTAAACTACAGCCCCTAATTCCTTAGGTGGTCTAATAATCCTTGAAGGTTTTAACGAACGTTAACCTAATATCACTAACAAACGATTATCCATTCCTAGACTAACCATGTTTATTAGAACAATTCAATTAGGTCTAAGTCGAAAGCTATGGTCAGTAGTCATTCAATCTCACAAAAGCATGTTTATATTTGATCAGGATATAAAAAGCATTAAGAACAATTGAATTGAATAAAGACTAGAAATTCATTAATAAACAATAGAGTTTCACAGCAACATATGATCAATTAGGGTTACATAGGTTCATCTCCGACCTAATCTCTAAGAGATTTAGCTACTCATAATTAAGTTTACAAATAGCATAATCAATGGAAGAATTAAAACATACATAAACTGGGTTAGAGATGATGAAATCCTCTCCGCTGCAGCCTTCTGGGTGTTAAAATCGCACTTTAGCTCTCCAAAATCGTTCTCTTTTTTATGTTTGAGAGTGAGATGAGCTTAAATAGGCAACTTCTGGATCGCCCAAAATCGCACTACGATTAGAAAATCGTACCACGATGGCTTCATTAAACCCTAATTTCCTTTAAAGCCCTTCTTGAAATCGTATCACGATTGTCTGGATCGTATTACGATCCAGCTTCTTCAAAAACATGCTCTCTGACTTCAAGAAATCGTATTGCGATTAGAGAATCGCAGTACGATTGGCTTCATTCCAGATCTTCCAAATTTGATGCTTTTAACTGCTCCTGGACACTTAATGTTGCTTAGAACTCTATCAAAATGTCAAAATAAATCCTAAAAATTACGTAATGACAGCATGTCATCAGTCGTCTATTGAATTACTTAAGAAATTTTGTTAATATATAGTCGATGATCAATTGAAATAGGACTGGTGGCTTACTTGTTATTATGGATATCCAGATCGTAGTCGATGTCGAGATGCCTGGGACCTTCTAAGAGAAAAACGTGATATGTCATCACTACCATGGTGTATCATTAGGGACTTTAATGACCTTCTATCTCAACAAGATAAGCCTTTTATTCATGCTCATCAAAATTGGCTATGTAAAAGATTTCATGAAGCTATTAACGATTGTGATTTGTCTGATATAAAGTTGGAGGGACATATGTTTACATAGATAAAGAGCCCTATCATGACTAGAATGGTGGAGGAAAGATTAGACCGAGAAAAGGTTAATTTTTCTATACTTTATATGT
Organism: Medicago sativa; assembly: GCF_051527215.1. Lineage (NCBI taxonomy): Eukaryota > Viridiplantae > Streptophyta > Magnoliopsida > Fabales > Fabaceae > Medicago > Medicago sativa. Next base: position 62,130,484 of record NC_140751.1, on the reverse strand, counting down.
ATCTCGAGGTGATTCTTATTAATCAATTGTCATCCCATTCATATCATAGCCCAATATTATTGGAGAGTGCACCTACGTCGCATTTGAAAGTCAACTATTCCTTTTGTTTTGAGAATAGTTGTCTACATGAGTACAAAGTTCTTTTACATGTCCATTGTTGCTAGAGGTAAACTCAAGAAAGTTATAAAACTAGTGTCTGATATTGGTGATTTGGTTACGAGACATGAGGATCTGTGTGATGTAGTAAATAATTATTTTGATCGGCTTTTTGCGAATAACAATGGTAACTATGCCCCCGTTCTTAATCTTCTGAGTGTGTGGGTTACCTAGGAAAATAATGATACGCTTACAAAACCTATTACTAGTAAAAAGCTCAAACATGCCCTATTTCAAATGAAAAATTGATAAGTCCCTGAGGCTTAGAGGATTTAATCATGAGTTATATCATTAGTTCTCCCATGTATATGGTGAAGATGTTTTCTAAGCAGCACAGTTGTGGTTGGAACTGGCTTCTTTCCAACTAATTTGAATGAGACTCGATTAACAATGAAGGATTTAAGACTTATTTTATTATGTAACGTGTTATACAATATGATATCGAAACTTCAAACGAATATATGAAAGCGGTGCTTGGATAAGTGTGTGTTAGAAGATCAACCAGCACTTGTAGAGGGCATATCAGTATTGGATAACACATAATAGCTACTTAAATTATCCATGCTATGAAGAGGAAAGTGAAAGGGAGGCGTGGCAGTTGGCTCTTAAGATTGATATTAGTAAGGCCTATGACCGTGTGGATTGGGTTTTCCTTCATCGTGTCCTTCAGAGGTTAGGATTTTGCAATATTTGGATTAGATGAATGATGATGCGTGTGAGCTATGTTACTTACTCGATTTTGATTAAATTTGATTGAATTGGCCTAATAGTACCTGGTATATGAATGCGACATGGAGCTCCCCTATCACCTTACTTATTTATCCTGGTTACGAAAGGTATATCGTCTCTCATTCATAAGCTTGTTGGTTGTGCTGCTCACCTTGGAGTGCAACTGTGTTTATGGGTACCATTAGTGTCTCACCTGATGTTTCCAGATGAATGTTTTTTGTTTTGCATGGCAAAGATGGTTGAATCACAAAATCTACTAAATATTCTAAAAATTTGTGAAGAAGCTTCTCAAGAAGAAACCAACCCTGCCAAGTCTGAAGTATTTTTTAGTTGCATTATGTGCATAGCGGCTCAAGCCAACTTGTCTCGAATTTTTTTTGTTCTTCACAAGATGGAAACCAGAAAGTATCTAGGTCTCCCTTCTATGGTTGGTAGAAATAAGGCTATCTTTGCGTAAGTGAATAACATAATTTGGATGAGAATTAATTCTAGGCGTGGGAGAGCTTTATCAAAAGTGGGTAAGGAAGTTATGATCAAATATGTTCTTCATGTCATCCCTTCCTATATTATGAGTATATATGTCCTCCATAATTCCATTGTTCATGATGTAGAGGGGATGATTAATACCAATTGGTGGGGGTGGAGGAGGAAATAATCGAGGGATTAAATGGATGGTGTGGGAGCGCGTAAATTGTCCTAAAGAATTTGGAGGAACAATTTTTTGCAATTTGAAGCCATATGACTTAGCGATGGTGGCAAAGCAAGGTTGTAATTTTATAATAAATTTGAATTCTCATGTAGCCATCAAATTATTGAGACACCTCTTTTTGGTTATGTTCAAAAAGACAGGGTGGTGTGGTCGGCGGAATTAAAACAATGGTAAATATTATGTGCACTCAGGTTATAGGTTGACTATGTAGAAGATGCAATATACACATATGTCATGAAGTGGGAGAGTGGAATATGTTGTGGAAATCTAATGCACAACACGAGACTCGAAATTTATTATGGCATATAGTATGTCATAACTGAATTTTTACGCATGTTCAACTGTTACAACGATACGTTATGTGCTCGATGCAGTGCATATGGTGTATGGAGGATGATGAAGATGTTATGCATTCGTTTTTGGGGTGTGGGGTGGCCCATGAATGATGGTATTGGGAAATGTTGTCCACAGTTATGTTACAAAGGGTTGATAGGTTTACATTCGTGACAAATTTTATCTTTGATTTCTGTCGTAAGGAGACAACTGATGTTTTCGGTAAGGTTGCTACCCTTTTATAGCACATTTGGGTTGTGTGTAATGACATGGTTTGGAATGAACAACGGCAGACAACTACAGGTATTTGTTGTAAAGTGTTGGAAGGCTAGAAGCAATGGAACAAGGTGTAAGAATACACGAAGTTGTAAATCTGTAGACTATTCTAGTCAGCAACGTATTGATTAGTGAGTGAAATCGAATGTAGGATGTGTGAAGGTTAACATTGACATCGCTTTTCGTCGAGCAGCTCATTCTACAGTGTTTTGGTGTTGTGTTCGGGATTCCAACAAAAAAAATTTCTTGGATCAAATATGGTAGAAGCTTGGACATATGACAACTAGCTAGGAGCAAGGAGTTCACAAATGTGGTTTTTGAATCAGATTCTCATTCTTTCGTTCACGTTGTTCAATCACACCGAAGCGCTAGCTTTATTGGATGCTATTTGGCTAGTTGAGAGCATTGAGTTCACAAATGTGACTTTTGAACCATATCATTCGCCCGTTCAAGCTGCCAGTCACACTAAAGTATGGATTCACAGTTGTTTTTTCAACAAAGTGAGCCACTTAATAAACTTTAAAGTAGATTTTTTTTTTGGGATACCATAATATTAGTACAAAGTTTCCACCACCGCTTAATATTGACTAATCTCCATCAAGGATCCTCTAAGGCATACAAGGTGGGTAATCCACTCCCACCCATATTTTTTCCATACGAATGAGCTAAGAGTCGAAATCTTGATCACATGCTTAAGGAGCCCAAATCCCTTACCACTGGGACAAATCCATTATTGGTTAAAGAAGAACTTTATAATTTCTCCTAAATATGAAAGTGGTAATTGTATAGTTAAAAATTATATTAAAAAATTTATTTATTTCTGAATCTCGCACTTTGTGCACTAGATTTCATTAAGTAATACATGGATAATTAAAAGACATTCATGTTAATTAATTTTAATTTCCGTTCGCACTTTTCTCCAACGAAAAACAATTTTTTTCTTATACGCAGCAAAAACACACACACACACACACACACACACACACACACACACTTTGTTTATTTTTAATTAAATTCCCATATATGTCGCATATGTATCCTTACTTATAGGTATTCTTATTTATTAATTAATTTATCGTTTACGATAGTATAAATTTTAGATTTTAAGCATTAAACATTAATTTTGGAAGTTGAAAATAAATCCTAGTAATTACAAAGATAGCCTATTGAGATTTGTAAAAGTTTATGGACCAATAGCTCAAAAGGTTGCGACCAAAATATTAGAAGGCTTAGAGTTTAAACAACTTTCAAATGGAAACACTTTCACTTCAAACATTGTTAAAACTATTTCAACACTTGAACATATTTTCAAGGCTACAACACAACCAACCAAACTCAATAGCGTTGATAAGATGCTTACTCCTACCTTTCCCTTTGTCAAGTAGCCATTGTCCATTCGAGATAATAAAAGTCGGCAAAAAAGAAATGGTAACACTTCTTCTGTAACACCCCGTTTTCCCAACATAAAAATTTCATAATAAAAATCAGAGTAATTCAACTTAAATGGGATGTCACATTCTTTTTCTAAAAACATAAACTGAATAAATAAATATTTATCCTTCAAAATCCAATATCATATTATTTTAAACTTCGCAGCGGTATAATTTCAACAACTTAAATAATCTTTGGCACAAGGGCCTCAATATAAAATCTCATAAAACTTAGTTCAACATCAATTCTTGAAAGATTCATAAAGTAATACGTAAGGAACAGAAAGTAAAGACATAATCCCATCCCGTTACGTATCAGAGCACCTAAGACACACTTGTGAGGAGTCCACTCACGACCACAACTAATCTTGGTTACCTGCAAGTTACCCATACGAAGAGCAACATTTTCAAGTAAAGGGGTGAGATTTCACCAAACAACAATATTAAACATATAATTCATCAATCACATTTAACAACTTAAACTTCATCAACTAGTATCATTAATCTTCCTACATTAGTCATAAACTTCATCTTATATTATCATAATAAATAATCATAAACATCATATATCATCTTAATCATAACATCATATATCACCTTAATCATAACATCATATATATCATCATAAATATCACAAACATCATCACATATCATCATTAGTAAATATGTATCATCTTATCATAAATCACATAGCATCATATCATAAATCACATAGCATCTTATCATAAACAACTTCATAATCAATCTTCATAAGCAACTTCATAATCAATCATCATAAACATCATAATCATTCATCATCTTAAGCATCATAATCATTCATAAAGCACTTCATTAATAGCTCATCAACTTGACATCTTAACATCTTAACAACTCGATAACTTGACATCTTAACATCTTAACAACTTGACAACTCGACAACTTGACATCTTAACATCTTAACAACTTCGACTCGACTATGCAACTTCAACTTCTCAAATCATCTTGACAAACGCAAATGCATGTGGTACCATTCTACGGCATAAGCCCTCATCGTCGTGGTTGAGCATAAATATACTCCTAGGGCATAAGCCCTCATCGTCGTGGTTGAGCAAAAGCTCTCATCGTCGTGGTTGAGCAAAATCTCCATCGTCGTGATTGAGCAAAAGCTCCATCGTCGTGGTTGAGCAAAAGCTCCAGGGCATGAGCCCTCATCTTTAAATGAGTATGCATGGACTCAACATCTTACGTCTTAGAAACTTCATGAACATCTATGACATCTTAACAACTTGACGACTTCATAACGACTCGACAACTTAACAACTTCATATCATCTTAACGTCTTAACATCTTAACATCTTAGCATCTTAAAACATCATATATAATTCACATTAATAATCATATAACAATATCGCATTGATAATATTAACAACAACATGACAGCACACAATTAATTCATCATATATCATCGTATTCAAGTATCAACAATTCATCATGCATCTTTGTAAGAACATAAATAATCATGCACAACATATTTTCATGTCAAACCAAGGCTACTGGAAAGATATCACAATTATCAACAACTTTCATGTTTACAACAAAGATCAATTCAAAACAGAAACATATGAACAAAACGCAAAAACATGAAATAGAGAATGTTGTCACTGTGCAATTTCGTTAAGACCTCCTTGTAGTATTTTCATCATAACTCAAAGACAAAACATCATTTTCACGTAAAACCAAAGCCACTGGAAATCTAACAAAATTATCTAAAACTTTCATGTTTACGCCTAAGACCAATTTTGTACAGATCAATACCAGTTTTCATTTTAAATTCGCAAAAGTTGTGCTGAAAGTCCATAAAAATTCACTGTGACCTACATGCAGTAATTTGACCATATCTCAAATTCTATAAATCATTTTGACATGAGACCAACGGCATTAGAATGCTAACATCCATACCTACGACTTTCGTGTTTACACCTAAGATCAATTCGGCACCGATCAATACCAGTTTTAATATCAAAATTCGGGCAGAATGCAGATTTTCTCCAAGTTTCACCTAATCTCATGGTTCTAACCTCAAAACTACTTCCAATAATCATCTTATGGATTATCTAAGGTCTGTACACAATTTCTACATCAATTCAACAAGTTTTCATCATCTAATCATCAAATCTCTCTCAAAACCCTAATTCTCAAATTCTCATAAACTCAACCTACAACATGTTAAATCTAATTATCAGAATTACAGACTTAATATTACTGAAAGTTAGTCTCACCCTTACCTTAGAATTATCGATTCAGCCTCTTCTCTCTTCTCTTTGTCTTCTCTTCTCTTCTCTTCTCTCTAAACCTTGTTTTCTCCAAAAATTAATTGTACGTTCTATGTCTTTCTAAACCTAACTTCTCTTATTTATAACCCCTCATCTAATTTCTCTTACACCTCAAAATTACTCTTTTCCTCATAATCTTATTTATTTCTAAATTAAATATATATCTCTCCCACTTAATAATATTAATACACCAAATAACACATAATAGCATATTTCATCAAAATATATATGTATATAATATTTTAACACCAAATATCAAATATACCTCTTCACTGAATAACAAATATATTTCTACACCAGATAACAAATATATTTCCACACAAAATAACAAATATATTTCTACACTAAATAACATATATATTTCTACACAAAATAACAAATATATTTCTACACCAAATAACATATATATTTCTACACAAAATAACAAATATATCTCTACATCAAATAACAAATATATTTCTACACAAACTAACCCCACAACTTAATATTTATTTTATTTTCGAATCTTATTTTATTAAACAATAAAATAAGTCACAACGTCTCATAAATTTCCCTAAAATCATATAAATCATATAAATCTTATAAATCACATTAATCATATAAATATATTCTAAAACTCATTAAAATAATTAAATGCATGTGTCTGTTATAAGTGGTCATTCTCAACAGTCTGAACTGAGACCAATAAATACCAGCACATCAAGCATCAATATTCCGTCAAGTATGTCTCTTTTGCATTCAGAGACAACAAATTTTCTTAAAGAGGTGGATTCTTCTTTGCTTTGTTTGGGAACCCCATATCAATCTGGGGACTTTCAACGTATAATGGGTTTATCAAAATTTAACAACAACTCTTACCGAAATCAAGTAAATCACTTATACTTATATCCATCATGCCTAAAATAATATCATCAATGGAACATGATGTAAATGATTCATATTGGTTTTACTTGCTGCAACACACTCCATAAACAACTAATGATTTCACTAACTTACAAATGCAGGTAATTAGTCTACAAGTATCAAGCTCATCAAAAACTCCCGAAGTGAAAATAAGTAAGTCTATGAACTACAATGGAGGAGGTGATGATCTCATTACCAAAGAAATAAAGGCTAATCCATAATTCTCAGATGACATGATCAATTACTTAACATAACTCTTAATATTTTTTGAGGAAAAAAAAGTTAAAAACCATGTAGTTTTATTGAACATGCGTTACTTCTAACATATGGAATTCTGGTAGTTTGCGTTTTTTGAACAGAAAAAATTAATATTCTTTAAGTTTAAAATTATTAAGGTTAGTTTGTGTCCTTAGTTCTAACAAACTTAAGATATTTTAATTTTGAAACTTTTCATGTTTGCATGACAAAAGAAAATTACTAATCGACTAAGCTGCTACGTTACATATTAATGAATATAATTCATATTATTTTTTTAGAATATTAATGAATATAATTAATATTATTTTTTAGAATTTGATTCCATTTCTTTAGAAGCAAAGTCTCAAATCATACAAATCCACTACTATTTCTATTATTAAACCAAATAAAATAAGACAAGAACAATCTAAAAAAATTCAAAGTATAAAATTGTATCAAAGAATTTGGTCATGCTAACATGAATAGTTTCTAAATTAAAACATCTTAAGTTTGTTAGTACTAAGGTCACAAACTAACCTTCATAATTTCAAACTTAAATAATATTAATTTTGTCTGTTCAAAGGACACAAACTACCAGAATTCCATATGCTAAAAGTAACATATGTTCAATAAAACTACATGGTTTTTAGCTTGTTTGTTTTCTCAAAAAAGATTAAGAGTTATGTTAAGTTGTTGATCATCGTCATCTGAGAATTGTGGATTAGCCTTCATTTGTTTGGAAATAAGATCATCACCTCCTCCTTTGTAGTTCATAGACCTACTTATTTTCACTTCTGGAGTTTTTGATGAGCTTGATACTTGTAGACTAATTACCTGCATTTGTAAGTTAGTAAAATCATTAGTTGTGTATGGAGTGTGTTGCGGAAAGTAAAAACAATATGAATCTTTTACTTCATATTCCACATATGCTATTATTTTAGGCATGATGGATATAAGTATAAGTAATTTACTTAATTTCGGTGAGAGTTGTTGTTAAATTCTGATGAACCCATTATAGCTTGAAAGTCACTAGATTGATATGGGGTTCCCAAACAAAGAAAATAAGATTCCACCTATTTAGGACAATTTGTTGTATTTGAATGCAAAAGAGACATACTTGAAACAACATTGATGCTCAAAGTGGTGGTATTCATTGGCCTCGGTTCAGACTATTGAGAATGACCACTTATAACAGACACATGTCTTGATTGAGATTGTTCAGAATTACCACCAACAGAGGACTTAAGCATTGGTTGAGACATGTGATATAGTCTTGAAAAATTAATGTTAGACATATTGTTTACTAGCCTTGATTGATGAATAAATTGTGGCATTCTAAGGCTCGTACTTGACATGAATTTCCTTGGATTTTCCTAAGGTCTTGAGATCCCGTGCATGGGTTGGACAATGATGGACGCACTGCAGTTAGAACTTCCAGAAACTGGTATATTTTGTTTTGAAACAGAAAAATTACTTTGTCTAATTGTGTTATACACATTGTCAAGTTTGAAACCATATTTCCATTTAATATACCATTATTGATCATGGTTCCATTTGCATCAGAGATGTCAGACTCAATAGGATTTTTTATAACATTTTCGTAAATAGATATGTGAATAAGAGCAGCTAAAAAAATCTTGATAATGTCCATATATAGCTTTAAACCCTATCATAAAATATGAAACAACATAAAATAAAATTAAAATATGTGAAAAATTAATAGAGTTGATAAAGTATGATAATTTAAAAGTGAATTTTATACCATAAAGTATAAAATTAATAACTAAATATTTAAATTTAATCATCATTGTCATTTAAATCATAAAGAAACCGGATTTATTTATCTTAAATGGTGGTTCAAAATTAGTATATATCATTAAAATATTTATTTATGTTAAAATAAATGAAAATGTAGTGTATATTTAATTATTAAGGGAGGAGGTTGTAATTCAAACATCTCATAGGAGAGCGGAGTGTAAATTATATTTTAAGTGCTAATTATTTGATTCATTCATTTGTAAGGTGCTGATTTTTTCTTCCCTAAATTCTATGTCCAAAATTTTACATTGGATAAAAAAAAATAACTTTTTTGATGAATGTTTGAAGATGTTGATGAAGATGAAGAAGAAGTGTATGGAAGAAGATGAAGAAAAGGTACAAAAAATTAGGTGTTGGTGGTGTATCATTAGATAAAATAGACATGCGTAATCAAATGGTCCTCTTTTAAAAATAATAATCAAACAGTTTAAATTAAAGTAATTAATATTATTTATGGTGGACCGCTCTTAAGGTTGGTCCACCATAGACATTTGGAGTTAAAGTCAACGGTCAGAGATCAAATTGACTAAATGAGCAAAACAAGAAGGACCAAAACGTTGTTTTTAAGAGTTATGAGACCAAAATGAAAACATGAAATTACTTAGGGGACTAAAAGTTCAATTAAGCCTATATTTTAACATAAGAGGGGATGAAAGTGTAACTCAAACTTCTATTAGGGGGAGGGTGGTGTAATTTACTCTTGAAAAAATCATTTCTATTTTCCCTCATTATTTTTTTTCCTTTCTGTTTTCAAAAAAGATAAAAACCAACAACTCTTGACTAGCTTTTCCCTTTTTTGTTGTTGTTTCGTTTACTTTGTGATGATGAAGATGAGAATGAAGATACAAGTGTTGGTGAGGGAAATAAAAAGCACTTTTACAAAATAAGAAAACAAGTGCCAAACTTGATCTTCTTGTTTACGTAGCTATCAACCAAAAGTTGCACTCGAAATCAAATCTACGGAGAAGCTCAATAACAATAAGGTTGATGTTTGGAAAAGATATTTAACTATGGCTGTTTAGATTGGTTTAATTTGAACTTATCTACTAAATAAGTATTTGTGAGACTTTTTGAGCGAACTTATGAAAAGAGTTTATGACATGTGCATAAGCTTTTTTAGCTTAATTTCATAAGCTCTCAAAAATAGCTTATGAAAATAGATCATATAGTTTATACGAAAATAGATGAACTTTATTTTATCTTTTATTATAGAAATAGCTTATACATAATTTTTTTTTCATGAATAATGCTTATGTTATAAGCTTCAAATTATACAAAGTGTCATAATCTAAAGACAATGAGATTGAGAAGCAGCAGATAACACAAAGCTTGATCCCGTAACCAAAATGTTTCTGTTGTGATTTAGAAGTTCTTTAAACTCCAAGAATATTAATTTCGGATTTTCTAAGTTTCTATTTTGAAGAAGAAACTAGTCTAAGATTTTTATTTTGAGATTTCTATTTTTAATTTGTTGAAGATGATGAAAGTTGATGAAGATGAATATGATAGAGAAGATGAAGAACCTAAGATTTTTAATAAAACCTTATTAAAAAAACAATTTGCTTATTCTGACTTCACAATTAGACGACTAGAGTTGTTAAATGGGTTGTCTCGGCCTAATTGGAGTGGGTCGGCTTGTTTCTAAATAGGCCACCTAAATTCAATGAAAATTACTCTACTCACTTATGAAATTGTTCATTCCCGTGTATCAACGACAGTTAACTGCCGTTCGGCATTTTTTAGCGGCAGTTAACTGTCGCTGACACTTTTAAGACCGGTTCAATCATTTTTTAAGCCGGTTCAACCGATATTAAAAGTGTCAGCGGCAGCAGCTGAAAAATGCCGAATGACCGTTAACTGCTGTTGATATAAGGGAATGAGAAATTTAATAAGTGAGAAGAATAATTTTCAAATTATACCCAACACGAACATTAATGGGCTATGCAGCCTGTTGGGTCAGCCCAATCCATATTTGAATAATTCAATTTTAAATTCTGCTCTTCTCCCAATACATTTTGCTCTCGCCCAACTGAAATACCGAAAATACCTCTGCGTTAGTTAAGTAACGCAAGTGTTAAAATCTGCGCATCTTAACATGCGCTGCGCAACTTAACTCACGCTGGAATTAACACTTGCCTGAGTTAACTCACGCTGGAAATTAAGACTAGCGTGAGTTAACTCATGCAGGGATATTTTGGGAAGTTCAGTTGGGCGCGAGCAAAATGTGTTGGGAGAAGAGCAGAATTCTTCACTTTTTATTTTAAAAAAGAGATGTGATGTACAACAGATCTACTCCTTTTTTCACACACACCAAAATGATAAGAAAATTGTTGTTGACACATTAGCTTTGGCTAAGAAACACATGTAAAAGACGTTTTTGCCCCTTCGGTAGTTAACTGCTGCCGAATTATGAAACCGGCTGCAGTTAACTACCGAGGAAAACTTCGGCAGTAAACTACCGAGGAAAATTGAAAACTTCGGCAGTTAACTGCCGAGGAAACCTCAAACCTATTTTTTTTTTTTTGACAAAAACTATTAATTCTTTAAACCTAAATTTTCCTTAATTAAATTTAATTCTTTAATTATTTTAAGGAATTAAACATAATTCTTTTTATGATTTCATTCATATGATTTTGTTGCCATAATGAAGAAATATGGATTTTGTTGCCATTAAATACACGATTCTTTTTATAAAGTTGTTGATTTCATTCATATAATTTTGTTGCCATAAATTAAAAAATATGAGATCCTATAATTACTACATATTCAATCACGTTTCTTAATTAAAAAGAGGGTTTTTTTTAAGAACAGAAAAGTGGTTTTATTTGTACAAAAAAAAAGAGGTATTATTGATAGAATAATTACAAATATAATTATTTGAAAGAGAGATGAATAATATTTGAAATATTATAATTTGTCAACAACAAAAAAATATCTGAAATATTATAATTAATTACTAATAATTACAAATATAATTATTCTATCATTTGTAACGTTTTTGTTGTTGCATTTTTTTTTATTGAATCATCATTTTAGGTCCATTAACTACTGATAGCAGATATTATTCATCTCTCATATTTCTTCATTTATGGCAACAAAATCACATGAATGAAATCATAAAAAGAATTATGTTTAATTCCTTAAAAGGATTAAAGAATTAAATTTAATTAAGCAAAATTTAGGTTTAAAGAATAAAAAAAATTAATGGTTTTTGTCAAAAAAAACGAAAAAAACAGGTTTGAGGTTTCCTCGGCAGTTAACTGCCGAAGTTTTCAGATTTCCTCGGCAGTTAACTGCCGAAGTTTTCCTCGGTAGTTAACTGCAGCCGGTTTCATAATTCGGCAGTTAACTACTGAAGGGGCAAAAACGTCTTTTACATGTGTTTCTTAGCCAAAGCTAATGTGTCAACAGCAATTTTCAAATGATAAATGGAAGAAATTATTTTTTGCAAGACTATATTTACTAAAATAATGTGTCTTTCATGTGAAATTTAAAATTTGTTTACAATGAATGAACCAATATTATGTTCATATGCAAATACATACCACACAAATTAACATCCATCTAATAGACCACATTCCTTTACGAAAAAAAAATAACACTGCCACTAAATTGATTTCCTTAGATGTAACAGTTTGACAAAAAAATTTGAATTCAAACATATAGATATTGATACGTTAAAGGCTAAAGTGCACTTTTCCGCCCTAAGTTTGAAAAAGTTGCGTTTTGGCCCCTATTGAAAAAAATGAAAATTTTGACTATCTAAGATTTAGCCCATTTGCAACTTTGATCCTTTTGTCCAATTTTGATCAAGTCAATGCTGATTTGTCACTTCATTAAACGCGCTGCCAGACCACGTGTGTATATACATGATTTTTTAAATTTTAAAAGTCATGCATGTAATTACTTGAATTTAAAAAAAAAATATAAAAGGATGTAATTACTTGTCATGTAACACTTTAGCCTACATTGAAAACATATAGGCTAATTGAAACAATGACATGACAATAACTTTCGGAGAAGACAAGAACTCGTCAGAAGATGATTACAACTCTCTCTCTCTCTCTCTCTCTCACACACACACACACTCATTCACACACGCGCGCGCGCACACGAAAATGCACACATATGCAAGTTCTCTCGCTCCCATTGAGTGACAACCCTTTTTCTCTCTTTTTTCGTGGGTTCTCTCGCACGAACAAGAAGAATTGATATCACACACACAAATGATTAACCGTTAAGTAAGCGAATAAGAGATGGACTTAGAGTTATTTTTATTTTTATATTGATCCATTTATTTTTTATATATGTCAATCAAAAACTAGTTTGTAAACAAAAGAATATTTTTATACAAGTGAGTTGGATCCAACTATTTTTTAAATATGGTAACCCAAAGGATAATTCACATTAACAGCTACACAAATAAATTAGACACAAACAACATTTAACTCAAAATTTTGATATTAAATTTATGAATTCTCTCACATATAAACAAGAGCTTTTACCAACACTTGCTACACAAGATTATTATCATGTCTGCATGAGTCACATGATATAATTACTACTAAACATGTCTTTATCATATATTTTTCTATTTTAATCATGTTCTATCTATGTCATGACATGCAGACACTAAAAAGCTCAGAAGTAATTATTTTTAGTTAGTCTTCTCTTTTTTATTGTATTATATTTAGTTAGTCTAGTTTCATGGCTGTATTATACACTGCCACATGCATGAATTTAGTTGAGTAAAATAATAGATTTTATTGGAAGACATCTCCACGTGTCAAAACAAGAACCAGTACAGATAATAAAAAATCTTCCACAACACAAAATCTTCAAACTGTTCCATGTTACAGTAAACACAAACTGAAGAGAAAGAAGACACAATGAGTAGCAGAGCTCTACTCTTCTCTTTCTCTCCACCATCACCTTCTTCTTCTTCTTCTTCTTCTTCTTCTTCACAACTGTCACGTACCAGAACAAACCTCAACCATTCACCTTCTCCGTTTCCATTGCACCTGCTGTGTCACCGGAGAGGAAGAGGGAAGGTGTGGGCAGATGTTAAGTCTGAGAAGCATGGGCCAGAGGCATCAAGTAAGTATGAGGATCTTGCAGTTCATAAGAAAGTAGTAAGTGGTTTGGATGGTGATGATGTTGAGGTAGAAGGAACAAGCTCTTCTCCTTGGTGGGAAGTTTTTCCTAAGAGATGGGTTATTGTTATTCTGTGCTTCTCTGCTTTTCTTCTATGTAATATGGATAGAGTGAGTATGCCACTTTTTCAACCTCTTCTATGAATATATTTAAATTACAAAAAAGTTGGATATTGGATTGTAGCTTTAAATAGCATTTGCACATACACTAATACTAGACACAATACTGACATGTAACGTAGATACACTTACTAATTTAGGAAAATCAAAATGATTGAATGTAATTACATGTCTCAGCGTCATGCCGGACTCTAAAACTGATATGTGTCAGACACCAGACACACCTTCCATCAGAAGTGTTAGCTACCTGGTACATTAGCAACTAACTTACTTTATAGCTAACTGAACAAACTGTAACAACCAACTAACTAACTCATTAAGTTATAATATTAAGTTCTAATACTCTCTCAAACCATGCACATTTAATTTTTACCTGGTCCAGGAGAAGCTGTTTATGTTATTACTCGTATTGTAATTGGCAACTAAAGTGAAATGTAATTGATTAAGGGTATATTCAGATTGACTTATTTGAGCTTATCTACCGGAATAAACAGTCATGGTACTTCTTGACATGTTCATAAGCTGTTTTCAGCTTATAGGATAACGGATGAAAACAGTTTATAGCTTATACGGAAATATTTTGACTTTATTTTATCTTGTGTTATAGAATTAGCTTATTCATAAGCTGCAAAATAAGTTGTTTATCCAAATAGGGCCTTAAGCCTAGTTTAGATTAGTTTTTAACCTATGGAAGTTTCTAATTAGAGATAAGCTTTTCATTCTTATTAACTAAGAGGAGAAAAACACTTTTATAAGCTTGCAAGCAGTCTAAGCAAGAGAGTTTTTGAAAAAGTTCAGCTAGTGAACAAGGTTTTACATAGCAGTTGTGATTCACAATCCTTCATATTACGGTAAAGTTGAAGTCGCAAGACATAAAAAAACCTTGATGTTTTGGAAATAACCGTGGTCAAGAAACTGTTTTTGAAATACTGGCGAACAAGTTAATTTCAAATTATAAAAACTTGTTACTTAGAAGATTTATGGCTATGTAATCATAGGGTCCAATACTCCAATGAATTGCGATGAGAGAGAGAACAGATGGTTGAGTTTGAAAACCTTAGATTAGTATTGCAGTGGTTTCTTCAGCTAGCTTTAGCTCTTAGATACTTTGCTCTTTTCACATTTACAGGTAAATATGAGCATTGCTATACTTCCAATGTCAGCAGAGTACAACTGGAACCCCACCACTGTAGGTTTAGTACAGTCTTCTTTCTTTTGGGGATACCTCCTCACTCAGGTATGTGGTTTCATTTTGATTAGTAACTTTTTGTCTCTTCCCTTAATGTTGAACTTCAAGCCATGGCTCTGATGCATCCGTAGATACTTGTTGCAGATTGCTGGTGGAATATGGGCTGACACAGTGGGAGGAAAGCAAGTTTTAGCATTTGGCGTCATTTGGTGGTCCGTTGCCACAATCCTAACTCCCGTAGCTGCCAAACTTGGATTGCCTTTTCTATTAGTTGCCCGTGCATTCATGGGAATTGGTGAGGTGCGTTCTGTTAAAATGCTCTTTGTTGCACCCGATACTGTCCCTGATACTAGTAATGATTTGATTCGTATAGTTGGTGATGATACGATATGATGGTAGTTTTTTTTCGTGAAGCTAACTTCTTCTGGATCTTACTAGGGTGTTGCTATGCCGGCCATGAATAATATTCTGTCAAAATGGGTTCCTGTGGCAGAGAGAAGTAGATCATTAGCTCTGGTATACAGTGGCATGTACCTTGGATCGGTCACCGGATTGGCCTTTTCACCTTTCCTAATTCACCAGTATGGATGGCCATCAGTGTTTTACTCCTTTGGTTCTCTAGGAACAGTTTGGTTTTGTATATGGCTTAGTAAGGTTAGAATTCGAAGACATAAAAATATTACCTTCACATAAATGCTTCCTTTATGAAATATATGTACATGCTTTTTCTCGATAGAAATACTTTTTGTTTCGAATTTGATGCCAATTTTCTGTGTTTTTTTCTGTACCTGTAGGCTCATAGTTCGCCACTTGATGATCCTGAAATGCGGCCAGAAGAAAAGAAGTTGATTGCTACAAATGGTTTTTCCAAGGAACCTGTGAAGGAAATACCTTGGGGATTAATTTTGTCGAAACCACCGGTCTGGGCCCTGATAGTGTCCCACTTTTGCCACAACTGGGGAACTTTCATTCTTCTTACATGGATGCCAACATACTATAATCAAGTAAGTCTTTCTTTTTTTTGATTGTTTGCTAAGTATGTTGTTTGGTGTGGACGAAGTTAGGTTCGTTCCCATATTTTTTCTTTTAATGTCTTACATTGCTGCCTATGAATTTCATTCAATGATAATGTTAACTTTACCTATGCATAAGCAAAAGTACTTTTGGTTGGAACCACAACTTGAAACTATTTCTTTGTTCTTATATGTATTTGCTGGCTGATGCTTTTAGTTTTTACTGTCTTAAGGCATATTTTTAATAAACTCTTGTAATTACAACAGAGAATTGATATTAGCACCTCTTCGTTCTTTCGCCTAAAACCTTGGTCTTCCTTTTAGGTTGATTATCTTGTCCATTCTTCTGATTCTATTGTTGAAAGTATCATACCTGATAATAACATAATCTATTGCTATAAACTAGAAATCATGAAATTTATTTACTTGTCAACATTTGATGTTGTTGATTTCTACATGTGAGAATGCTTGCTGATATTAAACATTTTAACCATATTTCTACTTGATTTATTCAAGCTTCAACATTGACAACAAATGACATTGTTAAAGTTAACAAAAATTATTTTCAAATATATATCACAGGTGTTGAAGTTCAATCTTACAGAATCTGGACTATTTTGCGTTTTACCGTGGCTTACGATGGCAATTTCTGCAAATTTTGGTGGTTGGATTGCAGACACTCTTGTGACCCGAGGTGTATCTGTTACAAGGGTCCGCAAGGTATCTCCCTTCAACTTTTTTTTGTTCTCTTTTTTTAGTTTTTCTTGTAGCTTATTCTTGTCAAAATAGTTCTATAGTTCTACGTTTTCTTTGCAGATAATGCAAACAGTTGGGTTTCTTGGCCCTGCTTTCTTCTTAACTCAATTGAGCCACATTGATTCTCCTGTGGTGGCTGTGTTGTGTATGACTTGCAGTCAGGTTTGCTTCTCATTTTGTATTGGACGTATTTCTTATTCTGATACGGAGTTCTTCGTATAATCATAACATAAAACCAGTTCTTGTGTGTCTCATCCTTAAATATTTCTGGAGAAAGTGCTACTGATAATGTATTTTTCTAAGTCGCGTTGTCAATTGCGAATAGCAGAAAATAATGGTTTATTGAAGCTACTGTACGCAACAGGGATATAGCGCTGATTGCGCTATATCTGTTATTAGACAACATTTTGTACTAAATAGCGTATCGTAAAACAAGAGCGATTTGTTCAAATACTTTTAAGTTCTATTACTATAGCAGCCACTATTTGACAACATAGTCTCCAAAGTCAGAGTCTTGTAGAATTTTTATTATAGTTTTCAGTTCATACCAGATGCTTCATATTCTGCAACTTTGACAACAAAACTTCTCTTAAGACTGCATTACTATACATTACTTTTTCGCTTAACATCATCCAAAATTAGGCAGTGTTTGTTCATCCATTAGTTCCATCGAACTTTCTCGTTCCTCACTTGTTTAAATTTTTCCTGAACAGGGAACTGACGCATTCTCTCAGTCTGGATTATATTCAAACCATCAAGATATAGCCCCTAGATATTCTGTAAGTGGATTCATTGTACCTGGAATTTTCAGTACCATTGAATTTTATAATTTCGAAATTCAGAATAAGAATGCAAAAACAGACAAATTGTTTATAAGAATTCTATATTCATTTCCTATATTTCTTCTCAGGGGATATTACTCGGTCTATCCAATACCGCTGGAGTACTGGCTGGTGTCCTTGGAACAGCAGCAACAGGTTACATTCTGCAGCATGGTAAGTATTTGTTCTTCATATTTATTCTTACTAAATGTTAATGGTCAATTTATCTCGGAAACTTAAAATATTACGTGAAGGCATGAATAATTTTATTATATCTCTTTATGGTGAAGAATGAGTGTATATTTCTATTGTCTACAATCTAAAAGTATCAATTTGGTATTGATAGTTTGCCAAAGCAGCAGTGCATCTTTCACCTAATACTTCGATGAAATCTTATCTTTGAAACAACCATATGACACCATCCATTCTCTTTACTTATTTTCAGGCTCATGGGATGATGTTTTCAAGGTTTCAGTTGGGCTATATTTGGTCGGAACCGTGGTGTGGAACCTTTTCTCGACCGGTGAAAAGATCATAGACTAACATACTGTTACCGATAATTGATACTTTGTCACGCAACACATATAGATACATCTCGAGTACTTTCTCACAGAAGGCGGACTACAAGAGAAGAAAACGGTTCAATTACAAAGCAACTCTTCATCAGAATTTTATGCTGGACAAAATGGTAAATTTTGTGGATAGAGCATTTCATCGATGAGAGCGATTACACGAGTCCTTTTTGGCCTTGGAAGAAGGATTGGATTAGCTTTATTTAATCCTTATTGTATATTTTCATGTTCATTTTCCCATATTTGGTGGGAAATTCATAGTGATTTCTTAATTTAACATCATATACGTGTAAATATAATTTTCAAACCAAACACATCAATTTTGTGACAATGAATCAAGAAAAGCAGTCTATGCAGTATTGTTCATACAACTTCTTTTGTCTTTCAATTTTCTTATCTGCCTGTTTTATTAGCAGTCTTTGGTCAACTAAGTTGGTAATGTTAGTCTTGCATAGTGCAGACTAAATGCCATATTGAACCACTTGATGCTTCTATTTGTTTTCTTATGGAATGGAATTGGGTTATATCTTTTTATGCTTGTTTTTTCAATATTTTATGGGACTTTAGAGAGAGAAAGTTTGACTTCTTTATATGAATGTAATGCAAAATTCATATTTGCTTTATATCCTGATATATAGAAGTAATTTTTAATTGAGTATGGTGTATCATTAATGCAAACTTATTCATTATTTACATATAGATGCTGGTGGTAATCACAACAAAATACAGTTTAAAGTCAATGTCAATCATCCAATTATATTTTTCCATGTAAATATTTTAAAAGAACTGGTGTGGTAAAAAACAACCCTGAGTGTGAATATTCTAATTTTTTGAGATTTGTGATACAGTGTAACAGTTACTATTGATCAACGAGTTTCACCTTTTTTTTTTTTTTTTTTTTACGTTAAAAAGACAATTTCATTAATGAATGGCGAGACTGCAGAAATACAAGGCGGAGTTTCTTCAATCCATATGCAATCTAAATTCTTAAGAGCATATTTTGCTAAATAATGAGCAGATTGGTTGGCTTCACGCCTAACATGCGAAAAATTTAAACTACGAAAACTACCCTTAAAACTAATACAATCTCGAATAATTGATCCAACATAGTTTGGAGATTGTTGGTGAGCATTCAACGCTAAAACCACATTAGAAACATCCGATTCTGCTATAAGATTCAGAAAAGACATGTCTTTTGCAAATTCCAAACTCTTCCGCATAGCTAAAGCTTCTGCAATCTCTGAATCTGGTGATGAAAAACTTGCCAGCAACTAGCACCAACGATAACACCTTCATTATCTCTCACCACAGCACCAATACCCCACTTATCACCCTCTATCGGACCTGCTGCATCAACATTAAGCTTATAGAAACCACTAAAAGGAGGTGTCCAATGAACATCGGATATTGGCAAAATTGGACCTCCACTTAGTGTCTCCACCAACACCGTACTAGCACTCTTAAAATTCATAATAGATCTTTGTGCCTTTTGAACAGTGGTAGCCACATCAACATCAGTCCCCTCAAAACATTTCTTGTTTTTGGCACACCATATCTCATAACACAAGGCCAAAACATGGACTATAATATCCTCATCGACATCAATAATATTTTCCTCCAACCACTTATGAAAAGGAACATACCTGGAGTCATGCGAATTAAATACCACACCTAAAGAGGAAGCAAACCATATCTGCTTTGACCAATGACACTCCATAAAGAGGTGAGAAATTGTCTCATTATGTTCCCCACAAAAAACACACAATGGATCGCTACTTATTCCTTTTTTAAAAAGATCATTTTTTACTGGTAGTTTTTCATGTAGAATCCTCCAAGAAAAGTGGATGTGTCTTGGAATACTTTTTATTTTCCATAGTTTTTCCACACTTGGTGATTATTGTCCTGCATCGAGCTATGTGAGCCATCTGCTTCACGCCTTGCCTTTAAGAAATGGTATGAACTCTTCACAGAAAAAATAGCTGACCGTGAAGCACCCCACACAAATTCGTCTTGCAATTGTGAGAAAGAAATTGGCAATTGAAGAATTTGTTGGGCCTCAAAAGGGAGAAAAATTTCATTAATTAAAGGAGCATTCCAACATTGAATATCATGGTGAATGAGATCTGAGACAAACATAATATCACAATTAGGAGGTTTAGGGGACCAAATCTTGTGCCCATTTTGATAAGGAAGTCAATTATCCTCCCATACATTAATTAGACGACCGTCTCCTACTCTCCAAAGACCAGCTTTCTCAATAACATCCACTCGTGCTTGCAAAATACTTCTCCATGTATAACTCGGACAGTAACCAGTTGAAGCTTTCAAGAAATTGCTTCTAGGAAAATACTTTGCTTTCAGACATTGTGAGATCAATAAGTCATCGTTGTGCATAATACGCCAACCTTGTTTAGACAACATTTCAACGAGTTTCACCTAAGCATAGGAATAGGATTGGTAATTTTGGGTTAGTGTAGTCATCTATGCTCAAATTACAACTTTCTCCTAAAATAGTTGACTAATTACATTCAAATTCAAATTCGCATTCAATTGTAATCAAAACAATAAACAAAATTCATATTTTGTATTATCTTCAAATTCTATTTTCTCTTTAAATTAAAATCAAATCAAAACTATCAATAATCAATATATAAACCAAATTTCTTAAATGCATTAACACTAATAATAATTCTTAGTCTCCTTTGTCAATAAAAAAATAATTATTAGTCTCCTAATTAATTTCTTTTTAAGAATTTTTTGAAGACCACGGTTTTTCCTTATTGATTTTGTGAGGTCAACTTAATTCAAAAACATAATTCCCTCATAAACCAAAACCAACATAATGTAAAGACAATTAAGCCCCTAAAGTAGAAAATTGTTATATAATAGGCATGATATTGTGTACAATTGTTCACCTTTTCCTAAACGTTTCACATACAGATCATCAAATTTTTCTGCACATCTATTTTTGTTGTCCTATTGAAACCAAATCTCCATGCCTCCCAAAATCGACTTAATCTCTGAAATTAGCCATGTTAACGAGAATTGGAATATTGTTGTTTGTGTGATTCGTTTGTGGTTGGATTCGTTTGTGGTTGGATTCCACTTGACATGATCCTCATGGAAGCATCGAATTTTGATATTATTGTAATTTACGTTGAATTTTTCATGTCATATGTTAACTTATTGTCATGTGTGATAGGGCAACAAAACCCACGCTTCTGTGCGCCAGACTCAAAGACTTTAATTTATAAGTTTGAAAAGGAACTAAAGGAAGATAGCGTGTACTCGATGTCCAGTTTTGGAGTTGCTTCAAATGGCGGTTCATGTAGAACCACCAAGCATGAGTATAAACTCAATTTCCTTCCCAGAATTAATACACAAAAATAAGAACCTTCGCATTATTAAAAAGTAAGTATCCTTTTAGGCAGCGAGAAACAAAAATAAGAACCTTCACATTGACATTCGATTATAATCAATACAAAGAATAAGCTAGAATCAATTAAGTACTAATGTCATCATAATTACTGACTTCAATTCTAATTAGTCAAATATTGAGTCATATAACAATTATGCAATCAAATCATAAAGTTGCACTTTAATGCTGATTCATTTCTTCTCTATATAAATATCTTTGTATTTTAGCTAAGCAATCACAATTGTCACTCACAATATTTTTGTTCTTAAAAAGGATAGTGTTTTTTTAAAAGGTTTTTACTTTTCAACTAAAAATGACCCTTGCATTTGACTCAATCATTGACATCGCCAATCAAAAGGATCAATGATGTTTTATAGCAAGGGTTATATGATTATGACATTCAGTAGATTCTGAAGAGCCTGCTAAGACTCACATAGGAATCCATAGGAATCCATCAAGACCATGCCAATGGACAAAGTCTTAGCAAACTCTTCAGAATCTACTGAACGCCACAATCCTATAACCCTTGCTATAAAACACCATTAATCCTTTTTTATTGGTGATGTCAATGATTGAATCAAATGTAGGGGCTATTTTTATTTGAAAAGTAAAAACCTTTTAAAAACCACTATCATCTTTAAGAAAAAATATTGTGAGTGACAACTGTGATTGCTTAGCTAAAATGCAGAGAAATTTATATAGAGAATAAATTAATGAACATTAAAATACAACATTATGAATTGATTGCTTAATTGTTATATGATTCAATGGTTGGCTAATTAGAATTGAAGTCAATAAATATGATGACATTAGTACTAAATTGATTCTACCTTATTCTTTGTATTGATTATAACCAAATTTCAATGTGAAGGTTCTTATATTTGTTTCTCACTGCCTAAAAGGATACTAATTTTTTAATAATGTGAAGGTTCTTATTTTTGTATATTAATTATGTGAAGGAAATTAAGTTTATACTTATGCTTGGTGCTTCTACATGAACCACCATTTGAAACAACTCCAAGATTGGACATCGAGTACACGTTATCCTCCTCCAACTCTTTTTCAAACTTATAAATTAAAGTTTGACGCACAGTAGCCTGGGTTTTGTTGTCCTATCACACATGACAATAAGTTAACATATGATATGAAAAATCCAACGTAAATTACAATAACATCAAAATATGATGCTTACAGTGGAATCCATGAGTATCATGTCAATGGAAAATGGATGGTTGTCACGTGAAACATCCCTTACCAACCACACACGAACAACAATATTTCAATTCTCATTAATTGGGCTAATTTTAGAGATTAAGTCGATTTTGGGAGCATGGAGATTTGGTTTCAATAGGACAAGAAAAATAGATGCGCAGAAAAATTTGATGAATTGTATGTGAAGCGTATAGAAAAAGGTGAACAAATGTACACAATATCATGCCTATTATATAGCATTTTTCTACTTCAGGGGCTTAATTGTCTTTACATTATGTTGCATTTAGTTTTGGAGGGAATTATGTTTTTGAATTAAGTTGACCTCACAAAATCAATAAGGAAACACTATGGTCTTCAAAAAAGTCTTAAAAAGGAATTAATTAGAAGACTAATGATTATTTTTTTGTTGACAAATGAGACCAGAAATTATTATTAGTGTTAATGCATTTAAAAGATTCGGTTCATATATTGATTGTTGCTAATTTTGATTTGATTTCAATTTAAAGAGGAAATGAAATTTGAAGATACTACAAAATATGAAGTTTGTTCATTGTTTTGATAACAATTGAGCATGATCTGTTGGAACAAAATGTATTTAACAATGCCTCTTTAAGTTTTGATGATAACAAGATATTAAAAGTTCAATTGGATATGCTAATATTTGTTCAAGTGTGCAAGACCATAGACTAAAATTTATAAGTCTTAAAAAAAGGCATTGGTTTTGAAAGAACAATTGAAAGCAAAAGAATTTACAAGAGAAGATTTGTTGCAAGTCAGAGTCTGAAGATCATCAGAAGCTGGCTGTTAGATTCTGAAGATCATCAGAGTCTGAAGACCATCAGAGTATGAAGTGAAGAACCTAAAGTTAGTTAATTGGTTTTTTTGAAGACACAAGTGTGCAGATGGAATAGAAGACTGGAGCAACAACTATTTCAGAGGAATTAGAAGGCTTTGAATGTTTATCCACAGAGAAAGGACAGTGGAAGGACAATAGTACAATTGTACAACCACACTACTCCAACATTTCATGTGCATAGTACAAGCTACAACTGTGTCTCTGTTGGTTAATTCTCCATACAAGGAATGATTTTCAAATTATTCTCTCCTACACATTAACCAAATTAAGCAACAAATCAATGTTGATTGATCAAGCTTCTACAACGACTTTTTGATGCGCTGGCACCTCTACAACGTCTCTTTCATACCTCTATATAAAGGAGTGAAAACTTGAAGATTAATAGAGACTCTACAACATTTAAACTGTGTCAAAATCAAAACTCTACTGAAATTGTTGTGCATCAAACACTTAGAATTTCTTAACAACTTTCATATCTTAGAGTCTGATTTGTTTTGTATTGTGAACACTACTGATTGTATATCAAGTGTTAAAACCAAACTTATTTCTTTGTAATTTGTTTGTTTAGAAGTCTATTGCTTTTGTGCTTGAGCATAGGAAATTTCTTGCTTTTGTGCTTGAGCATAGGAAATTTCTTGCTTGTGTTCTTGAGTATTTGAAGTCTCTTGCTTGTGTGCTTGAACATTTGTAATCAGATTGGATTATAGTGAAAATCCCCTTGAAGTGCAAGGGGACTGAACTACTTCCGGACTGTGGAAGGAACCAGGATAATTGCTTTGCGTCTTTCTCTTCTCTCTCTATCTTTACTTTATCCGCTTCATTAGACTCTGAATATTGTTCCAGACTCTGAATTCTATCAAACTCTGGACTCTGAACTTAGTTTAAAAAAAGAAAAAGTTAACACAATTCAACCCGTTTTATGTTTTTCTCACCTTTATGATCATCTCAGGGGCCATATATGCCATATATTATGCACAAAGATGTAATTTTATTGAAAGATATTAAAATGATGACAGTGAGAATTGACTACTTTGCATAGCATTAATAATTGTGAGAAAAAGATTGCTTTGAGGCATGACTCGTGCACTCCTTAAATAGAGATGGTTTGAAATGTTTATGATTGATGGTGTAAAAACATTTACTGATTTACACATGATATATATGAAATTAAATTCTCATAAGTTATAACTATAAATTTGTGTGATGAATGTATTATTGATGAACAACAACATGAATATGAAAGTCCTATGAACTGGACCTCGTATGTAACATAAACAACAAATTACACTTTAGTTGAAGAAACTCCAAACTCAATTTTGACCCACCCTTGACTCAGTAAACAAACTCACCCTCCCCAAACACAACAGTATATAATAATTTAATAACAACAAAGAAATACAAACAAATTAACAACTGTATAGTGGTTAAATGATCACACTACCCTTTGTACAGCATATGAGTGATCAGCTAGCCACAAACAACCACCCACAACCACCTGCTTCCCAGCCATAGACATTTTAAGCATTTACGCATTAAAGATATCGATAATTTTTCGATCTTGATCTAAAACCATCGATATTTCTAAATCCGTAAATGCGAGTTCGATGACCAGGAAACAGAAACTCCTTACCTACGCAGAGTTGGGTTGATGAAGCTGACGTGGACACAAGAACACACGTAACCCATACTTCATAAAAAGTGTAAGAGACATTTTCTGTTGAACCTTATGACCGGGAACCGGTAAAAGCCGGTAACGAATCAAAACAGCAGCAGCAACAGATTTCATTTGAAGGTAAGCCAAATCCTTCCCTAAACAAGTCCTCGGTCCAGCATTAAAAGCCACAAACTTATAACCATCTTTTGGCGGTTCGAACCGGGTTCGACCTTCATGAACTGATAACCACCGGTCCGGTTTAAATTCCATGCAATCCTCACCCCATACACTCTTCATTCTTCCAACTGAATATATCGAATATGTCACCGTTGAACACGCCGGAACCACCGTTCCGTCCGGTAAAACATCGTCGTCAACGGCATATTTGAAATCCTCTGGTACTGAAGGATACAGTCTCAATGTCTCAGCCAATGCAGCTTTTAGATAAACAAGCTTATCTGCTTCCTCAAAATCCACGGCTTCCTCCGTCCACCGGCGAGAATCACCACCGCGAGTTTCAGCCAAAACCGCCGTTAACTCTGCTAGAATCTTCTCCTCCACGCTAGGATGATTCATGACAAGCCAGAAAAACCAGCTCAATGCCACTGATGAAGTGTCTCTCCCAGCTAGAACAAAATTCAATGCAATGTGTCTAAGTTTTCCAGCATCAAACGGTTTTCCATCCCCGTCGCGCTTCTTCAAAAAGCGCGATAAAAGATCATCGGAGGGGGATTTCTCACGAGCCGAAACGGCGTCCTTCATGTAATTTTCAACAACATTTAAACTCTCTCTCAATTTTTTCTCAGCACCAAAATCTAGAAGCTTCTGGATCCTCCAAAAGAATCCAGGGTAAAGTAGTCTTTGCAATGTAGCTTCAGTGGCGTAATCGAAAGAAAGAGAAAAGGGGTTATCTGGAAGATCCGGAGAAAGAGTCTCCGGATCTTTACCGAAAGTGAGTCCACAGATGTTATCAAAAGTTAACCTTAAAAGAAGATCTTGCAAATCAACGGTAACTTTTTCTTTTACCGCTTTGTCTAGAATGCACCATAACCGGTTTTTTATGGTTCGGTTCACCCAACGAGCCATGGCTTGACGAAGGGTTCGAGTTGTGAATTCGAGTGCAGCGGTTTTACGTTGAACCAGCCATGTGTCACCATCGCTATTGAAGATTCCGTGTCCTAAAAGATCATGGAAAGCGGTTTGCCATGTTGGTCCTTTTGGGTAATTATCAAACCGGGTTCGGAGGATATGTTCGATGTTTTTTGGGTGGCTTGTGACCGTGTAGAAGCCTTGTTTACGGGCTAAGAATGGGAAAGGTAGGATACATGTTTGGTAAGTGTTTGAACCGCCGGTTTGGTTTAGGTTTGAGGTCATCCAATCGTGAACCCGGTTCCGGTTCATGAAGAGAACCGGGAGGCTACCGAAAAATGGAAACACTTTTGGACCGGTTAGGGTTCGAGCAAGTAAGTGGAACCATAATAAATATGCAAATAATGCAGCTGCAAGGGTGAAAAAAAGAGGAAGTGTATTTGTATCAACTTCCATCATCATAATGAAATATGTGTATGGTACTATAATTATTATTGTTGTAAGGATTGTGTGAATTTGTGTTGTTTGGGGAACTTTAAGCAATATATATAATTGGGTTTTGGTTTGGAGTTTAAGGAGAGATGATTGATGTTTATATATATGAAGATAATGGGATGGGATTTAGGAATGGTTGTTGGGAATTTTTTGGCCTTAGATAGTCTGATTAGTCTCTGTTTGGTTGATAGAAGTGGTACGTGTGATACTAAACAAAGTAGAGACATCCATGCATATGCACTTTTTACTTCTATTTCTGTTTTTAGTTCAGCATAATTGTTATCCATCTCATAAGTGTTTTTTTATTAGGGGATCTCGTAATTTTGTATTGTTTTTCTATCTAAATTAATTACCTGTCATTTGTTATTATATTAATTACTTTTTTTCAATAATATATCTTTATTTTTTATAGCTCAACTCACTTTAATTATTTTAGTGTCCGTTTGTTTATAGGGTATGATGGATGTTTCTTAAATTGTTATTATAGAAGGGCATATTCTTTCATCGGTGGATAGAGGCCCTATGATCATATGCTTCTAATTGTTCTAGCTGTTGTTGAAAGTGTGAGACAAAGGACTAATGATGTAAACATGATGTAACATAGAAGACTAGTTCAAGACAAAATAAACTTATTTTGCAAATGAAAGATTTATTGTTAATTTTCGAGAGTATTTGAAGTTTTTTGTGGCACTAGGAAATAAAAAGTGTTATCCCTCTCCAAAAAAAAGTTATTGATTTTGAAGTATAAAATTAATAAAATAGGGGTATACGTTACACTTCATATAAAATGATGATAATGACTCTTGTTACCCTTCATTACTCATCTTATATCACTGTTACTCTTCATTACTCATCTTATATCACTATTCCTAATTTATATTCCCAATCAAACCATAAAACAAATATATCTTCTTTTAAAAAATAAAACAAATATATCTATGTGTGTAAGCAAGTAAAAAAAAGTACATACATAACTCCTAACTACTTTAGTCTCTTTGATGACCAATTAATAAACTTGACAAACTCCTTTGTTTTGATTTGATTCTTGCGAAGCACGGTACAAGTGTAAAGTGTAAGACAAAGAGTAGTTAGAGATGGTATACCCGAAAGAGAAAATGGGTTTTCTGAAAAAATTGGAAATAACTTGAAATGAATTTGTAGTGTTTCGTGTGAGAAAAATTAGTATCAACAGAAAGACTTTACTAGCTTGTTATAGGAAAAAAATGAAGAAAATAACTGATGACAAAAGCAAACGAGAAAAATTTCATTTATCCCCTTTTTCCTTCATAGATTACGCCAACCCATTATTTATGTTTTTACCCTTTTTTTTCTCTTCCGAAAACTTGCAACATTATTTTTTAGTCAAACGGTTTGTTTGAAACAAATGTTATATTGTATGGGCCAAATATGACGTCCTACACAGCCGGATGATCTAGGATATGCTTCGGTAGTGCTCCTACACAGTCGGAACAAAACGGTTGACACGTAGGAATTGTGGGGCATCATCTAGATTAGCCCTGTGAAAATAATCACATTAAGTGCTCCATAGCCCATTCCTAAAAATAAAAAAGCTTAATAGCAGTTTTAGTCCTCTAACTTTCTTAAAGTTGCTATTTTGACCCCCTAAGAAAAAAACTACAAAACCGCCCCTTAAGTTTTGCACCTTTGGCAGTTTTGCCCCCCAAGGTCAATTTTGACTCGGTCTACGCTGACGTGACACCCTAACTGAGGTGCCACGTGTTATTTTTTTATTTTTTATTTTGCCTTGGGAGGTCAAAACTGCTACAGTTGCAAAACTTAGGGGACGGTTTTGTAGTTTTTTTTCTTAAGGGGTCAAAATCGCAACTTCGTGAAAGTTAGGGGGTGAAAACTGCTATTAAGTCAAATAAAAATAAACAAATATTCCACCATCACATTTATATACATCAACACATCTATATACAAACACAATTATACCAACACATTTATAATACTATATACAACATGTTAAATTACTACCTCAAGTAGGCATAAGTATCTGTTGATGAAGTCCTTAGCCTCAGAAAGCTGCTGGTAGAGATTAGCCAGTGTCATCCCACCCTATGACCATTCATGTACCCTACTCAAAATATGCATTCCTTCAAGACATACCACTTTGGTGTGTTTGTTTGTCCGAGTGAATGGTGCATTCGACCAAGTACAACATAAATCCCTCAAGCAACAATAATGTGTGTTATCTCTCTCCGCCTCCTCCTCATAATTAGTTGGGCCCTCTAACTCATTGGTCCGACTAAGATGCTTCTCGTATAACTTCCTCAACCAGGGAATACCATCAATGCCACCCCATTGTGAGCCTGTATCAGCAATCGCCTCCTCCTTAGTCACACCCAACGAAGTCGTCACCGGCTCAAAATTGTACTCATAAGTACTCTGGTCGCTATATTTCATCAGCTTCCCTATGATAGAGATGTGTAGAAGACACGCCACATCTTCAAGTGTGACGATCATCCCCCCAACAGGTTAATGGAAGTTGTTGGTCTCCTTATGCCACTTCTCTCTCACAATGAGGTCATAAGGGCACCACTGGTGGTAACAAACCCAGTCTGAAGCAATGAGGTCATAAGGGCACCACTGGTGGTAACAAACCCAGTCTGAAGTAATGGGGAAAGACCATATGCATTAACTTTATTCGAGAACCAATCTGAAGTCGCTGTCGGGAGTTCCAACAAGCCATCCGTAATCCTCCTCCCGTGCAAGACAACCTTTAAATATGCGTCGACTGACTTTGAAATACAAAAAAGAAAACAAAAAACAAACCTTTGAAAATATAAACATTTGAATAATTAAAATATATAACATTTCAATATAACATTTGAATCGTTAAAAATATAATAATTAAATTAAACATTTCAATAATCAATAACAAACCAATAAACTTACTTCAACGTCGCTCCAAAGCTTGCAAGTGACATGTTTACCGAATAGCAGTAGAAGAGACGTGTTAGTAGGCCCCATTGGGAAAAGCACCTGATGCAGGTGGAGCTTTCGGTGCCCCATGCTGCTGAGGCTCCTCCTCATTGTGTGGCTCCTCAAACTGCTAAGGTTTCTTGTAGTGCTCACAATGCTACGTGTAGTGCTCCTCAACAGTGTGTTAGTACTTCTCCTCCTCATAGTGCTGGGTAGGGTCCAATATCTAGGACGCACTAGTATGGGACATCCCCTCTGTGCCACTCCTACGTCCGTGTCCCATTTTAGTAATTGGGTTTGCAGCCTGCCTCTCACTGTGTGCATTGGAGGTCATCATCTCCTTGTCAAGTCTCTACCTATTTGGCATGTCAAACATATCTATACAACATAAAACAACGAAAAAATCAATCAACAATTCATTGAGACATTTTATCAAACATTTGAACTTCAAAAAATCATTATGGGTTCATTGTGTTATTTCAATCTCTAAACTATCACATTACATTCAAACTTACTCTGACCAATATTCAAAGTCATATTTCTAAGTATTTGATCATTAAATACAAAAAAAAAACTTACAATTTCATCAACCCTTAAAAAGTAACATTTCTCAATTTGTTTTAAAATAAAATAACAAATCTAACATTTAAAACAAAAAGACCATTGCAAAAAGATCATGAACAGTTACTTGTAGTTGAGGTTGAAGTTGAACTTGATTTGCTTGAAGTTGAAGAAATTCGTGCTTGAAGGGAGAAAAGTCATTTTTTTTTCAACTTTTGAAACTATGGCAAAACTGCTGCTGTTCTGGAATAAACCAAAACTTCGGGGCAGTTAACTGCCCTACGATCATTTAGCGAGCGGAATTTAACTGCTTCTGGGAACGAGCTGAAGTTAACTGCCGTTGGTGGTATTAGTGTATTTTTAGGGTGTGATTGAGCAAAATCTTAA
This sequence comes from Medicago sativa, assembly GCF_051527215.1. Lineage (NCBI taxonomy): Eukaryota > Viridiplantae > Streptophyta > Magnoliopsida > Fabales > Fabaceae > Medicago > Medicago sativa. Next base: position 62,099,339 of record NC_140751.1, on the reverse strand, counting down.
GTTAGAATAGCCATTTGTGTTTGGTGGTCTGACTACCATTATAGGTCTGTTTTTTATATTTTAGCATTATTTGCTAAGTCACTTTTAAGTGAGGCATTTCTCCCGTGTTTTTTATTTACATAAAAAAAACCATCTCATTTCATTTATAATAAAATTTTCAATACAAAATGACATATGATGATGGACTGAGCAACTAGCATACGACAATAATGCCCTTGCTAAATAGTTTTGTATCGAAACTTATCGTATTTGTAATAATCTAAGTGAAGTTTTACAAGTATCTACAGTAGCTACGAATTGTGAATTGATACTAAGCTTACTAGACATATCGTCAACCACTTGCTTACAATCAAGTTTAACTGACAGTGTCCTTAAACTCATATTACAAAGCCAAACTATTGCCTCCTTTAATCCCCAAGCATCTGTTTCATGAATTGGAATCATATCACCTTTGTTCCTTGAAATTATCACATCTATGTTTCATTTGACCTCACCCTCTACCGGCCTATGCCAATGAACCAGAATTTTGCGTCCTTAGTCCATTTTGAGTTATTTTGTGCCGCTTCTCCAACTTTATCACTCAATTTCCTCACACAGACCTGCTTCTGTTGAAACAATAAGTCACATTGAGATGAACCGATACGAAAGGACGCGTTTTGACATCCTTCCATAACTTGCAGTTCATTCTCTTCCAAATGCACCATAATATCATTGCATACATACATAAATCATGTTGTGACATCATGTTTAATTGTTGAGAGAAAAGAGAGATAAAGCTACATAGAGCTTCCAACTTATCGCAAATAAAACATCACAAGCCTTCTTCAGCCCATACCTCTTCAACCTTGCTGCACCAAAAAATAAAAACATTGCATTCGTTCTCAAAAGATCTTTCACAATGCACACAATGCTTCAGAGAATTCACTCCTCGAGTTTGGAGTCTTTCTTTTATCGGAAGACACCCTCTAGTTGCAGGCCAAAGAAACACTTTTACTTTATGTGAAATTATTAAGCTACAAAGTCTCAATCAATTTCATCCACTCTTAGCTCTTTATTATCCACAAGATGCTCCATGATGTGATGATGTGTCGTCTTTAATTTCAATTGCAACCAACTCTTGAAAACTCCCAAATTTACTGTTTTAATTAAGTATAATTAAATTACTGTGTAGAAACAACAATCTATGTGGAGACAAATCTCTTTAAAAATTGTTTTGTAGTTGGGCATTGTTTATGTGTTTCACTATGGAAAAGTCTAAGTTTGGGATTTCTAATGAAACTAGCAACATTAAGATACTAGAGAACAAGAACTAAAGAAGATCAAGTTTGTCTCAATAAAAAAAAAAGAGAAAAGAGAAAAATATAATAAAAGTTGAACTAAAAAAATCAACTTACAAAAAATTTTGTGAGACAAATGTTTGTAAATCATTTGATCTGCATTATTATTCAGTTCTCTAGGCCTCCAGTTTTGATCAAATGTTCTTCTTTTATGGGTTATGGGGGGACACTTGTTCAAATAAGTAGGAAGTGCTTAACTCTAGTTTTGTTTATTAAACCTACTTCCCAAATTATTCCACCTTCAGCCTAAGCGTGATTATAACCTAAAACAATCCTTAAAAGTGTGTATTGTGATATAACTTTTATTGATGTTTAAAAACTTTTTAAGTCTTGGTAATATGATGGTTGGCATGTCGACTGTGTGTACCATTAATTATTCATGGCATTGCAAAAGTTGTGAAATGAATGAATGGCAAGCAAGTTAGCCCATCAATTGCTAACATGAATATGAACTTTTGATTATACCATTGGTGAGGTAAATGTTATTTTACTGTCTAATTTTATTTTAAAGTTTGTTCCTTGAGGACAAGTGCTGATGCAAGTTTGGATTTGTGATGACACTAGGTCATATATCATTTTGTTAGTAGTTTTTGTGTGTGTGTGTGTGTATTTTAGTAGAGTTCAGGTGGTTCTGCATGAGTTACAAGCTACAACAGAACAAAAACTATGTGCGCAAGTACGGATCAGATCATGCCACGATTTATGATCATCGGAGCACGATCTCGAGCAAGTTTAGAGAGATTTTGGTTCGCAAAATATCGGACCACGATGATATCTCATCAGGCCACAAATTGGTGGCGCGTCTGGCTTCAATTTGAAATGAATGAGAAATCGAACCACAATCTGTCACGATCGGGGCACGATTTTGGCATTAAAATATATTTTTCTATAAAGCCAGACTGTTTTCTAGAGCAGGGGTTCGAAATTTTAGAGAAAGAAACTGATATTTGGAGCTGGAGATCTGAGCAAAGGTGGGAGACCATCAAAACTCATAGCCAGTTATCAAATACATGTAACAAATCCTATTTTGTATTAGTTATTTGTGCTTTATCCTTGAGTAGCTAAGTTCTTTGAGATTAGGTCATAGATGATTCTTTTCTAAGCTCATAACCATGTAATTTGTAACTCTAAATTATGATGAATGTTAATCTAGTTTATTCAGTATAAATCATGTGTAATCCTTTTATGATTCTAACTCACTAGAACTCATCTTAGAGATTATAGGACTGCTGACACCAACTTAAAACTCATACCTATTTATACTGTTCAACTTAACATATTATATTGTGATAGACAATTGTTAGGTTGTGATTCTAAAATTAACGGACTTAAAACCTTTGATGATTATAGGTTCACCTAAGGAATTATGGAATTATAATTAGAGAGGAGAGCTTTGAGTCAAGGGATTGAACTGAGCTATTTTGTTAATTATCATAAACTGCATATCATTTGTATGATCTAGGTGCAAATTACTAATGAGTAATGGACAGATGATTCGAAAGACCTAATCTTTTCTCTCAACATATTTCAAAACCAACTTTATTTTCAATATTTATTATAATAGCAACCAAAACCAATTTAGTAATTTAGTAGTATTTATTATTTCAGCCTAATTTTCTAGAACTTTCTATTTTGTTTTCAGTTTGTTATTGTTAGGCCGTTTGTTATTTCCCTATTTAAGCTTAACAGTTGTAGCCTAAGAGGACAACTTATACACTTTTTGATTCAATATTAAGCTTAACAGTTGTAGCCTAAGAGGACAACTTATACACTTTTTGATTCAATAAAATTATTTGAGATTTTCTCTCAATTCTGGTGGATTCCGGAACCCTATTTTCACAAGTTTGTCGCTTGAAAACTTGTTCTTTTCTACCTAGGTTTAGCGCTTGCTAACCCTTGCTTCTGTACTGCGTCATAATAGGACGGCTAACACTAGCTTATATCTCATTCATACCTATTTATATTGTTCAACTTAACCGATGATATTGGGATAGAAAATTGTTAGGTTGTGATTCTAAAATTAACGAACTTAATGCCTTTAGGGTCCGTTTGATGGTCAGGATAGGGAGATATAATATGATACATTAATCATATCATGTTTAAATCTCATGTTTGATGCACCAAAGAGATAGAATAAAATAAACCATTTTCCTATCCTATCCTGACTTTCCTTTGTAATTTCTTTCCGGAGTATTGGCTGCGTTAAAAATTATCCTGATGGGATTAAAAGATCGTTACTTATTTATTATCTTGATATTCTGTCATTTTTAAAATATTGTCATTTTTAAAGTAATGATAACATGTATTTTCTATTATAATTAATAACATGTCATTTTTACAATATTTAATTAATTATGAGAACAATTTTTTCATTTAATTATAATGATATCCTGTTTGTTATCATGTGCGCATCAAACACTTGATAGGATTAATGTTTATCATGTCCTTATCATATCCTATCTTTATCCAACTTTATATCATATCATGTCTTTATCCTATCCTGTCCATCAAACGGACCCCTCAATGATTATAGGTTCACCTAAGGAATTAAGGAATTATAATTAGAGAAGATTGCTCTGAGTTAAGGGATTGACTTGAACTATTTTAATAATTGTCATAAATTGAAAATCATTTGTATGATCTAAGTGCAGATTACCAATGAGTACCAGACAGATGATCCGAAGACTTAATCTTTTCTACCAACATATTTCAAAACCAACTTTATTTTCAATATTTATTTACAATTGCAACCAAAACCAATTTGCCTAAGGCAACGCCCCCCGATTTACGTGTATCCAGATTGTTAATATTATTGTGACGTAGAAATTAAGAATACTCCATGTAGATATTACAAATTATTTGATTACTTCGATAGTTTAGTACACTTGCTGAAATTGTATCAGGTTTGAACATTTTAATGAAACTTTTTTTTATGTCATTTGCTTAATTATTTTATCTTAAATTTTAGGTTTTTGGATGTCATTCGCTTTAATGCTATTTTATATCCAACATCTATTATTTTAAATTCTTTCACTTTTGATATTTGGTGGATTATGACAACGACAAAATATAGATATGTTATACCAAGTTAACAAAATACATGCTTATTTGACATTATGAGTGAAGATGTGATGTTAATATCACTAATGTGGTTGCTAACTTGCTATTAGTTTAATGGGATGATCTAACCCACCGTAAGCTCCCCCACAAAGTCTCTCAACATTATGATGAACTATTTTGTTAGTGTTTGAATGTCATTTGTTTAATTTTTTTCAACTAAAATTTAGTGTTTGAATGCATATTTATTAGACTTTTAAAAATAATGTTTTGTTTTTTAATTGAATCTAATTTTTCAAAAATTTCCAAGCTTTATTCCATGTACTCTCAGAGACAAACAACGAACTTTTTTTTTTTCAATTTTTTCTTTGAAGAAAGTCCGTTTTTTTTTTTTTTTTTTTAAGTATGTCCCATGGGCAAGAATTGCGAGAACGCCAATACATACAAAGCAACAAAAAACCTTAGCAGCCAGCCAGCCACTTTAGTATTATTTATTTCTCTAATGCGTTATCTGTTTCATGATATATCAAAAAAAAAAAAAAAAAAACGTGGCAACCACTTGTTTTATTACGTTCATGTTTATGGTGTTCTGTTCTGTAAAAAAAGTATTCTTCTTCTATTTATAGTACTCCCTCCGGTCCTATCTATAAGAGAAATTTTTGTCAACAAAAGTTAATGTATTCGGTTTAAAAAGTGGACCAGATACATCTACTTTTGTTGACCAAAATTTCTTTTATAAATAGGACTGGTGGGAGCAGTATACTTTTTTTAGGCTGACCAAAAATTAAAACATTAATATAGTAATACTAGATTATCAAAAAAAGACAACTCTAATTTAAAATGTCAAAAGTTTTTTTAGTAACATCACACGACATTCAAAACTAAGAACGTTATTTCATTTTTAAAATAAGATAAGATGTCAATATTTGACCTTACTCTATTTTTTGTATATATTTTCAGTCTACCCTTACGTTTATAAATATCATCCAAAGTTCCTACTTTTTACCAAGCACAAAATACAGAGTATAGCTTAAGCCAAGAATCCAGTAATCATATTTGGCTATTGGCTATTTCTCTACCAAACCATGACCATCACCATGATCATGAACTACTTAACTCTATTTTACACTCATCTAAAATGTGTATTAGATATTCTTACATATTATCCCTTTTATAACCTTCAAGATGTAGAATGTGTTGTGTGTCTCTGCAAAATAGAAGAAGGAGATGAGATTAGTGTATTGAGATGTGATCATATGTATCACAGACATTGTTTAGATAAATGGATTAGTTTCAAGAACAATACTTGTCCTCTTTGTAGAGAATCATTGAGACCAGAAAGACCTATCACTGAGCATGGAGTAGAAGTTCTTTCATTTGATTTTTGTTCCATCCGTAGTGATCGAGACCGTGATGATTGGTGGTTACGTTAAATTTAATATGACTTTCATTATTGTTTGTAACTCTATACAATTAACAAATTTATACAAGATCTCATGATATATATTTGTCATATCAAATTATCGTAGTAAATGCATTTAATTGAGTAATAATCAATATTTTATTTTTAGAGGGAGTAATAATCAATAATTAAAATTTTCATATCAATTTATCAAATCAACTTCTTTCTTGTTAAGTATATTAAAGAATTATGACATATCCTACTTGGATCATTACCAGTATAAATAAAAAAAATAGATAAAAGGAGAATGATATTATTGTCCATGACCACACATTATCATATGTATTATTTTTTCTATCATATTACTTTTTCGTGCATCCTATTTTTTACTCGAAAACTCCCATTGTTCGGATTTTGTAATCCGACCCATATTGTAGGAATATTCGGATTGTGCAATCTGAAACGTAATAAAACCAAGAAAATGTTTTATGATTAATATCAAAGATCTCTGCTAACCATCGTACGATCCCCACAAAAACGGCAAAGCAATTTCAAGGATCATATGAACGTCGTAAGACACTCTTAACTAAAAACGAGAAAGAAATTGTAAGAATGGATGAGAAGTGAACAAAGAATGAATATTTCAAAAAGTATGCAAATTTATAGCCATAAACCTTTCTTAGACTGTAACTACAGTAAAAGAAAACGTTTACAATGTCTAAACTGACCAAATATGCGTTAAACACACCACAAACTGTCTAAATTTTTGGTGTAACGCGACCATCTAAATTCTAGGATTGTTCAATTATGTATGTCGAACACTTCACAAACTTTTCAATTATATAATTTGAACTGTTCGAGACTGTGCGTAAGCTTGATCTTTTGAGGTTTTTCATTATGAATAGCACAGGAAAAAAAACAACATAGTTTAACAATGTAAAACAACATTGTAAGAGAAGTGATGATGAAAGGGAAAGTGTTCCAAGAGGTGTTTTTTTAACTTGATCCAACTAACATATTTCTATCGACAGGTCTACTGGATCAAGTTCACAACAATTTCTTCGTGTTCAAATCCACTAAATAATGATGAAAGGCAAGGCATACCAAGAAGTGTTTTTTAGCTTGATTTTGTTGCCTTGCCAACTAACATATTTATATTGTCAGGGCAACGAGATCAAGTTCAAAATAACCTCTTGTAGTTCAGATCCATCGGATAATTTTTCATAGTTCATTGTTGTGCTTTTTAAAAAATGAACCGAACGCGTTAATTTATACAAGTTTTTGTTCGGCGTAGACCACAGAAACTGTCGGTGCAATGCGCACCATAAAAAAAATTGTGTACTTGACTTGTTCAGTTTCTAAAACCTGAATTGTCAAAGGGTGAGAAAATAAATAGTGGTTTATGAATACAAACATTGAATTACGATCCATGTGTTATTGTGTAAAACATGCTCTCTTTAGTTACTAAATTCTTAAGTGTCGAGTGTAGACTTTAGATAGTTTAGCGCCACTTGATTCACATTTCAAAGATCCATACTCGTGTTCTTTTTACACAATGTCAAATGAAAATATGCAATAATCTCGGTTCATTTCTTTTATCTTTGTGTATATTTTGTTAATTTTTTTATAGAGGCACCATCTCATGATTTCCCCAAAGAATCCAAATTCAAAGGATCGTCCTCACACTTATAAGTGAAGTAGTTGGAGTTCGAACCTCAATTATAATGTACAACCCAATAATTTCATCATTTTTACTGGTTAAACAAAGACTTGTGAGCTATTTATAATATTTTTATATTTTTTAGGGGAGCTACTTATAGTATATTATTAGTATGTTTCTTTTACGTAGTATATTATTGATCTTGTTTATACATGAAGAACATATGGTTTATCGCAAGTCAAAAACTCTCACATAAGATATCACATGTAACATGTTCATATTAATAGTTTAGTAAAATAATTATTTAGGCTGTCCAGAAATTAAAACATTAGTATAATACTAGAATATCAAAAAAATACAGCTCCAGTTTAAAATATCAAAAGTTTTTTAGAAACATCACACAAGACATTTTAAACTAAGCACGGTTCTTTCATTTTTTTAAGTAAGCTGTTTCTATTTGACCTTACTCTATTTTTGTTTATATTTCCATAGTCTACCCTTATGTTTATAAATATCACCCAAAGTTCATACTTCTTACTAAGCACAAAATAGAGTATAGCCAAGAATCTTGTAATCTTATTTGGCTATTTCTCTACCCAAACATAACCTTCACCATGATCATGAACTACTTAACTCTATTTTACACTCATCTAAAATGGGTATTAGATATTCTAACATATTATCCCTTCTATAAACTTCATGATTCTAATTTTCCAATAATTGGAGCAATGTACGATGTTTACAATTATGAACACACCAAGGAAGATGTAGAATGTGTTGTGTGTCTCTGCAAAATAGAAGAAGGAGATGAGATTAGTGTATTGAGATGTGACCATATGTATCACAGACATTGTTTAGATAAATGGGTTTGTTTCAAGAACAATACTTGTCCTCTTTGTAGAGAATCATTGAGACCAGAAAGACCTATCACTGAGCATGGAGTAGAAGTTCTTTCATTTGATTTTTGTGTCATCCGTAGTGATCGAAATCGTGATGATTGGTGGCTACGTTGAGTTCAATATGACTTTCATTATTGTTTGTATCATTTAACAAATGTTTAATAGCAGTTTTGGCCCCCTATGTTTACAGAAGTTGCGATTTTGGCCCCCTAACTAAAATAATTCGATTTTGGCCCCCTATGTTTTGCCCCCTTTGCACTTTTGACCCCCTAGGCCAATTTTGACCAAGTCAATGCTGACGTGGCGCCACATGTGTAATTTTTTTTTATTTTTTATTTATATTTTTTTTAAAAAAGTATTTTTTAAATTTTTTAATTAAAAAAATTTAAAAAGTATTTTTTTATTTTTTTAATAATTATAAAAAATAAAAAATTACACACGTGGCGCCACGTCAGCATTGACTTGGTCAAAATTGGCCTAGGGGGCCAAAAGTGCAAAGGGGGCAAAACATAGGGGGCCAAAATCGCAACTTCTTGAAACATAGGGGGTCAAAACTGTTATTAAGCCTTTAAAAAATTTATAGAAGATCTCATGATATATATTTGTCATATCAAATTATCTTAGTAAATGCATTTAATTGTGTAATAATCATTTTTTTTAGGGGACAAATAATCAATAATTAAAATCTTCATATCAATTTATCAAACTGACTTCTTTGTTTTTTTTTTTAAAGAAAACCAACTTCTTTTTTGGTAAGTAACTAAGTATATTAAGGAATTATGATACATCCCACTTTTTTAATATCAAAAATGTTTTAAGGGTCAAATTCATGGTGCTAGGGGTTGTAATTCGCCTTGGATACCACGATTATGGCCATAATAATCAACACTCCTGACCTAAAATTAAGAAAAATCAACTTATCAAACTCTAATACTTGCATCATTACTAGTATAAAAAAAAGAAAGATAAAGGAGAATGATATATGTTTTTTGAAAACTCGATATTCAGTCTAAGAGCCGACAAATTCGAAGAATTCAATCTTACTGTCTACTTACAAAAAAGAGAATGATATTATTGTTCATTCTCTTCCACACAGTATCATATTGTTCTATCCACCCGAGTTCTTATCAGTCACACTCTCTAATGGAGTTAGGTCCAATAATTAAAAGTGAACCCATTTTAAAGTGGCCACTTAAAGATCTATGTTTTTGCATGTCCAATATTAGAAGGTAGAATAATAAAATGTCTTAAAAGCGATTATACTTTTTGATAATATAAAATCAGTGATTTTTTAAGAGAATTTATTTTGTGCCATCCAAGTCTCTCTTCATACACGCTTTGTTTTTTCAATTTTACATCTGTTCGGATTATAAAACTCAAGCCCCCAAAAAAGAATATAGTTCAGATTATATAATTTGAAACATGCCTGTTTATAAGTAAGAATCGGAACTCACCCCTCATTTATACACATTGGATTTTTGACCTAAAAAACAACCAAAACACCCAAAATTCAAACCATCATACATTGTTGATGGTACTAGGGCTCATGCACGGTTCAACTATATGGCAAAGGAGTTCGTGTGCAGGCAACATGTGTATCTGAGAAGTAGGTTGTTGATATAAAGGACATGTAGCTAAACCGAGACTACGATGTCTGAGTATATCTATTATATTTGGTGACATCACAATCTTTACTGACAAGAGCATCTAGTATCTTGATGTGACTTATTTGGAGTACTTATGAAACCTCGTGATTGTAGCTAGGGGTGTTCAAATCCAAACCGATCCAAAATAAAACCGCAAACCGATCCAAAAAAACCGAAAACCGCAAAAAACCGAATATATTTGGATGCGTTTGGATGTTGTTTTGTAAAAACCGCTAAGATCGGATCGGATTTCGGATCACTTTTTCAAAACCGAACCAAACCGAACCGAACCGCAAAAATAAATATTAATACTTATTTATTCTTTTATTAGTATTATAGATTGCATTATTATGTTGTTTATTAAATTTTAATCTTATACATTGCACTAATTTAATCTATATTATTATTACTTCATATGTTTCAAAAATAATCGATAATTTTCATACTATAATTTTATTTTCTTAATATATTTTGCATCAAACCTATTATTTTACCGTGTTTGTGTAATATTAATATTAATAAAAAAAATTATATTCTTCAAAAAAGAGTAAATAAAAAAATATATTTTGCATTTTGGACATCCAAAAACCGATCCAAATTAAACCGCATATATTTGGATCAGTTCGGTTCGGATTTTTTTAGAATACTCATCCAAACCGAACCGAACCGCATGAGATTTTTATTTTGGATCGGTTGACATTTTGCCTCAAAACCGATCCAAACCGCACCGCGAACACCCCTAATTGTAGCATTTTTGCATGGGGGTGACTTCCCTGACACACTTGTACATGGATCTTAACATTGCATGCGTTTATAAGACCAGGAAACTGGCTGGCTACATGATACTATTTTAAGTGTAACAAAAAAATTGTTATTTAAGTAAATGTTAAAAATGTTATATTGTGTTTCTTTATTGATTAGTATATGTTGATGGTGGCATGCATATTTTAGCACTTCGATGGAGTCGGGCCTAGACCAAAAAGAGATCACTATTACTTTTTGCACCATATGCTATTCTCACGCACCCTATAAGAAAGACTAAAATACCCCTGGTTCGGATTATATAACTCGAACCAGATTGTTAGCATTTTTCGGGATAGAAAATCCGAAAACTTACGAACTGTGATTTTTTGTGTTTTATATGATGCCAAAGGTCCCTGCTGATCGCCGTATAATCCCCGCATAAGCTGCAAAGCATGAAGAAATGAAGAAAAGGTAAAAAATGTCGAAGAAAAAGCAAGAAAAGATGTGAAATGAAGAATGAAGGAATTTGTTGAAGATGTAAGCCTATTTATAGCCTAAAACACGGACTAGATCATAACTAAAGTCTAATAAAAGGTTTTCCACCGTCCAAAAATTTATTAAACACACCACTAACCGTCCAAACATTTGGTAAAACGCCACCGTCCAAAAAAACCGAGAGTTTTCGGATTATATAATCTGAAAATGTCCAAACAAAATTCGGATAATATAATCCATACCTGTCCAAGAATTTGTTTAAGAATAATCTTCAAATTTTAGTTTAATCTATGTGTTTAAATGTTATAATATGTGTTTGTTTATTGATTAGTATATGTTGATGGTGGCATGCATATTTTAGCACTTCGATGGAGTCGGGCCTAGACCAAAAAGAGATGACTATTACTTTTCCCACCCTATGCTATTCTCACGCACCCGACAAAAAAGACTAAAATACACATGGTTCGGATTATATAACCCGAACCAGATTGTTAGCATTTTTCGGAATATAAATTCAAAAAACTTACGAACTATGATTTTTTGTGTTTTAATTGATGTCAAAGGTCCCCGTTGACCGTCGTATATTCTCCGCATAAGCTGCAAATCATGAAGGAATGAATAAAAGGTAAAAAATGTTGAAGAAAAAGCAAGAAAATATGTGAAGTGAAGAATGAAGGAATTTGTTGAAGATGTAAGACTATTTATAGCCTAAAACACATCCTAGATCATAACTACAGTCAAATAAAAGGTTTTCCACTGTCCAAAAATTTATTAAACACACCACTAACTGTCCAAACCTTTGGTAAAAACGCCACCGTCCAAAAAAACTGAGAGTTTTCGGATTATATAATCCAAAAATAATTAAACATCTTAAATTAAAACAAGAAAATAACAACTTGGAAGGTGTTCAAAGAGGTGATTTTGAACTTGATCTTGCTGGCCTGCCAACTAACATATTTCGATCGGCAAGTCAACTGGATCAAATTCATAAGAACCTCTTTGGAATCAGATCTGCAACATAACGATGAAAAACAATGTGTTTCAAGATGATTGTTTTGAATTAGATCATGTTGCCTTGCCAACTGAGATATTTATATCGCCAAGGCAGCTAGATCTAACTCATAGCAATCTCTTGGTGTACAAAGTTTTTTTTTGTGTGTTTTACAACAAATGAACCAAGCACGCTTATTAATAGAAGTATTAGTGTGTCATGGACCACAGAAGCTGTCGGTGCAATGTGAACCACACAAAAATCTGTGTTGAACTGGTTCGGATTATATGATCTGAACTATACTTACACCATATCATAATGTGTTTAATGAATGATCTTCAAATTTTAATTCAATCCATGTGTTTAAATGAACATCTTTAGCGTAAAGTAAAACATAATGAAAATTTAAAGAATATATGTATCTATTATTGAATATTCTCATCTATAGCGTAAGGTTAAGGGAAGAATTTTTTGCCAGCATTATGTAGATCTTCGGCTAGCCGAAGATCTTCAACATATATATATGTTGTGAAAGTGCCTCAAAATTGAAGAAATTGGAATTCTGGTAGCAGAAAATCGGTGGCCGATTTTCAGTGCATGGTGGCCGATTTTGGACTCTGTTTTTTTTGTCTGTTGGTTTTGTAAAAATCGGTGGCCGATTTGGCGAGCACGGTGGCCGATTTTGACAGCAGAAAATAAAACAGAAACGTATTTTTGGGCCTAGATTTGTTCCAGTTTTATTGAGGATTCTTTTACTATAAATATAGGCATTGTATCAGTGTAAACCTGGAGATAGAGGGGGCTGAAACAAGGGTTTAGAAATCAAACTAGGGTTTGTATAGAGTTTGTCTCTTGGCAACAAACTAGGGTTTGAAGGTTGATTCACCTTGGGAAACACTATTAGGATTGAGTCTCTTGGTTACGGGAAGAGGCTGGGATTTGGGTAGAATTCGGCGGGAGACTTATTCTTGTAACCCATTGATATCTCTTTTGTAACGTTACTCATCATATAGTGGAACGGAGGGCCGCTCTCTCCCCCAGACTAGGTCAATTTGGACCGAACTGGGTCAACAAATTCTTTTGTGTTCTCTCTTCTTTTCTCTCTCGCTGTTTTCTACTTTTGGCTTGTGTTTATAATTGTTCCATACACTTTGATTTTGGTTGCTTGATTATCCCTTGGTCCACACATCAAGTTTGTTATTGGTGTGATTTCTCATCGAATTCGCAACAATTGGCGCCCACTGTGGGGCAAAGGTCAAAGAATAATCAAGTATCATGAGTTCGAAGTGGGATATTGAGAAGTTTACCGGCGATAACGATTTTGGGTTATGGAAGGTAAAGATGGAAGTGGTGTTAATACAACAAAAGTGTGAGAAAGCTTTGAAGGGCGAAGGTTCGTTACCGGTCACCATGTCACGAGCGGAGAAGACCGAGATGGTGGACAAGGCCAGGAGTGCCATTGTCTTGTACCTCGGAGATAAAGTTTTGAGAGAAGTAGCAAAGGAACCAACCGCGGCATCGATTTGGGCAAAGTTGAAATCTTTGTATATGACAAAGTCTTTGGCTCATCGGCAAGTCCTAAAACAACAATTTTACTCATTCAAGATGGTAAAGTCAAAGGCCGTCATGGAGCTATTTGTGGAGTTCAACAAAATCATTGTTGATTTGGAGAACATTGAGGTGTGTCATGAGGATGCGGGTGCTCTGATGGTGTGGTGTTGTTTGGAGGATGAAGAAGGTGGTGTGTCTCACCTTGAGAATGATGCCTAGTGGAGCGGTGGTCGTCTGGAGAGACGATAAACACTCAACATCAGCCTGGAGAGGCGGTGGTAAGAATACTCAGGATCTACCTGTTGAGGTAGAGTTTCAAGGTGGAAGACATAATGGGATGTACTCATTTGTTAGTTGAGAGGTTGGAAGCTCATCTTTAGGTGGAGTTGAACACACCGGGAGTGGTACGACTATGGAGGACCTTGGGTGCTATGCTTGAGTGGTGAGCAAGGGATTTCTTCCTGAAGACAGAAGGCATTCCGGAGGTTGAAGAATGTATAGCACGGCTTGTGAAATTACCCTAAAAGTCCAAGGGTGATTGGATGCAAGGTGATCTTCAAGGAAGCGGGAGATGTCTCGTATTGAAGAGGTATGGTGTAGTCTTGTAGAACTACCTGAAATTCCTAGTGTAGTTTGGATACAAAGATCTTCGAGAAGGCGGAAGACATTCTGATGGCTGAAGAGGTTAAGGTGTGTACTTGTGGAACTACCTAAAATTCCTTGAGTAGTTTGGACACAAGGATCTTCAAAGGGGCGGAAGGCATTCCTATGGTTGAAGAGGTTAGGGTGTAAACTTGTGGAGCTACTTGGTGTAGTGGGAAGCAAGGGAAAGAGCAGCAAGGTGGTTGATGGTTTGGGATCATCACTAATTTAGAGTCAAGGTGGAGATTGTTGTGAAAGTGCCTCAAAATTGAAGAAATTGGAATTCTGGTAGCAGAAAATCGGTGGCCGATTTTCAGTGCACGGTGGCCGATTTTTGACTCTGTTTTTTTTGTCTGTTGGTTCTGTAAAAATCGATGGCCGATTTGGTGAGCATGGTGACCGATTTTGACAGCAGAAAATAAAACAGAAACGTATTTTCGGGCCTAGATTTGTTCCAGTTTTATTGAGGATTCTTTTACTATAAATATAGTCAACAAATTCTTTTGTGCTCTCTCTTCTTTTCTCTCTCGCTGTTTTCTACTTTTGGCTTGTGTTTATAATTGTTCCGTACCCTTTGATTTTGGTTGCTTGATTATCCCTTGCTCCACACATCAAGTTTGTTATTGGTGTGATCTCTCATCGAATTCGCAACAATATATATATATATAATTTAAAAAACAATAAAACAACTTAATTCAACAACATATAACTAACCATAGATAAAACATAATTCGACAACATAAAACACGTAATAAAAACAACATAAAATACATAATTAAATAAAACATACATAATCACAGATAAACTAAATTAATGTCTTCATGTGGTGCATCCAGGAGTGCCCTGACCTCTTTGTAGTTCTTGGGCCGGATCAAACTTTTATGAATTTGTTCAACTGATCTGACAAACGAAACGTCCAACTCGATCGGCCCTCTATTACTGTATTGACCAAAGATCGAGAACATGGTTCTCACGTCGTCGTTCATGAGCTTCATTCAGTTGAACCGCACACTCCCGACTGAGTCAATCGTTGGACGTCGATGCTCAACACCATCCATCCTCTGTGTGTCTCTGTAGTTGAGTTGGCGGTTGATTTGATCCAGTCGACCCTTCAACCCGGAGAGGGTGACATCAGTGCCAATCCTAAATAGATGGGGGTGGTTTCCCCCCGTTGTAGTAAATTGCAGCTAGATTGGTGTTCAGATCAAACACAAAGTTTTCAATGGGTTTTTTTGTATGTGGGTTACTGGGACACCTATTTAAAGAGGTTTCTGGGCGTCCTGGACCACATAAACTGTCGGTGCAATGTGGACCACACAAAAAAGATTATGTCCTAAACATTATCAGTTATATAATCTGAAACTTCCCTCACCCTACATAAAGTACGAAGTTTCTCTCATTTTCACCCAGTATAGAATAAATTCGTATTATATAATCCGAAAATCATGTGTAAGAGTTCATATTATATAATCCGAACCAAGTCAGAGTTTTTTGCTGGTGGTCTGCACCACATAAAACACGTTTTCAAAGATTTTTACCATGGCTGGTAAAACCCCTTTGAAACACGTTTTTTGACTTAGAATTAAGTGTAGTTACACTATATGCAACCCTTCCCCCTATAAATAGACTTCAAACCTTCAATATTTCTCACACCATCATCTCACACTCTCTCCACCTCTCCTCATCTTCCTTCTACAACAATGTGTTTCCATCGTTGGCCTTTCATAAAAAGAGGCTACTTTGAAAATTCATCGATTGTATGAACGGTCAAAGGGGATGGCAATGCGCTAGATAGAAGTGCGATTTATCTGGGTGTCAGGTTGATATGTTCGGGTGCAAGGTTAACCATCAAGATCTCTTTCGGCCTAGAGAGGAAACAAACCATACCTCAACCCTTCCCTCCCCACCATCTAATTCTCCTTCCCCTTCCCCATCAGCTTGCACCACTAGTTTAGCTCTCCCCCTATCTTCTTGCGCTGCAGATTTAGTTTTAAGTTTGTGATAAATTAGCTTTAGGTGTTTCAATATTCTATGTAACAAGCTTTAAGCTTCAACTTTATTGTAAATGTATTGATATAATAATAAAATGAGATTTTATGTGTATCATTTTGAGCTTATATATATATATATATATATATATATATATATATATATTATATTTTATATTTGAATTTATTTTATGATTATGGCATCTAAATAATTTAAAATAAACCAAAGTCTAATTAAAAATCTTGTAAAAGCCATTTTTGGATTATATAATCCGAAAATTTCTGAAAATCTTGTTCGGATTATATAATCTGAACCAAGGGTATTTTGAAAAGAAAAAAAATAGGACGCGTGAGAAAAGTAATAGTCAAAAAATTTCTTCATATTTTGGGCCTTATTCCTTTCTTGATATGATCCAATATAACACTTGACCAAGAAAATACCCAAAAGGGGGTAGAAGAGGCAATGGTTCTAGTTTAGCCACACGTCAAAGTCACAGCCTCATCAACCAAGGATATGAACCTCCAACTTGCCATAACTTTGCATATATGTGAAAAATTATAGGTACCAAATAAAATAAAAAACAATCAAGATAATGCACTTGTGGAGGACTCGTGGTATAAAGTCCCATGTCACCATACTAAACATAATCCAATGGCTCACATTCCCTTATTAGATCCAGCCACAAAAGATATACATTATATTATCATCAACACTTTGCAACCACTCTCCTCAATCACAAAATTCTCTCCACCCCATTTTCTTCTAAAGTACCATTGATTAATTCTCAAAGTCTCAAAGATATCAAAATGACTTCATTGTTCATGTCATTTACTCCAACAACTACTAGAACTAGAGTTTTGGCACCTACTGCAACAAAGGGTACTACAAGTGCACCCATCAAAGAAGAGAAAGGTTTTCTGGATTGGATTCTTGGAGGAATGCAGAAGGAAGACCAGTTTTTTGAGACTGATCCTATCCTCAAGAAGGTGGAGGAGAAGAGTGGAGGAACAGCTAGCAACGGTCGCAAGAACACCGTGGTTGTGCCACCACAAAAGAAGAAGGGTGGTGGCCTTGGTGGCTTGTTTGCCAAGTGAAGAAGCAATTAATTTGCCTTCAATTTTTTTTACATGTTTTAAATGTATGCATTGTTGTACTTTCCACTTGGCCATCTTGACCTTATGAATATATAATTTATGGTATCAATAATTATGCTTGATGTTGGTTCATATTTTATTTACATTTTACAGAAAAAAATCTATTCATTTTGGATCAGTTACCAACCAGGTATAATCTGTTTAACAATTTGAACTCTTTATTTTTTTTTTTCATAGGCAAATGTTAGTGGTTAATTTGTTAGCTAGAGAGAGAAAATTAGAGCTTCTAATAGAACTAATGTCTTGAAAGGAGTGAGGTAAATTTCAACAAAGTATGTAACTTTCATTCTAGGGACTTCCAAATATAATCTTCTGCTTTAAGTTTTAACTCTACCTTCTGCAGTAAAATATTCAAATTAAATTTCAATAGAATCAAGTGAAGAAAATATGAATGGCATGGCCTATACACTGTTAACTGGTTTTTAATAAAATATTGATCCAAATTTGGCATAGTACTGTTAACTGAAAAATTTCCTCTAATTAAAGATGCAGAAATTTGCACTGCTGTGGCCAGACTCAAGAATAATTTTTTATTAGATCTCTAATGTATCCTCTCAAGCAAGAGGGCTGCTTTGCTGGGTGATTTGCAGGAGTGACATATATGTTAGGGTGTTAAGAAGATCGTAAATTCAACTCTCATTACTAATAAAATAACAAGTAACATCTGTCTTTTAAAACAATTCTTTTGCGGTGGAGCGAAGATGGAACTCTTAACCATTTTACCACACCTTTTTTCGGTGTGCCAGAGTATTGAACCTCGGTCACCAAGTTTGAAGAACAAATTTTCAATTTTCAACCAAGTGATTCTAGGGTAACTATCATTTTACCACACATCTGACACCATGATTATGGAGAAGCTATGATAAGCTTATGAAAATCTCTAACGATGCACACATTATTAGAACTTGGTAACTCATCTAAAGAAGATACAATAAGTTAAGTTTATGTAGTTCTCTTAGATATATAGCACACATATATGACACATTCAACAACAACCTTCTGGTGTCAAACCATTGTTATTCAGTAAACCTTATCACATGCAAGATAATACACTCTGATATATAGCAAGCACACCTGAATGGTTCAGATTCTATGAATCAAGCTTTCTTAAAGAAAAACGCATTAACTCGTTTTTAGGAGTAGCGGTTAAGGAATTTGATCTAGAAAAGGAAGATTGGATGTGGAAGAACTCAATGCAATCCTCAACAGCAGATGCTCTAAAATAATCAGCAGAGACACCAATAGTCTTTGATCTTCCCATGGAAGATGAAACTCGGTTCGAGGATCTTCTCACAGACGACATGCACATGGCTTTTTTAACTCTTTCTGCAACACCCTTCAGAAACTCAATAGGGGAAAATTCTGACCTCCAAGGAATCCTTATTATGCAGCAGAACTTTCCATGCAAGTTTCTAGCTTCTCTCTTCCTAATGTTCTTTTTCCATGACATGCTAGTTTTCTCAAAGAAGTAGCTAGTGCAACTCATTTGTTTCTCTTTTATTTTCATTTTGCATGGTGATTGTGTTATATACAATGGAGGTAGTGAAAGGAAGAGGGAATTTGTTTGTAATGTTATGTGGTAAAAGATAAAAGGAATTGTAGTTGGTAAGACCCAACAATATAGTCGTTAGAATGGTTGGAAATGAGTAAATAAGAAGGTTCAGATTTAGTTAGCCATGTTAATAAATTTTCTTTTGCTATAAATGAAACATTTTTCATGGTTGAGACTTGAGAGTGTGTTTGAATTTTTTATAATCTTTAATAGACCCTTAATTAGGAAACAAGTATGTGTGTGTTTTTCTTGTGAGTTTTGGTTTGTCATGAAAGAGGTGTATAGAAGGTACAAAGACTAGTGCCCAAAAAAAGGTAGGTTAAGGATGGTTAGAAAAGAGGAATATGTAATTGGTGAAAAGGAAACAAATGAGAAGAGAAATTTGTTTTCTTATTTCCCATTGACTATGTAGAGAATACTTTCATGATACTTTACTTAGGCAAAGACATAGTGGGATTTTGGTTCAATAAACATTCCTGGTTCCCTTATATTTGGACAAATCATAAGAGAAAAACCTTCAATCTTAATAATGTTGTGGCAGCAAATAAAAGATTGGATGGTTGAAATGGTTGGGAAGATTAGGTTAGCTTTTAGTGTTTGAATTCTAAATCTTCTGTTTAGTATCGTGCATCCTTCAATTCATCAACCTAGCCTCAGCGGTTGGATTAATCTAATGATGGAGATATAATACTATCTTTAAACCATAAAGATACGGAAATTGCTTGATCTCGCGAGAGAAAAATTCCCGAACGTGTTGTTGGCAATTTCTTTAAAACAGCAGCGGTTTCCTGATTTGTATCCAAGGGCCCATGTTTTCCACCAAAAGAAATCTAAGGATGGAAAACACTTCGCAATACCTTCGCTATGTTGCAGTTCGCTGCAAATAGCACTACTCTAAAGATAATGTGAGCTATATTTTATTAGACATGTAGGATTAAAATAATGCGTGTACTTGACGAGTTTGAAATGTGTGCTGCCACAATCCTGTGATTGCACGCAGTCAACCACATTGATGACCGTTTGATCAATATTGAACAATCAATATTTCAAACTCGTATTTTAACCCAAATCCATACATCACATAGTTTCGTCAGAGAAAACTTCACCTTTCATGATTATGAGAGATTTAGTATAATTTATGATGTATTATAAGACCTTCATTCTATATTTTAACAATAGGAAACTAATTATTCAGATCATGCAGTATATTCTTCAAGTTCAGCTACTTTCCAACCGTGAACTATTGGCACGACCAACATGCTGTAGCCGCTTCCGCAAATAGTATATAACACATCTGCAGAAATATAACAAAAACAAAAAAGTAATGCACGCTCCCTACGCAGGCATCACCCTGATCAGGTTCGAAGGGACTGTCTCAGCCCGAACTGCTAGCGTGCTAGCTTAATAGCCAGAGCTCATGCAGATACAGGCACCCCTGGTGCATCTCGCGAGTTAATAACTTCCCAAAAGATAAAGATTGTAACAAACAAGATGATTTGATAGTAATGCAATTTATTGCTGAGAATTGGATAACACGACAAAAGTAGAATAAAGATGAAGTTCTTAAAAGTTGTTCACAAAGTAAACTTTGTATTATTCCATAGCCTGAAAATACATCACCATCCTGGCGGGCCAGTTGTGTATCTAGCTCCATGTTCTCTCAAATGATTTGGACCATTTATATAGCCCTGCAAAAAAAGTACTTGGATTATGATATGTTAAGTAATCAATCAAAGGGACCGCATGATTTGTATAATAATGTGGATTATGATGTATGAAATATTCTATATTAAGTTTCCTACTCGGTAAAAGTTTTCTTATTAGCATCTTTATATACTTGATTCACAACTTGTCTTTTTAATCTATATTAAGTGAAAATGCAAGACTTATAAAAAATGTTATACAATATACTAAGCCTTACCCCTCCTTAGAACTTATGTAAGATTCTGGCAAGTAAATCTCTCCTCCAGCTTCACCATGTTGTTCTCCACTGATCGTTTTCTTCGCAGCAAGAAATTCTGCACTCATAGCATTCATCCCCTGCTTCAAAGCTTCCTCAACATCCTCCCCATACCCATGTTTCTCAGCATACTTTCGGACATCCTCAGTTATCTTCATAGAGCAGAATTTAGGACCACACATCGAGCAGAAATGTGCCACCTTTGCACCTTCTGACGGCAATGTTTCATCGTGGAAGGACATGGCTGTCATTGGATCCAATGACAAAGCAAACTGGTCCATCCATCGAAATTCGAATCTTGCCTTGCTTAAGGCATCGTCCCATTCTTGAGCGTGTGGATGTTGTTTGGCTAAATCAGCAGCATGAGCAGCAATCTTGTAAGCTATAACTCCAGCCTTCACATCATCTCTGTTTGGCAACCCGAGGTGTTCTTTTGGAGTAACATAACAGAGAAGAGCAGTACCAAGTGCACCGATATTTGCAGCACCAATAGCAGAGGTGATGTGATCGTAACCAGGGGCAATATCGGTTGTTAAAGGACCAAGAGTGTAGAAAGGTGCTTCATTACACCATTCTAGCTGTTTTTGCATGTTTTCAGGAATCTTGTGCATTGGAACATGTCCTGGTCCTTCATTCATCACCTGTAAAGCAACTCAAAGTAAACAAAAAGAAATCATGGTCTCCAGACATATACTTACGGCAGTTAACACATCAGCTGATGATAGTCGAAATATATTAGGATATCATATGAAAACATTTTATAGCTTAATATGAAAATAATTTGACTTTATTTTATATTTTGTTATAGAAAATTTTATATACAAGAACTTATATGGTAAGTGCTTAAGTAATTAAGTTGTTTATTTAAACAGGGCCAAAATAGATAAGATCACCATATAACAAAATCTAGTTAAAACCATGGTGCACTATTTTAGTATGACTATAAGAACTGGATTCAGCAGCAGTGGTGAATTCAACAGCGGCTACCTAAGTCAATAATACTAAAAAATATAACTAGAATAGTCACAATAAAGTCCTCGTTATTCATACTACATAATCAAGAATGAAAAGAAATGCAGAAAATGGATATGTGCATATTATATAAGGTCAATATCAAAGTTGAAGTTAAGGTGACATTAGTTTAAATTGCCAAAATTTATTCAGTAAAGAAAGTTTGATATTATATATATATCACCTGTACATCCTTTTCCCATGCTCTACGAGTGAGTTCTCCTTGTGTCAAAAGCTCGGCAAATTGAGCTGTGTCATTTGCATCATAAATGGATCCAGGTCTTAAACCATCACCAATGGATAGTGCCACATCATACTGATTGCAGATGTCGAGTATGTCATCCCAGTGCTCATAAGCGAAATTCTCTTTGTGATAAGCTAAGCACCACTTTGCATGAATCGATCCTCCTCTCGAAACTATTCCGGTCATACGCTTTGCAGTTAAAGGAATATACCTAAGAAGTACTCCTGCATGGATGGTGAAGTAATCAACACCTTGTTCAGCTTGTTCAATCAAGGTATCCCTGAAAACCTCCCAGGTAAGATCTTCTGCAATTCCGTTAACTTTCTCAAGTGCTTGATAAATAGGTACAGTCCCAACTGGAACGGCAGAGTTGCGCAAGATCCACTCTCGAGTTTCATGGATGTGGCGACCAGTTGAGAGATCCATGACAGTATCAGCTCCCCACATAGTTGCCCATTGAACCTTGTAAACTTCCTCTTCTATAGAGCTTACAACTGCAGAATTTCCAATGTTTGCATTTACTTTCACCAAAAAGTTCCTTCCGACTATTGTAGGCTCCAACTCCAAGTGCTTCTTGTTGGAAGGGATGATAGCTCGTCCACGAGCAACTTCTGACCTCACAAACTCTGGGTTGAGCTTCTCGCGAGTCGCGCAATAAAGCATCTCCTCGGTAATGATTCCTTGCTTAGCATAGTACATCTGAGTGAATCTTGGAGCACCGATTTTTTCTCTCCTATCAATCCAGTCTTTGCGCAATTTTGGGAGTCCTAATTCAAATACATGAAAACAAAACCAACTAAATTAATTCAATTTTCTAAAGACTTGGTGTTAGTATACATTAGCAACTAATCTAAGACTCATATATCATATTACTACATGCTATTCCATGCTAACTTCAGGAAAAACAAGTGTTGATAAATAAAAACATATAAAAATGAAAATGCTCAGTTAGCTAAGTTTCATTGTCAATGTATATTGCCAAAATGGTTAATAGAAATTAAGAGTTTGGTCAATCGAGAACATGTGGACAATCATAGCAAACTGAAGAAACTCGGAGACAAGGTAAAACCTGTCCTTACTAGTCTAACATTATTCACACAAAAACGTACCACAGATTCAAGATATAAAGAAAATGCCATGGCGAGAATAAAAACATGATTTTCATACCTATCCTTGGATTTATATTTTGGGGACCACTGGTGTCATAGTTATCAAAGTGTGATTCATCACCAGACAAGTGAACTCGTCGAAATGGAACTTTGAGCACATGACCACTTTCTTCATGAATGACTTCCCTGGAAACATGATGATATATTAATTACGGTGCTCACATAGCAAGTTTGCTAACAAAAGGCACAGAAAGTCAAACGATTTGTAAATCGAAGCCTGTTAATATTGAAAAGTATGTATTTAATGAAAACAAAGTATACCTGGATTCTTTTGTGCTCTTTGGAAAGCACTCCTCGAAGGACGGAAGTGGAAGAAAATCAGGAGAAGCAGGGTCAACGGTGTGCTTCTTTTGTTTGGTTTTGTCTGCATTAGTTGTTGGAGGATCGAATGTCAATGTGGCTCTAGGTACCAAAGCCATGGAAGATGGAGCTAGTTCCTTCTTCCAAGCATTTGAAGTGCGTCCAACAACGTCAAACCGAGGCAAAAATGTAGAATTCGGGAACTTTGATTGAGAAGCATGGTTACCATTCTTGCAAACAACCGATGTCACATTAGCATGCACCGACGCCATCTCGACGCAGAACTACAAAATTCAATTTTGAATATCAAATGTTTAAACAACTGGCGTGCATACAAAAAGTGTAAATTTATGTTATCAATATACATAAATTTGAATAGATTCTATGTCAAAAAAATTAATTTCAAATACTTAGAAATCAACTTAATGCTCTTGATGAAAAAATCCATATCAAAACCCCTAAGAATGATTCTCACTTTTCATCATATGTATTCAATTGGAATAAACCAAATGCGTGAGTGTTGTATCGGCGTCGGACATCAAACATGCCTTCCAGCTGAAGTGTAGGTATAGTTTGTACATATAACAAAATGGAAGCAAGATAGGACTGTCTTTAGAGCCACACATCATTGTCAATATCCCGATCTTTTTGACACGACAGAAAAGATTATTTAAAACTAAATAAAAATACCCAAAAATATCCAGACACAAATTCACAAGGGGTTGTTGAGTGAAGATTCCTTCATCTCAGAAAAGCAGAACAAGACAAAAGCATATACTTTCACACAACATCTTCCATGCCCCTTTTACAAAAAAGATATTATGACAACCAAACAAGCCATACTGTGATGCAAGAGTTATCAAAATAACCTCCTCATTTTTTTTAAAAAAAATTTAATTAAATTAAAAAAAAAATGACCCCTTAAGTGGAATCACCTACAAAAATTTACAACACCAAAATTATTGTAAACAAAGCAATTAGATTTAGATTTATCTCAAAAAAGAAAAAAACCAATTAGATTTAGATTTTTCGTAGTGCATGTTTGAATTAACGGTGGGTATGACAGAATCACTGTCTGATACCATAGTTTTGACAAAAACTACACTTTAGAACTTCAACAAAATCACAGTGATTTCGTCAAACTCACCACAAATCCAAACATGCACGCTTATAATTAACTGTCTCTGATTATTAAATTACACTAATAAATTACATGCTTTCTCTTTTGCATGTATAAATCAATTAAAGTGAGACGATATTTTCCATGCAAGCTCAATTTCTCCCTAATCTCACTGCTCTAAAATGCAATCAAAAACCAAGAATAAGGTTATAAAAAAAAATCAAATCAAAGACACATCAAACTTGTCAAACAAAAAAAAAAACATGATCATATGTTAGATGAATATGAAATGATGTGTAACAAGAGAGAGAGAGAGAGAGAGAGAGAGAGAGAGAGAGAGAGAGACCTGAGAAGCTGGTCTTATCTGCAGAAATGAAATGGCCAGTGATTGAGAGAGTGAACGGTTCTACACTAACGTTGGAGAGTGTCGTGTATTTATATTAGAAGAAAGAGAAACACTCACAAAAAGTGGCACGGGACAAATGGGACATGACGTGGTTCTTGTGATTCTTACTACATTTTTTACTACAAACTTCCATTCATTTCAATTTTGATGTGCTCAAAGGGTGACTCTTTTTTGTTGGTGTCTTGTCTTTGCTCAAAGGGTAAGTAAAAAATCTATCTATGTACTGTTTTTTAGGATAAATTATGCATGTACTTTTTTTTTTACAGAAATTATGCATGTACTTATATAGTAAAATTTACTTAAAATAAAATATTAAATTAACTCGCTATCAAGCCCTTTTAGCGTTAGTGACGAAGCCACGACAAATATTTAATCATTTATTTTTTTTCAGATGATATCCTATTTTTTTTGTAGTGATTCTATTCAAGATGCTTAAACCATTTAAGGAGTGTTTAATTCTTATCCGTCTATTTCTGGTCAACTCATCAATTTGGATAAATCAGAAATCTCTTTCAGCTGAAATTACCTGATGATCGTAAATCAAAAATCTCGATGTTGAAATGCTCCTTTAATTAATGAAACTTTTCTCCCCTTTGAGGCTCAACAAATTCTTCAATTGCCAATTTCTTTCTCCCAATTACAAGATGAGTTTGTGTGGGGTGCTTCACGATCTGCTATTTTTTCTATGAAGAGTGCATAACGTTTCTCAGAGGCAAGGCGTGAGGTACTTGTCTCTCATAGCACAATGCAAGACATTGATCAACAAGTTTGGAAAATAAGAAGTATTCCAAGGCACATCCATTTTGCTTTGAAGATTTTACATGAAAAACTACCACTCAAAAATGATCTTTTTTAAAAAAGGAATATGTTGTGATCCATTATGTGTTTATTGTGGGTAACATAATAAAATAATTTCACATCTCTTTATGGACTGTCATTGGTCAAAGCATATGTGGTTTGCTTCTTCTTTGGGTGTGGTGTTCAATTTGCATGCTTCCAGGTACGTACCTTTTCAGAAGTGGCTGAAAAGAAATATTATTGATACAAATGAGGATATTATAGTTAGTGTGTTGGCCTTGTGTTATGAAATATGGTGCACTAGAAATAAAAAAAAATGTTTTTAGGGGACTGAAATTGATGTGACTACCACTGTACAAAAGACGCAGAGATCTATTGCTAGCTTTAATAATGCCAGTACGGTGTTGTTGAAGATGTTAAGTGGAGGTCCAAACTTACTCATATCTGATGTTCACTGGACACCCCCTGGTTGTGGTTGTTATAAGCTAAATGTGGATGTAGCAGGTCCAACATAGGGGGTAAATGGGGTATTGGTGTTGTTATGAGAGATTATGAAGGTGTTTCGTTGTTGCTAGTTGTTGTCAAGTCTTTTCATTACTAGATTCAGACGTAACAGAAGCTTTAACTATGCGGAAGGGGTTGAAATTTGCAAAAGACATGTCTTTTCTGAATCATATAGCGGAATCAGATGCTCCTAATGTGTTTCAGACGTTGAACACTCATCAACAATATCCAAACTATGTTGGATCTATTCTTGAAGATTGCATTAATTTTAATGTCTTTTTTCATAGTTTAAGTTTCTTGCATGTTAGGCGTGAGGCTAACCAAGCTACCCATTATTTACCTCAATACTCTCTTCATAATTTTGACTATATATGGATGTAAGAGACTTCACCTTATATTTCTGCAGTTTTGACTTTTGATTCATTGTCAAACTTTTGTCCATGAAATTTTCTTTAACGTCAAAAAAAAAAAAGTGAAGAAAAAAATAATTCGGAGGTTCAAAATGTATAAAGTATATTTGCATTTTTGTAAATTCGATGGGTTCTGTAGCTCTTCCCTTGCTTAGGACGTTTTAGGTCGAGTTTTGTGTGTCCTTCATTTGATTCTAACGTTAAACTTGATAAATTTTTTAGAATCGAACTCGACCTTTAAGCCAATTAAAGTCAATGATGCATGAGTTCAATAAGGACATGATGATACATAAACAAGGACATGATTAAGTCAATGAAAGTAAATTAAATTAAGTTTTTTCTCTTTAGGTTCTTTCTTCCATTTTCTGCTTTGAGAGGGTGGCATTGGGTCAAATTTTGACCCAAAATCACTTCTCTTCATTTTTTTTCTCTATTTCAATCTAAATCACATATATCTAAGTTTTTCTTCGTGATTTCGTCGTCTGAGTGCGGTATTGTTTGTTTGTCATCTTGTCAATATTGCAGGTCCGGAGACATGGATATTTCGGTCACTATGATTTTATCAGATTATTTGTAGGCATTTTGCCGTTGTATACTAGTAACTCTGATTGTGAGTTTGTTTGCAAATTTATCCTTTACTTTTTAGTTATGTTGCCATTTTTTGTCTGATATGGGACTCTTTAACACACCCCTCACTACCAACACTATTGAGTTTGGTTTGTGGACATAAATAGTGGTGGCCGATAGTTTAAACCTAATAGCAGGTGACCCAATGGATCTTGGAGAGGCTTTGATTTGGGTTTAACTCATTCTTACAAAACCGACTTGTGAGGTGAGGATTGCCCCCACTTATAAACACAGATTCAGACCATCTTTTATCCAATGTGTGCATTGGCGGAGCTGCATACACCTCAGAGGATTCAGCTGAACCCCCTGGGTTCTTAAAATTACATCTACTAATCTATCCAATTTCAATTTTGAATCCCCTGAAATTTTAAATTTGCACCTTTATCTCAAAGATTGTTTCACTTCTGCACTTCTACTTTCTCTTTTTTACATATTTGAATGTCTGGTTGTATCTCTTTGGTTTTCATGCCATGAATGTGTGAGACACTCTTATCATACTCTCCAAGTGTATCAAAATTGCAAACACATCCTTAGTGCATATGTTTTTTTTAGTAATTTTATAGATTAAATTGGACAATGACAAAACATATTCTAGAATAAGATTGACTATCTAAAAACTAATTCGACGATTAAAATGACTAAATAAGAGAGACATTTATGAATGTATTTGAAATTTTGATACATTCATAGATCAATATGACAACAATATACACATTCATGGTAAAAATTTGAAAGTGAATGTTTGAACCCCCTGACCCAGGGTCCTGTCAACGTCAATAGATATGTGACTCCTTAACAAATAGAATGAATTTAAGTTTCTCAAAATAATTTGAAATTTATTTCTGGTGTGTCTAAATCGATTCAGACTTTTAAAAATGCAACACATTTTTTTTTGAAGAAGCTAAATTAACCCACTTAAATTGACACTGCAAGAATCAAACTTGAGATCTCGAGGAGGAACACACTCCTACGTCCCAAGTCAATGCCATCATGACAACCCAAGTGGGTTCAACAACACAATATCCTATTGGCTATTGTAAAGAAATCATTAAAATTTAGATTGTTCTTAAATGTTTTGCTTATAATTTTTATCTCTTTTCATTTGTCTCCAATTATTGAACTATAACTTATCTGATTTATATGTTTTCTCTACGCATGCCTACATAACCTAAAGTGAGACCATCTTCTCCAATTATAGCTTTCGAAACAGCACGTTGAGAAAACAAAGATGAACGTGTAATCAAACACATTTGCATGACAAACCGGTGTCTAGTGTCTGAGAGAGAGAAGTTCTGAAGAAGCAGTTTACAGGATTGGTCTTATCATGCGACAATGAAATAACACTGATTGGGTGAGTGAACAATGTTGGAGGGTGTTGTGTTTACAGGATTGGCTTTCTCTCATTTCAAGCTCTTTGAATAGAACATTATGCTAATCTTTATACATAAATAGAATGCAAGCGAACAATAAGATGTGCCGCTAAGCTTTTCTAGTTAGCAAAATCAATCCTCTTAAATACAACATTCATATACATAGGCGACACTGCATTTCTATGCATGACTATTTGAACTCTTTGTAAAGGTCACACCTTCTGGTGTTATGAAGACAAAAGTATCAAACACAAATAATTTAAAAAACATGTTGATTGTCAGAACACGTTTTCTCATATTTGACGATTTTGCTTGAAGCGGCTTTGAGAGTTCCTTGTTACACAGTAAAAACTCTGGTCCCCAATCCCACAAGCAGGCAGTAAAATCTACACATACTTTTATATTTTATTTTATTTTTAAAAAAATTGTAATAAACAGATGCAATATTGTTAAAAGTGGTTACTTTTATCTACAAAGTAGTTTTTTATTTTAAAAAAAAATTAATAAACGGGCTCTTATGGGAGTGGGAGAAGGAATTGTTACAGTAATGTAAGCTGTTTTTCTGATATTATTTTGCAGGTTCCGAACACTGACCGTTGGAGTTGGCGCCTTGATACAAATGGCGATTAATCCGTTCGTAGTGTTTATTATATGCTCATTGCGGATGACAGTCAGGTTGTGGACACGGTTTCTAATTTGATTTGACACATATATGTCCCGATAAAGGTGTCTCTCCTTGCTTGGCAACTACTCCGCAACAAATTACCCACCAAATCAAATCTTGTGGCTCGTGGGATCATTTCTCAGGTGGCTCAAATGTGCGTGATTGGGTGCGGTGAAGTGGAAACGGCGCAACATTTGTTTGTCTCTTGTCCATTTTTCGTGAATTTTGGTTCCTTGTTCGTGATTGGGTTGGAGTCTCAGGGGCTGATCCTTTTGATATATCTGACCATTTTCAGCAGTTTATTTATCTGCCAGGCGGGTCGGCGACAAGACGTTCATTTATGCATCTTTTGTGGCTATTATGCGTTTGGATTTTGTGGTCCGAACGTAATAATAGATTGTTTCAAAATAAGGTTAATAGTGTTCATCAGTTGGTAGAAAAAAGTAAAATTGCACTCTTACTGGTGGATGAAGGTGGCTAATGCGGTTTATGTGTTAGGTGTCCAGAGTTGGCTAGCTTGACCTCTTGATTGTCTGGGCATTTGATTTTTGTTTTGTTGTCTATTGACTGTTTATAAACTCTGATTGCGTATGTAGGCACACATTGTGTTGAGGATGTGATCCCGTTGTTGTTGCTATATATAATTTTATTTTTGCCTCTTAAAAAAATAAAATAAAATTATACTCCCTCCGATCACTATTATAAGCAAAAGTTAACTTTTTAGGTTCATTCAATAAATGATGTATGTGGTCTAACTCCCTTAGATATTTTCACTACAGACTTCGTTTCATTGCAACTTCGATGTGCTCAAAAGGCAACATTTTTTGTTGTTAGTTTTGCTCAAAGGGTAAGTACGAGAATCCATCTCAAAATAATTGACCATTTCGCAAAAAGAAATTATGACCTTTTAAATTTCTCATACAACATTAATTTTTTTTAGGGTAAACAGTGCTTTTAGCCCCTGTAATATAGGTCACTTTTGAGTTTAGCCCCTGTAAATTTTTTTTTTAGATTCCACCCTCATAAAATTTTTTTGTTTTGGTTTTGGCCCCTGACCCCCTTGAGTTAGCAGAATCTTTGACGTGGCGCTGACGTGGCATGCTGCGTCACCTTTTTTGATGACGTGTCATGCTGACTGTATAATTAATTTTATTTTATATTTTTTTGGGGTACACGTGGCATTTTTTATTTTTTAAAAAAAAATTTAAAAATTCTGGAAAAATTAAAAATAATTAAAAAATTGAAAAAAAATCTGAAAATTAATAAAAAATTCTGAAAATATTAAAAAATTCAGCAAAAATGAAAAATTAATAAAAAATTGAAAAAAATATTAAAAAAATTCTGGAAAATTGAAAAATTAATAAAAATGAAAAAAATTTAAAAAATACGGAAAAAAGTTTAAAAATTCTGGAAAAATTAATAAAAATAAAAAATGATTAAAAAAATGAAAAATAATGAAAAATTCTGAAAAAATAAAATTTCGAAATTTTCTGAAAAAAATTAAAATTCTGGAAAAATGAAATTTTCAAAATTTTAATTAAAATTCTGGAAAAATTTTAATTAAAATTTTAATGAAAAATAAAAATTGTAAAAAAATTCTGGAAAATATTTAAAAAAATTTCGAAATTTTCTTGAAGATTAATCATTTTTAAAAAAATGAAATTTTTGAAATCTTCATTAGTATTTCTTGAAATTTCAAAATTTTCATTAGTATATATGTCGAGCTTAGGTTTTTTCAGTGTATTTATTTCCAAATTTTTTTTTGGGAATTTTTGTGTATTTATAAACCGAGAATAAGGGAAAAAATATGTGTATTTATAAACCGAGCTTAGGTTTTTTGTGTATTTTTCGAAATTTCAAAATTTTCATTAATATTTTTTCCGGGAATTTTTGTTTCTTCCGAGCTTAGGTTGAATGACAAGTGCTTTCCGAAAAAAAAGAATATGAATTTTTTTTCCGTTATACGGTTGAATGACAAATACTTTCCCAAAAAAAATATGAATTTCTTTCATTTTTCCGGTATTGAAAAAAATTTGGAAATATGAATTTTTCGAAATTTATTAATTTTTTCCAGAATTTTTTCATTTTTTTAATTTTACCATATTTTATTTTTTATTTTTAAAATTTTCCAGATTTTTGTTAGTTTTTCCAATTTTTTTAAAAAATTTCAGATTTCAGATTTTTTTTATTTTTTAAGAATTTTTTTTCGTTTTTTTTTAAAAAAAATTTAAAAAAAATATTTTTAAAAATATTTTTTTATTAAAAAAAATCAGAAATGCGTGGACATTCATTTACACACGTGGCATTCAAAAAAAAATTGAAAAATAAAAAAAAATGCCACGTCAGTGCCCCTCATAGATTCTGCTGAGTCACAGGGGTCAGGGGCCAAAACCAAAACAAAAAAAAAAATTATGAGGGTGGAATCTAAAAAAAAAAAATTACAGGGGCTAAACCCAAAAGTGCCCTATATTACAGGGGCTAAAAGCACTGTTTACCCTTTTTTTTATGTTTTCCACAAATTAATATTGCATCACTCTCAATTTAGCATATTTTTTTAAGCAAATTTAACATCTTCTATTATGCATTTATAGTAATATAAGTACATCAATGTAGGATAAAGGTATTTTAGTAAAAAAAATGTTATTCTCTCTTTCATTTATACAATTTTCTTATATTTGTAAAATTAAGTTGATAAGTTAATTTGGGACAGAAAGAGTATTATAATATAGGGAAATGTTAACATATTTTTTATGA
Organism: Medicago sativa; assembly: GCF_051527215.1. NCBI lineage: Eukaryota > Viridiplantae > Streptophyta > Magnoliopsida > Fabales > Fabaceae > Medicago > Medicago sativa. The sequence goes on along the minus strand of NC_140751.1, from coordinate 62,066,883 downwards.
AAAATTAATGAACGCACCTTGTTATTTGAAATCGTCTTATAAAAAAGGACACATTTTTTAACGTCTTATAAATAGGAACGGAGGTAGTGTCCTCGTGCGCTTAACTCGGTTGGTAAGTTATGTACGAATTGGTAAGTGATGTAACAAGTAATAAAGTGATAAGTTATCGTTTCCACAGAGATTATCGTTCAACTTAGCAATTAACGAAATTTATTTGAGTAAAAGCAATAAAAGAGATTTAATGGGTTTGCAAGTTATTAATTGTCTAGCACAATAAGAATTTCGGTTTTTGATTCAAATGGTTAACCACAATTATGGTATCCTTGAACCCATTTCACCTTCTTTGTTGCAATTAACTCGAACTAATATTAGTTATGACATGACTTGATAAAAGAGAGTATGACATTCCTTCAAAAAAAAAAAAAAAAGAGTATGACATGACCACGTGATGTAACGTTGGGAAATTCAAGTATTTATGACGTTCCCCTAATAGTCCTAACAATCGTACTTATAATCAATTAATTTAGAAAATAAGCAATTGACTACTGTTCTGCTTTTGGCACCGGCGGGATAGTCAGTCATATACCTTAGGCTATATGACTGTGGAACATATACAAATTAAATCAGGCAATTGAATCATAAATTCACTAGAAAACTTTATTAATTAAATTCAACAAATAAGTAGCGGTTCATCGTGGAACCCTAATCAAGAGAGGTTTAGTTACACATGGTAACCGACATCATTACAAAACAATTGAAAAACATACCTTAGAGAGAACAAGAAGACGAGAAAGCTATCTACCTTGAAGCTCTAATGTTCGACCCTTGCTTTGTACCGCTAGCTTTTTGAATGAATAAAAGTGTGTGCAAGTGTCTCTATTTATACTACATCATTACTTAGAGGTTAAGAGATAAGAACTGAGCTTTTTCCTCTGATCCACCTTGGAAAACAAGCTAAAAGTGCAATTTTCTGGCTCAGGTGTGCCTGGGCGCAGGAGGCAATAGCTAGAGGGATCTCATATGCCTGGGCACTTTGGACAACCTTTGGGTCGAAATTTACAGTTTTTCGTTCTTTTTCGAGTGTTCTTTCGTCTTGAAATGCCTTGGAACTTGGGGTGAATGTTTTCTAACTTTTATTGTCTTCAAAAACCTTTTAAGAACCATTGATTTTCATTTTTCCTATCTCTTGATCCTTCATATGATGTCTTGCTTTGCCGATTTACATGATTTAACATCAAAACGACTCAAAATATATATGGAGTTGCATGATTTAGGATAAAAGTGAATTACAATGAGTCGAATGAAAAAATTCAAAATGTTCCTCAAACCATTGTCAATTCCTCTAAATGACCTCTTATTTGCCTTCAAATGCAAAGAAAAATAAGTAAAAACATAGCCTAAAATATCATATGACGCTCCATCATCAGTAATAACATTGTATATAATATACCCCTTGGGAGTTCAAACCCTAGACACTTCACTTATTTATCTTAAAATGTGGATTTATATCCACTAGCCTACTTGACAAAGAAAATAAGAATGGAGATAGTAAAATTTACTTAAAATATACTTCCTCCATCCCATAATAACTGAGTTAATTGCAAAAAAAAAAGTGTTCCAAAATAACTGAGTCATTTCACTTTTCAATACAATATTAATTACTTTTTCCCCTTTATAACTTTAATTAATACTACTTTCATTACTCCCAATTTAATATATTCCACTTTGCATTTATGATAGTGGAGAATGCACCAATACTTAACAAAAGCACTTAAAACTATTTTTCTCTCTCCTTCATTTATACATTTTCTTAAGAGTAGTGCTATATGGCACGACAAGTTTGTCGCACCATTTGCACGAAGACCTTTACCACTTGTTTATTCACGGCTCAGGCTAGATGCTTAACAACTTCTTAACACAAGTAAAATAAAATATTGATTTTTTGACACAAGTAGAATAAAAGCAAACTAAATTATTTAATTTTTCACAATATGAAATGTTTGTTATCTATTACTACAAAATATTCTGCACCAACCGCTTGCACCAATTCTCCATATAGTTTGAAGCGGTGCTTCTGTGACATAACAGCCTGAAGTGGTATAAAACTAGGTCGGTTATATGTAGCATCATCCTTTGAATATATTGTAGCGTGAATTCAACAAATTAACACCATCAAGGTACTCACTGTACAGTGTATCACATAGTGATTTCATTGTTCTACTATCAAAGGTATGTGCAGTAACCAAAGCTTAATGTTCTACTATACAATTAGTATTTAAATTAAATGGAGTAGAAGTAGGAGAGATGGATGGAATTGGACTTATGAAAGTGAGAAATTAAACAAGAATTCATGTGTCGTGCATATGGTACGACAAAAGTTGTCGTGTCATAAAGCATTTTCCTTTTCTTAATATGTGTGAAATGAGCTTTTGGCTCAGTTAGTCTGGGACGGAGGGAGTATTATTAAATTAAATCTTGTTAACAAGTGCTTCTAAAATAGGAGTGTAAAAGAGATGATTAGGTCGGGTTTTTGGGTGTCCCTCATTTGATTCTAACATTAGTGAGATTTAACCTGGTGAGATAAGAGTTCAATAAAGACAAGATGATGTTACTCTTGTTGTAAAAAAAAAAAAAAAGAAGAAGAAGATCGTGTTAGTCTTGCCAAATAGTAACACGAACATTTTTTTTTTTTTTGAAAGAATAAAATTGATCAACAATTAACTCATATGGTAATACTACTGGACCGTGGGAACAATAGAAACATAATTTGATCATAATCACCCATATAATCGTATAAAATTAGGAACATTAACATTCTTTTTTATCAAAATCAATCACACAATAATAAAAACGGGAGTTTTTCCACCTTTTCTGGTTTCATCACATTTGAATGATTAGTCTCAGCGGTTGCAAGTAGAGTAAACCCAATTCACAAAGAAATAAGGAAAATAGTAGTTTTTCTTCATTATGTTTGGATTTTCAATTTTTTGGTACGATCAATTTTTCATTTTCTTCCAAAGTAATTATCGTATTTGATGCAATGGTTCTTCTATAATAGTTTTAAAATCTTAGTCTTTAAATATGTATATCAATTTCATAAAACAAAACTCAAAATTATGTGGAGAAGTTCCTGAAGTAACATTTTCAAATTACAGATCTTGAACACTTACATAACTTTGGGAATTTAGATAGCTTCATCCCTCAAAGGCATTACTTTGCCTTAGAGCTTTAGATGATTATGCATTACCTTGTCTACTTGACCAATATCTTGATGATGATGCCATCATGATAGGCTATCATTGATAGCACTATATTAAGCTGAACTCTTAATCACACCTTTGGATTTGGTTATCAAACTTTTTTTCAATAGTGGGATGATTTAGTATTTGACTATTCACGACATGAATATGACAACATTGCAAAAGAAATTCAATCAGATAAATAGATGATCCACCATAAGTATATTGCATTATTGTTCTCTTTTTGCTAGTAAAAAGTTGCATTTATAAAGCAAAGATATTTCCCTTAATATATATATTAAATTTCGACTCTTATTTTGTCACCAAGAAAATGGACAAAATCATCACTATCAATCACTCACACCTTCACAAATGGACAAAGAAACCTCATTATCAAATGATGATACCTCAACTTTATGGGCTTGTTTTATTATATCATTAGTATCTTAATAATAATAATCAATAATAACTAAAGGAAAGAGGTCACCATTTCGAACAGGTTAATTTACTTTGCTTCAATTTGGTTAAATTATTTGGGAGTAACATAAACAGAAGAGTCCAATATCTTCTTTCACATAATCAAACTGTATACATCTATGTAAAAATTACATTAGTACCCAGTCATATGTCATATTAACAATGTATGGATGCAGCTGACCAATTGATTTATATATCTATGTATATTTCCATTTACCTGACCTGTGGCATTGGTTGTGTGAATTGGATTAAAATATAAATAACTTTATGACTGTTAAAAAAAAAGGATGCAAAATTCACCTTACAGAAATATACAAAGTTGTAAAGGTGAACTCATCCTATTAGTATTTGAGATAGAAGTTCACTGGCTTCAGCTATGTGATGTGAAAAGTTATGCCCCAAATTACATTTCACACTGCTACCATATTCAAAAATTCGTTTTACTGTCATAAACCTGTCTGCAATGGGAGAAGAGACTCTTGCAATGGGAGAAGAGGTGCTTGAGTACTTTTGACGAAAAGAGCAAGCTCTGTTGGTGCAACCACCATTTTTAACCACTTCTGTAGCTCTTCACCCTCAACTTTCTCCTTTTCTGAAGAACAAGCACCATTAGAACGTTATGGCTAAACCGAAATGAAGTGGTTCAACATCATAAGTATCATGGTTCTAAATTGTGATTGTGGTTACGGTGTGAATCTTAATATTGTGGGAAAATGCAGCTGCAATTGTGGTTCCAATGCAGTTACAGAGAATTCTGAAACCTTTATATTGCAACCACAATTTAGAACTATGATAAGGATCAATTTACAGTCATGGAAGCAAATGATGCATCCCAAGTTCAATACAATCCCTTCAATATTTAATAGAAAAGCTTTAACTCCAAGCATTAGCATTTTTTAGATTGTTTGGGAGAGCTTATGGAAACAATGTATGATGGATATGTCCATAAGTTGTTTTCATCTTATTTTCACAAGATTTCCAAGATAGCTTATAAAAACCACTTATATAAAAACCATTTGACTTTATTTATCTATTGTTATATAAATATCTTATTCATAAGCACTTATATGATAAACACTTATGTCATAAGCACTTACTTAAGTTGTTTATCCAAATATCTAAAATCACTAAACATTGAAAATAGCAAGTATAATTACCTTCCAAGTAAGCACCAAGACCCTCCAAAACAGTAGGATTTGCTCGGATAATGGAAAGAGCAACAGTCAGTGCAGACTGCAGTAAAGTTTGCACCTCCTTTTGAACAAGATCAACGAGGTCTCCCTGTATTTACAGAATAGGATCAGCATACAAAACGATTGAATTGGAAGAAAAGTAAATTAGTTAATTAACTGCAGCAACCTGATCCTTTCCCCAAGGAGCTGCACCCCCAGATTCATCGATCCCACCGCTAGAAAGTGTGGACATTGACATAGGGCCTATGGTCTGATTAAGACCATATTCAGCTATAGCCTTGTATGCCATATCAGTCGCTCTTCGTATGTCATCAAATGCACCAGTTGAAACTCGTCCAGAATAAACAACTTCTTCAGCTGCACGTCCTCCAAGAAGGGTCACCAGGCGACCATGCAACTCGTCAATGAATAGCAAATATCTATCCTCATTTGTTGGCGGAGTATAAGTAAATCCCAAAGCCCCTCCTGACCTTGGCAATATACTTAATTTCTAAAAACACACAATACAGCGTATTAAAAATGAATTCCAAAGAACCAAGTAGTTGTAAATATAACACAAGCTGAATCCGAATATTTGTACTGGCAGTAGCATTTTCAAAGAAGCTAATAATAGAGAATCTTCAAAGAGTTTACCTCAACACGTGGTTGTCCAGGAAGAAGCTTTGCAACTGCAGTACCTACTACAGCGTGACCAGCCTCATGTCGTGCAACAACAGCTTTCTCACTTCCTTGCAACTTGGCAGTTTTCTTTTCTATGCCCTAAAACAAGTAACTTGGTTCAATTTCACCACAACAACTGATCGGCAAACTAAATTTAATTTACTATTTTGTTGTTTGATAGAAAAATTTAACGAATATACACGTGTAAACAATTAGATGCATAAAGAAACGTTCAAAATAAACAAAAGACCAATTTCAGTTGATTATATACCACAGTATGACTTACAGCTATTGATCTTTCTACAGCATGAATGAAATCAATTTTCTCTACAACAGATTTACTTTGTCTTCCAGCTAGTAAAGCAGCCTCGTTTACTAGGTTTGCGAGATCTGCTCTGTAACAATATAACATGTGTCAAATCAATATCCAATATTTATGTATTCAAAGAAAAAGGAGAGTTAAAAAACAGCTGCATTACCCAGTGAAACCAGTGGTCATAGAAGCAATGTCGCCAAGACCAACATCCTTGGCTAAAGGAAGTTCTTTTTTGGAAACATGAACTTTTAGGATTGCTTCTCTTCCGATCCTATCAGGTGCTTCCACCTAAGAAGAATTTTCGGAAGTTCATTACAGATATGCAAAGTCAAGAATTCTTAGCTAGTTCAATATCAGTATTTTGGGATTCTAAACCTATATATGGATACCAAGTTTTGGTGTAGCTTAGAGTAAATAATCACAGAGTTTTGTAACTTCAAAAAAAAAATTCGAAAAAAGCGGACAGCGACACGTTAGTGCCCGTCTACATGCAAGTCAAAATAAAGGAGGTACTGTACTAATATAGAATACATACCATAACTACACGATCAAACCTTCCTGGACGGCGAACAGCAGGGTCCAAGACATCTGATCTATTAGTAGCTCCAAGAACTATCACTGCAGAATTGCTGTCAAACCCATCCATCTCCTGTAATGTAAATTGAGCTTGTTAGCCTCATGGATAATAGGGTTTTTGTTCTTAATACTTTTTACATTTGAAAGAAATGAGTAATGTCAAGGGAATACTAACAGTGAGCAACTGATTCAAAGTTTGCTCTCGTTCATCATTGCTGACCATGCGAAATTTTGCCTCACGGCTTTTAGCGACAGCATCTATCTGCATACCAAAATAAATTCTGATTGGTTTAACATTAACAATAGAATCGCAAGTCGGGATATAAGATTCCCATGAAACAAGAGAAAACATTTTCATACCTCGTCGATAAATATTATGGATGGAGCTTCCCTTTTTGCCCTTGCAAAGAGATCTCTTACACGAGAGGCACCCATGCCAACATACAACTCTACAAACTCACTAGCAGAACAACTTATAAATGGCACATCAGCTTCCCCAGCCACAGCCTTTGCTAATAGAGTCTTGCCTGTCCCAGGAAGGCCCGCCTGTAAGATAAATCAACAGATATTTACGGCCTACCACTCAATCCAAAACAATGTTAAAATTCATCAAACTACATGTTTAGATAACAACCTAATTAAGCACTTATATAAACGCATATCATATAAGTGTTTATGTATAAGATTTTTATAACAAAAGATTAAATAAAGTCAAGCTATTTTCATGAGTTATAAGGTGTTTTCAAAAGCTATTATGGAAAACTTGTGGAAATAAGTTAAAAATAGCTTATGGATATGTCATAAGTTGTTTTCATAAGCTCTCTCAAACAGTCTCACAAGTTCTTATGCTAGTAGATAAGCTTGAATAAGTCACTCCAAACAGACACTAGCTCAAACATGCAGAAATGACACGGGCAAAAATAGTTGAAGGATTTATTCCTACAGCTACCTGTGACATGCACATAGGGTAGTCAAACAATATCCTAAAGTTTATTGCAACTAATTAAATTACTTAAATATGATAATGAATATAACACGGTAGACAATTCTGCTGAACGTTTGGTGCAGATAAACCCATTCAAATTTCAAAAATTTGATTTCTTCCGGAGAAGTTATGCATAACTCACCAATAAAACACCGCGAGGAGGACGAGCACCAAGTCGTGTGTATCTGTCTGGATTTCGAAGAAATTCCTGACAAGTGAAAATCAGCATAATCAAAAAAACATCCCTGGATCCACCAGAAGATTGAAAATGAAAATAAATGACTAAGTTGTACAACAGAAAGCCTTTAAAATTAAAACACCGTTTAGATTGTAAGCACTGAAAATGATGAGGGAACAGCCTACCACAATCTCTTCAAGCTCCTCTTTAGCCTCATCGACACCAGCAATATCAGCAAAAGTGACTGTTTCACCTCGTTCAGATGACTTTGTACTTGAAGTGCCTGATTTGCGGTTCCGAATCTGACCAGCAGTATGCTGCAAACAGCATATAATCACTTAGAAAAATATAGTTTCAAAACTGTAGGAAACATAATTGAATGAGAAGGCCCAATAAATCAAAATGGATCCAGAATGCAAACTCACACCTGAGAAAAGTTCATAGGGAATCGTTGGAGAAGCCCTGCAAGCGCAGCAGCATAAAACAAGGCTATCTGCGAAACAGCCATGGAAATTTGTAACGAATTACAATAAGAAGGTGAATATTATGACCCACTGAAACATTAAATTAAATTAAATCAAATGTACAAAGCAAGGCTTGATATTTATTTCACATTAATCCCCTCAAAATTTATTTCACAAGTTAGAGTAAACATAACCTGATCACAACTATAACATGCCATGTTTAACACATGTGAGAAGGTTCTTTGTTTCTCCCTGGTGTATGCATACTCACTTCATTAGGCCTATATAAAACTTTGCTTCTTTTAAACAAACTCTTCAAGAATCTATAAATTCAAATGGGTTATTATCATGGTTATCAATATCTAACAATTCATGTGAATCATATCTCAATTTGATACTAAATTAAACCAAATCTAAATGAATCTCTAGTGTATAGCTATTTGGACATGAATATCATCTTGAATCCTTATTCACTATGATGAATCTTGATTCATTCTAATGAATCACTACCTAAACTTAGTGCATGCAACTACTTTTTTTTTCTTTCAAATTTATACAACCAATCAATTTTACTTTTTTCATTTTCTATATGACTTTAATATTGAATTATTCTGAGCTTCATACATGATATATCAGCTTATAATATTATTATGTCACTTGTTTTTTACTTAAAAATGACATTTTTTACTTTATTAGTATTGTAATTTGTATCTTACAATTCATGATAAGAACTTGTTAAAAAGGTCTTACACCTCTAACAGCTATTGATTTTGAACATTAACAGTTTTAAAGGACTTGGTAAAAAGACTGCAGTATGAAAGAATCATAATTCTTATTATCCTTGAAAAGTTGTAGAAGTATTTCCAGACAAATGAACATACCACAAAGAAACAATTATGCTTTAAATCACAAGCCTCCTCCAAACACAAGAAACTGAAGAAAGGGAGGGAAAGAAAATAGCTAGAACTATAATAGATTGGGGTCCAGTTTAGTTTCAAAAAGTGTTTCATGTTATCATTTTAGTTTTTACTTTTACTACAAATCTTGACCTTGTTTTCATTGTTTTTAAAGTGAAACAGAAAATGTTTTTTCAAACAAATGAGACCCTTGATATCCATTTCTAGCATCAACCTCCTCAAACTCTAAGGCTCTGTTTGGGAGTTGGGAGGGGAAGGGAGGGGAGGGATGAGATTAGAGGAAAAAAAATAGAAAAATATTTCAAAAATTCTGAGAGTGATTATATAGAGAATGATAAATTAATACAATGTATTTTTAACTTTAAAAGTATTATAACAACATATATATCGGATTTGTAAAACTTACCCAAACCCTCCAAACTCCCCCTCGAATACAGTTTTAGTTCCCCCAAATTAGGGGGATTTTGTATTATGAAGAAAACAAAGCCCTCCACTCTCATAACTCTCCGTTCTTTCCATTTCTTTCTTCCTTTTTCTACAAACCCCCCCAAAACTCCCACAGAGCCAAAGGGTGTGTTTGGGATGAGTTTTTTGGAGGAGAGGGTTTCGAAGGGCTAAGTATATATCTAGAAAAATATTTGATATTTTTAAAAATTGAAATAACAACATGGTAAATGATCATATAGTATTTCAATCACACTTAAATTTATTTTCAAAAACATTTATAGTGTCCATAATTTAAAAATGAAAAGTAAGCCCTCCACTCCAAAGCCCTCTATCCAAACAAACCCTAAGTAGATTTAGCTTAGGTATTAACTTATATCTAAAATTTCAAACACAAAAAAATAAATAATATCAATCATCTATTCTATTTCTATTAAAAACTACTATGGTCAGTGATAATTGATAATCTCTCCCAATCACTTACCGCCACTCCCATGCAATACAATCAGTTAGAAAAAACATAACGAACCGCAAACTTGAAACTAAAATACCGATTGAAATAAGCGATTAGGTTATGATCAGTCCAACATATCCTCACCAATTAATCCTAGAGTTCCATTAATTAACAACGGTGTGATTACCTATTACCTATTACCTAATCAACTTATTAAAGGTTAGCTACTAAGGAATAATTCAATCAACATGCTTACCAATGCAGAGTTAAGGAATCCACCAGAACGCTTATCCGGCGACCCAAACTCCACCTGATTCTCCAACATCTTCTCATAAGGAGTTCTAATATCACTTGGTCTTGTTGTAGTATAAACTATCCTCTTACTTGGTGCAACACCCTTCACCAAAGACTCTGATTCATGATGCACTTCACCATCACCAACATTTCCAACACCACCTTTCAACTTGAACATAACATTCACCCCATCAACCTCCACTTTCTTGACCTCATTACCATTAACCCTACTCAAAAACTCACTATAAGGCACACTCACAAAAGTTGTTGAAACCTTAGGTTCCGCCCCGGGTAACGAAACTCCGGGCCGAATCAACCTCATTACAAAAACCATCATCCCTAGCTGCAAAAGCAAAACACCAATCTCCTGTGCTTGAACTAACGGTTGCCACCGTAACTCCGGCCACCTCCACCGCCACTTTCCACTTTTACTCTGTTTCTCCTTCCTCCGGTCTGAACCGTTGCTCCCTGAACCGGTATCATCAACAGCCGGTTTTTCCTCTGAATCGGTTTCACTGGTGGAACGACAAACCCATCTTGTGGATCTTTCGTTGAACCACAATCCAAATCTTCGTGAATTGTAAGATTGAGATTGAAAACGACATGAAGAAGGAATAAAACGACGTGGGTTGGGACAAACCCTAGAATTTTGGCGGGAAAATTGACATGTTTGGTGGTGTGGATTTTGATGAGTTAAAGGAGATCGATAATGAAAGTGGTACTCTAAAGGTAACATTTGAAGATAGTGATTAGAGAAGGAAACGAAAAACTGAATTTTGTGAAGTGGGTTGTGGTGATTTTTATGGAAGAGGTTTTGGGTGTGAACAACAATGGTGGATGAGGAATAAGAGAGATGAAGCTCTTACGTTTTTGTGTACGAATTTCAAATAGCAAATAAAAAATTAATGTTTTGATATTTTAATTTAAGTTTGCTACTAATCCTAAAAAAACAGGAGCTTATAGCTTATGTTTTATAAGCTCGGTCAACTAGAAAACCTGTTTGTTAAAATCTAACTTATTTACCAACTTATAAGGTTTGAAAATTAGTAATGGTGTTTTTTTTTTATTGAAATTTTAATTTGGATTAAAATTTACAATATAAAGGTTTGTTGTTTTCAAGTTATATCAAACTAAATTAATATGATTAATGACATCAATAATATAATAGAAAAAATTAGGCTTAATACATCCCCAGGTCCCTCAACTTATTTTTTCTTCTCACCTCAGTCCCTTAACTATTAAACGTCTCAATTTGGTCCTTTATCTTCGTTTTCTTCATCGATTTGGTCCAATTTTATTAATTTTAAATCTCTAAAAAAGAAGACCGTTGGATCAAGCAAGTTCATCATATCTTACCGTGTACCACCAACACCTAAGTATCTGAAATTTAATTTTTAAAAATAATATAAATCCATTTATATTAATTTAGAAATAAAAAAATCTAAAAAATTTGTAAAATTAATTTTCAAAAATAAAAAAATTCTAAAAAATTTGAAAAAATTGGAAAATTAATTTTAAAAAATAAAAAAATTCTAAAAAATTTGAAAAAAATTCAGGAATTTTTTTTTTAAAATCTGAAATTTAATTTTCAAAATACAAAAAAAGAAAAAATTCAAAATTTTACAAAAATGGTTAGATTTTTTTTCGAAATTAAAAAAATCTGGATATTTCACCATGGATAGTTTGGATATTTCACCCATAAAGCAGGGGCAGTTTTGTCAAATCCTCACACCCCAACTCATTCTCATCTTTCACGTTCTCTCTCTATGGTCCTTCATCTTCATCAGATTTGGACCTCCATCATCACCACCAGAGTCCTCCCCCACTGTCAACCTCACCACCGCCCCTCCACCCTCACAACCACCACTGTCCTCATCAGTAAACACCCCTTCATCTTCTGTTCAGATCTAGACCTCCACCGGCGGCGACATCCTCCATTCAGATCCGGCCCTCCACCGCCAACGACATCCTCAGCACCACCTCATGCCGTTTTCTTTCGTTGCCAATCTCCTATTCATCTATCTTTTATCACATTTATATTGATATGATTTACGGTCCTTTTTAGCGGCGGCGATGGCGAGAGTAAACAGTGTGAGAGAGAGAGACGAGACTGAGATGAAAACAGGGGAGACAAAGTAGGCTGTAGATATGTCTGGTTGAGGTCGAAGGTGGAGGGAAGACGAAAATGAGTGGCCACCAAGTTGCACATACGATGGTGGTGGCGGCGTAGAAGAGAAGAAGCAAAAGTTTTTTTTTTTAGAACTTTTTAGAATTTTTTTTATTTTTTAAAATTAATTTTCCAATTTTTAGAATTTTTTTATTTTTTAAAATTAATTTTCCAATTTTTTCAAATTTTTTAGAATTTTTTTATTTTTGAAAATTAATTTTACAATTTTTTCAAATTTTTAAGATTTTTTTATTTGTAAATTAATATAAATGGATTTATATTATTTTTAAAAATTAAATTTCACATACTTAGGTGTTGGTGGTACACGGTAAGATATGATGAACTTGCTTGATCCAACGGTCTTCTTTTTTAGGGATTTAAAATTAATAAAATTGGACCAAATCGATGAAGAAAACGAAGATAAATGACCAAATTGAAACGTTTAATAGTTAAGGGACTGAAGTGAGAAGAAAAAATAAGTTAAGGGACCTGAGGATGTATTAACCCAAAAAATTATGATCTAAATTCTTTTTTTAATGACACCAACAACGATTTTATTATAAGAAAAGTTGTTTAAAGGTATAATTGAGATAATGAAAAAGTGAATTTTTTTTTATGTGGTGGTCGAGGTTAGAACCCCGGACCTTGTATATATTATGCATTGTTCTTAACAACTGAGCTAAGCTCACGAGGACATGAAAAAGTGAGTATAAATATATTCATCTAGTTTTAAAATTACGAAGGCAAATATTTATAACAGAGATAAGATAGTTGAATTGCTAATTTTGTCAAACAATACAAATTCAATCATATGCTTTAAGTTAGTTTATCATCTATTCACTGTTATTTACCAAAGAAAGCCTATGACTTATTCTATTACTCTCTCTCTTTTTAGACAATATATTGTTGGTATAATATTAAAAACATCTATACATATAATTTTAACCAAAATCTAATTAATTTCATAAAAAACATATTGCTCATAATTAAATGTGTTAGCGTGATAAAAAGAGCCGACCTTTGTGTCCGTCTTAGCACTAGTATAGTATAGCAAAATTTGAGGCAATACGATTATTGTGAGGATTCTCATTTTGTGTACAGAATCAACAACACATGTTGGACTAGAGACCACAAGCCAGCCTAGTTTTCTTTGGCTCCCAGACATGTCCAATTCCTAGAAGAAGAAAAATAAGACATATCTAATTACACGTGCTAAAACTTCTTGTGTTACCGTTTAACAAAACTTGTTGCGCTTGTTGAAATGAAAAGATACTTGTATTGTTTGACTTTTCTTCAATATTAACAAGCAATTTTACAGCTTCAGTTACTTAATTCCTTGGTCCCAAAATGTAAGCAAAAATGAATCAAGATAAATAGATGTATCTGGTACAAATTTTGAACCATAATATATTAACTTTTGTTGACCAATTTTTATTTATATTTTAGGACGGAGAGTATGACGCAACTTGTTACCCGTTTGTTTTCTATTTATATGTAAATAATCATTGATATTTACATAATTAAACCTGTTAGTTTAAAAAAAATTAGTAGCCTTAATGTTTTGTGGATGCACGAAATAAAAATGCAAGTTAGCAATGAACACCTTTTTTATTTGGAAAAATAAAAACAAATGCCCACATTTTCAAACTAGTTTTAAATAAATTTTCTTATGTCCTGGTGAGCTTAGCTCAGTTGGTATGGACAATGCATAATATATGTAGGGTCCGGAGTTTGAATCCCGGCCACCACAAAAAAAAAAATTCTTATTTTTTAAAAAAGAAAAAGTTTTCTTCTCAATTTATGTTAAAAAAATTCAACGTTGCTTAATTAAAAGCATCGTTGCTTTTAATTGAAAAATTCTTAACTTGTATAATACTTTCTCCGATTCAAATGAACTGATCTACTTGAGTATTTTAAACATATTAATATATATATATATATATAAATAAAAAAGAGAGTAACATGTTGAATTAAATATATGAATTGGTCATTTCATGGACTAACTTTGTTGTTTGCTCATTTTACATTATCCAAAAGCCAAATATCTGTATGTTTTGATTAATCTATGAAACTAATTTTTTTGTTTTTTAGAATTAGTAGTCCTCCCCTACTTTGTTTTTTCTCTAAACCATTTTTTCATCTATATTGTGTACATAGTAAAACTCCTAAATAAGAGGATCTGTGAAATTTTCAACCAAACAAAAAAATTTCCTTAAAAAAGACAAACTAAATTGTCATGGTTCACAACCGAGTTACATTTGTCAAGGAATCAAAAACATGTTTATTGGTAACCACCACTTGAGAGAAAAATTGACCTTGTTTTTCTCTTTACTCCTCTAGCTTTTCAATTTTCTGGATTCTATGAACCTTTACCAAATCACATCAATTCTAAGTGTTCATGCATTTTCTTTGAATATTTATTTCATATGTCACATATGCCACATTTTTTTTTTGTACTTGTTTGAATCTAGCCATGAATAAAATGTGCACAATTTGAGTTTTCTACCACAAGCTTGAAAGCATATATAGTTTGTTCTTAGTGCCAACATTTAAAAAAGACAAAGATGGGTTTGAAAATGAATGTAAAGGACATTCAACTTCATTTGTTAAGAATTTATCATGTTTCAACGGAGTCTAGTTACATGTTTATACGAAGGCATCCACGATTTTCATGTATTTTTTCGGTATGCTTCGTCATATATGTATTCCTTTCGTACATTTACACGTTCTTGGCTTATATGTCACCTTTTCTTGTATGTGGTGCAATTTTCTTGAGAATTTTTTGGAGTTCTGAGAAAACACAACTAAGGTATGTGAAAATAGAAGAGAAAAAAGAAGAGCAAGAAAAGAAAGTTGAACCAAAAGTTTCACAACCAAAGATACCATTACCAAACAATATTGTAAGACCGGAACAAATTCTTTTTAGGTATCCATCACAAAATGCAACAAGTAGAAGAAGAAATTTTAGAGAGAAAAAATGGGATGTGTATGGTGGATTAGAAGAAAAAGCTAAGGATTTATCAGAAGTTTTTCAAAATGAGTTCACTAGTAAAAGAAACATTGATCATTTTAAGAAAGGAGAGAGTTCTTTGTATTATGGTTTATCACCAGGTAGAAGAACTCATCAAGCTTCTAAGAGATCAACATTAAGATCTGAGCCATCAATGATTGATCTCGTTGAATGTAACGATACAGAAATCGAGATAGAAAAGATGGAGGACGAAGACGAAGAAGAAGATACAAAAGAGGATGTGAAAAATGCTATTGAATGGACCGAAAATGATCAGAAGAATTTGATGGATCTTGGAAATTCTGAGATGGAAAGAAATAGAAGGTTGGAGAGTCTTATAGCTAGAAGGAGAGCAAGAAAATTGTTGAAGTTGCAAGTTGAGAATGGTTTAATTGATAAAAAATCATTGAAACCAAGTTTTATGTCACCTTTGAATATTAGAAGAAATAGTTCTGATATTGATGATTTAGAAATGCCTGGTTCTGCTCCTTCTATTATGCCAAGGAGTCCTTATGATATTCCTTATGAGCCTTTTGAGGAGAGACCAAATCTTACTGGTGATGGTTTTCTTCAAGAGTTTACAGGTCATTATTATCATAAGGATGTACCCTTTTGTAGGCATGAAAGTTTTAATTTGGCATCAGAAATGAAACAAGAACGTGGAACTAGATCTTACTCAAGATTCAAAAGCCTTCCAGGTGACAATTGGTTTATTTTCATCACTTTTCTATCTATCTCTCACTCTAACACTAAATATATAATAAGAAAATTATATTGTGGTATAAAAAAGAGTATATTAAATAATAAGAAAATTAGATTAAAAAAAGAGTATTTGTATATTCAATTTTGTCACTGTAAATGTAGGGTTGTATTGTGATTGTAATTGTAGGGTTGTATTAACTTAGTCCATGAAATTATAGGGCTGACTCAACCTAGTCCCCCATATTACAAATATTTCAAAATGATCTCTAGAATTGCAAAATTTTAATCAAGTTCTTCTATGACATTTGATGTATGCGTTTGTTATCAAATGCATCTATGACATTGTTAACTTATGTTGTAATTGACTCAAAATTGATGTTGAAGTTCGTCAAAAATCGTGGCGCGATTTGGTTCAGCAGTTTGGAGTTTTTGGTTTGCAGAATTTCGTGGTACGATTTTGGAATAGGTTCAGTACAATATTGTGTACTAACTTCAAATCGTGGTGCGATCCGGGAAATCGTGCACGATTTCCTCGGGATCTGAACACTATATAAGCCTTCATTCATCTTTTCTTTGGGAAATCTAATGTAACTAAAAGAGGGAACTTTTATGTATTTAGAGGCTAAGAGTTGAGTGTCTTTGAGTGAGATTCTTAGGTTGAGAAACAATTGTAAACATCTTGGTAAATGAAATCATTGAGTCTCCTGGTCACGGGTAGAGATTCGGAAAAAGGGTAGAAATTAGGTTTGCTCTTGAGGAAATTGTGGTTTATTGGGGTGAGATTTAAGTTCGAATTCACAACAACTTAGTTTCAAATTCATCTTCGATATTACAAACTTAATGTCATTCTAGTCCCTACAAAAAACAACGAAGAGAGGGATTTGATTAATATTTTGCAATATCCGGGATCATTTTTAAAATATTGATATCATGAGGGACTAAATTGCTACTATCCTACAATTTCAAGACAGTTTGAGTATTTACTCGGTAGAAAAATTGATTATTGTTAAGTATGGCTCATATTCATGATAAGTTGGTAGCCGCTCGAGCGTAGCAGAGCAGAGAGCGTGGAGCTGAATGTTCTATGAGCGTCACAAGTGGCCCATTCATGATAAATTTGTAAACTGAGCCGTAGTATTAAAACAAATTTTTGTACTATGTAACTCTAAGTATTGCACAATAGAAAACTACAGCAGCCGATCTGCTGTCACAAACACAATTGTCCGAACCCTATGATCAATTGGCATGTCCTTGTGCGTTTATTTATCTGCTTACTTTAAATCCGAATATGCTATTCTAAAAATTAAACTGTATGTATTTTACTCTTGCAGATAAAGGAAATCATGACTGGCTAATTGACCAGTTGATCTACAATGAAGAGGGTGAACTTAGAATTCAAGAACCAAAACCACTGAACAATGGAGAGGAAACAAAACACGAAGATGATGAAAAATGTAAACCTGATATGGATGACATAAAAAACGTGAAAGTGGCGACTGATCATGATACAAAATCCATGTCAGATAAAATAAGTGAATCAAACTTAATAGCTCCAAACATCTCAAATGTTGAAGCTAGTGTTTCACAAAAGCCAGGGTCAGGGCCGACACTAAGGTTTTCGTTGTCTCGTGAGAGACTCCTTAATTTACCAGTTTCTTCTACCGATACAACACCTGTAAATGAATCTATGTTTGACATTATTCCATCTCCAATTGATAAAAGGCAAGAAACTATGTTCTTAACCGATCGGCGCATTTGTCACACACCAACATATTCTATAGCTTCTGATTTACAAGTAGAAGTTTCTGAAGTTGGTTCACCTACATCAACAGTTGATGATAGTGATAGAGATTCCGCGTTATATGATGGAGATATTGATAAAGGTGTTAGTTCTGGAAGTGAAGATTTGTGGGGAGCCTCGTTCCATGGAAGAGCTGTTGCTAGAAATGAGGAGGATAATATTGGTGAAGATGTAAACAATAGCTCAAAGGTTGTTTCACCTATTTCTTTAAGACAAATAGATGAAGATGTAGCTGATGTTAGCTCATATTCTTCAAGAGATGAAGGACCTGATGATACTCCAACTTGTTGTGCTGTAAATACCGATCAGAATGTCTTCGGTAATTATATGGAATACTCTGAGGCGAAATATGATGTACCTCAATCTTCCAATTCTTCTGATGTGACAACACCTCAAAACGAGTTGATAGGTAGCTCTACGGATCAATTTCCTAATGAAACACACCAAGAAAAACAACAGGTGAGTCATTTTGATCTTATAAATGGAAATTATTTATCCTACATTCCTACTAGTCACATAATTCAAATCTTAATTGGTTCAAATAGTTATATAGTGATTGAAGAATGCATGCATGAACAAATTATGCCACTCTATTTTTGCATGAATCAATCATTTCATTATGCGTCCTTCTTTCCATCCATATGGTGATTATGGCTCATATCCATCGATTAGTGGGATGAAACCCGAGCGTACAAGAGCTCCTGACCTTTTAGCCTTGCTTATTCGTTTGTTAGGTTGACACTAGGAGGGTGCGGGGTGTCAAGCCTCCTTTGGTGCAGTCCGAGGGTAAACTTGTAAACTAAACCATGGTATTAAAACAAAGCTTTATAATCTGTAACCCTAATTGCATAATAGAAAAGTACAGCAGGCACTTTGCTATTGTAGATGTAGGCACAGTTGGCCGAACTCCGATAATTTGTTGTGTTCATGTGCACTTACCTTATTACTTTTTAACCAAATTTGCGATTCTAACACCATAGAAGGTAATAGAGGGAATTCATGCATGAGAAATTATGCCATTGTTTTGCTTGATTCCATATAAGATAATGATAAGAATATACTCCTCATTATTCAGAATCTATGTTGTTTAACAGGAGGGGAGCAACCTGTCAGCGAATTCAATTAACGAGTCACATGTTATCAATGATGTGAGTAACTCAGAAACCATAGAGCAAGGCAACACAGAGAATTCAACAAATATTGAAGATCCTACTCCTACCACGTCGGTTATAAGGCAAGAATCACTTGATGAAGGCTCTAATGAATCAATTTCATCATCACCAAGGTCTGTATTACCAGACACAACCAAATCAGATGAAGATTCTTCGCCGACTTTTAATCTACAGATGGATATAGGTTCTCCACCATCTAACATGGAGGCTATGACACAAGAAACTTTGAATCATGATGAACATACACATGACACCATGCCTCAAAATATTCAGCCTTTGGTGGATGATATCATTGATGAATCCCGTAACGTTGACTTCAATCATTCCCAGGTATAGTTTCTTGGACAATTTATGACATGTAGATATTATAAATATGATTAGTATTAATTAGGATATTGTCCATAATCTGATTTCAGCTTATTTTCATAAGCTCTCTAGGATAGCTTATAAAAACAGCTTATAGATTATTTGAAAATTGTTTAACTTTTTATCTTTTGCTATAAAAATAGTTCATACATAAACGCTTATATGATTAGCGCATATGCTATAAGTGCTTATCTAATGGTTATATCTTTCATATGAGAAAGAAAAGCTTATGCCTTAATTTGCTTTTTATGTGTGATATTGACTAGGAGCATACAATCATGGAGAATTCCATTGAAGAATCGAATATCTATAGAAACATAAATAGCAGTGAAAGTAGTGAAGACAGTTCTACTCGCCAAATTAACCAAGAGACTACTTCAGAGGCCATCAAACAAATCAATGATATGGAAACTATGGAGAATATGGATGAAGAATCAAGAGATTTAGCTGATGACAAAGTAACATTTTGATTCTTTAAAATTGATATGTTTATGTAGTTTATATATGTTTTAGAGTTAAATATATTTTCGATCTCAATCGTTTATTTGACCTTATATTTAAACATGAAAGCTAATACACTTGCATCATGCATCATTGTTTTTTAAACTCAGCAGGTGCCACCAGCAGAGCTGGTTGAAGAATATAAAAATGAAATAACAGCAAGTGGTAACGTCAACGAGGAATTACCGCAACCAGGAGTCCCCGATCCAAAGGTTAGTGACAAAGAAACAATTGAAGAAAATAAAAATGAAATAGCAGCAAGTGGTAACGTCCACGAGGAGTTAACGCAACGAGAAGTCCCCGATCCAATGGTTCGGGACAAAGAAACGATTGAAGAAAATAAAAATGAAATTGCTGCAAGTGGTAACGTCAATGAGGAGTTACCGCAACCAGGAGTCCCCGATCCAATGGTTTGCGACAAAGAAACTAGTGAAGAAATAGCAGCAAGTGGCAACATCAATGAGGAGTTATCGCAACCAGGAGTCCCCGATCCAATGGTTTGCAACAAAGAAACAGTTGAAGAAAACAAAAATGAAATAGTAGCGAGTGATAACGTCGATGAGGAATTACCGCAATCAGGAGTCCCCGATCCAATGATTCACGATAAAGAAACCATTGAAGAAAATAAAAATGAAATAGCAACAAGTGGTAACCTCAACGAGGAGTTAGCGCAATCAGGAGTCTCCGATCCAATGGTTTGCGACAAAGAAACCATTGAAGAAAATAAAGATGAAATAGTAACAAGTGGTAGCATCAATGAGGAGTTATCGCAACCAGGAGTCTCCGATCTAATGGTTCACGACAAAGAAACAATTGAAGGAAATAAAAATGAAATAGCAGAAAGTGGAAACATCAATGAGGTGTTACCGCAACCAGGAGTCCCTGATCCAATGGTTCGCGACAAAGAAACAATTGAAGAAAATGAAATAGCAGGAAGTGGCAACGTCAACGAGGAGTTACAGCAACCAAGAGTTCCCGATCCAATAGTTCACAACAAAGAAACAATTGAAGGAAATAAAAATGAAATAGCAGCAAGCGGTAACATCAATGAGGATTTACCGCAATCAGGAGTCTCCGATCCAATGGTTCGCAACAAAGAAACAGTTGAGGGCCATACAGAGGATTCATGTAAGACATGAAGTGGTTAACCTTGAAAGTGCTAAAGCTTGATACACATTGGAGTTTGTCCTCCCTTGGAATTTATTGGCAAAAGAAAGTGAAGTTAACAATATTTAGTTCTTCTCTCCATTGCAAAATTACTTATAAGTTGATCAAAGAGGTTGAACTTGCCAAAGAGATGAAAGACTTTTGTAAAGTTGCATATACACTCATTTCATGTGTTTGCTGTGCATGTGTGCTGCAATGCTATCTTATTCATAATGTAGAAAGCTAGATATAGAACAATAGTAGAATTTTACAGAATTTTCATTACATATGTGAAATGGTCCTCATGGTTTATTGGGGTCCAAGGAATATAATTTTTCCGTTTTTTGTATGAAATATTTGGAAGCCGCGTGAGGATGAGATCAACTATGTATTTTTCTTTTCAAGTAGCCTATTGGCTAGAATTCACTTTTTAAAGTGAATAAGTGGGGTGTTCGGGGCATGTATATAACAATGCATCGTCCCCCGCCAATTGAGTTATACTTGCAGAACACTATGTTATTTTGTTTGTTTTCATTCTTTTTTTCTTTCTTTCTATCTTCACATCATTATTATTAAAACAAACACATAAAGTGAATGAGACCTAAATCAAATTTTAAAAGAGAACTTTTTTGGTTTTTACTTTTTTTCATAGATTCAAAACCATTGCCTCACTTGTTGGTCAAGAATCAAGATCGCTTAATAACTCTTAGGGAGAGCCTGCCGCCCATTTGGGTCCCACAATGCTCGAGAGATTAGTCTCCGCAGTTGCGCACGGAGGATACCCGGTTTACACCAAAAATCAAGATCGCTTAATATTGATTCAATGAATGTGTAATTTAAGACGTCCGATTTCTAATCAATTATTAAGTTTTTTTCTTAGAAGGAAATTTATTAAGTTTGATTACAACATGTAACTGTATGGTATTATTATTGCAACAACTAATCAAGATCGACCAGGGCAAATTCTCAGAAATATAAATTCATCACAGTTAAGCGACTTCTAATTTCATTGAACATATGATTTTCAAATAATCAGTGAAACTTATTTTCATGCCAGTAAGTAACTATCTAAAAAGTCATAAACCCTAATATTTGCCAGCCAAATAATCAGCTAGAATCATAATAATAATACTAACATCTTCCAAATCATCATTACTCTTGAGTACTGGCGAAGAAGGCGGAGCCATTGAGCTACAATGATCAGCATCTTTCACCACAGTAGCACCATTGAAATTCATGTCATTGAATTTTCCAGAGGTGAAAGAAGTTTTGGCTTCGTTAAGAAAATATAACACATCATCATAGTCCTTAGAGCATGATGAATACTGTTTTTTCAAATTAGGGTTAGGAGTGTTCTTTATGAGATTGTGAATTTGGGTGCTGGTATGAAAAGCATTGACATGAGCCATATTAAGTACAAGTAAAGAAATTTTATCAAGAGTTGCTCCTCCTTTTGCTACTCCAGGAATTGAGTTTAAGATAGTGACACAGTTACGAGGGTTTTTGTGGTGTTTTGAACAAATATCACGTACTTGGACTATTCTATCTGAACCAAGGGATGGAACAAAACATAGAAATAGTGCAAGCACTATGAGAGAGGGTTTAACAAAGGAGTTATGAAACATGACTATGATATTTCTTGCTAAAATTTTTTTATTGTTGATGGGAATTATGTATGAAAGTTGTACCAATTTATACACCAACATTCTTGTACTTTTCCATCAAATGTGGCTTTTGATTACACGAGATATTTTACATTTATTGGTTGATTTGGTGTGTTAAGTTTTTTCCATATCTGTGTTTTTTGACCGATTCCATGAGAAAGTTATACTTAAATCAATACTATTTAGGCACTCACATTCCGTATCTGCGTTTTTTGATCAATACTATTTAGGCACTCACATTCCGTATCTGCGTTTTTTGACCGATTCCATGAGAAAGTTATATACTTAAATCAATACTATTTAGGCACTCACATTCCATATATGCGTTTTTTGACCGATTTCATGAGAAAATTATATACTTAAATCAATACTATTTAGGCACTCACATGAAATCAATAAAATTAAACAAAAAATATTTTAGTCACATCAATTGACAGCATTTAATTTTATTCTCTTTTAATTTTGTTGATTTCATGCGAATATGCCGAAATAATATTGATTTAGGTATGTGTCAAAAACTTTTTCGAGATTCCATATGTGTATTAAAAAACATTAATATGCATTTAAAGGTATATTATTTTCTTGCTAATGATTTTCGTCAAAAACAAAAATGTAAAATATTTCTCTTTCAAAAAAAAAATGTAAAATATTTTATATTCTATATTTTATATTAGTGCTAGTGAATAGTTGGTTTGAATCAGGTTTGTTCGAGTTGTGAGTACAATTCTCAGATGGTTGAAATTATTGTTGTATTTGTCGAACACAAGCAAAGCAAATTATTAACATGCCAAACAAATTTTTTGACTGAGCTGCGAACTAGAACACTCTTATAGTTTATTTTTACCAAACACACCCTTAAAGTAATGATATATTTTTTTTTGGTCAGTCCTTAAAGTAATGTTTTAACTTATAACTTTTTATATTTTATTCATTTATTAGACTTTAGTTTTATTTTATTCTTTATTCTTTTTTACAAAATAAAAAGGAAACTTAAGATAATTTACTAGGGCTGTCAAAATAGGTTAGGCCCGCCAGGCCAGCCTATCGGCCCTATATTATTGTGTGGGCCGGGCCGTTAAAAAGGTACGAAAAAACGACCATGTCTTTTTGTTGTGCACTCGCATATATTTTTTTTAAAGGACACAAATTATATTTATTAGTATTAGCTCAAATAAAAAGATATTATTTTCCATCAAAATTATGAAAATAAAAAATATGATAATGAAGTTTAGTTAAACAAAAAAAAAATTGAATTCATATATCACATATGTCATTGCAAAGAAAAAAAAAGAAAAAAAAAGTTGAAAAAAGTTAAAATATTTATCAATATAATTTATACAAACAGAACATACATCATCACCCAAAAAAATAACATACATTACATGTACTTTTACGTTATTTGATGTTTATCAGTCGCTTCAATAATTAATTTTATCAAACACTTTAATTTCAATAGGTCAACTTTTTAGGTATAAACTTTCAGTTATCAATCATCAACCATAAATTAATGTTTAGCTATCAGGTAGTTTATATGTTATAAGTTAGTTGATTAGTTGATAGTCAATTTATAAAAAAATAAATAAAAAATCCGACTTAAGGAACAAATGTGGAATATGGGACCGGAATAGAGTAATTTTTAAGATTGTTTTTCTCTCTTCTTTAAAAAAAAAGGTGTTTTTCTCTCTAAATTTTGTATTCCGAGCAATAAAGAAATTACCGTGGACTGTTTAGTGGCTTTGTGAGCTGTTTTATCCGAGGACGACAATACATTATTGATGCATCGTTGAAGGTAAACCACAAAACGTGTTGAAGAGAACAACCTAATCTACGATTCATTCTAATCATTCTAATATTTTTTTGACATATTAATATTCTTTTTTGTTTGTGTTGACAAGTTAATAATTATTTTGTGTGTTTGACAAATGCTGATGCAGCAACAATTTAAACGATATTTTTTTTTGGTAGTGACAATTTAACTACGATATGATTCAAACAAATGATTCCCTAGCACTAATTAAAAAGATTTAAATCTCGAAATTCAATAATAGTTTTTAACCTTTTTAATGAATACCCACGATAGTTTTTAATCCTAGCAAGAAAATCATATACGTTTAATAGTGAAAATCATCAAATTCAATGAAATTTAATTTATAACGCAAATATAGAAATGCTTAATTAACATCAAATATTCTAACAATCAATAAAAATGATTTTCTAACAATAAATAAAAATGAATTTTTTTAGAGGTCAAATAAATAAAAATGATTGTGTACTTAAAAACTACATTTAATGTGTGCTAGAACCGTAAAAAATATTTTACGTATAACTTTTTTTTGAAGGGCTATAAAACTTTGTTCTTGAGGGGATATATAAACTTATTGCTAGAAAGAAAATCATATATTAATAGTGAAAATCATCCATTTTATTCTGAAAAATTAATTTATAATGCAGGAAAAGCTTAATTAACACCAAATATTCTACCAATAAATAAAATGATCGTGTAGTTAAAACCCACATTCAATGTGTACAAGAATCGTTACCTTATAAATTGGTACAAAATTTCATGCATAATCTCAAGAAGAAAAACATTATCAAGAAATATCATATCATGGTCATGTTTCATAATTTCTTTGTTAAACCCTCTCTCATAGTGCTTGCACTATTTCTATGTTTTGTTCCATCCTTTTGTTCAGACAGAATAGTCCAAGTAACTGAAATTTGTTCAAAACACAAAATCCCTTATAATTGTGCCATCATTTTAAACGCAATTCCAGGTGTATCAACAAAAGGAGCAGTTCTTAGTAGCCTTTCTTCATATCTAATTACCATGGCTAATGTCAATGCTTTTAATACCATAACCCTAATTCACGAGCTTATAAGTAACACTAGTGACACTAATTTGAAACAAATATATGCATCATGTTCTATGGACTATAATGATGCGTTACTTTCTATTACTTATGTCAAAGATTCTTTCAACTCTGGAAATTTCAATGGCATGAATTCTAATGCAGCTATTGTGGTGAAAGATATTGAACATTGTGGGTTAAAGGCTCCTGATTCTACCCCACTGCTCAAGTATAATCAACCTTTGGAAGATGTTACTAATATTATTATTATTCTAGCTGATTATTTGGCTGGCAAATATTAGTTTAGATTTTGTTTTTTTGGATAGCTAGTTCCACAAAAAATGTGTTTTATGGTTTATTGAGAATCATAAGTATAATGAATTTATATTAGAAGTCGCCTAATCGTGAATTTGTATTGAGCTATCGCTACGACTCTCAAGATACATGAGCATGTTTGAATATGGATTCTTTGTAGTGGTAATAATACCAAAACTACCACATAGTTATATTAATCGATCTCAACCATCAATTTATATCTAATAGTTGTCTAAATATCAAATCATGAATTAAAGTACATATTCATTAAATCTTAAATCATCCGTTTTGTTCTACAGTTGGGAGGAGATGAGAGATATTTTAATAGAGGGGATACAAAATATTTTAGGGTTGGTTTGATTCAACAAAAGGGGGAGTAGGTTGTTTAGGGGAGGAGAGAGAAAGAGAGGAGAGGAGAGGAGAGAGAATGTATTTTAATTTAATATATCTTTGGTTTCTTCCTAAAAAAAACAAAAAACCTTTGATTCAAAAGAGTGAAGGCGAGGGGAATAATATTAATTTGAAAATGTGTTTGATTCAAAATGAGAGGAATTTTCAAATTAATTTATATTTTTACCCCTATAATCTTATAGCACTGTGTTATCATTCATTATCAATTTCATTTATCATCTAATAAAAATAAATTAATACGAGTGGTGCTATATGGCACAACACTCTTTTATGCACGAATACGCACGACACTTTTAACAACCTACAATTTACTCGGTAGAAATAAAAAAGAATAGCATAAAGGTCGAATCCTAACTCACTTTTAATCGTAACAACTATGAACTGCTGGTATTTGTAATAAAACAAGATGGTGATATAAATATCATTTAGAATCTAAATGGATCATTTTGAGTGATATAAAAACTAAAAGAGAAGCATGTTTTTTTTTTTAGGGATAAAAGAGAAGCATGTTAGTATTGTCGTGCAACAATAACGACAAATATTGTCGTACATTTTAGTGTTTTCCAATTAATACCTAACCAGATCATCTCATAAAATATAAATTTATACAACCAGATTCATCTTCATAAAATAAACTCATTAAATTTATATATTTATATAAAGGATATGAATGAAAAAAAAAAAACAAGACATTCTTTTCGTCACGTGATCAGCCATGGAAAATCAACTTGTGATAAAAGCAGAGCTTGAAGGCATCACCACGACTTTTACCGTGACCATCAATGCTCTGACTGCACAGCTGGCGAGTTATCAACTCAGGTTAATAACAACGCCAATAACAACGTTAACAACAACACCAATAACAACAACAAAAACAATCAGAACATGCGAGGAGGCCTGATAATGGTTCCACGTGGTGGAGACAATCGAATTATTGATGATTTGAGTTTTAACATCTTGATAGATACCCCTTGAATTTAGATGTATATATTCAAATGAATATTAAAAACTATTTCAATTCGGATCTATAAATACAACAAAACAAAAAACAAGTTTGTTAAGATAGTAGTTTTTTTTTTAATAAGTGTGTTAAAAAAGTTGTTGTAATCAAGTAAATGTTTATAAAAATATATTGTATTATATAGACATTTTTTTATTTTAGTATAGTTCTTCACCAATCAGTAATTATATTTACGCTCAGAATTAATATATGTGTTGTTACCAAAAAAATGAATTTATGTATGTGTGTTGATAGGCGAGGATAAATTCCGTCCAAACTAAATAATGGCGAGAGATCGCTAACGAAAAAGTACTGCAAGGGAAAGATGAAAAGGACTTTGAAAGGAGAGTCAAAGAGTGCTTTAAATTTTCGAGAGGAAAGCGGATGGGAACCGACAATGTGTCTCGACTAGATGTAGAACGGTTTGTGTCAGTCTTCCAATCGGCTTAGGGCGTCGACCGGCGTGGATTGTGATGATGGCCCAAGCCTGGGTTGTAGAAATGCTCGCGGAGACGTCATCATCATGATTGATGCAGCATCACGCGCTGATTCGGCGTGCCTCAGCACTTGCGTGCTCCTGGCGTCGACTTGTGGACTCCCCATTCAACCCATCTTGAAACACGAACCAAAGATTCTGACATGTGTTCGAGTCAACGGAAGACTAAACCCGTATTATGTAAGGAATCTTATTGGTGGGAATCTCTTGTGGGTCACCGCCAACCGACCCTGATCTTCTATGAATGGTTTGAGTGAGAGCATACATGTCGGGATCCGAAAGAGGGTGAACTATGCCTAAGCGGGGTGAAGCCTGAGGAAACTCTGGTGGAGGCCCGCAACGATACTGACGTGAAAGTAGTTGTTTCCCTCAAGATAGTTGATGGTTGGATTTAGGAAAGTGTACCAAATCGTTTACCAAGTAATAAAGTGTAAGTAGAGTATCGTATCCACAAAAATTGTCCTTCCAACTAGGAAATTCTCGTTACTTATTTGTGAACAATAAAATAAATAAAAACAATTAAAATAATAGATAATTTAGTCTGTTTGCAGCGGAACATGTGTTTAGGAGTTAACCTGTTTTTGATCGCAAAATGTTAACGACAGTTAGGATTCTTTCGAATCCACTCTATTCTTTTGTCGGAATTAATTAATGGTCAAACATTAATCTTTTGGTTGATAAAAAAAATATGGGTTGTAACATAAAATCAAGTCAACGTTCATCAAAAATTCAAAAGCATTAATAACAAGATATATTAAATAAACATAATTCAACTTGTATTGAAAGGGGATTTCTTAGATTAAATGGTTCAAACAATTCAACAGAGATTCATGATTCAACCGGAATCTAGAAGTTTAGTTACTCATTGTAAAATAATTCATCATTAAAAGTAATTGAGATTAAACATACACAAAGTGAAGAAAATTGGCTTCAATCTTGTGCTCAAGGCTAAAAATCGTCATGTTTGGTTGCTTGGATCATACATATATTCCTCTAAGCTGTTAAGATCCAGTAACATTGTTTCTGGGTGAAAAATCGTATTTATAGGAAAAAAAACTTTCTCTCCCACGCGTATGACGTATTGGTGATCACACATTTTTCCTAAATCATTTAAATCACTTTTTTCCTTCTTGTATGTGCAGGCAGCGTATAGAAGTGTGTAGAGCGCACGGGCCCGAGAGCAACTTCCTTGACTACTCTTCAATATGTGTAAGGCACGTAGCACGTGGGGTCATGCGCAGGGCTTGTGGCCCAAAAGTGAATTTCACTTGTTTTCTGCACTTTTCATGGGCTTTTTACTCTTCATATGTGTTTGGGAATTCAGACATAATTTCCCTAAGTTGTCTATACTTCAAAATTTTGAATGTGCGTTATTTTCATGTTTATATAGCTTCTAGATGTGTCTTTTGATCGGATCGACCCACTAGCCTATACCAAAATATTATGACAGTCTATAGAGTTGTCTAGTTAGAGAATTATAAGGCACACAATGACTACAATAAAACATTACAAACATCTTCCCAAAAACCATAAGTAATTTATTGAACATGCTCTATAAAGACCTGAAATAAAGGATAAAATACTCAATAAAAAAACTAGATTTATGTTGTGGCTATGATTCAACAGTTGTACTCATCCTTTGATTGTGGTTTGTAGCAATAATCAAGGTCTTTGTATGGGGAAGTTTCAATGAAGTACAAAATTAACATTATCTTTTTTCTAAGCCTACATATTATTTACACACCTAACATTGTTGCTCTTATGATAACTTTTACCTTTTGACTTATATTACTTAAACCTTCCATGAAAGGTTCATTATTCTTCTGATGAATCCTGTCATCATCCAATATTATTATATTCTTTTCGATTTTTACCCTAATTATTACGAAAGGTTATAAGAACAAAAAGGTAATTGAAGGTTGATCGGAAATTCAAAATCATTAATAAAATGATGTATTAAATAAACATAATAAAGTTGTATTTGAAAGAGGATTTCTTAGATTAATTGGTTCAAACAATTCAATAGAGATCCATGATTCAACCCGAATCTAGAAGTTTAGTTACTCATGGTAAAATAATTCATCAAAAAAAAGTAATTGAAATTAAACATACACAAAGTGAAGAGAATTGGCTTCAATCTTGTGCCCAAGGCTTAAAATCGCCATGTTTGGTCGCTTGGGTCATACATATATTCCTCTGAGCCGTTAAGATTCAGTAACATTCTTTCTCGGTGAAAATGCTATTTCTAGGCAAAATTTTGCTCTCACACGCGTATGGCGTATGAGTTAACACACGCATTACACCGACCTAAATCATTTTTTCCTTCTATTACGTGCAGAGAGCATTTAAGAGTGTGTAGTGCGCACATGCCTGAGAGCAACTTCCTTCACTAATCTTCAGTATGTGTAGGGAACGTCGGAATTGGGTCATGCGCAGGGCTTGTGGGCCCAAAGTGCATTTCACTTGTTTTATGCACTTTTCATGGTCTTTTTACTCTTGATATGTGTTTGGGACTTGAGACAAAATTTCCCTAAATTGTCTATACTTCAAAATCTTGAATGACTTTGATTTTCGTGCCTCTTTAGCTTCTAGAGGTGTCTTCTGATCAAATCGACCCTTTGGCCTATACCAAAATATTATGACACTCTATAGAGTTGCCTAGTTAGAGAATTATAGGACACACAATGACTACAATAAAACTTTACGAACTTCTTCCCAAAAACCATGAGTAATTTACTGTACATGCTCTATAAAGACCTAAAATAAAGGATAAAATACTCAATAAAAAAACTAAATTTATATTATGGCGAGGAGTCAACCGTTGTACTCATCCTTTGATTGGGGTTTGTAACAATAATCAAGGTCGTTGTATGGTGATGTTTCAATTAAGTACAAAATTAACATTATTATTTTTTCTAAGCCTACCTTACACACCTAACTTTGATTAATTTTACCTTTTGTTTTATCTTACTTAAACCTTCCATGAAAGGTTCATTATACTTCTGATGAACCATATCATCATCCAATATTATTATATTCTTTTCGAGTTTTACCCTGTTTATCATGAAAGGTTATAAGAAATAAAAGGTAGTTGAAGGTTGATAAAAAAACTATTTCTATTAGATTGATTGTTTATGGAGTATTCTAATGGTACAAGGACAACATATATATATATCATGTACAAAACCTAGTGTTAATAGTGAGTTGTAACATAAAACAATTCAAAGATCAAAAATTGAAAAGAAATAATAACAAGATATATTAAATAAACATAATTCAAATTGTATTGAAAGAGGATTTCTTATATTAATTGGGGAATTAGTCACTTTAGTCCCTGAATGGGAGAGGATTCGTCACTTTAGTCCCTGAATGAAGAGAAATTGCAAAACAATCCCTGCATGGTCAATTTCAGGGACTAAAGTGACTAACCGAGTCTACATTCAGGGACTAAATTGACTAACGAAGTTTGCATTCAGGGACTAAATTGACTAACAAAGTCTACATTCAGGGACTATTTTGAAATTTATCTGCATTCAGGGACTAAAGTGACGAATCCCTTCCGATTCAGGGACTAAAGTGACTAATTCCCCTATATTAATTGGTTCAAACAATTCAATAGAGATTCATCATTCCAACCCTAATCTAGAAAGTTTAGATACTCTTGGTAAACTAATTCAGCGTAAAAATTAATAGAAATTAAGCATACAAAAAGTGAAGAGAATTGGCTTTAATCTTTTGCCCAAGTCTAAAAATCGCCATGTTTGGTTGCTTGGATCATACATATATTCCTCTAAGCCGTTAAGATTCAGAATCATTATTTCTGGGTGAAAAGTCGTATTTACAGGCGAAATTTCATTCTCTCACGCGCATGGCGTATGGGTGAACACATGCCTTACAC
The DNA here is from genome assembly GCF_051527215.1 of Medicago sativa. Taxonomy (NCBI): domain Eukaryota; kingdom Viridiplantae; phylum Streptophyta; class Magnoliopsida; order Fabales; family Fabaceae; genus Medicago; species Medicago sativa. The sequence goes on along the minus strand of NC_140751.1, from coordinate 62,035,188 downwards.
CGGCCTAAATCACTTTTTATTTCCTTGTAGTATGGGCAGGGAGCATAGAAGTGTGCATAGTATGCACGAGCCCGAGAGCAACTTCCTTGATTGATCTTCAAGATGTGCGGGCCACGTCGTGCATGGGAAGTAAATTTCACTTGTTTTTTGCACTTTTCATGATCTTTTTACTTTTGATATATGCCTGGAGCTTGAGACAGAATTTTCCTAAGTTGTCTAGACTTCAATATCTTTGTGCTTGATTTTCATGCTTTTATAACTTCTACGAGGTGTCTTCTGATCGGATCAATCCACTGGCCTATACCAATAGACTATGTAGAGTTGTCTAGATAGAGAATTATAAGACACACAATAACTACAATAAAACATTACGAACTTCTTCCCCGAAACCATGAGTAATTTAATGTAAATCCTCTAGAAAAACATAAAATAAAGGGTAAAAAACTTAAATATATGTTATGACTAGGAGTCATCAGTTTTACTTATACTTTGATTTGGGTTTGTAGCAATAATCAATGCCATTGTATGGGGAAGTTCCAAAAGTTCAAAATTAACATATCTTTATTCAAAACCTACATGTTATTTACACACCTAACTTTGTCGCTCTTATGATTAATTTTACCTTTAGATTTATATTACTTAAACCTTCCAAGAAAGATTCATTATTCTTATGATGAACCTTGCCATCATCCAATATTATTATATTTTTTTCCGGCTTTTACCTTGTTTATCATGAATGGTTATAAGAAATAAAAGGTAATTGAAGGTTGATAAAAAAAAAACTATCTATTTTAGATTTGTTTATGGAGTGTTCTAAAGGGACACGCACACCATACAGGTTTACGTAAAAGACTTTTGATGATTTAACAAATTTTCATAAGTCTTTCTTGTATCTCCATACGTGCTAAATATTTAGCTATAAAACTATAATAAAATTTATGCTTTTTACATCAAAGGGAGAAAAGATATGACAAATTTTTTTAAGCTTGTTTACTTTTTGATCTTCTTTGTTTTCCTATTTTTTCTTGCTAGGGTTGTAAACTCTGGTATTCCCTTTCCCTATTTTAATTTCTCAAAGTTTTTGCACTACTTTATTCACAACCTTTTATACATTTTCATTAACACTCCTTACTTCTTTTTATACATTACAGATTATCCTTATCCTTGTCTTGTCGGCAAGAAAACTTGTCAACTAAATTGTCCTAAACCTTTGATCGGTGTTTGTAGTAATAATCAATGTCATTGCATAGGAAAGTTCAAGTTAAGTTCAAAATTATATATGTGTATATATATATTCTAAGCCTACCATTTGATATTCACACCTAACTTTATCGCTCTTATGATTACTTTCACATTTTGATTTATATTACTCAAGCCTCTTGATTTTTTCTGAACAGGCCTCGTGGATATTGGTTATATTATGCGAATTTTGTCATCTTTGTTTTCTTTTCAAATAAATGGAAAATAAAAATGTCTTTTTTTTTTTTTGAAGGATGGAGGAAGAGAATGTCACCACCTAGTTGTGAAAATCTACTTCTATAAATTAAGTTATAGGATAAAGACCTACGACAAGATCGGGAAGAATACTATGAATGACTTAAGTCGCAATTTTAGATTAAAAAAAGGAAAATGCTACTTCTCAAGAAAAATAGTTTCAAGAATTTTTCAAGACACAATTGACAAATTTTAATTGGATGATTTATTTGTCCACTTCCTATTTTTGAGCCACACCTCCTTGAATTGTGGCAAATAGTGCATTGTGATTGGCTACTCTTTATTCTTGAATAATTCTTGATGTTATTTTTCGAGAGATATAGCATTGCTCTTAAAAAAATTGTTGTATTTGAATTGCACTTAAAGTGTATTAATGCTATAAATTATTGAAGTTGCTGGTTAATGACATATATTTTGTTTCTAGCATTATTTTGTTTTAGTTTGAAGAAGCTAGCATAAGCATTTGTGATTATTGCATGCGTAGAGACTAGGGGTGTTCGCAGTGCGGTTTGGATCGGTTTTGAGGAAAAATGTCATCCGATCCAAAATAAAAATCATATGCGGTTCGGTTTGGTTTGGATGACTATTCTAAAAAAATCCATACCGACCCGATCCAAATATATGCGGTTTAATTTGGATCAATTTTTGGATATCCAAAATGAAAAATTTATTTTATTTTTATTTAATTTTTTTTATGAATATAATTTTTTTATTAATATTAATTAATATTATACAAACACAGTAAAATAATAGGTTTGATGCAAAATAAATTAAAAAATTAAAACTAGAGTATGAAAATTATCGATTAATTTTTAAACATATGAAGTAATAATAATATATATTAAATTAAAGCAATATATAAGATTAATAATCATCAAGCAACATAATAATTCAATATATAATACTAATAAAAAAAATAAATAAGTATTAATATTTACTTTTGTTGTTCGGTTCGGTTCGGTTCGGTTTGGCTTGGTTTTAAAAAAGTGATCCAAAATTTGATCCAATCATAACGGTTTTTACAAAACAAGATCCAATTGCGGTTTTCGATTTTCTTGGATCGAGTTACAGTTTTATTTTGGATCGGTTTGAATTTGAACACCTCTAGTAGAGACGTTAACCTTTAGCCTTCAAAAAGGAGTAATAATCTCCACATAAAGTGATTATAAGGCTTACTATGTAAGATTTATCTACCTCATTTGACTTCAAATTAAAATACAAGGCACTTAATTGTGTGCTGATAGATAGGGATTTGTATAAGAGAGGTGTCAATGGTGGTCTTCTAAAATGTGTAGGAAAGAATAAGTCTTTCAAGATCATGGGTTAAGTCTATGAAGGACTATGTGATTCCCTTAGGCTCGTTGTGGGATTAAATGGTTTGGTTATCGCCATGGTTCTGGAATAATTAGAATGTTTAAATGTGTGATCTTGAGAAGTTAAAAGTAAAATTCCATGTGTTCAACTAGAAACGAGTCAATATATGTGTTGTTTTGTTGTTCACATATATCATAGAAATTAACAACAATTTGCACCCCAATGATCTTAAAAGCATAGTTGTAAAACTCGGAGCGATAATCGACTAGGCAAGGGTATTGGGTCACTGAGTCAATGGTCGAACCACTGAGTCATTGGTCGAACTACAAGAAAGAATCAGATTAAATCGGTTGACTTGATTGCGTCACTCTGTCTTTATAATGAAAATCTCGTACTACATTGGATGATTGTGTTCGCTAAAAAATTTATTACACTTTTGAAAAGTCAAAAAATTAACCTAATTTCACAAGTTCATTTTTCAAAGTTAATGTATTCACTATGATACAATTACCAATCAAATACAAAAATTAATACCAAGCACAAAACTAATTTTCATAAAAAAAATTACGCTATTTAATTTTGACAAAAGAAATATGCTATTAATCACAACAATATTTACAAGCAAGTGTATTTTATTTTTTTGTTAAATTATAAGTTGAAAATGTGAATTTCAATGTTTTATATAAAAAAATGTGAATTATAGTGACCTTTGCAATTGAATTTCATATAACAAATAAGAAGTAGAATAGTAACAAATGAGAGTTGGCGTGGGGTTGGTGCATCCCACATTTTCATATAACAAAATGAAGTAAAATAGTACCATGTTGAAAATAAAATTTGTAACCTCTGCATTAGTCTTTGTCTCCATCATCCCTGTAGTCGAAGCGTCCAATAGCAAGCACGTCTGCACCTTCAAACTAGTAGGAAACATCTGCATGGTCTGCATCTTGTTAAACTTATGACCAAGACACCTCTTGAGAAGTAGTTTGAACCTTTCCCAAACATCGAGGAGAGATTCACCATTGTGTTGATCAAAGCTTGCAATATTTGGTGATCAGAAAGAAGCGATGAATCTTCTCTTCTTTTCATCCCAAGTAGAAACCTTACAATTGGGAAGCACGTTTAGCATATCCTTTACTCGCCCACTTAGTGGGGTATTGAAATAGTTGTAGTCTCTTGCTAGACTCAGAAACATTAGAAGGGTTTGTTATACGGAAAGTCTTTAGTAAATGTGGTATATGTGCATTGCAATCTTTAGATTCCTTTTTGGAAAATGGATTGTCCCTGAAAGATGTGAGAACTTAGTTTTTGTTATCGAATGTGATTGGATTTAATGGTTGGAATCCAAGAGAAAGATCTTCCAAGTTTTCTAGTATTCCATAGTCACCAAGAGAAATGCGTGGAACATCACCCATCTCGTCATTAGACAAGAAAGTACGTAAATAAATTGCATAAGTATCAACAGTCTTTGACAACGACGCCAAAAACTTGATGGATGGTACCAAATAACAAAAGTATTAAAGTGATAAGTTAAACTGCATCCACATGGGTTGTATATATTTCACGGATGGGGGGGGGGGGGGGGGGGGGGGGGGGGGGGGGGGGGGGGGGGGGGGGGGGGGTGGGCAATTGAAATTAAAAGAAAGTGAATTCGAAATGATGAAAACAATTATGCTTTGAGGTTAAAAATTCATGAGTAATTTACCGTAAATCCTCTAGAAAAACCTAAAACAAAGGTTAAAATAGTCAATAAAAAACTAAAATATATGTTATGGCTGTGCGTCGTCATCGGTTGTACTCATCCTTTGATTGGGATTTAATTTGTAGCAATAATCAATGTCATTGTATATGGGGAATTTCTAATTAAGTTCTAAATTAACTATATCTTTCTTTTAAGCCTACATATTATTTACACACCTAACTTTGTCGCTCTTATATATGATTAATTTTACCTTTTGATTTATATTTACTTGAACCTTCCATGAAAGGTTCATTATTCTTATGATGAACGTTGTCATCATCCAATATTATTATATTCTTTTCGCTTTTACCTTGTTTATCATGAAAGGCGATAAGAAATAGAAGGTAATGAAGGTTGATAAAAAAAACTATTTATTTTAGATTGTTTATGGAGTGTTCTAAAGGGACAAGCACAACATATGGGTTTATGTAAAAGACTTTTGATAATTAAACTAATTTTCATAAGTCTTTCTTGTATCTCCATTGCTAAAATAATTAGTTATAAATTATAAGATCTGTTAAATGTTTTTTACATCAAAAGGAGAAAAGATATGACTAAATTGCTCAAGCTTGTTTACTCTATGATCTTCTTTGTTTTCATATTTTTTCTTGTTAGGGCTGAAATCTATGGTAATCCCTTTCTCTATTTTGATTTCTCAGAGTTTTTGCTCTACTCTATACACAACTTTTTTATTCATTTTCATAACACTCTTTACTTCTATTATACAACACAGATTATTATTATTCTTGTCTTGTCGACTTTGAATATTATTGTCAACAACATTGTCCTGATGATATGATCGGCATTATACAACACAGATTATTATTATTCTTGTCTTGTCGACTTTGAATATTATTGTCAACAACATTGTCCTGATGATATGATCGGCATTTGTAGTAATCTTCAGTGTCATTGCATGAGGAAGTTCTAGTTAAGTTCAAAATTATATATAATATAATATATATATATATATATATATATATATATATATATATATATATATATATATATATATATGCAAGCTTGCCATTTGAATTTTGATTTATATTACTTAAACCTTCCGATTTTTTCTGAACAGGCCTCGTGGATATTAATTATGAATATATACTTCTATATGGAGAACAACAATGTCACCCACCTAATATACTTCTATAAATTAAGTTATAGGATAAAGACCTACGACAAGCAGGGAAGAAGGAATTGAACTATGAATGACTTAAGTCTTAATTTTAGATAAAAAATAGTTGTATTTGAATTACACTTAAAGGGTATTAATGTTATTTAAATTATTGAAGTTGCTGGTTAATGAAATACATTTTGTTTCTAGCCTTATTTTTATTTTAGTTTGATTTAAATTATTGAAGTTGCTGGTTAATGAAATACATTTTGTTTCTAGCCTTATTTTTATTTTAGTTTGAAGAAGCATAAGCATTAATTTGTGATTATTGCATGCGTAGAGACGTTAACCTTTAGCCTTTTAAAAAGGAAGTAATAATCTCCACATTAAAGTGATTATAAGGCTTACTATGTAAGATCTGTCTACCTCATTTGACTTCAAATTAAAATAGAAGGCACTTAATTGTGTGCTGATAGATAGGGATTTATATAAGACCATCCACAATGCAGCACCCCATTTGGGTGCTTAAACGGGTCACGATTGTACACATCATTCATTTTATAATTAATACGTAATAAGCACCCAATCTCTCCAACCCAGCACCTCAAAATAATTATTAATTGGCTCCCAGCAATAACTCTATATCATTACATTTTAACAATAATTTTTATACTCATTCATAATTATATAATTTTAAAATATTGAAATAATTTTATTATAAATTATTAAAAAAAAACAAACAAATTCAAAGAAGGAAAAAATAAAGTAATCAAGTACAGATTTTTCTTTAAGGAGTAATTGAACACAAGAAATGTCAACTAAAATTTCCAACGGCTATGCTACAAACAAATTCAAATTCAACTATTTTTTTTAGGTAATCAAATTCAACTATTATTTACAACTATTATATAATTATTTTTTAATATCAAAATAATACAATAATTAAATATATAAAAAAATAGAATTAATTATACATGTGGGACCCATGAGTAATAGGCCTATACAAGCACCCACCTTCATAAGCACCATATTCATTGGTGTCACAAAGGGGGTGCTTATTTACAACGGTGTTTAATAGGGGAAGGACTCCTCATTATAGATGGTCTAAGAGAGGTGTCAATGGTGGTCTTCTAAAATGTGTAAGAAAGAAAAAGTCTTTCAAGATCTTGGGTTAAGTCTATGAAGGACTCTGTGATTCCCTTAGGGTGTGTTTGGATTGAGGGTTTAGGAGGGGAAGGGAGGGGAGGGCTCGCTTTTATTTTTTAAATTACGAACAATGTAAAATGTTTTTTAAATGGTTGCTTTATCGCCATGGTTTCAGAATAAATAGAATGTTTAAATGTGTGATCTTGAGAAGTTAAAAGTAAAATTCCAAGTGTTCAACCAGAAACGAGTCAATATATGTGTTGTTTTGTTGCTCATATATATCATAGAAATTAACAACAATTTGCACCCCCAATGATCTTAAAAGTATAGTTTTAAAACTCGGAACAGTAATCGACTAGGTAAGGGTATTGGATCACTGAGTCAATGATCGAACTACTGGACCATTGGTCGAACCGCATGAAAAAATCAGATTATATCGGTTGACTCAATTGTGTCACTCGGTCTTTATAATGAAAATCTTGTATTACATTGGATGATTGTGTTCTCTAAAAAATTTATTATAAAGTCAAAAAATTAACCTAATTTCACAAGTTCATTTTTCAAAGTTAATTTATGATACAATTACCAATCAAATACAAAAATTAATACTAAGCACAAAACTAATTTTCATAATAAAAAAAAAAAAAGGTTAATAGGCCTTTACCCCCCTGTAATATAGGTTATTTCCGGTTTTACACCCTGTAAAAAAATTGATTTACCCCTTGTAATTTTTTTTTTGATTTACCCCCTAACAGGCGAAACAAAAACGAAAATTTCTTGAAAAAAAAAATAAAATTGGTTTTTTTTTTGGCCTATTAGGGGGTAAATCAAAAAATATATATTTTACAGGGGATGAATCAAAAAAGATATTTTACAGAGGGAAAACCGGAAATGACCTATATTACAGGGGGTAAAAACATATTAACCCTAAAAAAAATTACACTATTTTATTTTCAAAAAAAAAATATGCTATTAATCACAACAATATTTACAAACAAGTGTGTTTGTTTGTGTTAAAATAAGTTGATAATGTGAATTTCAATGTTTTATAAAAAAAATGTCGTTATTTTATTTTCACAAAAGAAATATGCTCTTAATCACAACAATATTTACAAACAAGTGTATTTGTTTGTGTTAAAATAAGTTGACAATGTGAATTTCAATGTTTTATAAAAAAAAAATGTCGCTATTTTATTTTCACAAAAGAAATATGCTATTAATCACAACAGTACTTACAAACAAGTGTATTTGTTTGTGTTAAAATAAGTTGAAAACGTGAATTTCAATGTTTTATAAAAAAAATGTGAATTATAGTGACCTTTTGCAATTGAATTTCATATAACAAATAAGAAGTAAAATAGTAACAAATGAGAGTTGGTGTGGCGGTGGTGCATCCCACATTTTCATATAACAAAATGAAGTAAAATAGTACCATGTTGAAAATAAAATCTGTAACCTCTGCATTAGTCTTTGTCTCCATCATCCCTGTAGTTGAAGCGTCCAATAGCAAGCACGTCTGCACCTTCAAACTAGTAGGAAACATCTGCATGGTCTGCATCTTGTTAAACTTATGACCAAGACACCTCTTGAGGAGTAGTTTGAACCTTTCCCAAACATCATAGAGAGATTCACCATTGTGTTGATCAAAGCTTGCAATATCTTGCTTCTTATCCAAATATTTTGTGATCAGAAAGAAGCGATAAAAAATCTTCTCTTCTTTTCATCCCAAGCAGAAACCTTACAATTGGGAAGCACGTTTAGCATATCCTTTATTCGTCCACTTAGAGTAGAGTATTGAAATAGTTGTAGTCTTGCTAGACTCAGAAGGGTTTGTGTGAGAGTTAACTTATAATAAGGTTCTGGAGAAATCGTGCCACGATTCAGAAGCAACATGTCACGATTGTTGAACAAGATCCTGAAGCAAGTCACTGGAAAAATCGTGCCACGATGGAATCGTAACGTGGCACGATGGGACGCTGAAGACGAAAACAGAAACATATTTTCAGTGCAGGTTTGTTCCAAATTTTAAGGGTTACTTTTACTATAAATATAAACCTTGTATCAGATGAAAAAGTGTGTAGAAAACAAGGTTATAGAGAATTTCTCTTGGCAACAATCACTAGGGTTGGGATTGTTTTTGATTCACCTTAAACAAAACACTATTAGGATTGAGTCTCTTGGTCACGGGAAGAGATTGAGACTTGGGTAGAATTAGGTTTGAAGACTGATTCTTGTAACCCTAAATATCTCTTTGTAAAGAAACTTATATCATTATAGTGGAACGGAGAGCTGCTCTCTCTGGCCCCCAGAGTAAGTCATCATTAGACCGAACTGAGTAAACAGATTCTTGTGTTCTCCTTCTTCCCTTTATCTCTTGCTGTTTATTTTTGTTTGAATTATATTGTCACCCGCTTGATTTGATTGCTTGGTTTTATTTGCTCCACGCAAGTTTTTTATTGGTTTGTTTTTGCAAAGAATTCACAACAGTTTGTTATACGTAAAGTCTCTAATAAATGTGGTAAATGTGCATTGCAGTCTTTAGATTCCTTTCGTAATTCCCCTCTATCTCCTTGTTTGATGATACTAGTTAACCTCAAAATGATGAAAACAGTTATGCTTTCGTAAATCCCCTCTATCTCCTTGTTTGATGATACTAGTTCATAATTCAATATTATTTTGAGGTTAAAAATTTATGAGTAATTTACTGTAAATCCTCTAGGAAAACCTAAAACAAAGGTAAAATAGTCAATAAAAAAACTAAAATACTCCTGTTATGGCTAAGCGTCATCAATTGTGCTCATCCATTGATTGGGATTTGTAGCAATAATCAATGTCATTATATATGGGGAATTTCCAATTAAGTTCTAAATTAACTATATCTTTCCTTTAAGCCTACATATTATTTACACACCTAACTTTGTCGCTCTTATATATGATTACTTTTACCTTTCGATTGTCTCCGTGAACTTAGCTCAGTTAGTAAGGACAATGTATAATATATACAAGGTCTGAGGTTTGAACCTCGGACATCACCAAAAAACTTTTACCTTTTGATTTATATTTACTTAAACCTTTCATGAAAGGTTCATTATTCTTATGATGAACGTTGTCATCATCCAATATTTTTATATTCTTTTCGCTTTTACCCTGATTATCATGAAAGGTTATAACAAATTGAAGCTAATTAATGAAGGTTGATAAAAAAAACTATCTGAGGTTTGAACCCCGGACACCACCAAAAAACTTTTACCTATTGATTTATATTTACTTAAACCTTCCATGAAAGGTTCATTATTCTTATGATGAACGTTGTCATCATCCAATATTTTTATATTCTTTTCGCTTTTACCCTGATTATTATGAAAGGTTATAAGAAATAGAAGCTAATTAATGAAGGTTGATAAAAAAAACTATTAATTTTAGATTGTTTTTGGGGTGTTCTAAAGGGACAAGCACAACATATGGGTTTATGTAAAAGACTTTTGATAATTTAAAAGTCTTTCTTGTATCCCCATTGCTAAAATAATTAGTTGTAAAAAACTATTAAATTTTTTTTTATAGGGACTAAAAATGCTATTAAAATTAAGTAGGGACTAAACTTACAAGGTCGCTATTTTATAGGGACTAGAAACATAATTAACCCAACATATAAAAACTGTTTTATGTTTTTTACATCAGAAGGAGAAAAGATATGACAAAAATGATCAAGCTTGTTTACTTTATGATCTTCTTTGTTTTCATATTTTTTCTTGTTAGGGCTGTAAACTCTGGTAATCCCTTTCTCTATTTTAATTTCTTAGAGTTTTTGCACTACTTTATACACAACTTTTTATTCATTTTCATAACACTCTTTACTTCTTGTTATACAACACAGATTTTATTTATCCTTGTCTTGAGGACTTTAAACATCTTTGTCAAAAAACTTGTCCTGATGATATGATCGGCTTTTGTAGTAATTTTCGCTGTCATTGCGCGAGGAAGTTCCAGTTAAGTTCAAAATTTTATATATATAGGACATATCATATTTTTTGGTGGTGGATATATATGACATATCATATGAGAATAACTGTCTTATATGAGAATGATGAGAATATTTTTCAACCATTAGATTAAAAGCTTTATTTTAAATGACACATGTATCTCTCCATATCTCATCCCATCTAATGAGAAAGTGCATTTTAATGTGAGAGTAAGGGTTAATTATCAGCCTTTAGATTAAAATTAATGGTTAAGATTAAAACACTCAATTAAAATAGTCGTGTGACTTTTTTGTAAAAGGTGAGAAGGGAGAAAAACGTAAGAGGAAAGAGAGAGTGTCACCTGACTCATTTAACTCATTTAATAAGATGATTTAATTTTAACCATTAATTTTAATCTAAGGGCTGATAATTGACCCTCTCACTCTCAAATAAGAATAGGTTTTCTCACTCTCAAATAATTGACCCTCCGTCTCATATTATAAGAAGAAAAAAATCACACTTATTAAGAAAACTAAAACACAGTAGTTTGTAACATAGATTTTTGTGTTATCTTTGAAATAAGTTTTATAGAAAGATGTAAAAACAATTTTCATTGGTAGTTGATTATAGAGAAAATGAAAAAGATAGCAAATTGAATGCACTTTGCATTTAATTTTCCTTTGGAAAAGATAATTTTTTGAAAAAACATAATTAAATATGATAAAAATTTGTCTGTTTTGCTTATAATTTGGGACAAAGAAAATAGTTTTTTTCCTTATAATTTAGGACGGAGGGAGTATAGAGAAATGATATTTGTACAACTGTTTTTTGACAATTTTTGTGACAACTTTCTCTCTCATACCCACATTATGTTCTTTTTCTTCTCTTTATTGTTTTGATTTTTGTGTCAATACCTCAATTTCTTTGTAAATTTATGGTTGTCATAAAAGTTGTCATCTAAATGGTTGTTCAAATAACACAACTCTATATATACCTACAACAATGTCTTTTATGACAACTATGTTTTTCTCTTTTCTGATTGGTCAATAACAATGTCTTTTTTTTTTAAGGATGGAGAACAACCATGTCACCACTTAATTATGAAAATATACTTCTATAAATTAAGTTATAGGATAAAAACCTACAACAAGCAGCGAAGAAGGAAACTATGAATAACTTAAGTCACAATTTTAGTTAAAGAAATAGTTGTATTTGAATTGCAATTTGAATTGCACATAAATTGTAATAATGTTTATTTAAATTATTAAAGTTGTTGGTTAAGATATACATTTTTTTCTAGCCTTATTTTTATTTTAGTTTGAAGAAGCATAAGCATTTGTGATTATTGCATGCGTAGAGACGTTAACCTTTATCCTTTAAAGAGGAAGTAATAATCTCTACATAAAGCGATTAGAAGGCTTACTATGTACTATAAGACTCTTTTGAGAAAAAAATTTGTCCCTATTTATAAGACCCCTTTGATATTTCCAAGTATATTAATTATTTCTTTACTACTCCCTCCGTTTCAAAATGAGTGTCGCTTTAGCCAAAAAAATTTGTTTCAAAATGAGTGTCGCTTTCAGTTTCCAATGCAATAATAACTTTTTCTTTTCAATTGTACCCTCCAATTAATACTCTGCACACTACTTCCAAAGTATTACTTTTAAAACTAACCAATAGTTAATAAGGATAATTTGGTAAAATAACCATTCTCTTTCTCTTAATCATTGCATTTCTTAATATGTGTGTAAACACCTAAAACGACACTCATTTTGAAACGGAGGGAGTAACATACACTTATTTATTTTGCATCTTTTTCTTCAATCAACAATAAATATTATGTTGAAAACATAAATTAACTCTCTCTCTTAAGGATAAAATTATAAAAACAATAGTAATTATACAAATTTAATATTACAACCAACTTTCTTCTCCGTGATTTTTGCAAAAGACTCCAATATTTAGGGACAGAGGTAGTATATCATAGAAATTAACAATATTGAATGCTATCTTTGACTACTTTCATATAAAGTAAAAGGTTGTGTATCTTAAATATGACTTTCAGACATTAGACGCACATTCGACCACAAGTGTCAATGCTTATGAATTCACAAAACCAGTTACAATGTAAGACAAAGTTAAACCAAAGACAGACTAAATATATAAAATAGGTTAGCACCACGACATTTTAGAGTTTGACGGATCAACCCATGATGAGTTTTTTTTTTTTGACAGCTTCACATTCACTCCATCGATTCTCACAACAATTATCTTCCAACAAAAATTAGAGGGAAAAAAATGGATATGGTCTCCAAATTTGGTGTCCTTAGCATGAAAAAATCACTGACAACACGAAGTTACATAAGTTATCATAGTTAAACAAAAAAAGGTAAGTATAGAATTAATTTTTTGATTATTTTTAAATGTCGAAAAGGCAGAATTAACACTTTGTGAGTGTGCCTAAGAAATATGCATTTGCTCTTATGACCATGTAAGAATAATCCTATAAATACAAGGATCTCTAATCCTAACTGATATAGGGGTTTGACTAGAAAAGATCAGTGTAGTTTTGTAAAGTGAAAGTGGTTGGCGACATTGGTTCGAATGGTGGTAGACTTATAGAAGTCCCGGCTCGGAGAGTCTCATCTAAAGAGTGAAACCTGTAAGTCAAAAAACATCTCTTAAATACGGTTTGTCATATTTTTTTCAATTCTATGCATTAATTGTGTGTTGATTCCTGTAACGCCCACACTAAATGTATCTAGAAAGTTTAGCATGTGCATTATCTTCAGTACTAGATACATTAAAATTTACAACATAAAGACTTCGAATGAATATTATACACAACAATTCGCGATCGTACATAGAGTAATACAACACTATCTATCCAAAGCATAGTAAAACACTCTTGAATCCATAAGAACATCCTGCAGCGGATACTAACGAGTCCTTGTTGATTATCCATTCGGCCATAAGCCTTCTACATCATGCTAAACCAACCTGCTGATCTAAAATAAATAAGGATTGGGATGAGACATAATGTCTCAGTGAGTTCTACCTAATCCTAGGCTATAGGTAAACCTCGGGGGAAACCTAGGGTCACCACAGGTCTACAATACAACCATTCAGTTGATTATACGTGTGTAGGACATGCATACCTAGACGGTCGTGCATACTAGCGCCGTCATAAGTTTCTATGTATCATGACTTATAAGTCTTGCCTTACATTCTACATGTCATGGCGGTCAAGGGAACCTAGGACCGCTACGTCTAGATAAGATAAACGCACCAAGACCTAATCATAAATCATTCATAACATGTTCATGAACTGGACAATCGGGGAGATACTAAGATCGTTGACATCATATCTTTATGAACTTATCCTAGTACACAAGCTTACACTTGTCTCATAACATATCATAATCATATCATATTGTATTCATAGTCATTCATTATGTTAGAGGTTAGCGTGTAACAAACAACATTATCTTGGTTCATTTTACGGAGTGTATCGGGTGGAGTGACCCTGAGTACAATCCCTTATTTTACAGATGAATTCCTAGCTAAGGTACATCGGACTCCTCTCAGTGTCGTGTGGGCCTACCTTGCGAAGCGTATCCCGTCCCCCTTGGCGTGAACCTCTCGTATCCCCCTTGGCGTGGATAACGGAAAGACACGACACCTACATCTTACTTAGAGTCTTGAACATATGTGAAGAGCTTACACTTAACTTACTTGGATGGTCACCATGAGTCAGTAACCTACTCGTTTAGCGGTGAGTCGTCACTTGCTTAACTTATCAATACATAGCTTAACATACTTATGCTTCATGATAACATACTAGTTCTCAACAACCTACGTCAAGGCTCTATGGTTTTCCCATTCTTAGATTATCCGCTACCCGAACATAGACATACCTAGACTCTCTTGGGCCATTCTTGTCATATATTTTAAGATTGTCCATGATTTTCATTTCAAGAATCGTTCGATGTAATGTGCATTGATTAGATGATATTTAGGGCTTTTTTATGTATAAAAGACCGTGAATACGACCCCCGGAAGCCATCACGGACGCTAGGGATGAGCAGACAACTTTTTGAAAAGCTGTCATTTTCGCCCCCAGTTTGGCTAATAGCCAAATGCTGCTGGAGCAATTTCGCTATTAGCCAAATTTTTTGCTATTAGCGAGTTTCTTCAGATTTTTGGCTCCAAGTTGGCTAATAGCCAAATGCTGCTGAGCAATTTCGCTATTAGCAAAACTTTGGCTATTAGCGAGTTTCTTCAGCCCTGTTTTTCCAAAAAAACGTATTTTACATAAAAATCTTTTTTTCTCAAGCAATCTAATGCACATTATTCATCCAAAACATCATAAAAACAGTTCATAACATTTGCATGACAACAATTAACATAAATATGACAAGAATTAGCATTTGGGTACTAAAATCTTACTATACAAAACTTAGCATAATTCACGTTTTCTTACTAGAATTTCACAACCCAAAGATAGGTTAAACTATCTAATTGAACTCACCTTAACATGATTCTTGTAATTGCTTCAAGATCCAAACTTCCCAAATCAAACCCTAGCTCTTGAGACTCTTGCTCAACACATTCTAAAGCTTCAATGCAACACCAATCCAATTCTAGTTGCTTTCTTGCTTGCTAAATCACCATGATTCATGCTTGATCATCAATTACATAAAACTTGGAAATATTGGTGGATTAGAGAGGGAAGATGGCGACATTGTAGAGAGAAGGAGGAGAGAATTTCTTAATCAAAAACCTAGAGAGAGAAAGAGCATGACTAAATGAAATGTTTGTAACCTCCAACACTTATATACTCCTCATGTGTTATTACCAAAATGCCCTTGGTCTTAAACGTGTTTATACTGACACTGATAACCAACCCTTGTTTCATTGATATTGCATCACCAGACATTCCTCGTCGTAAATAACATTCCCGAACACTTTATCTCTGACACGTCCGATAGGTAAAATTCTTATTGCCGACGAGTAAGATGTTACAATTCCACACACTTCTCTCTTAAATATATTTTATCATTTACCAATGCAATGATCTTAAAGCATGTGTATACCAAAAAGGGGTTTTCTAACCTGTACAACTATACACCGTTTAAGGTGCAGTTAATACCCTCTATTACTGTCTCTCTCATATTAACCTTTTTTGACTTTTCTCTATCATATTAATCATATTAATTAGCCTTAAAAAAATTTACCATCATCATCACAATAGATTTTATTTTCTTCCGAAAAAATAAAAAGAAGAAATGAGATGAAAGAAACCAAGAAGCTGAAGAATAGTTCTTTTTGATTCTCAATCGAATCCTTCAAAAAAAATGTCAATGGAAGAGAAAAAGCGTTCGTCGGTGGTGATAGTTATGGGTGGTGGCAGACTTTAAACACATTTCTTCAATCCTTCTTTTCGATTAAGCCTATGCGGATTATGATGATTCTGATTGAGAACACTACCAACAAAGCACTATATGATCCTCAAAGTTACAATGTCTCCCACACGTGTTCAGACGCGTGTTAGAACTTACATTTCCATTAGACACCGATATGGCAGTGGAGGAATCACATGAATGTTTTCCGTTGTGGCAGAGACGGAGGGAATCGGAGAGGTGAGGAATCACACCGTGTAGATCCAACCAGGCGGCGTGAAGAAGATCATGGTAAGGGATAGTGATCGTGGAGATTTCGGTTACCGGATTCAACGTTGCCGGAGTTTGCTAGTGCGGTGTTTGTTGATGGAGAAATGACTGTTACGGTGGTAATGATTATTGGTGATGATAGACTTGTGCTTGTGATGATGATGGTAAAAAAATTTAAGGATCATTAATATGATAGAGAAAAGTAAAAAAGGGTTAATAGGAGAGAGACAATAATAAAATGTATTAATTGCAACTTAAATTGTGCAAAGTTGCACATGTTAGAAAAACCCTACAAAAAATGCATTAAAATCTAACTATTTTTCCAATTTTATGCATTAATTGTTTGCGCAGATTTCATAAACTTCTCTCTTAAATGCATTTTTTTACTTACCAATGTAGTGACATTAACGTATGTGTATATTACCAATGCATTGAAAATGTATTGAGTCTAGGGAGCAGGTGCATGCAATTAATGCAATTAATGCAATTAATGCAAATCATGGAAAAAAATATGTAGTATTTAAGGTAACTATGATAATATACGCATACATTAATTTAACTGCATTGGTAAATGAAAAACTACATATAAAAAAGATTAGTTTTATCGATGCACTGTCATTGTTATATGTATTTTACTAAAGTTGATTTGAAATCAATGTAATTCCTCCGTCCCAAATTATTTAAGAAAAAACTCATTTTATTTGTTCCAAGTTTTAAGAGGAAAAAAACCAACATTTACGAAATTAAATGCTAAAGTTGATTTGATATCTATTTTTCCTTTCGATTATTAAATTCCATATAGTCTTGCATATGTTTGATGAAGATATAACAAGAAAACCAATTAAGAATTTGTTACAATTTATATAACATTGAGTCTTAAATTCAAATAGACCAATATGAAGCAATCAAAGCTCCATCAACCTAAACATTTTTCCCATGATTCATAATTTACACAAATGATGACAAAGGCCTACAAAAGCCTATACCTTTTGATCAACAAACCATGAAAGATAATAGAAGCTTTAGCTTTAAAAACTAACCTTAAACTATATACAATATCAATTGTTTAGATAAGATTCAGATGCATCATCACATACCACATCTCATGGATTTCCACCACGAGGAGGATTCGGAGAAAGCAAAGGAGGAGTAAAGTTCAATGGTGAATCCTTAAATCGGGCTGGAGTTGATGGAGTTGAAGCTGAAGATGATGAACCAATTTTAGGACCACATTTATTAGCACTGCTGCTGCCACCAACATGTCTAGAGGAATTAGAAGACGATGTGCCATCATGCAAGACCTTAAACGATAATGGTGATGGCATTGGTGAAGAAGGAATATCATTGTTGTAATCAATGATAGTTTTGAGCTCCTTTACAACTTCACTCATTAAAGGCCTTGCTTTTTTATCACGGTAAACGCAACGCGCAACTATCTTCATGGCTTTGTATGCTCCTCTTTTTGAATATTGTTCTTGAAGTCTTGGATCCATTACTTCACAGAACCCTCCTCCAGGTTTTTTTAAGAAGGGTTTTACCCATTCAATCAAGGTTTGTTCATTTTCCGGCCTTTTCCTATCAATTGCTTTTCTTCCGGTTAACATCTCCAGGAGAACCACACCAAAACTATATACATCACTCTTGGAACTAAGGTGTCCTATAAGAACATATAATAATATTATGTTAGATTGTTCCATCTTGCATAAGATCTTAAATAATAGAGAATAAACTAGTATCATAAACGCACCACAGCTAAGGGTACGTGTGAAAATAGTTTAATACTCATATGAAAATAACTTTTGCAAATAAAATTGCATGTCATATGAAAATTATAATTTAGCCAGGTTTTCTCTTTAATATTGAGATAACTTATACACTAACAATGAATTGGTTCAAGTGGTAGGAGATTTAGACTCCTTATAAGTGGTCATAAGTTCGATCTTTGGCTTTTGTGTGCGGAGAAAAGGAGGGGAGAACCCACTTTATGTTCCCCAGAAGTTCTCAATAAAGATTAGTCATGTTGCATGTAAAATTTAAAGAAGATCAATTCCAAAGTTATAGAATGCAACTTCAACCGAAACCACATTATAAAGGTCTTAGAGGTCTATCCAGCTGTATAACAGCCACAATTGCAGTTGCATCGACATATTTATATATATTTTGTCGCAATATTAAATTTTGCATCATAAGTATAACTACAACTGCGATTTAGGATCATGGTTAATTTATTGATTAAGGTATTAGTATTTTAGATGTGTCAGAAATAAGTCAGACTAGGATCGGCCCAATGATAAAGCTACTTAAGTCCTTGTTCTAGGTCTAGTAACAGAAAATGATTTTTTATTAGATTTAGTAAACTAAAAGGTCTCGTATGTTAAAGACAAAATAGGCCTCATATATCAAAACTTATTTTAAGCCTCACTTAGTATTCAAAATTATTGAACCGGCCCTTAGTTAGACTCAAGAATCATACCATTAATCCTAGCAACAAATGAAATGGAAAAAATAATGATATGTAATTATTTGAATGTACTAACCTGTCATGACATATTCAGGATCAGCATACCCTTGAGTTCCTACTACTTGTGTTGAGACATGTGTTTTGTCTCCCATTGGACCATCCTTAGCAAGCCCAAAGTCAGAAAGTTTTGCATTATAATCCTGAAATAGAAAATAAATTAAGTTAGAAGGAATCATAAAATTAGGGTTTTGATGGAAAATGATACATTAATTTTACTTACCGAATCCAATAGGATATTAGAAGTTTTGAAATCTCTATATATGATTGGCTTCTCAGCTTCCTCATGCAGAAATGCAAGACCTTTTGCAGCACCAAGCATAATTTTCATTCTCTTAGCCCATGTAAGGGGTGCAGATCGTCCTACAAATATACAACATTACTACTTTTCTTTTATAAAGGGTCTTGAATATATTCTAATAGATTTTCATGATGAAATCAAACAAAGATCAAGTATAAGACATTTATAACTCATACCACAAGTTACATTAAAACCTATCTATTAATAGATATCATTAGGTTAACTTGGTATCTTTTTGTATATTTCGAAGTATCTATCACATATTTATATGATTGTTCATTGTTCAATCTAGGACATATTTTTCCAATGCATATAACCATGCATTTAAACAATTAACAAAATACTATATCAAGTTCAAATTGTAAACTTACTCTTAAATAGATGATTTTCCAAACTTCCTTTTGGCATGAACTCATAAACAAGCAGCCTATTTTCATCTTCAATGCAGTAACCAACAAGTCTAACCAGATTTGGATGCTGAAGAGCACCAAGATGGTTAATTTCAGCCTGCAACATATATGACACATTAAAAAGATAAAGTTTTCACTCAAATCAATTAGGTTTATTATCAAAAATATTAAAACGCAATTAGGTTTAACATAATTCTGTGAGTTCAATTTGTATGCATTGTCAGTGTAAAATGAATCACAATTCCATCATATGTATTCTAAAAGCCAAACATTTATAATTATATGACGATTATGATCGAATGATAGTGTAAAAATTCTTTATTGTGATGTGTATATGAATTAAGTCTAGTAAAATACATACAAGCCATTCTCTGTGCCCTTGATTTCCTTCTTTGTTTAAAGTTTTTACAGCAACTGGTACCCCCATTCTAGGTCTTGAAGAAATCCTCCCATTTCGACCTATCCAACCTTTGAACACAGAACCAAATCCACCCTCACCAAGAAAACATTCTGGTGCGAAATGTTCTGTTGCTAACTTAAGTTCTTGATACGTAAATTGGTTAAGATTGGAATAATAATGTACACCACTAGGAGTTTGTGATCTTGTGTTACTGCTGGTTGAAGAATTTTGAGCACCAACAACGACCTTATCATCTATAAATTTACAAGAAAAAAATATTAGGTCAAACTTTTTTTTTTATAATAGGTCAAACTTAATAAGCAACATATTAATAAAAAAATAAAATTAACAAGCAACATAATAATTTTATTATATCAAAACATAAGTATTAGGAATACCCTTATTAAGAAGAAAAAAAAGTATCAGGAATGCCCCCAATCCAATAAAAGAATATCAACTACATTCAACAACATATATAACATGTATATATATACGTTAATTATTGATACATTCATGAAGTCTTAATTTAATCCCAATGAATAAATTAAGAAGTTCTTGGATTGCAATGTAGTGTAATATAATATTTTATATTTTTTACCAAAAAAAGGTCGTTTTTCAATTGTATTCAAAATAAGAGGTGATGTTAGAATCACATCAAACTAAAATATTTACAATGATGATCAGATGAATCATACTGCTTGGAATTAAAAATCACTAGAAGATTTAAAGAAATAGGGATCTGACGGAGATGTAGCGAAGTGAATATATAATCTCTTCGGTTATATTATATGAAAAAAAAATATATCATTTTTAAGTTCATTATAGACCAAATACATCGGTTGTGCAATGAACTTAAAAATTGATTTTTTTTTTTTTTTATGATAAGAATCAGAGGGGGTATTAATTATAATGTAAACACGTAAATTAAACTTTGTAACCTCAAAGTTCAAATCTCATAAAGCATGGTTGTTAAATGGCCAATAGAGTCATTTTATTTTATTATATTTGTCTCATTCCTCAATTTTTTAAATGTTATTAATAAAAAAATTATTCAAAAGTCTTTTAAAAATATTTAGAAATTAAAGAATTTTGTTCGGTTTCATTGAGAAAAGAAAAAAAATTGTTCAGTCAAAGAAAAAAAAGAGTAAAAAGTTTGTGCCATAAGTACAATTAAAGTTACACACAAGAGTCAATCCAAAAATGCATTCTATCACTATATATTTATTTTTTTATGAAATAATCTTTTTAAAATTAAAAATATTTTCTCTCTTAATTTCAATTTTAATTCAACTCTTGGAATATTTTAATGGAAAATGCTACTTCTCAAAAAAAATAGCTTCAAGAATTTTTCAAGACACAGTTGGCAAATTTTAATTGGATGATTAATTTGTCCACTTCCTATTTTTCAGCCACACATCCTTGAATTGTGGTAAATAGTGCATTGTGATTGGCTATTCTTTATTCTTGAAGAATTCTTGATGTTATTTTTCTAGAGATATAGCATTGCTCTATTTTAATATATAAAATAAAAGTGAAGAAGAAGAAGAAGAAAAGTAAAGGTAAATTGGAACCCTTGAATCCCTAATTTTGAAGTCATTGTTATTGTATGCAAAATACGATAACATCAATCACATTTGTTTATATGTTTTTTCATTATCAAAGATCAAAACGACAATTGTAACCCTAGGTTCAAATCATGCTTATATTGTTTTGCCCGATCTCAATCTCCAATCAATTCTTAGACATTAGATTAATCTAATGCTTGAGATTTTGGTGGAGCCAAATAGATAATCCAATTTCGTGAAATGTATCAAGCAAATCAATTTGAGTTTTATTTTAAGGTAATTTTTATAAAACTAGTAAAATGACATAAACTCAAACAAGATTGAAAGGAACAAGCTAGTAGTAGAAGAAAAAAAAAATATTATACCATTTTGTGTGTGCTTGCCACGAGATGAGCTTTTGGACATGCAACTAAATAATAACTTAACCTTCATCCAAAATCCTGAATTTGCCATTGTCCTCACTTCACAAATCTATAAATATTCGACACAAAATTCAAGAACAAGAGATGACATTAGATTGATTACATCAAAATGGATATAAGAAACTCAACAAAAAAAATACAAGAATTTATAAAGAAAAAGATTTGGTCACGGAAAAAATTGTTATGAACACAAAAGAGTAAACGATAATATTTTTAGAGAGAGAGAGAGAGAGAGAGAGAGAGAGAGAGAGAGAGAGAGAGAGAGAGAGAGAGAGAGAGAAATTACAAAAGAGATGCAATTTGCAGAAGGGTCTATTGATGTGTGATCACTTGAATGAAGAAGAGGGTCTATTGAAGTGAAAATATATAGCCAATATGAATGTAACTGATGTGGCTTGAGATGAACAAAAACACGTGACACTCACTTGTTGAGCCTAATAAGTAAGAAACAAACAAAAAAATCAGAAAGAAACGTTTGTATTGGTGAGAAAAATTACTAGAAAGGTCCATGAGAAACTGAGTTCGATTCCTGCTAATACTAATAAAAAACGGATAAATGTTACTTTTAGTAAAGTGGTAAAGTGTGTAAAGTGTAAAAGAGAATGTATATTATCATAAGTGTGAGAGGAAAGGTATGTAAAAGTAAACTCCCTTCATATCTGAAATATATGTTTTATCTTTTAATATACAAAATATTTGTTTATATCACATTATTTCTTATTTAAAATATCAAATAAGTATTAACTATAGTTTTCTACTAATATACTCATATTTGTTATATATATATATATATATATATATATATATATATATATATATATATATATATATATATCAATTTTGACCGTTAGATTATAAGTTTATATCATTAGTAAAGTGGTAAAGTGTGTAAAGTGGTAAAGTGTAAAAGAGAATGTATATTATCATAAGTGTGAGAGGAAAGGTATGTAAAAGTAAACTCCCTTCATATCTGAAATATTTGTTTTTTAGTAAAGTGGTAAAGTGTGTAAAGTGTAAAAGAGAATGTATATTATCATAAGTGTGAGAGGAAAGGTATGTAAAAGTAAACTCCCTTCATATCTGAAATATATGTTTTATCTTTTAATATACAAAATATTTGTTTATATCACATTATTTCTTATTTAAAATATCAAATAAGTATTAACTATAGTTTTCTACTAATATACTCATATTTGTTATATATATATATATATATATATATATATATATATATATATATATATATATCAATTTTGACCGTTAGATTATAAGTTTATATCATTAGTAAAGTGGTAAAGTGTGTAAAGTGGTAAAGTGTAAAAGAGAATGTATATTATCATAAGTGTGAGAGGAAAGGTATGTAAAAGTAAACTCCCTTCATATCTGAAATATTTGTTTTATCTTTTAATATACAAAATATTTGTTTATATCACATTATTTCTTATTTAAAATATCAAATAAGTATTAACTATAGTTTTCTACTAATATACTCATATTTGTTATATATATATATATATATATATATATATATATATATATATATATATATATATATATATATATATATCAATTTTGACCGTTAGATTATAAGTTTATATCATATAGATTATATGTGTAAATTTTTAAGTAAATCTAGCATTATTTGATAGGTTATAGAGACCAGCAAAGATTAAGAGTACATGTTTTTATTGAACACCATAAATCTTTGGATGTCTCAATAGTATATCAAATAATTGTGATTTAAGCAAAATTTTACACACATGATCTGTATTTATAAACTTACAATTCAATGGTCAAATTTAAAAAATATGTTTCGGATATAATAATATTGAATGGTGTAACATTGATATAACATTAGATCGATGTGATTGAAAAGTTGTACAAGGATAAAAGAAAAAAATTAAAATAATCGTTTTTCCAAAACCTAACCGTCACCATTTTCCTTCTTCTTTATCTATCGAAGTGGAGTGATTTAGAGTCAATTTTAGTCAAATAAGTAATTTCCACATACTTTCCGTTTTATTTTGTTGATTTTTGTGATTTCGTCGTCTTTTTTCATGAATCTGTTTGTTTTGATTTCTCATCTTTGTGTGATGTGTTTTTTATTTTCCGTCTTAGTGCAGTGCTTATCTGATTCAAGTTGAAATATTAGATTTGAGCAAGCGCAAAACCAATCAATGATTTTGACGTCGTCAACGTTGCAGATCCGAAGACATGAGTATTTTGGAGACTTGAATATAATCATATTTTTAGGCATAAGTACTCTGCCGATTTATGTTATTAAGATGGATGTTGTAAGTTTATTCGCAGATTCATCCTTTTTATTTTTAGTGACTTTAAATTTAAAAAGTATGTATCGAGTAAAATATTTTAAATAATGCAACATTCTTTTAAGGAAGACTAAAATGTGAGGAACAACATAAATGTTGAGAGAGAAGATAAATGTGAGTGTAGAAACAATTTGATAAAGCAAATATGCTATCAACTTGCAATAAATTGGTCAAAGTACTAAGTAATTTGGACTCTAAAGAAAATATATACTTCCTCCGTTTTAAATTATATATCTTTTTGAGAAGAAAAAAATGTCCCAAATTAAATGTCGTTTATAATACAAATGAAGCATTAATATTATTTTTTCTATTTTATCTTTAACTATTTATTACTCTCTTTTCTTTTAATTTTTTAATTTATCTTTCACATATCATTTATTAAGGACAATTTTGTATAACAACTCAATATTTCTTTCTCATACAAAATTAATTAAATTTCTTAATACATTTGAAATGGTCAAAATATCATATAATTTATGACGAGGGAGTAATTAGAAGTTTGATCATTGATTCATACGGATGAAGAAAAAAAAACTTCGTTGAAAATGGAGAATTTGTATGCGTCGTATATTCTTTAACAAAAATTAGCACCTATCTCCCTAAAAAAAAATAGCACCTATAAAATAGCAAAAAGAAAGTAAATATGCCATCAAACCTATACGTGTAAGGATTTTTTTTTTTTTTTGTCAAGGTAATTTAGTGAGAGGAATACACTTTACCTACACCTTTTTTTTTCAAAAATTAATGTATGTATCACTTTTCGACACTCACTTTTCAACACTCTCTCTAGCATTACTCATATTTTTAATGTATGTCCCACTTTTCAACACTCTCGCTAGCAACACTCACTTTTCAACACTCTCTCTAGCACTCACTCTTTTATTGGATGAAATCAATGTATGTCCCACCACTTTGTGTGGGTTCAATTTTCAAAGTGTAGACCCACATGATTTAAACCAATAAGAAAGTGAGTATTGGAGAGAGTGTTGCTAGTATTACTCATATTATTATTAATGAAAGTGACACTACTCGATCTCTGTGAGGTTAACTCAATTGATATGGACAATAATTATAATATACATGGGTTAAGGTTCTAACTTTGTATATCCCTCTTATTCATCTTTAAGAGGTGAATTTCTAGTCACTAAGCTACTTGAAAAGAAAAAAAAATTGACCATTGAATTCACAAAGGAAAAGTGATATTAATGATTATGTATGTACGTATGTAGACACAAATACACATCTAAACAATTTTTTTTATGTTAATCCTCTGGTTACCAGAGAAAAGAAAAGAGACTCTAGTAATCCGAAGTTTGATCGTTACGTAAGTATACTATGTCCAATAATTGTTGCACCTAAGAATCAAACTCGGATTATCCCAAACGACTTGTCCTATAGTAAAACTCATCTAAATACAGTTTTTCTTCAAAAAAAAAATTGGGTATGAGAAATTAATATTAATAATGGCAACAGCCGTACCCTTTTTCTATCCACCTTCAAATTCATACTTGTGTTACGATGTAGCCTTCATCAGTGGTGGTGCGACGAGATCCATTTCTCCGCACCACCGTTTCCACCCCGCCACATCTCTTTCCGGATCCGTCGCATTGCCACCGTTCTTAGATGGTTTTGGATCCAGTTTGCGATGTTGTTATGTGTTTTTGGTTTCTGTAGGTGGGGTTGCTTCTAGTTCGTCGTTCTCTCCTTTGTTCTCGTACAATGTTGTGCCGTCGAGACCAGTTCCTAACCCTCCTCCGACGTTCTCGCCGGCGACTTTACAAGGGACGTGGGTTGTGTTTCGGTTTCTTGATGGTTTGATCTGAGTTTTTGCTTAGATCCGGAGCTGTGTTGGTTCTCTTTCGCTTCATTTCATTGAGTTTTTGGTGTTGTTAATTGTTGGGTATTGTTGTTCCCGAGCTCCGTCAATGTTGTGATGCTGTTGTTTATGGTTGTGTGTTTTTATTCTATTGTTTGTTATTTTTTTTGGCTGCGCCGGTGAGTCATGGTGGTGATGTGGTGGTGGTTCTGCGTGGTGGTGGTGGTGATTCGGTTTTGTGGGCTGTTTTTCGTTGTTGTTTTCGTGTTAAGGTGTTGACGTGGTGGTGTGTACATGAGGAGTTTTAGTTTGATTTGTATCGTCCTGCTCATCTTGAGATAACGGTGGTGCGGGTGGTGGTTGATGTTAGCAACATAAGGTGACGGTTGTTGGTGTTATTTTGAGTTAATGGTGATGTGGGTAGTTATTGGTGTTGGTAAAATAATGTGGTTTGTTGTTGTTGGGTCGGAAATTTGAATGTAAAGTGGTGGTTTTTGGTGGTGATGCTCGTGGTGGCTGGTGTTGATTTTTGGTGGTGATGCTCGTGGTGGCTGTAACGCCCTCTTTTTTATTTAATTATTTTAATTAGTTTTAGAATATATTTATATATTTATATGATGTATATGAGGGATATATGATTTGTTGAGATTAGATGTCTTTTTATAATTTAGTTAATATATTTTGTTGAGCGATATTTTGTTATGTTATATGTTGGTATTTACTAGCATAATATATTTGTTAATTGTTATAGATATATATTTGTTATTTGGTGTATTATTATATATTTAGTAGAGAAATATTATTTATTAGAATATGAGGATTATTAGTGTGCGTAAAATTGGAGGTTAGAATAGAAAGAAGAATAAGTTGTTGGGCCTAAATAGATTTGGGAAGAATATTTTAGTATTATAAATAGAGATGCTTAGGTTAGAAAGAGTTTACCAAAAACCGCTTTTTGGAAAAGAGGAGAACAAGAAAGAAGAGAAGAGAAGAGAAGAGAAAAGTCAAGAGAAGAGGAGAATACCTTAGGAAAGAAGAACGCTGCTGCTGATTCAGGAATTAATCTAAGGTGAGGGTGAGACTATCTTGCATTCATATTAAGTTGTTAAATCATTAGATTACATCTAACAAGTTGGGGAGAGTTTGTGAGAATTTGAGAATTAGGGTTTTGAGAGAGATTTGATGATTAGATGATGAAAACTTGTTGAATTGATGTAGAAATTGTGTACAGACCTTAGATAATCCATAGGATGATTATTGGAAGTAGTTTTGAGGTTAGCACCATGAGATTAGGTGAAACTTGAAGAAAATCTGCATTCTGCCCGAATTTTGATATTAAAACTGGTATTGATCGGTGCGGAATTGGTCTTAGGTGTAAACACTAAAGTTGTAGGTATGGATGTTAGCTTTCTAATGTCGTTGGTCTCACGTCAAAACGATTTATAGAACTTGAGTTATGGTCAAATTACTGCACGTAGGTCACAGTGAATTTTTATGGACTTTCAGAACAACTTTTCCGAATTTAAAATGAAAACAGGTATTGATCGGTACAGAATTGGTCTTAGGCCTAAACATGAAAATTTTAGATAATTATGTTAGCTTTCTAGTGGCTTTGGTTTGACGTGAAAATGATGTTTGGTCTTTGAGTTATGATGAAAATACTACATGGAGGTCTTAGCGAAATTGTACGGTGACAACATTCTCTTTTTCATGTTTTTGTGTTTTGTTCATATGTTTCTGTTTTGAATTGATCCTTGTTGTAAACATGAAAGTTGTTGATATTTGTGATATCTTTCCAGTAGCTTTGGTTTGACATGAAAATATGTTGTGGATAATTTATTATGTTTTTACAAAGATACATAGAGAATTATTGTTGATGTTTAAATACGATGTTATATGAAGTTGTTTATGATTGATGAATATGATGTTTTAAGATGTTGTTTATTATCATTTGATATTGTTATATTATGATATGACATGAATTATTTATGTGATCCATATGTTGTCAAGATGCTAAGATGTTAAAATGTTAAGACGTTAAGATGATAAGAGTTGTTAAGTCGTCGAGTCGTTATGAAGTCATCAAGTTATTAAGATGTTATGTTGCCAAGATGTCAAGATGTTAGGATGTCATAGATTTTCATGAAGTTGTCTAAGTTGTACGAAAGTTATGTCATTGCATTAGAGTTGTGTCGTTGCATAGTCAGAGATGGGGGCTTAATGCCCGACAGGTCCTTTATGACCTTAGAGATGGGGGCTCAATGCCCGACAGGTCCTTTATGACCTTAGAGATGGGGGCTCAATGCCCGACAGGTCCTTTATGACCTTAGAGAAGAGGGCTTAATGCCCTGGTGGTACCACATGCATAATGAAGATGTCTAAGATGATTTAAGATGATTTGAGAAGTAGAAGTTGCATAGTCGAGTCAAAGTTGTTAAGATGTTGAGATGTCAAGTTGATAAGTTATTAATGAAGTCTATGATGAATGAAGACGAATGATTTATGATAAGATGTTACGTGAGTTATAATTATGTTGATATATGAAGTTGATTACGAATTTGATTATGAAGTTGTTTTCAGTAATGCTATGTTTTGATAATAATACTTATGTGAAATTACATGATGATTCTTATGATTATATTTGATATTAGGTGTTGATGCTTATAAATAATGTTTGATGAAATGTGGTGACGTTTGTGATTAATATTGATGCTATGTGATGATTGTTGGAGACTATTATTTGATGTTATTTGATGATGTTAAGATTAGTAATTGATAATATATGAAGATGTTTATGATTAGTATTAAGATAGTTTTACGACCAATATAAGAAGATAATGACACTAGTTAAGGAAGTTTAAGTTGTTAGATATGATTATTGAATTATAAGATGTTTAAGTTGTTGAATGTACTTTATATGATTTATGTGCTTAATATTATTGTTTGAGAAATCTCACCCCTCTGCTTGGAAATGTTGCTCTTCGTATGGGTAACTTGCAGGTAACCAGGATTAGTTGCGGTCGTGAGTGGACTCCTCACAAGTGTGTCTTAGGTGCTCTGATACGTAACGGGATGAGATTATGTCTTCTATTTCTATTCCTTACGTATTACTTATGGATTTTTATGAATAAATGTTGAACAAGACTTGAGATTTTTATGATGAGGCCTGCGTGCCAAAGACTTTTTATGTTGAATGAACTAATTCCGCTGCGAAGTTTTGAATTACTTATGTTAAATGATTTTGAAGAATAAATTGCTATTTATTCAGTTTATGAATTTTTAAGAAGTGTAGCATTCCGTTAAAGTTGAATTACTCTGATTTTTAATTATGAAATTTTTACGTTGGGAAAACGGGGTGTTACAGTGGCTGGTGCTGGTTTTTGGTGTGGAGTAATGATGGTTTTTGTGGTTGTTAATGGTAGTTTTGGTGATGGTGATCTTGGTTTTTGTGGTTGTGCTTGTGGTGGCTAGTGGTGGTTATGTTTTTTGTGGGTTTTCTTCTATGAGTTTGTTGTTGATGGACTTTCTCAAATACATGGATGTTAGACAGTGTAGCTTGTTTCAAGAATTGAACTATGTGTTTTCTAGGTGGTGATTTTACATGTGCTTAAATGCGTTGAGCTGCAGAAGAGAATCAAGGTGTGGTTGCACAGTTTTTTGGTAGGTTTGATGGTTATTTTGGAGGGCGGTTAGACTTGTGGTTTTGGGGTTTTAGTTTTTATTGGTTTCAGGGGCCCTCAGTGGAGGTTGTTTTTGGTTTGTTTTTAGAAATTTGCATTTGATGTATGAGTGTTTGTTTGAGTGTTCTGTGTGTATACGGCACACTTTTGCTTTGTATGTTGCTTTTAAGTATCCTAGCCTAGCATTCCTTGTGCTAGATGGGATTCTTTACGTTTTGAATAAATTTCATTTTAGTTTCTTCAAAAAAAATAATGACTACACTAATAGTTATTTTACAATTGTCTTAGGTTAGATTTGAACTTGCGTAAAAATAAAATAAAATGTTGAGATATGAGGGTCATGAAAATTAAAGTGCATGAAAATTAAATTTGCAGAAATGTAAAGGTTTAATTCCTTGTAGGTCCCGACACTATTTTAATTTGAAAAATTTATATAAGCCTATAAAGTAAAAGAATATATTTGGTCCATATATCTAATTTGGTCCATGAACTAAGTTTTTTTAAATTAGGTCCATATGTCACACTTCCATTAGTCAAAATATGATTGAAGAACCCAAATTACAAAAAATATATTTGTTTTTTTAAGAAGGTAAAATAGGATA
The DNA here is from genome assembly GCF_051527215.1 of Medicago sativa. Taxonomy (NCBI): domain Eukaryota; kingdom Viridiplantae; phylum Streptophyta; class Magnoliopsida; order Fabales; family Fabaceae; genus Medicago; species Medicago sativa. The sequence continues at coordinate 62,004,701 of NC_140751.1, read as the reverse complement.
TATTACCAACAAAAATGTATTATACATAGTACAAAATGTACCATAACAGAACATAAGAGTTTAGAAAACAAAACAATTCATAAAGAAAAGTACACAATGAAAAGGAGAGAATTAGCGTACTTTGCCTTCAGCTACGATAACCAAAGACAAAATTAGTGTACTTTGCCTTCAGCAACCAATACAAAAGTAACTTAATTTTCTCCAAAAGTTGGTTCAGACATATCATTATTACCAAAGATTCTACAGTTTTTCTCTTTCCAAGTTAACCAAACACAAACGAACCAAATTAGATACATAACAAACCATCGCATTTTAGAATGCCCCCTAATTAATCGAATTGAGTAAAGTGGTCCGAAGTAGTAAATGGATCAACCGATGATATACCAAGCCAATTGCGAACAAGCTACCAAATAGAACCAAAACGATCTCAGCCGACAAAAAAATGATTTTCCGATTCAGTATTGCCACACCCACTCACACAAAGTTGTGAATCCCAATGCATGATGCCTCGCTTGAATAAATTATCCTTGGTAGAAATCCGATTGCGAAGAAGACGCCAAACAAAAACAGAAACCTTTAGAAGAAATTCCTTGAGTCAAATTAAGTCTGATAATAAGGATTTCTACACCATTTTCCTAAAAGAGCAAAATTTAACTCCCTCATCCTCCTAACCCCCAAGCCATCATACTTCTTCACCAAACAAATAGAATCCTAATCAACCCAAGAAATTTTTCTTCAATGTAGGAGATGATACTTGTTGTGTTTTATCTTGGTTTTCGGGTGTCAAACATTGATTACGTTTGAACCTTTTTAACCGTTGATATCTCATTTTTTTCTTGGGAAGGGAAAAATAAGCAAAACCCTTGAGAATCGAGGTCCGGGAGTTGTTTTCGCTACGGGAAGGTGTTAGGCACCCATAACGACTATAGTATCCTATAGGAACCGTCTTTAATTTCTACGCGCGCGCTTTATTTTTAAATGCTATTTTGAAAAGTGATATTAAGCCTAAGAGTTTCTAAGTGAAGAATTGGAGGGAGAAGAAAGTGTTTGAATTCTTATTTTATTTGAATTGAAGGAATATTGGTTCCCTGCCTACGTACCCGTTTAAGGGATCAAATCCACCGTAGTTCTCTTCCAAAAAATGTTTTTGTTTTTTGTTGGTTGATTTTAAGTTTGAAAATTGGAATTTTGAAGAATGGAGATTGAGAGGCCTTAAAGGCATAAGATTGAAAAAAGTGAGGTTTGATTAGTTATCTTGCAAAAGGGTCTAAGTATGGTTAAGGTTCGTTAAAATTTGATTAAGAAAATAAAAGAGAATACAATGGGATTTTGGATCCCAAGGTTTATTATGAAAAGAGATTTGAGTGATGTTGTTCATATATTTTTTTTGAAAATTGATTTTTTCTAAGTGTAAATCCTAAGCATTCATCTAAACATACAATCCTAAACATACATCTAAACATGCATATCCTAGCCATATATCTAAAGTGAGGTGTGTGCATGTGTCGGTGCTTGTGTCGGTGTACATCATTAGAGTCCATTGTCCTTATTACATCATTGGCCTAGATACATTCTATGGTCTTGCAAGAATTGAAATTGTATAAAAGTAAAGTACAAAAAATCCTAAGTATTACATTCTAATTTTTGCATGAAATTAAATTGCAAGAAAGTAAAGACTAAGAATATAAGAGGGAAATGAAATGCTCATGGATGAATGAAACATGAAATGAAAGGGTTAGTAGCACAAATGATATAGAAACTAGGATTAAAAAAGCATAGTGAAGCTATTTGTAACTTGCAAGAAAAGTAAACTAACAATTTTAGCAAAAAGTGACAAAAGGACTTGAAATTCAATATAATCCTAAGGCAAGCTCAAGGCCTAGATTCTCACAACATTACGACATTTCAAGTGATTCATTTCAAGGGAACAAATATGAGAACCAAGGAAAATTAACATGCCAAAAGTTATAAGATTTTCAAGCTCTTTATGCACTTTTATTTCACAAAAAATTTTCACATTATTTACCAAACACAAGGTTCACAAAATTCAAACCAAAACAGCATGCAAACTCCAATTTTCATGATGTAAATCATCACAAAAAAATCACATGTTCAATGCCACAAACATAGGCCAAGGCATCAAGTTCAAAACACGTCAAGATTCCACAAGGTTTAAAAAAAAGAACCAATAACAAAGAATCATCGCACATATATTTTGAAGTAGATTTTTAACATGCAATTATTTCCCAAAGGCCAAGTCTCAAATGCCAGCATTAATCACAAGAAAGAAAAAACACAAAATCTTAAAGATTCTTTAACAAGATTTTTACCAAAGTTAAAACATTGAAGCGACAAGATTTTTCACATATTTTCCGATCAAAATTAACGTGCAAAAGTCATCAAGAACCATCAAAGAGTAACAAGAAAATCCTCGGAAATTTATTTGGAATCTTTTATGCGATTCTAACACAGCAGGGGGGTATGAACATCAAAATTAACAAAACATGCAGGAAAAGGGGGGTATACCAGTAACACATCAGAATGTAAAACAGAAAACAAAACAATTGGGCTTGGGTATGAGCTGGATCGGGTAGATCCATGGGTTATGGGTTAAGCTAAAGGCATGGGTTAATACAAAGTACAAGTTTTTGTTGTTGCAAGAAATCACACGTGATCTTCTTTTTCATTCAAAACACAACATTACTTTTCTCTCTTTCAACAAACAGAAACTCCACCGCCCCCAGCCTCCTTCTCCGGCGAGTTCACAAATTCCGGCACGGTGGTCGGTGGTGCACCACCGTGCCGGAGTTCTAAAACTCCACTATTTTCAAAACTCTTTACATCAAAACATCCCTCTCCTCATTCTAAAACCGAATCTCTAGTCAAAATTTCGAAAAAAACAAACATTCAGAGCTAGATCTACACCTGAGGATCCATTTTTAAACATCTATTTTCAAATGTTTTCGAACAGCAAGAAGCACACAATCAAACAAGTTCAAAACGCAGCAAAATGGAAGAATAATGAAAAGTCGGTTACCTCTGTTCTGCGATTTGCTGAATTCGGTTGCACTTCTTCCTCCTCGTCGTTCTTGCTTCGGATTCAGCCTCCTTTATACGCTCCTGTCACGAATTGAAAAAACAGCGTTGTTGTTGTTTCTTGCGATCTCGAATCCTCTCTTTCCCTCCTCTGTTTCGCAGGTAGCAATTGCGTTTACGGTGAGTCACGAATCCGCGTCGGAATCCATTCGTTCTCCCTCTGATTCGCAGCTCCGATCTGGTGTTCTTGCACTTCACAATTCATAATATGTTTTGAAGTTTGTGGTGATGTTGAGAGTTGAATGATGATGATGATGATGACGGTTATTATGGTGGTGGTTTTGTGGTGGTTTTGGTGAATTGATGGAGGTTGAAAGTTGTTAGGGTGGAGGAGAGTGGTGGTTGAAAGTTGGTTGTGGTGGTGGAAGATTATGGTGCGGTTAGAGAGAGGAGAAAAAAGGGAAAAAAAATATGAGGGAAAAAATGATTTTGTGATTTTGTGTATTTTGTGAAAAAATGATTGAAAATAAAATTGGTAAAAAAAAATGATTAGTCCCTTGACCATGACTCATCTATTTATAGGTGAGGTGGGAATGCTTGGACCAATGATGTGATGCCATGTGGCACTTGATTTGTAACAAACCTTGACTTTGACTTTAACAAACTTAAAAAGGGATTAAAATGCAAATAACAAAAGTACAAGGACCAAAATGAAAATTAAAACTAAAATTGAATTGAAAAAGTAAATTGAAAATTAACGTAAAGCGAGACGATTAAAAGCAACAAAGCAGATTAAAATGAATCAAAAATTTTATGCGAAATGACCAAAATGCCCCCAGGGACTAAAACGACTCAAAATGACTCAGATGCAATTTTAAAATGATTTTTTTAACAGAGAATTAAAGCAAGAGTTTATACAAGCAAATTAAAAGACTCAGAGACAATTTTTTTAGGGATTAAAAGGGATCCTAACACAGGAAATGACTAAAATGCCCCTAGGGGCTAAACTGACCCAAAATGACTTTAAACGTAATTTTTGAAATGGATGTTGACATGAGATTGAAACAAGGATTTATACACACCAATTGAAGAGACTCAAACAATTTTCAAAAATTAAAATGAGTTGAATGCTGGGAATGACTAAAATACCCTTTTTCATGAATTTTGCAAATAACAATGAAATAAGATGCAGAGAAAGATGCAATTGATCAGAGACAATTTCAAATGACTTAAAATGCGAGAAAAGAAGAATTGAGCTAGTATTTTTAGGTCCAAAATTAGGGTATAACATGCTGGAGCCTTGAAGAAGGAAATAAAGTAGATTGGAAGGTAGGACATGACAGACTTCAAGAGAATCAGGCGACTACCCATAGAAAATTTCTGCTTTTCATCGTTTAGCATTTTCATCGTTGATTTCAAAATGAAGAATACTAAAACTCCAGTCTTCTATTGTGACAATCAGAGTGCATTACATATTGCAACCAACTCGGTCTTTTATGAGAGAACCAAGCATCTAGAAACAGATTGCCATTTTGTGAGGGACAAAGTTCAAGATGGTACAATGAAGTTTCTTCCTGTTTCAAGTGCAAAATAAGCAGTTGCCTTCTTCACCAAGCCACCGCATCCTAGCCATTCCTTGCTTTACTATCCAAGCGAGGCATGGTAAATATATACCAAGCACCAGCTTGTGGGGGACTGTTGAGAATGGAAGAATAATAGAGATTACTTGAGGAACAAGGTACCACTTATAGCTCTAACTGACTTGCCGCATAAGCTTACACAACTATTAGGACTGTTAGAAAAGCTATGCTAGAGTACAGTAGAGCATGATAATTAGCTTAGACTTGTGTTCGCTTATAAATAAATAAAGTTCATCACCATTGTAACAAATTCAATTGAATAAAAACAGTTTTTCTTTATTATGTTCTCTATGCTTTCCCTCAATATATATATATTTTCACTTTCTTAATATAAATGTCCACTGAGTTGATTATCAAGCTTGTGGTTATTGTAAACCATAGCACATGTGAAATTAAAAATTACCAGAAAATGGCGAAAATTTAAGCTGAGGCTTGGAACAGAGAAAATAGAATCCTTGTTTTACGTTTGAAACTAGCGCTACAAAATCATTTGAAACTAACAACGACACATGGTACCGATTGGAAGTAGAAGCTAGTAATTCTCCTCATCGTAATGAGTGAGACGATGACCTTGTTAATATCGGTTAAAAAAGGGGGGAAACGAATCCAATTTCACAATAGAATGAAAAAGTTACATTATGCTTTTGCTGGGAAACACGGGGCCACTGGCCAATAAATCCAATTTCGCGATGCATCGTGAGTGAATGTGTCACTATATCAAGCTTTTCCGAAACAAATATAAGCACCTCAAAAATGAACTCATTTGTTTTCCTTTGTCTTTTCGTTCCGGCATCGAGAAGACTAACTTCTTACTTATGAGAATGAGGATGAGGATGATCGTGAGCTTCTACTTCCAAGAAGAGACATCGATCATCGTTGATATATTTTGTGTAACTTTCAAGTGCTGGTTTACAGCGACCGTAGAGCTCGTCTTATCAAATGTAAAAACATGACAACACAAGTCATTATTTTAATGGTAGATCAAAGAATTACATGATGTGTTAAGAGCATTCTAGCAAGCATAGTAACTATAGAGAATAGAGTTTGCAAAGTTTATATTTGAAAACTATTGTTTTACACAATAAGTAGGACTCTCACTTTTATAAAAATAATCCTTACCTGAGCTAAAAGAAAATCAACAAAATTGCACTGAATCAATAATCAAAATATGAATATTTTGATTACTTCTTCAGCTTGCCTTGCAACAAAAGTCAATAATTGGTTTCCTTATAAGATTTCTAGGTGGTTTCAAAAGTGATTTGTAATAAAGCTTTCTGCATACTATATGAATTTTCTGATCACAAAGCAAGCAGGATCACACACCATTGGCATGGCAAGGTGTCAGAATTTTCGATCGAGAATATATGGAGACTATGAATCAACTTCAGTGAAAAATCCAATCTCAGATAATCAGTTCAACAACCTTGAAATCTATTTGTCCACTAACAGGGGGAGGAGACAATAATATTACAGCAATGGACTATGTGAAACCTTATCTCTTCAACAATTTTTTCTACCAATTACTATTAAAAGGAGAGGGAGTTCTTAACTCAGATCAAGAAATGTACTCGAGTGTGTTTGGAATTGAAACAAGAGAGCTTGTCAAGAAGTATGCAGCAGACCATCTTGCTTTCTTCCAGCAATTCTCTGATTCAATGGTCTTAAAATGGGAAATATAAAAAATTTAGAAAGCTTCATCACTGGAGAAGCAGGGGCAGACCCAGACATTTCATATTAGTGTGGCAAAATTTTCAAAGAAAGTGTAATACAAATTATACTAAAAATAATATATAACATTGTTTGATGCAAATTGCAATGAAAATCATCTACCATCCATTTGTTGAGTCGGAGAGGTCGTTGAAGGAGGCGTCGGAAGGGATAACGGTTTCGGAGATGAAGATTTCGTCACCGGCGTCCGAGACGGTGGTGATGATGTGTTGGTGGAGGGTTAAACTATTACGGTGTAAAATTCCAGATCAATAGGATGAAGAAATGTGAAAGAGAAAGAAAAACATCTCTACCCATAACATCTCTGATATGATAATATCTCTACCCATGTGTTTGTTAAAGATTTAGATTTCTTGTAATGAGAGTTTATAGCAAGTTTTATTCCAATTATTCCCATCCATCCATGGGAATAACAATAGAAAAAATAATGTGCAAATAACATTCTTGGAAACAAATTTTCAAAACATAAAAAAAAAAAAAAAACATGAGAATATTGCATATCCAATATCACATCCCTATAAATCATATGACAGACCTTGAAACAAACATCTTTCTTAGGGTAAAATCAATCATCATTGTTGTAAATTTATGCTTAAAAAAAAAATCATAGTACAAAATGAGGCAGAAAATAGCCACCAAATAAAACCACCACATTCCCTCTCTACTACAATACATTGAATATTCTAGTCCCAATTTTCCAGATTGCATTCTTCTTTCCAATGAAATTCGTAATTGAACTTGTTATACGACCAGCTCGATCAAATGGAACATGTTTCAACGCCCTGCAAGATAGAAAACAATAAACTTCAGAATTTTAATCCCCTAAACCAGGACTCCCTTGCACTAAATACACAAATCTCAATTTTCAAGCAACAAAAATAAACATGCTTTGCCATTTTTGGCCACAGAACTTTTCAAGCAAAACTGGACACCTGATCCAGAGACTTACTCTTTCCAAATGTATAAGCCACCACAAGAGAGTGAATTAAAACACAAGTTTGATGAGTAACAAAATATGTTGCATGTCTTTTTTGCACAAACAAGTTATGATGGAAGGAATAAATTTCATTGACTAAAAATAACGCAATTAGGCCTTCGATTTCTTCCCTTTGGCTACATTATTCGGTTGGTTCTTGAATGGCAGGAAAGTTTTTCCTTTCATGAATGGCCTAAGGACTTCTGGTATCTCTACTCCATCCTCCTTCTGGTAGTTCTCTAGTATGCAGCAAACGGTCCTTTCAGTAGCCGCGAGAGTAGAGTTCAACAAATGAACATATTGCTTCAACTGCTCATTGCTCTGCAACAGGATAAAAGAGGCAAAACATAACAGTTAAAATTATGAAACTACAGTCATAAAGAGTGTCGAAATCAGTTAGCCATCAATATGATGAACTTAGGTATACTACTGACCTTCTTCGGTCCATATCGAATTTCCAATTTTCTAGCTTCGTAGTCTGTATAATTTGAACAGGACGCCAACTTCTTGTATGTTTTAGAAGCTGGAAACCATGCTTCTAGATCATACTTCTTAGCTTCGGCAGCATTCAAGGCTCCAGAAACGATAGAAACAATTCGATAGGGAATGTTGAGCGCTTTGTAGAACTCCTCGGAGTTCTTGAGCATTTCCTCATGCATGTCCCATGAAGCATTATCGTTCGGGGTAGTAATACCAAACTGAGCCACCTTTTCGAATTGGTGAGCAGGAAATACAGTGTCCCTACAATGAGATACAGAGAGATGGAAGAAATTCTACCTTTTTTATTAGTATTATATGCAACAGACTTCTTAATATATTTGGGGGGGTAACTGGTTTGAGCTTGCGTTCAAACTCGGACGAATGAGGAAAAAACTAGTCTAACAACTAATTACGAACATTTGCCATTGACAAACTTCTTAATATACTTTCTCACTAAATTTTGTGTTCCACTTAAATTTGGTGGTACCCATATAAGTTTCAACCATTTGGTACAAGTGTGTGTGTTAGAAAGATTGTTTTTTGCAGCGTTCTTTTTTTATTTCCTGTTTGGCCCTTTCTCTCTTCACTGGAAAAGATAAAAGATTTGTTCACAAGACTATCAGTATGAAATTATTAATCTTTCTTACAATCACCTGCAGACCAGGAGTGGTCAGGACATTAGAAGAATTCAAATCCTCTGTATACGGGGAGAATTATGATGAGGAAAGTGAGCTTGGCACTGGAAAGCCAACTGAAGCCTCCAAGAAACGAAAAGCGCATGCTGAGTTTGCTATGAAAGAGTGTGTGTGAGAACTATGATTGGGGTGAGCTCGCTGATACTGGAAAGGTAAGCCTTGAAATTTATTTTGCATAGTGCTTTTGGTTTGATAAATTTGGGACTAGCAGGTTTGCTTAAACTTTAAGCCAATGGGTAGGGGGCCATGCAACATTTTCAAATTTTCAGTTGCATAGTTAGCACCACTTTTGTTCTAACTTTTTTAATTGTTGACACTAAATCATTTGATCTTGTTTTGCAGTTGAAAAGAAATGAAAAGAAAAACAATAAGTAAATCACAATCTCCATTTGAATCATTACGGAAATGAGATTCATAAAGATCGTGTAATTGGAAGCAAAATAACCAGAATAGGAATCAACAATCAACAATTATACAAACAAGTCAATATCTGAATATTGAAAATGATCAAATTTGATGATAAATATCAAATTTGACATGCAAACGATCAGACAATTTGAAAGAAAAATATATCAGAATATTTCATCTTTGATATCAGGAATGTCTGAACAAACATGCAATTTTTCAATCAGTTAGGATTTGATTGGCCGCAGTGACGATGCTAACAAAAAAATTTATGCGGAGTCAAATACAAAGAAGAAAAAAAATATTTTTAAAATCATCATATTTGTGATGGATGTCCACTACCCAAGAGCGCTTAAATGAGATGGAACGGGTCTCTTTCTTAACCAAGGTCCTAGGTTCGAATCCAGTCTTGGGCGTGCAGCAACGTTAAAACTCTTAGGAAGAGCTTAGTCACATTTACACATGCATGCTTTTCTCATATGCTTTTCTCATACCCACCCGTACACTAGAATATTGATTGACCAATGTAGACCAAGATTTTCGGGTGTCAAGCCATTGATTGGACTTGAACCTTCAATCTACCGGACTTGCTCGATTTTATTCTTGGGAAGGGAAAAAGAGATTGAAAAACCCTTTTTGGATCCGGGGGTTGGTTACGATTCGGGAAGGTGTTAGGCACCCGCGTCGTTCACGGTACTCCGTGAGAACCTCTTTCTAACTTTATTTTTATTTAGAAAATTATTGCTTAAAGTATAAGTGAAAGAATGGAGGGAGAAGAAGTTGGAGTTTTGGTTATTTTTGTTTGATCGATTTGGAAGGAATAAACCCATGCCTACGTACCCTTTAAAGGGATCAAAACCGTCGTAGTTCGCTCTTATAAAAAATATTTTTGGTGGGTTAGGTTGATTTTAATTTTTTTGAAAAAAGGTTTTAAGAAGGGGATTGAGGGGCCTCAAGGCTCTAGAAAGAAAATAGGAGTGAGGTTGTTTCATTTTATTTGAGAAATTTAGTCTAAGTTTAATTAAAGCTCATTTAGGAATTTGATTAAGAAAATAAAAGGAAAATCACTTGGATTTGGATCCAAGGTTTATTAAGAAAATGATTTGACTTTTGCTTATTTTGATTTTGGAGATAAAAAGGTTTTACTAAACTAACGGAAAGCTAACGTAACAACGTGAAAAATAAAGCGAGAGTAAAGCAATAAATAAAGTGATATGGTGTCGGTGCAAGTGTCGGTGTGTGCAATTACTAAGCTATTACATACCATCCTAGGGGCATTCTAAAGCAAGAAATAAAAAGCTCAAAAAAAGAAAATTACATCAATGCCTAAAATACACACTAAGATATTGGAAAATAAATAAATTGCAAGAATGAAAATGCATGAGATTATACTAGAAATAAAGCAATCATAATAAGATGATAAGAAATTTAAAAGCATTGCATGGATTATCAAGAAGACATGATGTCAAAATATTCAAGCAAGACACAAGGTAGAAATTTAAATATTAAAGCAAAAATTAACACAAGGTATGGTGGAGTGAAAATATTTAAAAAAAACATGAAATAAAGCCCTTAAAAACATTAAAGCAAAAAAACATGGAGATTAAAATATTTTAAAATGCTTGAAAGAAAACTACAAAATGAGTTTGAAAACGCATGAGATTAAAATATTTTGAAAAGCGAAAGTCAAGCAACCTAGATGGACACACGAAATGATTTAATCCGAACAAAGATGCATGAAAGACGATAGCTAAAATTAAGCTGATTACAAGGTAGAACAAAGTATGATATGAAAGAAATGGCTTGAATTAAAGTGCATGAAACATGATTAAAACTAAGTAAAATATGTAATAAAGTAGTGCATGACATGAGAAATAATTTGAACAAGGAAAAAATGCATGATAATGGGTTTTAAAAAAACATTGCATGGGTTAAAAAAAATGAAGATGCATGAGTTTAAAAAGTTACTAACAACATATAAAGAGAGAAATGCAGTAAGCAATCAAACAGGGGGTCCGAAGAGCAAGCAGAAAGCACACAACAAGCAAGAATCGGGCCCAACAGCAAAACATAATGGGCTAAAGGGTAGAAGACCCAAACGGGTCGGTTCACCCATGGGTTATAGGTCATGGAGCAGTAACAGGGAGCGGGTTATGGAGCATATATAAGCACATCTTTGTTTCTTTCTTCATTTTTAAACCAACTTCCTCTTTCTAAAAAAACATATGCTCTCTTCTCCCTTTGAAACAGTTCGCCGGAGAAGAAGAAGTAGGCGGTGTCGGAAGTGCTCCGGCGCGGTGGTCGGCCGGAGAGCCGCCGCGTCGGAGAATTTTTATTTTATTATTTTTTTTCAAAATTTTTACATCAACGTTACCGCCTCCTTCTTCTCTGTACGAATCCAACCTTAGATTTCTACACACATGCTTCAATCAGTCTAGATCTAGCGTTGAAGATTCAAAAGTTTTAGAGACAAAAATGAACAAAAGAGAGATAGATTCGTTACCTTCTCTTGATCTGTTACGATCTGGAGATGCTACGAACGGAAAACTTCGAGTCAGTGCCGGAAATACTTCAATCCTTTCTTCTTTCACGCTCCTTTTTCTTTGTATTCCACGATCTGTCCTTTTTCTTCTCACTGGATTCACGTTATTGTATTTTGACGTGTTTGGCTTGCTTGTATTTGAAGACGGTTTTGGTTTGTGAGTGAATGAAATCGAAAATTTGGGTTGTGTTTGTAGAGATGATAGTGTTAGATGGTGGTTTGAGTCACGATCTGTGACTTGTTGATGATGGAAGAACAGATCGACCTTGCTGAGTTTGTTGGTGAGCTATGTTGGATTCAAAGGAAACTTAACGTTTATGTATTTTGTGGTTACTGGATTTTTGATCAATTGATATTGGTGATGATATTACTATTGGTTTGAAGATTGAATTCAAAAAAAAAAAATGTTACTGCAAATTTTCTATTGGTGAATGTTCATGGGAAAAGTTGAAAAGAAAAGGGTGTTTGATCCATTTCTATACCAAGCCGCAAATTGATAGTGTTTTTGTGAGAGTTTTTGCAGCGGCTACAGTGTGTCAGTCTGAAATTCTCTGCAGCCCCCCTTTTCATCAATCATTGGATAGCTTATATAGTGACCAACTAGGTCAAATGAAATTTCACTGGACCAAAATGCCCCTGACTTGGGCAGCAAGAACCTTGAGGACAAAAATGACTAAATGGACCAACTTGGACTCTTAAAAATTAAAAACTCAAAAAGAAATAATAATAACAATTAAAATTGTCACGTAAGTGACATTTTGAAAAAAACAAAAAGTTTAAAAAAAAGTAAAATAAAATAATAAGAAAATAACAATCAAAACTAAAAACTGTCCCTTTCGGTAACCAAGTGAGATACCCGCCAAAATTCCGTCTGAGACGACTAAATTACTCGACATTCAAAATACGAATAAAAACTTAAAATTACAAAGAAAAGTGGTCAAAATTTGGGGTATGACAGATGCCCCTATTTAAGTTTCTTCGTCACGAAGATTTGAAAGAAAACTTTTAAATCGATGGGTCGAAGAGACTTAAATACTAAGTACACCGAATTTTGACCAATTGAAAAGCTGAGAATGCGATGAATACAATAATATGAATGCATGCGATGCGAGTATGAATGCAGAGACGACGGAAATAAACTGACTGGGGAACAAACTGATAAGTATCACTGGGGAGATAAAGCTTGTCTATTACCGACTACCGTGGTAAAGACGAACATACAGAAGATAAAGCTTGAACGGAAGATAAAGCTCAGACGGAAGATGAAGCTAGAGACGGAAAATAAAGCTCGAGACGGCAAATAACGCTTGAGACGGAAAATAAAGCTCAAGACGGAAAGTAAAGCTTGTCCATTACCGACAGCCCATGGTAAGGACGAAAGTACAGAAGATAAAGCTTGTCTATATTGGTTAGTATTGATAACGTGATTACTGGATGGGATCTACCATTTGAACACAAATTGATTGGTGACATTTATGAATTAAACACCTTGAGGATGACCTTTTTATGTATTGGATTAGTGACGCCTCTTGAACACAAGCTGGGGACGACATATTAAGGGAATGACAGGTAAACACAAGCTGTCCGTGGTTTGGGACTGACCATTTGAAGCAAAATAAACGTTTGCAAGAATCCACTCGGCTTTTGAGGAAAGGTTTGCGAGAATCCACTCGGCTTTTGACGAAATGTTTGCGAGAATCCACTCGGCTTTTGACGAATGTTTGCGAGAATCCACTCGGCTTTTGATGAACGGTTTGCGAGAATCCACTCGGCTTTTGATGAACGGTTTGCGAGAATCCACTCGGCTTTTGATGAAAGGGTTTGCGAGAATCCACTCGGCTGTTGATGAAAGGTTTGCGAGAATTTACTCGGCTTTTGATAAAAGTTGGCCAGAACCCACTGGGCTGTTGATGAAAGGTTTGCGAGAATTTACTCGGCTTTTGATAAAAGTTGGCCAGAATCCACTGGGCTTCATAAGAGTTTTGCGAGAATCCACTCGGCTTTTGATAAGAGGTTGGCGAGAATCCACTCGGCTTCATAAGAGTTTTGCGAGAATCCACTCGGCTTTTGATAAGAGGTTGCGAGAATCCACTCGGCTTTTGATAAGTTTGCCGGAATCCACGGGCTTGGTAAGAGTTCGCCGGAATCCACCGGGCTTACAGTGAATGACATCTCTGGACCCGACACACTGGGGTATACGCTTTTATGAGATACAGTTGAAATAAGACACGAGGTGGTAAATGCAATGATATTTTGTATGCATGCAATATGTGCATGAATGTTTATATGCATAAATATATGTATGAATGAATGGATGAGTACATGAATGTATGAATGTATGACTGTATATGACAGGTGAACTTGATGAAACAAAAGAGGATAGGTAAGGTGAGAGATAGACTGACACCGCAGTACAAACACTCGGCAATCTTCATTGGGGATAACATTACTGGAGGTGAGTTAAACACTGTCAGGGTAAAGCTCATACTCAGACCACTGGTGGGGGAACAACCCATAACCACACCACTGAAGGGAGAATGCCCCATAATCAAACCACTTGAGGGAGAAACAACCCATTAATCAAACCACTGAAAGGAGAATGCCTCACAACCAACCCCCTTGAAGGGAGAATGCCCCATAATCAAACCACTTGAGGGGAGAAAGCCCAATAATCAATCCACTTGAAGGGAGAATGCCCCATAATCAAACCACTTGAGGGGAGAAAGCCCAATAATCAATCCACTTGGGGGAACAACTCATCAATCAAGAACTTGGCAGAAGTCGCCATCTCTAAGGGATAAAATACATTAATCAAACCACAGATGGGAGACACCGTCAATTAAACCATAGGCAGGAGTCGCCATTCATCAAATCACCGGCAAAAGTCGCCATTTCTCGGGATAAAACCCATCAATCAACCATTCTAGCAAAAGTCGTCACTCGTAAGCCAGCACAAAGTGCATTCTTTCCATTTGGCCCACTTGAACTGTGATACCTCTGTCCTTTTTCATTTTTTTGTATTGTTTTTCTTTTTTTTTTTGAAAGTCCCTAACTTTTGCCTGGATCGCCCTTTCAGGTTTTCAATCCACCGGAAGTATATGTATATATTTTTTTTATGCCCCTAATTTTTGCCTGGACCGCCCTTTTCGGGTTTTCAGTCCACCGGGACGCTCATTTTTGGCTTAAGCCGCCCTTTCGGGTTTTCGACTTAGCGAGCTCTTCTCTTTTTTTTGTATTTTTTTTTTCTCTTTTTTTTTTTGACAGAGGTCATCGCACAACACTTGTTCATAACTATCTTGCAGAGTTTAACTGTCCTTGGGACGAATGTTGATGTATGTTTCTACTACTCATAAGTTCAAAGAAGATGTACCTGTTGTTTATGCTTTTCAAAAGACATTAAAAAGTTTTAAAATTTTTGCTTTAAGTATTCACATCAAAAATAGAAGAAAATTATGCAAACAGAATAAATGAGAATTTCAAATAAATGGGCACAGACTCAAATTAGATGTAAAGGAGTGGTGACCTGCCAAAGGCGTGGCTCCACAGATTTTAAAAAGTTTGGAAAATGGTAATTATATGGGAAAGGTACGTTGAACACAATAACCGCTGTGCTCTCTAACAACTTTGAATCCCACTGTTCCGAGTCTTTGACTTGCTGATGCTTCAGATTGGAGATCCTTTGACAGTTGAAAATGCCCCAGATGAATCATATCTGAATTGATGTAGTTACCTTGCCATAAACCGGAGGTCTTTTGACAGCTGAATTGCCCCAAGTGAGTCATGTCCGACCAGATGCAGTTACTTTGTCACAATCCTTAACTTTTGCATAGGTCGCCCTTGCGGGTGTCAACCTATCAGGATAAACACATTTTTTTTTTATCACTTTTTTTTTATGTCTCTAACTTTTGCATGGACCGCCCTTTCGGGTTTTCAGTCCATCGAGACGCTCTTTTTTGCCTAAGCCGCTTTTTTAATGTTTGCGACTTATCGAGCTGATTTTTTATTTCTTTTTTTCCATGTCTCTAATTTTTGCATGGACCACCCTTTCAGGTTTTCAATCCATCGAGACGCTCTTTTTTTGCCTAAGCCGCTTTTTCCAGTTTGCGACTTATCGAGCTTTTCATTTTAACAAAGTATTTCTTGACTGCACTGGCATTCATAGGACACACAAGTTCATCACTATTCTTGGTAATTAGGCATACATTGCCCCTGAAATCAGGTAACACATTTTTAGCACAAAGCCACTTTCTTGACTTTCACGGGGACGAGCCTTCTTTGTCGAATACTTGCTTTATCCTTTTGACATAACTGTACAGGGCACATTGCAATAACACTTTTAAATTCAATCCAGCTTAGCTTTCATTGGAATTCCCGTTGACAGAACTTTGACCTCCATGTGGGGCACTGCTTTTATATTGTATATTGAGGGATGGTGGGGGGGTTGCCCCTGTTAAAGTGTGCACTTGAAGTACAATATCCCTGCAGGCAGATGGAAGCATCTCGTGCCTGTCTTTGTACATGAAAGTCCTCTTCTGGACAATCTTTCTTGATACTTGCAGCTTCGACGGCCAAAATGCCCCAGTAGGCAATATATCACATTTAGGAAACTTTCATCCTCCTTTTCTTCAGTTTCGAACACAGAGAACTCAAAGTCGAGAGAGAGAGCATAGGGTTAAAGTGTTCAACGGGTTTATTAATGCATGATTTGATTATTGATATAAACATTATGATTATGCAGGTATGTGAAAATGATTTAAAGAAAAAGAATTTTTTTTGGTTTTTTGTATTACCATTTTTCCAGAAAAAGCACAAAATAAAACAAAGACGAGATCAAAACGACCTTTTAATTAATGATGACAATACATAAAGCAAAAAGCCCTAAACAAGTTCACTTCCGTCTCGGGTGGGACGAAAGGATTTTTTTTTTGAAAAACATAAAGCAACAAACAAACATATTAATTAAACAGATGAGTAGTAGAAATAAACATCAGCAAAGACCCAATTCCAGCTAAACATTCCATGCACCAAGATCCGATAGCGGATTAACTTGCATATTCAAATTCAAAACTCTTCAAAAGGTATGAGATTTTTCTGGATCAACTTCTGAACTATCTTCTGCAATGCACAACAGTGCTCAATATCATGACCTGGTGCCCCTTGATGGAAAGCACAAAAGAAGTCGGGTCTGTAACGGGCTGACAATTTTGCTGGCATTGGCAGAGGTGCCTTGGTATAGACCAAATTCCTTTCAATCAACTTTGGAAGCAGCTCTGCATATGTCATGGGAATAGGATCAATCTGTTTCCTTGAAGTCCGTTGTCGAGGCTGTTGTTGATATTGCTGAAACTGGGGTTGATAACCCACACTTTGCAGAGCATTTGTGACAGGCATAACAGCGGCAACAGGGTAATAAGCCGGATACAGTTGTTGAGGCTGACTCTCCTCCACACTCATTTCCTGGTATTCCTCCTCTGAACCATTAGTGGGAACAACTTCTTTGATCAAATGTCCTTTTCGAACCCAATCTTCAATACGCATGCCTGCGGTCATCATATCCGCGAAATCGCCAGATGCACTTGCAAGCATATGCTCAAAATAGAACGGATCCAGAGTTTTCAGGAAAATCTCGGTCAACTCTTTCTCTTCTAGACGTGGACGGACTTGTTCGGCGACATCTCTCCATCGTTGGGCATAAGCTTTGAAGGATTCATTATCATTCTGAGTCATGGCCTGTAGTTCCTTTCTGTTTGGGGCCAAGTGCAAGTTGTAGTTATATCGCTGGACGAAAGCCTCACACAAATCACTGAAAGTTTTGATATCATTCTTGCTCAAGCCCATGTACCATATCAGTGCGGCACCAGTCAAACTATCTTGGAAACAGTGGATAAGGAGCTCATCATTACCTACTTGGGCAGACATCTTTCTCACGTACATCACCAAATGAAGCTCGGGGCAGGTGTTCCCTTTATACTTTTCAAAATCAGGGACCTTGAATTTGGGTGGTATAACGACATTAGGAACCAAGCAAAGGTCATAAGCATTTTTCCCAAACAGTTCTTTCCCACGAAGAGATTTCAATTCCAACTGTATTCTGTCAAACTTTTCTTCCAGTTCAGCTATCCGGTCGTATGCAACCACATTTTCTGAGCGATGGATTGACCCAGGGCCCTGCCGAGTAGTATGAATCAAAGGAGCTGAGTAGGTCATAGCAGCTTGAGGGATCAAAGGGCCTAATTGAGGGATAGGCATTGTCTGTTGCACAAAAGGAGCTTGAACCTTAGAGACATCAGGACGAAATACTTCACCAGAACTTAAAGGTGTACTCCAAAGATAACCTTCCAGCATAGCATGTTGAGGAGTACTAGCAAACACTGTTGAAATCGGGGTAGTGGAAGCAACCGTCTGAGCTTGAGTGCTGCCGATAGGAAGAGACAATGGCTGACTCTGTGCAACCGTCATCAAAGATACTAAGTTCCTCAAAATCTCATTTTCGGCCCGAAGGGTTGTCACCTCCTCACGAAGCTTGTGGTTCTCTTGTTCAAAATGATCCATTCTGATTTGCTCGAGTGTTGTAGATGCGAGTAGACTGATAGATGGACCTTTTGTAGACAAAAACAAGGTATGAGACACGGACTAGAAACTATGAATGCAAAATGATGCATGATATGTTTATGCAAAAATATACAATCTTTTTGTTATCGAAGGATTTGTCAAGGCGAATTGTAAACAATGCAGATGAACATGGTTTCATTTGAAGATTTGTAAAGATATTGCAATCGATTCTATTTTCAAAAGGTAAGAATGAAACCAGGGAAGAATTTCTTTAGCAAAAGCTTAATTGAGATTTTTGAAGTTGTATCTCTTTTGGTGTTCATTCTTACAAGATTCATACCTTTGATGTTTACAAGACGACTGATCTAAGTCCTTCGATATTTTTATGGATGAAAAAAGGTTTATGGATGAATGCATGCATGCATGATTATGATAGAATACATGAAATACGTGGGGGGATAGATTCACAATGTTGGAGTTGAAGGTAACGCCATTTGGTAAGGACTATGGTTTCAAAATTGCACTTGTAACAAGGGTTCTACCAAGTTCCCAACTTACAACTACCCTTATGAATATCTCGGTGCGTAGGATTAACTCCTAGACCAATAATTCGTAAGGAAGTCTAGTTTGAGTGTAGCATCGCGTGACGACCAAAGTCAGGACTACTCCTGGTTTAGTCTCCGCACTACGTCCTAATAAATGGCCAAGATGGGTTAAGGGTGATCTAAAGGTCCTCAACGCTTGATGGGTTTCAAAAATAATAACGCCAATCACGACTACTCATGGTGACGTATATATACTCTTGAACCCACGTTGAGTGGAGTTATATCACATGCACACATAGGCAGGACTACTCCTGGTATGGCACTATGACCGTACTCCGTCCTATCTTAGGTTTCACTCAAGTCCGGGAGTAGGACTTCTTTTCTCACCCCTCACGTATAAACATTTACAAAGTATATACAAAAGATAAAGCAAAAGTAATAAAGAAAGAAAGGTGGGCTAAACCCGCGTAGGATCCCCAGTGAAGTCGCCATTTTTGTAGACCAAGATTTTCGGGTGTCAAGCCATTGATTGGACTTGAACCTTCAATCTACCGGACTTGCTCGATTTTATTCTTGGGAAGGGAAAAAGAGATTGAAAAACCCTTTTTGGATCCGGGGGTTGGTTACGATTCGGGAAGGTGTTAGGCACCCGCGTCGTTCACGGTACTCCGTGAGAACCTCTTTCTAACTTTATTTTTATTTAGAAAATTATTGCTTAAAGTATAAGTGAAAGAATGGAGGGAGAAGAAGTTGGAGTTTTGGTTATTTTTGTTTGATCGATTTGGAAGGAATAAACCCATGCCTACGTACCCTTTAAAGGGATCAAAACCGTCGTAGTTCGCTCTTATAAAAAATATTTTTGGTGGGTTAGGTTGATTTTAATTTTTTTGAAAAAAGGTTTTAAGAAGGGGATTGAGGGGCCTCAAGGCTCTAGAAAGAAAATAGGAGTGAGGTTGTTTCATTTTATTTGAGAAATTTAGTCTAAGTTTAATTAAAGCTCATTTAGGAATTTGATTAAGAAAATAAAAGGAAAATCACTTGGATTTGGATCCAAGGTTTATTAAGAAAATGATTTGACTTTTGCTTATTTTGATTTTGGAGATAAAAAGGTTTTACTAAACTAACGGAAAGCTAACGTAACAACGTGAAAAATAAAGCGAGAGTAAAGCAATAAATAAAGTGATATGGTGTCGGTGCAAGTGTCGGTGTGTGCAATTACTAAGCTATTACATACCATCCTAGGGGCATTCTAAAGCAAGAAATAAAAAGCTCAAAAAAAGAAAATTACATCAATGCCTAAAATACACACTAAGATATTGGAAAATAAATAAATTGCAAGAATGAAAATGCATGAGATTATACTAGAAATAAAGCAATCATAATAAGATGATAAGAAATTTAAAAGCATTGCATGGATTATCAAGAAGACATGATGTCAAAATATTCAAGCAAGACACAAGGTAGAAATTTAAATATTAAAGCAAAAATTAACACAAGGTATGGTGGAGTGAAAATATTTAAAAAAAACATGAAATAAAGCCCTTAAAAACATTAAAGCAAAAAAACATGGAGATTAAAATATTTTAAAATGCTTGAAAGAAAACTACAAAATGAGTTTGAAAACGCATGAGATTAAAATATTTTGAAAAGCGAAAGTCAAGCAACCTAGATGGACACACGAAATGATTTAATCCGAACAAAGATGCATGAAAGACGATAGCTAAAATTAAGCTGATTACAAGGTAGAACAAAGTATGATATGAAAGAAATGGCTTGAATTAAAGTGCATGAAACATGATTAAAACTAAGTAAAATATGTAATAAAGTAGTGCATGACATGAGAAATAATTTGAACAAGGAAAAAATGCATGATAATGGGTTTTAAAAAAACATTGCATGGGTTAAAAAAAATGAAGATGCATGAGTTTAAAAAGTTACTAACAACATATAAAGAGAGAAATGCAGTAAGCAATCAAACAGGGGGTCCGAAGAGCAAGCAGAAAGCACACAACAAGCAAGAATCGGGCCCAACAGCAAAACATAATGGGCTAAAGGGTAGAAGACCCAAACGGGTCGGTTCACCCATGGGTTATAGGTCATGGAGCAGTAACAGGGAGCGGGTTATGGAGCATATATAAGCACATCTTTGTTTCTTTCTTCATTTTTAAACCAACTTCCTCTTTCTAAAAAAACATATGCTCTTTTCTCCCTTTGAAACAGTTCGCCGGAGAAGAAGAAGTAGGCGGTGTCGGAAGTGCTCCGGCGCGGTGGTCGGCCGGAGAGCCGCCGCGTCGGAGAATTTTTATTTTATTATTTTTTTTCAAAATTTTTACATCAACGTTACCGCCTCCTTCTTCTCTGTACGAATCCAACCTTAGATTTCTACACACATGCTTCAATCAGTCTAGATCTAGCGTTGAAGATTCAAAAGTTTTAGAGACAAAAATGAACAAAAGAGAGATAGATTCGTTACCTTCTCTTGATCTGTTACGATCTGGAGATGCTACGAACGGAAAACTTCGAGTCAGTGCCGGAAATACTTCAATCCTTTCTTCTTTCACGCTCCTTTTTCTTTGTATTCCACGATCTGTCCTTTTTCTTCTCACTGGATTCACGTTATTGTATTTTGACGTGTTTGGCTTGCTTGTATTTGAAGACGGTTTTGGTTTGTGAGTGAATGAAATCGAAAATTTGGGTTGTGTTTGTAGAGATGATAGTGTTAGATGGTGGTTTGAGTCACGATCTGTGACTTGTTGATGATGGAAGAACAGATCGACCTTGCTGAGTTTGTTGGTGAGCTATGTTGGATTCAAAGGAAACTTAACGTTTATGTATTTTGTGGTTACTGGATTTTTGATCAATTGATATTGGTGATGATATTACTATTGGTTTGAAGATTGAATTCAAAAAAAAAAATGTTACTGCAAATTTTCTATTGGTGAATGTTCATGGGAAAAGTTGAAAAGAAAAGGGTGTTTGATCCATTTCTATACCAAGCCGCAAATTGATAGTGTTTTTGTGAGAGTTTTTGCAGCGGCTACAGTGTGTCAGTCTGAAATTCTCTGCAGCCCCCCTTTTCATCAATCATTGGATAGCTTATATAGTGACCAACTAGGTCAAATGAAATTTCACTGGACCAAAATGCCCCTGACTTGGGCAGCAAGAACCTTGAGGACAAAAATGACTAAATGGACCAACTTGGACTCTTAAAAATTAAAAACTCAAAAAGAAATAATAATAACAATTAAAATTGTCACGTAAGTGACATTTTGAAAAAAACAAAAAGTTTAAAAAAAAGTAAAATAAAATAATAAGAAAATAACAATCAAAACTAAAAACTGTCCCTTTCGGTAACCAAGTGAGATACCCGCCAAAATTCCGTCTGAGACGACTAAATTACTCGACATTCAAAATACGAATAAAAACTTAAAATTACAAAGAAAAGTGGTCAAAATTTGGGGTATGACAGATGCCCCTATTTAAGTTTCTTCGTCACGAAGATTTGAAAGAAAACTTTTAAATCGATGGGTCGAAGAGACTTAAATACTAAGTACACCGAATTTTGACCAATTGAAAAGCTGAGAATGCGATGAATACAATAATATGAATGCATGCGATGCGAGTATGAATGCAGAGACGACGGAAATAAACTGACTGGGGAACAAACTGATAAGTATCACTGGGGAGATAAAGCTTGTCTATTACCGACTACCGTGGTAAAGACGAACATACAGAAGATAAAGCTTGAACGGAAGATAAAGCTCAGACGGAAGATGAAGCTAGAGACGGAAAATAAAGCTCGAGACGGCAAATAACGCTTGAGACGGAAAATAAAGCTCAAGACGGAAAGTAAAGCTTGTCCATTACCGACAGCCCATGGTAAGGACGAAAGTACAGAAGATAAAGCTTGTCTATATTGGTTAGTATTGATAACGTGATTACTGGATGGGATCTACCATTTGAACACAAATTGATTGGTGACATTTATGAATTAAACACCTTGAGGATGACCTTTTTATGTATTGGATTAGTGACGCCTCTTGAACACAAGCTGGGGACGACATATTAAGGGAATGACAGGTAAACACAAGCTGTCCGTGGTTTGGGACTGACCATTTGAAGCAAAATAAACGTTTGCAAGAATCCACTCGGCTTTTGAGGAAAGGTTTGCGAGAATCCACTCGGCTTTTGACGAAATGTTTGCGAGAATCCACTCGGCTTTTGACGAATGTTTGCGAGAATCCACTCGGCTTTTGATGAACGGTTTGCGAGAATCCACTCGGCTTTTGATGAACGGTTTGCGAGAATCCACTCGGCTTTTGATGAAAGGGTTTGCGAGAATCCACTCGGCTGTTGATGAAAGGTTTGCGAGAATTTACTCGGCTTTTGATAAAAGTTGGCCAGAACCCACTGGGCTGTTGATGAAAGGTTTGCGAGAATTTACTCGGCTTTTGATAAAAGTTGGCCAGAATCCACTGGGCTTCATAAGAGTTTTGCGAGAATCCACTCGGCTTTTGATAAGAGGTTGGCGAGAATCCACTCGGCTTCATAAGAGTTTTGCGAGAATCCACTCGGCTTTTGATAAGAGGTTGCGAGAATCCACTCGGCTTTTGATAAGTTTGCCGGAATCCACGGGCTTGGTAAGAGTTCGCCGGAATCCACCGGGCTTACAGTGAATGACATCTCTGGACCCGACACACTGGGGTATACGCTTTTATGAGATACAGTTGAAATAAGACACGAGGTGGTAAATGCAATGATATTTTGTATGCATGCAATATGTGCATGAATGTTTATATGCATAAATATATGTATGAATGAATGGATGAGTACATGAATGTATGAATGTATGACTGTATATGACAGGTGAACTTGATGAAACAAAAGAGGATAGGTAAGGTGAGAGATAGACTGACACCGCAGTACAAACACTCGGCAATCTTCATTGGGGATAACATTACTGGAGGTGAGTTAAACACTGTCAGGGTAAAGCTCATACTCAGACCACTGGTGGGGGAACAACCCATAACCACACCACTGAAGGGAGAATGCCCCATAATCAAACCACTTGAGGGAGAAACAACCCATTAATCAAACCACTGAAAGGAGAATGCCTCACAACCAACCCCCTTGAAGGGAGAATGCCCCATAATCAAACCACTTGAGGGGAGAAAGCCCAATAATCAATCCACTTGAAGGGAGAATGCCCCATAATCAAACCACTTGAGGGGAGAAAGCCCAATAATCAATCCACTTGGGGGAACAACTCATCAATCAAGAACTTGGCAGAAGTCGCCATCTCTAAGGGATAAAATACATTAATCAAACCACAGATGGGAGACACCGTCAATTAAACCATAGGCAGGAGTCGCCATTCATCAAATCACCGGCAAAAGTCGCCATTTCTCGGGATAAAACCCATCAATCAACCATTCTAGCAAAAGTCGTCACTCGTAAGCCAGCACAAAGTGCATTCTTTCCATTTGGCCCACTTGAACTGTGATACCTCTGTCCTTTTTCATTTTTTTGTATTGTTTTTCTTTTTTTTTTTGAAAGTCCCTAACTTTTGCCTGGATCGCCCTTTCAGGTTTTCAATCCACCGGGAGTATATGTATATATTTTTTTTATGCCCCTAATTTTTGCCTGGACCGCCCTTTTCGGGTTTTCAGTCCACCGGGACGCTCATTTTTGGCTTAAGCCGCCCTTTCGGGTTTTCGACTTAGCGAGCTCTTCTCTTTTTTTTGTATTTTTTTTTCTCTTTTTTTTTTTGACAGAGGTCATCGCACAACACTTGTTCATAACTATCTTGCAGAGTTTAACTGTCCTTGGGACGAATGTTGATGTATGTTTCTACTACTCATAAGTTCAAAGAAGATGTCCCTGTTGTTTATGCTTTTCAAAAGACATTAAAAAGTTTTAAAATTTTTGCTTTAAGTATTCACATCAAAAATAGAAGAAAATTATGCAAACAGAATAAATGAGAATTTCAAATAAATGGGCACAGACTCAAATTAGATGTAAAGGAGTGGTGACCTGCCAAAGGCGTGGCTCCACAGATTTTAAAAAGTTTGGAAAATGGTAATTATATGGGAAAGGTACGTTGAACACAATAACCGCTGTGCTCTCTAACAACTTTGAATCCCACTGTTCCGAGTCTTTGACTTGCTGATGCTTCAGATTGGAGATCCTTTGACAGTTGAAAATGCCCCAGATGAATCATATCTGAATTGATGTAGTTACCTTGCCATAAACCGGAGGTCTTTTGACAGCTGAATTGCCCCAAGTGAGTCATGTCCGACCAGATGCAGTTACTTTGTCACAATCCTTAACTTTTGCATAGGTCGCCCTTGCGGGTGTCAACCTATCAGGATAAACACATTTTTTTTTTATCACTT
Organism: Medicago sativa; assembly: GCF_051527215.1. Classification (NCBI taxonomy): domain Eukaryota; kingdom Viridiplantae; phylum Streptophyta; class Magnoliopsida; order Fabales; family Fabaceae; genus Medicago; species Medicago sativa. The sequence continues at coordinate 61,979,707 of NC_140751.1, read as the reverse complement.
TTTTTTTATGTCTCTAACTTTTGCATGGACCGCCCTTTCGGGTTTTCAGTCCATCGAGACGCTCTTTTTTGCCTAAGCCGCTTTTTTAATGTTTGCGACTTATCGAGCTGATTTTTTATTTCTTTTTTTCCATGTCTCTAATTTTTGCATGGACCACCCTTTCAGGTTTTCAATCCATCGAGACGCTCTTTTTTTGCCTAAGCCGCTTTTTCCAGTTTGCGACTTATCGAGCTTTTCATTTTAACAAAGTATTTCTTGACTGCACTGGCATTCATAGGACACACAAGTTCATCACTATTCTTGGTAATTAGGCATACATTGCCCCTGAAATCAGGTAACACATTTTTAGCACAAAGCCACTTTCTTGACTTTCACGGGGACGAGCCTTCTTTGTCGAATACTTGCTTTATCCTTTTGACATAACTGTACAGGGCACATTGCAATAACACTTTTAAATTCAATCCAGCTTAGCTTTCATTGGAATTCCCGTTGACAGAACTTTGACCTCCATGTGGGGCACTGCTTTTATATTGTATATTGAGGGATGGTGGGGGGGGTTGCCCCTGTTAAAGTGTGCACTTGAAGTACAATATCCCTGCAGGCAGATGGAAGCATCTCGTGCCTGTCTTTGTACATGAAAGTCCTCTTCTGGACAATCTTTCTTGATACTTGCAGCTTCGACGGCCAAAATGCCCCAGTAGGCAATATATCACATTTAGGAAACTTTCATCCTCCTTTTCTTCAGTTTCGAACACAGAGAACTCAAAGTCGAGAGAGAGAGCATAGGGTTAAAGTGTTCAACGGGTTTATTAATGCATGATTTGATTATTGATATAAACATTATGATTATGCAGGTATGTGAAAATGATTTAAAGAAAAAGAATTTTTTTTGGTTTTTTGTATTACCATTTTTCCAGAAAAAGCACAAAATAAAACAAAGACGAGATCAAAACGACCTTTTAATTAATGATGACAATACATAAAGCAAAAAGCCCTAAACAAGTTCACTTCCGTCTCGGGTGGGACGAAAGGATTTTTTTTTTGAAAAACATAAAGCAACAAACAAACATATTAATTAAACAGATGAGTAGTAGAAATAAACATCAGCAAAGACCCAATTCCAGCTAAACATTCCATGCACCAAGATCCGATAGCGGATTAACTTGCATATTCAAATTCAAAACTCTTCAAAAGGTATGAGATTTTTCTGGATCAACTTCTGAACTATCTTCTGCAATGCACAACAGTGCTCAATATCATGACCTGGTGCCCCTTGATGGAAAGCACAAAAGAGGTCGGGTCTGTAACGGGCTGACAATTTTGCTGGCATTGGCAGAGGTGCCTTGGTATAGACCAAATTCCTTTCAAGCAACTTTGGAAGCAGCTCTGCATATGTCATGGGAATAGGATCAATCTGTTTCCTTGAAGTCCGTTGTCGAGGCTGTTGTTGATATTGCTGAAACTGGGGTTGATAACCCACACTTTGCAGAGCATTTGTGACAGGCATAACAGCGGCAACAGGGTAATAAGCCGGATACAGTTGTTGAGGCTGACTCTCCTCCACACTCATTTCCTGGTATTCCTCCTCTGAACCATTAGTGGGAACAACTTCTTTGATCAAATGTCCTTTTCGAACCCAATCTTCAATACGCATGCCCGCGGTCATCATATCCGCGAAATCGCCAGATGCACTTGCAAGCATATGCTCAAAATAGAACGGATCCAGAGTTTTCAGGAAAATCTCGGTCAACTCTTTCTCTTCTAGACGTGGACGGACTTGTTCGGCGACATCTCTCCATCGTTGGGCATAAGCTTTGAAGGATTCATTATCATTCTGAGTCATGGCCTGTAGTTCCTTTCTGTTTGGGGCCAAGTGCAAGTTGTAGTTATATCGCTGGACGAAAGCCTCACACAAATCACTGAAAGTTTTGATATCATTCTTGCTCAAGCCCATGTACCATATCAGTGCGGCACCAGTCAAACTATCTTGGAAACAGTGGATAAGGAGCTCATCATTACCTACTTGGGCAGACATCTTTCTCACGTACATCACCAAATGAAGCTCGGGGCAGGTGTTCCCTTTATACTTTTCAAAATCAGGGACCTTGAATTTGGGTGGTATAACGACATTAGGAACCAAGCAAAGGTCATAAGCATTTTTCCCAAACAGTTCTTTCCCACGAAGAGATTTCAATTCCAACTGTATTCTGTCAAACTTTTCTTCCAGTTCAGCTATCCGGTCGTATGCAACCACATTTTCTGAGCGATGGATTGACCCAGGGCCCTGCCGAGTAGTATGAATCAAAGGAGCTGAGTAGGTCATAGCAGCTTGAGGGATCAAAGGGCCTAATTGAGGGATAGGCATTGTCTGTTGCACAAAAGGAGCTTGAACCTTAGAGACATCAGGACGAAATACTTCACCAGAACTTAAAGGTGTACTCCAAAGATAACCTTCCAGCATAGCATGTTGAGGAGTACTAGCAAACACTATTGAAATCGGGGTAGTGGAAGCAACCGTCTGAGCTTGAGTGCTGCCGATAGGAAGAGACAATGGCTGACTCTGTGCAACCGTCATCAAAGATACTAAGTTCCTCAAAATCTCATTTTCGGCCCGAAGGGTTGTCACCTCCTCACGAAGCTTGTGGTTCTCTTGTTCAAAATGATCCATTCTGATTTGCTCGAGTGTTGTAGATGCGAGTAGACTGATAGATGGACCTTTTGTAGACAGAAACAAGGTATGAGACACGGACTAGAAACTATGAATGCAAAATGATGCATGATATGTTTATGCAAAAATATACAATCTTTTTGTTATCGAAGGATTTGTCAAGGCGAATTGTAAACAATGCAGATGAACATGGTTTCATTTGAAGATTTGTAAAGATATTGCAATCGATTCTATTTTCAAAAGGTAAGAATGAAACCAGGGAAGAATTTCTTTAGCAAAAGCTTAATTGAGATTTTTGAAGTTGTATCTCTTTTGGTGTTCATTCTTACAAGATTCATACCTTTGATGTTTACAAGACGACTGATCTAAGTCCTTCGATATTTTTATGGATGAAAAAAGGTTTATGGATGAATGCATGCATGCATGATTATGATAGAATACATGAAATACATGGGGGGATAGATTCACAATGTTGGAGTTGAAGGTAACGCCATTTGGTAAGGACTATGGTTTCAAAATTGCACTTGTAACAAGGGTTCTACCAAGTTCCCAACTTACAACTACCCTTATGAATATCTCGGTGCGTAGGATTAACTCCTAGACCAATAATTCGTAAGGAAGTCTAGTTTGAGTGTAGTATCGCGTGACGACCAAAGTCAGGACTACTCCTGGTTTAGTCTCCGCACTACGTCCTAATAAATGGCCAAGATGGGTTAAGGGTGATCTAAAGGTCCTCAACGCTTGATGGGTTTCAAAAATAATAACGCCAATCACGACTACTCATGGTGACGTATATATACTCTTGAACCCACGTTGAGTGGAGTTATATCACATGCACACATAGGCAGGACTACTCCTGGTATGGCACTATGACCGTACTCCGTCCTATCTTAGGTTTCACTCAAGTCCGGGAGTAGGACTTCTTTTCTCACCCCTCACGTATAAACATTTACAAAGTATATACAAAAGATAAAGCAAAAGTAATAAAGAAAGAAAGGTGGGCTAAACCCGCGTAGGATCCCCAGTGAAGTCGCCATTTTTGTAGACCAAGATTTTCGGGTGTCAAGCCATTGATTGGACTTGAACCTTCAATCTACCGGACTTGCTCGATTTTATTCTTGGGAAGGGAAAAAGAGATTGAAAAACCCTTTTTGGATCCGGGGGTTGGTTACGATTCGGGAAGGTGTTAGGCACCCGCGTCGTTCACGGTACTCCGTGAGAACCTCTTTCTAACTTTATTTTTATTTAGAAAATTATTGCTTAAAGTATAAGTGAAAGAATGGAGGGAGAAGAAGTTGGAGTTTTGGTTATTTTTGTTTGATCGATTTGGAAGGAATAAACCCATGCCTACGTACCCTTTAAAGGGATCAAAACCGTCGTAGTTCGCTCTTATAAAAAATATTTTTGGTGGGTTAGGTTGATTTTAATTTTTTTGAAAAAAGGTTTTAAGAAGGGGATTGAGGGGCCTCAAGGCTCTAGAAAGAAAATAGGAGTGAGGTTGTTTCATTTTATTTGAGAAATTTAGTCTAAGTTTAATTAAAGCTCATTTAGGAATTTGATTAAGAAAATAAAAGGAAAATCACTTGGATTTGGATCCAAGGTTTATTAAGAAAATGATTTGACTTTTGCTTATTTTGATTTTGGAGATAAAAAGGTTTTACTAAACTAACGGAAAGCTAACGTAACAACGTGAAAAATAAAGCGAGAGTAAAGCAATAAATAAAGTGATATGGTGTCGGTGCAAGTGTCGGTGTGTGCAATTACTAAGCTATTACATACCATCCTAGGGGCATTCTAAAGCAAGAAATAAAAAGCTCAAAAAAAGAAAATTACATCAATGCCTAAAATACACACTAAGATATTGGAAAATAAATAAATTGCAAGAATGAAAATGCATGAGATTATACTAGAAATAAAGCAATCATAATAAGATGATAAGAAATTTAAAAGCATTGCATGGATTATCAAGAAGACATGATGTCAAAATATTCAAGCAAGACACAAGGTAGAAATTTAAATATTAAAGCAAAAATTAACACAAGGTATGGTGGAGTGAAAATATTTAAAAAAAACATGAAATAAAGCCCTTAAAAACATTAAAGCAAAAAAACATGGAGATTAAAATATTTTAAAATGCTTGAAAGAAAACTACAAAATGAGTTTGAAAACGCATGAGATTAAAATATTTTGAAAAGCGAAAGTCAAGCAACCTAGATGGACACACGAAATGATTTAATCCGAACAAAGATGCATGAAAGACGATAGCTAAAATTAAGCTGATTACAAGGTAGAACAAAGTATGATATGAAAGAAATGGCTTGAATTAAAGTGCATGAAACATGATTAAAACTAAGTAAAATATGTAATAAAGTAGTGCATGACATGAGAAATAATTTGAACAAGGAAAAAATGCATGATAATGGGTTTTAAAAAAACATTGCATGGGTTAAAAAAAATGAAGATGCATGAGTTTAAAAAGTTACTAACAACATATAAAGAGAGAAATGCAGTAAGCAATCAAACAGGGGGTCCGAAGAGCAAGCAGAAAGCACACAACAAGCAAGAATCGGGCCCAACAGCAAAACATAATGGGCTAAAGGGTAGAAGACCCAAACGGGTCGGTTCACCCATGGGTTATAGGTCATGGAGCAGTAACAGGGAGCGGGTTATGGAGCATATATAAGCACATCTTTGTTTCTTTCTTCATTTTTAAACCAACTTCCTCTTTCTAAAAAAACATATGCTCTCTTCTCCCTTTGAAACAGTTCGCCGGAGAAGAAGAAGTAGGCGGTGTCGGAAGTGCTCCGGCGCGGTGGTCGGCCGGAGAGCCGCCGCGTCGGAGAATTTTTATTTTATTATTTTTTTTCAAAATTTTTACATCAACGTTACCGCCTCCTTCTTCTCTGTACGAATCCAACCTTAGATTTCTACACACATGCTTCAATCAGTCTAGATCTAGCGTTGAAGATTCAAAAGTTTTAGAGACAAAAATGAACAAAAGAGAGATAGATTCGTTACCTTCTCTTGATCTGTTACGATCTGGAGATGCTACGAACGGAAAACTTCGAGTCAGTGCCGGAAATACTTCAATCCTTTCTTCTTTCACGCTCCTTTTTCTTTGTATTCCACGATCTGTCCTTTTTCTTCTCACTGGATTCACGTTATTGTATTTTGACGTGTTTGGCTTGCTTGTATTTGAAGACGGTTTTGGTTTGTGAGTGAATGAAATCGAAAATTTGGGTTGTGTTTGTAGAGATGATAGTGTTAGATGGTGGTTTGAGTCACGATCTGTGACTTGTTGATGATGGAAGAACAGATCGACCTTGCTGAGTTTGTTGGTGAGCTATGTTGGATTCAAAGGAAACTTAACGTTTATGTATTTTGTGGTTACTGGATTTTTGATCAATTGATATTGGTGATGATATTACTATTGGTTTGAAGATTGAATTCAAAAAAAAAAAATGTTACTGCAAATTTTCTATTGGTGAATGTTCATGGGAAAAGTTGAAAAGAAAAGGGTGTTTGATCCATTTCTATACCAAGCCGCAAATTGATAGTGTTTTTGTGAGAGTTTTTGCAGCGGCTACAGTGTGTCAGTCTGAAATTCTCTGCAGCCCCCCTTTTCATCAATCATTGGATAGCTTATATAGTGACCAACTAGGTCAAATGAAATTTCACTGGACCAAAATGCCCCTGACTTGGGCAGCAAGAACCTTGAGGACAAAAATGACTAAATGGACCAACTTGGACTCTTAAAAATTAAAAACTCAAAAAGAAATAATAATAACAATTAAAATTGTCACGTAAGTGACATTTTGAAAAAAACAAAAAGTTTAAAAAAAAGTAAAATAAAATAATAAGAAAATAACAATCAAAACTAAAAACTGTCCCTTTCGGTAACCAAGTGAGATACCCGCCAAAATTCCGTCTGAGACGACTAAATTACTCGACATTCAAAATACGAATAAAAACTTAAAATTACAAAGAAAAGTGGTCAAAATTTGGGGTATGACAACCAAAGTGTCAATCTTCCTTCTAGTGGTCCGATCAAAAAGTTCACAAATGCTTCTTTTTTCACAAATATTTATGTCCGTCTAAATATATTAAAAAGGACATCCATAACAAAGTCACACCTTACAATGAAATGTGTGCTCTCCAAAGGTATTAAGGTATGCCTTACGACAAACAGGGAAACTTCATCAATAGAAAATAGGTTTAATTACACTAGGGGTCTTTTATGTTTGAGGTTTGTAACAGATTGATTCTTTAAGTTATTTTGGTCATACATAAGTCCTTTAAGTTTGAGGTTTATAACATTGATCCTTTAAGTTATTCTGGTCACACATAAGTCCTTTAAGTTTGTAAACGTTTTCGATTTAGTCCTTCTGCCACGTCATCGTTTTTGTAATGTTTGGTTAACAAAAGGACTAAATTGAACACGTTTACAAACCTAAAGGACTTATGTGTGACCAAAATAACTCAAATGATCAATTTGTTACAAACCTCAAACTTAAAGAACCCTTGGTGTAACTTACCCCAGAAAATAATTGAATCATGAACAGAAAATAATTAAATCATGAGATGATACATAAGAATGGTGCTCTATTAGTGATATATGTTGACCCACCGATCAATAGGGATAGCTAAAAAAATATCCTAAGCATACTTGCAAACACCTAAAAAATGGTTTATATCCTCTGGTCATGTGTTGAGGATACCACGATACTCTACTGGTGTTTGAAACTCAATGATATAACTCCTAAAAATCTTGACGGGAGGATAATAATTTATTAAAAATAAAAAGACAAACGTACTTGCACAAGAAAAAAAGAAGACAAAGGAACATACAGAAGTTGAAAAATAAATGTTCTCAATATTATAGATTTATAGTGGAAGATGAGCAGTATTTGTGTTAAATGTTTAGAGTCTTTTCAAACACCAACAATAACTGCCTTCCCTTTGTTGCACTGCATGAGCAACTAACATTTGTTATATCTCTAACACTTGTATTACATTTTTGTGTTTGTTCCTTAAGGATTTATTTTTAAACAGCGAGGTACAATAGTATACATGCCGTCACTGACAGCTTATCTCAACTGTAAGAAGTCACAACAAAAGGCATATTCAAAATTGTGTTCATCTTGTTTTTTTGATATGATTTCGTTCCATTTCCATTTTCCACCACATACATTCTTAGAAATTTCCTGCAACTAAGTTCATCCGTCATCAATATCCATTCATATTTCTACTGGGGTTGGGGCCTTGTCTGAACAATATAAATGTCTTTTCCAACAAGACATCCTTCCACATCCTGTGGGCATCCGAACTTTCTCTCGAGGAAAAACCCAACTGCACAAAGGCGTTGACCAAGTTGTCGACGGAAAACTGGGTCAACTGACAGTGGTTTCTTGCTGTAATCCACCGTCAAATGGATGACCTCCCCATCCGCAGGCCCTGCACCGCGTACAAGCAACTCCTCGCTGAAGTTTGCAAAAGCCAGAGTTTGCACAAGCCCATCAAATTTCCCACATGATATACGCCATGGTGTACCCCGGGTTCCTGAAGCTAGAGTTTCACCAAGGCCAGAAGCAATCTCAGCCTCCACAGAATTGTTATCCTGGTCAGTTGGGCTCATAGTATGCAGTACAAATGATAGATCTGGTGAAAGCATTTCTTGGATCAGAATTGCCATTGAAGCTTCCTTCTGAGGCACACCAGCAGCTCGGCGGCTCAACACTGCCCTTCGTGTGTACAGGTGAAGCCCATACTTGGCCAATGGCATCTGCAAAGACTGTTTGATTGGAGGGACTCACATTGGGTATTGATTCGTAAAGTCCAGCTGCTGACATTCCAGCCAAGTCCTCCACATTGGCGCTGGATCGAACAATCAATCGTGCATTGCTTGGAAACATTCTTCCAATGTTCTCAATGATGTCTTTTGATAGCTTCAGGGAAGAAATCAATTCCTGGAGTTGGTGGCATAGACCATCAAGTTCACCACCCTCCAGTTTTGCTGTTTCTATCTTGTCCAGTAAAGACTTGAATATTGCTCTTCTCTAGCTCCAATTCCATGGATCCAAATGGTAAAACTGCCCCAGAAGGAACCTGAAAGGAAGCAGGCACCCCCTGATCGCTGTAAACTGTCATTCAAAAATTAGATTTTAGAAATGTAGCTTGCGAGAATAAATCATTGTCATTCAATATTAAAATTTACATTTATGACTGGTTGATCACCAACAATCAACATTGCATGAGCGTCTTCCAGCTTAATTAAAAATAATTCTTCAGCTGAGGATAAAGTCTTGATATGAATAAAAAAATATCAGACATTATTTCAGTAAAACTCTGAGGATAAAGTCTTGATATCAATAATTTTAAAAAAGAATTCTTCAGCTGGAATTGCTATTCTTATGAGTGTTGCTAAACCAAAATAAAAAGAATACTTGAAATAATGCGTAGTGTATCATTAGAACGATTGAGTTGAGGATACTCGCTCCAAGTCTGTGAGATTGATACCATGACATAGGTATTCGGCACATATTGCTTTTATTACCTTTACCAGAAACAATGATGACAAGTGACCAAATGCAGCCGCCTTTGCACCGGAAGTCTGTGTCTCAGCATCAGGAAGCAAGATAACTTCAGTAGAAGAAGCACCCTTGACACAAATAGAGTTATGTTCAGTTGATGCCCATAGTACAGAGAATAATAATAATAATAATAATAATAATAATAATAATAATAATAATAATAATAATAATAATAATAATAATAATAATAATAATAATAATAATAATAATTGAATAAATAATCTGCATACAAAAATCATTACTCTGAATATTATGAGATAAGATTGAATGACATGTAATAATTAGGTCAAGTACAAGTGCAGGACTATTTGTGCAAGCCCCACTCAATAACAACACTAACCTAACAACACTCCTAATGTTGACACCTAGGAACTAAAGAGAACAGGGAATGGTGACTGGGGCATAAGATGAGGCATGGATAAGGCTAAGTATGAGATTGTTCAGTTGAGGGATTTTGAGATTGCGCAGTATTAGATTTCAGTTCAAGAAGGCTTAAAGGAATTAATTAGTACTACCTATACTTACAAGGTGAATTTTCTTCTCAGTAACACGCAACTTTAGAACTCTAAAGTTAAGCATGCTTGACTTAGAGCAATTTGTTGAATGAGAGAAAACGAGAGGCATACGGTGAAATTGTGTGTCTAAACTACACCAGAGATTCTATTATATAGGCTCAGAAACAAACCAATATACAATAAAAAAACTAGAAGTTTATTTCTAGATACAAAAAAAATGTCAAAACACAGCCAGAAATATTGAAATGAATAATTTAGTCATTACCTACCTGACTATATTTGGAGATTCTACCAGCAGAGAAAGCAGGAACATCAACCCCAGAGATATTATCATCAAAAGCACTTTCAACAGAAGAATTGCCATCAAGGTCAACTGAAGAGGACAACGTCAGATTAACACCAGCGGCAGATGCTTCCAACCTGAAAAGTTGGAAAGCAGGAAAGGTGAACATGGAAAACATTATAGAATAAGATCTATTCACAATATAATCAAAATAGTTTGAAGAAAGGAATATAGATTTCATATTTAAAGACAGACAATCATGGATGGGAAAATTGTCTTGAAAATAACCTTACACATGACCCAATAAGCCTTTGAATATCAGCAATTTTTTCATCATCTTCACAAGTGACAAAGACGACCTTTTCCTGCAATAAGCAATTGTTGTATGAATGTCAATGACAATTTATAAGCTCACAGTTCAAAATCATTAATTGGAATTGCATATTTAGAAATAAGACTTGCCTGTCGGGCCCTAACACCTAGATGAGATAAGTGAGGCAACTCTTGCTTAAGTATAGCTCCCACTATGTTCCTCCCAGCAGCTGTTACCTGCCGGCGCAATCAAACTTATTAATATTGATATATTTAAGACTTCTGTATACTCTCAAGGAAGTATAAATATACCTCTTCATCACCGTCAGCTTTGTTAACAATGAGGATAATAGGACCTTCCACTGGAGATGGTAACAACCCAGGAACAATTCTTTCAACCTAGGTCAATAAATTCAAATTCATGTAAGCCATAATGACGTGAAGAATTTTTTATTAGTTTTTGTATTTGGATGGGGATAATCCCTAGCTAGTATCTTATCTATTTGGTTATTACTTTAAGGGTCTTGTTAACGAGTGCCCCCGGGACACTTTAAGGAACCCAAATTTAGCAATTATTCTTTCAAAAAGTCACCTATTACAATTTCCAATACATTGAACACACAACTTTTCATAAAATAGTGATAATATGTTTAGTACTGAAGCATTACAATCTAAAATATATTTAGGAACATCAAGTCGCGGCATTCTATATAGTGATAATAATCATTTTAAAATAGGTTTTTCTGATGCAGACAAGGATCTCTGCTTGATTGATGATCCAAAAATAACAGTTTTCTGAAGGAAATTTGGTATTTTGGAAGGTAAAAATAACAACTTTGCAGTATATTTTGATATTTGTAACAAGTTAGGCATGAATATCATTTATGCTCCATCTTGCAGCAGTCGAAGTAATATTAGTCTGAGGATGAATTCTAAGACACCTGCGCAAGGGTTATTCACTTCATTAAATTCAATAATGAAGGATTTTTGTTTATAAAGCGCTTTCTCACACACACCATGCTCGCAGGGTAACTATCGTAATAACATTACACATGATTTCTCTAAACACACTCAATACCTGAACCAATGTTCCTAAAACAGCTCCTGGAACTATGACATCCCAACCTTGAGAACCAAGCGTACTTCTCACAGCTTTTAGAAGAAGAGTACATAGTTTTGAAACCTGAAAAATTACACTAAAAATTTACAGTAGCGAAGTTAGAAAACATACAAGTTATGTTTATCATAATGAAATCCACAGTGTAGGAATAAAGAAGACAAGAAATCGGAGATACTGTTGAAAACACTACATATTAAAATTCCTTTAAATCTCCTATTATTAAAATTTAAGGATAATGCATTATCATACCCAGCACGAATCTCCGCTTCTGTATATGTTTTGACACTGTTTTCAGGGATTCCTAGAGCTTTTCCTAGTATCTGCAACATTTAAAGTGACAACTTTGATTTTTTTCAAGATCAATACATATACATAAAGGAACATAAACGTGGTTAAAAAGACCAAACAGTATTGGTATCACAAGACCAACATTGTTCAGGTTTGAAATGAAAGATGCACCACAATTACGATTCCCAAATTTGAAATGAAATTATCGTCTCTATTCTGGCTTATTTTGATTAAAAGGTCAATTGTAAAATTAAAAGACCGTAGTAGGCTGCAAATCACAATTATTCCCTAGTTTTGGATGTACTTGGGCTTCACTTTGTGAGTTTATATTATATTGGTTTAGTAAAATTTTGCGCTGCACAATAAATACCAGGCTTTATCTGAACAATAGATTACTATTTAACCTCCACTTTTTGAGGAAATATCTTAAGAAGTTCTTCAGTATATTCCTCAGTAAGCCTCTTTGATCTATCAAGAGTAGCTTTCAGCCTCAATGTCCAAATCTTCTTGCCATCTTCATTTCCTGGGAGAAAAAAGGAGTACATTTAAAAATGAAAAGAAATTAGTTAAGATGTCTACAACGATTCAACAGATAGAACAATTCAAGCAAAGGTGTACAAAAGTTACCTTCGCTTTCTGAAATGCCTCTTGCACTCCATGCAATAAGCTCATTTTCAATAGCACCACATTCTTCTGGTTTCCAGTTAGATAATTTCATCTGGTGGACTCCAATAATAAGGGCTCCAAGTGGATCATTCCAAGAGTTTACATTCTTTGACTCCAAATAATGCTCTACCATGAGAAAAATCTTGATATTACAAGTGGCGTGAAGCTGGAGAAGTTTTATATCTCCATAAATCAAGTTCCACATGATTCAATCCAACTACATTTTTCTACGTGACATCTAGGCAGCCTGTCTTCAATCCATCCCTATAATTAACAATTCTTTAAATTTGATAAATTTTATCATATAGTATGCCCTTCTAATGAATTAGATAATTGATATAATTCTTTAAACAAGTCCAACATCGAATAAACATCTATTTTCGTACAATTAGAGCAAATATGCATTATATTCTAGTTGTACCTTATCATCTAAGTGGCTAGCAAGAACTCTACCTATTGCAAAATTGTGCCATTCATATATTCTACAAAAGTTGTTCAAAATCCAAATATATGATGATTGTTCAAAGTGTAAATTAGGAAAAGGTATGCCAAGAACCTGCTCAAAAGAACAAATGAGTAGTCCTCAAGCCCAATCTCACAGAGGCGCCACTGTTCCTCCAAAGAAACAAAAATGAAAAGATGTTCCAACATTCTTTAAATTACTATCCATACTCAAGCTTTAATAAAATTAATCTCACCTTTTGGCACATAGCTATTGCAGAATCTGGAGCATCATTCCTGAGGCCACTTTCAAGACCCTTTACAATAATATCTCTCAAAGCATTCAAAGACTCCATGGTTTTAAATAAAAGTTTAATTCCTTGTTCTTTTGAAGCTGTTGATTCTACTGCACCATCCATATTCTGGAGAAGTGCAAAAAAAAAAAAAATTTCACTTATCAGTAGATGCCATTATAAGAACAGCTTTTAGTACCAACATCAAATAAAAAGGATCAGCATTACTTAACCAACAGGGGAATTAGTTATCATGCAATAGCTTAACAACCATAATAATTCAATTTCATGCTGAATAAGATGAGCATAAACTATTCAGAAGTTATTTTCCCGCAATGGAAGAAGTATTTAGTGTTTAAACGAAGAAAAGGAAGAGAAAACAATTTGGTTGAGAGAATAATGCACGATAGAAGATAGTAAGCTAGGATCCTAAATTAATCAATTAAGTACAAGAGAATCAGAAAAGGCAAATGCACCTTTTTGCACTCTCGAAAAACGAATTAAGTGCTGACATGCCATATTCATCCATAGATTCATATATTGATTCTAGCAGTTCAGCAAGACTGCAATGCAACAAATTGATAAGTGAAATCATTAAAATTATTGTTTTCAAGCAGCTAATTAGTTCCATGTCAAAATAATTCAAAATATCTCTGATATTTAGTATACTTTATTCACTCGAAGGTGCACTCCAATAGTGATAACAGATTAAGGTCGGCTACTTTATTTCCCTAACTATTATTACAGGCTTCACAAACTATGTCAAGCCTCAGTGCAACAGTAAGGTTGTTGTGACATTGGAGGTTAGATCTTACACATTCTAGACCTGGAAATGGCCTCCCTAGACACAATAAGGTAGCATTCATGACACTCCCTATACTTTGAAATGGAGCAGATGCATGCACTGGGTCATCCTTTTTGTTGAAGAAGTTAGAGCATGGCACCCCTATTGGAATATAAGAAAATATATATTATGCTAAAGTAACTTAGATTATCTCGTAAAATTAGTTTCAAATATTAGAATATGTTAGACTATCTCCTAAGATTAATTTCCATGGTGAACTGCAGAAAGTTCAGCCAACAAAATATCTTTGGGGTTGTAGATGAAACCCAAGAAGCCTGACAAATAGTTGCCTGAATTGTTGCGGATAATACCACCAAAGCCCGCACGGGTGGGGTTCCCGATACAGTTACCATCAACATTTAGAACAGCGCAGATAGTACCGTTGTTGTTCCATCTCACTGACCGGTCAGAAGGAGTAGAAGAAGCAGAATTTTGCAAGCAGGAACTGATGAGATCAGCTGAGTTATCCATGTTGAAAACCACCCAACCATTGATGAGTCAGACATCAACTCGCTTACCAAACCTATCACTAAAAATGAAGTCTTTGCTGCCCTAAACTCCATGAAACCCTACAAAGCTCCAGGACCAGATGGTTTCCATTGCATATTCTTCAAGCAATATTGGCATATTATTGATGATATTTTCTATCTAGTTAAAACAGCCTTCCAAACCGGTGATTTTCACCCAGGGATCTCAGATACTCTCATTGCCCTTATCCCTAAAATCGACCCCCCTAGTACTTACGAAGACTTCAGACCAATCAGCCTGTGCAACATAGTTTACAAGCTCATTACTAAAGTCTTGGTTCAACATAGTTTACAAGCTCATTACTAAAGTCTTGTCAACAAATATAGGAAATTTCATTATCAGTCAATTGGTTTACAACCTATATAAGAGTATAGATAGCACATATACTAGCATAGACTATCATTGTAATAGAACACTGGCAAAACTAACTCTCGGAGTTAGATATGACAGCCTAACTAATCACAGGCTCTGATACTTAATTATGTTTTTATATTCGGCCTAACTAATCATTACAAAACCAACTTGTAAGGTGAGGGGTGTCACTTTTATAAACTCATTTCATACATTATCTTCATCCTATGTGGGACTTGGGTTTTTCCAATAACTTCCAAGAGCGAGTGATTGGAAGACAAAACAAAAACAAATATGCATTGACATATGATTACAAACTATAATGAGCCAGCTCTGTGATATTCACGTCAAACCTGCCAGCATTAAAGAAGTCTTTGAGTTCTCGATGAAATATCTTGAACTGCTCCACAAATGTTTCACTATATTCTCCAGGGTTCTTTGTGATTTTAGCAAGCATGGCTTCTGTAGCAACCAAGTCTTCAGGACCAGCGTTACGGTGAAGCTTGTTTTGTAGTGTATGTTTAATTTGTGTCTGAAAATATATAAATATAAATATCTATATATACATATATGTGTGTGTGGAAAACAGTTGACCTATCATTAACAATAAAGTGCAATAAGATTCCAAAGTTCATGTACTTTAGGGAAAATAACCTTGAGGTCATGTGGGATGTCATTTCGGTGAGCAATATCTCTGATTCGAGTTAGAGGAACAGATGCAGTGAATTCTGCCTTGAATGAAGGCAAACATGGATGAATCTTTCGAATAACTAGAACTTCCTGTATACAAATAAATTTATGGTGAATGAAGTAAGTGTAGAAAAATAATAACTGATATATTACAAAGTTATGAATTATGTACAAACACTGATTAGTTTAAATAGGCAATTCAAAATCTGATGGGCTTGACTAATGGAGTAATAGAGAACCAAAAAGGCTGCACTTCAACATCAGTGTTGGAAATAAAAATAAATCACCTGTGGAGATATATCCTTTCGACTTGTATGTTGCTCTAACTCGCGAAATATAAGCCTTGAAATTTCAGCATGCCTATTGGGACGGTGGTGACCTCCATCTTCAAAACATGGTATTTGCCCTGTGTTTATCCACTGCATAAGATTATCTAAGAAGGGATTAGATAATGATATAAGAAGAGCATAGTTGAATAGATATAAATAATGAGGAAAAGTCAGAACAAGACCTTCAGATAGATAGAAGAGTATATGAGAGCCTCCAATTGATCTTCCCCATGAACACTTCCGACTATATCACGTACAAGATCAAGCTTCAAATTGAAAAATCAAGATGAAGTTAACTTTTTTTATTTAAAAAGAAAGCCACCGGAAAAAATAAAGGCATTTTACAGCAGTGGTGCAGCTGACATTCAAATTTAAAACTGCAGGAAAGAACCTTACAAATCTATGTTCAAACAAAAATTAGTATTAGACAGTTTTACAGATTAAATATAAAAGAATGAATTATAAATTTTATATCGGCAAAACTATTTATAAGAATTTTAATATCTGTTGAATAAACAGAACATTATCCGGGTTGCTTAATTTTCTGATATGCCAGTACTAGTGACTACAATGTCATAAACATACACGAGAAATAAATCATCTTATGGTAAAATGGCTGCAAAAGATAGAATGATCAACTTTACTTAGTGTCAAACTAAATCATCGAGCTACACTGTTGAATTGACTAAACCAAACCCTAGAGATTGATTATATGCAAGGATTTGTGAAGACGGAAAACCATGCTTGTGAACATTTGTAGAATCACCATGGAAGAAGGCGTTTTTTATATCCAACCGATGAAGGGGTCAATGGCAAACAACAATTGTAGACAAAAACAGGTGAACAAAAACCATATTACTTTTTTTTGAAGAAGCCAAATTAGCCCACAACAAAAACCATATTTACTGAGAAGGTGTCCAGGCCAAAATACAACTTTTAACCACTAGACGAGCCTTGAGGCAGTCAATCTTTCCATGAAGGCCAACTTTAACTGTAAAAACCAGTTGTCAGCTAACTACAATCCTCCACGAAGAAAAAGAATTAGGTCTTGCATGCCGCTGCTCAAAAGGCATGAATGCAACTAATCGTGGCTAGTCTCCACCCATGATGGGATAATGTGCCGCTTGTAGCCAGAGGACTAGACATTTTTACAAATTACAGTGATGGACAACCATAATGCAAAGAAGAAAGACGATGATGATTCAAAGTGACATAATCTGGAGAAAAGCCAGAAGTTGAGTGTATATGAATGTATACTTTTTATGAGAGCAATAGCAAGACTAGACTCAACTAGCAATGTTGGAGCTGGTGATGGAATTGGATTTCATAGCGAGTTCATAGTGTTCTCATTAGCAATAGGAGAGGAGGTGGCCCCAAAGGTAATGGTGGAGGCTACTGATGATGATATTTATAAAAGAAAAACAATAGTTGGACATTTGTTGAAGGAACAATAATAATGTTTGTGCAACCTGGGGACTGAGATGCAAAAGCAATGTGTAGGAAGTGCATGATAGCACCGCTAAACATGGGTTGATCTAGTCAAGAAAAGCTAATTAGTGGTTTGTTATAAGGTACACGGTGGGGCTGCCGGGTATGAACAAATGAGGGTCATCAGTCATGAAGCTAAAAATATCATATAAAAATTTAGATGAAAGAGAAGCATGTGATGAAATTTATTTGTTTTAATGACACAAATACTCTGTTGCATCTGAAAGGACTCGGCCTGATATTTTTAATGACACAAATACTCTGTTGCTTTGTAGGGTTGCCACTCTCCTACAAAAGGACTCGGCCCTGCTGCATCTGAAAGAGGAGCACTAGCAACAACCTCCTTCTCATCATCATTATTATTATTATTCTGTTCATTGAAATTCAAAGGAAGTAACTCCATAGTCTGGTGTGTTTTGTTCCATTTGGCAATGGTCTGAAAATGACCAGCATTGGGCAAGTTTAATACTCTGTTGTCACCAGATTCCCAGTGTAAAGTGCCATCCTGGTGGACAATGATGAATTTGAATTCAAGGTGATCGCCGGCGTTGAAATGGAAGTCGCATACCCAACCATTTGGTGTCCAATTCAAGGGAACATGGGTGGTCCAGGAGCCCAACTGTTTGGTTGATCCAAGAAGCACAACATGGTCACCGAATTCAACTTGGTGATCTAATCGAAGATGTAGATGAACATTAATGTCTTCTTTGTTGTTGGTATTGTTCCTTTTTCCACATGAATCGAGTATAGTGAGTAAGTAATTATTAGGGGAAAAATAAAAGAATAAATTAAATAAAAGAGATATGATACCCAGGTTGGGTTTGGGTGGAAGAGGAGGCAGAAACAGACACGAGACGGTGATGGATGGAGGATGATGAAGATAATGATGGAAGAAGAATGAATCCTCTTGGCTGATTATGGTTCCGATTCCGATTAGGATTCGAATTCCTTCTGGGACTGGGAGGATGAATGATGGTGCAAGTACAGTGACAGTGCAGAGAATAATAATAAGTCATCGCCACTCAAGTTCAACTGAACGGTGGTGTGGATTGAGTTCAGTTAAGAGTAAATATACTTAGCACCTTTGTCTTCTTTCCATACACGTGCATTAGATTTCAACACCTCTACACATGCTTTCTTTTCTTTTGCTTTCAATCAACACAACATTTCTTTTTATTTTTGGCTAAAGTGCACTTTTCCCCCCTAACTTTCAAAACGTTGCGATTTTGGCCCCCCATGTATGAAAACCACAATTTTGGCCCCCTAAGTTTTAGCCCCTTTGCATTTTTGGTCCTTTTGGTCAATTTTGACCGGTCAAAGCCTACGTGGCATGCCACATGTGTAATTATTTAATTAAAAAAAATTAAAAAAACAATATAATTATTTTTTAAATTAAATAAATGAAAAATTAAATTAAAAAATAAAAAAATAGGAAAAAATTAAAATAAATAAATAAATTCCTCAATTTTTTATTTCTTATTCTTCTTCATCTCTTCCTCTCAAAACACCCACCGCCACTCTCCGACCACCACCGCCGGTGACACCTCCTCCGTCCTTCTCTTCCTCGCCGTTTGTCCTACGTATGCACTATCTATGATAACGAACAAACCACCACACCCCACCAGCTTGAGCAATAGACTATCTCTGAAAAGAGTGATGCTTGCTTACCCTCAGATTGGAAGCCTCCATGCATCAACACCACCAAAATCCCCAGCATTGCTGCAATTTTCAGCTTTTTTTTTCCTTCTTTTATTTTGATTTTTGTTGCTCCTGCTAGTTTATCAACAATTAGCTGGTTTATCAACAATTCCAAGCCTATAGTGTAAAGGCGTGACATATATTTGCTAGTTTGAAACTAGAACGTATAAACAGACTATGCTTCTGACTGTATTACTTTGCCTGCTTGAAGTGCATCTTGCAGGAAGCTCACCGCGTTATCATAGTTCAAGAAGCCCATAAACCAAAATTCATGATTGTCGACAGAGATCACTTGGATCGATGTACTTTTCAGCAGGATTGGCTGTATTAGATGAAGGATTCACTGCTTTTAGCTCATGCAGTGGAATGACTAGCATCAGAATTAAGTTTAGCTGTAAAATTTAAGCATGGAGGAATGTATTTAACCTTTGCAAGAACATATATCTACAATTGTGAAAAAGTAGATTAGAAGACCAGAGAGCAGTAATTGAGTCAGCATTACACCAGAAGACAGCAAAGTAAATTTTTTGAATGATGTTACAATTGTAATTGACACAGAACAGCCAACAGTTACAGAAGCTGGTCGAGGTAACCTATGAAGACTAGGGAAACCAAACCCATTAAATAAGACATCCTTAGATTAGAAATGTAGACCCTGCCAGCCATATGAGTAGTAGATAGCTATTCAGGAAAATCAGTCATCTTTAGGAATTTGACCATTCACCATATATGAGAAACTGATGAATAGTAGTACTCCTATAATATATGCTTTTAGTTAGTTGTTATAGTGTTTGTTTGTTAGTGAAAGGCTCAAGAGATGAGAGGTCTATAGATAGAAACTAATGCAGCAGAATTAGTAAGCAGTAACTGAGTAACGCATAATTTGTACGGAGAATTCATGCACTTCCAAATCTGCTAGAGTTGTACAAAAAGGAGTTCTTCAATAAAATTCTGTTCCGTCAATCTTGACCCTAGATCAAATATTTCATGTCTCTGCATTAAGCTGATGAACTAGATTATCAGTTCAGGTTTATAGACATCTGCCAAATCAATGAAGATGATGTACATTCTCCAACAGATTCCTGGCAGCACATGACTCTAGCTCGAGCTTGAGTCAGAAAGAAACTTGAATATGGCTTGACTAAAATTTGAGTCAATTATTTTCTAGTTAAGCTGAGATAGCATGTTTTAATATCAGAATTAAGATTGCATCTACATTGGTGAATACAGTCCAGCTTAACTGGCATTCTTTTAACTAGCTTTGCATTATAATGAATGAAAGGAAAGAGAATCTGAAAAATAAGTTTCTGCAAGTTCTGGAAAACAGCAAAATTAAGGTAACTAGGGTTATTATTTTATAGAGAAGGATAAAAATAGATATTCTCAGTATTATTCAAGAGTAATGAACAAATCAAATGAATTAAAAACCACACTAACTGTCTAATGCTACCCAAAACAACCCCCTGCATCCACTTCACACTTTAAAAACCCTACATGCCCTTTCTCCTTAAAAAGACCTTCAACAATCTTCATCATACATCGCAACAATTTTTGGTCCCTAGTCCAGTACCCTCCCCCCTACCCATGCCTCTTTGAATCCCAACCCTAGTCCTCTTCCCATCCCCCTCTCCTCCAATAAGTTGTATTCAGGACCAACTGTGCACACCTCACCATTAACTCCCTTTCTCCACACCCACTAGAACAATTGCTCACCCCTTTACCAGTCTTTCAACACATAGTATACTTTTAACAGTTTTCAACATTGAAAGTCAAACATATCTCAATTCTCAATATTGTTCAACCCCACTCAACTGCTGATTAAGCAAATGAGTTTAAGTTATTCTAGGTTTCAAATATCAATGTCTCTTGGTAAAATTAAATAAATAAAACTGAAATTCAAACCCCAAACTGATTTAGATTTATGAAAGAGATTCAACATACATCTATAATGAAACCAGAACCCATGCTTACAAAACAAAAAATTGAGAGAGTGGTAGCTTCTTTTCATCCTCAGCAGCAAGAAACAAAGAAAAGCCATGAGAAAACAAAACATGTCAAGCAATTGGAAGCTCGCCACAGTCACTGATTGTCACCTTCTTTAGGGGACGATCACCACGATCAGTCTCCTGTGATTCAATCAACCTAACAATGTCCATGCCTTCCAAAACTTGGCCAAATACAACATGCCTCTGATCCAGCCACGGCGTCTGCCAATGTCATGAGACAATTAAGTTTATTATTATGTCAACAAAAAAGTAACATCCGATAAGAGAGAATTAAAAGTATAGAAGAATAAATACCTTGACAGTGCATATGAAAAACTGACTCCCATTGGTGTTGGGACCAGCATTTGCCATGCTAACAGCTCCTGGTCCGGTATGAGACACTGGAGATATTGTACACGAGTATTATTATATTTGCAATATTGCTTGAACTAATAATTTAGCAGCCTAAACTAAACTAAACTAAAATAAAATAAACACAGTGAAGGGGGACAGTATCATGAAACAAAGACAGTAGAAATGAAATAAGAATAAGTAAGCAAGAAAACAGAGCTCACAATTAAAATTCTCATCTTTGAAAGTACGACCATAGATACTTTTGCCTCCAGTTCCCTGCGATAGATAGATAGATAGATAAGTTGATAAATAAAAAAAGGAAGGAGATAGCGATAGATAGAGAGATACATACATTTCCTTTATCAAAGTCTCCTCCTTGAATCATGAAGTCCTTGATGACGCGATGGAAGGTGGAGGACTTGTAGCCAAAGCCCTTCTCACCAGTGGAAAGGGCACGGAAGTTCTCAACAGTTTGCGGGACATCATCACCAAAGAGTCCTATCACAATCCTTCCAACCAGCTTCCCAACTGGATTTCCAATACTAACATCAAAGAATACTTTGTGAGTCACTTTTGACTGTACTATTACTTTCTCCTCTGAACTACTACCATTTTCCACTGCCCTCACTTTCACTTGTCGTCGTACTCCTACTGCTAGTTTCACACCCACACCTCGGGACCTAACCACCCCGACGGAGATGCTTCTTTTAGGGTTAGGATTAGGATTCAGAGCAACAACATTTGACTGACCACCCAACCAAGACAATCAATCAATTAATAAAAATGAATTCAACATCAATTAAATTTAAGTAATGGAAAATATATATATATATTACCAGTGAGAAAAGTGGCGGTGTTGTAGTAACATTGAATGCAGCAGCAGCCATCGGTTGGTTAAACACCGAAGAAGAAGGAAGGAAGGATATCGCGCGTGCGTTAAAATTGAGGAGGATGCGATGCCTAATCTATCTATTCAACTCAAACCCAATGGATGAATTGTCAAACCCCCATTATTATATAGACCTACCTTATAACACTACTCAATCCACTAATCAAAAATAAAACAAAAACAAAACCATTTCATAGAGATAGAAATAAGAAAACTAACGTAGTGGTAATACTATTCATATAAAATAATGTTTTTTTTTGTTTTTTTAGGGTTAAATATGTTTTTGATCCCTACATTTTACACGATTTTGATAATAGTCCCTACCTTTCAATAAATGTTTTTAAAATCCCTATATTTTTTCTTTGTTAGTGCAATTGGTCCCTGCCATCAATGACATGTTGATGAAACGCAAGCCATCATAACAAGTTCAACCCCACCCCACCAAATCTCCACCACAACCCCTTCCACACCCGCAACAGCAAGCACTTTCAACAATAACATCATCGCTTTCGGCCTCCAAATCTTCCCCTCTAAACCAACATATTTCATCGGAAATGTGACGAACACCGGCGATCCGCATCTACGACGTTGCGGAGAAAGATCGTGGTGAAGTTCCCCGCCGTTTTCCGGCGAGATTGAACCGCCAACATTGGCATCACGTTAAAAATTTGACAATAGAGACTATTTACGCTAACAGAGGAAAAATGTAGGGATTTTAAACACATTTATTGAAATGTAGGGACTACTCTCAAAATCGCGTAAAATGTAGGGACCAAAAACATATTTAACCCTTTTTTTTATAATCAAAGTAATGTTTTTTTTTAAATATAATCAAAATGGGTAGATGGAGGATATGATTTTGCTTGAATATGGAAGATTGTATGATATATGATGTTGTACAAATATCATTTCTCCATTTATATACCATATTGATAGTTTTGTTGGTCAAGATATTCTGAGGTAAAAACAGGAAGAAAAAAAAAAACAAATTATTAGTTCTTTTTCGAAAAGAAGAAAAATATTTTTATTTATTAAAATAATGAGTATTTTGGATAAGGAGTATATTGAAGTTAAATTTTAGGGTTAATTATGTTTTTGGTCCCTACAAAATTGCGACCTTGTAAGTTTAGTCCTTACTTAATTTTAATAGCATTTTTAATCCCTACAAAAAATTTCTGCACTCAATATTAGTCCTTACTCAATCCAAATTTGTTTAATTTATGCTTAAACTCTTAAGTTTTTCAACAATTTTTTACAGGCGTGTTAAGAACGTTATTAAAAGGTCCTCCGAAAAAAATATCGCAAAAATTTGATTTCTACGTCCATATTTTTGTTACTTATATCTTAAACTTTTGTCGTTTTAAAAAATTCATATTTAATTTATTTCATGTTAAAAAATTATAGATTTTAGTAAATGAACCTTTCATAGTGTTCTAAACTTGTATAAAAAGAATCGTTAAAAAATTTAAGAGTTTAAGGATAATTAAACAAAATTTATTTTAGCAGGGACTAAAATTATAAGTAAATTTTTTTTTGTAGGGATTAAAAATGCTATTAAAATTAAGTAAGGACTAAACTTACAAGGTCGCAATTTTGTAGGGACCAAAAACATAATTAACCCTAAATTTTATGACGTGTGGTATAACTTTCTTTTAATAATATAAAAACCCCTCGAATCTGTAAAATTTTGAGATTACCCTCCCGAAATTTGAGAAAAGGCAAACCCTCTTCAAATTGTAAATCGTCAGGCAAGTTAGTCCCTCTATCTATTTCCTCCATTAAAGTTGATGACGTGTCCATTAAATGACCACGTGACACTGACACACGTCGGATGGATAGGGACACATCACAGAGGGTATTTGGTCATAATTCCATAGGGATATTTATCCATTTTTTGAAATTTCATGGGGTATTTTTCCATTTTTTGAATTCACCAATTTTTTTTTTTATGGAATCAGATTTTATAGGTGATACTTTTTCCTTGTTGCAAAATGTGATTTCATAAAAAAAAAAAATGAAAAAGAAATGTTGAATTAAAAAAATGGACAAATGCCTCTTGAAATTTCAAAAAATGGGCAAATACCCGGCCAAATACTCATGTATGACGTGTCATTATCCATCTGACACGTGACAATGACATGTTGTCATTTAAAGGTCACAACATCAACTTTAACAGAGAAATAGGTGGAGGAACTAACTTGTGTCACGATTTACAATTTAAGAGATGTATTTTTCTTCTCTCAAATTTCGAAGGTATTTGCCTATTTACTCTAAAAAATTGTGTTGTGATTTAGTCATAAAATTATTTAGGATTAAATATGTTTTTGGTCCTTATAAATATGTCAACTTTTTGTTTTAGTCCCTCTAAAATTTTCTGCAAAATTAACTAATTAGTTAATTGACTGATTCGGCAAAAAAAAAAATTATTCAAAAATATAAATTTTACATAAGAGTTTACTTCAAATAAGAGATCAAAAATGAAGATGAAAAAAATTTGGAGGACTAAAAGTTTAAGAAATTTTTTTAAAAAACTAAAACGAAAAGTCGACATATTTAGAGGGATGAAAGACAAATTTAACCCAATTATTTAATATGTTTGTCTTGTCCTTTTTTACATGAAACACAAAACAACCGCAGTTGTTGTCGCGGACTTTATCTAAAGATGTCCTTCTTTAACTTCCTTAACTTCCCAACCAAAGAACTCCCAAGTTCAAAGAAGCCATGGATTGCTTATACAAGAATCCCAATGAACCCATTGAATCTCGTATCAAGGACCTTCTTTCACGCATGACTCTCAACGAGAAGATTGGTCAAATGATCCAAATTGAACGCACTGTTGCTACCCCTTCTGTCATCAAAGACCTCTCCATTGGTAGTAACCCCATTTCAGAGTTTTACTTAGAACTCAAAACTTTGATCATTTCTCTCTGTAATTTGTGTTTGACAATTGACATGCCATCATTTTAGTCAATCTTTTTCGAAGATGAAATTAATTTAAATGATCTTAATTGAGTCTGTCGTAAAAATATGAACTTTAATTTTAATGTTTGAGTGTGTAAGTATTGTTCGGTTTGTTTGGATTGATTTATTTATTTGAACTTATCTACTGACATATGCACTTGTGAGACTGTTTAGAAGCGCTTATGGAACACGTTAGGGCATTTTCATGAATTTGATTGATTGATTGATTTGAACGTATTTACTGACATAAGCATTTATGATAAGTGCTTAATTAAGTTGACTTTATTGTATCTTTTGGTATAGGAATAAGTTATACATAAGCATTGTATGAAAACAGTTTGACTTTATTGTATCTTTTGGTATAGGAATAAGTTATACATAAGCATTGTATGATAAGTGCTTAATTAAGTTGTTCATTCAAACTTCTTTTTAGTGTATGTTGGGTTTCAATTTTCTAATGGTCCCTACCTTGGCTGTATAATTGATTTTATCGTGTTTGGATTATTTAAAGGAGAATTGATTCTACTTGAAACTATAATTTGTAGTTTTTGGCTTCCACAATTCATTTTAACCTTCGATTTATTGTTAAATCCATTTTTACATAAATACGTTACACATTCAAACATAAATCACTTTACATTCAACTCACTTTTATCCAGAATCAGTTTTACAAAATCAATTAATTCAAGATCAGATTATGTCACTAATGAACCAAACACACACCTAGTAACCTTCACAAGTATCACTTTATCCTGTACTAGTGGAGTAAATTCATATAATTTAAGGATCTACTTATAATTTTCATATACTTTAGGGACTAAGTAGAAGGAAAAATGTATTTTGAGCGACTAAATTGAGAGTTTATTTTTTATTTTTTTGTGTTGCTTTAGGTTGGACTTTGTTTGAATTTTGATTATATCTGCATTTTATAGGAAGCATACTAAGTTCTGGAGGCAGTGCCCCATTTGAGAATGCACTGTCATCAGATTGGGCTGATATGGTAGATGGCTATCAAAAATCAGCTCTAGAGTCTAGACTTGGGATACCTCTCATATATGGAATTGATGCAGTTCATGGTAATAACAGTGTCTATGGTGCTACTATATTTCCGCACAATGTTGGCCTTGGAGCTACTAGGTTAGTATTCAGCTTTTCCGTTATGCAAATCTAATGAGATGATAATGCTGCTATAATTTGGACCAGTTTTTGACTTTCTTGGATGGAATGTTTCTATAGAGATGCTGATTTGGTTAGAAGAATTGGAGCTGCAACGGCGCTTGAAGTTAAAGCAAGTGGAATTCACTATAACTTTGCTCCTTGTGTCGCGGTAAGGCATTGCAATCAACTAGTCATTGAATGCATGAATGAATTATGTCAGCAAACTACATATGCTATGCTGCTTTTACAATATTGTAGGGATTTAACTCTTGACCTCCTACATAGAACTCTTTCTGCGTCCCTACCCATAATACTGGGATAATCCTTCGGGGACAGGAAAGATCATTTCAGTCTTTAATTTTATATCAGTTCTGAACAATAGTTAAAACAAGGACGTGGTTGAATTTTTTTTATTTCTTTAATTTTTCTCTTAGTAAAATTTCTGTATCTAGACAATAAAGGAAAGTGATTTATTTGGTTAAATATACAGGTATGCAAAGATCCTAGGTGGGGAAGATGCTATGAGTGTTACAGTGAAGACACTGAAATAGTCCGAAAGATGACTTCCATTGTTTCTGGTTTGCAAGGTCAGCCGCCACAAGGACATAAACATGGATACCCTTTTGTGGCTGGAAGGTAGGCAAAAAAACATTCATATAAAATTTACCAAAAGATTTCAGTTTAAAAATATTAAAAAATTAACTATTTCTGTTCCGATAACAATTGATATCTTTTATCAATATTTATACCTTATGTTTAAGTTGTAATTCAGGGAAAATGTTATTGCATGTGCCAAGCATTTTGTTGGTGATGGAGGTACTCATAAGGGTGTGAATGAAGGAGATACTATATTGTCTTATGAAGACTTAGAGAGAATACACATGGCACCTTATTTAGACTGCATTTCCCAGGGAGTTTCAACCATTATGGCGTCCTATACTAGCTGGAATGGGCGCAAACTTCATGCCGACCATTTTCTTTTAACCGAAATCTTGAAAGAAAAACTAGGTTTTAAGGTAAAATGACTGATTAACTATCACTGGCTAACTCTTCAAGTTGCTTTTGCATCAATATGCTTTCAAAGTATGTACCAAATTTTTTGCAATATTAGCTACTATTTTATTTTTTTTTGTGCATATTATTGACAATTGCTGCTGTAGGGTTTTGTGATTTCCGACTGGGAAGGGCTCGACCGACTTTGTAAACCTCACGGGTCAGATTATCGATACTGCATCTCCTCTGCCGTCAATGCTGGAATTGACATGGTACATATCTTCAGTTCCAATTATCTTTCATCATAGTGTATTTTCTTACTATGTTTTCACCTATTCAATAATATTTACGCAGGTGATGGTGGCTGTCAGGTACAAACTATTCATCGAAGAATTGACCTCTTTAATTGAATCAGGTGAAGTGCCAATGAGCAGAATCGATGATGCTGTTGAGCGAATTTTGAGAGTAAAGTTTGCTGCTGGTCTATTTGAATTTCCATTAAGTGACAGATCTTTGCTAGATACAGTTGGTTGCAAGGTAAGTCAAATTATAACGTTTTAATATTCTATGTTCCCTGATTAATTGCTTGCATGTGCCATAATGTGTTAAAAAATTGAAACTTTGTATTACCATATTAATACTTCTTTTGCAGCCACATAGAGATCTTGCACGGGAAGCAGTTCGAAAGTCGTTGGTTTTGTTGAAAAATGGAAAAGATATTAATGAACCTTTTCTTCCATTGAACAAGAATGCTAAGAGAATTCTTGTTACCGGAACTCATGCTGATAATCTTGGATTTCAATGTGGAGGTTGGACTAAAACTTGGTATGGTGCTAGTGGAAGGATCACAGTTGGTAAGCTATGATATTTATGGAGAATATAAAGATTGATTTCAGTGTGTTTGGTTTCATAGTGAAAACTATCAAAATTGATTTGACTTGTCTGATAAGATTTTAATGGAAATACATGTTCATTTATTGTTAGGCAAAATAGATTTTGTTCAGAAACCTTAGTTTGACCGAAACCGAAAGTGATAAAATGTAGCTTTTATGCTTTTGTGTTCGGTTAAAAATTTAGTACTGCATTTTACATAAAAAATTAATATTAATTATTTTGAACTACCTTTTACATACCAAAACACATTTATGGCGAAATGTTAATGCTATATCTTTCCTGCTTCACACTATTCTGTATTTTTTTCTCCGTTGTTAAACATGGTTGTCGTAGAACCACATTAACTTGTATACCATACCATTTTAGGTTCAACAATCTTGGATGCTGTTAAAGCAGCTGTCGGAGCTGAAACCCAGGTTATTTACGAGAAATATCCATCAGAAAACACCATAGAACGTAACGAGTTCTCATTTGCAATTGTAGCCGTTGGTGAAGCTCCTTATGCTGAGTCATTGGGCGACAATTCAGAGCTCACAATCCCTTTCCGTGGAACTGATATTATAAGCTTAGTAGCCGACAAAATTCCAACATTGGTTATTCTGATATCTGGTAGACCGTTAGTTTTAGAGCCACGGCTTTTGGTAAAGATAGATGCTCTTGTTGCCGCTTGGTTGCCAGGTAGTGAAGGAGATGGAATCACAGATGTAATCTTTGGTAGCCATGACTTCAAAGGTCAACTCCCAGTCACTTGGTTTCGAAGCGTTGAACAGCTTGATCAACCAAGTGATAGTGTTGCTGCATGTGAACCTTTGTTTCCTCTTGGTTTTGGGCTGAACTACATGAATAAGTGAATATGTGCTATAGCATATATCAATTTATCATCTCAGTTCAATTGAGCTATGAAGCACAGGCATAGACGTGAATACAACATAGAAACATAGACATGAACAGTATTTTGAGAAAATAAAAGTGATTGAATGTAGTTCCATATGTCAGACAATAGTATGTATCAGTCCACAGACATACCTTCAATCTAAAGAGTAGATACATAGCAATTGAGATGGTCAAACATATATGTAGAACTTATATAAAGTTTAAGGCCTTTTGATATCACAGTAGCAACGACTATATATTGTTATCATATTTGATATAATAATGCTATACTTCGTAATATAGAAATAGAAAACAAATAAATTCCCCTAAAATAATAAGGAAAAAAAAAA
The DNA here is from genome assembly GCF_051527215.1 of Medicago sativa. NCBI lineage: Eukaryota > Viridiplantae > Streptophyta > Magnoliopsida > Fabales > Fabaceae > Medicago > Medicago sativa. Next base: position 61,950,146 of record NC_140751.1, on the reverse strand, counting down.
ATCACCGGTGCAACATGCGAGTGTCAATCTAGTTTGATTTATCTAATCTCTTTTATTGCTTTTTTTTTTCTTGGGGTGGGAAATGAAATTGTAACTATCTTCTAACAAAGGTTGTATGGTTCTAATTTATTTTGATACAAAATTTTCATCTTTTTTTTATTGTTATCAGCATAAAAAAAAAAGATGGTGTCAGTACAAATACGAAATTTCACATACTGTATCTAAAGACGCTCACAATCGTTCATGTGAGCTAACTCAATTGCTAGGGATAATACACTATAATATGTAGGAGTTGGGGTTCGAACTCTTAACACCTCATTTGTTCACATTTAATGATAAATTTCTAGTCATTAAGCTATTTGACTCATAAAAAAAGTTAATATTTGACTTTTCACGTCAATTGCATATAATAAGATGATGTTAGTGTAAATATTGAATTTAAAGAACTACTGTATTGAATGCTTCGGCTGGGTTCTGACTTAAAATCCGGACGAAAGAGAAAATTTAATCTAACAACTAATCACTATATTTACCTTTTTAAAAACAAATATTCTCTCCACAGTGAAAAAAAGACTTGAGCTACTGCAACCTACATCTTAGAATCTATACACATGAAATAGATGGATTTAGTCCTTGAGTATGAGGGCTAGTCCCACACCTACGATAAATATTTATCAATAAATCAAGATTTATTAATTTAATCAGATTTTGTTTCTTAACAAAAGCATTTCAGATATGTTTAAGACGAATTTCTTGTTTGTACTAGTTTGAGTAATGTGGAGTCTAAAGATTCATATTCCCCCTACCCTAAGAGCCAAAAATATATTTTAGTGAATTACACCTGGTTGATGTCCATCATCCAGAATATTGATATAATAAACAAAAAATAATCTTCCAACATAAATGTTTTCTCCTTTTCCTGTTCTGTGGTGTGACATCTATATTAATATTATGCTTTAGATTTGCTATTATAGTTTCAATTATTATATATGTTTCATTAGGCTTACTGATGGAAAAACTAGGGTGGAGGGTAAACTATAAGCTATAACCTTTCTTGAAGTAGAGATTTCTATGTTATTATGCATAACCATATTTGGAAAACATTTGATTCTGATTGCACATTCATGTCTTTCTGATATTCATTTGATTATTGTTTATTCATATACAATCTCAATCTCAGTAGACATGTTTGACTTCGTCAAAAAAGAAATTGTTTATTTATATATATACGCATCACTCATTTTAACTCACTTGAGTTGGTATGGTGGTATTAGTTTGAGACCATTAAATATGTTCATTTTAAGGTGTCAGGTTCGATTCTCCTCGGTGTTAATTTAGTTTGGCTTCTTAAAAAAAACATGTAACTCATTTTATAATTTTTAATGATAGTATTTAATAAGTATTAAATCTCTCTAATCCTTGTAAACAAAATCTCTCTAATCTAACACCTAAAAAAAATACTAACACCTAAAAAAAATAGTGCAAATAAGTTCTATCAATAATTATATATTAATATATTAAAAACATATAACTTATTTTATAATTATTAATGATAGTATTTAAAGTATTCAATCTCTTTAATCTCTAACACCTCAAAAAAAATATTGTAAATGAGTTCTATCAATAACTATATATTAATATATTTCAACAAAATTCATGTATTTTACTTTTTCGAGAAAAAGTAAAAACTTGAGTTTTGTTGAAATATATTAATATATAGTTATTGATTTTACTATAACTTATTAAATGAGGTTCGCAATAAAAGTTGAGAAAGAGTATTTTTATAACCACCATTTTCTTTTTTTATAACCACCATTTTCTATGACCATTTAATTTTTCAATTATATATAACGAGATACCTATTTAACTTGATGTTAAATAAGTGAAACACGCACCGTCCTAGATGCTTTTTTGTTTTTTAGTATTGAAATTGGGTCAATCTATGCCTTCCATTTATTGCATTCATGCCAACAATTTAAATTTTATATTATCAACCTAGTAGATCTCAAAAATCTTATAGAGAATATTTGTCTTTTACTGTTTCCAATTTATTAAATTAAAAATGTAGATCATTAGCTTTATTGTTAGATATTCTGGTTTATTCCCAATCTCATAAAAAAGAAGATGAAATCTTTCAGATACAAATGCATAATAATTACCTAATGATATTGAGATTTGATACAGCAGCTTTTCTCTATTCTTTTTCAATGTAATGTAACATATAAACCCCACTATACTGTACATTATAAGATTCTAGGCCAATCAAAAAACATAGAGAGAATCCTACCCACTTTCATATATATAGTCTCTTAGACAGGATCTGATTAACTTATGTTATTGTTGCATATTAAGACTTCACCTTTGGTTTTGGACTTAATTTAATCGTCAAATCAATTCAATGGACTACTATGAGAATGTTTTTTTTTTTTTTTGAAGGAACTATGAGAATGATTATTGGGTATGCATAAGCATGATCTATATCATGATCCCTCCATCTAGCATTTGAACGTGTAAAGATGGGTGACCCTTGTTAAAATTGTACTGATTAATTATACTATACATTTACACTTTACTATTGGATGAAATTCCTATGGTGAACAGTTTTTTACTATGGTGAACAATTAGTATCCACTACGAAAGAAAATTATATTTGCTCATTAGTTTATGTGCTAACAAACCTTGTAGCATTGTTTTTTGAGGAAACCTTGGAGCATTATTGTCTAGCATTTGAATTTCACTATGAAGATATATTTGGATAAATAAATTGACTATGTATTTATTCAATACTCTTGTAACAAAATACGGTGTATTTTATAAACACACTTCTAAGAACTTTTATCATAAAATCATAAATGCTTAAATTTAATGAACATTTGTGCTTGAATGTATGTTGTAAAAATATTTGTGTTCTGATTCACTATATATTTTTTTACTAAATATATATAAAATAAAATAAATAAATAAAAAAACAATGTGCCAATGTGGGGATGGATGAGATTCCACATAAGTAGTTTGAACTTTGAGTTAAGGGTATCCACACACTTCTAAATAAGTGATTCAAATATTGAAAACTAACGTAAACTTTTAAATATTTAAACTGTGCATCACCACGTTGTGGGAATCTAACTAGTCCCTTCCTAGATCATTAACAACGCCTTATAAGTTATTTATTATATGTCCTTTATTACATGCTTATGCATCACATTATACCAAAAATGAATATCAATACAGCAATTTGGTTATAAACATGAGCAAGTGTTGATGGAAATAAGAATAAAATGGTCAAGCTGCTTTTGAATTCCACTTGCAAAAAAGGAGGCTTTCCTTTTGTAAAAGGTGGGGTGGTTAGTCTTGTCATAATAAACTGTTACAAAACCCATTTGCAGGACCATTTTGGTTATACCACCATTTTGGTAGTTATTTTCTTGGAATTATGCTCACATTTTAGTCTAGTTGCAAAGAAAAACAAACATAAGGGCCGTTTTTAAATATGCATCAATAATTTTCAGAATTTGTATGCATAATTGATCCAATAATGTTGGCAAAAGGTGAAGTGCTACTTTTATCAAGGACCGTATATTTCTTTCTTCTGAGCAAAGAATTCTTTTTAGAGGAAATATTTGTCCTCCTCTATTTTTTTTAAATGTTAATTTGTCCCCTCAGGACACAAATTAAGAAACCAAAGATAGAAATGTTTTATTGGAAATTGTGCATTTAATATTTTAAATATTTAAAATCTTATCATTTTAAGACATAATTTATGATTTAATTCCATTTTTAGATTCTTAACTTGTGCCCACAAGTTAACACTATCCCTATTTTTTTGTTCTTGGTTCATAAACTTTTGCATTGATAAGGGTGAATAGTTCGATAAAATTCGAATTTAACTCATTTTGAATTAATAATTAATCGAAATATTGCATAGGGTTGAAATCTTCCAACTTTTTAAAAAGAAAATAGAAAGCTTAATATTTTTTATAAACCAAAGGTATTATTTGTGCACAATTTGATGTCTTTTTAAGGTATTGACATCACTCAAAAACTGTTTTCCATACAAAGCTTAATCAAGTGTGTGTTTGGTTTCCCGTTTGCAACCCACAAAAACATGTATGCATGCTTTCCGATATATTTTTGTCGTGATTTCGATAAACTTCAAATACTAATTTCTACGCTAACGTGGTTTTTTGCCGTGATTTCCATCAAACTATGTTTTACAAACGCAGTACCAAACATGCACTAAGTGATCCAATTACCTACCACTAGAAAGCTTAAATAAGATGGAAGATAAATTTACAAAATAATTTAAAATCTTAGTAAATAATAAAAAGTTTGATACATACATCAACATCTCTAGAAATAAAAGTTCAAAATATTCTTTCCTAAAAAAAAAAGTTCAATATGGAATAGCCATAGCCAATAGAATTATACCCTCCAAAAAAGTGCAAGAATCAGTGAACTATGTGAACTAGTTAAGCATATGTTCAATTGTTTCCGCGTTGAATAATAATCAAAATACGAACCCATCTATATGGGGTAATGTGGACACATATTCAAACATACTTTAAACTAAATTGAAACACTGTAGTAGAAGGTAATTAATCAGATTCCATAGATTCTTTTTGTATTTTAAATTTAAATTTTCTCATTCTTGAATCTTTGAGCATCATAATGTCACTTTTTTATATTATGAACATTGTATATAAAAAAAAATGAAGAAAAGATAGTAGAAATGTAAATGAAACCTATGAAAAATAATAGAACTTCTAACACTACTTCTAGACGGTAACAGAGTTGAACTTAACGGAATAAGCTAGACTCTCACAACATGATAAATAATGTTTGAATCTCAATTATAAGATGCGTTCACACTCAAGAATCAGTCATACTCTATTTTCTTCTAATCATATTTTCATTTATATATACAACAATGATATATATTTCAAAATTTATATTTTTCATTGTATATTAAGTTATAAAAAATTATTTAAAGTGATATATATTCATAATGATATATATTTCATAACTATTAAAAAAATTATTAAAAATATATATATTTTCCATTGTATATTAAGTTATATAAAGAAGAGAGAAACTCTTTAATTCATTATCAATGAGTATTTACATGAGATACAAAGAAGTTACAAGAAATTACTTTCAACAATAAATTTTAATTTCTACCCATGCGTTGTTCCTTCTTTCGACCTACAAGAAAACAAGAAAGAAAACTTGAATCATTCCTCTAATAAAATCTCTCCATCCAAGGTGTTTAAATGTGTTTTTCAACCCTAATTTCTTACACAAAAGCGTTCACCCCTTAACCCTTAAGTTTTCCAAAAAAAAAAAATCATCTTTTGGTGATGTTAAACAATGAAGTGAAAAGCTTAGATAATTTATAAATAGATTAAACTACCCTAATTTTAAGTCAATATTTCACCACATGTATAGTAGATTCTATTAAATAACTTAGAGTATAGTAGAAAAAATAATACTGATAGTTCATTGGATTTTGCAAAATACGACCTACAAAATAAAACAATTTCTAATTATAGTGTTTTGAAACAAAATTACACACGGGACCACCTTACTTTTTTTTTGAAATAACACGGGACCACCTTACTAATGAGTCCAACAATCACATTTCAAAAACGAAATTTATGTTGCCAACAAACAAAAAAGACAAAATTAATTAGTTGTCACTTTATTTAAATATCTGCCTTTTCAACTTTTAACTTATTTTATGAAGTGAAATTACAGTGCTGGTTTGTCAAATGTGAGCTAGAAATTCTACATTGAATATAACAAAAAAAAAAAAAAAAAGTACTACTACATTGAATGAAAAAAATGTTGAGTAACATATAGATAAAATGATTTATATATCTAACCAAGGTTTCTATAAAATTTTGATGTCATATTCTTGTTATATGGTTGTTATTAGTTCTGTATTTTGCACAAATTGAAGCATATATGCGCAGTTAGCCACTTGAAAACAATTAAGACTAGTCCCAAAAAAACAATGGAAATGTGCACAAGGAATTTGTCTTGGCATATGCTATTCTTAAAGTGATGTATGTGAAAAGTGGTATATGGATATGGTCAAAATATCCTTATTACAAAGAAGAAAGATAAAGCTTATGAGTGAGGATTTGCATCTATGATCAAATGCATTATGCACATCATATTTCAATTATCACTGCTTTGCATGTTCTAGGTTGTGAACTAATGATGATGCAATTAATTTATTTAGAGATTCCCCTTCCAAGGTAAAAGTTGAATAACTTCTAAGCTTGTTTTATTATGCAATTGTGTGTGTATGAGATCATGGAAGGGACCTCTTATATCTTTCTCTATCTCTTAGACTCTAACTATAAGAACCTTTTTCAAATTTTACAGATATTAAGAAAATTATGTGTTATATTTACTATATTTATTTTGTGTATGAATATTTTTAAAAACCCCATTTGTTTTTGGATACTAACTAGCACAATTTCTAGTAGGTCAAACACTTGGGTTTATAATTGAGTCAATTCAAATTGTGTCATAGCTTTTGTTGAGTACAGGAGCATGATTGGGTTGGTACGTATTTTTAAATTTATTTTGTTGTTTGTTGAGATTTATATATTCTTTATTTTTGGCATGTTTTTTGTTTTGAATAGTATCAAATTTTGATTGGCTATTTAGAACCAAAAAAAATATAATAGTTATGAGTATATTTGAGAAAAAAAATAAATGTGTTTAATAATTAAAAGATAGAAACTTACAATGTTTTTATCTCTTATACTATACAAGTTTGCATATGATAGAAAAATCCTAATTAAAATTATATTATATTTTGAAACAATTTTTTAAAAAAGAAACTTATATTTATAAAGACAATGTATTATAATTGTTCTAATGTCATAAGATTAATATGTAGGATGTTGAGTGAAGTTGATTGGGGACCTAAAGCAAGGGCTTGTTTGGTTGCTTGGGCTGACTTGGAGACAGTGAGTACATATTCTAGAATCCTATGCACTTTACAAGTTTGATCGTGCGGAATAATTGGTAAATGACCAGCAAAATTTGTATTATATATTAATCTAGAGAGAATTATGTGGTCAATGAATTATTTTATTCAAAAGAGAATCTCATCATTACAAATGAGTAAATCTTGACAGTTGAAGTAAATAATACATTCATAATCACAAACCTACAAAGTCATGTAATTTTTTTTTTTTTTTGAAAGAAAAAGTCATGTAATTTTTTAAAAAGTTATGTAATTTTTTAAATAAGTTATGGTAATATACAAGTGATCAAGAGTCATTCATATAGCTAGGATTTAATCATCAAAATTTGCTCAATTAATCTTTCTAATACGTAAATAGTATTCTCACTCTTACAACTACAAATATCTATTATCATATCTTATTAGCTATTAAGAAATGCTTTAGACTCTTTGATGAAATAAAATGCTGAAGTTGTGAATTGAGTTCCTACAATTAATTTTATGGTGCAACCAATAGATCGTTGGATTAAGAGAAATAAAACATATTTATCTTAACCTAACGGTTCATAATTAGACCAAGATAGCTATAAAGTCAATTGTAAAGAATCCAAATTCCTTTTGTCCTTACTACAGTTGATTTCATGGTACAACCAGTTGTAAATCATTAAATTAAGAGAATGAAAATATATATTTTAATCTAACGGTCTATAATTAGACCAAGATAATTACAAAGTCAACCGTAGAGAATCCAAATTCTTTTTGTCCTCTCTACAATTGATTTTAGGGTAATTTTAACGGGGCACTGGTTAAGGAGACAAATATAGTAAATATTACATTGGAACTTGTGATGTCAACTCTTCAAAAACATAAAAAGTGTTACTTTCATTTTAAAACTTCCTTTTTTTAGTTTCCTTAACCAGTGCCCCGGGGGCACTGGTTAACATGACCCTTGATTTTATGATGCAACCAGCTGTAGATCATTGGATTAAGAGAAAGAAAATATATGTACCTTAATCTAATTGTCCATAATTAAACCAAGATAACTATAAAGTCAACCGTATAGAATCCAAATTCCTTTGTCCTTTCTACAATTGATTTTATGGTGCAATCAGTTGTAGATTTTGTCCTTTCTACAATTGATTCTATGGTGCAACCAGCTGTAGATCATTAGATTAAGAGAAAAAAATATGTATCTTAATCTAACGGTTTATAATTAAACCAAGATAACTATAAAGTCAAGCGTAGAGAATCCAAATCCCTTTCGTCCTCTCCAAAAATTGGATCAATAATTTGAGCCAAAATAAGAAAAATAGTGAGACATTTTAAATTATGTATTTTATGTTTAAGATATAGGTAGGATCCGTACTAATAGAATCTCAAAGACTATGATGCTTTTTTTGGACTTACTAAAGTGTAAACTGTTCAATAAACAGTCTTGCCATCATATGCATGACCAAAGTCTTTGTTAAGAATATATTACCTATCTAATCCCACATGAATCACACTTTGTACCATATGCTTATATTTATTATAATATTTTAACTAGTTAAATAACCCAAATGAATCTTACTTTGTACCATATATTTGCGCATCTTAATCTTATCTTCAAAGAACCATTGCCAATGTGCTGCTGCTAGATTATGAATCTCTCAATTCTAAGTCTCTAACTAACACTATTATTTTTATTTTCCTTTATAAATAGAATAAATACAATTCTAGTAACAGTAACAATATCCTTGACACACATAAACACATGCATTTGCTGCTACAAGTACCTCTTTTTTCCATAAAGTTAACAGTTAACATCTTATTCTATAACTTAGCTTCAAATTCAATATTCTTAACTACCTTCAATATCAGAAGTTACAGAACATATTTTCCTTGCAGCTTTCACCTTTCATAGGTTTAAGGTTGTTAAAGTAAAAACAAAAAAACCTTCCAATGCTATCATCAAGTTCATATACCAAGAAGGCAATAACTAACTAACTATAATATTCTAATGCAATATATTTACATAGAACTTGGTAAAAAGCACAAACACTGTACTACTACTACAAGTAAAAACCAAACAAAAGATACTTGTTCTAGCCATAATAATAAATAACTCAATACAACCAATCATCAACAACATCATGCATGTGAATAGTGTTGTTGAGAAGATTGCATTTGGAAAACCATGTTTTGTGTCTGAGGTCCAAAATAAGAAGACTCATGAAGAGGATTTCTATGCATATTTTGACCTTGCATTTTAAATCCATAAGAGCTATTATTAACTCCATAAGGAGACATGAAAACTTGTTCATGTGATGGATTGAATGCTGTCATAGTAGCTGGCTGAAAATGCATCTCAGAAGTGGTGTTAGCAGTGGAATACTTGTTCATAATCATGTTTGGTGAAGTTGATCTCTTGGTTTCTTCTGAAGTTGGAGAAGTTCTAGAAACTTCTGTGAGATTAACTGTTGTTATGTCATGAATGCTTGCTCTTCTTTTGTCTTTGCCTCCTGAAAGTTGTCTGATGAAATATTTCTGAGCATGGCTAGCTACTTGTGTTGGTGTCCTAGTGATCACAAAGTTCCTTGATATGTTTCTCCAATCACCTTTTCCATACTTTTTCAGACCCAATAGAAATAACCTGTCAAATTATTTTCATAATCATCATCAAAAAGTTTAATTAACCCTTCAACAACTTAAATAAATATCATTCCCTCAAAAATACTTAAATAAATATCATATATGTACTTTTTGTGAAATAATTTTGACTTAACTAATAACTACCAATAGGAAATACCTAACTCTTAATAACTACAGATAAACATGATTTCACTTCACCAACTCCTAGGTTCATACATAAACTTTAAATTACATCCGGTCAGGTGAATGTTTGGATTGACGGTTAATTTGGCAAAATGACGCTTTGTTAACCGTCATCGTGATTTTGACAAAAGCTACATTTTAAAGGATTTGTCACTGTAATTTCGTCAAACTCACTGCGATTCCAAACATGCACTAATATTAGTTTTAAAAACTGATTTACATTTCAAATAACCAAACAGTAAAATCTTCACATATTGTCACAAAAATTGAACTAAAGCATTAAGCAGTAAGCAATAAATTGAAAATAAGTGATTATCTTACTTGTGTTCTTCTTCGGTCCATGGCACACCTTTCTTCCTTTCCTGATCAGGAGATCTACCAGAAGAGCCTCTCTTTCCACTGAATCCTCTAAATCCATCATAATCAGAAGAATTCACCCAATCTAAGGTAAAAGGTGAAGCAGCAGTAGTACTATAACCAGGAATTGGAACCAAACCAGCTTCTATATTACAAACATCAACTTCCAATTCCTTATACTGATTCATCACATCAACAACACTCTTTCCAGGGATCATTGCAGCTACCTTATGCCACCGATCCGGCGTATCCTTATCATAAACTGCAAGAGCATTTTCAAACAATTTGTTCTCTGCAGGAGTCCATTTTGTGCTCCTGTTAATGCTATTGCTACAATCTTCCAAAAACCAATTGTTGGTATTGTTGGAATTTTGAACAAATGGTGCATGAGGGTGAGAATTTGGTGAAAGAATTTCCATTTCCCACTTCATCACAAAAAACCAAGTTGAAAAATTTAACTAAAAGAAAACTTTTTTATGTGAAACTCAAAGATTTCACTTGAAAAATCAAAACTTTATATGATATTTCAAAACAGAGGAAAGAGATAAATGAAGAGAACCAAAGGTGGAGAATTTACCACAACAATATGAAAGATAAATTAAAATCAATAAGCATTTTTTCAAAAGGAATCAGAATTTCTTCTTTTTTTTTTTTTATTTTTGTGTATGAAAAGAAACACACTCACTCTTCATGAGAATCTAGAATAGACTCAACTTTATCAAAAATAATTCAAAGAAAATGCACCAAATTGATATTGATATTCAAGACTATTACCTTATTGGTCCAATAAGATAACCCTAGAAATCAACTTGTGCAAGATCTATAAACTCAATGAAATTATTTTGCTTCTTATATACTAAAAAAAAAAAGCACTTCTCAGAATTAATTATTCTTCTTCTTCTTGAAGATAAAAATGAAAACTTTTTTCTGTAGGTTCAACTTATGCATAGCCGAATTAGGAAAATCAATTAGAAATAAAGGGAAAAAACAAAAGGGTATAAGGTTAAGACATTGAATGTGAAAACCCAATTTGGAAATAGCAGAAAGACACTGAATTTATGAAGGGTTGAAGAAAGTATAAGCAGAAAAAATAAAAGCTTTGTTTAAGGAGAGAGAAAATAAAAAAATAAAAAATAAAAAAACAAAAACAGAAAAAGAACTTTTCTTTTCTTTTTTTTGTTAAATTTTTATTGTTATTCCCTTTTTCCTTGATGTTGGCCAACAAAGAAAAGGGAAAGAAAAATTGGGACAAAAACAAGACACAAAAAAGGAAAATGAGTGCTTTAATTGGAAAAGATTGGAAAAAAAAATGGAAGTTGAAAAAGAAAGTGTCATAGCTTAATGAACTTGAAAACAAATTTGGGTAGCAAGCAATAAGACTATAGAACAAAAAAGCTGTGGATGAATGTGGTGAGCTGTGATTGGGTTCTATGTGTTTGTGTATCCTGCAAAACTATATAAAAAGTTTTCTCTTATTATAATAACAAAGTAGAAAACCCCTGCTTCTATGCACTTTTTATTTATAAATATTTTTAATGGTTATAATAATTATATAGAAATTTTCATAATAATTTATATAAAAGTATGCTATTGCATCATCATATAGTTGCACACATTAATTATTAATTATTTTATATACATTTGTTTTTGTCTTTGTTTTGATTGTGGTGTTATAGGAAAGGGGGATTGGATTGGCAGCTCACTATGAACATTGAATATGATGGAAGCTTAGTTTTGTTGTGTTGGTCAATGGATCTCACTCTCATCTCTTTTGTGTAGATATCTATAATAATTTTGGTCAATGGTTTGGTGGTACTTATGGTGAAATCTATAGCTTAAAGTGACTATAAGTAAATTTAGAGTTGATTCCAAAATTGAGTAACAATTAATTGACTTTATAAAAATGTGTTCAATATAAAATGATTTACGTTTGGATTTATGTAGGTAGAAATAAGTTATAAATTTATCTTCACGAACCTAACTCAGTTCATAAAAACGATGTATATTGTAATGTACAAAGGGTTAGGGTTTAAACTTAGACATTTTACTTATTCATTTTAAAAAATGAATTGTAACTACATACCACCTAAAAAAAATGAGTTGTAAATCTAAGTGTAAAAACCACTTTTAAAGTAGAAAACTACAAAAGCATAACTTCATTTTAAATTTAAAATTAACTCTAGAGTCAAGATCAATTGAAAAATGTTCAAGCCTCGCATAATTAACTTTACATCTCAATAATCAATTTTGTGACATTTAAAAATGGAATCAATCATATGTTAAACGTGTGTTTAATTTTGCAATTACAAAAATTGATTTTGAGTAATTTATTTAAAAAAAATAACTAATTTTGGTTAAAAGTTAGTTGAAAATAATGTGATTTATATTTGGATACATTTATATAAAAGTGATTTAAATAGTAAATTTTAGTGTGAAAATCAATTCTATAATCAAAAGATCTAATTTCTTGCTTCAAGATAGAATCAATTTTGGACACAAAACCTTAAAAAAATAGGATCAAACACATGGAAGAAAACATAAAATCACGTTAAACCAAACAAATTCACAATGACATTGTAATATTATTGAAGTTAAGTGTAGTTTTTTTTTTTTTTTTTTGCAAAATCATCGTAGTACTCTGATATTCTATCAATCTCATGTGAATTCACATACATTTAATTTAATTGTAAATTTTAGGTGAATTTTGGTTATCTCGGAATTTGCATGAAAGTGTAGCCCATGGTCGTGCTAACTTGTGTTCTAAGTGCACAAGTTAAGGAATCTAAAATGAAATTAAAGAAAAAAATAAGTTTTATAGTGGCTAAAAATACTCTTTTAAGATGAATAAATTGGGTGTTCGCGGTTCGAACTTCGACAAATGCATGTATTATTGATCTAGCACAAGTGATTAGTGTGCAATGTGTAAGTATGGTAGATCAAGTTTGATTTTCATTCGATAAAAGAAACTCTTATTATAGGGAAGAAATTTATAATTTTTTTAATTGAATATCTAGTGCGTGCAAACTGTAACGGTCTATAATTGAATTTGAATTCATAATTCCTGATCAAATTAGAAAAGATCCATTATCATCTCATCTAAAATGCTCTTGAGTAATCCATAATAAATTTGAATTAAGAAATTGAGATAAAAAGATTATTTATAAAAAAGAATTTATACTCACTTAGTGTCACAAGAGGGAATTGATTCTTACATAATCCTTTATATTCCTTATCAACATTGATGAACCCTCTTTATTCAGTAAAAATCTTAGTGTAGTCTATTCATTAAGCAACAATTTAATAACAACAAAAAGTACTGTAACAAAGTTTATCCAATTAAGCAACAATTTAATAACAACAAAAAGTACTGTAACAAAGTTTATCCAACAAATTGACTCCAATAATTATTTTATGGGATTCCCATAGAAGTCAAGGTTTAAGTAATTTGGATTAGGCAAGTTATCTATATACAATGCAATTGTGACCTTTTCTTAATTTAATTAATTGACTTTTTTTAACAAATTTAATTTATTTGACTATATTTTTATTTTATTTTTTTGATAAATTGACTATTCATTGTTGGAGGCTGAACTATCAATCAACTGTATTTTGCAAAACTACACCGAACCTTCCGAATATTTATTTGAATCACTTTCATTTGTGAGTAACACACTATACCCAAAAAGGAAAGTCCGTGTACAACACTCAACTTGAAGGGCATTATAGGGAAAAATGCAATGTCCTAAGTACATTTTTTTAGGGGATGTCCCAAGTACTTTTCTTTAAAGAAAAAAAATTAACCAGTAAACCTTGATTTTAATTTTTATATACTTGTCTACTATCTCTCTTTCTCTCTTTTTTCATTTCTAAACTTCGTCGTCCATTTTCTTCTTTTTGATCTATACAAGAGGTGTGACTTGAGACAAATTTGACTTGAAATCATACCTCCAAATTATTTTTATTTCTCTTTTAGTTAATTTTTTACATATTTTCAGTCTCCTATTTGTGTGATGTGTTTTTTTATCTCCAGACTTAATGCGGTGTTTATTTGATTTAGATTGAAATATTTATTTTGATCAATTAAGATCCAATCAATGATTTTGGTGTCGTCAACATTGCAGATCAGAAGACAAGAGTAATATACGGACTTGAATATAATCATATTTGTAGACTTATGTATTTTGTCATTTTATGTTATTAACATGAATGGGGTTCATGGATTCATTGTTTTTATTTTTAATAACTTTGAATTTGCTTTGTATCGATGTACTCTGTTAATTTAAATGAATATCGTTTAATTTTGTATATAAAAAAAAAACTTCCTTGTTTTTAAATTCAAAATTATTGACAAAACTCGGACAAGAATTCAGCTTTAAATAAGGTTGAACACTTTTGAAATGAGAAATTAATTTCAAAGATAAAAAATATAAACTTATAGTATTTGTTAATAAATAATTGCTAATTTAATTTTCCCCTGAAAAAATTGCAAATTTAATTTTAATAATTGTTGAATACATTTTATGATACATCAAATCATGTTTTTATTAATTTTTTAAAAGACATATGTTGGTAGTTAGTTGTTAGATTTATTTTTACTCCTCGCTCGAGTTTAAATTCAAGACCTCTGATTTTTTATATCTCTTAACTCAAATTATTTGAGTTGCTCAACCTTCTACATGATACAACCAATGGTAATAACCTCTTTTATGAGAAAAGGAATTCAATTTCTAAACTAACCGAGGTAAATTTGCCCCTCTTACATCATCTTTTAATAAAAGTTTCAAAGTATGGGAAAACATCAAAGAAAATACAATAAAACCTAAAGACGAGTGTATGAGATTTACTAACATGTCTACTCAATGATTAGCCTCACGGTACACATGAGAAACAATTGTTCTCTTTCATGAAGGTGGAAAAGAGAGCAAACCTCTTGTGGGAGAGGTTGGATGAACACATTACGAGAATCATGATGTAATCATATTAACGATTAGAACAACAACCACGTCTATTGTAGAAAGCACGGATAAACTGACCAGGAGAATCTCTAATTCAACCTACTTAGATAGAAATTCCTAAAAACTTTTTATAAGATCTATCAACAGTTATCTTGTCATGATCATGGGATGTCCAAGAAACTTCAATGCAACCTCCAATGAAAGGAAACAAAGAATCCAAATTAAGGTTTAAAAAGGATATGAGATCAAGTTAGCTTGGTGTGTAACTAGGCGGAGAAGTTAATTATTGATCACAGACTTCCTATTAAACACTAGATCATCTCTATCTTTTCAAAGTTAATAATAGCATCTCTAAAGAAACTTTATCAATTGTTATATGATGCACTAATATTAGAAACGGTGTCGTTTCAATCAAACCACTAATACAATCTAAGACTAATAACCTATATTTTCACGTTCCAAGGCCATTTGGCCGTGGATTTTGAGAAGCTACATATTGTAGCTTTTAGTTAAACGTGCGGTGGCGTCAACTCCCATTGGAGAAACAAACATAGGCTAAAAGATTTACACCAAACAATCTAAGATATAGTAATTCCATTTATTATTACTGTTATTATTAAGGTTTTTCTATCATTTGTAAATATATGCAATATCACATGTTTACAAACTCTTATTATTATGTTGGGTACACTTTATGATACATCAAAATCAATTTATTTTTAATAAGAAAAAATAATGGGTAGCCGCCAAAGCCACGGTTGAGATTGACAGAAAAATGTCACCCAGCAAGTTGACGCAGTGGCAGTGGGTCCAAAGTTGTGGTTGAAGCATTCGCATTTACTTAGCACACACTTACTCACTCCTCAATCAATCCTTACCATTTTCTCATTGGCAAAGTCTCCCAAATAATTGTGTGTTTAGCATCTCTAGGACTTAGGTCCTTTCGAGGATTAACTATCAACAGTTTCAACACTTGTTATCTTTTCATTTGCCAATTTTGCTTGAGCACTAGTGGTAGTCTAGTCGTGTACATGGGAAGGTTTGGATTTGATTTGGCCAAATTAAAAAACCTCAACCATAAAGGTAATCTCTCCGTCCATATTAGATGACTTAGTTGACTCCGACACACGTATCAATGCATATGTTTTATCTTTGATATCTTCAATTCTCTACTAAAAGAAATTATGAAAATTTAATATTTTAAAAATATTCATCGAGACGAATCCAACATGTTACATGATATTATTTATCTTTGTGAATTGATAAAAAAATATGGTCAAAGTATGTTAAGTCAATAATGTATATTGTGAAATAGATCATCTATTGAGAGGCGGAGGGAGTATTTTGTTTTGAGTGAGATAAAATTACCATCTGTTACACTATTGAGTTGGTTTGGATAAATCCGTTAATTTTTAGGTTAGGTTGGGTTAGATAGTGAGTTATCAAAATTATTTGTATGTTTTTTAAATATTAAATGTTTAAGTGACGAGTACTTATCATTTTTCATAAAAATGACTCAACATTTTATTTTATTAAAAAAATTGTGTAACATGTTTACACTATTTTTTTAGCATCATAAAATAATAAATTATACGTAATATCAAATAATAAATTCTATCATAAAATACTTACAACACACCAAAGTTGCATAACATAAAATTGCATTAACATTAAAATAAAATAAAAATGCGGTATCGTAATTTATAACTCTAGCATGTTTTGATTTTCAATATAGAGAGTGCATTGTGTCAGTTTTCAAAATTATAGACTTGATTTTATGACCAAATCCTTGGTATTCTTTTTAGAGCATCTCCAATGGGGTCCTTACTTAACAATGATCACTCCCGGTTAAGGATCCCCTATTGGAGGAAGAAAAAATGATTCGCTATTAAGCAACGAGCAACTATATAAGGATCATCTCTCTCATGGGCAACTAACGTATCCCACGTTTAAAAGAAGTAATAAAATATGTGCTACTTGGTTCCACTTGCAAAAGAAGTAATACATTATTTTTGTTTAATGATGTAAAGTTAGTGGGACCTATTTAAGTACTTTTCATTGAAGTTTTTATTACTGTATTGTCATTGGAGTCATTGAGTCCTTAATAGATACTTTTATTAAAAAATTATAAATAAGTGATGTGTACACGTGGGGTCCATTTAAGGAGTCCCTATTAGTGAACTACCATTGTGGATGCTCTCCTATGAAAATAAAAATAAAAAATTTGCATTTGGGTTTGGATCTGGTTTTACCCGAAACCCGAATTTTTGTATAGGTTTTTCATTTTTTGAAACCATATTAACCTAATTTCCGACCCAACCCACTTTTTTTTGTTTTTGTTTGTGGGGTTTGACCGAATTTTATGGGTCAACCCAACTCATGTTCACTCCTAACTAGTACTCCATCCGATCACATTTATAAGTAAAAAATAATTTTTTAGGTTCATTGAATAACTAATGTATTTGGCCTTTATATGGACCGGATACATTAATTATTTAATGAATCTAAAAAATTAAGTTTTGCTTATAAATACGATCAGAGGAGTATTTTAAACCTAGATTATGTTAACAAGTACTTTTTAAGAAATAAATAAGTAGTTTACATTAGAAACAATATTATTTTTTGACAACATTAGAAACAACAGTTATTAACTTTCAAAAGATCGAATATATACTTTTCCATCATTTTTCAAGATAATATTTCTATTTTACCTTTTTTAACAAATGTACTAAACACAATGTTTGCATTTCAATTTAAAGTTTACTCGTACCGTTTGGCCAGGTTTTTTTTTCGGTCTAAAAGCTACTTTAAAACAAGGTTAAAATAAAGCCCTTTAAGAAACAAGAAAGTTGTTTGGTTTCTTTATTTTTTTTTAGTTCTAAAGTTATTTTTAAGTTAAAAGTTGTTTAGAAAAATATTGTACAAAACTTTGAATTTATTATTTTTTTGCTGGTGTCCGGGGTTCGAACCCGGGACCTTGCATATATAATAAGAATAGTTGATTTTTTTCTTTTCTAATTATACTCTATAACAAATTTTGTTATAACAAATTTTGTTATAAGAATACCATATTTTTAGTGTCATTCAAAAAGATAAGAATTTATATTATATAATATTATATTTGTTACATTGTTGGTGTCATTGAAAAAGATATGTTTAGTTTTTTTAATAAGAAAAAATATGCATAGTTTGTTGCAATACAAATGTGTAAAATATATATAAGTATATTTTTTTTAGGTAACTACACTTGTACTTTTAATTAAAATCAAAATTTTATAAAAATAATTATACGCATTACGCAACACTAAAAAAAATTATACGCATTAGCGTAACAAAAAAAAAACAGACAGACGGACATAAAGTATTACTCTATACGCTAATGTGTGTGTATATATATTTCAGAGGTTGAAGAAAGGGAATAAAAATATTCGGTGTCATTCAATGACAGCGTGAGTAAAAATATTTACGAGGTTGTGATAATTAAAAGATATTGAAATTAATATATAAGTGATAAAAGGATAATAAAATTCCTTCAAAAATAGATAATAAAATTAAATGGACCCTCCTTAAAAAAAATTGACAGGTTCAAAAAAATAAAATAAAATAAAATGGAAGAAAAAAGCATATTGAAATCTAATATTAAAAAATAAAAGAAAAGGTTGCCAACGTGAGTTGAAGAGAGGTGCTTGTGAAATAAATTGTGGAGAAGTAGTTTTTTGAAGTAGTATTTGTAACGTCCTATTTCTATTAAAGCGATAAACCACGCGAATATAGCAAATATTCAAGAAATAGACGCTACGTCTAACATCAAAATCCAAAATCCAAACATACATGCACATATATATAAAATATCTCAACAGTCGCAGCGGATACAAATCATATAACTCCAACATATACATGTCATGGTCAAAATACATCAACATATAAATCCTTCAAGTCCTAATCAAATGGACAACTTCAACAATAAAAGAAACAGAATCCAACAAAACATAAAGACACCGACCCTAATCAGAGTCTAAACCTACGACTCCAAATGATAACGGAGAAAGCTCCCGCTATCCAAGCACTCACCAAAAGCAACTACTCCTGAACAACGTCTACCCATCCATACAGACAGGTAGGCTGTCAAACCACTGGGGGTAAGCTTCACATTAATCATAATCAACATATGAAAAAACAAACATTTAAGGATTCATACATATCACATATACATAACCATCCCTCTTAGAATACTAGCATCACATGATTATTATCCCCCATTCCTTACATCCCAACTATCAAATTACTAACATAGCATAGCAAGAATATTTAATCTCTAATCAAGTCATCGACAAGAATTCATCATTATCAACATCAACCAATTAAAATATTACTCACCTCATTGCTCATCTAGCATGCTTAACACAACAAGTACAATTCATCATTTCAAAGTTATAAGCAAGCAATCATCATTATCAAAGAAATCACCACATCATATGTATATACATATACAATTCTCACCTCGTCATTATTATCAAATTAATTATCATCAAATAGAATCACCAAGTGTATAAGTACAAGCAAGTAAGACATGCAATTAGAACATAGTTCAATTATTCACAACCATCAACAAAATCCACCAATGTACACATACACCAATCCACACAATCACAACATTCACCAAATTTCACCAATACACAAATTCATCAAGTCACATATTCAATTATGTCACAACTCATCAACCATTAATTCCAAATGTCACAAGTATGTATTTATCAACCATACTTATCATCAACAATCAACATTCACATGCAACAACAAGATAATATTTCAATATGCAATGCGCCTACACTCGACACATATATGCATGTGGTACCAAATCTCCTCAAGTTCGTCACCCATGATGCAACAAAAACATATGTAAGAGTCCATCTCCTCTTACAATTCACCTATGTAAAAGTCCATCTCCTTTTACATTTCAACATATGACTCAATATGATCATGATGCATGGACATACAACAACAACCCGATAATGCACAACTTCAACACAACAACTATCAACGACAATGTAAAAGTACACCTCCAATTACATTGACTAGCTCAACAACTTTTGCATTATCAAGTATTCATGTCCACACATTCAACGCATACTTCAACTAAGAGTCATCACCACATTATCATCAACATAATCATCATCATATTCATCAACAACCAACAACATCATCATCATCATAATTATCAACATACATCAACATCAACTATATCATATAGTTCAACAACTCCTTACCATTTCTCACAATTCAATTAATGGAGAAAATACAACACATTATGATAAACATCATATTCAACACCTAACAATCATCCACATATCCTCAATTAACCATATGAAACCATTCACGAAAGATTTATAAAGTAATTGGATTTAAAGAACCATTTTCGACAAGTTCGTCTCTCATGTACAACATAAAAATATTTGAGACAAATAATTCAAAACCAATCAAATAAGATCCAATGCCTCAACTAAGTATATCTCTAGGCCACATATAAGTGCAGTAGAGTATACTTGGGCGTTTCACCGGCCAAACACGACGAAATCATAAAAATCACAAAGTTCGTCTCACTTTATCACTTTTCGAGAAAATTTCCATTTTCAAATCAAAGCAAGTTAGATCCATCACATCATAGTTTAAATACCATTAAAAACCTCAATTGGACTCATAAAACTCAAGTTTTGAAGCTTGGAAGCAATCCATAAGGTTTGGGTTGACTTAGAAATAGTTATGTGGGATTTTCGTAAAATTTCACTAAGACCTCATTGGAGTATTTCCATCATAACTCAAAAACCAAAAATCATTTTCAAGTAAAACCAAAGCCACTGGAAAGCTAACAAAATTATCTACAACTTTCATGTATACACCGAATGCCAATTCAAAACATAAACGTGTGAAAAAGATGCAGGAACGCGAAACAGGGGATGCTGCCACTGCGCAGCTCGCCCTAGCGAGTAAATCTACTCGCGCGGTGAGTAAGCTCACAGGGAGCACCTCCTGCTCGCCTCCCACTCGCCTCCAGCTCGCTGTGGCGAGTTAGGACAGTGTAATTACGGGAAAAACCCATTTTTCACCCCAAAATCCCAATTTTGATTTCCCAATGCTCAAATTTGATCCTAAAGTTTGTTTAAACATTTCTAAACATGAAAAGACACTCAAAATCATGTAAAACTTACACCAAAACATTCTTCCAACAAAAATCACCATTTGACCCATTTTTATGAAAACCTCAAGAACAACACAAATTCATAACAACATCAAAGATTATGATTACCCAAGGTTTCTAACATCAACAACAACACCTCACAACATCAACAACAACAACCAATCATGAATTCATCACAATTCATCAATTTTTGGGCAAAACACAAAGCATACATATGTACATGATTTAAGCTTGCAATTTCATCATCAACAACTCAATTAACATTCAATTTACATACCCAAACATTGCATCACAACATAAGCACAAATTTACCAATTAATTCCACAATAATCAATTATTCAAATAAGCACTTAAGTAAAGAATTAGGGTAGAAACTACAACTAAGTGATTATGATCAAAGACTAACCCCCTTACCTTAATTCTTCACTAATTCAAACTATGGCTTCACTTTAGCTCCCACAACTTGAATCTCTAGCCCTCTCTAGCTCTCCTTCTTCAACCCTTTCTCTTCTCTTGCTCTTTCTCTTTCTACCTCTTCTCTCAAATGAAAATGTTGGTGTAAACCCTATTTTCTCTACAAACTAGAGTTTATATAGGTTCTACATAATTGGGCTCCACTCACAATATCTTAATGGGCCTAACTCATTTCTATTCTAACCCAAAATGTTACTACTCACTAAACGGTAAAAATAATAATAACGGTCACCTACCGGTAATAAAATAATCCACTACAACTCCCTAGCACTTAGTAAAATAATATTAGCTCTCACTAAGCACTAAAATAATTCCCGTCAAAATTACTAAATTACCCCTACTCGTAAAATGACCAAAATACCCCTGAGTCCAAAATGACTAAAATACCCTTCCACACCGATTTCTACGAAATCCCACCAAAATACACACAGAGGCAATTAATCACATACGAGCATATACAAACACACATAAAACAATTAAATAAATAATAAAATAAATCTAGCGAAAAATCGGGCTGTTACAGTATTCAACAATTTTTTGTCAAAGCTCATTGCATTCAATTTTATGCATTCTAAAAAAAATACTTTTTTTAGAAGGTACTTAATTGATATTGTGTTTGGCCTTGCTTCTCCTTAAAAATGTAGAGAAGCTGAAAAAAAAGCCGGGTCAAACGGCAGTTTTATAATAAGCGTCTTGTTTGCATATTTCCATCTCAATATAAATGTTACTTTAAAATATCAATATACTATTTATTAATATTTTTCACTAATATATTTTTATTTACTGAATTGCATTCTATTTAACCACTTCATTAACTACAATTATCACTTGTGTTTTAGAAAATGATATTAATTTTACCATTGAAATCAAATCGACCCATCATTGTAACCAATAAAAACTCAACCCATCATTTTTTTTTAAGAAAAATGCACAACTCAAATGTGACACTTAATCTAAGACGAAGGGAGTGGGAGGGAAGAGTATGGGTAAATAAACAATTTGGTCCCTCAAATTATACATGGATATGTCATTTAATTATAAACATTTTGAAGGATCATGATAATTATACTTGTGGTAAGCGCAATAGTATCGACCCTAGTTGTGATGTGTCCTGCAAGGTTCTATGTATTTGTTGGATTGTGAAAGTGATAGATCTCTGAAGAGCTTGACCCTAACCTTTATGTTAACTAAGATATATAAGGAAGTGGACTGACTGAAATGTGTTCCCATGTTCCATGCCAGCTCACCCCCTTTCTTCGACCACCCTCATCTTAGTCAACAATCACGTGCCTGAGGAATGGAATGACTTTGTCGATGTGTAACATTGACATTCTTTTCAGGTCGTGGGATCATCAAGTCGCTGACATCGAGCCATATCTTTATGGGGCCCTTTTCATGGTATTTGGGTGTTTATTGAACATCGCTAATATGGCAGACACGTGGAGGGGTCGCTCATCTTCTCGAGGAGATGTGTAGGTCCCTAGCTGGTGTAAATCTTACGGTGGTATACATCCACCTAAGCATGAGGCCTGGAAGGCGAAATGATTGAGTAGAGAATCTTTGGCGTTCTTATTTAGAAGTCAACTCCAAGATTAGTGGTATACAACTCCCCAAGCATGAGGCTTGGCAATGCAAAGTGATTGAGTTTGACGTTTGTTAAGGCATGATTAAGGTGACACGTAATCCCCTCCCCTCCCCCAAGTATGAGGACTAAATATTTGAAGTACTTAGAGGACACTTATGACATTGTTTTGCCCATTAGATGATGTTATGACTGCATTCTTGCATTACGTTATGACATGTTGTTAAGGGTGTTTCTTTTGTGGCAAACCTTTTAATTTGAGAGGGCCAAAAACAACCACATTGAATTTGAATGTTATGGGCCTCCACAAATATTTTTTTTCTTTTGCGAGGGAGATGTCCGTCGCAAATAATAATAATTTTTTAATTTTTATTTACGTTTGTGAGATACTAGGTTGTCACAAGCATTAATCGATTATTTTTACTTAGGTTGTGAGGGATCATACAGTAACAATGTTTAATTTTTTATTTATTCAGGTTGACATTAGTAACAAACGAGGCTTCCAAAAAGTTTGAAAAAAGTTTTTTGACAAAATATTTTGTTCTATATATATATCACTCTCTCATTTATCCGACATATTAGAATCTGCAAGTTGATCGATATGCGGCTATCCATCAAACCGTTAGGTCTATGACATCGGCACAAAATACGAATGATGTATTATGCGTCTAGGTCCTATTTGGTCCGATGGCTCCTCTTTGTCCATCTATATATTTACACTACAATATATATTTATAACAAAAATAATCCAAATCGACATATATTTAAAACAAAATAATCCAAATTAACTCAACAAATTATATCATAATAATCCACATCGACATATATTAATATTGCCACTAAATATAACAAGTAAGTTATAATTTAAATTATATAACAAACTGAAATACATTATATATAACAATCGTCATCTTCTTCATCTTCATTATATAAAAAATGCATGTTACAATTGAAGGTGCTGGAGGATTCAAAAGGGGTACATGCATAAATTTGAATTTAAGATAATGGGTGGGGTATTGGAGGATTTTGTGGGGTACTGGCAGAACTTTGAATGTTTTGACCATTGTTGGGGTAGCGGCATACTATCCGGGGGTACTGACGGAAATAAGATGTTGCCAGAATATCACTGGTTGATATAAATCCGCCAGTAACGTCTCCCCTTAACTGGATTTTTCAATGGTCATGTTTAATCTTTACTAGTGGAATAAATCTGCCACTAATGCAAGGCATATTGGTCCTTTATATTATTGGCTGATAAATCCACCAATAATGCTAATACACACACACACACACACACACACACACACACACACATACATACTAGACTTTTGACCCGTGCGACGCACGAGTCTTGTCGACTATAATAGAGACCAATGAATAATCTTTAACCCGTAAGATGATGAGTTGATCAATAAACACAAATTAGATTATTGGAGATACAATATTACAATCAAATTTGTTTTACTATGTCCTTCAATGACACTTGAATCTTATTAAATTTTACATTTTAGTTTTGAAAAACTAATCAATTAAAAACTGTTTTTTTTGAACAAACAAAAATGGAATATATATAATAACAACTGCAATTATCCCTGCACAAGGTGTGCTAATAAGGATATACAACCAAAACAGACTATACAACCAAAACAGGAATTACAAGTGGATGCCCATACAAAGGAGCGGTGTCTTCCACCAGTCAAGATAACTATACATAAAAGATGCCTGTTTCGATTTTAACCATAAAAAAGAAGTCAATTTAACCTTGTCGATGAGTTGAAGAGTGTTGGACCAAAATGTGTTTAACAATGAACCTCAAAGAGTTTTGATGATAACAAGGTATTAAAAATTGTAAATTGGACTAGCTAATATTTGTTCAAGTGTACAGGACCACAGTTAAAAATTTACATCATTAATTGGTTCTGAATGAGCAAATAAAGGGCAAAAGAAAATGAAGCTTAGACTATTCTGAAGGCAATACGCTCCTGAAAGTGGAAAGCGATCCTGAAGTCAAGCTGCTCCTGAAGATAGTAAAATCGCTCCTGAAGAAATAGTGCTCCTGAAGAATAGTGCTCCTGAAGACAAGAAGTCCAGAAGCCACATTATCAGAAGCTGCATCATCAGAAGCTACATCATCAGAAGCTGAAGAAGCTGCACCAACAGAAGCTGCAGAAGCTGCATCATCAGAAGCTGCCTCATCAGAAGTCATTTCACCAGAAGCTAAAGATCAACTGAATTTGCAAAAGATTCAAAGATTGAAGAATCTACATTGCAAAAGCTGTCTATTGGATTCGAAAACACAGCAGAAAATTAGTGGAACATTGCAACGGTCATTTCAAAGGTGTTTGAAGGCATGTGCTTGCAATTTGGACGAAAGCGTTGACATTGTACTATTGTACGAACTGTACAACCACCTTCTCCACTACTCTGTTTTGTGTCCACGCTACAAGACAAGAAAACAACTCCAGAATACGGCTTTGCCTGCATAGATGTTCCTTTGGATAAGGAATGGATTTCAAATTGGTTCTTCATAGGACAACAATCAAATCAGGCAAAAGATCATTGGTGAAAGATCAAGCTTCAAACAACGACTCTTTGGTGTGCTGGCAATTTCACAACGTCTCTTTCACACCTCTATATAAAGGAGTGAAGACTTAGAGTTTTGGTAATGCAAGAACGCTAATGCTGAACGACAGACTCTCAACATTTTTACAAGTGCCAAACCTCTGCTGAAATTGTTTTGCATTCACTTAGAATTTCTGTGTCTCAAAGTCATATCTTAGAAATTCTTAAGTCCATTGAGTCTGTATCTGATTTGTATTGTGAGCACCTCTGATTGTATATCAAGTGTTCAACCTTAAACAATTTTCTGTGTAATTTTGTTTAGTTAGGAAGTCTCTTGCAGTTGTGCTTGAGCAGGAAGGCTCTTGATTGTGTTTTTGAGCAAAGGAAGTCTCTAGCTTGTGTGCTTGAGCAAATGAAGTCTCTTGCTTGTGTGCTTGAGCAATTGTAATCAGATATTACTCTTAGTGAAATCTCCTTGGAAGTGCAAGGGGGACTGGACTACTTCCGGATTGTGGAAGGAAGCAGTATAATTGCTTTGTGTCGTTCTTCTTCTCTCTCTCTGTTTTATTCCGCTGCATTTAGATTCTGATTATCACTTCAGAAGCTGTCTCACTTAGCTTCTGATCAGTGTGTTCAGTTTTTAGGAGAAACGAAGAATTTTTCAAAACACAATTCAACCCCCCTTCTTGTGTTTTTCTCACCTTCAATTGGTATCTAGAGCCTTGGTCTGTTGTGAAACACTTAACCGTGCAACCGTCAAAGATCTGAGAAAAACATGTCTACTCCTCCTCCTACTGGTTCTGGTGATACTAGCTATAAAAATGTCTCACATGATTATAGTGATAGTAAGAAATCCAGTGTTGGAAAGATTCCAAAATTCAATGGAGATGCTGAAGAATTCTCTTGGTGGAAGACCAACTTTTACAGTTACATCATGAGCCTAGATGGAGAATTATGGGATATTCTGGAAGATGGTGTTGGTGATTTAGTCCTTGATGAAGAAGGAGCTGCTGTGGATAGAAAGAAACATACTCCAGAACTGAGGAAACTCTACAAGAAGCATCATATTATCAGAGGAGCCCTTGTCACTGTCATACCCAAAGCAGAATACATGAAGATGAGTGACAAATCCACTGCTAAAGCTATGTTTGCTTCTCTCTGTTCAAACTATGAAGGGAGCAAGAAGGTCAAAGAAGCAAAGGCTCTCCTGCTTGTACATCAGTATGAGTTATTCAAGATGAAGGATGATGAAACTATTGAGGAGATGTACTCAAGGTTTCAAACCTTAGTTTCTGGGCTACAGATTCTAAAGAAGAGCTATGTTGCTTCTGATCATGTAAGCAAGATACTCAGAAGCTTACCTGCCAGATGGAGACCAAAGGTGACTGCCATTGAGGAAGCTAAAGATTTAAACACTTTAAGTGTCGAAGATCTTGTTAGTTCTCTCAAAGTTCATGAGTTAAGTCTTAATGAACATGAGTCTACTAAGAAGAGTAAATCAATAGCTCTTCCATCCAAAGGCAAGTCATCAAAAGCTCTCAAAGTGGTTGAATCTGAAGAGGAAGAACAGTCAAGTTCAGATTCTGAACCAGATGTTGCTGAAATGGCCATGCTCTCAAACAGACTTAGTATCTGGCCAAGAAGAACAGAAAGTTTCTCGCCAGAAGGGGTAACTCCAGAAGCTCAAGGAAAGAAGATCAGAAGGGATGCTTCAACTGTAAGAAGCCTGGACACTTCATTGCTGAATGCCCTGATCTTTAAAGAGAAAAGTCAAAGGACAAGTCAAAGAGGTCTACATTCAAACCAAGCAAATTCAAGAAGCAGATTAAGCAGAGTTTAATGGCAACCTGGGATGATTTGGGAAGTGAATCTGGATCTGATAAAGAGGAAGCTGATGAAGATGCAAAGGTAGCTGTTGGGTTGGTAGCAACAGCAACTTCAGAAGCTGGATCAGATTCAGACTCAGAAGATGAAAACGAGGTATATTCTAAAATTCCCAGAGATGAACTTGTTGAGTCACTTAAAGAACTTCTTACACATTTTGAAGTAAGAACCAATGAGTTGAAGGATTTAAAAGAAAAATATGCTGATTTGGTACAACAGCAAAAATCAACTCTATTGGATCTGAAAGCTTCTGAACAAGGACTTAGGGGCTTTGACTTCATGTGTAAAACATATGAAGATCAGCTCAGGTTCTTATGTCAGAAGCTACAAGAAAAGTGTAATGAAAAACCTTTAAGTAACCATGAAATTGCTCTTGAAGATTTTATTATATCTAGCATTGACAGAAGCAGAGTAGCTTCTATGATTTATAACATTTACAAGAACAATGGCAGAGGAATTGGTTTTCTAGAAGTGAAACTTGAGAAAACCAATCTAAAATCTTGTTGTGAATGCATCAATGAAGGACTGAAAACCTTCTTTGTACCAGAAGGGGCTGAGTTGGAAACTGTCGTTCAATCAGAACCTGAAGCTTCTAGTTCTAAGGCTAAGATTACTTCAAAGCAAAAGAACTCTAAGTCAAAGGCTATGATCAAATCTGATTCCAAGACTTCAAAGGTTAGGATCCTGAAAAGATCAGAACCCATTCCTCAGAGTCTGGTGAAACCAAAATCTGAGGCTCTGAAGTCTAAGTTTCAGAAGAAGACAGTTACTGCGTCTGAAGTACCAAAACCTAAGGTAATGGTTAATCAGAAGCAACCCAACTCACAGCACAAGGTACAAGAAGTGAAAAGTAAAGCCTTAAGTACTAACCTTCCAGGACCCATAGGACAATGGGTACCTAAATCTAAAAATGTCAATGATTCAGGTATGTTTAAGAGCAGAGCCAAAGCAAAGATCATGGTACCTAGACATCGGTTGCTCAAGACACATGACAAGAGACAAGTCCATGTTCCTCAGCCCAACAATGAAAGAGGGAGGAAATGTGAAGTTTGGAGGCAACCAGTCAGGCAAGATCATAGGTACAGGAACTATTGGTAATTCGTCTACCTTAATTAATAATGTATGGTTGGTAGATGGTCTTGAACATAACCTTTTGAGCATTAGTCAATTTTGTGATAATGGTTATGATGTGTTTTTTGAAAAACCCAACTGTACAGTAATCAACAAGGAAGACAAATCTATTGTGTTCAAGGGAAAGAGAGTTGACAATGTCTATAAAATCAATTTTTCTGAACTGGCTGATCAGAAGGTTATTTGCCTACTATCAGTGAATGATAAGAAATGGATGTGGCACAGAAGGTTGGGACATGCTAACTGGAGGTTAATCTCTAAGCTTAGTAAGTTACAACTTGTGAAAGGGCTACCAGACATTGACTATCATTCAGATGTACTCTGTGGTGCGTGTCAGAGAGGGAAAATTGTGAAATCATCTTTTAAAACCAAAGACATTGTTTCAACCTCAAGACCTTTAGAATTACTCCATATTGATTTATTTGGACCAGTGAGTACTGCATCCTTATATGGAAGTAAATATGGATTAGTCATTGTTGATGATTACAGTAGATGGACTTGGGTGAAATTCCTGAAAAGTAAGGATTATGCATATGAGGTATTCAGTAACTTCTGCACACAAATTCAAACTGAAAAAGAGTCAAATATTTTGAAAATCAGAAGTGATCATGGTGGAGAATTTGAAAATGAGCCATTTGAAGCTTTTTGTGAAAAACATGGAATCATCCATGAATTCTCTTCTCCTAGAACTCCACAACAAAATGGGGTTGTAGAGAGAAAGAATAGAACTTTACAAGAAATGGCCAGAACCATGATCCATGAAAACAATTTGGCTAAACATTTTTGGGCAGAAGCAGTGAATACAGCATGTTATGTTCAAAACAGGATCTATATTAGACCTATTTTGGAGAAAACAGCATATGAACTCTTTAAAGGAAGAAAACCCAATATCTCTTACTTTCATCAATTTGGATGTACATGTTACATTCTGAACAACAAGCTCTACCTAAAGAAATTTGATGCCAAGGCCCAAAGAGGAATCTTCTTAGGTTACTCTGAAAGGTTAAAGGCATACAGAGTGTATAATTCAGAGACACTCTGTGTTGAAGAATCTATGCACGTTAGATTTGATGACAAAGAGCTTGAAGATAAAACTTCAAATCAAGGTGAAAGTTTTGCAGAGATACAGGTTCCTGAAGTTACTCCAGAACCTGATCAGATAGCTGAATCTGAGGAAAGTCCAGAAGCTGAACCCACATCAGAAGCGCAAGATGAAGCTTCTTCTGATGAAGCACAAGATGGCTCACATCAAGAAGATCCTCCCAGAAACACATTCAAACACAAGTCTTCACATCCTGAGGAGCTAATCATTGGAAACAAAGATAGTCCAAGAAGAACAAGATCACATTTCAGACAAGTAGAGTCAATGATTGGACTAATCTCAATGATTGAACCTACAACAGTTGATGAAGCACTTTCAGATGATGGATGGATCCTAGCTATGCAAGAAGAGTTGAATCAATTTCAAAGAAATGATGTGTGGGATCTGGTACCCAAACCTCAGCACAAGAACATTATTGGAACAAAATGGGTATTCAGAAACAAGCTGAATGAGCAAGGTGAAGTAACAAGAAACAAAGCCAGGCTTGTTGCACAAGCGTATAGTCAACAAGAAGGCATTGATTACACTGAAACGTTTGCTCCAGTTGCAAGATTGGAAGCAATCAGGTTACTTCTTTCCTATGCAGCTAATCATGGCATAATATTATATCAAATGGATGTCAAGAGTGCATTTCTAAATGGTGTCATAGAAGAAGAAGTGTATGTCAAGCAACCTCCTGGATTTGAGGATATTAAATATCCTGACCATGTTTTTAAACTGAAGAAATCACTATATGGCTTGAAACAAGCTCCCAGAGCTTGGTATGATAGACTAAGTAATTTCTTAATCAAGAATGATTTTAAAAGAGGACAGGTTGATACAACACTCTTCAGAAGGACCCTTGGGAAAGATATTCTTGTTGTGCAAATATATGTTGATGATATAATATTTGGTTCTACTAATGCATCTCTTTGCAAGGAACTTTCTGAGTTAATGCAGGATGAATTTGAAATGAGCATGATGGGAGAGCTGAAGTTCTTCCTGGGCATTCAAATTAATCAATGCAAAGATGGAGTCTATGTTCATCAATCTAAGTACACAAAGGAGCTTCTGAAGAAGTTCAAACTTGAAGATTGTAAAGTGATGAACACTCCAATGCACCCTACGTGCACCTTAAACAAAGAAGATGAAGGAGCTAAAGTAGATCAGAAGCTGTATAGAGGTATGATTGGTTCTTTGTTATACCTCACTGCATCTAGGCCAGATATTTTATTCAGTGTATGCTTGTGTGCAAGATTCCAATCAGATCCTAGAGAATCTCATATGACTGCTGTCAAGAGAATCTTCAGGTATTTGAAAGGAACAACTAATCTTGGACTCCTTTATAAGAAATCCTTAGATTATAAGCTAATTGGATTATGTGATGCTGATTATGCTGGTGATAGGATTGAAAGAAAGTCAACCAGTGGCAATTGTCAATTTCTGGGTGATAATCTTATATCCTGGGCTAGCAAAAGACAAACAACTATTGCTATGTCTACAGCAGAAGCAGAATACATTTCAGCTGCAAGTTGTTGTACACAACTACTTTGGATGAAACATCAGTTGGAAGACTATCAGATAACTGCTAATAGTATTCCCATTTATTGTGATAATACTGCTGCTATTTGTTTGTCTAAAAATCCAATTTTGCATTCAAGAGCTAAACACATTGAAATCAAACACCATTTTATCAGAGATTATGTTCAAAAAGGAATTTTAGATATACAATTCATTGATACTGAAAATCAATGGGCTGACATATTTACTAAGCCTTTAACTGTTGAAAGATTTGATTTTATAAAGAAAAATTTGAACATGCACTTTGTATCTGATTAAATGCTTGCTTGCTCCTGAATAAGATTTTAGGTTCTGAAGTTAGTTCAGAAGCAGTAGTCCATCAGAAGCTCTTTATTGAGGTTCTGAGGAAAACTCGCTTCTGATAATGATGACGTCAGCATCTGAAGTCCAGAAGCTGGATTTGTTGCTTCTGAATAATTGAATTAGTGGAAACGTTGGGAGTTACTTTTTAAAAGTAACTTCTGGCCCACTAACTTGGTAGTTACTCTGTGAACTTCTGACGTGGCCTGTATGTGTTGGTGTATAACTAAAAGGGCAATGATGATTTAATAGCTTTGAAAGTACTTATCACGCGCCCCCAATTTGTCATTAATGTTATGTTTGTTTGTCTCTTTTGAATTGCAAACGTTTTTACTCTTTAAAACTTTTTCAATTCACACACTACTCACTCACAACAAACACATTTGCTCTCAAACCTCTTGCGAAGTAAGCGCAAAAACCTTAGAACCCTAAATTCTCTAAATCTTCTTCAATCATCATCAAATGGCATCATCAAGCTCGCAACAGGAAGTTTCAGACTCTTCTGCACGAATGGTTCCTGAATATGACTACAGAGGAAGAAGTATGAAACTGGAAGAATGGGAACTACAGGTTCAAATAGAAAATTCGGTGGATTTTGAATCACTCGCCTTCCATGAGTGTTGGATCAGAAGCTACTATGAAAAGCAGGAACTTATGTATTACTTCAAGATGTTGAATGGACCAACATACGAAGCATTGGTTAGACACTTCTGGGTGAGAGCTAAGGTTTATGACAAAGCTGCGTCTATAGCTGAAGAAAGTCAAATGGTGTTGATTTATCCCGAACTGGAAGGGAAGACCAGAGAAGTAATGGGACTTGAGCCATTTACAGGTGTTGAAATCAGGTCAAGTATTTGTGGTATTCCAGTGAGAATTGCAGAATGGCAGATAGAAGCTGTACTCCATAGAGAAGCCTCTGGAAAATACTCTGGAATTGATCTCTCAAGTACAGCTGAAGAACGCTTCTGGAAAGAGAAAGTAAACTTGGCTCTGTACAACTCCATGCAAGCAGGAAAGTATGCTGATCTGAGCATGGATAAGAAGCTGCTTCTGAAGATTCAGAATGAGGACTTACTTCCATGTGGTGGAAGTGAGAAACCCAATTTGGCACAGAAGGTCTTTCTCCAGCACTTCATTAAGAAGGACAAAGTGAACGTGCCAAAATATATGTTCAAATACTTGATAGAGTGTCTGAAACAGAGTCAGCTGCAGAATAGAACCTGGGTACCTTATGGAAGACTCTTGTCCGAAATATTCTATCAAGGAGGAGTCTTGGACAAGCTAAGCAGTGCTGAAGCCTTCACAGATGAGCTGCTTGATACTAAAACTGGAAAGTTCATAAATGCACAAACCCTCAAGAATATGAAGTTGATCACTGTTGTCACCAAGCTTCAAACTGATTTGAGTGAATCACTTGCTAAGTCTGACCTTATGAAGGACTTTCCACCCATCTGCAAGAAGGATCCTCTTGAAGTGCAGATGTACTATATCAAGGAACACTTTGAGGCAACCAATGAGAGAATCAGATTGGAAGATGTACCAGAGGAAATGTATGGTGGTGCTCTGCCACGAGCCAGAGGCAGAAAGTCAAAAAGGAAGATGACTGCAGAGCAATACCTAGAGGTTGAAAAATCTGCGAAGAAGTCTAAAGTCACTTCTGATAAGCTTAACATTGGTGGTTCTGCAATGCCATCAATTAAAGAAGTGGCTGAAGACATCAACTCTAGCGTAGTCCTGAGTATTGGTATTGCTCTTGATCAACCTGCAATACCAAAGAAGAAAAGGAAGCAAGCAGTAAGGAGGACCAAGGATTTTCCTCTTATTACCAAGAAGGCTGAAGCTGCTACTAATGTGTCAGAAGCTATTGGAAAAGCTATGGAGATTGCTTCTGAACTTCAAGAGAGGGTAATAACAGAAGCATCACAACTTCTTAAAATTCCTGACACTGCTGAAGATGATCAATTAAAGTCAGCTGATTGTTCAGAACCCTCTACAACAGGTAATATCTTCACGCACTCAGAACCAATAGTACATGAGATATCCAGTGACTCTCCTTCACCCTCTTCAAAATCCTCATCATCATCTTCTGATTCTGATGATGATAAACCTATAAGTCTTCTGTTTCGTAAGCCAGTAAAAAGTCATTCAACATCAACCAAGACCAACAAAAAGTCCTCTCAGTCAAGCACTTTTAAGCCAGTTGGTCATATAATCAATTAGAAGATAGAAAAAATGGCTGAGAAGAGAGACAGAGTCATTGATACTATCCTCCGCAATCACCCTCAACCTCTTAACATTCAACCCCTCAACATGATTGTACCAGAAAATGTTGAGTCAACCTCAGAGAAAGCCTTTGAGACAACTCCAGAAGCAGCTACTTCTGATAAAGTTGTTTCAGAAGACCCCCCACAACAAAAACCTTCACCAGAAAAAGCCTTTTCACCCCCTACAACTTCATCACCCCCATCTGTTCCTGAACAAGTCACTCCTCAAAAGACCGTTCCTGAACATACTGTTCCTGAACAACCAGTTACTAAACCCACTCCTGAACCTGAATCCATACCTGAACCTGCATCTGAAACTGCTGCTCCTGAACACATTGTTCCTGAGCCAACCCCTGCTTCCATAACTCCTTCACCAGTACAAGTCATCAAGATCACCCATCATACTGGTGTATGTGATATGGACACAGACTCTGAGGATGATCAAGATGATCATGCCTCTGATATGGTAGTTGACCCCACTCCTGACCAACCATCAACTAGCCAATCCTTAACTACAAATGACCAATCATCATCAAACCTACCCATTGTACACTTAGCCCCTCCAAAACCCTCTAAACAACCTTCACCTCCCACCATTTTCCTGGATTCTCAAGTACTACAAGATGTGTGGGAAGATATTGCTTCTGAAGTTCTCAGACTGATAGCAGGTAGAAATGACTTGGGTCATACAATAAGCTATCAGAAGCAATGGAAGAGGATAAAAGAAAGGGTCGTCAACCTGATTTCAGATTTGCATGATTCCTGCATTGAGGCTCAAGAGCAAGCCAAGCAGAAGCTGGAAGATTGGTTGAATGGAATAGAAGAGAATACTGGAGATGTTGAAGTTCTTGATACTTGGGTGAAGAATCCACTCCGTATCAGAGGCAGAGAACCTGATGAATTCCTGCCTAAGGAGCTGCATCTGATTATTCCTTCTGAGATCCTGGAGAAGAATGATGCACCTAACCTGGCTCTAGCTCAGGAGAACAAGAAGCTCAAAGAAGAAAATGAAAGGCTTGAAACAGAGCTACTAGAGCAGAAGCTGAAGATATCAAAATTGGAAGCTGATATGCAAGAAGCCAAGATCAGAGAAGGCAACTACAGAAAAGATATGGACAAGAAGTATGCTGATGTTCAAGAGCTTCTGAAGAAGATTTTAGAGAAATAAGCCAAACCCATAGTTGCACACTTTTAGCTTATTTTTTTTTATCTCTTTAGGCTTTTAATATTCTTTGATCATCTCTGCTTCTGATTTAGTTCTTTTCGCTTCTGATATTATAAGCTTTTGAATTCTTCTTGCTTCTGAATATCATTAACTGTTTATATTATGTGTGTTGTTATTTGCTTTGATAATAATTCTTGCTATGACCTGTTTATTTAATTTTTGAAGATGGTTAATTTGCTTTAAAATTATTTGAATTATGCTCTGAACCTTTAATCTTATGTTTTTCTCATCTCTTTTTTTTGTTTATGTCTTTTTGCTAATGACAAAAGGGGGAGTATATGTGATAGTATTTAAAGGCTCTGAGCCCCATTAATTAATATTTGAAAATTTTGAAAATTTCTATCCTTTTTTGTTTTTACCTTAAAACGGTGTATCAAAAAGGGGGAGTATCAAATTTCAAATAAAAATTAATTGAACCATTCTTCTTATCTATAAGTCAATTCTTTTAATTTTCTTAAGCTCTGATATTATTGTGCGAAAAATGAATTTAATTAACCTGGATAGAACATAGGGGGAGCTTACAAACCTCACCTTAAAGACTATCAGACTCAGGGGGAGTTAGAGCTTACAAACCTCAGACTCTGAGCTTACAAACCTCAGAAACCCCAAAGTCAACTCGTTAATTAGATTAACAACAATTGACAAATTTTAAATACTATTGTTTGTCATCATCAAAAAGGGGGAGATTGTTGGAACAAAATGTGTTTAACAATGAACCTCAAAGAGTTTTGATGATAACAAGGTATTAAAAATTGTAAATTGGACTAGCTAATATTTGTTCAAGTGTACAGGACCACAGTTAAAAAGTTACATCATTAATTGGTTCTGAATGAGCAAATAAAGGGCAAAAGAAAATGAAGCTTAGACGATTCTGAAGGCAATACGCTCCTGAAAGTGGAAAGCGCTCCTAAAGTCAAGCTGCTCCTGAAGATAGTAAAAGCGCTCCTGAAGAAATAGTGCTCCTGAAGAATAGTGCTCCTGAAGACAAGAAGTCCAGAAGCCACATTATCAGAAGCTGGATCATCAGAAGCTACATCATCAGAAGCTGAAGAAGCTGCACCATCAGAAGCTGCAGAAGCTGCATCATCAGAAGCTGCCTCATCAGAAGTCATTTCACCAGAAGCTAAAGATCAACTGAATTTGCAAAAGATTCAAAGATTGAAGAATCTACATTGCAAAAGCTGTCTATTGGATTCGAAAACACAGCAGAAAATTAGTGGAACATTGCAACGGTCATTTCAAAGGTGTTTGAAGGTATGTGCTTGCAATTTGGACGAAAGCGTTGACATTGTACTATTGTACGAACTGTACAACCACCTTCTCCACTACTCTGTTTTGTGTCCACGCTACAAGACAAGAAAACAGCTCCAGAATACGGCTTCGCCTGCATAGATGTTCCTTTGGATAAGGAATGGATTTCAAATTGGTTCTTCATAGGACAACAACCAAATCAGGCAAAAGATCATTGGTGAAAGATCAAGCTTCAAACAACGACTCTTTGGTGTGCTGGCAATTTCACAACGTCTCTTTCACACCTCTATATAAAGGAGTGAAGACTTAGAGTTTTGGTAATGCAAGACGCTAATGCTGAACGACAGACTCTCAACATTTTTACAAGTGCCAAACCTCTGCTGAAATTGTTCTGCATTCACTTAGAATTTCTGTGTCTCAAAGTCATATCTTAGAAATTCTTAAGTCCATTGAGTCTGTATCTGATTTGTATTGTGAGCACCTCTGATTGTATATCAAGTGTTCAACCTTAAACAATTTTCTGTGTAATTTTGTTTAGTTAGGAAGTCTCTTGCAGTTGTGCTTGAGCAGGAAGTCTCTTGATTGTGTTCTTGAGCAAAGGAAGTCTCTAGCTTGTGTGCTTGAGCAAAGGAAGTCTCTTGCTTGTGTGCTTGAGCAATTGTAATCAGATATTACTCTTAGTGAAATCTCCTTGGAAGTGCAAGGGGGACTGGACTACTTCCGGATTGTGGAAGGAACCAGTATAATTGCTTTGTGTCGTTCTTCTTCTCTCTCTCTGTTTTATTCCGCTGCATTTAGATTCTGATTATCACTTCAGAAGCTGTCTCACTTAGCTTCTGATCAGTGTGTTCAGTTTTTAGGAGAAACGAAGAATTTTTCAAAACACAATTCAACCCCCCGTTCTTGTGTTTTTCTCACCTTCAAAGAGGTGTCAAAGCCGTGTTATTAAACACACGGTGATTCCTCTCTTTCCAAAGAACCCAAACCGTGGTAAACCAAATTATTCTAAAAAAAACATATGAGAAGATCTATGCAAACCAGACATTTTAATAAATTGAATAAAATGTTGAACAATGTCGCCATGTGCAACGGAAGAAATACCGAGCCAAAGCCAAACTTGAGACCATAATGATCCAAAGACGTCACATCCCAAAAACAAGTGATTTGCTGTCTCTGGACTTCCACA
Source organism: Medicago sativa (assembly GCF_051527215.1). NCBI lineage: Eukaryota > Viridiplantae > Streptophyta > Magnoliopsida > Fabales > Fabaceae > Medicago > Medicago sativa. The sequence continues at coordinate 61,912,321 of NC_140751.1, read as the reverse complement.
CCCAGTCACACAAGCCGCTGCTTCTTGGTTAATGACCCTCCGGCGAACCAAATTATCCTTTGTTGGAAAAAACTGTTATTTTATTTTATCACAATATATTATTGGAGCATTATCTTCTCATTTTTTTAAAAAAAAATTATAAAGAAAAAAGATAAAAAGAATACAATATTATATTGTTGTACGGGTCAATTTTATTTATTACTTTTATAGTTAAACATCAAAAATTGACTTGTAATAATTGTTTTAAATTTCTACTAACATGAAAAACAAAGTCACTTCAATTAATAGAATTTCTAAATTACACGTACAACTCTAAAAAGAATAATTACACTTTGATATTTATTAAAAGTAATAATATATTTTTCCAACTAAATACATATCATATCTGCATATATCATAGAATTTAATAACATAAGAGATCTTATACAATGTATTAATTATTTTGAAGATGTGTGCTTGGTTGAAGAGTTGTGTATTTTCCAAGGGGTATAGCAATAGATGTAATTTAATGCAATTCATGGTTTCTAATAAATTTTTTTGAATTTCAAATTGAAGAAGTGTTGGAAGGAAATGCATAATTAGGGTTAGCACTTAGCAATTAATGCGGATAATTTGGAGGGGATTTTCTAGATTTAGTTGTTGCAAACCTAATAAGATTAAAGAGTAAGGGATTTTGCTGTCTGTGTAATTTACCACGGTTTAGGTTTTTTTTTTTAAGAGAAACACTGTTTAGGGTTTGCTATATATAGTTGAGTTTGCATGGAAATTAGGGTAGCCGAGTTTGCATGGAAATTAGGGTATTCTGTTTGTAAACGTATTAAATAAGTGTACAACAACTTGTCAAAAAAAAGGTCTACAGAAACAATAGATATATACAAACGATGACACAACAGGATATGAATGAAAATCTCATCAGTGAGGATAAATAGTAGGGATTGCTGCATTTTAGAGGGAATTTGTTAGGTTAAATTGGTGAGCTGCATTTTAGATGGAATCTGTTAGGTTAAATTGCTGCTAACCGAATGCAGCATTTTAGAGGGAAATTATTAGGTTAAGTTGCTGCAGACCTAATAAATAAAATTAATAAATAAGGATAAGGATGTTTATTAATTTTGTTAAGTCTGCAGCAACTTAACCTAATTTTTTCCCTCTCATTTGCTTTATTAGGTTTGCAATTATTTAACCTAACAAATTCCATCTAAAAAAATGCATTGCACACCAATTTCATTCATATCCGCTTGCCTTTTTTTTTTTGAAGAAAATATTTTCTACCATATCAATGATCACGTATGATCCTTCTATTTTATACTTTTTTTGTCAAGAATTTTACACTTTTTTTTTGGATTTTTTTTAATTTCATGCCTTTTTTTTACATCTTTATTTATTAATTTTGTTACGTCTGCAGCAACTTAACCTAATTTTTTCCCGCTCATTTGCTTTATTAGGTTTGCAATTATTTAACCTAACAAATTCCATCTAAAAAAATGCATTGCACACCAATTTCATTCCTATCCGTTTGCCTTTTTTTTGAAGAAAATATTTTCTACCATATCAATGATCTTACGGGTTAAAGATTATTTATTGGTCTCTATTATAGTCGAGAAAATCCGTGCGACGCACGGGTCAAAAGTCTAGTAAAATTAATAAATAAGGATAAGGATGAGTGGGAAAATATTAGGTTAAATTACTGCAGACCTAACAAAATTAATAAATAAGGATATATATATATATATATGTGTGTGTGTGTGTGTGTGTGTGTGTGTGTGCGCGCGCGCGCAGTGGCTGAGCTAGAAATTTTGAATAGTGGGGGCAATGTACATATAAATTTGTAGCAAGGTCATCTTAAATAATTTGGAAACCCTATTCTACTTTGTAGCAGGGCCATTTTAAACAATTTAGACGCGATGTACAATACTAATTTAGAGGTCGATACTGATTTGGAGTAGTCATTTTTGTCTCTAAATGTGTTGTGTTTTTACTAAAATATTTGAAATTTATCAAAGCTATGAACACATCTTCAAATGGTTGTTTTGTTATTCATTGTATAGACCAAATTAATTAGTAAAAAATATATTTAAAGATTAAATTAACTATCTAAAGACACATTTAAAAATTAAAATGACTAACAAAAAACAAAGTTTGTTTATGTAATTTTAATAGAAAGATGGATAACCTATTTTGATTCGTAACCTCTTAAGTTTTTCCATAATATATAATTACATTATTATCATTTATTAATTATTAAAGAAAACATAAAAAGAAGATGTTGAAAGATACAGAGCCAGACATTTTTGTTTAGTACGTTCCATAACATCTGTAGGAAGGTTGGCAAAGCTTTTTTTTAGTAAATATAATAAATACATAAGTAAACAATATTTGTAATAGTGTATACATATGTAATGTAAATTGTAATATGCATGAAACCAAACCATGATGCTATGGAAAACTTTGTGGGGGCACAAGCCCACAAAGTGAGAAACGTGGCTCCGCCACCGTGTGTGTTTGTATATATTATTTCCTGTGTAATTTTCTGCTTTACTGAGAGTTTGTTCCGCTAGTAATATTATAAATTATTATTGAGGGTTTTTCCTTCATTACCGATGAATAAATCTGTCAATAATCCAATTTTGAATCTTTTAATAATGTGGGAAATTTTTGCAGTGAAAGTATTATATAGTTAATTTTTCAATTAATAATTATCTTATTTAAAATTTTAAGACTTTGTTTGCCAAGACAAAGCTTATATAAGCTCGTATAATCATAATAGATCTATTTGGTAACAATATTTTCTCGGTGTTTTGGATAAGTTACTTCAAATATCTTAGAGCCTAAAGCTTACTCTCTCTAATCCTAAATATAATATTTTTTTTTTCAAGTTCATAGAATATCTGATGTATTTTATCTATACTTAGACCATATACATCCGTTATTCAATATAAAAAAAATCTTTTGTGATGTTTAGGACACTAGAGCAGTATATCTTATCATTTTTGTCTCAAATTTACCTATGTTTTATTAATTGAAAAATTAAATTTTAACTAACCAATTTTTAATTACGTTTAATTTTTTTTATAGATAAACGAAATAACAATAGTCATTGAAAACCCATGCACGAAAGTAAAGGCGTCGAGATTAGAACTTCGATCACGGTGTCTGACTTAATAATTCCGACATTTTTCTTCTTAAAAAAATTTTCTGACATTTTCGGTTAAACTAGAACTTGTGTACATTACAAATTCAATTAGATGCCTTATTTGCTATCATTTAATTATTATTATTTTTTAAAAACTAAACTAACCCATAAAAATTGATTGACACCCATAACAAATCGAACGAGGAGCACACACCTTTTTTTTTTTTTTGAAAGAAGTGGAACACACTCCTAAATCTCAAACCATTTGCTATCATTTAATTATCAATTATCTCTATCAATTCCTTCACTATTAACTAGTTTATTGGTTATTCTTTATTTTTTATCTTTAAGTCAAACAAAGTTTAATGCTAATAGAAGGGCCGGAGGAGTAAGGATCGTTACTATTTATAAATGGAGAGGATCCTAACTTGTGCCGGAGCGGAGCGTGGAAGAGACGCGGGCAGGAATAAGGGAGTAGTGTTGTGTTGGAACATGTGTGGTTGGGGGTGCAAAGAGTAAAAGCCAAAGCGGTCCCCCTCAGATGTGACCAACTGCTCCACTCACACATATGTACACACTGGCACTGCTTTCCTTTGTCTCTGTCCTTTTGGAAATCTACGCGTCTTGGGTTTCCCACTATCAACTCACCTTTCCTCTCATGCAATGCACCTTCATCTTAATTCATTTTTTTTTACTAATATCATGAATCAATGATCAACTAATTTGATGAACTAAAGATGTATTTAGTTTCCCGTTTGCAACACATAAAAACACGTTTATACTATTTCTAATGTGTATTTGCTGTGATTTTCCAAAGTTTCAAATACTAGTTTATATACTAACGTGATTTTTTACCGTGATTTTCATCAAACTTTATTTTACAAATGATGAACATACACTATTATTCAAAAAAACAAAAATGATGCGCAGACACTAATTCCACCGTCCATATAAACACACTCAATTGAAATCGGAGAAAAACTTTATATAAACTGATTCAATATAAAAATTACTGCAACGGAAAAAATTCAAACTAAAGACTTAAAAATGCACACACTCAAAAGCTTTAAACTTACATTATCAGACAAACCACTTAGGGCCTGTTTGATTAACTTCTGCTTTTTAGTTTACGAAAACTATTTTATAAATCGATTTTCAAAAACGGTTTTTAGAAGTAAATAAAAAAAAAACTTGTTTGGTAGTTCTATTTTTAAAAACTGTTCTAGAGAAGAGAAAATAAAAAAATTGTTTGATGAGTTTGTTTTTGCAAATCCCCCATTTTTGGAGTTAAATTTTTGAAATAAGACTCTAATTGCAATAAATGTGATATATGATAGACTAAAAAAAGTTTGATCGTAAAAAAAACTATTTTTATGTGTATGATAAATTAAAGGACCAAAAATATAATTAAGTTTTATAATTAAACAAAAAATTATGTTCACAAATTCTACCTTAACTGATAAAAATGTCAAAATTGTTAGATCGAATGTTGTGCTAAGCTCCTTTACTAATATGTGTGAGTTCTAAATTTTACATGATTGATGTCATTTCATTTATCTAAAACAATTATTAACTAAAAGAAGAGTCTAAAAAATTACAATAAAAATAAATTACGGCAATAATATGCAATCCCAGTAATAAATTTAAATTCAAATTATTACGTTGACACGTTTTAGTATAATATATATAATATAGAAAGAAAATTAACGTAAAAAAAAGAAAGAAAGAATATTAAGCTGGTACATTACAGAGCCATATCTGTTCAACTTTTTTACTCTAGCAAAGCAATTTTTTCACTTATATTCATGCATTGCCAAATATTACAATACTGCCATTAATGAAAATTGCCCCTTTTCTCCGTGTTTTCCCTTTTCTCCAGAGAATACAAAATTGAAAACAGAAATCGGAAACATCTTTTTAGCAGTTTTGCTTTTTCAGTTTTAAAAACCATTAAAATGAAAATAGTTTTCTAAAACAGTTTTTAGAAACATGTCAATCAAACAAGTTTTTTTATTTTAAGTTTTTAAAAACCAAAAAACTGTTTTTGAAAACTGAATCAAACAGGCTCTTAGTGTTTGATTTTTTACATTTATTTTGCTCTTTTATTAATACTTTATTCACCATTTTACCTCCTACAATATACCAATGTCATTTCCATCGCATGTGCATTTCCATCATTCTAAAAAAATGTTTGTTTTTCTTGTAAGACTCTTATCTTGTTGCGCATCAATTTGATGCAACATGTTCTTTACCACTTCTTGCGTGGACGTTCAAACGGGGACCGTAAATTGTAGAAGTAAAAGAAAAAAGGTGTTATAAACATTAGATTTTTTTGGAGCAAAAATATACATTAGTTATTTCATACAACAATTAAATTAAAAAATTATAAATTAAAGAAAGATAATAATGATTATCTTATAAAATTAAAATCATCAAGTACCACTAGTATTTATCTGTTCATCATTGTCATTAATATAAAGAGAAAAGATGACTGGGAGTAATACTCATAATATTAATTACAAAACATAATTAAAAAATTGATATTATATTAAAAATTTTAAGTCTAACCCATTTTAAATTTTTTGACAAATTTTTTTTACACTATCAACAAATCACAAATCATCATTTGCCTGAATTTTAAGGTAGATATGATTAACTCCATACATTTTTTTTTTATTAATCTAATATGTGTAGTTGACAATCAAATTTTTTTTTACATTATTGGTACATATAAATTAAATTCTTAAAAATAATAACTTTAATTTTAACTATTATAAAATCATATATAACATATTATTGGTCGGTAATATAATTTTCTTTTGGTAAAAGGCAATATAAAATGTTTTTAATTAAAATCATTGGCTAAAATTTTAATGATAATTAAAATAATAGTATTTATAATTAATAAGTTTTCAAAAATTATGATTAAAAATATACTCCCTCCGTTTCAAAATGAGTGTCGCTTTAGGCAATTGCACACATATTAAGGAATTGAATGAAATAATCATTAGACATAACACTTTTACTAAACAGCCCTTACAAAAAGACAAACTTAAAGTTGCATTGAAAATTGTGTGAGAGAAAAGTTGGAGTATTTATTGAGGGTAAAGTTGGAAGAAAAAAATTAAAGTTGTATTGAAAATGTAAAGTGACATTCATTTTGAAACAAATTTTTTTGGCTAAAGTGACACTCATTTTGAAACGGAGAGAGTATTATCAACTATTCTAGCAACCCCACTCTTTTCAGGATGCACTTTTTTATTAGCCGAAATTCAATCAATAGAAGGTGTTTGAGGGTGTATTGTTAGCACTCGTATAAAATTTAGTCTATGTTCATTCCTAAAATTAAGTTTTATGAAGAAAATTCGGGTTGGAGAAGAGAACCCATCTTACAAAGAAAAATCGTTAATAAACGATGGTAAAAACTTCATATCCATGATAACATGATAACTCAAACTATTTTACACAATTTTAAATTGTTGTTTCTTATTTGAATTAATATTGTTGTAGAGGTATACCTTAATTGTATTCCAATTAAAATCGTTGGTTTTTTTTTGTCACTTTGCAATTTGCATATATGTTAGGTTGTAAACCATAAAAGAGTGATTAACGTAAAAAATAAAAAAGCAAATCAGTCACACAGTTGGTTGAGCCTAATGGATTGAACAATTGGAATTTTGAAAAGCAATATTGTAGTTGCTACTTGTTAGGATTTTTGTCATTGCAATTGAAGAAAAAAAAAATGAGGAGACACATGAATTCAATCAATGAATCACACGTAGGTTAGTGGAAAGAGATTGAAGCTGATGAGTAACTTCATTGCTCACATTTTGCACGTTCACGTATAAATTTAATAGTACTGTTATCTTTCTTTTTTAGGGAAAATAGTACTATTTCTTTTTTGTTGAAAAAGGTCAAATTTCATACTATGTTTTGAGAAATATTTGCTTGTGAAGTTCTATGATGATTATTTTATCACGCATTGAAATGCAAGATATTTTTTAAGAAGCTGATCGAGTACGTAGTGAGTTAGTACTACAGATTCTAACATGTGAATTGTTTAGATCTCAATCCCGTGATATTACACGACGACCAAAAGTCTGATCGAGTACGTAGTGAGTTAGTACTTCAGATTCTAACATGTGAATTGTTTAGATCTCAATCCCGTGATATTACACGACGACCAAAAGTAGCCAATTTGTGATAATGTGATTTACGGACAAGTAACACGACCAAAGCAACATCTTACATTGCTTTGTCTAGATAGTTAGAAGAAGAGTAAATAAATCCGATAAATACAACTCAGTTGATGGTCGTAAGAAGAATGTTCATATGCAGAGACTTAGATTTGAACATGAGATTCTTTGTTTCTCCACACTTAAAGTTAAACCATTGAGCTACTTGGCAGAAAAATAAAATAGGAGTAAATCACGAATTTAATTCTTGAAATTGTAAGATGTAGACATGTTATAGTCGTTAAATAGGTAAAAAGGTCCTTGAAATGTTCACTACTCGACCTACTCTTCTAAGTTCTCCATTGTATGGGCATACAACTCCCGCATTTTGGGTCTCCTCATTTTTAATATATCTTTGGCTTCTTAAAAAAAAAGTGGGGGCAATCCAATTATTACTTTTTTTTTTTTTTTACCATTAGAAAGGCACGATGATTAATGTAATGTTTTTGGAAGCGAGCCTTTTGTCACATATTCTTTCTAAATATAATATTGTTCATCACATTGTGTTGTGCAGTTCATGCATTCACTTATTGGGGGAAACAAAAGAAAACAAAAATATTTTGTCGCTTGGAAGTTGTTAAATGTTCTTCCATTTAAATAGTACTTGTTCACAAAATGCAACAAATGCTGGTGTTGTTCTCATCCTACACAATACATTGTGCACGACATCATCAATTTTTCTTTTGGGCCAAAAAGATATTCATCACTTGTGTTCCCATTTATATTTCTAATGTGTAAATGACTTTACGGGATTTTTTAATGTATTAATATACTAATATAATACTCACTTTGTCACAATGACTAACACATTTTCTTGTTTCATAAAGTATTACTCCCTCCGTCCCAATTTATTTGACCCCTTGGCTCATTTCACACAGATTAAGAAAAATGTATAAATAAAGGGGAAAGTGGAATATATTGTATTGGGAATGATAAAAGTAGTATTATTTAGTGTTATATTGTATTGGGAATGATGAAAGTTGCATTGAAAATTGAAATGAGTCAGTTATTTTGGGACACTTTTTTTTAGAAAATGGGTCAGTTATTCCGGGACGGAGGGAGTATCAATTATTGATATATTCATCATTAACATAAATGCAAAGTAAATATATTGACTTGCAAGAGTGATGGGCACACACAGACACACCATAATAGAATGAAAGCAAAATCTTAATGGTTGTATAAATGATTCAGTAAAAAATGGTTATAAAAATGATGATTGATAGTAGAATTTGGGTGGAGTCTAAACTATAATTGAATCCTTATAAACTATAATTGAATCCTTATGAAACTATACCTTCAAAAGTGAAGACTATCATCCACTCATAACTTATATTAAGATCTTATCTCATCAAATGTGAAATTGTTGACACTCACTCACACTTAAAACTGAATATCTGAAGCGACTAACATCTTAATATTTGAGTTAGGTCTATAACTTAATATTTGCAAAATTAATCGGTAAGATGATGATTGCCCTTCATGAGAATGCAATCGTTAAATCTTGAAATCGATCATGAGAGTGCAACATTGTTAAATCTTTTGAGAGGGACTTTTGTCGTTAATCATTTTTCACACTAAAGAATAGTTTTATTTGTGTTATCTGTCCCTTCATGGTCATGGAGGGAAAGGGCATTTGTTGGAAAGAAAAGTATCCCCATATATATGGATCAATCAATTAAAATAATAGTTGATGTTTGGAAAGGAAAACAAGGGGAACTTTGAATTGAAGAATGAATAAATTAAAGTAAACGGGGTTTTGGCAGAGGCACCAACTACCACCAAATTATTTCCATAAATGGAAAGATTCTTTCTGGTTTGTTATTACTCCCTCCGTCCCAATTTATTTGACCCCTTGGCTCATTTCACACAGATTAAGAAAAATGTATAAATAAAGGGGAAAATGGAATATATTGTATTAGGAATGATAAAAGTAGTATTATTTAGTGTTATATTATATTGGGAATGATGAAAGTTGTATTGAAAATTGAAATGGGTCAGTAATTTTGGGACACTTTTTTTTAGAAAATGGGTCAGTTATTCTGGGACGGAGGGAGTACCAAATTATTAAAGGCAGTAGACCATTTGATTCGTGGCATTTTAGTTAAGGTCAGGTCTCCATTATGTGAGGGTGGCTGGGTGGGTGTGTGTGTGCATCTTGTCATGTGCGCGCGTGCAATTCCAGTAAAAGAAAGGATCATATATTCCGATTCCAAAGGGTAAAGTGCACCATTGAAAATTTTATTTTATTATTTTAATGAATTTACCACCGAAATTGGTATACAATACAAACCCAAAAATATTTACATAGGATATAAGACTCTCTTTCAACTTAACCAAAAAAATATTTAATTTATTTCCGTAAATTTAACTCAATTGATAGAGATAATGCATAATATATGTAAGATCTGGAGTTCGAATCCTAGATACCAAAAAAAAATATTTAATTTGAGATCGATTTCAGAATGCAACTTTATTAAATCTTTAAAGAAAAACATTGTTATTCATGGAGCTACCTGACTCAAAGGAATAATCTCTCTAGTTGAGAGGGGGTGTGTATCATGTAATTGAGCCTAAGGGAATTGGACCTAGTTTTTTGGTCCTAGACTGCAAGCAAGGTCTTTTGAGCAGTTCAAAACATAAATGCTAATGAGTGTCCTAAGGACACTATTTAGATTTGTCTTGAAATTGATGTATTCAATGCATCATACATTGAAGTAATTGATTTTTTCAATGAATAATTTCTTAATTTCAAATCTTTAAAGAGTGTCATTACAACACTTGTTAGCAAGACTCATTAAAAACTAATTGGGGGAAGAGTAAATTATTACTCCTTTCGTCCCTTTTTATAGGAGTAGTTTACAAAAATCACAGGTATTAAGAAAAGTTGTTGGAGTAATAAAGTTGTCTCGAATGCGTGTGGCTATTACTAGATTACCCTTAATTAAATATATATATTTAATGTTAACTTTTCATATACAAAGACAAATTAGTATTATTAATAAGAGGTTAGAAAAAGAGTATCAATGCATCTAGAAATTTGTATATTCCCTCCGTCTCTAAGTTATACTCCCTCCGGTCACTATTATAAGCAAAAGTTCACTTTTTAAATTCATTCAATAAATAATGTATGTAGTCTATATATAGACCACATACATCATTTATTAAATGAACCTAAAAAGTCAACTTTTGCTTATAATAGTGACCGGAGGGAGTAGTCGTTTAAGGTTTGTGCACGATTATTAAGGAAATGATTAATTGTGTTGATTTCAATGGTAAAATTAGTTGCATTTACTAAAACACCCTTATTAATTGTAGTTAGTGGAGTAGTTAAGTTGGATGAAATTCAATAAATAAGGGTATAATAATGGAAAAAAATAATAAATGTTGCCTTGGTATTCTAAAGTGACAATTATTTTGAGAAAAATAAAAAATGCTAAAGAGACAATTATTGTGAGACGGAGGGAGTATGATCTTGTATTTAGGGACAAAACTTTTTTGTAAACTACTCTTATAAAAAGGGATGGAGGGAGTAATAATTACGACACTATTATTCATTTTACAAATCATCTTATGTGAGATTTAAACTCTTACCTTTAAGATTTTAAAGGCAAGCACTTACGATTAAGCACCTCGTGATATATACCCCTTTGTGAAAGTTACCAAACATGATTTTTGTTTATGGTCATCGCAATCCCTAAAAAAAGTTTATAGTCATCACAAAGAAAGTTTATAGTCATCACAAAACAAATTTGAAGAAAAACAGATAGGAAGTAACTTGACAAAAATAGGTCATGGGATTAAATAAAACAAATAAAAAGGGACTCGACAAAAACATGAATTTTGTCCCTTACTAAATCATGGGACAACTTTTTGTCAAGAGTACATACTATAAAAATTACTCCCTCCGGTCACTATTATAAGCAAAAATCAACTTTTTAAGTTCATTCATTAAATGATGTATTTGGTCAATAATATAGACTGAATACATCATTTAATGAATGAACCTAAAAAGTTGATTTTTGCTTATAATAGTGACCGGAGGGAGTACGATTTTTATTTTCCAACATAAAAAAATTATCTCCCTAACTCTCTGGTACAATTCTGCCTCATCATGTATTGTGACGTCTTGTCTAATACTTGTTGTTTTGCAAATCAAACGCATCATATGCATTCATTTTTTTTTTCTTCATAAAGACTTACTATTTAAGGTGGTTAAAGAGTGTGTTAGCATTTCCCCTAAAACAATATAACCTTTGTCGTTTTTATTTGTATTCAATAAAATACATGAAAATTACACATGAATGGAAACTAAACGGACAACAAGATCGTTAAGCCTTTTTGGATTGCAAAATCAATCTTCGTGAACACAACATTCATGTATCTAGGAGACTTTACATTGCTATGCATGACCATTTGAACTATATGCAGAAGGTCAATATCTTTTGGTGTAGGAAGCCAAAATTATCAACGCAACCCCTCAACCTCAATGTCATGAATAGTTCAAAGATTTAGGAAGCCAAAAGTGTCAATGCAACTCGTCCCTAGCAGTTCTTTATCAAACAATACTGACGCCTCTTCCATGTGAATCAATTGACACTTCCTTAGACCAAAGAAAAGTTTCACCATACCCATACAACATTTGTGAAATCATTTACCTCAAGTGTTTAAAAAGATAAACAATATAAAAGATTACTTCGCCAGTATGATTAGCGAGCGAGTGGTTGAGGCAATACTTGGATATTGCATATGAAAAACTTGTTTTTTTTTTCCTCAACGTGTCAGAATATTGTCACTACTTCCCTTAAAAAAAATAAAAAAAATTCTCACTAATCACTACCAATATATATAACAAGTTAACAGAACTTCTGATGCAACAAAGGCAAGGGATATTAAAACTTCTTAAAATTTTGCTTAACATTAATATGCATAATTAATCCCTAAAATTTTATTCAAGAAGAAGAAAGATGAGTACAAACAATGAAAAAAACACAACTAAATGGAAATAAAAATAGACCAATAAATGTCAATTGGACATCTTGTTCTTCTCATGCTCCAAGAAAATCTTGTCATTGGGCTTGTTTGTTCATTACATTGAAATATGTTGTTCTCTTCATATGACACTGAGTGTTAATTGGTACATTTCTTAGCACTTGGGGAGGTCACTGGGAGGTGGTAATAGAGATTCATTTGGTCCTTTACCATTGTCCACAACAAATGCCATCTTCAGTCCCCATGTTGTATGAATTTCCAAATGGCAATGCATAAACCACACCCCTAACAAAATATAATAACATACTTTAATTAGCACAACAAATATATATTTAAAAAATTGATATTCAAATCATTTTATTTTTCTACAAAAAATGTGCATCATAATTTCATTTTTCAACATGGTTATCAAATCAAGATTTCAATTGTGAATCAGAATACCTATTTTCAAAATCTTATGATAAATTGTTATCTACACTAATTTTAGGTAGTGATCAGTGATCATCAGAATAAATCAAGATTCAATTTTAGGTAGTGATCAGTGATCACTAGAAAGAATCAAGACTCATCAACAGAATCAAAATTTATCATAATCTAAGAAGCACGGACACTCTTCGATTAGACGTGCTCCAGTATCGGACACGTGTCGTGTACAATACTGACACATATAGTTACACTGAATTGTGTGATTTTCTCAAATCATTAGCAATGTCGTGTCCGGTATGCATTCGTGCTTCATAGATCATAATGAATCGCCATTCAAGATGAGATTCATGTCTAATATATAAATTCACACTATGGTCTTGACATAATTGAATATATAACTTTACCTGGATTATCAGCCCTGAATCTGATAGCAGTCCAACCTCCAGCTGGAACACCTACTGTATTCCTCTCCACAGGATCAACAAGATTAAACTTTTTTACATCCTTTTTAGAATCAAAGTTTCCTTGTCCTCTACCAACTACAAAGAAATTGAATCCATGAAGATGAATAGGATGATTCTCAGGTGTTAACATTCCAGTATCTTGCAAAACCAATTGAACTGTTGAATTATAAGCAAGTCTATAAAGCCTTGTCCCTTTTGTAGTTGCAAGATTTGTCATTTGTGACCCTGTAAAGTTATAAACAACAGGAGGATTTCCAGGAAAATCATCAGTAAAAACTCCTTTAATCTTGAAGAAATGTGCTTGAAGAAGCGCGATTTTCGGCATCACAAATGTAACATTGTTGATATCAGCTACGACGCGACTATTGTTCACACAAGTAGCACAAGGATTGACACCAAGAGAAACAGTGAAAAGCAAGTTATGATCAATCTTTAAAGGAACTTTAGCAGGGAATTTCTTGGAGTTTAAGCTTCTTAGAGAATCTGTGAAAGTGTTGGCAACTGAAGTAGCATTTGTAGGAGGCAAAGAAGTTAATGTTGTGAGTGAGGAACCAAGTGTGCCTGAATAATGTAAAGTGGCAGTGGCAGTTTTGTTGTCAACAACAATAGGTGCATCCATGAAAGGAGAAGCTGCAACTAAGAAATTTCCAATTTTATGTTTGGCTGTTACAAGCACATTTGTGGTTTGGCCAGGTGCTATAACAATTGTGTCAGTTTTGAATGGTTTTACATAGGTTGCATCAACCTCAACAACAGTTAGTTGATGGTTTGCAATTTTAAAGAAGAGCTCTTCATTGAGTGCAGCATTGATGATTCTTAGTAAGTATGTGTTTTTAGGTTGTACTTCCAATGAGAATCCTCCTGCATGCACACAAAAAAGTTGAAAAATACTAGTTAGTCTATGATGGGAGAAATTAACACGATCCGGAAAATCCCTCGTACTCAAAGAGCGATGACATATATACTTACATATTATCTACCAATAAGATTCTTTCATCGATAATAGAATTCAAACTTAAGTCTGTGTGGGATAATTCTTACCAACTAGACCAATCTCCGTTGGTAAAGCAACAAATAATTTGAGAGAAACAAATATTTTAGCTAAGATATAAAATGAGATTAAAAGAGTAATATTCAAGTTTTAAGTCACATTGGTTTAGTCAAATTGCACAACATCTAGAACTTGGTTCTTGAAATTCACCTTGTGAAGCACAGCCTTGGACAGGCCCTGGATGGCCATTGATTGTGTGAGCATCAGAGGTATTTGGAGCCAAACCAGATTTCAAAGCTTCATTTATTATAGCCTCAGTATCTGATTTCCACCATTCACCTAAATAAAAACAAAATAATATGTAAATTCTAAAATATATACTTTATATTTTATTAGACTAATCATAGTTCAAAGATTTTTTTTATTCTATTATTTTTTGATCAAAGATAAGAGTAATATAATACTGACCTAATACAATAACTTGTTCCATATGTGGTTTGGGAAAAGGGTAAGGAACTCCAAGCTTAGGTAAAATGACTAAGGCACCATGGACAGTGGCTCTAAGCCAAAGGACATGAGCATGCCACCAAAGTGTGCCTCTTTGGCCTGTAAGAGTGAAATTGTACAAATAGGTCTGGCCCGGTTGAATCGGGCATTGGGTTATGTAAGCCGGCCCATCGGCCCAACCCGTTCGTAGTTGTTTGACGCCATGCCTGTTAAATTTCAATTCATTTTTATTAACTTTTACAAAAAGAAATAAAGTAAAAAAGTGTTATAAAAGTTTGTGATAGAATGATGAGAAATTCTAGCTTACTACTCACCAGTGTATGCTAACATTGTATTTGACATGATTGACAACCTTTATTAGAACATTGTCATCTTCTCTGGCATAGATTGTAGGACCAGGAAACTTTCCATTTACTGTTACAATTGGCTTGGTTGAACACAATCTTGTGGCATTTTTCATCACAACCTTTACATAAAAAAAATAAAATAAAAATTAATGTCACATTCTTGAAAACCAAGGATATCTATGGAACTATAATATACACCAAATATAAGTGTCTTGCCTTGCTCATCAATTCTACACCTACTTTGCTGTTTGGTAGATATTCATGGTCAAGTATTTTTTTAATAGGTCCAAGACACATATGACTAAATGAACAAATTGGAAGTTTTGACAACTAGAAATTAACTCCCTCATAAAAAGTATGGTCCAATACATTTTAATTCGCCGTCATGATGATCTACAGCTCAATCAAAAAATTGTGGCCGAGAAGTTTGAATAAACGGTGAATTTGACAAAATTACAGTGTCACAATAATTTCGTTAAAATTCGAAAGTGTAGTTTTTGCTAAAATCACGATCGAGGTGATTCTTGCAATATCATGTGAATTGAAACATAGTAGAAAAAATGCATTGTGTATCCACACTTTTTGTTAAGTATGACTAGGAAACCATAACACACTAGTTAGTCAAATTTAGTAGTAACATTTACGTATCCACATTCAAAATTTAAAGAAGTTTTAAGAACTCTCTCTTGCATATGAACACTAGAGCTCTATTTTAAAAACCTTTATGCATCATTATGTTGAAATTTCAAAACATGTAGAATGAAACATTCACAATTGTGTGCAAAACAAAGTAAATAAAAATAAATAAATTCTACTCATAAGTTTCAAATGCATGTTTCACTTCATCTATTATCATGCAATGTTATAAGTTTAACAAACTTCATATACTTTTGCATGATTGACATGATAAAAAATGCAAATAAGTAATGCAACCTACATTGAACTTGTAGTGTCGAACCATAGCATCCACAGACAATGGAAGCAAACATGCAGCCAGCAATAGTATAATTCGAAACCCTGCAACCACCGCCATGACACCCCTTATTTTCAGTTCTACACCTCTCTACCCAACAAAGAAATTCTGCTATAGAGCTTCTTCTTTGTTAGCCAGTTACTCTCTTGAATATGCAATGCAAGATTGAGCAAGAAAAAACAACCTTATAAAGAGGAACTATTCTGCTGTAATGTCCCTTTTAGGATTTGGTTGTATAGCAATATAGGAATACTTAATACGTATATGAAGTGCAAATAACTCAATTAATTAAAGACACATAACATAAAACATGTGTCAAGGATGTTGTGTTTTTTTTCTTGTATATTACATAAAAGTAGTTATATATACATCTATCAACAAAGACATATTTTGAAGCTAAGCTACTTAAGTTTATGAGGTGATGTTTTTTAAGTGGCCAGATTAGAAGCTAGGGTTGGTCCACCCATATTGGGTAAACTACTATGTTACTCAACTACCACGTACCAATTCGTGACATGGACATACATAAAATGGTGGCATATGTTATTCGACAAAGATATATTTACATTATTTTGAGTGGAACTTATTCAAATATCATAAGTAAATGTTTCAAGTTCTAATCTTATCAATAAAAAAATGTGATTGAGATGTAAGACTTGACTAAATGGGAAAATCAGATTTTTCTAGAGCGATTAGTTATTGATGAAACCTATGAATATTTCACAATTTGGTAAAAAAATATAAATAATGAACAACAATGCATGAGGTTAATTTTAGTTTGTTATTGGAAATTCTGATAGAGTCCCAGTACATGGACCCATTTTTATTTTATACTTACGTCGTCTTAAAATAAGTGTCATCTTTACTATTTTCTTATCATATCTTTACTATTTTTTTTTATCTCAAATTATTTGTCCCTTTTAAAATATTAATACAATATTTCTTCAAAAAAATTATTAATACAATATTTATTATTCTCTTCCATTAACATATCTTTACTATTTTTTTTTATCTCAAATTATTTGTCCCTTTTAAAATATTAATACAATATTTCTTCAAAAAAATTATTAATACAATATTTATTATTCTCTTCCATTAACATACTCCTATTTTTTGCATTCCAATCATCTAATTACCTCATTAAATATAATTAATAAAAGTGTTTTAGTAAATGAAACATGTTTTACCATTGAAATTAACACTACTAATTATTTTTTTAATAATCATGTAAAACTCAAAAAAGTCGCCTAATTTAAGATAAATGAAGTATAAGTCAATTTGATATTCTCTTATATGTCTTTTTTTATGTGATTAACCCAACAACAAAAAACCCTATATATGTAGGTGTGTTAGAGGTGGATGGGATGCCACCAATTATTAACCATTTTGATATTAATCTCTAGCTTAGAAAGACTGTTCTACAATCGGAAATAATGACACATAGCTAAGAAATATCCTCTTTTTTACTATGGTATTTATCGACCACGCATTTTGAGTCAAATTCACAATTAAAAAAGAAAACTCAATTTGAAGGTCATGCATCCAATATTAGAGACGTTTATGGTGCGGTTTAGTTTGGTTTTGAGGTTAAACCAAATTGCAAGATAAAAAAAAAATGTGGTTTGGTTTGGTTCAATTGATTTTTAAAATGAAAACCGAACCAAACCAATGCAGTTTAGGTTGGTTCGATTGTTGTGCTTTTTTATCAGATAATACAATTTTTTTCCAACAATAAAATCAAGTTAAAAACAACTTATTTCCAACAATGGTTCAAATTTGTCCCAACATTTCAATTTCATTTTCATCCAACAATGTTTCTATTAACATAGACCAAATTAAAAACATAGACCAAAAAGCAACCCTTTTCAGTAAGAAATGTGATAGGTCCGTAAGGGCAGGGTTTTACCGAGTAGTAAAAAGTATCGATCCCACATGAAGTTTAAGTGATTATCATGTCTAATTTTTAGTTTTGATTAGCTGAAAGAGAATAATTTTATAAAGATAAATGTTTAATTGATTAAAATTCATGAGCTATAAAGTGTCTTAGGATTGAGGTTTTAATCATAATGATAAATCCTTAGTATTCCCTATCTATTTCTCTGTTATATAATAAGATCATTCCTAAGGACATGGTGTTCATTTGGTATTTCATGTTTCCTCTTAGAATACATGAATGTATCTCAAAACAATAATCAAACTTATTCTCATGAATGATCATCATTGAGAACCTTTGAGTGCAATCTTATTGTCCCAAAACTCTCAAAAGTATTCTCATATTTTGTTTATCTTGTCTAACCTCATTTGATCCAATATCAAACTTCATATTTTGGTACCTCATTTGATATTTGAAATATGATTAAATAACAATATCAAACTTCACCTCTTGGTACTTCGTTTGATATTTGATGTAAAATTTAAGGGAAATGTAACATGACCCAAAACTAGAAAAGTCTACTCCCACATGAAATTAGATTAGAATTTGATAAACTGATATAAAATAGAGTCTAGACTTGGGTTTGATTAGGATTCCATCGTTAGATTATTCCAACAATCCCAAAACTAGAAAAGTCTACTCACACATGATCATAGTAGACAAAAACTTAAAAGATGAAGACATAAAGATAAATGGCATAAAGGTAAATTGCTAGAAATGTAAACAACAGAAAATAAAAGGCGAGAAAGTAAAGAAATGCAAGTAAAGAACAAAAGCTTAAGAAAAATGCAGAAAATTGAAGAGGTGTCTTTTGCCTCATAAATGATGCTTGTTTATAGGCTAAAATCATAGACAAGACATTAATTTTGAGTTACAAGCCATAAACCATACAATTCCCAGGGTTTGTAACAGTTATTTTGACATTGCAACAGACGGATGGGTCGTGCTCAACTTTCTTGTTTGCCCAGGAAAATCCTACGATCCACGCATGGGATGTGTGCTTGGGCGCACAGGTCATGCCAGATTTACTGACCTCTGAAAATTCTTCCTTTTCTTCATTACTTGATTTTGAAAATAAAAGCTAACACTTGTAGTTGAATAGCTCTAAATTAAAACTAAAATCTCACAAATTTTATTTAATTTAAAGACTAAAAACACTCTAAATTAGGACTTATCAAACTTTCACATGCTTGAATCTTTGCTTGTCCTCAAGCAAAAAGCAAAGAAATTTGGCAGCACAATTTAGCATAAGCATTTTTCAAGAAAATTCAAAACAAAAAAAAAAAATTCAAGGGCTTTGGTCTGAGGGTACACTTATCATATTCTCTTGTGCTTTTCATAATTCTTTTCAACCCAACAACTGTTCCAAGTGAGTGTGTATGTAGTCCAACTTCTTTTTGCTCCTCTGTAAACAACACCTTAAGAGAAAATTCTAACCTTGCTAATAAACATTCGAATAAAATGTCACATTTATTTCATATAGCCTAGGTGAGAATTTTTTTTAGTCATTTGGTGTTTGTTTTTCATGGCAAACTCAGAATCACTTATTTGTTGGAGAAAAACAGTTTCATAACTTTCTCTTTTTTTTTTTTTTTTTTTTGGGATCATCCACCTATTTTAGGATAAGAGTGAGGGCGAGTCACCAACACCTTACTTTGACAGGCAACCTTATCTTATTATTCACACTTTTTATTTTCTTTTGTGAACTGAGCCCTTTTTATTTTCTTTTACAGCTTAGTATAAATTTCTTGAATGAAGATAGAAAATAAAATCTATGAAAAAACTACAAGAAAGAAAGAGAGAAAAAAAGATACAAAAGATTTGGATGAGAAATGTCAAGAATGATCACCACATTCATGAATACTGATAATATCGATTGCGGATCCTCCACAAGAATAAAGCGTTCTTGATAAAGATCTAGACTTGATTCATCCAAAAACCTAGAGAAGTAAAACTAACTTCCTCTCTACATAAAATAATAAAATAATGGATTATTTTAAAACAAATTTCTTTGCACTACCAAGTAGGAGCCCTATCAGCTGCTACATTATATAAATCCTATTTTTTTTTTGCTTGTGAATTATCAATCAAATTTGATTGATACCAAGTCCATCCATTAGTATAACTGTTAAGAAGCAAAATACACCAAGAGATATTAAGTATCAACTTTTTAGATGAACAACATGCACACACTCCCTTTATTAATTTAAACTCTGTTAAGTACCAATCGATGAAGAAAAAGAGAAAGAAGAAAAAAGGGCGGTTTTGCCCGTTTCTTCTACATGTGCTGCGACTCTTTGGTTTCTGTAATTTTGAGCAATTGAAAACCTGAAGTGATTAGTGCAAGTTACTGAGGTAATTGATAATAAACCAGTGTGGCTATGTGGGCTGAAGTAGCTGGTAGTGATTATTACAAGTGTAATTATCCAAGACTTATTTTATTAACACATTCCCTCATACTAAACATCAAATTTTATTACCAGAGGGGGTGTTGGATGACCAACACCTCCTTCCCCAATGAAAATCTTGAGTTGGAACTGCAGGGGGTTGGGGAATCCCTCGGCAGTTCGAGCCTTGTTGAGGCTCACCCAGTTACAAAATCCCTATTGTGTCTTCTTAATGGAGACTAGATTGAAGAGCTTTGAAATTGAAGGCATAAAACAAAGATGTGGTTTTAATTCTTGTCTGGCTGTTGACTGTAAGGGTAATGGTAAAGAAAGAGCAGGTGGCTTGGCACTCATGTGGAGAGAACCATTGCAAATTACTATATCTTCATACACTTTAAATCATATTGGTGGACATTTCACTGATGGTGAATCTGATCAGCAATGTTATTTTTCTTGCATTTATGGATATCCGGAGGAATGTAACAAAAGAAAAACTTGGAAACTAATCGAGGAATTGAGTGCTAATGTGGGGAGCAAGTGGCTTTGCTTTGGTGACCTAAATGATATCATCAACTCAGCTGAGAAGATAGGAGGCAACACTAGGAGTTCAAACCAGCTTATGTTGGGGAGAGATACATTGGATATCTGCAGACTGATTGATTTGGGCTTTGAAGGGCACCCGTTCACTTGGACAAATAAGAGGGAGCTTGAGGAAAATATTCAATGTCGACTTGATAGAGCTGTGGCATCAGAAGAATTCATCAGCCGATTCGCTCCCATCAGAGTTCTCCACCTTCCCAGGTATGGTTCTGATCATGCTCCTATTCTAATTGATCTAGAATCTGATTTTATGAATGCCCATAAGAAAAGGACCCGATTGTTCCGTTTTGAGGAGGCCTGGACGAAAGAGGCAAACTCTGAGGACACTTTTCGTAATGTCTGGAATGGAGGTGGTTTCAACCTCCCTGGTAGAATTAATGGCATGCAACACTTAGGTAGCTCCTTCGAAGGTATGAATATGGGTTCCATTAAAAAAGAAATCAAAAGAATTGAGAAGATTCTATGTGATAGTAACCTGTGGTCTAGTACGCATGCTGATCTAATTCGCTTCAAAACCCTTGAGAAGCAATTAGATGATCTCTTGAAAACTGAGGAAGTAATGTGGCGTCAACGCAGCAGGGCGGTGTGGCTCATGGAAGGGGATAAGAATACAAAGTTTTTCCATGGGAAGGCTAACCAAAGGAGGAAAACTAACGAGATAAAGAAACTGAAGGATAGTGACGGAGTTTGGTGGAGGGGGGAGGAACATGTTGAAAGGATATTAATCGACCATTTCTCGGACATTTTCTCTTCTTCCAATCCGGTTGATATAGAGGAAGTGTGTGAAGTAGTTAGAGGGAAGCTGAACAGCAATCATAGAGAAGTCTGTGCTAGTATTTTCATGAGGCATGAGGTGAAAGATGCTATTTTTCAGATGCATCCGCTTAAAGCCCCCGGTCCAGATGGCCTCCCTGCGTTATTCTTCCAAAAGTACTGGCATATAGTAGGGGGAGATGTTCTCAATTATGCACTGGATGTTCTGAATAACGGTAGAAACCCGGAGGATATGAACAAGACTTTTATAGCTCTTATACCAAAATGCAAGAACCCAACATCCCCTAAGGATTTCAGACCGATCAGCCTCTGTAATGTTGTGATGAAAATAGTAACAAAGACCATTGCAAACAGGTTGAAACAAGTATTACCAGAAATAATAGATGAAGAGCAAAGTGCCTTTGTGAAAGGAAGATTGATCACTGACAATGCACTCATTGCTATGGAATGCTTCCATTGGATGAAAAAGAAAAAGAAAGGGAAGAAAGGAACGATGGCTCTTAAATTAGATATGTCAAAGGCCTATGACAGAATTGAGTGGAATTTTGTTCGTGGAATGTTGCATGCCATGGGATTTCCTGAGGCTTTTGTTGGTCTTGTCCTTCGATGTATCTCATCTGTTTCCTATCAAATTTTGATCAATGGCCAACCCAGCAAGCCAATCTCCCCTGAAAGAGGCCTTCGACAAGGGGACCCTCTATCCCCTTACCTGTTTATTCTATGTGCTGATGTTTTGTCAGGTCTGTTATCTAGAGAAGCTAAGCTTAAGAAGATCCATGGCATCCAGGTAGCTAGAAAGGCGCCCATAATTTCACATCTGTTATTTGCGGATGATAGTCTGTTGTTTACGCGTGCGAATGTAGTAGAAGCTGAGACAATCTTGCAGGTTCTTAATTCTTACCAGCTGGCTTCTGGACAAGTCGTCAATTTGGATAAGTCTGAGGCATCATTTAGTCGAAATGTGCGTGAAGAGGAAAAAGAAATGATCTGTAACAAGATGAATGTAAAGACTGTGATGTCCCATACTAAATACCTGGGTCTTCCAGTGGTGTTTGGTAGATCCAAGAAGGAAATTTTCTCCTTTGTTATTGACCGTGTCTGGAAAAAGCTGAAGGGATGGAAGGAGAAATTCTTGTCAAGAGCAGGGAAAGAGGTTCTGATCAAAGCAGTGGCGCAAGCCATTCCGAGCTATATTATGAGTTGCTACAAATTACCAGAAGGCTGTTGTCATGAGATTGAAGGATTATTGTCGAAATTCTGGTGGGGTGCAAAAGAAGGAGAACGGAAAATTCATTGGATGAGTTGGGAGCGATTGTCCAAGGCTAAGACCAAAGGCGGTATGGGTTTTCGAGGTTTTAGTGATTTCAACAAAGCGCTTCTTGGAAAACATTGTTGGAGGCTCCTAACCGGAGAAGATACGCTAATGGGGAAAGTCTTTAAAAGCCGGTATCACCCGCGTGGAAGTTTTTTGGAGGCCAAGATGGGTTTTTCTCCTAGCTATGCTTGGAGGAGTATCATGAGTGCTAGAGATGTAATTGAAAAAGGCAGCAAATGGCGAATTGGAAATGGAGAGAAAGTCAGAATTTGGCATGACAACTGGCTTCCAAACAGAGGCACATTAAGAGTACAGAGTCAATCTACAGTACTCCAACAAGATGCATGTGTTTGCGCTCTTATTGATCAAGACACCAAGCAGTGGAATCGAGATTTGATCTACTCCGTTTTCAATCCTTTTGAGTCAAGGCTTATTGTTAACATTCCTTTATCTTGTAGACTTCCAGAAGATACTTTGCTTTGGTCTGGAGAAAAGCATGGGAATTACTCCGTGCGTTCAGCTTATCACTTGTTAGGCGAGGAAAGAAAGAACTGTCTACCGGGATCATCACATGATGCCCATGAGAAACTGTGGAAAGAAATTTGGCGTGTAAATCTCCCAAATAGAGTTAAGAACTTTATCTGGAGGTTGTCACAAAACATCTTACCCACCAGAGGAAACTTGTTTAAGAAAGGCATTAAAACTGAGCCTTTGTGTCCGATGTGCAATTCTGCAACTGAAACAGCTCACCACCTCTTCATGGAATGCAATTTTGCTAAGTTAGTTTGGTTCTCATCTAGCCTTGGCATCCATGTCCCGTTACACTCCTCTCTTACTAGCTGGCTTTTGAATTGGTTAGAAAAGAAAGATAAATTAGGCTCACAGTTATTTTGTACTATTTTGTGGAAAATGTGGTTCTATAGGAATCAAATGGTGTTCAAGATGGTTAATACCTTTCCCCCTGCTGTTGCTACCGCTGCACTTGATTTTGTTGTTGATTTTAATCAAACTGTACCTGCTAAGAAATCCAAGGGGCAGCAATCCATTGCAGCTGCTCCTAGTCCTGTTCAGAATGCTCATATTATCCAGGTTGATGCAGGTTGTTTTCCGGAGGGATATACCACTTTTGGCTGCGTGTTTAAGGCTGCTCCAGATAACATTTTTTTCTCAGCTTGCAAGAAAGAGGAACTGATAACAGATCCTGTCATGGCAGAAACTTTAGCCATTCGTTGGTGTCTCAACTTAGCTAAGGAAAGAGGCCTTCAGGACATCATTATCCAATCTGATGCTCTTGCTGTTGTTGAGTGTTTTAGAGGGTCAAATTCACTTGCTTGTATTGCTTTGATAATTCTAGATTGTAAGGTACTTATGAATGAATTCAACAGTGTGTCTATTAATTATGTTTCTAGAGATCTAAATGCATTAGCACATAGGCTTGTTGGCTATGCTATGCAAGTTGGTTGTAGGTCATGGAATGGATATGCTTTTCCTGTTATTGCAATTCCTACTGTCTGTAACACTTCTATTATCTAATGAAGATGTTTGAATTTCAAAAAAAAAAACATCAAATAAAAACAATATATACCACTATTGATTTCTTTATATTTTGATTCTCTTCCGAGTCCAGGAGCTGAAAAGATTGTAATCAACATGTAAAAAATGGATTAATATCTTGTGAAGTATATCATTTGATTCAACATCGATGACACGGACCAAATCTGAAAAGATCGTTGATGCTACATGCTTCCTTAAGCATTTCGAGTCCAGAACATTGTAAAAATTCTGAGTTCAGTGTATTTTCCTTAAGCATATATGAGTTTTGCAACCAAAAATTCATGCTTAAAGTGATGAAAGCGATGACGATCCCTTACTATAATTGCGCGATCAAATGCATTGGAGATTATCTTCAGTACAGTATGACAATCATTATGTATGCGCAAATTCTTGATTATTCTGATTGGAGCTGGTGGGGGGAACGGTGATTAGTTCAAACGCAGCAACAAGGTTCTCGCTATGGCTAAAAAGGGCAGTTTCATTCTCCTTTTCATCTATGTCTAGTGAAACCTCACTTGTGATTGGTGCATAGCCCTCAATCTTAAATTTTCCGGCCACTACATCTAACTTATGCTCAATATCATTTATCTGAGGGTGTGTCTTATCTCCGGATAAGAATTCATGAACTTATTCCTTCTTTTTATTCAATCATGCTACAACCAGGCATCTTCACAACCTCATGATGTGCCATAATTCCCCTAAGTTCAAGAACATCGCTCCAATTTCCTTTTGAAAGATATATATTTGACAATAACACATGGAAACCATCACCCGGTCTGGTCACTCAGTAAAGTAGTCTCGGCTGGTCAAATTCCAAGAATCTGCATTTCCTGAAACAAAGCCACAGCCACTGAGAAACATCAATGTTGAGCATAACAAAATATCATAGCACTCCAAGATACAACATCCTTCTCAACCATGGAATCAAACAATTTCTTAGCATCCTGGACTAAACCACACATCAAGTACCCAAAAATCATTGAGTTCCAACTTCCAAGAAACCAGATCCAAAAGGACACTACCAATGAAAAGTTTATGACCATCCAATATCTCCCCGCAGTTCGAGTACAAATGTATCAATGCATTCTGAAGGCAATCTTGAATTCCAACTATCTGTCAAACCATGAAAAAACCTCCCCATCATGACAATCGAGAGGCTTGTGCAAGCAGAGATAGCACTAACCACCACAATCAAATTAGCATTCATATTCGCAAAAAAATAAATAAAACAGTGCCTCCTCGCACATCCTATTCTGTTTATAACAAGAAATCATTGCACTTCAAGAAACCATATTATTTCCTTTAATCCAATCAAAAAGCCTTTGCGCCTTCACAACTCAACGCTTTCTTCCAAATAGCACAATCATGGAGTTAGAAGCAATGGTTTTTTCCTCTCCGGCATCCATTCATACACACATTTGTCCTCCGCAACATCTCCCAAATTAACATAACGAGACAAAATTTCTCTCAAACACCTCACATGCACTCACCATGTTCCCACAAACAGCATAAAAGTTAATACAGGCATAGAAACACAATGAAAGATAGTTCTACTACCATCTCATTTTCCCACTGAATGCTTATTTTAGTTTTAGAAACCATTTTACACTTTGATTAACTATGTCATCAAAAAAATTAACAACATATAATCCATAAAGCACAAAGATCAGAGGAATAAAATGACTGTAATAACAATAATTTGGAAACAAACACAAGGTTTTCAACACATGGCTTCCGAATTGGGCATAAAACCTTGCGGCTAGTGTGAACATTATACATTTCAATGTGTTCCTTCCTATAATATAAATGTAGTTTACACTAAATCAATTAAGTTACTGGTTATAAAATTACAGTTTATAACATCAATTTGTGTTCTGTAAAATCTGCATTCACCATTTTACAAAATATACAAATCACGATTAAAAAGATAAGTTAACTAGTCCAAAAACAAAAGTTCTTGAAAACTCTGTACAAGCAGGAAATTTAAACAATCACAAATAAGAATCATAAATAACCAGAAAAAGTACTTCATTTCATTATAGATTTCAATACATGTAAAACTGAATAAGCTTCAATTTAATTGAGAATCACTTATCACATATTACCCTAAACATCATCGAAGCTTTCTAAGGTGCAATCGCATATTCAAACTAAAGTCTAAAGCAAAAGAAATTAAAAAAAAAAAAAATCTAAAGAGTGCTTCTTCTTCTTCATCAACCTCCGAAACCATAGAGGGTTCTTCCCTGCCTTTTCAAAGCATAGACAACATCCATGGCTGTCACAGTCTTCCTCCTTGCATGCTCAGTGTATGTAACTGCATCACGAATGACGTTTTCCAAGAAGATCTTCAAGACACCTCTGGTTTCTTCATATATCAAACCACTGATTCTCTTAACACCGCCTCTTCTTGCCAATCGACGGATAGCAGGCTTGGTGATACCCTGGATGTTATCACGAAGAACTTTCCTATGTCTCTTTGCACCTCCCTTTCCGAGTCCCTTACCTCCCTTTCCACGACCTGACATTTTCAACAGAAAATTTGAGAAACGAAACAGAAATTTGAGAAATTAGGGTTTTGAATTTGAATGTGAGTGAGAAAAGATGAAAGTGGATCTGAGTATTTATGTAAGGTAATTGGTAGCGAGAGCGGGATGAATAAGAGGGGAACTGAATTTTGTGTTTTCTTCTGCGTCGTTGGATTTCAAGTTATCGACGGTCTAAATTAGTGATCCGTGCGTATTGAGAGAAAGAATAATGGACGTCGATAAATATATTTGAACGGTCCGATTTCATTCTTATGCGTCTGTGCGGATCAGCGCTTCCTTCCTTTGTGCTAGTTTTTGCGTTTATGAGAGAGGCTGTATATTTTATTTGTATCCCTCTTTTTTTGGTTACATTATTTGTATCCCTAAAGATTATTTCATAAATCGATCTATTTTTATTTTTATTTTTTTAAAAAAATATTAATTCATTCAAATTGATATAATACATCAATACAATACAAATTCAAAGTCGTTAAAAATAAAACAAACTCACAACATGCATGTTAATAGCATAAAGGCTTAAATGCAATTTTGCCCCCCCTATTTTGACTCAATCGGAATTTTACCCCCCCTATTTTAAAACTCGGAATTTTGCCCCCCCAATTTAATGTTTTTCGGAATTTTACCCCCCCTATTTTAAAACTCGGAATTTTACCCCCCCAATTTAATGTTTTTCGGAATTTTACCCCCCCACCACATTATCTTATTATCCACCTAATTAATTATTTAAATTAAATAATTTTTAATTACGAAAAATAAATAACTTTTTAAAAAAAATGGAAAAAAACTTTAAAAAATACCTTAAAATGCAGAAAAAAAAACTAGAAAATAAAGATAAAATGTAGGAATTACAAAAAATAAATAACTTTTTATAAAAATCGAAAAAAAACTTTAAAAAAATACCTTAAAATGCAGAAAAAAAAACTAGAAAATAAAGATAAAATGTAGGAATTACAAAAAATAAATAACTTTTTATAAAAATTGAAAAAAACTTTAAAAAAATACCTTAAAATGCAGAAAAAAATACTAGAAAATAAAGATAAAATGTAGGAATTACAAAAAAAAATAACTTTTTATAAAAATCGATTTTTTTTTAAAAATACCTTAAAATGCAGAAAAAATACTAGTATTTTTTCTGCATTTTAAGGTATTTTGTCTACTATTTTTTCTGCATTTTAAGGTATTTTTTCTAGTATTTTTTCTGCATTTTAAGGTATTTTTTTTAAAGTTTTTTCGATTTTTTAAAAAAGTTATTTATTTTTTGTAATTCCTACATTTTATCTTTATTTTCTATTATTTTTTAGAATATTTTCCTGCATTTTAAGGTATTTTTTAAAGTGTTTTTCGATTTTTTTAAAAAGTTATTTATTATTTGTAATTAAAAATTATTTAATTTAAATAATTAATTAGGTGGATAATAAGATAATGTAGTGGGGGGGTAAAATTCCAAAAAACATTAAATTGGGGGGGTAAAATTCCGAGTTTTAAAATAGGGGGGGTAAAATTCCGAAAAACATTAAATTGGGGGGGCAAAATTCCGAGTTTTAAAATAGGGGGGGTAAAATTCCGATTGAGTCAAAATAGGGGGGGCAAAATTGCATTTAAGCCTAGCATAAAACAGTAAAATATATATGCCTACAAATATGATTATATTCAAGTCTCTAGAATACTCACGTCTCCGGATCTACAATGTTGACGATGCCAAAGTCATTGATCGAATATGCACTCTATCAATTTTGGTCACAGGATTTTGGTAGGTAGTTTTGTTGATTTTTATTTTGAGTAAATTACATTCTTCTCTCTTAAGAGAAGTTTGAAGAGTAAATAGTTAATTACCCCTCTAAAATTGTATGTTTCGTCAATTACCCCTCTGAAATTAATAAAACTTCAATTTACCCCCTGAAATTGCACAACGTTAATCAATTTACCCCCTCCGTCAAATTTTTCTGTTAGTCAACATGACGTTTTGCAAATACCGCCCCCTAAAGTTTTGCACTTATGTGCAAAATGCCCCATGAACTTGAAAATTTATATATTTTTTTCTTAGCCTTAAAAGTGACTGCATAATCACTGAATTGTGAAGTATATTAGCTAAGTTTTGATGGTATACAACCATATATGTTCCTTTAAACGATCAAACATTAACCATGTATTAGAGTCTAATGATATGAAAGTCAACATAGTAAAGTACAGCCACACTTGTCAGATGGAAAACTAATACATGTCATACATAATGAAGCACATAAATAATATATGATTGGCATAACCAATAATTACCAAGATGTCAAAATATATGGCTTTGCTATTGCTAATTTTAACCCCACCAAAAATTTCCACTTCCTTTATATTGTGAGTGGTGCACACCACCAACACACTTATCTCACTTTCAAGAAAAAATACATAAATTTGTTACTTCTCTCACTTTATAAAGGATCTTGAAGGAATCATGGCTTTCTTCCCCCCGTTAGGATTCAAAGGAATGATAATAATATTATATCATGTATATTTCATTATTTGTTTAAGAGAATAAAAAAACATGATAGCCACCATCCTTTTGATCTCTAATGGGGTGAATAACAACTTGAAAAAGAAAAAACAACATCTGATGTTGGAACAAAGAAATACTTTTATGTTTGTTTTGTAAATATTCTTGAGTTTTGAACATTAGTGTAGGGTTTACCAAATGCTGTCAATTTGTTCCACCATACTGCCAATATATGGTTGTATATCGTCAAAACTTAGCTAATATGCTCCACAATTAAGTGATAATGCAATCACTTTTAAGGATAAGAAAAAAAAAATCAAGTTTAGGGGGCATTTTGCACGTAAGTGCAAAACTTCGAGGGGGGGGGGGGGGGGGGTATTTGCAAAACGTCATGTTGACTAACAGAAAAATTTGACGGAGGGGGTAAATTGATTAACGTTGTACAATTTCAGGGGGGTAATTGACGAAACTTACAATTTCAAGGGGGTAATTGACTATTTACTCGAAGTTTGAATTAAACCTCACTTCCCTCTTATATTATAATATACATTCTCATCCCTTGAAAGTAAAAACTTAATAAAGTAATAGGTAAATTCGTCTCCACAGATATTGTCGTTTCAACTAGGAAACTAACTTAACTTGTTAAAATAATAAATAAAAAGCAAATAAATTAAATAAAAGTGAGTTAGTTGTGGTGAATTTACAAGTTTGATTTGAATGCGCAAGTAGTTCAGTTTTGATTGTAGAAAAGTAAATTGTTTTGATGAACTTAATGGAGGTTAGGATTCTTTGAATCCCTTCTATTTTCTTGTTGGATTAAAGACAAGTAGTTATCGGTTATGAAAAAATGGTTTTGTTTAAGCGATGAGTTTGTGTGATATTTATGTCCCTCCATCTGTCAAGTTGCACCTGCCAATCACAATAAGGTTATACCTGCTCTACGTATATATGGTCGTTAATCGTATAGGGACCGTATACCTACGTATAGGGATCTTACTCTCACAAATAATTGAAGGGGTAATAGTCACTTTGGTCCCTGAATGTGTAGAAAGTAGTCATAATAGTCCTTCAATGTATCAAAATTCTAAAATAGTCCTGATTGTCCACTTTGTTAGTCAAAATAGTCCCCAACGCTTAAATAATCCCTTAATACTCACAATAACTCTTTTTATATAGGGACTAAAATGACAATAAGTAAGTACATATAAGGACTAATATGATAATAAGTAAGTCTATTGAAGGACTAATATGACAATATTAACGAAATATTTTAATATCAAGGACTATTTTGACTAACAAAATACACAATCAAGAACTATTTTAAAATTTCGATACATTAAGGGACTATTGTGACTATTCGTTCCTCATTCAAGGACTAAAGTGATTATTTCCTCATAATTGAAACATAAAAACTTAATTAAAATTTCATTCACATAAAAGAAAATGAAACAAATCACAGAGCCACTACGTCCATTGATGAGAGAGAGAGAGAGAGGGGTGCCTATATTAACCAAAAAATTGATACCCCTACTCATAACTTCTTCAACAATATATTTTATGACTGGTATTATTTATGTTATTGTTAAAAAATATGTTACATATCGATTATATATTATGGCACTATGTTGTTTTCCTTTTATCCTTGGTAGTATGCAACACTACTTTTACACGACCTTATGACTAAGGTTGCAATGTTGTTATTTATGTTAATGTCTCATTCGTAAATGTTTTTGTCGATTGTCTATTGTAATAAATGTTTAAACTTATCTTTCCTTTTATTTTTTATGAACAATGGTGCTTTTTTCAATAGCATGAATTTCATTATGTCATGTAAGATGTCATGAGTTTTAATTTCTCATCAATTACAAAAAAACAAATTGATAATACTAATTTTTCTTTCTTTTTTTAATGTCGGGGGAGGGGTGGAATGACCAATGTTCGAAGGGTTTTCTGAATATCACAAACAAAACTCACACACACACAAAGGAGAGTTTATCCTTACAATGATTTCAAAGATTGATCAAACAAATTTTCCATTATTAAAAAGAGGGAGTATGTGAAGACATTATCTCATAGGTTTATTAGTCTTAGTCGAATTATGGTTTTATTATTGCCATTCCTTGGTTAGATTAAGTGGTCTACGTTTCTACTGATCTCAATTCTCAAATATCCATAAAAGTACTTGAATCAAGTAAGATATGAGAGAATAAATTTTTAACCATGCATAACTTCTTAGAATGTGATTGTGAGAGAAATGAAGATATGTTTTCTTCTTATCAGAAAACTATTGTGTCACCTGTGAGGATGACTGCGACCAAACCAATATAAATTATGATGTATGTTCTTACATAGTTTTTCACTTTTTACAAGTGCAAAAAACCTAAGTTCTCAAAGTGTGTAAACTTTCCATCATAGTAGTCAAGAAAATTATGATTTTGGGTTAAACTTGAACTTTACAAAAGTCTTGAGTTTTACGTAAGTGTTCCTACATTAAGCGTAAAATCTAGTTGTTCATAATTGTTTGTGACATATTTCACATTCAAACTCCATAGATTGGTTCCTTATTAGTTTTCTTGTGTAAAAATTGTTTGCAATAGTGTTATTTAAATTTTATATAAAATTAGTGGTATTGATTCTACAACAAGTCCATTGAAGCTTTAATTAAAGATTTGATTATTTTCTTAGCAATTTATCTAGAATAATGTGTTTTGAACTCAATCTTAGTTACATGTATATCAATTAATCCATTCTCTTAAATTTCACAAAAATGTGTTTGAAAACATACTTTAGAACCAAAAGTTTGAAACTCTTTTCAATCCCCTCTAGACTTTCAGAAGGCATAAAGTTAACATAGCATGAATTTTCTTACCCTTCTCATTTAATATATTAAATAGAAAATTTTATTTTTTATTATAATAAACTTTAAACATAAACAAGGTGTTTAGGCTATTCCTCCACCCTTAGAAAAAAATATAAAAATCACAAGTAATTTATTTTAAAGATAAACATAACATATTATTGCTTCTTTCTTATTGTTTAAGATAAAATTATTATTCTCACATCACCTTAGTCATTTATTTTATAATCGCTCTCATTAAACATGTCATCAGAGCTGAATGGAGTAGAAATAGAAAAAAAATATAAAAGAAATATGAAAGTTGGTTGAAGCACTGTCGAAGGAACTGACATCCGAATCATCCAATCCAGCCCAAAATTCGTCCATAGTGATTGCTTCAACCAATTCAATTCTTGGTCTTGGAGTCATGGAAGAGTTTGGCCCAATAGCAACATGTGGTGGTAGCGGCGGTGGTGGTAATGTTGGATTAGTAATCTCACCAACGACATCCGTCATTGTTTGGGGCACAATGACATCATTGCTTGAGTTCGCCATAGTTGCTGGAGCTCTTGTATCCACAGAGGCACCAGTTTGTTGCAACATAAATGAATCTGTGCCAAAATACTTTCATTATTTTAATATTCTAATAATAAAAGCATTATATGTACATAAATAACTATTGTAAAAGAAGTGCGCAAATAAAAAAAAATTAAGAAAACATGTATTGATATATGTGACATTTTTTTAATGTCGTGTCTTACCAGAATTTGAATTTGGATTTTGATCATTGTGAAAGAAGGAATCGCCATGCTCCATGCTTGATTCTAACACTTCAATAGATACTCATCCAAATCCAACAATGGAATTTATAGCAGGTGAAAAAGTTTGAATATTTTTTTAGAGTTTATTACGGTCAATTGCGGAGACTAATATTTATTGGTATATTATTTTAATAGAAATTAATATAATATTAATTACACAACATTTTAACTTTAGAACGATAATATTTATTTATCACGGGTCAAAAAATACGAATGTATTCGGAAACAAACAAAAAACACGTCATAGAAATAAAAGATTTTTGACGACATAAATTTTTTCATATAATTTTTTTTAAAGAATTATTTTTCATATAATTAAATATCATTTTCTATTTATATATATATATATATATATATTTAATTTGAACTTTCCACTTTATAGAAAATAAAATGATATGCATAGTTCACAATTTGGTTAGGAAGTAAGTAAAGTTTAATAAAATTTTATTCTAGTAAAGAATCAAAATTAGATTCTACTAAAAATTCCAACCGTAATTAAAATACATTAACCAATTTCATCCAATTGCCTAATTATATTATGTCTAAAGATATTTTAGTTAATTTTATGTAAATATAAAATTAAGAAGGCTCGTAATTTGTTTTCATTGTTCAAATTAACCCCATAACATATGAAACCTAAAAAATGACTCTGTAAGAAAAAACACATAGACTTTACCCTTGTAATTTGAGATTCTTTATATTTTTACCTCATATTTTTTTTCTTCATTTAGACATAAAGATTTGTAAAATGACCTAGATGTTGACATTTTTCATGATTTTACATAGACATGTGTTAGGATGTTAAAATATGGCATTACAAACAAAATTAGAATTTTTCAACAAATGACGGATTAATTATGAATTTTTAAAGAGCAAAAAACTCAAAACAAAACAACGAAAACATCAATCTAGAAATTGAATTTTGAGTTGTTGTTTTAGAGACATCTATAAAAATATATAAAAAGGATATGAAAAGTTTCAGTGCATTCCGAAGAAGCCTCAATGTATTTTATTTTTATTTTTTTTGACCTAAACACTCAAAATTGCAATTTTGTTCCAAGTAAACATATATTCATAAGTAAAATTTTGTTCCCAAATTGTACTAGTTTGTTTATAGCATCATAAGAACCTTTTCCAAGAGTAGTATTATGAGGGTTAATTTTGATCTTGACTTTTCAAACTTAGCAGAGCACTACTCTATTTGGAAAGCTCAAAGAGCATGAGCACGAAATCTTGGAATCACTACTTTATTTGGGAAGCTCAAAGAGTATGAACACAAAATCTCAAAGTTGGAGGAAAATTTCAAGAAGGAGAAGAAGTCCATTGTGTTCAAAGCATCCTTATCCAAGGCTAAACATTAAGTGGAAGAGGATGATGATACTGATGAAGACCCCTTCGAGGGTTGAGGAGATGAAACTATTTATGCAGTAGTACCATAGACACATTGAGAAATATGGGCTGAAGCATAATGACAAAAAATCTCATAAAATTTAGGAGAGCAACTCTCAAAGGAGCTTAACTCAAGAATGAAGAAAAGGTGCTCAATTGTTATGGATGTGGCAAATCTGGCCACTTGAAGAGTGAATGTCCGAAATTGACCAAAACGAGGAAAAAGTTCAACTTCAATTTCAATAGAAAGAAAAAAAAAGGAAGGAGAGCCTACATTGCGTGGGTGGACAATGATATATCATCTACTCTAAGTGATTTGGATGATAGTAAAATTGTCGACCTATGCCTGATGGGACATAAGGATCAAAACAGAAGGAGATCCTATATTGCGTGGGAGAACAATGATATCTCATCCACTCTAAGTGATTAAGATGATATTGAAATTGACCAAAACAAGGAGAAAGTCCAACTTCAATTTCAATAGAAAAAAAGGAAGGAAACCCTATATTGTGTGGGAGGACAGTGGTATCTCATCCACTCTAAGTGATTCAAATGATAGTGAAATTGCTGACCTATGTCTCATGGTACATAAGGATCATGAGGTAATCAATTCCGACTTCGACTCCGATTTAAATCCTTCTTACAGTGAATTACAAAATGATCTTGAAGAAATGCATAGCGATGTGATGAAGGTGTTTAAGAATATAAGCATCCAAAAGAAGGTAATTCTTAAATTGGAAGTCGAACTCTCAAAACTAAAAAATTCTTGAGTCCTTAAAAGATGATCATGAATATCGAGTAAATGAGCATATTGTAATGCCCTCCATTGAGCCACCCAAATATGATTCATTTTAGATGAATTTTGCCAAGTGTGAAGTCTGTCCTAGTCTACGTAAAGAGATTAAATCTCTAACACGTAAACTAGAACAAGCCTCCAATATTCCCTTGGTTTTCGCTATGGATTCAAAAGATGAAATATGTCCTTTTAAGAGACCTTATAAAAAGTACTCTCATGTTAAACATAACAAAAACCATAACAAATTTCATGGACTTAACATTAGGTGTTACTATTGTGGAAGAAGTGGTCATACCACATCACATTGCCACATTAGGAAAGTTGAAGTTCCTAAGGGGTTAATTGTGTGAGTGTCCAAAATTTTTGGTTGCGCAACCTTTGTTGGGGACTTAAAGGCTCCAACTTTATTAGTGCACGAGTATCTTATAGCCATGGAATGAATTTTCTTTTTGGGTTGTTCAAGGCACTTGGTTGGTGATGTATCCATGATTCCCTAATATTAAATGGAAGGAATGTGAACACATCTCAGATGTCACACAACAATTTTGGAGATCCTTTGTTTTTACTTTCTTCCAAAAGGTTGGAAAATGTTGTTTTTGTTTCTTTTGTGTTATAGGAACATTGATCATGAGTTAAGTCAAGGATGACACTCCATAATAAGCTCCTTTGAAAAGGTTGTTTCTTGTGAGTTGAAGGCGTACAAGAGGATGTCAAACAATTAACCTCACCATTGCCTTACCACAAGAGATCACTCCTTGAACATCATCCTAGAAGCACCAGGAAGAAAGGAGTTCTTGGTATTCGGTAAGTAATTTCTATAATGGATAGACACATGTTTTTTTGTTTCTTATATGTTATAGGAACATTGATCATGAGTCAAGTCAATTGGATAACGCTCCACAATAAGCTCCTTGAAAATATGAGAACATCAGGAGTAGAAGTGTGTTGAATGCGTACAAGAGGATGTCAAACAATTAACCTCATCAGTGCCTCATCATGTTTGGATCGTCACGAGAGATCACTCATTGAACATAATCCTATAAGCACCATGATGAAATGAGTAAGTTCTCGGTATACGGTAAGTAATTTCTATAATGGGTCGAAATATGCTTTGGTTCATTATGAGAAATAAGGTATGTATTTTATTTCTCTGCTCGTGAGAACAGGTATGACGAAGATCGAAGACCCTTGGAGGACCACTTAGATGAGACAAGGGTAACTATGACCGATACCTAGTAGTAAGGATATCCTTCCGGTGGACTTTCTAAAACAATCTTCCAACACCACATACCTAAAACAGTCTGATAAACAAGACAAATGTCCATAATCCCAAGACTTCCTCTACTTTTAGGATTACACACCTCCGACCATCATACCTACAAGACTTGCTATTCTCCTTAGAACCACCCCCAAAATAAATGCGTCTGCAAATGATTCACAATAAGCTATATGTAGTTTTAATAGAGATTTAACCATTCATGTCAGAAATTCAATTAGGAAAGAATGACAACTACTATAAACTTTGGCACATATATCCCTTTGAAGGAGACAATCAAGAACATATTCAATATCTTGATAAAGAAATACTATGTTTTCTTGATGTCTACTTTGGCAGTTGCCTCCTCTTCTTTCTCTACTACTCAATATAACGTTAAAATCACGAGCACACAAAAGTATTTATTAAATAAATTTTTTATGAGCTACTAATAAACTTGTTATTTACTTTGATAACGAAGCATGCTACAAAAAGGTTAATAAACATGTCATGTTCGATTAGTTTTTTTTCTTTTATCTGAGTTTGAACTCAGGATTTACTACTCTTTATCCCTTAATTCAAGCTAGTTGAGCTACTTAACCTCCTCTTATAAACATGTCATGTATTAAAAATATAAAATTAAAGAATGTTAATAAATTAAATGAATATATTCAAGGATGGAGCTAGACGGGGAGATCCCCTTTTAATTATTATTTTTATATAGTGTGCTATATATTATGTTTTATGGCTTCATATCGTATACAATAGGCATCTTATTACGTAATATAGCGGGCCTTAGAAAGTTAAGTTATTTTTTTTGAAAAAAAAAGTATCAAAATGTTACATTTTTAAAAATATGTTGAATTAGTGAATTATCAGCCATTAAGTTTCTTTTGATGTAAATACCTATGACTTAAGCCACTAACTCATTATTTGCAACCTATGACATTAACTGCGCCCACGTAATAGTTAGTCATTCAAATATCATTTTCTTCTAATACAATGATCTGTTACATTCTATTTCTCGTTGAATTTTCTTGTTTGTTTCGGCACGTGGTCAGAAGACGAAAAACTATACTACTCAGAGTCTGATAGTGACATTCCTTCAGAAGACAACAAACAATGTCAGAGTCTTCAGATGCGTCATCCTTTAGAGTCTTCATTACTTCAGATGCTTCTGAGTGAAGATTCTCTTTTGAACAAACTAGTTGACTTTTCTTCATATATCGTTCTAAGTCATACTAGCTTCCCTTACGATTCAGATGCTCTCTTATGCGTTCAGAGTCTTGAAATTTCAGAATCAAAACTTGACTGTGACAATCAGAATTTAATTCAATGGTCCTACACACTTGAACACACGATAGCATATCCAATTAATCTTTCATAGTTTGTTATCATCAAATCTTCAGAGACGTTCAAAACCCATTTTGGTTTAACAACAAGCTCTCTGGCCCCCTAGATTTCCTAGACACCATCCTTTAGCTCATTTAATTATAACCATGTCCTCTGTTCCCACCAATTTTACACCATGAAAGAGGTTGAATTTTCGTTAATTAGAATCGGAAATAATATCAATATGTTATATATATATATATATATATATATATATATATATATATATATATATATATATATATATATATATATATATATATATATAGTAAAAGAGGGCTTACGTCCAAAAACGAAAAAACACTAATAAGTTACACGAATATTCCTAGACATGCAAGCCCCAAAAATGTCATAAAAAATGAGACTTAAGATCCCATTAGGAGGAGTCTCCATAACATGAATGTTAAAAGAGTCCAAAGAGAAGCTAAAATTAGCCATCCAATCAGCACTTCTATTTCCCTCCCACCAGATATGATTGAAATGCACCTGCAGTTCAACTCAGATGGCAGATGGATTAAAGGCTACTCGGAAAAAATTGGAACCTGTGACACTCTCTGTGCTGAAATGTGGGGAATGTACTTGGGGATGCAGCTTGCTTGGAGACAAGATTTCCACAATCTTCAAGTGGAAAGTGCTCAAAAACTTTGGTTGACATGATCACAAGGAAAGTTAAAATTAATGGGAACCCACCCACCTTGATATGCCACATACAAGATCTTGTTAATTGTTATATTTTTATTATTCATACATTGTTTGTTAATTGATTTTAAGCTAAGAAAAACGAGCATAGAATAATTGATTTTTAGGCTTCAGGAATACAATTTTCGATGAACTTTAAAATTTTTGGAAAATTGATGGATAAATTGATTTTTGGCTAGTAAAAATCGATTTGTGATACACAAAACTTTGGATAAAATTAATTGATTATATGGATTTAGATTAAAGGATAGAATGGTAAATATGGATAAATTAAGTAATAAACCATGCTCAATTGAGATTTAGAATTATTTACACAACACAAATATTTTTCTCAAGTGAAGTTGCATCACTTCTAAATCTAATTCATGTTGACTCAACCTTGTAGTAGTTGCCTAGATAAACAGTCATGTTTTTGTATTTTTTATTTTGTAAAACTTTCATTTCATGATTAGATCATGACACACACACACAAAGACAAGTATGGAACTAATAGTTTTGTAGGTATTAGAAAATGTTTCTTCATTATTTTGTAGAGGTATGCATCATTGCATCTTAGATAGACAACCGTGGTTCAAGTGAAAACTTTAGTAGTTAAGGTTGATACATAATTATATTTCTACATAAGTTAATAGCGAAAATGCACACTCTTTGTATTTTGAAGACATTTTGATCATTAACAGTAATTGGAATTGATGAATACTTGGATAGAGACAATGATGTCATTTGGAATTATCTAGCATACAACTCATGAATTGTTAAGCTGTTTAAGAATTGCAGGACGTGAAAGAGCGTTTAGTACTTAAGGTAATTACTATACTATGATACTTTATTTGTGTTCCCTAATACATTTGCAAAGTGGATCAAACAATATGGAGAGCATAATTAGCTTAGAGTTTCAACTTTATAATAATGGGGGTCACAAAATGTTGGAGACATAAGAGTGACTTGCAGGCCTCTAAACAAAATAAAAGAAAATGGACCAGTGACCTTTAAAAATATGTTTTTGGTCAGTCCAAATATACCAATACCAATTTTAACTTTTTGTCCCTCTGAAAATTTCCTTCGAATTTTGGTCCCTATAAATTTTCTGATTCCAATTTCAGTCCCTACTTTTTACAGCATTTCATGTTTTATGTTTTTAGTGACATTTTCTGATAACATGCCGCCGATAAGAACTTAAAATATTATTAGTTTAATAATTTAGTTATTTACTCTTTAATGTTCATTAATTTAACTATAATTTTAAATTTCAGATTAAATAAATAAGTTATTAAGTTGATGCTATTTTAAGATATCAACAATGACATGTCATAAAAAAAAGGTCACACATGAAACATAAAATATGAACTTTTGTAAAAATGCAGGGCTAAAATTGAAAACAAAAAATTTAGATGATAGAAATTTGAAGCAAATTTGTAGAGGGACTAAAAAGTAGAAGTTGATATATTCAAAGAGACTAAAAACATATTTAACACCGTATATTTTGTCGTTGTAAAACCAGGATGAATTTTAGTCTACGTTCTTATCTCTTCAGCAGTTGAGCTTCCTCTTTGTACTTTTACCGTTATGTATTAGATGCTCTATTGAGTTATCCTAAGTTTCTCTAATGCATTTACGATGGCTTTAATAAATAGTATGTCTTTTGCTAGTGTAATTTGACTTTAGTCTTCATATATATATTGTTTTTTGTGCTAGTTTCATTTAATATTAGAAAATAATAACCAAAAGGCCAACTTAACATAGAGGAAGCATTTGTGATCTTGAAGGAAAACAATTGGACGATAAAGTTTTTCAAATGAATGACTTATCTATTACAAAATGGTTTAGAAAGGGACTAAATGTAAGTCTCTTTGGACCTCACTGAAATGTGGTGACAAATAACAGAATTCGACACTTCTGATTTATCAAGAATAATACAAAGGTTATTACTTTCCTTGTCACTCTTTATAAAAATAGGTGACATTTAGCACATAAGTTTTAAAAATTCAAGCATTTTCCCACAAGTAAATGGTTATATACTCCCTCATTTATACTTGTGTAGGTAAATAAACTTCTTTAAATCTACAAATATGATACCAAGAATATTTTATGAATGATATCACATCAGCAACTGCTACTTTAGCTTCATTATAACCTTCTATTGCCTCTGCAGTAGAGGATATACAAAACATATACTCATATATTTACTTAACAGAAGCACCATATCCTTCAAGAAGTATAGCCCCGACTTGAGCAACTGGTCTAATGCAATTAGCATGAGTCGATACCACACAGAGTATTGCCATCTACAAGTTTTGTATCATGAGGGATGAATCACAAGTACAACGAACCGCAACAATTAATAAAGTGATAAGTTATCGTCTCCACATGGATTTTGATTCAACTAAGCATTTAACGGAATTTCTTAATTGAAAAGCAGTAATGGATTTATGGTTTGCTAGTTTTGAATTGTCTTGCACAATGTGATATTGGGTTTGGTTGATTCGGAAGATTAACCATAATTAGGGTTTCCTTGAATCTCGTCTACCTTCTTTGTTGGAATTAACTCGAGTTATTTTTAGTTATTATCTAGCCTTGATAAACGAAAGTTCTTATATGACCCCATGATGTAACGGCCGAAAGTTCTAGTATTTGTGCCTAAACAAGGGATATACTTTTGACTTCCCATAAAGACGAATCATAACCCTAACAATCATACGTGTATTCAATTCAGAGATTAGTAGAAAATAGGCAATTCACTATTTTTCTTGTTCAGGTGAAGACAGAATAGTCAGTCTTATACCTTAACCTAGATATCAGGTTAACCGTCAGTTGAAGAGCATTATAACGTTTGAAACATATATAAATTAACCTATACTACTCAGATCATAAACTGAATAATTTTTTTTATAAATTGAATCCAACAAATATTTAGAGGTTCACATGAAACCCTAATCAAGAAAGGTTTAGTTACACATGGTAACAACCATCATCATAATGGAAAAGAAAAACATACTCTGAGAACAAGAGGAGAAGAAACTCTGCCTTGAAGCTTTGGAAGCTTGACCCTTGTGTTGTACCTCTAACTTTCTGAATGAATAAAAGTGTGTGGAAGGGTCTATATTTATATGCATAGTTAATTCTGGGTAAAGATATGAGAACTAGTTTTATTCCTCCCATCCATCTTGGAATAAATAACAACAACCAACATTTGATCAGGTCTTTCGCATCTTTCCTTCGGCACGAAGCAACGACCTTATCAAAGACTGTGTAGCACCATATCCACCCATTTCAATTGCCAAACTACCATCACCTCCACAAGAAATTCACTTCAAGAAAAAAGCACCAACTTCGTGAAGTAAATCAGGAGCAAAGAGAGATTAGTTACCCATGGTGAGGTAACTAACAAAGAGATGAAGGTTTATGATGGAAGAACATGCAAAAACTTGAATCCAAGCTTCCAATGAAGAATTGCAATTCATATCTTTATTTCTCTATCTAAAACAATATGATCCAAAGAGTATTTGAATGAATCTGTTTACAATCATATTTATATAAGTCATAAAAGTGCAGTTTCGTTGGGAGAATTAATGCTCGTCCAGTGAATCGAGGTTTCTTCAGGTGTAGGGCAAAAACAACTGGTCTTTAAAAAGTCACTAAACAACCTAACCTCATTGGGTGAAGTGTTTCTCGCCTATCGAGTTTGCTCTTGACATTCTCCCTAGAACTCATCGCTTTTAGTTCGTCCAACGAGTTTGCTCTCTGTCTTGGCTTGCCTTCCACTGACCTTGGCTCACCTAGCGAATATCCTTGTACTCAAATTCTTAGTTTCATTCTAAATAGGTGTCTAGCCTACAAAAACAATTGGAATATATATAATATTATAATTTTCTAGCATAAAACTATATAATTTGTGTATTTACAATAAATTAGGAGTTTTTATATGGATTACATGCAAAACAAGTCAATAAGTGCCAATGAAAATAACATGATTTTAGAACTTATCACATTCCTCCCATGTCCCATTTGAATGGATATGCTTGATTTTCTTGGGCTGCCAATTATTTTGATAATTTTGTTTGTTTTAGGCTGCTTGTTGCAATATCATCGTATTTATTTTCCTTTGACTGTATCATGTTCCTAACAAGCTATATCCTCCCCGTGTTGTAACCCCCCCCCCCCCCCCCCCCCCCCGGCCCTCTCCTGACTTCTTTATTTTCCTTCTTTTCTCCAAAGGCTTTATCTATCATAACCCTGATGGTAAATTGTAGACGTGCACTAGAACAATACAATATACCAAAATTTGATATGGTATATCAACATTCATCATTAACCCTAGTATCAACATGTATTTGTTAAAGAACAAGGGGCCAACTTTTAACGCCTTTTGTACGCAGATTTCCCTATTTGTCAAAAATATTCCCATGAGGCACAACACAAGATTTGTCGCTTACTCTTCTTGGTTCATTTCTTCAACTTCAATCATCATCACTTCATCTTCCTCGTCCTCTATATTGAGGTGCTCAAAAGACTCCATGAAAGTTACGTTAAATTGGTAGTTCTATGTAGGAAAGTTTTAGGGATCACATGCAAGGTTTATATCAAGAGATAGTTTGCAAAGGTTGATCGTTATATTTTATGTAAACCATCTTCTCACGTAGGATAGAAAAATAAAAGTCACGTAATACTATAAAAGGAAATTATTCTTATTTTATTTACCATTATTATTATTATTTTTTTATATTTTGATATGTATCTATATCTTATGAGCAATTAATGCTATTTATCAAGAAAGATTTTATCAAGAATTTGTCCCGAAATTAATGTTAGCCAATAAAATCTCAGCCTGGCCGGAAATCATGGGGTGGTGGGTGTTATATATTTTTCTTTTATGAAACTTTAATAAATAAGATTAAAATCTAAGGGTGATTATTCTGCCATGTCATTCTTGAATTCATCAAGAAAATCCATTCTTGATATTTGATAAGTGTTTAAAAGTGATATATTTCATATAGGAGTTTCGGCATTTTAGTGACTTGTTTTGCAAGATTCTCTATGGAAAACTCCAAATATTGTGTTAATATGTCATTTATGCTTTTGAGCCTTATTCTACCCTTGTTGTGCAGGAAAATACAAGCAAGGAGCAAGAAAAGTCAAAATTCAAGGAAGCCACGCCATTAGCGTAACCTACGCTATTAGCGTGAGGAAGAAAAGCCCAAGGTCAGAAGGGTACGCCAATGGCGCACCTGGAGCGTGAAATCTGGAGCACTTGTGAAGAACACGCCATTAGCGTAAGCTACGCTATTAGCGTAATCACTCCAGAAAGGTACGCTAATAGCGTACCTGGAGCGTAGCAGACCATGAAGAACCACGCCATTAGCGTGAGAGACGCTATTAGCGTAACAAGTCCAGAAAGCTACGCCATTAGCGTGGCTGGAGCGTAGAAGCAGGGCAAGGCCAACGTGGCAGCAGCCCATTGGCCAGATTATAGGCCGACTTACCACGCTATTAGCGTGGCAGGCGCTATTAGCGTAGGTACAAAAATACAGGCCCATTTAAATAGCATTCTTACCTCTCTTTTAGGTCATTCACTATTCCATTGATATTTTCATACATTTCTAGAGAGAGGTTAGAGCTATTTCCAAGAGAGAAACACAAAGCAAGTGATTAAGGATTAGATTCAACCCTAGATTCATTGAGACATCAAGGATCTTGGCATGGAATCTTCATCTTTCCTTCATTCCTTGCATTAGTTTACATGTCTATGTGTAACTATCACCTTCTTTGTAGTATTGAGGTAACAATCAAGCTATTATGTAATCTTTTGATCTTTTAATATATAAGGTTCTAGCTTAATGATTCAATATTGTTGTTATTCTTGTATTTAATGCTTTCAAAGAGATTCAAGATGATTTGGACACGAACTCTTGAATCTAGAACTAGAATAACAATTTATCTTAT
Organism: Medicago sativa; assembly: GCF_051527215.1. Taxonomy (NCBI): domain Eukaryota; kingdom Viridiplantae; phylum Streptophyta; class Magnoliopsida; order Fabales; family Fabaceae; genus Medicago; species Medicago sativa. Next base: position 61,867,534 of record NC_140751.1, on the reverse strand, counting down.
GTTTTATCACTCTTGACAAGTTTGTAAACCTTTGATAATTACTTTTAATCAAGATTTTAATGCTTTCGGATACTTAATCAGGCTGGACACGGTCGATTAAGTTATCCGATCGACTTTGTTATCGTTTAAGGAATTTGGACACGAATGTTTAAACGCTAACTTGGAAATAACGATGTTGCTTTGGACACGAAGGATGTTGTAGAAATGATTGTAATAATATTGGTTATAAAGCTAGAGTCTGTTAATCGATCGAGAGATTGCTGCTGTTATGCTTGCTCGTTATCTTATACCGCAAGCGAAATAGTTCGATCTCTTCTCGTTTTTACTTTTGTCATCTATGGATATAGTGTTACAAACAAACATTTTATAAATGATACCTTAATGTGAAAGATTGTGAACACGCTTATGATATACCGCAACTCCCTGTGGAAAACGATCCTATATATACTCACGTGTACATAGTTATATGACATGTAGAAATCCTACATCAAAATGGCGCCGTTGCCGGGGAGTAGCGTATTTTATATTATAAGTTTTGAAACAATTTTGTCATGTTAAGTCAATTTTGCACAAAATTCTTTCATGCATATACTTATACACATATATCATTCATTATTTTTTATGCTAACCACTTGGTATAGTCTTGGTAAACTTTGTTTATGCGAGGTACCGTTTCTAAAGAAGACCTTCAATTTGATCCAGAAATAGAGAGAACTGCTAGGTTACTTAAGAAGCAAGCAAAGGAAGCTAAGAGATTAGCCAGGCTGGCTCAGCCGGAATCATCTAGTTCTATTCATTCTCCTTCGGGTTCGGTTCAGACACTTACTCCGGGTGGTTCTCTACACACAACTCCACCATCATCACCGGTAAGCGAAACTATTGTAACTATGGCTAATGAAGATGAGAATGCTCTTCCAAGTTGGGTTAGTCCAAGAAGGCTTGCTAACCTTGGTAATCAAAATGCCAAGCAAGTCGAGTTGAAATCGGGGTTGATAAATTTGATAACTCAGAATCAATTCACTGGAATGGATCATGAAAACCCTTACAAGCATCTCACAAATTTCTATGTTACCGCCGGTACTCTTGGTATGAAGGAAGATGAGGAAGAACCAATGTTTTGCAAATTATTTCCTCATTCTTTGATTGGTAAGGCTAAGGAGTGGTACTTAGATCAACCTACTTCTTTGATGAAAGACTGGCCTGCATTGGAGAAAATGTTTCAAGAGAGGTTCTTTCCGGAGGATAGGCATCTTGAAGCTAAAACATCACTCATAACTTTTTCTCAAGGTCAAAGTGAGTCTTTATGTGATGCTTGGGAGCGATACAAGTCTTTGCTTAGGAGCTGTCCTAAGCATGGTTATGATAGCCAGATGCAAATCTACTTATTTCGTCAAGGGCTTCAAGACATGTCCAAGACGATGCTAGATGCAAGTGCTGGAGGATCTATTGCTTTGAAAAGTCCAGCTGATGCTGTCAAAATCATTAACCAAATGGCTCTCAACACAAGAAAATCTTCTCACAACCGGAATCCCAATCAAAGGAAAGCCGGTATCCTTGAACTAGAAGCAAACGATGCAGTTTTGGCTCAAAATAAGCTTCTCACTCAACAAATAGAAGCCATGCAAAAGGAGATGAGAGCTATGCCAAAACAAATTCTTGAATCTCTCAAACAAGAAGGAGGAACATCTCAGGTAAACGCTTGTGAGCTTTGCACGGGAGATCATCCCACCGGCTTTTGTCCCAAACCCGGATCTTTTGAAGAAGAGGTGAATTATGTGGGAAACCAACAAAGACCAAACCAACCACAACAAGCCGGAACTTCAATACAAGCTCAAAATCCGGGTACTTCCAACTTCCAAGGAAGATATCCGGCCAATCAAAACCAACAAAGACCTTGGAGAACACCTTACAACAATAACTACCAATATCCGCAATCAAACTTCTACCAACAACCTTTCCCTCAATTCCAACAACCATTCAATAATCAATACCAATTTCCACCACCAAATAACCCCCAACAACCTAACAATTCCTAAAGCACCGAAGAAACCTTGAAGCAATTCATGCAAATGTCTATGGCTAACCAGAAAAACACCGACGCGTCCATCAAAGGCCGTGAGACGCAAGTTGGCCAGTTAGCACAACAAATGGCTCAAGGTCCTCCGCAAGTGGGAACTTTCACCGCTAACACTCAACCAAATCCTAAGGAGCATCACAAGGCATAGCAGTCAAAAGCTATTGCTACAAGGAGTGGTAGAGTAGTAGGTAAAGGGGTAGGTGTAGATATTTTTGTTGAAGAGAAGGATGATGAAGTTGTCAATGAGGAGGTAAAAGAGAAGTTCGAGGAGGATAAGGAAGAGATAGAGAAGGAAGTGTATATAAAGAATAAAGAAGAATTAGTTGAAAAAGAAAAAAATCAAAAAAGAGATCTAGAGGAACAAGAGGAGATGGAGAGGAAGAATAAAGATGTGGGGAAAGATAAAGGGAAGAAACAAGAAGTTGAGAAGCAAGTGGTGGCTCAACGCTTACCATACCCACATGCTCCATCGAAGAAAGACAAAGAGCGGCAATACGCAAGGTTTCTTGAACTCTTCAAGAAGTTGCAAATTGATATACCATTCTCAGAAGCCTTGGAGCAAATGCCGGTCTATGCAAAATTCATGAAAGATATCCTTTCCAAGAAAAGAAGAGTCAACGATGAAGAGACGATCCAAATTGATGCCAATTGTAGTGCTATTATTCAAAGAACGTTGCCTAAGAAAGAGCAAGATCTGGGAAGAGTCACTCTATCGGTAGCTATTGGCACAACACATGTAGGTAAAGCACTACTTGATCTTGGATCAAGCATCAATCTCATGCCTTTGTCGGTTGCCAAAAGAGTTGGTGACCTTTGTATAAAGCGGACTAGGATGATGTTGCAATTGGCCGACAAATCCTTTGCAAAACCACTAGGTATGGCCGAAGATGTTCTTGTAAAAGTGGACAAATTTATTTTTCCGGCTGACTTTGTGGTTATGGATGTCGAAGAAGATGAGGATGTGCCTATCTTAATGGGAAGGAATTTCATGCAAACGGCTCGGATGATGATTGATCTTGATGATAATATCATGAAGGTCAAGGTAAATGATGAAGAGGTTACCTTCAACATCCGAGAAGCTTTGAAGTACTCGAAAGACAAGGGTGCATGTTTCAAAATGGATGCAACCGAAGAAGTCATCTTGACTACTCGGAAGCAATTACACAATAGAACACACCTTGAGAGTGCTTTGGTGGACGCACTCAATGCTATTGATGAGGATGAAGCAAGTGCCATTGAAGAGTGTTTGAAGGAGCTAGATTCCTTGAAGGAGGTTCTTCCTAATCAAGCCATACTTGAAGATTTGAAAGAAGAATCCAAGGAAGAAGCAAAAGTTGATGACACCAAGGTAGAATTAAATGTTTTACCATCTAATTTGAAATATGTTTTTCTTGAGAAAGATGGTACAAAACCGGTGATCATTAGTAGCTCCTTGTCCATCGATGAAGAAACAAAGTTGGTAGAGGTCCTCAAGGCCAACAAGGAAGCGATAGGGTGGAAGTTATCCGACTTGAAAGGGATAAGTCCATCTTATTGTATGCACAAGATTATGATGGAAGAAAACTACAAGCCGGTAGCACAACCACAACGCCGCTTAAATCCAAACATGAAAGAGGTGGTGCGAAAGGAAGTAGTGAAGTTGCTTGAAGCCGGCATGATCTATCCTATCTCGGATAGTGCTTGGGTAAGCCCGGTTCAAGTAGTTTTTAAGAAAGGAGGAATGACAGTGATCACTAATGATAAAGATGAGTTGATCCCAACTAGAACTGTCACCGGATGGAGGATGTGTTTAGATTATAGAAGACTCAATCAAGCAACAAGGAAGGATCACTTCCCGTTGCCCTTTATGGATCAAATGCGTGAAAGACTCTCCGGTCAATCCTTTTATTGCTTCCTAGATGGTTACTCCGGTTATAATCAAATCGCCATGAATCCAGATGATCATGAGAAGACGGCTTTCACTTGCCCCTTTGGTATTTTTGCTTATCGAAGAATGCCATTTGGCTTGTGTAATGCACCCGCAACTTTTCAACGGTGTGTTCAAGCAATCTTCTCCAACTTTATTGGTAAATGCATGGAGGTGTTCATGGATGATTTCTCAGTTTTCGGTTCGTCATTTGATATGTGTTTGAATAGCTTGGATGCCGTGCTGAAGCGGTGTATTGAAACTAGCTTGGTGCTCAATTGGGAGAAATGTCACTTCATGGTTACCGAGGGTATTGTCCTTGGTCATAAGATTTCTGCTAAGGGTATTGAGGTAGACCAAGCAAAGGTCGATGTTATTGGAAAGCTTCCACCACCGGTGAATGTCAAAGGTGTTCGGAGTTTTCTTGGTCATGCCGGATTTTACCGGAGATTCATTAAAGACTTCTCAAAAATAACAAAGCCTATGAGCAACTTGCTCAACAAAGATAAGTCTTTTATTTTTGATAATGAATGTCTTTTAGCATTTGAAACTTTGAAAGAAAGATTGACCATTGCACCAATAATCATTGCTCCTAATTGGAATTTAAATTTTGAATTAATGTGTGATGCAAGTGATTATGCTGTTGGTGCGGTCTTGGGTCAACGTAAGGACAAAATTTTTCATGCTATTCACTATGCAAGTAAGGTTTTAAATGAGGCACAAAACAATTATGCCACAACTGAAAAAGAGTTACTTGCAATAGTTTATGCAATGGAGAAATTTCGTTCTTACCTTGTAGGTTCCAAAATTGTCGTTTATACTGACCATGCAGCTATCAAGTATCTCCTTACTAAGTCCGACTCAAAGCCAAGGCTCATCCGTTGGATGTTGTTGCTTCAAGAGTTTGACTTAGAGATCAAAGATAAGAAAGGCACGGAGAATCTTGTAGCTGATCACCTTTCAAGGTTGACAAACAATGAGGTAACCAAGAATGAACCGGAAGTTCGTGAAGAATTTCCCGACGAAAGGTTGCTTGCAATCAATGTGAGACCGTGGTTTGCCGACATGGTGAACTACAAAGCAACCGGGTTCATTCCGGAAGATTTTGAATGGCAACAACGCAAGAAGTTCCTCCATGATGCTAACCACTATGTGTGGGATGAGCCTTACTTGTTCAAAATTGAAGCGGACAATCTCTTGCGTAGGTGTGTGGATGATGAAGAGGCAAAGAAGATCCTATGGCAATGTCATAATTCGCCCTATGGAGGTCACTTCAATGGGGAGAGAACAGCCGCAAAGGTACTTCAATCCGGGTTCTATTGGCCAACTCTATTCAAAGATGCCAATTTACATTGCAAGCATTGTGATGAATGCCAAAGAACCGGATCAATGTCAAAGCGAAATGAGATGCCTCTACAACTCATCCTTGAAGTGGAAGTGTTTGATTGTTGGGGTATAGATTTTGTTGGCCCTTTTCCTTCATCATATTCAAATGAGTACATCTTGGTAGCTGTTGATTATGTTTCAAAGTGGGTGGAAGCCGTAGCATCGCCTAAAGCCGATAGCAAGACGGTAGTGAAGTTCCTAAAGAAGAATATTTTCACTCGGTTTGGTACACCAAGAGTTCTTATTAGTGATGAAGGGTCACACTTTTGCAACACACAACTTGCCAAGGCCCTAGATCATTATGGAGTCAAGCACAAAGTAGCATCACCGTATCATCCGCAAACGAATGGACAAGCCGAAGTTTCCAACCGGGAGGTCAAACGAATACTTGAGAAGACGGTCTCTACATCTCGGAAGGATTGGTCGGCCAAACTTGATGAAGCTTTGTGGGCATATAGGACTGCATACAAGTCTCCTATAGGCCTCACTCCTTTCCAAATGGTCTATGACAAATCTTGTCACTTACCGGTCGAGCTCGAGCATAAAGCATTTTGGGCATTGAAGTTCCTAAACTTTGATCAAGAGAAGGCCTGTGAAAGAAGAAAAGTTCAAATGCATGAGCTTGAAGAATTGAGAAATCAAGCTTATGAATCTTCAAAGCTCTACAAAGAAAGGACCAAGAAGTATCATGACAAGAAGATCATTCTGAGACAATTCATGCCGGGGCAAATGGTGTTACTTTTCAATTCAAGACTAAGACTGTTTCCGGGCAAATTGAAGTCTAAGTGGTCTGGACCTTTCATGGTTAAAGAGGTCAAACCATATGGAGCTGTTGAGCTTGAGGATCCAGTCACAAAAGCCAACTGGACTGTGAATGGGCAGAGACTTAAGCCCTACTTCGGTGGTGAAATTGATCGGTGTTTGACGACGATTTCACTAATCGAGCCATGATTTCTTCAAAATGCGTCAAGCTCAGGATGTAAAACAAGCTCTTGCTGGGAGGAACACCCAGTTTTGTAAGTATTTTTAATGTTTATTGCATATAGTAGTAGTATATAAGCATTGAAAGCTGAATTGAAACAACAAAGAAAAACTGATCCTGAAGCATCACGCTAATAGCGTAAATTTCGCTATTAGCGTGGGAGCTACAGAAAGCTACGCTAATAGCGTAGGTTTGGCGTAGGAGAAAAAAAAAAAATTTTGGTGGGCCCAGGGGATTAACTCCCCTTAACTTCCCACCACCCACTCCTCTTCCCTTTTTACGGTTTCATTCTCTCATTTTCTCACAAACACACACAAAAACTTTTCTCTCACACACACTAACCCTAAAACTCAAACCCACTTTTCAATTGGTTCCAAGCATTCATCCTTGCATCATTCATTCTTGCTTGCATCCAATCACTACACTAACAGGTTTGATTCTCTTTCCTTTCCTTGTTTTTGAATTGAGAAATACATGTTTTGACATGATTAGCAATGGTTAGGGTTAGGGTTAGAATTTTGCTTTGTGATTAGAGACTGTTATTCATTAATTATAGTTTGAAAAGGAACAAGAATCATAACCCACATGCAACAAACATTCATCTTTTGATTTTGACCCATTTTGTAAAAATTGAAAAATAAGGGTTTTGAATGATTTGTGTGCCAATGTTGTGATTCTGATTCCTTTTCAAGATTATATTGTATTTTAGAGACATAGGATGAAACCTAGGGTTGAAAATTGCTGGTTTGTGCTGTGAAATTGCAGGAACAAGAATTTTGAAAATTTGAAAATTGCAGGTACGAAGAAATACGCTAATAGCGAAATCTACGCTAATAGCGAAATTTTTCCAGAAAAATTCGCTCTTAGCGTGGCTGGCGCTAATAGCGTAGTTCTTCATATTTGCCCAGATTTTCAAAATTTTTGATGTTTTTAAATGACCAATTCTAGTTTGTGCTAATATTTTCTATGCAATATGTTGGTTTTTCCTGGTTTTGTTGCAGATGGCACCTAAAAATGTTGAGAAAACTACCGGGACCAAACGTCCAAGAGAAAAAGCTGCCTCGACCTCAGCCACACCTGTAGCCCCAAACCGTTTCCCTACCCCTGTTCACTCTGCCAGGTTTAAGAAGATGGTTCAATACAAAACATGGCACGAGAAAACTTTTGACATTCACCCCGATGGTGAACATTGTGACCTCCTTTACATTTTCACTGATCGTAAGTGGCATAAACTCCTTTTTCCTACAACTGAGATTAACACTGATTTAGTAAAGGAGTTCTATTGCAATGCTACACCTGATGCCTCACCCACTACCCTTGCTGATGCCTTTTCTTGGACTTCATATGTGAGAGGGAAGCAAATCCCTCTTGATAGGGATTCAATCAATGAATTCTTAGGCAATCCCTTAGTCCTTCCACCTTCAGAAGATCTAACTGTCCATCCTTTGTGTACTTATGCTAAGAGAAATGCTCAAGGAAACTGGACCTATGAGCAAATTGAGCGAGACATTATGAACAAGGGTAGGTTCTTTGTGAAGAATGATAAGGGAGAGATCAGGCATGCTCTCACAAAAGAGATGAATGCTAAGGCCTGCTTAGTGTTCCAATTTCTTGTCCACAATGCTTTACCCCGAGCCCATACATCCGATGCCCCAAAAGCTGTCCTACCACTCATCTGGTGTATTATGAACAAAGTCAAGGTTGATATTGCTCGCATAATAGCCAATGAGCTGAAGGCTGTGGCGTTAAAGGTTGCCACCGGTGCTAAGAAGGTTGCACTATTCTATCCCGGACTTATCATGGCCTTGCTTAAGGCCCATGGAGTACCCATTACTGGACCCTTTGATGAAGACATTGAGGGGACCATTACTGATACTTCTATCCGCACCTGGGAGAAGAGAGAGCAGCGATGTGCCCAAAGCCACTTTGATGATGATGAGGGTGGCCCATCTGAGGGCCCTGGTTCCTTTGATTTTTCAGGTTTGCAGACTTTCATGCTGGAGCAGCAGATGCACAACCAGTACGTGAGGGACCAGAATAGCTTCTTAATGGATCAAAATGAGGCAATTTGGAGGAGCAACATGGGCATACACCAGGACCTCTACAATGCTCACATGTATCCGGGAAATGCTGATTACCCGGTCATGACACCTGACCAGTACCAGAGCTATGTTCATTGGCCTGAGGGCAGGCCAAATCCTTATGTGGGGGTGGCAGATGCTGTTGATGATGAAGCTACACCTGAGCCTGAAAATGCTGGAGGTGAAGATGATGATGTGGAGGGAGGATCTAGAGATGGATGATGCTGATGATGATCAGTGATGTGATTATGGCTTTTTAGTGATGTTTTTTCTTTTCGCTTTCGAACTTTTGCTTTCCTTATTTCATGTTGGAACTTATTTAATTTGGTTGTATTTTGCACTTTGGTTATATTTTGTACTCTTCGAGCACTGTGGTTTTTAGTGCTCGACCTGATACTTTAGTACTTTATATTATTATGGTTTAATAACTTAGCTTGTGGATTTTAACTTATGTTTTGGATGAATTTTTTTGTTTACATCTTGCTTGTGTCTCTCAAAAGAAAATTGCTCATGAACAATAAATTTTAAAGTGCTCCATGGAGCCATGTTTGAGCAAAAGCAGGTGAGTGATAATGATATTACTTGTGAGAAAGCGTAAGGCCAAGGTATTGGTTTCCTGTTATTCTAGGTTTTTAATAAGAATTTGAAACTTGTACTTTGCACAAAACATATATCATTTAATTCTTTTCATAAACATAAATATTTTTGAACCACTTAGTACTTAACATAAATGTGAGGTAGCTTCAATCTGTTGTATATATGCTGGAGACCGATAATCACCGTCTAACTTGTTTTAGTTATGTTAAATCTGATAATCATTTTGAATTGTGTGAAAGCATGGAAAGGATCAAGGCACTTTTTGAATTGAGAGTAACCTACTTGACCACATAAAGCCTACCTGTGAGAAGAGCGAGTATCTGATACCCCAATCTGAGCCTAATGAATCAAGTCCTCAAACATGAACTGTCAATATTCATAAGCACAATGCTTAGTGAATTTGTCTGAAATTTTTCATAAATCCAGTTCATGCTTGTCTTTGAAAGGACTTTGATAATTTTTAATTTGTTGAACCCTTAACCTCTTTGTACTTTGTCCCTTGCCTTAGGATAGGGGAACATTCAATTAGAGTTTTGTTGTATTCAAGTTGGGGAGAAAAGGAGGCATTATATGTCAAGTTTATGGTGAAAGTGTTAAAATAACCTGACAACATTGAATCAAAGAAAAAAATTGTACATTTGAAAAAGAAAAGAAAAAGATAGAGAAAAATCAAAAATAGAATAAGTTGTCAAGGTTATAAGTTTGATTGTTAATCACCAAAGGTTGTAATTCTTGGTAGGGAAGTATATGGATTTCAAGTTGTGATACAAAAAAATGTTCCTCTTTGATAGGCTTTCTGATCAATTGCCCCACATATGACATTTCTTTTGTAGCCCGGCCAAGTTATAACCCTTGCAAGACCTTTTGATCCATGCTTTTATGCTTTTTGAGACGATATTTGGATGGACACCTAACTTAAATAGGATGTTAGCATGATTGTTGGATGTGTGTTCATGACCTCACTTATTGTTATCATATCAATATATTTACTTTTAAAGAAGTGTGTTAGGTGTGGTTCATAGATAGATATGTTTATGTTTTGAAGTTTATGATGTATAGTTTGTGCTTAGGACATTTTTCGCATTCTTAGTTTGAATTTAGAGTAGCGGAGGGCTTCATGCTTGTCCACGCGATCTTATTTGAATCACCATTTGTTTATTTTTGTTTTGAATTATTTGACACCATGTTGAAAACCTTGTCCAAAGCCTTGTTAGTTTCCTTTTCAATTGATTTGTTTGAGGACAAACAAAAAGCCAAGTTGGGGAGAGTTGATAAGTGTTTAAAAGTGATATATTTCATATAGGAGTTTCGGCATTTTAGTGACTTGTTTTGCAAGATTCTCTATGGAAAACTCCAAATATTGTGTTAATATGTCATTTATGCTTTTGAGCCTTATTCTACCCTTGTTGTGCAGGAAAATACAAGCAAGGAGCAAGAAAAGTCAAAATTCAAGGAAGCCACGTCATTAGCGTAACCTACGCTATTAGCGTGAGGAAGAAAAGCCCAAGGTCAGAAGGGTACGCCAATGGCGCACCTGGAGCGTGAAATCTGGAGCACTTGTGAAGAACACGCCATTAGCGTAAGCTACGCTATTAGCGTAATCACTCCAGAAAGGTACGCTAATAGCGTACCTGGAGCGTAGCAGACCATGAAGAACCACGCCATTAGCGTGAGAGACGCTATTAGAGTAACAAGTCCAGAAAGCTACGCCATTAGCGTGGCTGGAGCGTAGAAGCAGGGCAAGGCCAACGTGGCAGCAGCCCATTGGCCAGATTATAGGCCGACTTACCACGCTATTAGCGTGGCAGGCGCTATTAGCGTAGGTACAAAAATACAGGCCCATTTAAATAGCATTCTTACCTCTCTTTTAGGTCATTCACTATTCCATTGATATTTTCATACATTTCTAGAGAGAGGTTAGAGCTATTTCCAAGAGAGAAACACAAAGCAAGTGATTAAGGATTAGATTCAACCCTAGATTCATTGAGACATCAAGGATCTTGGCATGGAATCTTCATCTTTCCTTCATTCCTTGCATTAGTTTACATGTCTATGTGTAACTATCACCTTCTTTGTAGTATTGAGGTAACAATCAAGCTATTATGTAATCTTTTGATCTTTTAATATATAAGGTTCTAGCTTAATGATTCAATATTGTTGTTATTCTTGTATTTAATGCTTTCAAAGAGATTCAAGATGATTTGGACACGAACTCTTGAATCTAGAACTAGAATAACAATTTATCTTATGTTTTATCACTCTTGACAAGTTTGTAAACCTTTGATAATTACTTTTAATCAAGATTTTAATGCTTTCGGATACTTAATCAGGCTGGACACGGTCGATTAAGTTATCCGATCGACTTTGTTATCGTTTAAGGAATTTGGACACGAATGTTTAAACGCTAACTTGGAAATAACGATGTTGCTTTGGACACGAAGGATGTTGTAGAAATGATTGTAATAATATTGGTTATAAAGCTAGAGTCTGTTAATCGATCGAGAGATTGCTGCTGTTATGCTTGCTCGTTATCTTATACCGCAAGCGAAATAGTTCGATCTCTTCTCGTTTTTACTTTTGTCATCTATGGATATAGTGTTACAAACAAACATTTTATAAATGATACCTTAATGTGAAAGATTGTGAACACGCTTATGATATACCGCAACTCCCTGTGGAAAACGATCCTATATATACTCACGTGTACATAGTTATATGACATGTAGAAATCCTACATCAAAATGGCGCCGTTGTCGGGGAGTAGCGTATTTTATATTATAAGTTTTGAAACAATTTTGTCATGTTAAGTCAATTTTGCACAAAATTCTTTCATGCATATACTTATACACATATATCATTCATTATTTTTGATGCTAACCACTTGGTATAGTCTTGGTAAACTTTGTTTATGCGAGGTACCGTTTCTAAAGAAGACCTTCAATTTGATCCAGAAATAGAGAGAACTGCTAGGTTACTTAAGAAGCAAGCAAAGGAAGCTAAGAGATTAGCCAGGCTGGCTCAGCCGGAATCATCTAGTTCTATTCATTCTCCTTCGGGTTCGGTTCAGACACTTACTCCGGGTGGTTCTCTACACACAACTCCACCATCATCACCGGAAAACGAAACTATTGTAACTATGGCTAATGAAGATGAGAATGCTCTTCCAAGTTGGGTTAGTCCAAGAAGGCTTGCTAACCTTGGTAATCAAAATGCCAAGCAAGTCGAGTTGAAATCGGGGTTGATAAATTTGATAACTCAGAATCAATTCACTGGAATGGATCATGAAAACCCTTACAAGCATCTCACAAATTTCTATGTTACCGCCGGTACTCTTGGTATGAAGGAAGATGAGGAAGAACCAATGTTTTGCAAATTATTTCCTCATTCTTTGATTGGTAAGGCTAAGGAGTGGTACTTAGATCAACCTACTTCTTTGATGAAAGACTGGCCTGCATTAGAGAAAATGTTTCAAGAGAGGTTCTTTCCGGAGGATAGGCATCTTGAAGCTAAAACATCACTCACAACTTTTTCTCAAGGTCAAAGTGAGTCTTTATGTGATGCTTGGGAGCGATACAAGTCTTTGCTTAGGAGTTGTCCTAAGCATGGTTATGATAGCCAGATGCAAATCTACTTATTTCGTCAAGGGCTTCAAGACATGTCCAAGACGATGCTAGATGCAAGTGCTGGAGGATCTATTGCTTTGAAAAGTCCAGCTGATGCTGTCAAAATCATTAACCAAATGGCTCTCAACACAAGAAAATCTTCTCACAACCGGAATCCCAATCAAAGGAAAGCCGGTATCCTTGAACTAGAAGCAAACGATGCAGTTTTGGCTCAAAATAAGCTTCTCACTCAACAAATAGAAGCCATGCAAAAGGAGATGAGAGCTATGCCAAAACAAATTCTTGAATCTCTCAAACAAGAAGGAGGAACATCTCAGGTAAACGCTTGTGAGCTTTGCACGGGAGATCATCCCACCGGCTTTTGTCCCACACCCGGATCTTTTGAAGAAGAGGTGAATTATGTGGGAAACCAACAAAGACCAAACCAACCACAACAAGCCGGAACTTCAATACAAGCTCAAAATCCGGGTACTTCCAACTTCCAAGGAAGATATCCGGCCAATCAAAACCAACAAAGACCTTGGAGAACACCTTACAACAATAACTACCAATATCCACAATCAAACTTCTACCAACAACCTTCCCCTCAATTCCAACAACCATTCAATAATCAATACCAATTTCCACCACCAAATAACCCCCAACAACCTAACAATTCCCAAAGCACCGAAGAAACCTTGAAGCAATTCATGCAAATGTCTATGGCTAACCAGAAAAACACCGATGCGTCCATCAAAGGCCTTGAGACGCAAGTTGGCCAGTTAGCACAACAAATGGCTCAAGGTCCTCCGCAAGTGGGAACTTTCACCGCTAACACTCAACCAAATCCTAAGGAGCATCACAAGGCATAGCAGTCAAAAGCTATTGCTACAAGGAGTGGTAGAGTAGTAGGTAAAGGGGTAGGTGTAGATATTTTTGTTGAAGAGAAGGATGATGAAGTTGTCAATGAGGAGGTAAAAGAGAAGTTCGAGGAGGATAAGGAAGAGATAGAGAAGGAAGTGTATATAAAGAATAAAGAAGAATTAGTTGAAAAAGAAAAAAATCAAAAAAGAGATCTAGAGGAACAAGAGGAGATGAAGAGGAAGAATAAAGATGTGGGGAAAGATAAAGGGAAGAAACAAGAAGTTGAGAAGCAAGTGGTGGCTCAACGCTTACCATACCCACATGCTCCATCGAAGAAAGACAAAGAGCGGCAATACGCAAGGTTTCTTGAACTCTTCAAGAAGTTGCAAATTGATATACCATTCTCAGAAGCCTTGGAGCAAATGCCGGTCTATGCAAAATTCATGAAAGATATCATTTCCAAGAAAAGAAGAGTCAACGATGAAGAGACGATCCAAATTGATGCCAATTGTAGTGCTATTATTCAAAGAACGTTGCCTAAGAAAGAGCAAGATCCGGGAAGAGTCACTCTATCGGTAGCTATTGGCACAACACATGTAGGTAAAGCACTACTTGATCTTGGATCAAGCATCAATCTCATGCCTTTGTCGGTTGCCAAAAGAGTTGGTGACCTTTGTATAAAGCGGACTAGGATGATGTTGCAATTGGCCGACAAATCCTTTGCAAAACCACTAGGTATGGCCGAAGATGTTCTTGTAAAAGTGGACAAATTTATTTTTCCGGCTGACTTTGTGGTTATGGATGTCGAAGAAGATGAGGATGTGCCTATCTTAATGGGAAGGAATTTCATGCAAACGGCTCGGATGATGATTGATCTTGATGATAATATCATGAAGGTCAAGGTAAATGATGAAGAGGTTACCTTCAACATCCGAGAAGCTTTGAAGTACTCGAAAGACAAGGGTGCATGTTTCAAAATGGATGCAACCGAAGAAGTCATCTTGACTACTCGGAAGCAATTACACAATAGAACACCCCTTGAGAGTGCTTTGGTGGACGCACTCAACGCTATTGATGAGGATGAAGCAAGTGCCATTGAAGAGTGTTTGAAGGAGCTAGATTCCTTGAAGGAGGTTCTTCCTAATCAAGCCATACTTGAAGATTTGAAAGAAGAATCCAAGGAAGAAGCAAAAGTTGATGACACCAAGGTAGAATTAAATGTTTTACCATCTAATTTGAAATATTTTTTTCTTGAGAAAGATGGTACAAAACCGGTGATCATTAGTAGCTCCTTGTCCATCGATGACGAAACAAAGTTGGTAGAGGTCCTCAAGGCCAACAAGGAAGCGATAGGGTGGAAGTTATCCGACTTGAAAGGGATAAGTCCATCTTATTGTATGCACAAGATTATGATGGAAGAAAACTACAAGCCGGTAGCACAACCACAACGCCGCTTAAATCCAAACATGAAAGAGGTGGTGCGAAAGGAAGTAGTGAAGTTGCTTGAAGCCGGCATGATTTATCCTATCTCGGATAGTGCTTGGGTAAGCCTGGTTCAAGTAGTTCCTAAGAAAGGAGGAATGACGGTGATCACTAATGATAAAGATGAGTTGATCCCAACTAGAACCGTCACCGGATGGAGGATGTGTTTAGATTATAGAAGACTCAATCAAGCAACAAGGAAGGATCACTTCCCCTTGCCCTTTATGGATCAAATGCTTGAAAGACTCTCCGGTCAATCCTTTTATTGCTTCCTAGATGGTTACTCCGGTTATAATCAAATCGCCATGAATTCAGATGATCATGAGAAGACGGCTTTCACTTGCCCCTTTGGTATTTTTGCTTATCGAAGAATGCCATTTGGCTTGTGTAATGCACCCGCAACTTTTCAACGGTGTGTTCAAGCAATCTTCTCCAACTTTATTGGTAAATGCATGGAGGTGTTCATGGATGATTTCTCAGTTTTCGGTTCGTCATTTGATATGTGTTTGAATAGCTTGGATGCCATGCTGAAGCGGTGTATTGAAACTAGCTTGGTGCTCAATTGGGAGAAATGTCACTTCATGGTTACCGAGGGTATTGTCCTTGGTCATAAGATTTCTGCTAAGGGTATTGAGGTAGACCAAGCAAAGGTCGATGTTATTGGAAAGCTTCCACCACCGGTGAATGTCAAAGGTGTTCGGAGTTTTCTTGGTCATGCCGGATTTTACCGGAGATTCATTAAAGACTTCTCAAAGATAGCAAAGCCTATGAGCAACTTGCTCAACAAAGATAAGTCTTTTATTTTTGATAATGAATGTCTTTTAGCATTTGAAACTTTGAAAGAAAGATTGACCACTGCACCAATAATCATTGCTCCTAATTGGAATTTAAATTTTGAATTAATGTGTGATGCAAGTGATTATGCTGTTGGTGCGGTCTTGGGTCAACGTAAGGACAAAATTTTTCATGCTATTCACTATACAAGTAAGGTTTTAAATGAGGCACAAAACAATTATGCCACAACGGAAAAAGAGTTACTTGCAATAGTTTATGCAATGGAGAAATTTCGTTCTTACCTTGTAGGTTCCAAAATTGTTGTTTATACTGACCATGCAGCTATCAAGTATCTCCTTACTAAGTCCGACTCAAAGCCAAGGCTCATCCGTTGGATGTTGTTGCTTCAAGAGTTTGACTTAGAGATCAAAGATAAGAAAGGCACGGAGAATCTTGTAGCTGATCACCTTTCAAGGTTGACAAACAATGAGGTAACCAAGAATGAACCGGAAGTTCGTGAAGAATTTCCCGACGAAAGGTTGCTTGCAATCAATGTGAGACCGTGGTTTGCCGACATGGTGAACTACAAAGCAACCGGGTTCATTTCGGAAGATTTTGAATGGCAACAACGCAAGAAGTTCCTCCATGATGCTAACCACTATGTGTGGGATGAGCCTTACTTGTTCAAAATTGGAGCGGACAATCTCTTGCGTAGGTGTGTGGATGATGAAGAGGCAAAGAAGATCCTATGGCAATGTCATAATTCGCCCTATGGAGGTCACTTCAACGGGGAGAGAACAGCCGCAAAGGTACTTCAATCCGGGTTCTATTGGCCAACTCTATTCAAAGATGCCAATTTACATTGCAAGCATTGTGATGAATGCCAAAGAACCGGATCAATGTCAAAGCGAAATGAGATGCCTCTACAACTCATCCTTGAAGTGGAAGTGTTTGATTGTTGGGGTATAGATTTTGTTGGCCCTTTTCCTTCATCATATTCAAATGAGTACATCTTGGTAGCTGTTGATTATGTTTCAAAGTGGGTGGAAGCCGTAGCATCGCCTAAAGCCGATAGCAAGACGGTAGTGAAGTTCCTAAAGAAGAATATTTTCACCCGGATTGGTACACCAAGAGTTCTTATTAGTGATGGAGGGTCACACTTTTGCAACACACAACTTGCCAAGGCCCTAGATCATTATGGAGTCAAGCACAAAGTAGCATCACCGTATCATCCGCAAACGAATGGACAAGCCGAAGTTTCCAACCGGGAGGTCAAACGAATACTTGAGATGACGGTCTCTACATCTCGGAAGGATTGGTCGGCCAAACTTGATGAAGCTTTGTGGGCATATAGGACTGCATACAAGTCTCCTATAGGCCTCACTCCTTTCCAAATGGTCTATGGCAAATCTTGTCACTTACCGGTCGAGCTCGAGCATAAAGCATTTTGGGCATTGAAGTTCCTAAACTTTGATCAAGAGAAGGCCGGTGAAAGAAGAAAAGTTCAAATGCATGAGCTTGAAGAATTGAGAAATCAAGCTTATGAATCTTCAAAGCTCTACAAAGAAAGGACCAAGAAGTATCATGACAAGAAGATCATTCTGAGACAATTCATGCCGGGGCAAATGGTGTTACTTTTCAATTCAAGACTAAGACTGTTTCCGGCAAATTAAAGTCTAAGTGGTCCGGACCTTTCATGGTTAAAGAGGTAAAACCATATGGAGTTGTTGAGCTTGAGGATCCAGTCACAAAAGCCAACTGGACTGTGAATGGGCAGAGACTTAAGCCCTACTTCGGTGGTGAAATTGATCGGTGTTTGACGACGATTTCACTAATCGAGCCATGATTTCTTCAAAATGCGTCAAGCTCAGGACGTAAAACAAGCTCTTGCTGGGAGGCACACCCAGTTTTGTAAGTATTTTTAATGTTTATTGCATATAGTAGTAGTATATAAGCATTGAAAGCTGAATTGAAACAACAAAGAAAAACTGATCCTGAAGCATCACGCTAATAGCGTAAATTTCGCTATTAGCGTGGGAGCTACAGAAAGCTACGCTAATAGCGTAGGAGAAAAAAAAAAAATTTGGTGGGCCCAGGGGATTAACTCCCCTTAACTTCCCACCACCCACTCCTCTTCCCTTTTTACGGTTTCATTCTCTCATTTTCTCACAAACACACACAAAAACTTTTCTCTCACACACACTAACCCTAAAACTCAAACCCACTTTTCAATTGGTTCCAAGCATTCATCCTTGCATCATTCATTCTTGCTTGCATCCAATCACTACACTAACAGGTTTGATTCTCTTTCCTTTCCTTGTTTTTGAATTGAGAAATACATGTTTTGACATGATTAGCAATGGTTAGGGTTAGGGTTAGAATTTTGCTTTGTGATTAGAGACTGTTATTCATTAATTATAGTTTGAAAAGGAACAAGAATCATAACCCACATGCAACAAACATTCATCTTTTGATTTTGACCCATTTTGTAAAAATTGAAAAATAAGGGTTTTGAATGATTTGTGTGCCAATGTTGTGATTCTGATTCCTTTTCAAGATTATATTGTGTTTTAGAGACATAGGATGAAACCTACGGTTGAAAATTGCTGGTTTGTGCTGTGAAATTGCAGGAACAAGAATTTTGAAAATTTGAAAATTGCAGGTACGAAGAAATACGCTAATAGCGAAATCTACGCTAATAGCGAAATTTTTCCAGAAAAATTCGCTATTAGCGTGGCTGGCGCTAATAGCGTAGTTCTTCATACTTGCCCAGATTTTCAAAATTTTTGATGTTTTTAAATGACCAATTCTAGTTTGTGCTAATATTTTCTATGCAATATGTTGGTTTTTCCTGGTTTTGTTGCAGATGGCACCTAAAAATGTTGAGAAAACTATCGGGACCAAACGTCCAAGAGGCAAAGCTGCCTCAACCTCAGCCACACCTGTAGCCCCAAACCGTTTCCCTACCCCTGTTCACTCTGCCAGGTTTAAGAAGATGGTTCAATACAAAACCTGGCACGAGAAAACTTTTGACATTCACCCCGATGGTGAACATTGTGACCTCCTTTACATTTTCACTGATCGTAAGTGGCATAAACTCCTTTTTCCTACAACTGAGATTAACACTGATTTATTAAAGGAGTTCTATTGCAATGCTACACCTGATGCCTCACCCACTACCCTTGCTGATGCCTTTTCTTGGACTTCATATGTGAGAGGGAAGCAAATCCCTTTTGATAGGGATTCAATCAATGAATTCTTAGGCAATCCCTTAGTCCTTCCACCTTCAGAAGATCCAACTGTCCATCCTTTGTGTACTTATGCTAAGAGAAATGCTCAAGGAAACTGGTCCTATGAGCAAATTGTGCGGGACATTATGAACAAGGGTAGGTTCTTTGTGAAGAATGATAAGGGAGAGATCAGGCATGCTCTCACAAAAGAGATGAATGCTAAGGCCTGCTTAGTGTTCCAATTTCTTGTCCACAATGCTTTACCCCGAGCCCATACATCCGATGCCCCAAAAGCTGTCCTACCACTCATCTGGTGTATTATGAACAAAGTCAAGGTTGATATTGCTCGCATAATAGCCAATGAGCTGAAGGTTGTGGCGTTAAAGGTTGCCACCGGTGCTAAGAAGGTTGCACTATTCTATCCCGGACTTATCATGGCCTTGCTTAAGGCCCATGGAGTACCCATTACTGGACCCTTTGATGAAGACATTGAGGGGACCATTACTGATACTTCTATCCGCACCTGGGAGAAGAGAGAGCAGCGATGTGCCCAAAGCCACTTTGATGATGATGAGGGTGGCCCATCTGAGGGCCCTGGTTCCTTTGATTTTTCAGGTTTGCAGACTTTCATGCTGGAGCAGCAGATGCATAACCATTACGTGAGGGACCAGAATAGCTTCTTAATGGATCAAAATGAGGCAATTTGGAGGAGCAACATGGGCATACACCAGGACCTCTACAATGCTCACATGTATCCGGGAAATGCTGATTACCCGGTCATGACACCTGACCAGTACCAGAGCTATGTTCATTGGCCTGAGGGCAGGCCAAATCCTTATGTGGGGGTGGCAGATGCTGTTGATGATGAAGCTACACCTGAGCCTGAAAATGTTGGAGGTGAAGATGATGATGTGGAGGAGGATCTAGAGATGGATGATGCTGATGATGATCAGTGATGTGATTATGGCTTTTTAGTGATGTTTTTTCTTTTCGCTTTCGAACTTTTGCTTTCCTTATTTCATGTTGGAACTTATTTAATTTGGTTGTATTTTGTACTTTGGTTATATTTTGTACTCTTCGAGCACTGTGGTTTTTAGTGCTCGACCTGATACTTTAGTACTTTATATTATTATGGTTTAATAACTTAGCTTGTGGATTTTAACTTATGTTTTGGATGAATTTTTTTGTTTACATCTTGCTTGTGTCTCTCAAAAGAAAATTGCTCATGAACAATAAATTTTAAAGTGCTCCATGGAGCCATGTTTGAGCAAAAGCAGGTGAGTGATAATGATATTACTTGTGAGAAAGCATAAGGCCAAGGTATTGGTTTCCTGTTATTCTAGGTTTTTAATAAGAATTTGAAACTTGTACTTTGCACAAAACATATATCATTTAATTCTTTTCATAAACATAAATATTTTTGAACCACTTAGTACTTAACATAAATGTGAGGTAGCTTCAATCTGTTGTATATATGCTGGAGACCGATAATCACCGTCTAACTTGTTTTAGTTATGTTAAATCTGATAATCATTTTGAATTGTGTGAAAGCATGGAAAGGATCAAGGCACTTTTTGAATTGAGAGTAACCTACTTGACCACATAAAGCCTACCTGTGAGAAGAGCGAGTATCTGATACCCCAATCTGAGCCTAATGAATCAAGTCCTCAAACATGAACTGTCAATATTCATAAGCACAATGCTTAGTGAATTTGTCTGAAATTTTTCATAAATCCAGTTCATGCTTGTCTTTGAAAGGACTTTGATAATTTTTAATTTGTTGAACCCTTAACCTCTTTGTACTTTGTCCCTTGCCTTAGGATAGGGGAACATTCAATTAGAGTTTTGTTGTATTCAAGTTGGGGAGAAAAGGAGGCATTATATGTCAAGTTTATGGTGAAAGTGTTAAAATAACCTGACAACATTGAATCAAAGAAAAAAATTGTACATTTGAAAAAGAAAAGAAAAGAAAAAGATAGAGAAAAATCAAAAATAGAATAAGTTGTCAAGGTTATAAGTTTGATTGTTAATCACCAAAGGTTGTAATTCTTGGTAGGGAAGTATATGGATTTCAAGTTGTGATACAAAAAAATGTTCCTCTTTGATAGACTTTCTGATCAATTGCCCCACATATGACATTTCTTTTGTAGCCCGGCCAAGTTATAACCCTTGCAAGACCTTTTGATCCATGCTTTTATGCTTTTTGAGACGATATTTGGATGGACACCTAACTTAAATAGGATGTTAGCATGATTGTTGGATGTGTGTTCATGACCTCACTTATTGTTATCATATCAATATATTTACTTTTAAAGAAGTGTGTTAGGTGTGGTTCATAGATAGATATGTTTATGTTTTGAAGTTTATGATGTATAGTTTGTGCTTAGGACATTTTTCGCATTCTTAGTTTGAATTTAGAGTAGCGGAGGGCTTCATGCTTGTCCACGCGATCTTATTTGAATCACCATTTGTTTATTTTTGTTTTGAATTATTTGACACCATGTTGAAAACCTTGTCCAAAGCCTTGTTAGTTTCCTTTTCAATTGATTTGTTTGAGGACAAACAAAAAGCCAAGTTGGGGAGAGTTGATAAGTGTTTAAAAGTGATATATTTCATATAGGAGTTTCGGCATTTTAGTGACTTGTTTTGCAAGATTCTCTATGGAAAACTCCAAATATTGTGTTAATATGTCATTTATGCTTTTGAGCCTTATTCTACCCTTGTTGTGCAGGAAAATACAAGCAAGGAGCAAGAAAAGTCAAAATTCAAGGAAGCCACGTCATTAGCGTAACCTACGCTATTAGCGTGAGGAAGAAAAGCCCAAGGTCAGAAGGGTACGCCAATGGCGCACCTGGAGCGTGAAATCTGGAGCACTTGTGAAGAACACGCCATTAGCGTAAGCTACGCTATTAGCGTAATCACTCCAGAAAGGTACGCTAATAGCGTACCTGGAGCGTAGCAGACCATGAAGAACCACGCCATTAGCGTGAGAGACGCTATTAGAGTAACAAGTCCAGAAAGCTACGCCATTAGCGTGGCTGGAGCGTAGAAGCAGGGCAAGGCCAACGTGGCAGCAGCCCATTGGCCAGATTATAGGCCGACTTACCACGCTATTAGCGTGGCAGGCGCTATTAGCGTAGGTACAAAAATACAGGCCCATTTAAATAGCATTCTTACCTCTCTTTTAGGTCATTCACTATTCCATTGATATTTTCATACATTTCTAGAGAGAGGTTAGAGCTATTTCCAAGAGAGAAACACAAAACAAGTGATTAAGGATTAGATTCAACCCTAGATTCATTGAGACATCAAGGATCTTGGCATGGAATCTTCATCTTTCCTTCATTCCTTGCATTAGTTTACATGTCTATGTGTAACTATCACCTTCTTTGTAGTATTGAGGTAACAATCAAGCTATTATGTAATCTTTTGATCTTTTAATATATAAGGTTCTAGCTTAATGATTCAATATTGTTGTTATTCTTGTATTTAATGCTTTCAAAGAGATTCAAGATGATTTGGACACGAACTCTTGAATCTAGAACTAGAATAACAATCTATCTTATGTTTTATCACTCTTGACAAGTTTGTAAACCTTTGATAATTACTTTTAATCAAGATTTTAATGCTTTCGGATACTTAATCAGGCTGGACACGGTCGATTAAGTTATCCGATCGACTTTGTTATCGTTTAAGGAATTTGGACACGAATGTTTAAACGCTAACTTGGAAATAACGATGTTGCTTTGGACACGAAGGATGTTGTAGAAATGATTGTAATAATATTGGTTATAAAGCTAGAGTCTGTTAATCGATCGAGAGATTGCTGCTGTTATGCTTGCTCGTTATCTTATACCGCAAGCGAAATAGTTCGATCTCTTCTCGTTTTTACTTTTGTCATCTATGGATATAGTGTTACAAACAAACATTTTATAAATGATACCTTAATGTGAAAGATTGTGAACACGCTTATGATATACCGCAACTCCCTGTGGAAAACGATCCTATATATACTCACGTGTACATAGTTATATGACATGTAGAAATCCTACATCAATATCTAGCATTTTCCATATCTTATATATCTATATAGAAAAGGGACACATACATGATTTTGGGCTGCCTTTTTATCTTTCAATTATAGCCTTGATTTTAGCTCTTCGAATTACAATTTTATCTTTTGTATTATATTATTTGAATCTTTAATTGAAAGATCAGTTAAATTCCATTATAACATGACCAATTTCACTACAATAAGAATAATATAAGTTAAATATTCATTTAGGCTTGTTTGCGAGTTTTGAGGGGAAGGAAAGGAAAGGCTAAGGAGGGGAAGCGAAGGGAGGGGAGGGGAGGGGGAAAGGAGGGAAAACCCTTCCCTTGTTTGGGAGTTAAGAAACCAACAAGAAAGGGAAAAGGAAGGCTTATGTGATAATTTTACTATTTTACCATTTTTTTTCTTCTTAAAATCAATAATTGTGTTATACTTTATAATTATTATATAAAAATAATAGTTTTTTTTTTTTACTAATCTTATAAAAAATCTTGAAAACATTTTTTAAAAAAGTGACACAATAATGATAAATTAATTTCACTATATATACAAAAATTATATTTTCTTTTATTTGATAAGTATTATTTTTGGGTACAAATTTCATTAATAATTTAAAAAAAAATAAAAGAATGATAAAAGAATTGGAATTTTGAATTATTGTGAGGGTAAAATTGTCAATTTGTATGTTTAACCCCCCAAAATCCCACAATTTGGGGGAACTATCAAAATTGGACAGAATAAGCCCTCCAAAACCCTCCAAAACCTACCTCTCTCTCTCTCTCTCTCTCTCTCTCTCTCTCTCTCTCTCTCTCTCTCTCTCTCTCTCTCTCTCTCTCTCCTTTCCCTCTTGTGAGCCGTCACAAAAACCCCTTCATCCACCAAAGAGGGGTGATTTAGGGTCAATTTTTGACCCAAAATCATCCCTCTAACTCGTTTTTTCTATTTCCCTTTTATTGAAATAAGTGATTTTCACATCTATTTCGTTTTATTTTGTGATTTCGTCGTCTTCGTGCGACGTTGGTTGTTCGTCGTCTTTGTGCGACGTTGTTTGTTATTCTTGTTTCTCTCAGGTATTTGATCGCTTCAGATTGTCAGATCAGCTTCGATCCAGTGCAGATCCAATCAATGACTTTGGCGTCATCCACGTTGCAGATCCGAAAACATGGTTATTCCGGAGATTTAAATAGTCATATGTGTAGGCATTTGTACTTTGCCGTTTTATGCTATTAACATGGATGTTGTGAGCCTGTTCACAAATTCATCCTTTTTGTTTTTAGCGAATTTGCATTATATCGATGTACTCTTTCAATTTGAATGAATGAATATCTTTTATTTTGTCAAAAAAAAACCTCCAAAACCCTTCCTTGTTTTTTTTAAATTCCCAAACAAGAGTTTATCTCCCCACAAGCCTTCCCTTCCCCTCCCCTTCCCTTCCCTCCAAAATCCAACTCTCAAACAAAGCCTTAATGGTTACTAGAGGAATGACGGGCAGTGCATGCTCGTCTATCCACATATTTCTGTTGTATTTTCTTGTATTTATATTTTATGTTGTTTTTCAATTTGAAAAAAAAAGTTAGATTGTTACGTGAAAATTTGTAGAGAAAATATTCAACTAATAGATTGTTTTTCTCTAAAAAACTAATAGATAGTTTGTTTTCAAATTTTCTATAATTTAGGTATAGATTTATATTTAAATTTGAAAAAAAAATTGGTTTTATAAGGGTAATTTTGTCCATGAAAAAGTCCAACAAAAAATTAGTTAACTTTGCAGTTGTCTTTATATAATGGTATAAATATTCCAAAATATTTGTTAGTAAATAGGTTAAATAAGCATACAATTAAGCATAATAGAAAAGTGGAATTAGGGGCATGTTAATGCCCGTATTGACGCTAGTAGATATAAATGGGATATATGTGTTTACTGGTGTTTTTGGTAAACAATAAGACTAGTTTGATTATTACAAGCAGGATCAAACCAGAAATCCTAAAACATGTTGTGCAATATTTTTCCATAATAGATATAAATGGGATATATGTGTTTACTGGTGTTTTTGGTAAACAATAAGACTAGTTTGATTATTACAAGCAGGATCAAACCAGAAATCCTAAAACATGTTGTGCAATCTTTTTCCAGAAAATAGTTGAATGTTCATCATATTCATAGTTTCCTTTATGAACATGATGAATAAAACCGCCTTTCGACAGATTTCAATGAAGAAAAATGCAAGAAAAACTTTAGAATGCAGAAAATAAAGACCACTTAAAGAAAAGTAAATTGCATTGCATTAAAATAAAGGTGGTTCAACAAATCTTTACATACATTCTGACTCTTTTCTCTACGTTGGTACTGTGAGTGTGTGAATTCTGTAAATGAGATTTGTGACCCGATTTTGCTATGAAAAACTACTATGTATACATAGAAAATAACTGCAAAAACTAAACTGTTGTGAACTAAACTTCTTCGACATGAACTGCATACTTTCCACGTGTCCGGACTTTCAAACTTGCTTCTTCATAATCCAACACTCTGTCTAATCACAATCTTCTGTCGAAAGCATTCCATTCTCTGACGAACTCATCACTTTCAACCATGGACTTGGAGGGTTTTTGCAGCTTTAAACCTCTTTCTTCCTGTCGAAAAGCACAAGATAAAATATAGGCTAACAATAGGATTTTAGGCTTCATTTTCATTCTTCCAATTATACCATTATTCAAATTTTTCTATAAGACTGCTATATTATGGAATTCATTGAAAAAGATAAGAATTTATATAAAAATTTCTATATTATTGGTGTCATTGAAAAAGATAAACATAATTTGTTACAATTTAAAAGTCACGAACATCTATACTTGTAATTTTAATCAAAATTAAAGTTTCTAAAAAACATTATTAATAATTTACACAAGTTAGCGCGATAAAAAGAGAGTGGATAAACGACGCATGAGTACCCGTTGAATGCTAGTTATAAATAAGGAACAATATCGTCTTAGTTATTAATTGATATTATTTATTTTTGATATTTCTATACGTATTTATTTCCGATATATTTGTTTTTGATGGGGGGAAATCTTAAAAGAATGAAGAGATGTGATGATCGGGGAAAATCTTATTTGATATTATTTTTTTGACCAAATTTATTAGGGTTATAAACATACTATCATATCATACTTATATCTAATCTTTGTTAACATTGCTAATGATTTTGCAAACCTTAAACCTAAATGGTTTTGGCTCCAAACAAGGGAGACCGTTGGATCTCATCATTTGGCTAAGCATGCATCTCATCCTTTGATCTAATTGGACTTCAAACTTTCATTTCCCTTGCCTGATACGTTAAATGCTCTTAGTTATGGCTTTCCACCTTTCATGACTACATTAAACATTGTTATTGTTTCCCAAAATCCTCCTATCACGTTTTCAACTTCTTATGTTTCCAAAACAGAACCCCTCTCTCCCTCAGAGAAATACTTATATCTAATCTTTGTTAACATTGCTAATGATTTTGCAAACCTTAAACCTAAATGGTTTTGGCTCCAAACAAGGGAGACCGTTGGATCTCATCATTTGGCTAAGCATGCATCTCATCCTTTGATCTAATTGGACTTCAAACTTTCATTTCCCTTGCCTGATACGTTAAATGCTCTTAGTTATGGCTTTCCACCTTTCATGACTACATTAAACATTGTTATTGTTTCCCAAAATCCTCCTATCACGTTTTCAACTTCTTATGTTTCCAAAACAGAACCCCTCTCTCCCTCAGAGAAAATCGTAACATTCATCTTCTTTATTCTTTCTCTCTCCAATCGATTCAATTTTTCACAATGAACCAGAGCGTTCCTTCATCTCGAACTGTTCGAATCGGCTGAGTCAAGCTTCAAGCTCCTGGTAATCGCACCATCTTCTGTGATGATCGTCAATCTAATCATCATCTTCGATTCAAGGTTCGCTCCATCCATTTCGTCGCATTGCACTTTTCCGATTTTGTTGCAAACGGAATTTTCGTAACTGTAGAATCTTGATATATTGCGTTGTTTTTTTTTTTTTTAGGATTTTAATTTCAGGATAGCTTTCTAAAGTAAATTGGTGATATTTCAATTGGAATTCAGTGAAATTGTAAGTATCGGAGATTCGGAGTGTAAGGATTGGAGTACATGGTTCAGATGGAATATTTTGCATCAGTTTTAGGTACTCCCTCTCTCACTATTTTTCTCTAATTTCTATCAATTTGTTAAGGTTTAGAAATCTCTACCACCACTTTATCTTTGCAAAACATTTTCTTTTTCTCTCAATTGAATCTTCAATACCTCTTCTATTAGGTCAGAATTTATCTTACTTGATGGTTCTATCAAAATGGATTCTAAGTTTGTAGAAGAAAGTTATGAACTTTTCAACTTAAAATCGTTGGTTTCTCTATTCATTTGTGACATTTTGAACTATATCGTTTGTTAGATTGGTTGTTTCTTAATTTTTGTTTTGAAAAGTTTCTACCTTTAGTTAAAAATAGTTGAAGAAATAAATGGGGTTGTGACTTTCTGTTTAGATTGGTTGAAGAACTATATCGAGGTGAAGGTCGAAAAGAAGAATGGAAGGGTTTATTATTTTACTGATGGATGGGCTTCAATGAAGGATTATTATAATATCCTAGGATGCTCTTGGATCACTCTCATATATGCAAATCGCTTCCTCTTTCTCTTTTGCGGCGTTACTAGGAAAGAAGAAGAATTTATCTCCTAAGTGTATGCTATTTTTCTCCAGGTTCTTTGAGGAACACCATCATTCCTAACGCCCCTGATGTTTACTTTCTTCCAAGGAAGTTTTACCACACATTTGAGAAGTCGTTGCCAAAATCTGATGTCAACTCAGGTTTTTTGGTATGATGTCTTTTGAATTTGTATGTCTATCTTTTTTTGGCTTCATTTTTTGTTTTTATCTATTTGTGTCGTGTGCTCAATGCTGCAAACAAATCACACATAATCTTCACAAAGAGAGAAAGAATATGACTGCTGCTATAATTTGGTTTGATATTTGAAATTATAACGATTTGAGAAGAAACGCAACTGAAGTATTCATTCCACCATTGATGCCGCAGTTTGATGCCGCATTCTACCTTTAACTTGATGTGCAGGCTATTCTTTTTACTGTACTCACTGTAACTTGGTCTGTTATATGCTTCAACTTTGTTTTCTATCTCTTTTACTTATTCTTCAGCAATATTAATTGATTCAAATGTACTGCTGATTGAGATTAAATTTATTTGTTAGGGGCATGAAATTCAATTGACTTCTCCCATGAATCTGATATTCTCCTAAAACCACTCTATATACAAATATGTTATAATGATCCGATATAGATAACGATCACCATGATAAAGTCGTTGTTCCTCTATATCCAAAAATACTAACATGTCATTTCTCATGAATCTCATAGTAAATATTTCTGAATAACATTCATTCACAATTTTTTATATTGTTGAAATTGATTTTGACACCCCTCCCATTAATCCAATTGCTCTGAAAATCCTTATTACCTTCTAAAATCTACCAACAAGTTTTTTAGGGTTAAGGCTTAACACAAAATGCTTTCAGAAGTGAACTGCATTAACGAACAGGACCATTCATTTTTATGCATCGTAGATTAATATGAGCCATTTTGTAAAGTTGTTGCAGACAAGCTGCAAACTGAATTAAACAAGGAGTTTAAGCAGATATGCACCCATGAATGGTGCCCTATAGAACAGAAGCAGTAAATGCTGATGTTTTTTGCTCAATGCACTTACCATTATTGCAAAAATCCTTGATATACTAAAGACAACTACTTCAGTTTATCTTTATGCAGGGCTCGAGGTAAATTCCTGTTACATGTGTCGTGTGCTCAATTATAGCTACTCAGCATCCACAAATGAAATTGAAGATAAGCATTGGTATAAGTAGTGTGCTCAATGTAGGCCTATACCTGATGAAATAACTCCTTTCAGTTCTCAATGTAGGGTGGCTTACGCTATGTGATAAGGACCTCAACATTCCTAAAAAATTAGCTTCTTCTCAGCAACCAAATCCATGGCATTGCTGCTATTCAAACTTATGTGTGTGTCTCATATTTATATGAATCAGCTAAGAAGTCCGGGAAATATCTCTCTGCACATGTTGTAAAAGCAGAATGTGAATGTTTAGTGACATGGAAATGGGGATAGCAACAACGCGCACAAGAGAAATATAAAGGGTTCTTTCATCTTCTTTCGGCCAAAGCCCAAACCATCTCCATTCATATTGCTTTTCCAAATGATTGATTTTGATATACTAACAGTGACTATGGTTTATCCATTAATTGTGAGTTTGACTAATGATTTACAATGGAGTAATGTTTCTTTTTCAATAACTTTTTACGATTAATTTTTTCTTTCATGTCCGTAAATTTTTTGGTCAACAGTATACTAGAACTCAGATTTTTCTTGATGATTCGAAAAACTATGACAAGAGAAACGCTTTCATAAGCAGTTGTTTTGTTATTTGAGTTTGACTATTTTGGATATTTCAATAAGGTTGTTGATTTTGGTTTTTCACTATAGTTTAGTCCTTTAAAGATTTCTATTTCACAATTCTATGTGATTCATATCTATTTTCACATTTCTACAACAGTTATAAATATTTTATTACCTATAATATTTTGAAATCTATATACAGTTACTCCTTTTCATTGGCTTGATTTGTGTTTATTGAGAGGCTCATTGATAGTTGATTCTGGGAGGTGTATCTTATTGCTGTCAATGGTGCTTTTGCCAGTGATCTGTAGGTGTCAAGCCAGAAAAACTATATATCAAATGTAGATGGGATGATAGCATTAACTATATGATGTAGTTCCAAGGTGTGCATTGGTGTCTTCCATTACCAATTTGCTGGTGGTGTAAATTAGAAATGGGGGTGTGATACCATGAATTGTATATTGGTATTTTTTTTTGTTGAAAGGATTGTATATTTGTATTATCGATGGGGAATTAAATAAATGTTTTTTAAGTACTGGTGTATAAACTCTATATTTTTACTTTTACTTAAGGATCTACAAGGTGAAATTGATCCCATTCCTTTTTGTATTATAAGAAACCTTGGTGTAGTTTTTTTTTTGGACATCCAGCAATAGAATTATTGGGTGGCCTCTCAAATTTTCATAAAAATTGAGGAATGTCTACTAATGAAGCTGAGCTAGATGTGAATTAATGAATCTTTTTAATTATCCTAAAAGAAATTATCATGTGCTTTGTAATGGAATTCAGAAAACCATACAAGAGATTAAAGTATAAAATTGATTTCAATTCTATTGATATTGGTGTAACATTGTTTCTAATGATGGACAATGGATCTTTAAAAATAGGATTATGTTCACTTCAACTCTTACTCAAATGTTTGGGAAAAGATTTATTTTATATTAAATGAAATGTATTAATAACAAGATTCATGAATTGACAAAAAAAGTAATTGTTTACCTCTAATAAATAGAACCAAAAAAATAGAACGAGAAAGATTAATCGTTAAAAAACAATAGTGCTTCAACTCTAATAGACCCGTGCGATTGAATGGATGACAATGGGGACCGTAGCACGGGTAAAAGTTCTAGTAATTAGTTATGCACAAAATGGAAATTATATAGTAGTTAATGCATTGAAATTGTGTAATTAATTTATAATAAAGTCAAAAGCAGTTTCCTTTTATAGTAATAATTCCCTTTTATGGTATGCTTAACCAGTGCCCCGGGGGCACCTGTTAGCAGGACCCAAATTTTTTTGGTAAAAATAATATATAATAACTTTTTCATTAACAACATGGATATAATGGCAATCAAATGTCATTTACTTCCATAATTAAGTTTACTAAACCGTAGAATTGGCTAGCATAATTCTTATGAATGATAAATAACGAAACAACCAAATATTAATTGGATTTATAGTCAATTGCCATATGAGGATTTATAATAATAAATGGTGCTTTGCTGTTACGGTTTATGGCTGGCAACGGAATAAAAGATATATGGAGTTAAAATGCAAAGGATGGGAACAATGTCTATATAAGAGGATAAAAAACATTGTAAAGGGAGATGTGATTCTAGTGGGTGTGAGATAAAAAGAATGTTGTTTTCTCTTCAACTCTCAATTATTCTAGTGGGTGTGAGATGAAAAGAACGTTGCACGAGTTGAGACACACAATTGTGTAAATCTTGGGGAGCAAAAATCGGGTATTGGGTTGCACCGGAGGTCCAACAGAAATTTGTTTTCAGGACAGTGGCTTTCGCCACGACACAACAAATCTCTTCTATTATTCCTAACTATCTCAATTCTATTTTACTTTTAATATTTCCAACAATCTAAAAGCAAATTTATTTATTTAATAATATTTGGAAATATTAACTTTGTGATTTTTCTATGTATCATGTTTGTTCGAATTGCATGGAAGCAGTTGGATGTTAAAGAATATGGCATGTGAGATTTCAAATAAATTATCGTATGATTTGAGGTAAACGATGAGATGGGAGTTCAAGTAAGCCTTAAACTCAAATACATTTATGAAATTAAGTTTTTGTTTGCAAGGGATCTCTATTATATATATTTGCACTATTTTTTTTTAAAAGTACACGTGGCATCCTATTAGTGAAAGGTTCATTTAATGATTTTTATTAAAGATTAAGGATTATTGTTATTTAATGCATTTAATGTTTTATTTCATATTTCTTATACACTCCAAAATGTAATATGCTAAAATTATAAGGAGTATTTGATTTTTTTTTTTTGATTTAATACACCATATCATGATCAATATTCAATGCAATTATGTGTCTTTCTAATTTTTTTTTTGTTAAGCTTTACTTACCAACTAGCCGAACTATGAATTACTAGGTCATTTTATTATCCTACGAACCGGATATGAGGTTTAATACAAAAAAAATGTTTTTCTTTAAAAAGAATTAAACAATCATTTTATAATGAACCGTACATCAAAATTGGTCCATAAATTTTTGCTTGAACAAAACAAAATGTTTTAAAATTCCATTTATTTCGGTCACCTAATTTGTGAATTCCTATAAATAGTTTTTTTTTTGGACAGAAATAGTTATATATCACTCAAGATTTAAATGATAATCAATATTGTTAATTAGCCTATAATCATACCCATTAGTTTGCTCGGTCATTTTATATTAACATTTTGCTCGGTCATTTTATATTAACATCATTGTTTGTCTATAATCATACCCATTAGTTTGCTCGGTCATTTTATATTAACATCATTGTTTGTTATTTCTTTTTTTTGGTGGTGGCCAGGGTTTGAACCCCGGACTTTGCATATTTTTATGCATTGTCCATACAACTGAGCTAAGCTCACGAGGACCATCTATATCTATATCTATATCTATATCTATATAATATAAATTTAGGACTCATTTCAGCTAAGCTCACGAGGACCATCTATATCTATATCTATATAATATAAATTTAGGACTCATTTCAAGTCCCATTATGGTAATGTTTTTCTCCTCCTATCCTTATGACACGTGGCACTCTCAACAAACCAAACATTGTTTTTCTCCTCATATTCTCATGACACATGGCACTCTCAACAAACCAAGCCTCCTCATGCATTTGTCTTTCAATACTCTTCCCTATTAATATTTGTAACCAAATATATCATTTATATTTATATTATCATTTCTATTTTTATTATAATGTAATGCAATATCGATATTAATTTTTCTAATACAAAATATTATTGTGACATTGACCGATTGCTACCCTATCGAATTGATCTTTTAAGTCAGTTCACATCTTAATGAAATGAAATGAACTAACTTTTATTTTTATATTCATGATGATAATATAATAATAATATTGTGAGACAATTTTGTAAAGATTATCAAATTTATAATTTATCACAAAGTATAGAATCTAAAAAACTAATATTAGTAAAACAAATATTATTCACGTTTTTATTTAATTAAACTGTTATTTTTTTTTTTTAAGAAATTTCATTAAACTGTTCTATTTTTATTTTAGGGTAGAAAAAAAACAGAATTGGAGCTGATTGCAATCATAGACATATCATTAATAAACAAAATCATAATTGTATCAAAAATATCAATTCAATTTATTGTATTTAATTCACTTGCTAATCATAATCATAAACATATCAAAAATGTTCAGTTTTTCTTTTTGGGTCTTAGAAATGTTCAGTTTATTTTTTTGGTGGAAAGAAATGTTCAGTTTTTATTGTTAAAAATTGTAAAAGTTGACTACGCTCTTTAACAAAAAAAAAAAAAAGATAAGTTTTTTGGTAAAAAAAAAATATACGTTTTGCTTAATGGCTAATCAAATTTCTTTAAATTGATCAATTTTTAGTTCTAAAAATAATTGGAAATCATGGGCTGATTGGAAGAGATAATTTATTTGGTTACTTTAAAACAATAAAACATAATAGGATGAGGTGGGAATGAAAGCCTATGATGGGGTGTTAGTCGAATGATATGATTTTATTGATATTATGAAACAAATACAGCTGAAAAAAAAATACAAATACACAGACCGCGTCTAATTAATTTGACAATAAATTACGGTTCCTGCCCAAAAAAAGACGGTTCCTACCCAAAAAAAAAACTGAAAATGTAATGCAGCTGGAAAAAAAAAATACACAGACCGCGTCTAATTAATTTGATATCAAATTTAATTTGGTTATTTTACCGAATTACCCTGTGAAAATACTATAAGTTAGACTTGTGACTTCACAATTTTTTCACACCACAATCTCGACTCCCCTTCTCTCTGTGTAGTTTTTTTCTCTTTCTATTGTCTTTCTTTTTTGCTCTTTACAATTCCCATGACACCGAAAATGATTTCATCTCTGATATTTCCCCTTCGAAAGAAAATTGTAATATTAGGTTTCGAGTCGTTCAGATGTGATTTATGAGAGACATGAACAAGGACAAACTAATTCATTGGAAATGGTTTTAATGGACAATAAGGTTGTATGACCTATTTGCTTTTTTATGTTTCTAGATTTATTATTATGTAGTCGATAGTTTGTTTTTTTAATTTTTTTTACTACAATTAAATATGACGAATTCGTTCCCGATATCTCTCATTCGCATAATGAATTTAGGAGCATATTAATCGAATCAGGTGGTTGATTTGTTATTTTAGATAATTTTTCAAATATACATGTTTGGTTAATCTCTCATACGTAAAAAATTTGAATCATGTTTATAATAAACGAATTCAAATGGGTATTGATGGATTATATGATATTAAATAGTTTATATTTATGGATTACATGTTTGGTGAATGGACGGATCATGCTTTGGAATTTTTTAGCAAACTATTTAATCCACCGTTCTTAATAATTGAGAAAATATGTTTTGTTGGTGACAACTTCCTCACCCATCAATAAAATGTAGGTAACACAACCCTAAGTTGACACCAATCAAAGTTATTTATTTGTTTTCTATTATTTTTATTATTAATATATAATGCATGGGTAGTGTTACCCACCTTTTATTGATGGGTAAGCAAGAATTTCCCATATTTTTAATGAGAAAATATGTCTTCAAATGGGTATTGATGGATTACATCTAATCCGAGGTTTTTATGAACATTTGGGTTGTTAAAAATTTGAAGTACATATCTCACTCTATCATTCTATATCTCATTTAATGTTTTTATTAACCAATCAAAATGGATTATGACACATTTATTTTATATCAACCAATAAAAAAAATATTATGACTCATTTGTGTTTCATGAGCCAATCAAAATGGATCAATGACTCATTTGTAAATTAATACATGTTTTTTCCCTATATATAGACAATTCATTTTTATCATTTTCATCTTTCTCCTACAAAAAAGGTTCAGTGTGTTTTTATTTGCATGATTGTAGATTATGGGGTTGATTTTCTTTTTTTATTTGTAACTACTACTAAGTGTACCTTTTTAGGGTTCCCTTGAAGAACATGTGGCTCCAGATTTTGAAAATTGATTCATTTTCTCATATTAATCCACTATATATTGTATATCTTCATGT
Organism: Medicago sativa; assembly: GCF_051527215.1. Lineage (NCBI taxonomy): Eukaryota > Viridiplantae > Streptophyta > Magnoliopsida > Fabales > Fabaceae > Medicago > Medicago sativa. The sequence goes on along the minus strand of NC_140751.1, from coordinate 61,832,446 downwards.
ATATTGTCCAAATACAACGACTTATCGCATAGATCTAATCACGTAACTTGAAGAATGTTTATGTACCAAGAAAAAAATTGATAATGTGTATTTGATAAGTCTATTGTAGGCGTTTTTTTCTAACGACTTATCGCATAAATCTAATCATGTAACTTGAATAATGTTTATGTACCCAAAAAAAATTGATAATGTGTATTTGATAAGTCTATTGTAGGCGTTTTTTCATCTAAACTGATTGTAACGACCAATTCTATATTCTATTGGAGTTTTTTCTTTAGATTTTTGCTCATTCCTCTTTTCATTTTTGTTAAAGATTTTGCGATGTTTGTAAGTTTGATTACCGTTTTCACTCATTCTATAAAGGAATTTATTTTTTGTGTTATTGTTTTTTATATACATCATTATTGGAGAATGATATTTTTTTTATGGATTTATCTATGAATTGTGGTTTTTTTATAGATTTTATTGTGTCATTCATGTATTCGTTAACCTTCCCTCAAAAAATGTATTCGTTAACCTAGATAAGAAAATACGATTTATTTTGTTATGAAATATTCTTATGATCATATTATTTTGTATGTTAATATTAATGTGCAAATAAACTTTTTATTTTTGCAAGATTCACAAGAATTAATAATTAAACTATATAATATTATTTTATTTATAAATCTCTTGCTCAAAATCGTAAACATGAACTTTTATTTTTTGCCAACAAAGGTATCTAAATTCTATTTATGGGGCCAAATTATTAACATAAATTACAATAAACTCTGATACTTTTTTTTAGGGAAAACTCTGATACATTTGGTATCACGATAAATGTGATCGATAACATATAAAAACATTAATTGTCACTATTAACATATATAAAAAGTCAATTAAAAAATCAATTTCTCATCGATTATCGTTTGTTATTATAATTTTAAATCAAAACCATAGTAAGTTGACCACAATTAATGTCAAGATATATTCAAATATAACTTTTGTAATTATATTGTATGTTTTCCGGACCATATTTTGTAAGTTTTCATGTGTGTTGATATTTTATTTTGTTACATCGTTATTCTCTTCTTCTTTTATTAATTCATATGGGTGATTGATAAATCTCTAAATAAATGCTCTAAGATAGCTTTACCAAAAATTTTAATTTATTTTTTATATTGATAATAATAATAATTGAAAATATTTAAAAAAATACTAATGATTAAGGTCCACTTTTGGACCAGTCCATATCTTGAATGACTAAGGCTACTCAAATATGCACAAATTATGGAAATATATATTAAGCAATTAAATAATAAATCTCCCATAAAAAAGTTAATTAATAAATATTTGCTCATATGGAATGAAGAAATTTCAATCAGGTTGCACAAATCATCAAAGAATATTTAAGAAACTTTTTCTAAAGAACATACATCATGAAATAAATAAAAAATCTAAGTACTATATCGAAAACTGTGTATTTAATTATTTAAAATTTAAAATATTGTTATCTATTAAATCATGAAAATAGGTCAGATCCATTTCCATAATCTCTTAATTTCAAATAAATATAGAATAAAAAAAATCAAACCTAATAAGAATTCATTAATCCAAATCAATTAAAGTCATCAAAATAATTCATCCCATATGGGTCGTTCTACCAAACCGAATAAAATGTAGGGTTGAGACCTTAAAATTGAAACCCAATTTTTTTTAGCACTTTTTATCCTGGCCCAATATATATAGTCTGATACCTTTTAGGAATAGCCCTTATGAACTATGGGTAGTCCGATCAGTCAACATTACTTAAAATGCTAAATAATTAGTAATATTTATGAAACACTAAAGCGTTATCTTCTTTTAGCCACACATATATTTTATTTGACGAAAACGACGAAAATAATTACAAGGTAGTTTAATGCAAAAATGTTAATAGAAATAAAAAATATTCATGATTTTTTAAGAAGGAAAAATTGTTTTGTAAGTTTTAATAGCTTCGTTAATAATAAAAACTCTAAAGAGCAATGAGTGCATTTGTTGTCCTCGATTCTCTCATTCATTAATGATCCATCAACTCTCTGCAAAACAACAACAATCTTATAAATGCCCCTTTCAAGCCAAACAATCTGAAACAGATCTTTTAGAACACGACGTCGTGACACAAACTGCAACCCACCTTGAAACTGGACCTTGAAAGCAGTAACCAATCTGCTGAATGCAATCATGAAGGAATTGAGATAATTTTAAGAACATTACTGATTACTCTGACACAATGGAAGCAAACCCATAATCTTTGGATCATGCAGATCTCAATAGATCAGGGTCAGAATTCGAAAGTTATAGCAATTATCATTATCAATTATTTTATAGAAACATATAATATCAATTAACCATCCATTATTGTATTTGTAGAAATAACAATGGCAATCAAATGGTTTCAATGCAAATATATACATATGACAATATGTATTGAAAAATAGAAAAATTGAAACCTTAACCATTATTTCATTTATTTGTATTCTCACGTATTTGTAACTCATCAAATTATTTCTCTAATTTATCAAGAGTGCTTCTATATGAAGCGAATATTTTCTTCCAGCAACATTCACGAAGGTGTATTGTGGTTCAATAGGAGTTTTGTGACAAAGTAATATTATTAATTTTAATTTTGAATGGTTAAAATAGGACAAAATAGGAGTGCTAGAGCAAAACAATTTTATTTACTTTAATACCGGATTTTACGGAAATCATGGGGTTATGTTTCCATATCAACATATCATGAAGGTTTCTTGAAATTACCTCTCGCGATACTTAGCATTACGTATTTATCAATCATAATATTCTCATGTTTTTTCATTGTAAGATTCTTCCAAAGACCAAAAAAAGAAGGAATTTGAAATAACATAAAAAATTATATTTAATATAAAAAATAAGCAAATCATATTCAAAAACTAACAAAATATTTCATCACAACATTTGTAGTTCTAAGGGAGCTACGATGGGTTGGATCATCGTACTTGGCTAAGAGAAACCTCATAAATGATATTGACACCACATCTTCGCAAACAAGTTTAAGACATTATGTATATGGGTCATCTTACTTACATGGTACTCAATATCTATTCTTGCATCTAATGTGTAAAGTTTAACTCACACATGACACATTAACATATATTCCTTAAGCGTGAGACTCTTTGTATCTATGATATGGTGAAATAACCAAATAAGGCCATAGGCACAACATGGTAAAGAAAATGTGGGTTGGCGGCATTTCATAGACGGGGGGGTTTCACTCATTTATTTAATGAGAAGAGAGTAAATAAATTAGAAAAAGAAATTGGATGAAAAATGAATTTGAACATGAGAGAAAAGGTAAGGGAAAATAGTGAATTGTTGGTAATTTTATGGGTTTGTTGAAGAAAATGGACATAATTGAGTAATTATGCTACCAAAATATTAAACTCATTAAAATATTCCACGTCAATTTTAAATGTCAAATTAACATGTATTTTGTCAATTTAGCATAATGCATCTATAATTTTCCCTTTTCGAATTCCACCAAAGACCAAAAGTGAATTAATTTCAAATAATAGATGTTGAATAAAAAAATATATTGTCTTGACAAAACAAAATTGCATGAAAGTGAATGACATTAACAACTAAAATTTAAGATTAAAAATATTAAATTTTAATCTTAAAATTAACAATTTAAGATTAAAAATATTAAATTGCTCAACAAAAAAAAAAAGATTAAAAATATTAAAGAAATGACACTCAAAAACTAACAAAACAAATTATCATAATGTTGAAACTTCTGGTGTAGCCTACGGTGGGTTCTATCATCACATTAGGTTAAGAGAAACCACAAAATTGAGATTGATAACATGTTTGCATACAAAATCTTTAGGCATATGTATATAGTCCATCTCACTAATATGTTATTCAACACTTTCTCTTCTATCCATTGTAGAATTTTCAACTCATATTTGACACATTAACATCACTCCTTAAGTTGGGAGTCTCCACGTCTTTAATTATGTAACATAGCCAAACAAGGTCAAATGAAGGCACAACATAGTAAAAAAGGCGTGATGGTGGTAATTTTAATAGAGGGAGATACATGTTTCTTTCTTTCATTAAAAGAGAGAAAGTAAATTGAAAAAGAAAGAAGATGATTTTTTTTTTAAGATTTAGATAAATGATAAAGGTAAAAAAAGAATTGCATGTATGTCGACGATGTCATAAGAAATGGAGTGAGTTCTTGGTAATTATATGTGTGTGTTGAAAAAGTTGGAGATTTTGGGTATTTAATTTACCAAAAATTTATACTCAATTAAAAAACGCCACACCATTTAAATCTTTTTAATAAACACAAATTATGTTAACTCAACAATCTAATGATCATTTTTCTATAGTTAAATCCAACCAAAGATCAAAAGTGAAGGACTTGAAATAATAGAGATTGATTAAAAAAAACAGTGCATGAAAGCACACAACATCCAAAAACTTACATTTAATATAAAAATCAAATAAATGACATCCAAAAACTAACAAAATAGTTAATCATAGTGTTCGGAGTTCTGATGAAGACTACGTTGGGTTGGAACACCACATTAAGTTAAGATAGACCACACAAGTGAGATTGATGCCACATCATCACCAAAACTTTAACACATTAGATATGTTGATCATCTCACGGAAATATTTCTTAACATTTACTCTTGCTTCTAATGTGGAACTTTAAGTTGCAATTAGTACATTAACATATCTTCATTAAGTATGAGACTCTCTTCATTTGAGATTTGTTGATATATCCAAAAAAAGTCAGACGAAGGCACGACATCATAAAAAAAAGGTGCGTTGATGGTGGGTTCATGGAGGGAGATTTATGTTTCCATATTTCATGAAAGAGAGAGAGAGAAAATTAGAAAAAGAAAGAATATGAAAAAGAAATTTGAACATAGAGAAATGATAAGGAAAAAAGTAGTGTGTGTTTTGTCCGTGAAAGTATTGATAATAGAGTGAGTGAGTTACTGATAATTTTATGGGTTAGTTGAAGGAGTTAGAGATTTAAGAGTAACCATTTCACCAAAAAAATAGACTCAAAAATAAATCCACATTATTTTTAAATGTTTAATAAAATGTATTTTATCAACTCACCATAAAATATCTGCATTTTTCCGTTGTTTAATCCCATCAAAGACAAAAAAAATGAAAGTATTTAAAATATATAGGTCGGATAAAAAAATTGAATGAAAAAAGAGAGACAACATCGTGTCATATCTTCTCACTTATATGTTAACTCACATATGACACATTAACATCTCTAGGACTCTCTGTGTATATGATCTTATGAGATAGCAAAATAAGGTCAGAGAGACAACATCGTACAAATTGTTGGTTGGTGGCGGGTTCATATAGGGGTATACTTTTGTTTGTTTCTTTTACCCGTAGAGAGAAAGTAAATTAAAAAAAGAAAGAAGATGAAAAAAGAATTTGAACAAGAGAGAAACTATGAGGGAAAAAATTAAGGAGTATATGTTTTATCCGTAAGAGTATATATAATATAGTGAATTGCTAATGGTTTTATAGATTTGTTGAAGGCGTTGAAGATTACTTTGTAATTATGCTACCAAAATATTACTCCCTCCGTCCCGGAATAACTGACCCATCTTCTAAAAAAAAGTGTCCCAAAATAACTGACTCATTTCAATTTTCAATACAACTTTCATCATTCCCAATATAATATAACACTAAATAATACTACTTTTATCATTCCCAATACAATATATTCCACTTTCCCCTTTATTTATACATTTTCTTAATCTGTGTGAAAAACCAAAGTAGGTCAATTATACCGGGACGGAGGTAGTATACTCATTACAAAAAAAAATACCTCATCAATTTACTGTCTAATAAGCATCTATTTTGTGACCTAACACATCTACATTTTTCATTGTAATCCCATCAAACACCAAAAGTGAAAGAATTTATAGTAACAGAGTTTGAATAAAAATATTGCATGAAAGCGAGACATCTAAAAGCTAAAATTTAAGGTAAAAAAATGACAGTAAAAAACTAACAAAAAAAATCACCATAATATTGGATCTTTTGTGGAAACCTACAATGAGTTGCATCATCACATTAGATATATGGGTCACCTTAATTACCTATATGTTGGTCAACATCTACTTTTGCACACAATATGAAAGTTTTACTCTCAACTGATAAATTAACATCTTTTCATTAAGTGTCACAATCTCCGTATATGTGATCCACCACCAAGAACCGCTCCCCCACAATGTTGAACCGGGATATGATATCATCGCTGAACCTTCCCGGGGAGACAACAATGGTGTGGATTGACGCATTGGAGAAAGAACTGCCACACAAGTGAGAATGATACTTCATCTTCATCCAAAATTTTAAGGCTATGAGTCTTCTTTTTTTTTCAATTTATTTGTTGCTCAACCTTCACTATTTTATACAATGTTTGACTTTAATCGGCGCATGATATATCATAATGTTCTATAACTAATTTCTAGCCCGTGCTTGGCACAGGTGTGGATTGACGCATTGGAGAAAGAACTGCCACACAAGTGACAATGATACTTCATCTTCATCCAAAATTTTAAGGCTATGAGTTTTTTTTTCCAATTTATTTGTTGCTCAACCTTCATTATTTTATACAATGTTTGACTTTAATCGGCGCATGATACATCATAATGTTCTATAACTAATTTCTAGCCCGTGCTTGGCACGGGTGTCCATATTAGAAGTTTAACCCACACATGACACATTAACATCTTTCTCTTAAGTGTGAGACTCTTTGTGCCTGTCATCTGATGAGATAGCCAAATAAGTTCAAAAAACAACATGATAAAAATTATGGGTTGGTGACGGTTTCATCATATAAGGATATTTTTGTTCCATTTGTTCATGCAAAGAGAGAAAGTAAATTAGAAAAATAAAGAAAATGAAAAAGTAATTTGAACCTGATATCAATGATAAGGGAAGACTTTAAGGAGTGTGAGTTTTACCTATAAGAGTGTATGGAATAATGAGTTGCTATTAATTTTATGAATTTGTTGAAGGAGTTGGACAATATTGGGTAATTATGCTACCAAAATATTATACTCATTTATAGAATGCTAAATCAATTTAAAATGTCTAATAAACATTTATTTCTAAGGATAATAAACATATATTTTGTCAATTCAGCAGCTCACGTATATATTTTTTCATTGTCTGGTCCCACTAAAGATCAACAATGAAATATATCGAAATAATAGAGGTTTAATAAAATAAAATTGAATGATATACAAAAGCTAAAATTTAAGATAAAAAACTAAACTAATGATGCCTAAAAACTAACCAAATAAATCATCATAATATTGAGACTTATGTGGGAGCGCACATTGAATTGTATCATCATATTCGGCTAAGAGTAACCACATAAGGGAGATTGACATCACATCATTATTCATATAGTCTTAAAACATTAGGTATATGGATCATCTCACTTTCAAAGTCTTAAAACATTAGGTATATGGGTCATCTCACTTACATACCGCTCAACATCTCCTCTTGCATCCAATTTAAAATTTTAACTCACTTGACACATTAACATCACTCCACTAAGTGTTGAACTCTCCGTGTGCGTGTTCCACCACCAAGAACCATTTCCGCTCTCCAACAATGTTGAACCGAGATATGATACAGCTGTTGGGTCTTCTGGAGGACTCAATACTACTGTGGATCGACATATTGAAGAAAGAGCAACCACACAAGTGCGAATGATACACCATCTTCTTCCAAAATTTTAAGGCTTAGGTATGAGATTTTTCACTTAATTTTGGTTCCACTTCTACTCTTTTATCCAATGTTGAGCTTTAAGTGACACTTGATAAATCACAATATTCTCTACCTTGACTATAACAAAATTCTAGCCCGTGCTTGGCACGGGTCTACATACTAGTTAAGTATATATTTTTCTATCGGTGAAATATTGCTGAAAAGTTTAAACGAAAATTTCTACATGGATAATATTGATAATAATTTAAGAACATTGTATGAAATTTTAATATGTCAAAAGTGTTTTTCATTAGGGATGGGAATAGGCTAGGCCGAGCTAGGCTTTGCAAGGCCTGAGCCTGACCTGCCAATTTTATTGAAGGCCTAAGCCTGGCCTGCGGCCTGTCATAGGCTTACTTTTTAGGCCTGAGCCTGGTCTTCTGAAAGCCTGATACGGCCTGCTAGCCTGTTTAAGAGCCTGTTTCATATGAACATCTTTAAATAAGCAATGTGATCTAAGTTTAAATAGACTAGCGAACTAATATATCAATTAGATTAAACTCTCTTTTGATAATCAACATAATTTTTTAGGGTATTTGACTATATATTGTATAAGATTTCAATTCTAGTTTATAATAATACATATAAATATGCAAAAAAATAATGTAGACTAATAAGCTTAAATTACTGAAACAGTTAACATAATTTTTTTTAATTCAAAGTACAAAATATAATATAATAATAAATAAATAAAATTATTCATATTTACTTAAATAGGCCGGCCTAATAGGCTTAAGAGGCTTTTTGAATGGCCTTCGGCTTGGCCTTTTAAGCTAAATAGGCTTCTAAAAAAGCCTAGGCCTTCTCTATTTAAGAAAAAAGTCTGGTCTGGCCTGGCCTGTCGTAGGCTAGGCCGTAGGCCCCTGTAGGCCGGCCTGGCCTATTCCCATCCCTATTTTTCATATTTGTAATCTTCATGTTAAACTAGAAGTTGTTATAGATATATTTTGTTTAAAAATCTATGGAACAACTTTTCTAAAATTTATAATATAAGTAGAGGCACAAATTTGATTATCTATAAGATAAAATAAAAAATAAAAGATATCTTATAGATTTCACAATTTTCTATTGATATATTTTGTGGCCTAAATGTTACTCCCTACGTTCCTTTTTAAGTGTCTTTTTAGGGTAATTTTTTTGTTCCTATTTAACTGTCGATTTGGTATTTTAAGGGTACGATTTGTCAATTATACCCTTTGTCAATTACTCTTATATTTTTCAATAAAACTAATTAATGCTATATATTTGGAAAACTAAAACAAACTTTAGTTTTTAAACAAAGTTTGTTTGTTTTGTTTGAAATCAAAATTTGTTTCATGTTATCTTCAAATTTAAACAAAATTTTGTTATCTATGATAATGGTTCCATGAACAACAATATTTAAATTTGGCAAAGGAGTAATCTCAACGTTCAAATCTATGTCACACGGTGTGAATCTAACATTGATTAAAGTCATAGTTGAAGCCTTAATTTTGATTAAAGGAGTTGGAGGAAAGTTAATTTTTTCTTAACTTTTGATTAATATGATGAAATGATTTTGTTATAGACTTAAAATAATTAAAGAGATATGCACAATATTTAGAAAATTAAAAATTTGTTGTTATAAGAGAAAGATAAAACGCGTAATAAAATAGAAATTTGCTAGAGAAAGGGAGTAGTAACTAACAATTGTTTGTTACATATTAAATTTATTGGAAAGGTAAAGTGTGTGCAAGAAAGTAGGAAATTATTAGTGGATTAAAATGAGGGTATAATAGGAAAAAGATGTGCAAAAATAAACTTCGCTATTTTTGTGGTAAATTTGCAAAACGACACTTAAAAAGGAACAGAGGGAGTACCATTTATGAAAGTGGCTCAATTTTTAGTATTTTAAGATCTTTTATGATTTATTTTATATCATAGACTTATGCGGATGAGCAAAATAAAAAAAAAAAGGTGTGATTATGGATGTCTTACTGGCTATCCATAAATTTCTCATTATCTTCCGAGGGTGTTTGCATGCATGAATAAAATTATGAATTAATTTGATTATATTGCATCACATTCTAGAATTTTTTTTAGTAGAGTCATTGATGAATTTATATGGTAATATATAATTATTTTTTACTCACATGTGGTTGAATACCTAAAAAATAAATTATAAATATAGAAAAAGTGTTCTCAATACCTAAATTACTTAAACTGTGGGGTCATGAGAATACATTTTTTTTATTATGCAAAAGTTGTTACTTTGTCTTCTATTAGTATTATTTTTCAACATGTGTAATATGTTGATACTATTGAGACAAAAGGAAGTAAAAGTTTTAGAGAGAAAAAAACTTTGCCGTTGATTTTGTTACGTTTTCTTTTAGTGGAAGTAGAAAATAATAAAATATATGAAATGAAATTAATAGATTATATTTTATTCTTATTAAAAAAAACTTTTGAAGTGAAATATGTTCCATGTTAAATATGGTTTGAAATGAGTGAGTTTGCATTAGGGTAGTAATATCGTAGATAGTAAGTGCAATTTTAAAACATAGTCTCTCAATTTAAGTGTGAGCAAACTCTTGGGCAATCTTTCTAGAGCACTCATGAGCAACCCAAGGTGATAACAGTCTTAAATATTGTGCAAATAATTATCACAAAGCTATGACAATCTTTAAGATAAAAGTGTGTGTTGTGAGGGTCTCATATTAAGTTCAAGAGTACTTCACTTTATGAACATGATGGGTTGCCTTACTTCACTACGTTTTAATTCAATCTTTAGGACATTAACACTTAAGCATGAAAATAACTTTCCTGTCCAAACTTTTTGTTTCTCTCGATCATACTTTGCCTAAGTTATAACTCCTTTTATTGCTTGCTATTAGTGGGGGATTTTAGATATAATGACAATCAAATGTCATTTACTTCCACAATTAAGTTTACTAAACGGTAGAATTGGCTAGCATAATTCTTATGAATGATAAATAATCAAACATCGAAATATTAATTAGATTTATACTCAATTGCCATATGAGGATTTATAATAATAAATGGTGCTTTGCTGTTACGGTTTATGGATGACAACTGAATAAAATATACGTGGAGTTAAAATGCAAAGGATTGGAAAAATGTCTATGTAAGAGGATAAAATACACCGTAAATGGAGAGTGGGTATGAGATGAAAAGAACGTTGCTTTCTCTTCCATTCTCAATTACTCCGGATATTGTTTGTGAAGCTCCCTTGTGTTTTGTCTCGAGTACACGAGTTCAGACACACAATTGTGTAAACCTTACTGAGAAAAAACCGGGTATTGGGTTACACCAGAGGTCCACCGAAAATTTGCTTTCAGAGCAGTGACTTTTGCCATGGCACAACAAATCTCTTCTATTATTCCTAACTACCTCAATTCTATTTTACTTTTAATATTTCCAACACATTGCACACATAATTTTTCATATCAAATTCATATAGTCCTTTCTCTTTTCACTTTATCTCACGTCGATGCAGTGGTGAAGAACAAGAAGATGAACAATTGGTGCATCAATATATCCAGTTGGCAATGCACTCTTTATGGAAAATATGGAGCATCTTGTAAAAAAGAGTTCTAAATGTAATCCATTAAGAAACTCTATCAAACAAATTGAACATTCATCGGTAGAATTTGAAATAGTTTCAACATCCAATACTGGTGATCAACCCACATTTTGTCAACAATTATCACTTTGATAATATTTATCTCATTGATATTCTTCTACCATGTGTGTGGTAACCGTACGAAGCAACACATTCATTTTCAACATTCCACATCCTTGAGAATTTTGAGTGTATCCATTTTTCTAGCACAATCTCTCATGTCACATAAAACTTTGTCTTATACATCATTAGGCACATCCCAGAAGGTCGTACTAGAAGAGAGTATTGAATCAGTAAAATTCATGATTGTATGTTCATTATAATTGCATAGAAATAGGTTTATTGATCTCATGCAATTATAATGAACAAATAAACATATATGTTGCTGATCCTAACACTCTCTTTTTGCACGACAACTTCCGTAATGTGCCTAATTACGTATCAGACAAAGTTCTATGTCACATGTGAGATTGCCTTAGAAAAATGGTTGCACTCAATACTGAAGAACGTGGAATGTTGAAGATGAATGTATTGGTTCGTATGGTTGCCACACATATGGTAAAAGAAAATCAATTTGATCAATATTATCAAAGTGATAATTTTCAACAAAAGTTGGTTAGTCTCCAATATTGGATGTTAGAAACTATTTTTCAAATTTTACCAATCAATGTCAAATTGTTTGTGGAGTTTCACAATGAACTGCATTCAAAACTCTTCTATATGAGATGTCCTCTTATTTTCTATAAAGAGTGCATTACCAAATGGATCTATCAATGCATCAATTGTTCATTTTATTATTCTTGTCCATTTTGACGACATGAGATAATGTGAATATAGAATGAACTATACACATCATATATGAAAAATTACATGTGGGCAACAATATGGATGGAGAAGTTCTTATTATTGAATTTACCAAACAAAATTCTCATGTTATTGAAATTGTTGAATTATGTTACTTTTTCCTATAAATAAAAATTGTCAATCTATAAGAATTACAATATTCCTTTGCATATATATATATATATATATATATATATATATTATCTAAATATTTATGCAGAACAAACAATACATACATTAGTCACAAACAACTGAAGTCAAAAGTGGGAGAAACGCCCTTCAATGGTTGGTTTCATATTTTTGAACATTCTCCAAATTTTATATTTTTATATCGCTTTTTTCCTTTTTTTTTTTCTTTCAATTTTGAGATTTGCATATCTTCGAGAATCTACATTTTCCTGCAAGATGAGGAAGAATAAGGGAAAAAAAATAGTAAGAAGATGAACAAATTGAAACTATGAGAGGATAGAGATATAATAAAGTGAGAGATAGGGGAAGGGATCTCTACTTGATCAATACCACCACACAAGACCATCGATTATTTAAAAGGTTTTTATTTAAAAAGTAAATATCGTACGAACAATGAGTTCAACATCTCTCTAGCGTAGGGTTCATCCTTATATAAATTTTATCTCACTCGAAGTCATCACTCTTGCCCAAGAGCAACGACTCGGGGGCTACTATTCTGTACAATGAAAATGGCTAAGCCCATTTTAAGTATAGGTCCAATAAAAACAGGCCTAATACAACATTGGGTTGTCTACTCATTTACACCCCTCCTTGCGAGGGTGGTGCTCACAACAATCTGGGAGACTAATTCAAATTGAATTTGTAATGTCACCCACATTGTCATAAAATCTCGCTTGACGGTTACGATTCTTGAAGATATGTAACCGTCAAGCGCCACGACATGCCATTCACAACGGTTCATGCGTCTCCTCACTATATAAGGGGGCTTTACACAATTTTCAAATGTATAATTCATTTCAACTCTTAACCCTTATTTTTGTTCTTTTACTGACTTGAACGTTGAAGTGTTTGCAGGTACACACACCTCTGCCGTTCTAGAGCTTACATGTATACAAAACTGTTGCACCGAACGTCATTCATCTAATCAGGTTAGATCACTGCCAATGACTACGGTGGCTAAAATATTGTTGAATCATATATTCAAACAACTTCTCAATCATATATAGTTACTAATTAGTTGATTCAACAATAAGTTCTAGATATTATAAAAGGTTCAAGGAGTTGTAAAAGATTATATTAGATTGAAAAGAAAAAAAGAGAAATCAAATTGAATCTTCCCTAAAAAAATTACTAATAAAACGAAAAGCGTATATTATAGATAGGGTAAATTACACTCACCTCCCTTGAGGTTTTCTTAAATAACATTAACACCCCCTCTAGTTTTTAATTCGACACTAACCTCCCTTATTACTTAACACCGTTAGTCTCCGTTAATTAATTCTTTCAATCTCATTGACGTTCTTACTGGTACTGAGTATTTTTTTTTCCACATTGTTGAGAGATCTTCTGCCACCGTATTGCAAGTGTATTTGTGGATTGTTTTATTTCTATTGATCGCTTTTTATCATTGCAATTGATTTGTTTTAGTGTCTTCTTTTTTGTTTCACCTCATGATTTGATCAAAGTTATTACCCAATTTGAAGAGATAAAATTCATTCAAACTCTAGGAAAAGCCTCATCATCAAAACTCTGCAAAACCATCATCATCAAAAGACAAAAATATAAATTCATTCAACTTCCCAAACTCCACATCTAGGGAACTACAAACTCTAGGAAAAGCAAGAAAAAAAATCCTCAATTTCAAATTATATTAGCGTTAGGGATGAATTCAGGAAAATTGGACACAACTTTCAAATCATTGGCCATCAAATGTTGTTTTTTGAAGAGGCCCAATAAAGAATTGGCCTTGATTGTCAGTTCCAGCAAAATTGGATGGTAGTTGAACCAATAAGTTTATAGAAACTCAAATTAATTCTGAATGCTTTTGAGAGAATTCATGGAGTTATGGAAGATGCATATAGGGAATTTTGTGAAAAGTCAAAAGATTTGAGGGATTTGAGTGTGGTTGTAGAAGGAGGAGTCGAACCAGATAATGAAAAGTTATGGAAAGAGATTGATGAGGGAATTGAGTCAAACAAGTTTCTGAGAGAACTCGTAACAGAGAATGTGAATGTGAGGATGAGTGAAATCAAAAGAGTTAGTTAACAGAGAGTAACGGCGTTAAGTGAAAAGGGAGGTGGTTGTCTATTTGAATAATAAACAAGGGAGATTAGTGTTGAGTTTAAAACTAGAGGGGGTGTCACTGTTATTTAAGAAAACCTCAAGGGAGGTGAGTGTAATTTTCCCTTATAGATATTCATGCGCCAAATTTTTATATTTTTTTTTAACTACATACGCCAACTTATGATGTCTCATAAACATTTCTAATGAATTAAATCCTTGAACTTATTGCACATACAAGATAAATTTTTCCTTTTCAATTGAATCTTTCTCACACGCATAAATCAGAAATCGAACTCTAACTACGTGTTTAAAGAGTCTAAATCTCTTACCACTAAGACCAATCCATTATTTTTATAACACTATTCATATATTATATAAAACTTCTTTTTTTTTTTTAATGATGGATATACAAAACATTATTGTTCGTCGATCATCACAATCATTATTTTACATATTTCTTCTTCTATCGGTGTAAGCCAAACGCTACGTAAATGTAAGCATGAGGACAAGGATCCTCAAATTATATTTTAGTTTATTGGGTGAAAGGGTGAAGCTATGATCAGCTACTCATATACATCCAAAATATTACTTTCGTTTTTATTTCTTATATTATTTTAGAAATTAAAATAACCTACAAGTCAAATATGTTTGTATTTATTTCTACGTTGTTATCAATCTATCCATATTTCATATTGATCATATTATATTGATTTTTTAATGACAAACCACGTATTTGTTCTTCAATGATGCATATGCCTTAGTATATAGGAACCTAAGTCATATACTATGTATTATTCCCTCTTGGCCAATAACCCCTATCCAAAGAATATATTACCGTTAATATTAAAGTAATTAAAAGTAACTTGTATCTTGACTTAATCTATATAAATGATTTGATTTATTAATTATTTATATCCCAGTCCCATAGTTTGTTTTCTCATTAATCTAGTTTGTGACATCATGTGAAAGCTTATCTTATAAATTTAGAAACTCTTCCTTTATCTATCATAGCTACTTTTTTTTAGCCACTACGGTGCATTAGTTATTTTTTTTTCTCCTTTGAAAATCTAACATTATATAAATGAGGATGGGAATTCTGCTTTGTCTTTTAGCACATTTATGTTCCCATTAGTGTACACACTATATAGACCCACCTCACACTTACGTATTAAAATTGGAAAGACATTTCATTTTAAATTTTATTAATATTTTTGTATCATCAATTTGGCATAAGAGTTTTAATTATTCTGTATATCCCTGAATCTGAACTATTTCAGAACTTTTAAATAAATTTCTAAACTAAAGAGAGTTTCTTTTTTTTTTTTAGAAAAATCAAATAAAGTTGTAGACAGATGGTAATGGTTAACTTATTTGGATGGGATAAATTGTTATCACTAAGAATTGAATCATGAATTTTATTTATTATTGTATTCTGTTTTTTTTTGAAAGGATTTATTAATGTATTCTTGTAGTTACTTAAATTTAAATGCAATAAATATTTAATGAAAAAATATTTAACATTTTTTGGTTATTAAAGTGGAATTTTCTCCTCCAAAACCAGTTTTTTTTATGGGGCAAAGATAAAACCTCGTACCACATATTTAAAGTGTTTAAATAACTAAACAATTTTTGTTACGGGTTGAACTTCCTCCTCCCAAACAAACTTGTTTGCTATGTAAGACGCAGGGATTAAACTCGTGAATACTTGTTTCAAGCGTTCAAATCACTTACTACCTGGATCAATATATTATTTGTAAAAACGTTTTATTAATATTTTAAAAATAATAAATAGGTGCAAGAGAACTAAGTAATTGATAAGTCAACCTATTTAAGTCCAAGTCCCTCTAATTTTCTCTACCCATGTATTTGACCTCAAACATAGGCTAAATCCAAAAATCATATGTTTTCAACTCAAATGACATCACAACACGTAAGACAATTCAACAGTCTTAAACTAGTTGGTAAGATCATCATTCAAAGAAAAAATGATGTCATATTCTAACTTATACAAGGCCATTCTATAAATAAAGCAAACCCACCTTTAGCCCATTATTACAATTCACAATTATATACAATATAAATATTAAATTATTATACACACAATATATCTAGTTAGCTGGATACTGCTTCTCTGAGTTGCCAACTTTAAGGTAAAAGATTGACTTATTTCATTCTATATACTGTCCTTTTGTGTTTTGATCTTGGGATATTTCTTCTAGATTCCAACATTGGTTTGCAAACAATATTTTACACTCTCTTTGTTTTCATCAAGTGATTCTGGATTTATGTATTTGATTCCTTCACTATTTTGGATATCCTGAATAAATTGCCTTTTAAAGAAAGAAAGAAAGAACTCATTAATCATTATACTTCTACTAGTTATATCTTGTTCAAAAGATGTGATTTTCTTTTTCCATATAACCATGTCCAATTTTGAGAATTTTTTTTGACATAACAATTATAAATTATAAAATGTTATTCTAAGATCTTGATGTTTCAATTTCATTGTTTCTTGGTTGGTTGCAGTTGCAAGTGAATTACAATGGAAGAAGAAAATGTTTACTCAAAAGATGGAACAGTGGATTATCTTGGAAATCCAGCTAATAGAAAGAAAACTGGAACATGGAAAGCCTGCCCCTTTATCTTGGGTAATTCTTGTGTTTATACAAACTCAAAACTGTTTGAATTGACATATTTGAGTTTATCCACTGACATAGACACTTTTGAGAGTGTTTGAGAGAGTTATGAAAATAGCTTATGGCATAACCATCAACCATTTTTAGCTTATTTTCATTAGTTCTCTATGATAGCTTATGAAAAGAGCTTATAACTTATTAAAATAGGTTGACTTTATACAAGATAGAAGATCGACACTTAGGCCTGTAGATGTTATGGTGTACGGATGGGTAGGAGGAAAACATGCATGTCTGGACTTGACCGAGGTTTCACCACTCGTAGGATTAGGGGTCGGGGATTTTAAGGTAGGACAAACATCCCTAAAAGCTGCGTCAAGCAAAGTGGTCAAACACGAAAAAGTGTGTTCTGACAATCAACATGCTTTTATACCATTTGTCTTTGACACTTGACTTCCTAGCACCAGAGGCTGTTGACCTTCTACATAGAGTTCAAAGGGTCATGCAGATCAATGTCATGACTCCTAGGTCCACGAATGTTGTGTTTACAAGGATTGGTTTTGCCACGCAAAAAGGCTTAAGGGCGCAGCTTGTTGCCGCTTGCCTTCTATTCATGTGTAATTAATCCTTGATATATATATGAAATAATTTTTTGAAGTGGTTAAAAAAAAAACACTTTATACAATTACTTATATGATATGATAAGCGCTTATCATATTTTTGGGACGTAGGGAGTAAAAGCTAAGTTCAGTTGTTTATCCAAATAGGGTCATATGTTTATGCTATGCTTATTAATTCAAGATTCAATTTATACAGGAAATGAATGTTGTGAGAGATTGGCTTATTATGGGATGAGCACAAATTTGGTGCTTTATTTTAAGGAGAGGCTGCATCAGCATAGTGCTGTTGCTTCCAAGAATGTCTCTAATTGGTCTGGAACATGCTACATCACACCATTAATTGGAGCATTTGTGGCTGATTCCTATCTTGGAAGATACTGGACCATTGCCAGCTTTTCAATACTCTATGTTATTGTGAGTATGGTCACTTCAATCTATACTTGATAAGTAGCTATTCAATAATCTAAAAGGTATTGTTGTTTTTGATCAGGGAATGACACTATTGACATTATCTGCATCAGTTTCTGGCATAAAACCAGAATGTCAAGGAAAAGATAATTGCCATGCTACCACTCTACAAAGTGCAGTGTGCTTCTTAGCACTTTACCTCATAGCTCTTGGCACAGGTGGAATCAAGCCTTGTGTTTCATCCTACGGAGCAGATCAGTTCGACGACGACGACGAAGACGAGAAGAAACACAAGAGTTCTTTCTTCAACTGGTTTTATTTCTCAATCAACATCGGTGCTCTCATTGCATCTTCTTTATTAGTTTGGATTCAAGACAATGTCGGTTGGGGATGGGGATTTGGCATTCCAGCAGTTGCAATGGCAATTGCAGTGGTGAGTTTCTTTTCTGGAACTAAACTGTATAGGAATCAGAAGCCTGGTGGAAGCCCCCTTACTCGTATCGCTCAGGTGATCGTTGCATCGATAAGAAAATACAGTGTTGATGCACCTACTGATAAGTCTCTTTTGTATGAGATTGCTGATACAGAATCTGCTATCAAGGGAAGCCGCAAGCTTGATCACACAAATGAGTTGAGGTATAGAAAATACAACAATTACCTACTCAACCAATTTGGTTTTTCTTTATTGACTAATCAGTATTAGAAGCGATTTTTATGTGACAATTGAATTCTACAATAGAGGCAGGTTTTAGTCTATATTCATTCCATGCTATCATATCAATATATGAAAATCTCATGATTCATGATCTCTAGTTTTTCAATTGTTCTTGAAAGTATTATGTGGAAATGGATTTCCTGTAGCCATGCAATCACACTGTTGAAGATTCGGACTATCCAATCTTCATTAAACGGTTCACGATTAAACTTCGTGTTTTGGACTTATTTTGCAAAGTTTGAATACAAGATTGGATGACTGAGATCGTGTGACTGCGTGAATGCAGAGTTTTTCCGACTAGAGTATCTCAGTCCATATCAGGCACGGACAAACCAATTAGACATTAGCAGCCTGTGTTTAACGTCATAAAAAAGAACTATAGGTTATTCTGTTATTCAGTTTTTATTCACCTGTTTATTGTGCAACAGATTTTTCGACAAAGCAGCAGTGCAAGGTGAATCAGACAATCTGAAGGACTCAATAAATCCATGGAGACTTTGCACTGTTACACAAGTGGAGGAACTGAAATCCATTCTAAGATTGCTTCCTGTATGGGCCACTGGCATCATATTCGCAACTGTCTACGGTCAAATGAGCACCTTATTTGTGTTACAAGGACAAACCATGAATACTCATGTTGGCAACTCTAGCTTCAAAATCCCACCAGCATCACTCTCTATCTTCGATACCCTCAGTGTCATATTTTGGGTCCCGGTGTACGACCGGATCATCGTACCGTTGGCAAGAAAGTTCACTGGCCACAAAAACGGCCTAACTCAGCTCCAAAGAATGGGAATCGGCCTCTTCATATCCATATTTTCAATGGTAGCTGCAGCATTTTTGGAGCTCGTAAGACTTAGAACTGTAAGAAGAAACAACTACTATGAACTTGAGGAGATACCAATGACAATATTTTGGCAGGTTCCACAGTATTTTCTTATTGGTTGTGCAGAAGTGTTCACATTTATCGGTCAATTGGAGTTTTTCTATGAACAAGCTCCTGACGCTATGAGAAGTTTGTGTTCCGCTCTATCGCTACTCACTGTTGCGTTTGGACAGTACTTGAGTTCTCTGCTTGTGACAATTGTGACAAATATCAGTACAAAGAATGGAAGTCCTGGATGGATACCTGATAATCTAAATTATGGTCACGTTGATTATTTCTTTTGGTTATTGGCAGTGTTAAGCATACTTAATTTGATAGTGTATGTTTTGGTGGCTAGGTTGTATACTTATAAGAAAACAGTTGGAACTCTTCGCTGAAAAATGTGTCGAGTATTCACTGTAATCTCTATGTGAAATCAAATGTTTGAGTTGAAGCTTTTCAAAATGTTGAAAATTGTAAAGTTCTTACTATTAATACTTAAATTTGAGACTATCATTCAAAAGTGCAGAGATATTTTAGTTTTAGAATCAAAAATTTTAGTTCGGTTTGTAAGGAGTCTAGTAAAATGTAAGACATTAAATTAATGACATCCCTAGTTGATTAATCCACTATTTCTGGATCATGACCAATTCTACTTTGGTGAGTTCAGCTATCAAAACTCAACATTTCCAATCTGATTTCAACAAACAAACCAAGCCTTAAAAGTACTAAAATATATGCTTTTTTTATATTCCTTTCTTTCAATTCATGTCAGGAGAATGCCAAATAAGGAACGCTGAAATTCCAGTGCCTTGATCTGGAGACTTTAATACAATAGAAAATATGTTAAATATATTACAAGTTTCAACATGACTTGAATTAATTTTGAAACAACCCGAATAAGGTTCTGTTCAGAACAAACAGAATTTACCTGAGGAGGATAAAAATAACCGTTGGTGGTGGATCAACGGAAGTAGGTGCTCCAGTGGTTGATGGCAATGCTCGGATAATATGAGGCCGCAACCTCGTTGAGGAGAAGGGGGTTCTTGTCCCTGCAGGCGCCCTGACGTTCAAGTCAGTATGAGAGCATGAGTGGGCCTTTGAGTAAGTGAGCCCTAATTTATAGCGGGTTAGGCTTTTGGTTTTGGCTACTTCCGAACAGTTCGATATAAGTATGTAACTCAAGTTTTAAAGCAGTAGATAACATTCTTAATGTTTGATTGCCATAAAGTAAATGAATAAATATGGAGAATAATAGGGAAGGGAAACTTCAGTTGAATTGACAATATTTTGTTGGGAAATTTACCAACAAATAACTTCTGATAAAGTGTATATTTATGATTTATGAGACACGAAATCATCAACCTTTGTTTTATCATAAAAAAATTCATACATATTTTGTTTTGAAAACTATTCCTTTGTATTCTAGTGCTCGTTAGTGTATGTATATGTAGTGTGAAATGCTGAAAATGAACTATAGTTTCGTTATAAAGGACTTATACTTGGTCAAAAATAAATAAAAATCGTTACAGAGAACATGCAGACGACGGAACGACACGATGGCATGCTGTATGGGTGGACGGAAATAAATCATGAATAAGATTCAATTTATCTATTTCACAATATTTTTTTATCAAATCTATTTCACAATATAGTTATATTAAGATTCATTTGTCGAGCTTAGCTCAGTTGATATGGACAATGCATAAAATATGCAAGGTCTGGGGTTCGAACCTCGGCCACCACCAAAAAAAAAATTACGATTCATTCACTTTTTATTCAACAACTCACCTTAAATAAATCATACTACAAAATTTTTAGATGAAAATTTATATATAAATAAATAATTTATTTATTAAAATAAATATTTTTATTAAAAAAGAAAGCAAATGGCCACCACTTTACTTATTTATTTATTATTTAAAAATAATTTTAGTTATTGATAAAAAGTTATCAATTTAAAAAATATAATTGAAATAATATAATAATTAAATTATTTATTATACATAAATTGTTTATCTTATTGAAATTTGAAAAGTTAAATAATTAGACGGATAAAAAAAACGTTAATAGATGAATTGAATTAGATTTTTTGATACTCATTCTCTTGTTTCTAGGAGAAAATTACTCTAATAATTGAAAGTTCTATGAGGTAAGTAAAGTCCGGTAAAAAAAATATTTCATTGAAAAGTGAATTCAGTTCTTCTGAATTATTCTTCTTATACGAAGCTCATTAATATGAATTGAACTAAATTGTATTTAGTAGATATTGACAATGAATGACTTAAATTTTATTCTTAAGTTTTAAGTAAGTTGGAAATGACCATCCATTTTGTCATTAATAATTATTATTAATCCCAATCAAAAAAGAAAAATTAGTTTCAGAGTTTAACTCAATTGAAGATTACATGTAAGGGTTAGAGTTCCAACCTTGTATTTTCCATTTATTTATCTTTGAATTTTTATCCAGTAGGATTATTTGAAAAAAATACTATTATTATTTCCGATAAAAGTTCCAAAAAAATTTGCGAGGCCTTTTTTACTTTATCATGGCAAAAAAAATGTCTTGAGTTCCCATAATACTTATCAGCTGAATACATCTCTGTATCAAAGTTTTCACAACACAAGCAAAAACAACGAACCCCCTTATCATCCCTTTTGGTCTTGAAGATTATTATCATTAATAAAATCACTCCCTCCCTAAACTAACTAACACATCAAATTTCCTATTTTGCAATGTTTCCCAAGCGTTTTAAGGACCCCAAAACAGGTACCTTTCTATGCTTAATAAATCGAACTGATCTCAATACAATCCAATTCTTGCTCACCAACTGTTTGATAAAATGTCTCACACAAATACTGAACTCTAATAATTTCTATAATGCATTATGTACTTATATATTCAAATGCAGGTTTTCATATGCTGAGTTCAATGCATGCGAAACAATACATGAATAAAATTGGGTTGGAAAGTGAAGATTACTACTTTTATAAGCAAATTGGGAAGGCCTTACTTTGCACCTACACCATACTTGGTGGTTTGTGGATTTATAACGGAGGTTCGCCGATGGTGTGGTGGAGGAAGAAGTCGCCAACGATAAAGGAGAAGTTTGAGGAGGCCAATTTGTACCTTGGTGAGGTAGAATCGGTGAAGGAGTTTATGGCGAAAGGAAAAATGATTGGAAACACCCTTAAAGGGATTGTTGAGAGTGATGATAAGGATGCAAGCGGGCGGGAGGAGATGAAGAAAAAGAAGGCTGATCAGGAAGCTCAGAAGATGTGGTTGAAGATGAAGAATGAGGTTGTAGCCGAGCTTCGAGAAAAGGGAATTGATGTGGAGTGATTGCATAGGGAATGTCTGTGTCACTTCTATGATTCATGAACTGATTTGGTTGCTATTGTAGTATACTTTAGTAAACATATGTTATGGATGCTACATGATAAATGAATGATAAATAATGAATGATAAATAATGAACTGATAAAAATGTTTGATTAATTCTTTCTTTCTAAAAGAATGTTTGATTAAACATTGGATGATGATCAAAGGGAAAGAATCTTAACTATGCCTTTCTTTGTTGGTGTGGATGCTCATGTGTTTGTCTAATGTTGCGTTTGGATCAGTGTTTTGGTTCTCTTTCTCGCGTCCCAAGGCAAAACAAACTTGATTTTTAAGAAGCTATAATTAGTAGCATCAGCTCAAACACACGTCTGAGCTTGTTTTGCCGCAGAAACAAACGGAGGCAGTAATTTCCTTTGCTGGATTTTTAGTTGGTTATAGGCTACTACAGCTTTCTTATTTTCATTTTTGCATGATTCTATCAATAGGAGTGGAACAAATTTGTCAAAACTTTTGTTCTGTTCATAGCACCAACTTTGTTATGTTCATGCTGAGCTTAGTTATAGCAAATGTTAAATCTGTGAAGAAAATAGGTCCTTTGTTTTTGTACAACAAAATAGTTCATTATAACTACCATAAAAAAAAAAATGTAGAACCACTTTTCACTAGAAATAGAGAATTGCTAGCATTCACCAAGCATCAAGAAGAGTAATCAGAAATACAATGGTAGTGCAAGAATTTAGATGGTTGAACCGTGAACCGATATTGCTATTGTTACCGTTTGATATTTTGAGTGGTTTGATCATGCTTCCACCCCGATTTGAACGGTTTAATACAATTGCACCATAATTTTAAGATCTCGCCGATTCAATATCAGGTTCAATTTGGATGCCAATTTATGTGGGCTAATTGTTCAATTTTTTAAACATTGTGTTAACAGGCAAGAAAGTTGAGTATTTTAGCCCTGGGGGTTAATTTAATTTTATTGATGAGTTACGTTTCAACTTAAAAAAAACCTTTCAAAATGTAATGATTACCAATCAAGCACTTCCACCGTTTGCAGGATAGAGCTTTTTTGCAGAATGTCTCTGTAAAGAAAGACATGAAAGGAAACAATAAGCATTCCTGAGAAAAAGATCAGTGGTGTCAAATCCAATTCTATTTCTTTTCATGGTTTACTGAACGATGAATTTGGGTAATTATAATGTTTAAGCAAAGGAAATTCTTTATATCAAAGTCAACTCGTTCTTATGCATCATTATGTTATGTTAGAGGCACGACATGGTTGGAGGACTAGACAAAAGTGCAAGTTTGGTAACTATTGTTATGTTAAGGACAAGACATGGTTGGAGGACTAGACAAAACTGCAAGTTTAGTAACTACTTTATGAAAAGTAATATTTCGACTGTACAATGTTAACTGCTAGAAGCCTTTTTGGTAGTAACTGCTCGAAACCTGACATCATCATGGTCAAGATCTGAAGCTGGGTTTACCTTGGGTAATGATAATGTTTTTTTGAATCAAATAGCTGATCAGCAAAACTTACTATAATAAGACTTTTACATGATGAAAATTTTGAAAACAAAATTCAATAAAATCAGTGAGTGAACAGTGAAAACATCTCCAGAAGTAGCAGTTACACTTTCATCAGAGATATCATGACTAAATCCCAAATATTCACTTTTAAGAAGCTTGGGGGCTGCATCAAGGCATCAAGGCATCAAGTGGATCACAACATTGGGTCATCAGAGGATTATCTTTGAATCAGACTGCAATATGTTAGTTGATGACATGCATTCCAATAATGTGAATCATTCGGAGTATGGGTTAATAGTTAAAAATTTAGAAGTTTACTCCAAAATTTTAACAACCATGAAGTTGTGTTTACTAGGCATCAAACAAATGGAAGCGCTCATGCTCTTGCAAGGGCAGCTTTATCTCATGCTTCACTCAATATTTTTGATGTAATTCCAATGGATAGCATTTGGGTGACATTGTGACATTGTGGTTGACTAATGTCACCAAGCATAATGTCACCCAAGTGCTCCCCAATTCCAAGTTTCTTTTTTGTGGTGGCCGAGATTTGAACCCCGGACCTTGCATATTTTATGCATTGTCCATACCAACTGAGCTAAGCTCACAAGGACACCCAATTCCAAGTTGTATTGCTACTATTATTTTTAATGAAATGACATAAGTTTTGTTTGTGTAAGAAAAAAATATATTCACTGTTAACAGAATAACAGTGGCAGAAAATAAAATGACACAGTAAGCTTACCATCAACACTTGAAATAAATTGAAATTCAACAAATATGAACTAAATTTTATTCATTTCCAATCAAAACACAAGCAATACATAAATTCAGTGAGATGAATTGCTTAGAACTACAGAAGCTAAGCACCAAAATATCAACATAAAACTTCAATAGAAGCACTGAGAAACAAACGTTACAAATGCAGAGGCTAAGCACCAACATATATCTTCAAACTCTAATGCAAGTAAACTAGATTTTAAGTCTGCCATATCCAGTTTCAAGCCAAACCACATGAGTGAAGTATTAAGCAATAGCATACAAACTTTGATGAGATGGGATTATCCTAATTTTGATTTATGTAACTGTTAAAACTAATTTATGATCCTGTATTAAATTGTTCTTATGAATTATGATTATGATATACCAAATTACGAATCAAATAGCCGTCCTAAAACTTATATGGTCATACCTCACTGTTAAATCAGGAACTCAAGGCCAATTCATAACATTCATTTTCTAATTTCTAGATTATATATCAAGATTCAAGAATGAGAGAATCTATATCATTAATGTGTACTAGTTTAAGCATAAAAATACAGGGGAAAGTTACATACTATGGGCCAGAAATTGGAAGTTAAAGCATATTCCATGCTACCATAACAAGCTATGGAAACCTAACCTGCATCTTACCCAGATTAAGAAGTCTTTCTGCAATAAAATCTAAGTAAAATCTAGTGTTGTGTATCATGTTACTCCTAGCATTGTTGCAATCAGAAATTTATTATGCTAATAATATCATGGTATCGATGTTCTATTCTGCTACAAACATAATGTGAACACTGAACAATTGCAACCAAAAATCTAACAACGTGATGAACTTTATCTAATGGACAAGAAACAACAACACTATATATAATTTTTCCAACCAGATAATCTATCAAAAGTTACAGCTTTACACGAAACTTCTGGCCGATGGATTCAAATCCTTTGAGCTACTCTTTCCCGATCTGCTTCGCCTATAGCTCTTCAACGGGGTCAAATAGAATCTCAACAACCCGGTGTCAACATTACTGGTCGAATACCTAACACTCCTATTCCTTTGAAGCGTAAGCTCTTGTCTTCCATTCAAAACATTGCCTTTGGTTTCCGGTCCTCCACCAAGACCATTAACTAAACTAGCCGTTCTACTATGATTTCTACAACTAACACTATAGCTACGAATAAGCTTTTGGCTAACCGATTCGCTCCCTTGTCCATTAACCACCCTCCTCAACTTCTGCCAAGACTCTGCAATCGGCTTATTAACAACATCACCAGCAACACATTCTTCCTCTCCCAACTTATCTTCCTTTCTCTTCTGTACTAATCCCAACTTATTCCACAACTTGCCCCATTTGTGAAACTTGTTTGTTCCCTTTTGATCACTTCCAATTTCAACATCACAAGCTTCCTTAGAAGCAGACCCTGTTCTACAATCAGATTGAACATTAACAATATTCTTAGGTTTCAAATTAGCATCCCTCAAATCTTCCTCAGTGATCAAAACCTTTGCACCGTAGAATAACTCGGTTGTAGCCGGAGAAACCTTGGCATTAGATATGACTCTCAATTCATCAACATCTCCAATCACCGCCGATTTCCTTCGAGGGTTTGACCTATCGAAACTCCTCCTCCTCCGATCCGAATAGTAATGCTTTGTTTCAGCTGAACCACCAGGATATAGTCCACCAACACTACTTTCCGAATTCACCACCACCTCTTCTTCTCCTACTTCATCTTCTTCTTCTTCTTCTTCTTCAACCAAAACCCTATCATCATTTATAGCAACCATTGGCGAAAACCTCGAACACGTTTTCCCAATCAAATAACCATCCCAAGAAGCACGAGGCGCATCGAAAGAAAACCTCGAATCATCCACCGATAACCTAGGATCAGTATCACATGATCTTCTACCCAATGATAAACCATATTCTCCAACCTCAGATTGCGTTTCTCTCAAATTTCTCCTACTTTGCTTCTTAACCTCCATACTCCTCAAACCACCGCCATTTCCGGTAACAACGCCGCCTTCGCAATCGGCATTGTTTCTCTTCAACTTTTGTTTCCTCTTCCATTTCCTCAATCTCTTGCTGAAAACCGAAGCCGCATCCCAGAAACTCGTTCTAGAAGAATCTCTCCCTGCATTCTTCCCGCTACGAATTTCAAGATCTATAAACTCCTTCATCGTCTTCGTCTCTTCTTCATCATTTTCATCTTCACCTAAAACCCTACCAATGTCACAACCACCGTCGAAATCGATAATCTCAAAACCTGATTTTCGAGATTCGTTTTCGAGACACCGATTCAAACCAGGTTTCTTCTTCTGCTTTTTCTTCTCGTCGTCGATGTTAAACAGGTCAGACAGCGTGCCACGGTTCTGCTCCGGCGGAGCGAGGATCTCACACGACCTACGACGAGGCTCGACGGCGGAGGAAGAAGCTTGGTCACCGGCGCGGCTGCCAGAGCAAGATTTGGTGCGACGGAGTTCAGGTTCGGCTTCGGCGGAAGAGGATTCGATGCCGGAGAGACGTTCGGTGAGGCAGGAAGCGCAGAAACCGGTGATGGGTTGGGAAGGGTGACGGTGACAGGTGGTTAAACGACGCGTTTTGGAAGTCATGGGTGAGAGTGAGAGTTGGAGTGGAAGCAGAGTATAACAGTGTGTGAGAGCATGTTAGTTACAGTGGAAGTGAAAGTGAAGTGAATGAATCGACATAATTAGCGTTTACTTTGTTAAGGGTATATATAAATGGTTCTTTCCTTATCTTTTTATATCATAGGATCATAGGCCTTACATATCAATAAACATGACCCTATATGACAAACACCAGGCCTTGTTTGGACACACAATTTCAACAGTCTACACATGCACTGTATATAAAAGGGTCTTGTTGCTAACGAGTGTTTTCGGGAGACTCGTTAAGCATTCTAAGTAAAGTAATTATTCTTTTACTCCCTCCGTTTCAAAATGAGTGTCGTTTTAGGTGTTTACACACATATTAAAAAATGCAATGATTAAAAGAAAGAGAATGGTTATTTTACCAAATTATCCTTATTAACTATTGGTTAGTTTTAAAAGTAATACTTTGGAATTAATGACGGGGCAGTGTGAGTTCGTTGATTAAGTTTCCATGTCATTAACAGAAATAATTAAGTACATACAAAATGTAAAAACTAATTCATTAATATCTAAAAAAACAAAAATTGAATTAAATTATAATAAGAAAATGAATCAGGTTTGATAACATGAACCCTAATTTCTAAAATCGCTAATTTCTTCAACCTCCATCTACTTTTTCCCCGCAAATACATGACTTTTTGGTGGTAAAATTAAGCTAGACAACAAAAACAAGAAAATTGCATTTCTCACATTCTTAAGTTCCTAAAAACACATGGAAATTACCTAAGTAACCCTAGTGGTAGTTAACTACCGCTGCGATTTTCCCCCCAAAACCAGTACAGCCCACACCGCCCTACCTCTTATTCATTCCTCACCTTACATGACCCTAAAAAAAAAAATCCCCAATTTCAAAGCAGAGAAACATGGAAAGATAAAGATGAATTGCTCGGTTGGGTACGTCGATAAGCAAATATGGTTGGATTTACCGTTGTCATAAAAAGATCTTGTGCAATAAGGAATCCAATGTTGGAGTTGGTTTGTGAAACAAGTGGCGAGCACAAGGTACCAAAGAAAAAATTGAAGCATGAAGCAACATGATCAAGAAAATGTGGGTGTTTGTTCAAGTTGCGTGGATATGTTGTTAAGGAAAAAATGCTTGGAAGTTGGCTATTCCTAATGGTGTTCACAACCATGAGATGTTTCCATATTTAACAGGGCACTTTCTTGCGGGAAGATTAATGGAGGACGACAAGGAGATTATACGTGACTTGACCAAGAGTTTGATAAAACCAAAAAATATTTTGACAAATTTGAAGGGAAAAAGAAAAGAGTCCATGACAAATATAAAGTAAGTATACAATGAACGTCATAAATTCAAAAAGGCTCAAAGAGGAAACTTGACGGAGATGCAATATCTAATCCCAAACTTGGAAGAAAATAAATATGTTTATTTCATAAGAGAAAAATGTGACACTAATACTATTCAAGACATATTTTGGACTCATCCACAATCAGTTAAGTTGTTTAACAATTTCCCGACTGTTTTGATAATGGATTCCACATATAAAACCAACTTGTACAAGATGTCATTGTTTGAGATAGTGGGAGTCACCTCAATCGATATGACATATTCGGTTGGTTTTTCATTCATGACGGCAGAGAAGGAGAATAACTTTACTTGGGCATTACAAATGTTGCTTAAACTTCTTAAACCAAAGAGTGATATGCTTAAGGCGGTTGTGATTGGCAGGGATACGACTTTGATGAATGTCGTAGCAATTGCTCTCCCTGAAACTAGTGCAATACTTTGTTATTTTCATGTTGGAAGAAATGTTAGAGCAAAAATGCATCACCGATTGTAGAGTGAAACCAAAGGTTGTCAAAGTGGATGGGAAAGAGAAGCATGTCAACGAGGTGAAGCCTAGTGAGATAGTTGATACCATATTTAGTGCATGGGAAAAAGTGGTTGAATCTCCTACCCAAGAGTCATATGCAAGTAATGTAATGCAATTTCGAGATGTTTGTAAAAATTTTCCAAAGTTTCTTGACTATGTTCAAAGTAGCATTTTGGACATTGTTAAGGAAAAACTAGTGAAGGCATGGACAAACCTTGTGTTGCATCTTGGGTGTAGGACCACCAACAAAGTTGAAGGGGCTCATGGTATAGTGAAGGCATATTTAACCACTAGTGTGTGTGATTTGGGTACTTGTTATAAGAAAATACATGAGATGTTGGTAATCCAGTTAGTGGAGATACAAACATCATTTGGTATGAGCGTTACTGTCTTGGAACATAGATACAAAGATGTCATTTTGTACTCTGGTTTGGGGGGTAATATGTCTAGACAAGCCACGAACAATATTTTTGTGGAAGAAGAGCGTGCTAGGCAAACCTTATGCATGGTCAAGAAAACTTGTGGTTGTGTTCAAAGGACATCGTATGGGCTACCTCGTGCATGCATCATTGCTATGAAAGTCCGTCACAACAAGCCTATTCGATTGGATGAGATATACCTTCATTGGCAAAGGTTATATTTGGGTCGATAACAAAGTAATGAAGAATTTTTTTTCTGACGCGGAGAAGTGGGGTGGTATTTAGGAACATCTCCAAAGAGTCCCTTACCAAATGAAACTAGAAATCAAAGAGGGTTTGCATCAGTTAGCGTTTCTAGAGGCCCAATGATGTCACCACCTCCAAGAAAGGTGCCAACTAAAAAAGCCAAGAAAAATTCAAATCTAAAACAAAAATAATATTGACTAGTCGGATCCCATCTTCGTGGGAGCTTATTGATTTTCAATTTCCGAATAGTCAATCTTCACAAAAAAAAAGTCTTCACTGTTGGAACAAAATGTGTTTAACAATGAACCTTAAAGAGTTTTGATGATAACAAGGTATTAAAAATTGTAAATTGGACTAGCTAATATTTGTTCAAGTGTACAGGACCATAATTATAAAGTTACATCATCATTGGTTCTGAATGAGCAAA
The DNA here is from genome assembly GCF_051527215.1 of Medicago sativa. NCBI lineage: Eukaryota > Viridiplantae > Streptophyta > Magnoliopsida > Fabales > Fabaceae > Medicago > Medicago sativa. Next base: position 61,801,434 of record NC_140751.1, on the reverse strand, counting down.
TAAAGAGCAAAGGAAACAACGAAAATTTGAAGCTTGGACGCTCCTGAAGGCAACTTGTTACTGAAGAGAAAAAGCGCTCCTGAAGTTAAGTCGCTTCTGAAGTAAGGATAGTGCTCCTGAAGACAAGAAGTCCAGAAGCCATATCATCAGAAGCTGCAGAAGTTATATCATCAGAAGCTGCATCATCAGAAGCTGCCTCATCAGAAGCTATTTCACCAGAAGCTGAATCTCAACTGGATTTGCAAAAGATTCAAGAATTGAAGAATTATCAATGCAAAAGCTGTCTATTGGATTCAAAAACACAAACAAAGGATTAGTGGAATTTTGCAACGGTCATTTCAAAGGTGTTTGAAGGCTTGTGCTTGCAATTTGGACGAAAGCGTTGACATTGTACTTTGTACGAATTGTACAACCACGTTCTCCACTACTCTGTTTTGTGTCCACGCTACAAGACAAGAAAACAGCTCCAGAATACGGTTACGCCTGCATAGATGTTCCTTTGGATAAGGAATGGATTTCAAATTTGTTCTTCATAGGACAACAACCAAATCAGGCAAAAGATCATTGGTGAAAGATCAAGCTTCAACAACGACTCTTTGGTGTGCTGGCAATTTCACAACGTCTCTTTCACACCTCTATATAAAGGAGTGAAGACCTAGAGATTTGGTAATGCATGAACGCTGAACGAAAGACTCATAACATTTTTACAAGTACCAAACCTCTGCTGAAATTGTTCTGCATTCACTTAGAATTTCTTTGTCTTATAGTCATATCTTTGAAATTCTTAAGTCCATTGAGTCTGTATCTGATTTGTATTGTGAGCACCTCTGATTGTATATCAAGTGTTCAACCTTAAACAATTTTCTGTGTAATTTTGTTTAGTTAGGAAGTCTCCTGCTTGTGTGCTTGAGCAAAGGAAGTCTCTTGCTTGTGTGCTTGAGCAAAGGAAGTCTCTTGCTTGTGTGCTTGAGCAATTGTAATCAGATATTACTCTTAGTGAAATCTCCTTGGAAGTGCAAGGGGGACTGGACTACTTCCGGATTGTGGAAGGAACCAGTATAATTGCTTTGTGTCGTTCTTCTTCTCTCTCTGTTTTTTCCGCTGCATTTAGATTCTGATCATCACTTCAGAAGCTGTCTCACTTAGCTTCTGATTAGTGTATTCAGTTGTTTAGGAGAAACAAAGAATTTTTAAAAACACAATTCAACCCCCCCTTCTTGTGTTTTTCTCACCTTCATTCACAACCTAGAAGAAAAAGTGCTCACATTGACATTTCTCCACGTTCCTCGATTCCAACGCCTATTCGGGTTCCAAATTCTATCTCGGTCCCAACTACTTATGATCCATCGATGCATATTCATCACATGCCAAAATTCATGAGACCATTTATTAAGAAAATTGTGGATGTTAGAGGCGATAGGAATTGTGGGTTTAGGGATATAGCTGAGTCCATGGGTTTGACGGAAGAAAGTCATTTTATGGTGCGGAGAACATTTATTCGAGAGATGAAAGAGCATAGGAACCACTACATGTGAATATATGCGGTTGAGGACCGTTATAACTGTATCTTGAATGGATTGCATCCTCCACAAAATAACCAAGAGAAAAGATTACCATTTGATGTGCTCTAAGCACTTAACGGCAACATACTCATTGTCTCTCCACCTCTTCAATTACCGTCTCAAACCTTTTTTTTTCCTTCATCTACTGGTGTTTTTTTCCCCTTTCAATCCGATCTGCATTTTAATCATTAAATTTATGTAATAAATTTTGTAAATATCATGTGATTCCAATTTTGACTCTTACTTCAGTATGATATTAATTCTTTCAAATCGATAGATTATATCTTTAGATTGAAACTCACATGCTCCTGAACAAACTCATGTCACTCAAGTTAGTTAAATCATCGGAATACCATGTTTTAGAATTTGTTAACGTTGACATCCAGATCATTGATTAAATCTGTAATTGACTGAAGCTGGTCTTTCAATATAAACCAAGCAAAAATTGCAACATGACGCAGAATCAACTCAGACCACGGAATCACACAAAAACGTAAGAAAAAACTTGATATATGTGGAACTTATTTAGATTAGGATACATATTTATTATTTATATAAAAATAATAGTAAAAATTGTATACATAAAAAACATAGGACAAATTATGTCATCTTTGTCATTTTGCATTATTTTGACAAGTTTTTTAGTCTATTACTTTATAATATTTAGTTAAATTGAGTTTTTTTAATGTATCTTCTAAATAATAATAATAATAATAATAATAATAATAATAATAATAATAATAATAATAATAATAATAATAATAATAATAATGGATATATTTTCCTCACTTTATGTTTCTTTATTCTTTTTTTTCCTTGGTTAGTTTTTGCGTTCTCTCCCCTACCGCCGTACACTCCCGTCTCTGCGTTTCCAACCACCACACCTCCATCAACCCAAACATTTCAGGTGTAGCCTTTTCATGTAGTGGTGCGATGAGATCATTTCTTCGCACCACTGATTCACCCTATCTGGATCATTTTCTCCGTTTTTCCTCCGACGTACCAGCAACGGATCTAGCCTCTTTCCGCCGTCGTTTTCGTCGCCGGTTTTGTCTGGATTGGTTGGTACCGGAGATTTTCTGGGTTTCGATCTAGTCCTGGGTTTGACAGTCGCCGCCTCCTTCTCGGCGGTGGTTGCGGGTTGCGCTGCTGCTGGTCTCCACAGTAGCGATGTAATATGATTGTTGTGGTCGTTAATACGTGGTTGTGTTGTGCGATCTGATGTGAACTCGGTACATTGGCAAGTTTGGTCTGGATTCTCGCTGATCTGGGTTAACCTGTTTTAATTATGTCCAGTATGTCGTTCGACGATTTATGTCGGATAATTCAGATGGATGTGAGCTCGAAAGGGCTGGTAAAGCTGCTGTATTTTTATTGACAGGGGCTATTGGTTCGTGAATCTTTCTGTGTTGACAGATGATTCATACACCGTTTCTTAAAAAGTCTTCTCAGAAAGTTGGGTTTGATTATAATTAGGCCTGTTTTGGTTACTTTGGTTTCTCGAAAGGGGCGATTCTAGCTTGTTATTGTTTTGCAGGGAGTTGATGGATCTGGAATTGTTTCTGTGTTGGCAGATGATTCATACCCCAACTTAAGATTCACCATTCATTTTGTTTGGATTGGACTGTAGGGCTCGAAAGGGTCGTGTAGCTTGCTGCCATTATTGCAGGGATTTGATGGTACATGAATTGCCTCTGTGTTGACTGAGGGTTCAATCACCGCATAGAAGACCTTTAATTAGTTTTAGGATTAATTAGAGGTTGATACACTTGTGTGTTGTTTTAATTTCTATATTACCCGTTTGGGGTCGACTGACACACTTGTGTGGTTTTATTGGGTTAGGTTTATGTCCTCCCAATTTTATTTTATTTGTAATTTTCCCCCTTTTTTTAATAATATATATGAGTAATTGACACAAGATTAGAGTAGCGTACCAACTTAGTTGGCGTTACCCTATTTGCTCTTGGCTTATAAAAAAATAAAATAATAATAATAATAATAATAATAATAATAATAATAATAATAATAATAATAATAATAATAATAATAATAATAATAATAATAATATTAATCATCATTATTGTCAAACTCGTAGACTCATATGAGTCTAGAAGGCAAAAACTAGTTGAGTTGCATGTATAATCACTTTTATGATGATTGTTCCATTATACATATACAAGTCATTTACTTGTTACTTACATATTTTTTTAAGGTCAATTTTAATTTTCCAAAGACTCATATGAATCTATAACTCGAGCTTACGAGTAGAGTCTACAGACCTTTTTTGAGTCCATGTAAACTAGCGAGTCTGTCAACCATGATAAGAGTAATTACAACTTAATATAAAAGAAGAAAAATGCTAAAAAGTGTCCTTAAGAGTTAAGACACTATTTAAACATAAAAAATGGTAACTTTTATATTGAAAATTGTGTGGTTAAGACTTTTATATGTCTTTCACATAAATTTCGAAGACAAATATTTTTTTCTGGGTTCCTTAAATAATGTGCTCATAGCATTTCTTAGCAAGACCCAAAAAAGAAATCGTGCAAATGATACATATTTAATATATAAAATTACAAATATTTGTCGATTACATATAAAAAAACACAGAACTCTCATACTTATCATTCATGAAATGCTATTATTTGTAGTAATTTGACATATTTTTAGTTTATCGCTATTTTTTTTTTAAAGCTCGGTATCCAATCCAAGAACCGACTAATATGAGGGGACCAATCCCACCGCCCACTTGCGGTGCCCCGTTCTAAGCCAGAGCAAAGCTCTGTATGGACTTGCCCACTAAAATTGGCATCAGAAGTAATCGAACCTGAGACCTTCAGAGGAGCACACTCCAAGATCCGAAGCCAACCACTAGGCCAACCCCAAATGGGTTAGTTTATCACTATTTAATAACAATTATTTCATTTTCTTTATTTTAATGTCATCTTTATCAATTTTTTTTTCTTATTTCTCGATGCAAATAACATTGCAAATGCGCTTCAACCCATAACCCACACGCTCGGTCTTGCAGAAGATGAAATAGAGCCAATTTTTATACGATCAATTTAAAAGAGAAATAAAGGAAAGAGTACTCATAGTATAGATTGTAGAAAGCAAGGACCAATTTTACGTTGCTTTCTTGTGTTTAGACTTTAGTGTCTTTCTTAAATATGAATGTGTGATGGATTCATATTGTGTTCCTGCTACACAATGTATTTAAGTATTTTGTACGGGCGTTATTCAACATGAGGCAGAGCAAATATGCAGTGCACCAGGGCCGTTCCGATAAAATCAGAGACCATGTTCAATTATTAAAAATGGGTTATTATGAAAAAACAAGATTTTTTTAAGCAATAGATGATTACTATTTAAGTTGTAAATAACATAAAAAATAATCATTCTTATTAAGTAAAAGTAAGTTTGTATGGGAGGTACTATCTAACTTGTGTTGAACTTCACTATCCACTAATTATTTTAATATTAAAAATTGTGTTTGTAATAAAAAGAAACGTCAAAAACTTAAAAAATCATCACTTTGTTTAGTACAAAATGGATCTTTAAGTATATAGGTTGTTGTTGCTTAAATAGTGACAAACTAGTACTAATATCGAAAAAAAAATAGTAGCAAATAGTACTAGCATGCATGATTAAACTTAAAAACAATAGAAAAAATACAAAATATTTAACGGATTTAATTTGTGTTGTTAATGGAAATATATGACAAAAAATTTAAGATATATAATAGTTTTCTACATTTAGGGATAACTCTGAAATGCTTATTAAATTGTAGGCTTAATTGCACTTTTGACCCTCTATCTTTCTAAAAGTTGCGATTTTGGCCCCCTAACTAATTTAAATACAAAACAGCCCCCTAAGTTTTACAACTGTAGCAGTTTTGGCCCCCCAAGGTCAAAAAAAATAAAAAATGACATGTGGCACCTCACTTAGGGTGCCACGTCAGCGTTGACCGAGTCAAAATCGGTCATGGGGGCCAAAACTGCCAAAGATTCAATACTTAGGGGGTTGTTTTGTATTTAAATTAGTTAGGGGGCCAAAATCGCAACTTTTAGAAAGATAGGGGGTCAAAAGTGCAATTAAGCCTAAATTGTAATGGCCTAGTAGTTGTGTATGTAATTGAAACTTTTATATTTAGTTCAAATTCATACAAATGTTCGAGACTGAACCTCAATACCAAGGACCCAAATGCATTCCATAATGGCTATTGAATTTTTATATTTTATTATATACACCTAACACTTTTAGATGCTATATTAAAAATTGAAAAATATTTGAGGCTCCTACGATGCTATATTAAAAAATGAAAAATATTTGAGGCTCCTACGATTGCGAGGCCTGGTACCGTAGCTCACTTTGCGCTTGCTAAGGGCCTGGCCTGGCAGTGCATTGGTTGGTTTCAATTGCAACAAGCACAAGGACTGAAGGGCATGAAAATGTTTTTTTTTTCCAAAGGCGATGAAAGTTAACATTGATAGTTTTGTAAATTTAGTTGCAATTTAAATTTGCTTTGGCAATACTAGTCAAATATGTAATTAAACGTTTTTCGGTCGTTCAATTTTCCTCTTGTAACAGATGAAATAGTATTTGCTACAAGATTGTAGAATTTCCATGTTCAATGAACTTAATAAAATATTCAATACTCCTTCCGGTTACTATTATAAGCAAAACTTTATTTTCTAGATAATTAATTTATCTATTCTATAATAAAAACTAGATACATCAATTATTCAATGTATCTAAAAAGTTGAGTTTTGCTTATAATAGTGATCAGAGAGAGGAATATGTAATAATGATGAGGATTCAAAGCACAAAACATATTTGCCCGACAAATACACTGATAAAGAATCAAAGGAACTCTGCAACATTAACCAAACTTGCAGTACAAACTACTAAAAATGATAATAAATTAATTGTCTCCAAAGCTCTTGTTAAAAAAAAAGTCTCCAAAGCTAAGTTAAAAGAAAAAACTGCCAAATCTAGCTTTTTATTAATCCCAGTACTATGTTGGTCTAACTTCACTTGATTAGCATGGATCCTGAGGTGCAAAATCATGCTTGTGGATGGTAGAATCAAAGATTTGCGAAGCATTTTTTCCTTAATAGTGAAAAGGCAAGACATTTAAAAGACAATCACTGTACACAGCAGAAAAACCAAAATTATTTAAAGTATCCGAATCTTTTACCTTTACCTGAGATTGTTGATTTGATTATGAAATTTTGCTTTTGGGTTATTTTTTTTCTATCCAACTCTTGAGCCTTTTTCTACATTCCTTCCTTCCTTTTTTTTTTCAAACCTTTTACATTTTCCAAAATCGTTTGAACTAGTATTGTAAACCCCTCTAAAATTCAAAGCACTTAATAAATTATCATCATTTTGCATGGTGAGTTTCTGTTTGGAAAACGAAGCTACCTTCTTATACAGTTAATAGATGTTCATTTTGGCATTAGCTTCAGCAATTTTTCCATTCATGTCATTTTTCCATGCATTGCCAATGACTTCATACTCTCCAACTTTATAAAAAAGTGCAACTAAGTATTTCTTCATTTGATCAATTTAATTGCAAGAAAGAATTTATGCAGCACAATTCCAATCAAACTCATTTTGAAATAAAGAAAATGCAGGAGTATAGAGCTGTCCGGCTTGCTTCAGCAACGGGGAGTGTTCCATCTTCAGTCGAGGTAGCTTTCCCTAGCATTGCACTCAGCTTCTAGCTCTTTATACTGCTAAGAATCTACAACTCGCTGAAAATGTTTGAAACTTGCACTATATCAAGGCTTGATCTCATGTGCTCTTTTAAATGGCTGTTAAAACTTTCACTAAGTTGAGTACTACACATTCTTGGCCCTTGAGTACTACACATTCCAATTGTGTAAGCCTTCTTCATGGAGCAATGGGCAAATTTTTCCTTCCTACAAATGCTCTCAGCCCATGTGTTTCCATCAACTTTATATTTATAAAGAAAAGTATACCAAGCCTCGTGAAATTTTAATTCATCTTCATAATCATACATGCAACTTGCAAGCTTTAAATTCTTTCAAAATACCGGAATCATTCTTCGCCAGATTTCCAAATGCCTTATAAGTTATGGCATTTTGCATGGTATGCCATACACACAACCATGATAAGTGTTCGGCATCACCTCAGCCAAAGCTTTTGCCAGGGCAGGATCTTTATCAGTATCAAAATAGTTCTAGGATTTGTTTTACTTGTGAACACTGCTAAAAATTATTCAAAATAGTTCTAGAAAAGACTCTGCCATCTCATCATACAATAGAGTAGCTAGCTACAAATATTAAAGTTTCTCGGTGATGATTAAATCCATAGAAAACACCCAATGACCTATTTTTCTTTTTGCAATATGTGGTGTCAAAAATGATTACATCACCAAATAATGTATAATCAATGATCATTCTTGCATCAGCCCAGAAAATACTAGTAATCTTTTCCTCAAAATTTAATTGTATAGTATAGTGAAAAGAGTGATTATCATGTAATCGGCGTAAAAAGTACTTTAGTATACTTCAGGCTTCTCCATAAGCTAACGTTTTCTTCGAAGATAGCTCTTTTGGTCTTGTTTGATGTATCCAATGGAATTTTCCCCACATGTTTGCCTACTAACCTATTCATGTGTTTCCTTTGGCCTTATATCGGAGTCGTCTGCAAAATCAATATGTAAATCTTGCACTTCTAAAAATTTGTCTTCGATGATCCTCCTTTGCACATACAAACCTTGCTATTCACACACTTGCCTATTTGACTCTTATTTGTATACAGTTGTCGAATGTCAAAACGTACCATTACACCGTAATATCTCAGACACTCTCAAGCTTGTTTTGCTGTAATAAACTCCATACCCAATTTTGGTATTTGTTATGGTGTAATTGGCCAAGTATTAAAAGATAGTATTAATTAAACAATGAAAAATATGAAAAACAATTTTATTATTTATAACAAAGTGACTATAGGTGAATTTTGAGAAAAAAATACCCCTTTTTATTGAATGTTACGAGTAAACAAAACAAATATGGACATGAGAATACAGTCAACCGCCTTCTTGATTGAGTTTTGTCAATTTCTTCTGAAGACGTAGATTATTTAGAAATGATTGACATTTCTCTTTCGAAACATCTTCCATTAAACCACTTCTCACACAACAGAGTGAATAGAGATGATGATTTTCGATAAACAAGCAGGAAGAAACTTCTAATATTCAAAACATTATTTATTTCGATATAAACGACCAATTTCACTCCGACTTCATTAACATGAATGAAAGGTTGTGATGCAAAATACCCAGTTTAACGTTCACTCTATGTCGTCTCCGATGGTGGATGAAATATGTTGTCCCGCTATTGTTTAAAGTCGCTACTTCTCTTCTTGGCCAATGCTTCAAGAAATGCCTCAAATAAAGAAAAGGGAAGAGATTTGCAAAGAAACATTGGTCTTAAATTTTGCAGCATCCAGAAAACCTTTTTTTTTTCCGAGAAAAAAAAAGCTTAAACATGTCTATTATGCAATCAAAAAATGCTTCTAGGTTCACTTTAGTGTGTCAATGTTGACGTGACTTTCAAAGTGAACGTTATATGGTTCCTAACGTTTAAATGATTTATTTTTAAAAATAATAAAAATATAAATAGTTGATAAAAATCTAACTGATTTTTTTTGGTTGAAAAAAAAAAAGAAAAGTAATTGAACCTGTGGAAAGAAGCACCGATTCAAATAACACTTAACACGTCCCTCTTTGAACAGATACACTGATACCATGCATTTTATTAGGACATGTCTGTTACATTGAACCTATACCCACTCTCTTTCAAATTCCAATACCATTATATTTCTCTGGTCTTGCTAACTTTTATTTTTGACTATATACTTTCTTTCTCTTAGCCTAGTCACTCTATTTTCCTATTTCTTTCACGACCCATTACTCATCCAAAGAAACATGAACAACAACAACAACAACACTGTAACACCATTTCAGCGCATGTTTCTTCCCGAGGCATCAAATCCTCCTCCACCACCGCAACACGCCGCCGCTAACCGTCATGCAGTTCGTGGTCGCCGACGAGATCCACCACGTAACGATCCAATCCCAATCCCTTTTATATGGGCAACCGACCGCCGAGCAAAAATTCACAGCCTCAATCATCTTCTACAAAATGGAATCTTTAACATCACCGGCGAGGTTCAATGCAAGAGTTGCCAAACAAAATTCCAAATGTCTTTCGATTTAGTGGCAAAATTTGATGTAATTTCTCAATATTTGGTCACAAACATGAATACCATGCATGATAGGGCACCAGGGATTTTGATGAATCCAAGATTGCCAAGATGTGTGCATTGTAATCAAGAAAACAGTGTGAAGCCGATAATTGCCGAGAAGAAAAAGAATATCAATTGGTTGTTTCTGTTGTTGGGACAAATGCTTGGTTGTTGCAATCTTAAACAATTGAAGTATTTTTGCAAGTATAATAACCATCATCGAACAGGTGCCAAGAATAGGGTTCTTTATTTAACTTATCTTGAACTATGCAAACAACTTGATCCTTCTCTACCCTTTTGATATTTATGGTTTACTCAACAAATTGGTAGTGCTATGCCTATAAAGAACTATGAATAGGGTCTTTTTTATTTCTTATATGAATTTATGTTAGTTTTAAGGTTGGTGTGTATTATTCTAATTTGCAGACTCCATGAATTCACTTATAGTATGGATCATGGAAATGTATAATTTTCCTTATGTATTCAGCAAAAAACAATTATAAATTTTATGAATTTTGTTTTGTCATTTTTTATGTTTCATATTGAATTTGATTCAAATCTTTATATACACTATCCTCGTCAAAGCATATGACTTTGTGAGTTTCTTTATGTAGCAAACAAAGATTACACTTAATGAAAACACAAATGTCAAGTATACTGGTTCCAGCGTTACAAATCACTGCTCCTTAAACATATCAATGAGTTCCTTTCATTGATGTGTAGTTGGTCTAAATTTTGTGTTTGCTTTCAGGGAATAATATTGATGTTCGTTTACATTTGTTTTTTCATAAACTATAAAACAATTAATTCTTGGTTATTGTTTAGGCATATTTTAATTCAAAGGTATTTGATTTTTATTTTTTGGATACCATTTTGTTATTTGATCTTGTGCACCCGCTGCAACAACACTTGGGAATTTCTGTTAAAATACAACAAAATTTATTCTTGGTTTCCTGGACAGATTTTATTTCCATGGCATTTGATTTGGTTAGTGTTTTTTTTGTGTGGATGTGATTAGTTATTTGTTCCTCGTACACCACGTTACATGAAAAGTTTGCCACAAATAAGAATTTCTATCAAGTCTGTGACTGTGACTGTTATATTATATCTATCCATTTGTCATATCCCAGTCTTACTCATTCCCTTGAATCTACATTCACGGAACAAACCTTTCCATGAACCTTTTCTCTCCAAGTCACTCTCCTCAGTTCTTTCACACTCCATAAGAGAAAAATGAACGACTCTCTGAACAACCAATGCAAAGTCTTCCTCTTCCGATGTTAACGCCGTTTCAACTCATATTTTCCCACGCAAATATTCCACCACCTCATGATGTCGGCACTAACAATCCTTCCGTTTGTACTCGTCGACGAGGTCCACGCATACCGGACCAATCGCTATCCCTTTCATATATGGGCTACCGACCGCCGAGTGAAAATTGACAGTCTCAACCATCTTCTCTAAAAGACTGAATCTTTAACATCACTGTCGACGTTCAACGCAAGAGTTACCAAATAAAGTTCCAAATGTCGTTCCATTTGGTGAGGAAATTTGACCTAATCTATCAATATTTGGTCACAAACATGAACACTATGCATGATAGGGCACCAATGCTTTTGATGTATCCATGATTGTTGTAGTGTGTGCATTGGAATCAAGATAGTGTGAAACCGGTACTCACCGAGAAGAAAAAGAATATCAACTAGTTGCTTCTGTTGTTGGGACAAATGCTTGGTTGCTGCATGCTTGAACCGTTGAAATATTTTTGCAAGTCAACCTCAACCATCATAGTACGGTGCCAGAAATAGGGTTCTTTATTTAGCATCAAATGTACGTTTAAGAGATTTCAAACAAATTATAATCAAATACTATAAAATACGGTTAAATTTAAGCATAATTGAAAAACAGAAAGACGGATACGTTAGTGATCGTCTTGACGCTGATAATAAAAATAAAAGTTTGCATTCCTTCAAATTTTTTTTGCATTATTACTTTTACGAAAATGCTAATTTAGCATGACCCAATAATATAATTTCATGATTGCAAGGACTTGCCCTAAAAAAGTTGATTGTAAGGACGAAACTAATTTAAACTAAATATTAATTATAGATGGATTTTTTTGTGAAGAATTTAATTAATTATAGATGGATAACAAATTCAATAGTGCACACGTCATAAATACTACTACATTATAGGACAAGTCAGTTCCTTATTTGACTTGAACAAATTCCACAGATTCAAAGGCAATTTAATTTGGAGAATTCAGTTGCTTTTTTTTTTTTTTTTTTACTTAGCTATTTGATAGTACAACGGCAATTATTATCCATTCTTTGAACTTGGACAGATGCAGTATATTTTAAAACAAAAAACAGAAGTCTAGGAGTTTCAACTTTGAACTGAATCTACATTCCATTCTCTTCAAATTTAAATGGATTAATCTATTTATTAGTAGTATTTTTCTCCTTCCTTTTTACTTCTGTCCTTTCACACTAAGGCTTTCTTTCTCTCCTAGTCACTCTCTCTTGTTACTCTTTTCACGACCAATCCAAGAAAATGAACACCTCTTTGACACCATTTCAACGCATGTTTATCCCCGAGGCATCGAATTCTCCTCCACCTCAAGATATCTCCGCTAACAATCCATCCGTTCGTGCTCGTCGACGAGGACCACCACGTAGTGGACAGATCCCCATCCCTTTCATATGGGCAACCGATCGCCGAGCGAAAATCCATAGCCTCAATCATCTCTTACAAAACAGAATCTTTAACATCACCGGCGATGTTCAATGCAAGAGTTGCAAAACAATGTTTCAGATGTCTTTTGATTTATTGACGAAATTCAATGAAATCTCTCAATATTTGGTTAGAAACATGAACACCATGCATGATAGGGCACCCAAGATTTTAATGAATCCAAAATTGCCAAAATGTTTGCATTGCAATCAATAAAATAGTGTTAAGCCGGTAATTGCTGAGAAGAAAAAGAATATCAATTGGTTGTTTCTGTTGCTGGGACAAATGGTTGGTTGTTGCAAGCTTGAACAATTGAAGTATTTTTGCAAGTACAACAGCCATCATCGAACAGGTGCCAAGAATAGAGTTCTTTATTTGACTTATTTTGAACTATGCAAACAACTTGATCCTTCTGGACCCTTCAATGTTCGTTGACTGATGAGCAATATTGTAGTACTGTGTACTTAATATGGATATGATGATCTACAAAGTTTTTTTTTTTCTTTTTCTGTTGTGATTTAAAGCTAGTTTTAAGGTTTGTGGTTATTTAATTTTTTGAATTCGCAGACTCTAAAAGAACACATATTCAAGAAGAACATATGCAAATTTAATTTTCCTAGTCATTTTTATGACTTATTATGACTAGATCGTCTACCCGTGCTGCCGCACGGGTCATATATAGTTAAAAACACAACTCAATGATATGCGATATACTAACAAAATTACCTATGAAAGATATGAGATGCTCCAACAATAACACCAAAAAATGGATGTTCTAATAACTGAAAAGGGTTTTAATAAGTTCATTCTTTTGATAATTCAACTTAGCCAATTAGCAGAAAAATAATTAAAAGGAATTATCTAGAGGTTATAGCAATGAGGCCAAGCACTCAAATATCATATAAATATATTGACCACATCCTAAATTAAACATGGCTTAATAAAATGTAATTGACACTCAACAGAATTTTCATTAACATAATAATACAAATAAATGGTCATAGTAATAAACAACAAAAACGATAGGGAGGATTTTGAAATAACATGATATTGATACCGAGACTTTGGATCTTGTTCCTGTGATCTAAAAGAACTTAGAAGTTGTTAGAGGAGTAGGTAAGATGATATGAAATATCATATGATGCACTTGAATGAAGAGCTACTAATGAAGCATAAAGCCATAAACACAATGAGTAATCTTCATCAACACTTCATGTCTTCCCTTTTCAGCCCCCACCCCATTTTTAATCACTGCTATAGTATCAGCCCCTTGAATTGTTGTAAGACGGCGAGCCACCACCACAGTAGTTCTGTTCACACTCACTCTATCTCGAGCCTCTTGAACTAAACGCTTTGACTCAACATCAAGTGTCCTTATCGCCTCATCAAGCAAAAGTATTTTGGGGTTTTTCAGCATGGCTCTTGCAATAGCAATATGCTGCTTCTGTCCTCATGATAGTTGTGTGCCTCTTTCCCCGACAGAGGTGTCATCACCATTTGGAAGAGAACTTATGAAGTTGTGCGCATTGGATGTGTTAGCTGCTGCAATTATTTCATCCTCCGGAGCACCTCCTTCTTTGCCATAAGCTATGTTGGCACGGATGCTTTCATTGAAAAGAATAGGCTCTTGACTAACCAAACCCATTTGATGTCTCAGCTTAGTCTGAAAGTTTTTATATCCACTCCATCTAGTAATACATGTTCAGAATTAGGATTATAAAATCTCTTTAAGAGACTTATAACTGATGATTTTTATATACACAAATGACCTAAAAGACTACAATTACGTTTGTTGAACACAAAATGTCAAAAATAATCACAACATTATAGGTATATTTTTATCAAATCTTATGGAAAATAAAAGAAAATTTACGATCAGCCTTACCATAAACCATAAATTTGGTTTTCCTAGATGAATTTCACCACAATTATTTTAGATTGTGTCTCAATGAACTTGCATCAAACACTATTCAAGAGCTAATGTTAATAAAATATAGAACAAAAACTTAGTATGATCAAGCTTAAAGCTTTTCACATGCATCTTTTTCTCACGTACACACACCCCGTTGTGGATATTTTTGTGAATTTGTTAAATAAAATATGGCATTCACTATCTCGCCGCTGCACATTGTTTGGTCAACTATCCATCATCGAACTCAACAACTATGTACCATGATCTGAAACATGTTAAACCAAACGAAAAATTCGAAAAGTTAGCAACAGTAAAGAAGAAGAAATTGCTAATAGGTACGAACTAAAAATATGGTTAAGGATCTGAATAATAAGAACTAACATAAAACAATACCATAAGAAGCAACTTTCTAGCTTTTTTATTTTTACTTTACCTTCAAAATATTGTGTTAAGAAAGTGATTTACCCTCTTCTCTAGCATTCCACATGATTTAGCATCGATAGCATGTCTGAAGCAGCGTTTAGAATAACTCTTTCCACATTGGATCCTGCAAATGCAATTGAAGTTCATATTCTGTTCCACATCAAAATTGCAAGAAATAAGGTCAGAAAAATATAACAATAACCTTATGAGTTATGAGTAGCTTCAAAAGCAGAAATTCAAAAGAGACATTAAGATATAAAATGGAGATCAGGCAAATTGTTTTCCCTTGATTTCAGAAATTTATCACACAAAAGATAAATTCAAAATTCAATTGAGTTAAAAAGTAAATGTTTCAAAAAGCTAAAGTGGTGGTAGAAATTTGCAAATGAGAGGGAAAATGAGAGAGGGAGTACCTAACACTGATGTAACACGTTCCATTCTATGTTTCTGCTCTAATCCTGTTCCATTTCATTCCATACTTCTTACCTCAACGGACAAAATCGAATTGTCTCCGAAAGGGAGAAGAAGGTGAAAGTGAAAAGATGAGCAATACGCTTTTGCAACAGTGTGATGACCATACGTTTTTGCAGCAAAGACTTTTAAACCAGTTTTAAAGCTCCAATGAAAGGGCCTTATGAGTGATCAAATTTGGAGGAGTTTGTTATTGGCTTGAAGAAGAGTACTTCAGATGAAATAAACAACATATAAACTAAATTGAGTTCCTCAATTCATGTTCAACATCAAAGGAGGACTATGCTTAAATTTGGTGGAGGAAGCATTGGTGTTAATGGCCTGCCCTTATTTGCATTGAAAACAACGAATGGCTACACAGTATTCTTTTTTTAACATCTCAAATTTATTGAGATCACACCCAATCAGAGCACAAAATGTACACTTCCTATTAAAATAGAACAACACCACCACAACATAATAATTGTGTTCAATACAGAATGAAAGTTCCCTTATGCATATAAACCAAAATCTGCAAAAACAAATACTAAGCCATTCAACAACTGGAGGGAACAAATGTAAAAGAACATTGACAACCAAAAGGAGAGAACAACAAAATGAAAATAAATGAACTTCGACACAATGTTCCAAATCACTAAAACTGCAGTTGCTGGAAAATGCATCATTAAGGACACTGAAAGAAAGATGGTATTTTCCACATTTTATTGTTTAGCTGCAAAAAGAGTGCAGATAGCTAATGCACAATAGAATAAAATCCAAATACAACTTAATTCATCCCTTAGAGTTACTCGAAACTAAAACCATTCTAATGAAAACTGTTTACTGGCAAATGAAAGAAGAAAAGAAAATTTAGTTCAAACATGAACAAACAACACAAAAGGAAACAAAAATAAAATAAAAGTTATGTCTGCACAAATTAAGAGGTTCAGGTTGAATGATTGTTGCCCAAAATAGCATAAAGCTTCTATTCTAAAGAAGGTACATATGATTCTTCCATTTGCTGTGAGATTACAATAAAATATAAATGAAATCAACAACTTTGGAGAATGATTTATGTAATTTCCTGATTAGAAGACAAACAAAATTGAAGCAGAAGTCCCAAAATGATGAGTTAATTTCAAAACCCTCCATTTGCAATCGTACGTGCGTGCCTCGCTCAAAAACACCGGCGTAACTCTCCTCGATTTCGCACAACCAGTACAACAAAACCTTCAATATCTCCTTCTATGATTTTTACCTTACCCCTAATAAACTTGTGGCGGAGGATTACAACCGAAGAATGGTGAGAAAATGAGAGAGAAGATAAACAGAGAGAGAAGGTACATATTGAAATTCGAGCTATATAGTGCAGTGTGCACTCGCGGCGATAATGCAAATGAATGAAAGGAAAGAGTAAACGTTTTGAAATGCTGAGATCCATCGAAGAAGCTGAGAGCGGTGGAGAGAGATGAAATAGAGTGTTGACAGTTTTTTGGTTTGAGAAATAGAGTGTTGATTAAAAAAAACTAACCACCGTAAATATCTTCTGTCTCCTTATCTTGATGAAGGGAGAGAGCAACGACGGGAGCTGAAAAGTGGGAAGAAGAGAGTGGTTGAGTTGTGTGAGGAGATGTGTGGTGCAGAAGGGGAGAACATCAGTGGATTGAGGGAGAGGCTCCGCCGATGGATAGCAGAGAGGGTTGGCGGCGGTGATGATGATAAGAGGAAGAAGAAGAAGAAATTGTGTTTTCTTTAGAGAAAGAAACGCGTGTGTTGTGTTTTGTTTTTCAGGCTTTTGCAAATCCCAGCCCTTAAGTCATGTATATTGAGTAGTGTGCACAGTAATTGTCATGGATTTTCAAAAATTCAAATTTCAAATTTGAATTGATTGTTGTTTTGGAGCCAAATTTTTAGGTTTAAGGTTGTGCAATTAGGGTTTGCATGTTTGCTAGGATTAGATATAAAGGATTCTGAGTCAAATCTATATACCAAGATTCCGTTCCTTAATGTTTAGTTTATCTAAAAATTTTGTAAGCCATCAAGAGTATTGACGTGGATCCTTTGCATTTTATTGTTTGTTCACGCTTATAAACTTGGCTTCTTTATCTCCTATTTCTTAGGTTTGTTATGATTTACCAGCAGTCAACATATGTATATAGAGAAATGCTAGATGTTCACCAAAAAAAAAAAAAAAGAGAAATGCTAGATGGTTTTTTTACTTCGATTCTTCTTTTTCTTTGATTATTTCAACTATTTGATTTTTTCCTTCAAGTTTCTGGGATGAGTATATATTATTTACCCTTTTTTGTAATTTACATTTGTTTTAAAAGAAAGATTTTGGATTTACAATTTTTAGAATAATAGAACAGGTACAGTCCTGCCACAAATTCTCATGGGTATGTTTGTACAATATTGATATGTTAATATATTTTTCCGGGTCATTACGTCATTGTATGAATTATCATGGGTTTGTCATGAACAACCCCAGGCCGGAGAGGATCCCTTTTAACCATTTTAACTCATGTAGTGGTAACCACTGCCCTATACTCAACCTTAGTCGGAGACTGGGAGACATTGTGTTGTTTCTTTGTATTCATGGATTATCTTTCAACAATCGAACTAATCTTAGTGAGCTTCCCAATTAATGTTCAGTATGTGCCTATGTGGTTGATGCATGAATTGAGACGGTGTCCGTATCTATGCTTCATAGGTGGGCACTGTATAATATTCCATGCTGAGTGAAACATACATAGATTAACAACCAAATGTTGATATTGATCGGTATTTGAAAGAAACTATCTCGTAGCAAGTGTGTATATATTTACGCTGACAAAGATAAATTCCACTAGGATTTCTTGCAACTTCAATACCTAAAAAATACTTCAATATACCAAGTTCTTTCATATGAAAACATGTGCTAAGGCAGAACTTAAAGGGCCTAATTATAGCAGAAGGCTTATTACAAGCAATAATTGAATCATCAACATATACAAGAACCACAAGTTAGGTGTCTTCTTGGTTTAAAGTAAACAAGGAATAAACAAAAAATGATTGTTAGAATACATAAGATTTGAGGGCAGTAGAGAGATTGGAAAACCAGCGACATGGATCTTGTTTTAACCCATAAATCGACCTGTGTAGCTTGCAGACCATGTTCGGTTACAAAGCCGAAAAACCATCGGAAGCATTTTCATGAAGACGTATGATAACTCAATATTTTAGTATATTTTTTAGTATTGTTTTCTTTAATAAATTAATATTTTATTTATGTTTTATTTTTGTTTTACTACATTTCGTTTTTATTTTTAATAAATACATATTGCAAGAGGAATATTAAGGAATGGTGCAAAAAAGTGGTAAACACTTCAAAGATTTAAGACTTGTTGACTAAACCAAGAAACTTGACATTTACTGACAGCTAAAAACCGTAGGTAAAAGTCATCCTACCGTAGGTATATCACGAAATACCTACGGATATGTTACTGAGCTTAATGAAAACTGATAAAATGTTTTGCCGACGGATTGTCGCTGTAGGTACAGAGCTTATTAGGAACGAAAAGTAGTTTTACCTACAGCTATATGAAACCAAAAGTAACTGATCAAAATTTGCTTTCTTGATCATTTTGTTTTTTGACATATATAAATTTAAATATACCAAAGGCCTTTCATGTGAAAACATGTACTAAAGTACAACTTAATTAAAGCGCCTGATGATGGAAGAAGGCTTTTTCATGAAGACTCAAAGTAAACAAGGAATCATCAAGATATGAGTGTTGGAATACATAAGATTTGAGGGAAGTATAGAGATTGGCACACCAGCAACGTGGATCTTGTTTTAACCCGTAAAGCGACTTGTGTAGCTTGCAGAGCATGTTCGGTAACGAAGCTGAAAAACCATCGAAGGCATTTTCATGAAGACTTTTGATAACTCAATATTTTAGTATACTTTTATTAATGTTTTATTTAATAAATTAATGTTTTTATTTAAATTTTATTTTCATTTTACTATATTTTATTTTTATTTGTAGTAAATAGATATTGCAAGAGGAATATAAGGAATGGTGTAAAAAGGTGGTAAACACTTCAAAGATTTAAGACTTGTTGACCAAACCAAGACCTAGGGCAACAAAGACTCTTTCAATGATCAAGAAGTGCGAATAAATGTTGATGGTCGAATTAGAAAGTGTACTACATTATCGTAAAGTATTAATATTTACAAAAGTTTGTATCTGCGGGGATTGTGAAATTTCGACTTAACAACTACGATTATGATTAAGAAATGTAACTTGGGTTGAACTCTGCAATGGTTGATGCACTTAACAAAATAAAACAAAAAACAACGATTAGGTGATGTTAGATTCCCTTCTCTTTCACTACTTGGTATAATTGGGTTCGATGTCTACAATTGCTTACTTAGTTTTACGAAGTTTTAACATAATAGCTAAGCTAAATGTCTTGGTACTTAATCTGCTTCTCCGGTCACAACCCCCTAATGTCTAAGGTGATTTTTTTAACCTTTTAAGGTTTGTTAAAACTCTTACTACAAAGACACTAATAGAATATGTGTAAAGTTATGACAGACTGAACACTTAAAATTAGGTCAAGCCCCAAAACAAGAGTTATTAATATTTGAGACCTAGATAATTTTATGGACATTTATAAACACATACTAAGCATTAAGAATAATATTAGGTACAAATACAATAATCTCCCTTGAGGTATGCTCTTACATAAAAATACCCCCTTTATTTAAAAAAAAAAAAAACACAAGCATCCCTCTGCCAAGACGTCGTTAAGCTACCATTAAAAGAAAAACAAAAGAAAACTAAACGCTTTGTCTTCATGGTTTCATTATTTGCTTCTAGATCGGAATTATTTTGAACCAATTTCCTTTCGCTTTATTCGAAAAGCCTTTCACCACATAAAGCTCATTGTCATCAAGTAGTTCACCCACCTACCAAATTGTCTCTTCCTTTTTTTATAAGGCAAGAGCAAAATGACATAAGAAAGAATAGTGTCCAACTAAGTTGGTGGCCCACTCTAATCTTTTGCCAATTGCTCATATATATTATTAAAAAAAAGGAAAAATTACATAAAAACTGGGGGGACATAAAACCTGACCCAGTTAAACCATGTGAATCAACCCTAACGGGTAATATATCAATAAGAACAGCACACATTGTATTCAACCCTAATCAATTAATTCTAACAAACGAACACCAACCGGGACCATAAAATGAAAGTGAACATTCTTTTCTTCTATCAATAGCTTGCTGGTATGTTGCTTCGCAACCATCAAAAGTGTTCTTCCTCAAATACTGGGCCAAAGAAAAAATCACCACAACCAAACCATAAAATCAAATGAAAAAGGGAGAAAGGGCTCCCATTCTTTACGATAGAAATGTAGAGAAAATAAATATCTGTTTGACGATGACCAACAAACCATGACAATCACAACGACCTCTAAGTGCACTGTTAATGTTATTAATTCATATTCTCTGTTGAACTCACCAGAGTTTATTAAAATGAAATTTGTCTATCCACCGTTACATTGGGGAAAACCAATCATAAATTGACGACCCACAATATTGAAAATAAAAACTGCAGTAACTAGTTTTTTTTAGGAGAAATTCACTTCTTCGTCGTTCTAATGTTATTCACAATTAGTTCACCACCAACTTAATTTTCCAGTTCTTCTTATTCACTGGTCAAAAACTTGGTTTTAAGAAGTTACTAATCCACAAATAAATAATTAATATAGATAGATTTTTGTCCTCTAAAAAAAGGATAGATTTTTGTAAAAACTTGACGGAGATCGTCAGTGAAGCAAGCAAGTAACCCTTGAGGAAGAAGATAACCCTACATTTTCTTTCTTCCTGATTTAATGGAGGAAATATTACTTCCTGATTTGCTTAACTCCGTTAGTTACTATTTGGGACGTTAACTTTGGAGGGAAGTGATAGTCCATTGTTTGAACAATTAAGGGATGTAAATGTCTAGTTTAAAAATAGAGGGGATCTAGGTGTCATTTAGAGAGACATCAGGGGAGGTCATTGTAATTTTCCCATAATATTAACCAAATAAAACTAAGCAGCACAATTGCAATCAAATGTAAATCAAAATATTACATGGTTGAAGTAGCTACTTAATAGGTCATAGACTTGACCTAACCTAGGAAATTAGCTACTCATGCTAACTAAACATAAACAAATGAATATGTAAATAAATGCATTAATGATCAATGTGTGATGATTCCTGACCTCCAGAATGCTTCTGGTCTCTCATAGCCTTTCCAAATCTCAATTTCGCTTATTTTTGATCATTATATTGTGTTTTTCAAATGAGGCAGAACCTTTCTATATATAGGCGAGAATTTCCAATATTTTTGATAACTTCTGTGCGCGAATTGCACAATCTTGTGCACATCGTGTATGAGAAAGTAGTGGTACGCTTGACTAATTTTCCAGTATGCGCAGCTATGTGCATGCATTGTGCATCTACCCGGGGCTTGACACCTCTGAATTTCCTTCAATTGTGTGATGTGTGGGTCGTAGTTGATCCTTTATCTTTTCTTCATCTCTTGTCTCATTTCTCCTCACTGAAATGTATGAAGCTACCCCAAGAAATCAGTTGATATATCGTGTAAGAAAACATAGACGACCACATAGTCGTCTGGTTTGGGTGATTTTAAATGTTTCAAGGTCTTGCATCCAAAAAAACAACAATGAAACAATATTTTGATAAGCTACAATTTGTAACAATTAAACAATATACAAGCTAAAAATTAAGAATTTATTTGAGTATTTTGAAAGAGAAATGCTAAGGATTTTGTGTATTTGCATTTGGTTTGTTAAGTTAGTTGTGCTATAAATGAAAATTACTACGAACCAAATAATTGAGGATGCCATTATTTTAACTACTTTTTAAAGTTACTGTGTGTTAATAATGAGGATGTTGCTATCATGATATATAAGAAGTTATGGACAAACACTACTGTTTTGGTTACATGAGATGATGATTTTTTTATAAATTTGTGGTCATGGTTGATACTTCTGTTCCAGGAAATATTGGCTTGGATCCATAATAGAAATGAGTCTTGGTATCAAATGGATGTTGATAAGCAATAATTTGCAAAACTCTGTTGTGCAGATACGTATACATTAATTTAGCATTTCATTTGCAGTTGCTTAGTGCCATGTGCTTCTAACACTAATTTTTTATGCCTGTACCTTTTACATCATGCTATAAACCGTGCTTATACTACCGAAAAAATTAACAGTGTTTATTCCTCTACCATTATTTTATGATAATCTACATTTTACATCTTTCATTTGACAATGGGTTGTGGAATCAATAACACAAAAGCTTTTGATACTTCGTTAAGGAAGGCCATACAAGTTATTATCTTACAAAGTTTTTTTTTTTTTGCATTGCGAGGAATGTTACTAACATTCATTTTTTTTTGAAGGAACTAACATTCACTTTTTAACACTCTCTCTAGCATTCGCTCATTTATTGGATGAAATCAATGTATATCCCATCATTTTATGGAGGTTCGATTTTCAAAGTGTAAACACGAAATGATTTAAACAAATAAGAAAGTGAATATTAGAGAGGGTATTCAAAAAAGAGAGTTGCTAGTATTACTCATTGCATGTATCTATAGTTTTAAAAAACATTCTCCTTCATGAGTCCAATTTATTTCTCTTTGAAATAGTAATTTATGTAACTATTTTTTGCTGCTTCATATGGATCGAGTTTTGAACTTTTTTATTCTAAATTTGAAAACTCACAACTCTATCCATTCAATGTAACAATGAAACTCTACATTGTGTCGGAGGATAGAGGTAACTCAACTGATGAAAGATAAAAATGTTAATATGTGAACTAATTATTAACATTTGCCCATTCAAAAAAAAAAAAACACACACACACACACTACACATTATAAAATTAAAAAGGTATAAATGCAATTTCGATCCCCTATTTCCAAAATTGTTAATTTTTGATACCTCATTTTCTAAAACCAACATTTTTATCCCCTTAGTTATAAAGTCAACCAAAATTTTAAAACCCCTTCCTCTTTGGATGATGTTACATGTTCATTAATGACGTGGATCTTACATGACATTGCTTACGGTATATCATTTGACACATTATTTCCATTTTTTTTGAGGGAGACACATTATTTCCATGTCATTTTAATTAAATAATAAATTAATTTTGGTTGACTTTATAACTATCAAAATGTTGGTTTTAGAAAATGGGGTATCAAAAGTTAACAATTTTGAAAATATTAACAATTTTGAAAATAGGGGATCAAAATTGCATTTAAGCAATTAAAAATTACAACAAAATAGGGAACATAAGAAAAATTAAGGAAATCAAATTTTCAACATTATTTCTCTTGTGCCTAAAAAAACATTACAACTTTTCTTTTGGAACAAAAGAAACATTACTAATCTTTTAGCTAGAATGCAATATTACAAATGTTATTTTCTTGTGATAATAACCAATAACTAGAACTTCATCCACTTTTCCACTCGAGCTTTCCAACCCTTTTTGCACCTGTGATCTGCCAAATGTTAGTAGTATTACACTAAACTGGGAGACTAAGCCCAAGAAAACAAAATAATTTGACAACCCTCTTCCCTAATCTTATACATGACTAAAAATTATATGCATTTGATCTGAACATAAACCAAATACACATAATAATTTGTTTTTTTGTTGCAAATTTTGGAGACTAGAAGGAGTATGTCATACCAAATTATCTTACAGCTCAATACCCCATTTTGTCATAGATGACAATCATATTGGGATCAATATGTTTTGAGACCATGTTGTGTATGAGAACATAAAAACAGTTATCCCAGATTGATCATTGTAAAAATTAAAAACCTTTTTTTTTTACCATTACTTAATTATGTATCAATCAAGATGAAATTTCAATATGCAAAGTTACCTATGAAATCTTATGGTGACTGCGGCCTATTGCATATATGTCCATGCTTCCAATTCTTCCCACACATGTAACAGAAATTACATCCACACCTGAAAAGACAAAATGAAGTCATTATAATTTTTTTCTTCATTTTCAACGTTATAGAATTAGTAAGTGAAATAATTAAGTATACATAATAATACAACCTGCAGAGAATATGTTCACATCCATGACTTCTCTCAACATAAATAGAGCATGTAGGACATCTCTGCCATGATTCTCTTTTGACTAACTCCAAAAATTTCCTATCATTTTCAACTTCATCTTTCATCTTCACCAGTTTTTTACTATACACATCATTTTTTGAGTCACACCATTTATAGGGATTTGCCTATTTGGTTCCCATAGTAAAGGAGTAAAAAAAGGGGTCAGCGTAACAAAATTGCAGTGGATGTACATAAAAAAATTAAATAGCAGTTAATTTCTTTTTGGGAGAATTAAATAGCAATTAATTATTTAGTGTATAACGATACGTGCGCACAGAATTATGAAACGAGACCCAAACTGATAAACTCCCTAGTAGGATTGTAAACAGCTGACCAGGTCATCAAAGAATATTTTCAAAGTCTAGTCTTACTTTTCGAAACTTTAATTGGAATAAATTATTCAATTTTCGAAACTTTAATTGGAATAAATTATTCAATTTTCTATATAGAGTACTAGTAAATCACCAATTTACTTCATGTTTTTTTATAAGTAATCACCAATTTACTTCATCATTTTCTTGGTAAATTTATTTATATCAGCGGAAAGACAAGCACTAATGTGTCATGTGTCTGTTGATAAGACCGCAAGATCAATGTTTTATCATCGTAATAAAAAATATTGATCCCACGTAGAGTTGTGAATTTCAATGTTACCTTTTTTGTCTCCTAAGGTATACAAATAAAAAGTTTTTTTGGATTTTATAAAATTAATGGTTGAAAATTTGTCTTCAAAATATGAAATGATAAAAAGGCCTTGGAATAATTGTAGTTCATCGTTACAACGAATATTTCAAATCATATTCCTTTCTTTTTCCTTAAAATTGTAAGAATAAGGATGAGATATTCTCTTTTGTATCAATTAATCTATAGCTAGCAATAAAGGAAGTGTTTCACCAACATAACTCCTTATTCTTATGGTTTCCACATTGGTATGACCCATTAGGCCCGAATATTCATTTTCATCACAAACGTCTGTAGGCTTTTGTCGTGCTTCAAACATTTTGTCTAGTTTTATATTTTTAGCAATCTTCCTTCATTCTCATTTATCGGAAGATTGCATAAGTTTTGATTAAGTAAAATAAAGCTATATTTAGGTGAATACATGTTTCTTAACAAAAGAAAGAAATTGTGATTATGGAAAGCTTGTCATAAAACTACTTTCCATGATCCCGAGACTAAAGAAAACTACTCACTCATCATAAGGATGAGATTCCAAAACAAAATAAACAAAGTAAGAAAAAAAAATCAACGGAAAATACAAGTACAATAGTTCTTTGATGGTAAGTGGTGCCAAATCAAAGCAAGACTAAGCCTATTTATAGCAGGCTAGGCACTGATAAAAGAGGATTTATGACTTTCCTCAGCACAGTGGTAAGTATGCCGAATTTTATCAAAAAATAAAATATTGAATCCACAAAGACAACGCTTAGCTCGATTCTTGCTCGTAATGACATATTTTCTGAACTATGTTTTATAAAAGTGTTTTAGTGACATGGATCAAAGTAAACTGAATCAGAATAGATAAAGTTGTGTTGTGATTGAATTTAAATAAATATTCCTCATATGTTTCATCTTAATCGATTGTATACTTTTTATTTATGCCTATATAACTCCACCCATCCTTCAATGTGTGTCTCCTGCTAAGGTTAACAACGCGAAATCCATTTATCATTTAACGTTCGATGATTTGGGGTAAAATAATCGATTGTTTCAATGACATAAGCTCAGATAGTTATACATTGATATAGACCTACCCATTAGCTCTAGTGTGATAACACCTATATATAATTTAAATCGTGTCCTTTTAGATAGTCAGGCCGACTAGGCTCAAACTAAATCAAAAGATCAATTGTGGAATATTACATCAGCGACAAAGCATTAAGAATATATTTAAACTAAAGATTATATTGAGTGCAAACATCATATAAAAATAGGCAGATTAAAAGTACTACATATATTCCTAGCTATTTACATTCAATCTTAACAAAAGAGAATTTAGTTAACCATGAGATGCATAACTAACATAAGAGAGTTGATAGATGTTAGAGACGCATCAACAAGCTTGATTCAAAGCTTCCTAAACCTCCAATGGTGACTCATGCTCTCTGTCCTCTTTCTCTCTCTATTTTGGTTCGTTTTTACACCTCTATTTATAGGAGAAGTAAGGATCGCCTAGCGAATCGAGGTTTTCTTATTTGGAAGGAAAAATCAGTTGTCTTCAGATATTTTCTTAAACAACATTAGTTCGCTTAGCAGACCAAATCTCGCTTAGCAAACCACCTTTGGTTTTTCCTTCTGGAACTCTTTGTTTTGGCCCACTTTCACCTTGCTTATCTCGCCCAGTGAATCGAGTTTTCATTAGATGTCTTTGTGGTGCTCTAGCTTGGCTTCTGATGCGCGTGCTTGCTTTCTTTTGGTCCGTATTGGTGTAGTCATGCTCAAAACCTATAAAAAAAGGTATGGGAAATGGACGTAATGGCTTTCTGGCAATGTTTACAAATATAAACGATATTTATATCAAATTTGGGGGGGGGGGGGGGGGGGGTTATACTGAATTACTATCAAAACAAGTCGATAGGTGCTATGGAAAATAAAAGTAATTTGACAGTTATCAGGCACCACTGAATTCATGTACATTTATATATTTACAAACTGAAGACTAGCATTTACACGATGATCTTTCTAGTGTCAAATGAAAAACCACGAAACTGAAATCATCAAGATTACGGTTGTAGACACTCACTACGACTGGTCGTAACAAATTTAAGTTTTTTGGTTCGATCACTTGTCTTCCTTCATCATTTTGTGACGGTTTCAGAACTAAAATGTTACAAAATCTGAAGTGTTGCTAAGGTAAAATCCAGCTCTTGATCATTGAAAGTGGATTGGCTTTAATGTTGACTTGATCAACAAGGCTTCACAAATTGTACTATTACTTCATATATCTCTTGTATTTACTTATTTATTCAAAACAAAAGAAAATGTAGTAAAATTTAAATAAAACTCAAGTAAGAATACTAATTCATTAAAATTAACATAGCTAAAAATACTATAAATTATTGAGTAATCAACCGCCTATTCGATTTTTTATTACGTTTAATTGTATATCAACATTTTTTTTTTTGACAAGGATTGTATATCAACATTATTAACATTTAATTTTATATATACTGCATATGACACTCAAATAATTTTGGTAAACAAGATCAAAATAAGTTCCATTTTTTCACTAAAAAAAATGCCCCGTCTTAGAACTTCTACATATGCACAACTTGTATGGTCTCCTTATTCTTATATTATCCTTTTCATGCATTTGTGAAATAACTTTAGTTTTAATGCTAGGTTCGATAACTCAACTAGTTTGAGTAAATGTTGAGTTAAGGTTTAACGGAGTTGGAAATCTTAGATTCAAATTTGGGTAAATGAGAAAAATTGCTAGCCTAACATCTACTCTCCATTTCTTTTAGGTGTTGTTTTAGAAAAGTACACGTAAATTAAAGAAGTGGATTTTTGGAGTTTTTTCTTATTATATCCTCATTTTAATGCATCAATGAATTCATTTTTTTTCTTGCACACACTCTTTTTGCGATAAATTTGATTTGTTATCTTTCTCCCAAACATACAATTGCTAGTTACTCTCTCTCTCTCTCTCTCTCTCTCTCTCTCTCTCTCTCTCTCTCTCTCTCTCTCTCTCTCTCTCTAATAAATCCCTATTTTTGTTTCATACACACTTTATCTCTCTTCCATAACAAGCAATTGTCAATAGTCTAAATGTTGTTTGTAAAGCAAAATAAAATAAAAGTTTTCCATTAGAATTAATCTTTTATTTTGCACTTGAATTTTTTTAACAATGTTACTGATCTTATTTTCAATATTTTAAATATTCATAGAACCATTGTTATATGTAAAAGTAACAAAATATTGTTTCAGAGAAATTTAAATTTGCAGATAATAAAAAAACAAACTTTGTTTAAAAAAATAAACTTGAATTTTTCAAATAGTTAACACTAATTAGTTTTATTAAAAAAAGCAAGTATGAGTAATTTACAAATTGTATCCTTAAAAACATCAGAACAATAATTAAATAAAAACACAAAATTCATAATCAAATGACACTTAAAAAAGAATGTAATTACTAACATTGACCTTGCATTATACCGAGAGAAAAAAAAAGCATCAACCATTGCAAAAAAATGACACTTACAAAAAGATCTGAGGGGGTAATTACTAACATTGACCTTGCATTATACCAAGAAAAAAGCATCACCCATTGCAAAAAAATAAAATAAAATAAAACATTTCGATTCTATAGTCTTATAAACTCATTTGACTAAAAAGAGCAGGTTTGATGACCACAACTTTGTCACGAGCTTATATCTTGTTTGTGTTAGCTTATATCATTTTTTAATAAGCTAATCCAAATGGTTTATAGCCTATCATAATCCTTATTTATTAATTTGATTAGGTCTGCAGCAACTTAACCTAATAATTTCCTCTAAAATGCTGCAATAGGTTAGCAACAATTTAACTTAACAAATTCCATCTAAAATGCAGTGCACCAATATTTAACCTAACAAACTAGACTTTTGACCCGTGCGACGCACGGGTCTTGTTGACTAACATGTAATAATTGTTAAACATCAAAAATTGACTTGTAATAATTGTTTTAAATTTCTACTAACATGAAAAACAAAGTCACTTCAATTAATAGAATTTCAAAATTGCACGTACATCTCTAAAATGAATAATTACACTTTGATATTTACTAAAAGTAATAATGTATTTTTCCAACCAAATACATATCATATCTGCATATATAGAATTTAATAATAGAAGAGATCTTATACAATGTATTAATTATTTTGAAGATGTGTGCTTGGTTGAAGAGCTGTGTAATTTACCATGGTTTAGGTTTTTTTTTGTTGAAAGAAACACGGTTTAGGGTTTACTATATATAGCCGAGTTTGCATGGAAATTAGGGTAGCCGAGTTTGCATGGAAATTAGGGTATTCTGTTTGTAAACGTATTAAATAAGTGTACAACAACTTGCAAAAAAAAAAGTATTAGGTTAAATGAGCGGGAAAATATTAGGTTAAATTGCTGCAGACCTAACAAAATTAATAAATAAGGATAACCTAATACAACAAATGAGAGGAAAAATTTTAGGTTAAATTGCTGCATACATAACAAAATTAATAAATAAGGATTCCCTCTACAAAGCAGCAATCCCTAATATTTCTCCTCACTGATGAGTTTTTCATTTCTATCATGTTGTGTCATCGTTTATATATATCTATTGTTTCTGTAGACTTTATTTTTTTTTTGAAAGTTGTTGTACACTTATTCAACACGTTTACAAACAGAATACCCTAATTTCCATCCAAACTCGGTTACCCTAATTTCCATGCAAACTCGGCTATATATAGCAAACCCTAAACCGTGTTTCTCTAAACAAAAAACCCTAAACCGTGGTAAATTACACAAACAACAGAAGAATCATATATTTTGATATTTTGATTTTTGCAAATGGAAGGACGTGACCTTACAACCTTCCTCTCATACCACTGCTTAACTGGTATTCTAATTTAACATGCTTAACTGCTCAACCGTCTTATGCATATTCTGATAAGACCCGTGCGTCGCACGGGTCAAAAGTCTAATTTATATCAAATTTACCCTTGTAATTTTAATTGAAAAAAATTAAATATTCATTAAACATATCACTTTTATGTCATTTCATATTTATATGGTAGTTTAACCGCTAAGTTTACCAAACACTATAGATTCAATCAGATTGATTATCCGTTATAAGCTAACTTATTAGCTATTCGTTGTATTTTAATAAACACAACCTATATCTTTTCAAAATATGTTACACTTCCAGTAAAAATAAAAAAAGTGTATGTTATTGATTATTTTTTCATTGGTATGTTGGAATAATAGTCAAGCTAAAATTTGAAGTTGGTCTTTTGCGTTTTAAAAATGTTGAGTTGGTCTCATACATTAACGTAAGTTTGTCATTTCTGTCAAATTTTGAGTTAACTATTCCTAAAACTATTTACTTGACAATGTTTCCGACGGAAATTTGACTAAAAAGACTAATTTATTGCAACGTTAATAACGTAAAAAAATTTAAAGGTAGGGACTAACTTAAAAATTAAAATAAATGTTAGAACTCAGCATGAAATGTAGCCTAATACTTATAGATCTCTGTAGCAAAAATACTTGGATTTTTTTATACGCATATGGAGTGGAATAGTTATGTATGATCAACATATCAATGAAAATAAATACCAAAATGATAAATTCACTCCACATTTCACGTTGTACCTATCTTAAATACTTAAGTCGACTAACTGTAACATTAAATCATATCACCGTTACCATAATCACTGCTAAAAAAAAAGAAGAAAAAATAGAGAAAAAAGAAAGTTTGCAACATTGATATGCTCTTTTAGCTAGAATGTCATGTACCAAATTTTCTTTCCTAACAGCTAGAACTTTCTGCATAGTTGCCATGCGTGCTTCCTAACCCAAATGTTCTCTGTATTAAGCACTGTACACATAAACAAAGAATCAGTTTAAACATTAACAAGGCTAATCAGAAAACATGTAGCAAACCCGTCTCTATTTATATAGAGATTGAATTGTACGTTGTAGATCCATAAATGTTTAGTTTGTGATTTTTATTTAAGTGAGTATGTCACTATGTCTTTATTTTAAATGTATACTATATAGGATTACATGCTTTCTTAAATATTTTTGATTAGATGTACATAACAAGGTTGAGTAGGTTTACGTGCCTTTTTATAATGCCTTATTATTTGGCTACTAGTATTTGGACCCGTGTGATGCACGGGAAGTTGATTATTTCATTGATTAATAAATGTGATTATTCCATTTCTAATTTTATCTCATCTAGTCTTACCACACATCCAACACAACATTCTCATCTTCGCACACTTACTTTATTCTCGTGTTGGTTCATAACAGCCAATACTCTGTTCCATAAAACATCCTTGTTCTGACAATTGTCTGATATTTTTTCACTTCAACTTAAACAACACATTTGTATCACAAAAAAAACTTGAGGCTCTTCTCCATTTCAACCATCAAATTGAATACAATAATTTACATCTGCTTTTATTTCTCTGTTATTTTGTATTATAAACCCAAGATTTTTTTGTTGAAATAATGAACCCAAGATTTTTAAAATGTGTAACTTGTATGACATGATCTCCAATTTTCACCTTTAAGGTCGAACTACTTCGTCTTTTGCTGAAATTACATTACATATACTATGTCTTGTTTCTACTCAAACAAAAGTCTTACGCTTCTAAGATTTGTCTTGAAGTCTCCAACATCCCATTCAAATCCTCCCTCGACTCTCCAATTAAGACTACATCATCTACAAAACCCGTACATCTTTGTGCTAGCTATTGGATGTGTTTTGTAAGTACATCCAAAAGTAATGTAAAAAGATAAGGGATTAGGGTTGACCCTTAGTCCAATTCTTGTTATGAAAAAATCATTGTTAATGCTTCCAAAAGACAATAAAACCCCCAAAGAAATTTTGACTTCAACAACATTTTTTGCTCCAAAAAGTTGTCTAAGAGACATAAAAACTTTTATAAATAAGATACGCAATTATTTTCTAAAAAATAGAGAAACGACAAAAAATTAGGAAAGAAATGTGCAACAACATTTTTTGCTCCAAAAAGTTGTCTAAGAGACTTAAGAACTTTTATAAATAAGATACACGATCATTTTCTAAAAATATAAAGAACAGAAAAATAAGGAAGAAAATTTGCAACAACTTTTTTGACTCCAAAAAGTTGTCTAAGAGACTTAAGAACATTTATAAATAAGATAACTTGTTAATGAGTTTCCTAAAAAAAAAATGAAAAACTTAATATCCATTGACTATTGCCAAACAAATCATCCCAATACTTTATGTCTGTTTTCACCACATAAATGTGCCTAAGAAAAACAGAACCAACTAAATAGAAAACTTGAAATTTCCTGCTCTCCATTGTCAAATATTACAAGCATACAACTAATCCATACAGCTAACACAGAATTTAGCAATTGACATGTTCAAGAAGTTTACATGTCTAGTATGAAAAACTTCCATATTCACATAACAATGTAAGATTAAATATGTTTATTTAAAATAAAATATCGACCATTCCAGTTCCTACATAAACTTTATCCAATTTTAATCTCTATTTTAAAACTCTTTACAAAAAGTAGATATTTCTAGTTTCTTTAGGACTAAAAAAGCAGTCCCTTATAAGGTAGGAAATGCACTTGAAAGTACATGATTTTTTATATATAGAATAAAAATAGTCCCATATTAAACTAGGTGATTGAGTTCAAGTGGTTAACGAGCTCAATTTGGAACAATTGGCTAGCTATTCATACCTCACAAATGAACCCCTGATTATCAGGTCCCCTTTCCCTTGAGAAGCGGAGAGTATACATCATTTTCTATCCAAAAAGGTCGTGTATCAAACTAGGCGAAGGAGATCTCCTTATTAGGTACGGGTTATAACATTCATGTGGTTTTGAGAGGGATTTGACAGGGTGAGGGATCTTAAGTGGAAAAGGAATCTTCGTGATTTTGAGAGAGTTGCTTCATAGAGTCTTATCTTCTCTAAAAGTGTATATTTTTTGTTATGGAACAATGATTCGTTTAACGTTTATTCGATGAGGATAGCTTATAGGTCCATTCATAGAAAAGCTAGTGAGGTGGATGAGAGGTCGAAAGAATTTGTGCAGCTTCTTTCAAAGGGGTGTGAGTCTTGGTCTCATATAAAAGTAAAGGTTTTATCTTGGCAGCTACTTCAGGATAGGATTCAGAATCTCCGTAATCTCTTATCTAGGAGGATTATAGTTGACCATGAGGGTATTTCTTGTGTTTTCTACAATGAGCATGTAGACTCGGTTTGCCACATTTGTTTTTATAGATGTCCTTATTTTAGACGAAGAGCGGTGTCATGTGCTTAGGTGGTTAGGGTGAGAGTCTTCTACGTATTCTGTTAGACTTGGATGACGAAAAAAGGAGGTTAGGTTTGTTATTTGTTTTTTTTTTGAAGGAAGGAGGTTAAGTTTGTTATTAATTTGGAAAAGTATTGTTGTGTGGTCCTTATGGAGATCTCATAATGCTCACATATTTTTGGAGCAGGAGACGTTTGTGCTCCACTTGGTGGATATAGTTAAATTTATCTCTTGAAAGTATTATTGTCAAAATCCCGACTTAAACCCTAAAATCCAGGATTTTGCGACGTTCTTCACCTTCAACGACCCAAATCAATAGTAGAATCCTAAAATAGGCAAAATCCATAGATTTTGATTGCGATTTTACGATTTCTTATAAACTAAGTCATTTAGGACTATATACCATTTCTAACAAATATTTAGTATTTTTTTGTTGGTAAAATCAATCGATTTTGATTGCCATTTTACGATTCCTTATATCGATTCTACAAAAGTAGTTGAATAAAATCCTTCAATTTTAGTTGCGATTTTACTCTTCTCTTTTGACCTGATGCAAAACCCCGATTTTGACAACCTTGCTTGAAAGTGATATTTAGGAAAGCATTTCGGTCCACATGTTCCTTCTATGAGTGAGATTATTAACCCATTTTATGCTGGCACATATAGTGTCATGTGGCAGATTTGTCTAAGGGTTGGTTTACTGTGAGGTTCTAGTTCTATTCTTAGCTTTCCTCCTAATAGGCTAAGGTTCGGTGTTCCTAATAAAAGGATAGATGGCATTTTGGTGTTATGTTTTAGTCTCGCTCATTTTTTTACTAGGAAGGGATTTTTTTTTTGTTACTATTCTACCATTCATCTTCTATTATTTCAGTTCATTGCTTATTAAAATTAATTTTAATTCTACATGCAAAGAGTTTCATAGTTACCGTGAATGTTATAATCTAGGTGTATCGCACTTTCCTTCATGAATCCCCTCCTTACCACACTTGTAGCAGAATTTACATCCACACCTGAAAAGAAAAAAATGGAGTAATCACAATCCATTTTTCATCAATAAAATAATCTAATTATAATAAACTATACATTTTTTTTTTTTGGTACATAAAACTATACATATTCAATTAAAGTTAAATTACTGAAAATGATCAAGGGTGCTTCTAAACATTCTTTATATAAATTTGGTAATGTGAGGCTAAAAATAGAACATTTTCATATTTGGTAGAAGTTTATAAAAATTATTTATTTTTAATTCTTAGGAATTAAATTTACACACAACTTCTTAAATTTTTTAATCCATGTTTAGAGGTTGTGAATTCTTTTATTCCCATGAGTATAACACAACTATTAATAACTATGAATTTTCTCAAGCACACAAATTTACCAAACACATTTGTGGATGATTCCTAAAAACTAATTTGAGAATAAATTTCAGAGATGGTAAGATATATAACCTGCATGACATGTGTTTACATCCACTAGCTCTCTGGACATGCATAGAGCATTTGGGACATCTCTGCCATTTTTTACTTTTAGCCAACTCCAAAAACTTCCTATCCAACTGGTATTCATCTTGGCATGTTTTCTGAAATTCCTGACAATTCATACCTGTGTGCCATGGAACTTTACATTGTGCACAGAATGGCCTGTGACACGAAGGGCATTCACAACATTCACAACTTGTAACACCCTCTTCCCCATCATTCACCAACAAAAGAGAACAATTTTCGTAAGGGCAATAAATTTTTTGGTTCTGATCAATATTAGACTCACAAATAGCAGATTCCCAATCAACAACGAATTTTTTCGGAAAAATTGATTGAAAATGTTCTGGTTTCAGTTCAACAAAGCATTCTGGATCTGGACAGTTCACTTTCACCACTCTTTCTTTTCTTTGAACCATCACATACTTGGATATGCATTTAGTACAAAAGGGATGGCTGCATGAACCGTTTTTGAAAATTTCAGAGTCTAATTTCACAAAAACAAGACATATCCCGCATAAACTAGTGGCTGCTTTCTTTGTCTTTTTTTCCTTTTCATCATCACTGTATTCTGAAAGAGATTTTCTCTTCATTGTGTTTTGTGATCCATTTGCTGAAAGAGATTGATGTTGAGGATTTGTTGTTATTGCTATCCTTGTCTTCTCCTTGTTTTCATCATCGTGGTCTTCTGAAAGAGATGTTTTCACTGAGTCCAGTTTTCCATTTGCTGAAGGGGAAATAGGGAAAGAAGACATGGGGATTGTTAAGGATGGGAGATAAGAAGCAAAAGCAAGTGGAAGCAGGTTAGGGTTTGAACAATATGAATACTGCCCTTCAGGTTAGGTTATATAAAGGAAACTGTTGACTACTTTTTTTAGGTTATATAAAGGAAACTGTTGACTACTCTTTTTATTTTTCTTTTTTTCGGGATATTGTTATGGTAGAAATTACCCTTATCTATTTTGTTGGAAGCAGTGGCGGTAGGCTCCCCCCACTTTAAATTATTTTTTTTACATAGGAAAAGACCAAAGCACCCCTCATATTGTTTGATATTTTCAGTCTGGCACCCCCCACTCTCACACCTCCTAAGCTCAGTCTCTCTCTTCGTGAACCAATCTCCCTCCTGCGATTCAACCGCGATTTTCGAAAGAAACTGCACTCACAACACAACAATCAAAATGACAACATCTCTCTCTCTCTCTCTCTCTCTCTCTCAACCGCGATTCAACATGTCTCAGAGTCTCTCTCGCTGCTTGAACAGTGAAAGGGTCATTTTTAAATATGTTATTAATCTACTGATATACACACACTATAATAAAATCATATTCCAGCAAAATTTCATAATTATCGTCGATTAAACCCATATTCTTCTTAATTTTATTAGTCCAATCGTCATTTTGCAAAATAAAAAACGAATTTATTCATATTTTGAAATTTGTTTTGTTTATCTTACCAGCCTAAATAATTCCCTATATATCGTCATTTTGCAAATTTATAACTTCCAAACCTAACTAATTAAATTTTTTTCGTTTATCACTTCCAAGCTTAAAACTAATTACCTATATTTTGCAAATCAAAAAGCCAATTTGTTTCCTCGATCTTTCTTCTTCTTATCATCCGATTCCCTCTATTTTATTTATTTAATTATTTTTTTTATCTTATCGCTTCAAAGCCTATACATAATTCCTTATATTTGTAAATAAGAAATAAAAAAAGTCAATTTGTTTCCTCATTTGTATCCTTATTATCTGATTCCTTTAATTTAGTTTAATTAATTATTTTAGTTTATCACTTTCGAGCCTAAAACTAACCTTATATTTGTAAATAAGAAATAAAAAAAGTCAATTTGTTTCCTCATTTGTATCCTTATTATCTGATTCCTTTAATTTAGTTTAATTAATTATTTTAGTTTATCACTTTCGTGCCTAAAACTAATTCACTATATTTTGAAAATAAGAAAGATAATTTTTTTTTCTAAAATCGGATTCTTATTATTTTTTAAATCTCCCAAAATATCCCCGGCTAGACTTCTAATATCACAAATTTGGTGGACTTCATGGTCAATTTACGATTAAATAATAAGGAAAAGCAAGAAATATACTACGCATAGATATAGGAAAACAATTTATTCAATTTTTTTTAAAACAAGAGTGTAAGGCACACTGACCAATTTCATTAACAAGAAGATGGAAACATACAAAAGATAAGATGGGATTAAACACTAACCTACTCAAAAGGTAGTGAATCTATAGTTGGGAATTCCAAACATGTTTCTGACTACTTCACTTCTAATTGCACTAGGGTGATCATTCCACCAAACAAAACCAGTGACATGTAATCCTGTGTTTTTCAAACTATCTGCATAGGAGTTACCTTCCCTGAATATATGAGTGATCATAAGCAACATAGATTTTCTCTGGCCAAACATCGAGCCAATTTCTTTGATTTGCAATTTCTATAGCAAACATTGCACCAAAAGTACTTTCAACTATAAATGTAGAGTCAATGTGCAAGTTTCGAGCAAAGCAACCTACAATGAAGCGAAAAGAGTTTCTAAAAGTTCTACCACAAGCTTCTTTCAAAGGGTTTTTAACCACAACTCCATCAGTGTTTACCTAGCCAGTTGGTTATTGGAGGATGCCATAGCACTTCCTTGATGGTTGGAGCTTTGGGTGGATATATGTTGATCTTAAGAGCCTTTAAGATCACAAATTTTTTCATATTCACGGCAGAAGTTTTTGATGTCTTGTTTCCATAGAGAGTTGTGCTTGAGATGATGATGTTTATCGC
Source organism: Medicago sativa (assembly GCF_051527215.1). Classification (NCBI taxonomy): domain Eukaryota; kingdom Viridiplantae; phylum Streptophyta; class Magnoliopsida; order Fabales; family Fabaceae; genus Medicago; species Medicago sativa. The sequence continues at coordinate 61,763,593 of NC_140751.1, read as the reverse complement.
TGGCTTCCAAGCAATCTTTTTGTTCTGGTATCTTCCTTGATTCCTAGCAAATCATATTTATCATACCCCATTTTTGACCCATTTCGGCATGGATGTTACTTTAAAGTACCTCATTAAGTTAGTTCCGAAGGCGGTATTTTTAAGTTTTTTATTATCTTTTATTATTATTATTTCTTTTTTATTTATTTTTGTTTTTAGTTTATTTTATTTTATTAAATTGTTTTATTTTTTATTATTTTATTTATTTCTTTAGTACGTTTTATTATTTTATTTATTTCTTAAGAGCCTTTAAGATCACAAATTTTGTCATATTCACGACAAAAGTGTTTGATGTTTTGTTTTCATAGAGAGTTGTGCGTGAGATGATGATGTTTATTGCTGGCTTCCAAGCAATCTTTTTGTTCTGGTATCTTCCTCGATTCCTTACAAATCATATTTGTCATACCCCATTTTTGACCCATTTCGACAGAGAGGTTACTTTAAAGTACCTCATTAAGTTAGTTCTGAAGGCAACAATTTTAAGTTTTTTATTATCTTTTATTATTATTATTATTATTATTATTATTATTATTATTATTATTATTATTATTATTATTATTATTATTATTATTATTATTATTTCTTTCTTATTTCTTTTTGTTTTTAGTTTATTTTATTTTTTTAACTTGTTTTATTTTTTATTATTTTATTTATTTCTTTATTACGTTTTTACTTTTTTTTTAATTTAATTTAATTATGTTTTTATTTTATTTTATCCAAAAGGCCCAATGTCCAGTTTGTCCTTATTTTGTCCAGATAGGTAGGGGCAAAATCGTCCAAATGCATTATGTACTTTGGAATTTTTTCTAGAAATGGCCAGATCACCCAAAACCCTAATTTTCATCAGTACAATAACACCAAATTGGTCCAAAATTCCCACTATATAAGAACAACCAGAATCATTCATTGGGAGAATTCCAAGAAACCCTAAATTACAACAATCACAAAAAACAGCAGCCAACAAACTCTGGAATTTCCTGAAACAACAAATCCACCAAGAACAACAAACTACCTCAAGAATATTTTCCAAAAATAGCCTCAAACCACACAACACATAATCAAAAATCACAGAAGGCCAACATCCAAACCACAAAAATCCATTCAAAACTCCATCAAACACAAACCTCATAAACCATCTCAAACCAAACAAAATCGGCCAACAAGCAACCAAACAACACCAAGGTCGAACCATATAACATAAACCAACACCCCTCTTTAAGAAAAAGAAACCGATTTAAAAAAAAAAAAGAAATAAGGTGGGTTTTTGTACGGTGTTTATTTTAGATCTAGGAGACTTGAAGTTTTTTTAAAAAATTTTGTTTGAAAAAGAAGAAAGAGAAGGAGAAAGGATGTTTAAAAGTGTAAGAATTTTTTTAAAAAGAAGTATTTTTTAATTCCGGCAAGGCGGCGCCGCCCTCTTGGGCTGGCCACCACCGTGCCAGAATTTATTCTCCAGCTGAGTAAGAAACGGAGAGAGGGAGGACCTTCCCTCTCTAGAAGTAGAGTTAGAGAGAGAAGGGGATTGCAAAAATGAAGTGGAAGTGCAGTTTTGGGTATTTATACCCCATCCTTTTAATCATGCATGCGCTAGCTTACACTTTTACCATGCATCTCCATCATTCCTGGCTCTTAGATCTGGATCATACGATCCAGATTCTTTCTTTTGAGCCCATTTTCGATTTGCTCTAAACCCATTCCCTCTTCTTTTTTAATTTTTTTTGCTTACACACACGCACCCTTTTATTTCTACACCGCTTTTTCTTTATTTTTTTTCTTTCATTTTATTATTTCCGCACCCCTTCGATCAATTTTAATCATATTTAGACTTTTATTTCTTCATTTAAAATCAATCAAATCCACTTTACTTTTGCCACTTCGGCATTTTACCTTTAAAATCAATCAAAAAAATCACTCGGCTTTTTACCCCGAACTACGTGATTTTGATCCCTCTTTGGTTACGTAGGCAAAAGATTTTGTCTTTCCAGATCAACAAAAATACAAAAACGTTTTCTTTCTTTCTTTATTTACGCTTAACTTTTTTTTACAAGCAAGCAATCAATTTAGCACAAGATAAATAAAAACAAGAGGTTCCTATAGAGTACTATAGACGTTTAGGGTGCTAATACATTTCCTTAACGTAACCAACCCCCGAACCTTTAATCTCTAAAAATTAGGGTTTATTCGAACTTTTCCCCTTTTCATTGGAAAAAATAAAAGCTCGGTGGTGAACTAAAATTACGAGTCAACGCTAACTAATAGCTTGATATCCGAAAATCACGGCGACAATATTGTACTGAGGATGTTGTTTAAGTAGGCATTGATGGCTACTTTACATTGAGGGGTCCAGCTTCTATCACATATCTTCCAAATATCCTCAATGGTAGTGAACTGCAAAGAATTGTTTAGAATATTTTCTAACCAGGACAAAAGGTTGACAACATAACTGCATTGAAAGAATAGGTGGAAATTTGATTCAGATTGTGTTGAATAGTTACTAAACGTGGAAGCAAGATTGCTCCCTCTCTCCATTATCTTATCGTATGTTGGCATTCTATCATGCATGATTCTCCATAAAATAAAAGATTTTGAAGGAGGGATATCAGAGATCTAAATGGTTTTGGCCCAATGGAGTCTTTGTACAGGAGTGGTTTTGTGCATGTTTGCTTCCTTGAGGGACAAGTTACATGTGATGGTCCATTTGCACACTACTTTGTCTTCCAAATGAACATGAGGGATGGTAACACATGTTGAATAATTTGATAAAGCTGAGGGAAAACTTGTTGGTTTATATGAACTTTTGGAGATTCACACATATCAAGTTCACACATATCATAATTTATTAAGTTTAGAGATTCAAATTCTAAAAACACTGATTTATATGAACTTTTGGTTCATTTATGTTGAGTGCAAAAAATAAAATTTTCTAGTCATATAACTTTGGAATTAAGTGTAAGTTACTCAATTTTAAAATTAAACGCTTGTTCACATGATAAATTTTGACATGTCAAATATTAAAATCACACAACTTATAAAATAGAAGGAGAATTTCATTTTGTACATAGCATCAAAGGTGCGGTCTTTTCCCACAAGCACTACTAAAAAAACTGTGTTTTCGGACGGAAAAGTGTTTGAATGAACTAAATTTAATTTTTCGGACAGAATTGGGACAATTAAGAATGCATGGTGCACAAGTCTCTTTTAAGTCTGAGTTAACTCAGTCTTGTTCAGTAGAAACCTGAAATTCAAATTCTTTCTTATTTTTGGAGCATGCATGACGTCTTAGAGAGAAATATTCTTTTTGAACGTGAATTGCAACTTCATATCTCCAATCCCAATGTAAGAAGAATCTAACAACACTTTCTTATTCTCAGTGGTAGCATATAATTTTGAACATATCATACTCATAGCGAATATGGAACGAGGCGCAAATGTTTATCCATTAATTAATGTCTTAATTCACCAACTAGATTGATCTAACTAGTCATCCGTGAATTTCTTTTCAATCAAGTTACGTCATGAAGCAACAATTTACTTGTTCATATACTTGCGGGACATATGATATGGTTTCCCACAATTGTATTAAATAAATTGTGAACTAACAGTGTCATTTCTTGATGGTGGTGACTGATTTTCATTTAAGACCATTTTGGGGTTCTTATTCTGTTGGCAGTTATAGCTACTTATTCATAGTACGATTTTAATTTTTGAAAATAAATTTCAAACAGCTTCAAAGTCGCATATGTGAATTTGTTAGTGTTGTTGTTATAACAACAAACACTCGATCGTGTTCAGTATAGAGATGTATTTCGATAGCCTTTTTTTATCCTTCTTGTATTTAGGTTAAATAAAATTCGAGTTAGTAATTTCTTCGGTAGATATGGCAGAAGGAGACGTCTTAAAATTGCTGTTTTTGGATTTCCAAACTGTTGTATTTGGACTTCCAAATTCTATTTTGAAAAAGAATATCTACCAAAGTTGTTACTAGGTTGAGTCACGACCAGGGCGCTCTCTTTAAGACATTACGTGGCACTGCCCAAAATTGTGGAAGGCAGACTATCAACCACGCCGCCTCCAGGATAAAACAAGTCTAGCTACAATTGTGAGGTTGACTACTGCACTGTAGAAAACCATTCGAGATTTACGCCTCCAATATGGTACTAAGACCACTCTTTAATATTGAAACCACTCTAATATGGTACTGTGACCACTCTATTATGGTGTTAAGACCACTCAAACACGGTGTTACCACCATTCTAATCTTTAAGTTCTCCAAAATATCAATATGGCATAATGACTACTCAAATATGGTGATACCACCATTCTGACTTTTTAACTTCTCCAAAAGTAGAGAAATTTCGAAAGAATATTTATATATTGTTAAGATCATTCTTAATTCCAATGTGACATTAATATTCCAAAAGGGACTATGATCTTAAAGTTACTCTTTATTCCAAATGGACATAAATTATCGAAGGGACTATACTGTTAAGCCATTATTAATTTTGAAGGGACGTTATAACCGAAAAAGTACTATGGTCTTAAGAACACTCTTAATTCCGAAGGGACAAGAAAAGGAGATGAGGAGAAAAATAGCTCGTTAACACAAGCTGGAGAGAGAAGAGAGAAAGAGTTCTCGATAGCTCAATAGAACTCTGGTGTAATTTTTGAACTGAGTGGAGTCCTCTATTTTGTAACTGTTTTAGCTAAAATTGTGGCAACAGTTACTCTAATGGAACACTTGTGGATAAGATTGAAAAGAAACAAATCCAGAAAAGTAAAGGAAACAAACTCATTAGATATGAATGAAGGAAAGATATTGTAACATCCCAGACGACTTTAAGCATTGTCGACTGAGATGTTACAAACGGTATCAGAGCAGACTTCTCCCAGTACGGTGTGGTTCGGGGACGAACCAAGCGGAAGCTGGTGGGCATGTAACACCCACGGCTGACGAGGGCAGGGGAGTGATCGCCGGTGCACAAGGCATGACAATGAGCGGCTCCTGACAGCTTATAGAGAAACCGAATCACATCGGAATGAGAGGGATCCTGAGGTCGTGTAGGTATGGGACTACATGGTTAAGGGAAAGCATATAAGAATTGTTTGGTACTACCTATATCAACAAGATGCATCTTCTTTTCGGTAGCTCATTCCATAAGAACTCCACAGTTAAGCGTGCTTGACTTGGAGCAATTTTGGGATGGGTGACCTACCGGGAAGTTTCCCGGTAAGCGTGCGAGTGAGGACAAAACACGCTGAAAAGACTCGTGTTGGTTTGTGAGGTCAGTCGGCAATCCTGAAAGCAGTCTGGGATGTTACAGATATGGAGTCTGGGATGTTACAGATATGGAATTAAGTTAAATTCTTATTCTTATCTCTTATCGCAACCAACATAAGCTAAATTTATGGGAAGTGACATCCACAAACAAAAATAATAATAACTATTACTTTTATCATTATCAAGTATTTAAAAATAAATACCACAATTTAAAAACTACTAATGTGTGTGTTCTATTGAGTATTGCTATTGTGCACGACTAATTAATAGCACGACTCACACACAACACGGCTTAACTTTTGTTGAAATTAAATTTTAACTAAAATAAATTTTTAAAACCAAAAAGAGTAACTTGTTGAATACAAATCGTGTGCATTATTACACGACAACAATTGCCGTGGTATTAAGCATAATTCGTGTTCTATTTTATGTGGGACCCCCACTCTCTGTTTTTTAAATTCCCATCACACTTGCTCGAAGTCTTATTTCTTAGCGATTAATCCTCCAATTTCCTTCCAACTTCACATAAATGTTCCAACAACTCTCTGTAGCAAAAATATCAATGGAAACGTTATGTATGATCAACATATCAATGGAATATAAGTAACTTAATGATAAATTCATTCCACATTTCTAGCTGTATCACTTTGAAATACATAAGTCGACTAACTGTAACTTAAAACATATCAACATTAGCATATAAAATTTAAAAATCACTGCTAAAAAAGAGAAGAAAAAATAGAGAGAAAAGAAAGTTTGCAACATTGATGTGTTTTAGCTAGAATGTCATGTACCAAATTTTCTTTCCCATCAGCTAGAACTTTCTGCATAGTTGCCATGCGTGCTTCCTAACCCAAATGTTCTGTTTTAAGTACTGTACACATGAACAAAGAATCAGTTTAAACATTAACCAGTCTAATCAGAAAACATGTATCAAACCCCTCTTCTCTTTACAAGGCCAAAACAGAACCATTGTAATACTCAATGTAAATAAAGAGATTGAATTGTACTTTGTAGATTCATAAACGTTTAGTTTGTGATCTTTATTAGAGGGAGTATGTCACTATGTCTTTAATTTTAGAGGTAATACTATTTAGGATTACATGCTTTCTTAAATCTTGTTGATTTGATGTACATAACAAGGTTGAGTAGGTTTACGTGCCTTCTTATATTGCCTTATTATTTGGCTATAACTTGTTAATAGTTTCCTAAAAAAAAATGAAAAACTTAATGTCTATTGACTATTGCCAAACAAATCATCCCAACACTTTATACTACATTTGTTTTCACCACATAAACGTGAATAAGAAAAACAGAACCAATCAATACCCAATAAAAAACTTGAAATTTCCTGCTCCATTGTCATACAATACAAGCATAGAACTTATCCATACACCTAACAATATAAGATTAAATATGTTTATTTCAAATAATATTGCGACCATTCCAGTTCTTACATAAACTTTATCCAATTTTAATCTCTATTTTTATAACTCTTTACAAAAATTAGATATTTCTCGTTTCTTTAGGACTAAAAAAGTAGTCCCTTATAAGGTAGGAAATGCACTTGAAAGTACATGATTTTTTATATATAGAATAAAAATAGCTCCTTATTAAACAAAGTGATTGAGCTCAAGTGGTTAACGAGCTCGATTGGGAACAATTCTTGGTTAGGCTAGATATGCATACTTCATGGATGAACTCCTGATTATCAAACCCCCCTTCCCTTGAGAACTGGAGAGTAGACATCATATTCTATCTAAAAAGGCCGTGTATCAAACTAGTCAAAGGAGATCTCCTTATTAGATATGGGTTAGCCAAAGTCTATTGATTGGTTCTCTAATAGTATCTCCATAAAGGTTAGAGATGGTCGGTCTAAAGATTTTTAGAATGATCCCTGTTGAATGTTATTTCTTTGAGGATTTGTTTCCCTAGGCTAGTTTAGAGTTCAATCCAAAAAGAAGCTAAAGTTATATATATGTGGGTGAGGGATAGTGTAGTATAGTATTGAATGTATCTATGTAAATAAAAATATAATCAATTTAATATTTATATACAAAATTCTACAAACGTGTAGAAAATATGTTTTTACCCTTCTCCACTTAAGATCCCTCACCCACACAAACCCCCCTAATCATATATATTACTTTAGCTTCTTTTTGGATAGAACCCTAAACTAGCCTAGGGAAACAAATCCTCAAAGAAATGCAAAGATGGTTTGGTTTGAAAAATATATATAAAAAAAAAACTCATTTTCTTTGTTCCAAATTATAAGTAAAAAACATCAACTTTTATCATATTAATTTAATTATGTTGTTTCAAAAAATTATCTTTTCCAAAGAAAAATTAAATGCAAAGTGCATTCAATTTGCTCTCTCTTTTATTTTCTCAATAGCCAATAACCATTGAAAATTGTTTTTACATCTTCCGATAAAACTTATTTCAAGGATAACACAAAAAACTATGTTGCAAACTACTATGTTTTAGTTTTCTTAATAAGTGCGATTTTTTTTTTTATAACATGGGATGGAGGGAGTACTATGAAATAACTTCAAAAAAACAACAAAAAAAAGTGCAACAATTACACCAGTTTAAGCTATTAACTTTATTTTCTTACCAAATAATGTTACTAGGTTGCAACTTTCATATTCGATTACATTCATGTTAAAAGATCAACTAAAATAAGAAAATTGAAAATAGTAAAAAAAAAAAATCAAAATTCAAAGTGAGAAAGCAAAGTTATGTTATAATCTAGTGTAGTGATTTTGGCAAATAAAAAGTCAGAATAAATAACTTCAAGTAATATAATATAGGAGAAACAAAGATGCTGACAAAAATATGAAGGTGAGAAAAAACACAAGAAGGGGGGTTGAATTGTGTTTTTGGAAAATTCTTCGTTTCTCCTAAAAACTGAACACACTGATCAGAAGCTAAGTGAGACAGCTTCTGAAGTGATAATCAGAATCTAAATGCAGCGGAATAAATCAGAGAGAGAGAAGAAGAACGACACAAAGCAATTATACTGGTTCCTTCCACAATCCGGAAGTAGTCCAGTCCCCCTTGCACTTCCAAGGAGATTTCACTATGAGTAATATCTGATTACAAATGCTCAAGCACACAAGCAAGAGACTTCCAATGCTCAAGCACACAAGCAAGAGACTTCCAATGCTCAAGCACACAAGCAAGAGACTTCCTTTGCTCAAGAACACAATCAAGAGACTTCCTGCTCAAGCACAACTGCAAGAGACTTCCTAACTAAACAAAATTACACAGAAAATTGTTTAAGGTTGAACACTTGATATACAATCAGAGGTGCTCACAATACAAATCAGATACAGACTCAATGGACTTAAGAATTTCTAAGATATGACTTTGAGACACAGAAATTCTAAGTGAATGCAGAACAATTTCAGCAGAGGTTTGGTACTTGTGAAAATCTTTTTGAGTCTTTCGTTCAGCGTTCTTGCATTACCAATTCTCTAGGTCTTCACTCCTTTATATAGAGGTGTGAAAGAGACGTTGTGAAATTGCCAGCACACCAAAGAGTCGTTGTTGAAGCTTGATCTTTCACCAATGATCTTTTGCCTGATTTGGTTGTTGTCCTATGAAGAACCAATTTGAAATCCATTCCTTATCCAAAGGAACATCTATGCAGGCGAGACCGTATTCTGGAGCTGTTTTCTTGTCTTGAAGTGCAGACACAAAACAGAGTAGTGGAGAACGTGGTTGTACAATTCGTACAAAGTACAATGTCAACGCTTTCGTCCAAATTGCAAACACATGCCTTCAAACACCTTTGAAATGACCGTTGCAAACTCCACTAATCCTTTGTTTGTGTTTTCGAATCCAATAGACAGCTTTTGCATTGATGATTCTTCAATTCTTGATTCTTTGCAAATCCAGTTGATATTCAGCTTCTGGTGAAATGGCTTCTGATGAGGCAGCTTCTGATGATGCAGCTTCTGATGAGATGACTTCTGCAGCTTCTGATGATGCAGCTTCTGATGATGTGACTTCTGGACCTCTTGTCTTCAGGAGCACTATTCTTCAGGAGCAGCTTACTTCAGGAGCGCTATTTCTTCAGGAGCAGCTTGACTTCAGGAGCGCTTTTTCTTTAGGAGCAAGTTGCCTTCAGGAGCGTCCAAGCTTCAAATTTTTGTTGTTTCCATAGCTCTTTATTTGCTCATTCAGAACCAATGATGATGTAACTTTATAATTATGGTCCTGTACACTTGAACAAATATTAGCTAATCCAATTTACAATTTTTAATACCTTGTTATCATCAAAACTCTTTAAGGTTTATTGTTAAACACATTTTGTTCCAACAATCTCCCCCTTTTTGATGATGACAAACAAAAGTATTTAAAATTGATCAATTGTTGTTAATCTAATTAACAAGTTGACTTTGGGGTTCTGAGGTTTGTAAGCTCAGAATCTGAGGTTTGTAAGCTCAAACTCCCCCTGAGTCTGATAGTCTTTAAGGTGAGGTTTGTAAGCTCCCCCTAAGTTCTATCCAGGTTAATTAAATTCATTTTGCGCGCAATAATTATTATCAGAGCTTAAAAGCAAAACTGAATCAATGAAAGAATTTACTTATAGATAAGAAGAATGGTTCAATTAACTTTACTTGAATTTTGATACTCCTTCGTTCATTCATAGCTTATACCAATAAGGTAAAAACATAGAAGTTTTTCAAAAATTTCAAATGCCATTAATGGGGCTCAGAGCCTTTAAATACTTGTCACATATACTCCCCCTTTTGTCATTATCAAAAAAAATTAAAAAAAATCTAAGCACAAAATACAAAAAGATATGAGAAAAACTCAAACGTGAGAGAGTATACTAAGCAATGAACTAAATAAATCAGAGCAAAAATCATGTATATTCAATTGTCAGAAGCAGCTAAACAGTCAGAATCAGTAAGCATTCAGAAGCAAAGAGAATTAAAACAGAATGGTTTCAGAAGCAAGGACTAGGAATTCAAAACAAACAACAAACAAAAAGAAAAACACAAGGGTGTGCAACTAAGTGTTGGTTTGATGTTGTTTCTTCATCTCCTCCATTTCTTCAATCTTCTTCTGCAACAGTTCTTCAAGCTGTTGTTGCCTCTGGAGAAGAGCCTGTTCCCTTTCCTTAGCTTCTTGCTGCTGCTGTGCCATCTGTTTCTTCAGAAGCTTACACAACCTTGCTTCTCTGGTCAAGTAATCCGTTTCTAAAAAGAAAGGCTGGTTTGCCAGGAGCAGTGTAGAACTTCTTATTCTGAGACTCTGATTCAGATGCTCCATTAACTTCCTGACAGAAGCTTCCTTGCTTCTGATGCACTTAGCCCTTAAGCTTTCAATTAGCTCAGTTGCCCGGTTCTGAAGTGATGCCCAGGAGTCTTCATATGCACTTGTGAGATCAATTGTCCTTCGTTGATCCACAAGATTAAGCAATTGACTAAGGATTGTCTGAAGCTCAGAATTGATATATCCAGATTCCAGGATGTTTGTGGGTGGATGTTCAAGGATTTCAAGATCAGAATCACTGATTTCTAAGTCTTGAATAGGGTTAGGAACTGGAATGGTAAGGTGTGTTTGTGTGTTAGAAGATGAGGGCTGGTCAGAATCAATGTGTGTGGTGGAGGTTGAGGCTTGAACATTGACTAGAGAGATGTCAACATCCATGGGAGTTGGTTCAGGAGAGTGTTCAGGTAAAGGTTGAAATTCAGTTTCAGATGGTGGTTGTTGTGGTGAAGTTGATGTTTGAGTGTTGAGTTGGGGGTCAATGGTAGCTGTTGGTGATTGTGGGGGTGTTGTGGGTTTATGTGGTTCAGGTGTTTGTTGATGAGGGTTTTCTGAAACAACATTTTCAGAAGCAGCTGCTTCTGGAGTTGTTTCAGAGGCTTTTTCTGAGGTGGATTTGTCTATGGGTAACTCACCTGAGTAATGGAGAGCAAGATTGTCTAAGACAGAAGTGTCTTCTATTGGTTCAGGTACAGATGTTGAAAAAGGTGAAATGGGGATAGAGGTGACTGGAATCTGAATTACCTGATCTGCAGGGCCAGCTTCAGAAGTGATCTCTTGTGGATCAGCAGCTTGAGGAACTACTTCTGAAGTTCCCTCTTCTGGAGCATTTTCAAACATGAGCATCATATCGTCTTCCTCATTGTCTTCAGTGGGCTTACCAGCAATGGCTCTTACTTCAGCCAATTTATCTTTGTAGAACCTATCACAATCTTCCAATCCCAAGGCCTTGAGCTTTTCATCTCTTTGATGAGTGTATTGTGCTTTTAGATCCTTTTTGTCTGCAATAAGTTCAGAAGCACGTTCATCTGCCATCCTTTTCCTTATTGGAGTCATCTCAACCATAGGACTCACAAGTTGAAGGGGAGCCTTCTTCTTCTTCAGCTTGGGATCAGCCTCTTCTTTTTCCATTTCTTCGAGAGCTTCCTCCAGCTGCTCTTGAGTGATTACCAAGTCTGCCTTACCTTTTCTTCTCTTCTGAGGAATAGAAGCAGCACCAATCTTCTGCATCTTTCCTTTAGTAGGAGCAGCATCAGATTCAGAACTAGTTCTGGCCCTTTTTCCTTTAGGTGCATCAGAAACAGCAGCTTCTGACACAGCAACTGCTTTGGCCTTCTTGCCTTTTCCTTTAGCAAGAGCAGCTTCCTCCTGAGACCTCGCATCTTCCTCCAAGACGTACTCAGCTACTAATCTAGCTAAGTGTTCAGGATTACTTTCCTTAACTATGGAAGGAAAGTCTCTGATAATCTCAGATTCTTCTGTGGTCAACTCCAACCATTTCTCATCTTTAGGAGCTTCTTTGAAGAACTTCATAGAGTGTAAGCTCCTGCTACTGATAGTCCTTTCAGCAGTAGAGACTTTGAAACATTTATCAGAAGCACTCCTTGTCCTTTTTAAGAACTCCAGCACTCTTCCTTGATGAAAGATTTCAGACAGCAATCTTCCATAGGGTACTTGTTTTCTTCCTCTGATAGTGCTTTCATTTATGGCCCAGCAGAGATGATCCATTACATATCTTGGGAAGTTTATCTTTTCCAAAATAGCCATGAAGTAAATTGCTAGCTTCTGTTGATTGTTGGGTTGGTCAGATCCTCCTGCTCTTTGAAAGAAGCAATCATTACTGAATTTCACCAACATCCTGTTGTGAATCTCCATTTCAGAAGGCTTTGCATCCTTCTTCCCACCCAAAAGAGTGTTGTAGTAACCTTGTAGCAGGACATCTTCCTTCCTGACTATTTCTTGGAATCTTCCCTCTGCATGCCTTCTACAAGCTTTAGCTATAACTTCCTCAGTGATGGTTATAGGAATGCCCATCACTTCAGACCTTATTTCTAAGCTGTCAAATGATGTAGGATTCATATCCATGACCATTTTCCCTTTCTTTGACCCAGCTTGTTTGCTTACAACTTTTGCAGGCTTTTCATTGTACACTTCAGCTTTTAACCAAAAGTCCTTGACCAAATTCACATATGTTGGCCCATTTAGCATTCTGAAATACTCAGACAGCTCCTGTGTTTCTATTAAGCCTTCCATGTTTACTTCGTACTTCTTGAGTGAAGTAAAATCCACTGGTGACTCTATTTGGACTATCAAGGATTCCCATGGAATATCCATAGTCTTTTCTTTGTAGATGGACCCAGATTCTGATACGCTTTGCTTGTTTGAAGTAGATTCTGAAACTTTTCGTTGCGAGCTTGATGATGCCATTTGATGATTGACGAAGATTTGAAGAAGATGAAGATTTTTAGGGTTCTAAGGTTGAGAGAATGCGCTTACTTCGCAAACGGTTTGAGAGCAAATGTGTTTGTTGTGAGTGAGTAGTGTGTGAATTGACAAAGTGTTAAAAGTAAAACGATTGCAATTCAAAAGAGACAAACAAACATAACATTAATGACAAAATTGGGGGGGCGTGAAAAGTACTTTCAAAGCTTTTAAATCATCATTGCCCTTTTAGTTATACACCAACACATACAGGCCACGTAAGAAGTTCACAGAGTAACTACCAAGTTAGTGGGCCAGAAGTTACTTTAAAAAGTAACTCCTAACGTTTCCACTAATCCAACTATTCAGAAGCAACAAATCCAGCTTCTGGACTTCAGATGCTGATGTCATCATCAGAAGCGAGTTTTCCTCAGAACCTCAATAAAGAGCTTCTGATGGACTACTGCTTCTGAACTAACTTCAGAACCTAAAATCCTATTCAGGAGCAAGCAAACATTTAATCAGACACGAAGTGCATGTTCAAATTTTTCTTAATAAAATCAAATCTTTCAACAGTTAAAGGCTTAGTAAATATATCAGCCCATTGATTTTCAGTATCAATGAATTGTATATCTAAAATTCCTTTTTGAACATAATCTCTGATAAAATGGTGTTTGATTTCAATGTGCTTAGCTCTTGAATGCAAAATTGGATTTTTAGACAAACAAATAGCAGCAGTATTATCACAATAAATGGGAATACTGTTAGCAGTTATCTGATAATCTTCCAACTGATGTTTCATCCAAAGTAGTTGTGTACAACAACTTGCAGCTGAAATGTATTCTGCTTCTGCTGTAGACATAGCAATAGTTGTTTGTCTTTTGCTAGCCCAGGATATAAGATTATCACCCAGAAATTGACAATTGCCACTGGTTGATTTTCTTTCAATCCTATCACCAGCATAATCAGCATCACAGAATCCAATTAGCTTATAATCTAAGGATTTCCTATAAAGGAGTCCAAGATTAGTTGTTCCCTTCAAATACCTGAAGATTCTCTTGACAGCAGTCATATGAGATTCTCTAGGATCTGATTGGAATCTTGCACACAAGCATACACTGAATAAAATATCTGGCCTAGATGCAGTGAGGTATAACAAAGAATCAATCATACCTCTATACAGCTTCTGATCTACTTTAGCTCCTTCATCTTCTTTGCTCAGGTTGCACGTAGGATGCATTGGAGTGTTCATCACTTTACAATCTTCAAGTTTGAACTTCTTCAGAAGCTCCTTTGTGTACTTTGATTGATGAACATAGACTCCATCTTTGCATTGATTGATTTGAATGCCAAGGAAGAACTTCAGCTCTCCCATCATGCTCATTTCAAATTCATCCTGCATTAACTCAGAAAATTCCTTGCAAAGAGATGCATTAGTAGAACCAAATATTATATCATCAACATATATTTGCACAACAAGAATATCTTTCCCAAGGGTCCTTCTGAAGAGTGTAGTGTCAACCTGTCCTCTCTTAAAATCATTTTTGATTAAGAAATTACTTAGTCTATCATACCAAGCTCTGGGAGCTTGTTTCAAGCCATATAGTGATTTCTTCAATTTAAAAACATGGTCAGGATATTTAATATCCTCAAATCCAGGAGGTTGCTTAACATACACTTCTTCTTCTATGACACCATTGAGAAATGCACTCTTGACATCCATCTGATATAATATTATGCCATGATTAACTGCATAGGAAAGAAGTAACCTGATTGCTTCCAATCTTGCAACTGGAGCAAACGTTTCAGTGTAATCAATGCCTTCTTGTTGACTATACCCTTGTGCAACAAGTCTGGCTTTGTTTCTTGTTACTTCACCTTGCTCATTCAGCTTGTTTCTGAATACCCATTTTGTTCCAATAATGTTCTTGTGCTGAGGTTTGGGTACCAGATCCCACACATCATTTCTTTGAAATTGATTCAACTCTTCTTGCATAGCTAGGATCCATCCATCATCTGAGAGTGCTTCATCAACTGTTGTAGGTTCAATCATTGAGATTAGTCCAATCATTGACTCTTCTTGTCTGAAATGTGATCTTGTTCTTCTTGGACTATCTTTGTTTCCAATGATTAGCTCCTCAGGATGTGAAGACTTGTGTTTGAATGTGTTTCTGGGAGGATCTTCTTGATGTGAGCCATCTTGTGCTTTATCAGAAGCAGTTTCATCTTGCGCTTCTGATGTGGGTTCAGCTTCTGGACTATCTTCAGACTCAGCTATCTGATCAGGTTCTGGAGTAGCTTCAGGAACCTGTATCTCTGCAAAACTTTCACCCTGCTTTGAAGTTTTATCTTCAAGCTCCTTGTCATCAAATTTAACGTGCATAGATTCTTCAACACAGAGTGTTTCTGAATTATACACTCTGTATGCCTTTGACCTTTCAGAGTAACCTAAAAAGATTCCTCTTTGGGCCTTGGCATCAAATTTCTTTAGGTAGAGCTTGTTGTTCAGAATGTAACAAGTACATCCAAATTGATGAAAGTAAGAGATATTGGGTTTTCTTCCTTTAAAGAGTTCATATGCTGTTTTCTCCAAAATAGGTCTAATATAGATCCTGTTTTGAACATAGCATGCTGTATTCACTGCTTCTGCCCAAAAATGTTTTGGTAAATGGTTTTCATGAATCATGGTTCTGGCCATTTCTTGTAAAGTTCTATTCTTTCTCTCTACAACTCCATTTTGTTGTGGTGTTCTAGGAGAAGAGAATTCATGGAAAATTCCATGTTTTTCACAAAAAGCTTCAAATGGCTCATTTTCAAATTCTCCACCATGATCACTTCTGACTTTCAAAATTTTTGATTCTTTTTCAGATTGAATTTGAGTGCAGAAGCTACTGAATACATCACACGCAACATATTTACTCTTTATGAATTTCACCCAAGTCCATCTGCTGTAATCATCAACAATGACTAATCCATATCTACTTCCATATAAGGATGCAGTACTTACTGGTCCAAATAAATCAATATGGAGTAATTCTAAAGGTCTTGAGGTTGAGACAATGTCTTTGGTTTTAAAAGATGATTTCACAATTTTCCCACTCTGACATGCACCACAAAGTGCATCTGAATGATAGTCAATGTCTGGTAGCCCTTTCACAAGTTGTAACTTACTAAGCTTAGAGATTAACCTCCAGTTAGCATGTCCCAACCTTCTGTGCCACATCCATTTCTTATCATTCACTGATAGTAGGCAGATCACCTTCTGATCAGCCAGTTCAGAAAAATTGATTTTATAGACATTGTCAACTCTCTTTCCCTTGAACACAATGGATTTGTCTTTCTTGTTGATTACTGTACAGTTGGGTTTTTCAAAAAGCACATCATAACCATTATCACAAAATTGACTTATGCTCAAAAGGTTATGTTCAAGACCATCTACCAACCATACATTATTAATTGAGGTAGAGGAATTACCAATAGTTCCTGTACCTATGATCCTGCCTGACTGGTTGCCTCCAAATTTCACATTTCCTCCCTCTTTCATTGTTAGGCTGAGGAACATGGACTTGTCTCCTGTCATGTGTCTTGAGCAACCGCTGTCTAGGTACCATGATCTTTGCTTTGGCACTGCTCTTAGACATACCTGCATCATTGACATTTTTAGATTTAGGTACCCATTGTTCTATGGGTCCTGGAAGGTTAGTACTTAAGGCTTTACTCTTCACTTCTTGTACCTTGTGCTGTGAGTTGGGTTGCTTCTGATTAACCATCACCTTAGGTTTTGGTACTTCAGAAGCAGCAACTGTCTTCTTCTGAAACTTAGACTTCAGAACCCCAGATTTTGGTTTCACCAGACTCTGAGGAATAGGTTCTGATCTTTTCAGGATCCTAACCTTTGAAGTTTTGGAATCAGATTTGATCATAGCCTTTGACTTAGAGTTCTTTGGCTTTGAAGTAATCTTAGCCTTAAAACTGGAAGCTTCAGGTTCTGATTGAACAACAGTTTCCAACTCAGCCCCTTCTGGTACAAAGAATGTTTTCAGACCTTCCTTGATGCATTCACAACAAGACTTTAGATTGGTTTTCTCCAGTTTCACTTCTGGAAAACCAATTCCTCTGCCATTGTTCTTGTAAATGCTATAAATCATAGAAGCCACTCTGCTTCTGTCAATGCCAGATATAATGAAGTCTTCAAGAGCAATTTCATGATTACTTAAAGGTTTTTCATTACACTTTTCTTGTAGCTTCTGATATAAGAACCTGAGCTGGTCTTCATATGTTTTACACATGAAGTCAAAGCCCCTAAGTCCCTGTTCAGAAGCTTTCAGATCCAATAGAGTTGATTTTTGCTGTTGTACCAAATCAGCATATTTTTCTTTTAAATCCTTCAACTCATTGGTTCTTACTTCAAAATGTGTAAGAAGTTCTTTAAGTGACTCAACAAGTTCATCTCTGGGAATTTTGGAATATACCTCATTTTCATCTTCTGAGTCTGAATCTGATCCAGCTTCTGAAGTTGCTGTTGCTACCAACCCAACAGCTACCTTTGCATCTTCATCAGCTTCCTCTTTATCAGATCCAGATTCACTACCCAAATCATCCCAGGTTGCCATTAAACTCTGCTTAATCTGCTTCTTGAGTTTGCTTGGTTTGAAGGTAGACCTCTTTGACTTGTCCTTTGACTTTTCTCTTTGAAGATCAGGGCATTCAGCAATGAAGTGACCTGGCTTCTTACAGTTGAAGCATCCCTTCTGATCTTCTTTCCTTGAGCTTCTGGAGTTACCCCTTCTGGAGAGAAACTTTCTGTTCTTCTTGGCCAGATATTGAAGTCTGTTTGAGAGCATGGCCATTTCTGCAGCATCTGGTTCAGAATCTGAACTTGACTGTTCTTCCTCTTCAGATTCAACCACTTTGAGAGCTTTTGATGACTTGCCTTTGGATGGAAGAGCTATTGATTTACTCTTCTTAGTAGACTCATGTTCATTAAGACTTAACTCATGAACTTTGAGAGAACTAACAAGATCTTCGACACTTAAAGTGTTTAAATCTTTAGCTTCCTCAATGGCAGTCACTTTTGGTCTCCATCTGGCAGGTAAGCTTCTGAGTATCTTGCTTACATGATCAGAAGCAACATAGCTCTTCTTTAGAATCTGTAGACCAGAAACTAAGGTTTGAAACCTTGAGTACATCTCCTCAATAGTTTCATCATCCTTCATTTTGAATAACTCATACTGATGTACAAGCAGGAGAGCCTTTGCTTCTTTGACCTTCTTGCTCCCTTCATAATTTGAACAGAGAGAAGCAAACATAGCTTTAGCAGTGGATTTGTCACTCATCTTCATGTATTCTGCTTTGGGTATGGCAGTGACAAGAGCTCCTCTGATAATATGATGCTTCTTGTAAAGTTTCCTCAGTTCTGGAGTATGTTTCTTTCTATCCACAGCAGCTCCTTCTTCATCAAGGACTAAACTACCAACGCCGTCTTCCAGAATATCCCACAATTCTTCATCTAGGCTCATGATGTAACTGTAAAAATTGGTCTTCCACCAAGAGAACTCTTCAGCATCTCCATTGAACTTTGGAATTTTTCCAACACTGATTTTCTTACTATCACTATAATCATGTGAGACATTTTTATAGCTAGTATCACCATCAGGAGGAGGAGTAGTCATGTTTTTCTCAGATCTTTGACTGTTGCACGGTTAAGTGATACACAACAGACCAAGGCTCTAGATACCAATTGAAGGTGAGAAAAAACACAAGAAGGGGGGTTGAATTGTGTTTTTGGAAAATTCTTCGTTTCTCCTAAAAACTGAACACACTGATCAGAAGCTAAGTGAGACAGCTTCTGAAGTGATAATCAGAATCTAAATGCAGCGGAATAAATCAGAGAGAGAGAAGAAGAACGACACAAAGCAATTATACTGGTTCCTTCCACAATCCGGAAGTAGTCCAGTCCCCCTTGCACTTCCAAGGAGATTTCACTATGAGTAATATCTGATTACAAATGCTCAAGCACACAAGCAAGAGACTTCCAATGCTCAAGCACACAAGCAAGAGACTTCCAATGCTCAAGCACACAAGCAAGAGACTTCCTTTGCTCAAGAACACAATCAAGAGACTTCCTGCTCAAGCACAACTGCAAGAGACTTCCTAACTAAACAAAATTACACAGAAAATTGTTTAAGGTTGAACACTTGATATACAATCAGAGGTGCTCACAATACAAATCAGATACAGACTCAATGGACTTAAGAATTTCTAAGATATGACTTTGAGACACAGAAATTCTAAGTGAATGCAGAACAATTTCAGCAGAGGTTTGGTACTTGTGAAAATCTTTTTGAGTCTTTCGTTCAGCGTTCTTGCATTACCAATTCTCTAGGTCTTCACTCCTTTATATAGAGGTGTGAAAGAGACGTTGTGAAATTGCCAGCACACCAAAGAGTCGTTGTTGAAGCTTGATCTTTCACCAATGATCTTTTGCCTGATTTGGTTGTTGTCCTATGAAGAACCAATTTGAAATCCATTCCTTATCCAAAGGAACATCTATGCAGGCGAGACCGTATTCTGGAGCTGTTTTCTTGTCTTGAAGTGCAGACACAAAACAGAGTAGTGGAGAACGTGGTTGTACAATTCGTACAAAGTACAATGTCAACGCTTTCGTCCAAATTGCAAACACATGCCTTCAAACACCTTTGAAATGACCGTTGCAAACTCCACTAATCCTTTGTTTGTGTTTTCGAATCCAATAGACAGCTTTTGCATTGATGATTCTTCAATTCTTGATTCTTTGCAAATCCAGTTGATATTCAGCTTCTGGTGAAATGGCTTCTGATGAGGCAGCTTCTGATGATGCAGCTTCTGATGAGATGACTTCTGCAGCTTCTGATGATGCAGCTTCTGATGATGTGACTTCTGGACCTCTTGTCTTCAGGAGCACTATTCTTCAGGAGCAGCTTACTTCAGGAGCGCTATTTCTTCAGGAGCAGCTTGACTTCAGGAGCGCTTTTTCTTTAGGAGCAAGTTGCCTTCAGGAGCGTCCAAGCTTCAAATTTTTGTTGTTTCCATAGCTCTTTATTTGCTCATTCAGAACCAATGATGATGTAACTTTATAATTATGGTCCTGTACACTTGAACAAATATTAGCTAATCCAATTTACAATTTTTAATACCTTGTTATCATCAAAACTCTTTAAGGTTTATTGTTAAACACATTTTGTTCCAACAAAATACACTAAAAATGGAAGCTTCTAATGATAAAATTATCATATGAATCAGTCAAATTATCAAAAAATTTAAAGATGCAACTTTAATATCGTAACACGTAGGAAGCGTACACCAAGAAACTAATCCCAACCGCAAGGGCTGTTAAATCTATAAAAATGAAAAGGAACTGATATGTGGTAACCGAAAGAAGAAAAAAATATGAAAAGAAACTTTTTTGTGGTAACCGAAAGATGATGATGATGATGATGATGATGATGATGATGATGATGATGATGATGATGATGATGATGATGATGATGATGATGATAATGATAATAATAATAATAATAATTGTTCTCGACCTGCCAAAGTATTTAGGCCCAACTACTCAGACCCAATACAACCAAGCCCAAATTCCGCATTTGGCAACATTACTCACAACATACCCCCTCCCCACGAGGAGGGGTGCTTGGAGCAAAGGAGACCCGTTCAAATGAACAGTAACTGTCACCATCATGGCTCCCGTAAATCTCTTCTACTTCCTACGAATTCATAACCTCCAAACACATGTGTGCCTTACAACAACTCTGCAAACACCCACCTCTATATAAAAGGGACTCTTGGCGGTCCCCAAGGCTAGAATCTATCTCTTTGAACCCCCATTATGATATGGACTTGAGCGTCGAAATGTCTACAGGTATACCCCCGCCGTTCCAGTTGTCGACTGACGCATTCCACCACTACGCAACCACACCGTACAAAACTGCACCGTTAGTCACCTTCTGATCAGTACGATCAATGGCGCCGTCTGTGGGGAACAAGTTATCCCTGTTTTTTACATAGAAAAAACCAAAGCTTCCTAAAACTCTAAAACACCATGACTACCAACGGTGCCAATTCGCGCATTCAGAGCGAAGTCCACCACGTTTATCGCAACGGACAAACCTGCACGCCATCTTCTGCAAACAATCCTAGGCGAGGAAACTCTCAACAGATACCTCAACAGGTGGTGTCCATGTACGAACTTCCCCCCGTGGTCCTCCTCGACCCGACGAAGTGGCTTACAACTCCATTCCTACGGAGGCCTTAGTCGGCAACCAGCTCCGCACGGTTTAGCGATAAACGTCGATAATCGAGGAGCAGAATCGATGCCTTGCGGACTTAGAAAAAGATCGTCGAAAGAGGCCGCTGACCCCTCCCCACCGGGCTCTTTTCCCAACATGTAACAAAAGAGGAATGAGCCCTCGCCCGTACAGATCGAGATCGCCAATAATTTGAAGATAAATCAATGTACGTATAAATTTCATTAATATTTAAAAATTAAAAAAGGATATTTAAAATTATACAAACAAACATAATAATATATATACACACGAGCAGACCGATGTGCACTTCTTTTCACTAGTTTAATATAATAAAGATAAAGATCGTATATGCAAAGAGTTTCATAGTTACCTCGAATGTTATAATCTAGGTGGATCGCACTTTCCTTGATGAATTCCCTCCTTACCGCACCTGTAGCAGAATTGACATCCACACCTGCAAAGAAAAAATGGAGTAATTTTTTTTTTTTTGGAGGAAGAAAAAAATGAAGTATTTATAATCATTTTTTTCATCAATATAATAATGTAATTATAACATACTATACATATTTAATTAAAGTTAAATTACTGAAAATAATCAAGGGTGCTTCTATTTCAAGGTTATTATAAACATTCTTTGTATTGTGAGGCTAAAAATATAACATTTTCATATTTGGTGCTCCATCCATTTCACAATACATTCACTTTTGGAGAATAATTTTGCTTCATTTTACTTGTCTCTTTCAAGTTTCAGTGGAACATTGATTGTTGGCTTATCAATAATACCCTTACATATTTATTAAAGAGAGAGAAATAATAGAATAAAATAATAAATGGGTAAGAGTATTATAGAAAAAACACAGAATTTCATAAAAAATAACGAAATTTATTGGATTTCTTGGTATGTGTAATTTCCTCAAAAGCGACAAGTTTTGTGAAACGGATAGAGTACAAGTTTATTAAAAATTGTTTATATTTAATTCTTAAGAATTAAATTTACACACAACTTCTCAAATATTTTAATCCATGTTTAGAGGTTGTGAATTCTTTTATTCCCATGAATATAACACAACTATTAATTTGGTAAAAAAAAAAAACAAAGAGGGTAATATATACAACCTGCATGTGTACACATCCACTAGCTCTCTGGACATGCATAGAGCATTTGGGACATCTCTGCCATTTTCTGCGTTTAGCCAATGTCAAGAATTTCCTATCCAACTCATATTCACCTTGACCTATTTTCTGAAATTCCTCACAATTCATATCTACGTGCCATGGAACTTTACATTGTGCACAGAATAGCCTATGACAAGAAGGGCAATTGCAACATTCACAGCCTGTAACACCCTCCACCCCGTCATTCACCAACAAAAGTGAACAATTCTTATAAGGGCAGTATATTTTTTGGTTCAAATCAATATTAGACTCACAAATAGCAGATTCCCAATCAACAACGACTCTTTTAGGTAAAATGGATTGCAAATTTTCGGGTTTCAGTTCAATAGAGCATTCTGGATCTGGACAGTTCACTTTCACCAGTTTTTCTTTTCTTTGAACCTTCACGTACTTGGATATGCATTTAGTACAAAAGGGATGGCTGCATGAACCGTTTTTGAAAATTTTAGAGTCTTTCACAGAAACAAGACATATCCCGCATAAACGTTTTGAGGATTGAGAACTAGTGGTAGCTTTCTTTGTCTTTTTCTTCTTTTCATCATCACTGTATTCTGAAAGAGATTTTCTCTTCAATGTGTTTTGCGATCCGTTTGCTGAAAGAGATTGATTTTGATTTGTTGTTATTGCTATCCTTGTCTTCTCCTTGTTTTCATCATCGTGGTCTTCTGAAAGAGATGTTTTCATCGAATCGGAATCCTGTTTTCCATTTGCTGAAGGGGAAATAGGAAAAGAAGACATGGGGATTGTTAACGATGGAGATAAGAAATAAGGGCAAGTAGAAGCAGGTTAGGGTTTGAAAAATATGAATACTCCCCTTTCAGGTTAGGTTATACAAAGGAAACTTTTAACTACTTTTTAAGGATCTTTTTTAAATTTATTATTAATCTTTTTTTTCTTTTTTGGTCAAGTAGCCTAGTGGCGAGCTCACACAATTTAAAATTTAATTGTGGAGAAGTGGAGTGTCCGGGGTTCAAACCCCGGCCCCTGCATATAAAATGCGATATCCCTACCAACTGAGCTAAGCTCACGGGGTATTATTATTAATCAACTAATATACAAACACATACAAACACATTAAAATCGTATTGCAGCAAAATTTCGTAATTATCGTCAGTTAAACTCATAATCTTCTTAATTTTATGGGTCCAATTGTCATTTTGCAAAATAAAAAACGAATTTATTCATATTTTGAGATATTGGTTTGCAAATAAAAAAGACAATTTGTTTTTTTCTTTCTTCTTATTATCCGATTCTCTTTATTTTATATATTTTCCCTTTATTTTATATATTTAATTAATTTTTTTAGATTATCGCTTCAAAGCCTACACATAATTCCTTATATTTTGTAGATAAAAAAGTCAATTTGTTTCCTTATTTTTAACCTTATTAATATCTGATTTCTTTGATTTAGTTTAATTAATTATTTTAGTTTATCAGTTTCGAGCCTAAAACTAATTCACTAAACATTCATAAGTAGAGCTGCTCCTACAATGCCAGGGAGATAATGTATTTTATAATCTGTTCTCAAATGCAAGATAAGCTATGAGAAAGAGCAAGAACCCGAAGCGATTGGCTTGTTTTAATTGACTTCTTTATCTTATTTTTATTTTTGTGTTTAAGTTCATCATGAGATGAACCCCTTTAGTGGTTAAGACATGACAATTTATGATTATGTTTGCAAAAGTTTGGTAAGTTACGTATTTAAGCTTCTTTTAAACAAGTTGTATAAACTCTATTGTTTACAGTAAAATCTGATCACTTTTATCATTATTGCCAAATTCCTTGAGCATCGAGAGAGGACATTTTTATGAGAGAGAGAGAGAGAGAGGCCATTTGAATTTGTTAACTTTGCAATCGAAGGGGTCTATAAACGTTGTTGGAGTAGGTCTTAACGAAGGGGTCTATAAAGGTAGCTAGAGTAGGTCTTACTTTGTTAGACGTTATAAGTATAAACCTTAAATAGTATTTGGTCATACAAGGGGAAGGAATTCGAAGGATCCTAATCGCCGTCAAAACTCCACCTCAACCCTTTTTTAATTCTGTTACAATCAACAAATCTTGCAAACTCCCCCAACTTACTACTTTATTACTTGAAATAGTTTGGTGATGCATTTGCCGACTTTGTCATCGGTGTACTGCTGAATCCTACTATATCTGTGTGTATGTGATTACTTGTTGATGTGCATGATTATGACTCATGATTATAGTCTACAATGTATAGGACGGAACTTAGTTTGTTATGGCTTTTAATATCAGCGATTTCTTTCCCTTCTTTTTGCACATGATTTAGATTCTAGAGTTATATATCGATGACCTGCTATTGTAAATACAGAGTCATCATCTCCCACATCTGATAATTTTTTTTTTTTTTGTGTGCTCTGCTGCTGAGTGCTCTCC
The DNA here is from genome assembly GCF_051527215.1 of Medicago sativa. Taxonomy (NCBI): domain Eukaryota; kingdom Viridiplantae; phylum Streptophyta; class Magnoliopsida; order Fabales; family Fabaceae; genus Medicago; species Medicago sativa. The sequence continues at coordinate 61,738,702 of NC_140751.1, read as the reverse complement.
CATTAAGTTTGCTGAGTGCAGATATGTTTTAGGTCTGTCACTAGCTGTTGTAGGTAGTTGGGCTTGTCTAATTATGGTAGCAAATTGATTCATAATTTTCCTATATTTACCTGATAATTATGAACTTTTGCAATAAAAATGATAATTTCACTCCACATTTCCACTTGTATTTCTCTGAAATACTTACTCCAAAGTCGAATAACTGTAGCGTTAAAACATATCATCATTTCTGCGAATAAATTAAAAATCGCCACTAATAGAAAAAGAACAAAAACATGACAAAAAGAAAAAGTTTGCAACATTGATGCAGTCTTTTATCTACGAACCATGTACCAAAATTTCTATCATTATGATCACTAACTAAAAAATAGAACTTCCTGCATATTTGCCATGCGGGCTTCCTCACTCGTAATGACCAAATATGTTTTCACCTGAGCTATCGTTATTTGCATTTGCATCCGTGATGCGTAAACGCTGTAAACATAAAAAAATTACAATCAGTATAAACATTAACAAGCTGAATATACAAAGGACATTTAACAAACCCCTCTTGATATGGCCAAAACAGAATGCAGTAAAATAAACCACTGTAAACTCAATGCTTTAGTTTGTGATTGTGATAAAGTGGAAATGGTTTCCAAATTTCCAATTGGCAACCATTATTTATGCTTTAGAAATCCTACGTACCAACATTGAGCACTTCTCTTTTTAAATTTTATTAGACTCACTAATACCTATTGTAAGAAACGAGAACTACATATCAAGGCAAAATTACACAATTCGTCCATTAACTTAATTTCAATTAACAATTTCGTCTTTTATCATATATTTTCTTGATTTAATCATTTATGTTATAATTAGGTAACACTTTCGATCTTTATCTTTTTCTTTTCCCGATTTGGGTTTTATGTTATAAAATGTCAGCATTGTTATCCTTTTTTATGAAGACAAAATGATAAAAATCCATAAAAAAACTTACAAAAAAATCATCAAACTCATAAATAAATCTAAATCTTCATCATACAAATATGTGAAAAACCGTATCCCTTAAAACCGTTTTACAGTATTCATGCTTCAAATATATGTTTTAAAACTGTATCCCTTAAAAAAAAAATTAAAACCATGTTTAATCCAACGATATATTTGGGAATTGGGAGTTGAAACTAATTCCGCAAATGGAAACATAAAACAGGTCGTGTATCTCAAAATTCATCATTCTACAATTCAAAATCTTTTATTTCAGCTCATTGCTTATCAAAAATCAAATTTAATTCTATATACAAAGATTTTCATAGTTACCATGAATGTTATAATCTAGCTAGCTAGGAGTATTGCATGTATGTCCATAAATCCAATCGTTACCACAGTTGTAGCAGAAGTTACATCCACACCTGAAAATAAAGAAAATGGAGTCTAAAATACATTTTTCATTAACATAATGTAATCATAGTAAATTATAATGATTTAATAAAATTAAAATTAACGAAAATGATCAACTATGAGCCAAAGAAGGTAAGATAAGCAACCTGCAGCTCATGTGTTCACATCCACCATTTCTCTGGACATGCATAGAGCATTTGGGACATCTCTGCCATTTTTCACTTTTAGCCAACTCCAAAAATTTCCTTTCCAATTGTTCTTCATCTTGGTTGTCTTTCCACTCCTGAAATTCCTGACAATTCATATTTGTATGCCACGGAACTTTACATTGTGCACAAAACAGCCTATGACAAGACGGACATTCACAACTTGTAACAACTTCTAACTCCTCGTTAACCAACAAAAGAGAACAATTCTCATAAGGGCAGTACATTTTTTGCATCGTAGCAATAGAAGATTCATAAATTGCAGATTCCCATTCAACAATGACTTGTTTAGGTAAAATGGATTGCATATGTTCTGGTTTCAGTTCCACAGAACAATCTGGCTTTGGACAATTTAGTTTCACCACTTTCTCTTTTCTCTGAACATCCACATACATGGATATGCAATTAGTACAAAAGGGATGATTGCATGAACTTGTTGTGAACATTTTAGAGACTGCTACAGAATCAAAGCATATACCACAGCTGAAGCTTTTCGAGGATTGACCTTGACAGATAATTGTCTTTGGCTTGATATGTTTGTTGGTCCTAGTGGTTGCTTGCTTCTTTTTCTCTTCACCATGATCTTCTAAAAGAGATTTTTTGTTCCTAGAAGATTGAGTTTCATTTGCAAAATGAGAAGTCATGGGATGACTATAGTGTTGACTCATGATTTTTTTAGGTCCTAGGGTTTTGTTTGCGTCACGATCTTCTAAAATAGATTTTCTGTTCCTAGAAGATTGAGTTTCATTTGCAAAATGAGAAGGAGTCATGGGAAGTGTATAGTTTTGACTCATTATTTTTTTAGGTCCTAGGGTTTTGTTTGATTCACGATCTTCTAAAAGAGATTTTCTGATCCTAAAAGATTGAGTTTCATTTGCAAAATGAGAAGGAGTCATGGGAATACTATAGTTTTGTCTCATTATTTTTTTAGGTCTTAGGGTTTTGTTTGTGTCACGATCTTCTAAAAGAGATTTTCTGTTCCTAGAAGTTTGAGTTTCATTTGCAAAATGAGACGACCGAGACGGAGTCATGGGGAGACTATAGTTTTGACTCATGATTTTTTTAGCTCCTAGGGTTTTTTTTGTGTCACCATCTTCTAAAAGAGATTTTCTATTCCTAGTATTTTGAGTTTCATTTGCTGAAAGAGAAGAACTAGACACATTCATGGTAGCACTATGATTTTGACTCATGATTTTTCTAGAAACAGAAAATGAAAAAGTTTTGGCTTGGCATGTGTTTTGGTTGCTTTGAAACTTATTTAATTAATGTACGAATGCACTTGTTGTTGACTACCTTCACTCTCGTAACTGTCCACACTCAACACGGAAGATCAAACGTATAGGCAGAGATGCAAGGCAACAATATCGGGTTCCTCATGAAACAATTAGCAGATAGATACGTGACTCATGATTGTGGATGAGGATGTGGTGTTTGCGACCTAGTTTGGTTTTTTTTTGGTCAAGTATAGTCTAGTGACTAGAATTCACGTTTTTCAAAGTGAATAAATTGGGTATCGGGTTCGAACCCCGACCCCTACAATAACCCTAAAATAAAAAAAAAATATATGTGGTTTGGTTGGTTAAATTCGTTTAAAAAAAATTGAACCAAACCAAACCATCGGCTTGTTTGGTTTTTTGCGAGACAACACATAATTTAGAAAATTCTATCAACAATTTTTTTTAAGGAAGGATCTATCAACAATTTTTATTATATTCCTTATTCAAAAAAATGTTTTTTTTTTTAGGGAAAAAAAATGTTGATTATATTAGTTGGAACAATTAACTAGTTTGCAACAATTAAAAATTAACTTTACCATTAATGTGCATAAATACCATTACATCTTCAAGAATACCATTACATCTTCAAGAAAGGTAATGGAAAATGTTAATGAGCTAGTATGGACACCTTTGGCAATCATTGACTAGAATTTTGTCATATTTGAGAGAGAAAATACTCTAATGTATCAAGTGTCATTTAAAGTTCAATATTGAATAAAAAAGTGGAGGATGAACAAAAAAAATGAATAAAACTCATATTTAAGTCTTCAATTTTTCGATAAAGATGTGATATTTTTTTTCATTTGTGTGGTTTCTCATTCTACAATGTGTTGATTCACATCAATGTTGACTCACCTAGAAGGCCCAATGGTGGTATCATATATCTTGGTTCAACATTGTTTGGGGGGGGGGGGGGGGGGGGGGGGGTAGAAGGAGTGATTCTTGGCGTTGGATCACAGACACGGAAAGTGTCATACTTAATAGAGAGATGTTACTTAAGGGAAATCGAGTACATTAAAGGTAGCGGAAATAAAGTTTGAGCAAAGCCTCTAGTTGTCCACCCGAACAGTTCTCCTCTGGTTCCTGGTGCTAGCCAAACGATTGGAAGTTAAGAGAAAACTAGGGTTTGATTTTTGCCTTTAGAGTTTCTCAAAACGTGTAACCTTTGACTGATCAGCACAAGGGTTCTATTTATAGAACTCCTTGTGTGCTCTCCAAGTCAATAATCACAACTCGACTTCCATAAGCCCATTAACCCATTAGTATTCGCTAACTAATTAGCGTTATTTGCTAAATGCACCCCATCTTATAAGTCTTACTTATATTTCTCCATTTGATCGTTCTATTGTGTGTGACCCTATAGGTTCTTGTAACGTTGACAAAAATATTAAATCTTATATTTAACATTATAAATAGTGAGCTGTATCTAGCAACACATCACTGCTACCCAAGTGACAAGAATGTCAAGTGATCTGACGAAACCTTTTCCATCAAGAGGCCTAAAGATATATCTCCTGTTATGAAGGAGGGACAAATCCCATCTAGGACACTCATGTCCCTCAGCATGATTTGTCAAGTGCCCATTAACCAACGTTATGGTTATCCTAATACAGACAACGTTTGAATGACAATAAATCATTTGAGTCCACATCTAGGATCATAGTGGTTTCAGGTTAAGAGTGGTATACATCATTATCATTGTGATAAAATCTTATGACACGGTAGGTCAATCCAGTATAAATATTACTCCTAATATTTATACCTATGTATAGACTTAATATCTCATATTCGTGACCAATGAGATGTGGTCATCAATCTACATACATAATAGTCTCTAAGCTTTATTATTATCCCAATTTATATTAAAGCTTGACTACATATACATTTAAGAATAATGTCCTTGTTAATGTAATCTCATGATTAAGTCACACTTAATATTCCACCACATGAACTATCTATTCTAGGAGCTTTATTAATCTTACAACAATTATAATAAAGAATGACATATTTCATTTAATAATAAAAGTCATGTTACATAGCATAAGTTTAACATAAACTATTGGCCTCTAGGGCTTATACAAACAATTAATGCATCAAGTGTGAGTTAAAATTCGACATTGGATGCAAGAGTAGATGTTGAGCAACATATTAGGGAGATTATTCATATACCTAATGCTTTATGACTTTGGGTGAAGATGTGATGTCAATCTCACTTGTGTGGTTGCTCTTGAACTAATATGATGATAAAACCCCATGTAGTTTCCTATAGGAGTTCTAACATTATAATAATTTTTTTGTTAGTTTTTGGGTGTCATTTGTTTAATTTTTTTAACTTAAATTTTAGCTTCTGGATGTCATTATCTTTAATGCACATTTGTTATTCAATCTCTATTATTTCAAATCCCTTCACTTTTAGTCTTTGGTGGGATCTGATAGTGGAAAAATGTAGACTTGTTGTGTTGAGTTGACAAAATACATGTGTATTAGACATCTGAATTTGATGTGACATTTGTTGATTGAGTTTATTATTTTGGTAGCATGATTAATATCCAGTGACTTCCAACTCCTTCAACAAATTCATAAAATTATCAACAACTCATTTTATTCCCTATATTGTCACGGATAAAACCCACTCTCCTTAGTTTTTCTTCTTATCATTTCTCTCATGTTCAAATTCCTTTTCTGTCTTCTTTCTTTTTCTAATTTAGTTTCTATTTTCTTATTAAGGAAAGGAATAAAGAAACCCTTCTATGAAATAGCCACCAACTCACATTTTTTTACCATATTGTTCCTCGTATCTTATTTCACTATCTCGCCATATCATAGACACAGAGAATCTCACACTTAAGGGAGAGATGTTAATGCGTCATTTGTAAATTAAATTCTACATTAGATGAAAGCGTATATATTGAGCAACATATAAGTGACATGACTAATATACCTAATGTCTTAAGGTTTTAGATGAAGATGTGATGTCAATCTCACTTATGGGGTTTCTTTTAGCCAAATATGATGATCCAAGTCATTATAGGCTCCCTCATAACTCCAAACATTATGGTAAATTGTTATTTTTGTTCTTGTATGTCCTTTGCTTAATTTTTTATATTAAATATAAGTTTTTTAATGTCATTCACTTTCATGCAATTGCTTTTATCTAACCTATGTTCTTTCAAATACCTCCACTTTTGATCTTTATTATATATAAGTTTTTTAATGTCATTCACTTTCATGCAATTGCTTTTATCTAACCTATGTTCTTTCAAATACCTCCATTTTTGATCTTTAATCTTGTTTATGGTAGCCTTGCTATACAGCAAACACATTTTTTTAATCTCTATAGCTAACTCTACTTAGTGAGATAAGATTTGGTTTTTGTTGGTTGTTGATGTACTTTCACTTTTAGTCTTTGGTGGAATTTGATAATTGGAAAATGCAGATGTGTTATGTTGAGTTGATAAAGTGACATTCTAAAATGATGCGACATTTTTTTTAATTTAGTCTATTTCTATTAGTAAAATACTACTCATTAATCTCAAACTCCTTCAGCTAACCCATACAATTACTAATAACTCACTCTACTCTGAATACTTCCACGGACAAAATACACACTAATTTTTTTTCTTTATCATTTCTCTCAGGTTCAAATTTCTTTTTCGTATTTTTTCTTTTTCAAATTTCCTTTCTCTCTTTTCATTAAATATAGGAACATAAACCTCCCTCAATTAAATCACTATCATTCCACCTTTTTTGCCATGTTGTTTCTTTGTCTCACCTTATTTGGCTATTTCATCAAATCACAAATACAGTGAGTCTCACACTTAAGGAAAATATGCTAATGTGTCAATTTTGACTTAAAATTCCACAGTAGATGCAAGAGTAGATGTTGACAAACATATAAGTGTGATCACGAATATAAGAGTAGATGTTTAAGTTTTATATTAAATTAAGGTTTTGGGTATCATTTACTTTTATGCAACATTTTTTAATTAATCCCTAGTATTTTAAATCCTTTCATTTTTGGTCTTTGGTGGATTTAATCATATATAAACTCTGATGTGTTTTGCTGAGTTATCAAAATACGTGTTTATTTGAATCTTTTAAATGTTGCGACGTTTTTTTTAATTGAGCGTAAATTTTTGGTGAGTTAATTACCCAAAAATATCTAGCTTCTACAACAAACCTATAAATTACCAACAATTATCTCCATTCTCAATTATGGACACATGTACCAAAAGCACAATATAGTATTACTATCATTTGTGTGGTTGCCCTGTGTTAAATGGATCAATCCACACCAGTGTTGACTCCCCCATAAAGTTCAACAATGGTATTATATCGTGATTTGACTTTGTGAGCAAGTATAAGACGTTCCTAGTGGTAGATCCCGAAAGTGGATAGTCTCATACTTGAGGGAGAGAGGTTAATGTATCAGGTATTACTTAAAGTTCCACATTGTGTGTAAGAGTATATGTTCAATGACATGTAAGTGATATGACTTTTATACCTAATGTTTTAATGTTTATGATGAAGATGTGGTGTCAAACTCACTTACGTGGATTCTCTTAGTCTAATGTGATGATCAAATTCAATGTAGCATTCCTCGAAAGTATCAACATTAAAATGAACTCTATTTTATTTTACTTTTTGGATGTCATTTGTTTAATTTTTTTTATCTTAAAATTTAGTTTTTTGATGTCTTTCTCATTCATGTGGATTTTTTATTTTAACCTCTATTATTTCAAATTCATTCAATTATGGTCTTTGATGGCAAATGACAATGGAAAATTGTAGACGTGTTATTTTGAGTTCACAAAATACATATTTATTACATAGGTAAAATTATTTGAGGTTTTTTTAATTAAATGTATTTTCTTTGGTAAAATAATTACCCAAAAATCTCGTACTCCTTCAACAAACCCATGAAATTATTTGCTAATTTAACTTTGGAAAATGTCTCAAAGCTTGCTATCATGATGCTTCGTGGCTTTGGCACCTTCGATTTGGGTAGTTAAATTTTGGAGGCTCAAGCTTTGTGGCAAAACAAAATACGGTGAGAGAGCTTCCACTTATCAACCATCAAGATCAGTTATATATGTGAAGGATGTTTACTTGGGAAGCAATTTCGGATGAGTTTTCCAAACGTGTTAAACTCAAGAGCCAAGAAGTCGCTCGGGCTTATACATGCTAACGGTTATGGGTCAATCAAGTCAATCTCACTAGGTAAAAACATGTATTTCCTCCTTTCCATTGATGATTTTCCAAGAAAACCTCGGATCTATTTCTTCAAACAGAAATTAGAAGTCTTTACCAAATTTATGAAGTTTAAAGTTATTGTGGAGAAAGAAAGCGGTCGGAAGATAAAAGTTATGTGGACTGACTGAGGAGGAGAATTCACTTCTAAAGAGTTCCAAGTTCTGTGAAGAGAATGGAATCAGCCGTCCACTAACATTTTCAGGAACCACCCCTCCGCCCCCCCCCCCCCCCCCCCCCAATAAAATGGTGTGGTGGAAAGGAAGAATAAAACAATACTTGACATGCTCGAAGCATGCTCAAAAACAAGAAACTACCAAAAGAATTTGGGATGAAGTTGTGGTGTATGCAGTCTATCTATCTAATCGATATCCAACAAGGAGTGTATGGGGAACTACACCACAAGAAGCATGGAGCGGAAGAAAGCCATGTATTTCACACTTAAGGGTCATCGAGATTATAACCCATTTTCACATTCTAAATGAGAAAAGAGCAAAGCTTGATGACAAGACTGAGAATTTCATCTTTGTCGGTTATGATCAAAGCTCAAAGGGCTACAAGTTATACAACCCAGAAAACAACAAGATTGTAATTATCCGAGATGTGGTATTTGTTGAAGAAAAAAAAAGAAAATGGGGATTTGGAGCACACAAAAAGGAATACAATTTTTTCCCAAAAGGATAATGACGTAGTGAAACAAGTTTGCCGCTCACCAACGTCACCCACTTCTAAAGAAAGAAGTAGTGAAAGGATTACGACGTGTACATGAAGTCTTCAAGATCTCTATGCCAACACACGAGCTTTATCACCATGAAGGCTTGAAAATCTCTACGAGGAAACTAAAGGAATGTATAATCTCACGCTATTTTACCTTTCTGTAATTTATGAACCAGTGATTTTGAAGAAGTTGTACAAGTTAAGAGATAGGGAGATCCAATAGTTGAAGAAGTTTAATCCTTTAAGATTATTTTCAAAAGGCTACAATAAAAAGGCCGTGTTTATTCTGAGTCGCTCGACTGAATATCATAAAGCTCATAATATTTCTAGCATCTCAACATAAGCTAAAATTTTATCGAATAGACGTGAAGTGTGACTTTTTTAATGGAGTCCTCAAAGAAGAAGGGTACATCAAGAAACCAATAGGATACAAGGTGAAAAGAAAAGAATGCATAGTTTCTATCAAGCTAATGAAGAAATTTTATGGGCAAATGAGATATTGAGACTTTGATCTCAGAATTCTAAGACTTCCAGGGTGTTTAACGGGAGGTTGTAATGATTTGTTGTCACCTAGAGGACAAAAGAGGTTGGGTTTGTCATCCCATTTATCTTAAGCACGATATTTGTGGAGCGGTTAGTGATGTCGGCCTCATTGATATCCATTTGAATGGGTATACGTTCACTTGGAGGGGCAAAGTTTGGATAGGGCGATGGCTAATTTAGAGTGGTTAATGATATTTCCTCAAGCCCTCTCTCAAATCTCATATCCACGATATCATATCATGGTCTGATTCTGCTGCAGTTTGATATTCCTCCCATTAGCTCGTATTGAAGACCTTACTGTTTTGATAAAAAGTGTCTTCTAGAGCACGATGGTATTGAGGGTAATCGGTGTTAGGTTAGGTGGTAGTGCTGATAGTTTATTGAAGTGGAGTCGGAAGTGCAACACAAGAGTCAAATATGACATTATATTAAGAGAAAAATTATGAATCTCATTGTTAGAGAGGATCAAGACTGGAAGCAACATGGCATTTCGTTTAAGGTATAGTCATCTCAAGACATAATTTTTGCACGCCTCACACGTGCAGATCAAAGCCCGAACAAATTATCACGGTTACAAGATGATGGAGGAATAGTTATGGAGGGTCTTTTACTTCTCCAATAAAAGGCACACAAGTATTTTGACGAGTTGTTTTCTCCTAAAACTAGTGCTTATGGTTCTGTGTTTGGAGGCTAATGGTTCTCAAATCTCATCAAATGATAATGAAATTTTGGTAACACATTTCTCTAGTATGGGATTTTTTTAGGCTTGAAACAAATGGATTCAGATAAGGCTTATGGGTCTGCGTCTGATATGGTTCGAATCCTGGTTTTTATAAAAATTCTTGGGATATTTGTGGCTGGAGTTGAAATTTTTAAGATCCATTGTACTTGGATAGAAAAGGGACCTTTCTCAAATTCTATCAATAATAAAATATTTCATTGATCTTTAAAGTAGTCCGCTTAATATGAATGATTTGTTACCTATAATATCCTTTGTAGTGTTGTCTACTAGACTTTATCAAAGGTCGTTGCTAATAGATTGAAACATGTTCTTAACAAAAGTGTTTATGTGGAGCAGTCAGCTTTTGTTCCTAATCGGTCCATAGTGGACAATGTCGTGGAAGCTTTTGAAATTATTCATCTTATGGAGAAATGTAACACCCCGTTTTCCCAACGTAAAAATTTCTTAATAAAATCAGAGTTTTTCATCATAAAACGGAATGTCACATTTCTTAAAAATCGTAAATGGAATAAATAATAATTTATCCTTAAAAAAATATAACAATATAATCTTTAAAATCTCGCAGCGGAAATATTTCAACATCATAAATAGTCTTTGGCACTAAGGCCTCATCATCATAAAAGTCTAAAACATAATAACTGGTTCAGTCCAACATCTTTATTATAAAATCTCATAAAACAATACGTAAGGAATAGAAAACAAAGTCAAAACTCCCATCCCGTTACGTATCAGAGCACCCTAAGACACACACACTTGTGAGGAGTCCACTCACGACCGCAACTAATCTTGGTTACCTGCAAGTTACCCATACGAAGAGCAACATTTTCAAGCAAAGGGGTGAGATTTCTCAAACAATAATATTAAGCTTATAAATCATAAATTACATTTAACAATATAAACATCTTATAATTTAACAATTATAATCAAATACATAGACATCATCATTTCATCTTAGCAATATATCATCATATAGCAGTCACGATCATCGTCACATATCATCATACTAAAAGGCATCACAAAGTAATTCGTTAAAACATCACAACTTAACAACTTGACTTGACAATGCATCTAGACTCGACTATGCAACTCTTAACGTCTTAAACTATCTTGAATCATCATGAAAATGCAAATGCATGTGGTACCAATCTAGGGCATAAGCCCTCGTCGCTATTGAGCAAAAGCTCCTAGGGCATGAGCCCTCGTCTCTGGTTGAGCAAAAGCTTCATCGTCGTAGTTGAGCAAAAGCTCCATCGTCGTGGTTGAGCAAAAGCTCCAGGGCATGAGCCCTCATCTTTAAATGAGTATGCATGGACTCAACATCTTACGTCTTAGAAACTTCATGAACATCTATGACATCTTAACATCTTGACAACATGACATCTTAACAGCTTGATGACTTCATAACGACTCGACGACTTAACAAACTCTTTGACTTAGACCGACATTTACAACTTTAATAAGATCAACAACAACATATGCAGCACATATTAATTCATAGCATATCAACATCATAATATAACACATCTTTAAATCACACATCTTCATACAACACATCTTTAAATCATACATCTTCAAATAGCACATCTTTAAATCATACATCTTCAAATAACACATCTTTATATAACACATTAATACACATTATCAAATCATATAAGATCAGAATCATGAAAATGAATATATATTAAACTATCAAAATAATGAATTAAAATACTAATCTCTTCCTTTCGGAAATAAATATATACATATATTAAAGTATTCTTAAAGGAAAGACATAAAAATATATCTACAGTGGATATTATAAACAAATAGGCATCCATGAATAATTGAATCACAAGAAAAAGAGAAAATATTTGGCAATTAATATGAACCATAAGGGTCGGACAGCATATGTACATTAGTAGGTAACGTGAATATGCCAAGAGTTAAAAGGAAGATGAAACCATCGATAGCAAAACAAAGAAAATCTGTTGCATATGTATATATATATAGCATCGATAAACCAAATGGATGATAGTATGATATATATAAGAATTGATGAATAAATACCTCACATATCATAAATAATATATATCAAAATTGATTGAATAACATGTTACAGTTAATATCATCGACGAAGACATAAAGCAACAATCATCGATAATAAGTATATATCAATCAAACAACATAATTTACATAAAATAAAATCAGGATAAATCAAACATAAAGCGACGGGAATTTTGATATGAATTCATTCAAAAATAGTTAAAAAAAATGAAAAACAATACCCTTCACTATCATATGTTCATACAACCCTATAATGAATAAAGACTCCCCCTTACATCAATTAAGTAGTTTTCCATCATCTAATCATCAATTCTCACTCAAATCCTAATTTCTCAAATTCTCACAACTCATCCTAAAACATGTTAGATGCAATCTAATGACCTACAGACTTAATATTAGTGAAAGATAGTCTCACCCTTACCTTAGATTAATTCCTGAATCAGCAGCAGCGTTCTTTTCCTAAGGTCTTCTCCTCTTCTCTTGACTTTTCTCTTCTCTTCTCTTCTTTCTTGTTCTCCTCTTTTCCAAAAAACGGTTTAAGGTAAACTCTTTCCAACCTAAGCTTCTCTATTTATAATACTAAAATATTCTTCCCAAATCTATTTAGGCCCAACAACTTATTCTTCTTTCTATTCTAACCCCCAATTCCACTCACACTAATAATCCTCATAATCTTATTTATTTCTAAATTAAATATATCTCTCACAAATAACAAATATATTTCTACACCAAATAACAAATATATCTCTAACAAATAACAAATATATTTCTACACCAAATAACAAATATATCTCTAACAAATAACAAATATATTTCTACACCAAATAACAAATATATCTCTAACAAATAACATATATATATTATTCTAGTAAATACCAACTCATCAAAATAAATCGACTAAATCATAAAAAGACATCTAATCTCAAAATTATCTCCAAATCTACTTACTCTAATAATTCTCATATTCTAATAAATAATATAATAATGTCACATAATAAAATACTAACACCTCATATAAATAAATAAATCACATAAATAGACTCTAACTTAATAAAAATAATTAAATAAAAAGGAGGGTGTTACAAGAAAAATAAAAGAAATTTGCATGATGGATCAAATATTCACATTTTCTTTGATTGCAGAAAGAGTCGTGCATGTTGGACTTCTATGGGGCTCCACTTTCGCATCGCAGATTTACTAGTCTAAGCACCAGAATTTTAAGGATTTTTTCCCGCTTTGATTACTAACTTAGATGAGTATAGAAGAAAAAAGTGTGCCATCCTCATGGAGTTTGTGGTATAACCGTAATAGGATTGCTTGGGATAAGATCAATGATAGTGTTCCTGTTATTTTATCTTGTAGTCATCAAGTTTTCACAGATTGGTTGATTGCACAAGAGGAGGAAGGTGAAATTATTCAGGTTCCATTAAAGATTCTTAATAGACGGAGAAACCTCCTAAAAGTTTTGTTATATGTAATGTTGATGTCTTCTTTCTAGAGAATAATCAATATTAAATCAATAATGTGTTGAAAATATTGTCTAGATTGGTCCACAGCCATTCCAAGAGGATTCACTTTTTTTTTCTTTCTAGAGAGACTGGCTAGTGGCGAAATCCTTACATACTAAGTGGAGATATGCGGATTTCAACCCGCACCTCAACATATAAAATGTTTTCGTACCTTTTTACCAACTGAAATGTACTTACGAAACAACGCCTTTACTGGAGAAAACCCGAATGATATGAAAAGTACCACTGCCAAAAATAAAGAACAAAAAAACAAGACAAAAGGAAAGTTTGCATCATTGATGTAGTCTTTTAACTACAACTGGAATGTCATGTTACCAAATCTTCTATTTTCTGATCACCAACAGATAAAACTTCCTACATGTTTGCCACACGAGCTTCCTAAAACCTAAATGTACTTGTTTGTCTTTGCACTTGTAACATGCTCTTTGCCCTACAAAATCATAAAAAAAAAAAAAAAAAAAAACCAGTTTAAACATTAGGAATTTGAATGTACAACCAGAAAACATTTAGTAAACCCCTCTTTACAAGGCCAAAACAAAATCCAGTAAATAGAATATACGCTCTTTCGACTTATTTCTTTACATTTCATTATTGACATTTTCTAGAAAAATTATTTAAATTGCTTTGCTTACAAATACCTTTTAAAGTAACAAGAGAACAAATGAGTGAGTAATAAATAGTGTGTCGATGAATATTCTAGTCCCTGAAATATTTTGCAGGAGAGGTGATTGTAGAACTCATCTAAATATCTATAACCTATAACTACTTATCAATTTCTATTGCCAAACAAATCATCTGAAAACTGTACGTTTGGTAACACATTTCTCTAGTATGGGATTTTTTTAGGCTTGAAACAAATGGATTCAGATAAGGCTTATGGGTCTGCGTCTGACATGGTTCGAATCCTGGTTTTTATAAAAATTCTTGGGATATTTGTGGCTGGAGTTGAAATTTTTAAGATCCATTGTACTTGGATAGAAAAGGGACCTTTCTCAAATTCTATCAATAATAAAATATTTCATTGATCTTTAAAGTAGTCCGCTTAATATGAATGATTTGTTACCTATAATATCCTTTGTAGTGTTGTCTACTAGACTTTATCAAAGGTCGTTGCTAATAGATTGAAACATGTTCTTAACAAAAGTGTTTATGTGGAGCAGTCAGCTTTTGTTCCTAATCGGTCCATAGTGGACAATGTCGTGGAAGCTTTTGAAATTATTCATCTTATGGAGAAAAATAAAAGAAATTTGCATGATGGATCAAATATTCACATTTTCTTTGATTGCAGAAAGATTCGTGCATGTTGGACTTCTATGGGGCTCCACTTTCGCATCGCAGATTTACTAGTCTAAGCACCAGAATTTTAAGGATTTTTTCCCGCTTTGATTACTAACTTAGATGAGTATAGAAGAAAAAAGTGTGCCATCCTCATGGAGTTTGTGGTATAACCGTAATAGGATTGCTTGGGATAAGATCAATGATAGTGTTCCTGTTATTTTATCTTGTAGTCATCATGTTTTCACAGATTGGTTGATTGCACAAGAGGAGGAAGGTGAAATTATTCAGGTTCCATTAAAGATTCTTAATAGACGGAGAAACCTCCTAAAAGTTTTGTTATATGTAATGTTGATGTCTTCTTTCTAGAGAATAATCAATATTAAATCAATAATGTGTTGAAAATATTGTCTAGATTGGTCCACAGCCATTCCAAGAGGATTCACTTTTTTTTTCTTTCTAGAGAGACTGGCTAGTGGCGAAATCCTTACATACTAAGTGGAGATATGCGGATTTCAACCCGCACCTCAACATATAAAATGTTTTCGTACCTTTTTACCAACTGAAATGTACTTACGAAACAACGCCTTTACTGGAGAAAACCCGAATGATATGAAAAGTACCACTGCCAAAAATAAAGAACAAAAAAACAAGACAAAAGGAAAGTTTGCATCATTGATGTAGTCTTTTAACTAGAACTGGAATGTCATGTTACCAAATCTTCTATTTTCTGATCACCAACAGATAAAACTTCCTACATGTTTGCCACACGAGCTTCCTAAAACCTAAATGTACTTGTTTGTCTTTGCACTTGTAACATGCTCTTTGCCCTACAAAATCATAAAAAAAAAAAAACCAGTTTAAACATTAGGAATTTGAATGTACAACCAGAAAACATTTAGTAAACCCCTCTTTACAAGGCCAAAACAAAATCCAGTAAATAGAATATACGCTCTTTCGACTTATTTCTTTACATTTCATTATTGACATTTTCTAGAAAAATTATTTAAATTGCTTTGCTTACAAATACCTTTTAAAGTAACAAGAGAACAAATGAGTGAGTAATAAATAGTGTGTCGATGAATATTCTAGTCCCTGAAATATTTTGCAGGAGAGGTGATTGTAGAACTCATCTAAATATCTATAACCTATAACTACTTATCAATTTCTATTGCCAAACAAATCATCTGAAAAATGTACGTTTGGTAACACATTTCTCTAGTATGGGATTTTTTTAGGCTTGAAACAAATGGATTCAGATAAGGCTTATGGGTCTGCGTCTGATATGGTTCGAATCCTGGTTTTTATAAAAATTCTTGGGATATTTGTGGCTGGAGTTGAAATTTTTAAGATCCATTGTACTTGGATAGAAAAGGGACCTTTCTCAAATTCTATCAATAATAAAATATTTCATTGATCTTTAAAGTAGTCCGCTTAATATGAATGATTTGTTACCTATAATATCCTTTGTAGTGTTGTCTACTAGACTTTATCAAAGGTCGTTGCTAATAGATTGAAACATGTTCTTAACAAAAGTGTTTATGTGGAGCAGTCAGCTTTTGTTCCTAATCGGTCCATAGTGGACAATGTCGTGGAAGCTTTTGAAATTATTCATCTTATGGAGAAAAATAAAAGAAATTTGCATGATGGATCAAATATTCACATTTTCTTTGATTGCAGAAAGATTCGTGCATGTTGGACTTCTATGGGGCTCCACTTTCGCATCGCAGATTTACTAGTCTAAGCACCAGAATTTTAAGGATTTTTTCCCGCTTTGATTACTAACTTAGATGAGTATAGAAGAAAAAAGTGTGCCATCCTCATGGAGTTTGTGGTATAACCGTAATAGGATTGCTTGGGATAAGATCAATGATAGTGTTCCTGTTATTTTATCTTGTAGTCATCAAGTTTTCACAGATTGGTTGATTGCACAAGAGGAGGAAGGTGAAATTATTCAGGTTCCATTAAAGATTCTTAATAGACGGAGAAACCTCCTAAAAGTTTTGTTATATGTAATGTTGATGTCTTCTTTCTAGAGAATAATCAATATTAAATCAATAATGTGTTGAAAATATTGTCTAGATTGGTCCACAGCCATTCCAAGAGGATTCACTTTTTTTTTCTTTCTAGAGAGACTGGCTAGTGGCGAAATCCTTACATACTAAGTGGAGATATGCGGATTTCAACCCGCACCTCAACATATAAAATGTTTTCGTACCTTTTTACCAACTGAAATGTACTTACGAAACAACGCCTTTACTGGAGAAAACCCGAATGATATGAAAAGTACCACTGCCAAAAATAAAGAACAAAAAAACAAGACAAAAGGAAAGTTTGCATCATTGATGTAGTCTTTTAACTAGAACTGGAATGTCATGTTACCAAATCTTCTATTTTCTGATCACCAACAGATAAAACTTCCTACATGTTTGCCACACGAGCTTCCTAAAACCTAAATGTACTTGTTTGTCTTTGCACTTGTAACATGCTCTTTGCCCTACAAAATCATAAAAAAAAAAAAAAACCAGTTTAAACATTAGGAATTTGAATGTACAACCAGAAAACATTTAGTAAACCCCTCTTTACAAGGCCAAAACAAAATCCAGTAAATAGAATATACGCTCTTTCGACTTATTTCTTTACATTTCATTATTGACATTTTCTAGAAAAATTATTTAAATTGCTTTGCTTACAAATACCTTTTAAAGTAACAAGAGAACAAATGAGTGAGTAATAGATAGTGTGTCGATGAATATTCTAGTCCCTGAAATATTTTGCAGGAGAGGTGATTGTAGAACTCATCTAAATATCTATAACCTATAACTACTTATCAATTTCTATTGCCAAACAAATCATCTGAAAAATGTACGTTTGGTAACACATTTCTCTAGTATGGGATTTTTTTAGGCTTGAAACAAATGGATTCAGATAAGGCTTATGGGTCTGCGTCTGATATGGTTCGAATCCTGGTTTTTATAAAAATTCTTGGGATATTTGTGGCTGGAGTTGAAATTTTTAAGATCCATTGTACTTGGATAGAAAAGGGACCTTTCTCAAATTCTATCAATAATAAAATATTTCATTGATCTTTAAAGTAGTCCGCTTAATATGAATGATTTGTTACCTATAATATCCTTTGTAGTGTTGTCTACTAGACTTTATCAAAGGTCGTTGCTAATAGATTGAAACATGTTCTTAACAAAAGTGTTTATGTGGAGCAGTCAGCTTTTGTTCCTAATCGGTCCATAGTGGACAATGTCGTGGAAGCTTTTGAAATTATTCATCTTATGGAGAAAAATAAAAGAAATTTGCATGATGGATCAAATATTCACATTTTCTTTGATTGCAGAAAGATTCGTGCATGTTGGACTTCTATGGGGCTCCACTTTCGCATCGCAGATTTACTAGTCTAAGCACCAGAATTTTAAGGATTTTTTCCCGCTTTGATTACTAACTTAGATGAGTATAGAAGAAAAAAGTGTGCCATCCTCATGGAGTTTGTGGTATAACCGTAATAGGATTGCTTGGGATAAGATCAATGATAGTGTTCCTGTTATTTTATCTTGTAGTCATCAAGTTTTCACAGATTGGTTGATTGCACAAGAGGAGGAAGGTGAAATTATTCAGGTTCCATTAAAGATTCTTAATAGACGGAGAAACCTCCTAAAAGTTTTGTTATATGTAATGTTGATGTCTTCTTTCTAGAGAATAATCAATATTAAATCAATAATGTGTTGAAAATATTGTCTAGATTGGTCCACAGCCATTCCAAGAGGATTCACTTTTTTTTTCTTTCTAGAGAGACTGGCTAGTGGCGAAATCCTTACATACTAAGTGGAGATATGCGGATTTCAACCCGCACCTCAACATATAAAATGTTTTCGTACCTTTTTACCAACTGAAATGTACTTACGAAACAACGCCTTTACTGGAGAAAACCCGAATGATATGAAAAGTACCACTGCCAAAAATAAAGAACAAAAAAACAAGACAAAAGGAAAGTTTGCATCATTGATGTAGTCTTTTAACTAGAACTGGAATGTCATGTTACCAAATCTTCTATTTTCTGATCACCAACAGATAAAACTTCCTACATGTTTGCCACACAAGCTTCCTAAAACCTAAATGTACTTGTTTGTCTTTGCACTTGTAACATGCTCTTTGCCCTACAAAATCATAAAAAAAAAAAATAAAAAAAAAACCAGTTTAAACATTAGGAATTTGAATGTACAACCAGAAAACATTTAGTAAACCCCTCTTTACAAGGCCAAAACAAAATCCAGTAAATAGAATATACGCTCTTTCGACTTATTTCTTTACATTTCATTATTGACATTTTCTAGAAAAATTATTTAAATTGCTTTGCTTACAAATACCTTTTAAAGTAACAAGAGAGCAAATGAGTGAGTAATAAATAGTGTGTCGATGAATATTCTAGTCCCTGAAATATTTTGCAGGAGAGGTGATTGTAGAACTCATCTAAATATCTATAACCTATAACTACTTATCAATTTCTATTGCCAAACAAATCATCTGAAAACTGTACGTTTGTTTTCTACAATATATTGACAAACAACGTATTTAACCCAACTATATATCTTTGAGCCGAAACATATTTGGCATTGAAAGATAAAACAGGTCATGAATTCAAGACTTCATCATTCCACGGTTCAAAATCGTTTATTTCTAATCATTGCTTAACAAAATAAAATTTAATTCCATATGCAAAGTGTTTCATAGTTACCGTGATATCTTGCATATATGACCAGAGTGATCTTCCTTTAATTTCTTACCACACGTGTAGCAGAAGTAACATCCACACCTGAAATCAGTGGCGGAGCCAGGAAAATTATAGAGCCTGGGCAAAAATTTTATCGTAAAATATGGCGTGTTAAGAACGTTAAAATATGACTTTACACAAAATATTATAAATTTTCGACAAACGACAAATTGATTATGAATTTTTAAAGTGTCAAAAACTCAAAAAACAAAACAACAGAAATCTCGATCTATAAATCAAATTTTGAGCTCATTATTTGCAGAGACATCTATAAAAATACATAAAAAGGATCTATATAAATCCAATTTTATTTTTTTTTAAGTAGGAAAAGGGCTATTGGGCTGGACTTGGTACAAAGAGAGTAGTAGCTGATCCCGGGCTAGTGCCCAGGCTAGCTGGGGGGTGTCACCGCCCCTGCCTGAAATGAAAAAGAAAAAAGAAATCATTATAACTCATGTTTCATCAATCAATATAGTGTGATAATAATGAATTAAAGAATTATATAGATTTTTAGTTAAAATTTATAAAAATGATGAACCTGCACGTCATGAAATCACATCCCAAAATTTTCTCGACATGGATAGAACATCTCGGACATTTCTGCCACATTTCACTTTTAGCCAACTGCACTAATTTCTTATCAAGTTGTTTTTCACCTAGAACCTTTTTCGACTTCTGAAATTGACAGCATTTCATATCTGCATGCCATGGAACTTCACATTGTGCACAGAATAGCCTATGACAAGACGGACATTCACAACTTGTAACACCCTCTAGCCCGTCATTCACCAACAGAAGAGAACAATTCTTATAAGGACAATGAATTTTTTGCCTCTGAGCAATAGAAGACTCATAAATTGCAGATTCCCAATCAACAATGAATTTTTTAGGTAAAATGGATTGCAAATGTTCTGGTTTCAATTCAACATAACATTCTGGATCCGGACACTTAACTTTCACCACTTTTTCTTTTCTTTGAACCTTCACATACTTGGATATGCACTTAATACAAAAGGGGTGATTGCAAGAACCAGTTGTTAATATTTTAGAGTCTATTACAGAATCAAGACATATACCGCATAAGCTTTTTGAGGATCAAGCTTGGGAATGGGAACGAGGGGTGATTGCTTTCTTTGTCTTCTTCTTCTTTGCAATATCGCTGTCTTCGGAAAGAGACTTTCTCTTCAACGAATTCTGATATTCATTTGCTGAAATAAAAGTAACAGAAGGAGACGAGGGAGGACTGTATTCGTTTTTCATCATGAATTTGTGCAGAGGCGGGCGTGCTAGGTTTTGTTGTTGGTGTTTGGTTTTAGTTTTAGTTGGGAGGATGTTTTAGATTTGATCGTGTGAGTGGATTCTGGACAGCTACTAGAGTCAAGGAGAATCAAAAGTTTCTTCTTTTTATTTGGAAAAACTAAGGTCCGTGAAAAATAATAAAGCAAAATTAATACGGTCAATGTTGGTCTGATGTAAACTTAATTATGCATATCTGCAACTTTCAAAATTGGTACCTTAAAATGGCCGAGTTTCAATTTGACTTTTTTGTTTCACGAAATAATTCATTCAGATTTTAATTCTCAGACCTCTTGATCATGTATATAAAACCATTTCTCATCAATATGAACAACGTTTTGTTTTTTTGAAATAAATGGACGATGATTTTATACATCCCTACAAAAGTTGGTTCATGTGACAGGCTAACACCATCAAACATTGATATACAAAATTGGCTTTATAGCATTTGAATGTTTTCGTATGCCGATGTTATAGCATTTCACATTCGCTGCAAAAGAAAGGTTCTACTCTCTAATAGTTGTCCTATGATGTAAAGGAACTTCACAAATTCGATCACAATAAAGTTGAACCCTCTTACGACCACAATTTTGTCCTTTTACAACAAACATGCATGCCACTATATTTTCCTTGTCTCCAAATACATTGAACGGTACTTTTTTTGTGGTGGACGGGGTTTGAATCCGGGATCTTGCATATATTACGCATTATTCCTATCAACTAAGTTAAGCTCACAAGGACGTTGAACGGTACTTTTTGAAACCGAAAACTATGATGCCACCATTTGAAGCACCCCATTTATGATTTTTCCTTCAACTCACTCATTCAAATGAGCATTATATATCGTGATTCTATCAGCATTACACAAAAAATTCTTTGTTGGTGCTACTGAAACTTGCAAATTTGACACATCATCAACGCAATTTTCTTATGTAAAAGAAAAATATTTACAGTTTGAAATTAATGTATTCCATACCCAAAAAAATATTATGTATTCAAGTAAATTATTCAAATTATATTAAGACCTATAATATTTATAATAATTATTCAAATTATAATAATTATTATTCAAGGAAGAGAGTGTTGTAAATTAAGTAATCTCACATATGAGGGAACAAGAAAACCTATAATATTTATAAGTAATGGAAAGTTTTAGTCCACTATAACACAAACTAACTCTCATTATATTTTCTACACTCCAATTGAGCTTTTGCAATAGCGATAATCCAATAGTGAATCTCCCAAAATTTGAAAGACGGGATCAGAAAGTAAATCGGGTTGCTAAGCACGCAAAAATCAGTAGAAACATAAAAATAACCGATGTACCAAAGAATAAGTTCAATAGTCAACATGTCTGATATTGGAAACTGATATGTAAGAAAGCAAAATTTTAGACACCCATGGAATATCATATAACCTTGGATTTATCCTTCCAAAAAGTTTCTTGATAAGCAAGATTGTGCAAGATAAAGCATTGGTTTGTAATTCTTGAGCTTGCAAACTATCTGAGATGCCAAAGGAATACAGTACTAGCTTGTTCCTGAATTCTCTAAATCGATAACGCTACATCCACTAGTAGATGAACATCTCCAAAAAAAAACTTTTACTCCAAGTCTTGAGCTCATGTTTCAGCTTAAAAACCAGATAATAAGATATATAGCTCCTTCAACAAATAAAAAAAAAGATATATAGCTCCGAAAAATAGGCACATCGTTAAAAACAGCGCACAAGCCTGCACACAAGCCTCCTCCAGCCATCTGGATGATCGGACCACATTTTAAAATAAAATTAGTCAGTTCTTTGTGGCTTATCTTCAATGTCTGCTTATAAAACACTCTACCTTATTTGAAGAAAAATTCTTTGACAAAGACCTTGTAAAAACATTTTAACTGTGCCTTTAGCTTTTTAAATGATTTCAAGTCTTTTCATAGAGAACGCTTATTGTAAACAAAGTGAGTTTTGTTAGAGTGAATATATGTGTGATTTTGTCGGTGTGGTATTAGGATTACATGCATTCTTATATGCCTTATTTTTAATTTAATATGTAAAGAGTTTCATATAATCAAGTCTTTCATAGATTTATAAGAGTAAACAAAGTGATTTTAATTAGAGTGAGGTATATGTGTAATTTTGCCTGTATGTTGTTAGAATTACATGCCTTATTTCTAATTCCATATGCAAATAGTTTCATATAGTACCTTGGATTTTGATTGCAAATATGAAACAGATTCCAATCCCTACCACACATGTAGCAGAAGTGACAACCACACCTGAAAAGAAAAGGCATTGAGTAGTTTTATATAATTTTTTCATTAATACAATATAGAATTAATTAAACTTAAAATTAGTGAAACTAATGATTAAGGGTAAGATATAATTATACAAACCAACCTGCATGTCATATGTACACATCCATCAGTTCTCTGTACATGCATAGAGCATTTTGGACATCTCTTCCACTTTTTTCTTTTAGCCAACTCCAAAAAAATCCTATCGGATTGTTTTAAGCCTTGACCTATTTCCGACTTCTCAAATTCCTGACAATTCATATCTGCGTGCCATGGAACTTTACATTGTGCACAGAATAACCTACGACAAGAAGGGCATTCACATTTTGTAAGAGCACCTGCCCCGTCATTCACCAATAAAAGAGAACAATTCTTATAAGGGCAGTAAAATTTTTCCTTCAAAGCAATGGAAGCCTCGCAGTTTGCAGATTCCCAATCAACAATGATTTCGTTAGGTAAAATGGATTGCAAATGTTCAGGTTTCAGTTCAACAGAACATTCTGGATCTGGACACTTCACTTTCACCACTTTTTCTTTTATTTGAATCTTCGCATACTCGGATATGCATATATTACAAAAGGGATGATTGCATAAACCGGTTGAAAACATATTATAGTTTGTTATAAAATCAAAGCATATACCACAGAAGATTTCTGAGGATTGGCCTTGTTCGATATCTGTCTTTGTTTTGTTTTTGTTTTCTTCTAGCTTGATCTGTATCTGTTTGTTGGTCCTAGTGGTTGCTTGCTTATTCTCCTTCTTTTCTTCGTCTCGGTCTTCTGAAAGAGATTTTGTCTTCATTGGGTTTTGAGATCCTTTTGCCGAAAGACGTTGAAGTAGACGACTAATGGTTGCTTTCATTGGCTCCTTCTTTTCTTCACCACAGTCTTCTGCAACAGATTCTCTCTTATTGGTAACTGTGTTAGGTTTTTTTCTTTTTTTGGGAGAACTGCGTTAGGTTTTCATTTGTGCGGACGCATCCTAAGTTTTGCTGTGTTTTATTAGGGTTACTAGGTATTTTTTTTGAAGGAAGGTATTGTTTTTTATTTTTTATGCGTGTAAGTATTTTTGTTTTTATTAAGGAATGTAGGTATTTTTGTTGGGGTTTGATATCTATAATATATTCTATACTATATATCTATATTATTATCTATATCCCTAAAAAAAATACTATATATATCTTCTATACTATATATAAAGAAAATAACCCCGTTGGTTTTTTTCTCTTTTCAAAAATACCCTCAATTTTCAAAACAAAAAATAACACATGTAACAAACTAGGTGAATGTATATATACTTACATTTTCATTATCCCAATTATACCTTTAAACAACAACTTTTTCTATAATAAAGATAGTTGTTAGTGTCATTAAAAAAAGAATTTTGATTATATTTTTTGTTATATTGTTGGTTTCATTGAAACAGATAATCATGGTTAGTTTAATTTGTTATAATTTGAAAACGAAATACATTCATATTTTTACTCTTATTCAAAATTAAAAATTCATAAAAAATCACTGTTCATAATTTTCAAACGTTAGCGCAGTAAAAAGAGCGGAAAGACGGTAAAGTGCTCGTCTTTTTGCTAGTATATACAGTGGGAGGGAGATCTCACACAAAAACTAAATTAGTACTACTACGTGGATTCCAGATACGAGAATAATTTTAAAATCTACTAACAATATATGAAAGATGAAGTACAGCAAAATTTCATAATCGTCCTCTTTAAAACTCATGATCTCCTTAGTTTTATGTGCATAATTGTTATTTTGCAAAATTTAGTTTAATTGTTTTAAAAAAATAAAAAATTAATTATGGATAATGGTCAGTAACAAATTTCCATGGACAACTATGAAATTAATTGATTTGTTAAAAAATTACGGATAATGGACATCACAACTCTAACAAATTTTTACGGATAACTACGGAATCAATTTATTTGTTTTAAAAAAAATTACTTAAAAACAAATAAACAATCTCGTTCCATTAGCATGAACAGAACAGCTACTTAAGGCTAGCATCACTCCTACACTAAATGCATCACTCCTACGGTCTCGTTCCATGGACATTTTCTTGAAAAATTATTTAAATTGCCTTGCTTAGAAATACCTTGTAAAGTAACTAAATGAGTGAGTAATAAATAAACAATGTGTCAATGAATACATTGCTAACAATCTCCAATATTTGCATAAATATTTTAGTCCCCGAAATATTTTGCAGGAGAGGTGAATGTAGAACTCATCTAAATGACTATAACCTAGTTACCGTGATTTCTGATCATTACTTAACAAAATAAAATTTAATTCCATACGCAAAGTGTTTCATAGTTACCGTGATATATCTTGCATATATGATCAGAGTGATCTTTCTTGAATTTCTTACCACACGAGTAGGAGAAGAAACAACCACACCTGAAAAGAAAAGGAAAAAAGAGTCATTATAGCTCATGTTTCATCAATCAATATAATGTAATAATTATGAATTAGAGAATTATATAGATTTATTGGTTAAAATTTATAAAAATGATGAACCTGCAGATA
Organism: Medicago sativa; assembly: GCF_051527215.1. Taxonomy (NCBI): domain Eukaryota; kingdom Viridiplantae; phylum Streptophyta; class Magnoliopsida; order Fabales; family Fabaceae; genus Medicago; species Medicago sativa. The sequence goes on along the minus strand of NC_140751.1, from coordinate 61,712,836 downwards.
ATGTAATCGCATACCAAAGTTTTATCGACGTGGATAAAACATCTCGGACATTTCTGCCAAATTTCACTTTTAGCCAACTGCACTGATTTCTTATCAAGTTGTTTTTCACCTAGAACCTTTTTCGACTTCTGAAATTGACGGCATTTCATATCTGCATGTCATGGAACTTCACATTGTGCACAAAATAGCCTATGACAAGAAGGATGTTCACAACTTGTAACACCCTTTATCTCGTCATTCACCAACAGAAGAGAACAATTCTTATAAGGACACTGAATTTTTTGCCTCAGAGCAATAGAAGACCCATAAATTGCAGACCACTAGAACAATCCTTTCTTTCGACTCCCAATCTTTCCTTTTACAATCTTTCCCCTTATATTATTTCCTTCAACTTTCTTTTACCAGCCGAACATAGTGTAAATGCCTGAGTTTCAATTTGATTTTTTGTTTCACGAAAAAATTCATGAATTGTACTCCAAACCAGTAGTTAATTCATTCAGATACAATTCTCGGACCTCTTGATCATGTATATAGAACCATTTCTCATCAATATGAACAATGTTGTTTTTTTTGAAATATATGAACGATGTTATACAGCCCTATAAAAGTTAGTTCATATGACAAGCTAGCACCATCAAACATTGATATATAAAATTTCAATCTACCTCTTTTCTTCTCTTCCTTTAAAAAAGGCTTTATAGCATTTGAATGTCTTTGTATGCCGATATTATAGCATTTCACATTCGCTGCAAAAGAAAGGTCTCTACTCTCTAATAGTTGTGTCCTATGATGCAAAGGAACTTCACAAATTCGATCACAAGAAAGTTGAACCCTCTTACGACCTCAATTTTTTGTCCTTTTACGACAAACATGCATGCCGCTATTTTTTCCTTGTCTCCAAATACGTTGAACAGTACTTTTTTAAACCAAAAATTGTGATGCCACCATTTGAAGCACCCCATTTATGATTTTTCCTTCAACTCACTTATTCAAATGAGCATAATATGTCGTGACTCAATCAGCATCGCACACAAAATTTCTTGTTGGTGATACTGAAACTTGCAAATTTGACACATCATCAACACTATTTTCTTATGTAAAAGTAAAATATTTAATATTTGAAACTAATGTATTCCATACCCAAAAAATATTATGTATTCAAGTAAATTATTCAAATTATAATAAGACCTTTTTCCCTTAAAAAAAAGACTTTTTTAAAATAGACAATAAACAAGACCTTTTTTTGGAAGTCTAGCTAAAGAGGTTAAGCTAAATGTCATTGAAATAAGTTTAAGTGGTTAATGAGCTCAATTAATTGAATCTTTCGAGAGAACCAGAGTTGAATCTCTGAGTGAAACATTTTTTGTCAATCCATTCTTACCTCATAATCAAACTACGAACTCCATTCTCCTAGAAATCGGATGATCAAAAAAACAAATAAACAAGCGCTTTTTATACTTACTAAACTAGTCTACGTAAATAAATATTAATAATATTTTTAATTTTATTATTAAATTCGACTTTGTACTTTAAGTTAATAATAAATTTGCTAACATTTTCAATAATTTAAGCATATTAATTTACACCATTTTTTGGTATATTCGAAGATGTTTTAATAAAATGGGATTCAAATAAGATGTCTTATAGAGCAAGACTTTTTTAAAAATTATGTTAATTATCAAAATATATTTGAATTTAATTGACATATAAGTTAGTTAGTCTATTTAAAGATACACCATACATTATTATAAGAAAAACTTTGCATTTTAGATTCATTCAATTAATATAATGATGTATATGGTCTTTGTTATAGACAACATACATCATTTAATGAATGAATCTAAAATGCAAAGTTTTGCTTATAATAGTGACCGGAGGGTGTATTTTTTATCCGTCAACTTGAGACCAAAACTAAAAACTGTGAATAGCTTTGTAACAAAACTTGCATACACCGCGATATTCCAACTTAATGTGTCTGCTACAACATCCGCTTTTTCTAGATGATAGGTCATACCAAAGTCATAATCCTTTATAAATTTGATCAATCTTCGCAGTCTCGTGTTAATTCAAATTCTTTCGACCGGATAAATACCGCAAACTTTTATGATCTATGAACACTTTGAATCTTGTTTCTATGAACACTTTGAGTGTAAATTGCTTCTAACTCCAAATTATAGGTGGGGTAATTATGCTCATGTATCTTCAACAGCCTTGATGCATAAGCAACTACCTCACCATCATACTTCTAAATAACTCCAAAAACCTTCTTTAAAAACAGTATTGCTAATTGATTGGTGCTTTTGCAAGAGAAAAAATTACATAAAAAATGTTTTGCTCCTACACATTCACATTCCATGAACAGCTACTTCTAAGGATAAAAGTATAAAACCATCTTATTTAGACAACAAAACAATTTTGCAGTGCTTAACGTATGTGTTATATATCCTTTTCAGGCCTTTATAACTTCAAATTACTCATTGTGATAACTTAAAAACTTGAAGTTCAATTGCACTATAGTCTGTTTCACTATAGTCTAAAACTCTGTTTCACGTAGAATAGAGGACAAAAGGTACTTTTAAACATAAAATTAAATAAGATACATATTACTTTTTCAGAATTTTATTCAAATAGAGCATCACTTCATTTTTTTTAAATCCCTGCAGACACCCATTAGGTTTCAATGAAATACAGCTTTATTCGCTACTCTCTCCATCCCTTATTAGAGGAGTAGTAGTACTTTATAAAAAAGCGAGTATTAAGAAAAATTATTGGAGTAATAAAATTGTCTCAAATGTGTGTGACTATCATTAAATTACCCTTTGTTAAAGATAAATTTAATGTTGTGTTGAAAATTAAGTAGGCTAAAGTGCAACTTTGACCCCTTATCTTTCAAAAAGTTGCGATTTTGGCCCCCTAACTTTGAAAACTACAATTTTGCCCCCCTAACTTTGAAAACTGCTGAAAGGGCGACACGTGTCCAAAAAAATGGGCCATTTTGAAAAGATAAGGGGTCATAATCGCAACATTTTGAAAATATAAGGGGTCAAAAGACCTATTTCCCTTATGTTAGGGGGTTAAAAGAGCATATTTCCCTAAACATGGGGGGGCCAAAATTGTAGTTTTCAAAGTTAGGGGGCCAAAATCGCAACTTTTTGAAAGATAGGGGGCCAAAGTTGCACTTTAGCCAGTTAAGTAATATAACATATGAGGGAACAAGAAAACCTAAAATATTTGTAAGTAATGGAAAGTTTTAGTCCATTTGCTCAAGCTTTTAAACAGTGTACCTCCACACACTATAACACAAACTAACTCTCGTTATATTTCAACACTCAAATTGAGCTTGTGCGATAGTGATAATCCAACAGTTAATCTCCCAAAATTTAAAAGAAGGGATCACAAAATAAATCAGGTCGCCGCTAAGCACATAAAAATTAGAGAAACATAAAAATAACTGAAGTACCGAAGAATAGGTTCAATAATCGACATGTCTGATTTTGGCAACTAATATGAAAGAAAGCAAAAAAATTGACACCCATTGAAAATTATACAACCCTGGATTTATCCATCCAAAAATTTCTTGATAAGAAAGATTGTGAAAGATCAAGTAGGGTTTGTAAACTATCTGAGATGCCGAAAGAATACACTTGTTCCTGAATTCTCTATACCGGTATAGCTGCATCCACTTGTAGATAACATATCCACACAAACAAAAAAAAAAGCTTCTATTCCAAGTCTTGAGCTCATGTTATTGAAAGTATCATGATAAAAAATAAAGCACCGAACAATAAAACTATTGTAAACACCGCACAAGCGTCATCCTGCCCTCTGGATGATCGGACCACATTTTAAAATAAAATTAGTCAGTTCTTTGTGGCTTATCTTCAATGCCATCTTATAAAACACGTAGTCATATTTGAAGAAAAATTCTTTGACAAATAAACTTGTAAAAACATTTTAATTGTGCCTTTAACTTAAAAAATGATTTCAAATCTTTTTCATATAACACTTATTGTAAACAAAGTGATTTTTGTTAGAGTGAATATGTGTGTAGTTTTGTTGGTGTGGTATTAGGATTACATGCATTCTTATATGCCTTATTTTTAATTTAATATGCAAAGAGTTTCGTACAATCGTTTTGTGTTAACGGTGAAGTGTTATTGGTGGTCGTAACACAAACATTGGGGTGGTCTCGTTTTTGATTTGTTTTTAAGGTGGTGATTTTGTATTTTGAGATCCGGGGGTTGATGAGGGTGTTGGTCATAAAGGTTGAGGGTGTTGATGAGGGAGAGGCATAACCGTGCGTCAATTGGTGGTGATGTGATTTTGTTGGGTGTCAGTTGTTTGTGTCTAGAATCTCGTTTTATTTTGGTTATAAATTGGATTATGTGGTGATCTCGCATCTCTTCGTCGCTGCTTACACGTGTTAGTTTTGGGTCGTTTCTATGTTGGTTTGTGACTTAATTTGGGTGGTTCATGAATGGGTTGTTATTTGATTATGCTTGCGCTATTGTTCCACATGTTTATACTAACTTGAGATTTGTCTTCTGGATTCTGGTGGGCCGAACTCTTTTGCTTCAAGATCGAAAGTTAGCATCTAGTTCCAAGTTATTGGGATGGTTAAGGTGTCTTCTCTAAAGGTCCAGGAGTTGAGAGGAACCTTAGTGATTTGTTTTTGGATTATGGTGGGCCAATTGCTTTTGATTCGAGATCGGGAGTAAAGTTTGTTGACTCAAGTTTTTTGGCTTGTTTTGGTGTCATCTCCGACAAACCAAGAATTGATTGGTAATGGAATCCGAATGAGTACTGGAGTTTGGCTCGGTTGTGGTGATGAGAATGTGAAGTATTGTTGTTAGGGGTTTCAGTGGGTGTGATGGTTTTTTGGAGCGGATTTGGTGTGAGAAGCGGACGATAGGTATTTGGATTTTGTTTTTGTGCCCATTCATGATGGAGTGTGATGTTTTGGCTCAACTTTTGATTTATGTTGGTTTGTGGGGTGTTTTAGCTTGATTTGGCTTTGGAGGTTTGCTTTATATTGGTGTTTAAGATGTCCTGTGTATGCATTTTCTTTCGGGGGGTTCCGCCTATATATGGCGTTATTAACAAATTTTGCCGTTCAAAACAAAAAAAAAATGTCTTTCATAGATTACTAATAATAAACAAAGTGTTTTTAAATAGATTGAGGTATATGTGTAATTTTGTTGGTACGTTTTAGAATTACATGCCTTCTTTTATGCCTTATTTCTAATTCCATATGCAAATAGTTTCATATAGTACCTTGGATTTTGATTGCAAGTATGACTCCAATTCCAATCCCTGCCACATATGTAGCAGAAGTGACAGCCACACCTGAAAAGAAACAGCATTGAGTCGTTTTAAATATTTTTTCATCAATACAATGTAAAATTAATTATACTTAAAATTAGTGAAATTAATGATTAAGGATAAGCTAGAGAAGGTAAGATATAATTATAAAATAGAACCTGCATCTCATGTGTTCACATCCAGTAGTTCTCTGTACATGCATAGAGCATTTTGGACATCTCTTCCACTTTTTTCTTTTAGCCAACTCCAAAAACTTCCTATCGGATTGATTTAAGCCTTGACCTATTTCCGACTTCTGAAATTCTTGACAATTCATATTTGCGTGCCATGGAACTTTACATTGTGCACAGAATAACCTATGACAAGAAGGGCATTCACAACTTGTAACAGCACTTGCTTCGTCATTCACCAATAAAAGAGAACAATTCTTATAAGGGCAGTAAATTTTTTCCTTCAAAGCAATGGAAGCCTCGCAGTTTGCAGATTCCCAATCAACAATGAATTTTTTAGGTAAAATAGATTGCAAATGTTCTGGTTTCAATTCAACAGAACATTCTGGATCCGGACACTTCATTTTCACCACTTTTTCTTTTCTTTGAACCTTCACATACTTGGATATGCACTTAGTGCAGAAGGGGTGATTGCATGAACCAGTTGTGAATATTTTAGAGTCTATTACAGAATCAAAGCATATACCACAACAGATTTTTGAGGATTGACCTTGTTCAATAACTGTCTTTGTTTTGTTTTTATCTTTTTCTGGTTTGATCTGTATCTGTTGGTTGGTCCTAGTGGTTGCTTGCTTGATGAGTTTTGAAAGAGATTTGGTCTTCATTGTGTTTTGAGATCCTTTTGTTGAAAGAAGTTGAAGTTGCTTTCATTGGCTTCTTCTTTTCATCAACATGGTGGAAATCGGAGGTGACATGGGAGGACTGCGTTAGGGTTTTGTTTTTGGGGAACTGAGTTAGGTTTTATTTGTCCGAGGCATCCTAGGTTTTGTTGTTCTTTTTTTAAGGATACATACTACTCTTCTTTTTTACGAGTAGGTATTTTTTGAGGAATTTTTCTAATTACACTTAATGAGTCAATAATTTAGTGTTTTTAATATATTATTTGAGTCCATTTTATTTAGATTTTATGTGTTTTTTATTTGCTTTCTCGGACTATTTTACTACAATTGCAAGTTATTTAATTTCAGGAACAAATATACAATTGCAAGTTATTTAATTTCAGGAACAAATATGATGAAAGATTGAATTTTGGAGCAAAAGAAAGGGTTTTGAGCATGATTAAAGGATAAAAGGATCTAAAATATAACTTGGAGCAGATTGAAGACAAAAATATGAAGATCTTGCAAAAATGACAATCCCCTTTTTGTTGTTTTGCTTCAAAGACTTGACACCTGGGAAGATTTAGTGTAATTTTATATATGTTGATTTGGTGAATATTTATGTGCTGATTTGATGCATATTTATGTGTAGATTTGGTGCATATTTATTTGCAGTTTAGTACAATTATATGTTCTGATTTGGTGTAAATTTATATGCCGATTTAGTACAAATCTATGTCCCGATTTAGTGCAATTTTATGCTGCTCCCTTAGCTATAAATAGAGTAGCCATCAGACTTGTATATTCATCTTTTGTTCGGTGAAATAATAAGTGACAATTGTTTCTTTGAATAAAAGTTCATCTTTATTTTCTTGTTATTTATTTTATGTTCTTCTTCTTCTCTATGTTTACAATGAATGTGAGTGAGTAGACTCTTCTTGTCTTGGGATTATTGGATAAGTCTAATGACATAATCCTAATCAAACCAAGCCTCGAACCCTACTTTTATATAAATCTACTTTCTAATCTAATTTCACTGTTATTTACAGGGACTAAAACCACTAATCAAACCAAGCCTCGAACCCTAATTTTATATAAATAATGGATTGTTTTTAGTTGATCCAAATTATTATTTATAAAGATATATATTTATACATTGGTAAACAAGTTTGATAGAAAATATAATATGACTAAAAATTGTTAGTTTTTTATTTGTTTAGATCGCTTTACAGTTTGAGAATTTTTTTCCCACCCTTCACTCCTCTCGCGCCCTTCAAAATTCTCATTTCACTTTGTTGGCATTATATAATCTGAAACGATTTTTTATATCTTTGGATTATAGTATCCGAAATCATATAGAACATAAAGTGCCAGAAAATCTACATTTAAATCACATTCTACCTCAACAGCAACAACAACTTGATTCAACCACTGCAATTTCAATAACATAATTCAAGGTAAATTCAACAACATAATACAAATAATAATGGCAACAACATAATTAAATACAAACAAGATTATGGATGAGCAAAACTAGTTTATTTATCGGATTCATCCATGCACCTGCGATTTCTTCTTATGTCTTGGGTCGAATCAAACTTTCTCAAATAGCATGAATAGATATTACCAAGGTAGCTTCTAACTTGGTCGGTGTCCCTTCAAACTATATTGACCAAATATAGAGAATGTGGTTTTCACGTCATCGTCATTCTGGTGTTTCGTCAAGGTGAATTGAACACTTCTATATAAGTCAATCGACGGACAATGATACTCAACATTGGACACCCTTCTTGTATCTTTGTGATTGAGACGATTATTAATTTGATCTAGTTGATCCTTCATGTCGAACAGTTTGAAATCGACACGAACCCTAAATAGATTGAGTTTTCCCTGCTATCGAAAACTATAATGTTGTGGACCACATAATTGTAGATACATTGTGGACTAAAAAAAATCATATGTCTAACTAGTTCGGATTACATAATCCAAACTAATATTTTATAGGTTTGATTTATAGAATTTGAACCAAGTATACACGGTCTTTTGCAAAGTTCTTGAACTTGCCTCCATGTTTTCTAAACATAATATGATAAATTAAGTAGAACACAATATTATCTAAAACGTAATAACCACGTGTTAACACATAATATTATCCTAAAAAACTTATTCAAATATAATCCAAATGAGATAAACTATTAAGCAAATGATAGCCACAAAACCAACTATTTGGCCAATTAATCTTAAAAATGATGTATAAATGTCTAATATCTGAAGTCACTCAAAGGTTTGCCTTCCGGCAGCGCTGCATCCTTGTATTAAATTTTAAAAATGGGAAATGAGTGAAAATGTGTATATGTTGTTATGGACGTATTGTTTGGATTATAAAATCTAAAACGAGAATAAAATGAAAAAATTGGAGGACGCTTAAAAGTGTGGGAAAAAAATCTTACAACTTTAATTTAGATTGATTTATGCATAAACATGTCTAAGATTATGAGATAATACAAACATAGTGCACCCCAAACGTCTTCTACAAGCCTCCGAAATCTGGATGATCAAACCACATATTTATAAAAATTTACGGAGGAAAGGTGTACATTTCTTCAATATCCAAAGGGGAAATGGTCATATCGACTTCTCTGAAGTGCAACTGATGAGTCATAGAATAGTTTATTTTAATGTTTTATTTAGTACCGTTTTATTTAGATTTAGTTTTATTTTATTTTAGTTTTATTTCCTTTTTGAATATTTTACTACAAATTGCTTTTTATTTTATTTTAGGAACGAATATATGGTGGAAGGTGTCTTGGAGCAAAAGAAAGAGGACTGGAGCAAATACAGTGCAAAAATACGAAGATACGAGACAAAAATATGTCTCTACCAAGTCAGAAGCTTGGCACGGCCCGTGCCAACATGTGGCACGGCCGTGCCACCTCCCAGAAGCCTCTTTTGCTGCTTTTCTTCGAGCCCAAGTTACTCTGTTGTAGTTTTACTGCTTTGCCCTTGTAGTTGCTTAGATTTTAAGTCAATTGTAAAGCTATAAATAGAGTAGCACTCCATCATAAACATTCATCTTTTGTTCTTGGAATAAAAGTTCACTTTTATATTATTGTTCTTTTATTGTTTTCTCTCTTCTTCCCCCATGTCTACAATGAACGTTAGTGAGTAGACTTCTCTTGTCTTGGGATTGTTGGATAAGTCTAATGAAATAATCCTAATCGAACCAAGCTTTAACCCTAATTTTATGTAACCGTAATTTCTAATTTAGATTCACCGTTTTAACATGAATTAACAATTATCAAACTGTAGAAGCGAAAGTGGAGGGTTTGATAATTGTTAATCCATCATCCCAAACATCAATTCATAAAGCAAGAGCAGAGCTTTGATGTTGGAACAATTGAATCTAGACAATAATTGCAAAGGCAGCGAAATAGTCTTTGTAATTATTGAGACACAAGTAGTTTCAATCCTTATAAGCATCTTCTAGTAATCAAGTCAGCGAAATAGGCTCGGTTACTAGGAGTAAACTCTCACCGGACTTTCATCGGAAAGGTGAGGGGCTAAGGGAAACCGGTCTTTAGAAATTAAGGTGTAAACCATGAAATTAGAAGTTAAAGTCTTGTCTAGTGAAGGGTTTGTTATTATGACGAACCAATGATCCCAAGACACTTTTATTATTATTGTTATTTACCTTCATCAATTAACCCCGAATTTTATAATCTTTCTTCTCTTCTAATCATTCTCTAAAAGTTAATTGAGTTCACAACTCCCTAGCGGAACGATACTCTCTCTTACTACTATTACTTTGATAGACCGTGCACTTGCGGTTTGGCCTATCAAGTTTTTGGCGCCGTTGCCGGGAAGTTGTTGTAATTTGATTAACTTTTTAATAGTGATTAGACTGGAAAAAAAAAATATATATATATATATATATATATATATATATATATATATCTTTTTCTCTCTCTCTTTCTCTCTCTTTTAATTAATTTATTTATTTATTTATTTATTTTTTCTATCTTTTAACTGTCTTGATTTCAGGCATGGCTCAAAACTACTATCAATGGAATTCTACCCCTGTTTTACCTCCTTCAAGAGTTTATGGAATATTTGTTCATACCGGTGTTGAATGTCAACTAGGTAGTGTTGTTAGAAATCCTGAGCAAGTTGCTCAATTTAACCAAGGGTTTAGGAATAGTCAAAAAAAATTTCAAAACCCTCAAAAAAAAATTGGACAACAAACAACACCACCTGTTTTTAACAACCAATGAGTCCCTCAAAAATCCAACTTGGAACTTTTGATAGAAAATTTTGAATTAGATAACATCAGGCATAACCAAGAGTTTAAAGTCAAAGCTGGAATTTTGAATGACTCTCTCAATAGAGTGGATTCTCTTTTTACTCACAACAAAATGCTTGAGGCTCAAATCCCTCAAGTAGCCCAACAAGTAACCTCTTCCCCACAACCCTCCGGAGTCTTCCCGAGTCAAACTGAAACCAACCACAAAGGCCCGATAAATTCTATTAGGGATGATAAGAAATTAGAGGACCCTGTTGTAGAAACCAAGACAATTGAGGTTGGGGTAGAGAGTGAAAAACCAAACAGTGAAATTGTAGTAGAGAGTGAAAAGCTTAACGTACCACCACCATATAATCCAAACACTCCTTTAGCACAAGGGTTTGATGAGTCCAAGTTAGATGAGCAGTTTAGGAAACTAATTGAAATAATTCAAGATAAATTGCCATCTAAACTTAAGGATCCAGAGCGTTATTCCATACCATGTGTCATAGGATCAGAGAAAATAGAAAGAGCCACATGTGATTTGGGGGAGAATATTAGTTTGATGCCATTGTCCCTTAGTGAGAGATTAGGTATCGGATAGAGAAACCTTTTGATCGTCAAGCTAATGACTTTAAACGAGCACTTTGTGGGAGGCAACCCACGCATTTAATTGCTTTTGTTTTGTTTGTTTTTCTTTGTTTTAAGTTGTTTTGTAGGTAATTGTCCAAGTATGATTCAAGAAAATTGAAAAATTTTGAAGCCACTGGAACCAGAAAGGGTGGCACGGCCGTGCCTGACCTTTACACACCATATACTCACATTTTTTCCTTCTTCCTCATTCACAAACCACAACCCCATTTCATCTTCTAAAACAACCTCCATAACTATCAGACCTCAAACCTTAATATCTCCATCAAATCTTCACCAAATCACTCCATTCTTTCACTAAAACAATTCTAAACTTCATTCCAAACACAAACCACCAATCAAAAACAACTTTCATCCACCCAAAACCATAATTCACCAAAACCCTAATCATTCAAAACCTAACCCAAAAACAACAAATTCTCAACCAATCTCCACATCTAAACCCATAAACCTTACTAGAACATAAACCCAAACCCTAAACCAATCATTTCCACCAAAAATCTTCCCAAACCCTAAAACCTTCAAACCAATCCACAACCAAGGTTAAATGGCTTCAAGAAGAAGTGGTAAGGAACCAGCAAGCTCTTCCGGTCCTCCCTCAAAGAAGCAAGCACAAGTCAAGAATCATGGGATCAAGTTTAAAGACAACTCACAAAGGGATAGGTATAAAATTCTAATCTTTAAACCTTTGCATCCTTCTGGATATCCTGATTCTCAAACTTTGAATATACTAGAGCTTAGAAATGATGTCTATAGGTTGATAGGAAGGCTAGGTTGGACTGATATGTTAGAACCTATGAGGGATTATGAGAATTTCACCTATGAATTTTTGAGTTCCATTGTTTTTACTAAAGATAGGTTGAATTATGATAACCCTAACCATAGAGTTTCCTTTAGGCAAATGAATATTGATTATGATATGTCTCTTCAGCACTTTTGTGATGTCTTAGGTTTTGCAAATGAGGGGTATATCCATGATTCTTGGGATCCTAGCCTTAAGCCGGTTGACTATCAACCCGCTATCTTTTGGGAACGTATCACCGGCCTTAGCTCCTTTGTCACTAGAGCCAATAAAGATAGCAACATTCACAACCCCGTACTTAGGTACCTTCAAAGGGTAATGACTTGCACTATTTGGGGTAGAACCTGTTGGAACAAAATGTGTTTAACAATGAACCTTAAAGAGTTTTGATGATAACAAGGTATTAAAAATTGTAAATTAGACTAGCTAATATTTGTTCAAGTGTACAGGATCATAATTATAAAGTTACATCATCATTGGTTCTGAATGAGCAAATAAAGAGCAAAGGAAACAACAAAAATTTGAAGCTTGGACGCTCCTGAAGGCAACTTGTTACTGAAGAGAAAAAGCGGTCCTGAAGTTAAGTCGCTTCTGAAGTAAGGATAGCGCTCCTGAAGAATAGTGCTTCTGAAGACAAGAGGTCCAGAAGCCACATCATCAGAAGCCACATCATCAGAAGCTGCATCATCAGAAGCTGCCTCATCAGAAGCTATTTCACCAGAAGCTGAATCTCAACTGGATTTGCAAAAGATTCAAGAATTGAAGAATTATCAATGCAAAAGCTGTCCATTGGATTCGAAAACACAAACAAAGGATTAGTGAAGTTTTGCAACGGTCATTTCAAAGGCGTTTGAAGGCATGTGCTTACAATTTGGACGAAAGCGTTGACATTGTACTATTGTACGAACTGTACAACCACCTTCTCCACTACTCTGTTTTGTGTCCACGCTACAAGACAAGAAAACAGCTCCAGAATACGGCTTCGCCTGCATAAATGTTCCTTTGGATAAGGAATGGATTTCAAATTGGTTCTTCATAGGACAACAACCAAATCAGGCAAAAGATCATTGGTGAAAGATCAAGCTTCAACAACGACTCTTTGGTGTGCTGGCAATTTCACAACGTCTCTTTCACACCTCTATATAAAGGAGTGAAGACCTAGAGATTTGGTAATGCATGAACGCTGAACGAAAGACTCATAACATTTTTACAAGTGCCAAATCTCTGCTAAAATTGTTCTGCATTCACTTAGAATTTCTGTGTCTCAAAGTCATATCTTAGAAATTCTTAAGTTCATTGAGTCTGTATCTGATTTGTATTGTGAGCACCTCTGATTGTATATCAAGTGTTCAACCTTAAACAATTTTCTGTGTAATTTTGTTTAGTTAGGAAGTCTCTTGCAGTTGTGCTTGAGCAGGAAGTCTCTTGATTGTGTTCTTGAGCAAAGGGAGTCTCTTGCTTGTGTGCTTGAGCATTGGAAGTCTCTTGCTTGTGTGCTTGAGCATTTGTAATCAGATATTACTCATAGTGAAATCTCCTTGGAAGTGCAAGGGGGACTGGACTACTTCCGGATTATGGAAGGAACCAGTATAATTGCTTTGTGTCGTTCTTCTTCTCTCTCTCTGTTTTATTCCGCTGCATTTAGATTCTGATTATCACTTCAGAAGCTGTCTCACTTAGCTTCTGATCAGTGTGTTCAGTTTTTAGGAGAAACGAAGAATTTTTTAAAAACACAATTCAACCCCCCTTCTTGTGTTTTTTCTCACCTTCAATTGGTATCTAGAGCCCTGGTCTGTTGTGTAACACTTAACCGTGCAACAGTCAAAGATCTGAGAAAAACATGTCTACTCCTCCTCCTACTGGTCCTAGTGATACTAGCTATAAGAATGTCTCACATGATTATAGTGATAGTAAGAAAACCAGCGTTGGAAAAGTTCCAAAGTTCAATGGAGATGCTGAAGAGTTCTCTTGGTGGAAGACCAACTTTTACAGTTACATCATGAGCCTAGATGAAGAATTATGGGATATTCTGGAAGATGGTGTTGGTGATTTAGTCCTTGATGAAGAAGGAGCTGCTGTGGATAGAAAGAAACATACTCCAGAACTGAGGAAACTCTACAAGAAGTATCATATTATCAGAGGAGCTCTTGTCACTGCCATACCCAAAGCAGAGTACATGAAAATGAGTGACAAATCCACTGCTAAAGCTATGTTTGCTTCTCTCTGTTCAAATTATGAAGGGAGCAAGAAGGTCAAAGAAGCAAAGGCTCTTCTGCTTGTACATCAGTATGAGTTATTCAAGATGAAGGATGATGAAACTATTGAGGAGATGTACTCAAGATTTCAAACCTTAGTTTCTGGGCTACAGATTCTAAAGAAGAGCTATGTTGCTTCTGATCATGTAAGCAAGATACTCAGAAGCTTACCTGCAAGATGGAGACCAAAAGTGACTGCCATTGAGGAAGCTAAAGATTTAAACACTTTAAGTGTCGAAGATCTTGTTAGTTCTCTCAAAGTTCATGAGTTAAGTCTTAATGAACATGAGACTACTAAGAAGAGTAAATCAATAGCTCTTCCATCCAAAGGCAAGTCATCAAAAGCTCTCAAAGTAGTTGAATCTGAAGAGGAAGAACAGTCAAGTTCAGATTCTGAACCAGATGCTGCTGAAATGGCCATGCTCTCAAACAGACTTCAATATCTGGCCAAGAAGAACAGAAAGTTTCTCTCCAGAAGGGGTAACTCCAGAAGCTCAAAGAAAGAAGATCAGAAGGGATGCTTCAACTGTAAGAAGCCTGGACACTTCATTGCTGAATGCCCTGATCTTCAAAGAGAAAAGTCAAAGGATAAGTCAAAGAGGTCTACATTCAAACCAAGCAAACTCAAGAAGCAGATTAAGCAGAGTTTAATGGCAACCTGGGATGATTTGGGTAGTGAATCTGGATCTGATAAAGAGGAAGCTGATGAAGATGCAAAGGTAGCTGTTGGGTTGGTAGCAACAGCAACTTCAGAAGCTGGATCAGATTCAGACTCAGAAGATGAAAACGAGGTATATTCCAAAATTCCCAGAGATGAACTTGTTGAGTCTCTTAAAGAACTTCTTACACATTTTGAAGTAAGAACCAATGAGCTGAAGGATTTAAAAGAAAAATATGCTGATTTGGTACAACAGCAAAAATCAACTCTATTGGATCTGAAAGCTTCTGAACAAGGACTTAGGGGCTTTGACTTCATGTGTAAAACATATGAAGATCAGCTCAGGTTCTTATGTCAGAAGCTACAAGAAAAGTGTAATGAAAAACCTTTAAGTAACCATGAAATTGCTCTTGAAGATTTCATTATATCTGGCATTGACAGAAGCAGAGTGGCTTCTATGATTTATAGCATTTACAAGAACAATGGCAGAGGAATTGGTTTTCCAGAGGTGAAACTTGAGAAAACCAATCTAAAATCTTGTTGTGAATGCATCAAGGAAGGTCTGAAAACATTCTTTGTACCAGAAGGGGCTGAGTTGGAAACTGTTGTTCAATCAGAACCTGAAGCTTCTAGTCCTAAGGCTAAGATTACTTCAAAGCCAAAGAACTCTAAGTCAAAGGCTATGATCAAATCTGATTCCAAGACTTCAAAGGTCAGGATCCTGAAAAGATCAGAACCTATTCCTCAGAGTCTGGTGAAACCAAAATCTGGGGTTCTGAAGTCTAAGTTTCAGAAGAAGATAGTTACTGCTTCTGAAGTACCAAAACCTAAGGTGATGGCTAATCAGAAGCAACCCAACTCACAGCACAAGGTACAAGAAGTGAAGAGTAAAGCCTTAAGTACTAACCTTCCAGGACCCATAGAACAATGGGTACCTAAATCTAAAAATGTCAATGATACAGGTATGTCTAAGAGCAGTGCCAAAGCAAAGATCATGGTACCTAGACAGTGGTTGCTCAAGACACATGACAGGAGACAAGTCCATGTTCCTCAGCCTAACAATGAAAGAGGGAGGAAATGTGAAATTTGGAGGCAACCAGTCAGGCAAGATCATAGGTACAGGAACTATTGGTAATTCCTCTACCTCAATTAATAATGTATGGTTGGTAGATGGTCTTGAACATAACCTTTTGAGCATTAGTCAATTTTGTGATAATGGTTATGATGTACTTTTTGAAAAACCCAACTGTACAGTAATCAACAAGGAAGACAAATCCATTGTGTTCAAAGGAAAGAGAGTTGACAATGTCTATAAAATCAATTTTTCTGAACTGGCTGATCAGAAGGTGATGTGCCTACTATCAGTGAATGATAAGAAATGGATGTGGCACAGAAGGTTGGGACATGCTAACTGGAGGTTAATCTCTAAGCTTAGTAAGTTACAACTTGTGAAAGGGCTACCAGACATTGACTATCATTCAGATGCACTCTGTGGTGCATGTCAGAGAGGGAAAATTGTGAAATCATCTTTTAAAACCAAAGACATTGTTTCAACCTCAAGACCTTTAGAATTACTCCATATTGATTTATTTGGACCAGTAAGTACTGCATCCTTATATGGAAGTAGATATGGATTAGTCATTGTTGATGATTACAGCAGATGGACTTGGGTGAAATTCATAAAGAGTAAAGATGTTGCGTGTGATGTATTCAGTAGCTTCTGCACTCAAATTCAATCTGAAAAAGAATCAAAAATTTTGAAAATCAGAAGTGATCATGGTGGAGAATTTGAAAATGAGCCATTTGAAGCTTTTTGTGAAAAACATGGAATTTTCCATGAATTCTCTTCTCCTAGAACACCACAACAAAATGGGGTTGTAGAGAGAAAGAATAGAACTTTACAAGAAATGGCCAGAACCATGATTCATGAAAACAATTTACCAAAACATTTTTGGGCAGAAGCAGTGAATACAGCATGCTATGTTCAAAACAGGATCTATATTAGACCTATTTTGGAGAAAACAGCATATGAACTCTTTAAAGGAAGAAAACCCAATATCTCTTACTTTCATCAATTTGGATGTACATGTTACATTCTGAACAACAAGCTCTACCTAAAGAAATTTGATGCCAAGGCCCAAAGAGGAATCTTTTTAGGTTACTCTGAAAGGTCAAAGGCATACAGAGTGTATAATTCAGAAACACTTTGTGTTGAAGAATCTATGCACGTTAAATTTGATGACAAGGAGCTTGAAGATAAAACTTCAAAGCAAGGTGAAAGTTTTGCAGAGATACAGGTTCCTGAGGCTACTCCAGAACCTGATCAGATAGCTGAGTCTGAAGATAGTCCAGAAGCTGAACCCACATCAGAAGCGCAAGATGAAACTGCTTCTGATGAAGCACAAGATGGCTCACATCAAGAAGATCCTCCCAGAAACACATTCAAACACAAGTCTTCACATCCTGAGGAGCTAATCATTGGAAACAAAGATAGTCCAAGAAGAACAAGATCACATTTCAGACAAGAAGAGTCAATGATTGGACTAATCTCAATGATTGAACCTACAACAGTTGATGAAGCACTTTCAGATGATGGATGGATCCTAGCTATGCGAGAAGAGTTGAATCAATTTCAAAGAAATGATGTGTGGGATCTGGTACCCAAACCTCAGCACAAGAACATTATTGGAACAAAATGGGTATTCAGAAACAAGCTGAATGAGCAAGGTGAAGTAACAAGAAACAAAGCCAGGCTTGTTGCACAAGGGTATAGTCAACAAGAAGGCATTGATTACACTGAAACGTTTGCTCCAGTTGCAAGATTGGAAGCAATCAGGTTACTTCTTTCCTATGCAGTTAATCATGGCATAATATTATATCAAATGGATGTCAAGAGTGCATTTCTAAATGGTGTCATAGAAGAAGAAGTGTATGTCAAGCAACCTCCTGGATTTGAGGATATTAAATATCCTGACCATGTTTTTAAACTGAAGAAATCACTATATGGCTTGAAACAAGCTCCCAGAGCTTGGTATGATAGACTAAGTAATTTCTTAATCAAGAATGATTTTAAAAGAGGACAGGTTGATACTACACTCTTCAGGAGGACCCTTGGGAAAGATATTCTTGTTGTGCAAATATATGTTGATGATATAATATTTGGTTCTACTAATGCATCTCTTTGCAAGGAATTTTCTGAGTTAATGCAGGATGAATTTGAAATGAGCATGATGGGAGAGCTGAAGTTCTTCCTTGGCATTCAAATCAATCAATGCAAAGATGGAGTCTATGTTCATCAATCAAAGTACACAAAGGAGCTTCTGAAGAAGTTCAAACTTGAAGATTGTAAAGTGATGAACACTCCAATGCACCCTACGTGCAACTTAAGCAAAGAAGATGAAGGAGCTAAAGTAGATCAGAAGCTGTATAGAGGTATGATTGGTTCTTTGTTATACCTCACTGCATCTAGGCCAGATATTTTATTTAGTGTATGCTTGTGTGCAAGATTCCAATCAGATCCTAGAGAATCTCATATGACTGCTGTCAAGAGAATCTTCAGGTATTTGAAAGGAACAACTAATCTTGGACTCCTTTATAGGAAATCCTTAGATTATAAGCTAATTGGATTCTGTGATGCTGATTATGCTGGTGATAGGATTGAAAGAAAGTCAACCAGTGGCAATTGTCAATTTCTGGGTGATAATCTTATATCCTGGGCTAGCAAAAGACAAACAACTATTGCTATGTCTACAGCAGAAGCAGAATACATTTCAGCTGCAAGTTGTTGTACACAACTACTCTGGATGAAACATCAGTTGGAAGATTATCAGATAACTGCTAACAGTATTCCCATTTATTGTGATAATACTGCTGCTATTTGTTTGTCTAAAAATCCAATTTTGCATTCAAGAGCTAAGCACATTGAAATCAAACACCATTTTATCAGAGATTATGTTCAAAAAGGAATTTTAGATATACAATTCATTGATACTGAAAATCAATGGCCTGATATATTTACTAAGCCTTTAACTGTTGAAAGATTTGATTTTATAAAGAAAAATTTGAACATGCACTTTGTATCTGATTAAATGCTTGCTTGCTCCTGAATAGGGTTTTAGGTTCTGAAGTCAGTTCAGAAGCGGTAGTCCATCAGAAGCTCTTTATTGAGGTTCTGAGGAAAACTCGCTTCTGATGATGACTTCAGCATCTGAAGTCCAGAAGCTGGATTTGTTGCTTCTGAATAGTTGAATTAGTGGAAACGTTGGAAGTTACCTTTTAAAAAGTAACTTCTGGCCCACTAACTTGGTAGTTACTCTGTGAACTTCTTACGTGGCCTGTATGTGTTGGTGTATAACAAAAAGGGCAATGATGATTTAAAAGCTTTGAAAGTACTTTTCACGCGCCCCCAATTTTGTCATTAATGTTATGTTTGTTTGTCTCTTTTGAATTGCAATCGTTTTACTTTTAACACTTTGACAATTCACACACTACTCACTCACAACAAACACATTTGCTCTCAAACCTCTTGCGAAGTAAGCGCATTCTCTCAACCTTAGAACCCTAAAATCTTCATCTTCTTCAAATATTCGTCAATCATCAAATGGCATCATCAAGCTCGCAACGAAAAGTTTCAGAATCTACATCAAACAAGCAAAGCGTATCAGAATCTGGGTCCATCTACAAAGAGAAGACTATGGATATTCCATGGAAATCCTTAATCGTCCAAGTAGAATCACCAGTGGACTTCACTTCACTCAAGAAGTACGAAGTGGACATGGAAGGCTATGTAGAAACTCAGAAACTGTCTGGATACTTCAACATGCTAAATGGGCCAACTTATGTGAACTTGGTCAAAGATTTCTGGTTAAGGGCTGAAATCGTCAATGGAAAGCCTGTGAAGACAGCAGATAAACCAGCTGGGTCGAAGAAAGGAAAGAAGGAGATTGAGTTGAATCCCACTTCCTTCAGTAGCCTTGAGATAAGGTCTGAAGTGATGGGTATTCCCGTAATCATCACAGAGGAGATAATTGCTAAAGCTTGTAGAATGGATGCAGAAGGAAGATTTCAAGAAATAGTTAAAAAGGATGATGTCCTGCTGCAAAACTACTACAACACTCTTCTGGGTGGTAACAAAGATGCTAAGCCTTCTGAAATGGAGATTCACAACAGAATGTTGGTGAAATTCAGTAACGATTGCTTCTTTCAAAGAGCAGGTGGGTCTGATCAACCCAACAACCAATAGAAGCTAGCAATCTATTTCATGACCAATCTGGAAAAGATAAAATTTCCAAGATATGTATTGGATCATCTCTACTGGGCTATTAATGAAGGCACAGTCAAAGGAAGAAAACAAGTGCCCTGTGGAAGATTGCTCTCTGAGATCTTTAATCAAGGGAGAGTGCTGGATTTATTGAGAAGAACAAGGGATGCTTCTGATAAATGCTTCGAAGTTTCTACTGCAGAAAAGACTATCAGTAGCAAGACTTTGCATTCAATGCACTTTTTCAAGACAGCTCCTAAAGATGAGAAGTGGTTGGAGATGACCACAGAAGAATCTGAGATTATCAGGGACTTTCCTTCCTTAGTTAATGAAAGTAATCCTGAACACTTAGCTAGATTAGTAGCTGAGTACATCTTGGAGGATGATGCAAGTTCTCAGGAGGAAGCTGCTCTTGCTAAAGGGAAAGGCAAGAAGGCCAAGGCAGTTGTTGTGTCAGAAGCTGCTGTTTCTGATGCACCTAAAGGGAAGAGGGCCAGAACTAGTTCAGAATCTGATGCTGCTCCTACTAAAGGAAAGAGGGCCAGAACTAGTACCGAGTCAGAAGCTGCTATTGCTAAATCTGAAAAGCAAAAAGTTGCTAAGTCTGTAGCTAAACCTGTCTCTATCAAGGATAAAGGAAAGGTGCAGAAAGTTGGTGCTGCATCTATTCCTCAGAAAAGAAGAAAAGGTAAGGCAGATTTGGTAATCACTGAAGAGCAGCTGCAGGAAGCTCTTCAAGAAATAGAGAAAGAAGAGGCTGATCCTAAGCTAAAGAAGAAGAAGGCTCCCCTTCAACTTGTGAGTCCTATGGTTGAGATGACTCCAATAAGGAAAAGGATGGCAGATGAACGTGCTTCTGATCTTATTTCAGACAAAAAGAATCTAAAAGCACAATACACTCATCAAAGAGATGAAAAGCTCAAGGCTTTGGGTTTGGATGACTGTGATAGGTTCTTCAAAGAGAAATTAGCTGAAGTAAGAGCCATTGCTGGTAAGACTACTGAAGACAGCGAGGGAGATGAAAGGATGATTACTATGGAGGATGCTCCAGGAGATGGAACTTCAGAAGTAGTTCCTCAAGCTGCTGGTCCACAGAAGATCTCTTCTGAAGCTGGCCCTGCAGTTCAGGTAATCCAGATTCCAGTCACATCTACCCCCATTTCACCCCTTTCACCACAAGCAACTGAGCAAGAAGAAGACACTTCTGTCTTAGACAATCTTGCTCTCCACTACTCAGGTGAGTTACCTATTGACAAATCTACCTCAGAAAAAGCCTCTGAAACAACTCCAGAAGCAGCTGCTTCTGAAAATGTTGTTTCAGAAAACCCCCATCAACAAACACCTGAACCACATAAACCCACAACACCCCCACAATCACCAATAGCTACCATTGACCCCCAACTCAACACTCAAACATCAACTTCACCACAACAACCACCAACTGAAATTGAACACTCCCCAGAACCAACTCCTATGGATGTTGACATCTCTCAAGTCAATGTTCGAGTCTCAACCTCTACCACACATATTGCTTCTGACCAGCCTTCATCTTCAAACACACAAACACACTTTACCATTCCAGTTCCTAACCCTGTTCAAGATTTGGAAATCAGTGATTCTGATCTTGAAACTCTTGAACAACCACCCACAAACATTCTGGAATCTGGATATATCAATGCTGAGCTTCTGACAATCCTTAGTCAAATGCATAATCTGGTGAATCAAAGAAGGTCAATTGATCTCACCAACGCATATGAAGACTCCTGGGCATCTCTTCAGAACCGGGCAGCTGAGCTTATTGAAAATATAAAGGCTAAATGCACCAGAGTCAAGCAAGCTTCAGTCAGAAGGCTAATGGAGCATTTGAATCAGAGTCTCAGAGTACGAAGTTCTACACTGCTCCTGGCAAACCAGCATTTCTTCTTAGAAACGGATTACTTGACCAGAGAAGCAAGGTTGTGTAAGCTTCTGAAGAAACAGATGGCACAGCAGCAGCAAGAAGCTAGAGAAAGGGAACAGGCTCTTCTCCAGAGGCAACAACAGCTTGAAGAACTGTTGCAAAAGAAAACTGAAGAAATGGAGGAGATGAAGAAACAACAACAAACCAACCCTTAGTTGCACACCTTTGTGTTATTTTTGTTTGTTGTTTGTTTTAAAATTCTTAGTCCTTGCTTCTGAAACCATCTTGTTTTATTTTTATGCTTCTGAATGCTTACTGCTTCTGACTGCTTAGCTGCT
Organism: Medicago sativa; assembly: GCF_051527215.1. Taxonomy (NCBI): domain Eukaryota; kingdom Viridiplantae; phylum Streptophyta; class Magnoliopsida; order Fabales; family Fabaceae; genus Medicago; species Medicago sativa. Next base: position 61,690,542 of record NC_140751.1, on the reverse strand, counting down.
TCTGATAATTGGATATTCATGCTCATATATTTTGATCTGATTGAATTAATTAATTTCTTGTATACTCTCTCCTGTTTGAGTTTTTTCTCAAAATCTTTTTGTCTTTTATGTTTTTTTTATTATTATTTTTTTGATAATGACAAAAGGGAGAGTATATGTGACGAGTATTTAAAGGCTCTGAGCCCCATTAATGGCATTTGAAATTTTTGAAAAACTTCTATCATTTTTTTTACCTTATTGGTATAAGTTATGAACGAACGAAGAAGTATCAAAATTCAAGTAAAATTAATTGAACCATTCTTCTTATCTATAAGTTAATTCTTTCAATGATTCAAGTTTTTAAAGCTCTGATAATTGTTATTGTGCGAAAAATGAATTTAATTAACCTGGATAGAACTTAGGGGGAGCTTACAAACCTCACCTTAAAGACTATCAGACTCAGGGGGAGTTTGAGCTTACAAACCTCAGACTCTGAGCTTACAAACCTCAGAACCCCAAAGTCAACTTGTTAATTAGATTAACAACAATTGATCAATTTTAAATACTTTTGTTTGTCATCATCAAAAAGGGGGAGATTGTTGGAACAAAATGTGTTGAACAATGAACCTTAAAGAGTTTTGATGATAACAAGGTATTAAAAATTGTAAATTGGACTAGCTAATATTTGTTCAAGTGTACAGGATCATAATTATAAAGTTACATCATCATTGGTTCTGAATGAGCAAATAAAGAGCAAAGGAAACAACAAAAATTTGAAGCTTGGACGCTCCTGAAGGCAACTTGTTACTGAAGAGAAAAAGCGGTTCTGAAGTTAAGTCGCTTCTGAAGTAAGGATAGCGCTCCTGAAGAATAGTGCTTCTGAAGATAAGAGGTCCAGAAGCCACATCATCAGAAGCCACATCATCAGAAGATGCATCATCAGAAGCTGCCTCATCAGAAGCTATTTCACCAGAAGCTGAATCTCAACTGGATTTGCAAAAGATTCAAGAATTGAAGAATTATCAATGCAAAAGCTGTCCATTGGATTCGAAAACACAAACAAAGGATTAGCGAAGTTTTGCAACGGTCATTTCAAAGGCGTTTGAAGGCATGTGCTTACAATTTGGACGAAAGCGTTGACATTGTACTATTGTACGAACTGTACAACCACCTTCTCCACTACTCTGTTTTGTGTCCACGCTACAAGACAAGAAAACAGCTCCAGAATACGGCTTCGCCTGCATAGATGTTCCTTTGGATAAGGAATAGATTTCAAATTGGTTCTTCATAGGACAACAACCAAATCAGGCAAAAGATCATTGGTGAAAGATCAAGCTTCAACAACGACTCTTTGGTGTGCTGGCAATTTCACTACTTCTCTTTCACACCTCTATATAAAGGAGTGAAGACCTAGAGATTTGGTAATGCATGAACGCTGAACGAAAGACTCGTAACATTTTTACAAGTGCCAAATCTCTGCTAAAATTGTTCTGCATTCACTTAGAATTTCTGTGTCTCAAAGTCATATCTTAGAAATTCTTAAGTTCATTGAGTCTGTATCTGATTTGTATTGTGAGCACCTCTGATTGTATATCAAGTGTTCAACCTTAAACAATTTTCTGTGTAATTTTGTTTAGTTAGGAAGTCTCTTGCAGTTGTGCTTGAGCAGGAAGTCTCTTGATTGTGTTCTTGAGCAAAGGAAGTCTCTTGCTTGTGTGCTTGAGCATTGGAAGTCTCTTGCTTGTGTGCTTGAGCATTTGTAATCAGATATTACTCATAGTGAAATCTCCTTGGAAGTGCAAGGGGGACTGGACTACTTCCAGATTGTGGAAGGAACCAGTATAATTGCTTTGTGTCGTTCTTCTTCTCTCTCTCTGTTTTATTCCGCTGCATTTAGATTCTGATTATCACTTCAGAAGCTGTCTCACTTAGCTTCTGATCAGTGTGTTCAGTTTTTAGGAGAAACGAAGAATTTTTTAAAAACACAATTCAACCCCCCTTCTTGTGTTTTTTCTCACCTTCAGAACCGAGCTAGGAAACACTAGAACCGATGAGCTGTTCATGTTATGGGCAATGCTCTACAACCACCCCATTAACACTGGTTTCTACTTGATTGATTACCTAGACTTCGTCGGTAATAGACCGGCCGGTAAGGGAGACATAGTGGTGGGTGGCATCATTACATACATATCTAGGTGTTTTGGTGTGGGTGAGGATGAGGGGATCAAACCAATTGAGGGAAACGATAAGCTTAATAGGGAAACCCTCATTGCTATGAATTTCATTAAACATCGTCCACCACTCCATTACCAACTCAAGCTAAATGTCCCGATCATGTTTTTACTACCTAACCCACCTCGGACTACCACCGAGGTGGTAGAAAATTGGTTGTATGTTGATGATGTGCAGGTTCTTGGTGAGCAAGAGGTTGATGAAGGCGAAGGTGCTAACTTGCACCATGACATGGGAGAAGGTGCTAACTTGCACCATGATGAAGGTGAAGGTGCTAACTTGCACCACGAAGAAGAATACCATGGCTATGAAGCCGGTGAGCTTAATGAAGATCAAAGATGGGCATGGATTCACAATGAAGTTGAAAGGATGAGCACCGAACAACAAAGGCAAGGTGTTGAAATCTCCGGACTAAGGAACGATGTTCAAAGCGGCAACCGCTTAACACAAGAAAACAATGAGATGCTCCGCCGGATGACGCAACACCTACAACTCCAAGGTCCTCCTTATGGACCTCAGTAGACATTGTGAGCTTTCCTCTTCCTCTCTTCCTTTCTCTCTTCTCTCTTTCTCCTAATTCTTCTTGTACTCCTTCTTCTTCTACTTCTTCTTCTTCTTTTTCTCTTTTAATTTCTTTTTCTTTTGAATCATTGAGGACAATGCTTCCCCTAAGTGTGGTGGAGGGGGGGGGCTAATAAAGTGTCTAGAGTCGTAGTGTTTCCAAACTCCCTTGAACTTTATTCTTTTGTTTTTATGGCGAAAGGCATGATTAGTAGCTTGTTTTTAATGTAAAATATGGCATAAAAATTTTTGTTTTGTCTCTTCTTAAACGGTTGTTTCTTGTACATGAAAGTGGTTTCTTGTGTTCATGCTATACCCACATCTTGTTTTATTGTGAAAAATCTCCAATGAGAAAAGCACCCAGTTGCAGTCTTTGAGCAAGTGTATGAATAGGTATTTTAAGGAGCACGTTCTATCTTTAGTGTTAACTTAGACCCTCTAAAGTCTTCAGAGTAAAAGTAATATAAGTTTGTGTGGGAAAATAATCAAATGTTCTTAATTGTTATATGCTTAATTGTTAAAGTTATAATGGGGCGGGAGAATGGCACCAACATGTGGGGGAAAGGACAATCCCTAACTTCCTAATTGTGGTGGTGACTCCCTAATTTGAACTTAAAGAAAATAAATTCATCAATGCTAGGGGGAAAGGACAATTACATCCAAAAAGACTTCCTACGCGGAGATGAAATAAAAGAAAATTTTGCAGCACTGCTTAGGGTGATTTTGAATCTAGGGGGAAAGGACAATTACATCCAAAAAGACTTCCTATGAGGATAGATAGCCCCTAAGCATCTGCAGCCCCTTTGTGCTTAATTGTTAATTTAATTTAATTTTAACTTAAATTCTCATCACTCTTATTAAGGATAGAACCTGTTCCTCATAATATCTGTCTTATACAGGAGCAAGAAAAGAGTTGGACTGCACACACACACACACACTCACTTGAGACTTGATGTTGGGTTGAATAGGTTCATGAGGAATGTTTGAAATTGTGATTAGTGTACTTGAAACAAAACCTTCAAAGAGACTTGTGTTTTCAATTGCATTTCCATAATTAATCCTTTTAGTTGCTGTTATGTCCATTGCCTTTTGCTTGAGGACAAGCAAAGATTCAAGTGTGGGGGAGTTTGATGAGTCATAGAATAGTCTATTTTAATGCTTTATTTAGTACCGTTTTATTTAGATTTAGTTTTATTTTATTTTAGTTTTATTTCCTTTTTGAATATTTTACTACAAATTGCTTTTTATTTTATTTTAGGAATGAATATATGGTGGAAGGTGTCTTGGAGCAAAAGAAAGAGGACTGGAGCAAATACAGTGCAAAAATACAAAGATACGAGACAAAAATATGTCTCTACCAAGTCAGAATCTTGGCACGGCCCGTGCCACCTCCCAGAAGCCTCTTTTGCTGCTTTTCTTCGAGCCCAAGTTACTCTGTTGTAGTTTTACTGCTTTGCCCTAGTAGTTGCTTAGATTTTCAGTCAATTGTAAAGCTATAAATAGAGTAGCACTCCATCATAAACATTCATCTTTTGTTCTTGGAATAAAAGTTCACTTTTATATTATTGTTCTTTTATTGTTTTCTCTCTTCTTCCCCCATGTCTACAATGAATGTTAGTGAGTAGACTTCTCTTGTCTTGGGATTGTTGGATAAGTCTAATGACATAATCCTAATCGAACCAAGCTTTAACCCTAATTTTATGTAACCGTAATTTCTAATTTAGATTCACCGTTTTAACATGAATTAACAATTATCAAACTGTAGAAGCGAAAGTGGAGGGTTTGATAATTGTTAATCCATCATCCCAAACATCAATTCATAAAGCGAGAGCGGAGCTTTGATGTTGGAACAAGTTAATCTAGACAATAATTGCAAAGGCAGCGAAATAGTCTTTGCAATTATTGAGACACAAGTAGTTTCAATCCTTATAAGCATCTTCTAGTAATCAAGTCAGCGAAATAGGCTTGGTTACTAGGAGTAAACTCTCACCGGACTTTCATCGGAAAGGTGAGGGGCTAAGGGAAACTGGTCTTTAGAAATTAAGGTGTAAACCATGAAATTAGAAGTTAAAGTCTTGTCTAGTGAAGGGTTTGTTATTATAACGAACCAATGATCCCAAGACTCTTTTATTATTATTGTTATTTACCTTCAGCAATTAACCCCGTATTTTATAATCTTTCTTCTCTTCTAATCATTCTCTAAAAGTTAATTGAGTTCACAACTCCCTAGCGGAACGATACTCTCTCTTACTACTATTACTTCGATAGACCGTGCACTTGCGGTTTGGCCTATCAGCAACAAGAAATGATATTCCCACAAGAAAACCATTGAATGTTGTAATATATATATATATATATATATATATATATATATATATATATATATATATATCCAGCCTCATTTGAATATAATGACTAAGAATATCTCTCGTTAGACCAAATGAACTCAACCCCTCAGCCTCAGCCTCAGCAAATGAATCAGAGAACAAATATCAGACCAAAGCCTTAAAATCTTCACAAGAAAAATTAGGAGAGACGACCACCTCATTTTTCATGGACACCTAAGACGAGGAAGTCTTTGGTGGTTACAACCATTTGATCGCAAATATCTAGACATAGTCACATATATGAAAAAAGGTAAAAAGGTAAAAAGAAAAATGAATTAATGATGTATATTTTTTAAATAATTAAATGATATGTATTTTGATCCATTTGATCACAAATATTTAGACATAGTCACATATATGAAAAAAGGTAAAAAGAAAAATAATTAATGATGTATATTTTTAAAATAATTAAATGATATGTATTTAATATTTTGATATATGTGTGTCTGAATCATTGTGGCCAAATAAGTATTTTTCCTACCTAAGACAACGTTGAAGTCTCTAATGAAAAGCCAATGGAGATGATTGTTGAAGAGAAGACAACTCGAGCCACAATTGGCATTTATGAGTTTTCATCTCGCAAAAGTCTGGTTTTTGAGATGAGAAGTCGAGCAAAAATGGCCGAGATGAAAATCATTTCGGAATCAACCATTTTAGAGAAAGAACAAATCATTGGCAGACTTCCACACACTGTAGAAAATTAGTAATCACAAAAACCATCAGAAAGTCTAATAAGAATAAAATCTTGCTGAGATAATCGTTTTTATTTCATAGGAGTATTCCTTTTTTTTTTCTACTTGTCTGAAGGGACAAATTAATGGAAAAAGAGATAATTTTTTTGAAGGGACTATTTTCGAAGGGATAAAAGGAAAGATGGAGTAGTGGTTTGGAAGTGCGTCAAGTAGAAAAGGGAGAAGAGAGAAAACTCATAAATGCTTTGAGTTTTGGTGTGAGTTAAAATGAGATCCGAGCACCCTTTATATAGTGCGAAAACTAAAAATGAAACAATAATGATGACTTATATTGCATATCTGTTGGGAAACAAACGACCTGAAAATACCAAAAATTAAAGTGGATGCGGAATGTGTTGGACACACGCAAACAGATTTTGAAGCGTGACGTTGGGATGTCATGGACAGGATCTTAATTTGCCACATAGTCCAAGCCCAGCCGACTATATGGTGTCGGGCACGCATCTGATTTGATCATGTTAACTATGTCATCTCCCGGTTTTAAAATTGGGCACCCCTTCGAGCACAGCCCAAGGTATCATACATGCATTATATAAATATTAGTATTGTGTCTAGTCTCTCCTATGTTGGACTTATAAAAAATAAAAAAAATATAGGTCAAATGCATCTAAAGGTCCTTTAAGTTTTTCGTTTTTCCCAAAGTGATCCTTTAAGTTTCAAAAGTCCTAAACAAGTCCTTTAAGTTTCAAAAGTCCCAAACAAGTCCTTTTAGTTTTTGAATCGTTTCAAACAAGTCATTTTAGAGGATGATGGTGATGATTCAGATGATAGCAACAAAGAGTATTATCCACCATTTGTCATACCTAAAAAGATGACTAATTTTAAGTGGGTGTTAGGGGACAGATTTTGTACCAAAGATGAGTTCAAGGAAGCAATTACCAACTATATTATCTACAATAGGACTTGTTTGAAACGATTCAAAAACTAAAAGGACTTGTTTGGGACTTTTGAAACTTAAAGGACCACTTTGGGAAAAATGAAAAAACTTAAAGGACCTTTATATGCATTTGACCAAAAATATATCAATTCACACACTAGCATACGCATTTTGTTCCAACATACTTAAATATGTAAATCAATTATATATTGAAATGAAAGATTCAGAAGCAACAGAATTAAGGTTTTTTTTGGGACGGATTTTGGAACGGATCTTAAAATTTGTGACGAGGCTTTTTCGGACCACTACCACAATTTTGGCTTTTAATAGCACAAGTTTAATAGCGCTTCTGGATAAATGCTATTGAAAATTCCACCCAGAGACCTGTTATAGCACTTTTTAGAAAGCGCTAAAAAAAACATGTTAAAAACTAGGTTAGATAGCGCTTTTCGGTGAACGCTATTATTTCGTTTCTCAAAGATATCGCTTTTTATAAACGCTATTGTTGGAGGGGTGTGTAGATAGCACTTTTTAGGAAACTCTATTGTTAGATGAGGGTACAGATAGCGTTTTTCAAAAAACGCTATGGTTGGACTTAATAAAAAAAAAAGGTGGATTTCTTTAAAAAAAAAAAAGGTGGATGTTAATTTTTTTATTTTCTCCCACAAAACCCACGACCTCCATTCTTCCTTCTCCTAAAATGGAAAACCTTCGCATCTTCCATCTCCCTCACGATCTTCTTCGGTGAAAACCTTCTCCCTCACGATCTGGTCTAGATCTCTCTTCATTTCGGTATTGTACGTGGTGGTGAAAATGCTTTGGTGGTGGTTTTGAACACGCACACACACACACTCTCTCTCTCTCTCTCTCTTCATTTTGGTTCGATTGCAACACCCAGCTGCAAATCTTTCATTTGTTCGTCATTGTTGGCGAAACAATATCCAGTGGCCAAGCTATTTCTCTCATCTCTCCTCTTTTCACCAACTCATCCTCATGTCAGTTCTCGACTCTCTCGCCTCTTGTCAGAGTAAGCCAATTCACTCACCAATCTCTCCTTCCTTCTCCTATTACTTGTTTTAGGATTTCAGAATTGGGGATTGTTTTAGGGTGTCAGAATTAAGAATTGGAAATTGTTTTAGGGTTTTAGAATTGGGGATTGTTTTAGGGTGTCAGAATTGGTAATTCGAAATTGTTAATTGGAAAATTGCTTATCATATGCTTGTTTATGATAATTGCTTATTGCTCAAAATTGCTTATTATGTAGAAAATTGCTTATTTGCTTTTTGTGTCGTGTAGAATTGTTTGTGGTAAATTGCTTATTGTTCAGAATTGTTCATCACTGCTACAATCGTTATTTGACAACACTGCTTTGTTGGATAGCTTTGCTATAATCCTACATATGCTATCTCCATGTGTACTAGTTGTTTTCTATAATTTTTTTGTAAACATTGTAATGTTTGGAAGTAAGATCATGTTGAATTGTGTTGACAAGCAATAGAGATGTGTATGTGTTCATCTTACTTACTTATATATTCAAGGCTTTGAGGTTATCATGTGTGATAGAATTGTTCATAATTTAATGTTGAAACTGAACATCAAAAGTAATCCTTGCTTTTTTTCTAATTTGGGTCGGAGACCATTGAAACAGATTTATAAGTGTGTTGACTAGTACCATGCTCAAGGTGCAATGTTCTACTCTTGAACATAGAGTGCATGAACCTTGCTAGTATATGAATTATAGATAGTTTCCTCTAATAAGATGTGATGCTATATAGAATAATTAATATGGTTTCTTTTAAGTAGCAGTTTGTGTGCAGTTTTTTCTATGCTTTGTTTACAGGGTTATGAGCATTATATAATAAAGGAGTAGATGTTGAATGAGCCTCTTTTTAAAGATAATGGGAAAACTTCTTGAAGAACATCCAGTAGTAGCAAGTTAGCTTTAGTTGATTACTTGAACCAAACTATGCACTTGTAGAGTCAAGATAGGTAACTTAAACTATTTTGTACTTTGTTCTCACCTCTCAGCATGTGATACTTTCTTTTGCTTCCTTTGAATGCAGCCTCTCATATGAGAAAATGTCATATGCAGCTTGTTAATTAATAGATAAGTCAGATATATTAAAGCACGTAAGTCACTACTAGTCTTTCTATTGTAGACTTGGTCAACTCATACTAAACCAACACACAAGTTGCTATACTTTGGAGATAACAAATTTATGATACACTTCCCTTTTTCATAGGGAAGTAGAGGAGGAGGGTGTAATATAAGAGATAGTGTATTTTTAAAGCAACTCTTGTTTATGATTTGCTTATGTCTATAAAATATTGGTGAAGTTAAATACAACTGGGTATGAATAAATAATAAAGAATCACTAATCCAATTAGAATGCTTATATAGGTCTTTTATTCATTCTTGTACATTTCCTAGTTTTACACATTAAGATATTCCTAACTATCTATCTAGTGCGTGTGTCTTGGTCTCACTCATGATATTTCTTGATGGTAAATTGAGAGTTCTATGACTCTTGAAACTTTTGGTAGTTCTATTTTTACATTTATTCGATTTGGGAGCTCCTTAGATAGATGCTACTTCATAAGGCAATAGCATGGATTCCAACACCACTCATGATATCATTATACTTTAAGTCATTGGAATTATTATTTCTTACCTATTTTTATAAATTCTTAAATTAGTATTAGTTAGAATGGATGAATACTATGATTTGCATTGAAAGAGATATGGCAGGGACATGAACCAATTTAGTAGAACTACAAAAATAATGAATCCAAATTCAAATCCTTTTGATGTCACTAACATGCAGTTCTTTAATTCTCTTTAAAGGTACTTTATTCTGGTGTATACCAAGAAGGCGGTTTCATAATGTACATGTGATTGGCAGGGTATCATAATGGACCTTACATATTCACTTTAGGCACTAATATTTCATTTAAGAATTTTCAAAGTTCAAAGTTCATACTGCATCAATCATATCTAAAAGAAATTACTTCAAAAAAATCATATCTAAAGTAAAATATATCAAATAAATTTATAAGTACTACTATCATATATCAAGACCAACATCATAAACTTGCTATTTTATTTTATTATTTTTTTTTTTTGTCTAGACATTTGATATTCAGAAGTTACATTAAACTCTTGACTATTCACAATTTACTTGATTACATTGATAATTTGTTTCCTTTCTCATTTGTTTCCAGGTCTCAAAGGAAGGGACTACACCATTTAGCTACATTATTATTGACAACCACACGTATGTACCATTGCTTAAATGATTTTACATAAAATTTGTGTTGATTTTACCTTCCTCCTAATTTTTCACTTGTGGGGCTCTGAAAAGACAATGATACAAGTATATGAAAGTTATTGGCATTACACGATCCAAAAATTATGATCAAGTTAAATTTAAGCACTAGGAGTATTAAGAAGGAACAACCAATAACATAGTGTCTACAGTCTAGTGAGACATGCTTGATAGATAATTGGATTTCTTAAGCATGTGGTTTGATAATCGGTCTGATCTGATTCGTATTCTACACAAAGTTATTAGAGATGTAATGCAACTGCTAATTTTGACACATGGTGTTAGTTAATCTTGACTCATATAAGTAATGTATAAATTTATCTTATAACGTTGAACATTCAGGAAGACACAAACATGTATATTCACAGAAGGATCTCCTACAATGGTACCGGAAGATCTTTCACGTGCAAAATTGATATCTGCATTGAATGGAGCTAGAGTGGCCTATTTTGATGTTAGGATGCCTGCAACTGCCCTTGTCATTGCTAAAGAGGTAATTAGATATTAGTTGTAGCATAATGTAATATAGGATTATCATAATTCTAAATAGATTCGGAACAATTCAATTTTCTGTGACTTCTATTAGTACTGTTCTCAAGAGGTTTCTAAGTAAATTGTCATTGTTGGAACTGTTTAATTATGTTCCCAAATTAGTACTTTTTGGAGGGTTTTGGTTTTATGTCCCCCCTCATCTTCATCTTCATCTTTATTTTGTACTTTTATCTTTTTATGGAATGAATTCTGAAGATTGTAAGGAGATTATTATGAATGTAATTTGCTATATTCATATTTCAGTATCTTATTATAGCGTTTAATTATAGCATTTTTGGTTACAAATTTTTAAAAAAAAAATACGCAACTTTTATTAGCGCTTTTAGTAAAACGCTAAGAAACCCCTATTTGAGTAGAAAGGGTACGATAGCTCTTCCCAGAAAATGCTAAGAAACAACTGTTAGAAAAGCTACTTTAATAGCACTAGAATAAGGCTATATTAGCGCTTTTCTGAAAGTGCTATTGATGTGTTGCTATTTAATAGCATTTGGAAAGCGCTATTATAGGCTCCTGACCTTTTATAGCGGGGGCTTTCTTAGCGCTTGAGAAGCGCTATTAAGAGCCAAAATAAGTGCTATTAAAGGGGGTATTTTGTACCACTACTACAAAATACCCCCTTTAATAGCACTTATTTTGGCTCTTAATAGCGCTTCTCAAGCGCTAAGAAAGCCCCCGCTATAAAAGGTCAGGAGCCTATAATAGCGCTTTCCAAACGCTATTAAATAGCAACACGTTAATAGCGCTTTCAAAAAAGCGCTAATATAGCCTTATTCTAGTGCTATTAAAGTAGCTTTTCTAACAGTTGTTTCTTAGCACTTTCTGAGAAGCGCTATCGTACCCTTTCTACTCAAATAGGGGTTTCTTAGCGTTTTACTAAAAGCGCTAATAAAAGTTGCGTATTTTTTTAAAAAAAAATGTAACTAAAAATGCTATAATTAAACGCTATAATAAGATACTGAAATATGAATATAGCAAATTACATTCATGATAATCTCATTACAATCTTCATAATTCATTCCATAAAAAGATAAAAGTACAAAATAAAGATGAAGATGAGGGGGGACATAAAACCAAAACCCTCCAAAAAGTACTAATTTGGGAAACCAGTCTTGTTCCTAGCAAATTCTGCCAGAATCTGAGAGGCAAATCATTGTACCGGAAATGTGAGGATAAAGCGAGACCAATGTTAGCTAATATGTCTGCACATTTGTTACCCTCTCTATATATATGAGTAACCTGGAATCTAAAGCTATTCAACAAAAACAAACATTGAACTAGCAGTCTCCAGCCAAAGACTGCCAATGATGCATATGAGCCAGCTCTATGGCTACCATTGCTACTATTAATTCTGCATTCAAAGCTGAACATTGACCAATATTGATAGTAAAGGCACCTAAAAAACTTGAGTCATAAGAGTGGAGTACATACCTTTCGAAGCATAAATCCTTTCATTAATCCTTTAGTTAAGATTAGGGATTAGAGAAACACCTAAACCAATGATGAGACAGGAAGCAACTAAGAAGCCAACTCTTTTTCGATTTCAACTTCTAAATACTTTCTCATTCTTATCTACAATCAATTCATATAGAGAAAAATCAAAACAAAACAATATTTCAAAAAGAAAACCTAGCAAAATCAGAGAGAGAGAGAGAGAGAGAGAGAGAGAGAGAGAGAGAGAGATTTGGGGTTTACTTACCTTTTGTTTGAAAGAAAGAGAAGAGGGAAAGAGGCGTTCATGCAAGAGAGAAGATGACAACCAATAGAGAAGACAATGTGTTATGTTTTAGAGATAACTTACAATGAGCATATATACAAAGCTCATTAATAACAAACCCTTTGACAAGAATAAAGAAAAATGGAGCAGTAAATGTTATGGTCCATTGTTGTGATCAAACGTGCAATACAAAAAACAACGGGCGCCGTATATAAGCGGGACACCTTGAAAACAACTCAGCTATAAGTATAAAAACTGAGCGCAAACTACCAACACCAAAACAGCCCCAAAAGCCAAAACTGAACGCGGCCTCTATATGTTATAATTTATATAGTATAACAGAAGCAAAATCAGCCTCTATATAGTATCTTATACATAACACAACCATAAGCAATTTTCTAAACTCTAACCATAACCAAGCTACTAGCATCTAAATATTCCAAGTGTTTGAAGCAAAGATATGAACGACAATTACCTGTAACAAGTTCTGCTATGAATTCACATTTCTCTCCTACAGATGTCTTTATTCTTGATGTGATAACATCAATAATGGATCAACCTAATTTTTTTTTTTTTGTTATTCATAAACAATTGAGAGATAAAGAAGCAATATGCAATAGCCAATCCACAACTTATTTGGTACTACTACTGCTATTTATTTCCTTTCATTTGGTCAATAGCGTGTCCCAAGTAGAATTAAGTCAAAGAGACCTAGATTGCTAATATTATTGCTATCATATGCCTAAATTATTTTGAAGTATTTAAGTCATATTCAAAGAATGTATTGATTACCGGATCTTTAATGTTACATCAAATTCCACAACCATAGTATGAGTATGATATGATATGACTTGTCTCAATGTACTAGAGTCATACATATTCAATACGGTGATGAATCACCATAACTTTATTGCAATATCAAAATCCACAATCATAAACAAGTTTTGAATGGAAGATTCATATATCAACTACAACAAAACCAAAAATTAAGAGTAGTTCAATACATGGAAAAACTACCTCTGAGACAGAGTTGGAAGGACTGTAAGTTCCCTAAAGCCTCCTCCTAAATTAACTTTACTTCCATGACCTGAAAAAGACATCAGACATTTAGCAACAAAAAAAAAATCGATAACATATTTAAATTCAATATGACACTGTAAGAAAATAAGATTTTTGAAGAATGACATGTGGGCTTGATACTTGTGATTCTGTGGCGTGAGCAGAAAAATCCAGCATATGAAAGAGCAAAAAAATCCACTAAAATTGGCATTAGTGGACCTGATCTCATGCAAGTTCAACAAGTCAATGAAAAATATATATCAGTTTATTTTTGTAGTTATATTCATTTACTTCTGACATTATTTCTTTAACAATTCAACAAATAACTAAAATTAATTTTTTTCCCAAGTCAGTAGGCCTTAAACAGAATAAATATCAGCCAGCATTTCTAACATTGAGAAGTATTTTAAATTAGAATATCACCTTCTCATTCCCTTTGACTATAAAATATCCTCCAAGATCAAGGGGACACTCGCCTAATCAAAGAAAAACTGAAGGTAAGATTTTGTTTAAAATAATAAGAAATGCAAAAGATTAATAAAACAATTAAATGAATAAAACGAACAAGTTTTGCAAGCTCGGCTTCATCTCTATTAGACAAAACACAACAACAACTCCGTAACATAATAGGCAATCTTCCAATTAAAACATCGGTCTGCGGAAAGAAAAAAAAAATTGCTTCAGTTAATAAAAGATATCTTTGTCAAATTCAGATAATATAATAATGGGGGTCAATTACCTTTGGCACTCTAATTTTGTTATCTGGACTTCCCTGAGTGTATTCAACGTCGACATATATCGGAGCATCATACCTTTATATTAGACAAAATAAAGCATAATTCACAGCAAGTTAGGCACAACAAAAAAAAGTGGCATATGGTCTCACTACAACTTCGAATCAGTAGTATAAGTAAACTAAAAGAAATTAAAATAACATAGAACTTAAGAAGAAAATTAAGAGAATGCTTTTGAGCATTATTAGAATTCTATGAACAGCTCAGAAGCATCCAATTAAAAACATTAGATATGATTCCAAGGAAAACGATTCCTACGTTCGGTCAGATAGTCGGCATGTCTGTGGGGTAACTAACTCAAGGATACCATCCCTTGTTATAATCAACAATAAAATCATCATATTACAATGTTTAGAGGTTTGCAAAAATAAAAACAAAGTTATCGTTCAGTATCAGGACCAAATCAATTTCCATTCTTTCTTGATATCCAAAAAAAAAAAAAAAATCAGATCGAGGGTTTCACGTTGAGCTGCAATCATTTCACACATTTGTAAAGTCAAATTAGCTATTGGACATAATAGTGAACAAATTAATCATGTTAGTTTCAGCAATACCTGATTGAGGGTTGCGAGGATTCAACTAAGGGTTCGCAACGGATGACGGGTTTGCGGAGGATGAAAGATTCGCGGAGAAAGATCAACGATTTTGTGATTATTGATGAAGATCGATGGATTTCAACGGCGGATGGGTTCGAGGGAAGGATGGGTTCGCGGTGGAAGAAAAGAAAGGGTTTGATGCGGTAAGATGGGTTGGAGTGAGAGAAGGAAGAGAGAGATATACCTGGGTTTGGAGACGGCGTGCGGCGTGGTGGTGGAGAAGAACAACGATGCGGCGGAGAAGAAGGAGTTCGATGGAGGAGAAAAGGTTCGATGTAGGAGAAGAGGTTTTCATTTTTTGATGGAGAAAAGCTACACGTACGATTGCCTTTTGTGAGTTCCTTTTTTTTTTAATATATTTTGATAAACACCAAACATAGCGTTTGTATAAAAACGCTAACTATGCCCCCCTCCAATAATAGCGTTCACTGCAAAGCGCTATCTTTGCGAAGCTAGGTAATAGCGTTTTCCTAAAAGCGCTATCTAATCCATATTTTGAGTAGTTTTTGTTAGCGCTCGGCCAAATGCTATAAAAGGCATGTGTGTTGCCTTTTTAATAGCATTTATATAGAAATGCTATTAAAATTGTGCTATTAAAAGCCAAAATTGTAGTAGTGTACGGAGCAAATTCCGTCGGAAAACAACTCTCCGTCTGAAATCCGTGTGAAATGCGTCCAAAAACCGTCTGAATTCCGTTTGAAAATCCGTCCGAAAAATGCATTTTTTTAGTAGTATAACTTGATTGCATCCATCTTCATTGTAATTCACCAAAACACCTTCTTGAGACCGTGATACGTCTTGGTAGTTCTTGGATAAATACTCAACTTACTTCTAAATTCTTCTTCTAGAATCATCTTCCTTAATTTTGAAATTTCATGAACATAGACCTTGTCCTTGGATTTAAGAATTCCATCTTGTTTTTTGAAATCATTTCCTTTTCCTTGAGCAGTGAGATGTCTTTGCTTTTTCTGATACTAATAACCTTCTTGATCTTTTCTTATTTGCTCAAACACATCACTTGTTATCTTCAACGTTCCATGTTTGACACTTATATGTTAACTCGAGACCAAAACTCAAATCTTTGAATTCTTCTATGCACCATGTTATTCCTACTTAATGCGTCCGCTACAAGATCCACTTTTTCTCAAATGTGTATGACTATCACTAAATTACCCTTTGTTAAAGATACATTTAATGTTAACTTTCATATACCATGACTAATCGGTAGTTGTTGAGGACAAGCCCGGAAGAAAATAAATAAGGAAGAGAGTTGGACTTGAGGTGGAGTGTTAAAAATTAAGTAATCTCACATATGAGGGAACAAGAAAACCTAAAATATTTATAAGTAATGGAAAGTTTTAGTTCATTTGTTCAAGCCTTTAAACTGTGTACCTCCACACTATAATACAAACTAACTCTTATTATATTTCTACACTCAAATTGAGCTTGTGCGATAGTGAAAATCCAACAGTTAATCTCCCAAAATTTAACAGAAGGGATCACAAAAAAATCAGGTCGCTAAGCACACAAAAATTAGTAAAAACATAAAAATAACTGAAGTACCTAAGAACAGGTTCAATAGTAGACATGATTTTGGCAACTATTATGAAAGAAAGCAAAAATTTCGACACCCATAGAAAATCATAGAACCCTGGATTTATCCTTCCAAAAAGTTTCTTGATAAGGAATATTGTGACAGATCAGGTAGGGTTTGTAAACTATCTGAGATGCCGAAAGAATACACTTGTTCCTGAATTCTTTAATCCGATATAGCTGCATCCACTTGTAGATAAACATATCCACACACAAAAAAAAAAAACTTCTATTCCAAGTCTTGAACTAATGTTATTGAAAAGTAGATAATAAAAAATATACCACCCAAAAATAGGCACGTTAATGAAAACAGCGCACAAGCGTCCTCCTGCCCTCTGAATGATCGGACCACATATTAAAATAAAATTAGTCAGTTCTTTGTGGCTTATCTTCAATACCTTCTTATAAAACACTTAGTCTTATTTGAAGAAAAATTCCTTGACAAATAACTTGTAAAAACATTTCAACTGTGCCTTGTGCTTTTAAAATGATTTCAAGTCTTTTCATAGAACACTTATTGTAAACAAAGTGATTTTTGTTAGAGTGAATATATGTGTGATTTTGTTGGTGTGGTATAGGATTACATGCATTCTTATATGCCTTATTTTTAATTTAATATGCAAAGAGTTTCATATAATTGTTTTGTGTTAACGGTGAAGTGAGTGGTTATTGGTGGCCGTAACACAAACCTTTGGGTGGTCTCGCTATTGATTGTTTTTAAGGTGGTGATTTTGGTTTTTGAGATCGGGGTGTTGACGAGGGTGTTGGTCATAAAAGTTGAGGATGTTGATGAGGGAGAGGCATAATCGTGCATCAATTGGTGGTTGTGTGATTTGGATGGGTGTCAGTTGTTTGTGTCTAGAATCTCGTTTTATTTTGGTGATAAATTGGATTATGTAGTGATCTCGAATCTTAATCTATCTCCGTCGCTGCTTACTCGTGTTGGTTTTGAGTTGTTTTTGTGTTGGTCCGTGACTTGGTTTGGATGGTTCGTGAGCCGGATCTGTTTGCACTATTGTTCCACATGTTTACTGACCTTGAGATTTGTCTTCTGGATTCTGGTGGGCCGATCGCTTTTGCTTCGAGATCAGAAGTTAGTATCTAGTTTCAAGTTTTTGGGATAGTTATGGTGTCTTCTCCGAAAGTCCGGGAGTTGAGGCGTGCCTTATTGATTTGTTTTTGGATTCTGGTGAGCCGATCGCTTTTAAATCGAGATCGGGAGTCGGTTTATTCACTTTTTTGCCTTGTTTTGGTGTCTTCTCCGACAGACCGAGAATTGATTGGTGGTGGAATCCGAATGAGTGCTGGAATTTGGCTCTGTTGAAGGTAAGGTGTTGTTGTTAGGGGTTTGAACGGGTGTGATGGTTTTTTGGAGTGGATTTGATGTGAGAAGCAGACGATAAGTGTTTGGATTTTGTTTTTGTGGTCATTCACGATGGAGTGTGATGTTTTGGCTCAACTTTTGTTTTATGTTGGTTTGTGGAGTTTTAGCTTGATTTTGGTGGAGATTTAATTTTTGAGGTTTGTTTTTTATTTGGGTTTAAGATGTAAGGTATATGCATTCCCTTTTGGGGGGGTCCCGCCTATATACGGCGTCCTTTGCTTTGTAGTTTATGTCTTACCGGTCCATGTTCGTCTTGTGCAGGGACTTGGTTATAGATAAATTTTGCCGTTTAAAAAAATATGTCTATCATAGATTACTAATAGTAAAAAAAGTGATTTTAATTTGAGTGAGGTGTATGTGTAATTTTGTTGGTATGTTTTAGAATTACATGCCTTCTTATATGCCTTATTTCTAATTTCATATGCAAATAGTTTCATATAGTACCTTGACCTTGGCTGTTGAATGCAAGTATGAAGCCTACTCCAATCCCTACCACACTTGTAGCAAAACTGACAACCACACCTAAAAAGAAAAAGCATTGAGTCGTTTTAAATAATTTTTCATCAATACACTATAGAATTAATTAAACTTAAAATTAGTGAAATGAATGATTAAGGATAAGCTAGAGAAGGTAAGATATAATTATACAATACAACCTGCATGTCATATGTACACATCCGGTAGATCTCTGTACATGCATAGAGCATTTTGGACATCTCTGCCACTTTTCTCTTCTAGCCAAATCCAAAAAAATCCTATCGGATGGTTTTTGGCCTTCTATTTCCGACGATTGATATTCCTGACAATTCATATCTGGGTGCCATGGAACTTTACATTGTGCACAGAATAACCTATGACAAGAAGGGCATTCACAACTTGTAACAGCACCTGCTTCGTCATTCACCAATAAAAGAGAACAATTCTTATAAGGGCAGTAAATTTTTTCCTTCAAAGCAATGGAAGCCTCACAGTTTGCAGATTCCCAATCAACAATGAATTTTTTAGGTAAAATAGATTGCAAATGTTCTGGTTTCAATTCAACAGAACATTCTGGATCCGGACACTTCATTTTCACCATTTTTTCTTTTCTTTGAACCTTCACATACTTGGATATGCACTTAACACAAAAGGGGTGATTGCATGAACCAGTTGTGAATATTTTAGAGTCAATTACAGAATCAAGACATATACCGCATAAGCTTTTTGAGGATTGGCCTTGTTCGACAACTTTCTTTGTTTTGTTTTGAGATCCTTTTGCTGAAAAACGTCGAAGTTGACGACTAATGGTTGCTTTCATCGGCATCTTCTTTTCATCAGCACAGTCTTCTGCAATCGATTCCCTAGGTAACTGTGTTAGGTTTTTTTCTTTTTTTAGGGGAACTGCGTTAGGTTTTAATTTGTGCGGACGCATCCTAGGTTTTGCGGTGTTTTATTAGGGTTACTAGGTATTGTTTTCTACTAGATCTTTCACCCGTACTGCCGCACGGGTCATATACATCTTTGCAAATATTGTACTACAATACAATCCATCACTTATTTCACTAATTATTTTGATAAAGAGTACTATAAATTGCAAGAGTATTTTATTACTTAAACGATGGATGTTTACACACTTTTAAAAATCTTTGTATACTACATTTGATGTAGTATTGATGCAATTGCCATTTTTATCAATCAACAAAATTTTAAGACCATTTCTCCAAATAAAAATAATAAGCTGTATAGAACCAACAAAAAAAAAAAGGTCGAATTCACCATATATATTAAATTGTAGGATTATGTACGTCATTCGTGATATCAAACAATGAGGATCTTCGTTGAACAATTTTACACTTCTCGTTAGGCTCCATGATGGTTCTCACACTAACAATAATTTGGTTCGAATAGAGAAAAAAAACCGTTATTGTGTATGATATAAAACCCTTTAGAACAACTCAAACCACATGAACAAATATGTTAAGCACGGGTATATGAAGTGTTATATAAGACCATGCATTTCTTAACTTGCACTGCAATGTTTATATGAATCACACCAGAAAAATTTACTTTGAATTATAAAATAAAATAAGTTATGCTCCATGTCTCAAATTGTTTTTTTCTTAAAGAATATCTCAAATTATTTTAAATATGAAAAAACTACGTGTGAATATAAATAGATTTTTTATAAGAAAAATCATAGAAATTATCTAAACTAACCATTCTTGAAAAGTAAAGGTTAGAAAAAGACATCCTTCTGTCTTTGGACTGCAGGATAAAAGACATCATAAAGGAGCCTAAAGGGAACCTAAAGACATCAGCAAGTAAGAAAATTACGAATTTGATAGATTATGGAACCAAAAGAAAACAAATTAATCCATAAATATACTTAAATAGATTATTCAACAAAATATCGTTTCACTTAAGCTATAGCTTTAATATTTGTAGGTACATTGAATTATCAAAAATCATATTTATTTAGCCTTTGAGATTTTTTTTAAGGATATTTAGCCTTTGAAATATTCACTTTAATATTCTACACCTATTTTGATTCAATCCACGACATAGGTAATAGGATAAATAAATAATTATTGTGAAATTCATGTTGACAATTGAGATACATATGTATGTGGTTATATTTCTTTATTGCATATACAAAGACAATCAACGAAGCAAGAATCTGAGAAAGTATTTGCATAATGGAATTTTATAATCATTGTCATTTCTTAAGTTATTGAATTGTGGGGCAGTGGCTTATAGAGGCAAATGGTTGAGAGCACAAATAACACTGGATAATCCTTTATGAAGACCGTATAACTTCATTTTCATCGAAATTTTGTTTGAAAGTTCACACAATCATGAAGATTGATGTATTTATTGTGAGAGCCTACACAGCACACTGCTGAACCTCTTGTTTCGTTTGATATTATCAGGCATGTTGCAAACCTAAAAGGGAAAAAAGATGTGAGCATGAAGGTAAGAACATTGTTGGAACATGTGTGGAAATTGAGTTAAAAAGACTAAACACAAATTCCCATTGGGTAGAACTAGTGTTGTGTGAATTGAAAAAAGTGGAAGTCCCACATCGGATGGAACACACACATTAGTAGTGTTTATATAGTGGGGGTGTACCTCCAATTAATGGGGGTACATAAGCACTAGAGAAAAATATATATTGATATATATTTTATTATTTGGAAATGATAAATTAAATAATTAATTTAATCATTATTAGAAAGTGCTTTCTTAGTCCCCAAGTTTTGCTAAAATATTTTTGTACTAAATCTAATATATTTTGGTACTCAATTGAGATATTTTTGTACTAGATCTAATATGTGAATTACTTAATGACAAAGTAATGTATTACTTGTTCCCAAAGTTTCTCACTTATTAGTTGTGAATTTTCTCTATAAATAGAGAGCTCACACAGTGCATTCCACACACCAAAGAGTTTCATTGAGTTGTCGGAAACTTTTTCTCTCTTCTCCCCTATTTGACTTGTGTTGACGAGTCTTTCATCTCTTCTCCCTCCTTCGACTTGTTTAACAAGTCCTTCTCCTTTTTCTACTCCTTTCTGTCCCTTCGGAATTAAGAGTGTTCTTAAGACCATAGTCCCTTTTCGGTTTAATGTCCCTTCGGAATTAAGAATGGTCTTAAGTTCATAGCCCCTTCGGTAATATACGTCCCTTCGGAATAAATAGTACTTTTAAGATCATAATCCCTATTTGGAATAAACAATGTCTCGTCGAAATTAAGAATGATCTTAACGGTATATAAAAATTATTTCAATATTTTCTATTTGAGGCGAAATGGTGGTATCACCATATTTGAGTGGTCGTAGTACCATATTGATACTTTGGAGAAATTAAGGTTAGAATGGTGGTAACACCATATTTGAGTGATCATAGCACCATAATAGAGTGGTAACAATACCATATTAAAGTGGTTTCAGTATTAAAGAGTGGTCTTAGTACCATATTTGAATGAGTAATTCTCGAACGATTAACTACAGTGCAGTAGTTAATCGAACAGTTGTAGCTGGGCTTGTTTTATCCTGGAGGCGGCGTGGTTGATAGTCTACCTTGCACAATTTTGGGTAGTACCACGAAACGTCTTAAAGAGAGCGACCTGGTCGTGACTCAACCTAGTAACAACTTCGGTAGATAATAAAATTTGGAAATCCAAATACAACAGTTTGGAAATCCGAAAAACAACAAACACATTATAATAATGGAGAAATTAAAAAGGTTGTTGAGATCAACCATGGCTGGAAAACAAATACATTAATGTAAATAGCAAGCAAACATGAAGAATGGTTAGAAGAAGTGAATGGGAAAAAAGATTCGGACAACTGAACCTCACCATATACTCATCGACGTCAACCGTGTCTCCCGCAACATTCTCTTTATTCTCCAAATCGGCGGCGGAACCACCCACTAAACCATCTCGGAGGTGATCAAGATATCGAGGACGAAACTTATTAAGACAGGTCGGGTTCAGTTTCACGAATACATTGGAAGATCGATTTATATGACAAAGGAAGCAACATCACAAACAATTTGTTGATGTTGTTGCTCACCTCAGAATAAAAAACGATTATGCATATAGAGAGGAAAAAAATTTGAATGAAGATAGCCATTGGAAATAGTATAGTTTTTCTTATCTATATATAAATGGCATTGGAAATGGCCGTGTGCAACAATACATGCATTTGATTATTTTTTTTTGGAGAGCAACATACATTGGAAATAGATAGTCAAATAGCCCAACAATTTATAAAAGGTAGTAGTTCTGATCATTGGAAGTGGAAAATGGTTTCCATTGAGAACATGCTAGCTAATTAATGTAGTGAGTAAATAAACGTAGGCACACAGGGTGCACTTGATAATTGATGCATGTATAGAAAATTAAAGTTTGGTTGATAAAAAGAAAAACGTGCCAAGTGAAAAGAGTGGGGCCCGAGAGAGTTTAAGGGAGAGTACTAAACGTTGGAAACACATTAAATTAGCATTGGAAACAAAAAGTAAGGATGAGAGAGATAAACTGAGACTCAAATTTGAATGGTGCAGATCAGATTGCTTGGAGATCAACGGCTGACATGAATTGGCGCCCAAATGTAGTAGGGTTAGGATTTACAAGGATATTGCAATGTTAACAAAGATTAGAAATAACTAGACCATCGACCCGTGCTCCGCACGGGTCCTACCGACTAAAATATGTACGAATAAGTTATATCATAATAATAAAAAAAATATGAAATATTCACATGATAAAAATGTATTACATTAATCATATTATCTTGACATTAATATAGTTTGAAAACCGTACATTAGTTATCATACATTACGAAATACTATAAAAACGACATTTGAAGTGACATTAGTATTTTCACATTCATCATTGGTTATCATCAACCCATCTTCCTTTTTTTTTACGTATTCAACCCATCTCTTAAAGTAACTCTTGTTATTACAAATAAAACAAACAAAAATTGACTCCTTTGAAACTTGATCCAAGCCTTACACCAATTCCATATTAAGTTTGTGCTTGTGTGGCAAGAGTTTGTAAGGCCCCTCATTAAATCCTACCATGACATTCTCTAGCTTATATGTTCCTCCTTCTTCAACCATTCCTTGAATCGTTGACACCAGGAACTTACGAACAGTGGCATGGATCCGTCCTCGCTAAACAAAAAATAACATGTCATCAAATATAAACCATAGTATATGTTATCGTAGTGACAACTTGAAAAAAGGATCATTTATTTATACAATCGATTTATATAATATACCTTCTCATCAACCAATATCATGTTCATGAAGATGATATCGTCTGGATTTTCCTTATCACGGATCAGCCATATATGGGCCACACGGACAATCAACTTCAAATCCTTCCTTCCACCTGTCACAGCTGCAATGGGGGTGAAAATGTTTGTCATATTAGCAAGTGCAAGAAAGAATTATATTTGCTTAAA
Organism: Medicago sativa; assembly: GCF_051527215.1. NCBI lineage: Eukaryota > Viridiplantae > Streptophyta > Magnoliopsida > Fabales > Fabaceae > Medicago > Medicago sativa. The sequence goes on along the minus strand of NC_140751.1, from coordinate 61,666,783 downwards.
TTTGCTTAAAGTCGAGAATGGTTGTATTAGCACAACTAAGTGGTATTTAAATAGGTAATTGTCAATTCTTTTCGTTAGTTTCAAATGTGATTAATCATAGTCTTCTATTGGTAATAATTACTATTCAGAAGTTTTTAATTGCCATTAACTACGTTCTTGATTGCCATTAACACTACGTCATAATTACTATTCAAAATCGAATCAACCTTGATACGTGTTATTTTTTGAAATAAGTGCGTCATAATTGCTTTTAATAGGTAGTAATTGGTAGAGTGGTTAGTGCATAATGCATAAAAGCAATTAAAAGTAATTCATATACGAAAATATGCGACTTTCAAGTTTTTAATTGTCATTAACGATGTTTTCAAGCCATTAACTACGTTCTTAATTGCATTTAACAGTACGTAATAATTACTATTCAAAATCGAATCAACCTTGATACGTGTTAATTTTTGAAATAAGTACGTAGTTAATTGCTTTTAATAGGTAGTAATCAGTAGAGTGATTGGTGCATAATGCATAAAAACAATTAAAAGTAATTCCTATACAAAAATATGCGACTAAAAAGTTTTTAATTGCCATTAACGACGTTTTCAAGCCATTAACTACGTTCTTAATTGTCATTAACAGTACATAATAATTAATATTCAAAATTGAATCAACCTTGATACGTGTTAATATTTGAAATAAGCAGGTCATAATTGCTTTTAATAGGTAGTAATTGGTAGAGTGATTAGTGCATACTTTAGTGGTAAAATTCGAGGTAAATTTCACCTTGAAACGCATATATTCCTATCACTCTATATCGGATAGCACATTATAGTGTAAAAAATGCACGTGAAACATTGAAATGTCGATAGAATAATGTGATAGGAATCAGTGTATGCGTGAAACAGTAAAAAATGTATGCGTGAAACATTTTCAATTGCCACTTTCTAAGGGATGTTTATGTTATTTCTGATTAGCAATTAGTGTAGGGGAATTAGTTATTTCTGATTAGCAATTAGTGTAGGGGAATGTTGACCGACTTTGTTAGGCTTTAACACGTATTCAATTGCATTAACGAAGTGAGAGAACTTTTTTCAAGTTTGAATAAACGGATGTGATCAAGTGCTTGAACGGATGAGATTACTCGAGCAATAAAGGATGTTTAGGAGGGAAAAAAGCTAGGGAATTAGGGCAAAGTAGGGAGGATTAGGGCAAACATGATTGTCAAACAACTCTAGCTTTTATAATAAAGGACTAGACCATTGACCCGTGCTCCGCACGGGTCCTACAGACTAAAATATATACGAATAAGTTATATCATAATAATAAAAAAATATGAAATATTCACATGATAAAAATGTATTACATTAACCATATCATCTTGACATTAATATAGTTTGAAAACCGTACATTTTACATTAGTTATCATACATTACAAAATACTATAAAAACGACATTTGAAGCGACATTCGTATTTTCACATTCATCATTGGTTATCATCAACCCTTTTTTTTCGTTTGCATTCAACCCATCTCTTGAAGTAACTCTTGTTAATAGTCATTACAAATAAAACAAACAAAATTTGAGTTCACCCCACACAAAATTCACCTGACAAAATTTTTCAGAAATTGAATACTCAAATCAAAGTTTTCCGATAGAGAAACATGTAAAATAAAGGAATTGGAATTTGAATTTGAAGAGAGAAACATTCAATAATCGGAACCACAAAAGCAAAACAAATTTTTCCTGTAGAGAAATTACTAAAATACCCCTTATTATTAATGAAAAATACAAAATGGTCCACCCTCTATGCTGCTCAAGAACGGTCCTTCCTTCCCTCAGGTCCTTCTAGCGCACGCAATTTCCAATTTTAACTTCCCTCTTCAGCTTTTTTACTGTCGTTGCCCGTTCCGCTTTCAATATATTCAATCGGTATTGTCATAGCTTAGGTTAAAGCCCTCTTCATAGCCTCACTCTCACTCCCTATCTCAGTTTTTTCACTTCGAATTTGAAAGTCAATTTCTTGTCTCATGTTGATTTTTGAAATGATAGGTGTTTTGTTGTTGTATGTCTATGTCTTTGTTTATTTGCTTTTTCGTCGTCGTCACCGTTGATTGAAACATCCTTCATCATACTTATTTCTAATACGAATAACATTTTTAACATTTTGTTCCAACCCTAATTCCACTAAATTTGGCGCCCTGCTTTTCCCTATTTTTTTGGAAACGCTTCTCCGTGCTTTTTTTTGGTTCACGTCATTATTGCTGTCACAATTCACAAGGCAATGATACAACTTCTACTGTCTATGCCTTTCAGATTAGTTTCAAAACAAGAATTAAATGGCGGTTATTGTATTCCACTCTCCCTTGACTATTGATTTTCCAAAAAGTATTGATTGCCTTCCGATTTTCCAAGGTTTTGTGGTTTCATATCAAAGATTTCTGCCTTCTATATATTCAAGCTTTCAAGTATGTAGTGTACGCACCGTTTCCAGTGATGGCCCACCACCATGACTTTCAGACCATGCTTTCCTATCACATGTTGATCGGTGAATTTTCATACTCTTATTCTTTTATTTTCTGTTTATGTCAACCCTTAATATTTCATCGTTCTCCTCTTTTATGATTGTATTTAGTCGCCATCATTTCAACTCTTAATCATTTGATGTTGATCTGGCAGAAACTCCAAACAACAAAACAAGAGGAAATAGATCAGAAGTGCTACTGATACGACGTTGTTAAGCAGAATAAATCCAATTTCTCCGGCGACAACCACTACAAGAAATACTACCTTTTGCCAGGGATTTTGACAAGGGTTTGAAACCCCTGGCAAATTTGCCAGGGAAAATGCCAAGGAGAACTGCTGGCATAAAACCCAGGAATTTGGCCGTCGGATATTGTAAAAATCCGTCGTATATTGTTGGCGCCAGAATGATATTCGAAAAGCTGAAGGAATCAATGTTGTGTCAGTAAAAAACCGACGGAATATGCCAAGGAAAGGCCGTCGGACGGGCAAAAAGTCAAGGAATCTCTGCTGTATTCGAGCAGACTTGACAAGGGCCTGCAAAAGCTCACCGGTGCAGGCATGCCAGGGGCATAACCCCTCGGATATTGCTGGAATCCGTGGCTTTTTGCTGCCCGTTCTGATGCTATTCTGATGCTATTCTGCGCCTAGGCTGAACGTAGCTGTGTGCATGCCATGCCAGGGCTTGCCCCTCGTTTTTTCCCTGGGTTTTTTCCCAGTCTATATAATCCTCAACCGTGTTCTATCCTCCCACTTTAACACTTAGAAATTTTTTAACATTTCAATTCTCATACACTCTACTCTTGAGGTGGAGTCAAGCGACACTATCGACAACGTCAAAGCTAAGATACATGATAAAGAAGGAATTCCCCCTGACCAGCAGAGGTTGATCTTCGCCGGAAAACAGTTGGAAGATGGCCGTACCCTTGCTGACTACAACATCCAGAAAGAATCAACTTTGCATCTTGTTTTGAGGCTTCGTGGTGGAATCATTGAGCCTTCTTTGATGGCGTTGGCCAGGAAGTATAACCAGGATAAGACTATCTGCCGCAAGTGCTATGCACGTTTACACCCTCTTGCTGTCAACTGCAGGAAAAAGAAGTGCGGAGACAACAACCAGTTGAGGCCAAAGAAGAAGATCAAGTAGACTGTTTTGATTGCTGGAAGGACTTTTTTGTTGTCATTGCTGGAAAATGCCTTTTGATAATTAGCTTCTTAGTATTGTATGAAATGATTTTTGAAACATTTAATTGTATTTCAAAAATAAATTTAAGCAAAAAATTCGATTTTTTTAATTAATTAAAATACAATTTATCAATTAAAAATATTTGAATAATATTTAATTAATTAAATAAATATTCGGTTTAATAAATAAAACATTTTTTTAAAAAAAATAATATGCACTTTGCCAGGGGTTAAACCCCTCACTAGTCCCTGGTTTTTTGCGAAATAGATTTGACATTCCATCAGGTGCGTCAGTGCCGACAGTTAGTCATTCAATGTGTCAGTCGATTGCAGAAAAAAGTGAGGGATTTTGCCAGGGGTTATAACAGGGAATAAACCAGGCCATATACCAGGGGTTGAGCCCCTCGTTTTTGTCCCAGGAGTATAACCCCTGGCAAAATGTTTGCGACGAGCGCTTTTGCCATTGCTTTCGCCCCTGGGAAATTCCCTCACAAATGTCCCTTTTCCCAGGGATTCTGTCCTTTTGACAAGGGTTTTGCCCCTGGCAAAATGTAATGTTTCTTGTAGTGAACATCCTCGCCAAATTAAACCTGTTTATGTAGACGTCGTGGTTGTGATTTCTGGTCAAATCTTAATCTCCTTTATCAATGAGATTTTATAAGGTGATATTTATTTTGGTTTTCTTCTAAAATTGGTAATTAAACGTATACTGTGGACTGGGTTCCCATAAGGTGATATTAATTATGCTCTAAACTGCCATGTTTTCCTGGTGTTTAGGCTTTTTTGTAACCATGTTGTACACTGCTTTATCCATAGGGAGTGCGTGTTTGTCTCTAAGTTTGTGACTTTATTTGAGGTTTTCTTTCTTTCTTTTTTTTCAATGAAAGAAGTTTAATTGTCAATTGCGTTTTTAGATGAATTGGTTGGGTTTAGTTAGTAGAATCAATACATTCAATATCTATCATTTGAATTTTATTATACTATATATTTGATTATATTATTTATGGATAGCTTCTCTTTTACTACTTTCAGGGTTGGCCCTAAGAATCTTTTATTAGTAGTTACTCTTCCATTTGTATGTGTTGTTGCATACTCACTGCAATGGCTGATATGGCTGCTCAGTTGATGTTTCTATGTTAATTAATATGTTTTTACAGCTGAAAAAGAAGAATCTTTGTTGTTCTTTTAAACAAGATGAAAAGAAGGCATTATGACTAAACACAAAAATAGAGGTCAGAAGCAAGTGATTGAGAGAGATAAGAGGTTCTCTTGAAGAGGAAACACAAGTTGATCATAAAGTTTTCCTTATAGGTGACAAGTATGTTATCAAAATTTCATCGATGATATGGGTGAATTATTTTTTATTGGGAATTTGAAGTGTTGGAATGAGGATTTGGAATTTTTAATTTTTTTTTTTTTTACTAAAGGATTTTGAAAAACTGCAATTGTCAATGGAAATTAACACTAATATATGTGGTGGCCAGCAGTTTCTGTTTGTCACTGTGTATTTTGAATAGCATTTAGGCCACTGCGAAGAATTGTATAAGATTTAAACTGATATACTTGAACTCGAAGATCGTCTTAAAAGCTACGGCTAACTTCCAGGTATCTTTTAAATTCAGATTTTGTTAGGGATTTTTTTCTTCCTTTTCTGCTTCATAAATTTGTGTTCCTGATTTGAATGAAATTTGTTGTATTTTCGATTTCGTTTAGGATATTGATGAAAGAGCTTGATTCTCCACTGTGTTTTTCTTCCTTTGCTTTGACTATAAGGCGTTCTCATTGGGGTGTTAGGTTAAGCTTGAAAACTCTGTTTTTCAATTGGTACCTCTTAGCTTTTCTCTAGGAAGAGATCCACAAAAATGTTCAGGTTCTCAATCTCATAAGATATTATTTTTGTCAATCGGAAAAGCATGTTCGTTTGTTGCTTTGATTGGTTTGTACAATTAATATTCCCTTACAACTTCTCAAAATGTTAATTTTGTAGCTACTACTGAGTTTTATAAATTTGGGTAATGTATTGTTTTAATGGAATTTGATATTGATTTATTAAATTGTGGTCGTAGTTAGTTTGACATTTTCTGAAATTGGTGTTGTCAAAGGATGTTTCTATTGTAAGAAATAGGATGGTGCAATTATATCAACAAGGGCTGGTTTGGTCATACTAAATTATGAGGGTGCTGCACTGAGATTATGGACATATATATGCATCACTTAATGATTTTTATTGTGGTTCCTAAAATTGTTTATCAAGGAGTTTATTCTTTTTTTTCAGCTTCTGCCTGATTCCTAACCTCTCTATTTGCCTATCAAAAAAAAATTTGTTTATAAGGAGTTTACTTTAAATTTTCTTTTCTTTTCTCTTCTGCTTTTTAAACGCATACATTATAGATTTCCTTTGGTTTAAGTTATATGACATTTGAAGGTTGAATGATTGATATGTTAAAAATATGGCTTTGGTTCTCTATAACTCCGTAATTTAAATGGATGTTATGGAGCATAAAGAAGGGAAATAAGTCTATACAAGGTAAAATTTGCAGTTATTATTCAATTAATTTGTGTAATTGTTATACTCAATAGTAAGTCCATACAAGGTAAAACTAAAATGGATTGATTTAATTTCATTCTTTGTTTTGGTTTGTGAAGATAAACGGTCAAATGACTGAAGTTGCAGTACAAGGTCCTATAAAAGGTATTTCAAAAGTACTCCCTCCGTCTCATAATACATGACACAGTTGACCCTATTACGCATCCCAATGCATAACTTTGAGCTTAAATATGTTGAATAATATATTAGAAAAAATTATAAAAATTTGATATTTTGAAAATACTCATCGAGACAAATCTGAAGGCATCTTATATGATATTATTTATCTTTGTATATTAGTAGAAAAATAAGGTCAAAATAAGTTAGGTCAAAATTGCACATTTTCAAATAGGTCATCTATTGCGGACGGAGGGAGTATTTGGCTGGCATATCATCGGGAGTGCTTACAATGTCTGCTGAGGGAGAACTGGCCTGCCTTCATTATATTGATTGACTCTTCACTCTGCCAATGACTTTGCTAGGAAAGTCTCAAATATAGGTTACTAGATTCAGAGGGCGATATTGGTTTGTGGGGACATGAGTATGTTAGGTAAGAATTGTTTAATTAGTTTTAAAGTTATGTATTCTCTCCATCTTAAAATTGTCTCTTTCACGCTGATTTCATTTAATTTTGGGTTGAAATATATCCCAAGAATTATCATAAATCTCTTGATAAAGTTTATGCAATATGACACAAAAAGCATTAGCATCTGGTAATATGATCATATTATATCCTGTTCAAAAAAATATGATCGTATTATATTTGTTTATTTCTTAAAACTCTTTCTCTTATGAACCACTTTCAATATTTTGTTTTAGGCGAGTGTATATTTTTATCAGCACCCTTCACATGATAAGGATTTGTGGACCTGATTCATAGTAAGACTATTGATTTCTGTCATGTGAAAGTTGTAGACTGCTTCAATTCAAACTACTTCCAAGGCACCATCATTGTTGATCTCCAAGGAACTTATCTCTATTTTATAAAGTCATTCCTCGAGGATTATTAACTTAAAGTTTCTGATGTTATCTTAATGTTATTCTCATACCTCAATGCTATCTTAATGCTATTCTCATATACCTTCCACAGTCAGTGTTTTCACATGGTCATCTGTATAATCCACCCATGAGAGTTACATTTAAGAATTGGTTTGAAAATTCTGTTGACTGATGAATATGTCAACTGCATTAATACGACTTCAAATGTGTTGTATAGAGAGTTTTTTTTAAACGTGTAAAACTTGAATTATATAATCAAGTCATTTGTATTGTTTTTGGACTTGCAGTTGTCATAATTTTGTGTGATGTTGAATATTGAATTTCAAGGAATGTTTTTGAATTTCAAGGAATGTTTGTGTTACTATATAAGGCTGGCTTGGAACTATTTATCAACATGTACATATCTTATGTGTTATATTTTACTATATTTTTATCCACACTATAAATGCCCGTGCGTCAGCACGGGTAGGGGATCTAGTTAACATTTCTAATTTAATTAATTTATTCCATGTTGTCTTAATTTCAAAGTGCAAACTAATTTCTTAACCTTTGGTAACGAAACAAAATGAGAATATAATTAAGGATACAACGAAAGATAAATATTTCAGCAAGTTCTTGATGCTTTCCCCTTTCTTTTTTGTTTTCCACTTATTTGAACAAGATGAAGTGTTATAAGAAATTAAAATCAAAGTGGCCAAATAATTTGGTATTTATAAAGTTTTTTATTGAGTATGGTATTTATAAAGTTTTAAAAACAACTTTTCATACATATATGCCAATTACTTATATCAAGGATAAAGTATATTTTCAAATTGTTAGGACTATATGAGTTAACTATATTACATTTCTGGTTGAAGAGCTAAAATAAAACTATAAAAGACTCACCAAAAAAATTATATTGTACTTTGTTGTTTATTTTAACGCCCCACCCGAAACTTTTTTTCTGGCTCTGCCACGGTTGGGGTTTGATTTTGTGAGCATATATTGTGGGAGGGAGTTGCGAGAATAATTTAAACATTGAGATAGAAATTGTAATTTGTTGAGCAAGTTCATCACGTATTTGTTGGTCTTCTAATTAATTTTCTATTTGATCTTTATCCTTAATTAAGTTTCTCTGTATTCTATTTTCTTCACTAAACTATTCTATTTTGTTAGTTGTTCATTTTCCTGAAAAGAAGCTTGTTATTACGGTCATTTTGTTCCTCTGATGTTCTGTCTTGTTCTGTGTTTTTTTAGATTAATTATTAATAAGGTTGAATTAAGATTGTGCTTGTTAAAGTTTTCTCTCTTGGTTTGATTAGGAAGACATAGTGAATAACTAAAATGAGATTTTACATTATTAGAAGGGAAAATATTTGATAGACAACCATACACCTCTTCAACACTACACCGTGAGAGAGATAGAAATACCTCTTCTACACCACACCATGAAAGAGATAGAATTAGATATGGTATGTTGGTGAATTCATGGAAGAGATATAGAGAGAAAAAATAGAAAAGTTGTTGAATAAGTGTAAAGATATTGAAGGTGTACAAATATCATTACTCTTATATTGTTCAAAAAAAAGTTTCCAAAGAAATGTTAACGAGTAATGTGTATTCTTTTCTAAGAAAATTTCCCATATATACATACATACATGTTGTAGTATGACTCAAAATTTGATGGATGGAGAATATTGTTGCTAAAAATATAAAAGATTTGTTTCAAATATATTTTGTGCTGAAAATATATTTATGGACAATAAATATATTTTTGTACCGTATGATGGACGATTTGATGCAAATATATTTTGAAAGGGAATATTATATTTTTTATGCAAATATTCTTTCACAAAAAAAAGTATCTTCAGCGTGATATCCGTTCCAAATTTACGAGTTATATTTCTCTATAAATATAGACCTTGTGTCAGATGTAAACCTTGAGATAAAGGGGGTTGAAACAAGGGTTTAGAAAGGCAACAACAAAACTAGGGTTTGTATAGAGTTTGTCTCCTGGCAACAAGCACTAGGGTTTGAGGGTTGATTCACCTTGGGAAACACTATTAGGATTGAGTCTCTTGGTTACGGGATGAGATGGGGGCTTTGGGTAGCATTAGGCGGGAGACTTATTCTTGTAACCCATTGATATCTCTTTTGTAAAGTTTTTTTTTTTTTTAAGGCATCTCTTTTGTAAAGTTACTCATCATATAGTGAAACGGGGGGCTGCTCTCTCCCCCAGACTAGGTCAATTTGGACCGAACTGGGTCAACAAATTCTTTTGTGTTCTCTCTTTCTTTCTCTCGTTGTTTTCTACTTCTATTTGTGATTATAACTTCCATACACTTTGTTTTGGTTGCTTGACTATCCCTTGCTCCACACATCAAGTTTGTTATTGGTGTGATTTTTCATCGAATTCACAACAATACATTAAAAAAGCCCTGCCTTGGTTTTCTCTTTTCATTTTTGGTGGTTGAATTCCTTACCTTGTTTGGGCATTTATATGTAATAGGGGGTCTTGGCACTTGGCCCCTTTTTTGTTTTGTTACCTTTGATTATTCTGATGTAACTTAATACTCTTTTAGGTGGTTGTTTGGCACTTCTTGTGCTCATTTTTCCAGGGTTTTAGTAATATATTCCATTTTAACTTATTCAAAAAAAAAGTTTGGATAAGGAATTGACTCTTATTCCACAAGGGTGTGTGTTCAACTCTCGTTGTTAGCGCAAAGATAACTTTTTATTAGTAAAATAATGGGTTGGTTTTGGTTGATCCAAATTATAATTTAAAACTAAGTAAATTTGGTGAACAAGTTTGATGCAAGATATAATATAACATACTAAAACTTTTGCAAAAAATATAATATACTAAAAATTATTAGTTTTTTCTATGTTAAGATCGCTTTACAGTTTGAGAATTTCTTTTCCCACCCTTCACTCCTCTCGCGCGCCCTCCAAAATCCTCATTTTACCCCGTTGGGATTATATAATCTGAAGCGGTTTTTGATATCTTTGGATTATAGAATAGAATATAGAGTACCAGAGAATCTTCCTTTAAATCACATTCTACCTCAATAGCAATAACAACATAATTCAACGTATATTCAACAACATAATATAACAACAATAATAATGGCAACATAATAAAACACAAACAAGATGATGGATGAGCAAATCTAATTTTTTTCATCGGATTCATCCATTGACCCCGTGATTTCTTCTTATGTCCAGGGCAGAATCAAACTTTCTCAAATAGCATGAACATATATCACCAAGGTATCTACTAACTCGGTCGGCCCTTCAAACTATACTGACCAAATATAGAGAATGTAGTTTTCACGTCATCGTCATTCTGGTGTTTCATCAAGGTGAACTGAACCCTTCTATTTGAAATTTTATATGTAATTTTATAATTTTAAGACATTATGTGTAGTCTCTCCTATGTGGGACTTATAAAAAAAAAAAAAAAAAATCAATTCACACACTGGCCATAAAACATTTTGTTCCAACATACAGAAGCAACAAAATTCAGGTTGTTTTTGGACATAATGAATGTTAAGGAGTAAGGTAGAGATAAGGAGCAAGATGGAGTTGGCTAGTGTGCAAAAGTGAAGATTGTTGAGTGTATGTGATCCACCGGCATTGACAGAGAGAGGAGATTGCACAGGTAAGTAAATGTGAACATTGAGAAAATATCCTTATATGTGATTGAGGTTTGTGAGTTGTGAATGCTTGAGAAAAAGTAATCAATACAGCAAATATATTCATTGTGGTAATAGAAGGTGTGGTCACTCAATTCATACATTCAGTTCTTTGTGTGGAGAGTTGACATTAGAATGAAGGCAAACATTTCATTAGAGATGCAAATTGATTATTGGTCATCACTATGAGTCCCTCAACCTTGCCAAGAACGTTCTGCAATACCTTGATGACTGTGTTTCTTACAAAGTGTCAACTTCTCACTCTTCTAATGTTAAAGAATCACGCACATATTTAAGTGTTTTGTGCAAATTTTCATACTCCTGAGGCTATATATAGGACACTAAGAGCAACGCATTCATAAAATGTGTATCATTTCTCAGGTGTAGTTTTCTCAATCATTGAGGTTGAATTTCATCCTTCAGACATAGAAGTTCATCTCTGAACTGAGTAACCAAATTTCTCATGTGTTCTTCTTACAATTTAATTTCGTATTTCTTGCTTTTCATGCACTCAATTGGTTTGCAATCAATCGAACTGCATACACTTTGTTGGAAACTAGGGCTGTATAGTGTTTAAGAAACACCCTCCAAAACAGAACTGTCTACCCCATATTTTACCCTTGTTCCACATTTCATTGGCCTGTGCAGTGTGAAATCAACTTCACCTCCTATTTGGCTGAGAAATTGCGATAAGTTCATCTAGCACTGGTTACATGAATTTCTCCCATCTTACCCATGTATGTAACAATTTGGCATATATATGTAAAAAAATATATCCAGAAAGTGTATATCACAAACTGAGAAACTAAATACCTTAGATTAACTTATTTGAGTTTATTTATATATAAGCACTTAAAACTGTATAAAAGATCTGAGAATAGCATACAAAAAAATTTCATCTTATTTTCATTATCTCTTTAACACAACTTAAGAAACTAGATTATACATAAGTGCTTATCATGATGAACACTTATCAAACAAGCTACAAACTAAGCTATTAGATAAGTGCTTAAATAATCAGCAGAATCTTTCTCCTAAACTTGTGGATCAAATACCTAAACTATAGACTTATCAACCACATAAAAAATGATTTTCTATAAGATTAAAAAAGTCAAAACATAAAGTAGAATCAAAATTCACCAGAAAATATTAAAGAACAGTCTAATTCATTAGATTCAAATCTTGTTGAAACTTACAAAGGAACAATCCAAATAAGCATTTTAAAGAACAATCACATGTTCAAATTACACAGTTAAAGCATAAAACAGAATATAGTGTTTCTTCTTCATCTTCAACCTCCGAAACCATAGAGGGTTCTTCCTTGTCTCTTCAAAGCATAGACAACATCCATTGCTGTTACAGTCTTCCTCCTAGCGTGCTCAGTGTATGTGACAGCATCACGAATGACATTTTCCAAGAAGATCTTCAAGACACCTCTGGTTTCTTCATATATCAATCCACTGATTCTCTTGACACCGCCTCTTCTTGCCAATCGACGAATAGCAGGTTTGGTGATACCCTGGATGTTATCACGAAGAACCTTCCTATGCCTCTTTGCACCTCCCTTTCCTAGTCCCTTACCTCCCTTTCCACGGCCTGACATTTTCAAGAGAAAATTTGAGAAAACGAAATAGAAAAATTTGGGAAATTTGAGAAATTAGGGTTTTGATAAGAGATTGAATTGTAGTGGGAAAGAGAGAAACGGATCTGAGTATTTATGAATGGTAGCGACTAGCGAGCGGGATGAATAAGAGGGAAACTCAATTTTGAGTTTTGATCTCCATCGTTGAATTTCAAGTTATCGACGGTCAATATTATCGATCCGCGTGTAGTTACGCAAAAGGATACTGAACGTCGATAAGTAAACTTTAACGGTCCGATTTGTTTTCTTTGCGTCTGTGCGGATCACCACTTTCTTCCTTTTTGCTAGTTTTGTTTATCCATCTTTTTTTGAGGTGCTAATTCGGAGACTCAATTATGTAAAAAGAAGGATATAAAAGATAGTTTCCCTTTAATCATCATTTTCTTTTTTATTGATCATCATTTTCTTCTTTAAATATAAAAAGTTTAATTATTATGTAAGTAACCAAATTAGAACCGAGTCTCTGAATTTGTTAAAATTATTTAATTAGATAACTGGACTATCTTTTAATAACACATACAAAAGCAAAACAAATATATAAAAAAAATATTCATGTTATGTTTTTATAAATAGTGAAAGAAACAAAAAGGTTACCATTAACTAGATTCATAACTCAAGAAAAAATTACTTTGTTAGATTTCATTCTTGTTAACATTGAAGGGGTATTTCCCAACAATTTTGAAGAGTCAATACCAGAGAAAAAGCCTACTAAAGCATGATTTGCAATATACATAAACTTTGCAGACAAGTATGAGAATTTAAGCTAAATTACATAACTTAACAACTCATCCATCACGAGCTTCCATCTTCTATTTCTAAAAAAGATGTGAGAATCCATAGTCTTTTCTCTTATCCAGTTACAGATCATTTCTTCAACCACATCACGCCCATTTCGACTACACTTGATCTTAAATTTGTTCACTTTATCATGTTGGACATAAATCAATTGATAAAAGGCAAAGGTAGTGAAATTGGATTCATCTTCATAGAGGACAATAAAGCTTGTGTGATACCAGCAATTCAAACTCAGTTGAGACAAAGACTTAAAACCAACTAAACTTAAAAACAAAACACAACACACAAAACAACATAAGTAACACAAGACCCACAAAAAACACACAAATGGAAAAGCAGAATTCAATCGAAGCTAAACAAACCCAACCAAAAATAACCCATGGAGGTTTCCGCGGAGGCCTTTCGGTGCCAAGCTCTAGAGAAGAAAAACCAAGCCCAATTTTCTGCAAGGTGGAGGGGAGTCACAACAGTAGCCGTCATTTCCGTATGTTCACGACAACTTCACATATTATTAACCTATCCATGCCAACATATACAATTTCACATATAAAATGGTAGTACAATCAACAACTTATTCATTTAGTGGGAGAGATTAAGAGTTCTGGAAACAATACAACTGAAGTCATTGTATTTACACAAAATCCAAACAATAAAATCTTAGCAAAAATTCGGAAGCATAGGTGTACCATGAAAACAGAAAATTCATTCATTTATATTAGGCATTGGTTGGCCTGACTTGTTTACTGCATAAAAGCTACTTTAAAACAAAGTTAAAATTAAGGGCTTTAAGAAAGAAGTTAAAGTTGTTTGGTCACTTTATTATTTTTAGTTTTACAGTTATTTTTAAGTTAAAAGTTGTTTAGCAAAACAATAAGCTACAAATAGTATCTTCGTGTTAGATGCACATTTGGTGATAAATGTATGTCTCAGATATCTTTTCCAAACATATATACGCTTAATCTTAACAAAATTTATGTCATGAGCACAATGATTGAGTTTTTTATTTGTATACCATTGATTAAGCTTGTGTAGAAGCACTTTAGGAACAAGTCACAGTACATCATTAGTAATCAATCCATGCTAGCAGGTACAATTGAAATACATGAAGCTCTTCTTACATAAAATTGTAGTACAATCAACTTTTTCATTTAATTACTCTCATTCATTTAGAGAGAGAGAGAGATACACAGTCCTGAAAATAATAGGAATCACTCAAGCAAGAGTATGCCATGAAAACAACATCAGGGAAAATTCAACGAATTACACCAGAACAAATGATATGACCCAGATTCCAAGGAATGTTAATCAGCCATTAGTTTAAACCAAATAATTGAACACATCCAGCACACTACATATCATACCCTGATATAATATTGACTGCTCAGGGGATGGCTTTGGAATGGATTCTACAGTAATGAAAAGGAAAAAAAAAATATATACAGTACCATTTACAAATCTCTAATCCCATCCTAATGTTGATAAGAGCATGTGTACTAGTGGATGATGACATTTTTACTGTTACATGTTATACATTGCATTCCATTATTTTGTCTTAAAATGTGTTGGTGTCAAATACAGTAGAATAGCTTATAGTTATTTAGTCTTAGTGGTACCATCAGTAGAGTATGAAATATGTATAGTACTATATATTGTTGTTGAAAATGTGTAACTATTTCTCATATGTACCAAACACAGATATAATTTGGCTATCACGCTTCTTAAGTAAAGACTTAATGAATGCATGATCAGCTGCATATCTCTCCTAAACTTATGAAACACATACAGAACCAAAGAATTTAAATTAAAATGATTCTGCAAAAAATTGTAAAAGATAAACATAAACTAGAATATTCAGTCTCCACTATGTTATGATACAATGATGATCAACAACAAAAGTAATTTAATTCCTTAAAAAAAATTAATTTAATGATTGCATGTTTGAACTAAGATATTGCCCTGTTTGAACTAATAACTTATTGTGCAGCTTATAGCACAAGCGCTTATGAATAAGTTATCTATAACATATAATTTAATCAAACTGTGTATAATCTATAAGTTGTTTTCATAAAATGTCCTAAAGAGCTTAGAGAAACAAGCTGAAAACAGTTTATGAACATATCATAAGCTGTTTTCATAAGCTCTTCTGAACAGTGTCACAACTCACAAGTGTTTATGTCAGTAAATATGTTCAATTAAGTTAATCCAAGCATGTCCATTATCAAAAACAACAACAGGACATACAAATAAAGTCATGTATCATTAAAAGTCATCGCACAGGCAGCACACAAACACTCATCAATTCTCTGCAATATGGGAATGCACAAGTGGAAGGGGATCAAGATTGCTACACCATGGAAAGACTTCAGTCACTTTCTCTAAGGAGGGCCAATACTTGTGCAGTATGATAATGCACATGTGAGGGGGGGATCAAGATTGCTATTCGCTACTCTATGGAGAGACTTTACCCACTTTATATGAATTGACTGCGATAAATCTTAGCTACTGATTCGGTGGAAATATGAAGATTTCAGAGCAAACTTGTGGTGAAAATCCCCTGCAAATGTAACAAAGTCACGTCAGATGCAAGGCTTTGTGGTAAGAAGATGATGAAGAAATTAAGTTAGAAAATATGCAAACATAATATAATCTGAAAGTGTGTAGTAAAAAAATTAAAAGAGAATTTCTGGTTCTGACCATATAAGTGATAAATCAGTAAGTCTCGTTAGGATTTTCTTTGCTTTGGATGAGAGGAACGCCATCTTTCCTCCAAACTATACGGTCTTCGCATAAAGCCTCTACGACCTCAACATATAACTGGTGCTCCTAAATTTGGAAATCAAAACAAGCAACTAATAATTGATATTTATCTTGTCAAAAAGCTAAATTATTACTATTTTTATTGCATAAATATTTTGACACAAAAATATATCAATTAAATTCAATTCAGGATTGAATTTGTTCAATGGTTTCAAATGCCACAATTTATTGGGGAGCTGAATGATGTTATAAACTGCCATTACCTCTCTTAGAACCCTTGCAGCCAACTCTTCTTCAGTATCGTTAGCAAGCACAGGGACAACACGTTGAGCAAGGATACGCCCTGTGTCGTAATGCTCATCCACAAAATGAATTGTAGGACCTGAAAATCTAACACAGAAAAAGACGCGATGATAAGTAGTGAGAAAAAAGTATAGAAGTTTTTTCATAGAGATAACATACTTATTTTGAAATAACTGTACCTTGCGCCAGAAGCAATTACTGCTTTGTGTACTTTCATCCCATAGTAGCCTTTGCCTCCAAAAGATGGAAGAAGTGATGGATGGATGTTAAATATAGATCTTCGATAAGCCCGGATCAGTTCCACTGGTATAAGCTTGAGATATCCGGCTAAAAGAATAAAATCAACTCCGAATCTCCTGATAAAAAAATGCACCATAAGCTGATAATCTAAACATGTCTCCATGTAGCATATCATATTCACATATCAAATTCATTATATACTAAAAGTTATATATTAAAAGTTAAATTCATTATATCACATTCACATATAGCATATCACACTTACATATCAAATTCATTATATCACATTCACCATAAGTTTTATTGCTTTTGCAAATTTAGTTATAGCTAAATTAATTTCAAATTTGAAGTAAAGCATTCACATATCAAATTCATGATATACTAAAATTTAAATGCAAAAGCAGAAAATGAAAGAAAGAAGCATCTAACCTTAGTGTATCAACAAGGTCATTTGAACTTAATCCATCAGATCCATCCTTTGCTTTGGGGAACAATATAACCGGTATACCATTTTGTCTAGCATACTCCGCACCTCCACAGTCTGGTATTGATGTAAAAAGAAAGAGAAAAATTAAGTAAACTAAACATTCAAAGTAAAAGTAAATCAAAACAGTGCCAATATCCTGTCACATGTAACATGTTGCATCAGTACACAAAGAAGCTTCCTTCTTCAAAAGACATGTATAATAAAAATATCTTTAAAGATATGCATGTCATTGCCATCATAATCACTGTTGTTAATCTCAGATAGCAGGGCAGAAGGCGCAGGCCCCCTTAACTGCTATAGCAGTATAGCGGATAGCCGCTATTGCAAAGAGGAAAAAATAGTATACAAACTAATCAATCCCAACAAGATACATAAATACTAAAAAATAACAAAATACACAAAATTAAAGGGGTAGTCACTCTTATAGATAACATTGTGAATTTGTCACAAACATAAGGGTAGTCACTCTTAACTACTAATTGAATTAAAAAAACTGAGCAAAAAATTGAGAAGCAAATGGCTTTGCACACACAAAAAATAGAGGCAGAAGAAAGAGAAAAGGAGTTGGAGGTCCTGGGTTGATACCCGGACAAGGAGTAAAATATTAATCTAACAAACTAACCACTAACATTTGCAATTAAAAAAACAAGCACAAGAAATGGAATTATCTTTCTATAATTCAATGTTAAAGGTGAATGCGGATTGGATTAAGATCCCAATCTACCCATAGTGCCTGGCTCCTCAGAGAAGTTCAATTCTCTGCCTAAAAACATAAATACACTTTCGCATACCCTCTCTCATCCTCCCCTCACTCCTTCCTTATAACAGAATTCTCACCCACAACTATATACCCTACTCTGCAACATCAGCAATTACTGCCTATTCTCTATTTCCCTTACATAATTGTTCACACCATGGATTAGGGATTCTGATCCCACAGTTGGTTTCCTAACAGATGTGGCCGCGAAACAACTTTTCTGCCGCTATTTTTCCGCGATTAGCAGCAACTGCTGTTGGTCACAGATAGCACTGAAATTGCTTCGCAGGCTCGCAGCAGACCGCTAAACTGCTCCGAAAAACTGATATAGCGAGATCATGGTGCTATTGACAACAAAGCTTAACCACAACCGTTTCATCAATCAAAATTGAATACAATATGCTTATAAAAAAAAAAAAAAAAAAACTAGTGCGAGAAGCCAAGCAAAATGTAGCTAAGCTCAATGATATAGAAGTAGAGGGCTAGTTATAAGGACCATTACCAATTTTATTTGTGACTAATACAACGACATCTCCATGAAGTGATCCCCTTTTGGATGCGTCATGAATCGATTTAAAGTTCGACCCTCCACCAGACACAAACACAGCCAGCATTTTCCTTCTCCCTGTGGCTGGAGCATTGGCCTCAAGCTCCTTGCTTGAATCTGCAGTATCACTACTACACCATACTCTCCTCCTAGAACTGTAACATCCATCTTTTTTTGCAATGCTGATAGGGCACAAAGCTCCGCTCCGAACCTCGAAATTTTGGGATTGAATAGAAGAGTATGATGAAGAAAGTAAAGAAGGGAATTTCAATGAGTAAAGTTGATTCTTGATTGGAATTGATGGTGCGGATGATAATTTTGGGATAAACCCAGAAACAATATGTTGAATTTCCATTGAAATTTTGGTTTGATAAAAAATTCAAAAACTTTGTAAAGTGCTATGCGTTGTTGACTCCGTTGCGATTTCCGGTCAGTGGAATTCAATGCGATTCCAGCACGTTTCTGATACAATGCCAAACGCGGTTTTTTTTTTTTTTTTTTTTTTTTGTATGGGGTTAGGTTTCGATTACGATGAGTTCTGAGGTGAGGTAGAAGAAAATAAAGTGCTTTTTATTTTCTGTTTTGGATGGAGCGAAAGTGAAACGAAGGAAAGGTAAAGGTTTCTCTGTTTAAAAGTTTATTGCAATAAGCATTATATTAATAAAAATGTAGTATGAACTATTGATCAAATAATAAAATGCGTTCAATTGTTATAATAATTTATATTATGTCTCTTTAAATTTATGTTTATTTTTCATTTAGGTCATTTTTTTAATGTAAGCAACCGTTGAAAAGATGATTGAAAATCTGGTTAATCACAAATTAAAGTGTATAATTCAAAAAACTTAAAAATATTTAGATTATATATTCCAAACTAAACTATTTTAAAATTATTTAAGAACGCGCGAGAAATGAGGAGGGTGGGAAAAGAAAATCTTTAGTATATATTGGGTTTTTTATTTTTTTGGATGATGTCTATTGGGTTGGTTTTTACTAGTGGCAAGTGGTAAAAAAAACCTTGAATTATGCTCTTTACCCAACAAAAATTGCTCGCTCCCAACTGAAAAGACGAAATCGCCCCTGCATGAGTTAACTCACGCTAGTGTTAGTTAGTTAATACGCAATTTTATTCAAAACGTAATTTTATTCAAATTTATTCAAGCCATTACATTAGAAAGGAATGTAGAAAACATCCAACTATATTGCAAGTCATTACATTTAATTATCTCCTTCGTCGCTTAAGTTAAATGGGTTGTCCTCGACAGTCCCTAAGGCACCTGCTTTTGGTTGAGGACAAAAATAACAAGTCCTTCAGCTCCTCCTCAACCTGGAATGATTGTACACCGGCACCTTCGAACTGTTTTTTTTACGGAACCATCACATTCGACTCCGTGTCATGTCAGAGTCGATTTATCTTTCTTCTTATCACTCTCGTTTTTCAACTGACCAAAGGTGCGTGAGTTAATTCACGCAGAGATTTACACTAGCGTGACTTAACTCACGCTGCGTGAGTTAAGTCACGTTGCGTGAGTTAAGTCACCCTACGTGCTGTTTTAAGGCCAGGCAGAACCTCATTTCATCATTTCCAATCTCAAATCTCTCTCAAAAAACGTGAAAAAACTTAAAAAAAACGTAAAAATCATTTAAAATGCATGAACAACCGGCCATGCGTGAGTTAACTCACGCGTAGTTTAACACTAGCGTGAGTTAACTCACGTTGCATGCATGAGGCAGCGTGAGTTAACTCGCGCAGAATAGTCGGTTGTTCATGCATCAAGAACACGTTTTGTGGACGGTGGTCAAGTGATTTTAATTGGTTTTACACGTTTTTTTTATATATTTTTACACGTTTTTTACTATATTTATTGTAGTTATAACCTATGTTACAATCTCCCCCTATAAATACACCTCCGAACTTCACCATTTCATCACACCATCATCTCACATTCTCTCCTCCTCCTCACCCTCTCACGTTTATTGTCTCAATCTTTTTACCTTTTTGAGGGTAAAAAGAGGTCAATCGAGGGGTAAAAATAGGTCAATCAAGGGATAAAAATAGGTCTATCGACTTGGGGGACAAAGAGGTTAACCCTTGGGGTAAAAGTAAATCTGCTTCTTTTTACCCCAAAAACTTTTTACCATGGGTAAAAAGACTCTTCTTGGCGTATAAAAAGAACCAGATTTAGATTTATGTCAATGGTTAATGTCTTTTTATCCAAGCAGATTGATCTCTTTTTGCCCCAACCTTGGTCTTCTGTTACCCCAAGGTTGGTCTCTTTTTACCTCAAAGAAGCAGACTTAGGGGGATGTATTGGATTAGGATTCTAAGGGATTTTAAAAGACTTTTTAATTATGAAAAAGTCTTGTGGTATTCAATCAAGACTCTTTGCAATTTTAAAAAAGTCTTGTGGTATTCAATCAAGATTCTTTGTCATTTTAAAAAAGTCTTGAGGTATTCAATCAAGACTTTTCATCACTTAAAAAAAGTCTCATGGTATTCAAAATCATTCAAATTTCAAAGGATTGTTTAATAAATTAGATTTTGATGGATTTTGTGAGATTGTCTAGTGAAATTTTAACAAAAAAAAGTCTTTCATGAAGACATAAGATTTCTTGGGATTGTTTTTCTTTAAAAGTTTTTATTATCTCTTTCTTATCCCTTCTTCCTTCTCTCTTCTCCCTTCCCTCTCTCCTCTCTTTTCTCCCTCCTCTCTCTCTCTCCCTTCTCTCTTCGTCTCTCTCTCTCTCTCTTCCCCCTTTTCTCTCTCTCTCTCTCTCTCTCTCCTCTCTTTTCTCCCCTCTCTCTCCATTCTCTCTCTCTCTCTCTTCTCCCTCTATCTCCTCTATTTTCTCCCTTCTCTCCTTCCTCTCTTCCCCTTCTCTATCTCTCATAAAAATAAAATAAAAAATAAGAGCATGTATTCAAAATATTATGATAGAGAGTGTGTTGTAATCATTACTTTTCAATGAGTACTAAAAATTCATAAAATCTTTTGAAATCTTATAAATCCATAAAATCCTTTAAAATCCTTTAAAATCTTATGATTTAAATCCATTGAAATCCAAATTGAAAATCCTGATTGTCTTTTAAAATCATGAAAGTCATTAAAATCCTACAAAATCTTTTAAAATCTTTGAGACTTTTTTAAGCAAAAATTGTCCTTCAAAATCCTAATCCAATACAGCCCCCTGTAATTTCGATTAAATGTATCAATTTATGTAAATGTATCAATTATTAATAAAATGAGGTTTTATATGTATTAAAAATGTTCCTTTCTTCTTTTTTTATTTATTTATATTAGCATTTATTTTATGATTTTGTCATCTAAATAATATTGTGTATTATTTATGTTCCTTTCTTCCTTTCTTTTTATTTATATTAGCATTTATTTTATGATTTTATTAAAATTGCGTATTAAATAAATTCTAAAAAAAAAGTTGCATATCAATAAAAGTGAATTAACACACGTTGAATTTTTCCAAAGAGTTAACTCATGCAAGGGCATTTTGGTCATTTCAGTTGAGAATGAGCAAAAATTGTTGGGTAAAGAGCAGAATTCAAAAACCTTCTTCTCATCAATAAAAGTGGTAAAAACACCTTTATACGGTACGACGACGAAAGCCACAAACGTAACGCCTCTTCATCGGCAGCTACTATCTTCATCTGCGACTGTTGTTGACAGGTAATTTTTATTTTACTGCTGCAAAAATCTAGTTCTTGGTTCTTTATTTTTTATTTTTGAACCTTCTGTTGGTTTATTATTGTTGTTGAACTATTTGTACGTGTCTAGTGGCGTGTTTGCTTGTTTTTGGAATCCACCCCAAAATGATCATTCCTCACAAATAGTATGCATGTATTACGTACAGGACCGACCCAAAAATTTTAATTACACATATATAATTTTACAAAAATAAAGTATGTATATAAGAATGTGAACCATCTAAGACGTATTGTATACTAAGTGCTCGTTTTTTTGGTAGAAAGATGAAGTTAAACAAGATCCGTCAAAACAAGAATCAATCATGAAACGCTCATTCTCGACACTGTTAGATCCGTCAAAAGAAGAATCGTTCATGAAACACTCGCTCACGTCATGTAACAGGATGAAGAGAAAATCTCATTCAGAAATCAATGATCAAAAGAAGAAGAAACCTGCACTCACACCGATTAGGACTAGGAGTTCATCACAATCATTAATAATTGATAACAAGCCAGAAAAGACACGGTTGGATCCGTCAAAAGAAGAATCGGTCATGGAACACTCACTCTCAGCATGTAATAGTATGAAGAGAAAATCTCATTCAGAAATCAATGATGAAAAGAAGAAGAAACTTGCACTCACACCGATTAGGACTAGGAGTTCATCACGATCATTAATAATTGATAACAAGCCAGAAAAGACACGGTTGGATCCGTCAAAAGAACCGGTCAAGAAACACTCACTCTCGGCATGTAATAGTATGAAGAGAAAATCGCATTCAGACATCAATGATCAAAAGAAGAAGAAACCTGCACTCACGCCGATTAGGAGTTCATCACAATCATTGATCCTTGATAACAAGCCAGAAAAACCATCCACAAAGATGACTGGTGGTGAATCCTCACGAAGCTTATGTGGTATATGCTTTGATTTGAAAACAGATTCAGATATGTTCAAAAGAAAGAGTTGCAACCACCTCTTTTGTGTTGAATGTGTTTCCAAATATGTGGATTCTCAAATTAACAACAATGTGGTTAAGGTGGCTTGCCCAACTCCAAATTGTTCTGCGAAATTGGAGCCGAGACATTTGCAACATATTTTGCCTAGAGAATTTATTGACAGATGGGAACTCGCAATGTATGAGTCTGAAATTGCATTGGACGAAAAGACTTACTGTCCATTTAAGAATTGTTCTGTTTTGTTGGTTAATGATAATGATAGGGGTGTGGTTTTGACTAGTTGTGAGTGTCCGTCTTGTCACCGACTATTTTGTGCACAATGTAAGGTTCCATGGCATGCGGAGATGAATTGTCAGGAGTTTCAAGATTTGAAACGTCGTAAAAAGGAACAAGATTTGGATGATAAATTTTTGGAGTTGGCTAAAAGAAATAAGTGGCAGAGATGTCCAAATTGCTCTATCTATGTCAAGAGAAGTGATGGATGCGAACACATGAAATGCAGGTTTATTTTGTATTCAACATTCTCATAGCCAATCTCTATCATTTTCACATGTAATTCATTATTGCATCATATCCTAATACTAGCTCCATTTTTTTCAGGTGTAAATGTAACTTCTGCTACCATTGTGGAAAGGAATGGAAGCATGGGCATTTATGCGAGGAGAAAATATTGATGACTCCCTTATTTTAGAGGTAACTCTTCACATGCTGAATTAGTTTTTACTCCCTCTGTTTCAATTCCCTCTGTCAAAAAATATTTGTTTCAACTCCCAAATGAACAAACTGTTTTGAGTCTTGAAATATATAGTAATTTCAAAGTGGTCTTCTAAATTATTTGGACACATCATATAATTGTTTCTCTGTATCGATTTGTCATACGATTGACATGAACGACATTCAAATA
This sequence comes from Medicago sativa, assembly GCF_051527215.1. Classification (NCBI taxonomy): domain Eukaryota; kingdom Viridiplantae; phylum Streptophyta; class Magnoliopsida; order Fabales; family Fabaceae; genus Medicago; species Medicago sativa. The sequence goes on along the minus strand of NC_140751.1, from coordinate 61,642,735 downwards.
ATGGGATTTTAAGTTTTTTTATCGTTCTTAACCAGATTTCAATTGGTATCGTAACAAAAACAAGAATAGTTTTTTTAGATAATTTGGTATGGAAATTGAGTACCAACATTTGTTTAGAACCTGTATCATATCATTTCATTATTTTGAAAATCATTCATATAGATAACTTTAAATTTCCAAGTCTTTTACATAATATAGTAGACTTGACATCCAGCTATTTTATACTTTTAGGAATTTTGTACAATGCCTTCTCTATTAACTTTTCAGAAAATGATTGGTCAATGCAGAACAGATCAAACGATAGCCTACGTCATGTTTACACCAGTTCATACTTTTATTTTGTATTAAAACATTTTTATATGGAAAACATGTTAATTAATTTAAGCATATTAGCAATAGTAGCAATAGCTCTTTTTCAAGTCTTTTACATAATGTAGTGCTATATTATGGAGTACTAGTTTTCTTTTTACTTTCCACTTCTTAAGTTTCAGACTGCTTGAAAATTAGAACATATTTTGTGTTGATGGTGCAATCACAAGTTAGATGATAAAGAAAGCCAACTATTTTTTTGACAACAAAACCCAATGCTAGATCCATTATTGTCACAAATATCTCTTAAGGGACTCTGGATTTAGAGTCTATGTAGTTTGTACCAAAAACGACATCATAGAATTGTTGCCTTCATGGAAAATTTGGATCAATCAAAAGAAATTTTAACAAAATCATATTATAAAAAAGTTAGAGAGAAGATTCTCACTCAAGTACAATTCAATGGTAATTTTGTTTACGATGAGTGTTCATGGAAAGCACAAAATACATTGGTTCAATTTTGGCCTTGCTGTAAAGAGGGATTTGGTATATGTTTGCTGGTTGGGCATCAATTTCTTAAAGCTTAAACTAACTCTAATTTGTACTATGTTTATACTGATGACAGAAGTGTCGGAGGCGCGGGAGACAAGTGTGCAAGAAGTCCTAGGAAGTTATCACAGAGGAAAGCTAGAAGAGCAGGAATGTTGAAAAAACCTATGTTTTGATGTTGCAAACAATTTTATTTCTACCTAGAAGAGCAGGAATCTTAAAAAAAAACTGAATGTTTTGATGTTGCAAACAATTTTAAATTTGGTACAAGACTTTCTAGCATAACAGTTGGTCAAAGGCATTCTAGCTATGAAGTTCTCTTTTTTATTTGCTTATTTTTCTTAGTGATTTTCAATTTTTATATAGTGCAACGTTTTAATCTAAAAGGTACATTGACTTAAGTATTTTATAGAGTTATGAGCTTTGGTACGACGATAAATAATAAAGTTATGGACATGTTATCGTTGATTTTAATTATTGGACAGGAAGTGATCAACAACATCAACAAATAAAATGTTTATTGTTCTACAAAAAAATGTTTAGTGTTAAACAAGTTGAAAAGTAAGTTTTAAAGCATTTATGTATATGCAGACTGATTCAAGGATAAAACGTGAATTTTTTTGAAGTGAAAAGACTCATAGCATTTTGTTATCAATCAAAGGAGAAATACATGATGGTACATCAAGGAGCACATGGGAGCTAGCATATAATGAGCTTCTTTTGCTAAAACATGAGTGACCCTATTGGCTTGTCTCCGACTAAACTTGATCATAGAGTTCTGAAAATACAAAGAAAACATCTGCTTAGAACTTTGGACAATACTTTCAAATTCAGTTCTGTAGTTGTTATCTCCGTAAAAGGCATCGACTACTAGCTTCGAGTCAAGCGTAAATCCATATTATCTTACTGAAGATCGGCAGTCCAAATTAGCGCATGATAAAGACCCAATGCCTCACCAACCTCAACCGAGCAGAAAGGTGAAAACCAAACTATTTTTGCAAGCACATAACTTCCATCCTCATCATGTATGCACAAACCAGTACCCACTTTGTTGAGGGATGATGAAAAGGAGACATCTATGTTGCATTTCATTCTTCCGAGTGTTGGTTTATTCAACTTTCTATTGCTGGTGGTTGTACTTTTAGAATGTTGTTGTTGTGCGTTGTTCATGTTGCTACCCGAATTCAATACGCGTGCTTGCTTCAAGTCTTCCAAAGTGTGAATAGCACGTGGTCTTATCTGTATGACTTTAAATTTCTTCTCTTCCAAACACTCCATAATATCACGGTGAAGCGCTCAACTTGTGAGTGTTGGAAATGCTGCAACAAGCTAAACACCGTGCGCAGCCCAAAATTGTACATTTACTGTATGTGCAGTTGAGATACAACTGCCATTTTCCACCCATGGATTATCCATCAATGAAATATTGGAACATGTACCTATACACCATTGAGCCTCCATTTTCACAACATCCTTAGAACTCAAAATACAACGCCACACATAGCTTGGATTATGGCCAATTTTTTCCCCGAAAAAGTCACTACGAGGCAAATATCTCACTTTAAAAAGCTTTGATACCAGACAATCTTCATTCCACCTTTGTTTACCTAGCATAGCACTATTAAAAGAGGAAAGGTCTTTAAATCACATACCTCTATGTATCTTATGAACAGTAAGCTTATTCCAAGACATCCACCAAAAGCCTCGGTTTGACGAGGATGGAGTATATTGTATAACAGACTTAATCATTACCTCGCGACCTAAATATTTACCGGTGCCAACACCGCTTGTACACCAATAATATTAGTGATAGAATTCCTCACTTGTTGCTCCACAACCGTACTACAAAAGGTTTCCGATTATGGGAGACTTATAGCTTGACCTAAAGCGGCGGCTCCATACGTTGTTAAAATAGTCTTCATTACAAGCGATTCGCTATCCGTAGCCTTGACAAATAAAAAACAATTATCTGCGAATAAAAGGTTTGACACCACCGGAGCATTATGACATATGCTAATTCCATGTAAGTCTCCTCTAATCTCAGCTTTCCTAATTAGCATCTTATTTCATATGGAATCCAAAGTGTCTATGTACTTAATTATTTCAAACAATGAACAATGAATGGTTATAATGAAGAAAACTAGTTAAATTTGACTGAAATCAGTAAAATGCATAAGATAAAAGTACATGAATGTAAAAATGGTTTGATATAACAAAAAATGAGAAAGAGCTGTGAATTACTTTTGTAAATAAATATTGCAATAAGTTATGAAGAAATGTAAAGGAAAAGCGTCTAAATTTGTTTAGTGTTTAGAAAAGATTGCACATTACTCGTTAACATTTAAGTTGGAAACCTTTGATTTTGAATGTGCCAGACTTATTTAATGTACTTATTTTTCTCCTTTAATCTCGTAAATGCCACAATCCACTTGCACGATTAAAACTAAAACTTCTCTATTGGTTTGGTTTTCAGAATTGTGTGAGATCACTAAACACCAACAACAAAACCTAGCACGCCTGCCTCTGCAAAAATTCATGATGAAAAACGAATACAGTCCTCCCATGTCTCCTTCTGTTACTTTTATTTCAGCAAATGAATATCAGAATTCGATGAAGAGAAAATCTCTTTCCGAAGACAGCGATATTGTAACGAAGAAGAAGACAAAGAAAGCAATAACGCCTCGTTCGCAAGCTCAATTCTCAAAAAGCTTATGCGGTATATGTCTTGATTCTGTAATAGACTCTAAAATATTCGCAACTGGTTCATGCAATTACCCCTTTTGTACCATGTGCATATCCAAGTATGTGAAGATTTCAAAGAAAAGAAAAAGTGGTGAAAGTGAAGTGTCCTGATCCAGAATGTTCTGTTGAATTGAAACCAGAACATTTGCAATCCATTTTACCTAAAAAAGTCATTGTTGATTGGGAATCTGCAATTTATGAGCCTTCTATCGCTCAGAGGCAAAAAATTCATTGTCCTTATAAGAATTGTTCTCTTCTGTTGGTGAATGACGGACTAGAGGGTGTTACAAGTTGTGAATGTCCGTCTTGTCATAGGCTATTTTGTGTACAATGTAACGTTCCATGGCACGCAGATAAGAATTGCCGGGAATTTCAAGACTTTCTGAAATCGAAAAAGGGTCTAGGTGAAAAACAATTGGATAAGAAGTTTATGCAGCTGAGTAAGAAACAAAAGTGGCAGAAATGTCCCAAATGTTCTATATGTGTAGAGAAAACCGTTGGATGTGCTCTCATCCGCTGCAATACCCAACGGATGAGAGCACATCCGTTGAATTATTAGTAGCCTGGTCGAATCCAATACCAAACGGCACTGGAATTTTTTTTAATAAGTAAGCATATTTTTTTTACTTAATTACTCTAATAATATGCCAAACGAATTCACTTGTCCAAAGAGATATAACATTCAAAACATTGCTAAATCTTTTTAGTACAGAACAAAATATTAACTATTTGAAGTTTCGTCTAGTTTAACTTTCTTAGTGTAAGTTGATATTTTAGGCTTAATTGCATGTGTTGGTCCCTTATGTTTATTTTAGTTTTCAAGTTGGTCCCTTACGTTTTGAAAGTTTCAAGTTGGTCCCTTACGTTTTAAAAGTTTTCAAGTTGGTCCCTTACGTTTTGAAAGTTTCAAGTTGGTCCCTTATGTTTATTTTAGTTTTCAAGTTGGTCCCTTATGTTTATTTTAGTTTTCAAGTCGGTCCAAAACATAAGGGACCAACTTGAAAACTAAAATAAACATAAGGGACCAACTTGAAAACTAAAATAAACATAAGGGACTAACTTGAAACTTTCAAAACGTAAGGGACCAACTTGAAAACTAAAATAAACGTATGGGACCAACTTGAAACTTTCAAAACATAAGGGACCAACTTGAAAACTAAAAATAAACATAAGGGACCAAACATGCAATTAAGCCTTTTTTTTTTTTTTTTGCATATTGATTAAGTTTCATATTAGCTCCGCCGCTGCGAGCAAGCAATATATCTAGTTTATAACATTCACGTAGGCCAGTAGCTATGAAACTCTTAGCATGTGGGATTAGGAATCAAATTGGGAATCCTCTCAAATTTTCTCCATGTTCAATCTCCGCCATTATAACATACCATCCGCTTTTCTTTATAATGTCACTCTCCTTTTCTCTGTCATGTTTGACGGATGAGATTCCACTTGAGAAAAAAATGAGGAGATTATGAATGAAGAAAATCCAAATCCATTTTATTTTGATAATCAATGATCATAAATAAAAAAATTTGTAGAATGTTAATTCTATTATACACAACCTGTTTTATGTTTCCATATGGCGTAATGTCTCACCTCCCAAATAAGTTGATTCTGTTGCAAGTGATTTCTAGAAAATGAGTCAATAATGAAATTCAAAATGTGTCGAAAAAATGAAATACAAAATGTGTTGAAAAAAATGTGTTGTTGCTTGTTAACATTCCTAACAAAGCAAGTGTTGAAAATAATTTGAATCCTTATATTATTCAGTTTAAGTTGCACTTCAATTTAATATTCAAGGTTTTATTGTGCATGGAAAGAACCACATGTTGTAAGATAATGACTTAAAAAGGTAGAATTCAATCACTTGTTTACAATGAGTGTTCAATGAAAAGCATTTGTGTGTACAAAGTTCTGTTTTGGCCTTTTTTTAACTGCATTCTGTTTTGCTACATGTCTTCTGGTTGGCCATTCAATTTGTTAATTTTTAGACTTTAGATAGTTTCTTATCCCATCCTACTAGCTTCTCGCGTGCCCTGCAACTTTTCAGATTATATCATCCGAACAGTCTAAAAACACGTTAAAAACACCTTGCAACATTTCGGACTTCATAATCCGAACCAGGAGTAGAGGGTGGGACATGAAACTCTCTAATGCTTATAATTATTCTTTGTTTATGTTTACAGTGCTCATACGTGACGGATGACATTCAGATTAGAAGCTCACATGGCAAAAAGTGATCACTAAGATGGAAGATTTGGTACATGACATTCTGGTGACGTTAAAAAAAACTTGACATTCTAGTTCTAGCTAAAAGACCGTACGAATGTTGCAAACTTTCTTTTTGTTTCATTTTTCTTTTGTTCTTTTTTTATTACTGATTTTATCTTTTATATGGTAATGGTGTAGGGTTTTAATGTTACATTTAGTCGACTCAGTTATTTGAGAGAACTGCTGCGAGTGAGATGCAAATGGAATTAAAATTATCGTTTTATTATTTATATTTGATTGACATATGTTTTCATAATTCATCTTTCAAAAATTCATAATTACCAATAGTATATGAAAATGTTGAACCTTCGTGAAACAAATTTAAATTTATCACACATAACTATTCCCTGTGCTACAAGTAAATCATTTCTTCTTTTTTTCAGCTTAAGTTTTATTTTCTAGGCAAACGGAAATATAAATTAAATAAAAACAAAAAAAGTAGAATCACGGGGGGCATAATGTTAGGCATATTTCATTAATTTGTATATGGTTAGTTGGTAGAGGTTAGTTTTAGAGCTTACTTATTATACAAGTAAACTAGTTAGTTGAACCTCTATCATGAACACTTGCTATATAAAGCATTGTTAAAGGTACTACGAGCCCCGTTAAAGGTACTATGAATTGTTTCGCAAAACATTCATCTTTACAAAAACGCAGTTTTTTTGGAGGAAAGTTAGTGACAACCGTTTTTCATTTCAATTTCTCATAGATATTCAACAAGATCCTTCTTCAATCGTTCTCTTGTGATCTTGAAGCTGAATTGACGATTCAGCTATAGCGGATCATCATCCTTTCATGCCACCTGCAATTCCCACGTTTGATGGGTTCAATGATTATTGGGCAGATCAGTTCCACAAATTGAGTGTTAACTCGAAAACTCGGTTTATGGTGATATCGGAAAGTTTGACGAGTTTGACCGAGTTAACACTTGTTAAACTTGTCCGAGTTTACGTTTAGAAAAAACTTTTTTTTTTATTTTGGGCCTTTTTTGGCCCATTTTCTTTCAAAACCCTTTTTTTTTTCAAGCCCAAGGTACTGAAACATGTGATTTTCTGTCTTTGATGTATGATTTACTGAATATTGAATGTGCTTGTGAAACTTTAGAAGGATTGAAATTTTGAAGAAATTAACAAATAATCTTGCATGATAAGTAATATATTGCATGATGATAGTATAATCTTGTCTTGAGATGAACATGTGTTGGATTGTTATTCCCATGGGGGAGTAGATCTTGTTCAAGAGATGAAAATGTTAAGTTAGTTAAGTAGGTAAGTTAAGAAGAGAACATGGGGATGTTGTAATAGTATTAAAACACCTTGAATATCTTAAAATTACTACAATGGGTGATAATGAAACCATTTACTTGAATTTTGTCTCATCTCCACCCCAACAACTTCAGCGGCTCTGTAGAGAAGAAGAAGGGAGAGGAAATTGATTAATGTATGGGTTTGATACCCATCACGTGCCCCTTCCTATTTCTTTTACTTTTTTTAATTCATGAGATACACATGCAGAATTTTTAATATTTTTTATTCAAAAAATACACATATGGCATACCACTAAGCTAAGTGAGTTGCCACACGGGCGTTGACTGAGTCAAAATTGGACAAAGGACTAATATTGCAAAAGGGGCTAAAGATAGGGTACTATATTTGTCATTTTTTTTTACTAGGAGGTCAAAATTGTAACATTGGAAAACATAAGGGGTCAAAAGTACACATTAACCAAAATTTAACTAATAAGGCTTAGGTTATAAGAAAAAATTGCAGACTAGAAAATAATTCGCCCCATGGTGGAGTGAGTTGACGGGGACACCCCATTCATCGGTTAGAACCAGGGGTACCAAAGGAGTCAAATAGAACTGCTTCATCACCAAACAATTCACGAACGTTAAAAGGCCCTGCATGAACCTCGAATACGGCACCATTAGTAATCACCCTACATTTTGCCATACCATCTTCCTTACCGAAACTTGACAAACACACAAAAATTCATCTGTCATATGCAACCTGAAAACACAAACATAAACTAAATGAAGTCATGCACATGGCACATGTCCATGGAATAATATAACACATAATCACATTTTTTTCAGGAAGGAACTAGGTAATTTAAAGTTTGGTACAATCAAAAATGTAAGTAAAGTCTGGAAAAAAAAATTTGTTCCAACTAGAATTTGAATTCAGTTTATTTTAAACCATTTGTATTTAATTAGAACTATTAACTATTTGAGTTTAACCACTTTGCAAATGCTGATATTAATTACCTTGAAGTTGATCATTAATGACATATTATGATTTCACCGGGAGAGGCTTTTTGATGATCAATGAAAGATGATGAAGATGATTTGGAAGGAGGTGTATTAATTTGTGTGAGAGTTATTAGGAGTTGCATTTGGTTGTGTTTCTGGTCTCTTGTTGTAGGGGATTCTTTTCTTTTGTCTGTTTATGGACTTGCGGTTTTGAAACCAGTAAAAGACACTAGCATCACCAAGTTGCCCAAATTCTTGTAATTGTTCACGTATCTTCTTAATCTCATCTCTTGGTGGATTCACCATCTCTGAGTTGAAGAGGGCTTCAAGAATACAGATTTGCTCTTCAGCATCTCCACCTAAACAATATTTGTTATAAGCCAATCAAACTAGAATAAAGAAAATTCAATCCAATTCAGCATCTCCACCTAAATAATATTTGTTATAAGCCAATCAAACAAGAGTAACGAAAATTCAAACAAAATGAAACTTATGAAGAAAATTTATATTATTTTATAAAATCTAAAAAAAATCTAACTTTTTAAAAAAAAAAAAATATTTTTATACATTAAAAAATTATATAAAGTACTAGCAAAATTTATATAATTATTGAGAAAATATAATTTTTTTAAGAAAACACCACAGATCAAAACACTTGCCTATCCACTTATTGTTCTGAAACTGTTCACCTTCAATTGCATTATCTTAGAGTTTTCATTTATTTTAAATGAGTAAATAATTTTAGTAGGGGGTGGCCCAGTTAAAATCTTAGCATGCCTAAAATAATAGAGTTTAATAAAAAATTAGTATCAAAGTAGCCTTCAAGCTATAAAATTTTATTGATAATGATGATTACACTTATTTTGACCAAATTCGGTGCATCTTATAGAGTAGATGGAAGGCTTTGATTTGACCAACTGCCCTCAACAGGATTTTTTATAATTATGTGTGACTCCCAATAGTTTGGTAGTGAACTGATTTGATGGTTTTACAATTAGGCTGTTATACACTAAGTGGGGAACTGGTCCAGTAGAGGCTGCTGCTAGCTGCTAAGCTATCGGTAATCAATGTGGACTACATCAAATATGATATATTTAATTGTACAAATAAACATAAATATGTTATGGAGCCTTTCTAGAATAACTCCTATAAATACATTGTTTGTTAGATTTCTCTTGTACCATTGTTATCTACAACATTTACTTTAGTTCTTTGGTAAAATCTGAAATTGCATTGTTTGAGGGATATCAAGGTTGGAAGAGATGCATGGAGGATTAGAGTTCCTGCAACAACAAAAAATAACAAAAGGGACAATGAGACTTCTTTTTCCTACAGAATATTGTGAAGAAAGAAGGGGCATTATTAGAAAAGCTATTGCAACAGAACAGTGGGTAAAGAGAAAATAAATGTGAAGGAATAGGGGAGAATGTTTTACTAATGCCAACTACACTTTATAATAAGGTATTCGTCAAATCTCTGCTATACATTAAATCATACATATAGCTGGAATTTTTTTCCAGTATATCATACAAATCTTGATCTGAAATTCAAACCCAAGAAATCAAGTTACATGAAATCAAACTCAAGAAATTATCATGCAAAACTGGGTTTTTTTTCACTAAATCTTAACCCTAGCTGAAAACAACAATTGCTATCCACTTTTTAACTAATTTTCTATCATATTCATCCTCTTCATTTTTGCAATTGGAAGCCTCATTAAGAAAGCAAATGATATATGTTTTCTAAATTGAGAAGTTTAATTTATAACATTTTAATGAAGAGGCAAGTGTAGTGTAGGCTTTCCTAACTTTTTCAATTCATGAGAAATTTATTAGTTTTAAATTTAATTTGATTCATAAGTTTCAAATTTAAGTTGCAATTCATAAGCCTTAAGTATTCCTTTTAAGAGGCTAAACTACCATAAATTAGTCTATGAGTATGATCGGGCTATGCAACATTGCAATATAATAGAACTTATGAAAAACTTGAAGAAAATAATAGAAGAAAATAATTTTCAGATCTTAAAGAAGAAAGTAATAGAACCTTTGCTTGAAAAATTCCGAACAGAAATTAGAGACAAAAATAATATTAATCAGTCTCCAAGTTTGGAGTTTCTAGCACAAAAATCAAAGTAAAGCATTAAGTACTCCTTTATATTGGAGTAGCTATTTCAAAGAAGAGAAAACATTTAATAGATATTAGCAAACTGATCTAATTAATCATCATTAATTATTTTCTAAATGCAAAGGTGTTTGTTAATTTTAGGGTCAACAAAGAGAATTTTGTTTGTTTTTTTATTTAATTTGTTTAAATTTGGGATGCTAACATCATAGCCTTGATTTGTTTGAATATGAAAAAATGATTAGTAATCAAATCTATGATTCACAATGATTATTTGTGTCTCAAAACTATAAAAATGTTAGCATTTTCAGGTTACCTATACTCAAAAGTTTAGATCCAATCTAGGGATAGTGCACAAAAGATAAACTGTTTATGAAAGTAAAGATTCTAACTTTAGAGAGAGAGTTAGAGAGATATAGAGAGTGAGCTTACAAATTCAATCACCAGTATATAAATTCTTGCCCTTAGACCAAGTAGTGTAGTTGAAATCTATGTTCCAACTAATTCAACCATCAGACATAAACCTTGGAGTTAAGACCATTGGTAACTTTAGAAGAACAACAAAACCAAGAATCAGAAACATCATTGTTGGAGAAACTCTTGAAGCAAACACTCTTCTTTGTTTCTTCCATTGTTTCTGAAAATGCACAATTCACTGTTTTGAAACTCTGGATTACTCTTCTTTGGGTATTTCAAAAAAATAAAGTGTCCTTATTTTATTTTATTTTATTTTATTGGAGGTAGTTCTTTGTTGCTTATTAGATCTATGATTGAATGTTTATTGAAGGTAGTTCTTATTTTTTTAATGAATAGCCAATAATGGAAAAATCTTTCCAACTATTTTAGAGAGAGAGAAAATACATTAACTTATGTTAATGTTTATTCTCTCTTAGTTTAAATACTACAAGAAAAAATTGAAATACATGTTTAGAACATTCTTTTAGACTAAAATTATAGTATCATCTTATCATTATTTCCATTAGAATTATTTAAAGCAAAACAAGTTCAAATTTACTTGCAATGATTAGATTTTACATACAAATCATGAGCTAAGATGAAAAACACTTTTTTCATCTTAATGGGAATATGATTAGAGTGTACGAGAAAAATTGAATATTTCAATGTTAATGCAATGTGTCCAACGTGTTATATAGTTCAACAAAATTGACAGAATTGGAAGCCTCTTTGTTGCATTATCTTAACAGTGCAATAGTAGTCCATAGAAGTGGACAAAAGGTAAACGTATGGTATCTTGGATAAGTATGATTACCTTGATTCAGGAGGTAATTTTTCTTTCTCTCTCCGTACTGTTTGTCCTGAAAAGTAAAACCAGTTAAAGTGGGAAAACAGCAAGACAAAAACAAACCAAATTTTTTCTCTATTTGACAATATTCCTTACCATGGTTTGTTATCTGATTCCAGCTGCAGAGTGGAAGATGCTAATTAGCAACCAAGGTTGTGCCTATTACTATTCCACCCTTTTGAGATTCCTGCACACAAAATTCAGTTTATTAAAAGCGAATTTAAGTTATAGGTTGACATTGACCATCCTTCCTCTTAATATAAGAAGATAGTATGTTGTGAAAAACTAACTTATGCCCATCAATGGTTGGCTGCCACATCTCACATTTGAGGGTAAATTATGTCTTAAAATTGCTTGTTGTGACTAAATGAGGTCATGTAACTAATATGAGGTAATGTAACTACTAATAGCCTATATGCTGGTTAGTTTACTTAATACAAAACATAGTAACATTCAATTCCAACTAGAGATGGCTGGGTCATTTGAGAGGGAAACAAGATAGTACTACCAATGACAGCTGATTTGTGTCATTCATGTCTCAAATCAATATATTTTATGTGTACTCTACACAATTACAAACCAAATTTGGGGGGCAAGTTCTAAAAAATTAAAATTTCAAATTAAATACTCTCTCACCATTCTCTTATTTTCATCTTCTCTCATTCAACACAGTTCAAAAAATGATCTACACATGAGTAGAAAAGTGGTAACAATAAAATGAAGAAATCATGAAGATTTTTTCAACTCTATCATCTTCAAACTTCAAATACAACCTGCAATAAACATCGAAAACAGAATAAGATAAAAAGGTAGCAACATATTTGTTTCAAATACAAACAACTTCGTTATATATCATACCAAAATTATATATTCAACAAACTTTTATCCAAGATTCAAAACTCCATTTCACTCATTGTTCTTCCTAACAAAAACTTTTTTTTTTCTTAACTAAAAAGGTATTTTCATATTTTTTTTCTTCATATCATCATCATCTAACACTAACTACACTGTTCTTTCTATCCACATAAATAAATCATTTAAATGATAGAAAAAAAATATTAAACACGGTTTACACATGAAATTAAAAAAGAATTATTTCTTTTTTTTTCTATCATGTAAATCATTCCTTTTATCGATTTTATTATAGATCTGATATTAAAAAAAATAGATAGATCTTTGAAACCAACAAAATTATTTATCACAAATTACTTACCAGCAAAACATAATTTTTTTTGTTGATTTATAACCAATTTCGTTTTCTCACAAGATCCACATAAACAAATCAAAACCTCGTTTTACCTTTGATAAATGTCATTTTGTTGTTGCATGTATCAAATAAGTAGTGATGAATAAATCAGTTTCATATGATTAAGGAAATGAATATACAAGCTGATCTTAAAACCCTTTGATTTTTTGTTGTTGTTGCATGTGTGTAAGAAGAGGTCCAGCGGTTTGATGCCCAACTTATGAAGAAATAGGTCCAAAGGAGAGCTTACAAGATGAAGGTTCCAGATCTGCTGCAAAACTCCATGAATGAGGTCGAAAATGGTGCTTTTAGAGGCGGTGCTACAGTGTCAATATGATGCTTTTGAAAAAATATACACGCGAGAAGAAAATAAATGATGATATCAAGAAATTGGTAGTGTTTTAATGGACATTAAAAGCTTTGTGCTGATGGAGGCGCGGCCACAGCCAAGTGAAGGAAAAGGGAGGCTGCTAGGGTTTGTTTGAGGGAGGAGAGAACTCTCTCTGTGAATAAGTGAGGAGGAAGAGAGAGAAAAATAATTAAATCAAATGAAGTGTAGATAGGTGAGGGTGTGGAGTCTGAACGTTTGAGAGTAGTGTAGTGTTAGTTTCGTTTTTTTTCCTTCTTTTCAACTTATTAATTGTTTTTAATGCTATTAATTGTAAACATAAATAACATTTTTTAAGAAAAATAAAAATGATTATATGGATTATATTTTTGGAAAAAAAAAATGTTTTTTATCTTATCATTTGGGAAGGTGGGGCATCATTCTAATTACTATCTTCGTCCTAAATTATAAGACTCTTTTGATAAAAAAAATTGTTTTTTATTATAAGACTCCTTTGTTAAATTTTTAATATTCATAAAATCGCAATAATGACGTAGAATTTGGGATGATAAGACATTCTTTGATTGCTATAATTTGATCCAGGTTAACTAAATAAAATCAATTTATAATATTAATTGACTGTTTAATTTCTATGCTAATTAGAAAAAATCTAATATACTCCGGAAAAAAAAAAGAAGTATATATGTCATTTTTGAAATTATAATCAACTATTAGTAATCAAATAAAAGTTGTCACTAATACTATACATGGGAAAAAAATCTCAATGATTAAATATTCCAACTATTTAGTGTGTGTCTGGTTCAGCTTTGAATATAATTGATTCTGACAGAATTGATTCTGATAGAATTGATTCTGACATAATTGATTCTGAGAGAATTGATTTATGTTTGGATACAATTATGTAAAATTGATTAAACAAACTGAATGTTGTTTGGATGATTTTGATCAAAATTGCTTTTGAATGTATAATTACTAAAATAGACATAGTTAAAGGAGAATTGATAAAGAATGAAAATTTATAAAGGACAATAAAGGAAAATAATAGGTTGTAATAATAAAATATAAAATTTATTGGAGAATTGATTCTAGAAAAGCTAGAAGCTGGGATTTGTAGCTTCATGGAGAATTGCTTTTGGAGGATAAAAGCAATTCTGAAAAGCCAAACCAAACATGTTGGAATATTGTAGAATTGTTTTTGGAACAGTTCAAAATTGTTTTTGGCTTTGCAAAAGCTGAACCAAACAGGCTCTTAGACTATCATATCACTTTGATTGTTTGATTGTACAATGATATCAAATAATTATTGTACATGTGTATAGATTAAGTCATTTTGTGGTTCACAATTTTGTTTTATTTGGTTCACAACCAAACGTGTGTATAAGAAATTGGATTCTTTTTGTTCAAAAAAAAGAAATTGGATTCTTTAATGTGTCTAGACCGTAAGTTTGTGTCATATTTTTTTTTTTTAAAAGAGAGTTTGTCGTATATGTCATTCATGTAAGATTTTGTATCAATTTATAATTATTTGACATGTTTTTTTAACACATCTTGTTGGCGATTAAGATAAAACAGACATAGTTCAGCATAAAACACAATCATGGCAAAAAAAATTGCAGAACAAGGGAAAGGAAAAATGAAGAAAAAACCTGGTACAACCTATATATACTACTAAACCGAACCAGTTCAGCCTTTGAACCGGCCTGAATCGGTCTAACCCTGTCAGGCCCACACCCCTGCATCCTTTAGGTCCAATCTGCATCATTTTCTTCTTCTTGCACCCCATATTACTGCATGCACCCCCTTCTCTTTTATCTTCTATTCTATTTTATTTTATGTCTTTCATGCATTTTTTTTTCTTATTTTATTTTGCATTGCACTCTATTGTTTACTATTATCATATGCATATTTAAATTCTATCATTTATTTTATTGCATAGCCCTTAGAATGTGTTTTAGGTCAATGTAAATCGTAAAAAATGAGAAAAGTGTGCGTGCGTGTGTCTTTTATTTTCTTTACAGCGAGGCTGATTTTTTGCTCTTCTACCCGAAAAAGACGATGGCTGAACTTGACTCAATCATTGAAGATGGGAAGTTTGTTATCTCAGCATGTTTGACTGGATTTATTGATGGTGGTGATTGTTGGACCAATTCCCTTTCTTGCGAAGAGGTTGAGGAGGATGAATCAAGTTTGATAGGTGATCATGGAAATGCTGCTTATGAATTCCATTTAATTCAAAGGTTGATGAATGTTCTTGTCGATATTTGCTCTATTGATTCATTCCGGTTTGTATATAATGGTTTTCATCCCAATATCTCCGTACCTAATTCTTTGTTTTTTTTTGTGATAACAGTTATAGGGCGAAACTAACTGTCTTTGATGGCAGCAATGAGGATGTTTTTGTTTTGTTCGACGATGATACACGGGAAGAAAGATTTGCTCATTTGCTTCCGAACACAGAGGTTCTGCAACTATCTTCTAACACCAATTTCAATTTTTATTCTTAAGGCCATAAAATTTTACATGTATGGTTGTTTGTTGAGAAATACTTAACGTCTTTATTTATTGTCTTGATTGAACCGATACAGAAATCATTCAAAGGTCTGCCCACATCAATTTCAGTCCTTATTTGGGAAGAATTTGCTTTTTTTGGTGGAAAAGGAGTCTACTTCCAATCCAACCTTGGATTGTTGTTATAGAGTTGTGGAGATTTGTGGCAATCCAATCATCATTGATCTATTCAATAGGAAGGTGATGTACTTTTTTCTTTTGATATTACACACTTATCTCATAAACTTTTTTATTTTTATGTTCGTTGAGACTTAGGCAAAACTTTCTTCTACTGTGCAGAATTCCAAGTTTGACTTTGAGTTTTTTCCAATCGGTGGTTGTGAATGTTATTCTAGGGGACAATGAACTTGATGAGCATCTAGATTTCTTTTTTGTTAGTCTGTGAAAGCATGTAGATTCATATGGTTTATACAATACATTATGTAAACAGTTTGTCCGTTTTGTATTGTGTTTTCTACAATATGTTTAATATTTCTTTGTGTTTTGAAAGTGCATGGGTGAAAAAGGGAAACAAGGTGAATAGTTTCGAACAAAAAGGAGTATTTTTTACATTGTGAAGTTGAACAGTCTGTGAAAGGATGTGCTCTTTATCAATGCATCTTTAGCACAACAGAGTACAGAAAGAGAGATTGTATTCTTCTTTGTGGATTTCCCCTTGATGCTTAATATTATGTATGTGTGCTTTGGTTGTTTTTGTATTATTGCTGCTGTTGCTGAGTGATAATATTTATTCTTAACCGAATATATTTGGTTTGCTCACGTTGTTTTCGAACTTAAATAAAAATTAACAGAATATTCCAGCCGTGCGTTGCACGGGTTCGTACACTAGTATAGTATAAACTAAAATAAATTATAAAAAATATAATTGTTCGTTCAGATCTCAAGCGATCAATTTTGATTGATATGAAATTGATATTCAAACCTGTAGAGATAAAATTTGTTTGGTTTGATTCGTTATATGACCCCAACATGGAAAAAACCAAATCGATATAATTGTTTTGATTGGAATTTTGAGTTTGTAGAGTCATTGATTTGGATCTTTCATACATGCATACATTTCAGTTTGATTAAATAATAATAATAATAATCATCATAATGATAATGAGTGGAAGGAGTAATTTGAAAACCAGTTACGAGACAGGAGTTTAGGCTATGTTGCTGATTCTGATGGGTGGAGTTGGATGGATTATTTGTCGACTTCTTAAACATGTTAGGACAATGTTTGTTTGAGGGAGCCATCACCGATCAATTGTTGATATGCTGGGATAGATGGAGAAACTAATTGAACTGAAACCTAAATATCAAAAGATAGAGAAGATTAGTACTAGAATTTATTCTTTCAAAAAAAAAAAAGAAGTACTAGAATTTATAAAGAGTATACTAACTAGAATACAAATTTATAATATAAAACGGAAGATAAAAAATCTTCGTGAGCTTAGCTCAGTTGGTACAAAAAATGCATAAAATATGCAAGGTTCAGGGTTCAAACCTCGAACACCACCAACAAAAAAAAAGGCAGATAAAAAGACAATATTTATAAAATTGGACACATTACAAACAAACAAGAAGGAAAGGAGAAACAAACATATTTACTAACTAACTGTTGTGTGTAGTTGTAGCTTTTACTTACATTGCTTAATTTCGTTTCTTTGAAAAAAACTGCTTGTTTTTCACGGCTAGAATCAGAAGAAATAAAAAACACACACTTGCGTGAAAAACAAGCAGTTTTCTTCAAAGAAACGAAATTAAGCAATGTAAGTAAAAGCTACAGTTATACACAGCGGTTAGTAAATATGTTTGTTTCTCCTTTCCTGTGTGTTTTTTTCCTTCTGATTTCTAGCAGTGATGTATGATCAAGGGAAGAGATGGAGAAGAAAATGTAGTAATAAATAGTGGAAGATGATTTAATTGCAAGACTGCTCCTATTAAATGCTCATTTCCTCCTATTTAATACTCATTTCGGTCTTATAAGTATATGAGAAAGTTTGGTCAAGGAAGGTTAATGTATCTGGTCAGAGTTTTGGACTATATGTAACTTTTGTTCACTCAACTTTCTCTTATAAATAAGATCGAAGAGAGTAAAATACTTAATAAAACAAACATAGAAGGGAAAGAGTCAAAAATTAATTATTCATGAATTAGAATGGATGCATGCATGAATTACACGGTAGCAATGAACTAATAGAAAAAGGAGAAACAAACAAAAAGAAAACAAATACAATGAAAACAAGAACCAATGTTTGCTACAAGAACCAATGTTTGCTAGCTTTACTTACACTACTTAATTTCATTTTAGTAGACTACGAAGAAAAATTAGTAGTGTAAATGATCAATGAAAGTGGGTAATTGATGACAAGTTATCTTACGTAAATCTTAGCATGTTTTACAGTCATTTGCAGCTAGTTTTTCATCTGGAATAGAGGAGTATTAGAGCAATTACTCGCAACACACCCCTTCCCCACGAGGGGGTGCACGGAGCAACAGAGACCGGTTTAAACGAACTGTAACGTCTATTTCCCATGTTCCTGCGAATCTCTCACTGGCGGTTACACTTCCCACGATTTCGTAAGCGTCGGACACACGTGTGTCGTACAACGGCTCTGCATACACTCACCTCTATATAAAGGGGACTCCTCTCAGTCCCCGAGGTAGAATCTCTCTCATCTCTTAACCTCCATTTTTTACCTCTACTGACTTGAGCGCCAGAGTGTCTGCAGGTACACACCCCCCGTCGTTTCAGTTTTCACCACCAACAACCACTTCATTAAAGAGTACCGGCAGTCACCTTTTGATCAGGTACGATCACGAAGGTCTATGATCTTAAAAACACTCTTAATTTTAAAGGGATAAAAAATAGAGATGAATAGAAGAACAACGTGTTAACATAAGTCAAAGGAGAAGAGAAGATAATGATTGATAACTTGGAAGCCTTTTTTGATGTTTGGAATGAATTAGGTGAGCTCTCTATAGAGAATTTGTGAGAAACTTTGGGAACAAGTAAATCACATATGAGATCTAGTACTAAAATATCTCTTATTGAGTACCAAAATATTTTCATATTACTTTCTTAATTCTTTTAGCAAACCTTGGGGATTAAGAGAGTACTTTCGGATAATGTTTAAATTAATTATTTAATTTAATAATATATATATATATATATATATATATATATATATATATATATATATATATAGACCCACTCTGAACCCTCTCTAGAATTCCAGCGCAGCCTTCACCCTTCATCCAATATTCTGAGATGTAGCATCTATCTCTGGAGGTGCGATGAGCGGCGGCTGCCCTCCGCACCACCCTTTTCCAGATCTCTCGGTTTCCGACGCCGATGGTTTTGGTTGTTCTGTTTCGTGGTGCCTTTCTCCCTCCGGCGGCCTCCAAAGCTCCGGTTGCTTGGTTGTTTAGGTGCTGTTAAAACCACATCTGCCTCCTTAACAGTTGTGGTCGGTGGTCTGTGCTTGCTTACGGAAGTTCAGATCTCACTTGTTTGGGCTAACACTCAAAAGTTATAGCTGGGGTTTTTGTTCATTGAGGCTGCGTCGTTCATAGTAGCGATGCGGTCTGGCTCTTTGATATCCGTCGGGATGGAATACGACGCTGTAAAAATAAACGGTCGCTACCCTTGTGGTGACTGTTCTGGTTTCTAGAATTTTTGGTTGGTGTATTGCTGCAGATTGCATTTACTTCGCCAATTGTTAGCTCGAAAGAGCGTGGCCTTTCTTCTGGATGGATAATTCAGGCGGCCGTTGTGTCTTACTGTTGTCGAGGTTCGTCGCGGTGAGTGGTGGACTGATGGATCTGCAACCGTGTTAGCGGGTGGATCCAATGTCTAGTTTTAAAGCTTGGGATCAGTTTTCATGAAGATATTTTTTGCTTGGTTTGGACTCGAAAGGGTCGATATAGCTGCTGCTTTTCGTTGCAGGGGCTTTTGGTTCTTGAATCTCTCTGTGTTGACAGTTGATTCATACACCATTCTTGGGTATCCCAGTTATCTTGTTGATTGACATCGGACTGTATGGATTCGAAAGAGTCTCAATGCTTGCTGTCGTTGTTGCACAGGGAGCTGATGGTACGTGATCCGATTCGTGTTGACGATCATTTCATTCACCAAAACTTTATACCAGCGCTTAATTGCTATATCTGTTTAGGGTTGGAACGACTTTGTGGATTTTTTTACTTTTATTTTCGTTTTTTGGTTTTGCCCTCTAGGGTTGTTGACTGGGTCAGGTTTTATGTCCCCCCAGTTTTATTGTATTTTTTCCTTTTTTTTAATAATATATATGAGCAATTGACAACATATAAGAGTAGGGTTCCAACTTAGTTGGCCACTGTTCTTTTTTATGTCATTTTGCTCTTGGTCTAAAATATATATATATATATATATATATATATATATATTTCATATTGATAGTGCTTACTCTGTTCACAAAATTATGTACGTCCTTAGAGGCACACCCCCACTATATAAACACGGCCAATATATGTGATCTATCAAATGTAGGACTTCTACTTTTTTCAATTCACAATACAGTTGTTCAACCCAATGTCGGACTTCATGTTTAGTCTTTTAACCGCCAATTTCCACACTTGTTACAACAAATAATATAGTTGCAACACTTTGGAATAGCACGACGGCATGCACAAAAGCTTCTAACCCCTTAATGCATTGTCGCATCAGATCACAACCGCCTTCCGTAATTTAAACTTATTTTTACTACTGTTGATATCACAAAATTATACTTTTGGTCTCTTTTTTTTTTTTGGGTACAAAAGAGGGCAAAAGCCCAAGAAGAAAACTACAAAACTAAACGAACATTCCGAGGCATACAAGCGTCGGATCTGTCCTCAAAGAGAATATTTTGAAGCTCCCTCGGAGGAGTCTCCATTACATGGAAATCAAAAGCGTTCAAAGTTAAACTGAAGTTAGCTAACCAATCAGCTGCTCTATTGCCTTCACGCCAAGTACGGTTTATTTGAACATGCCAATTCATGACTTTGGTCCCGTAAATTTTTTTCATTTCTTTTTCGTCCCTTAAATTACAATGTTAGACAATTTGACACCTAAATTAGATGATTTTTTTTTTTGTGGTCGGGGTTTGAACCCCGGACCTTGCATATATTATGCATTGTCCTTGTCAACTGAGTTAAGCTTACGAGGACACCTAAATAAGATAGTTTAACCATCTTACAACATTTAGAAACTTAATACATTCCTATCTGAGACCAAAATGTCTTGATATTTGTAGCTTAAGGACAAAAGTGTTAAACAAAATTAAACAAAACCTAAAAATAACTTAAGGATCCCCTTGAGAAAAAACTTAAGGATCAAAAGTGTAATATAGTTTTTTTAAGGCATTGCAATAGAGGAAACGAATAGAGGAAATTCGATGAATCCTAACCGCCGCTAACATTCTGCAATTAAACCAGGTTAACTCCTAAACTCTTACTCTGCTGCAAACAAACTAAATTGAAAAACCTCGTTTATCATTTACTTCCTCCGTCCCGGTATGTAAGCACACTTTGCATTTTTCACATTTCAAGACAAGTTAGTAGTATTAATTAGATGTATGTTTTGGAAAAAAAAATAATAAATGCATCTAGTAATTTGAAAAAATCGGTTTATATTTAGAGATAAATTTTTAGTCAAAAGGGGGTTTAGATATAGGGAAAGAGAGAGTATTGTATTTGTTTTTATTTGTTTTTCTGTTCCCAAATAAGTAACATTTTCCTACTTGTAACGACAATCAATGTGCATACGATACTCTACTTATCACTTTATTATTTGGTAAACGATTTGGTACACTTGTCTAAATCCGACCATCAAGTTTTTGGCACCGTTGTCGGAGATTGTTGATATTTTCGACAAAGCAATTTAAATTACTTTTTTCGTATTTTTTTATTTTTATTTTCTCGTTCTTTTTCTTTATTTATTTTTGTTTTTTATTATTTTAAAATACAAAAAAGGGTATAATAAATAATATTTCCTCCGTCCCTTAATACTTGACACATTTGACATTATTACGCATGTCAATGCATAGTTTTGAGCTTAAATATTTTGAATAATATATTAGAAAAAATTATGAAAATTTGATATTTTGAAAATATTCATCGAGACAAATCTAACGACATCTTATATGATATTATTTATCTTCGTATATTAGTAGAAAAATATGATCAAAGTAAGTTAGGTCAAAAGTACACATTTTTAAATGGATCATCTATTACGGAACGGAGAGAGAGTAATATTTACAGTCACTCCTAGAACTGTGTTACTTGAGTTTTGTGTTTATGATTGTTTTAGGGAGGGAATCATGGATTATTTTGCAACAAATCAGTTTAATCATTACAAGTATACTTACCCTATCGAGTGGCACCAATCCAATTCCTATGCTTGGGGGTAGGAATCATAGATGACTTCATTGAGTTTACGAGAGTATATGGAGATCAAGAGCTTGCTCTTCTTTTTGAGATATCTGGAAGCTTAACAAAAATTCATGCACGCTTAAAAAAAAACTTAGGAACAACCGTGAAGGACAACAGGAAACCTCTCAAGCTATAGCTTTGGAGGAACAGTTCGAACTTCGAAGAAGAAAATACCCCTTATAAATCCTCTTCTGATACTTTAGTACTGCAAGATGTTGAAGGTGATGAGGAAGAAAAACACCAGTACCTGTAGTAACTCATCTAATAGAACAAGATCCTTGGTTCTTTTTCTTTTATAGTGTGTTTGGTTTTAAAGAGAAGTTGGAGAGAGAGAGAGAGAGAGAGAGAGAGAGAGAGAGAGAGAGAGAGAGAGAGAGATGTGAAAAATATATTAGATTTGATGTGTTGTTTGGTATAAGAGAGAAATATAAGAGAGAGAAGTGTTGATTATTTATAAAAGTATTAAGATACCCCTACAATAAAAAAAATATCTATTAAAATTATTTAATCTTTTATTCAAATTTATTTTAATTAATTAAATTATTTATTTAAACTTTATATCAATTAAATTAATTAGTTTTTTGTGCTAAATTAAATTAATTAGTTTAACTGAATTAAGTTAAACTAATTATAGTTTTTATGTAATTTAATCAATTATTAAATAGATTTCAAAAGTTTACTTACCTCACTCTATTTGTACTACTCGGCATAAGTATACAAGGAAAGGAACGCATTAGCCAATACTTGTGATTCGTCATGATGCCCTTTCAGGTTTAATATAATTCTGTAGAAATCGTGTATAAGGCCCTTTGTAACTGCACATAATTGTGCCACGATTATGTGATATCGTGAGGCGATCTTCAGAGAATTGACCTCACTATTATCGTAGTCTGGAGCGTGCGTGCGTGCGTTTAATATGGAGTAAAAAGTTGCAACAATTATATATATATATATATATATATATATATATATATATATATATATGTTTCTATTATTTATGACGATATATTATAAAATATCAACAATAACCCAAAAAAATAAAAAATAAATCATATTAAATTTGTATACCATATAATGTATCCTAATGCCCCCTTATTTCGTGGGTGTAGTTTTAAAAATTATTCTAATAAATAATAAACAAAGATTTAAACTATATAATATAACTTATAACATTATACTCCCTCCGTCCCGGAATATCTGACCCATTTTCTAAAAAAAAGTGTCCCAAAATAACTGAGCCATTTCAATTTTCAATACAACTTTCATCATTTCCAATACAATATAACTTTAATTAATACTACTTTCATCATTCTCAATACAATATATTCCACTTTCCCCTTTATTTATACATTTTTCTTAATCTGTGTGAAAAACCAAACTGACTCAGATAAAACGGGACGGAGGGAGTAACACTTTTGCAAGTCTTACAAATTTCCTAGGAGCTGGTTATTAACCAACCAAAGGGGTAAGTTTTTATTAAAAAGTGGTGTAATAATTACTTATTCAAAAGTAACAACTTATATTTCCAAAAAAGAAAAATCTACTTTAAATTCCTTAACCAGTGTCCAGGGGCATCGATTAACAAGACCCTTAAATTTATAATAGAATACGTAAACCAATACATTTGTTGTTATTATGACTTCCTTGTTATTAGGACCTTATGTGTAATAAAAAATCCCTCATGTGTAGTCGTTGAATGCAGGACTAAGAGTCACAAGAGCAGACACTGGTCACAAGGTGGCTGAATATTTGGCGGCACCAGCAATACAACTAGGGAGACAATGTCTTTGCATTAATCAATTCATCAAGGATCTTGAGAATGAAAAGAAAGAGTTGATTTCCGAATTAGATAACTTGCTGGACCGGGTTGAATAAGCCAAACAACGAACTAAAGAAATTGAAAATCCAGTTGAAAAATGGCTGTCTGACGTGGCCCTCCATGATGACGACACCTACATGGGGCAATAAGATACATTACTCCCTCCGTTTCAAAATATAAGCAAAATTTAATTTTTAGGTTCATTCATTTAATGATGTATGTGGTTCGTAATATTGACCACATACATCATTAAATGAATGAACCTAAAAAGTGAATTTTGCTTATATTTTGAAACAGAGGGAGTATATGGTATAGAAATTTAATATGAATTATTTTTATTTTTTTGGGTTATTGTTAATATTTTATAACATATCGTCATAAATACTGAAAACATAATTATATATAATTGTTGTAACTTTTTACTCCGTAATAAATGCACGCACGCTCGCACGCTTCAGACTACAGTAATAGTGAGGTCAACAGAAGAGGCTTAATTCTATGAAGATCGCCCCACGATATCACATAATAGTGGCACGATTATGTGCAGTTACCAAGGGCATCATACACGATTTCTACAGATTTATATTAACCCATATTTATCTTCACTCAATTACCACTTACTAGATTCACCATTCATCTTTTTTTGGTAGTGAGATTCACCATTCATATCTAACACCATGCTAAAGAGTAATTACTTAGACATTTATAAGAATAATTATATATACAAATGCAATTTCGTTAAAATGATATAAAAGCATTTTTTGTATCATTTTAAAAAATTAATAAGCAAAAATAAATTAATATAAAATTTAATTTGTTAATAGCATATTTACCACATTCGCATTGATTCATTATATCATTCACAACTCCTAGATCACACGAGTCTATACTGGTTGGTATATCATCGTATCACTAACATTGGTAAAAGATGTAACTCTAACAAAAATATTTCTTTAAGTATTACACCCTCCGGTCACTATTACAAGCAAAAAACAACATTTTGGATTCATTCATTTAATGATGTATGTGGTCTATAATAAAGACCAAATACATCATTAAATGAATGAATCTAAAATAATGTTTTTTGCTTATAATAGTGACCGGAGGGTGTATGTATGTGTGTGTAACATGAGTTGGACCTATAAATTCATTTCTCTATTTTTGTTATATATTTGAGCTGCTATTAAAAAAAACTAAAAAATATGTTTTTTTTATAAGCCAAGATCAAAATGACATAAAAAATAATAGTGTCCAATTAAGTTGGTACCCTACTCTAATTTGTTGCCGGTTGCTCATATATATTATTAAAAAAAATGAAAAATTACAGAAAAATTGGAGGGACATACAACCTGACCAAGTCAACAACCCTAACGGGTAAATCAAAAATTAAAATAAAAATAAAAATCCACAAATTGGATCCAACCCTAAACAATTCTAACAATTAAGCTCTGGTCTAAAGTTTGGCGAATGAATCGATCGTCAACACGAAATCGGATCACGTACCATCAACTCCCTACAACAATGACAACAAGCCTTGACAACTCTTTCGAGTCCATACAGTCCCATGTCAATCAATGTTAGTCAACACGATAACTGGGATAGACAACCATAGACAAATGCTTGAAAGTGTGGGGGTGGATTCGACCGCCAACGCGGTAATTAGCAAATCCAAGTGCACCACTGATCAACAGATTAATTAGCCATTTCTGGCCCACAACAAGCGAACATACAAGCACAGCCGAGGCACATCGAGGATGGCATATGAACTCAACCGCCAACACAGTAACGAATATCGCACGTCCACAATTTACTGTGACAAACCACGCAAATTCACGGCCATTTCTAGCCACACAATCAAAAATCAATCACGAGACAGAAAGAAGAAACCATCATCGTTACCCACCACGACAGCGGCGGCGACCCATGGAGAGAAAAACAACAACTCATATATACCTAGGCCAAGATCTAGATCTCCGAAGAAAAAACTCTAGAACTCAAAATCCAGCAGCATCCCCAAGCGTGAACAACAGATAAACAAGTGTCAAGCCTCGGTGGCGCGATCTGAGCAAGCTCAAACCACCGGCGCAACCACCGGGCTGAAAAAGGATGCGCCTTGTCACCTGATCTTCCGACGAACCACCGCCGAGAGAACAGGGATGATGGGCGGTGCGGATGGTTGACCCATCTTCGCGCCACCACCAACCACCGTCTACATCTTGAACGGCAGAAGGATGACGGCGGTGATTAACTTTAGGGTGAGGTCAGATAGCACGGTTGTGATTGTGAGGAGGAAGGAGCGAAGCTTCTTATGTGCTTGATCTAACCTTCATAACCATAAGCTGGCAAATCTTTTCAAAAAAAAGACTAAAAAATATGTTGATGCATTGATAAATTATCAATAAAATCGACATTTAAAATCCTATATTTAATTGAGAAGGTTGTCTAATTTAAATTAAATTGACACTTAAAATCCTATACCAACATAAATGCAATCATTGGTAGAAATTCTCACAAGAGAATCAAAATACTGATTTTGGCTTTTTTTGAGGGCTAGCTAGAAAGAAGAGAGAGGTGAAGACTTTGGAGTTGACGTCTTACAAAATAAACTACATATCAATACTCAACACACGATCATCAATTGAAACAGCAGCTGACCACAGTCCATTTGATATGATATTTGGAATCTGCACCAACGCTAAAACTTTTTATTCCATACTAAACGCACGCACGCATGCATTCTCCATTCTGTTAAAAAAGAATAATGATTTTCAATAGAAAAATGAGTTTTTGTAGTTAGAAAAAACCATGGAAGTAAGTGGCAACGGTTAAAGCCACCAAAACCAAAACAACCAAACACAATCTCTTCATTTCCTTCGTTCACTTCCTAAGCTGAAAACAAGGTACAGTTAAAACTCTATAAATTAATAATGTCAGAACCGGAGAAATTTATTAATTTAGAGAGTTATTAATTTATTGATAAATTAATAATTATTAATTTAAAGAGTTTTTAAGTAATTATACTGTACATACCAAACAAAAAGGCAAATTAGTATATGCCTCTTAGAATTACGTTGCAGCGAACCTTGTGACTCAACGTAAATTAGTAACTACTGTGTTCATATGCATTGGAAATCAATAATGACTTTTGAAGTACAATAAATGTAAACAAGAGGAACAAATGTGTTCAATGTATTCTTAATATATTTTTTTTCAGTTTCTATGAATTATTAATTTATGATTTTCTTGGGACCGAAAATTATAAAGGGATCTCCCGGAAAATTATTATCTTATTATTTTATCGAGTTTTTCAATTTTTTACATTGACTCAAGTCGGGACCGGACAAATTTATTATTTTAGAGAGTTTATTAATTTACCGAGTATTAAATTAAAGAGTTTCTTCTTAAATTAATGAGTTTCTTCAGTATATGTTACTTGCTTCTAGTCCAAATGAACACACACACATCATGTATATAAATAAATAAAGTTGTCATAGTTCAATCACAGAGCACATGTTCTCTTTTTCTTCTTTTGTTCTGTTTTGGTAAACTTAGATAGGGACAACTTCCTGGTCTTTCTATCTTCTCATGGAAATCTCTT
This sequence comes from Medicago sativa, assembly GCF_051527215.1. Lineage (NCBI taxonomy): Eukaryota > Viridiplantae > Streptophyta > Magnoliopsida > Fabales > Fabaceae > Medicago > Medicago sativa. The sequence continues at coordinate 61,615,177 of NC_140751.1, read as the reverse complement.
TACAATTTTACTACTTTTATTGGGGTTAATTTTTCCAAAATGCGGAGATTTATTTAGTATTAAAGTTTTGAACTTTGAATTGGATTCACGCTTGTTTGGGAAATTACAGTATAAGCCTCTCCAATGGGGGGTCCTTACTTAACAAGGACCACTCCCCGTTAAGGACCCTCCATTGGAGGAAGAAAAATTGAGTCCCCGTTAAGGAACGGGCAACTATATAAGGACTCTCTCTCTCCTGGGTAACTAACGGGTCCCACGTTTAAAAAAGTAATAAAATGTGTACTACTTGGTCCCACTTGCATAAAGAAGTAATAAAATATGTACTACTTGGTCCCACTTGCATAAAGAAGTAATAAAATGTGTACTACTTGGTCTCACTTGTAAAAATGAGTAATAGATAAATTATTTTTGTTTAATATGTAAAAATAGTGGGACATATTTAAGTACTTTTCATTGGAGTCCTTTAGTGTATTGCCATTGGAGTCATTGAGTCCTTAATAGGTACTTTTATTAAAAAATTATAAATAAGTGATGTGTCACGTGGAGTCCATTTAAGGAGTCCTTGTTAGGGAACTACCATTGTGGATGCTCATGAAATGGGTTCGACTATTTGATCACGTGGGGGTCTTCTTTCCATTTGACATTGTTTTTTAATTCATAAAGAGGTTTGTTTGAATAGAGCTAGTGATATGATTTTATATTCACTTTTTCAGTGCAGGAGCCTACTTAGTAATAACACTTGTGGGGGATACTCAATGTTGATAATTAGGATATTAATCACAAAATATTTGTAATAACCATTTGACAATGATAATCTACTACACAACAATTATATAGAAATATGTTTCTAGTATTTATGACGATATACTATAACATAATAACAATGACCCAAAAAAATAAAAAATAATTCATATTAAATTTTTATACCTTATAATGTGTCCTATTGCCCCCTTATTTTATAGGTATAGATTGAGAAATTATTCTAATAAATAATAAACAAAGATTTAAACTATATAATATATCCTATAAACTAAATAATAAAGAATCTTGAACGACCTTATTCGTTTCAACTTTTTTTAATGCATGTATGCCTTTACTTGATTAAGGAATTTGTTGAAGCTCTTTTGCTTCTTGATCCCTATGCTCGAACTGATCCAAATTCCACTAGGTACATCTTCATTTGTCATCTGCAACTTTGACCAAGATGGTTTTTTTGTTGCACCTTTCGACGTAGTCTCTTAGCAGTTTGTCATTCTTGGTTCTAATATAGCTCCTAAACTTTCAATGGATTTGTGTTGTTTCTGAGACACAATTAAATTAAGGCGAACAAACGGCACAATTCAAACCATGAGTGGATGAAACAGGTATTTAAACCCTTGAACCAGGTCATGACCGCCTTCTTCAGGGTGAGGACATACAACTTACACTTCACTGGTCCTCTTGCACCTCGGAAACTTAAGATATAAGCACTTAATTATATAAGCAATTCCAAAACCGTATAAGCTTATACTTACAAAAACACCACAGAGACGTCCATTCTTTTCTTTTCTATAGAAACATACTATGAAGGAGTGGTGTACATTAAGGTTGAATGCAGTTGGTTTGCTACATATGGTGTTAATACGTTAATTGTCTAACTGCTTAATACATGTTTCTTTTTTGTTGACTCAGTTACATGCATGAGCTTCATAAGGCTTAAGCATGAATATTTTCTAACAAAAAAAAAAAGGGTTTTGTTAGTTATTGTGCCAATATTTTTTATGTGTATCATTGCCATTTGTTTCTTTTTATTTCTAATGTGGTTGTTGTTGTGATCAACTAAAATTTAGATTTCACCTTTTAAGCTATTATTTGACGTTGCAATAAAAGTTTTAAAATTTAGATTGTTTAATTGTTTTTTAAGCGTTTCCAATGAGTGCTGCTAATGTTGTTTAGAAAAGATTACACATTACACAAACAAGAAATAACTAGATGTAATTAAAGTACTTCAAACAAGAAAAAGAAAAGAAAAACTGGACGTAGTTAATCCTATACATGCCTTCAAAAGGTATTAATTATTCTTCATTAAACCTTAATGTCATGATTTCACGTTCTAAACTATTTAGTGATATTTTAAATGCTAGCGCATTCTAGAAATAATTATTGATCAAGCGTGTATACAAGTGTTAAATTATTTAGTGATATAACATAAATTTGTGATTCATATAAATTTCTGAAAATGTGGTTTATCTTACCCTCTAATTCACTCTATACAATTTGTGTTTTTTTGGTCAATTATACAATTTGTGTTTTACTAATAACAATGAGTACTGAACCATACAAAGTTTACAAATGCGATTTTGAGGAATGTCCCAAGTCATTCGATACGGAATTGGGTTTGCAAAGCCATAAAAGAGTTCACAATACAAAGAAGAAAGAAAGCAAAGAAAGAAAATGTACACAATGTAATAAAACATTTTCATCTGGTCAAGCTTTGGGAGGTCACTTGAAAATCCACAAAAGAGAGGTATATCACCCACCGTCAAAATAAGTTTACACCGTCCAAAATGTGAAACGATTGTTACATTTGAAGGCTTTGAATGATTTTCACTCTAGTAAACTACCAATCTATTTATTATTATTATTATTATTATTATTATTATTAAATAATAATTACGTCGGAGTGTCGGTTTTTCTAGAAGTCATCTACTAACTATTTATTAAAATAATACAAGCTGATTTACCATTTTGCCCTCCTGAAAGGCATTTTTGTAATTCAATAATGTCTGAAAATAATGTCCGAACTTAGTTTGTTGCCACTTTCATTTGCAAACCTCTCCTTCCACACCAACAATCGCAGAACTATTCCACCATCATCACAAAATGAAATCGCCACCGCTCTCAACCACCTTCCCGCCGCTTATCCTCTCCATTCCACCATCATCAAAACTTTTCGTTCTCCACAACTCTCAACCACCGTCACCGATGTATTCTTCCCCATTTCGATCTTGGTTTGATATCCACATCGATTGATTCTTTCCAAAAATCTCCTCATCTCTAAAATTTAATGATTCAAAGTTAATATTCAATTCACATAACAAGTTTAAAAAATAACAACATACAAAATTAAAGCTAATATTATTCCTTAACAATTAACAGTTTTATTCCTTAACTAACTTTTCCATTTGTAAAAAAAAAAAATATCACTGACTTTTCCTTAACAACTAATGCCAACTCTGTCACTAGCATTTCATTCAAAATCAATTTTCCTTAGCAAATAACAACTAATGCTAACTCACTAGCTTTTCTTTCAACTGATGCACAATTTTTCTGCAAAATCAATTTTTCAAAAACACAAATAATCAATTTTTCAATTGCAGCAGACACACCAATATTCATCAACCATTAATCAATTTTTCAATTGCATCAAACACACCAATTTTACAAAAGCACAAATAATCAATTTTTCTAAAACACTAAAACAACTAAACAAGGAAGGAAGGAGGGAAGGGGAAGAGATTACCTTTAGAGTGAATGAAAAGAGATTAGCAACCTGAGAAGAGATTGGAAAAGAAAAGAGACAGATGAGAGAGCTGAGTGTTGAGAGCGAGAGCCTGAAACAAGGAGAAGAGATTGCTTTTGCTCTATACGCGTGCGTGTAATTGTGAGTTTGCCCAATATTTTATTAAGTGTGTTAATGGGCTTGTCGGTTGGGCCTAATGTGAAGAAATTATAGATTGAGCCCGGGCAAGTGCCCGAGGTCGCCGGGCGGTGAAACCGTCACTGTACACATGCATTTGTGATAATGCATGGACTCAACAACAATACTTTGACGACCAACAACTTCAACGACATCGACAGACAACTTACAACTTAAACGACATTGACAAACTACTTACAACTTTGAAGACATTGACGACAACTGTGGTAACGACAACGACAGCGACTTCACATCATAATTTCATATTCATCAATCATAAACAACGTCATATAACATCGTATTTAAACATCAACAATTCATCATATAACATCGTATTGAAACATCAACAATTCATCATATAACATCGTATTCAAACATCAACAATTCATCATATAACATCTTTGTAAAAACATTATAAGTTATACATAACAAATTTTCATGTCAAACCAAGGCTACTGGAAAGATATCACAATTATCAAGCAACTTTCATGTTATACAAAAGACCAATTCAAAACAGAAAACGTGTGAAACAGACGCAAAAACATGAAATGCAAGAATAAACTCAATATCACATAAAATGCTAGAATCATATATTTAAAAGATAAAAAGATTACATCTAACGTTGATCAAGTACCTCTAATCTGAACAAAGGAGATTTAGTTGATCATTGTCATGATAACATTACAAAAGTGGAAGAAAAGATGAAGATCCATTGCTAAGTTTTGATTTCTCAAAGATTCTTAGTGAATCCACACTCAAACACTCTTGCTCTATGAAGAACCCTAATTTTCGCCATATTCTCTCTCTAAAAGTATGAAGGTAATGTTTCTGAAATGAGAAGAGAGTTATTTCTACTTCTGCATAATTTCACATTCTTGCCCGGCAGGAAATGCTCGCTATGGCGAGCTGACCTTTCTTTGTTAATGGGTTTCTGCCACGTCATCCTTCAGTGTTCCAAGCCGCCTTATCTTGCCAGGCCAGATTTTCCTCGCCATGGCGAGCTCTGATCATCTGAAACATGGTCTCTGGAACCACTTCTCGCCCTCTTGCTCGCCTTTCCTTCGCTATGGCGATCTTTCGCTTTTGCATTCCCTGTGGCGAGCTTTGTTGCGAGCAGAATGATGGCATTCTGTAACAACTTCTCGCCATGGCGTCAGGTTTCGCTGTGGCGAGTTGGGATTTGCTCCTCTTTTAAGTTTTCTTTCTTTGATTCGTCTCTTGTTCACTCTTTTCCTGCACAATTGGGTCAAGTAAGATATAAGAAATATAATAATGCATTTTATCATTTTTTCATGGTTTTTCCTTCGATAACTTGTAAAACAAGTAACCAAAAGTGCTTAACATATATCATGAGATTACTACTTTCTAGCACTTATCAGTTTATCATAATTAATGTTCTTTAAAATAAAAACTTAAATGAGTTATTATATACTTGAGCTAAATAAAATAAAGTATGGTTAAATAATGAGATTAAAATTGTCATCCAATTAAAAAACTCCACGAAAATAGAGAGATAAAAAAAAAACAATGATATTAGTTGACAAAAAAAATACTCTTTGGAGAAGTAGTCTAGCTGAGCTGGGGAAACACAAAAACTAACGCAAAGGAAGAAAGTGCTGATCCGCACAGGCGCATCCAAAATGAAATCTCACCGTTCAAATAAACTTATCGACGTTCACTATTCTTTTTCTCAATTCGCACGGATCGCTAATTTAAACCGTCGATAACTTAAAATCCAACGATGCAGAAGAAAACACAAAATTCAGTTCCCCTCTTATTCATCCCGCTCTCGCTACCAATTACCATTCATAAATACTCAGATCCGCTTCTCTCATTACCACTACAATTCAAGTTCAAAACCCTAACTTCTCTAATTTCCCAAATTTTCTGTTTCGTTTCTCAAATTTTCTCCCGAAAATGTCAGGTCGTGGAAAGGGGGGTAAGGGTCTGGGAAAGGGAGGTGCAAAGAGACATAGGAAGGTTCTTCGTGACAACATCCAGGGTATCACCAAGCCTGCTATTCGTCGATTGGCAAGAAGAGGTGGTGTCAAGAGAATCAGTGGATTGATCTATGAAGAAACCAGAGGTGTCTTGAAGATCTTCTTGGAAAATGTCATCCGTGATGCTGTGACATACACTGAGCACGCAAGGAGGAAGACGGTGACAGCCATGGATGTTGTCTATGCTTTGAAGAGACAGGGAAGAACGCTCTATGGTTTCGGAGGTTGAAGATGAAGAAGAAGAAATACTCTTAGTTTATTTTTATTGTTTTCCTTTTGCTCTGTAATTGGAATATGCGATTTTAATCTAGAATTCTTGTTAGATGTTTAGGTTAATTTCTGACTTGTAATTCTCGATGAGATTGAAGGATATTCAAATTTACATTGTTTGAAATCGAAATCTAATGAAAAGGATTACATTTCTTGTTACTTACGATTCTATTATGAATTATGATTACTCTTTTCTGTCCTGTTAGCATTAAATTTTCTAGAATTTTTTACAGTTAACACTATTTAATCTTCTGTGTTTTCATTGTGAGTTGTGGACACGAATTTAATGTATGTTTAAACATTGATCGGTGGTAAGATTTGTTAGACTGTGCGAATTGCATCTTTTATCTACATTCTACAGCACCATTTCATTCTGTTACATAAGACATTGTTTAATTAATTACTATAGCACTGTCTGATTGTTCCTATGTTTAGACTTTTATAAGTTTTAATGAGGTTGTAATCAAATGAAGTTCACTTTACTGGTGCGTTATGATTCTGTTATTTTTTAACATGATAGTGTTTTTGGTATAACCGGTTAAGAAATGGAAGCACTCGTATCCTGTATTAGTTCCATAAGGTGTGCTCTATAAAAAGAACACCAATGTATTACATTTGTACCTTCTATCAATAAGATTCCTCATGGTGTTCAAGGTGTTTTGCACTTTTGCTCCCGTTTTCCTATTCAATTTAGAGTAATATTAACATGCCATTGCCATCTTTGGTGTATTCAATTATACATATCCTACAATGGTACTACTGATAGGAGAAACAACTAAGCAAACTATTTTCAATATGCTTCTCATTTTAAACACATCATTTGCCAGTCACATTCGTACTCCAAGTCATTTTCTAGTCGATTTTTGGACCACTGAGCTGCAAAATTATTCCTGATCCTATCAAAATTCACTTATGATACACTTGCAATCATTACAAGTGGTTCAGTCAAGTGTTGAATGCGGATGCAGCGGTGAATTGTGTTTTTTGCGGTGGAATGGAAGAGACATCAACTCACCTTTTTTTGCACTGCGATTTCATTTCAAAGGTGTGGTTGAAGGTGTTGAATTGGCTTCAAATCATGTTGGTAACACCTCCAAATTTGTTCATGCACTTTTTATGTTGGTTAAATGAGGTGAGGCCTAGAAAGGTCGGGAGGGGTTTTTGTTTAATTTGGCACACCGCAATTTGGATCATTAGGACAGAGAGGAATGATTGTATTTTTAGTAATTCGATCAAGAAGGTTAATGACTTGGCCGAGAAGATAAAAGTCCTATCGTGGCATTGGAGTCTTAATAGGTTGAAAATCGCCTCATGTTTGTACTATGAGTAGTGTTGGAATCCAAGTGATTGTATTTTAAGGTAGCCGTGGGTGGGTTATGTTGTTTTTGGTGCTGTTGGTGCGTGTCTGGGCAGTTTTACCGTGGTGCAGCCTCTGCTGTATTTTCTGGTTTTTTCAGGTCTGTTTTTAGCTAGTTGTTTTTGTTTTCTAATTTAGGGGTGTGCCGTTCCAGCTGTGCTGTGTGGAGCAGCCGCACAGGAACCACACTTTCTTTGTATTGCTTGCCCTTTGGTGGCCGTTGTTGCCTGTTCCCGTAGTGCCTCGTCTTGTGCGACTATGGTTAACTTGCAATCATTGAATTTCTAAATCAAATAGTCATGATTATCAATAACATGACAGTCATATTACTCATATAGCAAATCCTTACTGAGAAACAAGCATTCCTCAAGTCCAAATGACTTTGATGACTATTTTGATAAACCTAATTGACAGAAGGAGTTTGAAATAGAGTTGGTGTATAAATGAATGGAAACAACAATTTCTTTCTTTCGAAAATTCGATATTCAGTCCAAAGATTGACTAATCTCAGGATCAATATCATCCTACATTAACGGAGGATCCAATTAAATCTGAGCCAAAACTTGTATCGATTGACCCAATATAAAAAATGTTACATCTGGAGTACTCAAACCAAGAGATAAACACACTTTTAAATCTGAAGTCATACACCACCATATAACCTATGAGGTTAATGGAAACAACAAAATTGAATCATCATAAAATTTAAAATATTTTATTTCTAGTTAATGTTTATAAAATTTGAGACATTGGAGTATAAAAAAAAAAAAAATTGCATGTATCTATGTGTTGTGGAACTAAAGATTTATAGATAAATAAGACTAAATTCTCTTTTCATACTTAACATGAATTTTTATAGAACTTGACTATATATCATATCATCTTTCAATTCTATCTTATAATAATAAATTTTATCATATCATCTTTCAATTCTATCTTATAATAATAAATTTCAATATGCGAAAAATTAATGAAAACTGATGAGTTTAAATTACAAAAAAGGTTAACAAATTTAGAATTTAATTCAAAGTACAAAATATAATATAATAATAGATAATATTGTTCATATTTATTTAAGTAGGCCTATCTAATAACCTTAAGAGGTTTTTTTAATGGTTTGTGACATGACATTTTAAGCTAAATAAACTTCTAAAAAAAGTCTAGACATTCTTTATTTAAGAAAAAGTCGGACCTAACCTGACCTGACGTGGACTAGACTACATACTCATGTGTCTACGTGAGCTTAGATCAGTTGGTAGGGACAACACATGGTAATATGCAAAGGTCCGGGGTTCAAACCCCGGCCACCACAAAAAAAAGACTACATACATACTCATGTTAATAGAATGAAAAAACACTAATTATTCCCTAAATAAACAATAATTATTTCCTAAAAAGAAAAAAATAGTTATTTTAGTTTTACAAAAGGAAACGGCATCCGCCCAAAAACACCAAAACTAGCACAAAGGAAGTACTGATCCGCAAAGCCTGCAAAGAAATCAAATCGGACCGTTAAAATTTACTAATCGACGTTCAGTATCTATTTTCGCAAGTGCACGCGGATCGCTAATATAGACCGTCGATAGCTTAAAATCCAACGATGCAGAAGAAAACACAAAATTGAGTTTCTTCTTATTCCTCCCGCTCTCGCTACCAACTAGCATTCATAAATACTCAGATCCGCTTCTCTCTTTCCCACTCACAATTCAATTCGAAACCCTAATTTCCCAAATTTTCTGTTTCGTTTCTCAAATTTTCTCGCGAAAATGTCAGGCCGTGGAAAGGGAGGAAAGGGACTCGGAAAGGGAGGTGCAAAGAGGCATAGAAAGGTTCTTCGTGATAACATCCAGGGTATCACCAAACCTGCTATTCGTCGATTGGCAAGAAGAGGTGGTGTCAAGAGAATCAGTGGATTGATCTATGAGGAAACCAGAGGTGTCTTGAAGATCTTCTTGGAGAATGTCATCCGTGACGCTGTGACATACACTGAGCATGCAAGGAGGAAGACGGTGACAGCCATGGATGTTGTCTATGCTTTAAAGAGACAAGGAAGAACCCTCTATGGATTTGGAGGTTGAAGAAGTAAACGAAGAATAGAAACACTCTTTAGTTTATTTTTATTTTCTTTTGCCTTAGACTTTAATTTGAATATGCAATCGCATCTTAGAAAGCTTTGATGATGTTTAGGGTAATATGTGACAAGTAATTCTGAATTAGATCGAAGCTTATTCAGTTTCAGAAATATTGAAATCTAATGAAAAGTAGTACTTCGATTCGCTATGTTTTGTTGATGATGAATTTACAGTTACGTGCAAGTTTTAATGTAATTAGATTAACACCGAATTTGACACAAAGTTAACAAAATATAGCTGATACTTTGATTTCTTTGAAGTCATGATGATGATGATTCTAAAACAAGGACTTGAATTGAAGCTGGCCAAAACCTAGCATCTCTTTGATCTATTTGTCTAACATAAAATATCTTTTCATCCACAAAGTCACCCAATCCCAGTCTGCATAATATTCTCCTAGTTCAAGTCTTTTTAACAAATCGTATTGTGTGATAGAGCCACACGGCTTCTGCCGTAGTCGAGTCACCAAATCCGTACTTGAGTTGGTCGTGACATCAACTATGGTGTCCCTCACATTCCAAATTAACCATCTTAGCTCTCAATGGCCATCACCCGTAAGGCGAGCATCCACAATGAGTTTTAGAAGTCAATCAGAGTAGGGCTCCTTCTGATTGGAATTTGTTTATGTCTTCAGAGGTTGATTCTGAACTTTCAAAGAGGGTTTGCGCTCACGAACTCCATGAAAGGAGTTCAAGGCTTTTGCAATGGTTATGTTGACGGATATATTCTTATCGTTTTGTTAGAGTTTAATTTACCTCATTAAACTTGTTCGTTTGCTTTTCCAAATTCCATATATAAGTGAAGTAACAATCTCTTATTTGTTCTTTTGTCAGTAAAGCAAACAAACAAGTTTAATGAGTTAAAATGACTTTTTTTAAGGTCCTCTTATTTCTTAAGGCTCTGTTTGGATTGATGGAATTGGATGGAATGGAGTGGAATGGAGTGGTATATGATGGGATCCATTCCATCAACTTCTCTCATTTTTCTTCCCCTCCAATTTGGGAGGTATTGGATGGAGTCAACCTCTTAATTTATTAATTACTATATTATCCATTTTGTACATCACCTTAATTTATTAAATCCACCTCATGACTTAGCTCTCGACCTTGCATTTTCATTTTGTTCTTCATGCTAGCTTTCGACCTTGCCTATGATTCTTATACAAAGTTGAAATTCATAATTCAGTTTTTTCGTCTTCTTCTTCCTGCTTGCTATCTTTGGACCTTGCCTATGATCGTTCTCTTCTCTCATTTTCTTCTTCATTCTAGCTTTAGACCTTGTTTAATTTATTAGCATTATTATTAATATTATTATCAAAAGAACTCAGATGGAGACAGAGACTCGTATCAGTGAAGCTGATAAATTTGTAAGAGTTGATTTCTGTACATTTGTGATAGTAAAACTTGTAGCCTCAAACATGGATGCTTCGTCTTCTTAATCAATCATTTTAATACTTAGGTTAATATTATTTTTAATTATACATAATAATATTGTTTAATGAGGATAAAAATGGAATAAAAAATGTAACCCATTTCATTCCGTCGTAAAATATCCAAACAATGGAACAAAACATTTGTTCCATTCCGCTTCGTTCCATCCCATTCCATTATGTTCCATTCCATTCCGCTCCGTTATGTTCCATCAATCCAAACAGAGCCTAAAAATAATTTTTTTATTAGTTAATTTGTTGCTCTAACAAGTTTTGATTTTCCTATCTTGTTGAAATGGACGATATGCTTCAGCGGAACTTTTAAATTGGGACATTTTGACCACATCATTATTTATTATAGGAAAGTAAAACATTGAAATGTATAATGTTCACACGAGCCACAAGGTTTTATGCCCAATTCGGAAGCCATGCGTAGAAAACCATGTGTTAGATTCCAAATTATTATGCTAAATAGGGTTAGTAACATTTTATAGTCAAAAGAACATGATTTAAATATTGAGAGAAAAATTGTGATTTGTTAAGTAAGTACATCACGCTTTGTTGATCTTCTAATTAATTTCCAGGAATGTCTTCTCCTATGAATGTCAATTTCCGGGAATTGTCAAATTTCTTCCACCACAAGAAACAAAAGAAAAATCAAAGTGCACTTTATGATAATGATAGTACAACTCGCTTACAGCTAGCACATACCCTACCCTTAGTCAATCTATATCTTCTTGAGTTATATGAGTAAAAATACTATACAAACAAAAATCATCAAATAATAATAACTTGCATTCAGTTGTTCAATTTATTAGACAGATAGCCAACATAAGTTAGTTCAATTGATAAGGAATTGAGTTATATCCTTTACGTGTGTGTGTGTGTTCAACTCATGTGTCCAATGTTAGAATATCTCGTAACTTATATCTTTTGATATTTGAGGACGTGAGTGGATCGATATAAGAGGATTATATATAGAGATAGGTTCAGTGTGATTAATTGTAAATCATACCAAAAAAAAAAACTGTCCTTTGTATATGATATGGTATTTAGTCAATCATTCAGTGACTAACAGGTAATATCAGTGACAAAATTGAGTTTCTCTTACCCAACCAACCCTTGTAAATTGTAACACTGCCAAATCAATATCATAACGAAATTTTGTCAGTGATTATTTCAACACAACTATTTGCCATTTTTTCGTCAAAAGCGTTTCTTATCTATAAAACAAAGACCAAGGAAAGTCTTTTCAAGTCACCTTTGTGAAACCGCGTACAGTGACTAATAACACATTCAGCTCTATGGACCAACTCCATATGGGAACTGATGGGGCCTAGACTTGATATCTTAAAATATACTCGTCAAAGTCTCATGTTCAAATCCTCTAAATATTAACAATTTTTGTGTTTAAGTCCGTCCATACAAAATTTTGCTCGGGTTTCAATTGCGTACCTCCTCTAAAGGACAACAAAATTGGTCCTTCAAATTAGTCGATATTTTTGTGTCAGATACCGAGTTTTAAAAAAATTGACGTGAAATAGTTTTTAATATTTTTCTTTTATTTAGTTTTGAATTTTTGAATTTTTGTTTTTGTTTGGTTTCTTGACTGCTGATCCCTTGACTTGGTAGGTAGCTGATAACACTCTTTCTTTATAAAATGTTAAACTTTGAAAGAAAGAAAAATAAAAAAACACTTTTGTACTACAAAAACAAATAAACAAAACAAAAAGTTTGAAAAACATGTATGAATGAAATTACACAAGACAACAACAAAAGATGAAAGCAACTTAAATCATATTCCTTTTGATTATATAGGTTAAAAAGAGATGTTATTGAAATTGAATACTCTTTAGCTTCAACAAATGAAGAAACCATCAAACCCAACAAACTTGCATCAATCTAACCAAAGAAAAAAGAAAGTTGGTCACAAAAGTGGTAGTGCAAGCAATACCAATGGCACAAATAGGAACAATCATGAGCATAATCATAGTACTATGACATATTTCAAATCTGTTTTCAAAACCCTTTTTGCATTGATAACAAAAACAACCTCAGAAGCTGTTGAAAATGATTCCTCAAGGAATAAAGTCAGAGGAGTATCATGTAAGTATGATCAATATTTTACAATTTATTTAATTATTATGTTTTTTTTTATGGTCAACCCTTTATCTATATTTGTTTTGAGATTATGAAAAAGGAAAACTTTTTTTATTTATATGTGATCATAGTCATGTGTTTTGTAGAATTAAGATTTTATTGGAATTTGCAGCTTCAACAGATGTATCAACTGATAGTCCAAAGAGTTCATCAAAATGGAAATCTTCTCAATCTTCAACACCAACTAGCACTTCAAGAACTCAGCTTGGAATGGGAAATTTTTCATTTGAGGAACTTTACAAGGCAACAGGAAAATTCTCTCCAGATAATAAGATTGGTGAAGGGGCTTTTGGAATTGTATATAAGGGAAGGCTTTATGATGGATCTCTTGTGGCTGTAAAGTGTGCCAGGAAGGTATGCTATGAAAAAGTTCATTTTTTGATTATTTGTCATATCTAGAACTAGTTCAAATGTGATTGAAATTGGTGTGTGTTTGGTTCTGCGGTGACAAAAATTAACTTTAAATGAGTTGATTTTGTAAAATTGGTTCGGAGTATGAAGCACGGATACGGACACGACACGGACACTGACACGCCGACACAACTAATAATTTGAAAAAATCACATAATTCAGTGTAATTACAAGTGTCGGTGTCGTGTCGGTGTCGGACACGACACGTGTCTGACACCGGGACACGCCTAATCCGAGGAGTGTCTGTGCTTCATAGTTCGGACTAAAAGTGAGTTGAATGTAAAATGATTTATGTTTGGACATAACGTGTGTTGAACAATAAACTTGAGGGTAAAAATCAATTTGTATAAGCAAGAACTCAAAATTCTAGCTTCAAGTTAGAATCGATTCTAGAGGCAAAACCAATTCTACATGAACACATCCAAACATGTCATAATCAATTCTACACTTTTGGAATCAATTTTGCTTAGTGCAAAAGTGAAACCAAACATAAACAGTTTGTTAGTTTTTATACATTCTGATATAGCAATGTTTATTGACAGGATGTACAAAAGAAGCACTTGGCTGAGTTCAAGAATGAAATAAACACCTTGTCAAAAATTGAGCATCTGAATCTTGTGAGGTGGTATGGATATTTGGAGCATGGAGATGATAAGATTATTGTTATTGAATATGTAAATAATGGAACTCTCAGGGAACATTTAGATGGTAAGTCCAAGAACTGGCCTACTGAAGTATATATTATCTTTATAATCAATTCCTATAGCATAAAAATGATATAATGTCATAGAGATTGTCAATTATTAATGCAGGTGTGAGGGGAAATGGACTAGAAATTAGTGAGCGTCTAGACATAGCGATTGATGTAGCTCACGCAATTACATACCTTCATATGTACACAGGTAAATATCTTTATAAAACTAGTCATATAAGTTGCTTTTGACTTGACTTCACATGTTGTTTTCATAAGCTCTCCCAAACGGTCGCAGAAGTGTTTATGCTAACAAATTCATTGTCGTGTTATTTATGTTCTTACAATGATCCCTTATTGTTGGATTGACAGATCATCCAATCATTCACAGAGACATCAAAGCATCAAATATCTTAATAACAGACAGTCTAAGGGCCAAAGTGGCAGACTTTGGTTTTGCAAGGTTGGCTCCAGAAGACCCTAATGCAACTCATATTTCAACTCAAGTTAAAGGAACAGCTGGTTACTTGGATCCTGATTATATGAGAACACGCCAACTCTCTGAAAAGAGCGATGTTTATTCATTTGGTGTGTTACTTGTTGAAATGATGACAGGGAGACATCCAGTTGAACCAAAGAAACCCCTCAATGAAAGAGTTACAATTAAATGGGTAAGTATATATGTCAAACTATAATCTCCTAAAGATAGTATTTATACTTATTATGAGTGCATAGATTAATGTAGAAAGGGCCCTGTTGAATCAGTGGTCGAGAGATAAGTAAAATCAGATAAAAAAAAATGTTTCAACTATAGCCTATAGGGATCGAACACATACTTCTGATCGATTTAACTTACAACTCATGAACTACTTGATCATGAATCATTTAATGGATTAGACTGACATAGTTTGCATGTATGTATGCAGGCAATGCAGTTGTTAAAACAAGGAGAAGCTGTGATTGCAATGGATCCAAGGCTTAGGAGAAGTTCAGCCTCAAACAAAGCTGTACAAAAGGTTCTCAAGCTTGCATTCCAATGTCTTGCACCTGTGAGACGGTTGCGGCCATCGATGAAGAATTGTCAAGAGTTTCTATGGGAAATCCGGAAAGAGTTTAGAGACAGAGTCTCTTCTCGTCCTCCTGCCATTGGTTCTCACCATTCTTCAGACTTTCCTCAGACAGATTCTAGAAAGAATAGACATAAGACATTTGGTGTTGCAGGCAATAAGAGACCTCAATTTGTCTCAGCATAATTAGATTCATTTCTCAAATTTGTTCATTGGTTTTATAGAATTCAGATAGTAAAACTAAATAGCTAATACAATACAACACAATGCATGCAATGCAGCTCTTTTTTGTATCGTGTTCATTACTTTAAGGTATTAGTTTCATGAGTTTTTTCCCTCTCTTCCATTTTGAAAATTTCAAGGTTTTTGATTGTTGAGTGTGAAAAGTATGTTTTGTTGGACTAACTGAGGTGAGATTGTGAAACAAAAGGGAGAAAATGAAGAAATGAAACTTAAAAATATATGAAAAAATGAGTCAGATAACACTGAATGATCTCTTACTTTGTCACATAATCTGTTAGTTTTATGTCTTGAATTGTTATTCTTGATACAAAAATATGACATTAATTATAGTAGATTATCTAATTAAGTCTATTGGCATGTCACAAAATGGCATTGAACCAATTGCAATGGAATGATATATGTTAACTTTTTTTATGACAGAACCATGTGTTATTGAATCAAGGTTATTGGCATGTCACAAAATGACCCTGCATCAACTTGCATGTTGACATATATGCACTTCATTTTATATTTTTGGACAAAAAGATGATTATTTCATTTCACTTCACCTGCAATAAAATCTTGAATACCACGGGAAACATAATCATAATCATCGCAACAAGGTAAAATATGACCGTCTTCGCCAACGAGTGAGAAACCATATTGATCTATCGCCTTACGTGCTTAACTAAGCAGTTCGAGTTAGAGCTAATACAGTCCTTCTAATATTTTAAAATGAAGCCAGGCTCAGAAGCTAAACTGCAAGTACCGTTTATACTATCTGTAAGACTGTAACTACCTTAGAGTCCACTTCAAAGAGAGTAATATTCAAACCTGCAGAAGTAATCCATTTCACAGCCCATAGGAGACTATAGGTCTCCCATTCTTTCATAGACAGTAGAGGTTGCATCCCTTCAGAATCCATTCCCCACTTTGGTCTGATACATTGACACTTTACTTTCTTTGAAGAAGTAGTTAGTATAAAAAATTAAAAATACACATGATATGGTCATTTACACATGCATTCTGTTATACAGTAGAGTAAAATTGGACACAACAAGAAGATTCTTAAAACTGGATTGAAATAGAAACTGAAATGTGCGCAGAATAGCAGATTATAGAAAGTAGAAAGATGAACACATAAAATTTATCAAGGATGATATCATCACTATCATCATGCTAAATGTTGCATCGCCGGTGTTATAAAAGTTTTTAGGAAGAAAATCACATCCTCCTCACTTGAACACTATTTTTTCTCCGGATCAATGATTCTACGAAATGTTTCTAATACCATCCTTTACAAGGCTTCTTCAAAAAAACTATCCTTTACAAGGAAACATCAGCTTATTTAATATACTACTACCATTAGAAACCAGTTAAAAAGCTAATTATAATCGAATCACCAACTAACTTATCCAACAACTAGGTTTAACTAATTAACTAACCGGAAGATCTACTTGCAATATGATGACTATGTGTATTGTCCTCTCATAATATCCTTGGTTTTTGGAGAGACAAATTGAACTTTGACTATCGCGTGAAACTGTGGTTTGGATTTCCTTGCCTTCGAGCTCATGAATGATTCATCTCGGCCATATAGCTACCTTGATTGCTTCGATGAGAGTTGTATATTATGCTTAAGTGGTGGACAAAAGCACTATAGATTGAAGGTTAGACTTCCAGCTAATCGCATTTCGATAGAGTGAAAATGCAACCAGTTTGAGATCTTCTTTTGTCCCGATTAATTGCATAATCACCATAAACAAACCCCCTATAGTCTATACCACTAGTTTCAGCTTTAGATCTTTCATAAATGAGACCAACATTTTGAGTCCATCCACTTTACAGCTCGCCGATATATAGAAACCAACGGAAACACCAGCTAGTAAGATTTGGAGATTGACAACTTACATGCGGGAGAGATCCTTGGACAAGAAGATAAATCTGCTTTACCTTGGGGGCTCGGTATTGGATATTTGTAAACATTAGGGCAAATGGTCATAACCTGTAAAAAACTCGCATTCTTCAAAATATATGATGTGAATCGAAAATCAGCTTCAAAAGCAGCTTCATAGTGTATAATTTTACATGTTGTCAGATGAGAGGAAAGACATTTAGGCACATGGTATAGGTATTCTCGGTTCTCTATGGTTGTTGAACACCTCGCCTGTCAAACCGAGCAAAAAATAGATTTGTAAAAATACATGAAGAGAAGAACATGTAAAATCTAGTAACTATACATGGATGTGATAAACAAACCTTTTGAATTTTTAGAGTTTGAAGTTTGGGACAATCCTGAAGCATTTTCACTACCTCATCCCAATCATGAATGCCTTCTTGAACCCAACATAGTTGAAGTTCGGTTAAGTTTTCAAACACAGAAAAACCTTTGTAATATAAATTGATTTCTTCATCATCAATGGGAAGACTTTTGCCCAACTGCACAAACATATGTACGTACCTACATACATAATATACATACGTACATACAACGTATGTGCGTATGTCACACACGCGCGCACGCACACATGATGATTTCAACATTATTGTGTTAAATAAAAATTCAAAAATACTTTCAAATACTTCTAACCGCTCAAATATATTTTTCAATGAAGTTATTGGAAAATCAATAATCACAAAATATTTGATTGACTCTAAAAAATCCTTCGGGTGATTAGATTTCCTCTTCATTATCATTTTCATCATATTGTCTTTTTCTAAAGCTACGAGCTTTGTTGGAAGTATTGACTCTATACTGGTATTTGATATCAAATCAAAGGCTTTTGAAAATATTCATACTACATTCAAAACCTTCATTTCTAAAGTACTCGTATACCTTTCACATTTCTTTTTCTTTTTTAATTTATTTTGGAACAGATATTTTAGACTTTTTATTTTATAGCCTAAACTAAACTTTCAAATCTTTATGCATAGAATAACATTCCTATTTTTCTGCTAAAATAACATGTGACATGAATATGAAAGTACGTAGCTAACACCGACGCTTGTATCCATGTCCGTGAGGTTCACCTTCTCACCGTTCGTTTTTGGTTCATTAACCTTTTTCTTCCCCTTGCTACCGACTCCATAGAATCAACCACGTGTCCACCTTCTCACCGTTCCAAAACTATCTTCTATCTAGGACTAGGATCCTACATTACATTTCTTTTCTCTCCATATTTTGCAATCTCAATGCTAAACTAAATCCAAATCCAACCCTTTCATGTGACCCCTCCTTCCTTCACGCTCACTTCTCAACTTCAATTAAAAAAACAATATTTGAATTTTGATGGCTAGTTGATTATTTCATGCACAAATGAGATGTGTGTGGAGTACATAAATTTCTTTCTATCATTAGATTAAGCTTTTAAACTCTATCAATGTATTAATAAATTTCGTTATTAGAATTGAACCATGTGGATAAATATTTACTTGGATACAATTTTAGATTTAAAATATTTGTACACATACGAATAAAAAAAACTAAATGATGTGATTAAACTAGATCGGTCGGTAGAAACAATGTATAATATATGTAAGGTTCGAGATTCAAACCCCGACAATAAAAAAATAAATATTTTTTAACTTTTTTTATTTGTATGTCTTAATATTTTTAATTTAAGGTTCTACTCGTCAACGTAAAATTCTACATGATTAAGATAGGAGTTAATTCTTCATATTAGTTGATTTCTTATGATTGGTATTTTTAAAAAAAAAAAAAAGGAATGTGTATGTGTCTAAATTCGAATAATTTTTATTTGAAGTTGAGTTCATATTAGACTTATTCTAACTAAATTACTAATATTTCAAAATATTAATCAATTTTAGTCTTTTATTTCAATTGATCGTTTACTTAGATTCACTCTTTTTTTTTACCTTTTTAAAGAAGAAATATTATCAATTTTTCTTACTTTACACGGCATTATCCCGATTATACATACAATTTTAAGAATGATTTTAAAATTCTTTCAAAAAAAAAAAAGAATGATTTTAAAATATGGATCGATCATACAAAGAAATGGAAACAATCCTACAATTTTTGAAGAATTAAATCGAATAGTTATTATATTTTTTTACTTACTAAAAAGATCTCATCATCTGAGATATTTTCTCCACCTTTTCTTTTCTTTCATTTTCTGTGTCTCACTCTCACTTGAGGTATCATTTAGCATCATATCTTCTGATACTCTTTTTCTGGCCTAGCAATACCATTCCTTCAAATATCTTCTCGTATGCTTCCAAACCAAGATTCTCTTTTTCCTTTTTTAATAATCTTTTTCTTCACCATTTCTTCAATTATTCAACTTCAACTTCCTACTGCTACTTTTCTCTCAACTGGGTCTCTTTTTCTTCATCACCATTTTCATTTATACTGTATAAAGTTTATAATTTTCTGACAATTTGATTAATGGGCTAGTGTTAATTTTTTATTTTTTTTTTCTTACTTGGATTGCTTTTTGTTCATGATCATTTTGAAGTATACTATGTAAAGTTTATATTTTTATAACAATTTGATTAATGGGCTAGTGTAAATTTTTAATTTTTTCTCTTGGGTTGCTTTTGGGTCATGATCATTTTGAATTACACTATATTAAGTTCAGATTTTTGTGACAATTTGATTAATGGGCTAGTGTTAATTTTTTGTGTTTGTTTTGTGATAGGAGAAAGATAAGGATTTGAAAAATGGGTTCCATAGAAGAGACTAATGGTGGTGGTGGTTCTTTAGTTTCTGCTAAAGTTCCTGCTGTTGCAAATCCATTGGCTGAAAAACCTGATGAGATTGCTTCTAACATCAGTTACCATGCTCAGTATAGTCCTCACTTTTCGCCTTTCAAGTTTGAGCTTGAACAAGCTTATTATGCAACTGCTGAGAGTGTTCGTGATCGTCTCGTTCAGGTATATGATGAATTGCTTGTACATTTACTCTGAATTGGGATCTCTATGTTTGTGTTTTAGAATTTGAATATTTAATCATTTGTGAGAGTCAATGGTGTTTCATTCATATATAAGTGCACTTTTGCTGTAGGAATATGCATACATTTCACTTTCATGTTATAGTTATAGCTATAATGGTCATTGGTGATGTTTTTGACCTGGTATGTTTTCATAAAAAACTTAATTAAGTGCTTATCATAAAAGTGCTTATGTATAAGCTATTTCTAAAACAATAGATAAAATAAAGTCAAACCGTATTCATATAAGCTATCCTGGAGAGCTTATGGAAATAAGCTGAAAACAGTTAATGACATATCATAAGTTGTTTCCATAAGCTCTCCCAAACTGTCTCACAAGTACGCCAGAAAGCTGTAGGATCAAGTTACTTTAAATACATTTTTTTTTGTACGACAGAAAGCTGTAGGACAAATCATACCAACAATTTGACTTGGTTGCTGCAGTGTGCGTGTGAAATTGTGAACCTTTTACCTTTTTTACTTCTTTATGTGACAGTTCAATTCTGTAACTTGAGTTAAACTCAACTTCAGTCACATTAACTTGGATTTGTACAAGTTGCGATTCGTTTTTTAGGAACACAGTTGAGATTAAAAATTTAAAGCTAATTAACTAAGGGTAATGAAATTGTAATACATAAATTCAATAAGATTGTTTTTCAAATTTTGTATATGTAGTGTTCTTTCCTCGCATTTGATTTAAGTCCTAGGTTAGTATACTTGTATTGGTTGTTTGGATAGGACTAATGCTGTTATTTTACGTTGATGATAATTATTTCAGCAATGGAATGAAACATACTTACATTTTCACAAAGTTGATCCCAAGCAAACTTACTACTTATCAATGGAGTTCCTTCAAGGTCGAGCCTTGACCAATGCTATTGGAAATTTGAATATTCAAGATGCATATGCTGATGCTTTGCGCAAGTTCGGACTTAAACTTGAAGAAATAACCGAGCAGGTAATAAAAAGTTGCAATTGTTCTTCAATCTCTCTTCTTTAGTACTGGTTGAGTCTATCAGAATAATAGTAATAAATTCAACTTCCATCGCTCATAATGAAAGCTTCCTTTATAAATCCAAATCACTTCATATCTATGGTTGATTTTGATGTCCAGCGTATAAAAACACGATCACTGAACCTTTTAACATGAATCTTTGCAGGAAAAGGATGCAGCACTAGGAAATGGTGGTCTTGGTCGGCTTGCTTCTTGCTTTCTGGATTCCATGGCAACACTTAATTTACCTGCTTGGGGGTATGGTTTGAGGTACCGGTACGGACTATTTAAACAGATAATCGCAAAAGAAGGTCAGGAGGAAGTTGCTGAGGACTGGCTCGAGGTTTGATTTCTAGCATTCTTTCTCTTAAATCCATGAAAGTGTATGACATATTTACAGTATACTGATGCATATAATCAACTGAAAACCAAACAGAAGTTTAGCCCTTGGGAAATTGTGAGGCACGACGTTTTGTACCCTATCAGATTCTTTGGCCAGGTCGAGGTTAACCCTAATGGAAGGTAAGTGTAAATGTAACGAGTTACTAGTGAAAATAGTTTTACACTGCTTTGGTACATGGCTTTCTATGATAGTGAAAGCAAGCAATATAAAAGTACTTATAGTTTGGTGTGTATGCCAGCCGAAAATGGATTGGCGGAGAAGTTATGCAAGCACTTGCTTATGATGTGCCAATTCCTGGATACCAAACCAAGAACACCATCAGTCTTCGCCTCTGGGAAGCTAAAGCTTGTGCTGATGATTTTGATTTATTTTTATTCAATGATGGACAACTTGAATCTGCTTCAGTGCTTCACTCACGAGCTCAACAGGTCTGTATCAGTGAATTTTGAATCTTGTTCAGGAATAACCAGTTCATTGTCAAAGATCATATTATTATATTTATAAAAATAAAATACATAGAGATAAACGTGTCTACTCCATTATAAGATTTCAGAACAAATCCTATTGAATTTTGTTGTATCCTCAATCATGATTATCACCTCTCCCTGTAAAGAAGAATCAAACATTAAGTTCCGTGAAGCAGTTTCATATTAAAAAATTTGTTTTGTAGATTTGTTCGGTTTTGTATCCTGGGGATGCCACAGAAGGTGGAAAACTTCTACGGCTGAAGCAGCAGTACTTTCTCTGCAGTGCATCACTCCAAGTAAGTTAAATTCTGGATTCAATGGCGTGGATAGTTGTATGTTTTGCTTAACTAATTATTCTGAATGCTGTGCTCTCACCTTCAACCAATTACAGGACATCATTTCCCGGTTCAAGGAGAGGAGGCAGGGACCTTGGAACTGGTCCGAGTTTCCGACGAAGGTTGCTGTACAATTGAATGATACCCACCCGACCCTATCAATACCAGAGTTGATGCGTTTACTTATGGATGAAGAAGGGCTTGGATGGGATGAAGCATGGGAGGTTACATCAAAGTCAGTAAATTGCAGAACTTGTTGCGTTGTGTGGAATAGTTTTTTTCCATTTTCTTTCTTTCTAGATTGATTTATTTATTTTTGTAGTGTATTACTGTATTCCTTATTGCTAAAATATGATGCTATATCTTAACCAGGACAATTGCTTACACTAATCACACTGTCCTCCCCGAAGCACTGGAGAAATGGTCTCAGTCTGTAATGTGGAAATTGCTTCCTCGTCACATGGAAATCATAGAAGAAATTGACAAAAGAGTAAGTTGCTTGTTTTTCCTTGTTTCTCTTCAATAAACTCAGTGAAAGGTATACTGACATATTCATTGTGTAAATCTTAAAATCCATGCAGTTCACTACAATGATAAGTAAAACCCGACTGGATCTTGAGAGTGAACTTTCCAACATGCGCATTTTGGACAATAATCCCCAGAAGCCAGTTGTTCGGATGGCAAATTTGTGTGTGGTTTCTGCTCATACTGTAAGTGATACACTTATTAGAATCTCATCCATCTTACCCTATTGATGTCTTCTATCCTCTAATTTCTCCAAATACACTTATAAGGTTGATTGATCAATGTAACTGACACCATCTAGTTTTTTCATGGTTGATTTTCTTTCTCTCCGTAACCCTCTTTATATTATTTGTGAAATTGATTTAAATTGAAATTTATTTACTTCATGTTGGGCCATCTATTATAGGTGAATGGAGTTGCCCAATTACACAGTGATATATTGAAGTCGGAATTATTTGCAAATTATGTTTCAATATGGCCAACAAAGTTCCAAAATAAAACTAATGGCATTACACCTCGAAGATGGATCAATTTTTGCAGTCCTGAGCTAAGCCAAATAATCACTAAGTGGTTAAAAACTGATAAGTGGGTAACCGATCTTGACTTACTGACAGGTCTTCGAGAGGTGAGTACCGGATGCTTCTCTACATGCAACTAATTCCTGTTATTGAAACATTCTAACATTTGATCCCTGGTGTTTTTTCCCTGCAGTTTGCTGACAATGAAGATCTGCAAGCAGAGTGGTCGTCTGCAAAGATGGCTAATAAGCAGCGCTTGGCACAGTACGTTCTGAAGGTGACAGGGGAGAGCATTGACCCTGATACTCTATTTGACATTCAAGTCAAGCGTATCCACGAGTACAAGAGGCAGCTACTAAACATTCTTTATGTGATCTATAGATATAAAAAGTTGAAGGTATGAGAAACAGCCCACTGCATGATAGAGTACAGTTTTGAAATTCTCTTCGTTGAAATTTAATAATAGCTCTGTCCTTGAACATAGGATAATATTGCATCTGCTTTAATCTAGATGTTACACTTTTAGAAAAACTCAGACCTTCAAAGATTTGAGTGTTGCCACATTATCTCTCTCAATATCCCTGTCATCAAATTAGTCCATTAAAAAATGAAGAGTTGCCATATCAATCCTTAAAATAATGTTTTACCAAATTAGTCCCTCAAAAGTTCAAAATTGACACCAAATTCATCCCTTTGTGTCGGTATCATTACTTAGTACCTCTAAATAAATTTGGTGAAAAATATTTTGAAGGACTAATATACGACACTTTAATCTTTGAGAGACTAATTTAAATTCCTCTAAATAAATTTGCAGAAATATAGTTTGAAGGACTAATATAGGGACACTTAAATCTTTGAGA
The DNA here is from genome assembly GCF_051527215.1 of Medicago sativa. Taxonomy (NCBI): domain Eukaryota; kingdom Viridiplantae; phylum Streptophyta; class Magnoliopsida; order Fabales; family Fabaceae; genus Medicago; species Medicago sativa. The sequence continues at coordinate 61,590,705 of NC_140751.1, read as the reverse complement.
GGCTAACTTGGTGACAAAAGTCACTAGATGACTACATGACTGCACCCTAATCTATAGAGAAACCATTTGAAGGATTACACATTTTCAAAAAGATCCCAGCATTTTATGAAAAATATGACTATACTAAATATTTTCCTTATAACTGTAACAATATAGGAGATGAGCCCTGAAGAACGGAAAAGTACAACTGCACGCACTGTCATGATTGGAGGAAAGGCATTTGCGACTTACACAAATGCTAAACGGATAGTCAAGCTGGTCAATGATGTTGGTGCTATTGTAAACAGTGATCCTGTGGTCAATAGCTACTTGAAGGTAACTTCGTTTTGCACAACTTTTTAGATTTCATTAGTGCCTTTGCTTTCAGAAAGTTGAAAAATTTAGTTAGAAATGCCTTGTTCACAAATTGTCATATCTGGTGGTGGTGCATACAATCATTGTGATGATATGTTTATTAAGGAACAAATTGTAATGAAGCTTGTTCAAACCTTTTTCAGGTTGTGTTTGTGCCAAATTACAATGTATCGGTGGCGGAGGTGCTTATCCCAGGAAGTGAGCTATCCCAACATATTAGTACCGCAGGCATGGAAGCAAGTGGCACAAGCAACATGAAATTTGCTTTGAATGGGTGCCTTATTATAGGTACTTTAGATGGAGCTAATGTGGAAATCAGGGAAGAGATCGGTGAGGAGAATTTTTTCCTCTTTGGTGCGACAGCGGATGATGTACCTCGACTGAGGAAGGAAAGAGAGGATGGACTGGTATGTACTTGCATTCATTCAAAGTACATATGCAGAAAATAATAGTTTTTTTTTATTTCAATTTCAAAAGCTCTTTCAAAAAGCACATAGCTGCAAAAAAATTGCAAAATATGCTAATAGAAATGTACACCTAGTTCCTTGAACTTCAGGATCTGTTTGGCCTGCAAAAAATGTCATTTTTTTTCCTGTTGTCAAAATTTTATACAGGAAACAATGAATATATTTTGATGGTCTCCGATACAAAATTTTAAAAGTGGGGAGTAAAAACCATAATACTTTTTAATTAAAAATAAAAACAGAACATTTTCAATAACCAAACAAGCTCTAAGGGTCAGTTTAATTCCCACATTTTCCTTTTTATATTTTCACTTCAACTAATAAACATAAAATAATATAGATCTAATATTTCTTCACCATTTTCTAATTTTTTAAAATGAATCTTGTATTTTAAGATGTTTTGACTTTTGAAGATGTCAAGTCATTGTTTTCATTATTTCTGAAAATGATACTATCCCTAGCTTCCCTTACATCTTCTCTCTATCACAATGTTCGCTACATGAGTCATCTATCTGCTGTTTAGCAATTTAAAATGAGCACAAATTTTAGAAAAAAGAAACTGAAGTATTTTTAGGAAGTAAATAGGCCCTAATATTTGCATAATGATTGTTCTGTTAACATTTTCATTTTTTGTGATTTGAAGTTCAAACCGGATCCTCGATTTGAAGAGGCAAAGAAGTTTATTAGGAGTGGGGTGTTTGGAAGCTACGACTACAACCCATTGCTTGATTCATTGGAAGGAAATTCTGGTTATGGTCGTGGTGATTACTTTCTTGTTGGTTATGACTTCCCAAGCTACGTGGATGCTCAGGAAAAAGTAGACGAAGCATATCGGTAAGACTCAATCCCTCACATTTTCTCCTTTTAGTTTTCTCCCTAGCTGTTTATTATGGTTAAAGTCAGTTTGGAATTTGCATTCACCGTAGAGTGTTGAAGTTGATTTCATCACCTATTAGACGTTATTTTAGTAAAACTCTAGATGTATGGTGACATTGAATCGAAATTGATTTTAACTTCCAATCTGGATTTGACTAGAAGTAATAGAAAGTAGTTTTTAAATTTACACCAAGTTTTATATCACATCTAATCTTTAAAGTAAAAATGTCCAAGCAAATCATTTCCAAACTATTTTACAAATTCAAGTTCATTTAAAATCATGATTAGCAAACATTCATCCACTAATTAAATCAAACTGTTTTTGCCAAAGTAACATCACCTATCACTTTTCTGAAGCAAAATTTTATTAATAATTTTCATCTTGCAGCCATAAAATTATCGTAAGTGTATATATTGTTTTTTGGTATGTTTTGCATGGTGCAGTGACAAGAAAAGGTGGCTAAAAATGTCTATCTTAAGTACTGCTGGGAGTGGGAAGTTCAGCAGTGACAGGACAATTGCTCAGTATGCTAAGGAAATTTGGAATATAGAAGAATGCCGTGTACCATAATTTCAGCTGGATACATCCCTTGCATTCATGAGAAGTATATAGTCATGAATAAAAAAGAACATAGCTTTCTTTGTAGTATGCTGAATCAGATTTCAACTGTATGATTAATAAGTTCCCTCTCTCTCAATGCATCTGCTTCTATATATATGAAGAAAAAAATTGTTGCTTCATATTTTTTCTCTCTCTGTTGTTATCTAAATTTGCTTAGCCTTCCAAATTGGTATTTGTAATGGACAAGTCTCATTCTGTTTCAGTGGAATAAATTTGTTTCCATCAGAAAGTTTAAATGCTACGTTTATGAAGGTAAAAAAAAAATATTGGTGTCAATCGGGTATTCTCCGCGCGCAACTGCAAAGATTAAATCCTTCAACTCTTATGAGACTCAAATGGACGGAAAACTGCTTGTCTCTATTTTATCACCGTATTTCAGAGTTTTTAATTTATAGTTGTTTTTATTTGCCATTCATTATGCATAATTCTGGGTTGAAATAGGATTAAAATGGCGTTGGGGTTATCTTGTCGCGTTAACTTAATCCAGTTATGAATGGAGTTTGTGTGATATTGACTATTAAGAATTACAAACTGACCTGAAATAAAGGAGTGTCTAAGCATGTTTTCTTGGGTATAGATAGGAGTAAACTGGTTTCAATTATTGTTCAGATTTTATCAAATAAATCTCACATTGGAGTAGTATGAAATTGTAAATGAGCACCTTAATCAACGAAATCTCAGACATATATTTATTGTCTCGTAACTCTAAAAATAAGCAAAAACAATAAACAAAAGACATACTCTAAAAAGTAAATCAAGTAACCATGGTAGATAACATAACACTGTGCTGCTTCAAAGGTAAAAACATAACTAACACTTGGGTGTCTCAATACAAGTCCTGAACAAAACTAAAAAGAACTAAAACACTCCATCGACGACTATATATGCTTGCTTCCACACCTATTAAGACTATTGTTAAAGCTAATCTAGGATAAACTAGTTGTTCAGTTTGAAGGAGAGGTAGTTCCCGGAGTGTTGGACCTTGAAAACGATCTTGAACTTGCACTCACACTTGAGCTTCTTGATCGAGAATACTTAACTTTGGAATAACCACCACTCCTTCTAGAGCTTCTTGAATGACCCCTTCCTGATCTCTTTCTTGGCCTGGGGGAGACACTTCGAACAGGAGAGGCACTTCGCGAGTAGCTCCTCCTTGACCTCCTTGGTTTTGGCGAGACACTTCGCGAGTAGCTCCTCCTTGACCTCCTTGGTTTTGGTGAGACACTTCGAGAAACCGACCTGTAACGGTATCTTCCATAGTAACTATCATCAGGTGATTCATATCTGGAACCATACGGAGAGTATCTGTCACGCATTCTGACAGGAGACCTGCTATAAGGAGAGCGAGACCGAGAATATGATCTGTGCCGGTCATAACGATAGTACGACCTGCGTCGACTGTAGTATGGCGAGTATGCCCTCCTTCGCCTGTAGTCAGGAGAGTAAGACCTCCTTCGCCTGTAATCAGGTGAGTAAGAGCGACTCCTACTTCGGTCTGATGAATAAGGTGAACGACTGTAGCTTCTTCTATAAGGAGAATAGCTAGGAGATCGTCGAGGAGAGTCGCTTGGAGAGCGTCGCCGTCCTGAATTTAACAAAATGATACAGGTTAGAAAAATCAGAAAAGAAAAAAAAAGAAAAAGTGGACAATCATAAATGAAGTCACAAGAAAGAATAATGAAACACACCTCGAATAGTTTTGAGACCAAGATATTTCCCAGGTGTTGGGGTTCGACCGCGTCGTCTTCTAGCCTGCAGTAAATGCAGAACACAGCATGAGGATAGGGTATTGCTATGTACATGAATGTAAGCAACAACAACATCAATATAAAATCAAAAAATTAAATATTTAGCCCAAAATACATATAAACCCTTTGTCACAGGAGGGACTTAATAGCTATAAAAATGAAGGGAACATAACAAGTTATAACTGCAAGAAAAATAAAAGAGGGAAATGCAGGGCATACAACCCCAACGGTCTGATGCTTGTTGATGTATTTGATTTGTTTAGTTGTGATTTGAGAGTTTGATGAAGGGCTGCTTCACACCCTAACCTGCTGCCACAGAAACTTCAAATGGAAAGAAGCATAAATCTTACAAATTTCATAAAGAACACAAAAGCAAATCATCCATGCATAACCAATGAAGTGAAGTTGAACAAAAATCAAAACAACTAAAAATCAAAGCCCCAAAATAGACTTGTTGATTGAGTGTACCTTCTCCACCGTGATAACACGGCCTTCAAGTACAGAGCGATTCAGATACTTCACACAACGATCAGCGTCTTCTAAAGTATCCATTGTCACAAATCCAAAACCACGGGATTCCCTTGTCCATGGATCAACAACCAGATGGACATCTACCACCTACAAACGCAATTCAAGAGTACCAACACATTTAAACTTAAATTTCAAGGAATAATAAGCCACTTAAAACTAAAAAAACAAGCATTAAACAAATAGAAGACAATGAAGAACATACTTTTCCCTCAGCAGAAAAATGTTTCTCCAGTTCCCTCTTGGTGATCCTAGGAGACAGTCCTGTCACATACAAATTGTTTCCTGGATTTTCCACATCTGGTGTTACGCTCCTAAATCACCGTAACAAAACAACTTCAACATGAGTGCATAATCAGATAATTAAAAATACAACAGAGAAGAAATAACACACATAACTATATCTGACTCCAAAAGTTAACTCGATTAAAAATAGAGGGGTCAGGAATCCTACCTTGAAAGAGACCGGGACACAGATCTACTGTATCGCCTGTATGGAGACGGCGAGGGAGAAGGAGAGGGGGAATACCTGTGAAACGAAAATCAAACGCATAAGTGACATTGCAAAAACGCAAGCTACTTGAATTCAAAATTGCAAATAACAATTTTAAACATTCAGTAAGCAGCTAACCTTGATCTCCTTGAATATGACGTCTGCAACAAATCAGAGAGTACAAAATTAAATCAGTACTTTTAAACTAAATATGAATGTATCATTAATTATTATAAAAGAACTATAATACTAGAACGTGTTGTTTGAACGTCAAAATATCATATGCGACACTATGAAGCACGGATAGTGACACGGGCACAGGATACGACACAAACACCGACACGCTAAAATTATGAAAAAATCACATAATTCAGTGTAATTGTATGTGTCGGTGTCATCGGGACACGACTAATACTTCGAGGAGTCTCTGTGCTTCAAAGGTTTATAACCTTCCAAATATATAACATCAAAACAATGGATGGGGTATTTGACATAAAAAATTTGATTAAAAAATTATCATTTATCCATTTAAATCTGAATATACTGCATAAAATTAAAATTAAGCAATCGATAATACAAATCACACTAGCAGAAATTAACAATATTCATCATGCATCCAAAAATTACAAAAGATAAATGAATCAAACTATCGATTACTACAGATGAAGATTCTAAAACAAATCCCAAATAATTAACTTATAATGTCCACTAAGGCTAAGACTTATCGATCAAATCAAATTTATGCAATAAAAGGAACAGAATTCAACAAATTTGAAAGACATGCATAGAGATATAATTGATTCAATTACACATAATGATAAGAATATAAAAAAGAAAAATAGATGAGAAAATGGAACTTACCATAGTTGATGGTGAATGGCGAGAACTAAAAAATTTCGAATTTTGAATATGGCGAATCAACGAAGTTGTTTGTTGCTTGTGTTGGAAATAAAATAAGAAGGAAATGGCGCAGGAAGAATGGAGATGGTTATATAAAGGGTGAAGTGTGAGATTATGAGAAGTTTCTGGAGAATCAACCAGAATTAGACACGTTAGATGCAAATTTTTATGGGCCGTGGGCCTATCCCTATTAGTTTGTTTTTAGGGGGTACCAAATTAGTTTGTGAGGGTTTCTTTTTAGGCCCCCCTCATATCTTTATAGCCCCCCCCCCCAAAAAAATTACAAAATTGTCCTAGAGATACAAGGGGCCTACCCTCTTAGTTTGTGGGTGACAATTGCAAATTTACTTATGTATCTAATTTTTATTGTAGTTGTAAATTACCCACAATTTTTCAAGAGTGGTCTTAAGTCTTATCAAGTTTGAATCATAAAGAGCCACAATTTTATGACATAAAATCCCGTATGCATATTTCAAGGAAAAGTTTGCATTTGCAACGTGGTTGCAACAAGGAAAATATGTTATACTTAAGTTTGGGAGCTTGAACCCCAGACCTCAACAACTCTAGAGCAAATTTCTTTAGTGCATTTCTAGTCCCTATTATAATTAAGCGCATAATGAAAGATTGGAAAATCAACTTCATTGTTTGAAAAACCTATTTGAAGGTGATCTTTAAGGCAGCCATATCCTTTTATGGTACATATTTAAAGAGGCCATTTTATGGACGTCCAGTGGTGAATTTAGTCATATAGAATGGAACAATCCCCTTTAAATGGATGAGACCACTAGTACGATGATTAAACTTACTTCTACGAAATACTTCATTTGAAAGTCAAAAATGGATGATATACTTTACTGCAAGAATATGTATGATCCTGTAGAAAAGGGAGACACATTGCCGGATAAAGTGACAAATGAAGACTGGAAAAAGTCTCATCGGAAGGTTGTTAGTCTGTTTAGGAAGTAGGTGGATCTTAATGTATTCCACCATGTGGGCGTGGCCACATAGACGAATGCACAGACTCCATGGAAGAACATCAAAAAGATATATCAAAGAAATACCACACAAAACAAAACTTTCGATATTAGAAAGTTGGTGAATTTAAAGTATCGGGAGGGAAGATCGGTTGTCGAGCACTTGAGTGACTTTCAATACTTGCTGAACCAATTGGTTGCCATGAAGTTGGTGCTAGACGATGAATTACAATCATTGTTACTTTTGAGTTCTTTGCTGGAAAGTTGAGAAACTTTGGTGGTGTCATTAAGCAACTATGCTCCAGATGGAGCGCTGACCTTGTCCAAAGTTAGAGACACGACATATTCGATGAAGAAACAAGAAAAAAAACATAAGATCAAGTAGCTCTCAAGCCCATGCCACAAAAACATAGGCAGAAGTATGAGTTGGTGGAGACCCGATAAATTCAAAGACATATCGCAATCTCAACCTCGAAAGAAGTTCAATTGTTATCACTACGGTAAAGATGGTCACATCAAAAGAAATTGCAAATCTTGGAAGAGCCAAGAAAAGAAGGATTAGTGTAACGCCCCATTTTTATTCTAATATTTTAGTAGATGTGTGAATATTTTTATATGACTTTAATTGCTATATATATATATATATATATATATATATATATATGATTTTATGTGAAATATATGTTTTATATGATTTTATATGAAATATGTTATGATGCTATTTTATTATATGAATATTCGGGTTGTGTATTATTTAAATGAATGTTGTTATTATTTGATAGAAATAATATGAGAAATAGAAATATTATAGAAATAGTATTTATTTTTGGTTAATGGGAATTAAGTGGAAATTAATAGAAATTAAGGGAGTTGGGTGAGAAAAGAAAAGAGAGATATTTTTGAAGTAAAAGAAAGAAAAAGGGAGAGAAACATTTTCACGTAAAAACATTAGAAGAAAACTGGTTTTGGAGAGAAAACCTAGAAGAGGCCAAGAGAGAGAGCTAGGAAGGAATCGATTGCGGTAGCTTGTCGTTTGGTGTTGCTGAATTAAGGTAAGGGTGGGATTCCTTTCAATAATCTTGATATATAATTTGAAAATTGATGAAATTGTTGTTCTTGAGTTTAGGGTTTGAGAGGTTATGTTAGATGATAATTTATAATAAAACATGTTGTTTAATTGTATGAATATAGGTTGTTTTACCCCTATGATGTATACTAAACCTGTAAACATGTTTGTAAACCAATTTGGGTGATTAAGGGATCAAAGCTAGGATTTTTGGGGTGAAACTACGTTGAAATCGCAATTTTTCTGAAACCTGAAGCAGGACGCGAAAGCGTCGCATTAGCGTCCAGAAAGCGTCCACACCTTGTAGCTGCCCAGAAATTTTTGTGGAGGACGCGAAAGCGTCCTTTTGACGCGAAAGCGTCCTACCAAATTGTTGAGGACGCGAAAGCGTCCCATTAGCGTGCAGAAAGCGTCCTCATCCTGAGTTACGAAATTTTGGACGCGAAAGCGTGCTTCGCTCGCTAAAGCGTCCTGTCCCTTTTTGTAGAGGACGCGAAAGCGTCCTTCTGTCGCGAAAGCGTCCCTGGTCCTGTACGGCCATTTTCTGAATTTTGTTTAGAGCGCTAGGGGTCTATTCTAATTATTTTAATAGGTTCCCTTGATTTATTAAGCCATGTTTATGAAGTGAATATATTATTATCGAAGGTTGTACTATATGAAATGTATGTGTAAGCACTTTTGTATAATAAAAGTTGTTGTTCCATTGTCGAAGTTGTTGTATCGTCTAATGTCGAAGTTGGGGAGTGTGTCATAATTGTTTTAGGCACATACGTTGTTGTCGTTGTTGTTGTTGTCGTTGTTGAAGTTGTATGTTGATATACACAAGTTGAGTCCATTTGCATACTCACATCTGTTAGGGGCTTATGCCCTGGAATGTTCATCATTCACCCGTTGGGGGCTCATGCCCTGGAATGTTTATCATTCACTTGTTGGGGGCTTATGCCCTGGGATGCTTTAACCATCCAATTTGTTGGGGGCTTATGCCCTGGAATGCTTAACATTCAACGCGCGTAGATTGGTACCACCTGCATGATGCATTAGTTGTTGTTGTCGTAGCATTGTTGGGTTGTTGTTGTCGTTGTAGCATTGTCGGGTTGTTGTCGTTGTCGAATTGTCGAGTTATCGGTGTCGTTGTGAATAATGTTGTTGTTGTTGTTGTTGTTGTACCTTGTTGCTGAAAATGATTATGTTGTTGTTATATGTATTCTTTATATACATTATTAATGATGCATGTTGTGATATATTGTTATTTTCATTAATTTGATGAATTATATATTATTATTATTGGATAAGTTTCTCACCCCTTCTGCGTATATGTTGCCTCGACCGTGGGTAATGTGCAGGTAATGATGGCTTGTAGGTTGATTGGCTCAAGTGTCTAGGGCTCTGATACATATTAGGATGGGGATCGTCGCGAATGTCTTCTTCATTTCTTTTATGTATCACATATTTTGGAAAAGACTCGCTATTAGAGTTTATCGTTGTTGAAAATAAAGTTGAATTATGTTGGGGCCTTTGTGCCAAGATTTTCATTGATGTTGAATTTTGGTTGAAATTATATTTTTAAAGAATTATTCCGCTGCAGTTTATTAAGATATTCTAAATGTTGGATTTAAATAAATAGACAATTTTCTATTATGAAATTTTGAAAAGTAGTGTGACACTCCGTTGTGTGATTACTCTGATTTAATAATTAATATTACGCTGTTGGGAGAACGGGGTGTTACAATTGGTATCAGAGCAGGTCGGTCCGTCCAGCCAATTAGTAGAGTCGTGTCGAGCCTAGTAGTGTTGTGTGACAATTTTTTATTGTCCTTGTTGTCCTGATTGTTCTTTGTTGTTTGTTGTGCAATCCCTAGTATGAACTGGTTGGAGTACAACCATGTTCATATTAATTGTTTTAGAAAGACGGTGTACTTTTCTTCTGCTGAAGAAGAGAGTGGAGCAGAATTTTTATCTATCAAGCAGCTGAAGCAATTAGAACATGATGGAAACTTGATGTTTTCCTTGATGGCGTACTTGTCTGTGGAGAATCAGTCGGTAATTGATAGATTGCCCGTGGTGAATGAATTTCCTGAAGTTTTTCCTGATGAGATTCCGGATGTGCCACCAGAGAGGGAGGTTGAATTTTCGATCGATCTTGTGCCGGGAACGAAGCTTGTGCCGATGGCTCCTTACCGTATGTCAGCAGTTGAGTTAGCAGAGTTGAAGAAGCAGTTGGAAGACTTACTTGATAAGAAGTTTGTAAGACCGAGTGTTTCACCTTGGGGAGCGCCGGTGTTGTTGGTTAAGAAGAAGGATGGTAGCATGAGATTGTGTATAGATTATCGTCAGTTGAATAAAGTGACGATAAAGAATAGGTATCAACTTCCGAGAATTGACGACTTGATGGATCAATTAGTGGGTTCTCGCGTGTTTAGTAAAATTGATTTGAGGTCAGGTTACCATCAGATTAAGGTGAAGGATGAAGATATGCAGAAGACGGCCTTTAGGACACGGTATGGACACTATGAATATAAAGTGATGCCTTTCGGTGTTACTAATGCGCCGGGTGTGTTCATGGAGTATATGAACATATTTTTTCATGCTTTTCTGGATAAGTTTGTTGTTGTGATATTTTGATTTATTCTAAGAATGAAGAAGAGCATGCAGAACATTTGAAGATTGTCTTACAGGTGCTGAAAGAAAAGAAGTTGTATGCAAAACTGTCAAAGTGCGAGTTCTGGTTAAGTGAAGTAAGTTTCCTTGGCCATATTATTTCTGGTAGTGGTATTGTTGTAGACCCGTCGAAGGTTGAAGCGGTATCACAGTGGGAGACTCCTCAGTCAGTTACGGAGATTAGAAGTTTTCTTGGTTTGGCTGGTTATTACAGAAGATTTATTGAAGGATTTTCGAAGTTGGCACTTCCATTGACTCAGTTGACCTGTAAAGGTAAAGCTTTTGTGTGGGATGCTCAGTGTGAGAATAACTTCAATGAGTTGAAGTGAAGATTGACGACGGCTCCAATTTTGATTTTGCCAGAGCCAGATAAACCTTTTGTGGTATATTGTGATGCGTCTAAGTTGGGCTTAGGCGGTGTGCTTATGCAAGATGGCAAGGTAGTAGCTTATGCTTCGAGACAGTTAAGAATACATGAGAAGAACTATCCTACACATGATTTAGAGTTGGCTGCTGTGGTTTTTGTGTTGAAAATTTGGAGGCACTATTTGTACGGTTCCAGATTTGAAGTGTTTAGTGATCATAAGAGTCTGAAATATTTATTTGATCAAAAGGAGTTGAATATGAGGCAGAGAAGGTGGCTAGAGTTGTTGAAGGATTATGATTTTGGTTTGAATTATCATCCGGGTAAAGCCAATGTAGTTGCAGATGCCTTGAGTAGGAAAACGTTGCACATGTCGGCAATGATGGTGAAAGAATTTGAATTACTGGAACAGTTTAGGACTTGAGTCTTGTTTGTGAATTGGCACCTCAGAGTGTGCAGTTGGGTATGTTGAAAATTAATAATGATTTCTTGAAGAGTATCAAAGAAGCCCAGGAAGTTGATTTGAAATTTGTAGACTTGATGGCTGCTAGTAAGCAGAATGCAGATGGTGATTTTCAGGTTGATGATCAAGGAGTGTTGAGATTCCGAGGCAGGATTTGTATCCCTGATAATGATGAATTGAAAAAGTTGATTTTAGAAGAGAGTCACAGAAGTAGCTTGAGTATCCATCCGGGAGCTACAAGATGTATCATGACTTGAAGAAACTGTTTTGGTGGTCTGGATTGAAGCGTGATGTCGCGCAATTTGTTTATGCTTGTTTAACTTGTCAGAAATCGAAAGTTGGACATCAGAAGCCTGCTGGTTTGTTGACACCATTAGATGTGCCTGAATGGAAGTGGGATAGCATATCCATGGATTTTGTGACGAGTTTGCCAAACACTCAAAGAGGGCATGATGCCATTTGGGTGGTTGTCGATAGATTGACGAAATCGGCACATTTTATTCCGATTAATATCACTTATTCAGTAGCTCAGTTGGCGGAGATTTATATTCATAATATTGTGAAGTTGCATGGTGTCCCGTCGAGTATTGTGTTGGATAGAGATCCGAGGTTCACTTCGAGATTTTGGAAGAGCTTGCAAGAAGCATTGGGCTCTCAGTTGAAGTTGAGTTCGGCTTATCATCCACAAACAGATGGTCAGTCGGAAAGAACGATTCAATCGTTAGAAGATTTGTTGAGGGTGTGTGTACTTGAGCAAGGTGGAGCTTGGGATAGTCACCTATCGTTGATAGAGTTCACGTACAACAATAGTTATCATTCGAGTATTGGTATGGCACCTTTCGAAGCTTTATATGGTCGAAGGTGTAGGACTCCTTTATGTTGGTTTGAGTCGGGTGAAAGTGTTGTGTTAGGACCTGAAATAGTTCAACAGACTACGAAGAAGGTCAAGATGATAAGAGAGCATATGAAAGCGTCGCAGAGTCGACAGAAGAGTTATCATGACAAGCGTAGGAAGGACCTTGAGTTTCAAGAGGGTGACCATGTGTTCTTGAGAGTCACTCCTATGACCGGTGTGGGTCGGGCATTGAAGTCCAAGAAGTTGACTCCGAAGTTTATTGGTCCTTATCAAATATCTGAGAGAATTGGCACAGTGGCTTATAGAGTTGGTTTGCCACCACATCTTTCGAACTTGCATGATGTGTTTCATGTGTCGCAACTTCGGAAGTATGTAGCGGATCCTTCACATGTCATTCCTAGAGATGATGTGCAAGTTAGAGACAACCTTACGGTAGAAACTTTACCTTTGAGGATTGATGATCGCAAGGTGAAGACGTTGAGAGGCAAGGAGATACCTCTAGTGAGAGTTGTTTGGGGGGGAGCAGCTGGTGAAAGTCTTACTTGGGAGTTGGAGAGTAAGATGCAGGAGTCTTATCCTGAGTTGTTTACTTGAGGTAATATTTCGAGGACGAAATTCTATAAGTTGGGGAGAGTTGTAACGCCCCATTTTTATTCTAATATTTTAGTAGATGTGTGAATATTTTTATATGACTTTAATTGCTATATATATATATATATATATATATATATATATATGATTTTATGTGAAATATATGTTTTATATGATTTTATATGAAATATGTTATGATGCTATTTTATTATATGAATATTCGGGTTGTGTATTATTTAAATGAATGTTGTTATTATTTGATAGAAATAATATGAGAAATAGAAATATTATAGAAATAGTATTTATTTTTGGTTAATGGGAATTAAGTGGAAATTAATAGAAATTAAGGGAGTTGGGTGAGAAAAGAAAAGAGAGATATTTTTGAAGTAAAAGAAAGAAAAAGGGAGAGAAACATTTTCACGTAAAAACATTAGAAGAAAACTGGTTTTGGAGAGAAAACCTAGAAGAGGCCAAGTGAGAGAGCTAGGAAGGAATCGATTGCGGTAGCTTGTCGTTTGGTGTTGCTGAATTAAGGTAAGGGTGGGATTCCTTTCAATAATCTTGATATATAATTTGAAAATTGATGAAATTGTTGTTCTTGAGTTTAGGGTTTGAGAGGTTATGTTAGATGATAATTTATAATAAAACATGTTGTTTAATTGTATGAATATAGGTTGTTTTACCCCTATGATGTATACTAAACCTGTAAACATGTTTGTAAACCAATTTGGGTGATTAAGGGATCAAAGCTAGGATTTTTGGGGTGAAACTATGTTGAAATCGCAATTTTTCTGAAACCTGAAGCAGGACGCGAAAGCGTCGCATTAGCGTCCAGAAAGCGTCCACACCTTGTAGCTGCCCAGAAATTTTTGTGGAGGACGCGAAAGCGTCCTTTTGACGCGAAAGCGTCCTACCAAATTGTTGAGGACGCGAAAGCGTCCCATTAGCGTGCAGAAAGCGTCCTCATCCTGAGTTACGAAATTTTGGACGCGAAAGCGTGCTTCGCTCGCGAAAGCGTCCTGTCCCTTTTTGTAGAGGACGCGAAAGCGTCCTTCTGTCGCGAAAGCGTCCCTGGTCCTGTACGACCATTTTCTGAATTTTGTTTAGAGCTCTAGGGGTCTATTCTAATTATTTTAATAGGCTCCCTTGATTTATTAAGCCATGTTTATGAAGTGAATATATTATTATCGAAGGTTGTACTATATGAAATGTATGTGTAAGCACTTTTGTATAATAAAAGTTGTTGTTCCATTGTCGAAGTTGTTGTATCGTCTAATGTCGAAGTTGGGGAGTGTGTCATAATTGTTTTAGGCACAGACGTTGTTGTCGTTGTTGTTGTTGTCGTTGTTGAAGTTGTATGTTGATATACACAAGTTGAGTCCATTTGCATACTCACATCTGTTGGGGGCTTATGCCCTGGAATGTTCATCATTCACCCGTTGGGGGCTCATGCCCTGGAATGTTTATCATTCACTTGTTGGGGGCTTATGCCCTGGGATGCTTTAACCATCCAATTTGTTGGGGGCTTATGCCCTGGAATGCTTAGCATTCAACGCGCGTAGATTGGTACCACCTGCATGATGCATTAGTTGTTGTTGTCGTAGCATTGTTGGGTTGTTGTTGTCGTTGTAGCATTGTCGGGTTGTTGTCGTTGTCGAATTGTCGAGTTATCGGTGTCGTTGTGAATAATGTTGTTGTTGTTGTTGTTGTACCTTGTTGCTGAAAATGATTATGTTGTTGTTATATGTATTCTTTATATACATTATTAATGATGCATGTTGTGATATATTGTTATTTTCATTAATTTGATGAATTATATATTATTATTATTGGATAAGTTTCTCACCCCTTCTGCGTATATGTTGCCTCGACCGTGGGTAATGTGCAGGTAATGATGACTTGTAGGTTGATTGGCTCAAGTGTCTAGGGCTCTGATACATATTAGGATGGGGATCGTCGCGAATGTCTTATTCATTTCTTTTATGTATCACATATTTTGGAAAAGACTCGCTATTAGAGTTTATCGTTGTTGAAAATAAAGTTGAATTATGTTGGGGCCTTTGTGCCAAGATTTTCATTGATGTTGAATTTTGGTTGAAATTATATTTTTAAAGAATTATTCCGCTGCAGTTTATTAAGATATTCTAAATGTTGGATTTAAATAAATAGACAATTTTCTATTATGAAATTTTGAAAAGTAGTGTGACACTCCGTTGTGTGATTACTCTGATTTAATAATTAATATTACGCTGTTGGGAGAACGGGGTGTTACAATTAGTGGAATCAAAGACCATACGAAGATGAAAATACCACAACCATAGTAGGTGATGGGGAAATGGTGTTGCTTTCTGTTGAAATGGAAGAATGTCATATTGTAGATTCATGTTTTGAATGGCTCATTGACTCCACAACTTCTTATCATGCCACTTCCAACAAAGAATTCTTTGTGATGTACAAAGCAGGAGACTTTGGCAATGTCAAGATGGGCAACAACAGTATTGGAGATATTGTTGGAAATAGTGATATGTGTGTTCAAACCTATACCGGTTTCACATTAACACTGAAGGACATGTGACATGTGCTAGATTTGCGTCTAAATCTAATCTTCGTCCATGATCTTGATTTAGCTGGATTTCAAAACAACTTTGGCGATGGAAAGTGGAAACATACCAAAGGATCATTGATGGTTGCTAGAGGTGCCGTGTATTCGAGACTTGACAAAAATCAAGTTAAGTTGATCAAAGATTGCTCGAATGTGGTCAAGAATATTGTTTTGCCAGATTTGTGGCATAAAAGGTTGGCTCATCTAAGTGAAAAAGGATTGCAAATTTTGTCAAGAAAGTCCCTCATTGCATCTCACAGATACACTTAGTTGAATTCTTATGATTGTTGTTTGTTTGGCAAGCAAATAGAGTATCTTTCGGTAGAACATCAAAGTTGAAAATAATATATTGGATATGGTGTATTATGATGTGCGTGGATCCATGAAAGTGGAGACTCTTGGTGGTAGCAAATATTTGGTGACATTTATTGACGATGCTTCCGGAAAGGTGTGAGTGTACTTCCTTAAAATCCAATTATAAAATATACTTATTTTGTTACTGAAAGAATAAATAATAGATAAAATGTATCAATGAATGTTGATTTAGTTAGTAAGGAGTTTACAAATCAATACCTATTCAAAATATCTCTCTTAACCTTCGTCGATCCTTAATACATGTTCAATCCGGACGAGCCATCGAATCTAACTCAAATTAAATTTTATTTATCAAGAAAATAACAACAATAGTTAAATATGTCATTATAATTTTTTTCATTCTTCTTTTTTTTTGAGGAAATTTTTTTCATTCTTCTGAAAAATAAAAATTAATATTTATTTTTCTTCAAAAAAAAATTAATATTTATTTATACTTTCAAAAAAGTTATTTAAGTCTTTCAAAAAAAAAAAAGTTATTAATTTTTAATTAAAAAATAAAAAAAAGTACTTTACTTTGTTCGTTGGATTGTACTTTACTTGTTCAGTTGCGCTTCGCTTCACTTCAATTTCATGTGAAGCGTCCTTTACTTACAGTCTCAGCCAAAACCCGCGAAAATCAAAACCCTGCATTTTGCTTCTTCCAATGGATCCGATTCAAGTATCTAACGAACTCTCTTTCCGGGTCGGGTTTTCCGGCCACAGCGGTCACCTCCGTGTAGAACCGCTGACCACGGTGGAACGCCCCAAGCCGCAAGACTCCATCCCCGATTTCATTCTGGTTAGGTTCTTACTTCATCTTCTTCAACACATTATCACTCCAATTTTAACCTAATTATTTTTTCTTCTTACTTCAACTATTCTGCTTCTGTTACTTTCTCCGTGCTCTTAATCACAGTTTTTTTACTTACCACGCAATTGAGTGATTAATTAGTTAATTGTTTTTCTTAATTATTTAGCAAATTCAGTAATGTATTATACGAGATTTTTCAATCTGATATATGTAGTAGGCGTAGGCTTTCCATAGAGTAATGAATTATTGGTGTTTTCGTATAAAAGAACTACTCAAGCATATACTAGCATTTGTAGTAAAAACACAAGATTCAGATTTTCAGTTACAAAACCCTAGGTTGCTTGTGGTTAAGTGTATCGACTACCGAAGACTGACAACTGGTTATTATTTTGTCACGAGTCGGACATATCGGATGAGATAAGACAGTAACATATAAGTGCATAAGCGGGGGCAGTCCTAACCTTAGAAACTGGTTTTGTAAGGAGGAGCCAATGTTTTCAAATAGCGGCGCTCAATGATATAGCGTAGTGGAATTTGAACAGGCCGCTATTGTTCCACGATACGCTATTTAATACAAAGTATTGTCAAATAGTGGCGCTATAGCATAGCAGAATTTGAACAAACCACTATTTTCCGCAATTGACAACATTGGTATTAGCTAGGCCCAACCAAAATTCTAAGAGTATTCAATTCCTTCAAATTTATGTGCAATCCAATCTAACATGATTTTGATGAAAGTCTAGATGTTTGGTTATTTTGATTGAATTAAGATTAATTTTTTTTCTTTCTAAACCTTGTTTTGAGTTAAAGCGATAGAAAGTAATGTTGCTGCAGGATAAAAATTTAACCATTTTTTTTATCAAATTTGCTTTTAAAGTAAAGAATCCAAAGCATAAATGGCTTTGACTTCTCCTCAAAGTTCAAACTCAAATTTTAATATAAATTTACAAAATCAAATTTATTAAAAACCGAGGTCTGGAAAAGGCTCAACCGAACGAACACACGCTAAACATTTTGATTAATTCACCTTGTTGGCTTTGTGGTTAGAAAGTTTCGATGGATGGGATTATGCCTTTTTGTATCCCCCCCTCCTTCAGACCTTTGACTACATTGGTTTATTTATTGTCATTGATAACTTTTTGCGTACTTTATTTCAGCCACCTGCCTTTCCTAAGGAGACACCTGAAACTATAAAGAAGTTTATCGAAGAGACTTATCTAGAGCCGCGATTGGACTCGGATGAATTTGCACCAGAAAAAGTTGGGAAGCAGTGGGAATTTGATTGGTTTGACAGGGCTAAAGTTCCTCTCGAGCCATCAGTGCCGCGGACTGTGGTAGTTCCAATTTGGGAACCTCCGTTTCGACGTCCAGTGAAAGAAAAATGGAAGCCAAAGTTTGAGGAGGTGTGAGGTGCTTTTGTGTTTAATATATGTGTCTTCCCAATTAATGATCCATTTAGATTTCGATATAACAATATGAACTAGCACAGTCTGTGTCTTTGTTGGAAAGATTTTGTTAAGTTAGAATAGACTTAGTTTTAAGTTGCTCGTAATTGATTTTTGTCACCTTCTCACTGGTGCCTATAATGTTGTATTAGGTGAGTGTATCTGATCTAGCATCAGGAGCTGTCGAATCTGCATTACCACGCACTTCTGCGAAGGATTTTGTTAGGGGAAGCATCAACAATCGACCTTTTCGGCCAGGAGGTTTGGACGATTCACAAAATCTAGAAAGATCTCTTCCGCCTGGTGCTTCTAATGGTGAATGGGTGCATGAAATTTTAAATGGTGGCCCTGCGCAGACAATACCACCTAGCCTAAAGCAAGGATTGGACCTTGGTGCGCTCAAGGTAATTATTATTTTTTATTTATTATTCACATATGAGGAAAAGTACTACTTGTTTTTGATCCTATTTGCAGTTTGAAATTTGATAAAACTCATGCAAGGTCTGTTTTATTTTATTTCAGCGGTATCCATTGTCATGGAATGTTTACAAGGACGTGAATACACCAAAGAGCCCGTTAGATGAAAATTTGGTTAGCTAACCTTAACATTTTCTGTATCTAAATTTGTGAAAGCTGTTTCAGTGTATATTCTTTTAGTTTATATTGTAGATTCCCTCATTCTATGCCAGATGGTGCCACTACCAGTACCAGGGATATGGTCAATTTAAGAATGTGCTTGCTTGATTATATTGGTTATTAATCAAATAAATATACATGTTCTTTTTTCTCATGTTGACCGCTGGTATGCAGAGTGGATTATCTGTACAGTTTGACGACTTATTTAAGAAGGCTTGGGAAGAGGATGCTGTTGGAGAACAAGAAGAAGATGGTACATGACATACATTTATAACTTTTTGATAACTTCTGTTCTTTCGGCCTACATTTTAAGTTTGGAAATCCTTGTGTTGCCCTATAATCAAAGGAACCAAACCTCTGCAAGTCTGCAACCAAATCTTTACTAGACCAAACTTTTTTTCACTCTTTTGTGGTTAAGGACAATGCTGTTTGTTCAGGTCATTTATCAGAAGGGGAGACTGTTACGTTGGAAGCTGAAGTTGATACGACCGAAGTATCCAGCAAAGCTAGCGAGAGTGCAATGTCACTTGATGATATTTTATCAGCTGACTCAGAAGGATCACAACAACTGCATTTGGAGGGATTAAGTGATGTGGTTGGACAAAAGCAGAAGCTAGTAAGTGGTTATGCAATGATGTTGTCCTGATTTGTGCTCAAAAGAACAGTTCATCTATCTTGTTATGCATCGTTATTTTCTTTCTGTTTTTGTGGCAATGCTTGAGATAGGAAAGCTATTCTTTTGGCAGGCTTGGGCTAAGCTTGAAGACAGTGAAGAAATTGCCGGTCGCTTTCATGAACTTATTCCTGACATGGCATTAGAGTTTCCTTTTGAATTGGATGCATTTCAGAAGAAGGTATTTACCTCGCTAATCATCTTCTTATTAGTCACCACTGTACTTTGACCATACTTCAATACCATATGATTGAAGTTACAAATATAGGTATAGAATGATTGTTTCATAGACCTTAAACAATAAGAACTAAGAAATAATAACTATGTTGAAATGTTTCCCTCACCACTCTTGTGCCTTAGTCTATATTTTGTACCTTTGCTTTTGTACGGTCATTAAATCGAAATAAAATCTAGTTTTCTTTCTCCGTTTATCTACTAAAAGTTTTACTTTCTTTCTTTCTTACTCTGTACTAGTCTTCTTACTTTCTATGCCTTTCCTTTTATAGTCTCGGATCAAATTCATTTTATGAAGTGACTAGTTAGAATTTATACTTTTTGTTGTTGGCTATTGACACATGTTATTGCAATTGCAAATGTGTTCAGTTCATTTTACAATGATTGGGAGTCTATACTGTATTCTATGCTAAATTCTTGAGTGGAGGGAGCCATTTGTCAATTGGCTGATAGGGCCATTCAGGTTCAGCATCAGTATAGGAGGAGAGGAAATATGATTGGCCCATTATGCACAAGAGGTAAAAGAGAGTTGGGGGTGTGGGTGGGTGGGGGGAGGTTGGGCCTATAGATAAAGGCCTGCAAACTTATGAAGGAGGTATAAGGATATATCCCCGCAGAAAGAATCAGGGGATGGGAGGCACACATGGGATTGGTTGGAGGAGGGAGAAAAGGAATAACTGGATGGGTTGAAGAGAATCAGTATATAGGTTGAAGGAGGTAACCGAATTAGTTATTGAATATTCTGGAGAGGGATCAGTATATAGGTTGAAGGAGGTAACCAAATTAGTTACCTCTTCCTCAGGAAAGGGGTTCTGTAGTTTCTAACTTTCTTATTTCTCTGGTTTGGTCATTTCAATATCAATACAACCCCGATTTCTAATTCATGATTTTGGGTCCTATCATTGGGCTTTGCAGATTTGGATCATATGCTTAAGGAGCACTAGTCACATTTTAAATTATTCTGCACTAGCATGCAGACAGGCACTAATTAGTCCATTTGTCTGCTTTTTATGGTCCCATTTTTTTTCCTTTTCCCTCTTTGATTGGATAAAGAAGGGAAAAATTGTAAACAAAATAGTTTAAACAATGAGTTAAATTGGAAAAAAATAGGGTTACACCAAAAGTTGGTATCGCTTTTATATATAGGATAGAAAATTAAATTATTTGATTGGGTAAAGAACGAGTTTATTATAAATTAAATAGTTTAAATGCAGTGTTAAGTTGGAAGATTAAAAGGCTAAACAAAATTTGGTATCCCCTTTATATATAGGTATTGATTATAATGATTCAACTGTTGTTGAAGAAACTCGTTTTTTTTTTGTAACTTATTTTGCAATAGATTATACTTATATAGTCAATAAACTTTTCATTTTGTTTTTAACTACGAGAAATCATTTATATCAAATTATCTTTCGGTGTCCTCTCTAGCATGAATATACTACTTTCATTTGTTTTGATATTTTTTTTTATTTTGTTTCCTTATTGTATGATGTTGCAGGCTATTTATTATCTTGAAAAGGGAGAATCTGTTTTCGTGGCTGCTCACACATCTGCCGGAAAGACAGTAGTTGCCGAGTATGCTTTTGCTCTAGCATCAAAAGTATGCCTGAATTTTTGACTGCTGGTTCAGTGTCTTTATTTCCATTTTTTTGCCTCATGGCGGTGTGATTGGTTGACACCATGAACCTTATTGCCCAGTATCATTGGGGCATTGTGCTTAGCTTCAGTCATGTTTGGAATATTTCTGTCTCAAAATTTTTATCCACCTAACTACTCCACTACTACTTTCAACCACTCCAATTAATGCGATGTTATACTTTTGCATAAGGACATCTTAGACTGAACACATTATGTAACTATATCTTAGAAATCGTGGTTGGGCCTAACACAACCCCACAAAACCGGCTTGTGAGGTGAGGATTGCCTCCTTGGTTCGTGGACATAAATGGTAGGTGGCCAATAACGGAAACCTGATAGCAGGTGGCCCAATGAATCTTGAAGAGGCTCTGATACCAAGTTGAAAGAAATGGATAAATGCTATTCCGATTTATTCCTCATCATGAGCTGGTTTAAATAGTGAGATTACAACCTAATTATCTCCTTAAATCAAGGACAATAATAATAGAAAATACTAGAAATATTCTAATAAATATTCCAACACTATAAAAAACAATATAATCAATCATTTTCTTGTGCATTACCTTAAATGGTACTTGTAATGAGACAGAGAGTATTACTTTTATTCAACTACCCGCGTGATAATCTGACCAAATCTTGTAACACTGTTAAGTTCCCCCCCCCCCCCCCCCCCCCCCCCCCTCTTTTTATGTAAAAATACTATCAGTCAATTTGAATGATAACATGAAGGAATATCTTGAATTTATTAATAAGTTTATGTTTGAACTTCGTCCATGCAGCACTGCACCAGAGCTGTGTATACTGCTCCAATAAAAACCATCAGCAATCAGAAATATAGAGATTTCTGTGGGAAGTTTGATGTTGGGCTTCTTACTGGTGATGTAAGCTTGAGGCCAGAGGCTTCTTGTCTCATCATGACCACAGAAATTTTAAGATCAATGCTCTATCGCGGTGCAGATATAATTCGAGACATTGAATGGGTAATGGACTTTTGTTTTTTCCTAAACAATAAAAGGACCGTATTACGAATTTCTTGGAATCATATTGATTTGCTGACATATTTTCTGCATAAATGTGGTAGGTTATATTTGACGAGGTGCACTATGTCAATGATGTTGAAAGAGGTGTCGTTTGGGAAGAAGTAATTATCATGCTTCCACGACACATCAATATCATCCTCCTTTCTGCCACGGTATTAGTTGGTTCTCTGTTGATATCCTACTTACTTGAGATAAACCTTGCTTGATTTTGCATAAAATAATTAGGTTCTGATACTGCGAATGCTGGATTTGTTTCTGCAACTTGAAGCACATGAGGCATTATGGTTCTTTCATGAATGTTTTAATAACTGAAAAATATGAAGTTCTGTGAAAACGGTACCCTCTTTAAATTGAATAAAAAATTTAAAACCAGCTTGAGGAGTTTTTTTTATTGGTTAAATTTTTTATTCCTTTTTACAATTCATAATTGAACAACTTGAAAAACTCCTTAATGAAGAAGAAAGGGAGCCAGACACTTAGAATTGTGTGGAGACAAGGTGGTCATTAGTGGGATAATTTTATCGTTTAAATTATCTAATGAGGTTGATGACATCAACTGAGGTGTTTCAATTTTCCCATAGTATTATGATAGATACTGGTTCAGATATGAATAAACACCAATGATAATTCTATGCCAGCAGCGATAGTTGCATTAACAAGATGATTATCGCAGCAAATTTTTTTGGCTTAATCAGGCATTTTGGAATTTTTTGTTTGGCAGATAATGTCTTCCATTTTGTACTTTTGACAAGATGATTACTATATATTGCCTATCTCTGTTTGTCGTAGATAATGTCTTCCATTTGGTACTTTTATTATCGCTGCAATTTTTTTGGCTTAATCAGTCATTTTGGATTTTTTTCTGGCAGGTTCCTAATACCATTGAATTTGCCGATTGGATTGGCAGAACAAAACAAAAGGAAATCCGGGTTACGGGGTAAGTTGTGAATCTATCGTATACATCTATTTTTTTTTTTTTTGAAAGAATTATCGTATACATCTATTATTGAGGGTTAATTAGCAGTTGAATATATTGCCAGTGGTGGAATTTATTTAAGCACATCCAACCTTTTTGTAAATGGCAATAATACAATAAGTGCATTTTGTTCTCTTTTTATAAGAGAAGGTATTGAGCCATATTTGATTATGCTCCTTAATGAATTTTTGACTCTGAAAATCATAAATGGGTTATTAGGACATGCTCTTTAACTTGTGATTTCCTTCGGTTTCAAACACTGAAGAGTATTCTAAAAATGAAGTTCTCTTCTCACATGTTGTAAAGATTACAAGACTGAAATTTACACTAATGGGGCATAATTTAAGATAAAAAGCTTTCTGGCGATTCCTAGTTGTCTTATTATATATTTTCCTATTATAATGATCAGTTTTTCAATCAGGACAACAAAAAGACCCGTCCCATTGGAGCACTGCCTTTTTTACTCTGGAGAACTTTACAAAATTTGTGAGAGGGAAATATTTCTGCCTCAGGGTTTGAGAGCTGCTAAAGATGCTTCAAGGAAAAAGCATTTGACTGCTGGTGTGAGTTCTGGATCAAAGCCAGGGACATCAGCAGGTCATGACAATGCTCGAGGTCAAAAACGAGAAAATACACCTCGGACGAAACAGTATGGAACTAATTTCTCTGGAACTGGCAGTGGCTATCACAATAATGGTAATGGCCAAAGCAGATGGAGACAAGAAGCTTCAATGTGGTTAATGCTTATCAACAAACTCTCCAAAAAGTCCTTACTACCTGTAAGTCGATTATGTTCTTTTGTTTTTTGGTTATAATAAGTCAATTAGGTTCTATGCTTTTATTAATATATACTACTACATCCGTCCCTAATTATAAGATCCTTTTGAGAAATTTTTTTGTCCCTTTTTATTAGACCCCTTTGCTATTTCCAACAACATTAATTGTTTTTTTACATACATGCCCCTATTTATTATACATCTTTTTCTTCAATCAGCAATAAATAGCATATGGAAAACATAAACTAACTCTCTCTCTTAAGGATAAAATTGTAAAAACAATAGTAATTACAAACAACTTTAATATAAATATCCACTTTCTTAATTCCCGTGATTTTAGCAAAAGGGTCTTATATATAGGGACAGAGGTAGTATATATTATGGAAAACCAAAAATGGCATTATCGGTACAAATATTTTCAATTGAGGAACAATTGGAAATAACTTAATTAATTGTCTGAGTAGCTAATTGTTCATATATTAAATTTTTTATTTTTTTAAATTTTTGTGATTTTCTTATATTTTATTACTGAGTACTACCATTTGCTGATCATGTTTTAACTTTCAAGTTGTTCGTGCATTTTCAATGCTCCTAATTTATTATTGAGAAATGATATTTGAACAACCATTTTTGACAACTTTTGTGACAACTTTCTCTCTCATACTCACATTACCTTTTTACTTTTTCTCTCTATTGCTTTGGTTTTTGTGCCAATACCTCATTTCCTTTGTAAAATTTTGGTTGTCACAAAGGTTGTCACATATATGAATGTTCAAATAACACAACTCTTTATTATTATTATTATTATTTGACTAATTTACCAGCCCCCAATATGTATACTTGTTTTATTGGGTCGCTGAAGAAAGTTAAGGATCCAATTGAAACAAAATTTAGTGACTCGTTTGGAAACTTCTATTTTTTATGGGAACCAGTATGTCATTATTTTCAAACCTTAATTGTGAATTTGAAACTTTGATTTGGGATTACAGGTGGTTATATTTTGTTTTTCTAAGAATCGATGTGATAAGTCTGCTGATAGCATGACTAGAACTGACCTCACTAGTAGCTCAGAGAAAAGTGAGATCCGTCTTTTCTGTGACAAAGCGTTTTCACGACTGAAGGGATCTGACAGAAATTTACCACAGGTTAGTTCATATATAGCTTAGTATTTATTGGATCGAGCTTGGCTTCTAATTACATTATATACAGGTTGTTCGAGTCCAAAGTCTTCTCCGTCGAGGGATTGGAGTACATCATGCTGGTCTTCTTCCAATTGTAAAGGAAGTTGTTGAAATGCTATTTTGCCGCGGTGTTATCAAGGTGACATGGAATTTTCATTTTGTCGTATGACATTCTTGTTTTTATTGGGCCTTATATTTTAGCCAGCTGTGTGTCAACGATGCAGCCAACTGCTTTTTATTTCGAAAGTAATAGGTTTACACTTTACACTATTTTTTATTTTTTTTGGCTTTTTGGTTGTTAAATCATCTTAAGATTGATATATGACTTCTTGACTCGTTTATTGTTTAGGTCTTGTTTTCAACAGAGACATTTGCAATGGGAGTCAATGCACCTGCTCGAACGGTTAGTCTTTTTAAGATGTTTCAACTAAAATTGGAGGTGCATTTCAAATATTTTTTGAAAAGCTCAACTAAGTCCAATTAAATTTTAAACTTACTAGCCTAGCTAACTAATTCCATGACTGCTCGTTTAACTGATCATTACACTATTACAAGGGACTTTTGATGCATTGTTTAAAAGGTTTAATGATTGATCCATGGTTCTTGTTGAGTCTCAGATTACCTTTAAGTTCTGTTTGGATCAAAAGGATGTTGCAATTTTTTATTTCTTTTTACTAGTGTCTTTTGCATTTGTAATGAAGAAAGGAAGCGCTAAGAAAAGTAGAAATAAAACTTCTGCATTACGGAATACCAAAGGACCCACTTATAGAGTTTTTGAAGCTAGGGTCACTAATACATAACTAACTAATCAGTTTGTCAGATATAAATGCTAACTGAAGCAGAAACTTATAGCAAAAATGCAGTGAGAAAGTAGGGTTTAGATAAATGAAGTTTTGTTAGAGGGAAAACACTACAGAAGTCTTTGATATCACACAATCTTGTTTAACATAGACTGCATTTATATTCTTTTGCAGGTAGTCTTTGATACTGTAAGGAAGTTTGATGGCAAGGAATTTAGGCAGTTATTACCAGGAGAGTATACTCAAATGGCAGGTCGTGCTGGCAGAAGAGGACTTGATAATATTGGTACTGTCATTTTGATGTGCCGCGATGAGCTCCCAGAAGAGAGTGATTTAAAACATGTTATTGTTGGAAGTGCAACTCGTCTTGAATCTCAATTTCGGCTGACCTATATTATGATTTTGCATCTCCTTCGAGTGGAAGAATTGAAGGTGTGTATAGCAATAAATCTAAATGTTTTCTCTAAAATCATGACAATGGTGGTGAAGATACTATAATTAATAATGGAATAATTGAGCAGAGAAGCAGCTTGGGGTAATTTATATTCTTTTCCAACTTAAACTTATAATTAGATCAGATCATTGGAAAAAACTTTTGATGAATAGTTCTTCCACAAAAGGAGGGATATATCTATTGAGGTTGCAAACAAGAGAGGAGAAAAAGCTTCATTGTATATTGAACACTCAGAAAAGAAGAAAGCTGAAGAATTAATTTACAGATGGAGTCTCACACTCCCGCATGGTTTTATATACAATCAATCTAAAAGGTTTTATATACAATTCTGTATATGAACTAACAGAATTGCATAACTAATCAACTAATTAAGTATCCATAAGTAGTCTAACCAACAGTTATTGTATCCTGAAACTCTCCCTTAAGTTGGATGGAGGGTACTGAGAGAACCCAACGTGGAATTCAAAATTCAACTTCGAAAACTTTGAAGCTGGTGGAGCTTTATGTAGTCAGTGGCGGGTTACGGGGCGTTGCTGATGGCCCACAAAATCCTATTTCGGTGAAGCAGGTGGCAGTATGGCTGTTACGCCGAAGAGGATGTCTTAGAAATCGTGGTTGGGCCTAACACAACCCCACAAAACCGGCTTGTGAGGTGAGGATTGCCCCCACTTATAAACATATTGGCAGGCCATGTCCTATCCGACGTGGGACTCTTAACACACCCCCTCACGACCAACACAGAAATCGTGGTTGGGCCTAACACAACCCCACAAAACCGGCTTGTGAGGTGAGGATTGCCCCCACTTATTAACATTTTGGCAGGCCATGTCCTATCCGACATGGGACTCTTAACACACCCCCTCACGACCAACACCATTGGGCTTGGTTCGTGGACATAAATGGTGGGTGGTCCGATAGCGGAAACCTAATAGCAGGTGGCCCAATGGATCTTGGAGAGGCTCTAATACCATCTTAGAAATCGTGGTTGGGCCTAACACAACCCCACAAACCGGCTTGTGAGGTGAGGATTGCCCCCACTTATAAACACATTGGCAGGCCATGTCCTATCCGATGTGGGACTCTTAACAGGATGTATGTGAGGTAGCTCCTGAATCCAAGATCCATGTGTCAGAGTTAAAAACTGATCTGACTGGTGAAAGAAAGAGGCATACAGATGGATGTGGAAGGATCAACTTGATGTTGTATATGCAATGTTGCTCCAACCAATTGAGCTTGCAAGAGAGTCAACAGATGCCTTGATGGAATTGGCATCCAGTACCTGATTGACCATAAAACTTGACACACTTATCCCTGGCATGTCCCCATGTATGCCACACTAAGCGCATATCGGCTCCATCTAAATTGGCATTCTTAGACTATGCAGATTGATTACCGACAACAAACGCTACAGAACTTTGGCAAATTCAGTAAAACACTCCCATAATCTTGGCATCACTGTACCATTCAGCAAACCACTAAATCACATCGAATTAAAGTACAGTTAAGGCCTCAACCATACCAAAATAGTGAAAAAACTATTACTAACTGCTATAAGTAATGTCATTTAATGTTAGCAATATTTGCTCTCTTGATGAATTGTTACCAAGTTGTGCGAAAAATTGGGTTGCAGGTAGAGGACATGCTTAAAAGAAGTTTTGCAGAATTCCATGCTCAGAAAAAACTTCCGGAAATGCAACAGCTTTTGAAGACAAAGCTTAATCAGCCTACAAGGGTTATTGAGTATGTCAATTATCCCTTCCTTCTCTTCAATATTGTTGTTTCAGGCTTAAGTTCACATCTCTTTATAATACAATCTTGCTGTCATTATGATGTTCATTTATACTTTTAGCTGTTTGGCAGTTCCTGAATGATACCATTGTGAGTGGCCAAATGTTCATAATCTGATATAAAGATGAAGTAAAGAAAATTTTAGATATAATATAAAACCATTTATTATTTTTCACCTAATATTTTAAGCTTTTGGACAATTGTTTCATGATAGACAATATGAAAGTAGTATTTTAACAGATACGTTGGTGGTTATTCTTTGTTTGAAATTCCGCCTTTATTGCGGTCCACCCCTAGTTGCCTAAATTGCGGCCTTTGGTTTGCCTTCATTGCAGCCTCCAACACCTTCATTGTGTTGGCTTTGAGGGGGTGGATTTAGTCCACATTGGATAAATAGGACTCTTGAGAAGAGTTTATAAAGAGGAGGCACTCCTCACCTTACAAGCCTGTTTTGTAAGGATGAGTTAGGCCCCAAATTTCAACATACTTCAACCTTTTCATTTATCCATTTGTGTTGTTGCCTTTGTATGAGCATATGCTGACTAAAAAACTTGGCGTAGTGCTTCTGGTCTATTAGATATTTAAATCTGAATATTTCACTTAATCATTCACCAGGAATTTATAAGTATATATACAAGAGAACAAAGAGAAATATGATTCCATAATATCAGAATCTAATTGGCTTCCGAGGAAACTATGAGAACCTAATGAAGATGAATGAATAATGGCGTAGTCATAATCATCACTCCCCCTCAAGTTGGAGCATACATTTTAGATGCATCCAACTTGTTAGTTGTTACATATATAAGCTATCCTAGGACCCAGTAAAAACTTGGTAAGCATGTCTGCAAGATGATCATTAGAACCCACAAATAAAGTCTTGATGTTGCTTGTGAGAATTTTATCTCTAATGAACTGAGAATCAACCTCTAAGTGTTTAGTCTTATGGAAATATTGAATTGACTTGAGGTGAGAAGCTGATTGGTTGTCACAATCAAGTTCCTTGGTACCTAACTCATAGATCATTAACTCTTGAAGATATTCCCTTAACAGTTGGGGATCATTGTTAGTAAACCACCTGTCGAGAGGGTCTATTCTGCAAATGATACAACAGATTTAGTCTCGTGTCTCTTCACATTGATGAGGTATCCTTTTGAAGAGATCTGTTAATAGGATCACTGATTAATTTGGAAGATTCATGATGTCTAACGAGAAGGATTACTATTTACTATTAGCATTAACTGTTACCTGTTAATTTAATTTATTTGTTCTTTATAAATCTGAATATTAGTATGTAGTTTACAAGCCTGCTGTTTTTTTTCTTCTCTTCATTCAGATGTATAAAGGGTGAGCCAACTATTGAGGAGTATTATGATTTATATATGGAGGCTGAGACATACAACAATCAGATATCAGAGGCAATTTTGCAGTCTCCAAATGTCACACCATTTCTCAATACTGGAAGAGTTGTCGTAATAAAGTCAGAATCAGTGAGTTCATGTATTCATTTTTCACATTTGTATCTAAGGAAATAGAGGTAGACTTGATATGCAATTGGGAATTTTGGGAGATAATATATCATTTGAAGGATTAGAGGAGTGCTTGATATCGACTTTATTCCATCTAACATTAATCCATGCTTCAGATGTTGAGTCCTGAGCGTCAGAGTATGTTGAGGGTCCCAATCGACTAGAGATTGCCTAGGTAGTGCTTATAAGGTTGCGGCAATTAATAAGCCGGTTTTGTGGGGTTGAATTAGACCCAAACCTAACTTTTAAGATGGTATTACAACTATCCTAAATATGTGATTGAGCTAACATCTTTGTTATTCAACCCGCATTTTGCCATGTTCCAGATGTTCAGGCGTGGATGTAAGGGGGGTTATGTGATGCATATTACTCCTCTTGCATTAGTCCATGCTTCAGATGCGTAGTCCTGAGTATGAGATGTGTTGAGAGTCTCATATCAAACAAAGATATGACTTAGGTAGTGATTGCAAGGCTTGCGCATTCCTCCTTGCAAGTTGGTTTTGTCGGGTTTAGTTAGTCCCGAGCCCAAATTCTAAGATCATAGGAAACTTTTCAATTCTTTATATTATTAAAAATGTTCTTCTAAATGCAGTGTGTGTGTGTGTGTATACATATACATACATGTACACACACACACACACACACACGCATACATATATATATGGGATTTGCTACAATAGATCCACCCTTTTTTATGAAGGCCCATTTTAGCAGCTTTCACCTTTTGCTTTGGATAAAAAGATCCATGTTTTGCTTTTTTGAAAAGGTCAAAACTAAAGGACAACATTGTGATTTACATTTAAATGTTGTCTTTTTATTAATTTTAAATTTCCTTGTTTTTGAGAATCTTTCTAGATCTCTCTCTCGCCATGTTCCCTGTTAAATTTTTGTCATTGGTCTTCCCCTTCACTTTAAAGTTCTAGACTTGATTAATAAAAAAATAAAAAAAAACCATTGTAATAATCACATGAAAGAATCTCGTGATCGTTGTGCTGAAAAAATCACGGTGGAACCAGGTTCATGAACATCCCAGATTCGTGACTTACAATCGTCGGAGGCCGATACATAAAGATTGGCGTGATGAGGATTCCAAACGAATGGTGGAATCACGGCAGACGGGTTGTAATCGGTGGAGTGAACTTTGCGGTGGAGTGAACTTCGGAGGGAGGAATCAAGGCGTGACGAGGATTCTGGGTACGGCGGTCACAGGGACGGAATTGTGAGATCCAGACCAGTTTATGCCGTTGCTGCATTGGTATCGTATGAATTCGGTAATTGGGAGAGTGGGTTGAGGAGAGTTCGAGGACGTGAACGAGAGGGTGGGAGAAAGCGATTAACAGAGAGAAAAAAATGGGGGAGAAAGCAATTAACAAAAAAGAACGGGGAATAAAAACTATTAAAAATAAACAATAAATTTTGAATTACTTAATTGCCCTTCAACTGCACTTTGTTTCAAGAAAGAGAAAATGGGTTATTTGTCTAAAGGAAAAGGTGCAAGTTGCTAATATGGACCTTCACGAAAAAGGGTGGGTGTATCGTAGCAAATATATATATAAGCAAGCAAATTTTATTGATCTAAAGCTACTTTGCCCAATATTAGACCATAGAATTACAAACCAACCAGAGATGGAGCAATTCTGCTAACTTACGAACCCAACAGTATACACCATACAACAAAATGAAAAGTTAAAAAATTAAACTACTTGCCATAACTTTTAGAAGCACCCAAACAAGCAGCAGGATTTATCAACGAATATGACACAGCCTATCTAAAATCAGATAGTCTCATACACCACCTAGAAGCTTTCAGTTTTGCCACTTCTACAATCTTTTCCACATCCAAGGAGACTGGCTTGACAATTTCTGATTACGAGACCGCCGAATAGCCAAAATAATAGCAAATCATATAGGTTGCCAAGCATCACAAAACTCTTCTCTGAATCACAGCTACCCCTGAAACTGTAAGTGACTCCTATAGTCATTATGCAATACAAAAGTTATATCCAACCACTTGAGAGTTGAGACATGACCTCCAAAATTCTGAATAAGCAGGACATTCAAAGAATAATTGATTGGAAAATTTTACTGCCGAATGACAACCAAGACATCCCTTGTGATAAAGTCTACATACCATATTTGCTTTTCTGAGCACTCTGTTCAATACCCATCTCCTAACAAAACCTGTTACCTCCAGACCAGAGGCACAATTTTGTTCCATAGTTTGGAAAAGGATGAATCTGGGTTGAGGGTTTCCCATTGAAAGCCCCTCATACACTTTCTTGATTGAATAATTCCCTTCTTGATCCAGTTTTCATCATCAAGAAACAGCCTATATTCAAAATTACTTTAGGCAATACCTCCTGCAGTTCATTTAGACAATACCTTAAGCTCCCATTGGCTAAATCCCTCCTCCAATTATTATCCCAAGAAACTTATTTTTCTTCTTCTTTTAATATCAATAATGTTAAGTGGTAGTTACTCAAGCAACTTTTGAACATTCTCCAAGCATTATTCTCAAGTTCATAATGAGCACACTTGGTCTTGCCTCTTTGTTGTGTTCTGCCATCTGGTCCGACTTAACACTTTTAGCCTAGTACAGCAACAACAACCAAGCCTTATCCCACTTTTAGCCTAGTACATTTGAACAATTTCATCGACGAGGAAAGCCCACATAAACTTTTGCTCGACTACACTTGATGTAGTGTCACCAGAGAATGCTCCACACACTGTCATGTCCAGTCCATTATATTTGAAATCTGCTTGTCATCATCGATTACAGATGAAGGAAATAGCTGCTCATAAGATTGCATTTATGACTCATGAAGGGCACTATGGCTATATGGCCATGCTCTTTGGGTTATTGAAGGAAGTTTGCACTGGTGCTATTTTGATGATATTCTTGTTGTCAGCAAACAAGCTCATTTAGATAATTTGAGGGTGGTCTTCAAATAGTGAAGTCTATAATGTTGAGTGCCTAATATTTTAATATTTACTTGGTTTGGTTTATTGATTTAAGATTCATAATACATCTAAATGTACTTCCTATGTAGCAGAGAGGTCCTGGTTTAATGGGTATGTACTTCCTATATGTAATTAATAACATAAGTCTTGATCCTTGGTCCTTAACAAACATTGAGGCATAGATAAGGTGTCCTTCTTGAGTTTAATATGTTCATGTATTGTATAAAAGTTTAAATCTTAAATAGATATTGAGCTCCTTGACGCATTAGTTGGTGCTTAATTTGTATCACAATTGATTGCTTTACAGGCCCAGGACCACTTGCTTGCGGTGATTGTGAAAACTCCTTCTCCAAGTAATAAACTGTACATTGTTTTTGTGATTAGACCTGACATGTCATTCCCAGTGGAAAATGCCTCAAGTGGTGGCAATTCACAGGACAAAAGCAGTACATTTGACCAAGGTTTTTTTGTAATGCCAAAATCAAGACGTGGTCTTGTAGATGAATATACTACATCTGTTTCTGCTCGCAAGGGAAGAGGTGTCATCAACATTAAATTGCCCCATCGCGGTTCTGCCTGTGGAATGAGCTATGAAGTCCGTGCAGTCGATATTAAAGAGTTTCTGTGCATATGCAGTAGCAAAATTAAAATTGATCAAGTTGGACTTCTTGAAGATGTTAGCAGTTCTGTTTACGCAAAGACTGTTAAGTTGCTCCAGGATTTGAAATCCGATGGAAATAAGTATCCTCCAGCTCTGGATCCAGTGAAAGGTATTACCATTTTTAGGTTTAAGAATTGATTATGTCCACTTTTTATAGATAACAAGTGGACCATGTTTGGCCAGAGAGAAGTTTTCAAAATAATAAAATGGAGAAAATATCATACTAAATTTCTTTTGAGGGATACCATCACTTTTAGAAGCTTTTGCAGGAGGGGGCCTGTTAAAGTTGTAAAAACATGAGGAGACATGTTCATTATAAAATCCATTTTTTGGCCGAATCATTTATAACAAAATCTCTCTCATCTGGAACATTGAAATTTCTAGAGCTTAGGTGTTGTGCATCCTCATTTGGGTGTAATGTCTTCTTTTATTTTAATACTTTGGTTACCCGCTGTAATTCAAAAACTGAAATTTATGGGGTACTTGGATAAATAGCTTAATCAAGTGGTTATCATATGAGAGCAAACTTATGTCATGAGCACTCAATAAAAGAATTTGTTTTCACTGAAAATTTTGATTTTGAGGGTGGATGAGGAGAGCTTATCAAAATAAGCTAAAAACAGTTTATATCATGAACTATTTTTATAAGCTCTTATAGATACTTATACCAAGTGCTTACGTGAGGAGATAAGTCAAATGAGTTCTTTCTATTGTTTCTTACCTTAAGCCAATATTGCTTAATTTCCTTTCCTTTTGCTTTTTTATAGATCTAAAGTTGAGAGAGGTGAAACTTGTGGAAACATACCGTAAGTGGACCAAATTATTGGAGAAGATGTCCCAGAATCAGTGTAATGGGTGTATAAAATTGGCAGAACACCTCAAGTTAGCAAAAGAGATAAAAGCACACAAAGAAGAAGTCTGTTCCCTTCAGTATCAAATGTCGGATGAAGCACTTCAACAGATGCCAGACTTTCAGGGCCGGGTATACCACATTAATATTCTTTTTTAGTTGCACTTGTGAAGATATTTTTATTTTCTGTTTTAGCAGTAATTTTATGGTTATTTTACTTTCTCTCCAGATAGATGTTCTAAAGGAAATTGGATGCATTGATGAAGACCTCGTAGTTCAAATGAAAGGACGAGTTGCTTGTGAAATGAATTCTGGGGAGGAATTGATATGTACTGAGTGCTTGTTTGAGAACCAGCTTGATGAACTGGAACCAGAAGAAGTAGTGGCGTTAATGTCTGCTTTTGTGTTCCAGCAGAAGAATGCATCTGAGCCTTCACTCACACCTAGGCTGTCTGATGCAAAAAATAGGTAATTAATTTATATTTAATTTGATCTTCATGAGAAAAACAATAAATAAGACCCCTCTTAATTATTTTTATAACTTATCATCTGTTATCATTTTGCTTTCCCACGTCTCTGAAATTCTGATTGGAATCAACATATGGATTATAACATATGTATTTGTTACAGATTGTACAAAACAGCTATAAGACTAGGAGAGCTTCAAGCACAGTTTAATCTCCCAATAAGCCCTGAAGAGTATGCCCAAGAAAATCTCAAATTTGGTCTCGTTGAAGTGGTTTATGAATGGGCAAAGGTTTGCTTCTGCAGCAAATAGCACTATTTCGTTCTTGAATTCTATCACTGATTTATGGTGTGACTAATAAACCAATCCATAACTTCGAATGCAGGGTACTCCGTTTGCTGACATATGTGAACTTACTGATGTTCCTGAAGGCTTGATAGTAAGAACCATTGTCAGGTTGGACGAGACATGTCGAGAGTTCAAAAATTCTGCAGCTATTATGGGTAATTCTGCGCTCTGCAAAAAAATGGAAATTGCGTCTAATGCAATAAAGCGTGACATTGTATTTGCAGCTAGCTTGTATATTACTGGCGTATGATCATTATTTTTTAACACGTTAATTTGAGCTCAAATGCAGTGCATATATCAAGTGATGCTTGTGTATATAATGAATTCTTTGCATATCATATATGCATATGCTACTTCAATCTGCACATTATCTTTTCTTTTTTTAACTTCAAAACCATTCCAACGGAAAAAAGAAAAAAAAAAATACTTCAAGACAAAAGAGTGGTGGCAATAATATTTAGACTGAAGTCTTTTTGACTTGTGAGTGCCCTCATCCCTATCCATATCCCTATCCGTCTAAATCTGCCACTGCTGGTGGCCATAAAATTCCCCCTTATAATTCTTGACTCGATAAACAATCCTAAAATCTCTACATATGTACCATAAAAGTGTTGTAAAGTGATATTTTTATTTAGATTTTTTTTTACTAAAAAAAAACTGATGTCTGTTCATTTAAATTGAAAGAATACATCAATACACTTTCATATTCTTCCTGTGTATCAACCTCACTCATTCTTCCTTCTCTTTGACATCTTCTATCTACAATTTGCACTATATTCTATACTTAATAACAGTCCATTCCATTTATTCCTCTTTAGCCATAGTTTGATAACAGTCCATCCCATTTTTATTTTTTTTGACAAAATAAAAGATATTCATTCATTCAAATTGAAAAAGTACATCGATATAATGCTAATTTGCTAAAAACAAAAAGGATGAATTTGTGAACAGGCTCACAACATCCATGTTAATAGCATAAAACAACAAAGTACAAATGCCTACACATATGACTATATTTAAATCTCCGGAATAACCATGTTTCCGGATCTGTAACGTGGATGACGCCAAAGTCATTGATTGGATCTGCAATGGATCGAAGCTGATCTGACAATCTGAAGCGATCAAATACCTAAGAGAAACAAGAAAAACAAACAGCGTCGCACAAAGACGACGAACAACCAACGTCGCACGAAGACGACGAAATCACAAAATAAAACGAAATAGATGTGAAAATCACTTATTTCAATAAAAGGGAAATAGAAAAACGAGTTAGAGGGGTGATTTTGGGTCAAAAATTGACCCTAAACCATCCCATTTATTGAATCCTTTAATCAATATATCAAAATTCATAACCTTATCCTTCTCCAATTTTTCATCCGTTAATTTACATGACACTTTGTTTTGCCACTTTAACCTGTAATTTCTTTTATGCTACATCATTGAACTTTTGAACCCATGAACAAAATAGTCATTGTACGGAGATGTGTTGGAACAAATTTTGATGAATTTATTAGTATCAAAATTTTCATGAACCTGGTCCACGTACGTGATAATTATTCTAGAGAAATTTAGTAAACTAATCCTAATAACAATGAGGCTGCAATTTCATAGGAGGAGACCAACACACGTTGGCTCAGTTGGTAAGGAACGGGCCACTTCCTTGTAGAAGGTTGTGTGTTCGATTCCCTCTGCCGATGTGAGGGCAATGTTGGTGGGTGATCTGTAAGTACCTCTATAAGTGCCCTTTGGGCCCGGAGGCGTGCCCTGACCCTGGTGGTGACCGGAGCCGAACCCACCTAAACTTTTATGTAACCAAAAAAAAAAAATTTCATAGGAGGAAAATTATGCCGTTTCCCTTAGTCCGATATGAAGAGTTAAAAACAATCACGGCCTATTTAATACACAATTTATGTTATTTTATTCAAATTAATACCTAAACATCAAGTGATACCACCGTTTTACGTTAATTCGACTGGTATAGCTATTTCGATCGTTTTTGATAAAGAAGATAACCATTTCAATTTTGATTGATTGATATCGATAGAAAACGGGTGATGTTTACATTGTTGTCGTGGGAAGTTATAACTAAAAGCATTTTAACTCTTTATGACGTGTTTATTATGATTTGTAATGCCGGTAAGTGTCCCTTTTATGATACAACATACAACTACACTTACCTTTATAGTAGGTAGGGTGACAAAATTTTATGTTCATAAATAGTTTAAGCGTTATGCTTTTAGAGCTATTGTTGGGTTGCTAGCAATAGTATAAAAATGTCACAAGAACACTAAAATTGCAAGAAGACACAATAAATTGTTTACCAAGGCTCCAAAGCTTTTTAGATTTTAGTTCCACATGATATCTTATGTGGCTGCAATATCTATCAAAAGGCTATTAATGATTACTTAGAAATGGAAGCAACTCTTAGAATAATAAAGCACAAAATTAGCGAATTTTGAACCACAAAATACACAAATCGACAACGTCTCCCGAAAACATTTCACCTAACAAATAATTCAAATATTCCTTAAAAAAAAAATTCAAATATTAGTTTTTCGTGTTGCCGGAGACAAACTCTTTTCAAAAGAAACCAACCCTTAGCCTTTGATTTTCTAAGGATCTTTTCTTTTGAAGCATGAAGCATAAAGCTTTGTCAGGTTGTTTGTGCTTTCCTTATTCCTCCTGCAAAATAAGAAACAATCATCACTTTCTATTCAACCGCACAATGTTGGTCGTTGATTTTGAATGGATGACTTTGTTCTTGTGAAGCAATATCATTTTTTGTTTTTTATTATTTGTTTTTTTATGAGTGATTTTGAACTGAATTTTTTATTGGGTTAATTAAATTTTTAGTCCCTATAAATATTCACAGTTTTGTTTTTAATCCCTACAAAATAAAATCACACTTTTTAGTCCCTATAAAATTTTTCATTAGCATTTTTAGTCCCTAAATATTTTTTCCATTAACACTTTTAGTCCCTGTCAAAAATTTCCATCATCAGTTTTGGTCCCTAAAATGATTAAGGAAAATGTCACAGGGACTAAAAAGTGATTTTATTTTGTCAGGACTAAAAACAAAACTGTGAATATTTATAAGGACCAAAAACTTAATTAACCCTTTTTTATTTTATTTTAGTGTGAGATTGTGATTTTGGTGTGAGATTGTGATTTTGGTATTGAACTGATATGAAGATTGTAATTTTTGTTTTGAACATTTTACTTTAGTGTGATATTGTGATTTTAGTGCGAGATTGTAAGTGAGTTTTGTTGATTTTAGTGTGAGACTATGAATTTTAGTGTTTGTTGATTGTTTTTATTGATTTTAGTGTGAGTGTGAGAGTGAAGATGTTGAGACTGTGAGTTTAGTGAGTTTTGTTCTTGTTGCTGGTTGATTGTATTCAATTTTTTTTTTGTTGATTTCAGGTGAGATAGTTATGGCGACAGAACACTCTTCATCATCTTCAACTTCAATAAAGGTAAGTCTCTCTCTTCAATTTCATTTAGGCAAGTTTCTATGTCGCTAATAGTTTTCTGTTAATTTTTGTTTTGAATTGTCAATATACTTTTTTTGTTGCTAATGTTATTATTGCATTTTGTGACTGATGTTGAATTGAAGTTGTTTTTTCCCTAATTGATTGTTCATATCAAATATTCTAGTCCATTAAATTTTGTTTAGTGATTTGCTTTAGTGTTGTTTAACTATCTGTTTTAGTTGTTTAGTTATTGTCGGTATGTTATCATCGGATTGAAATTGCTTTGTTTGTCAATTGATTATCCTGAATATCACACATGTTTTAAGTTTTAATGTTTGCTTTAGTTTTGTTTAACTCTCCCAATGTTTGAATTATGTAGTGATTATCTTATGATATTGAATTTAAGTTGCTTTGTTTTCAATTGATTGTACTCTATCCAATATCCAATATTGTAGATGAATTAAATTTCCTTAGTAACTTTTTTAGTGTTGCATATCTGTCCTGTTTGAATATTTTTACAATGTAAAAAGTAAAAACACTAAATATATTGTCTCTATTTTATTATTCTAGTAAATGATTATTGGAGAGAGTTCCGCATCTTTAGTTAATTTTGTTTTCTAGGATACAAAAACATGGCAGCCTCTTAAGCTTTCTTCAAGCTTACAAACTCTTGTGGCGTTGACCAAAAACTTAAGTTTTGAAAAAAAGGCTCTAGTGAGAAACTCCATTTTCAATGGTTTGTTAGAAATTGGAAATGGAAGAGAAAGTTCTACATATTAGTTTCCCTTTTCTGTGACGTTTATCAACCAACAAAGAAATTTTTTGTGTTCACCGATGATGTATCCTTTTCTTTGTGGCTCAAAGAGGCCGTGCATGTCTTTGGTATTGAAGATACCGGGACTGGTTTAGCATACTCTCCTGCAACAGAATTCCCTCAGTTTCTTTTTGACTTGAAAAACGAATTTAATTTGCCAAAACACAAAAAAAAAAAAAAAAATCAAATTATCAGATGTTAAGATGATTTTAGAAAAAATGGTCATAGATGACGAGCAAAGCCAATCAAACTTCAAGAAACTTCTTTATTTTTTTTCTTCTTCTGATTGAGCTCATTTTGATATGCTCCACGAATCCCAAGGGGCCGAGTGTAGCGTCTTGGGGTAGGGTAGAAAACATGAACAACTTAGAAAAGGTTAATTGGCCGAAAATCATTTTTGATAATCTCTGTGACTCTTTTGATAAACTTAAGGCTGTGAAGGATGAGTTGAGTAAGGATGATGAGTTGGCTAGGCAACACTACTTTAACGGGCGTGCTCCGATTTTTGAGGTAAGAATTTAAGTTTAATGTCCAATTTTTTTTTATATATGATATTTCTGATATCATTTTTTTTTTCTTCTGATATTGATATTTGTTAACATCAATGTTAGACAATCGTATTTAGAAGAATAAAATCTTTAGCGGCAAAGCCAGAGCCTGGTTTTACCCGTTCTCTAATCCAAAGCTACAAGGGTAAAATGACGGGTTGGAGGCCGTTGGAAATGATCAAAGCCTTAGAGGTACTATCATAAAATTATTTTTTATGTTATTTTCACTGCCGAAATCCGCACCCAAAACGAAGATGCCTTAGTGCATCTTATGCATTTTAACAATATGTATTTATTTTAAGTACATTCATTTAATCAATTTTTTCTTTCATTTATTTAGATAACGGCTTGTCCATGGTGCGAGGATGGAGTAGAGGGTGATGCTAGCCCTAGCCTTTCGACTCTTGCTAATGTGGCAGATTACATTTTGGCTTCCAAGGTGGGGGACATTTCGGATTCCAAGGCAGGGGACGTTTCGGCTTCCTCTTTGATAGGGGAGCATGATTGTTTGGCGGAGGACGATTTGGCTTCGTTGACGGAGTGGTATGATAGGTTGGCAGAGGATGTTGTCTCTCTGTTCTTGAATGATACATCTACGGTGCCTTCTTTTGTGGCGGTGAATGATGCATATGCACAGAAGAAGGCATAGAAGAAGGCTGAGCAGATGCATCATTCACCGCCACAGAAGAAGGCACCGTAGATGTATCATTCAAGGACATATAGACAACATCCTCCGCCACCCTATCATACCACTCCGTCAAGGAAGCCAAATCGTCCTCCGCCAAACAATCATGCTCCCCTATCAAAGAGGAAGTCAAAACGTCCCCTGCCTTGGAATCCAAAACGTCCCACCCCCTTGGAAGCCAAAATGTCATCCTCCAGATTAGCAAGAGTCGAAAGGCTAGGGCTAGCATCACCCTCTACTCCATCCTCACACCATGGACAAGCCGTTATTTAAAAAAAATGAAAGAAAAAAAATTGATTAAATGAATGTACTTAAAATAAATACATATCATTAAAATGCATAAGAAGCACTAAGACATCTTCATTTTGGGTGCGGATCCTCGGCATCGGAAATAACATAAAAAATAATTTTATAATAGTACCTCTAAAGCTTTGATCATTTCCAACGGCCTCCAACCCGTCCTTTTACTTTTGTAGCTTTGGATTGAAGGATGGGTAAAACCAGGCTCCAACTTTACCGCTAAAGATTTTATTCTTCTAAATATGATTGCCTAACATTGATGTTAACAAATATCAATAGCAAAAATAAATTGATATAAGAAATATCAGATATAAAAAAAAAAAATTGGACATTGAACTTAAATTATCACATAAAAAATGGGAGCACACCCGTTAAAGTAGTGTTGCTTACCCAACTCATCCTTCACAACCTTAAGTTCAGCGAAAGAGTCATGTAGATTATCAATAATGATTTTCGGCCAATTAACTTTTTCTAATATGTCCAAGTTTTCTACCATTCCCCAAGACGCTACACGTGGCCCCTTGGAATCCGGGGAGCATATCAAAATGAGTTCAATCAGAAAAAAATAAAGAAGTTTCTTGAAGTTTGATTGGCGTGCTCGTTATCTTTGACCATTTTTTCTAATCTTAACATCTGATGTTTTTATTTTTTTTTGGTTTTGGCAAATTGAATTCTCTTTTCAAGTCAAAAAGAAACTAAGGGAATTTTGTTGCAGGAGAGTATGCTAAACTAGTCCCAGTATCTTCAATACCAAGGACATGCACGACCTCTTTGATACAAAAAGAAAAGGATACATCATTGTTGAACACAAAAATTCTTTGTTGGTTGATAAACGTCACAGAAAAGGGAAACTAATACTGTAGAACTCTCTCTTCCATTTCTAATTTCTAACAAACCATTGAAAAAGAAGTTTCTCATTAGAGCTTTTTTTTTCCTTTTCAAAACTTAAGTTTTTGGTCAGGGCCACAAGAGTTTGTAAGCTTGAAGAAAGCTTAAGAGGCTGCCATGTTTTTGTATCCTAGAAAACAAAATTAACTAAAGATGTGGAACTCTCAACAATAATTATTTACTAGAATAATAAAATAGAGACAATCTATTTAGGGTTTTTACTTTTTACATTGTAAAAATATTCAAACAAGACATATATGCAACAGTAAAAAAGTCACTAAGGAAATTTAATTCGTCTGCAATATTGGATATTGGATAGAGTAGAATCAATTGAAAAACAAAGCAACTTAAATTCAATATCACAAGATAATCACTACATAGTTCAATCATCAGAGACTTAAACAAAACTAAAGCAAACACTAAAACTTAAAACATATGTGATATTTAGGATAATCGATAGACAAACAAAGTAATTTCAATATGATGATAATACACTGACAATAACTAAACAACTAAAACAAATAGTTAAACAACACTAAAGCAAATCACTAAACAAAATTTAATGGACTAGGATATTTGATACAAACAGTCAATTGGGGAAAAAACAACTTCAATTCAACATAAGTCACAAAATGCAACAATAACATTACCAAAAAAAAGTATATTGACAATTCAAAACAAAAATTAACAGAAAACTATTAGCAACATTGAAACCTGCCTAAATGAAATTGAAGAGAGAGACTTACCTTTATTGAAGTTGAAGATGATGAAGAGTGTTCCGTCGCCATAACTATCTCACCTGAAATTAACAAAAAAAAAATGAATACAATCAACCAGCAACAAGAACAAAACTCACTAAACTCATAGTCTCACAACCTTAACTCTCACACTATCACACGAAAATCAACAAAAACAATCAGCAAACACTAAAATTCGTAGTCTCACACTAAAATCAACAAAACTCACTTACTACCTTGCGCTAAAATCACAATCTCACGCTAAAATAAAATGTTCAAAACAGAAATTACAATCTTCAAATCAGTTCAATATTCGAGTCGGTACAAAATCACAGTCTTCACACCAAAATCACAATCTCACAATAAAATAAAATAAAAATTCAGTTCAAAATCATTCATAAAAAAATAAATAATAAAAAACAAAAAAATCAAATTGCCTCACAAGAACGAAGTCATCCATTCAAAATCTACTATCAACATTGTGCGGTTGAATAGAAAGTGTGAGAGGGATGATAAAGCTTGTTTGAGAACAAATTCAGCAAGTTAAAAGACTGTTGATGAAAATTGAGATCGTAAGAAAGGAAATGATTGACGAAAATGGAGAAGAGATGAACAGCGTGAAGAAGAAGACGAAGGGTTTGCGAGAAATGAGAAAAGGTTTTTTTTTTGTGTACATTACAAATGATTAACCATTTTCATTATTTGGTACCTTACAAATGCCTTCTACTGTTCTACCACAACTGACAACAAACACCACCACCGCAACTCTAACCGACGTCGCAATCATCAGCGTCGGAATCGAAATTTTCACCGTCGAAATCGAAACCTTAACTAGTATGTCACGTATGTGCTTCCCTGTTCATGGTTGAGACCTCAGAGAAGGAAAATGAAACGTTTCATTTCAGAAGCCAAGCTACGTGTTACATGTTTCAGTCTTTAGGCTTAAAGAAAAGGGATTGGGTTTTGAAAATAATGGGCCCAATAAAATGGGCCAATTTTTTTTTTTAAAATTTTTTTAGAACTCGTAAACTTGGCCAATTTTACACGAGTTTACTGAGTGTTAACTAGGTCAAACTCGTCAAACTTTCCGATTTCATCAGAAATCGAGTTTACCTCCAAGTTAACACGATTTTGGTACCTAAAAACATAAAATCTGTAAACTCCACGAGTTAACACTCAATTTGTGGAACATTGATTACCATAGCTTTATCTATTTTTCCCTCTTTT
This sequence comes from Medicago sativa, assembly GCF_051527215.1. Classification (NCBI taxonomy): domain Eukaryota; kingdom Viridiplantae; phylum Streptophyta; class Magnoliopsida; order Fabales; family Fabaceae; genus Medicago; species Medicago sativa. Next base: position 61,546,853 of record NC_140751.1, on the reverse strand, counting down.
AAATCGTGACCCCCTCTGCCCTTCACCCATGTAAAAGGGTGACCAACCACACACCAAGTGATTTTACAATTAAGTTTACTCAAGGTTGATCTTGGCTTGTGATTTTACAAGCTTTTGGATTCCATCAAATGATTAACTTTTTTTCCTTCATATATTATACTTTTAAAACATTATGAGTTCAATTTAGAACTAAAATTAATATGGGCAGTATTAAGCAATGGTGGCATCGATAACATTGCAATGCTTACCAGAAGAATCAATTCCGGTGGTGTTTCCTTACTGTAAAATATGGATATTTCTCTGTTGCACAATATGTAAATCATCATTTGTAGTTTCAGTTTTTTTTTAATGACAAATATTAATTTTTTTTGACAAATAATGACAAATATTAATAGTTAGTTGTATTTACTCATTCATTTATATTTTGCACGCAAACCTCCAACTCATTGACCCTTACCTAAAACTATCCATTCGCCTGCCCAAACCATTATTTTTAGCTAAAGTCTAAAAATGACAAATAAGGGAGATTACAACGGCAAATCCCACCATTTATTTTGATTTCAACAATAAAAGCATGGCCATAGTTTATCCTTCCTTATTTTCCATCTTTTGTTTCAATATATTCACCCCAAAATCCTTTATTATGTCAACTATCTAAAGGAATAAACCTTGATGCTCACAAATCATCTCCAACAAACAATGGCAATGAATTCACATGACATAGATTGTCAAAACTCAAAAGTCAAACCAAATGCTTATAGAGGTACGAATATGTTTGGTTTGACTTTTGAGTTTTGACAATCTATGTCATGTGAATTCATTGCCATTGTTTGTTTCATTGCCGAATGGGTTCAAGTCCTCAACTAAATTGTTTTTAGGGAGCTAAAAATAAAAATAAAAAGTCCAAAATCATTTATGATAATGACCAAAGATTTAATGTACAAAAATAGTTTGATTTATTAGCTTAGGCTCTTGTAGCATGTCTGCGTAATTGATATCACTAACAAAAGCATGTATCTAATGATGGTGCGGTATAACAAAGAACCAATGCAACAATGTCAGATCGAAAATATTTGTCACTCAGCATGTTTTATGAAAACAATTTTCAGCTAGCAAAATGAAAATTGTAGCTCATACATCACAGAAAAATTTTATGAAATTGGAATTTTAGTCTTAGCATAGGTCAGCTGAGGTTTCATTTTCTTTTCCACCATGCGGGATGATTCTTCTCAACTCTTAAATACAGTCTTGGATCTCCTGTCGATCTTTTGGTTGAGGTAGAGTACTTTACCCTAGATCATCCTTCTTTTTGGAGAATAAATTATATAGAGAAATACAAATAAAATAGATGGAGAAGAGGAAAAAAAAAGTGGGTGGGGATGTTTGGTTGGGGGAGAGGATCCAAATGCTTGGGGCTAAGACATGATGAAACAATAATTTGAATTGTAGCACAACAAAGAGTCATTCAATGAAATACATAAGATAAAACTAAATCTAGGAGGCAAAATAATAACATGGTGTTTCGACAGAACTCATATCATGCAAGAGAGGAAATCTCAGTGATGGTGGACCTATGGAAGAATGGTTCAGCCAGAAGTGGTGAATGCATTGCATTGATGATGTGATGCCCAATGGTGGTGTCCCTGCATACACTTCAATGCTAAAATCAGTATATGATTGAGTTGGGCGAGATGTTTAGAATAAGACATAAATTGATCGGTAATATTGCAATTCTTATATAGCCTTAAGGCCGGCCATCCAAAAGTTCACTCCATAACAGATGTTAATAATCAGTGTCAATGAAAAGTTTCCTGCTACCGCTGCTGTATCAACATATAGTTGAAATATTGCCAAAGACTTCATTTGAATTTCAGCAGACATCTCCAATCACACATTTTTCAACTTGCAGAACTAAATTTCCATTTATAATGCCTAAGGACAGAAAAGAAATGCAGCATTAAAGTGAGACTCTCCCGAACATAGCTAGTATCTTTACTTTCCTAGGCTTTACATTTTGTTTTTCCATCTATTATTACTAAAGCATGAATGGAACAAAGATAAAGGCACCAACATGGTGTCTGTAAAAGTGATTCGAAAATTAAGGAAAGAGAAAGGTATCCTTCCTATACATTTCAAAGGTAAGTTACAAGTAATGACATGTGGTTTAGTTAAACCACAGTACATGTAGGTTATGGAGAGCCTATATTTATACAGATTTCCGGGTCAGATGACCCAAAACCAAGAAATGATAGACCCAGCAGCCAGACCAAAAGCTAAGAACAACACACTCACAATCCCTGCAGTCTCTGCATGCTGCAACTTTACAACTTTAGGTGAGAAAATCATCATCACACTAGTCAGGTATCCATTTGTAAGCCCTAAAACACAAGTCAGTATTGTGACAGGAATCTCTGTCCGGAAGAATTTTGGACCATGCAAGCATCCCAAGAAGAGAGGGAAAAACAATAGTCTTGATACGCAACAACCTACAGCAATTTTTGCATTCTCTAGGAGGTATAACAAGTAACAAGGAGAATTGGATACCAATCCCTAAGACGTTGGGAGTGGACATCCTCGGTAATGAAACCAGGAAATATTGCAAGTGTCACAACATAAATGAGCATTATGCCAAAGCCATACCACTTGATTGTTCCCATGGTATTCCATACAGTTGATCTCCAGACAGATCCAGTCAAAGGACAATTGTCGTTTTCCACAGCGACTGCCTGAATCTTTAGTTCATCGTAGTACTTCATAATGGGAAGTTTGTGTGCTAGATTGTACAAAACCATGCATATGAACATAATCACAATTGATACAGAAAAGTAGAGATTTGCACTCTTTTGCAGGCCAGAGGCATCTTGTGTGTAAACAGCCTTTGTAAATATCCTCAGGAAAGAAACAAGAACCCCTGAAATCAAAAACATAAATAATATGAAGAGGAAAATCATTTACCTTTCCAAAGTTAAACAATTCCTTACACATTATTTTCCGTTCAATCCTAAATCTAATGCCCAAATTTAGGAATTCCAGTTGAAATTGTCACAAGAACAGTCAATATTCACCCTAACCTTTTGCCAATGTATCATGGTGTTGTTCCTGCTCCAAGAACATTGCAGGTTCTCCCCCCCACCTTTTTCCCTCATGTAATGTCAATTATAAATTCTGAATGCTTCTATTGCTTTCATTTCACTAGGTTATTTCTGGTTTATAAATGCCAGGATGGTGTTACAGAAATCGGCGTATCATTAGCAATCACTGTTTGTGCATTGGATGCTGGACCTACCACTGCTGCTAAAACAGTTGAAGATCATGTCAAGGTAACATTTTCTGTTATCTCTGTTTGCTACAAAAAGGTTTGGGGCGCATGTCCCTTTACTGGAATGTATCAACTGGTGGTTTCAATGAATAATTACAATTATTCATGCATTTGTATGCTAGGGTTGTGCTCGTTTCATTGTATTAGTAAATACCTTAGGTACATGATCAGAATATTTAGTGCATCATAAACTTTATGCCCCTTTCAGAGGACATCTATGCTTTACTTTTTAACTTTTGAGATCACAACTGTCATGTTTCACTCAGTAATGAAGGGCCTTGCACACACTCTTTCTTCTTATTTGGTGAAGTTTACTATGATATTAATTTGCTAAAGATTTGGCAGACAAAAAACTATAAACAAAAAAAAATGACATCAGAATGGATTCTTTCTAATTGGTCAGTATTGCCAAACTAAGAATCCACTTAACAGACAGAAACCACAATTTTTCAACTCAGAATGACGCTCCATTTCATGTCCTTGATTATTTTTAATTATATTGGATGTTGTAACGATGAAAGAAATGTTTAGGCAAAGAAAAAACCTGAGATACCTAAGCACTACCAACTACTAAGGATCACTTGATCACATACCTAGGTAGCCACAACACAAAAATGTTCAACAAGTTTCCAAGTTGCTAAGTACACAATAAAAATGTGATTTTAAAAGATCTTCAAGTTCATAGGAATAAAAGTTACATATATCCTCTCAAAAAAAAAAAAGTTACATATATATGATTTACATTTTGTTGAAATTAGGCCTAACTCATCCTTACAAAACCGGCTTGTTAGGAGAGGAGTGCCTCCTCTTTATAAACCTACTATGTGTGACTTGAGTTTTTCCCAATACACCCCCTCACACCCAGCACTATTGTACTTGGTGTGTGTATATAAATGGTGGGTGGCCCGATCGATAGACTCTGATACCATTTTGAAATTGAATCTAACACTCATCCTTACAAAACCGGCTTGTAAGGAAAGGAGTGTCTCGTCTTTGTAAATTCTTATCAAGAGTCATATCTATCCAATGTGAGATGGTGATTTTTCCCAATACATTTTTAAGAAAGGTACCTGTTACACACACACTGTATCTCAATCTATCAAACATATCCAAGAAGAGAGTGGCCGGAAATTGAAGACCGAATGCTCATTACAATAAGAATACCTAATAGTTTTCACACTCCCATTCTCACATCATATATGATCTGTAAGGCACCAACACAAAAACGGCCGCCCGATACAACATTGACACTGATATGTAGACACCAATAATAACTTCAAAAAATACAAGTGATTGTATATAACCACCACATGCATCGTTTTTCTTGTCGGTGTCTAACACCACCAACACATGTCACACAACATACGCTCCTTCAATTTGAAGTGTTTGATACACAAAGTAGAGGTATACAGAACCCAACGCAGTCTTGTAACCTGTCTCATCTCGAATGCAATGGGTTGGGTCTTACCCGGTCAAAAATTGAAACAGGAACAGGTTCGGGTTACCCCTTAAGTCACTCATCCCGTCCCAACCCAATTTAGTTTGAGGAGAATGACATTTTTTTAAGTATTATTTTATGACCCGGCACACACTCTCTAACTCTCCCATTCACACTTATCTTAATCACACACACTTATTTCTGGTGTCAAAATAAAAATATCAAAATCAAACACAAAGCAAATAATGTCTCTATAAAGTATCAATCTTTATAAACAGTTTACAGAACCCGAACTGGATAAGAAAAAAAATAAAAAAATGAAAATAGTAACAAAGTGTTAGTTAGATGAGATACCAGAAGCAGCACTCCCAACAATGACAGCCTGTGTGTACCTCTCCGGCAACTCACCGGCAGACCCAAGAATAGATCCCTGCACCAAAGCATTAGCCACACCAGAAACCACAACCGCCGCAACAGTAACATAGAACCCATTATACAACCCAACCCTACCCTTAACATAAACAACATCAAGCAGCGGAACTACCACGAGCGAAACAACAAACAATGCAAGACCAACATTGATCCTCACATAAGCATGAGATTTGTGGCGGTTAAGGATGATGAGAAAGAGACCAACAAGACTAGATAGCGAGGAAACAAGAGCAAAGATACGGTCAACGCTGGCATGAGGGTAAAGATAAGAGAAATAGTCAACGGCTGTGATGAATGCGTTCCATGGGAACAAGTAACCGATGCCAAGTGTGAAGTAGATTATATATACTAAGTTCCATTTGTCATCTGGTACTTTTTTCTTTCTCCCTGAAGCTTCTGAATCTGAAGGTAATAGAAGAATGGTGGATTCTGTGACATTGTTGTTGTCATATTGTAGTGTTACACCATGTTTGTGTTGGTATGAATGAAATTATGTGTTCAGATTTTTTGACTTCCGTCAACATCATATCATTTTTTTTTTCCTTCTAGGTGAATTGCATCATTATTATTTTTTGGTTGGTGTAAAATTTAATCCAAATATATAGAAAAGATTTTTGTATCACGTGCTTTCCATATTTTATTATAAATTACTTTGAAAAGAAATATTTTGGTTTTAATACAAAATAGCTTACAATACCAATATGTATCATCAAGAAGGGATACTTTAATGAAATTTTTCTTATAATACCATTGATTATTTATCACTTTTTCTTTTCGGTCAAGTGATTAGAGCTCACACATTTTAAATGTGGAGAAGTGAAATGTTTGTGGTTTGAACCCCGACCCCTACATATTATATGCACTATCCCTACCAACTTAGTTAAACTCATGATGACATTTATCACTATTTTTTCTTTTCATTCTTTTAATTTTTTTTCTTCCATATCATCAATAAGGGATAATTTTGTATAATCATTCATAATTTCTATTTCCAATACAAAATTTACTACATTTTTTAATACGTACGAAAATGTCAAAACGACTTATAATAAAATATGGAGGGAGTACATGTTAAGAAGTTTAAAATAATAAGTTTGTATTGAAACTTATGCATTTTATATTAAATATATAACTTTTTAATAAATAGTTTTGGTTTTACAATAAAAAATTGCTACTGTTATGTTTTACATGTTTAATATTATACATGTTAGAAAAAACTCTTGTAGAAATTAATTTTAAAGACTTATGTATACAAAAATTAATTTTAAAACTTTAAGATTGAAAAAAAAAAAAATCATTGTAAAAGCCCTACATGAGAATCTGTCCACGGTACATGCATTATATATAATTAAGGAAATTAATTGACAGACATCCAAAAATCAATTGATTACCTCAAAAAAGAAAATCCCAAAAATCAATTATACCTTGAGAAAGAAATATAAATAGTGATGATATGTAGGTGATGTGATAAAAAAAATAAAATAATAAGGAGTTGAATAAGTATGAAAATAAGGTGATGTGATAAAATGTTAGAGAAAAAAATAATATGTTAAATAAGTGTATGAAATAAGGTGATGTGATCAAAATGTTAAGTCGATGAATTTTACTTAACACTACGAGTTAACTAGAAGTGAACGTGAAGTAATCTAAAAGGAAGGCATGAAGATTCTGTCACGACCCAAAAATATATTCGTGACCGGCGCACGAACTAATACCTTATAGTTCGGCAAGCCTAAAGACCAAAGATTTAAATAAACAAGTTTCAAACTAACTTTCAACTTAAACTCATGTTTACTGAAATTTCGACAGAGTAACCCCTGTACTTTCAACATTACCAAGATATAAATCCTGTTCATAAACTATTATCATCAACCAGAATTTCAAAGTGACATTTTACATATTTGTACAACTCAAAATGAGACATTTCTAAACCCAAATAGCTGCAGGTACTTTGACTCAATGTATACATAAACAATAGAGACAATCATCAAGGAAACCTACCAAAAAGAGTGACGCGGCTGAACTCGAGTCTACTAGCAGCTCTCTACTTAGCTGCTTGGAAATCTGAAAAAAAATAGAAAATGAAAGAGTAAGTCACAAGGACTTAGTGAGAGACAACAACCACCACCAACTAGAAGGGAAACACACATGAGCACGAGTAATTAAGTTTCTCAATATCTAATGTTCATTTACAAACTAGTAACTGAATAAAATTCTATTAATCCAAAATCAAATAAGAATATTTCTGAGTCTAATGTCACCGACATAACAAATATGTTGCTCTGAGCTTGTTTAGCCAAACTGTAATAAAATGAATCAAATTATTAGAGAAATTTTTATAACACCTTTTAAACCATGAGTTTATCTTTCTGGTATAACCTTACTACAAGCCTTCACATGTCTAACATTTAGAAGCAACATGAATATTTCTACTTGCAATTACTTTATATCATTGTACATGAAAAACAATATCATAAATAAGAGTATTTTTAATCTCAATGTTGTAAAGAGGTGAAAATAAGATTACAAGTCTTTAGAAAATATACCGCCGAAAATCATAACAAAAACCTTTAAAAATATATTGTCGAAAATCTTGATAAAAGTCTTTAAAGAAAATATAGAAAACTCCATTTAGTAAAATAATCAAAATGGGTGAATCGAGAACTAGCTCCATCTCGTTGATAGCCCTCTCCTCCTAATGGTGGCCTATCCATAGGGGCGGCTCCATCTAACGGATAGCTCTTTTCTCTCGACTCAAAACAAAGTGTAAAACATTTTCAATTAGGGAGTTTACCACACATTGATAGCCCTCTCCTCCTAATGGTGGCCTTTCCATAGGGGCGGCTCCATCTAATGGGGTAATTCTACCTAATTGAAATCACATACTAGGTGCACCTAGGTTGTCGTCATTGTAACCATAATTTTCAAAACACCATTCTTAAAAACACAATGCCAAAACCATATTTCACAACAAATCAAAACTTACATCAAATATTTACCATCAAAACTCAATCGAAAATTTAGTAATTATAATCATAAATCCAAATCCAAATCCAATCCAAATCGAGTACATATAAATATAAAAATCTTCCAAAAACACAATTTTCAAACCATATGCTTTAGAACATATCATACTGGTTCAGGAACATATCAAAACTAGTGCACATAATATGTGCAATTAAATCTCCATTTCAAATCCAATAATTGATAAATCATAGATAGCCTCAAATAGAGTATATATAAATATCGATGACTTTGAACATAAATAATGATGACGAGAAAAATGTTCAAAAGTTGTGTTTCCCCGTTTAAAAACAATACTATGATATAGAAATAAGCAAAATATCAATAATAACAATAACCAAAATATATGATAATGATCGTCATCAACTCACAGCTATGTCGAACCAACCACATTTTCTCTCCGACTGCTTCCGTAGTAGCAAGCAAAGTATCAACTATCCAATCTGAGCATCAATAATAATTTCAAGATTAAAATGAGTATTCTAAAACTTTTCTAATCATATGCATTCCTAAATTCCTTTAATACCTGCTCTAAACTCTAAAATAAGTTTCTAAATCAAACTACCCATGACTAGAGATGCCTTAATTGAGTTATGGGTTGTATATTTACCTCAAAGAGTCTTAATAAACAACTTTCAAGTGATGGGTACTCTTCTCCTTCCATGAAGCAATAACCTTAATCCCAAAATTCTATCCAAGTGTAATTGTAGAACTAGAGATAATTTTGTTTTAGAGGTAAAATTCATTTATTAGAGTTTGATTTGTGAATGGAATTGTAACTCAATGAGAAGAAGAATAGAAAGAGGATGAGAAAGAAGAAGGGAAGGATACGCTGGGAAAGAATAAGAAAAAGAAGAAAAAATGTGAAAGGGGAAAAGTTAGATGGAAGAGTGGAAAGAGAGAGAGAACTCTCGATTCTTCCTTACATATATGTATAAAAATAAAAAAAAAAATCTTTTTTTTTTTTTTTTTGTACACCTTTTCTTTTTCTTTTATTTATTTATTTATTTTATTTTAAAAAAATGAGATGATGCATTTCATTCTTCCCCCCTTAAGAAAATTCGTCCTCGAATTTTAACTACTAATCTTACTTTTCGAATAAGTATGGATACTTCGCACGCATTATTTCTTTGGGTTTCCATGTGGTTTCTTCACCGGATTACCGGATGACGCCTCTTGTTAGAATTAGAATTTTCCTACTTCGAATTATCACTAAACAATCTTAGATGAACTTAACATTTTCTATGATATCTTGAATCAACTCTAGGCCCACAAGTTCAGACTCACCAATTTCAAACTATCCTGACATATCGAAGACACACATCGTCAATCTACAATGTCTGAAAAGGCACCACTTCAATACTAGATTGGTAACTATCTATATGAAAATTCTATTATAGTAAAAACATCGGTCCCTAACTCCCTCTAAGGTCCAGAACACTAGCATAAAACATATCCTACACGTGTTGTATATTTTCCACAAATTGACAATCCTTCTTGGGACGAAAGTTGTATTTAGGTTCAAACAGACTGAACCTTGCTATCACATATAGTAGAGATCAACACACAATTTAACAAAATGATCTGCTCTAAATAAATCTTAGCCTATTGGAACGTAGTATAAGTAATCTTCACAAATAAGAAATGTGTGAACTTGATCAAACAGTCTATAATCACCACACCAAGTAATAATAATTCTATAGTAAAATCCATAGTCATTGACTCCCACTTTCATTTATGTATTCCAACAAGTTAAAGTAAACTTGCACGCTTTTGGTGTCCAACCTTTACTTACTAGCACAACACGCACTAAGAGACAAAATATATTACATCACTTTTCATCCTTCCTAGCAGTACAATTATCATATGTCTTGGTATATCTAAATAGGATTTGGTGAATAATATAACAATGATGATAAACCTCTTAATACTTTTCTCCTTAAATCACCAACATCACACAGTCGCGACTTTAACCTCAAAACATCGTCGAAATCAACTAAGAAGTTTGTAACTTTACTATTCCTCCCATACCTATCAACTTTACCTAGTCTAAATCTTAACCGAGTCTTCCTAATACTGTATACTGCGGTGGAACAAATTTACACATGACCAATAATGCCATTGAATGATCAAGCTAAAATCGAATCCCACTTCCACAAGTTTTTGTAACCCTTTAATTGTAAGCCCCTTCACTTTGTCTAAATGAGTAAGACTACTCATGAACTTTCTACTTAAGCATCTACAACAACACCTGTCTTTCCAAGGTGGTATGAGTTCATCCATACATCAAAATTTTCTAGAGAAATCCATCCACTTTATTTATCTTAAATTTAAGTTATTCTAACGACTTTTGTGGTCGATATAAGTCTAACAAAATCTTGTCATATAGATAACGCATCCAAATCTTAACAGCAAAAATCACTGTTGCCATAATCAAATCATGCCTAGGATAGTTTGGATCGTTCATTTCTTTACCTATTGGAATAAACAAGAGTGTCATCAATGAATAATATCAAAATTGATCTAAGAATGGTTTAAAACCCAACTCATCAAATCCATAAAAGATGTTAGAGTATTAGTAAGTCCAAAAGGCATAATCAGGATTTGAAAATGCTCGTAATCTGTACAAAAAAATTTCTTTCACATATGCTCCCACTTAATCTTCCATTAATGATACCCAACCCACGAGTCAACATTGGAAAACAACGAGTTCCTTAAAATTGATCAAATAACTCTTTAAACAATATTTACTCTTTACTACCACCTTAGTCATTTTCTATAACTCATACATAATTGCATTGATCCATCTTTCTTACAAACAGTACCAGTGTTCCTCAATGAAAATAATTTTGGCAAATAAATCTCTTACTGAGAAAATCTTGTAGCTTCTCTATTAACACCTAAAGTGTTGCTAGGCCAAACACTAAAGAGGTCCAAATATGGGCTGAGTGTTATGAACCAAGTCTATATATATAATTCAATCTTACTACCAAGTGGAAATCCAGGAAATTCTTTAGGAAAAACATTATGATACCTACACGCTTGTAACTCTATAATTCTCCCTTACCCACTTATATATCCTTAATCAAGATCAATTATCCTGGACAACCTCTCTTCATTAACTTGTTAGTTCCTAAGCCTGAGTTCCAATTATGTAAAGACAATCAATTTTCACTACCTGATGATATTATAAGGCGACATGATGGAAAGACAATCAATTCATACACAAAATCATACTAAAATCTATACTAAACCTATGGGTGATGATGATTATTATATAGTTTCCAAAGATGATCCCTCCTTATATGACATACTTGATTCAAATCACATTTTACCTTTTTCGAAACCATTTCTAAAGAAGAATTAACTCTAAAAAAAACATGATACAACTGTAAAATCAAAATTACTCTTAGGTAAAGTGGATTATCTATATGCCCCCTAATATAACCTACAATTTTGCGTTATGCTTAAAAGTTGGTCTAGTGGAACCATCCATCCGTGATATTGCTATTTGTTGTCCTTAACGGCTAAATATAACTTCGCCACCACGATGAGCATAGTTACAGTATTATCATCCAACTTGTAAGAGTCTTGTTTACTACCTCCCTTAAACTTTTGTTACCTAATCTAAAGTGTCAAGCTCGAAACCGCCGCAAAGTAGGATAGTTAGATTCAACCACAAAGCTACTTAAGTATCCTCTTAATCCTCTAATGAACCACTTGACACACATCTCTTCTATGAAAGGTGAGGGTGTTCAGTGAAAGCTCGATGAAACTGGTTTTGTACTCTGAAACTGACATGGGCTCATTTCATTTTTTTTTCTAATCTTTGATACTTGTGAGTTAATCTATCTACAACACTTTCTACAAGAAAGTGGGCCGTGAACAATCAAGAGGTCTCACTTCATTTCAACAAAGGTGATCTTATTTTCCTTTCATGTGTCAACATATCCAACTAGAAATATGCCACACACTCCAACTGAAAAATATGTCAACTTCACTTCCCTTATATTTGAGCATCTTAATTTCCTCTACAACCTCTCTAGACCATTAATGAACCATTAAGAGTTTTCACTTAAACTAAACCAGAAGCGTATGAGGTTTAAACTTAATGAATTTTGCAAAAGTAATCTCAACCCCTCTATTAAGAGTAGTCGCTTGATGCTCACCCAATCTAACTTCTTGATGGACAACGAGATTTCTCTATCATTCATTACCCTGATACTATCAAACAATGACCCAAGCAAATTGTTGCACTAACATCGCTATCCTTGCTTTCCTATAACGACCTCAATATTTTCTACTTCTATATCCAAGAAAACTCATATAACATTAATTATTTGATCTTCAACATTCATTCCGCATCGATGTTGAATACAACCTCGACCTCTTTGTCGAGAGTCTTAAGGTTAGGCCGTAGACCCAGAACGAACTAATTTCCCTTCTAGTATTGTGTGGCATCATCACAAAATGAAAGAAAATTGACCAAAATAGGACGAGACGAAAAACAAAGTGAGACAACAAAAGAAATCAGAAGATTAGACAACCAGTGACACTACCATAGAGTGCTAATAGCTTTTTGCAAGTAAATGGTGCCGCGGTTCACAATTTACTAGCAAAAACCTATTATTACTCTATGTCTGCAGCTATTAGGACCTACAACCGAGCTCTGATACCAACTTTGTCACGACCCAAAAATATATTCGTGACCGGCGCACGAACTAATACCTTATAGTTCGGCAAGCCTAAAGACCAAAGATTTAAATAAACAAGTTTCAAACTAACTTTCAACTTAAACTCATGTTTACTGAAATTTCGACAGAGTAACCCCTGTACTTTCAACATTACCAAGATATAAATCCTGTTCATAAACTATTATCATCAACCAGAATTTCAAAGTGACATTTTACATATTTGTACAACTCAAAATGAGACATTTCTAAACCCAAATAGCTGCAGGTACTTTGACTCAATGTATACATAAACAATAGAGACAATCATCAAGGAAACCTACCAAAAAGAGTGACGCGGCTGAACTCGAGTCTACTAGCAGCTCTCTACTTAGCTGCTTGGAAATCTGAAAAAAATAGAAAATGAAAGAGTAAGTCACAAGGACTTAGTGAGAGACAACAACCACCACCAACTAGAAGGGAAACACACATGAGCACGAGTAATTAAGTTTCTCAATATCTAATGTTCATTTACAAACTAGTAACTGAATAAAATTCTATTAATCCAAAATCAAATAAGAATATCTCTGAGTCTAATGTCACCGACATAACAAATATGTTGCTCTGAGCTTGTTTAGCCAAACTGTAATAAAATGAATCAAATTATTAGAGAAATTTTTATAACACCTTTTAAACCATGAGTTTATCTTTCTGGTATAACCTTACTACAAGCCTTCACATGTCTAACATTTAGAAGCAACATGAATATTTCTACTTGCAATTACTTTATATCATTGTACATGAAAAACAATATCATAAATAAGAGTATTTTTAATCTCAATGTTGTAAAGAGGTGAAAATAAGATTACAAGTCTTTAGAAAATATACCGCCGAAAATCATAACAAAAACCTTTAAAAATATATTGTCGAAAATCTTGATAAAAGTCTTTAAAGAAAATATAGAAAACTCCATTTAGTAAAATAATCAAAATGGGTGAATCGAGAACTAGCTCCATCTCGTTGATAGCCCTCTCCTCCTAATGGTGGCCTATCCATAGGGGCGGCTCCATCTAACGGATAGCTCTTTTCTCTCGACTCAAAACAAAGTGTAAAACATTTTCAATTAGGGAGTTTACCACACATTGATAGCCCTCTCCTCCTAATGGTGGCCTTTCCATAGGGGCGGCTCCATCTAATGGGGTAATTCTACCTAATTGAAATCACATACTAGGTGCACCTAGGTTGTCGTCATTGTAACCATAATTTTCAAAACACCATTCTTAAAAACACAATGCCAAAACCATATTTCACAACAAATCAAAACTTACATCAAATATTTACCATCAAAACTCAATCGAAAATTTAGTAATTATAATCATAAGTCCAAATCCAAATCCAATCCAAATCGAGTACATATAAATATAAAAATCTTCCAAAAACACAATTTTCAAACCATATGCTTTAGAACATATCATACTGGTTCAGGAACATATCAAAACTAGTGCACATAATATGTGCAATTAAATCTCCATTTCAAATCCAATAATTGATAAATCATAGATAGCCTCAAATAGAGTATATATAAATATCGATGACTTTGAACATAAATAATGATGACGAGAAAAATGTTCAAAAGTTGTGTTTCCCCGTTTAAAAACAATACTATGATATAGAAATAAGCAAAATATCAATAATAACAATAACCAAAATATATGATAATGATCGTCATCAACTCACAGCTATGTCGAACCAACCACATTTTCTCTCCGACTGCTTCCGTAGTAGCAAGCAAAGTATCAACTATCCAATCTGAGCATCAATAATAATTTCAAGATTAAAATGAGTATTCTAAAACTTTTCTAATCATATGCATTCCTAAATTCCTTTAATACCTGCTCTAAACTCTAAAATAAGTTTCTAAATCAAACTACCCATGACTAGAGATGCCTTAATTGAGTTATGGGTTGTATATTTACCTCAAAGAGTCTTAATAAACAACTTTCAAGTGATGGGTACTCTTCTCCTTCCATGAAGCAATAACCTTAATCCCAAAATTCTATCCAAGTGTAATTGTAGAACTAGAGATAATTTTGTTTTAGAGGTAAAATTCATTTATTAGAGTTTGATTTGTGAATGGAATTGTAACTCAATGAGAAGAAGAATAGAAAGAGGATGAGAAAGAAGAAGGGAAGGATACGCTGGGAAAGAATAAGAAAAAGAAGAAAAAATGTGAAAGGGGAAAAGTTAGATGGAAGAGTGGAAAGAGAGAGAGAACTCTCGATTCTTCCTTACATATATGTATAAAAATAAAAAAAAAAATCTTTTTTTTTTTTTTTTGTACACCTTTTCTTTTTCTTTTATTTATTTATTTATTTTATTTTAAAAAAATGAGATGATGCATTTCAGATTCATTGGTTATGCAAGTACTCAGATGCTAACAACTAGATCATAGATATGTTACCATAAATTAGAAGGTAGATTCAATGTGTTGAGGGGCTATTCAGTGCAATTTAGTCAGAGAGATCCTATATGTCTCGAAAAATGCTGCTATCCCAAGATTTTCACGACGTACATTGATTAACACCTTCCCTCCATCTTTAGCTATTTAGAGGTATTCGTGATGGGTTCACGATGATTTCTTTCGTGAGAAATAGTAACTCTCGTTGGGTTTACTATACTCTGAGAATGATACTTACTTTTACTTTGTGAGTATCCTTGGTCCTCCTATTTTATTTTTATTTTTTTAATTATCATGTTATTGATCGGAAATTTCAACCGTTAATGGTGACTAATCTTCATGAGGAAATTTGTGAGTCACATAAGATAAGTTCTTCATTTTATAAATGCAAACCATGTCTTTAAAATCAAGTCACTTAATTTATTACCACATCATCAAGTTGGATAGTCAAAATTACATATTGATCAAAATTTCTGAAATGAACAATTAAAATTGCACAATTGGAAATAAAGGGATCAAAATTACAGTTTGAACAAAATAAAAGGATAAAAACTGCATTTAAATCAATTTGTTATAGACCAAGAATATTAATTAGATTTAACTAAATCTCTTTATATGTACTTCCTCCGTCCCAAATTATAAGCAAAAAAACTCATTTTCTTTGTTTTAAATTATAAGCAAAAAAAACTAACTTTTATCGTATTTAATTATGTTTTTAAAAAAAATCATCTTTTCCGGAGAAATTAAATGCAATTTGCATTTATTATGCTATCTCTTTCATTTTTTCTATAACTAATAACCAATAAAAATTGTTTTTACATCTTTCTGTGAAACTTATTCCAAGGATAACACAAGAAACTATACTACAAACTACAATATTTTAGATTTCTTAACAAGTGTGAAATTTTTTTTTTTTTTTTACAATTTGGGATGGAGGGAGGATGAGATTAAGCACTTTTATTCCAATCAGGATTAGAGAGCACAATCACAAAAATTTTCTCTAGCTATAAGTCCCAAACAATCCTTCAAAAAAAAAAAAGTCCCAAACAAGTTTCTTAATTTGGCTTGTCAAAAAAATAAAAGTTTCGTAAATTGGAAGGAGGATTTTGGAAGAGAGGTGGGTGGATGACTTATTATTTTGTTTTTAAACTAAAGAAGTTATAAAAATATTTCTAAAAGTAAATTAACTCTGATTGAAATTATTTTGCTAAGTGCATCTTAATCTGTAAACGAACCATGTTTCTAGGACCTAAAATGGGATGACCTGAAATGGGATGATAATACTCTTTTTTCCAAATATGCTGTTAAAAAAAAACACTATAAGCTCAATTTAGTTCCAAAATTATTAAGCAATATGGTGGCATAAATAACATCACAATTCTTACTAGAAGAATCAATTTCGGTAAATATGAATACGAACTAAATGAATATTACCCAACTAAACCATACACATTCTTACCTCTATAAGCATTTGTCCAAGTGGGTTTATGTCCTCATCCTCAACTAATTTTTTTTTAGGTAATGAGCTAAAGAAAATCCAAAATCATTTATGATAATGACTGAAGATTAAATGTACAAAAATAGTTTGATATGTTTGCTTTGGCTCATTAGGCTCTTGTAGCATGTCTGCATAATTGATATCACTACGTAACAAAAGCATGTATCTGATGATGATGGTGCGGTCTAACAAAGAACCAATGCAACAATGTCGTATTAGGAAAGAATGTGTATGAAATTAGAAAATTGTAGCTCATACATATCATGATTGAAAGTTTTATGAAATTTGAAAATTTATACAAGACAATAGTTTTTTTCGAGGGAATTATACAAGACAATAGTGATGGTTAAACCTTAGCTGTTGCTCACTAAGAAAATGGTGCACATTTGTGTTTAAAATAAAATTAAGAAAATGATAGGAAGCCCAAATAGATTACAAATGTGTGAAAAGGAGTTGGCACATGTAAACATAAAATTTGTGTTTTCAATAAATGAGTTGGATGACAAAATTACTTTCGTTGTCCTCTAACTTAATTTTAGATAACGATTCCATCTGTTAAATTTTTTTCACGTCATTTTTGTCCTTTTGGTCCATTCGCATATGAATTTTTAAGATTCAAATCTATGATTTTATTTCAATATGAACTACTATTATTCAAATCTATAGTCCTTTACTCATGTTTTCGTATGAATTTTAGATTTGATGCTTTAAAATTCTTAAACAAACGAACTAAAATGATAAAAATGATGTGCAAAAAGATAACGAAATCGTTATTTTAAATTAAGTTAAAGAACAACGAGGGCACTTTTGCCCTTAAATACATAGTATTTTGCATCTCTATGGAATCCAATTTCATCAAGTCATTTCACTAATAACCATTTTATAACTGTTTTTAAAAATATTCGAATTTTTTTCTGTCATTTGAGGCTGAGTTTGTAAGGATTGAAGTTATGTTTCTAAAAATTGCATGGCCATTGGCCAATTCAAACCCCAACCAAACACCTTGAACAACCATTTTTGACAACTTTTGTGACAACTTTCTCTCTCATACTCACATTATCTTTTTACTTTATCTCTCTATTGCTTTGGTTTTTGTGCCAATATTTCATTTCCTCTGTAAAATTTTGGTTGTCACAAAAGTTGTCACATATATGGATGTTCAAATAACACAACTCTTATTAATTTGGTGGAAGTGGAACATTGTCATGTTTTCACTTTCTGTTGACCTGTCATGTATCTTTTCATGTCCTTAGCTAGTTTGAATCAATTGTTCTTGCTGATTCTATATATAAACAAACAATTTTAACATTGCAAGATTTCCATTACAAAATCAAATGAGGACCAACTTTTGAAGGTAAATTCAATCTGAATTCATGAAATTCTTCATATGAGAGCAAGATGCCCGAATATAGTAGAAAAACATAATATCCTAGGCATATCAGAAAAACTTTCTGAAAACTTCGGTGCAGATTAAAAACATTCTACATTGTATAATCAAAATGTTGCAATGTTATGTCTATCAAACCTCAACCAACTTAAATAGCATATAATAAATTCATCATTTGATCCATAAAAATCATGTTCTTTACTCATCCAAAAATCTCACAGAACAGTGCAAACAAACTTAAAACAAATAATATCAGTATACTATTCATGTGAGATTTCTGGAGATATGAATATTGTAACATATATAAGGTAGAAAAACCATTTGATATTTTAACAATTTGAATGAAATATGAAAGGCACATCAAGGACATATCTGACAACAAAGTTATGTCTTTTATCCGTTCAAAAATCACAAAGAACGTTATAAAAGATTTCATTACAGAAACAATTGAAATGATGGTTCCAAGACCAAGATCTCAACAGTAGCATTCATCTTATCAAATAAAGATCGATCCCCAGAAAATATAAACACATATATCTTAGCATCAATAATATGTTTGAACATATTTTGTCAAAGACCACACACATGTATCAACAATTTTGGCTCAGCATCTCATTCCAAAGAGTTCGGAAGTCTCACATAACAATTGTACTAATGGCAACTAATTTATTCACATAATTATAATATTTAACTAACTTCATTCAAATTAAACTGCCAAGAAAGCTAATCAGCAGGAACCAATCAAATGTTCACCTTGACGGAAATTGCTGACAAATAGGTGGTACAAACATATTTTATCCTGCAGCACCGTGAAAAATAATTAATATTCATCATGTCAATCGTTGACCAGACTTTACTTACCTCCCAACTGAACTGTGAGAACTTACCTCCCAATTGAACTATGAGAATCATGTAAAAAAAACGATTCAGAGAAACAAGCATTTCATATGTCTAAAGAATTTTGATGACAACAAGGAGTTGAAATAGAGTTTGGTATGGTGTGTATATGAATGGAAACAACAAAATTGATCATCATAATATTCAAAACATTTTATTTCTAGTCATTTCTTATTAAACATAATTTATTTATACATATAAGATGATTTACCTCTGAAACTATCTGCTCTTGCATTCATGTACATATCCAAATGGTCGCTTCTTCCCACAACTGTAGCAGAATTTGCATCCACACCTAGCATGAGATATTACAATTATTATAATAAATTTAAACATATGTATGTGACAATGATGAAGGATTAGCGAGAGAAATAGGATACTTAATAAACCTGCATTTCATGTAATTACATCCATCAATTCTGCTGATATACATAGAGCAATGTGGACATCTTTGCAGCTGTTGTCTGTTAGCAAACACCAAAAATTTGTTATCCAAATCATTTTTTTCATTCCTTTTCAATTCTTGGAATTTCTGACAATTCATTCCTTCATGCCATGGAACTTTGCACTTCGAACAAAAGTGTCTGTGACAAGAAGGACACTTAGAACTGCCAACAAAATCTCCTCCCATGTCATTATCTTTCCCCAACAAAACAGAACAATTCTCATAAGGGCAGTAAGTTGTCGGCGCCGAGGGAATAGAAAACACAGAAATTAAATTCTCCCATTTATCAATAAGTAGTTTAGGCAAAATGTGTTGAAAATGTTTCGGCTTAAATTTCAAAAAACAATTTGGACTTGGACACATCACCTTATACTGATTATCATTAATTTGAACTTCTACATACTTGCATATGCAGTCAACACAAAAGAAGTGCTTGCATTTTCTTCTTTTGAGGATGGTTGACCTTATGCTGAATATTTCATAATCTGTTTTTAATTCAAGGCATATACCACAAGTTTTGTTTGCTGCACGAGTATGGGAGAAAAGTTGTTTTGACGAATCTTTTTTCCGAAAGAATGAGAGCTTCATGATTCTATCCACTTGGTTCTAGACTAGTTCCTGGAAGATTTCACAAAAACCACCAATTAAAAAAGAACAAGTTGGTATTATTATTACTATCTGGACAAAGGAAGTAAAGAAAAAGAGAGTGAGGGGAAAAAGGATCCAACCGGTAGCGAGCTCGCGGTGGAGATCGGAAGTCTCCGATGATAGATCTGATGCAAGAAGATGAAGTGACAAGTTAGAGGAAATGGAGAGTGAAGTTTATTGCAGGAGAGGAAACAAAGCTCATGTCATAATGCTTAGCGGAGAAGGTTTCTATTTCATATATATATATATTATAATTAATTTTAAAACAAAAATGGATAGATGTAGGATAGTAAAGTATCATAAATTGGATAGAGGTTTCATAGTGTTAGAGCTTAGACCTAGTATGTCTTTATAAAGAGAAACAAGTTTAAATAAAAAATAAAAAATATCAAAAATCAACAATTAGCTTGTTAATTGTTATGGCATGTTAATCTAATTAATTTGTGTGAGTTCTATGAGTAGTAATAATAAATAATAACATGTGAGTGGCAGAGAGATATATACATCATGCATAAAAATGGATAAACTGTAGGGAATGGCAGAGAGATATGCACCATCATACATCATACATAAAAATGGATAAACTGCAGTGAGTGTCAGAGAGATATATACATCATACATACATGACCTTGTTTGTTTAGAAGCCATAGTAGTATTAGTAAACGTTTAAAGGATATATTATAGGATACAGCTTCTGCCTACCAACATACTGTGTTTCATACATTTTTACAATAAATAAACATCTCATCTATGAAGCACGGATACGGATACAGACACCAGACACGACATGAACACTGACATGCTAACCCCGCTGATAATTTGAAAAAAATCACATAATTTAATGTAGTTATATGTGACGGTGTCGTGTCGATGTCGGATACCTAGAGTGTTCGTGCGTCATAGCATCTCATACATTTTTTTAATAATGATTCATGGCAACATTATACACACAATTTTTCAACAAGAATACTAAGCATAGTTTAGGGGACTTGGCTTGTTTAATAGAACCAGGGTTACCAGAAATAAATACCAAATTTAAAGCAATTAATCTTTAAGCCTTTTACTATGCTATTTGTAGAAACAGGCAGGCTTTATTCCTTTTTGCCTAAGGGAAGTAACTCACACTTTCTTAACACAAAATTGAAAAGAGAACCTAATGGGGACCATCATACATATATCCATATAAGGATACTAAAACTAAAAAGTAATGTGAGCTATTTTGAACCCAAAAGAAGAAGAAGACAGAGAAGTAGAAACCTGTCTTTGTCTTTATTGACCAAAACTTAAACAAACGAACCAAGCAAATTACATGTTTGTGAGTGTGACCATAACTCTGAGTGGTTGCATTGCATTTAACATGTCATAACAATTATCTAGCTATTTTTTGAAACTTAATGTATCACAAAAATACTATTTAATGTATCACAAAAATATTAACATTAAAAACATATATGCAATTATTCTGCTACTTGTCAATAGTGTGTTTCCATATAAAAAAACAAAAACATTCAATTCAAGCTATAACATGAGATTAATTTGTATGATCATTCATTACTTAACATGTTTTATTTCTCCCCATAAAAATGTGATATTGTCAGTTACTCACTCAGTTAACAAAATGTTGGAACATGCATGTTGAATGCTTCTAAGCTCCATAACGATGTAAGGTTAAGATTAACTAATAACAAGGCTTCCCCAAATAGATTAACTAACAACAAGGCTTAGACCCTTATTATATTGGCTGCCATAAAAAAATCACCAAAGTGAGTAATATAAAGCAAAGAGAAGAACATTGACACTTACTAGATTACTTGATAGTAAAAACACAATCAAATCAAGAGGATCTTATAGATCAATTTTCTTTCTTTAGTTGTGCATTCTTTGAATGACAACAAGAGGCTCTTTATATCATCAATTAAGAGAGATTTCTGAGATCCATCATTTACCTTGTTAGTTACATATCCCACATGTCGTAACCACAATCAAATGAAACCATAACGTAGAAGAAGGAAAATAAAACTCCGCAATGGAGAGAAACAAGACATGCATCTTATGTACCACTCTAGCACCGCAAAACGCACCATTCCAGAAGTGGAAAAAGTCCACATATGTGCTAAGCAGACATTATAACATCTAAACCGTATCTCAAATTGTAGAAAATCTAATGATAAACAATCTAATAAAATATATGATTGTGAACTACTTAAAATGTATTGCACGACAAGAATCCAAAAATTGTAACTAACATAAAATTGAAATTAACAACTTTTCACCCTTCCATCAACCATTAATCAACAATGATCCAACAAGCCACTAGATACCAGACCAGACATAAAATAAATAGCATAAACAAAAATTAGCAATATACATGTTGCAGTTGAATCTCATGTTCAAGTGTCATATAATAGCATCTACATTCTACATCCTAACATTAAGAACAAGGTGATATCAGACTTTCAATGTAGACTTGTGGGTGTAGCTCCATCCTATGACTACTGATGTTTTGAATCTCAGAAATCTCCAAAGTACTGTTTTTGGAATCGTAAGCAACCAACTTCAATTTGTAACTTCCGAAACCTTGCGGCTCAAAACAGCCCATCAACAGCTGTTGTTCATCCTCAAAAATATATAGAGCCTTTGGATAGCGACACAAAACCTGATCTTTCATGTGTAGAACACGGTACAAATTAGTCCAAGAGTCTTTATTTCCATATTCTTTCATAATCCAAACATCTAAAAACACAAAAGTACTATTTCTAGAGATGCACAAACAATCCCTTAAAACCCCCAAAGTCGTCGAAGGATACTTCTCCGAATCAGGCAGCGGAAGCTTTTGATAAGACTCCTTCTCCAAATCAAGAGAAATAATGACATGTAAAGAACTCACATCGTCTTTTGCCAACCAATTAATAGTGCCACTTACAAATATTCCTAACCCACCAAACGGGGCAGAATATGGAAAGTCTTGAATCCTTTTCCAAGAATCTGTGCCCAGAGTATGAACACTAACTTCAGTTTTGCCAATATCTTGAGAACAAGCAACAATCTTGTAATTATTAATACAATGATCATACCCAATGCTATATTCGGAGAAACGTTTATTATCCAAAGGAGGCAATATCTTGAATGTTCTAATGGAAGGGTTCCACAAAACAGCCGGACCATTATCATACATGGTCAAACAAAGGATGCCGTCGCAGGAACGCACACGAAAAGGACAATGTCCATTTTTGAGACAATCAGGGTAAGTGACAGTAGAGGTTGAAAAATCAGAGGGCTTTGGGAAGTCAAGGAGAAGTAACTGACCTAAGTTGTTGGTAGTACTTACGGTGAGGTGATGGGTGGTTGACAAACGAAGGTGTTTCTTTGCGAATTTGGGATCAATGATTAAGGAATTGAAGGACTTGCAGAGACAGCGAAGTTGAAGGAGTAACTTGACGGGAAGCCTACACAGAATCTCAATTAGGAGATCAAAGGGAAGAATTGGTAGGGTTTTGGTAGTTGTTTCCTCTGTGCCTGACGCCATTCCGTTCTGTAGGAAAAATAAAGATCGCAAAAACCTAATGTTTGTTGATCGCAAAAATAAAGATCGTGGAATGAAAGGGTTTTTATGCAAAAACTTTGTTTACCACAAAACTTTATTTATAACAAGAAAATTGCTGTTGACACGTTGAATAAGGCTGTGGCACACATGTAAAATACGTTTTTGCCCCCTTGGCAGTTAACTGTCGAATTATGAAACCGGCTGCAGTTAACTACCGAGGAAAACTTCGGCAGTTAACTACCGAGAAAAATTGAAAACTTCGGCAGTTAACTGCCGAGGAATCCTCAAACCCTTTTTTTTTTTTTTTTTTACAAAAACCATTAATTCTTTTTATTCTTTAAACTTAAATTTTCCTTAATTAAATTTCATTCTTTAATCCTTTTAAGGAATTAAACATAATTCTTTTCATGATTTCATTCATGTGATTTTGTTGCCATAAATGAAGAAATATGAATTTTGTTGCCATTAAATACACGATTCTTTTTATAAAGTTGTTGATTTCATTCATATGATTTTGTTGCCATAAATAAAAAAATATGAGATCATAGAATTACTACATATTCAATCACGTTTATTAATTAAAAAAATGTTTTTTTTTTGAAGAATAGAAAAGTGGTTTTATTTGTACAAAAAAAGGTATTATTGATAGAATAATTACAAATATAATTATTTGAAAGAGAGATGAATAGTATCTGAAATATTATAATTTGTGAACAACAAAAAAATATCTTCTTGTCAAAAAAAAAACAAAAAAATATCTTAAATATTATAATTAATTACTAATAATTACAAATATAATTATTCTATCATTTGTAACGTTTTTTGTTGTTGCATTTTTTTTTTATTGAATTATCATTTTAGGTCCATTAACTACTGAATATTATTCATCTCTCATATTTCTTCATTTATGGCAACAAAATCACATGAATGAAATCATAAAAAAATTGTGTTTAATTTCTTAAAAGGATTAAAGAATTAAATTTAATTAAGGAAAATTTAGGTTTAAAGAATAAAAAAATTAATGGTTTTTGTAAAAAAAAAAGGGTTTGAGGATTCCTCGGCAGTTAACTGCCGAAGTTTTCAATTTTCCTCGGTAGTTAACTGCCGAAGTTTTCCTCGGTAGTTAACTGCAGCCGGTTTCATATTCGGCAGTTAACTACCAAGGGGGCAAAAACGTATTTTACATGTGTGCCACAGCCTTATGCAATGTGTCAACAGCAATTTTCTTATAACAAATTCCAACTTACCAAAGCTCATTCCTTATATCCTTCAAAAAAAAAAAGAACTCATTCCATATAAATTAGGTTCGATAAGGTGTATGTAACAGCAAAAAATCTCTTTGATAATAGACATTTATTTTTTTTCCTTTGTAACCAAAAAAAAAAAAATAGACATTTATTTTACTAGCTTATAAGTTAATTAGCATTTTTCCTCAAAGAAAAAGTTAATTAGCATTTGAGCTTATGACTTGTATTTTTTCTTCCAATTTTATCTTTATTATTTTATCTAAAATTAATTACTACTCTTAATACTTTATTATTATTTAAAATCAAATAGACTTCATGTTACGTTTATGTTTTTTTTTAAAGGATGTTTGACATTTTTTTATAAAGGTTTAATGTTAAGTTCAAATATATGGTTACTTTCCTGTCAACAAAATGTTTTGTTGTTCTCTAAAAGAAAATATTGTTTCGTTGTTGGTTTATAATTCATAATTATTTTAAATAATAATTTATATTTATATTTTATGATTTATAATTTAAAATGAATAAATAGAAATATATTTTATTATTAAATATTTTTTTTCATAGACAACGAAGTTGAAGGAGTTAACATTTTGCCAGTAAATGTATGTTCAATCTTCTTTTAAAAAGGTTAAACTAGTCTACCAAATTGGTACGAGAGTCAGGAACCTTTGAAAGGAGCGTATTTATCAGACTTTACTTACCACACGACTAAATTATGGGAATCGTGTAAAATAATGATTCAGATAAACAAGCATTCCAAACTTGTTATTTCTTATTAAACAAGCATTCAGAGAAACAAACATTCTATATGTCAAAAAAAAAAATTAATGACAACAAGGAGTTGAAATAGAGTTTGGTGTGGTGTGTATATGAATGGAAACAACAAAATTGATCATTATAATATTCAAAATATTTTATTTCTAGTCATTTCTTTTATTAAACAGAATTTATTTATACATATAAGATACCTCAGAAACAATTGCTCTTGCATTTATGTACATATCTGTTCTGGATCGGCCAAAAGGATCTTTGGCCCACTACTTAGGCCCAATGCAATCCAAAGCCCAAACTCCACGTTTGGCATCGTTACTTGCGACACACCCCTTCTCTACGAGGGGGGTGCACGAAGAAAACGAGACCGGTTCAAATGAACCTCAACGTCTCTTTGCACATTCTGCACGTTCCCGCAATAAACACTCTGGCGGTTACACTTCCCACGATTTCGTAACTTTCAGAGCCAGGTGTGCCACCACAACGGCTCTGCAGCCCTCCACCTCTATAAATAGGGGACTCAATGCAGTCCCCAAGGTAGAACTCTTTCTTCCTCTTAAACCCTCACTCACTGATATCTACTGACTTGAGCGTCGGAGTGTCTGCAGGTACACACCCCCCATCCGCTCCAAGAAGCATTCCTATACATTCTACCACCGTAGCAACCACCGCATTCAACCACTCTCAGGACGCTTTGGAGCGCCACTTCCGTCCAAGGCCTCACCAAGAAGAATCTCTCGTGAAACCTGGTAACACCACGACTAAAGGCCTCGAAAAGGGTCGTACGTTGGCGGAAAGACACCCAATTACAGTCGTCGTCTTTATCCAAACTTCGCTGGATGGTGAAGATGGCAAAGAAAAGATCTTTGGAAGCAGGAAGTCGAAGAAAATGGCACACTAGTTCAAACACCGTCAAATAGGCGAAGCAGTCTGGTTTCAATTGGGAGGGACACACTTCCAACCACCCGAAAACACTGACTTGGAAAAAGGAAAAGGGAAGCTTGAAGCCCATTTCCTTGAAGGTTGCCTCGTACATGGGGAAACGGTCCCTCAGAAAGCGCGAACATACTCGGTCTGCAACTTTAGGGAGAAGAATCTCCCAATCTTCTCTCCTCCCAATCGGACAGCGTGGGAGTATTCCGACACCGTCTACCTCAAAATGGGATGCTGTTCCTAAGACTTCCTCTCCTACCCAAGATTCCGCGGACATTGCTCCTTTATTCTCTCCTAGGTTTCCCACCTTGATCAGACCTGAAAGGAGGAAAACATGGAGAAAGTCACTATTATCTCCTCCGAAACTAACAGGTTTGATCACAAAGAAAAGAAAATTCTAGAAGGCTTGAGGGCACTATAAACAGTGAAAACGCCTGCGCTATGACTAACCCTAACCCTAGACTCTAAGCCTGTCGCCAATGTTCTTCTAAACACTAATGGAAAACAGACAACATATACTCAAAGTCTTTTGATGCATGGTGGCAACCGCTGTAACCAACGACGGAAACCACCAAGTCAGAAACACCTCTGCCCTAAGGGCATGCATTCCTATGGTTTCTAAAAAGAGCAGAAACTAAAGAAGACACAAATGCAAAAACAAAGAAATGAAGTCATCAGAATGTTACCTGTTACGATGAAAGGATCAGACTTAGAAGTAGAAAGGTGAAATACCGGAAAGATTTCGCCTTTGAGAAACTCTGGAGAAAAAACTTCTAAGTCTCTGAGAAAATGAAACGAAGTGATGTTCCAAACAACATTTGAGCTATTTATACTCGTTTCGTAAACCACTCAAAAGACGCGACCTCATATCCGATACAGTCCTTCACGTACAACTCTGCTTTCCTGCAGCATTCCTACGATCCTGATTTGATCAAACCATTCATGTAATATCCCGCCTGTCAGTATCAGAATATTATCATTCAATCGTGCCCGAGGATTAAATTCAAGGAAAGTAAGTATGGATAATATATATTACGCTATGTCAGTAAAATACGGATAAAGTATCAGAGTCGGATTGGACACGCTTAAGACAAGGGTATTTTGGTAATTTCACTTGAGAAGGATATTTATTTGATTTGGGGCCAAAATATCTTCACAATCTTTTCACTTTCTCTCTCTAAGTTTTTGAAGTTGGAACTTGCTCTCCCTTCTCTCTATTCCCACGCCCTCTTCTTGTCTTCTCTCCACCAATCTTTTCCAAAACTTCTTCCTTTCATGATAAGCTTTTAAACTTTGTTCCCTCTTGATCTCTTAAACTCAAGGAAGCTTGGCTTTTGTTTGATTTCACTTTCTCTCCTCTCAAAAAAATGGATTCAAGAAATTAGGTTTTGGTTGGACTTGAGTGAAGGTTATGTTGGAGGTTGAGTTTTGTACATGTTATGGACTAAGCAAGATTAAGGAAGCAATATGAAGCTTGGTTTGAGATGATTTTATCACTCTTCCTTAAACAAAGAATTTCATGAGGCTAAGGTATGTTTATGCTATGGTTTCATTGTTGATTCAAGTATGGTTTCTTCATGATTAAGCAATGAGCATGATGCTTTGTATTGCAAGAAAACAACAAGATTGAAGTGGGTTGAACAAATGGAGCAAAAGGATCAAGCTAGGGTTTTGGAAGATGGGAAGTGGTGATTGATGCTTGTAAACTTGGGGATCAAATATAAACATATTAGGTGAGTTCCTTAGATAGCTTACCACCCTTGGTTTATGTGTTTTAATTATGTAAGGAAACTATATGAATTCTAGGGTTTAAAGTGTAAGTTAGTTGCCCCTTTTCTTGCCATGCTTGCTATACTTGTATGTACTTGTTCCATGACTGTTTCTATAGGTTTCCAATGATCCTAAGGGTCATATAGCACTTGGAGATGCTTGGTTTGAGGTTTTTAAGTCAAAAATATCAATTTTGAAGTTGCTGGACTGTCACAGCTCGCCACGGCGAGTAAACTGCTCGCAAGGCGAGCTAGAAGGTCGAACAGGGGGTCCTGCTCGCCCCCAACTCGCCATGGCGAGTAAGAGCTCGCCTCCCCAGTGATTCTACTCGCCTAGGCGAGCAACACAGTGGGGAAACCCATTGTTTTGTTCGTCTCAGGTCATTTCGGCGTTTCGCGAGCGGTTTTTCTTGTGCAGTCTTTTTAAGAGAAATAAACCCCTCAAACCAAGATCCTAATTGTTAAAGTTTTAAAAGGAGACTTCCTTATAAATGAAACAAGTATTTGGCAAGTATGGTAAAGCATGGTAAGCGAGAGTATGATGTTTGATTTGGGTAGCAATGATTTAAGAAGGGCATGAATGTAGAGCCTCGACATAGTAGTCGAGAACTAGCAAGTTTAGCAAGAAATCTTAGGATGTTAAGACGCGAAGTATATTATATTCGCACATGATTAAGAATGATAGAACAAGTATGTTAAGATGTGGATAGGATAGTTTATCTCTCCACCATGATTAGGTATGTATATGAACAAGTAAGAGTTTGCCACTAATCGGTTCGAAATAAGGTTCCGAGGTAAACAATCAAGTATGTACATGTTTAACTTATGTATACGTCAAGACCATGACTAATAAGTAGGTGACATGTCTCTTGCTATCCACATCAGGGGGATACAAGAGGTTCTCGATCTAAGGGGAACGATTCAAGCCGTAAGGGACCCGCATGTCACTGAAATTAACAAGACGTAGGTGCTCGTGTCTCTTGATATCCACGCCAGGGGGATACGGGAGGTTCTCGACCTAAGGGGAACGGTTTAAGCCGCAAGGGACCCGCACGACACCGAGGGAGTCCGATGTACGTACATCGGTCATGTATGGGATTGTACTCGGGGTTACTCCACCCGGGGCTCTCCGTAAAATGAACCAAGATAATAATGTTTGTTCAACGCTAACATAATGAATAATGAACTTAGACGCGATTATGTATTATATGATTATGATCATGAATGAACTTATGAATGATATGTTAAGTGCAAGTTATGACTAGAACAAATAAAGAATGTGATGCCGATGACGTTCTTAGGTTTCCCCAATCGTCCGGCTTAGGATGGTGTCATGAATATGTTACATGAAGACCTCGATGCGGTTACCGCATCTTGGCATAGTGGTCTTAGGTTCCCTTGACCGCCATGACACATAAGATTATAGTAAGCCTATAACAAGTAAGATGAAGTTAAGACGGTCCTAGTATGCACAACCGTCTAAGCATGCAAGTCCCCACACACGTATAATCAACCGCCAGGTTGTAAAGTAGACACGTGGTGACCGTAGGTTTCCCTTGAGGTTGCCTATAGCCTAGGATTAGGTGGAACTCACTGAGACATTATGTCTCATCCCAATCCTTATTTGTTTCAGATAAACAGGTCGGACGTCAAGTTAGTTGCCGGATGGATATCTCTTCAAGTGCTCGTTCGTACACGCTAAGGAATGGATATGGATTTCAAGGATGCATTTGTTATTATTTTAGACAAAAGGTGTTGTATTGTTTTATACGAACGTGTATTGATGTATAATATTCATTCGAAGTTTTTATTTCGTAATTTTAATGTATCCAATACTAAAAATAACGCACGTGCTAAACTTTCTAGATACGTTTAGTATGGGTGTTACAATTCATCTAAGGGCCCTGATCTTTCGCAGCGGTTCCTGGAACGTCAGGATTGAATCAACGGTTACGATGACACCTCGGAAACACAAACCGAGAACACTCTACAAACTATAGGTACTCAAGTACCACAATAGCCTTTAGACGTGTCATACGAAAACCAAAGGTCATGTCTCTTCAGTTTTTCCCTTGAGACATGGGCATTAATTACGGAATGACATTCGACCAAACTCTCTGGCGAGGGAACCTTTCAGTCTGATCTTACTTGCCAAACATCAGGATGGCAAACATGACTCATCACTATGGCGAACTCGCTCAGATATGAGGCGAATAGAGCTGAGAGATAGGCGAGTCCACCCGTCCAATCCTCTTAACACTCCTGACCGTCCCCATAAGCTACTTCCTGGGTCCGAAATGCCCGCAAAGTCTGGTGAGCAAGACTCTCCTCAAGGGAAAGATGCTCGAAAAACATCCTCCGGTGGTCTGTCATGAATAGTCGAACGCCCGCACTTAAGTCATCACTCTTCACCAAGAGTAACGACTAGGGGGGCTACTGTTTTGGGCCGGGCAAAAGGATCTTTGGCCCACTACTTAGGCCCAATACAATCCAAAGCCCAAACTCCACGTTTGGCATCGTTACTTATGACACACCCCTTCTCCACGAGGGGGGTGCACGAAGCAAACGAGATCGGTTCAAATGAACCCCAACGTCTCTTTGCACATTCTGCACGTTCCCGCAATAAACTCTCTGGAGGTTACACTTCCCACGATTTTGTAACCGCCAGAGCTAGGTGTGCCACGACAACAGTTCTGCAGCCCCCCACCTCTATAAATAGGGGACTCAATGCAGTCCCCAAGGTAGAACTCTTTCTTTCTCTTAAACCCTCACTCTCTGATCTCTACTGACTTGAGCGTCGGAGTGTCTACAGGTACACACCCCCCATCCGCTCCAAGAAGCATTCCTATACATTTTACCACCGTAGCAACCACCGCATTCAAAGCACCGGCAGTCACCTTCTGGTCATGTACGATCAATATCCAAATGGTCGCTTCTTCCCACAATTGTAGCAGAACTAGTATGAACACCCGTACCAAGCACGGGTTAGAATTTCGTGAGAGAATATTAATGTTGTATCAGATGTTAGTTAAAGTCAAACATTTGATAGAATAATGGATGTCGGACAACAAATAAGTGGAAAAAACTCATACTTGAGTCTTAGAATTTTGAATGAATATGTGGTATCCTTCTCACCTGTGTGATTGTTCTTTCTCCAATGTATCAATCCACATCAACGTTGACTCCCCTAGAAGGTCCAACGATGGTATCATATCCCAGTTCAACATTGTCAGGAACAATTTTTGGTGGTGGATCACGTATATGAAGGT
Organism: Medicago sativa; assembly: GCF_051527215.1. Lineage (NCBI taxonomy): Eukaryota > Viridiplantae > Streptophyta > Magnoliopsida > Fabales > Fabaceae > Medicago > Medicago sativa. The sequence goes on along the minus strand of NC_140751.1, from coordinate 61,515,104 downwards.
TGTGACACTTAATGGAGATATGTTAATTTGTCAAGTGTGAGTAAAAATTTCACATTTTATGCAAGAGTAGATGTTGAACAACATATAAGTTAGGGGACCCATATAGCTAATGTCTTAAGACTTAATGTGAATATGCGATTTCAATTTCACTTGTATGATTGGCCTTAGTCTAATATGATGATACAACTCATTGTAGGCTTTCACAAAAGACCAAATATTATGGTGATTTGTTTTGTTAGTTTTTTGGTGTAATTTGCTGAATTTTTCACCTTAAATTTTAATTTTTGGATGTTATTCGCTTTCATGCACTATTTTTTTAATCAATCTTTATTACTTCAAATTTCTCTACTTTTTTGGTCTTTGGTTGGATTTTACAATAGAAAAATGTTGAGTTGACATGATTTGTGCTTATTTAAAAAATGTTGTTCCTTTTTTTTTATAAATTAATTACCTAAAAATCTCTAATTTCTTCACTACACCCATAACATTACCACAAAATCACTCCATTACGTATAACCTCATCGACAAACATACAATTCTTTTGTTTTCCCCCATATCATTTATCTCAATATCAAATTTATTTTTCATGTTCTTTCTTTTTCAATTTCTTTTATCTCTTCTAATGAAAGAAATGAACATAAACCTCCCTCCATTAAATTACCACCAACTCATTGTTTTGATTGAATTTTTCACCTTAAATTTTAATTTTTGGATGTTGTTCACTTTCATGCAATTTTTTTTTATTCAGTATTTGTTACCATAAATTCCTCCAATTTTCGTCTTTGGTGGGGACAATGGAAAAATTTAGATGTGTTATACTGAGTCAACAAAATAAATGCTTATTATACAATTTAAACTAATGTTGTATTTTTTTAATGAGTCTAATATTTCAGTAGCATAATTTTTCCAATAATCTCCAACGCCTTAAATTACCAGCAACTCACTATATTTTCTATACTCTCACGGATAAAACATAAACTTCCTAGTTTTTTCCCTCAACATTTCTCTTAGGTTCAAATTTCTTTTTCTAATTTACTTTTCTTTTCGCACGAAAGAAACAAACAAAAACACTCCTCCATAAAACCGCCACCAAACCACATTTTCTACGATGTTGTGCTTCTGACCATATTTCGTTATCTTGCCACATCACATACACAAAGAATCTTATGCTTAAGAGAGAGACGTTAATATGTCATGTTTAAGTTAAAATTTTACATTAATATATAAGTGAGATAACTAATATACATTAATAGAGTCTTACGCTTAAGGGAGAGACGTTAATGTGTCATGTTAACATATAGAGTCTTACGCTTAAGGGAGAGACGTTAATATGTCATGTTAACATATAAGTGAGATAACTAATATACTTGATGTCGTAGGTTTTGGGTAAAGATGTGGTGTCAATCTCATTTTGAGATTCTATTACTCAAATGTGATTATTCAACTCATTGTAGGCTTTCTTATAACTCTGAACAATATAACAAGTTATTGTTTTTTTAATGTCATTTTTTTTACTTTTTATTAAATACAAATTTCTTAAAGTAGTTCATTTTCTTTAATTTTTTTTTATCCAACCTCTATATTTCAAATACTTTCACTTTTGGTCTTTGATGGGATTGGACAATGAAAAAATGCAGATTTGTTGGGTTGACAAAATACATGTTTATTAGACATTTTGAATCGATCTGGAATTTTTTTATTGAGTCTTTTTTTTTTGGTGATAATAGTAATTTACCCCCCTGTAATATATGTCACTTTTGGTTTTTTTCCTGTAAAAAAAAAGTTTTGGATTCCATCCTTGTAAAATCAAGATTCTTCAAAAATAGACCCTGACTCATATGACTCATCAAATTCGCTGATGTGGCAACCTTGAGTCAACAGTTTTTGCTTACGTGGCACAGTGACTGTATAATTAATTTTTTTTTCATTTTTTGATACATTTGGCATTTTCCCCATTTTTTTAAATAATAATTAGATTCATTAAAACAAAATTAGTATAAAAAAAATAAAGATTAAAAAAAAACCTCTCCATCATTCCTTTCTCTCATCAGTATTCTATTCCTCCTCTTCTTTTCATTATCTCCTATCTTCATCTTCTTTTCCTCTTCTCTTCCTCTCAATGCTTAACAACAACTACCAAACATAGTTTATACTTCTTTGACATTGAGATTTAAAATGGGTCAAATTTGATTTATGCTTCTTTGATTTTGAGTTTAAAAATGGGTCAGAATTGGTTTGCATAATTTACTGATGTAATTTGTTGTTGTTGTTTGATGGAAAAGGGGATAGATGTTGTTGTTCTTCCATATTTGGTTTCCAGAATTAAATTTTTCCCGAATTTATTGTTGTTCATGTTGTTGTTGTTGGCTTCCAACTTTGTATTGTAGTTGTAGTTGTTCCAATCATTATTTTTTCCAACTTCACAGAGACTTTTTCTTAGTTATCAATTTGGTCTGAAGTTTATTGTTGGTCTCAAGAAAATGCTCAGTTTAATTTATGAAAATTTTCAATTTAAGTAAGCTCTCTTATTTAGTGACAGATTGGAATGGATAACAAGATTTAGTGAAGAGATTGAATGGGAGAGGAAACAATAATGGGGAAGATGAGAGGAGAAAGAGATGAAGATGTCTAACTATGTTTTGGATTTTTTAGAAAAGAAAGTATAGAATTCATGGAGTTTTTGGGTTTGAAGGTGATGAAGAAGATGAAGGTTGATGAAGAACATCTAAAATGAGAAAAAGATGAGGAGAAAGACAAAGGAGAAGAAAAGAATCTGATTTATTTTGAGTAAATAGGCAATTACTCCCTGAAATTGTAAGTTTCGTCAATTACCCCCCTGAAATTAACAAAACTTCAATTACCCCCCTGAAATTGCACAACGTTAATCAATTTACCCCCTCCGTCAAATTTTTCTGTTAGTCAACATGACGTTTTGAAAATACCTCCCCTGAAGTTTTGCACTTATGTGCAATATGCCCCCCGAACTTGAAAATTTATATTTTTTTCCTTATCATTGACTCAAAAGATATTCAAGGCAAACAATTAACGGTTAACTTTAATTGAATTGTAATATTTTAGAGTTTAAAGTATTATTGGATTGTTAAACTTGGGGTGATGTGGTGTGGAAAGGCACAAGCTATGATACCATGTAACATAATGGGTGAAATCAATGTCGTTATTGACCTAAAGCTTTTTTTCTATTTTATGTGTGAATAGCTTCCTTTTAGTCATTGGTTGTGTGAGTACTCATCATAAATCATTGTCAAACTTAGGATGTTTTGTCAAATTTGTTGGTGTATATGTATACAAATGTTTGTGATGTTTTGCCACGGATGTTTGTGGTCAATGTAGGTGGTTCAAATCTGAAATTGATGTTGATTCTGAACTAATAATATTGTTTAAGAAAGAACCAAATACAAATGAAAGAATTGTTGCTTGTGAGTTTTTGCTTGGGATAATAGCTTGTGAATTTTTCCTTATAATAGCTTGTAATATTGTAGAGTTTAAAGTATTAAAGTTAATCGTTAATTGTTTGCCTTTAATATCTTTTGAGTCAAGAATAAGAAAAAAATAAAAATTTTCAAGTTCGGGGGGCTTTTGCACATAAGTGCAAAACTTCATGGGGGTATTTACAAAACGTCATGATGACTAACAGAATTTTTTTACGGAGGGGGTAAATTGATTAACGTTGTGCAATTTCAGGGGGGTAATTGAAGTTTTGTTAATTTCAGGGGGGGTAATTGACGAAACTTACAATTTCAGGGGGGGTAATTGCCTATTTAATCTTTTTTTTATGTTTATTTTTTTTTTTAAATACGTAATTACATGGCAATGAATTATACACATGGAAGGACAAAAAAATGAAAAAGTTAATAATATACATAGTCATGTGCCACATCAGCACCACATAAGGGAATCTGGTGAGTCAGATGGCCTAGGGGGCATTTTGAAGAATCTTAATTTTACAAAGATGGAATCCAAAACTTTTTTTTTTACAGGGGGCAAAACCAAAAGTGGCTTATATTACATGGGGGATAAAACACTATTAACCCTAATTATTCACCAAAAGTACATGTTTATTACCATTAACTCACTCTATTCTCAATATTTCCACAGACAAAACAAACACTACTTTTTTTCCCTTACCATTTCTCTCATGTTCAAATTTCTTTTTCATATTCTTTCTTTTACTAATTTTTTTCTCTATTTTCATAAAATATGGGAACACAAATCTCCCTCCATTAAACCATCATCAATTTACCTTTTCTTACAACGGTATACCTTTGTCTGACCTTATTTGGATATGTCACCGGATCTCAAAAGAAGAGAGTCTCACACATAAAAAATGTGTGTTAATGTGTCAATTGTGACTTAAAGTTTCACATTAGATGCAAGAGTAGATGTTAAGAAACATATATGTGAGATGACAAATATAGCTAATGTGTTAAAATTTTGGTGATAACGTAGTGTAAATCTCAATTGTATAGTCGCTCTAAGTTTAATGTGATGTTTCAACTCATTGTAGTCTTCATTCGAACTCTGGACATTAAGATTAAATGTTTTCTTGGTTTTTGGACGTCATTTACTTTATTTTTATATTAAATATAAGTTTTTGGATGTTATTCGCTTTCATGCACTATTTTTTTAATCAATCTTTATTATTTCAAATTTCTCTACTTTTGGTCTTTGGTTGGATTTTACAATAGAAAAATGTTGAGTTGACATGATTTTTGCTTATTTAAAAAAATGTTGTTACTTTTTTTTTTAATAAATTAATTACCTAAAAATCTCTAACTTCTTCACCACACCCATAAAATTACCACAAAATCACTCCATTACGTATAACCTCATTGACAAACATACAATTCTTTTGTTTTCCCCCCATATCATTTATCTCAATATCAAATTTATTTTTCATCTTCTTTCCTTTTCAATTTCTTTTATCTCTTCTCATGAAAGAAATGAACATAAACCTCCCTCCATTAAATTACCACCAACTCATCTTTTTGACCATGTTGCGACTTCATTTGACCCTATTTGACTATGTCACATAATTACAGATTTGGAGACTTACACACTTATGAGAAAGATGTTAAAGTATCAAATATGAGTTAAAATTCTACAATAGATAGATGGAAGATAAAATGTGTAATATCCCGCCTAACAGTATCGGAATATTACCCGTTGATCGTGTCAGAGAAATTAAATTCATGGAAGATAAGTGAGATGGAAATATTCTATGAGATGTCAGCTTTTTACGTGAAAAGCATCAGAGTCGTATTTAACACGCTTGAGGCAAGGGCAATTTGGTAATTGCACACAAAAGGATATTTATATGTTATGGCCAAGAAATATCTCATTGTCCCTTATCCCTTTCTCTCTCCAAAGTTGTTAAGACTTTCCCTCCTCTCTTCTTCCCTCACGCCATTCTTCTTCTTCTCACCTCCATCAAGTCTTCCAAACCTTCCTCTTTCATGGCAAGCTTCTAGGTCATGTTTATTCATGATCTTTCAAGTTAAGGGGGAAGTTTGTACTTTGTTGATTTCTCTACTTCTCTTCTCAAGAAGAAAACCAAGAGTTAGGGTTTGGATTATGCTCTCCCTTCACCTTGTTTCTTATGAGATGTGATCATGGAAGTTAGAGCTTGGTTATGGATCAAGAAGATAGGGCTTTGGTTGTGTGAGCATGGAAGCTTATGTTGAAGAATGTACCAAGGAATGGAGATTGAGGATGTGATGATGATGATGCTTGTGAGCTTTGGAATCAAGTGCAATCACTAGGTGAGTTCCATAGTTAGTTTTCCCACCCTTTTTGGGATTATGTTAAGCCTTGTTAATTAATATGAAACATATGATAATTCTAGGGTTTTAGGTATATGTTTAGTAACCCCTTTTTATGTCATGCTCCCAATACATGTGAATACTTGTTCCAAGACTACTTTGCAAGTTCATTTTGATCCATAGAGTCATGATATGCCTTGGAAAACTTTGTTTTGAGGATTTTGGGTCAAAAACATGTTTTGTGCAGGTGCTGGACTGTCATAACTTGCCACGACGAGCTATTACTCGCCATGGCAAGCAAAATGGCCGTCCTGTAGGGTTGCTCGCAACCAACTCGCAATGGCGAGTAAATGCTACTCGCAACGGCGAGCCAGCCAACTCGCAGTGGCGAGTAAAGCATGGCTGCTGCCCTGTTTTGCTCGTCTTGCCTAGATGTCGTGTTTTGGTTCGGCTTTCATTCATGTATGCTTTTATACATATAAACCCTTCAAACAAGACTCCAAGGCATAGGTTTTTAAACGTTGTATCGAAAGAAAATCAAGTATTTATCTATATTGGAAAGCATGACATATGAGAGAAGTGTTCGTTTCATGAATGGGGTAGTAAGTTATTAATTAAGCAAGGGGAAACTAGAGCCTCGACATAGTCGTCGAGAACTAGCTAGTTAGTATGAATCCCTAGAATGATAAGACGCCAATGATAATCTCTTCGCACATGATCTAGAATGACTTAGCTAGTATGTAAGTTGTGGATTGATAAGTTATTTCTCTCCACCATGTTATGAACAAGTAAGAGTTTACCACTAATCGGTTCGATTAAGGTTCCGAGGTAAACAATCAAGTATGTACATGTTTAACTTTTGTATACGACAAGACCATGACTTAATATGTGTAGTGACATGTCTCTTGATATCCACATCAGGGGGATACAAGGGGTTCTCATGATGAGAACGATTCAAGCCGTAAGGGACCCGCATGTCACTGAGTAATCAAGACGTAGGTGCTCGTGTCTCTTGTTATCCACGCCAGGGGGATACGGGAGGTTCTCGACCTAAGGGGAACAGTTTAAGCCGCAAGGGACCCGCACGACACCGAGGGAGTCCGATGTACGTACATCGGTCATGTATGGGATTGATCTCGGGGTTACTCCACCCAGGACTATCCGTAAAATGAATCAAGATAATAATTGTTGTTCAACGCTAACCAATATGAATGAACTTAGATACGTTTATGCATGATATGAATACGATTATGTTTCCTATGTTTATGTTATGACATGTAGAATGATCCATGCAAGACCATGTTAAGGACAAGAGCATTAGATGCTATATGACAAGTATAAGACATGAAATAGAGCAAGATAAGAATGATACACCGATGACGATCTTAGGTTTCCCCTAATCGTCCGGTTTAGAAACATGTTATGATATGTTAAGCTTAGGCCTTGATACGTAAATCGTATACTTGGCAATGTGGTTTTAGATACCCCTTGACCGCCATGACATGTATAGGAAGTGGAACCTATAACAAGTAAGATAAGACTATGACGGCCTTAGTATGCACTACCGTCTAAGTATGCCAGTCCCTACACACGTATAATCAACCGGCAGGTTGTAATGTAGACACGTGGTGACCGTAGGTTTCCCTTGAGGTTGCCTATAGCCTAGGATTAGGTGGAACTCACTGAGACATTATGTCTCATCCCAATCCTTATTGTTTCAGATAAGCAGGATATCTATGCATGTTCGGAGCCGGATGGATATTACTTCAAGGGTTCGTTCGTAAGCTGCAGGACGTTATGGACATTAAGGATGTATTTTTATGTATGGATGAATGTATTGTATTAAGTTTTATACGAACGTAACTTGATGTAAATATTATTCATTCGGAGAAATTTTAAGTTGTATATTTTAATGCATCCAGTACTAATATTAACATACGTGCCAGACTTTCTAGATACGTCTGGTATGGGTGTTACAATTGGTATCAGAGCAGGTTGATTCAGACCGTGCCTTGGGTCATTAAATTACAACTAAGGTAGTGGGACCATTGGGTTCCGGGTAAAAGTTCTAATTGTTGTTGTTAGTTAAGCCTGATCAACTCAATTTAGCATTCAACGATTAGAATGGATGCCTGAGAGCTGAATAGGACCCAGGAGGAACGAAGTATGTGATGGAGATGCACTGGAAAGTGTGAACTCATAAGTAAGAACTCAGATAAGTATTAGTAAGAGTTTGATCGTGCCAAAAGGTGGCTGGTGAACTAATCAAGCACAAGTGTGAATCCTCCGGGAATGTAAGGTATGTTAAGAAAGAACGTTCCGACAATTCGAGTATGATGTTAGTGATGCTTCATGTATCCGTAAGGGAAGAAGTTGGATATATATATATATATTCTGGAACGTAAGTACAAGACTACAAGTTAAGGATAAGTCGATATGTGTTGATGGAGTTAGTAAGCTCTCAGGGATTGAGATATGAGAACGGAAGATAAAGATTTATATGTTCAGTAAGAATAAGGTTCTAATAATGAATGAGTTGGCAGAGAAATAAGTTAAGCCGTTCTTAGCGGACGAAGTGGAATTTTATGTTAAGTGCTACGATAACAAGATATCAGTTTCTAATGTGCCGTGAGTTGAATCGATTAATGTTAATGCTTGTCATGCAAAGGTTATAGAATTGTTTTTAAAACAATCAAAAGGAATGATATGCATTGGGATACTTGAGGAAATAAGATTTTATGAAAAAAAAATATGATTTTCTGGAAAACTAATTTTTAGAAAATACGCCAATAGCGAAAATTTCGCTAATAGCGAAATTACTCCAGAGGATTTCGCTAATAGCGAAACTGGGGCGAAAATTTTCAGTTTTTCAAAAAAAAACTGTCATTTCGTCTCTAGGGCCTTAGTAGCTATTGGGGGTTGTTTTCACAATCTTTTATGTAACAAACACTCCCTATAACATCAAGTATCGAATGCACATCACACCCTATGATTTCTAAGGAAGAAAATGCATGGGTCAAGAGTTTTAAGGTTTCGACTTATGGAATGGATTAAGTGGATGCAAAGACATGAGATGAAAGTAAAGTGGTAGAGAATTATGCGAAGTCACAAGATTTTCAGGTTTTATGAAGTCATGAGTACCCCCGGATCTATGTTTTGTTTAATTGAATTGCTAAAGCCCGTTAAGATGTTGAATTCAAAAGTTTACAAGATTTTTGAAAGGTAGACACATATGGGTGATTGGAGTTTATGTTTATAGATTTTAAAATGGAAATTTTGTAGGTAACGGTTGTTACGACTCACGTAGAGTGGGCTAAACTTGCCGGAACTAAGGTTGGATGACACAGTTGTGTTGTCAACTTATTCCGTGGCTTTAGAGCAACTACTGGGGCCAAATTTATTACATTTTTATATAAAGAGAAATCGTCAACGCCAATGACCCCTGTTAAATTATGATGTTTTCTTAAAGAAAGAAATTAACGAGCAAGCATTAGTTTGATTACGCAAAACATAGTACGTGAGAATACAAGAATACAATGGAGTATGATCAAGAAAAGTATGTATGAATTTATGATGAGTCCCTTATGGGAATTTGAGATGTACTCGGAAACAAGTTAAGTATGATAAGTATATGTCATAAGGTAAACTCAACCAGTGAGAATGTAAGGTCTATCCTCAAGTAAAATGATATGGTAATTCGACAAGTCTACCGTGAGATCCAATTTTGCAAGGTATTGTGAAGTGCAAGTTTATGGCATTGAATGCCACATGAAAGGTCTTGACAAGAGTTCAAGAAGATGGTGTTTATATGTAAAGTTCGGTTGTCTTAATGAATTAGAGTATTGGTTAAGGCCAACTGGTGGGAATCAGAGTGGCGCAACGAAAGCTAATTGGTGTAGTTGCTAACAGTAATCTTGGAACATGGAATGTGATAGTAAGAGCCTTCGTTAGCAGCATTATGGGACAAGCGAGGAGTTCTCGATGTGATAAGTAAGTATGGATGTCCATATAGACAACGTTGACTAAGGTAAAAGTTTTAAGTATGTGACTTTACTTAAGTAAGATGAGAAAGACAAGAGCTGCCATTTATGAATTTATTAGGATGTATGAATGATGGATATTGGAAAACATGTGAGGTCCAAAGATTTTCCTACAGAGATGTAAGCGGAATTGCGAGTATGTATATTGGTTAGACAAGGGAGGAATTTATCTTCGAAATCAAGCATGTAATCATGATAGAGAAGTAACTTTTGAGTGATGTGTAATGAGATTCATACTCTTGTATGCAATGCTTGTTGGGTGAAAACGATACTTGTTAAGATATGTCAAGCCATGGTTTTATAACGTTTAAAAGCTAAATTGGTATTAAGGAACTTGGGAACGATGTTTATTTTAAACTCACGAAATTATACATTTTTGAAACTGATGAGATACGTTTTAAGTAACCTCACTTAAGACGTACAAGCTTCAAGACCAAATTGTCGTGTACAAGTTTGGGGCGAGTTGTTAAAACTTTTCAAAATATAAAGACTCGTCCTGTGGTCCTGTAGTAACATTATGGACTCAGTTTTGAAATGATATTTTTTTTTTAGCCATATGTTTATTCGTTCCAATAACCCGTATACCAAAGTTTAGAAAATTTCTTAAAGCAAGAATATGGAACACGTATCGTTATCATTTAACAAGAAACGACACTTAAAAGTATGCACATGTTATGGAAACGAGAATGTTCGTATGAAGCCCATATCCTACAGAATACACGGAAATGTGTTAATAATGTTTGATGTATGTGCAAGTAGATTGCTAGAAAGTTTTAAGAGCATGTGAACCACGATGTTGGTGATTAATTGTCAGATGAGTGATATTGTTGATTTCACATCTTCATGTCAAGTTATATGAGTTACCCCATATTTCGGGTGCAATAAGATGCAATTAGATTGCAATGAAATCAGAAGATTTCCTAAGGCACTGAAAAGAGATAATAGATTTATGGAATGATTTATATGAGTAATGCAAGTAAAAGGCGTGTGTCTCAAGACTCAGTGAGAAAACCGAGGTATGAATTATATGTTTATCCGATAAAATTATGTATGCATGAAAAGATGTTTTAAAGTTACAAGTAAGCACTGCAGGGCAAACCTGGTTTCCGGTAGGACTCCAGTTAAAAGGCAAATCCTGAGTGTTCATGTTTATGATAAGACATCTTTATGAATGGTTTATGTTAAGAGAGTAAGGTATGAGTCCGAGACAATAAGTCTATGTGTAACAAGATAAGTTCCAAATCATGATATACTAAGGTAACTCTAAGTTTGAGTGATACTAAGGTCAAGAAGGTTATGTTCAGTTACATGTGGGTTAAGAAACAAGATGAGGACATGATGCGACAAACCCATTGGATATGTATGAATAGGAAATGTGTGGCTCAGACCATAGATGGTAAGTTTTTGTCTTGAGGATTGGTATTCAATCTCTAAATTTCGAGGACGAAATTTTTTTAAGGGGGGTAGAATGTAATATCCCGCCTAACAGTATCGGAATATTACCCGTTGATCGTGTCAGAGAAATTAAATTCATGGAAGATAAGTGAGATGGAAATATTCTATGAGATGTCAACTTTTTACGGGAAAAGCATCAGAGTCGTATTTAACACGCTTGAGGCAAGGGCAATTTGGTAATTGCACACAAAAGGATATTTATATGTTATGGCCAAGAAATATCTCATTTTCCCTTATCCCTTTCTCTCTCCAAAGTTGGTAAGATTTTCCCTCCTCTCTTCTTCCCTCTCGCCATTCTTCTTCTTCTCACCTCCATCAAGTCTTCCAAACCTTCCTCTTTCATGGCAAGCTTCTAGGTCATGTTTCTTCATGATCTTTCAAGTTAAGGGGGAAGTTTGTACTTTGTTGATTTCTCTACTTCTCTTCTCAAGAAGAAAACCAAGAGTTAGGGTTTAGATTATGCTCTCCCTTCACCTTGTTTCTTATGAGATGTGATCATGGAAGTTAGAGCTTGGTTATGGATCAAGAAGATAGGGCTTTGGTTGTGTGAGCATGGAAGCTTATGTTGAAGAATGTACCAAGGAATGGAGATTGAGGATGTGATGATGATGATGCTTGTGAGCTTTGGAATCAAGTGCAATCACTGGGTGAGTTCCATAGTTAGTTTTCCCACCCTTTTTGGGATTATGTTAAGCCTTGTTAATTAATATGAAACATATGATAATTCTAGGGTTTTAGGTATATGTTTAGTAACCCCTTTTTATGTCATGCTCCCAATACATGTGAATACTTGTTCCAAGACTACTTTGCAAGTTCATTTTGATCCATAGAGTCATGATATGCCTTGGAAAACTTTGTTTTGAGGATTTTGGGTCAAAAACATGTTTTGTGCAGGTGCTGGACTGTCATAACTTGCCACGATGAGCTATTACTCGCCATGGCAAGCAAAATGGCCGTCCTGTAGGGTTGCTCGCAACCAACTCGCAATGGCGAGTAAATGCTACTCGCAACGGCGAGCCAGCCAACTCGCAGTGGCGAGTAAAGCATGGCTGCTGCCCTGTTTTGCTCGTCTTGCCTAGATGTCGTGTTTTGGTTCGGCTTTCATTCATGTATGCTTTTATACATATAAACCCTTCAAACAAGACTCCAAGGCATAGGTTTTTAAACGTTGTATCGAAAGAAAATCAAGTATTTATCTATATTGGAAAGCATGACATATGAGAGAAGTGTTCGTTTCATGAATGGGGTAGTAAGTTATTAATTAAGCAAGGGAAAACTAGAGCCTCGACATAGTCGTCGAGAACTAGCTAGTTAGTATGAATCCCTAGAATGATAAGACGCCAATGATAATCTCTTCGCACATGATCTAGAATGACTTAGCTAGTATGTAAGTTGTGGATTGATAAGTTATTTCTCTCCACCATGTTATGAACAAGTAAGAGTTTACCACTAATCGGTTCGATTAAGGTTCCGAGGTAAACAATCAAGTATGTACATGTTTAACTTTTGTATACGACAAGACCATGACTTAATATGTGTAGTGACATGTCTCTTGATATCCACATCAGGGGGATACAAGGGGTTCTCATGATGAGAACGATTCAAGCCGTAAGGGACCCGCATGTCACTGAGTAATCAAGACGTAGGTGCTCGTGTCTCTTGTTATCCACGCCAGGGGGATACGGGAGGTTCTCGACCTAAGGGGAACGGTTTAAGCCGCAAGGGACCCGCACGACACCGAGGGAGTCCGATGTACGTACATCGGTCATGTATGGGATTGATCTCGGGGTTACTCCACCCGGGACTATCCGTAAAATGATTCAAGATAATAATTGTTGTTCAACGCTAACCAATATGAATGAACTTAGATACGTTTATGCATGATATGAATACGATTATGTTTCCTATGTTTATGTTATGACATGTAGAATGATCCATGCAAGACCATGTTAAGGACAAGAGCATTAGATGCTATATGACAAGTATAAGACATGAAATAGAGCAAGATAAGAATGATACACCGATGACGATCTTAGGTTTCCCCTAATCGTCCGGTTTAGAAACATGTTATGATATGTTAAGCTTAGGCCTTGATACGTAAATCGTATACTTGGCAATGCGGTTTTAGATACCCCTTGACCGCCATGACATGTATAGGAAGTGGAACCTATAACAAGTAAGATAAGACTATGATGGCCCTAGTATGCACTACCGTCTAAGTATGCCAGTCCCCACACACGTATAATCAACCGGCAGGTTGTAATGTAGACACGTGGTGACCGTAGGTTTCCCTTGAGGTTGCCTATAGCCTAGGATTAGGTGGAACTCACTGAGACATTATGTCTCATCCCAATCCTTATTGTTTCAGATAAGCAGGATATCTATGCATGTTCGGAGCCGGATGGATATTACTTCAAGGGTTCGTTCGTAAGCTGCAGGATGTTATGGACATTAAGGATGTATTTTTATATATGGATGAATGTATTGTATTAAGTTTTATACGAACGTAACTTGATGTAAATATTATTCATTCGGAGAAATTTTAAGTTGTATATTTTAATGCATCCAGTACTAATATTAACATACGTGCCAGACTTTCTAGATACGTCTGGTATGGGTGTTACAAAATGTTGAATAACATACAAGTGAGATGAACTATATACATATGCCTAAAAAAATTGTATGAAAATGTGGTGTCAATCTCATTTGTGATGTTTCTTTTAACCTAATACAACGATACAACCAAATGTTGGCTGCACCGGTAGTTTCAACATTAAGATGCTTTGTTTTGTTAGTTTTTAGATGTCATTTGTTTAATATTTTTAATATTAAATTTTAGATGTTGGATTTCATTTGCTTTCATGCAAATCTTTTTGTCAAGGCAATATTTTTTTTTTATTCAGCCTCTATTATTTCAAATTCTTACACTTTTGGTCTTTGATGAAAGCTGACAGAAAAATTGTAGATGTGTTTTGTTGAGTAGTAAAAATAAACGTTTATTAGACATTTTAAATTGATGTGGAATTTTTTTTAATGAGCTTAATATTTTGGTAGCATAATTACTCAATTTTCTTCAACAAACTTATAAAATTACCAACAACTCACTATTTTCCCTTACCATTTATCTCATGTTTAGATTCCTTTTTCAACTAATTTCTTTTTCTAATATATTTTCTCTCTTCTCATGAAACAAATGAGTATAAACATTCGTCTACGACAATGTCGTCAACCACCTCTGGCCTTATTTGGTTATTTCACCATATTATAGATACAAAGAGTCTCACACTTAAGGGAGAGATCTTAATGTGTCATCTGTGAGTTAAACTTCTATACATTAGATGCAAGAGTAGATATTGAGCAACATGTAAGTGAGATGATCAATATATCTAATGTCTTAAGCATTTTGATGAAGATATTGTGGCAATCTCATTTGTGGGGTTTCTCTTAGTGAAATATGATATGATCCAACCCATTGTAGGCTCCTTCAGAATTCAGAACATTATGATGAAATATTTTGTTAGTTTTTGAATATTATTTGCTGAATTTTTTGAACATTATTTTTATATTTTTTCAAATTTCTTCGTTTTTGGTCTTTGGAGGAATCTAATAATGGAAAAACGCTAATGTAGTATGCTGAGTAGACAAAATGTATGCTTATTGAACATTTTAATAATTGATAAATAAGGATAATAATTTGATGAGTTACATAAGTGAGACGATCCTTATACCTAATGCCTTAAAGATTTAAAAGATGTGGTGTCAATATCACTTTTGTGATTGCTCTTAATATAATGTGATTATCAAACTCAGTATAAACTCCCTTGAAAGTCCCAACACTGTGATGAATTGTTTTGTTCATTTTTGAATGTCATCTAAATTCTTTTTATCTTAAATTTTAGTTCTTGGATGACATTCATTTTGATGTAATTTTTTTATTCAACTCATGTTATTTTAAATTCCTTCACTTTTGATCTTTGGTGTGATTCAACAATAGAAAAATGTAAATGTGTTATGTTAACAAAATAAATGCTTATTAGACATTTTAGGTGAGGATGGTGGACCTTATGCTGAATATTTCATAATCTGTTTTTAATTCAAAGCATATACCACATATTTTGTTTGCTGCGAGAGTACGGGAGAAAAGTTGTTTTGGAGATTTTTTTTTTTCTTTTTCCAAAGAGTGAGAGCTTCATTATTCTATCCACTTGGTTCTACACTTGTTCCCAGAGGATCTCGAAAAAACTGCCATTTAGAAAAGAAACAAGTTGGTATTATTATTACTAATAGCGAAAAGACGGGCACGTGAGTGCATGTCTTTCCATTCTTTTTATTGCGTCAATGTTTGAAAACTATACACGGTATTTTCTTTTATTAAATTTTGATTTTGATTAAAACTAAAAATATAAATCTTTGTTCATTCAAGTTATAAAAAACCAATTATTCAAAAAAAAAAAAGTTATAAAAAACCAAACTACTGATGATTATCTATTTCAATGACACCAACAATATAACAAAAAAAATCTAAAATTATTTTTGAATGACACAAATAACAATCTTTATTATAGAAAAAGTTGTTTAAGGGTATAATTGGGATAATGAAAAAGTAAGTATAAATATACTCATCCAGTTTGTTACACTTTTTAAATGATAAAGAAAAAAAAAACCAGACATATATAATTCATATCGTGTTTGTTACATTTTTTTAATATTTAAATTTATTCTTATCTATTTGTTACATGTGTTATTTATATTGAAAATTGAAGGCATTTTTGCAAAGTGAAAAAGTCAGCCAAAAAGAGCTGAAATGAGTTGTTTTCTTTATATATATAGTATAGATTTATAGAAATATTTCCTATGGATTTAAAGACTTGGAGTTCCTGGGTTTAAGTTCGAACGAATGATGTAACCACTAATTATTAACATTTTCGATTTAAAAAGAAAAAGACAATTTTACAACTTTGCGCTAAATGACAAACTAGCATACAAACATGATGTAAGAGTGGGAAAGAGCAATGCTATGTTTGCTCAAAACAAAACTCCATGTGATAGTTTATTTTCTAAAATCTTGATTTATGATGCTTTATTCATTTTGATTATCAATGTAGCTTTCAATCAAATTAAATTAGGATATGAAGTGAAATGAAAACTATAAGAAAGCATTAGTGCAGCTAAATCAACGAAGTATAAACTCAAGACTTCAATGTTAAAACTCAAAGAAAAACAAATAAAGAAGGTAAAGAAAAAGAGAGTGAGGGGGAAAAGGACGCAACCGGTGGCTGAGCTTGCGGTAGTGATCGGAGGTCTCCGATGACAGATCTGATACAAGAACAAAGCAAGTGTTCTTTTTGTGGTTGTGGCTGGAAAGTTTGCTGCACATATTTTAAGAAGGATTCTTCTTTTGGTGGCTGTGAAATTCTTCTAACTTCTAACAAGGGTGATGATGGTAGCATGAAAGAATAAAGCAAGTTTTAAGAAAGATAGAGGTTTCATAGTGTTTGAACTTGGACCAAGTATGTCTTTATAAAGAGAAACAAGTTTAAAAAATATATATAAATCAACAATTAGCTTGTTAATAGTTGTGGCATGCTAATCTGAATTGTGTGAGTTCTATATGAGTAGTAAAATAATAACATGTGAGTGGCAAAGAGATATATACATCATACATACAACTGCTGCCTACCAACATACTGTGTTTCATGCATTTTTACAATAAATAAAATTTCATCAATGAAGCACGAAGACGGACACCAGACACGACGACGGACATTGACATGCTGACTCTGCTAATAATTTGAAAAAATCACGTAACTCAGTGTAATTATACGTGTCGATGTCGTGTCGTGTCGGTGTCGGGCACGTAGAGTGTCCGTGCATCATAGCATCTCATAGATTTATTTAATAATGACTCATGGCAACATGCATTATTCATCACACACAATCTTTCAACAAGAATACTAAGCATAGTTTAGAGGACTTGGCTTGTTCAACTAGAACCAGGGTACCAGAAATTATTACCAAATTTAAAGCAATTAAGCTTTAAGCCTTTACTTTGCTATTTGTAGGAACATGCAGGCTTTATTCCTTTTTGCCTAAGTAACTCACACTTTCTTAACACAATGAAAAAGAGACGCTAATGGGACCATCATATATCCATATAAGGATACTAAAACTATAAAGTGATTGTGAGCCATTTTAAACCCAAAAGAAGAAGAAGTGGTTGCATTGCATTTAACATGTCATAACAATTATCAAGCTATTTTTTAAAACTTGATTTATGACAAAAAAAAATACTATTTGATGAATCACAAAAATATTGACATTAAAAATATAATAAGAATAAAAACTCGTGCTAGTATTAGCTAGAACTCTTGTCTAGAATTACTGCGGTACTTAATTTTGACTTAGTCAAGCACCCCTTGCATTCACTTTCGTTCAGGTTAATCCATAGTTCATACAAACATGTATAATGTATCTTTACATAGACACTATGTATCTCTGTGCATTATCATGAGAAATGTGATTGCTCATTCATGATTTATTTACAAAGGCTAAGAGTTAAAAGAGAACATACATGTATCTCTTAGACACTTAGTTTCACTACTTTACATCCTTACCTATGTGTAAACCCTTACTAATGTTTACTCCATTAATGAATCTCAAACTAAAACTCCACAACAAAAACGGTAATCATAATAACTAATCACAATAACGGATTTTGTTATTTCTGGTTTTATTTAAAGCAAACAAATGTGAATAATGAATGAATCCTTGAAAAATTAAACAGGACTAACGCGAGAACAAACAAACGTTGTAACAGGATGCTCTATATATATGCATATGCATGCAACTAAATAATCACATCTCCCTTCTTTGCATCACACACCAATATCATCATTCAAGTAGTTTGCAACCTGAAATACATATAGTCAGTTATTCTGCCAATTGCCATTAGTTTGTTTCCATAAAAATAACAAACAAAAACATTCAATTCAAGCTATAACATGAGATTAATTTGTATGATCATTCATTACTTAACACGTTTTATTTCTCCCCGTAAATAGATGTGGTTGACCCTCCACGGTAGGAAAAGAACCAAGACAACCATCCTAATGAAAATTATGACACTATAAAATCATATGTTTCACACAAATAGGTAATTATTTCCGGTTTAGATCTACAGCAGAACTTACTGAACATATTCAATTTCTGCCCTTCAAAAAAAGAGACTAGTGGGATCTTAAGTTGCTTAAATTTTACACTGGCTTGCTTTGTGTGATCTAATTTATATTTGTAACCTCAATATCTAAGCTATTCAAATGCACATTTCAGATTTATTTAATAGTAATAATTCTTGTATGTTTAGATAAGAGAAGAATATAAAGCAAAGAGAAAAAAATTCACCAAAGTGAGTAATATAAAGCAAAGAGAAGAATATTGACACTTAGCTTATTGCAATCCTAAATCAAACACATCAAATAAAACTTTGAGTATATGTAATTTGAAGCAACACTAAGATCACTAAGATGCAGATACACGCACAAACAATATACAAAATCTTACGTTACTTGATATTAAAAACAAAATCAAATCAAGAGGATCTCATCTTATAGATAAATTTTCATTCTTTACTCTTGTATTCATTGAATGAAAACAAAAGGCTCTTACCTAATACACCCTCTGGTCACTATTATAAGCAAAAATCAACATTTTAGATTCATTCAATTAATGATGTATATAGTCTTTATTATAGACAACATACATCATTTAATGAATGTACCTAAAATATGAATTTTTGCTTCTAATAGTGACCGGAGGGTGTACATAAAATCACGCACTAATAGAATGCAATCATATGACAACAAGAGGCTCTTTATAATCATCAATTAAGCGAGGTTTCTGAGATCCATCATTTACCTTGTTAGTCAAATATCCCACATGTCGTAACCACGATCAAATGAGACCATAACGTAGAAGAAGGAAAATAAAACTCCGCAATGGAGAGAAACAAGACGTGCATCTTATGTACCACTCTAGCACCGCAAAATGCACCATTCAAAAGTCCACATATGTGCTAAGCAGACATTATAACATCTACATCGTAACTCAAAGTTTAGAAAACAAATGATAAATAATCTAATACAGTGTAATGCACGACAGAAATCCAAAAACTCTAACAAAGATAAACTTTAAATTACCAACTTTTCACCCTTCCATAAACCATTAATCAACAATGTTTCAGCAGGTCACTAGTTATCAGACTAGACATAAAATAAATAGCATAAACAAAATTCAACCATATATATGTTGCAGTTGAATCTCATGTTGAAGTGACATATTCATAGCATCTACATCCTAACATTAAGAACAAGGTGATATTAGACTTTCAACGTAGACTTGTGGGTCTCACCGACGAGTGAT
The DNA here is from genome assembly GCF_051527215.1 of Medicago sativa. NCBI lineage: Eukaryota > Viridiplantae > Streptophyta > Magnoliopsida > Fabales > Fabaceae > Medicago > Medicago sativa. The sequence continues at coordinate 61,495,411 of NC_140751.1, read as the reverse complement.
GTTTTGAATCTCAGAAATCTTCAAAGTACCATTTTTGGAATCGTAAACAGCCAACTTAATTTTGTAACTTTCGGAAATTTCAAACTCATAAAAGCCCAACAGCAGTTGTTCATCATCAAAAATATACATAGCCTTTATATAGTGACGCAAAACCCGATCTTCCATGTGTGAAACACGATACAAATTAGTCCAAGACTCTTTATTTCCATATTCTTTCATAATCCAAACATCTAAAAACACAAAAGTACTATTTGCGGAGATGCACAAACAATCCCTTAAGACCCCCAAAGTCGTCAAAGAATCCTTCTCCAAATCAGGCAACAGGAGCTTTTGATAAGACTCCTTCACCAAATCAAGAGAAATAGTGAAATGTGAAGATCTCACATCGTCTATTGCCAACCAATTAATAGTGCCACTCACAAATATTCCGGACCCATCAGACTGGGGAGAATATGGAAAGTTTTGTATCCTTTTCCAAGAATCTGTGCCCAGAGTATGAACATTAACTTCAGTTGTGCCCTTACCAAGAGAACAAGCAACAATCTTGTAATTATTAATACAATGATCATACCCAATGCTATATGCGGAGAAAAGTTTATTATCCAAAGGAGGCAATATCTTGAATGTTCTAATGGAAGGGTTCCACAAAACAGCAGGACCGTTATCCATGGTGACACAAAGGATGCCGTCGCAAGAACGCATGCGAGAAAGATAACCGTTTCCATTTTTGAGACAATCAGGATAAGTAACAGCAGAGGTTGAAAAAACAGAGCGTATTGGAGGATTAAAGAGAACTAAGTGACCTAAGTCGTTGGTAGAGGTTATCATGAGGTGATGGTGTGTGGTTGACAAGCGAAGGTGCTTCTTTGCGAATTTAGGATCATTGATTAAGGAATTGAAGGACTTGCAAAGACACCGAAGTTGAAGGAGTAACTTAACCGGAAGCCTACACAGAATCTCAGCTAGGAGATCGAAGGGAAGAGTTAGTAGGGTTTCCGTTGCTGTTTTCTTCGTGCCTGACGCCATTCCGTTCTGTCAGGAAAAATAAAGATCGCTAAAACCTAATGTTTGTTGAAGACGGGAATGAGAGGGTTCTTATGCAACAACTTTGTTTACCACAAAACTTTATTAATACCAAATTCCAACTTATCAAAGCGCTCATTCCTTGTAAATTAGGGTTTGGTAAGGTATATAGTTTTTTTTTTGGTAGAGGTTATGTAGTTTATTTACCCTTTTGTCAAAAAAAAATGTAGTTTATTTACCCGTATAACAAAAAAAAAATTAAGGGACAAAATAAAATATATTTGATAAAAGACATTTCATTAGGAGCTTATAATTAATTTTATTATCTTATAATTAATTTTTCAAACGTTATTTCAACTAGCGAAAAGACGGACACTCACGTGCCCGTTTTTCTGTTCTTTTTATTTTGTTAATGCTTGTAGATTATCAATGATATTTTATATAAATTTTTTGATATAGATAAAAAATTACAAGTATAACTATAGATAAAAAATTATAAGTATAACTATTTGTGACTTTCAAATGTAACAAACTCAACAAACTATATTTATATTTTTCAATGACAACAATAATATAACAACCTTTAAAAAAAACAATAATATAACAAGAGATAGGATCTGTTGACACCAGATGTCAACGGATTCGTTAACACCAAATCATGTCCCTTGATTTGATTTGATCCAAAGGTTCTTAATAATTATGAAGATACAGTTTTAGTTAGTGAGAACTTATGAATTATATAAAAGCTTATTCTCCTAAAAAAAATGAAAGCTTATTCATTTGTGAAAGCTATTTTTCATAAGCTCAAAAATAACCTTTTACGTAAGACTTGTGAATTAACATATAAGCCAACTTATGAATAAGCTAAGAACTTATGAATTAACATATAAGCCAATCCAAATCAAACGGGTCTTAGTTATTGTGGACTAAAAACCCAATGTTTTTGAACTGCAAGTATATAACCAAATGATGAAATCTATTGGTTTCCGTTGTTGTTTCCTTCGTGCCTGACGCCATTCCGTTCTGTCAGGAAAAATAGGGATCGCAAAAACCTAATGTTTATTGAAGACGGGAATGAAAGGGTTCTTATGCAACAACTTTGTTTACCACAAAACCTTTTTTTTTTTTTTTTGGGTAATAATTTACCACAAAACTTTATTAATACCAAATTCCAACTTATCAAAGCTCATTCCTTGTAAATTAGGGTTTGGTAAGGTATGTAGTTTATTTTTTTAATTTTTTTTGGTAGAGGTTATGTAGTTTATTTACCCGTATAACAAAAAAAAATTAAGGGACAAAATAAAATATATTTTTTTTGACAAAGGGACAAAATAAAATATTGATAACAAACATTTCATTAGGTTTCTCAAAAAAAAAAGAAAAACAGACATTTCATTAGGAGCTTATAATTACTTTTATTAGCTTATAATTAATTTTTCAAACGTTATTTCAACTAGCGAAAAGACGGACACTCACGTGCCCGTTTTTCTGCTCTTTTTATTGCGTTAATGCTTGTAGATTATCAATGATATTTTATAGAAATTTTGTGTGTTAATTACAAACAATATTTTATATAAATTTTTTGATATAGATAAAAAATTATAAGTATAATTCTTTGTGACTTTCAAATGTAACAAACTCAACAAACCATATTTATATTTTTCAATGACAACAATAATATAACAACCTTTAATAAAACAATAATATAACAAGAGATAGGATCTGTTGACACCAGATGTCAACGGATTCGTTGACACCAAATCATGTCCCTTGATTTGATTTGATCCAAAGTTTCTTAATAATTATGAAGATACAGTTTTCGTTAGTGACAACTTATGAATTAATATAAAAGCTTATTCTCCTAAAAAAAAACATGAAAGCTTATTCATTTGTGTAAGCTATTTTTCATAAGCTCAAAAATAACCTTTTACATAAGACTTGTGAATTATATAAGCCAACTTATGAATAAGCCAAGAACTTATGAAAAACAACTTATGAATTAACATATAAGCCAATCCAAACCAAACGTGTCTTAGTTATTGTGGGACTAAAAATCCAATGTTTTTGAACTGTGAGTATATAACCAAATGATGAAATCTATTGGTTAATGAGTTCTATCAAAAAGAAAAAACTGTTTATAATTAGGAGAATCAAAGTTCGATTTCGAACTGAACAATATTGTATTTCGAATTATTAGTGTTTATTCCCTTAAAAACATGTGGGTTAGCAAAAAAAAAAACGAGTATATTAATTATTGAAGTTATAATGAAAGATAATCTAGATTTTTATAACAAAGTAATTAAAAAGGAAATAGAATTAACTTAGAGGAATACCAAGATGCGACAAAACAATATATTCCCCTTCACATGATACTTAATGTACAAGAATGCTTTTGTAAATTCTACATAATCCGAATACATTAACACAAATTGGGGAAGCACTTGGTCTTTGACAAGCTATGCAATGGATGAATCCCTTGTATAAATTCTACTATTATTTTTATAAGATGACTTGGAATTTGGTGTTATCTTGAAAAATTGTAGGCAATATTAGGTTCCATTTATTTTGTTTGACTCTTGACTTTTAAGTAATATATTTATCAACAATGTATATTGATTTCCCTCAAAAAAAAAAAAAAACAATGTATATTGATTTTTTAAAACTGTCCTTCAATTAAACTTTCTGTAGATTCCCTTTATCGGAGATAATGTTATTCGAGATGCTAATTGTGAGTACCTATCTCAACCAAAATTTTATTTTTGGTCGTGGGAGTCGGATGGTTCATTTAAGTGTCAGTTAAACAATAAATTAAAATAAAAGTATGATATTGATTAGAAATATTTTATTTTTGTCTTTCTAATTGGACCAAACTACTGGCCTTTAACATAAAAATGGCGTGTGTCCTCTTGTTTGAGAAATCACAACATTCAACATATGAACAATTTGGGTTTATGTACAAAGTAGTTGTTTTGCATGTACGTGCTAGGATGTTTGTGTGAAGTTACATAAAGCATGCATGATACTATGCTAATTTGTTACACAGCCAAGTGCCAAGGATGTACCTTACCTGCAAAATTTGTTACAAAACAAAACTATGGTCAAAAGTAGCATAACCACTCTGAGGCTCACAGTACCATGCTAAACAACCATTTTTTTAAAAGAAAAAACTTGTTATTTAAGTTTATTGCATAGTCTCAAACCCATGTTGAATATTATAGATTATAGCTTATTCATCATGGATTATTCATAACTTGTTAAAAGTTCAAATATCAACCTCATCATTTTCATTATATATTATAGCTTTTTCATGCATAGTCTCATACCATGATGAATGAACAACCATTGAAAGATACCATCATGGAGATGAGGGAAGATTTCATGATTTCACCAGTTGGTGACAGTAAACAAACCTTTAGAACTGCCCATTTTCTTAAACCTGTTGCAAATTCCATCCATGAACTTAACTTCAATGAGTTTAACCTTAACTCATCATCATCATCTTCTTCTGTTTCTGAAGCAAAGGAGTGGCCTTTGAAAATCCATTTCAATGGGTGGCACTACCCACAAGAGAAATGGGTCAAGTGGGTTGATGAACTTCAGCTCAAATATGAATCAGTGTGGAAAAAAGCTGGCATCTTTGAACCTATAATGAGTACTAAGAGCTGTATAATTAAAAATCAAGACTTGGTTTGTGGGATCGTTGAGAAATGGTGTTGTGAAACAAACACCTTTGTGTTTCTATTTGGTGAAGCAACAATCACTTTGGAGGATGTCATTGTTTTGGGGGGCTACTCTCTCTTTGGTTGTCCTGTTTTCACCCAACTTGAAGATCAAGAGATGAGAGAGGTGGAACAGAAGCTCGTCAGCATTGAAAGCCAAGAGAGGATTTCGAATGGTATGGCGCCTTCCACATCAGTGTGGATGGATATTTTCATCGATAAAGGTAGTGAAGTTGAGCATGAAGCATTTCTTGCTACTTGGCTGTCAATTTTTGTTTTCCCTCATAAATACTCTCTAGTGAAAAGTTCTTTGTTTCCTATTGCTGTTCATCTAGCTAGAGGGAATCCTATTTCTTCGGCACCTGCTGTTTTGGCTAGCTTATATAAGGATTTAAGGTTGTTTAAGAACATAATTTTTGATTTAAAAAAATGTCCTGATAAATTTCCCTCTATGTTGGACGTTAATGTACAATCACCCTTTTACCTCGTTCAAGTTTGGGTTTGGGAAAGGTTCAAAAATTTGCAGCGACAACCCAAGTTGATCAATAATCGAGACCATGTATTGTTCAGGTGGCATAATGTTAAGGCCTTGAAAATTGACAATGTGACGTCGGCATTAGATTCAGCTATCGGTGATTTTATTTGGCGTCCATATATCCAATATGCTGATAAGTGTGGAGTGTTTTATCCAAAGGATGAAACTTTGGTACCATTTAAGAAAGATTTGGTAGTGGAACAAATGCTCTCATTTGTTATATTCTTGAGAGTTTCTGAGCTAGTTGGATTTGAGTCTATAGAGCAATATCTACCACATAGAGTTGCTATGCAATTTGGATTTGATCAAGATGTTCCTGGTTATGTGTCTAGACTCAATGAGACTAAAGCCATTGCTTGGAAAAATTACTCCAGACCCTTATCTGATACAAGTTTATATTTTCCATCTAGATATTTTGAGGCTGGTATTACCTCACGTTACGCAAAGTGGTGGACGAAATCAGTATTACGTCCTCAAGGTTTCATTAAAAATTTTGAGTCGCGGAAGAGAAGTGCAAGTTCATCAAAATGTGAACCCCATGCTAATATTCCACCTGAATTTCCTTCTCATAAACTAGTTGGCTGTGCTGTTACTATTGGAAAATCTTGTGATGATGGTTCAAATACTAGCCAGGGTTATCATAATGTTCGTTCTGGTTCTATTCCTAAAGTTTTGAAAACTATGTACTTTGAAAAATCTGTTGAAGATGTTTTGTTAGCTGAGAAAAATGTTGATGTTGGTGCTCCTGTACCTGCAAAAGATAACACTCCGGGTCCTTTGATATCTGTTGAGGATTGTGAGCATGTCTTGGAAGATGTTGATTTTAAAGATGGAAATGAGAGCATTGAAGGAAGGCTGTCAAGTGACACAATCTGCCAACCTGAGATTCAAATTGAAAGCTATAACTATTTATTTGAAGTAAGTGTAGCAGAACTTGAACGGAGAATTAGCCGACTCGAGAAAGTGGTTACAAAGTTGAAGATGGCAAGGTTAGGCCATAGTTGAAAACATTATTAATTAGCTCAATGAACTGAAACCTTATTGCATGTTACTTATTTCTTGTACTAGCTAAGCTTCATGACAATAATGTTAAAAAACAAGACCAAATGAAACATGGCCTTCTAGGACATTAATGTTGGCACTTTGTTCTGTTTTTACTTGATTATTACACAGAAACATAGTTATCAATGTTTACCTACTTGTGTTGTCAAATAAAAAAAAAAAAAAATAGGTTTCCAATTTGTATAAATTGCTTAAGTTTGCTGAGATATCAAAGTTATTTTATATTAATGCCGGGTATCTGAATTTATATTGAATAAATTCAATTATAATGTGCTGAATTATATTGTTCCAGGTGGGGAAGCTAAAACATTACCATTTTCATTAACTGTATTAAAAGCATGGAAAGTGATTTTGAATTCATATCAATTATGTAAAATCTGTTCATATATTTTGTATGGACTTTCTATTGATATGCCAAAGTTTTTATAAACAATGAAATAGCCGTAATAGCCGTAATGTGAAATTGTTCTATTGTTTAATGTGAAGTTCCTTTAAGAGACTTAATTAAGATATGTTTTTAAGACATAAGAAAACTACATCATTTTGATAGGGGTGCTTGGCTAAGTCAAAATTAAGTACTGCAGTAATGCTAGACTTGATGGTTCAATAACACAACAACGAGAGTTCACTTATCCTTATTTATTAATTTTGTTACATTTGCAGCAACTTAACCTAATTTTTTCCCGCTCATTAGCTTTATTAGGTTTGCAATTATTTAACCTAACAAATTCCATCTAAAAAAATGCATTGCACACCAATTTCATTTCTAAATAAATTTTTTTGCAATAAATAAATAACACAACAACGAGAGTTCACCTGCATTTCAATAAATAAATTCTTTTGCAATATTACAATATTACAATATTACAATAAACTACCTAATTAAGTACTGCAGTAATGCTAGTCAAAATATTTTATTTCTAGTCATTTCTTATTAAACAGAATTTATTTATACATATAAGATGATTTACCTCTGAAACTATCTGCTCTTGCATTCATGTATATATCCAAATGGTCGCTTCTTCCCACAACTGTAGCAGAATTTGCATCCACACCTAGCATGAGATATTACAATTATTATAATAAATTTAAACATATGTATGTGACAACGATGAAGGATTAGCGAGAGAAATAGGATACTTAATAAACCTGCATTTCATGTAATTACATCCATCAATTCTGCTGATATACATAGAGCAATGTGGACATCTTTGCAGCTGTTGTCTTTTAGCAAACACCAAAAATTTGTTATCCAAATCATTTTTGTCCTTCCTTTTCAATTCTTGGACTTTCTGACAAATCATTCCTTCATGCCATGGAACTTTGCACTTTGAACAGAAGTGTCTGTGACAAGAAGGACACTTAGAACTGCCAACAAAATCTCCTCCCATGTCATTATCTTTCCCCAACAAAACAGAACAATTCTCGTAAGGGCGGTAAGCCTTTGGCCCCGAGGGATTAGAAAACACAGAAATTAAATTCTCCCATTTAAGAATAAGTAGTTTAGGCAAAATGTGTTGAAAATGTTTCGGCTTAAATTTCACAAAACAATTTGGACTTGGACACATCACCTTATACTGATTATCATTAATTTGAACTTCTACATACTTGCATATGCAGTCAATACAAAAAGTTGCTTGCATTTGCTTCTTTTGAGGATGGAGGACCTTATGTAGAATATTTCATAATCTGTTTTTAATTCAAAACATATACCACAAGTTTTGTTTGCTGCACGAGTATGGGAGAAAAGTTGTTTTGACGAATCTTTTTTCCGAAAGAGTGAGAGCTTCATGATTCTGTCCACTTGATTCCACACTAGTTCCTGAAGGATCTCACAAAAACTGCATTTTAAAAAAGAAACATGTTGGTATTATTATTACTATTTGTACAAATATTTCCTAAGGATTTAAAGACTTGGAGTTCCTGGGTTTAAGTTCGGATGAATGATCTAACAACTAATTATTAACATTTTCCATTAAAAAAGAAAAAAGACAATTTTCCAACTTTGCACTAAATGACAAACTAGCATACAAACATAATGTTAGAGTGGGAAAAAGCAATGCAATGTTGGCCAGAACTAATGACCAAAACAAAAATCCATGTGATAGTTTATTTTCTAACATATATCAATTCTTTTTTGATATCTTACTGATTTTGATTATCAATGTAGCTTTCAATCAAATTAAATTAGGATATGAAGTGAAATGAAGACTATAAGAAAGCATTAGTGCAGCTGAATGAATGAAGTATAAATTCAAGACTTCAAAGTTGAAACTCAAAGAAAAACAAATAAAGAAGGTAAATAAAAAGAGGTAAGGGGAAAAAGGACCCAACCGGTAGCGAGCTCGCGGTGGTGATCGGAAGCTGTGACTGATCCGATGCAAGAAGATGAAGTGACAGTTAGAGGAAATGGAGAGTGAAGTTCATTGCAGGGGAGGAAACAAAGCTCATGTCATAATGCTTAGCGGAGAAGCTTATTAACAAGGATCAGTCTCGATTGCGCGAAAATTTTAATATCATGAATAGAATCACACATTACTAACCATTAATAAGTTTCAGTACGATCATATTATTACCAAAAATCCTTAAGTTCCAATTACTTGGAATCTGAAAAGAAACATGTAAGTTGGGATGTAGAGTGGTCAATTACACACACCCAGAAATATAATGCAAACATAGAGCAAATACTAAGGTCTTTGGATTAATACATTTTAAGAAGACAATGTTGTGCACTATCATGAGAAATAGGATTACACATTCATGATTTATTTACAAAGGCTAAGAGTTAAAAAGAACATACATGTATCTCTAGACACTTAGTTTCACTACTTTACTCGATTAATGAATCTCAAACTAAAACTCCACAGCAAAAAGGGTAATCATAATAACTAATCACAAAAAAACATGAATAAAAAAGGGCATTGAACAAATGTCAAAGCACACACTCACATTCCAATCCAAAGTTGAACAAATGAAGTGTTAAGGGAAATTCCCTAATTGTGATTCAATTCTCACATCAACAAAGTTCCAATTCCTATGAGGGATATGCTACTTGGTTACTTAGGTTCTTCATATTTTCAAAACCATTTTTCAGCATTATTGATTCTATGGTTCTGTCGTAACAGTAAGTACTGGGAAAAGGAGCATTACTGTTTAAATCAAGGAGCATATTTCATCATGTTGATAAAGTAACTTGTGTCACAAAACATAACGGTAAAGGTGTGGACAAGTTTCACAACATAAATAAATGGTCTCATCACTCTATCAAAATCAAAATAAATAACCGTTTAAATCATCCTAATATCTACGGAGTCCAATGAGAAATACATAATTGTATTTACCGATCCCAATAACGGCTTTTGTTACTTCTGGTTTTATTTAAAGCAAACTAAAGAATCACATCTCCCTTCTTTGCATCGCACCGATATCATTCAAGTAGTTTGCAACCTGAAATATATATATGCAGTTATTCGGCCAATTGCCATTAGTGTGTTTCCATGTAAATAACAAAAACATTCAATTCATGCTATACCATGAGATTAATTTGTATGATCATTCATTACTTAACATGTTTTATTTCTCCCCGTAAATAGATGTGTTTGACCCTCCACGGTAGGAAAAGAACCAAGGCAACCATCTTAATGAAAATTATGATCGACAGCAGAACTTACTGAACATAGTCAATCTCTGCCCTCCAAAATAAGAGGCTAGTGGGTTCTTATGTTTACGTTGCTTAAATTTTAAGCTGGCTTGCTTTGTATGATCAAATTTATATTTTTTTTAATCTCAATATCTAAGCTATTTCAAATGAACATTTCAAATATGTCTTTAATAGTAATAGTACTTGTATTCCTTAAAAATAAATAGTAATAGTACTTGTATGTTAATGTTTAGATAAAAATGTGATATTCTCAGTTTCTCACTCAGTTAACAAAATGTTGGAACATGCATGTTGAATGCTTCTAAGCTCCATACCGATGCAAGGTTAAGATTAACTAAGAACAAGGCTTCCCCAGAAAAAAATCACCAAAAGTGAGTAATATAAAGCAAAGAGAAGAACATTGACACTTATTAGATTACTTGAGAGTAAAAACACAATCAAATCAAGATTATCTTATAGATAAATTTTCTTTCTTTACTTGTGTATTCTTTGAATGACAACAAGGGGATCTTGCCTAATACTTGAAATCAAGCACTAATAGAATGCAATCATATGACAACAAGAGGCTCTTTATAATCATCAATTAAGAGAGATTTCTAAGATCCATCATTTACCTTGTTAGTTGCATATGCCACATGTCGTAACCACAATCAAATGAGACCATAACGTAGAAGAAGGAAAATAAAACTCCGCAATGTAGAGAAACAAGACATGCATCTTATGTATCACTCTAGCACCGCAAAACGCACCATTCCAGAAGTGGGAAAATTTACCAGAAATCCAAATTTCAAAAGTCCACAAATGAGCTAAGCAGACATTATAACATCTAAATTGTAACTTAAATTGTAGAAAGTCTAATGATAAACAATCTAATCAAATATATGATTGTGAACTACATAAAATGTACTGCACGACAAGAATCCAAAAACCCTAACTAACATAAAATTGAAATTAACAACTTTTCACCCTTCCAACAACCATTAATCAACAATGATTCAACAAGCCACTAGTTATCAGACTAGACATAAAATAAATAGCATAAACAAAATTAACCATTTATATGTTGCAGTGAATCTCATGTTCAAGTGACATATCATAGCATCTACATCCTAATTTATTAAGAACAAGGTGATATCAAACTTTCAACGTAGACTTGTGGGTTTAGCTCCATCTTATGACTACTGATGTTTTGAATCTTAGAAATCTCCAAAGTACCGTTTTTGGAATCGCAAACAACCAACTTCAATTTGTAACTTCCGAAACCTTGTGACTCATAAAAGCCCATTAGCAGCTGTTCATCCTCAAAAATATATAAAGCCTTTGAATAGTAACACAAAACCCGATCTTTCATGTGTGGAACACGGTACAAATTAGTCCAAGAGTCTTTATTTCCATATTCTTTCATAATCCAAACATCTAAAAACACATAAGTACTTTTTGCAAAGATGCACAAACAATCCCTTAAAACCCCCAAAGTCATCAAAAGATCCTTCTCCAAATCAGGCTGCGGAAGCTTTTGATAAGACTCCTTCTCCAAATCAAGAGAAATAATGACATGTGAAGAACTCACATTGTCTATTGCCAACCAATTAATAGTGCCACTTACAAATATTCCAAACATACAAAATGGGGCAGAACATGGAAAGTCTTGTATCCTTTTCCAAGAATTTGTGCCCAAAGTATGAACACTAACTTCAGTTGTGCCCTTACCAAGAGAACAAGCAACAATCTTGTAATTATTAATACAATGATCATACCCAAAGCTATATGCGGAGAAAAGTTTATTATCCAAAGGAGGCAATATCTTGAATGTTCTAATGGAAGGGTTCCACAAAACAGCAGGACCGTTATTCGTGGTGACACAAAGGATGCCGTCGCAAGAAGGCACACGAAGAAGACAATTGTTTCCATTTTTGAGACAATCAGGATAAGTAAGATAAGTAACAGTAGAGGTTGAAAAATCAGAGCTTATTGGGGGATTAAAGAGAACTGAGTGACCTAAGTCGTTGGTAGAGGTTATCATGAGGTGATGACGCGTGGTTGACAAGTGAAGGTGCTTCCTTGCGAATTTGGGATCAGTGATTAAGGAATTGAAGGACTTGCAAAGACACCGAAGTTGAAGGAGTAACTGAACCGGAAGCCTACACAGAATCTCAGCTAGGAGATCGAAGGGAAGAGTTAGTAGGGTTTCCGTTGCTGTTTTCTTCGTGCCTGACGCCATTCCGTTCTGTCAGGAAAAATAAAGATCGCTAAAACCTAATGTTTGTTGAAGACGGGAATGAGAGGGTTCTTATGCAACAACTTTGTTTACCACAAACTTTATTAATACCAAATTCCAACTTATCAAAGCGCTCATTCCTTGTAAATTAGAGTTTGGTAAGGTATATAGTTTATTTTTTTTGGTAGAGGTTATGTAGTTTATTTACCCGTATAACAAAAAAAAAAAATTAAGGGACAAAATAAAATATATTTGATAACAGACATTTCATTAGGAGCTTATAATTAATTTTATTAGCTTATAATTAATTTTTCAAACGTTATTTCAACAAGCGAAAAGACGGACACTCACGTGCCCGTTTTTCTGCACTTTTTATTCCGTTAATGCTTGTAGATTATCAATGATATTTCATACAAATTTTGTGTGTTAATTAGAAACGATATTTTATATAAATTTTTTGATATAGATAAAAAATTATAAGTATAACTATTTGTGACTTTCAAATGTAACAAACTCAACAAACTATATTTATATTTTTCAATGACAACAATAATATAACAACCTTTAAAAAAAACAATAATATAACAAGAGATAGGATCTGTTGACACCAGATGTCAACGGATTCGTTAACACCAAATCATGTCCCTTGATTTGATTTGATCCAAAGGTTCTTAATAATTATGAAGATACAGTTTTCGTTAGTGAGAACTTATGAATTAATATAAAAGCTTATTCTCCTAAAAAAATGAAAGCTTATTCATTTGTGTAAGCTATTTTTCATAAGTACAAAAATCACCTTTTACGTAAGACTTGTGAATTAACATATAAGCCAACTTATGAATAAGCTAAGAACTTATGAATTAACATATAAGCCAATCCAAACCAAACGGGTCTTAGTTATTGTGGGACTAAAAACCCAATGTTTTTGAACTGTGAGTATATAACCAAATGATGAAATCTATTGGTTAATGAGTTCTATCAAAAAGAAAAAACTGTTTATAATTAGGAGAATCAAAGTTCGATTTCGAACTGAACAATATTGTATTTCGAATTATTAGTGTTTATTCCCTTAAAAACATGTGGGTTAGCAAAAAGAAAAAACGAGTATATTAATTATTGAAGTTATAATGAAAGATAATCTAGTTTTTTATAACAAAGTAATTAAAAAGGAAATAGAATTAACTTAGAGGAATACCAAGATGCGACAAAACAATATATTCCCCTTCACATGATACTTAATGTACAAGAAGGCTTTTGTAAATTCTACATAATCCGAATACATTAACACAAATTGGGGAAGCACTTGGTCTTTGACAAGCTATGCAATGGATGAATCCCTTGTATAAATTCTACTATCATTTTTATAAGATGACTTGGAATTTGGTGTTATCTTGAAAAATTGTAGCCAATATTAGGTTCCATTTATTTTGGTTGACTCTTGACTTTTAAGTAATATATTGGGTTAATAGTGTTTTACCCCCCTGTAATATAGGTCATTTCCAGTTTAACCCCCTGTAAAAAAAAAAATTTTGGACTTCGTCCTTGTAATTCGTTGATTTTTGGTTTTGGACCTTCATGAATTTTGACTGTACAAAATCGAAGATATGGTATGAGGTAAACCATCGAAGATATGGTATGAGGTAAACCAAAATTTGCTCAAATTAACAGGGGGGTAAACCGAAATTTGCTCAAATTACAAGGGGGTAAACCTAAATTTGCTTAAATTACAGGGAGTAAAATTTTCCATGATGGTCCAAAACAAAAATATCTTCAAATTACAAGGATGAAATTCAAAAAAAATATTTTACAGGGGGGAAAACCGGAAATGACCTATATTACAGGGGTAAAACACTATTAATCCTAATATATTTATCAACAATGTATATTGATTTCAAATTTATTAATAACCGGAAATGACCTATATTACAAGGGTAAAACACTATCTCAACCAAAATTTGATTTTTGGTTGTAGGAGTTAGATGGTTCATTTAAGTTTCAGTTAAACAATAAATTAAAATAAAAGTATGATATTAATTAGAAATATTTTATTTTTGTCTTTCTAATTGGACCAAACTAGTGGCCATTAACATAAAAATGGCGTGTGTCCTCTTGTTTGAGAAATCACAACATTCAACATATGAACAATTTGGGTTTATGTACAAATTAGTTGTTTTGCATGTGCAAGGATGTTTGTGTGAAGTTACATAAAGCATGCATGATACTATGCTAATTTGTTACACTGCCAAGTGCCAAGGATGTACCTTACCTGCAAAATTTGTTACAAAACAAAACTATGGTCAAAAGTAGCATAACCACTCTGAGGCTCACAGTACCATGCTAAACAACCATTTTTTTCAAAAGAAAAAACTTATTACTTAAGTTTCATGCATAGTCTCAAACCCGTGATGAATGTTGTAGATTATAGCTTATTCATCATGGGTTATTCATAACTTGTTAAAAGTTTCAAATATCAACCTCATCATTGTCATTATACGATGATGAATGAACAACCATTGAAGGATACCATCATGGAGATGAGGGAAGATTTCATGATTTCACCAGTTGGTGACAGTAAACAAACCTTTAGAACTGCCCATTTTCTTAAACCTGTTGCAAATTCCATCCATGAACTTAACTTCAATGAGTTTAACCTTAACTCATCATCATCATCATCATCTTCTTCTGTTTCTGAAGCAAAGGAGTGGCCTTTGAAAATCCATTTCAATGGGTGGCACTACCCACAAGAGAAATGGGTCAAGTGGGTTGATGAACTTCAGCTCAAATATGAATCAGTGTGGAAAAAAGCTGGCATCTTTGAACCTATAATGAGTACTAAGAGCTGTATAATTAAAAATCAAGACTTGGTTTGTGGGGTTGTTGAGAAATGGTGTTGTGAAACAAACACCTTTGTGTTTCTATTTGGTGAAGCAACAATCACTTTGGAGGATGTCATTGTTTTGGGGGGCTACTCTCTCTTTGGTTGTCCTGTTTTCACCCAACTTGAAGATCAAGAGATGAGAAAAGTGGAACAGAAGCTCGTCAGCATTGAAAGCCAAGAGAGGATTTCGAATGGTATGGCGCCTTCCACATCAGTGTGGATGGATATTTTCATCGATAAAGGTAGTGAAGTTGAGCATGAAGCATTTCTTGCTACTTGGCTGTTAATTTTTGTTTTCCCTCATAAATACTCTCTAGTGAAAAGTTCTTTGTTTCCTATTGCTGTTCATCTAGCTAGAGGGAATCCTATTTCTTTGGCCCCTGCTGTTTTGGCTAGCTTATATAAGGATTTAAGGTTGTTTAAGAACATAATTGTTGATTTAAAAAAATGTCCTGATAAATTTCCCTCTATGTTGGACGTTAATGTACAATCACCCTTTTACCTTGTTCAAGTTTGGGTTTGGGAAAGGTTCAAAAATTTGCAGCCACAACTCAAGTTGATCAATAATCGAGACCATGTATTGTTGAAGTGGCATAATGTTAAGGCCTTGAAAATTGACAATGTGAGGTTGGCATTAGATTCAGCTATCGATTATTTTATTTGGCGTCCTTATGTTCAATATCCTGATAAGTGTGGAGTGTTTTATCCAGAGGATGAAACTTTGGTACCATTTAAGAAAGATTTGGTAGTAGAACAAATGCTCTCATTTGTTATATTCTTGAGAGTTTCTGAGCTAGTTGGATTTGAGTCTGTAGAGCAATATCTACCGCATAGAGTTGCTATGCAATTCGGATTTGATCAAGATGTTCCTGGTTATGTGTCTAGACTCAATGAGACTAAAGCCATTGCTTGGAAAAATTACTCCAGACCCTTATCTGATACAAGTTTATATTTTCCATCTAGATATTTTGAGGCTGGTATTACCTCACGTTACGCAAAGTGGTGGACGAAATCAGTATTACGTCCTCAAGGTTTCATTAAAAATTTTGAGTCGCGGAAGAGAAGTGCAAGTTCATCAAAATGTGAACCTCATGCTAATATTCCACCTGAATTTCCTTCTCATAAACTAGTTGGCTGTGCTGTTACTATTGGAAAATCTTGTGATGATGGTTCAAATACTAGCCAGGGTTATCATAATGTTCGTTCTGGTTCTATTCCTAAAGTTTTGAAAACTATGTACTTTGAAAAATCTGTTGAAGATGTTTTGTTAGCTGAGAAAAATGTTGATGTTGGTGCTCCTGTACCTGCAAAAGATAACACTCCGGGTCCTTTGATATCTGTTGAGGATTGTGAGCATGTCTTGGAAGATGTTGATTTTAAAGATGGAAATGAGAGCATTGAAGGAAGGCTGTCAAGTGACACAATCTGCCAACCTGAGATTCAAATTGAAAGCTATAACTATTTATTTGAAGTAAGTGTAGCAGAACTTGAACGGAGAATTAGCCGACTCGAGAAAGTGGTTACAAAGTTGAAGATTGCAAGGTTAGGCCATAGTTGAAAACATTATTAATTAGCTCAATGAACTGAAACCTTATTGCATGTTACTTATTTCTTGTACTAGCTAAGCTTCATGACAATAATGTTAAAAAACAAGACCAAATGAAACATGGCCTTCTAGGACATTAATGTTGGCACTTTGTTCTGTTTTTACTTGATTATTACACAGAAACATAGTTATCAATGTTTACCTACTTGTGTTGTCAAAAAAAAAAAAAAAGGTTTCCAATTTGTATAAATTGCTTAAGTTTGCTGAGATATCAAAGTTATTTTATATTAATGCCGGGTATCTGAATTTATATCAAATAAATTCAATTATAATGTGCTGAATTATATTGTTCCAGGTGGGGAAGCTAAAACATTACCATTTTCATTTTCTATAGTAAACTGTATTAAAAGCATGGAAAGTGATTTTGAATTCATATCAATTATGTAAAATCTGTTCATAGATTTTGTATGGACTTTCTATTGATATGCCAAAGTTTTTATAAACAATGAAATAGCCGTAATAGCCGTAATGTGAAATTGTTCTATTGTTTAATGTGAAGTTCCTTTAAGAGACTTAATTAAGATATGTTTTTAAGACATAAGAAAACTACATCATTTTGATAGGGGTGCTTGGCTAAGTCAAAATTAAGTACTGCAGTAATGCTAGACTTGATGGTTCAATAACACAACAACGAGAGTTCACTTATCCTTATTTATTAATTTTGTTACATCTGCAGCAACTTAACCTAATTTTTTCCCGCTTATTAGCTTTATTAGGTTTGCAATTATTTAACCTAACAAATTCCATCTAAAAAAAATGCATTGCACACCAATTTCATTTCTAAATAAATTTTTTTGCAATAAATAAATAACACAACAACAAGAGTTCACCTGCATTTCAATAAATAAATTCTTTTGCAATATTACAATATTACAATAAACTACCTAATTAAGTACTGCAGTAATGCTAGTCAAAATATTTTATTTCTAGTCATTTCTTATTAAACAGAATTTATTTATACATATAAGATGATTTACCTCTGAAACTATCTGCTCTTGCATTCATGTATATATCCAAATGGTCGCTTCTTCCCACAACTGTAGCAGAATTTGCATCCACACCTAGCATGAGATATTACAATTATTATAATAAATTTAAACATATGTATGTGACAACGATGAAGGATTAGCGAGAGAAATAGGATACTTAATAAACCTGCATTTCATGTAATTACATCCATCAATTCTGCTGATATACATAGAGCAATGTGGACATCTTTGCAGCTGTTGTCTTTTAGCAAACACCAAAAATTTATTATCCAAATCATTTTTTTCATTCCTTTTCAATTCTTGGAATTTCCGACAATTCATTCCTGCATGCCATGGAACATTGCACTTCGAACAAAAGTGTCTGTGACAAGAAGGACACTTAGAACTGCCAACAAAATCTCCTCCCATGTCATTATCTTTCCCCAACAAAACAGAACAATTCTCGTAAGGGCAGTAAGCCTTTGGCCCCGAGGGATTAGAAAACACAGAAATTAAATTCTCCCATTTAAGAATAAGTAGTTTAGGCAAAATGTGTTGAAAATGTTTCGGCTTAAATTTCATAAAACAATTTGGACTTGGACACATCACCTTATACTGATTATCATTAATTTGAACTTCTACATACTTGCATATGCAGTCAATACAAAAAGGTGCTTGCATTTGCTTCTTTTGAGGATGGTGGACCTTATGTAGAATATTTCATAATCTGTTTTTAATTCAAAACATATACCACAAGTTTTGTTTGCTGCACGAGTATGGGAGAAAAGTTGTTTTGACGAATCTTTTTTCCGAAAGAGTGAGAGCTTCATGATTCTATCCACTTGATTCCACACTAGTTCCTGAAGGATCTCACAAAAACTGCATTTTAAAAAAGAAACATGTTGGTATTATTATTACTATTTGTACAAATATTTCCTAAGGATTTAAAGACTTGGAGTTCCTGGGTTTAAGTTCGGATGAATGATCTAACAACTAATTATTAACATTTTCCATTAAAAAAGAAAAAAGACAATTTTCCAACTTTGCACTAAATGACAAACTAGCATACAAACATAATGTTAGAGTGGGAAAAAGCAATGCAATGTTGGCCAGAACTAATGACCAAAACAAAAATCCATGTGATAGTTTATTTTCTAACATATATCAATTCTTTTATGATACCTTACTGATTTTGATTATCAATGTAGCTTTCAATCAAATTAAATTAGAATATGAAGTGAAATGAAAACTATAAGAAAGCATCAGTGCAGCTGAATCAACAAAGTATAAACTCAAAGAAAAACAAATAAAGAAGGTAAAGAAAAAGAGAGTGAGGGGAAAAAGGACCCAACTGGTAGCAAGCTCGCGGTGGAGATCGGAAATCTCCGATGACAGATCTGATGCTAGAAGCTAGATGAAGTGACAAGTTAGAGGAAATGGAGAGTGAAGTTTATTGCAGGAGAGGAAACAAAGCTCATGTCATAATGCTTAGCGGAGAAGGTTTCTATTTCATATATATATATATTTTATAATTAATTTTAAAACAAAAATGGATAGATGTAGGATAGTAAAGTATCATAAATTGGATAGAGGTTTCATAGTGTTAGAGCTTAGACCTAGTATGTCTTTATAAAGAGAAACAAGTTTAAATAAAAAATAAAAAATATCAAAAATCAACAATTAGCTTGTTAATTGTTATGGCATGTTAATCTAATTAATTTGTGTGAGTTCTATGAGTAGTAATAATAAATAATAACATGTGAGTGGCAGAGAGATATATACATCATGCATAAAAATGGATAAACTGTAGGGAATGGCAGAGAGATATGCACCATCATACATCATACATAAAAATGGATAAACTGCAGTGAGTGTCAGAGAGATATATACATCATACATACATGACCTTGTTTGTTTAGAAGCCATAGTAGTATTCACAAACGTTTAAAGGATATTATGGGGTACAGCTTCTGCTTACCAACATACTGTGTTTCATACATTTTTACGATAAATAAACATCTCAGCTATGAAGCACGGATACGGATACAAACACCAGACACGACATGAACACTGACATGCTAACCCCGCTGATAATTTGAAAAAAAATCACATAATTTAGTGTAATTATATGTGTCTGTGTCGTGTCGATGTCGGATACGTAGTGTTCGTGCGTCATAGCATCTCATACATTTTTTTAATAATGATTCATGGCAACATTATACACACAATCTTTCAACAAGAATACTAAGCATAGTTTAGGGATGGCTTGTTCAATAGAACCAGGGGTACCAGAAATAAATTCCAAAATTAAAGCAATTAATCTTTAAGCCTTTACTTTGCTATTTATAGGAACAGGCAGGCTTTATTCCTTTTTGCCTAAGGGAAGTAACTCACACTTTCTTAACACAAAATTGAAAAGAGAACCTAATGGGACCATCATATATCCATATAAGGTAATGTGAGCGATTTTTAACCCAAAAGAAGAAACTTGTCTTTGTCTTTGTTGACCAAAACTTAAACAAACGAAAAAATCAAACATGTCCGAGTGTCTGTGACCAAAACTTTGAGTGGTTGCATTGCATATGTCATAACAATTATCAAGCTATTTTTTGAAACTTAATCCAAGAGTTTGTCCATTTTCGATTTTCATTATAGAATACTTACATAAAATAGAAAGGATAAGTTTATGCTTAATTTCATAGTTTTGTTTACTAAGCTTAATTTTCTAGATATTATTTAGAGTTCTTCCAATTTTATAATATAATACTATTTAATGTATCACAAAAATATTAACATTAAAATATAATTAGAATATAAATTCATGCTAGTATTAGAACAATAGGTGAACTCTCGTTGTTGTGTTCTTGTACCATCATGTCCAGTACTTAATTTTGACTTAGCCAAGCACCCCTTTGCATTCACTCTCGTTCAGGTTAATCCATAGTTCCTACAAACATGTATAATGTATCTTTACATACACACTATGAAATAGAAGACAAATTTTTCAAAATATACATTACAAATTTACAATATGATAAACAAAATATGAATTGATAAACCATCTGAACTTTAGTCAAACTACGTAAATGTAGGCAAACTCTATATGTTAGAAACTAAAGCTTTCATGCTACTTTTGCTATAATTTTCTATTGCAAAAGTAGCATGCAAGCTTTAGTGAACAACAATTGTTGCTAAATCTTTTATTCTTCAACTTTATTTTTTATTTCTGTAAAAAAAAATAAAACTTTGTTTTCGATAAGTTTTCTTTTCCCTGATTTATCATTTTAAATAAAATGTTATTAATTCTCTTAATAACCTACTTCGACAATGAACATGAATTTATATTAACTCTATTTCTCTTTTACTATATGAGACTGAAAATCGTGATGAAAAGTGTTCTCACATCTTCAGAGTTTTCAAATAACCAAGTATGTTTCTTCTTGATCTTAGACATCGTACAAATCATCAATAAGTTCACCTCGCTGCACCATCACCAACAAAGTAAAAAAACTAGTGAGGATATGAACTACTTTCAAATTAGTATAAGAAGCCAAAATAATATAAATAATCAAATATCCTATTTAAATATTGGTTTTCATGTGTTTAATTCCTGCAAATAGGGGTCATTTAAAAAATGGTTCATGTATTCCTTAATCCTCGCATTTCGCCCTGCCAAAATTTAATCATTTAAGAATTGGTCCATCAACCCAGTTAATCAGTGCCACGTCACTAATTTACCCCTCCTCTTCTCAACCATTGAGAAAAGACAAAAATACCCCTGACTTCTTAGACAAACGCGAAAGGACAAAAATACCCACTTTTATTTTTTTTTAATTAAAAAAATTATTTTTTTAATTAAAAAAGAAAATACACACTCGGCGTCCACGTGTGCATTGACTTCGTCAAAATTGGTCTGGGGGGCAAAACTGCAAAAGGGGCAATACTTAGGGGGCAATTTTGTATTTTATTTTGTTAGGGGGTCAAAATCGCAACTTCTTGAAATATAGGGAACCAAAACTGCTATTAAGCCTTAAAAGTAATAGTACTTGTATGTTAGTGTTTAGATAAATATGTGATATCTCAGTTTCTCACTCAGTTACCAAAATGTTGGAACATGCATGTTGAATGCTTCAAAGCTCCATAACGATGCAAGGTTAAGATTAACTAAGAACAAGGCTTCCCAAAATAGATTAACGAACAAAAGGGCTTAGACCCTTATTATATTGGCTGCCATAACAAATTCACCAAAGTGAGTAATATAAAGCAAAGAGAAGCAGGGGCGAAAGGCTGTGTAGTCATGGGGTAGCATTGGCTACCCCAAAAGTAAAAAAAAAACTTGAATAATTAACATAGTTTAATATATAGTTACTCCATTAAATTATTTTTTGGCTACTCCAAACAATTTTGTTAGTTCAAAGAGAGATGATATTAAGAGCAATGCTATATCTCTAGAAAAATAACATCAAGAATTCTTCAAGAATAAAGAATAGCCAATCACAATGCACTATTTGCCACAATTCAAGGAGGTGTGGCTGAAAAATAGGAAGTGGACAAATAAATCATCCAATTAAAATTTGCCAACTGTGTTTTGAAAAATTCTTGAAACTATTTTTCTTGAGAAGTAGCATTTTCCATTAAAATAATATTGATAATCTATTTGGTTTAGTGTCTATTATGATAAATTTGACTTCTTAAAACTCCATACAACTCAACTTGTATAAATAACCATTGTTAGATTTTATTTTCTTTGTTGTCGTTTTATTAAATATAAGTAAAAATTATTGTGAATTTATTTTACTTGTTGATTAAGTTTAATAAATTAGTTTTTAAAATATATTTTATTTCTTCTTTATGTTTGGCCCCCTCGCAAAAATTGTGGTAGCTTCGCCGCTGAAGAGAAGAACATTGACACTTATTGCAATCCTAAATCAAATACATCAAATAAAACTTTGAGCAGATGTAATTTGAAGAACAATAATGCTTAATAGTACGGAAATATACAAAACGGAAATTGACGAATTAGTTTACGGATTGGTTTTAACTACAATCGACTCCTGTATTCAAATAAGTTGGAGTAGTATATTATTATTATTTTATTAAAAATTAATATGAACTACCAGCTGTGTATTGTGGAAAGTGGGACTGATATATTAACTTTATTATTATTTAAGAAAAACTGTAGCTATGCCTATTCGTTAAATTTCGTACGGCAAGTCCCTGTACTAAATAGCACTGCTCTTTGAAGAAACACTAAGACGCAAATACACACACAAACAATATACAAAATCTTAGGTTACTTGATAGTAAAAACAAAATCAAATCAAGAGGCTCTTAATAGATAAATTTTCTTTCTTTACTTGTGTATTCTTTGAATGACAACAAGAGGCTCTTACATAATACATGAAATTATGCACTAACAGAATGCAATCATATGACAACAAATAATCATCAATTAATAGAGATTTCCGAGATCCATCATTTACCTTGTTAGTTACATATGCAACATGTCGTAACCACAATCAAATGAGACCATAACATAGAAGAAGGAAAATAAAACTCCGCAATGGAGAGAAACAAGACATGAATCTTATGTACCACTCTAGCACCGCAAAACGCACCATTCCAAAAGTGGGAAAATTTACCAGAAATTCAAATTTCAGAAGTCCACATATGTGCTAAGCAGACATTATAACATCTAAATCGTAGCTCAAATTGTAGAAAATCTAATGACAAACAATCTAATAATATAATATATGATTGTGAACTACTTAAAATGTACTGCATGACAAGAATCCAAAAACTCTTAACTAACATAAAATTAAAATTAACAACTTTTCACCCTTCCATCAACCATTAATCAACAATGATCCAACAAGCCACTAGTTACCAGACCAGACATAAAATAAATAGCATAAACAAAAATTAACAATATACATGTTGCAGTTGAATCTCATGTTCAAGTGACATATAATAGCATCTACATTCTACATCCTAACATTAAGAACAAAGTGATATCAGACTTTCAATGTAGACTTGTGGGTGTAGCTCCATCCTATGACTACTGATGTTTTGAATCTCAGAAATCTCCAAAGTACTGTTTTTGGAATCATAAACAACCAACTTCAATTTGTAACTTCCGAAACCTTGCGGCTCAAAACAGCCCATCAGCAGTTGTTCATCCTCAAAAATATATAGAGCCTTTGGATAGCGACACAAAACCTGATCTTTCATGTGTAGAACACGGTACAAATTAGTCCAAGAGTCTTTATTTCCATATTCTTTCATAATCCAAACATCTAAAAACACAAAAGTACTATTTCCAGAGATGCACAAACAATCCCTTAAAACCCCCAAAGTCGTCGAAGGATACTTCTCCGAATCAGGCAGCGGAAGCTTTTGATAAGACTCCTTCTCCAAATCAAGAGAAATAATGACATGTAAAGAACTCACATCGTCTTTTGCCAACCAATTAATAGTGCCACTTACAAATATTCCTAACCCACCAAATGGGGCAGAATATGGAAAGTCTTGAATCCTTTTCCAAGAATCTGTGCCCAGAGTATGAACACTAACTTCAGTTTTGCCAATATCTTGAGAACAAGCAACAATCTTGTAATTATTAATACAATGATCATACCCAATGCTATATGCGGAGAAACGTTTATTATCCAAAGGAGGCAATATCTTGAATGTTCTAATGGAAGGGTTCCACAAAACAGCCGGACCATTATCATACATGGTCAAACAAAGGATGCCGTCGCAGGAACGCACACGAAAAGGACAATGTCCATTTTTGAGACAATCAGGGTAAGTGACAGTAGAGGTTGAAAAATCAGAGGGCTTTGGGAAGTCAAGGAGAAGTAACTGACCTAAGTTGTTGGTAGTACTTACGGTGAGGTGATGGGTGGTTGACAAACGAAGGTGTTTCTTTGCGAATTTGGGATCAATGATTAGGGAATTGAAGGACTTGCAGAGACAGCGAAGTTGAAGGAGTAACTTGACGGGAAGCCTACACAGAATCTCAATTAGGAGATCAAAGGGAAGAATTGGTAGGGTTTTGGTAGTTGTTTCCTCTGTGCCTGACGCCATTCCGTTCTGTAGGAAAAATAAAGATCGCAAAAACCTAATGTTTGTTGATCGCAAAAATAAAGATCGTGGAATGAAAGGGTTTTTATGCAAAAACTTTGTTTACCACAAAACTTTATTTATAACAAGAAAATTTCTGTTGACACATTGCATAAGGCTGTGGCACACATGTAAAATACGTTTTTGCCCCCTCGGCAGTTAACTGCCGAATTATGAAACCGGCTGCAGTTAACTACCGAGGAAAACTTCGGCAGTTAACTACCGAGGAAAATTGAAAACTTCGGCAGTTAACTGCCGAGGAATCCTCAAACCTTTTTTTTTTATTTACAAAAACCATTAATTCTTTTTATTCTTTAAACTTAAATTTTCCTTAATTAAATTTAATTCTTTAATCCTTTTAAGGAATTAAACATAATTCTTTTCATGCTTTCATTCATGTGATTTTGTTGCCATAAATGAAGAAATATGAATTTTGTTGCCATTAAATTGATTCTTTTTATAAAGTTGTTGATTTCATTCATATGATTTTGTTGCCATAAATAAAAAAATATGAGATCATAGAATTACTACATATTCAATCACGTTTATTAATTAAAAAAATGTTTTTTTTTGAAGAATAGAAAAGTGGTTTTATTTGTACAAAAAAAAGGTATTATTGATAGAATAATTACAAATATAATTATTTGAAAGAGAGATGAATAATATCTGAAATATTATAATTTGTGAACAACAAAAAAATATCTTAAATATTATAATTAATTACTAATAATTATAAATATAACTATTCTATCATTTGTAACGTTTTTTGTTGTTGCATTTTTTTTATTGAATTATCATTTTAGGTCCATTAACTACCGAATATTATTCATCTCTCATATTTCTTCATTTATGGCAACAAAATCACATGAATGAAATCATAAAAAAAATTGTGTTTAATTTCTTAAAAGGATTAAAGAATTAAATTTAATTAAGGAAAATTTAGGTTTAACGAATAAAAAAAATTAATGGTTTTTGTAAAAAAAAAAAGGGTTTGAGGATTCCTCGGCAGTTAACTGCCGAAGTTTTCAATTTTCCTCAGTAGTTAACTGCCGAAGTTTTCCTCGGTAGTTAACTGCAGCCGGTTTCATAATTCGGCAGTTAACTACCGAGGGGGCAAAAACGTATTTTACATGTGTGCCACAGCTTTATGCAATGTGTCAACAGCAATTTTCTTATAACAAATTCCAACTTACCAAAGCTCATTCCTTATATCCTTCAAAAAAAAAAAAAAGAACTCATTCCATATAAATTAGGTTCGATAAGGTGTATGTAACAGCAAAAAATCTCTTTGATAATAGACATTTATTTTTTTTCCTTTGTAACCAAAAAAAAAAAATAGACATTTATTTTACTAGCTTATAAGTTAATTAGCATTTTTCCTCAAAGAAAAAGTTAATTAGCATTTGAGCTTATGACTTGTATTTTTTCTTCCAATTTTATCTTTATTATTTTATCTAAAATTAATTACTACTCTTAATACTTTATTATTATTTAAAATCAAATAGACTTCATGTTACGTTTATGTTTTTTTTTTAAAGGATGTTTGACATTTTTTTATAAAGGTTTAATGTTAAGTTCAAATATATGGTTACTTTCCTGTCAACAAAATGTTTTGTTGTTCTCTAAAAGAAAATATTGTTTCGTTGTTGATTTATAATTCATAATTATTTTAAATAATAATTTATATTTTATGATTTATAATTTAAAATGAATAAATAGAAATATATTTTATTATTAAATATTTTTTTTCATAGACAATGAAGTTGAAGGAGTTAACATTTTGCCAGTAAATGTATGTTCAATCTTCTTTTAAAAAGGTTAAACTAGTCTACCAAATTGGCACGAGAGTCAGGAACCTTTAAAAGGAGCATATTTATCAGACTTTACTTACCTCACGACTAAATTATGGGAATCGTGTAAAATAATGATTCAGATAAACAAGCATTCCAAACTTGTCATTTCTTATTAAACAAGCATTCAGAGAAACAAACATTCTATATGTCAAAAAAAAAAAATTAATGACAACAAGGAGTTGAAATAGAGTTTGGTGTGGTGTGTATATGAATGGAAACAAAAATTGATCATTATAATATTCAAAATATTTTATTTCTAGTCATTTCTTTTATTAAACAAAATTTATTTATACATATAAGATACCTCAGAACAATTGCTCTTGCATTTATGTACATATCTGTTCTGGATCGGCCAAAAGGATCTTTGGCCCACTACTAAGGCCCAATGCAATCCAAAGCCCAAACTCCACGTTTGGCATCGTTACTTGCGACACACCCCTTCTCTACGAGGGGGGTGCACGAAGAAAACGAGACCGGTTCAAATGAACCTCAACGTCTCTTTGCACATTCTGCACGTTCCCGCAATAAACACTCTGGCGGTTACACTTCCCACGATTTCGTAACTTTCAGAGCCAGGTGTGCCACCACAATGGCTCTGCAGCCCTCCACCTCTATAAATAGGGGACTCAATGCAGTCCCCAAGGTAGAACTCTTTCTTCCTCTTAAACCCTCACTCTCTGATATCTACTGACTTGAGCGTCGGAGTGTCTGCAGGTACACACCCCCCATCCGCTCCAAGATGCATTCCTATACATTCTACCACCGTAGCAACCACCGCATTCAACCACTCTCAGGACGCTTTGGAGTGCCACTTCCGTCCGAGGCCTCACCAAGAAGTATCTCTCGTGAAACCTGGTAACACCACTACTAAAGGCCTCGAAAAGGGTCGTACGTTGGCGGAAAGACACCCAATTACAGCCGTCGTCTTTATCCAAACTTCGCTGGATGGTGAAGATGGCAAAGAAAAGATCTTTGGAAGCAGGAAGTCGAAGAAAATGGCACACTAGTTCAAAGGCCGTCAAATAGGCGAAGCAGTCTGGTTTCAATTGGAAGGGACACACTTCCAACCACCCGAAAACACTGACTTAGAAAGAGGAAAAGGGAAGCTTGAAGCCCATTTCCTTGAAGGTTGCCTCGTACATGGGGAAACGGTCCCTCAGAAAGCGCGAACATACTCAGTCTGCAACTTTAGGGAGAAGAATCTCCCAATCTTCTCTCCTCCCAATCGGACAGCGTGGGAGTATTCCGACACCGTCTACCTCAAAATGGGATGTTGTTCCTAACACTTCCTCTCCTACCCAAGAATCCGCGGACATTGCTCCTTTATTCTCTCCTAGGTTTCCCACCATGATCAGACCTGAAAGGAGGAAAACATGGAGAAAGTCACTATTATCTCCTCCGAAACTAACAGGTTTGATCACAAAGAAAAGAAAATTCTAGAAGGCTTGAGGGCACTATAAACAGTGAAAACGCCTACGCTACGGCTAACCCTAACCCTAGACTCTAAGCCTGTCGCCAATGTTCTTCTAAACACTAATGGAAAACAGACAACATATACTCAAAGTCTTTTGATGCATGGTGGCAACCGCCGTAACCAACGACGGAAACCACCGAGTCAGAAACACCTCTGCCCTAAGGGCATGCATTCCTATGGTTTCTAAAAAGAGCAGAAACTAAAGAAGACACAAATGCAAAAACAAAGAAATGAAGTCATCAGAATGTTACCTGTTACCATGAAAGGATCAGACTTGGAAGTAGAAAGGTGAAAGACTGGAAAGATTTCGCCTTTGAGAAACTCTGGAGAAAAATCTTCTAAGTCTGTGAGAAAATGAAACGAAGTGATGTTCCAAACAACATTTGAGCTATTTATACTCGTTTCGTAAACCACTCAAAAGACGCGACCTCCTATCCGATACAGTCCTTCACGTACAACTATGCCTTCCTGCAACATTCCTACGATCCTGATTTGATCAAACCATTCATCTAAGGGCCCTGATCTTTCGCAGCGGTTCCTGGAACGTCAGGATTGAATCAACGGTTACGATGACACCTCGGAAACACAAACCGAGAACACTCTACAAACTATAGGTACTCAAGTACCACAATAGCCTTTACACGTGTCATACGGAAACCAAAGGTCATGTCTCTTCAGTTTTTCCCTTGAGACATGGGCATTAATTACGGAATGACATTCGACCAAACTCTCTGGCGAGGGAACCTTTCAGTCTGATCTTACTTGCCAAACATCAGGATGGCAAACATGACTCATCACTATGGCGAACTCGCTCAGATGTGAGGCGAATAGAGCTGAGAGATAGGCGAGTCCGCCCGTCCAATCCTCTTAACACTCCTGACCGTCCCCATAAGCTACCTCCTGGGTCCGAAATGCCCGCAAAGTCTGGCGAGCAAGACTCTCCTCACGGGAAAGATGCTCGAAAAACATCCTCCGGTGGTCTGTCATGAATAGTCGAACGCCCACACTTAAGTCATCACTCTTCACCAAGAGTAACGACTAGGGGGGCTACTGTTTTGGACCGGCCAAAAGGATCTTTGGCCCACTACTTAGGCCCAATGCAATCCAAAGCCCAAACTCCACGTTTGGCATCGTTACTTGTGACACACCCCTTCTCCACGAGGGGGGTGCACGAAGCAAACGTGACCGGTTCAAATGAACCCCAACGTCTCTTTGCACATTCTGCATGTTCCCGCAATAAACTCTCTGGCGGTTACACTTCCCACAATTTCGTAACCGCCAGAGCTAGGTGTGCCACGACAACAGCTCTGCAGCCCTCCACCTCTATAAATAGGGGACTCAATGCAGTCCCCATGGTAGAACTCTTTCTTTCTCTCAAACCCTCACTCTCTGATCTCTACTGACTTGAGCGTCGGAGTGTCTGCAGGTACACACCCCCCATCCGCTCCAAGAAGCATTCCTATACATTTTACCACCGTAGCAACCACCGCATTCAAAGCACCGGCAGTCACCTTCTGGTCATGTACGATCAATATCCAAATGGTCGCTTCTTCCCACAATTGTAGCAGAACTAGTATGAACACCCGTACCAAGCACGGGTTAGAATTTCGTGAGAGAATATTAATGTTGTATCAGATGTTAGTTAAAGTCAAATATTTGATAGAATAATGGATGTCGGACAACAAATAAGTGGAAAAAACTCATACTTGAGTCTTAGAATTTTGAATGAATATGTGGTATCCTTCTCACCTGTGTGATTGTTCTTTCTCCAATGTATCAATCCACATCAACGTTGACTCCCCTAGAAGGTCCAACGATGGTATCATATCCCAGTTCAACATTGTGAGGAACAATTTTTGGTGGTGGATCACGTATATGAAGGTTGTGACACTTAATGGAGATATGTTAATTTGTCAAGTGTGAGTAAAAATTTCACATTTTATGCAAGAGTAGATGTTGAACAACATATAAGTTAGGGGACCCATATAGCTAATGTCTTAAGACTTAATGTGAATATGCGATTTCAATTTCAC
The DNA here is from genome assembly GCF_051527215.1 of Medicago sativa. NCBI lineage: Eukaryota > Viridiplantae > Streptophyta > Magnoliopsida > Fabales > Fabaceae > Medicago > Medicago sativa. Next base: position 61,465,256 of record NC_140751.1, on the reverse strand, counting down.
TTGTATGATTGGTCTTAGTCTAATATGATGATACAACTCATTGTAGGCTTTCACAAAAGACCAAATATTATGGTGATTTGTTTTGTTAGTTTTTTGGTGTAATTTGCTGAATTTTTCACCTTAAATTTTAATTTTTGGATGTTATTCGCTTTCATGCACTATTTTTTTAATCAATCTTTATTACTTCAAATTTCTCTACTTTTTTGGTCTTTGGTTGGATTTTACAATAGAAAAATGTTGAGTTGACATGATTTGTGCTTATTTAAAAAATGTTGTTACTTTTTTTTATAAATTAATTACCTAAAAATCTCTAACTTCTTCACTACACCCATAAAATTACCACAAAATCACTCCATTACGTATAACCTCATCGACAAACATACAATTCTTTTGTTTTCCCCCATATCATTTATCTCAATATCAAATTTATTTTTCATGTTCTTTCTTTTTCAATTTCTTTTATCTCTTCTAATGAAAGAAATGAACATAAACCTCCCTCCATTAAATTACCACCAACTCATCGTTTTGATTGAATTTTTCACCTTAAATTTTAATTTTTGGATGTTGTTCACTTTCATGCAATTTTTTTTTTATTCAGCATTTGTTACCATAAATTCCTCCAATTTTCGTCTTTGGTGGGGACAATGGAAAAATTTAGATGTGTTATACCGAGTCAACAAAATAAATGCTTATTATACAATTTAAACTAATGTTGTATTTTTTTAATGAGTCTAATATTTTAGTAGCATAATTTTTCCAATAATCTCCAACGCCTTAAATTACCAGCAACTCACTATATTTTCTATACTCTCACGGATAAAACATAAACTTCCTAGTTTTTTCCCTCAACATTTCTCTTAGGTTCAAATTTCTTTTTCTAATTTACTTTTCTTTTCGCACGAAAGAAACAAACAAAAACACTCCTCCATAAAACCGCCACCAAACCACATTTTCTACGATGTTGTGCTTCTGACCATATTTCGTTATCTTGCCACATCACATACACAAAGAATCTTATGCTTAAGAGAGAGAAGTTAATATGTCATGTTTAAGTTAAAATTTTACATTAATATATAAGTGAGATAACTAATATACATTAATAGAGTCTTACGCTTAAGGGAGAGACGTTAATGTGTCATGTTAACATATAGAGTCTTACGCTTAAGGGAGAGACGTTAATATGTCATGTTAACATATAAGTGAGATAACTAATATACTTGATGTCGTAGGTTTTGGGTAAAGATGTGGTGTCAATCTCATTTTGAGATTCTATTACTCAAATGTGATTATTCAACTCATTGTAGGCTTTCTTATAACTCTGAACAATATAACAAGTTATTGTTTTTTTAATGTCATTTTTTTTTACTTTTTATTAAATACAAATTTCTTAAAGTCGTTCATTTTCTTTAATTTTTTTTTATCCAACCTCTATATTTCAAATACTTTCACTTTTGGTCTTTGATGGGATTGGACAATGAAAAAATGCAGATTTGTTGGGTTGACAAAGTACATGTTTATTAGACATTTTGAATCGATCTGGAATTTTTTTATTGAGTCTTTTTTTTTTTGGTGATAATAGTAATTTACCCCTTGTAATATATGTCACTTTTGGTTTTTTTCCTGTAAAAAAAAAGTTTTGGATTCCATCCTTGTAAAATCAAGATTCTTCAAAAATAGACCCTGACTCATATGACTCATCAAATTCGCTGATGTGGCAACCTTGAGTCAACAGTTTTTGCTTACGTGGCACAGTGACTGTATAATTAATTTTTTTTCATTTTTTGATACATTTGCCATTTTCCCCATTTTTAAAATAATAATTAGATTCATTAAAACAAAATTAGTATAAAAAAAATAAAGATTAAAAAAAAACCTCTCCATCATTCCTTTCTCTCATCAGTATTCTATTCCTCCTCTTCTTTTCATTATCTCCTATCTTCATCTTCTTTTCCTCTTCTCTTCCTCTCAATGGTTAACAACAACTACCAAACATAGTTTATACTTCTTTGACTTTGAGATTTAAAATGGGTCAAATTTGATTTATGCTTCTTTGATTTTGAGATTAAAAATGGGTCAGAATTGGTTTGCATAATTTACTGATGTAATTTGTTGTTGTTGTTGTTTGATGGAAAAGGGGATAGATGTTGTTGTTCTTCCATATTTGGTTTCCAGAATTAAATTTTTCCCGAATTTATTGTTGCTCATGTTGTTGTTGTTGGCTTCCAACTTTGTATTGTATATGTAGCTATTCCAATCATTATTTTTTCCAACTTCACAGAGACTTAATTTTTCTTAGTTATCAATTTGGTCTGAAGTTTATTGTTGGTCTCAAGAAAATGCTCAGTTTAATTTATGAAAATTTTCAATTTATGTAAGCTCTCTTATTTAGTGACAGATTGGAAGGGATAACAAGATTTAGTGAAGAGATTGAATGGGAGAGGAAACAGTAATGGGGAAGATGAGAGGAGAAAGAGATGAAGATGTCTAACTATGTTTTGGATTTTTTAGAAAAGAAAGTATAGAATTCATGGAGTTTTTGGGTTTGAAGGTGATGAAGAAGATGAAGGTTGATGAAGAACATCTAAAATGAGAAAAAGATGAGGAGGAAGACAAAGGAGAAGAAAAGAATCTGATTTATTTTGAGTAAATAGGCAATTACTCCCTGAAATTGTAAGTTTCGTCAATTACCCCCCTGAAATTAACAAAACTTCAATTACCCCCCTGAAATTGCACAACGTTAATCAATTTACCCCCTCCGTCAAATTTTTCTGTTAGTCAACATGACGTTTTGCAAATACCCCCCCTGAAGTTTTGCACTTATGTGCAATATGCCCCCCGAACTTGAAAATTTATATTTTTTTCCTTATCATTGACTCAAAAGATATTCAAGGCAAACAATTAACGGTTAACTTTAATTGAATTGTAATATTTTAGAGTTTAAAGTATTATTGGATTGTTAAACTTGGGGTGATGTGGTGTGGAAAGGCACAAGCTATGATACCATGTAACATAATGAGTGAAATCAATGTTGTTATTGACCTAAAGCTTTTTTTCTATTTTATGTGTGAATAGCTTCCTTTTAGTCATTGGTTGCATGAGTACTCATCATAAATCATTGTCAAACTTAAGATGTTTTGTCAAATTTGTTGGTGTATATGTATACAAATGTTTGTGATGTTTTGCCACGGATGTTTGTGGTCAATGTAGGTGGTTCAAATCTGAAACTGATGTTGATTCTGAACTAATAATATTGTTTAAGAAAGAACCAAATACAAATGAAAGAATTGTTGCTTGTGAGTTTTTCCTTGGGATAATAGCTTGTGAATTTTTCCTTATAATAGCTTGTAATATTGTAGAGTTTAAAGTATTAAAGTTAATCGTTAATTGTATGCCTTTAATATCTTTTGAGTCAAGAATAAGAAAAAAAATATAAATTTTCAAGTTCGGGGGGCTTTTGCACATAAGTGCAAAACTTCAGGGGGGGTATTTACAAAACGTCATGTTGACTAACAGAAAATTTTTACGGAGGGGGTAAATTGATTAACGTTGTGCAATTTCAGGGGGGTAATTGAAGTTTTGTTAATTTCAGGGGGGGTAATTGACGAAACTTACAATTTCATGGGGGGTAATTGCCTATTTAATCTTTTTTTTTTATGTTTATTATTTTTTTTAAAAATACGTAATTACATGGCAATGAATTATACACATGGAAGGACAAAAAAATGAAAAAGTTAATAATATACATAGTCATGTGCCACATCAGCACCACATAAGGGAATCTGGTGAGTCAGATGGCCTAGGGGGCATTTTGAAGAATCTTAATTTTACAAAGATGGAATCCAAAACTTTTTTTTTTACAGGGGGCAAAACCAAAAGTGGCTTATATTACAGGGGGGATAAAGCACTATTAACCCTAATTACTCACCAAAAGTACATGTTTATTACCATTAACTCACTCTATTCTCAATATTTCCACAGACAAAACAAACACTACTTTTTTTCCCTTACCATTTCTCTCATGTTCAAATTTCTTTTTCATATTCTTTCTTTTACTAATTTTTTTCTCTATTTTCATAAAATATGGGAACACAAATCTCCCTCCATTAAACCATCATCAATTTACCTTTTCTTACAATGGTATACCTTTGTCTGACCTTATTTGGATATGTCACCGGATCTCAAAAGAAGAGAGTCTCACACATAAAAAATGTGTGTTAATGTGTCAATTGTGACTTAAAGTTTCACATTAGATGCAAGAGTAGATGTTAAGAAACATATATGTGAGATGACAAATATAGCTAATGTGTTAAAGTTTTGGTGATAACGTAGTGTAAATCTCAATTGTATAGTCGCTCTAAGTTTAATGTGATGTTTCAACTCATTGTAGTCTTCATTCGAACTCTGGACATTAAGATTAAATGTTTTCTTGGTTTTTGGACGTCATTTACTTTATTTTTATATTAAATATAAGTTTTTGGATGTTATTCGATTTCATGCACTATTTTTTTAATCAATCTTTATTATTTCAAATTTCTCTACTTTTGGTCTTTGGTTGGATTTTACAATAGAAAAATGTTGAGTTGACATGATTTTTGCTTATTTAAAAAAATGTTGTTACTTTTTTTTTAATAAACTAATTACCTAAAAATCTCTAACTTCTTCACCACTACCCTTAAAATTACCACAAAATCACTCCATTACGTATAACCTCATCGACAAACATACAATTCTTTTGTTTTCCCCCCCATATCATTTATCTCAATATCAAATTTATTTTTCATCTTCTTTCCTTTTCACTTTCTTTTATCTCTTCTCATGAAAGAAATGAACATAAACCTCCCTCCATTAAATTACCACCAACTCATCTTTTTGACCATGTTGCGACTTCATTTGACCCTATTTGACTATGTCACATAATTACAGATTTGGAGACTTGCACACTTATGAGAAAGATGTTAAAGTATCAAATATGAGTTAAAATTCTACAATAGATAGATGGAAGATAAAATGTTGAATAACATACAAGTGAGATGAACTATATACATATGCCTAAAAAAATTGTATGAAAATGTGGTGTCAATCTCATTTGTGAGGTTTCTTTTAACCTAACACGACGATACAACCAAATGTAGGCTGCACCGGTAGTTTCAACATTAAGATGCTTTGTTTTGTTAGTTTTTAGATGTCATTTGTTTAATATTTTTAATATTAAATTTTAGATGTTGGATTTCATTTGCTTTCATGCAAATCTTTTTGTCAAGGCAATATATTTTTTTTATTCAGCCTCTATTATTTCAAATTCTTACACTTTGGGTCTTTGATGAAAGCTGACAGAAAAATTGTAGATGTGTTTTGTTGAGTAGTAAAAATAAACGTTTATTAGACATTTTAAATTGATGTGGAATTTTTTTTAATGATCTTAATATTTTGGTAGCATAATTACTCAATTTTCTTCAACAAACTTATAAAATTACCAACAACTCACTATTTTCCCTTACCATTTATCTCATGTTTAGATTCCTTTTTCAACTAATTTCTTTTTCTAATATATTTTCTCTCTTCTCATGAAACAAAGGAGTATAAACATTCGTCTACGACAATGTCGTCAAACACCTCTGGCCTTATTTGGTTATATCACCATATTATAGATACAAAGAGTCTCACACTTAAGGGAGAGATCTTAATGTGTCATCTGTGAGTTAAACTTCTATACATTAGATGCAAGAGTAGATATTGAGCAACATGTAAGTGAGATGATCAATATATCTAACGTCTTAAGCATTTTGATGAAGATATTGTGGCAATCTCATTTGTGGGGTTTCTCTTAGTGAAATATGATATGATCCAACCCATTGTAGGCTCCTTCAGAATTCAGAACATTATGATGAAATATTTTGTTAGTTTTTGAATATTATTTGCTGAATTTTTTGAACATTATTTTTATATTTTTTCAAATTTCTTCGTTTTTGGTCTTTGGAGGAATCTAATAATGGAAAAACGCTAATGTAGTATGCTGAGTAGACAAAATGTATGCTTATTGAACATTTTAATAATTGATAAATAAGGATAATAATTTGATGAGTTACATAAGTGAGACGATCCTTATACCTAATGCCTTAAAGATTTAAAAGATGTGGTGTCAATATCACTTTTGTGATTGCTCTTAATATAATGTGATTATCAAACTCAGTATAAACTCCCTTGAAAGTCCCAACATTGTGATGAATTGTTTTGTTCATTTTTGAATGTCATCTAAATTCTTTTTATCTTAAATTTTAGTTCTTGGATGACATTCATTTTGATGTAATTTTTTTATTCAACTCATGTTATTTTAAATTCCTTCACTTTTGATCTTTGGTGTGATTCAACAATAGAAAAATGTAAATGTGTTATGTTAACAAAATAAATGCTTATTAGACATTTTAGGTGAGGATGGTGGACCTTATGCTGAATATTTCATAATCTGTTTTTAATTCAAAGCATATACCACATATTTTGTTTGCTGCGAGAGTACGGGAGAAAAGTTGTTTTGGAGATTTTTTTTTTTTTTTCCAAAGAGTGAGAGCTTCATTATTCTATCCACTTGGTTCTACACTTGTTCCCAGAGGATCTCGAAAAAACTGCCATTTAGAAAAGAAACAAGTTGGTATTATTATTACTAATAGAGAAAAGACGGGCACGTGAGTGCCTGTCTTTCCATTCTTTTTATTGCGTCAATGTTTGAAAACTATACACGGTGTTTTCTTTTATTAAATTTTGATTTTGATTAAAACTAAAAATATAAATCTTTGTTCATTCAAGTTATAAAAAACCAATTATTCAAAAAAAAAAAGTTATAAAAAACCAAACTATTGATGATTATCTATTTCAATGACACCAACAATATAACAAAAAAATCTAAAATTATTTTTGAATGACACAAATAACAATCTTTATTATAGAAAAAGTTGTTTAAGGGTATAATTGGGATAATGAAAAAGTAAGTATAAATATACTCATCTAGTTTGTTACACTTTTTAAATGATAAAGAAAAAAAAACCAGACATATATAATTCATATCGTGTTTGTTACATTTTTTTAATATTTAAATTTATTCTTATCTATTTGTTACATGTGTTATTTGTATTGAAAATTGAAGGCATTTTTGCAAAGTGAAAAAGTCAGCCAAAAAGAGCTAAAATGAGTTGTTTTCTTTATATATATAGTATAGATTTATAGAAATATTTCCTATGGATTTAAAGACTTGGAGTTCCTGGGTTTAAGTTCGAACGAATGATCTAACCACTAATTATTAACATTTTCGATTTAAAAAGAAAAAAGACAATTTTACAACTTTGCGCTAAATGACAAACTAGCATACAAACATAATGTAAGAGTGGGAAAGAGCAATGCTATGTTTGCTAGAACTAATGATCAAAACAAAACTCCATGTGATAGTTTATTTTCTAAAATCTTGATTTATGATGCTTTATTCATTTTGATTATCAATGTAGCTTTCAATCAAATTAAATTAGGATATGAAGTGAAATGAAAACTATAAGAAAGCATTAGTGCAGCTAAATCAACGAAGTATAAACTCAAGACTTCAATGTTAAAACTCAAAGAAAAACAAATAAAGAAGGTAAAGAAAAAGAGAGTGAGGGGGAAAAGGACGCAACCGGTGGCTGAGCTTGCGGTAGTGATCGGAGGTCTCCGATGACAGATCTGATGCAAGAACAAAGCAAGTGTTCTTTTTGTGGTTGTGGCTGGAAAGTTTGCTGCACATATTTTAAAAAGGATGCTTCTTTTGGTGGCTGTGAAATTCTTCTAACTTCTAACAAGGGTGATGATGGTAGCATGAAAGAATAAAGCAAGTTTTAAGAAAGATAGAGGTTTCATAGTGTTTGAACTTGGACCAAGTATGTCTTTATAAAGAGAAACAAGTTTAAAAAATATATATAAATCAACAATTAGCTTGTTAATAGTTGTGGCATGCTAATCTGAATTGTGTGAGTTCTATATGAGTAGTAAAATAATAACATGTGAGTGGCAAAGAGATATATACATCATACATACAACTGCTGCCTACCAACATACTGTGTTTCATGCATTTTTACAATAAATAAAATTTCATCAATGAAGCACGAAGACGGACACCAGACACGGCGACGGACATTGACATGCTGACTCTGCTAATAATTTGAAAAAATCACGTAACTCAGTGTAATTATACGTGTCGATGTCGTGTCGTGTCGGTGTCGGGCACGTAGAGTGTCCGTGCATCATAGCATCTCATAGATTTATTTAATAATGACTCATGGCAACATGCATTATTCATCACACACAATCTTTCAACAAGAATACTAAGCATAGTTTAGAGGACTTGGCTTGTTCAACTAGAACCAGGGTACCAGAAATTATTACCAAATTTAAAGCAATTAAGCTTTAAGCCTTTACTTTGCTATTTGTAGGAACATGCAGGCTTTATTCCTTTTTGCCTAAGGGAAGTAACTCACACTTTCTTAACACAATGAAAAAGAGACGCTAATGGGACCATCATATAAGGATACTAAAACTATAAAGTGATTGTGAGCCATTTTAAACCCAAAAGAAGAAGAAGTGGTTGCATTGCATTTAACATGTCATAACAATTATCAAGCTATTTTTTAAAACTTGATTTATGACAAAAAAATACTATTTAATGAATCACAAAAATATTGACATTAAAAATATAATAAGAATAAAAACTCATGCTAGTATTAGCTAGAACTCTTGTCTAGAATTACTGCGGTACTTAATTTTGACTTAGTCAAGCACCCCTTGCATTCACTTTCGTTCAGGTTAATCCATAGTTCATACAAACATGTATAATGTATCTTTACATAGACACTATGTATCTCTGTGCATTATCATGAGAAATGTGATTGCTCATTCATGATTTATTTACAAAGGCTAAGAGTTAAAAGAGAACATACATGTATCTCTTAGACACTTAGTTTCACTACTTTACATCCTTACCTATGTGTAAACCCTTACTAATGTTTACTCCATTAATGAATCTCAAACTAAAACTCCACAACAAAAAGGGTAATCATAATACTAATCACAATAACGGATTTTGTTATTTCTGGTTTTATTTAAAGCAAACAAATGTGAATAATGAATGAATCCTTGAAAAATTAAACAGGACTAACGCGAGAACAAACAAACGTTGTAACAGGATGCTCTATATATATGCATATGCATGCAACTAAATAATCACATCTCCCTTCTTTGCATCACACACCAATATCATCATTCAAGTAGTTTGCAACCTGAAATACATATATTCAGTTATTCTGCCAATTGCCATTAGTTTGTTTCCATAAAAATAACAAACAAAAACATTCAATTCAAGCTATAACATGAGATTAATTTGTATGATCATTCATTACTTAACACGTTTTATTTCTCCCCGTAAATAGATGTGGTTGACCCTCCACGGTAGGAAAAGAACCAAGACAACCATCCTAATGAAAATTATGACACTATAAAATCATATGTTTCACACAAATAGGTAATTATTTCCGGTTTAGATCTACAGCAGAACTTACTGAACATAGTCAATCTCTGCCCTTCAAAAAAAGAGACTAGTGGGATCTTAAGTTGCTTAAATTTTACACTGGCTTGCTTTGTGTGATCTAATTTATATTTGTAACCTCAATATCTAAGCTATTCAAATGCACATTTCAGATGTATTTAATAGTAATAGTTCTTGTATGTTTAGATAAGAGAAGAATATAAAGCAAAGAGAAAAAAATTCACCAAAGTGAGTAATATAAAGCAAAGAGAAGAATATTGACACTTAGCTTATTGCAATCCTAAATCAAACACATCAAATAAAACTTTGAGTAGATGTAATTTGAAGCAACACTAAGATCACTAAGATGCAGATACACGCACAAACAATATACAAAATCTTACGTTACTTGATATTAAAAACAAAATCAAATCAAGAGGATCTCATCTTATAGATAAATTTTCATTCTTTACTCTTGTATTCATTGAATGAAAACAAAAGGCTCTTACCTAATACACCCTCTGGTCACTATTATAAGCAAAAATCAACATTTTAGATTCATTTCAATTAATGATGTATATAATCTTTATTATGGACAACATACATCATTTAATGAATGTACCTAAAATATGAATTTTTGCTTCTAATAGTGACCGGAGGGTGTACATAAAATCACGCACTAATAGAATGCAATCATATGACAACAAGAGGCTCTTTATAATCATCAATTAAGCGAGGTTTCTGAGATCCATCATTTACCTTGTTAGTCAAATATCCCACATGTCGTAACCACGATCAAATGAGACCATAACGTAGAAGAAGGAAAATAAAACTCCGCAATGGAGAGAAACAAGACGTGCATCTTATGTACCACTCTAGCACCGCAAAATGCACCATTCAAAAGTCCACATATGTGCTAAGCAGACATTATAACATCTACATCGTAACTCAAAGTTTAGAAAATAAAATGATAAATAATCTAATACAGTATATGATTGCGAACTACTTAAAATGTAATGCACGACAAGAATCCAAAAACTCTAAAAAAAAAAAAGGCAACCCGGTGCACTGAAGCTCCCGCATATGCAGGGTCCGGGAAGGGGTCCCACCATTTGGTGTAGGGTCCGGGAAGGGGTCCCACCATTTGGTGTATTGTATGCAGTCTTACCCTGTTTTTACACAAGAGGCTGTTTCCAAGACTTGAACCCGTGACCTTTTGGTCACATGACAACAACTTTACCAGTTGCGCGAAGGTTACCCCTCAATCCAAAAACTCTAACTAAGATAAAATTAAAATAACCAACTTTTCACCCTTCTATAAACCATTAATCAACAATGTTTCAGCAGGTCACTAGTTATCAGACTAGACATAAAATAAATAGCATAGACAAAAATCAACCATATACAGGTTGCAGTTGAATCTCATGTTCAAGTGACATATCATAGAATCTACATCCTAACATTAAGAACAAGGTGATATTAGACTTTCTACGTAGACTTGTGGGTCTCCCTGACGAGTGATGTTTTGAACTCTGAAGCACGGGTACTCCAATTTGCAAAACGTACCAGTACCGGGTACTCCGCGGGTACTGGTACTCGTATGGTACTCTGGAACTGCTGCTACTTTTTTCTTGTCTGCCAATAGTTGCAGAAGTAGAAAAGTATAGCACTCAAGCCTTTTCTTGTATCTTCTTATCTTCCTTTTTCATATTCTATAAAAGTCAATCCTTCCTTTATCGTATTCTATACTAGCTTTTGTTCTCACTTCTCATTTCTCCTTGCTAACCTTCCTTCCCTCATGCAAAAATATAACCCTCCTTGTATTTATCCTAACGTACCCGTACCTTTGTTTTCTGAGAAATGCCGTATCCCGTACCCGCACCCGTACCCGTACCGGGTACCGTACCCGCACCCGTGCAACACAGGTTTTGAATCTTAGAAATCTCCAAAGTACCATTTTTGGAATCGTAAACAACCAACTTCAATTTTAAACATTCAGACCATTCATAAAAGCCCATCAGCAGTTGTTCATCCTCAAAAATATACATAGCCTTTATATAGTGACGCAAAACCCGATCTTCCATGTGTGGAACACGGTACAAATTAGTCCAAGACTCTTTATTTCCATATTCTTTCATAATCCAAACATCTAAAGACACAGAAGTACTATTTGCAGAGATGCACAAACAATCCCTCAAGACCCCCAAAGTCGTCAAAGAATCCTTCTCCAAATCAGGCAACAGGAGCTTTTGATAAGACTCCTTCACCAAATCAAGAGAAATAGTGAAACGTGAAGATCTCACATCGTCTATTGCCAACCAATTAATAGTGCCACTCACAAATATTCCGGACCCATCAGACTGGGGAGAATATGGAAAGTTTTGTATCCTTTTCCAAGAATCTGTGCCCAGAGTATGAACATTAACTTCAGTTGTGCCCTTACCAAGAGAACAAGCAACAATCTTGTAATTATTAATACAATGATCATACCCAATGCTATATGCGGAGAAAAGTTTATTATCCAAAGGAGGCAATATCTTGAATGTTCTAATGGAAGGGTTCCACAAAACAGCAGGACCGTTATCCATGGTGACACAAAGGATGCCGTCGCAAGAACGCATGCGAGAAAGATAACCGTTTCCATTTTTGAGACAATCAGGATAAGTAACAGCAGAGGTTGAAAAAACAGAGCGTATTGGAGGATTAAAGAGAACTAAGTGACCTAAGTCGTTCGTAGAGGTTATCATGAGGTGATGGTGTGTGGTTGACAAGCGAAGGTGCTTCTTTGCGAATTTAGGATCATTGATTAAGGAATTGAAGGACTTGCAAAGACACCGAAGTTGAAGGAGTAACTTAACCGGAAGCCTACACAGAATCTCAGCTAGGAGATCGAAGGGAAGAGTTAGTAGGGTTTCCGTTGCTGTTTTCTTCGTGCCTGACGCCATTCCGTTCTGTCAGGAAAAATAAAGATCGCTAAAACCTAATGTTTGTTGAAGACGGGAATGAGAGGGTTCTTATGCAACAACTTTGTTTACCACAAAACTTTATTAATACCAAATTCCAACTTATCAAAGCGCTCATTCCTTGTAAATTAGGGTTTGGTAAGGTATATAGTTTTTTTTTTGGTAGAGGTTATGTAGTTTATTTACCCTTTTGTCAAAAAAAAAATGTAGTTTATTTACCCGTATAACAAAAAAAAATTAAGGGACAAAATAAAATATATTTGATAAAAGACATTTCATTAGGAGCTTATAATTAATTTTATTATCTTATAATTAATTTTTCAAACGTTATTTCAACTAGCGAAAAGACGGACACTCACGTGCCCGTTTTTCTGTTCTTTTTATTTTGTTAATGCTTGTAGATTATCAATGATATTTTATACAAATTTTGTGTGTTAATTACAAACAATATTTTATATAAATTTTTTGATATAGATAAAAAATTACAAGTATAACTATAGATAAAAAATTATAAGTATAACTATTTGTGACTTTCAAATGTAACAAACTCAACAAACTATATTTATATTTTTCAATGACAACAATAATATAACAACCTTTAAAAAAAACAATAATATAACAAGAGATAGGATCTGTTGACACCAGATGTCAACGGATTCGTTAACACCAAATCATGTCCCTTGATTTGATTTGATCCAAAGGTTCTTAATAATTATGAAGATACAGTTTTCGTTAGTGAGAACTTATGAATTATATAAAAGCTTATTCTCCTAAAAAAAATGAAAGCTTATTCATTTGTGTAAGCTATTTTTCATAAGCTCAAAAATAACCTTTTACGTAAGACTTGTGAATTAACATATAAGCCAACTTATGAATAAGCTAAGAACTTATGAATTAACATATAAGCCAATCCAAACCAAACGGGTGTTAGTTATTGTGGACTAAAAACCCAATGTTTTTGAACTGCAAGTATATAACCAAATGATGAAATCTATTGGTTAATGAGTTCTATCAAAAAGAAAAAACCGTTTAGGAGAATCAAAGTTCGATTTCGAACTGAACAATTAATTTTACTTCGAATTATTAGTGTTTATTCCCTTAAAAACATGTGGGTTAGCAAAAAAAACGAGTATATTAATTATTGAAGTTATAATGAAAGATAATCTAGATTTTTATAACAAAGTAATTAAAAAGGAAATAGAATTAACTTAGGAATACCAAGATGCGACAAAACAATATATTCCCCTTCACATGATACTTAATGTACAAGAATGCTTTTGTAAATTCTACATAATCCGAATACATAACACAAATTGGGGAAGCACTTGGTCTTTGACAAGCTATGCAATGGATGAATCCCTTGTATAAATTCTACTACTAGTATCATTTTTATAAGATGGCTTGGAATTTGGTGTTATCTTGAAACATTGTAGGCAATATTAGGTTCCATTTATTTTGTTTGACTCTTGACTTTTAAGTAATATAACATATTTATCAACAATGTATATTGATTTTATAAAACTGTCCTTCAATTAAACTTTTAGTAGATTCCCTTTATCGGAGATAATGTTATTCGAGATTCTAATTGTGAGTACCTATATCAACCAAAATTTGATTTTTGGTCGTGGGAGTCGGATGGTTCATTTAAGTTTCAGTTAAACAATAAATTAAAATAAAAGTATGATATTAATTAGAAATATTTTATTTGTCTTTGTAATTGGACCAAACTAGTGGCCCTTAACATAAAAATGGCGTGTGTCCTCTTGTTTGAGAAATCACAACATTCAACATATGAACAATTTGGGTTTATGTACGAATTAGTTGTTTTGCATGTGCAAGGATGTTTGTGTGAAGTTACATAAAGCATGCATGATACTGTGTTAATTTGTTACACTGCCAAGGATGTACCTTACCTGCAAAATTTGTTACAAAACAAAACTATGGTCAAAAGTAACATAACCACTCTGAGGCTCACAGTACCATACTAAACAACCACTTTTTCAAAAGAAAAAACTTGTTAGTTAAGTTTCATGCATAGTCTCAAACCCATGTTGAATGTTATAGATTATAGCTTATTCATCATGTGTTATTTCATAACTTGTTAAAAGTTTCAAATATCAACCTCATCATTTTCATTATATATTATAGCTTTTTCATGCATAGTCTCGTACCATGATGAATGAACAACCATTGAAAGATACCATCATGGAGATGAGGGAAGATTTCATGATTTCACCAGTTGGTGACAGTAAACAAACATTTAGAACTGCTCATTTTCTTAAACCTATTGCAAATTCCATCCATGAACTTAACTTCAATGAGTTTAACCTTAACTCATCATCATCATCATCATCATCTTCTTCTGTTTCTGAAGCAAAGGAGTGGCCTTTGAAAATCCATTTCAATGGGTGGCACTACCCACAAGAGAAATGGGTTAAGTGGGTTGATGAACTTCAGCTCAAATATGAATCAGTGTGGAAAAAAGCTAGCATCTTTGAACCTATAATGAGTACTAAGAGCTGTATAATTAAAAATCAAGACTTGGTTTGCGGGGTTGTTGAGAAATGGTGTTCTGAAACAAACACCTTTGTGTTTCTATTTGGTGAAGCAACAATCACTTTGGAGGATGTCATTGTTTTGGGGGGATACTCTCTCTTTGGTCATCCTGTTTTCACCCAACTCGAAGATCAAGAGATGAGAGAGGTGGAACAGAAGCTCATCAACATTGAAAGCCAAGAGAGGATTTCGAAAGGTATGGCGCCTTCCACATCAGTGTGGATGGATATTTTCATCGATAAAGGCAGTGAAGTTGAGCATGAAGCATTTCTTGCTACTTGGTTGTCAATTTTTGTTTTCCCTCATAAATACTCTCTAGTGAAAAGTTCTTTGTTTCCTATTGCTGTTCATCTAGCTAGAGGCAATCCTATTTCTTTGGCACCTGCTGTTTTGGCTAGCTTATATAAGGATTTAAGGTTGTTTAAGAACATAATTGTTGATTTAAAAAAATGTCCTGATAAATTTCCCTCTATGTTGGACGTTAATGTACAGTCACCCTTTTACCTTGTTCAAGTTTGGGTTTGGGAAAGGTTCAAAAATTTGCAGCCACAACCCAAGTTGATCAATAATCGAGACCATGTATTGTTCAGGTGGCATAATGTTAAGGCCTTGAAAATTGACAATGTTAGGTTGGCATTAGATTCAGCTATCAATGATTTTATTTGGCGTCCTTATGTTCAATATGCTGATAAGAGTGGAGTGTTTTATCCAAAGGATGAAACTTTGGTACCATTTAAGAAAGATTTGGTAGTAGAACAAATGCTCTCATTTGTTATATTCTTGAGAGTTTCTGAGCTAGTTGGATTTGAGTCTATAGAGCAATATCTACCACATAGAGTTGCTATGCAATTCGGATTTGATCAAGATGTTCCTGGTTATGTGTCTAGACTCAATGAGACTGCCGTTGCTTGGAAAAATTACTCCAGACCCTTATCTGATACAAGTTTATATTTTCCATCTAGATATTTTGAGGCTGGTATTACCTCACGTTATGCAAAGTGGTGGACAAAATCAGTATTACGTCCTCAAGGTTTCGTTAAGAATTTTGAGTCGCTAAAGAGAAATGCAAGTTCATCAAAATGTGAACCTCGTGCTAATATTCCACCTGAATTTCCTTCTCATAAACTAGTTGGCTGCGCTGTTACTATTGGAAAATCTTGCGATGATGGTTCAAATACTAGCCAGGGTGATAATATTGTTCCTTCTGGTTCTATTCCTAAAGTTTTGAAAACTATGTACTTTGAAAAATCTGTTGAAGATGTTTTGTTAGCTGAGAAAAATGTTGATGCTGGGGCTCATGCACCTGCAAAAGATAACACTCCGACTCCTTTGATATCTGTTGAGGATTGTGAGCATGTCTTGGAAGATGTTGATTTTAAAGATGGAAATGAGAGCATTGAAGGAAGGCTGTCAAGTGACACAATCTGCCAACCTGAGATTCAAATTGAAAGCTATAACTATTTATTTGAAGTAAGTGTAGCGGAACTTGAAAGGAGAATTAGCCGACTCGAGAAAGTGGTTACAAAGTTGAAGATGGCAAGGTTAGGCCATAGTTGAAAACATTATTAATTAGCTCAATGAACTGAAACCTTATTTGCATGTTCACTTATGTTACTTATTTCTTGTACTAGCTAAGCTTCATGACAATAATGTTAAAAAAACAAGACCAAATGAAACATGGCCTTCTAGGACATTAATGTTGGCACTTTGTTCTGTTTTTACTTGATTATTACACAGAAACATAGTTATCAATGCTTACCTACTTGTGTTGAGGAAAAAAAAAAAAGTTTCCAATTTGTATAAATTGCTTAAGTTTGCTGAGATATCAAAGTTATTTTATATTAATGCGGGGTATCTGAATTTATATCAAATAAATTCAATTATAATGTACTGAATTATATTGTTGCAGGTGGGGAAGCTAAAACATTACCATTTTCATTTTCTGTATTAATAGCATGGGAAGTGATTTTGAATTCATATCAATTATGTAAAATCTGTTCATAGATTTTGTATGGACTTTCTATTGATATGCCAAAGTTTTTATAAACAATGAAATAGCCGTAATATGCCAAAGTTCAAACTCCCGGTTATGATGAGGGATACATAGATGCACACACAAAGAAATGTGAAATTGTTCTATTGTTTAATGTTTTTCATTAACAAGGCAGGAAGTTCCTTTAAGAGACTTAATTAAGATATGTTTTTAAGACATAACGAAGTTTTGAGAAGAAAACTACATCATTTTGATAGTGTTGAAGACATCATCTGTTCTTTAATTTTATGTGATTCCAACACAACTGTCTCATTTAGGTAACTTGTTTATGATGTTATCTTAATCTCAAAATGACGATGAATAAGCACTATAAAGTAAACTCGGAAGAAACACCAAAACTCATATTCACGCAACTAAAGCACAAAATCATTAACTTGTTTCGGTAACAAAAGACCAAAAGCCACCGTAATCAGTAAGTTACCTTAACTCGAGAGAGGATGCAGAATGCGATTGGTGGTGGGAGAAAATCAGTCGCACGTCTAGAGAGTGAAGGAGAGATGAAAGCGCGTGGTAGTTCCGGTAAGAGAGGACTGCAGCAGCACCAAGAGTTCCCTCAATGTCCACAAGGTGAGTGTTTAGGCTTAGAACCAAAGTTTTAAAAAACGGTTGCGGTCAAGGTCGCGGTCGCGTATAGGATTTCGCGATTTCGGCCCTTACGGGTGTTGCGATAAAGATTGCGGTTGTCGCGGTGTGAATTAATCACAAGATTGCACAACTCTTAAATAACGATAGTAACTTAAATAACTTAAACTAGAGAAAGATTTAGAGTTATAAACTAGATAAGGAGATAACTTATGTAACTTATGATCAAATATGTACTAAAAATATGATTTTCATCTATCTCAATCGAAAAAATATTTGGATTCTATGGCTACCGTCATGAACGGCCTTTCTTTGCGGTCGTAACGGTGTTTCGTCACGGCTGTAACGGCGTTTTACCGTGATTTTTGTTCACTATGTAAAAACGGTAAAAAACGGTAACGTCCACTACCTTTACCTTTTTGTCGCGGCCTTTTTCTCGGTAACGGACCGTTTTTTAAAACCTTGCTTAGAACATCCTCCCTCTTAACATAGGGTTCCCCTAAGAAAGCATCACACACAGCGAAAGATTAAGGGGTCAATGTAAAGCTTCCAGCTTCTTATGTATCATAAAAGCATTTTCCAA
This sequence comes from Medicago sativa, assembly GCF_051527215.1. NCBI lineage: Eukaryota > Viridiplantae > Streptophyta > Magnoliopsida > Fabales > Fabaceae > Medicago > Medicago sativa. The sequence goes on along the minus strand of NC_140751.1, from coordinate 61,446,981 downwards.
TCACATATTTTCTCTTGCAAAACTAAATTTCCAATAACAATCTCTAAGGACGATTACAAAAAAAGGAAAGGACATGATAATAAACATTGAATAATAACTAAATTTTCTGTTTAGCTATATGAAATTTAAAATCGTGATGGAAATTGTTTTTTTCACATTTTCCACAAGGATTTCTTCCAAATTCATGACATTGGTATATAGCAATGGATTGCAACTCTGGAAGGCTTCTATTTGCCTTCATATAGAATAGGGATTTCAAGATTTCACATTCACCCATATGTAATTTTAGAAGATATTGAAAATTCAAAATCCACCCTTGATATGATACTCAATTTTGAAAAACCAAATAATAGGATGGATAGTGTAAGATCACAAATATCAATAAGAAAGTGGTAAGTATAGAAAATAACATAGCACAAATTAAGAAATCATTACAAGCATATTTGAAACTGAGAGTGTTAAATTGACAGACATTCAGATAAATATATAGAAATCAATTCAAACAAATTTTCCAAACCAGAAAGTACTACCTACTTCATTCTCCTCACAGTTGGTCGTCATGGTGATCATGTTGCACTCAATTATAGACATTTATTTTAGCCACAATTTCAAAGATGGCCACTTTGCACCATTATCTTCAAGAAATATCCCGAAGAGATTTTCAAGATTTTTGAGTTCAAATAAGGACGCATGTTAAAGCATTTGAGTGATGAATAATTATTTTTATCACATTTACCAAATACTAGTTAAAATTGAGGAGCCTGGAATGCTCGTATTATTACTTCTAGTGTTGCAAATCCTTTAATACAACGTGTTGGGAATATAAACACTAACTTGCTCTATAAGAAAACATCAAATGGTTTGATTTAGGCATCACAGCATATTGTGAATTTCTTCGAGATGAAGTCGAAACTATTTGTTGCTTGTGTTAGAATCATCTAGCTTCCCCGTCGTTTGCAATCATATGCTTCAATTCATTGGATGTTGCTACAATCAACATTTCTAATTGTTCCAAACTTTGAGCAACAAACATGAGAAGAGTACTTCACCAACATGGAAATGAGTGATGCAATTTACAACACTTCTTTATATTATTTTTTCTTGTTTCTCCAAAGCATAATAATACTTGTAGAGGTTGGCCTCAACACAATCCTTTCAATTTGTCCAATTCCTACATCTGGAGGTTGATGATAAGCAATTGGTCGCCAATGATGATAATTTGGTGGTTGACGGTGTGCATTTGGAGGCTGATATTGCTGATTTGGGAGGTGATTCGGATTATTTTCTAGGTCGCGTTGTGAATTTTGGGGTTGACCTTGTACCCTTGATTCCAATATAAATTAGCATAATACATAATTTCAACTTTTTAATACATAATTAAATTTCAACCTGTACCCTTTTGGGGTTGACCTTGTACCCTTAAAATTTCAACTTTTTAAAAATTAAATTGACACAATTTCTAATACATAATTTCTAGAGCAAATTGCAATTACCTCCCCTGAGGTTTTATTAAAAGACACTCACACCCCCTCTAGTTTGGAAAAAAACATTAACCTCCCTTAATTGTTTAATGAGTGAGGCACTTTCCCCCTTCCACACTAACGTTTGTCACTCTTCTGTTAGTTTTCACAGTGCACACCAAAATCATTCCTTTCATCTTCATTCACAGTTTTCACAGTGCACTACCATTTATATGTTTTCCCCATTTTCAGTAGTGCTCTCTCTTTGTCGTTTTTCCTGCACCATCTCTTCAAAGCTCTATAAAGTTTATGTGATCTGAAGCTTTTATTAAGTTTTCAAACGTCATAATTCATTTATTTTCTTGTTGTGATATTCTTCTCCAATTTTCGTTTTCTACTAATGTGTTTGTTGATATTGAGTCAAATCTATATTTTTTTTTTTTTTCCTTTCTGTCCAGTATCATCAAACTAGATGGAAGAATGTGTAGAGCCACGTATGTTGGTGATGATGAGTTTTGGATATGTTTGAATTTTTATCAATGACTTTAGTTCAAGTGCGGACAACATTACTTTTGTTCTACAAAGATAGCAACTTCGTTATGCTATAGTATTCCTATTATATAATTGCTTTGTTATGCCGATAACTAACCAAATGGGCATTCCTCTCAATTAGCCATCTTTTTAGTCAGGGTAACAAACAAAGTTATGCAATGAGTATCTATCCATTAGCAAATTTTTTAGTGAGGTACCAAACATATTTATGCCTCTATAAATTGGCCAAATTTTTAGTCAGGATAACAAACAAAATGGACGTTCCTTTTAATTTGCCAATTTTTTAGTGAGGATAACAAACAAAATTGTGTCATGAATACATATTAACTTGCAAAACCATGACCACTCAATTAATTTTGTTATTATTATTGCGAAAGGAAAATAAAATAAAATGTAAAATAAGGATAATTGGGGATAGAATCTGCAACTTCAGGTTCAAAATTGACATCAACCACCATGACAAAGCATGGCCCGTGAAAAATGATACATATAGTATAAAAAATTGAAAATTATTCAATAGTTTGGGGATGCCAAGGCCTTCCCCAGCCACAATATAGCACCGACAACGACTATACTGAGAATATAACCTTGATCTAACACATGCTACAAGTATTAACAAATGAGTCACACTTTCAGAATCGAAGAGCCAAATGACCCAATTCACCAAAGAAGCACATTGATGTACTTGGTATTCCACTAAAATAGCAAACGTGCAAAATAACTTGGCTTATTCAAATGACACATTTATGTTCTTCATATTTTCATTAAGCAAAGATTATTCCATTTCTCTTAAGAATAAACTTGAATTGTAAAGGTTGATGAGGCAGGGAGACGAATAGCATCGAGGACATGGCGACAACTTCCCATTCCTATAAAAAGATACATAAATGACTTCTCTAACACTTGTGACACTAATGCATATGATGTTGATTCTAGAGCAATGCTAGCTGCAGGCGTTTTAACACTTGCGATTGAACACACCCACTTGTAGCATGCCACGTTACCTATATTTTTTTATAACTTACCTGCTGACCGGTTCTACACTTCTACTTGTTAAAACATTAATTTTATTTTTTTGATTTTTCAGATTCTTCATGTCTGCACCGACCCACCTCCGTCAATCTTATCCATCTTTCTTTTTTCATTACCTCATACTTTCAACCTTCCTTCCTTCTCATTTTGGCATTTACGTTCATACTTTCATGCTAAAGAATTGTTTTTCATTACCTCATTCTTTCATCAACCATAGTTTCCAGAGAATCACTTCTCTCTCAAAAAAAAAATTTCACTTCTCTCATTCAAAAACAATTCACTTATGTCTACAATTCAGACTACCACAAGGACTATTTACAGGATTGGAGACCAGATCTGAGTCCTTCTCTACAAGCTTTTGATTTCCAATGTTCTATTGTGCAATTTACTCACCTTTGGCCAGACGATGGTGGCCGTCCCCGTCGCCATTTTTTGCAAGCCCTTTTCAAACCACCGTTCCCACTCTATAGAAAACAACAATTTATAATTATACATCATTTCTCAAACCCAGATTTCAAAGTAAATGATTATGTGAGAGCAAGCATGTGTCGATGAATTTTTGTTTTGACAAATGCGTTGAGGAATTTGTTATTTGAAAAAATGAAATCTGATAGGTAATTTCAACTACTGATAAGGCTATGCTACCTAATGTCTAAGTTATGAAATCTCAATATATTTATTTCATCAACAATCATTCCTTTTATACAATAGATGGCAGCCTCACAGGCTCCTAGTGAAAGAAAAGATGCTGACAGCTCATAACAGATAAAATAAAAGGACAATAGGATAAGATAAAGGACTAAAAGATAAGGATGGGGAATTTTGACAGCAACGAATTCTTCAGTGCTATTGATGCTTGAGAATATTCTAGAAAGTTCTTCATTGGGCCTGGTAGGCTAAGTGACATAATCATTCAATCTGATGGGCCTGGATGTGGTGCGTTTGGGGCGGTCCATGTGTGTGTCACTTGTATCACTTCCTACGGCTGGGAAAACCACCTTGTCCTCAAGGTGATAATTTGTGGAGAGCTCCTGCCAGTTTTCCCATGACGTATCTTCCGGTGCCAAGCCTTGCCATTGCACTAAAACCATTTTCTGTGGAGGAATGGTAGAGTGATCCAGTTTGGTCTCAAGGATTGTGAGAGGCTGTATGACTGGTTGGTTGTCAAAGGTTAGTGGTGGCAGGTCTGCAGGTGAGGAAGTGAGGGGGCCGTGATGTGGTTTGAACAAAGAGCAATGGAAGACTGGGTGTATTTTGGCATGAGTAGGGAGGTCGAGTTTGAATGCAACCGGACCCATTTGTTCAATGATTTTGTAAGGACCATAGTAGCGTTTGGACAGCTTAGAGTAGGTGGTGCATGTAATGGATTGTTGGCGGTAGGGACGGAGTTTGACATAGACGAGATCACCAACGTGATAGGTGAATTCCCGTCGCTTCTGGTCTACATATTGTTTCATTCTCTCTTGTGCCTTGAGAAGCTTTTTCTTGAGAGTTGAGATGGTGGCTTGGCGTGTGGACAGCAGGGAGTCTACAGCTTCGATTTTAGAGGAACCAATCAAGTAGTTTGGGATTGAAGGAGGCTCTTTTCCATATGTAATGTAGAAGGGAGAGAATCCGGTAGTGGAGTTTGTGGAAGTGTTGTAAGACCATTCTGCCAGCGGAAGGAAGGTGTGCCATTGGTTGGGTTTATTGTGGACGAAGGCGCGCAGGTACTGCTCTAGGACTCGGTTCAAGACTTCTGTTTGGCCATCAGTTTGAGGGTGATAAGAGGTGCTCATCCGGAGTTTGGTGCCGCAGAGACGGAAGAGCTCGCGCCAGAATTGGCTGATAAAAACAGGGTCTCTGTCAGAGACCAGGCTTCTCGGGATGCCGTGATGTTTGCATATTGTGTCCTGGAACAGGGACGCCACTTTGAAGGCGGAGTAATTGATAGAAAATCAGCAAGTGTACTAATTTATATCGAAGTAATAAAATAATTCGTATCCACAGGGACTGTTATGATTTCGACTAAACAAGAATGTTATTGTTAAGATGTATAAATATGGGGGTTGCCCTAGGCAGTTGGTTTGATTGCAATGATAATTCGAAATAACAAAGAAAGTAACTTTGGTTTAAAATCAATTTAGAGAGATGACTAGGTCATTCGATTCATCTGCAATTCACTTACTAGCAACCTGATTCTTATGTTTACGAATATTACAAAGTTAACGACGAAATAACAAATTAACTTAGGTCAATCCCTTGATCCTAAATTCGCTTATCTAATTATAATTCCCTAATTCCTTAGGTGAACCTATAATCATCAAAGGCTATAAAGTCCGTTAATCCAATTGTCACAACCTAACAACTCTCTATCCCTAGATTGTCCGTTAGATTGAACAGCATAACTATGTCTGAGTTACAAGCTATTGTCAGTAGTCAAGTAAACCCTAAGATAGATTATATAGTGTCAATATCATAAAAGCATTAAGCACAAGATATACTGAATAAACTAGATTAATATTCATAAAACGATAAGAGTTTCAGGTTACAATGATGTAAGCTAGTACAGACTCATCTCTTGACCTAATCAAAATGGATCTAGCTACTCATGATCAAAACATAAATAACCAAATACAAAAGAGAATTCATTACATGAAAATTGATGACCGGCTATGAGTTTTGGTGGTATTCCACCGCTTGCTCAGTGATCCAGCTCCAAAAGTATGATTTCCTCTCCAAAATTTCGAACCCCCACCTCAGAAAACAACTTGGCTTTTATAATAAAAATTCTGGGCTCGTCAAAATCGTAGCCCGATGTGTAAAATCGGAGTACGATCCATCATTAGCTGCATAAATCCAGGTCAGACGCTCCTCAAATCGGAGTACGATTTGCTTCCATCGGACTCCGATTTTTTACGAAGCAAATGCTACAAAATTTGAACACAAATCGGGCTACGATGCAATTCATCGGAGTACGATTTCATGGATTCTTCAAGTATCTTTTCTGCACTTTCTAGCTTCTAACTTGCTCAAACAACACCTGAACTCAACTGGAATGACATAAAAACTGAGCTAAAAGTACTGTATGACCTAGTGTCATCAGTAATTAGCAGGCAGTGCGCCAAAGTGAGCACCTTTAGAAAACCTGTCCACTACAACCAAAATAACAGAAAAACCATGTGACGGTGGTAGTCCGGTAATGAAGTCGAGAGAGAGATCCTCCCAAATGGCTGAAGGTATAGGTAGAGGTTGGAGGAGGCCAGTTGGTTTCTTTGTTTCATATTTGGTTACTTGACAAACAGGACATTCCGAAATAAGTTTAGAGACATCATTTCTCATACCTTGCCAAAAGAAATTTTCGAAGAGCCTTAAATAGGTTTTTTGAATTCCTGTATGCCCACTGGTTGGTGAGTTGTGGAACTCCTGAAGCAATTTGTTTTTGAATGGGTTAGTGCTGTTGAGCCAAATTTTGTTTTTGAAGAAGATAAGGCCTTGATGGATTTTGTGTTCAGGATATGAAGTGGGGTTTGTGGAGATGTTGTCGTAGAGGGTAGTAAATTCAGGGAAGGTTTGCAAGGATGCTTTCAGATCATCAAGGAAGACAAAATGGGGCATGGATAAGGTGAAGCAATGTGGGGGTGGTTCAATGTGTAACAAGGCATCAGCCACGACATTAGTTTTACCGGACTTGTACTGAATTTTAAAATCGTAACCAAGAAGTTTAGAAAGATATACCTGCTGTTCGGGTGTTTGAATCACCTGCGAGATGAGCTCCTTGAGACTTTTGTGGTCGGTGTGGATGGTAAAAGAGTGATCGAGGAGATATTGGCGCCATTTTTTGACGGCCGTGGTGATGGCATGAAGTTCACGGACATATGTGGATGATCGGAGTAAGCGGGGACAAAACTGTTTGCTAAAGAAAGCAATAGGATGTTGTTGCTGCATTAGGACAGCTCCCATAGCCTTACCAGATGCATCTGTCTCGAGGTCAAAGGGAAGGGTAAAGTCGGGAATGGCGAGGCGAGGGTGCGGGTGCTTGGGTCATGGCAGTTTTAAGGGTGTGGAAGGAGTTCTCTGCTTCGTCTGACCAGTGAAAAGAGTCTTTCTTGAGCAGTTGGGTTAATGGGGATGCAATGGAGGCATAACTTTTGATGAATTTGCGGCAAAAGCCGGTAAGTCCTAAGAATCCACGAAGGGAGGTAGGGGATGTAGGTCTGGGCCAGTCAACCATAGCTTGGAGTTTGGAAGGATCTGCCTGAATGCCATTGTCGGAGATGATGTGCCCCAAATACTCAAGTTGTCGCAACCCAAAGAGACATTTGGATCTTTTTAGAAAGAATTTGGCATCTAGGAGTTTGGTAAGGACGAGGTGTAGGTGATGTAAGTGTTCCTGGAGATTGGTGCTGTAAATTAAAATGTCATAGAAAAAGACAACAACAAATTTGCGGAGAAAAGGTTGGAACAGTTTATTCATGGTGGATTGGAATGTGGATGGGGCATTAGAAAGACCAAAAGGCATGACTTTATACTCGTAATGGCCGTGGTGGGTGCGGAAGGCTGTTTTTGGTATGTCGTTTGAGTTCATTCGAATCTGGTGGAATCCCTGTTGAAGGTCTAGTTTTGAGAACCAAGAAGCTTTGCCCAAGTCATCCAGAAATTCGTCTATTGTGGGTAACGGGAATCGGTCTTTGATGGTGATGGCGTTGAGGGCGCGGTAGTCAACGCAACATCGCCATGACCCATCTTTTTTCTTCACAAGGAGGACTGGGGAAGAGAAGGGGCTGCGACTGTGTTGGATGAGGTTAGAGGCAAGCATGTCTGAGACTTGTTTTTCGATCTCACATTTCTGAGAATATGGATAGCGGTATGGGCGGACGTTTACAGGTGTGGAATTGGGTAAAAGGTGGATTTGATGGTCTGTAGGTCGAGAGGGGGGTAGTTGGGGGGTTTGGTTGAATAATGTTTCAAATTTTTGGAGGAGTTTCATGATTTCTGGGTTGGTGTTTTGTTGTTCGGGTGGTGATGAAGATGGAAGGATTTGTAGATGAAAATGTGAAGATAGGGCATTAGTTTGAAGGTTTCGTTTCAGTTGGGAGTGTGAAGAGTCATTGGGGTGAAGGGGGGATTGGACTTAAGTGTGACGGTTTGGCCCAAATGGGTAAATGAGAGGGATAATTTGGAGTAGTCCATTAGAACTGGGCTCAAACTCTCGAGCCAAGGGGCCCCAAGGACAAGCTCTGTTCCACCAAGAGGGAAAGCGAAAAGGTCGACGAAAAATTGGTGACCTTGGATGATAACAGGTATGTTGATGTATTTGTGAGTGCAATCAAGGGTATCACCAGTGCCAACCATTACACGAAGGGGAACTGTTGTGGCGGTGGGTGTCAAACCAAGGAATTTTGCGAGTCGGGTTTGGATAAAATTGTGTGAGCTTCCGCCATCGACTAGTATGGCCATGGGTGTGTTGGTGATGGTTCCCGAAAGACGGATTGTGTTGTGTGTTGATGAACTGGACATGGCGTGGAGGCTGAGTTGAGCTTGGTTATCAGAGGCTGTGGGGGAAGGGATTTCTTCGATGGTTGCGGTTGGAGGTGATTCGGGTGGTATGGTATCATCTTCCTCTTCAGAAATCAGAAGAAAGAATCGACCTTTGCAGCGGTGGCCTGGGCTGAAACGCTCGTCGCAGTTGTAACAGAGATTGCGTTCGCGTCGGGAAATTAGTTCTTCTGGTGACGGTTTTTTGAAGTTGATTTTGGGGTTTAGGTTAATGGGGGGTGGTTGTGTTGTGGGTGGTGCGGATGAAGTGGTGGCTGTATTTGTTGGAGTGTTTGGTTGGGTTTGTGTGGGGAAATTAAGGTTGGGTTTTGGACGGAATGAGCGGCGACGATCATTCAGTTTATCTTCCTGGATTTTTGCAAGTGTTGTGGCGTGAGGGAGTGAGTGTGGTTGGAAGGCCTGAACTTCCCGGCGGATTTCCGGCGATAAACCGGAGACAAAGCAGCTAAGCAGAAACTGGTGTGGCAAACCCACAACGCGATTAGCGATGCTTTCGAATTCGTTCAAGTACTGGTTTACGGTTCCGGTTTGTGTGAGTTTGAAGAGTGCGTCGCGAGGGTCATCATAAAAGGAAGGAGCAAATCTGGTTTCAAGTGTTAGTAATAGATCTGTCTAGGAATTGATGAGGCCATTCTTGGTCATCCATTGAAACCAACTCAAAGCTGGGCCATCCATGTAGAAAGAGGCGATGGTGAGGCGGTCGGTTTCTGGTGTGTTGTGGAAATCAAAAAACTGAGAAATTTTGAAAATCCATCCAATGGCGTCAGTGCCGTTGAAACGGGGTACTTCAAGTTTCATGTGGGGTCGTGGTGGGGGCGGCGGCGGTGGTGGTGTATTGTAACCGGAAGAGTTTTGGTGGCGGAGGGAGGAGACATCATCTGCTAATGCATCAAGCTTGGCAGCAAGAGCAGAAACAGCTGATTCAAGGGAAGAACTTTGTGATGTAGGTTGTGGTGTTGGTATTGGTTGTGGATTCATGGTAAAGACAGACAATGAAAGCACCAATTGATAGGTAATTTCAACTACTGATAAGGCTATGCTACCTAATGTCTAAGTTATGAAATCTCAATATATTTATTTCATCAACAATCATTCCTTTTATACAATAGATGGCAGCCTCACAGGCTCCTAGTGAAAGAAAAGATGCTGACAGCTCATAACAGATAAAATAAAAGGACAATAGGATAAGATAAAGGACAATTAAAAGATAAGGATGGGGAATTTTGACAGCAACGAATTCTTCAGTGCTATTGATGCTTGAGAATATTCTAGAAAGTTCTTCATTGGGCCTGGTAGGCTAAGTGACATAATCATTCAATCTGATGGGCCTGGATGTGGTGCGTTTGGGGCGGTCCATGTGTGTGTCACTTGTATCAAAATCACATGAAATCCTTCTCATGTTGTTATGCAACAACAATGAAGATCGGAGAGATCAGATTGAGGTTGATTTTTGATTGGCGTACAACATGATTTTGAGAATAATAAATAATTAAAAAAAAACTGATAAATTTATTAGAATTGTTCAACCGGTTACCAGTTTAAGAGGTTAAAAAACAAGTGACATGTATATGAGCTTGACGAAGAAGAAGGTCTTGAAGAAAAGTAATTTTGGGTACCTGAGAAAATGCTATGTGTGGAAGATGAAATCAATATTTGTCATATCTTTTTATTTTTTTTATTTTAAAACGTATTGAAACAATGGAGCCGGTTGCCGGTTTAATTTTAGGGTTAATTATGTTTCTAGTCCCTATAAAATAGCGACTTTGTAAGTTTAGTCCCTACTTAATTTTAATAGCATTTTTAGTCCCTAATTTTGTTTTTCTGCACTGAGTATTAGTCCCTACTCAATTCAAATTTGTTTAATTTATGCTTAAACTCTTAAATTTTTGAACAATTTTTTGCAGACATGTTTAGAACATTACTAAAAGTTCGTCCGCAAAAAATTATCGCAAAATTTGATTTCTACATCCAGATTTTATTACTTTTTATCTTTAACTTTTGTCATTTTAAAAAATTCATATTTAATTCATTTCATGTCAGAAAATTCTAAATTTTAGTAAACGAACCTTTCATAGTGTTCTAATCTTGTCTCAAAAAAATCGTTCAAAAATTTAAGAGTTTAAGGATAATTAATCGAACTTTGTTTTAGCAGGGACTAAAATTATAAGTAAATTTTTTTTATAGGGACTAAAAATGCTATTAAAATTAAGTAGGGACTAAACTTACAAGGTCGCTATTTTATAGGAACTAGAAACATAATTAACCCTTAATTTTATGTAAAAACAATGACGTGGGCCAATAATGTAGCAAGTGTTTAAAAGCGATTGTAATAGAGACTGTAATTAGCATTGCTCGTTGATTCTATGTCACATTGCACCCACAAACATTGAAGCTTTTCAAGGCTACCAAGTAGTGGTAGAGATGATGATGATGACGATGACATGATAAGAAATGAGTGAATGCATGGCATGGGATTCATTGTGGATGACATCCAAGGCCATAGGAGAGAAGAAAATCAGGATATCCTGCAGTCAATCATATTAAATGCTCCCTCCCTAAAAAATATTACAAAACACATACAAGGAAATTTCATGTTAGGACAACCGGCGTGCCCAATAAAAAATTGCTAAGATCTCAATTCTGATTCAAACATAAACACTCTCCCACTCTCTTTGCAAGTCTTGTAAAGATGTTTCTATTTGTCTTCGGTAATGGTTCATTCTTGACAACAACTGATGGCTCCATTTTCACATCAAGTGATGGTTGCACGTCCTCTTCAGCTGGTGGCATCGTTTTCACATTAGGTGATGGTTGCATTTCCATAATATTTGACTCGTCATATACTAAATAGACAACCATCTCCTTAACAGTTAATCCATGCCCAATAGCTACAAAAATCTCCACATTGTCACCAACTCCTAAATTTGATATTACACCTTGCCAATCTTCATCATTAAAGGACATTATTGTGTCACGCTTGTAAATCTGGATAGTGAGTTTTGTGTAATTAATGATTAAGACACTAGTGAGACATTCACTAGCCAGATTTTGAGGTGTTGACGAATAAACAACACATAACGTGATTCCCTTCATGCAAGAATCACTATACTCAGGCACTTGGAAAACTACCGAAGGTCCTTCGCATTTATAGGCTAACCAAGAAGGATAATTGTCAGCCGGAAGGAAAGAATCACTAGAATTGGTTACCAGTCCCTGTATCATGAAAATATGTGTAGTTATTTATGTAATTTTTAGTTATGCTTTGCAAATGGACATTTTGTGCCATTTACTGTGTCAAAACAGTGTACTAAAGAGAAGAAATATATACAAGGAAACTGATCCAACGAAACCAGGCAATATAGTACATCATTTCTTCATGAATAAGCGTATGCAACAACTTGAAGGTTTTGTTTTCTAATGAAGGGTTACATTATAAAAACATTTAGCATACCATTATGGATTCCTACTCATCTAGAGAGAAAATAAACAACATATACTAAGCTTTTAAAGCTCGATATCTGTAAAATCAATTATCTAGTTACCTAGTTTTTGTTAGACTGTAGCTTTTTGTTCTTCTTAGATTGTATTAGTTTATCTGATATGCACCTGAATAAATTTCCTGTCACTTTCAGAAACTTTTATACTACCATTTCATGAAACAAAAAAAAAAATCATCTTATGTTCTCTTATCTAATAACAAATATAGTAAAGGTGAAAGGATAGAGAAGGAACCTGTGATAAGCTTTTCCCAAGAGTATCCATGAATATTCGGGAACTTCCCATTCCAATCAAAAGTGATCTCAAGGACAGATTTGAGATTTGTGTTCCATGTAATGTCGTTTCCAACTCAGTAAAATTCACATCATATAAATCATCAACAAATTTTTTTAACTCTCGAGTTAGTTGAATCTCTGAGTGGCATTGAACCCAAACACATCTAAGTTTTGAAAGGATAGTAAGCATTGGTGATTGATAGTCCGTACTACTACTCTCTACATCTAAGGAAACTAGAGACAATGAATTGCCTGCAAACGGAGAAATACGAGAAAGGGAATTTCTGGTTGGTGACATCCAAGACCAAATGAAAGAAGGAAAAACATCAGATGATAATCCTTCATATCCACATAGAGATATATACGCAATGCTTTTTGATCTAACAATCGAAAAAGGAACTTGTTTGACACCAGTATTTGCTGCAATTAGAGTTGTCAAGGATTCCATTTGCAATATATCTTCTTCCAATTTGTCAATCTTTAAACAACCAGAAAGAATAAGAGTTTTCACTGATATCAAATGATAGATCTCTCTTGGGAGACTGGCAAGACTTGTACAGTCCCTCAAATTTATTAGAAGGATATTCTTGAGATCGCCAATGGACGAGTGTACCTCAGACAAACTTGGACAATCCTTCATAATGAGTTTTTCTAGATTTGGTAATTTTGAAAAGTCAGGGGTACTTTTCAAATACGGGGAATGACTGAGATTGAGAAATTTTAGCTTCTCCAACAACTACAAGAAAATAATTGTTTAAAAGAAAATTTAGAGAAGAAAAAATGAAATGAAAAGGTAGAAATAGATTATAATGTCTACAACCTTTAAGTTTTAAAAGAATGTTATTATACCTTGGTCTCCTGCCAAACATGTTTAATATTGCTGTTTTTTAATTCAAAAGCAACTAGATTTCCCTGATCAAAGTCATTCGGTATAAAGTTGAAGGTAGATCGTCGCCAATCAACCCATCTCAGTTGTTTGGAAATTAACCCATAATCTCCGCTGAGGTGAACACCGTCAAGTTTTAAAAGCCTCAACTTTTTCATCTCCTGGAAAGCATTAGTACTGAATCTAATTCTGGTTGTTCTTTGCAACCTCAAAATCAATCCCTCAACAATGTCTGTTCCCTGCATGTGAAGTAAAAAAAGCAGAGAAAAGTAAGAGAAAATTTGTATCATTAGCCTTGCTAGCTAGAAGCTTAGGTAGCACCGACACTCCAATTGAGGGCTTGTCTTGTATACGTCACAAGGGCTTGTCTTGTATCCGTCACATGTCAATGTCAAACAATATACTAACATATGCGACTATAATCAATTTTTTCTTTTTTGTCAACATATTACCATTGTCAACATCTTATTGTAAAATGTTGTGTATGTGTTGGTGGTTCATAGGTAGAAAGTAATACATATATAACTGCAGGTGCAGCAGCCTAAGAACATTGGTAATGAACATGAGAATGTAAATCATGCATCAAATAATTTCAGCCAACAACTATGAAGAGCAAAACTAGACTAGAAACAAAGTCTTAAGATCTTGATTAGATTATAGAGGATGCTCAAAAGTTCTTACAGTATTTTTTGACAAAACATCCAGCACGTCTTCACGAAACCACAATCGACTATGCTTTGCAGGCTCTTTTGCTGAACTTTCGCCAACAATTGCTCTTCCCATATCTCGTAGTAAATCATGCATTTGAAGCTTGTTATTCTTTACAATTTTTACGAGGCTACGCTCTATGAGAACAGAGATTCCAATATCAGCATGAAGACCACAGCCATTAAGTATCTCTGTAACATCAGCTCTGTTCTTTCCAATGAAGAAACAGCATATGTCAAGAAATATATCCTTTAATGTATGATCTTCTAAACCATCATAGCTGATTCTTAGTTTCTGTTGCACTTGATCATTGGGAATTTTCTCTAATTTTGATAGTGCACTACTCCACTCCTGTTTTGTCCTCTTGGATAAATAAGATCCAAGAACTTCAAGAGCCAGTGGTAATCCTCCGCAATAAGTAACTACATTTCTAGAGAGTTCAATAAAATCTTTCCTAGGACATGGTTGCCTGAAAGCATGACAGCTGAAAAGCTCAAGGGACTGGTTTTTTTCCATTTCCATCATTGTGAAGACATAGTCAACTTCAAGTGAATCGAGTAGGCGTACGTCTCTAGTTGTAATAATCAATACACTTCCCAAACCAAACAACTTAGGATTTCCACACAGGGCTTTTAACTGCTCAAATTTGGTGACATCATCAAGTACGACGAAAGCTTTTTTCCCCTGGAGCCTTGTCTCGATCTTAGTTATCCCTGATGCAATGCTATGAATCTCCTGTTTTATTTGCAGGAGATCTAAAAGAAGTTGTTGTTGTAAAGGAATAATCCCTTTACAATTAGTATCACAAACTTCCCGAATACTTTCAACAAAACTTGTTCTTCCCTCAAATTTACGATGGATTTGATTGTAGATAGCTTTGGCCGTGGTTGTTTTGCCCGAGCCACCCATTCCCCATATCCTTATCATACAAACTTTATTTGATTGATTATCAATAAACTTGGTAATTTGTTTCACACGGGATTCCAATCCAACTGGATATTTAGTAATAGATAACAATGAGACATCTAGTTTTACCAAAATGTCGTCAACAATTTTCTTCACTAGTTCGCCATCAGTCCTTCAGTAATAGTAATAATAATAATAATAGTGTTATAAAGACAAATAATGAACATAAATTATGAAATAGTCCGATTATAATCTCAAATACCTGAAATTTTTGGCATCCCAACCAGAAAGATTTGCAACTTGGGAGAGTGCTTTGCTCCACCTAGACAACATATCTTCTTTGTCTTCTTCTTTTCTTTTGGAAGCAACTGTCAAGGAAAAAATTTTACGGACATAGGATGGGTAAACATCGTAAAATACGGGTAAAACCACCTGGCCAATATCTTTTTGGCATTCCATGATATGTACAAGCTCCTTAAGACACCAGCTAGATCCTGCATAGTTCTCCGAGAAAACAACAATAGATATCCGAGACCCTTCTATTGCTCTCCTTAGTCCTGCTCCAAGCTCCTCACTCTTCCTAAGCTCTTCTTCATCAAGAAAAGTGCGAATTCCCGCGTTTGTGAGTGCAGCATAGAGATGAGAAACGAAGTTCCTACGAGTATCCTCCCCTCTAAAACTTACGAACACGTCGTAGATCCATGGATGATGAGAGGAAGAAGACATATTTTGTTTTCAATCAAGTCAACGATTATACAAAGCACAAATGCAGTATAATATAGGCTAAAAGTGCACTTTTTCCCCTAACTTTCAAAAAGTTGCAATTTTGGCCCCTTATAAACAAAAACTACAATTTTGACCCTTAAGATTTAACCTCTTTGCAACTTTGGTCCTTTTGGCCAATTTTGACCAAGTCAACGCTTATTTGGCATGTCATGTGTGTATTTTTAAATTAATTTATTTAATTTAAATTGCAACTTGGTCAATTTTGGCCAAAAAGTTGCAACTTTTGGCCAATTTTGACCAAGTCAACAAAAAGGAATAAACGATTCTTCTTCTTCTTTCCATGATTTGGCCACGCTTGTTGGATCATGGAAAGAAGAAGAAGAATCGTTTATTCCTTTTTGTTTTCCTTTGCTATTATTATTTTTTTTATAAATTTTCTGATTTTTTTATTTTTCAATTTCTTTTTTAATTTATTTAATTTAATAAATGATTATGTGGCTTTTTTTAAAAAAAATAATTTAAAAATACACACATGGCATGCCAAATCAGCGTTGACTTGGTCAAAATTTGTCAAAAGGACCAAAGTTGCAAAGGAGCTAAATCTTAGTGGATCAAAATTGTAGTTTTTGTTCATAGGGGGCCAAAATCGCAACTTTTTGAAAGTTAGGGAGGAAAAATGCACGTTAGCCTATAATATAATAATGAGATACTATCAACGCATCTTATTATGTTGGTTGGTTGTGTTTAGATGTGCTTATATAAGGATTTAAGGTTGTTTAAGAACATAATTGTTGAATTAAAAAAATGTCCTGATAAATTTCCCTCTATGTTGGACGTTAATGTACAATCACCCTTTTACCTTGTTCAAGTTTGGGTTTGGGAAAGGTTCAAAAATTTGCAGCCACAACCCAAGTTGATCAATAATCGAGACCATGTATTGTTGAGGTGGCATAATGTTGAGGCCTTGAAAATTGACAATGTGAGGTTGGCATTAGATTCAGCTATCAATGATTTTATTTGGCGTCCTTATGTTCAATATGCTGATAAGTGTGGAGTGTTTTATCCCAATGATGAAACTTTGGTACCATTTAAGAAAGATTTGGTAGTCGAACAAATGCTCTCATTTGTTATATTCTTGAGAGGTTCTGAGCTAGTTGGATTTGAATCTATTGAGCAATATCTACCGCATATAGAGTTGCTATGCAATTCGGATTTGATCAAGATGTTCCTGGTTATGTGTCTAGACTCAATGAGACTGCCGTTGCTTGGAAAAATTACTCCAGACCCTTATCTGATACAAGTTTATATTTTCCATCTAGATATTTTGAGGCTGGTATTTACCTCACGTTATGCAAAGTGGTGGACAAAATCAGTATTACGTCCTCAAGGTTTCGTTAAGAATTTTGAGTCGCTGAAGAGAAGTGCAAGTTCATCAAAATGTGAACCTCGTGCTAATATTCCCCCTGAATTTCCTTCTCATAAACTAGTTGGCTGCGCTGTAACTATTGGAAAATCTTGCGATGATGGTTCAAATACTAGCCAGGGTGATAATATTGTTCCTTATGGTTCTATTCCTAAAGTTTTGAAAACTATTTACTTTGAAAAATCTGTTGAAGATGTTTTGTTAGCTGAGAAAAATGTTGATGTTGGGGCTCATGTACCTGCAAAAGATAACACACCGACTCCTTTGATATCTGTTGAGGATTGTGAGCATGTCTTGGAAGATGTTGATTTTAAAGATGGAAATGAGAGCATTGAAGGAAGGCTGTCAAGTGACACAATCTGCCAACCTGAGATTCAAATTGAAAGCTATAACTATTTATTTGAAGTAAGTGTAGCAGAACTTGAACGGAAAATTAGCCGACTCGAGAAAGTGGTTACAAAGTTGAAGATGGCAAGGTTAGGCCATAGTTGAAAACATTATTAATTAGCTCAATGAACTGAAACCTTATTGCATGTTCACTTATGTTACTTATTTCTTGTACTAGCTAAGCTTCATGATAATAATGTTAAAAAAACAAGACCAAATGAAACATGGCCTTCTAGGACATTAATGTTGGTACTTTGTTCTGTTTTTACTTGATTATTACACAGAAACATAGTTATCAATGCTTACCTACTTGTGTTGTAAAAAAAATAAAAAAAATAAAAAAAAGCTTCCAATTTGTATAAATTGCTTAAGTTTGCTGAGATATCAAAGTTATTTTATATTAATGCGGGGTATCTGAATTTATATCAAATAAATTCAATTATAATGATTGTTCCAGGTGGGGAAGCTAAAACATTACCATTTTCATTTTCTGTATTAATAGCATGGGAAGTGATTTTGAATTCATATCAATTATGTAAAATCTGTTCATAGATTTTGTATGGACTTTCTATTGATATGCCAAAGTTTTTATAAACAATGAAATAGCCGTAATATGCCAAAGTTCAAACTCCCGGTTATGATGAGGGATACATAGATGCACACACAAAGAAATGTGAAATTGTTCTATTGTTTAATGTTTTTCATTAACAAGGCAGGAAGTTCCTTTAAGAGACTTAATTAAGATATGTTTTTAAGACATAACGAAGTTTTGAGAAGAAAACTACATCATTTTGATAGTGTTGAAGACATCATCTGTTCTTTTTATGTGATTCCAACACAATTGTCTCATTTAGGTAACGTGTTTATGATGTTATCTTAATCTCAAAATGACGATGAATAAGCACTATAAAGTAAACTCGGAAGAAACACCAAAACTCAGATTCACGCAACTAAAGCACAAAATCATTAACTTGTTTCGGTAACAAAAGACCAAAAGCCACCGTAATCAGTAAGTTACCTTAACTCGAGAGAGGATGCAGAATGCGATTGGTGGTGGGAGAAAATCAGTCGCACGTCTAGAGAGTGAAGGAGAGATGAAAGCGCGTGGTAGTTCCGGTAAGAGAGGACTGCAGCAGCACCAAGAGTTCCTCAATGTCCACAAGGTGAGTGTTTAGGCTTAGAACATCCTCCCTCTTAACATAGGGTTCCCCTAAGAAAGCATCACACACAGCGAAAGATTAAGGGGTCAATGTAAAGCTTCCAGCTTCTTATGTATCATAAAAGCATTTTCCAATCACATATTTTCTCTTGCAAAACTAAATTTCCAATAACAATCTCTAAGGACGATTACAAAAAAAGGAAAGGACATGATAATAAACATTGAATAATAACTAAATTTTCTGTTTAGCTATATGAAATTTAAAATCGTGATGGAAATTGTTTTTTTCACATTTTCCACAAGGATTTCTTCCAAATTCATGACATTGGTATATAGCAATGGATTGCAACTCTGGAAGGCTTCTATTTGCCTTCATATAGAATAGGGATTTCAAGATTTCACATTCACCCATATGTAATTTTAGAAGATATCGAAAATTCAAAATCCACCCTTGATATGAGACTCAATTTTGAAAAACCAAATAATAGGATGGAATGGATAGTATAAGATCACAAATATCAATAAGAAATTGGTAAGTATAGAAAATAACATAACTCAAATTAATAAATCACCACAAACATATTTGAAACTGAGAGTGTTAAATTGACAGACATTCAGACAAATATATGGAAATCAATTCAAACAAATTTTCCAAACTAGAAAGTACTACCTTCTTCATTCTCCTCACAGTTGGTCATGATGCACTCAATTATAGACATTAGGCCACAATTTGAAAGATGGCCACTTTGCACCATTATCTTCAACAAATTTGCGAAGAGATTTCCAAGATTTTTGAGTTCAAATAAGGACGCATGTTAAAGCATTTGTGAGATGAATAATTTTTTTATCACATTTACCAAATACTAGTTTCAATTGAGGAGCGGGAGCCTGAAATAGTCGTATTACTTCTAGTGTTGCAAGTTCTTTAATACAACGTATTGGAAATATAAACACTAACTTGCTGCATAAGAAAACATCAAGTCGGTTTAATTTAGGCATTACAACATATTGTGAATTTCTTCAAGATGAAGTCGAAACTATTTGTTGCTTGTGTTAGAATTATCTTCTCCGTCACTTGCAATCATATGCTTCGATTCATTGGATGTTGCTACAATCAACATTTCTAATTGTTCCAAACTCTGAGCAACAAACATGAGAAGAGTACTTCACCAACATGGAAATGATTGATGTAATTTACAACACTTGTTTATATAAAAAATTTCTTATTTCTCCAAAGCATAATAATACTTGTCTTCTATTTCTCCAATGTCAATGTCCTTGTAGTTGACTAGTCACAGACTATAACATCAGAAATAGAATGAGAAACATGATCCAATTTCCAAATATGGTTACCAACTAGTCAACTACTAAAATTTTGTTGCTAAATTATGGATTATTAATTAATACTACTGGCCTCCTATGTTATAGACTATAGTTAAGGGAAATTCCCTATTTGTGATTCAATTCTCACATCTACATAGTTCCAATTCCTATGAAACTTAATTGTTTCTATGTTTTGTTAGGTCGTGTGTCACAAAACATAACAGTAAAGGTGTGGACAAGTTTCACAACATAAAAGGTCTCATCATTCTATCAAAATAAATAACAGTTTAAAACATCCTAATATCTATGGAGTCCAATGAGAAATACATAATTGTATTTACCAATCCCAACAATGATTTTTGTTACTTCTGGTTTTATTTAAAGCAAACAAATGTGAATAATCAATGAAACCTTGAAAAATTAAAGAGGACTAACGCGAGAACAAACAAACGTTGTGATGGGATGCTCCATATGCATATGCAGCTAAACAATCACATCTCCCTTCTTTGCATCACACACCAATATCATCATTCAAGTAGTTGGCAACCTAAAATACATATATGCAGTTATTCTTCTAATATCTAAGCTATTTCAAATGCACATTTCAGATGTATTTAATAGTCATACATCAAAAAAAGATGTATTTAATAGTAATAGTTCTTATATGTTTACATAAAAATGTGATATCTCAGTTTCTCACTTAGTTACCAAAATGTTGGAACATGCATGTTGAATGCTTCTAAGCTCCATAATGATGCAAGGTTAAGATTAACTAAGAACAAGGCTTCCCCAAATAGATTTACTAACAAAAGGGCTTAGACCCTTATTATATTGGCTGCCAGAAAAAATTCAACCAAAGTGAGTAATATAAAGCAAAGAGAAGAACATTGACACTTATGGCAATCTTAAATCAAATACATCAAATAAAACTTTGAGTATATGTAATTTGAAGCAACACTAAGATGCAGATACACACACGAACAATATACAAAATCTTAGATTACTTGATAGTAAAAACACAATCAAATCAAGAGGATCTTATAGATAAATTTATAAATTTTCTTTCTTTAGTTGTGCATTCTTTGAATGACAACAAGAGGCTCTTGCCTAATACATGAAATCACGCACTAATAGAATGCAATCATATGCCAACAAGAGGCTCTTTATAATCATCAATTAAGAGATATTTCTAAGATCCATCATTTACCTTGTTAGTTACATATGCCACATGTCGTAACCACGATCAAATGAGACCATAACGTAAATAAAACTCCGCAATGGAGAGAAACAAGACATGCATCTTATGTACCACTCTAGCACCGCAAAACGCACCATTCCAGAAGTGGGAAAATTTACCAGAAATCCAAATTTCAAAAGTTCACAAATGTGCTAAGCAGACATTATAACATCTAAATCGTAACTTAAATTGTAGAAAATCTAATGATAAAAAATCTAATGAAATATATGATTGTGAACTACTTAAAATGTACTGCACGACAAGAATCCAAAAACTCTAACTAAGATAAAATTAAAATAACCAACTTTTCACCCTTCCATCAACCATTAATCAACAATGTTTCAGCAGGTCACTAGTCATCAGACTAGACATAAAATAAATAGCATAAACAAAAATCAACCATATATATGTTGCAGTTGAATCTCATGTTCAAGTGACATATCATAGCATCTACATTTTAACATTAAGAACAAGGTGATATCAGACTTTCAATGTAGACTTGTGGGTTTAGCTTCATCTTATGACTACTGATGTTTTGAATCTCAGAAATCTCCGAAGTACCTTTTTTGGAATAGTAAACAACCAACTTCAATTTGTAACTTCCGAGACCTTGTGACTCATAAAAGCCAATCAGCAGCTGTTCATCCTCAAAAATATATAAAGCCTTTGGATAGTGACACAAAACCCGATCTTTCATGTGTGGAACACGGTACAAATTAGTCCAAGAGTCTTTATTTCCATATTCTTTCATAATCCAAACATCTAAAAACACATAAGTACTATTTGCAGAGATGCACAAACAATCCCTTAAAACCCCCAAAGTCTTCAAAAGATCCTTCTCCAAATCAGGCAACGGAAGCTTTTGATAAGACTCCTTCTCCAAATCAAGAGAAATAATGACATGTGAATAACTCACATCGTCTATTGTCAACCAATTAATAGTGCCACTTACAAATATTCCTAACCCATGAAACGAGGCAGAACATGGAAAGTCTTGAATCCTTTTCCAAGAATCTGTGCCCAGAGTATGAACACTAACTTTAGTTTTTCCATTATCACGAGAACAAGCAACAATCTTGTAATTATTAATACAATGATCATACCCAATGCTATATTCGGAGAAATGTTTATTATCCAAAGGAGGCAATATCTTGAATGTTCTAATGGAAGGGTTCCACAAAACAGCAGGACCGTTATCCATGGAGACACAAAGGATGCCGTCGCAAGTACGCATGGGAAAAAAACAACTGTCTCCATTTTTGAGACAATCAGGATAAGTAACAGTAGAGGTTGAAAAATCAGAGTTTATTGGGGGATTAAAGAGAACTACGTGATCTAAGTCGTTGGTACAGGTTATCATGAGGGGATGGTGTGTGGTTGACAAGCGAAGGTGCTTCCTTGCGAATTTATGATCGTTGATTAAGGAATTGAAGGACTTGCAGAGACAACGAAGTTGAAGGAGTAACTTAACCGGAAGCCTACACAGAATCTCAGCTAGGAGATCAAAGGGAAGAGTTGGTAGGGTTTCCGTTGCTGTTTCCTTCGTGCCTGACGCCATTCCGTTCTGTCAGGAAAAATAAAGATCGCAAAAACCTAATGTTTTTGAAGACGGGAATAAGAGGGTTCTTATACAACAACTTTGTTCACCACAAAACTTTATTTATACCAAATTCCAACTTATCAAAGCTCATTCCTTATAAATTAGGGTTTGGTAAGGTATGTAGTTTATTTATTTTTTATTTTTTTTTGTCAAGTAGCCTAGTGGCTACAATTCACACAATTAAATGTGGAGAAGTGGTCGAACATCGGCCCCTGCATATAATATGCAATATCCCTACCAACTGAGCTAAGCTCATGGGGATTTTTTTTTTTGGTAGAGGTTATGTAGTTTATTTACCCGTCTAACAATTTTTTTTAAGGGACAAAATAAAATATATTCGATAACAGACATTTCATTAGGAGCTTAATTTATTTTATTAGCTTATAATTAATTTTTCAAACGTTATTTCAACTAGCGAAAAGACGGACACACTCTTTTTATTGTGTTAATGCTTGTAGATATCAATGATATTTTATAGAAATTTTGTGTGTTAATTACAAACGATATTTTATATTAATTTTTTGATATAGATAAAAAATTAAAATATAACTATTTGTGACTTTCAAATGTAACAAACTCAACAAACCATATATATATTTTCAATACAACAATAATATAACAACCTTTAAAAAAAACAATAATATAACAAGAGATAGGATATGTTGACACCAGATGTCAACGGATTCGTTGACACCAAATTATGTCACTTGATTTGATTTGATCCAAAGGTTCTTAATAATTATGAAGATACAATTTTCGTTAGTGAGAACTTATGAATTAATATAAAAGCTTATTCTCCTAAGAAAATGCATGAAAGTTTATTCATTTGCGTAAGCTATTTTTCATAAGCTCAAAACTAACCTTTTACATAAGACTTGTGAATTAACATATAAGCCAACTTATGAATAAGCTAAGAACTTACGAAAAACAACTTATGAATTAACATATAAGTCAATCCAAACGTGTCTTAGTTATTGTGGGACTAAAAACCCAATGTTTTTGAACTGTGAGTATATAACCAAATGATTGAAATCTATTGGTTAATGAGTTCTATCAAAAAGAAAAAATTGTTTAGGAGAATCAATGTTCGATTTCGAACTGAACAATTAATTTTACTTCGAATTATTAGTGTTTATTCCCTTAAAATTGGAAAAAGTTATTATGCATAAGTCATTTTCTTATGCACCCTGCATAAACACTTCACAACCGTTGTACACCTATATTTTTCTCTTTAGACTCACAGGATTGCATACTCCTTTTTCCCTTTTTCCCATCAACGGTAACACACAGTAGAGTTCAATTGACCAACGATTCAGGATTCATGTTTCTTCTCGCTATCATCGATGCCCATCTCTAGGAGTCACACATTCATGCTCTCACACGATTCACAATTCATGATCTCCTTATTCATATTTCATACCCAAAGGTTGTAATCTTTTCGAATTTCATTTAAAGGGATTCCAATGTGATCCATTCAAACCATTTTCTTACATATTCAATTCAGTTGCTATGAAATCATGTTTATTCTCACCAATCTCAATTACAAAAATTCAATTTTGGCATATAGTTTGCATCAGTTTCAATGCATATGTGAAATGGTTGAGAACAAGTTTTCAAGCAGGAGAATGAATATCATTAGTCATTACGGTGGCGGCCATCAAATTGATTTATTTTTTTAAGGATATTGAGGATTATACATTTAGACACAATATTGCAACATTTAATCCTCAATATCATTTCTCCTCCTCCAATTGTCTCAGTCCAAAACTGAATGATGGCAATGGCTCTAGGTCCTTAGTATTTTTCACCTGCTGGATCAAAGAAAACCATTAAGTACATCTAATGGTTTTGGAGCACAACTCACAGAAACCATTTCCACAGCAAAATAGTTTTGGAGTCCAACTCACAGAAACCATTTCCACAGCAAAATGGTTTTGGAGTCCAACTCACAGAAACCATTTCCACAGCAAAATGGTTTTGGCATAATTTTATACAAAACATACTATAATAAGGACATTTGTGACTAACTTTATTTTTTTACGTTAAATATTGTTCTTATAAATTGATGTTAATGAGCTCGATGGTGTTATAAATTATAATAATTATAATTGAATCAAACATAGTGCATTATATTGAATCCCTCAAAAAAAAAAATAGTGCATTATATTGAAAATCTTCAAAAAAGTAAAAACAAGATGATATTGTTCATTTTGTTTTCCTTTTCACCGTCATGGTTAAATACAGTAAAAGGATTGTAATTCACACTGGAAAATATGTTGCACGTTCTTCTCCTTTTTCTTCATTCCTACCCCATTCTTGCAAATTTACAATGAAACCATAAAAAAGGGAAAAAGAGAAAATCCTAGAATGGCTAAAAAAAATGTTGGATTGGCGAAATAAAATCCAATGTGTTAAATCCTACAGTCATGCCACTCATTCACCAATATAAGGGGGGGTGCGGTTATCATACATAAGGGTGTACAAAGCAATTATGCTGGGCAACCGGTTAATGGGCTGGGATTTATGCAAGGTGCATAAGGATTCCTTATGCATGATAACTGCACCCCTTAAAATCGTGTGGGTTAGCAACAAAAAAAATGAGTATATTAATTATTGAAGTTATAATTACTTCTTCGAAAGATAATCTAGATTTTTATCTATACTATATATAAAGAAAACTACCTCTTTCAGCACTTTTGGGTTGGACTTTTCTTTCCAAAAATACCCTTAATTTTAAATACAAATATCACATGTAACAGATAGATAAGAATAAATTTAATTTAAATATTAAACTAAATGTAACAAACGTGAGCAAAAAATAATGTTAAAGATTGAACTTTAAATCTTCTAAAAAAAATTAGTAACAAACATGAGCAAAAAATAATGTTAAAGAATAGACTTTAAATCCTCTAAAAAAATATTAGTAACAAACGTAAGCAAAAAATATTGTTAAAGATTGGACTTTAAATCCTCTAAACAAAGATTAATAATAAACGTGAGCAAAAAATAATGTTAAAGATTTGACTTTAAATTCTCTAACGTTATGAATGTCATTGATCGTAAACAGAGTCAAGTATTTTTTGTTGATGGTCCCGGTGGAACAGGTAAAACATTCCTTTATCGAGCATTAATGACAACTTTGAGAAATAGAGGAAAAATTGTCTTAGCAACCGTGTCATCTCGTATAGCTGCAACATTATTACTAGGTGGTACAACTGCACACTCCCGATTTAATTTACCTTTTGATGTACAACCAAATTCCATCTGCAATATAAAAAAGCAAAAAGATCTTGCAAAGATTATTAGAGTAGCAGCTGTCATAATTTGGGATGAAGCCCCAATGACAAACATATACTGTTTAGAAGCATTAGATCGAACACTAAAAGATATTTTAGACCGTGATGCTCCATTTGGTGGCAAAGTTATGATCATGGGTGGAAGTTTTCGTCAAGTACTTCCAGTTATTCAAAAAGGCAGTAAGGCACAAATGATATCTGCATGTATTATTAGGTCTTATTTGTGGGCTAATACCAAGGTCCTACATTTGGTACAAAATATGAGATCAATGAATGATCCTGAATTTGCACAATTTCTTATGCGAATTGGTGACAGTGTTGAACCTACCAAACTCAATGATATGGTGAGGATACCTCCTCAAATTGCATTACCACGGGAAGGAGAACAGTCAATACAAACTCTTATTGATCGTATTTTTCCACAATTAGATTTGCATGGATGGGATGCATCGTATATGGTCGAAAGAGCCATAATTACACCTACAAATGATGATGTTCAAAAATTGAATCACATAATTATCAATCTTCCGGGAGATGAACATAATTTGTTGTCATTTGACGAGGTTGAAGGGGATACTCATACAAATATCAACATGAATTCTTAAACTCAATTGCTCAAGGAAGTATCCCACCACATATTTTAAAGGTAAAAAAAGGTGCACCTTTGATGTTGATGCGAAACATAAAC
Source organism: Medicago sativa (assembly GCF_051527215.1). Taxonomy (NCBI): domain Eukaryota; kingdom Viridiplantae; phylum Streptophyta; class Magnoliopsida; order Fabales; family Fabaceae; genus Medicago; species Medicago sativa. The sequence goes on along the minus strand of NC_140751.1, from coordinate 61,420,287 downwards.
CCTAGATATGGCCTGTGTAATGGGAGACGATTATTATGTCGTGGTTTATTTAAGAATATGTTGGATGTGGGAATCCTAACATGAAGCAATGCTGGAAAAAGAGCATTCTTGCCTAGAATTAAATTAAAAACAAATGCGAGTTCAGGACTTCCCTTTGTGCTTAGTAGAAAACAGTTTTCCGTTAAACTAAGTTTTGCAATTACCATAAATAAGTCACAAGGGCAGACCATTCTCAATGTCAGAATCTATCTTCCATGACATGTTTTCAGTCATGGTCAATTATATGTAGCTTTATCAAGAGGAGTTTCTCAAAATTCAACAAAAGTTCTCATTAAAGAAAGGAAAACAGAAGGAGAAGATGGAGACTTTACGAAAAATGTAGTTTTTAAAGAATTTTTTTTATTTTATCGCAATCATTACAATGTTTCTTTTACATAACATGTCATTTATACATTTATGTTATGATGATACTAATTACTATTAGAATAAACAATAAATGATCATTATTTTATATGCAGACAAACTAAAATATGTTGAGTTCAAAAATAATTTTGTTATATGCCTTGACAATATTTTGTTTATAAATTAATATATCAATAATTTCCATTAATATTTTAAAATTTTAAATTTTAATCAAAATTATACAAACAAACATAATAAAATAATCACATGCGTTAGCGCAGTAGAAAAAGCGGACAGACGGCACGATAGTGCCCGTCAAACATAATAAAATAATCACATGCGTTAGCGCAGTAGAAAAAGCGGACAGACGGCACGATAGTGCCCGTCTTTCCGCTAGTAACAAAATAATTAAAAAGGAAATAGAATTAACTTAGAGGAATACCAAGATGCGACAAAACAATATATTCCCCTTCACATGATACTTAATGTGCAAAAATGCTTTTGTAAATTCTACATAATCCGAATACATTAACACAAATTGGGGAAGCACTTGGTCTTTGACAAGCCATGCAATGGATGAATCCCTTATATAAATTCTACTATCATTTTTATAAGATGACTTGGAATTTGGTGTTATCTTGAAAAATTGTAGGCAATATTGGGTTCCATTTATTTTGTTTGACTCTTGACTTTTAAGTAATTTAACATATTTATCAACAATGTATATTGATTTTTTAAAATTGTCCTTCAGTTAAATTTTCTGTAGATTCTCTTTATCGGAGATAATGTTATTCGAGATGCTAATTGTGAGTACCTATCTCAACCAAAATATGATTTTTGGTTGTGGGAGTCGGATGGTTCATTTAAGTTTCAGTTAAGCAGTAAATTAAAATAAAAGTATGATATTAATTAGAAATATTTTATTTTTGTCTTTCTAATTGGACCAAACTAGTGGCCATTAACATAAAAATGGCGTGTGTCCTCTTGTTTGAGAAATCACAACATTCAACACATGAACAATTTCGGTTTATGTAAAATTAGTTGTTTTGCATGTGCAAGGATGTTTGTATGAAGTTACATAAAGCATGCATGATACTGTGTTAATTTGGTACACTGCCAAGGATGTACCTTACCTGCAAAATTTGTTACAAAACAAAACTATGGTCAAAAGTAACATAACCACTCTGAGGCTCACAGTACCATACTAAACAACCATTTTTTCAAAAGAAAAAACTTGTTAGTTAAGTTTCATGCATAGTCTCAAACCCATGTTGAATGTTATAGATTATAGCTTATTCATCATGTGTTATTTCATAACTTGTTAAAAGTTTCAAATATCAACCTCATCATTTTCATTATATATTATAGCTTTTTCATGCATAGTCTCGTACCATGATGAATGAACAACCATTGAAAGATACCATCATGGAGATGAGGGAAGATTTCATGATTTCACCAGTTGGTGACAGTAAACAAACATTTAGAACTGCTCATTTTCTTAAACCTATTGCAAATTCCATCCATGAACTTAACTTCAATGAGTTTAACCTTAACTCATCATCATCATCATCATCTTCTTCTGTTTCTGAAGCAAAGGAGTGGCCTTTGAAAATCCATTTCAATGGGTGGCACTACCCACAAGAGAAATGGGTTAAGTGGGTTGATGAACTTCAGCTCAAATATGAATCAGTGTGGAAAAAAGCTAGCATCTTTGAACCTATAATGAGTACTAAGAGCTGTATAATTAAAAATCAAGACTTGGTTTGCGGGGTTGTTGAGAAATGGTGTTCTGAAACAAACACCTTTGTGTTTCTATTTGGTGAAGCAACAATCACTTTGGAGGATGTCATTGTTTTGGGGGGATACTCTCTCTTTGGTCATCCTGTTTTCACCCAACTCAAAGATCAAGAGATGAGAGAGGTGGAACAAAAGCTCATCAACATTGAAAGCCAAGAGAGGATTTCGAAAGGTATGGCACCTTCCACATCAGTGTGGATGGATATTTTCATCGATAAAGGCAGTGAAGTTGAGCATGAAGCATTTCTTGCTACTTGGTTGTCAATTTTTGTTTTCCCTCATAAATACTCTCTAGTGAAAAGTTCTTTGTTTCCTATTGCTGTTCATCTAGCTAGAGGGAATCCTATTTCTTTGGCACCTGCTGTTTTGGCTAGCTTATATAAGGATTTAAGGTTGTTTAAGAACATAATTGTTGATTTAAAAAAATGTCCTGATAAATTTCCCTCTATGTTGGACGTTAATGTACAGTCACCCTTTTACCTTGTTCAAGTTTGGGTTTGGGAAAGGTTCAAAAATTTGCAGCCACAACCCAAGTTGATCAATAATCGAGACCATGTATTGTTCAGGTGGCATAATGTTAAGGCCTTGAAAATTGACAATGTTAGGTTGGCATTAGATTCAGCTATCAATGATTTTATTTGGCGTCCTTATGTTCAATATGCTGATAAGAGTGGAGTGTTTTATCCAAAGGATGAAACTTTGGTACCATTTAAGAAAGATTTGGTAGTAGAACAAATGCTCTCCTTTGTTATATTCTTGAGAGTTTCTGAGCTAGTTGGATTTGAGTCTATAGAGCAATATCTACCACATAGAGTTGCTATGCAATTCGGATTTGATCAAGATGTTCCTGGTTATGTGTCTAGACTCAATGAGACTGCCGTTGCTTGGAAAAATTACTCCAGACCCTTATCTGATACAAGTTTATATTTTCCATCTAGATATTTTGAGGCTGGTATTACCTCACGTTATGCAAAGTGGTGGACAAAATCAGTATTACGTCCTCAAGGTTTCGTTAAGAATTTTGAGTCGCTAAAGAGAAATGCAAGTTCATCAAAATGTGAACCTCGTGCTAATATTCCACCTGAATTTCCTTCTCATAAACTAGTTGGCTGCGCTGTTACTATTGGAAAATCTTGCGATGATGGTTCAAATACTAGCCAGGGTGATAATATTGTTCCTTCTGGTTCTATTCCTAAAGTTTTGAAAACTATGTACTTTGAAAAATCTGTTGAAGATGTTTTTTTTTTTTTTTTTGACACACTGTTGAAGATGTTTTGTTAGCTGAGAAAAATGTTGATGCTGGGGCTCATGCACCTGCAAAAGATAACACTCCGACTCCTTTGATATCTGTTGAGGATTGTGAGCATGTCTTGGAAGATGTTGATTTTAAAGATGGAAATGAGAGCATTGAAGGAAGGTTGTCAAGTGACACAATCTGCCAACCTGAGATTCAAATTGAAAGCTATAACTATTTATTTGAAGTAAGTGTAGCAGAACTTGAACGGAGAATTAGCCGACTCGAGAAAGTGGTTACAAAGTTGAAGATGGCAAGGTTAGGCCATAGTTGAAAACATTATTAATTAGCTCAATGAACTGAAACCTTATTGCATGTTCACTTATGTTACTTATTTCTTGTACTAGCTAAGCTTCATGACAATAATGTTAAAAAACAAGACCAAATGAAACATGGCCTTCTAGGACATTAATGTTGGTACTTTGTTTTGTTTTTACTTGATTATTACACAAAAACATAGTTATCAATGTTTACCTACTTGTGTTGTCAAAAAAAAAAAAGTTTTTCAATTTGTATAAATTCATTAAATTTGCTGAGATATCAAAGTTATTTTATATTAATGCGAGGTATCTGAATTTATATCAAATAAATTCAATTATAATGTGCTAAATTATATTGTTCCAGGTGGGGAAGCTAAAACATTACCATTTTCATTTTCTATAGTAAACTGTATTAATAGCATGGAAAGTGATTTTGAATTCATATCAATTATGTAAAATCTGTTCATAGATTTTGTATGGACTTCCTATTGATATGCCAAAGTTTTTATAAACAATGAAATAGCCGTAATAGCCGTAATGTGAAATTGTTCTATTGTTTAATGTGAAGTTCCTTTAAGAGACTTAATTAAGATATGTTTTTAAGACATAACGAAGTTTTGAGAAGAAAACTACATCATTTTGATAGTGTTGAAGACTACATCTGTTCTTTTTATGTGATTCCTACACAATTGTCTCATTTAGGTAATGTGTTTGTGATGTTATCTTATTCGCAAAATGAGGATGAATAAGCACTAGAAAGTAAACTCGGAAGAAACGCCAAAACTCAGATTCACGCAACTAAAGCACAAAATCATTAACTTGTTTCGGTAACAAAAGACCAAAAGCCACCGTAATCAGTATGCAGAATGCGATTGGTGGTGGGAGAAAATCAGTCGCACGTCTAGAGAGTGAAGGAGAGATGAAAGCGCGTGGTAGTTCCGGTAAGAGAGGACTGCAGCAGCACCAAGAGTTCCTCAATGTTTGGCTTTTCACCTTCTAAAGCAGCTAGCAGTCGTAGGATATCCACAAGGTGGGAGTTTAGGCTTAGAACATCCTCCCTCTTATCATATGGTTCCCCTAAGATTAAGGGGTCGGGTCAATGTAAAGCTTCCAGCTTCTTATGTATCATAAAATCATTTTCTAATCACATTATTTCTCTTGCAAAACTAAATTTCCGATAACAGTCTCTAAGGACAATTACAAAAAAAGGGAAGGACATGATAATAAACATTGAATAATAACTAAATTTTCTGTTTAGCTATTTGAAATTTAAAATCGTGATGGAAATTTTTTTTTTTTTCACATTTTCCACAAGGATTTCTTCCAAATTCATAACATTGGTATATAGCAATGGATTGCAACTCTGGAAGGTTTCTCTTTGCCTTCGTATAGAATAGAGATTTCAAGATTTCACATTCACCCATATGTAATTTTATAAGATATTGAAAATTCAGAAACCACCCTTGGTATGAGACTCAATTTTGGAAAACCAAATAATAGGATGATAGTATAAGATCACAAATATCAATAAGAAATTGGCTAGGATAGAAAATGACATAACACAAATTAAGAAATCATTACAAGCATATTTGAAACTCAGAGTGTTAAATTGACAGACATTCAGACAAATATATGGATATCAATTCAAACAAATTTTCCAAACCAGAAATTTACTACCTACTTCATTCTCCTCATAGTTGGTCATCATAGTGATCATGAAATATTCGTATTACTTCTAGTGTTGCAAGTCCTTTAATACAACGTATTGGGAATATAAACCCTAACTTGCTGCATAAGAAAACATCAAGTCGGTTTAATTTAGGCATCACAACATATTGTGAATTTCTTCGAGATGAAGTCGAAACTATTTGTTGCTTGTGTTAGAATTATCTTCTCCGTCATTTGCAATCATATGCTTCGATTCATTGGATGTTGCTACAATCAACATTTCTAATTGTTCCAAACTTTGAGCAACAAACATGAGAAGAGTACTTCACCAACATGGAAATGGTTGATGCAATTTACAACACTTTTTTATATAAAAAAATTCTTATTTCTCCAAAGCATAGTGATACTTGTCTTCTATTTCTCCAATGTCAATGTGCTTGTAGTTGACTATAACATCAGAAATAGAATGAGAAACATGATTCAACATTTCCAAATATGGTTACAAACTAGTCAACTACTAAAATTTTGTTACCAAAATATGGATAGATAATACTACTGGCCTCCTATATATGTTATAGACTATAGACTATAGTTATAGAATTTGAACTCATTTGTTGCTTTACAACAATTATGCGACTACGAAAGTTGCCAAAGTTAAAGTCTCAAAATAACCTTGTTCCTCTAAGTATTTCTATGCAACAATTATGAGACTATAACTTTTGCAATTAGTCCCAAAACATTGTTATCCTTCAATCATAAAAGGCCAACTTCAAATGCAGAAATTGTCAAAAGTCAAAACAACGATCCTTGCCAATTATTTATTTTTATGTGGTTTCGTCATCATTTAATGAATAAGTAAATGTTTAAACGAAAAATAACACAACCATCAGAGTGGCGCAGCGGAAGCGTGGTGGGCCCATAACCCACAGGTCCCTGGATCGAAACCAGGCTCTGATAATTTTATTTTTTTGAATTTTTCAGAATTTCGCTAATCAAGCCGTTCATATACTGTCGCTTTTTTTTTTTTTTTTTGATTAAATAATCGGTCAATCCAAAGGCTTAATACTGACGTTGACGTTGTTTTAAAGTATCACGAGCATGCTTTTAATTTGCGCAGTAAATTAGTGCTTTTTTGAGAAGATTAATTTGTAGTTTTGACTACAAATTTTTTTTTTTTAGTCAAAACTTGTAGTTTTGACTATCAAGTTCTATTACTATTTTTTTCAGGGAAGTTCTATAACTATTTAATATATTTTTTTTAGAGGAAAATGCAGGTATATATTGGTAAGTTGAGTAAAAAAAGGTGCATGCTTGTTATATAAAAAAAAGTTATATATTGATAGCTATGAAGCCCGGATACTCCAAAATGGTGCCGTACCCGTGTCGGATACGTATCGGATTACCGATACTCCGCGGATACTCCCAGATACGTATCCCAGAAGTATCCGAATGATTTAATTTAATTTTTATTTAAAAATATATTGGATACCTTAAGGATACGTTAAGGATACTCCCGGATACGTATCCCAGAAGTATCCGAATGATTTAATTTAATTTTTATTTAAAATTTTTATTTGTATTTTGATCACAAGTATTAATTTTTGTAAATTGGGATCATTATATTGACCATTACTTGAAAAGGGTGACTATCTTCATACTACCTTGGTATCATCATAGTGCAAGTTGTTTATATGGTATGTTTTGGTTTAAAGGATATCTTAGTTGGTGAATGGTCCATTGTATTTTGACTTGGTGTAATTAGTTTTAAGATTTCACGCTATTTATTTTTTGTGCGTTTATGTCTAATATATATATATATATATATATATATATATATATATATATATATATATATATATATATATATTGTAAACGTATCCAAGCCGTATCGTATCCTAAATTTGAAATTTTTGACGTATTCGCGTACCCGTATCGTATCATACCCGTATCCGTATCCGTATCGGGGCTTCATAGATTGATAGCAATACACAATAATTGGTTACAAAATCAACAAATAAATCCTTCGAAAAAAAATCAACAAATAAATGTGTTTTACGTGCTTAGAAACTTACCACATTCTAATCGTTTAAAAATATAGCTTGATTTAACCATGACGACGAAAGTTGTCACTTGCCTACATGATAATTGTATAAGGACGTTAAAATGTCACTTTTTAAAATGAGTAATGATATTTTGACATCCATTTGATGACAACTTTGTTGACAACCTTATTTTTCTCACTTCTTATTGGTCAAAAACAGTGGAGAGAGAAAAAGGGAGAGAGAAGATAACAACATCATGTGAGTATGAGAGAGAAAGTTGTCCAAAAGTTGTCAAAAAGTGGTTGTCAAAATATCATTTCTCTTTTAAAATATACATATGAGACTCTCTCACTTGAGATCTCTTGGTTGGAAGTTGATTATCTCACCTTTGATTGAGGTCCATAGTTTGAAACCAAAGAAAGGGTATGCTAAAGTGGCATACGAGTTACAACGACAAAGTCAAACCAAAAATTTGGGATGACAGCCATCAAAATAAACTAAACTATATAAATCATATCTACAACAAACCATCAATGATATTGTTTGGGATGACCATAGAATCAATATAATGGTGGAGTATAACTCACTTATCAATACACAAATCACTTTCCTTTCAACTCATTTTTAATCAAAAATCAATTTTGCATAATCAATCATTCAAAACTAATTATTGTCACCGCAAAACCAAACATACATTAAATTAGGCATTGATCAAATGTGACACCGCTTGCTTATTGTATTTTTAACCAATAGTTTATATTTATGTAATGTGGCCTCAGTTATATGGTATTATTAATTCCACATTACTTATTCATAATACTACAACAAATTATAAAACTAAGAAGAATGATAATATCCCTCAAAAAGAAGAATGATAATAAATGTTCTAAACATATTGATTAAGAAATCAAAAGAAGTAACTTTGTATAAAAGAAGTGTTGTAATTATTACATTCAGAAAATAACAATTAGTATTTTTAAGATAAAATTTTATTTGACACTACCAATCAAAACATTTAAAAATTCCACATTTAAGTGTAATTATAAAACTAAGAAGAATGATAATAACCTTGAACTTTATTTGACAATATGAATACCAATCAGTACCGTGAATATTCCAACACAATAACCTTGAACAAAAATCACAAATATTTATATTTATTTGGTTTACAACTTAAATACTTCTTAAAATATCCCACAATCTGAAATAAAATTTCTCTTCGTACAATGCAAATAACAATCACTTCTCCATTTCAGTTATCACTCCTGTTAGGTTTGTCTGAATTGTTATCCTCCTAAAACATATTCAAATCAAAGCAAGATTTTCAGAACAAAATAGAGAGATGAACAAAATATACTTTGAAGTGCAAGAGTAGTTAAAAATGTAAAATACCTCACTGAAAGGAGCTGGAACCCAGTCATTGGTTGCTGGATTGCCCTTAGTAGAGTGATGAGAGTCATGAGTGTCGTTATCTGGTTCTATGTGGAAGCTTGTGTCACTTTTTTCAACTTGAATAAACCCTTTTCCTGTCTGTGGTGAAAGTAAACATATTCATGTAATATTTATGATTACTTTCCAAATGCTATTATTTTCTCAATTTCATATTATATTTTTTTTTTTTTGACAAAACAATCTCATATTAAATGTTTTCTAAGGTTATTGACAAATTATGATAATAACATAAGATATTATTCTCTCAAAAAACATAAGATTTATTAACTAAAATGGTCTTATTAATATAATGGATAAAAGGGACGGGCCCAAGTGTGGCGGCCAAGTGCCAACTAGCTTTACCATCTCTAGACAATAATTCTAAAACAATGATATAATCGAATATAATTAAACGTGTTCGTGTCATATCAATATCGTACACAAATACATTTTAGATACCAGACACACCGATAGACCCTCGATCCAGCCCTATCTTTGATGACCATTAACTTTTTGTATCTTTCTTTTCTCTATTGATGACTTGAGATGTCGTGATAACAAAAGAATCCAAATCGATGTGTAAATGCTAGATGCAAATCTAGGTGATCTATTAAATATGATTCGTTGGCATTAATTGAATATAAAGTTTTTTTTTTTGAAGGAAATTGAATATAAAGTTGTCCCTCCATTAGAAATTAGAAAATAAAATAGGTACAATATTTTACAAAACAAATTGACTTAAACAAAAAATCTTAATTCAACAAAGTATGTACATGAATGGATTTGTGAGATACTTTGAATATTTTGAGAAAAAATAATACTAGTCAAGTAGGAATGGAACTAAATACCGTGTGATGATGTTTGTCTACGCTGTTGAGATCTTTGTAATACTCTGTTTCCACAAATTCTTCAGCTACTTCATTTCCATCGTAAACCAATTTCTGAACATAATTGTGGAATGAAAAAGGGAAAAAAAAAGGTCATGACAAAAATATTTGAAGCACTCGAATAGACACTACGATTTTTATCAAAAATATTACTACATTCTTTTGATCCTATTTACAAGAGACAATTATATCAACAATTTGGTTATATGAGATACATCAATTTTTGTTGAGATAATTGACTTACAAATAGGACCAAAGGCATTACTACTAGTAGTACTACATTTTTACATTATCATCACCTTTAATTTTTTTGGTCAACATGATAATAATTAAAGTCCGTTGTTTCAAAAAAAAAAATTAAAGTCTAAAAATACTTTTATAAAAAAAAGTACAAAGAAATAGAAATGTGAATCCTAAGTTAATATATTAAATAGAAAGTGAGAAATTTTAACATCAAGCGTTTGTAGTCCAACGGTCAGGATAATTGCCTTCCAAGCAATAGACCCGGGTTCGACTCCCGGCAAACGCAAAATCATACTGTTTTTAATTTTTATTTTTTACAATTTGATGTCAATTTTTATTTAACTTATTATGAAACTGGAAACGTGGAAATAAAACTTTAAGAGGAAAAACATTGTGTTTTAGGAACAAACCTTCTCTTGAGGATCATTTTCAAGACGTTGAAATTGTAGCATTTCAGGAACAGAATTATCTGAGACATTATTATCAACATATTGAGAAGCATACTCACTACGTTGAGGCTTTGTGTGTCTTTTTGGTGCCACTTCTTCAAAATGGTGTCTTGTTTTTGCTTCTATGGATGCTTCTTCTTCAGCTGAGAGATGAGTGTCACTTCTGTTTGGCCTTCTAGCCTCCTCCATTTTTTTCCTTACCTTCTTCTCTTTTCTAAGCTTGTGTAAATTATTTTAGATGCTTGAATTTTTTTATCTTACTTCTAATTTTGTGTATTTTGTGCAATGAAGGGCTATTTAAGTTTGGTGGCTGTGGTTGATATTTTGGAATGGGATCATGAAAATATCTCTTGAAGGACTTTTTGATCTAAAATATCTTGGAAATCTTATCCATTTTGTCTTGTGGGATGAAAGTGTTTGATGAGACATTGCTATCTTCCGTAGCCTGTAGGCCAAGTTTAGGTGACAATAACTCAATTGATAATAAATATGGTTTTCACAATCAAACCGATTCAAGTAAATATTGCACAACAAATTGAATTTTATTAGATATAATTGGATAAAAAAAATTCATAAAAATTTACTGTTTAAAAGTCATGAGACAATTGTTAGCAAGACTCTTTTGTAAAAACAGCTCTAATTAAATTGGAATTGGATTATTTTTTAAAATCCTTCCATGTGGATAAATTTTATTATTAATGTGAAGTTCTTGTTGCATTTTTTTGTTGAGGAAATGTTGTATTAATTTTTTATTTCATTGATATTTTTAATATGACTTATTAGTTAAATAAGGTACTATTATTTATAGGTCAAATACCACTTTTGATCCTTTTAGTTTGACAAAATTCTCAAATTAATCCTTTAAGTTTTGAAGGTTTCAATTAGGTCCTTTTAATTTGACAGAATTCTCAGGTTAGTCCTTTAAATTTCAAAAGATTCAAATAGGTACTTTTAGTTGCTAAATTATTTCACTGTTACCCCTGCTGTCCATAACTGGGAAAAGGAGTGGACCAACTCAACAAGTTTTTTTTCCCTAAGAATAGCAATCCACAACCAGCAGTGCTATATCTCGCGATTTATATCATAGCAAAATCGTCCCGACGTATTTACCACGTTAGATGCTTGTTTGGCGGAAAAAATGGACGGTGGGATTGAAAAGGAAGTTTCTACAAAAGGACAAATACAACCGCTCGGGATGATATCGCGTGAAGTGGTTTTGCGAGAACAAGCATTTCTCATCCACAACAACTCATTTTTGTCTTAAAAATTGGCCCACGTGGAAGAGAAAAATTAGGAAGAAAAAAAAAACTAGCAATTAAGTGAAACAAAAAAGAATGATTTGCAATTTATCTTGGCATTGTTGGTACAATTGCTTGCTTTCTTCTATGGAACTTTATGTTCATATCATAAAAGTGTAGCCACTTATTGTTTTGTTGGACATGTTTGATGCAAGTTTTTTTTATAAATGAAGAATCTTCCAATGAACATGACAATGAAAAAATCAAATTTTATATGATATAGATACAGCTGTGGGAAAAACAAAACTGTCTCATTCAATGGTTGTTCCGATTCGCTAGTAGAAAGGGTAAGGCTCAGCTTCATTCCATGGATCTATATGATACGAATTGGATGTCTCTATGTACATTACATTTTACATGCATGCAAAATGAGAGCAAGTAATGATTCATTTGTGCGATGACTTGGTCCTCGTTATTTCTGAGGGCAGGAGCAAATATTATGCAGTAAATAGTGTCAACAATGTTGATAATGGTTGATTGGAAAGACATAAATGTTTAATTAAGGTTCCCGATTGCACCGCGATTTTGAGGGTTCTGGTTAGTTTATGTTGTAAGCATCTGTGTAAGGTAACTAAGGTTTTTAAGAGGGTTATTTGTTTTTCATGATGATGGTATGCTATAAGGTTGTTACTATGTGACAAATGAATTAAGGGTCTAGGTTGGATCCTTCACAACTTTTTTGAAATCAAGTGCAAATTTGGCGTTGGTATTCTCTTTATGATGTCGGTAAACGATCCGTGTTTTGTGGAATTGAAAAGAACATTTTGTTTCACAAGAGTGTGGCCATCATATAGTTCACTACTACCTAAAGGATTCTGTTGGTGAATCATTCCTTGCAGTTGTAGGCACTGTGAGAGGAGTGTTAGCCACATGTACAATGATATTTCTGAGGAGTTCCTGGAAATTTGTGGGATGGAAATTCCACCTTGTTTCAAATGGAGATCTAGACGAGAGGTGGTTGATTGGCCGACATCGATGCTATCAAAGCAGCATCTGCAAGAAGATAGAAGTGGTAAGTTGATATTTCTTATTTCTGATCTGATCAGTTATTGCCATATAGAACTGCTTTGTTCATTGCAGTGTTGTCTATCGCGGAAAACAACAGTTTGTTCAAATTTCGCTACCCAACAGTGCTATAGCGGTGCTATAGTCTTTATTTGACAACATTTTATACTAAATAGTGTATTGTAGAACAATAGCGATCTGTTCAACTTTCACAATGTTGTAGCACTAAAGCGCCACTATAAATGCTACTTAACAACCCTGGATCATTGCAGGTAGAACAATAATTTGTAAAATAATAATATACGCATGGGATGCAATCGAATTATATAGACTTATGAACAAGGAATCTGCTTTTGTCTGAAACAGCAGCAATATCAATGCAGTTCGATAAGTATTTTGCCATTCTCTGAGTAGAAGAGAAGTACTAATACTTAAAATTTATAATCTTTTTTTTTTTTTTTTGGATTTCAAATTACAGTATTGCCTGCTCATAATTTGGCAATAGCTCATGAAATCACAAATGGCAGTGTCAATTAAGTTAGTGCACAGATGGTGGATGACAAGGTATTTCCCTTTTTGTTTATTTTTCCTTAATCTCACTTTCTCTATTTCCATCTACTGCTTCTGGTGAATGTTTTTGACGCGGACATACTCCTCTTACTCGGGACATTTCAAAGAGTAACTCGAAATTATTCAATTCAAACATCGTTTGGTCAGGACTTGCGTAGAGATGTGGCAAACAACTCAATTATCCCGCTTTTTGCATGAATGACATCCAAATAGGGGTAAGAGAAGCCTTTGAACTAAAACATAAAGAGAATTATAATTGTTTCCTTTGTGATACAAACATAATACTTAGATTAGATTGTTTTTTAATCTCATATTTACATTCTTTCTGATATCTTTTGTATGGGACAAATATTGTTGAGTAATTTCACATTTTATATTGTAGAAAGTAGATTTCTTTTGTATGAGACAAAATATTTCTGCCATATGTATAATCTGTGATAACACGACTAAGATAATTGACAGACAAGTATATTTGGATTGAATTATATGAGCTTATCTAGTTGTATAAACATTTGTGACATATTTTTTTTCCTTGTTGCATTGCTCAAGGGTAAAGAAAAGAAACAGACAGAACAAAGAAAACAAACAGAAACTACTATCTAGAAATTTTGTGTGGCATGCCGCATGTGATTAGACTAGATGTTTTCAGCTGAATAAACTTCTAAAGAAACTTATCATTTTCTATTTGAAAAAGAGTTTAGTCTGACATGGAATTAATGTAGACTAATTGTATGTTTGAAAATGTGTTTGACTTATTATTCTTGTGTCCCAAAGCAACTTTAACGCGTAAATAGAGAAGCTGAAAATGGAACTTTAGATAGACGTGTCTTAATCTTGTTTCTCGACGTAAAAACAAACATCCACTAAATTAAAGGTTCCAATTGATAAAGGGTATTAAACAAGAGCGATAGGGCTGGGGAGGGGGACGATTTGATTAAATTGAAGTCTTTTCATCTTAGTCATTCATTTTTTTTTAACAATCTTAGTCATTCATTTTAATTTAAAGATCGATAACTATTTTTATTATTCTCACATAAAATATTCATTCGCACTTATGACCTCTAAGTAGTAGTAAACATCAAATTAACCATGTACAAAAAAAATGTACAAAAAAAAAATCCAATCGAATTCAAACCGCACTTTATCAAATTAAATTTTTAAATGGAGCAATCTAAACCCAACTGAACCAAAAAGCTGTTTTAAGCCTTTTGGCTCAATCTAATTTAAACCACAAACACCCTTTTGAAAAATATCAATATGTGTGGTTGCAAAATGGATTTTTGTACATTCGACTTTAAATGCAGTTGATGGTTTTTTTTTTTTTTTTGAGGAAAATGCAGTTGATGGTTGTCTATTGTTAAATTGGGATAAAAAAATAAGAAAATGAATTTTGCACACACAATCTAACATCAGGCACCGTAGTTTATACGGTAGGGGTCCATTTTTTTGCTTTTTTAAACATTTTTCCCCGTACTGAATGTGACCTACCTAACACATCTCAAAAAATAGGATAGTGTTCGAGTGATATAGTATTTGATGACATTGATAAACTACAGTGTTAAATGGTTTTTTTATATTTCTTTCACAAGAATTGTGATATTGTAATGGACCAATATTGTCATCAAATATTATGTAACTCAAATGTTACCCTAAAAAATAGTTGACTCTCTTAGTCTTAATTGAATAGACCTACAATCGGTACCGTATAGAATCCAAATTCGTGTTGTTAAAGTTCTTTAATTATGATCTTTCAAAACAAAAACAAAAAATAGGTTCTTTAATTAGGAGTGGAGTGTAGTGTTTATTAGGAGGTATGTTAATAGACTATAAAATAACTTCGGCCATTTTATGGTAGTTAAGTTGGTCTTTATTGCTTTATGGTTGCTTAATAGACCCTTCAATTTTGTTTATGATTGGGTTGTAATTTTTAACTCTCGATTGACTTTTTTATGTGTAAATTACAATCTGATCGTAACTTCTAATAGACTTTTTTTAGAAATATGAGCAATTTTAAAGGATTTATTGAACAACTATCTTAATTGTTTAGTATTCTTTTTGTGTATCTTTTGAGTCATTCCAATTTCATCAATGAGAATGAAGAACATTAAGATAAACATTCTTGATTCATAATTGTTGCCGGTAATCAATAATATACCGACTATAGATTGACTAGAGCGTCCATATTTTTTATCAGCTCGCATATGTTTTACTCCACTCTTATGTCTCATCTGATTATTGATAAAATGGATCAAGTTTTATTTTAACAAAACAATTCTTCATGCACTTGTATAAAACATGGTTTATGAAAAAGAAAATTGTGTTTACTGGCACCAGGGCCGTTCCTACAAAATTAGAGGCTCGGCTCTAATTGTAAGATAGGTCCCTTAGTAAAAAAAACATTACCTTTTTTTAAGAGAAAAATGTTTCAAGTGTTTTAAAAAAAGTAAGAAAAAAAATATATTTTTTTTAAGGGAAAAGAGAGTATTAAGGATATTCAGAACTCAAAATCCATGTTAAATTAGGCCCAAATTGAGGCCCAATCATACTAAAAAAATAATTCTAGGAAAAAAAACAATTGTCCTTGTTGAACCTAGTATACCTAATCTATATACTCAATCTATTCATTATACCGCATGCAATGTCACATCTAATATAATTTATAAAAGGGTTAATTAAGTTTTTAGTCCCTATAAATATTCACAGTTTTGTTTTTAGTCCCTACAAAATAAAATCACACTTTTTAGTCCCTGTGACATTTTTCTTAAGCATTTTAGGGACTAAAAATGCTGATGGAAAAATTTTATAGGGACTAAAAATGCTGATGGAAAATTTTATAGGGACTAAAAATGCTGATGGAAAATTTTATAGGGACTAAAAAGTGTTATTTTATTTTGTAGGGACTAAAAACAAAATTCTGAATATTTATAGGGACCATTTACTTAATTAACCCTTTATAAAATACATAACACAATCAATTATCTCACACTCAAATTGAGAGATTATCCGTTGAAATTCCACTTGTTATCTATGAGATTGTTACCTCAAGACATATTCACTATTTTCAAATTTGGGTTTGGGAAAGGTTCAAAAATTTGCAGCCACAACCCAAGTTGATCAATAATCGAGACCATGTATTGTTCAGGTGGCATAATGTTAAGGCCTTGAAAATTGACAATGTTAGGTTGGCATTAGATTCAGCTATCAATGATTTTATTTGGCGTCCTTATGTTCAATATGCTGATAAGTGTGGAGTGTTTTATCCCAATGATGAAACTTTGGTACCATTTAAGAAAGATTTGGTAGTCGAACAAATGCTCTCATTTGTTATATTCTTGAGAGGTTCTGAGCTAGTTGGATTTGAATCTATTGAGCAATATCTACCGCATATAGAGTTGCTATGCAATTCGGATTTGATCAAGATGTTCCTGGTTATGTGTCTAGACTCAATGAGACTGCCGTTGCTTGGAAAAATTACTCCAGACCCTTATCTGATACAAGTTTATATTTTCCATCTAGATATTTTGAGGCTGGTATTTACCTCACGTTATGCAAAGTGGTGGACAAAATCAGTATTACGTCCTCAAGGTTTCGTTAAGAATTTTGAGTCGCTGAAGAGAAGTGCAAGTTCATCAAAATGTGAACCTCGTGCTAATATTCCCCCTGAATTTCCTTCTCATAAACTAGTTGGCTGCGCTGTAACTATTGGAAAATCTTGCGATGATGGTTCAAATACTAGCCAGGGTGATAATATTGTTCCTTATGGTTCTATTCCTAAAGTTTTGAAAACTATTTACTTTGAAAAATCTGTTGAAGATGTTTTGTTAGCTGAGAAAAATGTTGATGTTGGGGCTCATGTACCTGCAAAAGATAACACACCGACTCCTTTGATATCTGTTGAGGATTGTGAGCATGTCTTGGAAGATGTTGATTTTAAAGATGGAAATGAGAGCATTGAAGGAAGGCTGTCAAGTGACACAATCTGCCAACCTGAGATTCAAATTGAAAGCTATAACTATTTATTTGAAGTAAGTGTAGCAGAACTTGAACGGAAAATTAGCCGACTCGAGAAAGTGGTTACAAAGTTGAAGATGGCAAGGTTAGGCCATAGTTGAAAACATTATTAATTAGCTCAATGAACTGAAACCTTATTGCATGTTCACTTATGTTACTTATTTCTTGTACTAGCTAAGCTTCATGATAATAATGTTAAAAAAACAAGACCAAATGAAACATGGCCTTCTAGGACATTAATGTTGGTACTTTGTTCTGTTTTTACTTGATTATTACACAGAAACATAGTTATCAATGCTTACCTACTTGTGTTGTAAAAAAAATAAAAAAAATAAAAAAAAGCTTCCAATTTGTATAAATTGCTTAAGTTTGCTGAGATATCAAAGTTATTTTATATTAATGCGGGGTATCTGAATTTATATCAAATAAATTCAATTATAATGATTGTTCCAGGTGGGGAAGCTAAAACATTACCATTTTCATTTTCTGTATTAATAGCATGGGAAGTGATTTTGAATTCATATCAATTATGTAAAATCTGTTCATAGATTTTGTATGGACTTTCTATTGATATGCCAAAGTTTTTATAAACAATGAAATAGCCGTAATATGCCAAAGTTCAAACTCCCGGTTATGATGAGGGATACATAGATGCACACACAAAGAAATGTGAAATTGTTCTATTGTTTAATGTTTTTCATTAACAAGGCAGGAAGTTCCTTTAAGAGACTTAATTAAGATATGTTTTTAAGACATAACGAAGTTTTGAGAAGAAAACTACATCATTTTGATAGTGTTGAAGACATCATCTGTTCTTTTTATGTGATTCCAACACAATTGTCTCATTTAGGTAACGTGTTTATGATGTTATCTTAATCTCAAAATGACGATGAATAAGCACTATAAAGTAAACTCGGAAGAAACACCAAAACTCAGATTCACGCAACTAAAGCACAAAATCATTAACTTGTTTCGGTAACAAAAGACCAAAAGCCACCGTAATCAGTAAGTTACCTTAACTCGAGAGAGGATGCAGAATGCGATTGGTGGTGGGAGAAAATCAGTCGCACGTCTAGAGAGTGAAGGAGAGATGAAAGCGCGTGGTAGTTCCGGTAAGAGAGGACTGCAGCAGCACCAAGAGTTCCTCAATGTCCACAAGGTGAGTGTTTAGGCTTAGAACATCCTCCCTCTTAACATAGGGTTCCCCTAAGAAAGCATCACACACAGCGAAAGATTAAGGGGTCAATGTAAAGCTTCCAGCTTCTTATGTATCATAAAAGCATTTTCCAATCACATATTTTCTCTTGCAAAACTAAATTTCCAATAACAATCTCTAAGGACGATTACAAAAAAAGGAAAGGACATGATAATAAACATTGAATAATAACTAAATTTTCTGTTTAGCTATATGAAATTTAAAATCGTGATGGAAATTGTTTTTTTCACATTTTCCACAAGGATTTCTTCCAAATTCATGACATTGGTATATAGCAATGGATTGCAACTCTGGAAGGCTTCTATTTGCCTTCATATAGAATAGGGATTTCAAGATTTCACATTCACCCATATGTAATTTTAGAAGATATCGAAAATTCAAAATCCACCCTTGATATGAGACTCAATTTTGAAAAACCAAATAATAGGATGGAATGGATAGTATAAGATCACAAATATCAATAAGAAATTGGTAAGTATAGAAAATAACATAACTCAAATTAATAAATCACCACAAACATATTTGAAACTGAGAGTGTTAAATTGACAGACATTCAGACAAATATATGGAAATCAATTCAAACAAATTTTCCAAACTAGAAAGTACTACCTTCTTCATTCTCCTCACAGTTGGTCATGATGCACTCAATTATAGACATTAGGCCACAATTTGAAAGATGGCCACTTTGCACCATTATCTTCAACAAATTTGCGAAGAGATTTCCAAGATTTTTGAGTTCAAATAAGGACGCATGTTAAAGCATTTGTGAGATGAATAATTTTTTTATCACATTTACCAAATACTAGTTTCAATTGAGGAGCGGGAGCCTGAAATAGTCGTATTACTTCTAGTGTTGCAAGTTCTTTAATACAACGTATTGGAAATATAAACACTAACTTGCTGCATAAGAAAACATCAAGTCGGTTTAATTTAGGCATTACAACATATTGTGAATTTCTTCAAGATGAAGTCGAAACTATTTGTTGCTTGTGTTAGAATTATCTTCTCCGTCACTTGCAATCATATGCTTCGATTCATTGGATGTTGCTACAATCAACATTTCTAATTGTTCCAAACTCTGAGCAACAAACATGAGAAGAGTACTTCACCAACATGGAAATGATTGATGTAATTTACAACACTTGTTTATATAAAAAATTTCTTATTTCTCCAAAGCATAATAATACTTGTCTTCTATTTCTCCAATGTCAATGTCCTTGTAGTTGACTAGTCACAGACTATAACATCAGAAATAGAATGAGAAACATGATCCAATTTCCAAATATGGTTACCAACTAGTCAACTACTAAAATTTTGTTGCTAAATTATGGATTATTAATTAATACTACTGGCCTCCTATGTTATAGACTATAGTTAAGGGAAATTCCCTATTTGTGATTCAATTCTCACATCTACATAGTTCCAATTCCTATGAAACTTAATTGTTTCTATGTTTTGTTAGGTCGTGTGTCACAAAACATAACAGTAAAGGTGTGGACAAGTTTCACAACATAAAAGGTCTCATCATTCTATCAAAATAAATAACAGTTTAAAACATCCTAATATCTATGGAGTCCAATGAGAAATACATAATTGTATTTACCAATCCCAACAATGATTTTTGTTACTTCTGGTTTTATTTAAAGCAAACAAATGTGAATAATCAATGAAACCTTGAAAAATTAAAGAGGACTAACGCGAGAACAAACAAACGTTGTGATGGGATGCTCCATATGCATATGCAGCTAAACAATCACATCTCCCTTCTTTGCATCACACACCAATATCATCATTCAAGTAGTTGGCAACCTAAAATACATATATGCAGTTATTCTTCTAATATCTAAGCTATTTCAAATGCACATTTCAGATGTATTTAATAGTCATACATCAAAAAAAGATGTATTTAATAGTAATAGTTCTTATATGTTTACATAAAAATGTGATATCTCAGTTTCTCACTTAGTTACCAAAATGTTGGAACATGCATGTTGAATGCTTCTAAGCTCCATAATGATGCAAGGTTAAGATTAACTAAGAACAAGGCTTCCCCAAATAGATTTACTAACAAAAGGGCTTAGACCCTTATTATATTGGCTGCCAGAAAAAATTCAACCAAAGTGAGTAATATAAAGCAAAGAGAAGAACATTGACACTTATGGCAATCTTAAATCAAATACATCAAATAAAACTTTGAGTATATGTAATTTGAAGCAACACTAAGATGCAGATACACACACGAACAATATACAAAATCTTAGATTACTTGATAGTAAAAACACAATCAAATCAAGAGGATCTTATAGATAAATTTATAAATTTTCTTTCTTTAGTTGTGCATTCTTTGAATGACAACAAGAGGCTCTTGCCTAATACATGAAATCACGCACTAATAGAATGCAATCATATGCCAACAAGAGGCTCTTTATAATCATCAATTAAGAGATATTTCTAAGATCCATCATTTACCTTGTTAGTTACATATGCCACATGTCGTAACCACGATCAAATGAGACCATAACGTAAATAAAACTCCGCAATGGAGAGAAACAAGACATGCATCTTATGTACCACTCTAGCACCGCAAAACGCACCATTCCAGAAGTGGGAAAATTTACCAGAAATCCAAATTTCAAAAGTTCACAAATGTGCTAAGCAGACATTATAACATCTAAATCGTAACTTAAATTGTAGAAAATCTAATGATAAAAAATCTAATGAAATATATGATTGTGAACTACTTAAAATGTACTGCACGACAAGAATCCAAAAACTCTAACTAAGATAAAATTAAAATAACCAACTTTTCACCCTTCCATCAACCATTAATCAACAATGTTTCAGCAGGTCACTAGTCATCAGACTAGACATAAAATAAATAGCATAAACAAAAATCAACCATATATATGTTGCAGTTGAATCTCATGTTCAAGTGACATATCATAGCATCTACATTTTAACATTAAGAACAAGGTGATATCAGACTTTCAATGTAGACTTGTGGGTTTAGCTTCATCTTATGACTACTGATGTTTTGAATCTCAGAAATCTCCGAAGTACCTTTTTTGGAATAGTAAACAACCAACTTCAATTTGTAACTTCCGAGACCTTGTGACTCATAAAAGCCAATCAGCAGCTGTTCATCCTCAAAAATATATAAAGCCTTTGGATAGTGACACAAAACCCGATCTTTCATGTGTGGAACACGGTACAAATTAGTCCAAGAGTCTTTATTTCCATATTCTTTCATAATCCAAACATCTAAAAACACATAAGTACTATTTGCAGAGATGCACAAACAATCCCTTAAAACCCCCAAAGTCTTCAAAAGATCCTTCTCCAAATCAGGCAACGGAAGCTTTTGATAAGACTCCTTCTCCAAATCAAGAGAAATAATGACATGTGAATAACTCACATCGTCTATTGTCAACCAATTAATAGTGCCACTTACAAATATTCCTAACCCATGAAACGAGGCAGAACATGGAAAGTCTTGAATCCTTTTCCAAGAATCTGTGCCCAGAGTATGAACACTAACTTTAGTTTTTCCATTATCACGAGAACAAGCAACAATCTTGTAATTATTAATACAATGATCATACCCAATGCTATATTCGGAGAAATGTTTATTATCCAAAGGAGGCAATATCTTGAATGTTCTAATGGAAGGGTTCCACAAAACAGCAGGACCGTTATCCATGGAGACACAAAGGATGCCGTCGCAAGTACGCATGGGAAAAAAACAACTGTCTCCATTTTTGAGACAATCAGGATAAGTAACAGTAGAGGTTGAAAAATCAGAGTTTATTGGGGGATTAAAGAGAACTACGTGATCTAAGTCGTTGGTACAGGTTATCATGAGGGGATGGTGTGTGGTTGACAAGCGAAGGTGCTTCCTTGCGAATTTATGATCGTTGATTAAGGAATTGAAGGACTTGCAGAGACAACGAAGTTGAAGGAGTAACTTAACCGGAAGCCTACACAGAATCTCAGCTAGGAGATCAAAGGGAAGAGTTGGTAGGGTTTCCGTTGCTGTTTCCTTCGTGCCTGACGCCATTCCGTTCTGTCAGGAAAAATAAAGATCGCAAAAACCTAATGTTTTTGAAGACGGGAATAAGAGGGTTCTTATACAACAACTTTGTTCACCACAAAACTTTATTTATACCAAATTCCAACTTATCAAAGCTCATTCCTTATAAATTAGGGTTTGGTAAGGTATGTAGTTTATTTATTTTTTATTTTTTTTTGTCAAGTAGCCTAGTGGCTACAATTCACACAATTAAATGTGGAGAAGTGGTCGAACATCGGCCCCTGCATATAATATGCAATATCCCTACCAACTGAGCTAAGCTCATGGGGATTTTTTTTTTTGGTAGAGGTTATGTAGTTTATTTACCCGTCTAACAATTTTTTTTAAGGGACAAAATAAAATATATTCGATAACAGACATTTCATTAGGAGCTTAATTTATTTTATTAGCTTATAATTAATTTTTCAAACGTTATTTCAACTAGCGAAAAGACGGACACACTCTTTTTATTGTGTTAATGCTTGTAGATATCAATGATATTTTATAGAAATTTTGTGTGTTAATTACAAACGATATTTTATATTAATTTTTTGATATAGATAAAAAATTAAAATATAACTATTTGTGACTTTCAAATGTAACAAACTCAACAAACCATATATATATTTTCAATACAACAATAATATAACAACCTTTAAAAAAAACAATAATATAACAAGAGATAGGATATGTTGACACCAGATGTCAACGGATTCGTTGACACCAAATTATGTCACTTGATTTGATTTGATCCAAAGGTTCTTAATAATTATGAAGATACAATTTTCGTTAGTGAGAACTTATGAATTAATATAAAAGCTTATTCTCCTAAGAAAATGCATGAAAGTTTATTCATTTGCGTAAGCTATTTTTCATAAGCTCAAAACTAACCTTTTACATAAGACTTGTGAATTAACATATAAGCCAACTTATGAATAAGCTAAGAACTTACGAAAAACAACTTATGAATTAACATATAAGTCAATCCAAACGTGTCTTAGTTATTGTGGGACTAAAAACCCAATGTTTTTGAACTGTGAGTATATAACCAAATGATTGAAATCTATTGGTTAATGAGTTCTATCAAAAAGAAAAAATTGTTTAGGAGAATCAATGTTCGATTTCGAACTGAACAATTAATTTTACTTCGAATTATTAGTGTTTATTCCCTTAAAATTGGAAAAAGTTATTATGCATAAGTCATTTTCTTATGCACCCTGCATAAACACTTCACAACCGTTGTACACCTATATTTTTCTCTTTAGACTCACAGGATTGCATACTCCTTTTTCCCTTTTTCCCATCAACGGTAACACACAGTAGAGTTCAATTGACCAACGATTCAGGATTCATGTTTCTTCTCGCTATCATCGATGCCCATCTCTAGGAGTCACACATTCATGCTCTCACACGATTCACAATTCATGATCTCCTTATTCATATTTCATACCCAAAGGTTGTAATCTTTTCGAATTTCATTTAAAGGGATTCCAATGTGATCCATTCAAACCATTTTCTTACATATTCAATTCAGTTGCTATGAAATCATGTTTATTCTCACCAATCTCAATTACAAAAATTCAATTTTGGCATATAGTTTGCATCAGTTTCAATGCATATGTGAAATGGTTGAGAACAAGTTTTCAAGCAGGAGAATGAATATCATTAGTCATTACGGTGGCGGCCATCAAATTGATTTATTTTTTTAAGGATATTGAGGATTATACATTTAGACACAATATTGCAACATTTAATCCTCAATATCATTTCTCCTCCTCCAATTGTCTCAGTCCAAAACTGAATGATGGCAATGGCTCTAGGTCCTTAGTATTTTTCACCTGCTGGATCAAAGAAAACCATTAAGTACATCTAATGGTTTTGGAGCACAACTCACAGAAACCATTTCCACAGCAAAATAGTTTTGGAGTCCAACTCACAGAAACCATTTCCACAGCAAAATGGTTTTGGAGTCCAACTCACAGAAACCATTTCCACAGCAAAATGGTTTTGGCATAATTTTATACAAAACATACTATAATAAGGACATTTGTGACTAACTTTATTTTTTTACGTTAAATATTGTTCTTATAAATTGATGTTAATGAGCTCGATGGTGTTATAAATTATAATAATTATAATTGAATCAAACATAGTGCATTATATTGAATCCCTCAAAAAAAAAAATAGTGCATTATATTGAAAATCTTCAAAAAAGTAAAAACAAGATGATATTGTTCATTTTGTTTTCCTTTTCACCGTCATGGTTAAATACAGTAAAAGGATTGTAATTCACACTGGAAAATATGTTGCACGTTCTTCTCCTTTTTCTTCATTCCTACCCCATTCTTGCAAATTTACAATGAAACCATAAAAAAGGGAAAAAGAGAAAATCCTAGAATGGCTAAAAAAAATGTTGGATTGGCGAAATAAAATCCAATGTGTTAAATCCTACAGTCATGCCACTCATTCACCAATATAAGGGGGGGTGCGGTTATCATACATAAGGGTGTACAAAGCAATTATGCTGGGCAACCGGTTAATGGGCTGGGATTTATGCAAGGTGCATAAGGATTCCTTATGCATGATAACTGCACCCCTTAAAATCGTGTGGGTTAGCAACAAAAAAAATGAGTATATTAATTATTGAAGTTATAATTACTTCTTCGAAAGATAATCTAGATTTTTATCTATACTATATATAAAGAAAACTACCTCTTTCAGCACTTTTGGGTTGGACTTTTCTTTCCAAAAATACCCTTAATTTTAAATACAAATATCACATGTAACAGATAGATAAGAATAAATTTAATTTAAATATTAAACTAAATGTAACAAACGTGAGCAAAAAATAATGTTAAAGATTGAACTTTAAATCTTCTAAAAAAAATTAGTAACAAACATGAGCAAAAAATAATGTTAAAGAATAGACTTTAAATCCTCTAAAAAAATATTAGTAACAAACGTAAGCAAAAAATATTGTTAAAGATTGGACTTTAAATCCTCTAAACAAAGATTAATAATAAACGTGAGCAAAAAATAATGTTAAAGATTTGACTTTAAATTCTCTAACGTTATGAATGTCATTGATCGTAAACAGAGTCAAGTATTTTTTGTTGATGGTCCCGGTGGAACAGGTAAAACATTCCTTTATCGAGCATTAATGACAACTTTGAGAAATAGAGGAAAAATTGTCTTAGCAACCGTGTCATCTCGTATAGCTGCAACATTATTACTAGGTGGTACAACTGCACACTCCCGATTTAATTTACCTTTTGATGTACAACCAAATTCCATCTGCAATATAAAAAAGCAAAAAGATCTTGCAAAGATTATTAGAGTAGCAGCTGTCATAATTTGGGATGAAGCCCCAATGACAAACATATACTGTTTAGAAGCATTAGATCGAACACTAAAAGATATTTTAGACCGTGATGCTCCATTTGGTGGCAAAGTTATGATCATGGGTGGAAGTTTTCGTCAAGTACTTCCAGTTATTCAAAAAGGCAGTAAGGCACAAATGATATCTGCATGTATTATTAGGTCTTATTTGTGGGCTAATACCAAGGTCCTACATTTGGTACAAAATATGAGATCAATGAATGATCCTGAATTTGCACAATTTCTTATGCGAATTGGTGACAGTGTTGAACCTACCAAACTCAATGATATGGTGAGGATACCTCCTCAAATTGCATTACCACGGGAAGGAGAACAGTCAATACAAACTCTTATTGATCGTATTTTTCCACAATTAGATTTGCATGGATGGGATGCATCGTATATGGTCGAAAGAGCCATAATTACACCTACAAATGATGATGTTCAAAAATTGAATCACATAATTATCAATCTTCCGGGAGATGAACATAATTTGTTGTCATTTGACGAGGTTGAAGGGGATACTCATACAAATATCAACATGAATTCTTAAACTCAATTGCTCAAGGAAGTATCCCACCACATATTTTAAAGGTAAAAAAAGGTGCACCTTTGATGTTGATGCGAAACATAAACCCTAGATATGGCCTGTGTAATGGGAGACGATTATTATGTCGTGGTTTATTTAAGAATATGTTGGATGTGGGAATCCTAACATGAAGCAATGCTGGAAAAAGAGCATTCTTGCCTAGAATTAAATTAAAAACAAATGCGAGTTCAGGACTTCCCTTTGTGCTTAGTAGAAAACAGTTTTCCGTTAAACTAAGTTTTGCAATTACCATAAATAAGTCACAAGGGCAGACCATTCTCAATGTCAGAATCTATCTTCCATGACATGTTTTCAGTCATGGTCAATTATATGTAGCTTTATCAAGAGGAGTTTCTCAAAATTCAACAAAAGTTCTCATTAAAGAAAGGAAAACAGAAGGAGAAGATGGAGACTTTACGAAAAATGTAGTTTTTAAAGAATTTTTTTTATTTTATCGCAATCATTACAATGTTTCTTTTACATAACATGTCATTTATACATTTATGTTATGATGATACTAATTACTATTAGAATAAACAATAAATGATCATTATTTTATATGCAGACAAACTAAAATATGTTGAGTTCAAAAATAATTTTGTTATATGCCTTGACAATATTTTGTTTATAAATTAATATATCAATAATTTCCATTAATATTTTAAAATTTTAAATTTTAATCAAAATTATACAAACAAACATAATAAAATAATCACATGCGTTAGCGCAGTAGAAAAAGCGGACAGACGGCACGATAGTGCCCGTCAAACATAATAAAATAATCACATGCGTTAGCGCAGTAGAAAAAGCGGACAGACGGCACGATAGTGCCCGTCTTTCCGCTAGTAACAAAATAATTAAAAAGGAAATAGAATTAACTTAGAGGAATACCAAGATGCGACAAAACAATATATTCCCCTTCACATGATACTTAATGTGCAAAAATGCTTTTGTAAATTCTACATAATCCGAATACATTAACACAAATTGGGGAAGCACTTGGTCTTTGACAAGCCATGCAATGGATGAATCCCTTATATAAATTCTACTATCATTTTTATAAGATGACTTGGAATTTGGTGTTATCTTGAAAAATTGTAGGCAATATTGGGTTCCATTTATTTTGTTTGACTCTTGACTTTTAAGTAATTTAACATATTTATCAACAATGTATATTGATTTTTTAAAATTGTCCTTCAGTTAAATTTTCTGTAGATTCTCTTTATCGGAGATAATGTTATTCGAGATGCTAATTGTGAGTACCTATCTCAACCAAAATATGATTTTTGGTTGTGGGAGTCGGATGGTTCATTTAAGTTTCAGTTAAGCAGTAAATTAAAATAAAAGTATGATATTAATTAGAAATATTTTATTTTTGTCTTTCTAATTGGACCAAACTAGTGGCCATTAACATAAAAATGGCGTGTGTCCTCTTGTTTGAGAAATCACAACATTCAACACATGAACAATTTCGGTTTATGTAAAATT
This sequence comes from Medicago sativa, assembly GCF_051527215.1. Lineage (NCBI taxonomy): Eukaryota > Viridiplantae > Streptophyta > Magnoliopsida > Fabales > Fabaceae > Medicago > Medicago sativa. The sequence goes on along the minus strand of NC_140751.1, from coordinate 61,392,190 downwards.
AGTTGTTTTGCATGTGCAAGGATGTTTGTATGAAGTTACATAAAGCATGCATGATACTGTGTTAATTTGGTACACTGCCAAGGATGTACCTTACCTGCAAAATTTGTTACAAAACAAAACTATGGTCAAAAGTAACATAACCACTCTGAGGCTCACAGTACCATACTAAACAACCATTTTTTCAAAAGAAAAAACTTGTTAGTTAAGTTTCATGCATAGTCTCAAACCCATGTTGAATGTTATAGATTATAGCTTATTCATCATGTGTTATTTCATAACTTGTTAAAAGTTTCAAATATCAACCTCATCATTTTCATTATATATTATAGCTTTTTCATGCATAGTCTCGTACCATGATGAATGAACAACCATTGAAAGATACCATCATGGAGATGAGGGAAGATTTCATGATTTCACCAGTTGGTGACAGTAAACAAACATTTAGAACTGCTCATTTTCTTAAACCTATTGCAAATTCCATCCATGAACTTAACTTCAATGAGTTTAACCTTAACTCATCATCATCATCATCATCTTCTTCTGTTTCTGAAGCAAAGGAGTGGCCTTTGAAAATCCATTTCAATGGGTGGCACTACCCACAAGAGAAATGGGTTAAGTGGGTTGATGAACTTCAGCTCAAATATGAATCAGTGTGGAAAAAAGCTAGCATCTTTGAACCTATAATGAGTACTAAGAGCTGTATAATTAAAAATCAAGACTTGGTTTGCGGGGTTGTTGAGAAATGGTGTTCTGAAACAAACACCTTTGTGTTTCTATTTGGTGAAGCAACAATCACTTTGGAGGATGTCATTGTTTTGGGGGGATACTCTCTCTTTGGTCATCCTGTTTTCACCCAACTCAAAGATCAAGAGATGAGAGAGGTGGAACAAAAGCTCATCAACATTGAAAGCCAAGAGAGGATTTCGAAAGGTATGGCACCTTCCACATCAGTGTGGATGGATATTTTCATCGATAAAGGCAGTGAAGTTGAGCATGAAGCATTTCTTGCTACTTGGTTGTCAATTTTTGTTTTCCCTCATAAATACTCTCTAGTGAAAAGTTCTTTGTTTCCTATTGCTGTTCATCTAGCTAGAGGGAATCCTATTTCTTTGGCACCTGCTGTTTTGGCTAGCTTATATAAGGATTTAAGGTTGTTTAAGAACATAATTGTTGATTTAAAAAAATGTCCTGATAAATTTCCCTCTATGTTGGACGTTAATGTACAGTCACCCTTTTACCTTGTTCAAGTTTGGGTTTGGGAAAGGTTCAAAAATTTGCAGCCACAACCCAAGTTGATCAATAATCGAGACCATGTATTGTTCAGGTGGCATAATGTTAAGGCCTTGAAAATTGACAATGTTAGGTTGGCATTAGATTCAGCTATCAATGATTTTATTTGGCGTCCTTATGTTCAATATGCTGATAAGAGTGGAGTGTTTTATCCAAAGGATGAAACTTTGGTACCATTTAAGAAAGATTTGGTAGTAGAACAAATGCTCTCCTTTGTTATATTCTTGAGAGTTTCTGAGCTAGTTGGATTTGAGTCTATAGAGCAATATCTACCACATAGAGTTGCTATGCAATTCGGATTTGATCAAGATGTTCCTGGTTATGTGTCTAGACTCAATGAGACTGCCGTTGCTTGGAAAAATTACTCCAGACCCTTATCTGATACAAGTTTATATTTTCCATCTAGATATTTTGAGGCTGGTATTACCTCACGTTATGCAAAGTGGTGGACAAAATCAGTATTACGTCCTCAAGGTTTCGTTAAGAATTTTGAGTCGCTAAAGAGAAATGCAAGTTCATCAAAATGTGAACCTCGTGCTAATATTCCACCTGAATTTCCTTCTCATAAACTAGTTGGCTGCGCTGTTACTATTGGAAAATCTTGCGATGATGGTTCAAATACTAGCCAGGGTGATAATATTGTTCCTTCTGGTTCTATTCCTAAAGTTTTGAAAACTATGTACTTTGAAAAATCTGTTGAAGATGTTTTTTTTTTTTTTTTTGACACACTGTTGAAGATGTTTTGTTAGCTGAGAAAAATGTTGATGCTGGGGCTCATGCACCTGCAAAAGATAACACTCCGACTCCTTTGATATCTGTTGAGGATTGTGAGCATGTCTTGGAAGATGTTGATTTTAAAGATGGAAATGAGAGCATTGAAGGAAGGTTGTCAAGTGACACAATCTGCCAACCTGAGATTCAAATTGAAAGCTATAACTATTTATTTGAAGTAAGTGTAGCAGAACTTGAACGGAGAATTAGCCGACTCGAGAAAGTGGTTACAAAGTTGAAGATGGCAAGGTTAGGCCATAGTTGAAAACATTATTAATTAGCTCAATGAACTGAAACCTTATTGCATGTTCACTTATGTTACTTATTTCTTGTACTAGCTAAGCTTCATGACAATAATGTTAAAAAACAAGACCAAATGAAACATGGCCTTCTAGGACATTAATGTTGGTACTTTGTTTTGTTTTTACTTGATTATTACACAAAAACATAGTTATCAATGTTTACCTACTTGTGTTGTCAAAAAAAAAAAAGTTTTTCAATTTGTATAAATTCATTAAATTTGCTGAGATATCAAAGTTATTTTATATTAATGCGAGGTATCTGAATTTATATCAAATAAATTCAATTATAATGTGCTAAATTATATTGTTCCAGGTGGGGAAGCTAAAACATTACCATTTTCATTTTCTATAGTAAACTGTATTAATAGCATGGAAAGTGATTTTGAATTCATATCAATTATGTAAAATCTGTTCATAGATTTTGTATGGACTTCCTATTGATATGCCAAAGTTTTTATAAACAATGAAATAGCCGTAATAGCCGTAATGTGAAATTGTTCTATTGTTTAATGTGAAGTTCCTTTAAGAGACTTAATTAAGATATGTTTTTAAGACATAACGAAGTTTTGAGAAGAAAACTACATCATTTTGATAGTGTTGAAGACTACATCTGTTCTTTTTATGTGATTCCTACACAATTGTCTCATTTAGGTAATGTGTTTGTGATGTTATCTTATTCGCAAAATGAGGATGAATAAGCACTAGAAAGTAAACTCGGAAGAAACGCCAAAACTCAGATTCACGCAACTAAAGCACAAAATCATTAACTTGTTTCGGTAACAAAAGACCAAAAGCCACCGTAATCAGTATGCAGAATGCGATTGGTGGTGGGAGAAAATCAGTCGCACGTCTAGAGAGTGAAGGAGAGATGAAAGCGCGTGGTAGTTCCGGTAAGAGAGGACTGCAGCAGCACCAAGAGTTCCTCAATGTTTGGCTTTTCACCTTCTAAAGCAGCTAGCAGTCGTAGGATATCCACAAGGTGGGAGTTTAGGCTTAGAACATCCTCCCTCTTATCATATGGTTCCCCTAAGATTAAGGGGTCGGGTCAATGTAAAGCTTCCAGCTTCTTATGTATCATAAAATCATTTTCTAATCACATTATTTCTCTTGCAAAACTAAATTTCCGATAACAGTCTCTAAGGACAATTACAAAAAAAGGGAAGGACATGATAATAAACATTGAATAATAACTAAATTTTCTGTTTAGCTATTTGAAATTTAAAATCGTGATGGAAATTTTTTTTTTTTTCACATTTTCCACAAGGATTTCTTCCAAATTCATAACATTGGTATATAGCAATGGATTGCAACTCTGGAAGGTTTCTCTTTGCCTTCGTATAGAATAGAGATTTCAAGATTTCACATTCACCCATATGTAATTTTATAAGATATTGAAAATTCAGAAACCACCCTTGGTATGAGACTCAATTTTGGAAAACCAAATAATAGGATGATAGTATAAGATCACAAATATCAATAAGAAATTGGCTAGGATAGAAAATGACATAACACAAATTAAGAAATCATTACAAGCATATTTGAAACTCAGAGTGTTAAATTGACAGACATTCAGACAAATATATGGATATCAATTCAAACAAATTTTCCAAACCAGAAATTTACTACCTACTTCATTCTCCTCATAGTTGGTCATCATAGTGATCATGAAATATTCGTATTACTTCTAGTGTTGCAAGTCCTTTAATACAACGTATTGGGAATATAAACCCTAACTTGCTGCATAAGAAAACATCAAGTCGGTTTAATTTAGGCATCACAACATATTGTGAATTTCTTCGAGATGAAGTCGAAACTATTTGTTGCTTGTGTTAGAATTATCTTCTCCGTCATTTGCAATCATATGCTTCGATTCATTGGATGTTGCTACAATCAACATTTCTAATTGTTCCAAACTTTGAGCAACAAACATGAGAAGAGTACTTCACCAACATGGAAATGGTTGATGCAATTTACAACACTTTTTTATATAAAAAAATTCTTATTTCTCCAAAGCATAGTGATACTTGTCTTCTATTTCTCCAATGTCAATGTGCTTGTAGTTGACTATAACATCAGAAATAGAATGAGAAACATGATTCAACATTTCCAAATATGGTTACAAACTAGTCAACTACTAAAATTTTGTTACCAAAATATGGATAGATAATACTACTGGCCTCCTATATATGTTATAGACTATAGACTATAGTTATAGAATTTGAACTCATTTGTTGCTTTACAACAATTATGCGACTACGAAAGTTGCCAAAGTTAAAGTCTCAAAATAACCTTGTTCCTCTAAGTATTTCTATGCAACAATTATGAGACTATAACTTTTGCAATTAGTCCCAAAACATTGTTATCCTTCAATCATAAAAGGCCAACTTCAAATGCAGAAATTGTCAAAAGTCAAAACAACGATCCTTGCCAATTATTTATTTTTATGTGGTTTCGTCATCATTTAATGAATAAGTAAATGTTTAAACGAAAAATAACACAACCATCAGAGTGGCGCAGCGGAAGCGTGGTGGGCCCATAACCCACAGGTCCCTGGATCGAAACCAGGCTCTGATAATTTTATTTTTTTGAATTTTTCAGAATTTCGCTAATCAAGCCGTTCATATACTGTCGCTTTTTTTTTTTTTTTTTGATTAAATAATCGGTCAATCCAAAGGCTTAATACTGACGTTGACGTTGTTTTAAAGTATCACGAGCATGCTTTTAATTTGCGCAGTAAATTAGTGCTTTTTTGAGAAGATTAATTTGTAGTTTTGACTACAAATTTTTTTTTTTTAGTCAAAACTTGTAGTTTTGACTATCAAGTTCTATTACTATTTTTTTCAGGGAAGTTCTATAACTATTTAATATATTTTTTTTAGAGGAAAATGCAGGTATATATTGGTAAGTTGAGTAAAAAAAGGTGCATGCTTGTTATATAAAAAAAAGTTATATATTGATAGCTATGAAGCCCGGATACTCCAAAATGGTGCCGTACCCGTGTCGGATACGTATCGGATTACCGATACTCCGCGGATACTCCCAGATACGTATCCCAGAAGTATCCGAATGATTTAATTTAATTTTTATTTAAAAATATATTGGATACCTTAAGGATACGTTAAGGATACTCCCGGATACGTATCCCAGAAGTATCCGAATGATTTAATTTAATTTTTATTTAAAATTTTTATTTGTATTTTGATCACAAGTATTAATTTTTGTAAATTGGGATCATTATATTGACCATTACTTGAAAAGGGTGACTATCTTCATACTACCTTGGTATCATCATAGTGCAAGTTGTTTATATGGTATGTTTTGGTTTAAAGGATATCTTAGTTGGTGAATGGTCCATTGTATTTTGACTTGGTGTAATTAGTTTTAAGATTTCACGCTATTTATTTTTTGTGCGTTTATGTCTAATATATATATATATATATATATATATATATATATATATATATATATATATATATATATATTAAAAATTGTAAACGTATCCAAGCCGTATCGTATCCTAAATTTGAAATTTTTGACGTATTCGCGTACCCGTATCGTATCATACCCGTATCCGTATCCGTATCGGGGCTTCATAGATTGATAGCAATACACAATAATTGGTTACAAAATCAACAAATAAATCCTTCGAAAAAAAATCAACAAATAAATGTGTTTTACGTGCTTAGAAACTTACCACATTCTAATCGTTTAAAAATATAGCTTGATTTAACCATGACGACGAAAGTTGTCACTTGCCTACATGATAATTGTATAAGGACGTTAAAATGTCACTTTTTAAAATGAGTAATGATATTTTGACATCCATTTGATGACAACTTTGTTGACAACCTTATTTTTCTCACTTCTTATTGGTCAAAAACAGTGGAGAGAGAAAAAGGGAGAGAGAAGATAACAACATCATGTGAGTATGAGAGAGAAAGTTGTCCAAAAGTTGTCAAAAAGTGGTTGTCAAAATATCATTTCTCTTTTAAAATATACATATGAGACTCTCTCACTTGAGATCTCTTGGTTGGAAGTTGATTATCTCACCTTTGATTGAGGTCCATAGTTTGAAACCAAAGAAAGGGTATGCTAAAGTGGCATACGAGTTACAACGACAAAGTCAAACCAAAAATTTGGGATGACAGCCATCAAAATAAACTAAACTATATAAATCATATCTACAACAAACCATCAATGATATTGTTTGGGATGACCATAGAATCAATATAATGGTGGAGTATAACTCACTTATCAATACACAAATCACTTTCCTTTCAACTCATTTTTAATCAAAAATCAATTTTGCATAATCAATCATTCAAAACTAATTATTGTCACCGCAAAACCAAACATACATTAAATTAGGCATTGATCAAATGTGACACCGCTTGCTTATTGTATTTTTAACCAATAGTTTATATTTATGTAATGTGGCCTCAGTTATATGGTATTATTAATTCCACATTACTTATTCATAATACTACAACAAATTATAAAACTAAGAAGAATGATAATATCCCTCAAAAAGAAGAATGATAATAAATGTTCTAAACATATTGATTAAGAAATCAAAAGAAGTAACTTTGTATAAAAGAAGTGTTGTAATTATTACATTCAGAAAATAACAATTAGTATTTTTAAGATAAAATTTTATTTGACACTACCAATCAAAACATTTAAAAATTCCACATTTAAGTGTAATTATAAAACTAAGAAGAATGATAATAACCTTGAACTTTATTTGACAATATGAATACCAATCAGTACCGTGAATATTCCAACACAATAACCTTGAACAAAAATCACAAATATTTATATTTATTTGGTTTACAACTTAAATACTTCTTAAAATATCCCACAATCTGAAATAAAATTTCTCTTCGTACAATGCAAATAACAATCACTTCTCCATTTCAGTTATCACTCCTGTTAGGTTTGTCTGAATTGTTATCCTCCTAAAACATATTCAAATCAAAGCAAGATTTTCAGAACAAAATAGAGAGATGAACAAAATATACTTTGAAGTGCAAGAGTAGTTAAAAATGTAAAATACCTCACTGAAAGGAGCTGGAACCCAGTCATTGGTTGCTGGATTGCCCTTAGTAGAGTGATGAGAGTCATGAGTGTCGTTATCTGGTTCTATGTGGAAGCTTGTGTCACTTTTTTCAACTTGAATAAACCCTTTTCCTGTCTGTGGTGAAAGTAAACATATTCATGTAATATTTATGATTACTTTCCAAATGCTATTATTTTCTCAATTTCATATTATATTTTTTTTTTTTTGACAAAACAATCTCATATTAAATGTTTTCTAAGGTTATTGACAAATTATGATAATAACATAAGATATTATTCTCTCAAAAAACATAAGATTTATTAACTAAAATGGTCTTATTAATATAATGGATAAAAGGGACGGGCCCAAGTGTGGCGGCCAAGTGCCAACTAGCTTTACCATCTCTAGACAATAATTCTAAAACAATGATATAATCGAATATAATTAAACGTGTTCGTGTCATATCAATATCGTACACAAATACATTTTAGATACCAGACACACCGATAGACCCTCGATCCAGCCCTATCTTTGATGACCATTAACTTTTTGTATCTTTCTTTTCTCTATTGATGACTTGAGATGTCGTGATAACAAAAGAATCCAAATCGATGTGTAAATGCTAGATGCAAATCTAGGTGATCTATTAAATATGATTCGTTGGCATTAATTGAATATAAAGTTTTTTTTTTTGAAGGAAATTGAATATAAAGTTGTCCCTCCATTAGAAATTAGAAAATAAAATAGGTACAATATTTTACAAAACAAATTGACTTAAACAAAAAATCTTAATTCAACAAAGTATGTACATGAATGGATTTGTGAGATACTTTGAATATTTTGAGAAAAAATAATACTAGTCAAGTAGGAATGGAACTAAATACCGTGTGATGATGTTTGTCTACGCTGTTGAGATCTTTGTAATACTCTGTTTCCACAAATTCTTCAGCTACTTCATTTCCATCGTAAACCAATTTCTGAACATAATTGTGGAATGAAAAAGGGAAAAAAAAAGGTCATGACAAAAATATTTGAAGCACTCGAATAGACACTACGATTTTTATCAAAAATATTACTACATTCTTTTGATCCTATTTACAAGAGACAATTATATCAACAATTTGGTTATATGAGATACATCAATTTTTGTTGAGATAATTGACTTACAAATAGGACCAAAGGCATTACTACTAGTAGTACTACATTTTTACATTATCATCACCTTTAATTTTTTTGGTCAACATGATAATAATTAAAGTCCGTTGTTTCAAAAAAAAAAATTAAAGTCTAAAAATACTTTTATAAAAAAAAGTACAAAGAAATAGAAATGTGAATCCTAAGTTAATATATTAAATAGAAAGTGAGAAATTTTAACATCAAGCGTTTGTAGTCCAACGGTCAGGATAATTGCCTTCCAAGCAATAGACCCGGGTTCGACTCCCGGCAAACGCAAAATCATACTGTTTTTAATTTTTATTTTTTACAATTTGATGTCAATTTTTATTTAACTTATTATGAAACTGGAAACGTGGAAATAAAACTTTAAGAGGAAAAACATTGTGTTTTAGGAACAAACCTTCTCTTGAGGATCATTTTCAAGACGTTGAAATTGTAGCATTTCAGGAACAGAATTATCTGAGACATTATTATCAACATATTGAGAAGCATACTCACTACGTTGAGGCTTTGTGTGTCTTTTTGGTGCCACTTCTTCAAAATGGTGTCTTGTTTTTGCTTCTATGGATGCTTCTTCTTCAGCTGAGAGATGAGTGTCACTTCTGTTTGGCCTTCTAGCCTCCTCCATTTTTTTCCTTACCTTCTTCTCTTTTCTAAGCTTGTGTAAATTATTTTAGATGCTTGAATTTTTTTATCTTACTTCTAATTTTGTGTATTTTGTGCAATGAAGGGCTATTTAAGTTTGGTGGCTGTGGTTGATATTTTGGAATGGGATCATGAAAATATCTCTTGAAGGACTTTTTGATCTAAAATATCTTGGAAATCTTATCCATTTTGTCTTGTGGGATGAAAGTGTTTGATGAGACATTGCTATCTTCCGTAGCCTGTAGGCCAAGTTTAGGTGACAATAACTCAATTGATAATAAATATGGTTTTCACAATCAAACCGATTCAAGTAAATATTGCACAACAAATTGAATTTTATTAGATATAATTGGATAAAAAAAATTCATAAAAATTTACTGTTTAAAAGTCATGAGACAATTGTTAGCAAGACTCTTTTGTAAAAACAGCTCTAATTAAATTGGAATTGGATTATTTTTTAAAATCCTTCCATGTGGATAAATTTTATTATTAATGTGAAGTTCTTGTTGCATTTTTTTGTTGAGGAAATGTTGTATTAATTTTTTATTTCATTGATATTTTTAATATGACTTATTAGTTAAATAAGGTACTATTATTTATAGGTCAAATACCACTTTTGATCCTTTTAGTTTGACAAAATTCTCAAATTAATCCTTTAAGTTTTGAAGGTTTCAATTAGGTCCTTTTAATTTGACAGAATTCTCAGGTTAGTCCTTTAAATTTCAAAAGATTCAAATAGGTACTTTTAGTTGCTAAATTATTTCACTGTTACCCCTGCTGTCCATAACTGGGAAAAGGAGTGGACCAACTCAACAAGTTTTTTTTCCCTAAGAATAGCAATCCACAACCAGCAGTGCTATATCTCGCGATTTATATCATAGCAAAATCGTCCCGACGTATTTACCACGTTAGATGCTTGTTTGGCGGAAAAAATGGACGGTGGGATTGAAAAGGAAGTTTCTACAAAAGGACAAATACAACCGCTCGGGATGATATCGCGTGAAGTGGTTTTGCGAGAACAAGCATTTCTCATCCACAACAACTCATTTTTGTCTTAAAAATTGGCCCACGTGGAAGAGAAAAATTAGGAAGAAAAAAAAAACTAGCAATTAAGTGAAACAAAAAAGAATGATTTGCAATTTATCTTGGCATTGTTGGTACAATTGCTTGCTTTCTTCTATGGAACTTTATGTTCATATCATAAAAGTGTAGCCACTTATTGTTTTGTTGGACATGTTTGATGCAAGTTTTTTTTATAAATGAAGAATCTTCCAATGAACATGACAATGAAAAAATCAAATTTTATATGATATAGATACAGCTGTGGGAAAAACAAAACTGTCTCATTCAATGGTTGTTCCGATTCGCTAGTAGAAAGGGTAAGGCTCAGCTTCATTCCATGGATCTATATGATACGAATTGGATGTCTCTATGTACATTACATTTTACATGCATGCAAAATGAGAGCAAGTAATGATTCATTTGTGCGATGACTTGGTCCTCGTTATTTCTGAGGGCAGGAGCAAATATTATGCAGTAAATAGTGTCAACAATGTTGATAATGGTTGATTGGAAAGACATAAATGTTTAATTAAGGTTCCCGATTGCACCGCGATTTTGAGGGTTCTGGTTAGTTTATGTTGTAAGCATCTGTGTAAGGTAACTAAGGTTTTTAAGAGGGTTATTTGTTTTTCATGATGATGGTATGCTATAAGGTTGTTACTATGTGACAAATGAATTAAGGGTCTAGGTTGGATCCTTCACAACTTTTTTGAAATCAAGTGCAAATTTGGCGTTGGTATTCTCTTTATGATGTCGGTAAACGATCCGTGTTTTGTGGAATTGAAAAGAACATTTTGTTTCACAAGAGTGTGGCCATCATATAGTTCACTACTACCTAAAGGATTCTGTTGGTGAATCATTCCTTGCAGTTGTAGGCACTGTGAGAGGAGTGTTAGCCACATGTACAATGATATTTCTGAGGAGTTCCTGGAAATTTGTGGGATGGAAATTCCACCTTGTTTCAAATGGAGATCTAGACGAGAGGTGGTTGATTGGCCGACATCGATGCTATCAAAGCAGCATCTGCAAGAAGATAGAAGTGGTAAGTTGATATTTCTTATTTCTGATCTGATCAGTTATTGCCATATAGAACTGCTTTGTTCATTGCAGTGTTGTCTATCGCGGAAAACAACAGTTTGTTCAAATTTCGCTACCCAACAGTGCTATAGCGGTGCTATAGTCTTTATTTGACAACATTTTATACTAAATAGTGTATTGTAGAACAATAGCGATCTGTTCAACTTTCACAATGTTGTAGCACTAAAGCGCCACTATAAATGCTACTTAACAACCCTGGATCATTGCAGGTAGAACAATAATTTGTAAAATAATAATATACGCATGGGATGCAATCGAATTATATAGACTTATGAACAAGGAATCTGCTTTTGTCTGAAACAGCAGCAATATCAATGCAGTTCGATAAGTATTTTGCCATTCTCTGAGTAGAAGAGAAGTACTAATACTTAAAATTTATAATCTTTTTTTTTTTTTTTTGGATTTCAAATTACAGTATTGCCTGCTCATAATTTGGCAATAGCTCATGAAATCACAAATGGCAGTGTCAATTAAGTTAGTGCACAGATGGTGGATGACAAGGTATTTCCCTTTTTGTTTATTTTTCCTTAATCTCACTTTCTCTATTTCCATCTACTGCTTCTGGTGAATGTTTTTGACGCGGACATACTCCTCTTACTCGGGACATTTCAAAGAGTAACTCGAAATTATTCAATTCAAACATCGTTTGGTCAGGACTTGCGTAGAGATGTGGCAAACAACTCAATTATCCCGCTTTTTGCATGAATGACATCCAAATAGGGGTAAGAGAAGCCTTTGAACTAAAACATAAAGAGAATTATAATTGTTTCCTTTGTGATACAAACATAATACTTAGATTAGATTGTTTTTTAATCTCATATTTACATTCTTTCTGATATCTTTTGTATGGGACAAATATTGTTGAGTAATTTCACATTTTATATTGTAGAAAGTAGATTTCTTTTGTATGAGACAAAATATTTCTGCCATATGTATAATCTGTGATAACACGACTAAGATAATTGACAGACAAGTATATTTGGATTGAATTATATGAGCTTATCTAGTTGTATAAACATTTGTGACATATTTTTTTTCCTTGTTGCATTGCTCAAGGGTAAAGAAAAGAAACAGACAGAACAAAGAAAACAAACAGAAACTACTATCTAGAAATTTTGTGTGGCATGCCGCATGTGATTAGACTAGATGTTTTCAGCTGAATAAACTTCTAAAGAAACTTATCATTTTCTATTTGAAAAAGAGTTTAGTCTGACATGGAATTAATGTAGACTAATTGTATGTTTGAAAATGTGTTTGACTTATTATTCTTGTGTCCCAAAGCAACTTTAACGCGTAAATAGAGAAGCTGAAAATGGAACTTTAGATAGACGTGTCTTAATCTTGTTTCTCGACGTAAAAACAAACATCCACTAAATTAAAGGTTCCAATTGATAAAGGGTATTAAACAAGAGCGATAGGGCTGGGGAGGGGGACGATTTGATTAAATTGAAGTCTTTTCATCTTAGTCATTCATTTTTTTTTAACAATCTTAGTCATTCATTTTAATTTAAAGATCGATAACTATTTTTATTATTCTCACATAAAATATTCATTCGCACTTATGACCTCTAAGTAGTAGTAAACATCAAATTAACCATGTACAAAAAAAATGTACAAAAAAAAAATCCAATCGAATTCAAACCGCACTTTATCAAATTAAATTTTTAAATGGAGCAATCTAAACCCAACTGAACCAAAAAGCTGTTTTAAGCCTTTTGGCTCAATCTAATTTAAACCACAAACACCCTTTTGAAAAATATCAATATGTGTGGTTGCAAAATGGATTTTTGTACATTCGACTTTAAATGCAGTTGATGGTTTTTTTTTTTTTTTTGAGGAAAATGCAGTTGATGGTTGTCTATTGTTAAATTGGGATAAAAAAATAAGAAAATGAATTTTGCACACACAATCTAACATCAGGCACCGTAGTTTATACGGTAGGGGTCCATTTTTTTGCTTTTTTAAACATTTTTCCCCGTACTGAATGTGACCTACCTAACACATCTCAAAAAATAGGATAGTGTTCGAGTGATATAGTATTTGATGACATTGATAAACTACAGTGTTAAATGGTTTTTTTATATTTCTTTCACAAGAATTGTGATATTGTAATGGACCAATATTGTCATCAAATATTATGTAACTCAAATGTTACCCTAAAAAATAGTTGACTCTCTTAGTCTTAATTGAATAGACCTACAATCGGTACCGTATAGAATCCAAATTCGTGTTGTTAAAGTTCTTTAATTATGATCTTTCAAAACAAAAACAAAAAATAGGTTCTTTAATTAGGAGTGGAGTGTAGTGTTTATTAGGAGGTATGTTAATAGACTATAAAATAACTTCGGCCATTTTATGGTAGTTAAGTTGGTCTTTATTGCTTTATGGTTGCTTAATAGACCCTTCAATTTTGTTTATGATTGGGTTGTAATTTTTAACTCTCGATTGACTTTTTTATGTGTAAATTACAATCTGATCGTAACTTCTAATAGACTTTTTTTAGAAATATGAGCAATTTTAAAGGATTTATTGAACAACTATCTTAATTGTTTAGTATTCTTTTTGTGTATCTTTTGAGTCATTCCAATTTCATCAATGAGAATGAAGAACATTAAGATAAACATTCTTGATTCATAATTGTTGCCGGTAATCAATAATATACCGACTATAGATTGACTAGAGCGTCCATATTTTTTATCAGCTCGCATATGTTTTACTCCACTCTTATGTCTCATCTGATTATTGATAAAATGGATCAAGTTTTATTTTAACAAAACAATTCTTCATGCACTTGTATAAAACATGGTTTATGAAAAAGAAAATTGTGTTTACTGGCACCAGGGCCGTTCCTACAAAATTAGAGGCTCGGCTCTAATTGTAAGATAGGTCCCTTAGTAAAAAAAACATTACCTTTTTTTAAGAGAAAAATGTTTCAAGTGTTTTAAAAAAAGTAAGAAAAAAAATATATTTTTTTTAAGGGAAAAGAGAGTATTAAGGATATTCAGAACTCAAAATCCATGTTAAATTAGGCCCAAATTGAGGCCCAATCATACTAAAAAAATAATTCTAGGAAAAAAAACAATTGTCCTTGTTGAACCTAGTATACCTAATCTATATACTCAATCTATTCATTATACCGCATGCAATGTCACATCTAATATAATTTATAAAAGGGTTAATTAAGTTTTTAGTCCCTATAAATATTCACAGTTTTGTTTTTAGTCCCTACAAAATAAAATCACACTTTTTAGTCCCTGTGACATTTTTCTTAAGCATTTTAGGGACTAAAAATGCTGATGGAAAAATTTTATAGGGACTAAAAATGCTGATGGAAAATTTTATAGGGACTAAAAATGCTGATGGAAAATTTTATAGGGACTAAAAAGTGTTATTTTATTTTGTAGGGACTAAAAACAAAATTCTGAATATTTATAGGGACCATTTACTTAATTAACCCTTTATAAAATACATAACACAATCAATTATCTCACACTCAAATTGAGAGATTATCCGTTGAAATTCCACTTGTTATCTATGAGATTGTTACCTCAAGACATATTCACTATTTTCAAAGCATATTTACCATGGAATTTAGTTCACTTCCAATGCCTTATTTTTATTTTAAATAACAATGAAATAGCATTGGTTAACCCTTTCCTTAAAAAAAAAAAACATTGGTTAACCCTAGCATACTCATAAATAGTGAAATTATCTTATGAAGGTGAGAAAAACACAAGAAGGGGGGTTGAATTGTGTTTTTAAAAAATTCTTCGTTTCTCCTAAACAACTGACTACACTGATCAGAAGCTAAGTAAGACAGCTTCTGAAGTGATGATCAGAATCTAAATGCAGCGGAATAAAACAGAGAGAGTAAAGAAGAACGACACAAAGCAATTATACTGGTTCCTTCCACAAACCGGAAGTAGTCCAGTCCCCCTTGCACTTCCAAGGAGATTTCACTAAGAGTAATATCTGATTACAAATGCTCAAGCACACAAGCAAGAGACTTCCAATGCTCAAGCACACAAGCAAGAGACTTCCTTTGCTCAAGAACACAATCAAGAGACTTCCTGCTCAAGCACAATTGCAAGAGACTTCCTAACTAAACAAAATTACACAGAAAATTGTTTAAGTTTGAACACTTGATATACAATCAGAGGTGCTCACAATACAAATCAGATACAGACTCAATGGACTTAAGAATTTCTAAGATATGACTTTAAGACACAGAAATTCTAAGTGAATGCAGAACAATTTCAGCAGAGGTTTGGTACTTGTGAGAATCTTGTGAGTCTTTCGTTCAGCGTTCTTGCATTACCAAAACTCTAAGTCTTCACTCCTTTATATAGAGGTGTGGAAGAGACGTTGTGAAATTGCCAGCACACCAAAGAGTCGTTGTTGAAGCTTGATCTTTCACCAATGATATATTGCCTGATTTGGTTGTTGTCCTATGAAGAACAAATTTGAAATTCATTCCTTATCCAAAGGAACATCTATGCAGGCGAAGTCGTATTCTGGAGCTGTTTTCTTGTCCTGTAGCGTGGACACAAAACAGAGTAATGGAGAACGTGGTTGTACAATTCGTACAAAGTACAATGTCAACGCTTTCGTCCAAACTGCAAGCACAGGCCTTCAAACACCTTTGAAATGACCGTTGCAAAATTCCACTAATCCTTTGTTTGTGTTTTCGAATCCAATAGACAGCTTTTGCATTGATAATTCTTCAATTCTTGATTCTTTTGCAAATCCAGTTGAGATTCAGCTTCTGGTGAAATGGCTTCTGAAGAGGCAGCTTCTGATGATGCAGCTTCTGATGATATGACTTCTGCAGCTTCTGATGATGCAGCTTCTGATGATATGACTTCTGCAGCTTCTGATGATGCAGCTTCTGATGATATGACTTCAGGACCACTATTCTTACTTCAGAAGCGTCTTAACGTCAGGAGCACTATTCTTACTTCAGAAGTGACTTAACTTCAGGAGCGCTTTTTCTTCTTCAGTAACAAGTTGCCTTCAGGAGTGTCCAAGCTTCAAATTTTTGTTGTTTCCTTTGCTTCTTTATTTGCTCATTTAGAACCAATGATGATGTAACTTTGTAATTATGGTCCTGTACACTTGAACAAATATTAGCTAGTCCAATTTACAATTTTTAATACCTTGTTATCATCAAAACTCTTTAAGGTTCATTGTTAAACACATTTTGTTCCAACAATCTCCCCCTTTTTGATGATGACAAACAAAAGTATTTAAAATTGATCAATTGTTGTTAATCTAATTAACAAGTTGACTTTGGGGTTCTGAGGTTTGTAAGCTCAGAATCTGAGGTTTGTAAGCTCAAACTCCCCCTGAGTCTGATAGCCTTTAAGGTGAGGTTTGTAAGCTCCCCCTAAGTTCTATCCAGGTTAATTAAATTCATTTTTCGCGCAATAAAATTATCAGAGCTTAAAAACAAAATTGAATCATTGAAAGAATTAACTTATAGATAAGAAGAATGGTTCCATTAATTTTACTTGAATTTTGATACTCCTTCGTTCGTTCATAGCTTATACCAATAAGGTAAAAATGATAGAAGTTTTTCAAAAATTTCAAATGCCATTAATGGGGCTCAGAGCCTTTAAATACTTGTCACAAATACTCCCCCTTTTGTCATTATCAAAAAAGATAAAAATAAGCATAAAAGACAAAGATTTGAGAAAAACTCAAACAAAAGAGAGTATACAAGAAATTAATTAAATAAATCAGATCAAAAATATATGAACATGAATATCTAAAATATCAGAAGCAGCTAAACAGTCAGAACCAGTAAGCATTCAGAAGCATAGAGAAATAAAACACGATGGTTTCAGAAGCAAGGACTAGGAATTTAAAACAAACAACAAACAAAAAGAAAAACACAAGGGTGTGCAACTAAGGGTTGGTTTGTTGTTGTTTCTTCATCTCCTCCATTTCGTCAATTTTCTTCTGCAACAGTTCTTCAAGCTGTTGTTGCCTCTGGAGAAGAGCTTGTTCCCTTTCTCTAGCTTCTTGCTGCTGCTGTGCCATCTGTTTCTTCAGAAGCTTACACAACCTGGCTTCTCTGGTCAAGTAATCCGTTTCAAAGAAGAAAGGCTGGTTTGCCAGGAGCAGTGTAGAACTTCTTACTCTAAGACTCTGATTCAGATTTTCCATTAGCCTTCTGACTGATGCTTGCTTGACTCTGATGCATTTAGCCTTGATCTCTTCAATAAGCTCAGCTGCCCGGTTCTGAAGAGATGCCCAGGAGTCTTCATATGCACTTGTGAGATCAATTGTCCTTCTTTGATCCACCAGATTATGCATCTGACTCAGGATTGTGAGAAGCTCAGCATTGATATATCCAGATTCCAGGATGTTTGTGGGTGGATGTTCAAGGGTTTCAAGATCAGAATCACTGATTTCCAAGTCTTGAACAGGGTTAGGAACTGGAATGGTAAAGTGTGTTTTTGTGTTTGAAGATGAAGGCTGGTCAGAGGCAATGTGAGTGGTAGAGGTTGAGACTTGAACATTGACTAGAGAGATGTCAACATCCATGGGAGTTGGTTCTGGGGATTGTTCAGGTAAAGGTTGAAAGTCAGTTTCAGTTGATGGTTGTTGTGGTGAAGTTGATGTTTGAGTGTTGAGTTGGGGGTCAATGGTAGATATTGGTGATTGTGGGGGTGTTATGGGTTTACGTGGTTCAGGTGTGTGTTGATGGGGGTTTTCTGAGGTTTTGTCTTTGGGTAAGTCACCTGAACAGTGTAGAATAAGATTGTCAAAGACAGAAGTGTCTTCTATTGGTTCAGGTACTGATGGTGAAGAGGGTGAAATGGGAATAGAGGTGACTGGAATCTGGATTACCTGAACTGCAGGGCCAGCTTCAGAAGTGATCTTCTGTGGACCAGCAGCTTGAGGAACTACTTCTGAAGTTCCATCTTCTGGAGCATTTTCAAAAATGAGCATCATATCGTCTTCCTCATTGTCTTCAGTAGGCTTACCAGCAATGGCTCTTACTTCAGCCAATTTATCTTTGTAGAACCTATCACAGTCTTCCAATCCCAAAGCCTTGAGCTTTTCATCTCTTTGATGAATGTATTGTGCTTTTTGTTCCTTTCTGTCTGATATAAGATCAGAAGCACGTTCATCTGCCATCCTTTTCATTCTTGGAGTCATCTCAACCATAGGACTCACAAGTTGAAGGGGAGCCTTCTTCTTCTTCAGCTTGGGATCAGCCTCTTCTTTCTCCATTTCTTCAAGAGCTTCCTCCAGCTGCTCTTGAGTGATTACCAAATCTGCCTTACCTTTTCTTCTTTTCTGAGGAATAGAAGCAGCACCAACCTTCTGCATCTTTCCTTTATCCTTGATAGAAACAGGTTTAGCTTCAGACTTAGCAACTTTTTGCTTATCAGTTTTAGCAATAGCAGCTTCTGACTCAGTACTGGTTCTGGCCTTCTTTCCTTTAGTAGGAGCAGCATCAGATTCAGAACTAGTTCTGGCTCTCTTCCCTTTAGTTGCATCAGAAACAGCAGCTTCTGACACAGCAACTGCTTTGGCCTTCTTGCCTTTCCCTTTAGCAAGAGCAGCTTCCTCCTGAGAACTTGCATCAACCTCCAAGATGTACTCAGCTATTAATCTAGCTAAGTGTTCAGGATTACTTTCCTTAACTAAGGAAGGAAAGTCCCTGATAATCTCAGATTCTTCTGTGGTCATCTCCAACCACTTCTCATCTTTAGGAGCTGTTTTGAAAAAGTGCATTGAATGCAAAGTCTTGCTACTGATAGTCTTCTCTGCAGTAGAAACTTCGAAGCATTTATCAGAAGCATCCCTTGTTCTTCTCAATAAATCCAGCACCCTCCCTTGATAAAAGATCTCAGAGAGCAATCTTCCATAGGGCACTTGTTTCCTTCCTTTGACTGTGCTTTCATTAATAGCCCAGCAGAGATGATCCAATACATATCTTGGAAAGTTTATCTTTTCCAGATTGGTCATGAAATAGATTGTTAGCTTCTGTTGGTTGTTGGGTTGATCAGACCCACCTGCTCTTTGAAAGAAACAATCGTTGCTGAATTTCACCAACATTCTGTTGTGAATCTCCATTTCAGAAGGCTTAGCATCTTTGTTACCACCCAGAAGAGTGTTGTAGTAGTTTTGCAGCAGGACATCATCCTTCTTAACTATTTCTTGAAACCTTCCTTCTGCATCCATTCTACAAGCTTTAGCAACTATCTCCTCTGTGATGACTACGGGAATACCCATCACTTCAGACCTTATTTCAAGGCTACTGAAGGAAGTGGGATTCAAATCAATCTCCTTCTTTCCTTTCTTCGACACAGCTTGTTTACCTGCTACCTTCACAGGCTTTCCATTGAAGATTTCAGCCCTTAACTAGAAATCTTTAACCAAGTTCGCATATGTTGGCCCATTTAGCATCTTGAAGTATCCGGACAGTTTCTGAGTTTCTACATAACCTTCCATGTTCACTTCGTACTTCTTGAGTGAAGTGAAGTCTACTGGCGATTCAACTTGAACTATTAAGGATTCCCATGGAATATCCATGGTCTTCTCTTTGTAGATGGACTCAGATTCTGGTACTCTTTGCATGTTTGATGTAGATTCTGAAACTTTTGAGCTTGATGATGCCATTTGATGATTGACGAAGATTTGAAGAAGATGAAGATTTTAGGGTTCTAAGGTTGAGAGAATGCGCTTACTTCGCAAGAGGTTTGAGAGCAAATGTGTTTGTTGTGAGTGAGTAGTGTGTGAATTGACAAAATGTTAAAAGTAAAACGATTGCAATTCAAAAGAGACAAACAAACATAACATTAATGACAAGATTGGGGGCGCGTGAAAAGTACTTTCAAAGCTATTAAATCATCATTGCCCTTTTTAGTTATACACCAACACATACAGGCCACGTAAGAAGTTCACAGAGTAACTACCAAGTTAGTGGGCCAGAAGTTACTTTTTAAAAGGTAACCTCCAACGTTTCCACTAATTCAACTATTCAGAAGCAACAAATCCAGCTTCTGGACTTCAGATGCTGACGTCATCATCAGAAGCGAGTTTTCCTCAGAACCTCAATAAAGAGCTTCTGATGGACTACCGCTTCTGAGTTTTCTTCAGAACCTAAAATCCTATTCAGGAGCAAGCAAGCATTTAATCAGATACAAAGTGCATGTTCAAATTTTTCTTTATAAAATCAAATCTTTCAACAGTTAAAGGCTTAGTAAATATATCAGCCCATTGATTTTCAGTATCAATGAATTGTATATCTAAAATTCCTTTTTGAACATAATCTCTGATAAAATGGTGTTTGATTTCAATGTGCTTAGCTCTTGAATGCAAAATTGGATTTTTAGACAAACAAATAGCAGCAGTATTATCACAATAAATGGGAATACTGTTAGCAGTTATCTGATAATCTTCCAACTGATGTTTCATCCAAAGTAGTTGTGTACAACAACTTGCAGCTGAAATGTATTCTGCTTCTGCTGTAGACATAGCAATAGTTGTTTGTCTTTTGCTAGCCCAGGATATAAGATTATCACCCAGAAATTGACAATTGCCACTGGTTGACTTTCTTTCAATCCTATCACCAGCATAATCAGCATCACAAAATCCAATTAGCTTATAATCTAAGGATTTCCTATAAAGGAGTCCAAGATTAGTTGTTCCCTTCAAATACCTGAAGATTCTCTTGACAGCAGTCATATGAGATTCTCTAGGATCTGATTGGAATCTTGCACACAAGCATACACTGAATAAAATATCTGGCCTAGATGCAGTGAGGTATAACAAAGAACCAATCATACCTCTATACAGCTTCTGATCTACTTTAGCTCCTTCATCTTCTTTGCTCAAGTTGCACGTAGGGTGCATTGGAGTGTTCATCACTTTACAATCTTCAAGTTTGAACTTCTTCAGAAGCTCCTTTGTGTACTTTGATTGATGAACATAAACTTCATCTTTGCATTGATTGATTTGAATGCCAAGGAAGAACTTCAGCTCTCCCATCATGCTCATTTCAAATTCATCCTGCATTAACTCAGAAATTTCCTTGCAAAGAGATGCATTAGTAGAACCAAATATTATATCATCAACATATATTTGCACAACAAGAATATCTTTCCCAAGGGTCCTTCTGAAGAGTGTAGTATCAACCTATCCTCTTTTAAAGTCATTTTTGATTAAGAAATTACTTAGTCTATCATACCAAGCTCTGGGAGCTTGTTTCAAGCCATATAGTGATTTCTTCAGTTTAAAAACATGGTCAGGATATTTAATATCCTCAAATCCAGGAGGTTGCTTGACATACACTTCTTCTTCTATGACACCATTGAGAAATGCACTCTTGACATCCATCTGATATAATATTATGCCATGATTAACTGCATAGGAAAGAAGTAACCTGATTGCTTCCAATCTTGCAACTGGAGCAAACGTTTCAGTGTAATCAATGCCTTCTTGTTGACTGTACCCTTGTGCAACAAGCCTGGCTTTGTTTCTTGTTACTTCACCTTGCTCATTCAGCTTGTTTCTGAATACCCATTTTGTTCCAATAATGTTCTTGTGCTGAGGTTTGGGTACCAGATCCCACACATCATTTCTTTGAAATTGATTCAACTCTTCTTGCATAGCTAGGATCCATCCATCATCTGAAAGTGCTTCATCAACTGTTGTAGGTTCAATCATTGAGATTAGTCCAATCATTGACTCTTCTTGTCTGAAATGTGATCTTGTTCTTCTTGGACTATCTTTGTTTCCAATGATTAGCTCCTCAGGATGTGAAGACTTGTGTTTGAATGTGTTTCTGGGAGGATCTTCTTGATGTGAGCCATCTTGTGCTTCATCAGAAGCAGTTTCATCTTGCGCTTCTGATGTGGGTTCAGCTTCTGGACTTCCTTCAGATTCAGCTATCTGATCAGGTTCTGGAGTTGCTTCAGGAACCTGTATCTCTGCAGAACTTTCACCTTGCTTTGAAGTTTCATCAAATTTAACGTGCATAGATTCTTCAACACAGAGTGTTTCTGAATTATACACTCTGTATGCCTTTGACCTTTCAGAGTAACCTAAAAAGATTCCTCTTTGGGCCTTGGCATCAAATTTCTTTATGTAGAGCTTGTTGTTCAGAATGTAACATGTACATCCAAATTGATGAAAGTAAGAGATATTGGGTTTTCTTCCTTTAAAGAGTTCATATGTTGTTTTCTCCAAAATAGGTCTAATATAGATCTTGTTTTGAACATAGCATGCTGTATTCACTGCTTCTGCCCAAAAATGTTTTGGTAAATTGTTTTCATGGATCATGGTGCTGGCCATTTCTTGTAAAGTTCTATTCTTTCTTTCTACAACCCCATTTTGTTGTGGTGTTCTAGGAGAAGAGAATTCATGGAAAATTCCATGTTTTTCACAAAAAGCTTCAAATGGCTCATTTTCAAATTCTCCACCATGATCACTTCTGATTTTCAAAATTTTTGATTCTTTTTCAGATTGAATTTGAGTGCAGAAGCTACTGAATACATCACACGCAACATCTTTACTCTTTATGAATTTCACCCAAGTCCATCTGCTGTACTCATCAACAATGACTAATCCATATCTACTTCCATATAAGGATGCAGTACTCACTGGTCCAAATAAATCAATATGGAGTAATTCTAAAGGTCTTGAGGTTGAAACAATGTCTTTGGTTTTAAAAGATGATTTCACAATTTTCCCTCTCTGACATGCACCACAGAGTGCATCTGAATGATAGTCAATGTCTGGTAGCCCTTTCACAAGTTGTAACTTACTAAGCTTAGAGATTAACCTCCAGTTAGCATGTCCCAACCTTCTGTGCCACATCCATTTCTTATCATTCACTGATAGTAGGCAAATCACCTTCTGATCAGCCAGTTCAGAAAAATTGATTTTATAGACATTGTCAACTCTCTTTCCCTTGAACACAATGGATTTGTCTTCCTTGTTGATTACTGTACAGTTGGGTTTTTCAAAAAGCACATCATAACCATTATCACAAAATTGACTAATGCTCAAAAGGTTATGTTCAAGACCATCTACCAACCATACATTATTAATTGAGGTAGAGGAATTACCAATAGTTCCTGTACCTATGATCTTGCCTGACTGGTTGCCTCCAAATTTCACATTTCCTCCCTCTTTCATTGTTAGGCTGAGGAACATGGACTTGTCTCCTGGCATGTGTCTTGAGCAACCGCTGTCTAGGTACCATGATCTTTGCTTTGGCACTGCTCTTAGACATACCTGCATCATTGACATTTTTAGATTTAGGTACCCATTGTTCTATGGGTCCTGGAAGGTTAGTACTTAAGGCTTTACTCTTCACTTCTTGTACCTTGTGCTGTGAGTTGGGTTGCTTCTGATTAACCATCTCCTTAGGTTTTGGTACTTCAGAAGCAGTAACTGTCTTCTTCTGAAACTTAGACTTCAGAACCTCATATTTTGGTTTCACCAGACTCTGAGGAATAGGTTCTGATCTTTTCAGGATCCTAACCTTTGAAGTCTTGGAATCAGATTTGATCATAGCCTTTGACTTAGAGTTCTTTGGCTTTGAAGTAATCTTAGCCTTAGAACTAGAAGCTTCAGGTTCTGATTGAACAACAGTTTCCAACTCAGCCCCTTCTGGTACAAAGAATGTTTTCAGACCTTCCTTGATGCATTCACAACAAGACTTTAGATTGGTTTTATCAAGTTTCACTTCTGGAAAACCAATTCCTCTGCCATTGTTCTTGTAAATGCTATAAATCATAGAAGCTACTCTGCTTCTGTCAATGCCAGATATAATGAAATCTTCAAGAGCAATTTCATGATTACTTAAAGGTTTTTCATTACACTTTTCTTGTAGCTTCTGACATAAGAACCTGAGCTGATCTTCATATGTTTTACACATGAAATCAAAGCCCCTAAGTCCTTGTTCAGAAGCTTTCAGATCCAATAGAGTTGATTTTTGCTGTTGTACCAAATCAGCATACTTTTCTTTTAAATCCTTCAACTCATTGGTTCTTACTTCAAAATGTGTAAGAAGTTCTTTAAGTGACTCAACAAGTTCATCTCTGGGAATTTTGGAATATACCTCGTTTTCATCTTCTGAGTCTGAATCTGATCCAGCTTCTGAAGTTGCTGTTGCTACCAACCCAACAACTACCTTTGCATCTTCATCAGCTTCCTCTTTATCAGATCCAGATTCACTACCCAAATCATCTCAGGTTGCCATTAAACTCTGCTTAATCTGCTTCTTGAATTTGCTTGGTTTGAATGTAGACCTCTTTCATTTGTCCTTTGACTTTTCTCTTTGAAGATCAGGGCATTCAGCAATGAAGTGTCCAGGCTTCTTACAGTTGAAGCATCCCTTCTGATCTTCTTTCCTTGAGCTTCTGGAGTTACCCCTTTTGGCGAGAAACTTTCTGTTCTTCTTGGCCAGATATTGAAGTCTGTTTGAGAGCATGGCCATTTCAGCAGCATCTGGTTCAGAATCTGAACTTGACTGTTCTTCCTCTTCAGATTCAACCACTCTGAGAGCTTTTGATGACTTGCCTTTGGATGGAAGAGCTATTGATTTACTCTTCTTAGTAGACTCATGTTCATTAAGACTTAACTCATGAACTTTGAGAGAACTAACAAGATCTTCGACACTTAAAGTGTTTAAATCTTTAGCTTCCTCAATGGCAGTCACCTTCGGTCTCCATCTGGCAGGTAAGCTTCTGAGAATCTTGCTTACATGATCAGAAGCAACATAGCTCTTCTTTAGAATCTGTAGCCCAGAAACTAAGGTTTGAAACCTTGAGTACATCTCCTCAATAGTTTCATCATCCTTCATCTTGAATAACTCATACTGATGTACAAGCAGAAGAGCCTTTGCTTCTTTGACCTTCTTGCTCCCTTCATAATTTGAACAGAGAGAAGCAAACATAGCTTTAGCAGTGGATTTGTCACTCATTTTCATGTACTCTGCTTTGGGTATGGCAGTGACAAGAGCTCCTCTGATAATATGATGCTTCTTGTAGAGTTTCCTCAATTCTGGAGTATGTTTCTTTCTATCCACAGCAGCTCCTTCTTCATCAAGGACTAAATCACCAACACCATCTTCCAGAATATCCCATAATTCTTCATCTAGGCTCATGATGTAACTGTAAAAATTGGTCTTCCACCAAGAGAACTCTTCAGCATCTCCATTGAACTTTGGGACTTTTCCAACACTGGTTTTCTTACTATCACTATAATCATGTGAGACATTTTTATAGCTAGTATCACTAGAACCAGAACCATTAGGAGGAGGAGTAGTCATGTTTTTCTCAGATCTTTGACTGTTGCACGGTTAAGTGTTACACAACAGACCAAGGCTCTAGATACCAATTGAAGGTGAGAAAAACACAAGAAGGGGGGTTGAATTGTGTTTTTAAAAAATTCTTCGTTTCTCCTAAACAACTGACTACACTGATCAGAAGCTAAGTAAGACAGCTTCTGAAGTGATGATCAGAATCTAAATGCAGCGGAATAAAACAGAGAGAGTAAAGAAGAACGACACAAAGCAATTATACTGGTTCCTTCCACAAACCGGAAGTAGTCCAGTCCCCCTTGCACTTCCAAGGAGATTTCACTAAGAGTAATATCTGATTACAAATGCTCAAGCACACAAGCAAGAGACTTCCAATGCTCAAGCACACAAGCAAGAGACTTCCTTTGCTCAAGAACACAATCAAGAGACTTCCTGCTCAAGCACAATTGCAAGAGACTTCCTAACTAAACAAAATTACACAGAAAATTGTTTAAGTTTGAACACTTGATATACAATCAGAGGTGCTCACAATACAAATCAGATACAGACTCAATGGACTTAAGAATTTCTAAGATATGACTTTAAGACACAGAAATTCTAAGTGAATGCAGAACAATTTCAGCAGAGGTTTGGTACTTGTGAGAATCTTGTGAGTCTTTCGTTCAGCGTTCTTGCATTACCAAAACTCTAAGTCTTCACTCCTTTATATAGAGGTGTGAAAGAGACGTTGTGAAATTGCCAGCACACCAAAGAGTCGTTGTTGAAGCTTGATCTTTCACCAATGATATATTGCCTGATTTGGTTGTTGTCCTATGAAGAACAAATTTGAAATCCATTCCTTATCCAAAGGAACATCTATGCAGGCGAAGTCGTATTCTGGAGCTGTTTTCTTGTCCTGTAGCGTGGACACAAAACAGAGTAGTGGAGAACGTGGTTGTACAATTCGTACAAAGTACAATGTCAACGCTTTCGTCCAAACTGCAAGCACAGGCCTTCAAACACCTTTGAAATGACCGTTGCAAAATTTCACTAATCCTTTGTTTGTGTTTTCGAATCCAATAGACAGCTTTTGCATTGATAATTCTTCAATTCTTGATTCTTTTGCAAATCCAGTTGAGATTCAGCTTCTGGTGAAATGGCTTCTGAAGAGGCAGCTTCTGATGATGCAGCTTCTGATGATATGACTTCTGCAGCTTCTGATGATGCAGCTTTTGATGATATGACTTCTGCAGCTTCTGATGATGCAGCTTCTGATGATATGACTTCAGGACCACTATTCTTACTTCAGAAGCGTCTTAACGTCAGGAGCACTATTCTTACTTCAGAAGCGACTTAACTTCAGGAGCGCTTTTTCTTCTTCAGTAACAAGTTGCCTTCAGGAGCGTCCAAGCTTCAAATTTTTGTTGTTTCCTTTGCTTCTTTATTTGCTCATTCAGAACCAATGATGATGTAACTTTGTAATTATGGTCCTGTACACTTGAACAAATATTAGCTAGTCCAATTTACAATTTTTAATACCTTGTTATCATCAAAACTCTTTAAGGTTCATTGTTAAACACATTTTGTTCCAACATCTTAAGCATAGCTTTTTATTCATAATTTATCAATATCTTCTACTCGTATCAAAAGAAGAAAATTATATAATCTATGCACACAAGAATTTTTTTTTCTAATCCTTCTACTTTCCCTTGTTTCAAAAATTTCAATACCTTATACACATTTAAAAATGGCAAAAGTTATGGTGCATAAGCCATTTGCTTATGCACCATGCATAAGGACTTCACAACCATTAGATTTTTGGATACTTGTAATAATCCTAGCCTTCTAAGCTCACACCCCACAATTAAACTTCATTTGCTTCTCTCACCATTTCTCTCACTAAAACACAGCGTCGGCCACTTCTTCTTCTCCGGCGAGCAAAACGATTCCGGCACGGTGGCCGGTGGTGCACCACCGTGCCGGAGTTTCAAAACAACTCTGAATCCAAAAAAAAAAAAAACATATTTAGATATCCTTTTTCATGTAGATTACAGATCCGGCCTTAGTTTTTCAAAACAAAGCTTCACAAGTTCTAGATCTAACAAACAAAGAGACGAAAAAGAAACTACGATCTGGCCTCAACTTCTTCTTCTTCTTCTTCTTCTTGCTTGAACGATCCAGTTCTGTGTTGTTTGTTGTTGAAAACCTTGTTCCTCTTGATTTCGGTTTGATTTCCGTTGAGAATTGCTGAAAAATGAATTTACTATTCAATTTTGGTTTGATTTCACCACTGGAATTTACTATTTCGGTTCTGTGTTGTTTGATTTCGGTTTGATTTTGGTGGTTTTGGAGTACAACTCGCATAAACCATTTCCACAGCAAAATGGTTTTGGCATTCCGGTACAGTGATGATGACGGTGATGATGATGAACGACGGTGTTGATGATGAGATTGAAGATTCTGGAAACCATTTCCACAGCAAAATGGTTTTGGAGTACAACTCCCAGAAATCATTTCCACAGCAAAATGGTTTTGGCATTCCGGTACGGTGATGATGACAGTGATGATGATGAATGACGGTGTTGATGATGAGATTGAAGATTCCATTAGTGATGATGATGAACGACGGTGATGATTCAGTTTGTTTCCGCGTTTGGTTCGTTTTGTTTTGTTTTGGTTGGTTCCTTTTGGGGTGTAGGAAGCAATTATGTTGGGATTTATGCACGGAGCATAAGGATTTCCTTATGCACCATAACCACTCCCACATTTAAGTAGTTTAGGTTAAGAGAATGAATTTTTCTACTCTTATAATTTTATTTTATTTTTGATAGATCCTTCTCCAACATGCATGTAACATAAAGTTAAACATGAATTATATGATCTTATAAATTCATCAACAATTCTACTCAAAAGTTTTCTAATTTGTTATGTAGAAAAATTCTATTGCTTAGCTTTGATCTTACATGCAAACACACTCTAAAGATTACTAGATATTTATGGGTAGACAACAACACATCCATAATCATATCCATTATTCTATTTTAATCTTAAACATCACTATATAGGCTAGAATAATTAAATTAGTCGTAACAATCTTAAACTTTCAGAAATGAAACAACTTGCAAATATTGATATATTTAGGCATAGAAATACCAATAGAAAATTATGAAGCATCAACGTAATTTTCTTAACGGATAAAACATCAATTTCGTGACTCTATTCCATATATATGCCACAAAAGTTGTAATGTAAATTTTTAAACCATCACACTACTTTTCATAGTTTATATATCTCAAATATTGGAATCACTTTCATCATTTCAAGCTTTCATATGAAGATATTAATATATAATTTATAACATCATTGTAGAATTTTCATATAAAATTTTCCCCAATAGAAAATATTAGTTTCTCGCAACTATGGACATAGAAAATATCACACCTTTGGATTTAACATTTATATGCATAAACATCTTTAAGTTTAAGGCTTACTTGAACTTGAAACTCGTCTTTTTACCTCAAATCATGTGACGATCATTTGAACTCTCATCCGCAACGTTCTTTACCATCCACTTGATGAAGGTATCAAGTGATCCTTTCCATTCAATTTGAACCAACATGATACATAGAAAAATCACAAAAGTTAATATTTCCAAATATAATTAAATAAATAAAAATTTTGCTTTCAGACTGTTGAAAATATTAAGAGTAAACTAGAATTGAGAGAGTTAGGAAAGATATAAGAGAGTTGTTGTGCCGTGGCCAAAATCACTGCCTTGAAAGCAAATTTCCGGTGGACCTCCGGTGCAACTCATATCCGGTTTTGCTCCCCAAGGTTAACACAACTACGTGTTTGAACTCGTGCACTCGAGGCCATACACGATGGAGCTTCACAAACAATGCCCAAAAATCATTCTAGAAGAATAACAAAGAGAATTTTTGAGAGAAAGAATAACAAAGAGAATGAGTAGTGTATTTTCTGATTTTCCTTTTTCATCCATTAGAAAAACATTGGAGACTATTTCTATATCATTCATATGGTCAATCAACTTTTATTGTAACTTATTATTTCTATATGATATAAGTTATTTTCCCTTTGTACAAAAAAAAAATTATTTTCCCTAAAAAAAATGTGGCCAACGTTACAAAAGTTTAATGAAATCAATTGGATTAAAACTCAATTGATTGTTCCAGTAGGATTAACAATTGAACACACTTGAATGCTTGATGACATTATTCCAACAATTACCACTTCCAACTTGCTCCATTCCTTCCATCATACATTGGGGAAATACTTCCATGACATAGTTTTGGTGTCATTGATGCCATTGGGGAAATCATGGCCATTGATGTGTGTGGATGTGTGTGTGTGTGGTGGAGATGCAAGCTATGGCACCAATGACACCAAAGTTATGACACCAAAGTGCTACTCCATACATTGTCATAGTACCACTAGCACCTAGGGTGTACACATTATCCGCATTTTGAGTCGGGTTTTGCCAAATCTATTATCCAACCTATTCAACTTTCAACGGGTTGGATTCATCATTTAATCCATATTTTTACTATCAAATCCAAACCGAACCAACCTAGTTATGAACGAATTTGATTGAGTTGGGTTCACGTGTATACGTTTAAAATAAAAAATATAATTTTCTTTTTTAAATTCTAAAAATATTATGATATGGAATGAGAATTTATTATAAATAAAAGATAAATGTTAATAAATGTCTCTGAAACACTCTTTAAACATCTAAACGTTAACTTTTAAAAAAAATATGTGTAATCAATATATTAGAAATCAAAATATTTAATTTTTTATAAAAAGAGATAAATTAGTAGTATTAGGCTCTGTTTGGTAAAAATAGCTTTTAGCTGATAAGCTAGCTGATAGCTTTTAGCTGATAAGCTAGCTGATAGCTTTTAGCTGATAAGCTAGCTGATAGCTTTTAGCTGATAAGCTAGTTGAAAGTGTTTGGTAAAATTAGCGGTTCAATGACTGATAAATGTAAAATGACATAAAAGGACATATTTTTATAATAAAAAGGACTGTTTTTTTATTATTCTAATTTCTAGGCCATAAAAATTTACGCTACTATTAAACCAATTATTTTTTATTTTTTACTCTACTAAATTTACTTTACTATTAAGCCATAAAATTTTGTTAAAAAATTTACGATATCATTGGAATTTTTAGTTTTTTTTTGTCTTGAATCGGAAAATATTATTAAGCAAGGTTAGTACAAGATGCACTTAACCTGCGAAGGAGGAAAAAGAGTACACAAAGAGGGTCTAATAACATAAGACACCTCTAACACAGAAAAAACAAGCTGCCAGCCACAAAACAGAATTGTCAAGCCACCTAAAACACTCCAAACTACACCAAGCTCAATAATAGAGAACCAAACTCGACAGAAAATCTAGATGGAGCCTGCAGCCAAAATTAATCCAAAATGTTGATTTAACAAGCTTAACAACAATCATGTTTTTTTAGCAAGCTTAACAACAATTATGTTAATACAAAGTTTTTTTTTTTTAATAGCAAATTTATTCTCGTCGAGTAAATGCAAGAAGCATTATAAGCTCGCGGAAAAAAGGACAAAGTTACACAGCCGCAAATAAACGGGACACCTAGACCCCAAAACAAACCCCCTACTACAAAAGCGATTGTGAGGCCTTCATATACATGCCAAACACACATGAATACCACTGCCTCACAACCAACGCCACTAAAACACTGCCTAGCCTCCAAAATACAACACAGCAGCTACCAACCAACAATGTAGCGCCCCATGACACACCAGCTGCTACCTAGGAACACACCAAACTGCAGAAGGAAAAGCCGCACATCTCCCATTGAAACAGAAGCCACCAAAACCTGTTACATAGGACTTAAAAAACCCATGTGCACCTCCACCAATACCTGACAGCCACGGCTCCACTAAACAACCAACCTGCACATAGTCACCGCCGAATAGGGGATCTATTGAGACACCATTGAGGGTTCCAACACCACTCAAAAAATAAGCAAACGGGAATATTCATTCTATACAAAGTAATAATCAAAATAAGTCTATCGCCTAATATTCCATAATAAAGCAGCAACATTGTTACGCATTTCCTTTGTCTTGTTCGATCTCCCTGATCTTCCCTCTTGTCTTTCACTACCTTGATAACCATCAACAATATCCGGAAGTTCATCATTAGGTATGTAATTTGGATGTCGCTCAAGAATAGTAAACATTGCATCATCTTGTGAGTTGATTCGAATATAGTTATGCAACGCAAATGCAGCTATAATAACATCAATTTGGGTCTTAACGCTAAATTGCGGCATTTTGTTTAGTATCTTCCATCTTTTCTTCAGCACTCCAAATGATCTTTCTATACAACTTCTAAGAGATGAATGTGCCCGGTTAAAGGCTTCTTGAGCATTAGTTGGGGGTTCGTGTTCGAACTGAGACTGATGATACCTTATCCTAGGATAAGGCACCATATATCCTTCTTTATCAGGATATCCTTTGTCAACCAAATAATATCTACCTGTTTAAGAGAAAAAACAAAATTATAAAACAAACTTCCTCGGTAAAAACTTGTAGAAATATATATAAATAATAATACCATCTGGTGGCTTTGGAAAGTTTAACGCCGGTGTGTTAATTGCATGAAGAAAAACACGTGTGTCATGCGCTGATCCCTCCCATCCAACTGATATAAATGTGAAACACATATCAAAATCACAACATGCCATGACATTGAAGGTGGGGATTCCTTTTCTACCTCTATAACGCATTTGATCCGCCTCAGGAATACATGCAGCTATATGGGTACCATCAATACATCCAATACAGTCCTATTAAAAAAGGTTAGTTAGACAACGGTGTGACCATCATGATAAATGTATAAGATTATATTTACATATCTATATATTTTACCTTGAAATAAGGCATGTACCGCTCATCATTAGAAATATGCGGCGGTATAAATTGAAAGGTTGGATCCTTTGGTCTTATGATATCACGTGCTAGACCCCTGTAGCCCCTACTTCTACCACTAATTGCTTCTAAAACTTCATGAAATGCTCTGCTAATAGTCTCTCCAGAATGTTGAAAGCGCTCTCTAACATCCCTATTAGAAGCACCCATAGCAAGTGTATACACAAATATGCCCACCTTCTCTTCAGCTGTCATTCTCTTACTTGGTTGCAGTCCATATTTTGATTGCAAATCTTCACACAACTGTTTAAATAAAGTTGGGTCCATTCTAAAGGCATTCATACATCGAACAGGGTGGCCATTCAATATCTCATTCATCCAATCTTGCCCCCTTTGAAGTGAAGTCATACATGGTTCTTTATAGATATATTTATAGTAATATGTACCAATTGCACTTATTGCACTTGATCTTATATTCCAATAAAGTGCATACTTTCTTCTCTTATTTTCTCTTTCATTATCCATAATAACATGAGCATCAACTTTAATCTGCAAAATGAGAAGTTTCAAGTATGAACTTCACCTTCAGTGTGACGTTGAGCACATATCAAAACAATCATTGAAATTATGGCATATAAATAATTTCATAAGCCTGCCTAGTTTACAGTCATATTTAGTCAAACGGTTATGAAAAAAATGTTATGACACTCTCGGATTCCTTATTGGTGTTGAAATATAAGTCCAAAAAAATTTAAAGTACACATGGCAAGATATGGCAAACCAGAAACTAATGTCGAATCAAAATCAGAGGCATAAGCCATTCAAACTAATGTTAACATTCACAAGTCAGAAACTAATTACAAATCAAAATCAGAGGCACAAGTCATTCAAACTAATGTTAACATTCACAAGTCAGAAACTAATTACAAATCAAAATAAGAGGCATAAGCCATTCAAGCTAATGTTATGACTTATGACAAATCTGGAACTAATTACAAATCAAAATAAGAGGCATAAGCCATTCAAGCTAATGTTATGACTTATGACATAGCTGGAACTAATTACAAATCAAAATCAGAGGCATAAGCCATTCAAGCTAATGTTATGACTTATGACATAGCTGAAACTAATTACAAATCAAAATCAGAGGCATAAGCCATTCAAGCATATGTTAATGACAAATCAAAATCAATGGCTTAAGCACTGCTAACTAATGTCAATATTCATTTTTTTTGGGAATGTAAATATGTTATCCAAGATTTCCTAGAATCATCATCATCCCCCATGTTTAGAAAAATCTCCCGCCTTGTTTCATTCTCAATCAAACAAGTCGCAAAGCACCACAATTCACTACCCTTTTCCAAAACACCTTTCGTAACCATCCGATTTATAACAGTCATTGCTGTAGCAATGGTAGAACTACCATTAACTTGTTTACTTGTGAAACCACCAGATTGCATTATTTCCAATGCCTTATTCGATTGAGATATCAAAGTTTCTATTTGACCACCTAGCTTTGCTGCCCCTCCTGAGCGTTTTCTTTTACGATTCCCCTTAATAGCTTTGCTGCCTCCACCTTGACCAGTCACTTGTGCACCTTCAGTATATTCACCAGGTATTTGTGTACCTCCAAGACCTTGGGTAGGCACATGGGTACCACCCACCTCATTCATAAAATCAGGCAAAAAATCATTTTCTTCGTGATATAGATTTTCCACTTCAGAAGCATGTCGTCTGTATTCTTCATAAACATGTTCTCCATCAATCTCATAATGATGATTGTCTTCCCCACCACTTTCTTTATCCTCCCCCTCAACATTAACATGTTCCACAGGTTGAACCAATTCAGGATCCATAGAGGGTGCAACAAACTCTTCCCCAGTTGCATAATTGTCATCAAACAGTTGTCTCCAGTATTCCTCAATCGAAGGATCTACCGACTTATTACGATATTTTTTAGCATCAGGTTTCTCCTACAGACAAAGATAAGTTGATTATTAACCTTCAGATCTTATATAAATTATTTTCAATGTAAATTAACTAAAACTATTTATCAAACAAACTAACCTTAATTTTTCTATCCCACCACTCATCTGAACAACTAAGCTTTCCTGTAACAGGATCCCATCCTAATCCAGTTTCACCATACTTCAGAAACTTCCAAAGTCGCCAATCTTTCTTCATTTTATCAAACTTATTCTTTAAAGTTTTTGAGGGAACTTTTCGGTTGATGGCCTCTTCAAAATCTTGGTGAATCTCCTTCCATTTAAATGATGATCCACGTCCATTTATTCTAATGAACTTTATACAAAGCTCACAAAATTTCTTTTCATACTCAGGATCATCTGACCATTTAAAACTGAGTCCTTCCATTTTATCGTTACTTGAGGCCATCTTATAAATTTGACAATATACAATAATGAGGATTATCACTTTTGAATTTTAGAAATAAAGAAGGACACATGGTGAAGACAATCACAATCAATAATAAGTCATGGATGGAACAATTATATGTCTTACACTTCTATTTGATCCTAAGTTCCTAATTTTCCATAGATATGCATGCACATTCAAGGTAACTGTGTTAATAAACTTCAGGATCGCTAATTAAAAAAATAGCACGACTGCAACAACAAGTCATGCACTCAATTTAACTGATCCTAGAGTTAATGTGAATATATTATCATGAATACCTGAGTAAAATGGCTTCATCCACAAAGGAACAAAATTGGAAGCAAGTACATTTTGATTCTGGTGCAGGGTATCCCAAACTTGAACCGTCTGGAAGTATGAAAAAGACAGTTAGTAGAAGGCTAAGACAGCTCCCTTATATCAGAGATAGATTTAACATAGTATATAGAGCTTCCCTCCAAAAAATAGTATATAGAGCTCATAAATGAAATCAACCATGTAAAAATTTTCATTAATCAAAAGTGTCAAATTGCAATCATTTGAATACACACAACGGTTTTAAATTCGAAATAAATCTAATGAAGAACATTTGAATACCTAAGAATCCACATCCACCAATAAAATCCAAACACAATCAAATCATATTAGAGACTATATTTATCTTATTGATTAGTTAGTCATATTTAATTATAGTTTAGAGAGAGAGAGTTAGTATACAGTTATTGATTCTGTTATAACCATGTTTGGTTAAACTCATTTTTTTGAATAGCAAATATTAGTCTCGACGAGGAAATGCAAGAAGCATTAAAACTCGCGGTAAAGAGAGTGAAACCTACAATACAAGGTGCCGCATATATACGGGACACCTAAAACCCCAAATAAAACAAACAATTTGATAACAAATCAAGAGGACAGCAACAGAAAGCATATCCATGCCTCACCACCTAAATACCAAAACAGAACCCCCAGCAAGAGAACAACAATAGAACTAAAAACAGGAAACTAATGCCGCCAAAACCACTTCCTTGTGATAGCCGAAACTCAGCAGAAAAATGCAGCAAAAAAAGCCAGCCAATATGTCAGCCAAGAAATAATCAGTTGCACTCAGAAGAGTCCTCTCAATCGAAACTCAGCAAATAAAAACATACCCCCTGTTACAGCGACTAAGTCATAAGGCTCCTACAGAGAAGTTCGCCGAAAGTAAGCTCATTTTCTATCATTCACAAATTTTATCAATCGTTTAATGGTATCAGAGCAGAGAAAATCTGTTCTGCATGCCCAATCGCTCTCACACTACATTTTCCCTCTTTCTAGAACCCTAATTTCTTGAGCTTCAACAATGGCGGATGAATCTGCCACAACGCAACATCAACAAATTGGAGTTTTTCTATGATTCAAACAACCCTTTTTCACAACGATTTCCATAAAAAAAATCATAAACTACTAAAATCCAACAAACGATTGAAGTATAATTAAAAAGAAAAATATAACAGTTCAAGAGAAATGAAAACCTGGGTGTGGAAACGAATCAGTGGAACGGCGGACGAGTACGCGCAGGAATCACAGAGAAAGATGAACGGCGTTTGAGGGTTGTGAAGGTGAATAGCTCATATTTTTTTTTTGATAGTTCTGTTCTGTAGAATGGAGAATGGAGTTTGCATCGTTAGTATTCTCCATTTATTTGATACATCATTATTTAATTTTATAATAAATTATAAAGGGTAAAAAAGGATTTTAGAAAAAATAGTATGGGTAAAAGTGGAAGAAAAAACAATAAGCTATAAGCTATAAGCTCAAACGCTACTTGGAATAGCTTCTGAAAAATAGCTTATAAGCTCGTGAAATAAGCTATAAGCTCGTAGTGAAAAAGTGTTACCAAACAGGGCTTTTTTTGTCAAACGAGCTTATAAGCTAAAAGCTAAAAGCTAAAAGCTAATATTTTGGTGTTACCAAACAGTCCCTTAGAATCCCCCACTGTCACAAAGTTGGTCCGGCAAGTCCTTGACCACCGGTTTACTTCGAAAAACACTTGTGTGGGTTAGGACCAAGAATTTTAGTTTGGTCACACACAAAGAGATAAGAGAGAGAAGAGAGAGAGAGAAAATGGAGAAGAGAAGAGAGAGAAGGCAAATTCTTGTGTGTGTGACCAAACCAAAATTCTTGGTCCTGCTCCAAGATTTTCTCTTTTACTTCATATTTTCCTTAATTACGACCAATTCTTCTCTCTCACATCTTATTAATGACTTGTTTTATCTTGCTAGCGACTTTCTTATCCTGCGCACCCACCTCGTGGTGATTCTGACACTAAACCAGCGAGTCACACTCACACAGCCACACCCAGCACGTGTTCGTTATGCAATCTTTAATTTTTTATTCTACACACACATTATTGAGTTATACTGAACGAGTCACTGGTTTGGTCCCACTCAGTTTCTTCTTCTTCTTCTGAAACTTCATTCTTTCTCTCTGTCTTTGACTCAGTCAGTATCTCACTGTCAAACTCAACCAATGACGAGAAAGGTTTCAAATTTCTCCGATCTGATCCAAAGGGTCACCGCTTCATGTCTCCTCAATCCACTTGTTCCAGTGAGGAAGATAATAGAAGATGATTCACCCTACGAATCAGAAGAAAACAGAGACGAAGAACAAGAACATTATCACAGTGATGATGTTGATGATGACGACGAAGATGACGATGAAAACGGTGACCCTTTGGAGGAAAATGACGAATTTAACGAAGACAAAATGATGGGTATGAAGATTTTGAAGGTGAAGCAAATGGAAGCATTAATGGAAGAAATCTTCGAAACGGTGTCGTCTATGAAGAGAGCGTATGTGAAGTTACAAGAAGCACATTCACCTTGGGATGCAGAGAAGATGAGGGTTGCTGATGTGGCGGTGGTTACGGAGCTGAGGAAGTTGGCTGTGTTGAGGGAGCGGTTTCGGAGGAATGGTGGTGGTAGGAAAGGTGGTCGGAGAAGAGGTTTTGGTGTGGCGTCGGTGAGGGAGGTGGTGGCGCCGTATGAAGCGGTGGTGGAGGAGTTGAAGAATGAAGTGAAGGTTAAGGATTTAGAAGTGAAGGATTTGAAAGAGAAGCTTGAAGGTGTTGTTGCTCTTTCTAATAATGGTAGTGGTGAAAAGAAACCCGGGAGGTCTCAATCTAAGAGAAAACTAGGAATTCAAGGTACATTATCAATGATCCTTTGTTTTTGTTTTTTAATGTTGTTGTTTTTATGAAAATGTTGTGTTTCATGTTTAGAATTTGGATGATTAGATATTAGATTATAATAATTCAGATAAAGTTAAATTTCACAAAGTTTCTTTTTGTTTTAGACTTTTAGTTTGATTTGTTGCTATGAATTAGAGTAGTGTTATTTTTCTAAGTGATTCTATGCATGTGCTTATTTGATTTTGCTTTTGGAATATAATTCTAAAGGGTTTCAGATTCTACTTGAAGGTAATCCAAAAGTTACTTATTTGGAATTTGGATGACTACATTATTCAGAAAAAGTTCAATTTCACAAAGTTTCTTTTTGTTTGGATTTTTAGTTTGATTTGTTGCTTTGAAGCAGTGAAGTGTCTTTTTCAGAGTGATTTTAGCTTTTGGAATATAACTTAAAAGGGGTTTCAGAAGCTGATTCAAGCTTAATCCAAAGTTAATAGTTTCTTGAAGATGAAATGAATTGAGGATCTTATATTCAAATCAAATCTGAGTGTTTTATTTTTTTGTGAAATGTATTTTGTAGCAATTGCATCAGTTCCTACACCAGAACTATTTGAAACAACTATGGTGCAAGTAAGAGAAGCATCAAAGTCCTTCACATCTATGCTTTTATCTCTAATGCACAATGCACATTGGGACATAACAGCTGCTGTTCGTTCAATTGAAGCAGCTACAGCTTCTACTGACAAATATCATAATGTTTCAACTTCATCCATTGTCTCATCTCACCATGCTAAGTATGCACTTGATTCCTATATATCGAGGAAAATCTTTCAAGGGTTCGATCATGAAACTTTCTATATGGATGGTAGCCTCTCATCCCTCCTCAATCCTGATCAGTTTCGCCGTGATTGCTTCACTCAATACAAGGATATGAAGTCCATGGATCCTGCTGAGCTTCTTGGGATTTTACCAACATGTCACTTTGGAAAATTCTGTTTCAAGAAGTACCTTGCCATTGTTCATCCAAAGATGGAAGAGTCATTGTTTGGTAACTTAGAGCAGCACGGTCAAGTCCAAGCAGGAAACCACCCCAGGAGTGAGTTTTACAATGAATTTTTAGGGTTGGCCAAAACTGTATGGTTGCTTCATTTACTTGCATTCTCATTGAACCCTCCACCAAGTCAATTTGAGGCAAGTCGTGGAGCTGAGTTCCATCCACAGTATATGGATAGTGTGGTGAAATTTTCCGGTGGGCGGGTGCCAGCTGGTCAGGTTGTAGGGTTTCCAGTTAGTCCTGGATTTAAGCTTGGGAATGGATCTGTTATAAAATCCAGGGTATATTTGATAGCCAGAACTTAAATGTTTTAAGGGATATGAGAGTGATCGAAATCTTTGTCTAGCAGACTTAACAGGCTACTGATGTAATATGAAAAATCCTTTGGCTAGATTATTGTTTTTCGGATGAATTCAGTTTGAACATGAACTCATGACATTAATTTCAATTTGACCTTAATTAGTGATAATGGTATAGTTGGTTCTCAAAAAAAAAAAAATGATGGCAAGCAAATGCTTTTTTATATGTATCATTGGCTTGTGAACGAGAGGAAGGAAAATTATTTGATTCCCTGAATACAAAAAGCTACTTTGGTCTTTGGGTCTCTCATAGAACCAGTACAATCTGATTTCATTATTATGATAGGCAATGTAGTATACCCAATAACAGTATTTGATTGAATAGAGAAATAAATTATATAAACTCTAAATTGGTCTTTATACATGCTACATTTCATTGGTCTGTTCACTGAGTTGGGAAAAAGTAATGTATTTCCCAGAAAAAATGACATGTCATAATACAATACAGTGTACACCTATAAAGGGAACAAATGTAATTTGACATCATATTCATTGCCTAAAGAATATATGAATGGCACATCCACTACCCACATGCACGTAGGAAACAAATATAAATGCAATCCGACGTTTTATTCGACTACGAAGAACATATGACTATGAGGCGCGACTTCAATCCGCATGGCAGAAGTACGAAATAAAATATTTCTGCCGCAGCAAATCCAAGAGCGTCGGGTAGCTAGCGCTCGTCCGAGAAAGAAACTGTGTTTCTGCTTGTTGAATCTAATCATCGTGAAAAGTAACAATATTTATCCTCTAAAAATTCTCTTGGCCTGTGACAGGGATCAAATATGAGCACTTGAAATATTGAAAAGCAGAATCATATAGTCAAATATAGTTTCATGTAAAGTGAAGTTTGCCCACAAAACAGTTAACAATGTCAAAAGGCAAAAGTAAACTTCTGTAGCTTACAAGACCAAACATAGCTGCTTTACTTATTATAGCTTACAAGACCAAACATAGCTGCTTTACTTATTATAAAAGTACTAAAAAAGAGATGGTTTTATCGGAAAATTTACATGTTTTAACTGAATGCCAGTCTAGAACAGGACCATTCTACTTGGCTATGACAACTTTCGGAATACACATCTACAAAATTAGCCGTGATCAAAGGCGAAAATAAAGGTCACTAGTTTCTCTTGAGTATGTGATAAGTTAGAAGCTGAAGCATATGGAACAAATTTTCAGAAATTATGCATGCATCAGCGGCTATGTTTGTAAGAAAATTCATTTTAAATCTAGATTAGACCAAGACAGATCTGCCGTACTCTTTCAAAGCTGTGTGATGAGAGCATATGCAAGTGGGTCAAACCTTTAATTAAGACATTAGAAATGGATAGCAAGATGCAATGCAGTTTATAAAGTGATTTTACCGGAATTGCGAATTTTATGAGTATCTTACTTGTTCAAGGGTAAGAAACATAATCACGTTCCAGACTCCTACTCGGCCAAAATTTGGAAGGAAGCCTTTGTAAAAGGCCAAAAATCCCTGCAATACATTTCTCACATCAATTCAAGTTGTCCAAAACAATGATAAACTTTATGCAGACTTTTTTATCAAACAAACCAGATAGCAGGAGCTGTTATTAAAAATACTTTCAGATCACTTGAGAACAGAGCAATAAAGGTTGCAGCAAGTATTAAAAGTTATTCATTGTTTAACTATAAGTCCCGTCCCCAATGTCCTCTCATAAAATGAGATATTCATCGGAGACATTCAAAGAATAATCAGAACATCCAATATAAAGGGTTAAAATAAAACTAACATAATAACAAAAAAGATGCTAATTATTGTCATAAATCTTTCAACTCTCATAGGATTCATATTTAAAGTTCAAATACAACAATGACAAAATCAAACAAGGAAGAAGTTCACTTACCTCATTGAACAAAGTCTTAAGAAAACAGTCAAATGTGTTTTTGTAGCTTGAGTCCCCCATCATCCTGGATTTTACCTGGAAAATTATAAACATGGATAAATCATAATTTGCTTTGAAAATTTAGATGGTGTTGCTTCATAAGTGTTCACCAAAAATCGACCAATTGAACGTTTTCCTGTACCTCGTACTATAATGAATCTTGCAATAGTTCTAAATTTTCAAAATACATGTTTGTGGGAGAACACAGTTAAACAGTTTGGATTCATCTTATTTTTCCAGCAATACCATCACCAACATTGTTAGCATTAAATTTTCAAGATTGAACACCAAAAGTTTGTCCAAAAGACCAAAGATATGTCACTTCTAGTGCCTTCCTTCTTTTTCTGTCTCATTTCATTATTGAAGGTCTGTCATTACTATCAAATGTTCATATAAAACGCAAGTGTAGACTGAAGTTAAAGAAAATAGGAGGGAGTGGGCTGGGGTAGAACCTACCACATCAACAGGAGAACCGATAAAGACAGCAAAAAGACCTGCTCCTAGGCCAGCTAGGAGGTGAGTAAAGGCATTGTCCATGAATCCTGGAATTTTCAAAATCGTCTGCATAAGTATGAAAAATCAGAGCAGCATTGCAGTAGCATTTCATGTAATGCAACATTGGATTTTAGCAAATTCCAATTTAGAATCCCTTATAATGTGATTACCTGTTTCACTCGATCATAACTAGCTAGTTCAGCAGCATTTATAATTGCATTTCGTGCTATATTAGGCCCAAGTCCAGTCCACAAGGCCCCTAACCCTTCCTAGTTCAACAGATATATACAGAATGAGACATAATATACATATAAAGGAATTTCTTCAAAAAAAAAATATACATATAAAGGAATCAAAAAAACACATCAGAAGAAAGTCTGACTTGTCTCAATATGGTAGAATATGCATCCATGGCACCAGAATAGCGCTTGGGTACCCCAGATGGCAACTGGCCTTCAGATTGAAGCCTAACTTTGACTAGATCTGTCGGATTAGCGATAGTGATTGCCAAAGCACCTACCACAAGTTCAAAAAAATGAATCAATGACTAACATATAACCTATGCTATAAAATGGGGACTGGTAAGTGCTAACCACCTCAACTCTGTTTGAAGCTAGAATTCTTCACACTATGAATTAAACAAGCAATCATTCTCCTTATTTAGAAAGGAAATGCAACTTATGAGCATTTAAGTCTTTTTTTCCAAAAATAGAAACCTAACTAATTCTCTTATGAATTTCCTCAACACTTCCCATTTCCTTTCTTTCCAATCTACAACCTATTTTGTAACTATCTACATCACCTAAATTTAAATCAAATGATTTAAACCTACATCAAGCAATTATTATTTCACATTCATGATAAATTCTAGTGTTACATTATCAAGGTGAAAAAGCTACTTAATAAACTAATAGAAACATTCTTTCAAGGAAAAAAAAAAGAAAGAAACACACAAAGCTAAAATTCTAATTTTTCATTTTCCATGAAAATTGGGGGCGTTAAAAGTAATGAATATTATTATCTTGTGTTCTGGTGAGAATATAAATGGAGTCACCCACCCCATTTTTATACCCTTACTAACTTAAGCATTGAAATGACTTTTGCAGGTATTTCTCCCAGCAGAGAATCCAAGATCATTGGAGCTTACAATTACATCAAGCCATATAAAAATCTCCCCTTTATGTTTCTACCATAACATTTAAGCAATGAGAAGCAATAAAAAATGGGTTAAGTAGTAATACTACTGACCAGTTAGAAGAGCAGCAAGTATCATATGATACAAAGGAACTTCTCCAACAAATGCAGCACCAACAAGAAAAGTTTTCACCTGTCGAAAAAAGCAGCTCATAATCATATTTTAGCTTATCTACTGCCATAAGCACTTGTGACACTGTTTGGAAGAACTTATGAAAACATCTTATGACATTTTTCATAAATTGTTTTTAGTTTATTTTCATAAGTTCCCCATGATAGCTTATGAAAACAGCGTTCATAAGTAGTTTTTAGCTTATTTACATAAGCTCTTGAGAATAGCTTATGAAAACACCTTATAAATTATACAAAAACAGATTGTCTTTAATATACTCATACGTGCTTATAAGATACGCGCTTGTACTACAAGCTGCAAAATAAGGCGCTTATATAATAAACAGGTTCCAAATCAATAACATGATAGTATTATAAAAGGGAAGTATTAATTACTAACAGGATCATATAAGGCAATTCTTAAACCACCATACAAACACTGACGGTGTAAACCAGGAACAATGCCTTTCCATAAAGAAGAAACCCCTTCTTCTCTAGCAATAGTTTTAACAGTTCCAAGTAAACCTTTATATTTAGGCAAACCCGTTCCACCATCATCATCAGCAACACAACCTTTCTTTTGTAGTTGAAGTCTCACCTTCGCCGTATCCAACGGAATAGTACAAAACTACATTCATAAACAAAAAGAATGAATGATCAATCGTAGAATCAATGGAAATGAAGATTTATAACATAAAAATGTAGAGAAATTGAAGAACCTCAGCGAAACAAGCGGCGAAAGCGCTACAGAGGAAGGATTGAGCGAAGGTAATATGGTTGGGATCTGAGATTGACATTGTTGTTGTTAATGGTGAAGAAGATTTGTGAAAGTAGAAGCAATAGCATCAAATGAAAACGATTGCTTTCGGTTAAATTAAAGTTAGATCTTGTTGTTGCTTCAATAAGTTACTACACCGCTTTATTACAGTCAATATATATGTGATGATGACGATGATGATGTAGTAGTAATTTAATTCACTTATGTTCTCTCACTCTACTAACTTTAACAACTTAGCCAAATGTCTATTTTTCTCCCATTTTATTTGGTACTCCTTCCGGTTACTATTATAAACAAATATTCACTTTTTAAATACATTGAATAATTAATGTATTCAGTTTATAATAAAGACTAGATACATTAATT
The DNA here is from genome assembly GCF_051527215.1 of Medicago sativa. Taxonomy (NCBI): domain Eukaryota; kingdom Viridiplantae; phylum Streptophyta; class Magnoliopsida; order Fabales; family Fabaceae; genus Medicago; species Medicago sativa. The sequence goes on along the minus strand of NC_140751.1, from coordinate 61,347,733 downwards.
ATTCAATCAATAGTATATATATAAAGTAAGGTATTTTTTGCCATGTGTCACTTCCACATTCATTCTCAATATTTTTATTATTTTTTAAAACTAATATTTTATTTGGCATAAATATTTCAACAAACTTTTGATCTTATCCACTCAATAAATTTTTATTGAATTTCTAATATTTTATGTAACAGAAATATCTCAACAAACTACGTATAATACTTTCAACAAAGTTTACATGTATGGTCTTATTTTATGATTAAAAGACTCCAATTTGTTTGTTTTTTTGTTTTTTTAGGGAAAAAAACCTTCAATTAGTTACTACGTAATCTTTTAGCACTGTATCATTCAATTAGTTTTTCTTTTTGAGGATAAAAGGTTTCGATTAGTTATAATGTTATCTTTTAGCAACATATTCTAATGCAAATGTTAACTATAAATAAAGGAATTTTGGTTAATCATGTATTCACATATTTTGAGCAAAAGCGGAAACCCCAAACCTTTTTTTATCTAACATTTTTCCTTCTTCAGGTTTGCCAATCAATAGTATCAATCAATCAATAGTATCAATAGTATATCAATAGTATATATATATATATATAAAGTAAGATTTTGTTATGTCACTTGACACTTCCACATTCATTCTCAATATTTTTATTATTTTTTCTATTTTTAAAAATCAATATTTTATTTAACATAAACATCTCAACAACATTTTGATCTTATCCACTCAATATTTTTTTTAAATTTTTCTTGAATTTCTAATATTTTATGTAGCTGAAATATCTCAACAAACTACACATAACACTTTCAACAAAGTTTACATATATGATCTTATTTTATGATTAAAAGACTCCAATTTGTTTATTTGTTTTTAGAAAAAGAAGCTTCAATTAGTTATTACTAATCTTTTAGCACTGTATCATTCAATTAGTTTTTATGTTTGAGGAAAAAAAGGGTTCGATTCGTTTTTATTTTTGATAAAAAAGGGTTCGATTAGTTATTATGTTATCTTTTAGCAGTATATTATAATGCAAATGTTAACTATAAATAAATAAATTTTCGCTAATCACATATTTACATATTTTGAGCACAAGCAGAAACCTCAAACCTTCTTTTCATCTAACATTTTTCTTTCTTCAAGTTTGCCAAACACCAATTTTATTATTTCTCATACATATACTTTGATATATATATATATATATATATATATATATATATATATATATATTCAACTACCTTCTTCCCTTTCAATCGATTTTTTTCTCTCATACGCATGGGTCACGAAACAAACTCATGACCACATGTTTAAAGGGACCTAAAACTCTTACCACTTGGACTAATTCATTATTGTTTTTGTTACACTTTTTATTCTTGCAGTGGTCATTTATCTCATCATTTATATTTATTTTTAAGATATTATTATAATTGTAAATTTAAATAAATTCAATCTAATATACTTACATGTGTATTCGTGCACACAAACTTATAAAACTTATTTAATATTTAACCCGGGCAACGCTGAGTCTCTAAACTAGTGTATCTAAAAAGTGGAGTTTTGTTTATAATAGTGACCGGAGGGAGTAATGTTTTCAACCTTAGTTGGTAAGTTGGTATATGTCTATTTTAGGTTTGAGTACAAATGATAAGAGAGGAGAAAATGGGTAAAAGGTTAATCTATTTATTATTTGTATTTTTAGTATTAAGCAAAAAAGCATCTTATATCATTAAGGGTGCGTTTGTTTCAGCTTTAAAAAAATAGATTTTGATTTAAAAGAATTTAAAGATTTTTTTAAAAAATCTAAAGCCATTTTTGTTTATTTACTAACATAAAAACCATTTTTTTAAGATTTGAAGCTTTAAATCATTTTTTTAAAGATTTGAAGCTCTTACACTTGAGTTCCTTGTATTTAGAAGAAAAAAATAGATTTTTGAAAAGCTACTTGAAATAGCTTTTCATTTTGAGGCTAAAAATGATTTTTTTTTTTTTAACAAAATGGATTTTTTAAAAATCTGAAACAAACACTGCAAAAATAAAAAATAAAATGATTTTTTAGTTAAAAAAATGATTAAAAAAATAGAAAAAAAAAACCCAAACAAACGGGCCCTAAATCAAAGGAGTGAATCCCCGTGAACTTAATTCAGTTGGCAGAGATATTGCATATTATATGCAGGGGCCAGGGGTTCAAACTCCAGACACTCCACTTCTCCACATTTAAAATGTATGAGCTATAATCACTAGATTACTTAAAAAAAATTAAAGGAGTAAATCACTACAAAAAAATAAAATTAAAGGAGTAAATGAAGTAAAGTCTATCAAAATGGATGTAGTATAGTTTGGTTGTTTAGTCCAACTTTTTCTAATTAAAGTTATTTGCTAAATTTGTTGTTTTTATTACAAAAAATTGCTTTTTTTTTACATAAAAAGGTGTTTGGTAATTATAATAAAAAGAATTTAAAGAAAATTGGATCTTCTATTGTTATAGTATGATAAAAAAAAATTCAAACGACTAAAAGATATTGGAAAATGCTAACAAGTGTCCTAAGGGTATTGTTTAAGCATCTAAAAGTAGCAACTTTTGTATTGAAAATTATACGGTTATAACTTTAACATGTGTTTGACTTGTATTTTTAAGACATAATTTATTTTTATGGATTCCTTAAACAATGCTCTTAGACACTTGTTAGTAAGACCCAAAGATATTATATTAAAAACGAAAAAATCAAAGCACAACGAGTCTTAATCTTGTAGGGTTATAGAGTCATCAGTTACAAGAAGAACATCGAAACAATGGTACCGTCAATTTAAGAAGAAAACCTGATAATCAAATAAAAAATAGTTACTCGTAAACATATGAGTGATTGAGTACTTCATTCAAACCAAAACTTTTATCATAATCAAATGTGTACAAGTTAAGCAAACGTGGTCACCCAACACCACATAATTGTGATGCTTCCGAATTGACCTAGTGCATGCCAAAAAAGCTACATCAAAACATTTTTTTTTTACTTTCTTTCTATATAAACCAAACCGATGAACCGAACCACATGACCGAAAGAGTTATTTGTCACTACACAACTAATATTGAGTCAAAATAGAACACTCACCCGTAATTATCCAAAAATTGGGCAATTAAATAACAAATGGTTGGTTGGTTGTTTCGTTCATATTACATCAACTCTACAAAAAGGCAATGCTGAATTCTGCAACCCTCTTCGTAATAAAATAGCTTTTGTGGTGAGACAGTTGTGAACAAATCTCCAATCAAACAACAAAATCTTCAAAGGAACCAAATTGTTCCAAGTGACCTCATAAAAAAGGAAATAGGTTGTATTTTCAAAATTAGATATAAAATCATAAGCTTTTTTTTTAACTAAATACATATCGCTGGAATTAAGATCCTGATACCAAGTATTCTCCACGTTATACTGCAAAGAAATACTAGATAATAAAACCTCACACTCACCATCAACTCAACCTCCCAAACAAGCAAATTTCTTCTCCAACTCCAACAACCTCCATAAACCCCATACCTAGCATCGTATCATTCATACATAGAAACATTTTTCTCCGTCACTATTCTAAACAACCCACTAAAATGCTCATTTACCACCCCCACCCAGCCACGGCTCATGCCAAGACAACGTCTTACTACAGTTTCCTATTTTCTTATAAACATTATCCAAAAACCAGATCTCTTCACTCATCTCGTTACCTATCGCAAATACTATAAAAATCCTTCCACCAAATCGAATCTATGCTACCCCCCCCCCCCCCCCCCAACCACTTCTCTGTTTAGAAGTCCATATTTACGAGTGAAAACTTTACACCAAAACTCATCATTCTCATTCCTTAACCTCTAACACCACTTCCCTAAACGATCTAAATTTAAAAAAAAAAAAAATATATCCCTAGACATAAGTCACCATTCTCTTTAGGTAAACACACTATGTTTTAGTGAAACCAATGAATTCTGCAAGCTTCTTCACTCCCACCCCACAAAAATTGTAAAAAGAGACTAAATTTTAATAATGGTACTTGAATGAGCTCTGAAAAAGGATAGGAAGTATAACAACAAAAAGGTTAAGACATACTTCAAAAAATTTAAATGACCAATTTTGAAAGGTATTGACACTTCCAAGATGACAATCTTTATCTGATTCGATCAACCAACAGATTTCACAACGATGAATTTTGAGGGCTATCATCGATTGGTAATCCCAAACATTTAAAAGTAACACTCCCACTTTGTAATTCAACATAACAGTGACCCTATTTGACTAAACTAAGTCAACATTAGCACCGACAATAATACTTTTGTGTAAGCTTACCTTCAAACGAGATAGCACCTCGAAAAGTAACAAAATAACTTTTACGGTGCAAATATTGCACCAACTTTTTTTCTTATGATCAAAGTATCACCAACAAATTAAAGATTAGTAGCTCTGAAAGATTCATCACTGCATCTTTGTTGTTCATTGGAGTGAAATATTTCAACTCTTTGTGAAATGATTAGTTGCAAAACTTTTATAGTTTGATCGCCTAAAAAAACACAGAGTTAAAACCTTTCACTGCAATGATAAACAGAAAAGGGGACACATGATCCCTTGTCTTGACCCTCAACCCATAAAAAATTCATCAATCGCACTACCATAATATTTTTCAATCTATTTATTTGCCAATCATTTTGAAAGAATCTTTAAAACATGATCAACTAAAGATGTAGGTCTGAAATTCAACAAGGGTTAATATGTCTTTACTCCCCTGTAATTTGGGCGAGTTCCGGTTTTCCCCCCTGTAAAATTTTTTGTTAAGATTCCGACCCTGAAATTTGAAGATTCCGTCGAAATCACCCCTGGTCGAATCTGGCACACGCCAGGTGCTGACGTGGCACGCCGACTGTATAATTATTTTTATTTTTTATTTTTTTATATGGTACATGTGGCATTTTTGATTTTTTTTAATTTTTTTAAAAAGAATAAAAAAAAAATTTCTTAACAAATAAAAAAAATGAAAAAAATTCTGAAAAAATAAAAAAATACCGAAAAAATTTAAAAAAATTTGGAAAAATTAATAAAAATGAAAACAAAAATCTGGAAAATTTTAAAAATAAAAAATAAAATCTAGAAAAATTTTAAAAATGAAAACATTCTGGAAAAAATTAATAAATTTCGAAAAATTCATATTTTCAGATTTTTTTCAATACCGGAAAAATGAAAAAAAATGAACTTTTCGGAAAGTACTTGTCATTCAACCGTATAACATGATTTATATACCGGTGTCAATCAATATACATTGTATCCTGTTATTCGGACATGGTTTTTATAAATATGATTAATCTTCAAATTTTTGAAAATGATCAATCTTGAAATTTTTGAAAAAAGATTAATCATATTTACAAAAACTAAATTTTTGAAAAAAAAAAGATAAAAAAAATATGAATTTTCGAAAAAAATATTTAAATAGTAGAAGTTCAAATAGTAGAACAAATATAAATTATGTTTGACTCAAATACCATTGAAACTAGTAGACACTAACATACAAAATGTTTTGAGCAGTTTGTATGTTTTTCGAAAAAAATATGAATTATGTTTGACTCAAATACCATATTTTTTTCGAAAATTTAGTTTTTGTAAATATGATTAATCTTTTTTCAAAAATTTCAAGATTGGTCATTTTCAAAAATTTGAAGATTAATCATATTTATAAAAACCATGTCCGAATAACATGATACAATGTATATTGATTGACACCGGTATATAAATCATGTTATACGGTTGAATGACAAGTACTTTCCGAAAAAAAATATGAATTTTTTTCATTTTTCCGGTATTGAAAAAAAATCTGGAAATATGAATTTTTCGAAATTTATTAATTTTTTCCTGAATGTTTTCATTTTTTTAATTTTTCCAGATTTTATTTTTTATTTTTAAAATTTTGCAGATTTTTGTTTTCATTTTTATTAATTTTACCAAATTTTTTAAATTTTTTCGGTATTTTTTTAATTTTTCATTTTTTTTATTTGTTAAGATTTTTTTTGTTTTTTTATTCTTTTAAAAAAAATTTAAAAATATTTTTAATTAAAAAAATATTTTTTTATTAAAAAAATAAAAAATGCCACGTGTACCATATAAAAAAATAAAATAATTATACAGTCAGCGGGCCACGTCATCATAAAAAGGTGACGTGGTGCGCCACGTCAGCACCTGGCGTGTGCCAGATTCGACCAGGGGTGATTTCGACGGAATCTTCAAATTTCAGGGTCGGAATCTTAACAAAATTTTTTACAGGGGGGAAAACCGGAACTCGCCCAAATTACAGGGGATAAAGACATATTAACCCATTCAACAAATATTGGGGATCGAGGACCTGTCTTCTTTAGAATTAGAGCTATAAAAGTACTATTCATCTCGCATATATTACGAAAACAAAATTATAAAACATTTCCACTCTCTAAACTAGTCTCTAAAAATAGGTTTTTTTAGATAGACGAAATAACAAATAATCACTGAAACTCATACAAACATGTGAAAGAACCGAAATTTGAACCCCATGTCATGATGTTCGGTCAAAAATTTCGATATTTTTATCAATTGAGCGACAACTTAAACAAAAATAAGATTTTGAATAGATACACATTTTATTTTTTGACACACAAATTATCTACTCATTTATATGCAAAATTTACTTATATTTATTTCAAGAAAAAAACTTCTCCCACACTCTTCTCTTTTCCTTCCTTAACACTCTTCCGCTCAAAGTGATTTGGTTATTTGGCAAAATCAAACCGTATAAAAGTAGTAATAATAAAACAGAAAAGGAAAAAAATCAACAATTTTCCCTCCATAAATTCCGCAAAACACAAAGGCGGGAAATAAATCATTTCACGAATCCCGCCTTAGGTTTCTAGAATCTTCTACTATATAAACCCTCTCCCTCTTCACTCTCTTCCCTCTTTCATTTCCCCCCCAAATCTCAAAACCGTCGAAACCCTAATTTCCCAAAAACCCTAATTCCCAGATCTCGTTCACCATGTTAGAACTCCGTCTAGTTCAAGGATCCCTTCTCAAGAAGGTTTTGGAATCGATCAAGGAACTCGTCAACGATGCCAATTTCGATTGTTCCTCTACTGGTTTCTCCCTTCAAGCCATGGATTCTAGCCATGTTGCTCTTGTTGCGCTTCTGCTTCGTTCTGAAGGGTTTGAGCATTATCGCTGTGACCGGAATCTTTCTATGGGTATGAATCTGAACAATATGGCGAAGATGTTGAAGTGTGCTGGTAATGATGATATCATTACTATTAAGGCTGACGATGGGAGTGATACTGTTACCTTCATGTTCGAAAGCCCTAGTAAGTTTCGTTTTCTTTACCAATTCTTTAGTTTTAGTGTTACTTAGGGTTTTTAATTGGGTTAATTAGGGTTTTGGGTTCATTGTTGTATGATTATTTTGGTGTTAATTGGGGTTAGGGTTTGGTTTGGGGTTGTGTTAATTGATTGAATGTTTTGGTTTCTGTCAGATTTTAATTTGAAATGTTAGGGTTTAGTGTTAATTGATTGAATGCTAATTTCGTGCTATTTTGGGTTTAGGGCTTTGGTGTTCAATGTCAATTCTTTGTGGGATTGTGTTAATTGATTGAATCGTTGGTTTCTCTTTGAATTAGTTTGAAACCTACAAGGGTCTTTTACTCTTTTAATGGGTTTAGTGTTGAAATTTCATGTCTGATATCTATTTTCTTTATATTGGAGTAGTTATTCTTTTTTCTCATTTCCAAAACTGTTTTTGTAACTGTTCTTTCAGATTTTAGAAGCTGAGTAGGGAACTTTTTTGCTAAAGAATGGGTTTTGTTGCATGCTTAACTGATCTATGATTTGAATTTTAGGGTTTATTGTTTAATTCTGTAATATTTGTATGTGCCCTGTTTTGAGATTTTATAATCTTGCATGTGGATTAAAGAACATATGTTCTTTTTACCAATGTTTTCATTTTTGTTGCATGCTTAACTGGTCTAGAGTTTGGTGTTTGATGTTGCATCACTTATGACTTATTAGTTAGCCACTGTAGTTCATATTGTTTGATATAACATTATGGCGTAATTTGATCCATGTAACTGATCCCACTTAGTGGGATAAGACTTGGTTGTTGTTGTTGTTGTAGTTCCATATGTTATCTGGTGCATGCTTAACTGATACATTTGATCAATTTCAGGGTTTTAGTGTTCAATACTGCAGGATTTGTGTGTGCTCTGTTCATGTTTTGGTATCTATTTTGTTATGGTGTCACTTATGACTTGTGAGCTAGCTTTTGGCCAATTTCAGGGTTACATGTTATCGGTTGCGTGCTTAACTGGTCTATTTGATAAATTTCAGGGTTTTAGTGTTAAATTCTGTATGATTTGGGTATCCTCTGTTCTTGTTTGGGTATCATACTTGTGGTGTTACTTATGAATTAAGAGTTAGCCTTTGTAGTTCAAGTTATTTGTTGTATGCTTAACTGATGTATTTGATAAATTTAAGGGTTTCAATGTTTAATTCTGTAAGATTTATGTCTGCTCTGTTCATGTTACGGTATCATATTTATGGTGGTATCACTTGTGACTTATTGGGTAGCCATTGTGGTTCATATGTTATTATAGTGTAAGATCCTGACTTGTTTTTGTGTGGCTATGTGATGAAGCCCAAGACAAGATTTCTGATTTTGAGATGAAGCTGATGGACATTGATAGTGAGCACCTTGGAATTCCGGAGGCTGAATATGATGCCATTGTTAGGATGCCATCTGCTGAGTTTGCTAGGATTTGTAAAGATCTTAGTAGCATTGGTGACACTGGTAATCACTTTTGTTCATCTGTTATAGGATTTTCTTCTAATGCTTGACTGTTCTTTTGAGTGTAGTGTTGATTAATATTTGTAATTTGCTGTTGTGTTGCAGTTGTCATCTCGGTTACTAAGGAGGGTGTGAAGTTTTCAACCAAGGGTGACATTGGAGCTGCAAACATAGTTTGCAGGCAGAACACTACTGTGGACAAGGTGAGATATTGATTCATTTTTGATCACATTTTACAACCATAGGGACTTTTTATAAGCGTTACAGGCTTGTAGCTAAAATGCTAAATGTGTTTTATTTGTGTTTGATTGTTGAATTTGATTTTAATTGACATTTTTACATGGTTGTTTTTGCTGGTTGATGTTGCAGCCTGATGATGCTACTGTCATAGAGATGAAAGAGCCTGTGTCCTTGCAATTTGCATTAAGATACATGAATTCTTTTACCAAGGCAACTCCTTTGTCCAGCACAGTTACCATCAGTCTGTCAAATGAACTACCAGTTGTTGTTGAGTACAAAATTGCTGAGATGGGTTATGTTAGGTTCTATCTGGCTCCAAAAATAGAGGAAGATGATGAAGAAACCAAGCCCCAAGTTTAGTTGGATATAGATGTTGGATTGGCATCTTAGGTTTTGAATTTGGATGTAGTTGTAGGATGCTTTTATACATTTCCAAGGTATTGCGTCTGTTTGCCTGGCTATGAATTTGGAAGAAGTGTGCATGTCACATTATTTTCCACCTCGTTTAAATCAATGTTAAACAATGGATGTGCATTCTCCACTGTAGGGCCTTCTATTTTATTGCTTTTATGAATCTTAACAGCTTTCAAACTAAATGTTGAATCTGAGAGTTTGAAATTAACAGCCAAATTTGTTCCATCAGCAAATTTTTCACTTTTTTAATTGTTCATACGTTCGTTTCTCCTGTTTTCATGTCATGTTATTAAACATTGCCTAATGGTTGTTGTGGAATGCAATTGAAAAGAACAAAGGTGTTAAATGCCAATCTGCAGAATATGAAACTGAGGTGCTTGGTAATGTAAAAATGTACACAATTATACTTGCTTCTGTTAAATTTATAGGTCAATCCTGTACAAGAGTTAAAAGAACAAAGACGTTAAAAGAACAAAGACAAATGTTACATAAAAACATTCTTTTGGTAGTCAGTCGCATATCCTAATCTATTCTATATCTAAGCTCAAACGTTTGCTCAGGCTGACTCATCTGTACTCCTGATGATTGCTGAGGCAAACAATACAACTTCCAATACAACTTCTAAGTAAGACCAGTCGCTAGTTTTTGTACATTTTCAATGAATCAAAGATCAACCTGCAAGCAGTAAGAGGTGGATAGATTCCACATTGACATCATGTGGTATAATTTGGGTTAAATTAATCAAGTATCTCGTTTACTCCGCTTCTTGGCTTCACCATATAGGATAACTCCAACGACTGTAAGAGAATATCCTAACATTCCAGTCACTGATACTGGATTTCTAAATATCAAAATAGAGATTACAACTGCCACAGCTCCTTTTGCATTTCCTAGGACCTGGCAAAGTCATCATGCATTCATGTTAGAGATATACAAAATTACTTTAATCAGAACATTATTAATGCCAAATAAAAAGTAGCAAAGAAAGTATAATTACCTGAAGTGTTAACGCACTAGTGTGCTTTGTGACTAAAAAATTGGTCAAGTTGACAAAATATGCCAGTGTGGAGTTGAAAATAAGTAACCACACAATACTTGAATCTTCTCTAGCAAGTTGAATGGTAATTCCAAGCACATCTTCCTCCATTATAATTGAAGCAGGAAGTAGGAATGCAACAGCCACTGGTGCCATGTACATAAGAAGGTTCATAGAATTCAGTTGTTCCCTGAAAAATCAAAGAAACTATTTCATTACAATGGAAGGAGAAACCAACAAGTTTAAAATACAACGGAAGGATAGTTTTGAGATCATTACCCTTCAGAAGATAGTAAGACTCCTTGAAGTACTGTTTTGAGTGCCCTAGCTGCTGTAGCACTGATGCACATTATAAATCCAAATAGATGAAAACTTGGTTCTCCCTTCATCCATGTAACACAAAAGACAAGTAATAAATCAACATGTGTAGGTTGTAACTCAAAGTAGAAATCACATTTTCATCCACAATAATAAGGACATTGACACTACAAATCTAGCAGTAGGAAAAATCATCCAAAATAGAGGACATTTCTCCTATTCACAAAAGTAGCAGGCTAAAACTAATTTAGTGGATATATTTAAAAAAGAAAATTCAAAGAAACAAAAGAAATCTTAAACACTCTCAAAGTAATACATACAATGACCTAAGTTTTATTGAACAATTCTTTAGTTTTGTTATAAGACAACATAAGAAATTAAGATTTTCCCCCAACATATGTATTTAACAAATAACCAACCGTCCATTTTTGTTGTTGAGGGAACTGTCTATTTTATATGACCAATCACGGTTTTGTCAATCAAAAAAATAACAAATCAGCAAAACATTTTGTCCAACTAAGTTGTCAATTTTTTCTGTCTTATTTGTTAGTTGTTTATGCTAATGTGCACATTTTTTATTGGAGGTATATAAAATAAAATAGGACATTAAAAAGGACAAGAGGTTTACATCTAAAGTTACCACCAATGAATTTCTTATTTGTTATTTGTTCAATAGACCACTCAAATTGTTCAACTTTTTATAATAAGCCAATTAGGATCCGATAAATCCGAGAGATTTTTAGACATTTTGAGAGACCTATGAAGCAAGATTCAAATTACTCGTCCCTTTTTAATTGTTTGTTTTTCTAGGGATTGAACATTGGGGCTCCCCGTCCCACCCACAAATTCAACATTGTGCTGCCAACTAAACCACACCAACTATATAAAAAAGGCAACTAAGTGCACTAAATCTTCCACATACGTAGGGTCCAAGAAGAGGTTCCACCATTTTGGTATATTGTACCTAGCCCAAAGGCTATTTCCATGACTTGACCCCAGAACCTTTTAGTCCCATGACAAAATCTTTATCACTTGCGTCAAAGTTACCCTCCTAAACCACACCAACTATATAACCGCACCATTTTATAACGCAAACCAATCTTGGTTATAAATGTGACTTTTGTACACCTTAATTTATATGGGTTTGTCTAACAATAAAAGTAGTAATTTTTTATTGAAAAGTATGTACACCAAATCTGTCACCAATTTTCTATTGAAAGTTGCATGTTTTCTTGGCATTTATATATCATAAATCATAATAATTCAATTCTTCATATTTGTTTCCCTCAAAAAATGAAACTCTTCATATTTGTCAATTAACCAAAGGTTTGTTGGGTTGGTGGATAATTTATATGTATTTCTGGCGACACATCGACCGTTGAGGTCTACCATGACCTTAACGAATCTCCAAAACCCAAATCACTTAAACTTTTGACTACCAAAAAAAACTCTTTAAATTGCTACCATAACACAAGATATAAAAGACAACAGATAAGAAAGAGGACATACCCCACTAGCAATCATAACACCAGTAACAACAGGAACAAGAGCCATATAAGTAAGCCAACCCTCCCTCTTAAGGGTCATAAGATAAGCAAAAACCGCCGTAAAAAACGGCGTCGTAGCACCAATGGCTTGATTAAAAGACACAGGAAGATACCTTAGAGAGATATTTCCTCCAACCACAGACAAACAAAATATAAGTCCAAGTGATGATATCTTCACAAATTGTACCCTTGATCTCACTGTTTGCAATGGCACCACCTTCATCCATGATATTGCAATGTAACTTAACATTGAACATGCCATCATGTGACATAGTGTTAAGAATATTGGGTACTTGAAACCATAGTTGCTTAAAAGGTACTTGTTTAATAGTAATACACCAATGTTTGATGCATACCAAAAACTTATCAAACTAAAGGTGAATAGTTTCCCAGATAATGGTGGCACCTTCATTGTATCTAGTTAATTGATTTTTTTTTTTTGTTTAAATTTTGTAACTTTGATGGATGAAGAGAAATTTTGAGAATGTGGGAAGAATGAAAGATGGATTGAGGAAAGAGGTATTGGTTTAGGGGAAGAAGGAGAAGGGTTGAAAGAGAGAGGAAGAGAGGGAAAGACAATGGATGATGCAGAGTGAGAAGCTCTTTGGAGAATTTGGTTAAAAATATTATGAGGGGATATTATAAGTTATACTATTATTAAAATAATCTACTTTTCAGAAAAATATTGAAACCTTTTTGTTGTTGTGTTTGGTAGATAAAGTTGCATTTTATCAAATTTCATTTTTTGTTCTCATAAAAAACGGCTACGTTTGTGCACTCACATAATTTTTCAATATGCAATTTTAGTTTGTTCTAAATTCAAATTTGTTTAATCATTTTAACATTTTACAATGATTTTTGTGCAGACATATTTAGAATATTATAAAAAGTTCCTCCACAAATATGAGCTCGAAATTTGATTTCTAGGTCCATTTTTTCATTTTTATTATCTGAAATTTATGAGGTTTAACAAAATTGATGTTTAACTCATTTCATGTTAAAAAACTAATTTTTCGTATATTGAATTTCTAGCTATTCACTTATTTCTTTTGGTATATTGGTGTGAATATTTCATTCGCTATAACCATTTTTCATTTGCTAACACACTTGTTGAATTTTTCTATCATTCGCTAACACACTGGTTGAATTTTTCTAAATTCAACAAGTGTGTTTTACTATCACATAATATCGTTCAACAATTCTCAAGTCATTTTATTTTGGATACTGTATTATCTTGATGATTTATATCATATAAAATGGTTATTGACAAATCAAATAAAATAAACAATCAAATTGATTGATTATCTAAGTCAGTCAATTTATTGTGTATTTGATAATGACTTAAGCTCTTTATGTGTTTTGCAATCGCTATTTCGGTAACTTGAATACGTTAACCAACTATACATACTTCCACGATTATTTTTTGAAAAATACGTTCCCGAGCTTCAACTTTTTGTGGTATCTATTCATCCCTCAGATTGTAACCAAAAAAAAAAATTCATCCCTCAGATTCTAGATACGTGTACCACCATACCTACCAAAGTTGCACAAATTGAACTAAAAGGGAATCAAAATATGGCGGTCCCTTCAAATGTGATTATGGATTTGAAAATGCATCCTCACAAACTAGGTATTAATTCTTCTACGATCAAAAGTTTCACATTTTTAATGATTTTTAGATTCAACATCTGCATTGATACTTTTATTTCCACTCATGTATAAAATGGAGATCAAAGAATGATTCTTAGATAATATATATCATAATTCACAACTGCAGCTGCAAAGCTTATATTGTCTTCTTTTTCTAAATTGTTAGAATCAAGATTGCTAACTATGAAGCACTCATTTAGACACCGATAATAATGTCATTGTATATAATTACAACTGCCATGTCAAATGCTCGAGTACACCTTCAAAACGTAGCATGTGGCTGGTTCGTCAACGAGTACATTGCAATTGGTGTCAAACTCTCAAAATTAAGAGCACTTAGTTTTCTGCTGTGTTGGATTAGAGTACAAATGTAATGTATTGACTGATTTTCAAATATTTGAGTTTTAAGCATTGGAGCACCACGAAACAAGACTATAAACTTAATTAAAGAGGTACTTATAGATAAACTTTTACCAACTAACACAACAGGATAAACTGTTACCATCTAACACATTTGAGTTCTAAGCATTGGAGCACCACGAAACAAAACTAAAAACTTAATTAAAGAGGTACTTATAGATAAACTTTTACCAACTAACACAACAGAAAAAGTATGCTAAAGCCCATAATTCAAAGACATGCCTAATATGAGGACTAACACCATTCTGGTTTGGAAAGAACTACATGAATATTCCTCTAAAGTTTTGAAGACATAGTAAGTAGAAATCAAATACTAAAACTAAGCTTTAATAAGAGATATCATCATATGCTATAGCCCATAATTCACATATTATTTCAAGTACATTGTCGGACCAATCACACTAAATATAGCACTGTCGATAAACACATCAGAATCAGAATAATGTAAAATTTTTTGAAAAGTGACCACAGATAAAATAACGTTGTCGGTTTTAACTAACACCAATACTTTTGATAAATAAGATGTATTATATTAAGATAATGAATTTGTAATGACAAACAAAACCATGAAAACTATAGTTTGTACCTACCATGGTATATACCGGTTAGTTACCGGATCATATACCACGAATCCACGACACAAACTCTAAAACATGAACAGATTTGCATCCTTAGATACATCTATTAATGCATAATTCTTTGAAATATAGAAGAACTGCGGCTATTTTATTTAATATTTACTTCATAACAGTCAGAACAAAGCTACAAAATTCTGCAAACATGATTATTCTTCAGCCAAATAGTGAAGTCATTACACATAAAAATCTGAGAATCAAGTTCATCAGCAAGGAGGAATTGTTCACTACATCTAATCACATAAGAAAACAAAACCCCAAACAAATGAAGAAATAAGAATAGCAGAGGAAAAAACAAATGAAAGAGATAGAAGAAGATTCAGCCTCATCCCAAATGTGGAAATGAAGAGAGGCAGAAAATGAAAGCATTGCTCCTTTTCCATAATGCCAATATAATTTTGCCGGTTCTTAAAAATTTGATTTCATTGCAAGTGTCCATTTCATTACCCTGTGATCGGTTAATGCTGATCGATTAATGCACATGAATTGATCACAATAATGTTCGATCATGTGCAGCTATCGATCACAAGGAAAATAAAATCAACACTACTGAGAAGGTGATCTACAAAATGGATGACAACACTTAAGTAGTTAATCCATGTTTACCCCTCTGTCACACCCTGGTTTTATAAACTCAATCAAATGTACAGATAAGAGTGGCAGAGGAGCAAAAACAATGAAAGATATTCAGCCTCATCTGAAATGTGGAAATGGAGAGAGGCAGAAAATGAAAGCGTTGTTTCTATCCATAACTCAAAATTGGTTCTGAAAAATTTGATTGTGTTGCAACAATGGCGATTTCATCAGAAACTTATCAATTAAAAAAATTAGCTAAATCCCGTTTTATTTTTTTTCAAACAGCAAATAAAAAACCATTGGAACACAATTTTTCACCTGCTCAACCAAGCATAAACATCAAGTACATAAATCAACATTCAATATTGTATATATTCTACTACTAAGTCTTCGAAATTTATCCAAAAAAAAAAAAAAACACTACCGAAAATCCACTTTGATTCCATAATACCCCATCAGATAAGCAAGTGAAAATGTGCACATCGATTACACAGGGCTGAGAAGCTGAGAAAGTTGTGGTTTTGGATCAGAGTTCATACCGATGATGATAATCAAAGGAATGAAACCATAGTGAGCGATAACCTTCGTTTTCTTCATACCCCATGTTGTCCATTCCTTCACAGAATCGATGACTGATCGATCTTCTGCTTTCTTCTTTGAGCTCTTTCCCTTTGCCTTTAGAGAAATCGTAGACGCCATTCTTCTTTTCTCTTCTCTCTCTGTTGCAAAATTGAGTTGCAGTTAAATCCCATTAAAACAAGGGCAACATTCAACAACAATAGGAACAATAATGAACCCTATAATCATTTGTAAGAGTATTGCATTTGTTTGTTACAACTTTTTAGAATAATCGGAATTTAAAAAACGTCAGAAAACATCTTTAAATGAGAAGTTGATAGAAGTAGCTTTTAAAAAAATGATTTTTTTAGAGGATAGAGAAAATAAGAGGCAGGGGCGGATCCACATCATATATTGGCGTGGCTAAATTGTAATGTTTCCAATATTTCAAAGTTAGTGACTTTGTTACTCTCGCTACTACTAGTTTTGTCTTTATGCACTATAAAAAATCTTAATTCAATTAAACAAGAAACAATATATTAGAAAACACAGTACAGTTTAATTAAGCCAACCCAACAGTGTTTTCCATTGAAGTAAAAATCTCAAATTTGGAGTATGTTGACTTAAATTTCTAATGTTAAGATTGAATAATTCAGTAAGTGGAATTAATCTTAGCAATAAGAAACTATGGATATTTGGAAATTAAGGGCCCGTTTGGATTGACTTATTTTTGAGCTTATGAAAAATAGTTTATGCAAATAAATAAGTTTTTATGTTAATTTATAAACTTTCACTAACGAAAATTGTATCTTCATTACCTATTTTTTCATAAACTACATTGACAAGCTTATAAATAATTCAAAAAAGCTCAATTATTTGCATAAGCTGTTTTTCATAAGCTCAAAATAAGCTTTATCCAAACGGGCCCTAAGTCCTATTCATCTACAAATTCATGGTCTGTAATCACATATGATAAACAAAGAGGTGCATAATCTACTAATTCAATATTCTATCATCTGAGGATACCTTCATCATGCACCCCAATTATCTCAAATTCACAATACATACAAAAATAAACTGAACGAAACAAACACCGTAACATGTTGAAAAAAGCTATTCATTTGTTGAACTAGGGTTAGAAATGGAAAAGCTTAATTTGAAGCATTCATAATATTTTCATACTAAAATTACTAGTACTAATTGCAACAATCAAAGTATATTTCCTTTTCCAACACACAGATTGAAGCATCAACAAACAATTTTGGTATTACAAATGAATACTATACAAAATCAGCATATCCAAATTGGAGAAGGAAGGAGAATCGAATGACTTACCTGCGAGGAGATGGGATTTCTTTCTGTCGAGAACGAGAAACAAAGTGTTTATGTGTTTGTGTACTTTCGATAGAGAGAAGTACAAGAACAGGGTTGAGAAATTAGGGTTAGAAAATTGCTCTTCTCCTGATTTGCTCACTCCCTTGCAAACTTCCAAAAATAGCCCCTGCGACCCTGTGTAACTTAAGTCATGTTAAACACGTGACTTAAGTTACGCTGCCTCCAGCGTGAGTTAAGTCACGTCGCATCCAACGTGAGTTAACTCATACTGGTTATAGGTCAACGTGACTTAATTCACGATGAGTTTAATTAGTCTTCGAAGACATTATTTTTTTTAGATGCAAAAATCATAAAATAAATGCAAATAAAACAAAAATAAAAGGACAAAATGATACAAAATATCACATTTTATTATAATATCAATACATTTACAATAAAGTTGAAACTTTTTAAGCTTATTACATAAGATATTCAAACCTAATGCTAATCTCTTAAGAACCTAAAACTAAATTTGTACCACAAGAAGATGGAGAGGGGTAAAGCTAAACCAGTGGCGCAAGCTTATGGAGAGGAAAGGAGGAGGGGATGAGGAAGGAGAAAGAGATGTTTGGGGCGAGGGGGGAGGGGGCTGAGGTAAAGTTTGTTTCCTTTCTAGGGAGAAAGAGACCTTGATTGTCAACCTTGCACGAAAACAAACCAACCTTCCACTCAGACAGACTGTGCTTCTTTGCAGTGCGTCGCCATCTCCATTGATCGCTCATACAATCCCTGAAATTTCCAAAGAGGGTTGAATTTCCAAAGAGGTATTGCTACGTGATGTGAGATTGAGATACCCATCTATTTCTTTATGGGTCGAATTTCTTTATGGACATGCAGCGAGATTATACTTTGATGATGAACATATTATGTTTGCCATTGGAGTGCAACAAGGCGACCCATTAGGGCCACTCATTTTTGCTTTTGTGTTGCACCATCCTATTCATTAGATCAGAGATAGTTGCAAGCTTCTTCTTCATGCTTGATATCTTAATGATGAGACTCTTCTAGGGAATTCTGAGGAGGTGTCTAAAACTCTAGACATCATTCAGGATTAGCGTATGATCTTTCATCTATATTTTCATATATTTGAAGATTGAGAGACCAATTGTTTTGTTAATTAGTTTAAATCTCACCTATCTTTTTTTAATTTCATTCATAAAAGAAATGCTTATTTTTACGAAACCATCAACCTAAGAATCACACGAACAAATCTCTACCATCATGAATTCTCCTAAAAAAGTAGATTAATAGTTTCAATATTTTTTTAACACATCGACACATGTTGATTCTTGTCTTTAGTTTCTAAAAAGCTTGTAACAAATAGCATGACTCCATTCATAAAGATACCAATAAAAGACAACTTAAAAATATTTTTTATTTTTGATATATTTGATGAACAATTTATACAAGTGTTCCAAATCGTTACAAAGTAATATAATGATAAATGAGTATCGTATCCACAAAGATTTCCGTTCCAACTATGCAACTCGCGTTACTTTTTTAAAACGGAAAATAAAACAATTGAAACAAATAAATAAATTAAATGGGGGAAATTCGTGCAATTTAATCTGTTTGCACAAAGCGGTAGTTGAGTAGTAACTTGGTTTTTGATTGTAAAAAGTTAGCGGTGGTTAGGTTTCTTCGAATAGCCTCTATCTATTTGTTCAAATTAAGTAATAGTTAAATCATTTAGGAATTGGTTAATTGGTACCCATTCAAGTGATGAGTTCATGGGTTTTATACCCCTCTAACTGTTGAGTTGCACCGGATTCACCTAAGGTTATACGCGCTTTAACAGGTGTAGGGTAGTCAATCCTATAGGTCTTAGTTATGCCTACGTACATAGTATTAGGTGGGGTCTTACTCTCTCAGATGTAATTGAAACGTAGACTTAAATTAGGGTTCATAATTTGTCCTAAAGATTCCCTCATCTATGAATCTTAGAAATATATCAACATACTCTCTCTTGGTAGTTCTACATACGTGTAGCCCGGTCTCGTCTACCTTACCAAGGATGAAAAGAGTAAAATTATTATGCAATGTTTGGATTAGGATTTCGGCCTAATTTTGGGTTCAGATACCTTTCCTAGGTATGTCACCTCCATGGGTCTAGGGAAAACATTAAGATCTTTGCATAATAAAATTAAATAGGGCACATAAAATAATTAAAGGAAAAAACTTAAATTAAATATATCCAACAAATAAAATAGAGGTTCATTTTAGAATCCCCACCCAATAGGGTTTAGTTACTCATGATAACTAAAGACAAATAACAAAAGAAATAAAACATATCCTAGAGACTAAGGTTGAGGAGAGAGACTCATCCCTTGAAGCTCCTAGCGCATGCATTCCTCTTGAACCGCTTTGTTCTGAATCCCAAAAAGATTTAATAAGAACATTGGGAATGAAAGATACATTCAAGCATGATGATTAATAAATTATACATATACTCACAAGTATCCATAACATCCATAACATTCATTACCATCATTCCAAGTTCACATCAACAAGTATATCATACACATATCACAACTTCACCTTGTCAATTAACAATTAACACTTCAATCCACAATTACAATTAGCAATTCCACCACCAAGCACATTTCAATGCAATTCAATTCACCAACAATTTATGCAATGGCTCTAGACTCATCTAGATGCATGTGGTACCAAAACACCTCCAGGTCGTCACCTTCGATGCAACAAAAACATCGTAATCACCTCAATTGGATATAAAATCCACCACCATCAGTCATGAATGCATGAACATATGACTCAACTACAATGCATATGTTCACACAACAATTCACCTCAACAATCACCAACACGTGTATATATGCAATCAATAACAATTCGCCACCACATAACATATATACGGTCACCAACAACATCCACAACACAAGCAACATGTAGTTGACACATAAATGCACCACCAATCATCTTCACTTAATGTATAACAATTATCCAGAAAGGATTTACAAAACAATCAACTCATAAAGTCATTTTCCACCAAGTTCGTCTCCAAAAGTCAAATTAATACAAGTAATAGAGCCTTTAAGTCAAAACCAAGTAAACAAGCTCAATTGCCTATGCCATGTACTCTCACAAGTCACATATATATGCAGTAGAGGTTACATAAGCATTTCATCGACCAAATACGATGAATTCATGAAAAACTCGAAGTTCGTCTCACTTAATCACTTTTCACAAAAATTCTCATTTTCTAAAACAAACAAGTTACGACTTGATTAAGACATTGCACCAACTTTACAAGCCTTGCCTAAGCCTATATGATTTGTAGACTAAGCTTGCAATCCTTTATGTTCACAAAAGGTCACTTTTCAACATTTCCCAAAAAGCCGAAACGACACAAATCCAAGTTTCAAACCATTTGAAAACTCAAACATTCAACAAAGCCAAGTATGTTCCAGTTGAAAAGTAAGTGAAAACAGTACAAGAACACCTTCAAACGGTCGCTACGGACCCCTACACGATTGCCCCCGACCCCCCGAACACGGAACAACGGGCACGTTGCCCTGTGCAGGGCGCCTGGTGCCAGGAGTGTAGCGCCTAGCGCTAGCTCTCTGAGTGTGGGCGCCTAGTGCCCTAGCTCAGGCGCAGCGCTCTGCAACGTGCGTTTTCACGCGTTTCGGCCGCGGGTTTATGCCGTTTTCGCCCCAAAATCGGATGTTTAAAACCCTTCAATGTCAAAAGTGATCCGAGGCATAACCCAAGGCTCCAACACATCAAACTCACACGTTTCGTGGCGTTTGAATAAGTTATACAAACCTTTGAAAATTCATTTTCTCAAAACAACAAGTTTTCTTCTCTAATCAAAACCAATTTTCACAACAACCATTTTCACCACAACAAATCTCATCATCAATTCATAATTAATGATACCCAATGTATCAATTCAACAACAACATGATTCAAATCATCAACAACAACAATTGAACATGAATCCATTCATAATTCAACAACCACAACTTCACAATTCATCAATTTCATACAAAAACACACTATGTTCATACATACCCATTTTGACATACAAATTCAACAACAACAACACAATTATCAATCAATTCATGTAAATAATCATATCATTATAATTAAGCACGAAATTCTACAACAAAATCTCAATTAACAACTTAAGCAAGAATTAAGGATGAACTACAACTAATGATTATGTTTGAATTCTAACCCTCTTACCTTAATTCTCCACAATCTCTAGCTAGTGCTTCACTTTAGCTCCAACCCTTGATTCTCTAGCCTCTTCTAGCTCCCTCTAGATCCTTCTCTTCAAAACCCTTTTTCTCCTCTTGTGCTTTCTCTCTCTATCTCTCTCTAATTGTGAAAATGAAATGAAATGTTGGTAAAACCCCAATTTCACTACCAACTAGTGTTTATATAAACTCTACTCAATTGGGCTCAACTCACAATGTTTTAATGGGCCTAACCCATTTCTATTCTAACCCAAAATGTTACTACTCACTTAACGGTAAAATACAACACTAACGGTCACTTAACGGTAAACTAAATAATCACCCCACTCTCCAACACTTAGTAAAATAATAACCCTCACTAAGCACTAAAAATAACCTACAACAAAAATTACAAAATTACCCCTGCCCTCAAAATGACCAAAATACCTCTGAGTCCAAAATGGCTAAAATACCCCTCTAATACCGAATTCTACGATTCCCAATCAAAAATACACACAGAGGCAATAATCACATAAGAGCACATATAACACACATAAATAAATAAATAAAATAAATCTAGCGAAAATCGGGCTGTTACATCTTCAAAGAATATATGTCTATAAAAAATAAATGATAGACATTTACCTATTTACTTCTGGTGAGCATTTACCATTCTAATTCCCTTTTCGCGTGAAAAATCATACATATCCATTTAACTTAACACCTTCAAGTGTGCAGACTACGAGTCCAAACAAGGTCTACTTTGTGAAGCGAGTTTGATTTCACTAGAATTGTCTATTTTCATTTGTAAATATTTTCATTATCTATAACTTTAATAGA
The DNA here is from genome assembly GCF_051527215.1 of Medicago sativa. NCBI lineage: Eukaryota > Viridiplantae > Streptophyta > Magnoliopsida > Fabales > Fabaceae > Medicago > Medicago sativa. The sequence continues at coordinate 61,325,105 of NC_140751.1, read as the reverse complement.
CTTTAAACCATGGCCCTCATTATTACTTACCACATATAGCGTTGTACTATATGCAAGAACACGTCAACATTGACTTCATTTCGGTTCCATCTCATTCCATTGAGATCTTTCATTCATGACATAATTTATTAATATTTCATAAGTTTCAGGTACCTGATTAGTTCTTTTGAAACTGAAAAATCAATTATGTCAGAAAACTATTTTAGAGTTTTTATATCCTCGTTTGGGTTATCTTTCCTTTAAGCTCCTTTTCTTATTCAAGACTCTTTATATTTAGAACCGATTAATCTATCATGCTTCAGGCACGATTGATACTCATTTGAAGTATTAGATTATCCGACATGAACATCTATTTTGTTTGGAGCATTATCAGCTGATATTTGATTTATTTACCTTTGTAAATGAGTTATATCTTGAGGATCAAGATGAGACAATAATATTTCCTTTCAAATAATTTATTTGAACTTCAGGTTCACAGTTTCAAGTTCTTATTATCTCCTCCTAATATTGGGAAAAATAATCCATCAATTGATAATCAGCCTACTGGGCTGCAAATACGTTGGCTCAACACAATTAATGATAGATGGAGATTCATATCAAAAATATTTCCTAATAATCTTTCAAGATTTATCTTAGTGCATTATATTGGAGCAATTGTAATATACACAACACATCCAAAATTCACTTGAATGAGAAATATTAGGTTGTTAACCTAAAACCAATGATAGATTAAGGGGATGACTTATATATAATAATGTGTTGGCTTGATGCAAATCAATATCTCAAATACAAGATTATTGATTCCCAAAATAGAGTTTATAAGACACTTTGACGGATATGGATGCAATATATTTACATTTGCGCGTTTGCGTTATTTTATTACAGTTTGGTTAGTTTTCAGTTTATTTTGCGTATTTAAATTTTGAATGAATGAATGAATGTATGATTGAATGAATGGATGTATGGAAGTATGAATGAATGAAGGAAATTAGGGGGAAAAAAGTCAAAACAACTATTCTGATACCAGACACATGCCTCACGTGACTTAACTCACGTTTGATTATAACCTACGTGAGTTAAGTCACATTTATGCATAATGAGAGTGACTTAACTCACGCTGGATGTTAACTTGACTTAAGTCACGCTGAGTTTAAATCTGCGTGACTTAAGTCACATGTAAGGTATTTTCATCGGTTTACATGTGAGTGAGCAATTTTTTATGAGAGAAGAGTAATTTCCTTAGCTTAAGGAATTTGTATAACTCAAGGTGTTTCGACGGTTTTTGGTCCTTTATTACTCCAGTGGTAGTTTCTATGAACCTACCCTGAGATCTGCATGTTTAAAGTTTGAACATCGTCACATTACTTTTTTATTAAACATCACGTTACTTTTGATTGCGTCATTATCAACCAAAAAAATAATTGGGTCACGCTAATGCTATACGACCATTATTTAAGAAACCTTCAAAAATATGATTGCGTCATGCTAATGCTGTAGGAGCATTATCTTAATCAACTAAAGTCAAATAACTCAAAATTCCACTTGAGTCTTTGTAATAAATTTCACTTTATAAGTTAGTTTAACTTCTTAAAGAAAAAAATAATGCAAGTCAAATATTTGTTAAAATCATACATACATGCATATGCAAAAGTAATCTAGTTGATTTTTAAAAGGTCTTGTTAACAAGTGTCCTTATTTAGGATTAAAAAATGGAATTAATTAATAACTTTTATGAAGAAAAAGTTGCTTTTTGATATTTCAATGGGTTGAATATACAAATCTTAAGATATAATTTCTACTTTAAACTTCTTATCAAGTGTCATAAAAACACTTGTTAACATTTCCTTTCTTAAATAATAATTTAAAGACATTTGTTAGTTTTACCCAGAATCTTAGCACACATCAATGAGGCATGTGCTACTGTATATAACTAGATTGAGTTTAAGCATGGAACACTAGCCCTCAGCGCTTGAGAATTTCTAGCTTAACGGTATTTTCAAAACTTGTTATTCTCCAATCACAAACACAAAATGAGCATGCATAAAGCTTATTTTATTCTGATGAGCTTGGAGTTGGCTTCAATAGGAATTAAGTATCAAGGTTCAAATACTAATAACCTATTCCAACCATCCTCCCCAACATTTTTCATGTTTTTGATTGCTCTATTTTGTCATGCAGTTGCAACCATGGCTGACATGAGCATCCCAACTACTATGTTCATATTTCACTTCTCTGGTGTTGTTGGATGTGAGGCACTGTTGTGGATTCTCCTCCTTGAGTTCTGGCATTGGTATATCTTCAACATGTTCCTTTTAGTGGTCACCGCATTGTGCTTCTTAAACTTGATGATGGCCATGGATAATATAACTAAACTCTTTCGTGGAACACTTCGAAATCCAGATTTGGAACCACGAGAAGTTCAGGCGTAAGGCTTGATTTGATGAAGGTGTATTTAGTGTCGGACAACTATAATGATAGAGTGTTGAAGTGTTAGTCTCAGTGTATGTGTTGATGCTTTGAAGTGTAGGTTTTAATTTGATTTGTGTTTCTACTCTATTTATTGCATGCATAGGGTATTTATCGTTCATATTCTCTAACATTAGTATAGAAGTCTTTCCATCGCTTGTAGTACACTCTAGACCAGTAATAAGTAGTTCAATTCCTCTGTTGAATATGATTTTCCCTCTATCTTTCTTTCCTTCACTTGTTACTATATCTTTTGGAATGTTGTCCTAATTGTTAATAAAAGCTTAATTAACTGATGGGATTTATTTACTGTTGCTAAAACTAATCTCAAAATGAAAAAAGTAAAAGATTAACTTGGGAAATTTGTTGGGATTAAGAGGATGGACTATGGAGTTTATATATAACAGATTTCTTACGAGGTGTGGCATTGGATATGGTTACCTGCTTTGCTTCCACATCGGATTGGAACTCAATAGTTACTTTGGTTTTGAGTGAATCACAGATTTAGAATATTTTTGGATAAACAACTTATTAGCAACTTATTGGACAAACACTTGTGTATAAGTTAAAAATAAACTATTTAGCTAGCAAAGGATAAATATTAAATTGTTTTTGCATATGATATAAGTTGTTTTCGTAAGCTATCCCCAATAAAAATTTATATCGATATTTTTAAACTAAAGCACTATCACAACTCATAAACATGAACTTATGTATCTATCTAATAATAAAATTTAAAGTAACTAAGATATATTTTTAAACAATTCATATTGAAATGTAAGGACTATATTTCAAAGTCACGCAAAATGTAGGAACCAAAAACATATTTAACCTTAAAATAATTGGGACTCACTAACTGCCACATCAACGTTCCGTTAGAGAATTAACAGCAGGGACTAATTTTGATAATGGAGATAAAATGTGAGGAAACATTTAATGAAATGTAGGGACTATTCTTCAAAGGGTCGCAAAATGTAAGGACTTAAAACATATTTAACCCAATTTTGTTTTAGTCCTTTTAGATAATCTCTTTTAATATCTTAATTACTTTATTTTTGAAAGAAAAATACATCTTAGTTACAATAAATTTTATTATTAGATAAATACATAAGTTCATGTTTATGAGTTGTGATAGTGCTTTTAGTTTAAAAATATCGATATAAATTTTTATTGGGGATAGCTTGAGAATTGTTTTTTTTAAGAGGTAGCTTGGGAATGTATTCTATTGTACTTGAATCTAAATGACCTTTTTTATCGGTTAATAAGTGTCTTTCATGTACTAAAGATATTAACTTTATATGATTCATCACCTCCTTAATACTTCATCCGATCCTATTTTTAAGAAAAATTTGATTTTTTAGATTTATTGAGTAATTGATGTATGTTGTCTAGAATATAGACCAAATATATCATTATACAATGAATCAAAAAAGTCAAATATTTCTTATAAATAGGACCGGATGGAGTAATGTGTATCTCTTGAGTTGTAGACCAAATTTTTTTATATTTATTTTCCAATTGACATATTTGCATGTAGAATCGATTAGAAAACCAACAAAAAAAATTGACACTCCTTTAATTTTTTTAGGAGTAAATAGGCAATTACCCCCCTGAAATTGTAAGTTTTGTCAATTACCCCCTGAAATTAACAAAATGTCAATTACCCCCCTGAAATTGCACAATGTTAATCAATTTACCCCCTCCGTCAAATTTTTCTGTTAGTCAACATGACGTTTTGCAAATACCCCCTGAAGTTTTGCACTTATGTGCAAAATGCCTCTTAAACTTAAAAATTTATATGTTTTTTTTCTTATCCTTGACTCAAAAGATATTAAAGACAAACAATTAACGGTTAATTTCATAAAAAAATCATAGTTCATAATTTTCAAATTTAAAAAAAAAAAAGGAAAGACGGGTACGTGAGTGCCTGTCTTTTCGCTAGTATAATATATGATTTTGGAATCACTTTTTCACTTTCAATTATATTTTTAAAACAATTTGTCTATAGGAATATCTTATTGTTGTTATTATTAAAAAAGATAATAATTTATATTATATTTATAAATTTATGGACAATTGTTGTAACAATATAATTTTTTTTGAGGATTATCAATATAATTTATATACAAACATTCAATATAATTCATAGCCATGGATATTAATGTTATTTTAAAAGAGATAACTCTCTCTTTCCTCTCAATATCACACAACCTTAAAATCATCTTACTTTCCATTCAATTTCTTTCCCTTAAAAATCTCTTCTTTCATTTTCTTTTCTATCTTTTTTTTTTTTAATCCAAACAAAGCATTAAGGGTGACTAAGAAACATTTTCTAAATGCAAATAATGTTTTTTTTAAGAAGCTCAATCAACTCACCAAAATTGACACCGAAGAAAATCGAACATAAAACCTTAGAAGAAGTATACTCCGAGAATGCCATGTCAACGACATCAAACCAACCCAATGAATTAAGAAACACATAAAAGGACAAAGTGTTTTGAACCTTGCCTGAACTAAGAAACACATAAAAAGAGAGTGTTTTGAACATCAGTGATGCTAAATGGTGCGAAAATATTTCGCACAAACCACACGAAGCATCTGTTTTTCTTATTCACCTAAGCATGTCCGCACAATTAAAAGCAATTTACTTACTAATCCACACTTTATTATTTCAATTATTCTCCCAAACAATTATTATTAAATAAACTTAAATAAACTAACGGTGGATGGGTACTCCGCGTCTGTCTATTTGCTCGTTTTATTGTGTTGGCGCATGTAAATTTTGTACTTTTATATTGTAACAATCTTTATTTATCTTTTTCAATGATACAATATAACAATTATTTGTAAAAAAAAAGACATAATTACAATTTTGGTCCTTCTATTTTTATCTTTTTGAGGAATTGGTCCCTCTATTTTAAAATTTGACAGTTTTGAAAAATGAAATTGTATCTTATACCTTAAAGATTATAGCTTATTATTAATTATCACAACTTTCTCGCTACAAATTTAATTGGAAAATAAAATTAATTAAATATATCAGTTTTATGTCATTTTATATTTATAAGATAGTTCAATCAGTACTTTATCAAACACTAGAAATTCAATCAGCTGGTTTATCCGCTACCAGTTATACACAAACTTATCAACTATACGCTATAAATTCATTCGTTATAAGTTATCTTATCAACTATTCGTTATTATTAATCAAACAAATTTTAAAATTGTCATTATTATTATTATTATTATTATTATTATTATTTTATTTTTTTATTTTTTTGAAGGATTTATTATTATTATTATTATTTAAAATAAAAATTACCATATATGATTTTTGTTTTGAGGGCATATATGATTGTTTTTGACGGTGCGTACTTGCTTAGTGTTAGAGCATCCACAATGGTAGTTCCCTAACAAGGACTCTTTAAATGGACCCAACGTGACACATCACTTATTTATAATTTTTAAATAAAAGTACCTATTAAGGACTCAATGACTCCAATGGTAATACACTAATAAGGACTCCAATGAAAAGTACTTAAATATGTCACACTATCTTTATATCATTAAACAAAAATAATTTATCTATTACTCCTTTTTACAAGTGGGACCAAGTAGTACACATTTTATTACTCCTTTATGCAAGTGGGACCAAGTAGTACACATTTTATTACTTTTTTAAACGTGGGACCCGTTAGTTACCCAGGAGAGAGAGGGTCCTTATATAGTTGTCCGTTCCTTAACAGGGACTCATTTTTTCTTCCTCCAATGGAGGGTCCTTAACGGGGAGTGGTCCTTGTTAAGTAAGGACCCCCCATTGGAGATGCTCTTAGGGGAATAACAAAAGGATAATGCCTGCTCCGTCCTTTCAAAAGAAAAAAAAAATACATGCTTCGTGCGATATTTGCGAAAATGTTTCGCACCATCGAGCATTTTCCTTTGAACATTACTACAGTATTTTTTTTTTCTTCTTTCTTAAATCGTTACACAGGGTTTTTGGGAAAATACTTGGGTGATATAATGTCACCTTGACATTAAATCTGAGTCACACAAATGTACTCATGGATGTGTTGTGTGGCCCATATACAAATGACAATGTGTGTTGTGTGACCTAAATTTAATGTCACGGTGACATTATGTCACCCAAGTGCTGTCCACAACCGCACAAGTTGATAAAAATCCTAAGCTGATATCAGACCCCGGTGACCCCACATATATATAGTGGAAATCTACTTGGCACTTTCTTCCCATATATATAGCAGCGCAAAGGACTAAGCAATAGCATTAACCTGAGATTCTCTATCTCTGTTTTTCTCTCCAATCAACACAAAAATGAGTACGCATAATTATCAAGCTTATTTTATTCTGATGAGTTTAGAGTTGGGTTTAATTGGAATAAAATATCAAGGTTCAAACATGAACAACCCATTCCGACAACCCTCCCCAATTCTTTTCCTATTTTTGACATCTCTGTTTTGTCATGCAGTTTCAACCATCGCTGACATGACCTTCCCAACTACTAGAATCGTATTCCACTTTTCTGGTGTTGTTGGATGTGAGATACTTCTTTGGATTCTACTTCCTAAGTTCTGGAATTGGTATATCATCAACCTATTCCTTTTATTCGTTACTTTGTTATGTTTCTTCAACTACATCCTTAATATCACTAAGCTCTTCCTTGCTACAAATCCAAATGCTGCTATCGCTCATCCTCCAAATCCGCAACCACACGATCCATCTGCATCTCTGGCGCTAGATTTGTAATTTGCAATTTGCAATGTATATGAAGCCATGTGATTTTTTTTTTGTTGAAGGAATGAAGCCATGTGACTTGGTTTTGTATTTTTTTTTTTTTTTTTTGCATTTGTTTAATTTTAATTTCCAGTTTAGTATATGTGTAATTGTTCATCCAAAATAAGGTTTAGGTTTAGGGGTTAAAGTTAAAAAATGAATAGATGGTATTTTACTAGTTCATGTCAGTTTATTGGTGGGTCGAGTTTTTGGACAGGTTAAGGTGTTTGCTCTGGTGGTTCGTGAGTTGGTGGGTGCCTTTTTGACTTGTGTCGGGAGTCTTGCGGGCCGATCGATTTTGATTCGAGGTCGGGAGCTTGTTTGTGACTCAAGTCCTTTTTGGCTGTTGTGTTGTCTCCTCTGATAGACCAGAACTTGAATGGTGGTCGAAGCTGAACGTTTGTAGCAGTATCACTATCAGGTGCCAATTTGATCACTGTTGGAGGTGTTGATAGAGGATTCGGCTTTTTTAGGGTGCTGGTGGTTTTTCTTTGGGGTTTTTTTTTGGTGTTTTTATTTTTTATTTCTGGTGTAATTCTTGGGATTTAATCCCTTATATATATATAATATATTTTGCCATTAAAAAAAATATATATGTGCAATGCCACAAATGATATATATGTGCAATGCCACAAAAAATATATTTGTAGCAGTAGCTCCGATCCATGTTGTTATTCTAAGCCTTTGAACTGTTTGTTTGGGTCCTTCTTGGCTATTTCTCATTCTTAAGCTTTACAATTTGGATACTTTTTTCTCCCATGATAAGTCACTCTTTTTAGAGATTTACTTTTTCACCCTGTGCCCTTCTCACGCGTCCTGGAAAAATGACTAAATTACTCTCCGGAATACATATTTCAGAATATTAACTTCCGGTCCGGATTACATATTCCGGACTCAGTCGAAGTATAAAAGGGCGTTCACCCCCCATTTTTACAGTTTCACTTTTCATATATATTTAGAAAAAAATAACATTGTTAGTATATTAGTAAACATTTTTATTTGAATAAATATATGAAAAATGATATTTGTACAACCAATTTTTGGCAACTTTTGTGACAACCCTCTCTCTCATACTTACATGTGTTATTATTCTCTCTCTTCTTCATTCTCTCTCTATTCTTTTTATCAAATAAGAAGAGAGAAAAAGTGGTTGTCACAAAAGTTGTACAACAATTGGTTGTACAAATATCACTCCTGTAAATATATTGACAAACTTGAGTGAGAATAGTGAGTGGTTGCAGTATAGTGTACACTAAGGAGCTGTTTGGGCCCACGGTGGGAGAGAGCAAAACCAGGTTTTCCCCAACTCCACAATTCCCAGCTTCAAGAAAGTCACGACAAATTATGCATTGGGAAGGGAAAAATGCCACTCCACCGCTATTCCAAACAGGTACTAAATTACACTAGGATATTTAATACTCCGTGTGTGGGAACCCGAATGTGTTACCTATTTATTTCTTTGTTTATTTATAACTCTGAAATTGAAGCCCCTTTCCTCACACTCTTCTCTTTATCAAACCCGTGCAACACTGGGGTTATATAACTAGTTTCTATCTATTGGATAATAGATGACTGTGCCGCTTGAGTCCTTACAAAGAACCACGTTTAATATATACTCCATTGTCTCTTAATGTAACCCCCTTTGCGTTTTTCACATTTCTTAAGAAAAGTTGTCAGTGTAATTAATGTGTTTGTTTTGTGTATTAATATTACCAAATTGTCCTTTGCTTGTATGTGTATTAAATTTGACTATTCATATTTCAAGACAAGTTAGTAATTAGGGGTATGTTTAGAAAAAAAGTAATAAATGCATCTAGTAATTTGAAAAGGGGGTTACATTTAAGGACAAAAATTAAATCAAATGGGTGGTTACGTTAAGACGGCGGGAGTACATTTTTATGTGTTTATTCTCAATCCAATGCATGATGATGACATTAATATCCTCGGCTCATGTCAACCAACCATGACCACCATGACCATGATGATTATTCAAATAATTAACTGACTTTATCTTTCTTTGTGCTTTTATCAAACCTTTCCACCCCCACTAAACGTCGTCATCGTTAGTGGTGAATGCAAAAAAAAAAAAAAATGTATATTAGATTTAGCAGAGCAGAGAAAGTTCTCTAACTGCCGGGACCAATGGAAAGCGGTGCATCGGATCTCCTACATATAGGACAGTCGACACTATCTTTCTTTAAATACTATTTTCATATCTTTTTGTTCATCATTCTTTGCTCTTTTTGTTTTTTGTTCAATCAAAACAGAATGATTACACATAATTACAAAGCTTACTTTATTCTGATGGGTTTGTTGGTGACTTTAGCTTCAACTAAGTATGAAGCTTTAAACACTAACCCATTTCAACCACTATCCCCAACTATGTTGCTGTTTTTGACATCTCTATGTTGTCACGCAGTTTCATCCACAGCTGACATGAGCTTGCCAGCTACTATATATATCTTTCACATTTCTGGTGTTGTTGGATGTGAGACGCTTTTGTGGATTATCCTCTCTCAGTTCTCGAATTGGTGTATCATCAACTCATTCATTTTAGTGGTTACTTTTGTCTGTCACACCAACGGCATCAAGTTGGTTCGTAAACTTTCATGCCGTACACTAGACCTCTTCTTTAAATTATATAATATATTAATTGAGAAAGACCTCTTCTTCCTTTCTAAACATTCAAACTCTGCTATTGTCCCCCCGCCTCCAAATTCCGAACCACAGGAAGCATCTCAGGTCTAACATTCATGTGGTTTGGTTTAGTTGACATTGTACATTTATGTTTCTCCTTATTTTGGTGTTTAGTAGTAGTACACGTATAACAATTGTTCATCCAAACAGAGCAAGTTCGAGGACACAATATTGAAAAATGGACATAGTGTATATCTGTAATAATTGACAAAATATTGGGCTTTGTGATTTTGCTATCATCTTTTGATTCAAAGAAGCAAAATTGATTCTGACAACCTTACAAGGGGTACTTGATCCACCAAAATAAATTAAATCTAGGCATTAAAATTGAAAAAGGAATACAAGCCTAAATTTTATTACTTTGCCTAAAAATATAATGCAATTCTGTTGACTTTTCCTTATTAATTCAGCTGAATGCTGTGTATGTTTCAACGGTTTATTTATATATGGAAAATCAATGCAAGATTTTATTTTTACTTTTGAATTTGAGTTTGAGCCTAACTCAACAAAAAAAGCTACCTCAGAGTGATATGATAATTGTCTATGCCATATCGCATCTACTGCAGGAAATCTCAAACAATTACTTATTTGCTAGTTGTGATCATAGTCACATAATTCGTGTAATCAAGGGAGAATTGCGAATTGGTACGTGAGTACCGAATTCGGGTACTTCGGCGTATTGGTACACACAAACCAGCGAACCAAGCATACCAAAGCATGGTTACCGCTGATTGGTTGAAAAAAAGGTTTAGACTACAAAGTAAATATAAAATGAATCACCATGAGTTGAGGACTGAGTGAGAAGAACATGAACAAAGAGTGGAGAGTGAGAAACTTGGTAGAAAAAATTAGGTAAAAAAAATACTTTTTTTTTATAGCTCACTATATTTATTTAGGTATTATTACTACTACGAACCGGAGCGTACCGAAGCTGTATACCCCTATACGTACCGAATTCTTCTCCTGTCGCGTACCGCGAACCCGTACCCGTACCGCGTACCGGAACGAACCGCGAATTATGTGACTATGGTCGTACCCGTACCGCGTACCGGAACGAACCGCGAATTATGTGACTATGGTTGTGATTTCTTGTTGCTAAAGCTAATCTCAATAGGGAAAAAAACAAGTAGAATCAAGTCTTAGCTTAGGAATTTGTTGGGAAGAGGATGGATTGATCACATATGATACATAGCGAACAAATCCTTCTTTAGAATTAAATGGAATCTGATAAGTTCAATGCCACAAATAAATAATCCAGTGAAGAACATGACCACTATGCCTACTTTTAATCATGTGGGCGAACTCTATGATACGATGAACAGTAGCGTCATTAGTTTTTTTTTTTTTTTTGACACAAAACAAACGACATTCATTCATTTAAATTGATAGAGTACATCGATGCAATACAAATTCGCTAAAAACAAAAAGGATGAATCCGTGAACAAACTCACGACATCCATGTTAATGGCATAAAACGGCAAAGTACATAAGCCTACAAATATGACTATATTAAAATCTCCGGAATAATCATGTCTCCGGATCTGCAACGTTGATGACGCCAAAGTCATTGGTTGGATCTGCACTGGATCAAAGTTGATCTGACAATCTGAATCGAACAAATACCTGAACAAGGGAAGAGACAAACAACGTCGCACAAAGACGACAAACAAAACAGTGTCGCACTAAGACGACAAAATCACAAAAGGAAAACCTAATTCGATGTGAAAATCACTTATTTAAATAGAAGGGAAGTTGAAAAACGATTTAGAGGGGTGATTTGGGGTCAAAATTTGACCCTAAACCACCCCTCTTTGGTTGATGAAGGAGAAGAAATTAGGGTTTCAGCCGACGGCTCACAAAAGAGAGATGGGAGAGAGGGAAGTGTGATAAGAAGATTCTATACATATAAATTTGACAGCCAGTAGCGTCATTAGTGTTCAATTAAAAAACACATCACTTTTACTTAACATGCGTGAATTTCCCATGCTATTAGACCAAGATGTCATCAAAGTCCATGCACCTCGTAAAACCAATATGGATTTCACGAAATGGCAAGGGATTAAGAAGATTTGTTCTGCAACTAACAAGATTTTGATATATCGTGAAATTAAAATTTTTCGATCATGTTAGATATCAATGACTAGATTGACAGATCCAAAATGCCTTACGGCATCGATGATTTTCAATTACCAGGACTAGATTTTCAATTACCTTAAGGCTAATCTCACTTTTGAATTTCGGTAATTTAAGAGACTAGATTTGTCTGAAACCTACAATTTTAGTACTAAATCATTCCTTTTACCTGCTTCTCATTCACTTATCTGGTCATTTTTCATGTATATTTTGCAATTCATGTTTTTCTTTTCTCACAATTTAGGGATTTAATACAATGTTTGTCATTGTACTTAAGGAGCGTGGAGAAATTACAATTCATTGCAACTGCTTCGAAATATGGTAGTTTTTTTTTTTTGACGAAGAAATATGGTAGTTAATACTTGTATTATTTGCAGAATTTGGCAAACCTGAAGCCGCATTATGCAACCTGTTTTTGTCATATCGCTGGGATGATTCTTTTTAGAGGTCTCCTTGCACTTGCAGTAATTGTAAGATTTTTATGCACTTAGCTGTCTTTCAACTTGTACAAGCTCTCATATCTGAAATTAGCAAGAATTTTTCTTGTTGTTTGTTCCATTTATGATTAGTTTCCAGGTTTTCCTTCTGCATATCTTAATGTTGTTTTTCATGTTTCCACTTGCTTTAGTATTTATTTCTGGAAAGATCAAGAGTTTTTTTTTTATGATTATTAACACATTTTGGAAACACTTGCCGTGGAATGGTAATTAAGTGTGCAAGCAACAGATACATATTGGGTGGTTAGGCTGACAACCATGCTGCTAAGTTTTTTCTCTAAGGCATTTCTTCTCACTTAATATAAATGTTATAAGTGATCGCATTCAGTTTCATTCACTTTTTTAAGAAAAAACATCATCTTGTTCATTTTTGCTGAACTTTACGGTGAACCTGTGTGACTTGCCAATCAGTTATTCTTCTGTAGATTTTAAGCTCATGGCTTTTAGGATGAAGCTAAATAATCGTCTCATGTTCATAGATCTTTCCATCTATCAAGATAAACACATCTCTTTCTGCTTCTGTTAACTTTAGACTCATGCTTATACATATTTCCTTCTATAAAGATAAAGCTAAATATTGGAGCTGGGCAGCCTCGTTATGAATGACTGTAGTGACATCAAACAAGGTTTCCTAAAGCTTTCTCCAGAACATGCTCCAATTATGTTTGTAAAAAATAATTATTCGGGGTGTGATATTTCTCCATGACATTTATGCATGAGTTGAAGTTTTTAATTATGCATTTCCTTTCCTTGCACAGTTTATGTTTTGTGTTTGAGTGATTCTCCTGGTTATTTAATTTTATAGGTTCCAAGTAACATGAGGAATGTTAAATGTAGGACGAATATGGGATGTGATTCTATAAGCAGTTGTTGTTCAAAGGATGAATCATATTCTTCCCATGAGCTATGCAGAGGGGCATCTTCAAGTTTGAGTTAGAACAATTCTACAGTTTTGAAGTTAAGCGGAAAATCAATATCTAGTAGAGGTTCTGCTACTGATCCACAGAGCCTCTATGCAAGAGTAAGTCCTTTTTGGAAGAAAAGAACTTAATCAAGTTATAGTTTCTAGTAATTTATTATGATATTCTATGATTGTGAAGGATTAGCTCTAACCATGTTTTCATTTTGCATTGTATAGAAAACAAGAGAAAGATTAAATGAAAGGTCGAGATTTCTACTAAAACATGTCCCCAATGGAACTAACATAGCTTTCTTTTTCGATGGCATTTACACTGTTTAATATGCTAAAAATTCACTAGTTTTTTACTTCCTTGGTGAACTGCAGAGGATATCACCACCATGGTTGAGGAAGGTGTCCAATATGTAAATTTTTTACAACTTCAATTTAAGGTAGAAACTTGAGGATTCTCCTTTCTCTTCATTTAAATTTTAGCTCAATGCAAGAAAAAAGGTCAATACTACATTTTTGAAAAAAGAACTACTAATTATTTTCCTTGATGAATTTGTAGCAGTAGCTCCTATCCAAGTTGTTATTCTAAGCCTTTGAACGTTTGTTTGGGTCCTTCTTGGCTATTTCTCATTCTTAAGCTTCACAATTTGGATACTTTTTTCTGCCATGATAAGTCACTCTTTTAGAGATTTACTTTTCCCACCCTGTGCCCTTCTCACGCGCCCTGGAAAAATGACTAAATTACCCTCCGGAATACATATTCCGGAATATTAACTTCCGGTCCGGATTACATATTCCGGACTCAGTCGAAGTATAAAAGGGCGTTCACCCCCCATTTTTACAGTTTCACTTTTCATATATATTTAGAAAAAAATAACATTGTTAGTATATTAGTAAACATTTTTATCTGAATAAATATGAGAAATGATATATGTACAACCAATTTTTGACAACTTTTGTGACAACCCTCTCTCTCTCATACTCACATGTGTTTTTATTCTCTCTTCTTCATTCTCTCTCTATTCTTTATCCAATAAGAAGAGAGAAAAAGTGGTTGTCGCAAAAGTTGTACAACAATTGGTTGTACAAATATCACTCCTCTAAATATATTGACAAACTTGAGTGAGAAGAGTGAGTGGTTGCAGTATAGTGTACACTAAATTACACTAGGATATTTATTACTCCGTGTGTGGCCAACCGAACCCGAATGTGTTACCTATTTATTTCTTTGTTTCTTTATAACTCTGAAATTGAAGCCCCTTCCTCACTCGATCTCTTCATCAAACCCGTGCAACACTGGGGTTATATAACTAGTTTCTATCTATTGGATAATAGATAACTGTGCCGCTTGAGTCCTTACAAAGAACCACGTTTAACATATATCTTTTTATGTGTTTATTCTCAATCCAATGCATGATGATGACATTAATATCCTCGGCTCATGTCAACCAACCAACCATGACCATGATGATTATTCAAATAATTAACTGACTTCATCTTTCTTTGTGCTTTTATCAAACCTTCCCCCACTAAACGTGTCATCGTTAGTGGTGAATGCAAAAAAAAAAAAAAAAAATGTATATTAGATTTAGCAGAGCAGAGAAAGTTCTCTTAACTGCCGGGACCAATGGAAAGCGGTGCATCGGATCTCCTACATATAGATACTATTTTCATATCTTTTTGTTAATCATTCTTTGCTCTTTTTGTTATTTGTTCAATCAAAACAGAATGATTACGCATAATTACAAAGCTTATTTTATTCTGATGGGTTTGTTGGTGACTTTAGCTTCAACTAAGTATGAAGCTTTAAACACTAACCCATTTCAACCACTATCCCCAACTATGTTGCTGTTTTTGACATCTCTATGTTGTCACGCAGTTTCATCCACAGCTGATATGAGCTTCCCAACTACTATATATATATTTCACATTTCTGGTGTTGTTGGGGTCGAGACACTTTTGTGGATTATCCTCTCTCAGTTCTCGAATTGGTGTATCATCAACTCATTCATTTTAGTGGTTACTTTTGTCTGTCACACCAACGGCATCAAGTTGGTTCGTAAACTTTCATGCCGTACACTAGACCTCTTCTTTAAATTATATAATATATTAATTCAGAAAGACCTCTCCTTCCTTTCTAAACATTCAAACTCTGCTATTGTTCCCCCGCCTCCAAATTCGGAACCACAGGAAGCATCTCAGGTCTAACATTCATGTGGTTTGGGTTAGTTGAGTTTGTACATTTCCGTTTCTTCTTAATTACTTCTGTCCATCCAAATAGAGTAAGTTCGAGGACACAACATTGAAAAAGGGACATAGGGGGTGTATATGTGTAATAATTGACAAAATTTTGCTATCATCTTTCGATTCAAAGAAGCAAAATCTTACAATGCAATTCTGTTAGTGTTTTCGTTATTAATTCATCAGAATGCTGTGTCTATTTCAATGGTTTATTTATATATGGAAAATCAATGTAAGATTTTCTGCTTTTAAGTGCTGGCTGCTTATAGCTTGATTTTATTTTTACTTTTGAATTTGAGTTTGAGCCTAACTCAACAAAAAAGCTACCTGAGGGTGACATGATAATTGTCTATGCCATATCACATCTACTGCAGGAAATCTCAAACAATTACTTACTTACTTACTTACTTACTATCTTGTTGCTAAAGTTGATCTCAATAGGGGAAAAAAAAAAACACAATTAGAATCAAATCTTAGCTTAGGAATTTGTTGTAAAGAGGATGGAGTTGATCACAGATGATACACAGCGAACGAATCCTTCTTTAGAATTAAATGGAATCTAATTAATTTCAATGCAACAAATAAAAGATCCAGTGAAAACCATAACCACTATGCCTACTTTTAATTTTGTGGGCGAACTCTATGATATGATGAACAGTAGCGTCATTAGTGTTCAATTAAAAAACACATCACTTTTACTTAACATGTGTGGATTTCCCGTTGCTATTAGACTAATATGTCATCAAAGTCCATACACCTCGTAAAACCAATATGGATTTCACGAAATGGCAAGGGATTAGGAAGATTTGTCCTGCAATTAACAAAATTTCGATATATCCCTGAAATTAAAAATTCTCGACCATATTAGATATCGATTACTAGATTGACCGATCCAAAAGGCCTTACGGTGTCAATGATTGTCAATTACCAGGACTAGATTTTCAATTATCTTAAGGCTAATCTCATTTTTGAATTTCGGTAATTTAGGAGACTAGATTTGTCTGAAACCTACAATTTTAGGACTAAATCATTCCTTTTACCTGCTTCTCATTCACTTATCTGGTCATTTTTCATGTATTTTTGGCAACTCATGTTTTTCTTTTCTCACTATTTAGGGATTTAATAACTTGTTTATGATTGTACTTAAGGAGCGTGGAGAATTTACAATTCATTGCAACTGTTTCAAAAAATGGTAGTTAATACATGTATTATTTGCAGAGTTCAGCAAACCTGAAGCCACATTATGCAACCTGTTTTTCTCATATCGCCGAGATGATTCTTTTTGGAGGTCTCCTTGCACTTATTGTTAGATTTTTCTGCACATAGGCATTGTTAGATTTTTCTGCACATAGCTTTGTCTTTTCAACTTGTACAAGCTCCCATATCTGAAATTAGCAAGGATTTTTCTTTTGTTTGTTCCATTGATGATTAGTTTTCAGATTTTCCTTCTGCATGTGTTAATGTTGTTTTTCACATTTCCACTTGCTTTAGTATTTCTTTCTGGAAAGATTAAGAGTTTTTTAATCTTTAGGCTGACAGCCATGCTCCAATTATGTTTGTAAAAAATAATTATTCGAGGTGTGATATTTCTCCATGACATTTGTGCATGAGTTGAAGTTTTTAATTATGCATTTCCTTTCCCTGCACAGTTTATGTTTTGTGAAGGATATTCTGTTCTTGTCCATGCAATGTGATTGTGAAGGATTAGCTCTTACCATGTTTTCATTTTGCATTGTATAGAAAACAAGAGAAAGAATAAATGAAAGGTTGAGATTTCTACTAAAACTTGTTCCCAATGGAACTAACACAGCTTTCTTTTTCGATGGCATTTACACTTTTTAATATGCTAAAGTAAAAACTCACAAGTTTTTTGCTTCCTTGGTGAACTGCAGGTGGATATCAGCATCATGGTTGAGGAAGGTGTCCAATATGTAAAGTTTTTACAACTTCAAATTAAGGTAGAAACTTGAGGATTCTCCTTTCTCTTCATTTAAATTTTAGCTCAATGCAAGAAAAAGGGTCAATACTACACCTTTGCAAAAACAACTACTGATTATTTTCCTTGATGAATTTTAGCAGTAGCTCCTATCCAAGTTGTTATTCTAAGCCTTTGAACTGTTTGTTTGGGTCCTTCTTGGCTATTTCTCATTCTTAAGCTTCACAAATTGGATACTTTTTTCTCACATGATCAGTCACTCTTTTTATTATACAAGCTTTGGAAGAAAAAGAAACATGATTGATGAATTTCTGAAGTGAATCAGTTTTTATTGTCAAGTTTAAAATTATATTGATTCTATGAAAAAAATGATCTGGAGTTCCTTTTATGCAGGTATTGTACCGTGTCTCTCAACAGGTGCTATCCCCCCACTCACCCCCAAAGCTTCATGACCTTACATTGTCTCAGGGAGTGACCTCACTTGGGTTCAGTGTGATTCACCATGCAAAGATTGCACCAAAGTATAGTCAAACTTAAAATAAGCCTTATTATTCTTATGAGGTGTGAATACTATACTGACCAGTTGTGTGCAGGAGTGCATTTACATTAAGACCATCACTCTGCTACACCAGACGACCAGTGTGACTATTATGAGGTTGAGTATGCAGATCATGGATCTTCAATTCACTAATAAAGTTTCATATAAACATTCAGCTATTTAATTGTTTTGATGACGCTGGAAGTCCACATAATGATATTGTTGTTTCATTTTAGCTTTTAAGTCTTAGTAAAATACAATGGGGAGTGGGTTTGTTGTGCTGTCAATCAAATGTAGCATCTGCATCATTTTGTTAAACCTACCATTTAGTTTACAATTTCCATAGGGTTTGAATTTTAACGGTATAACCAATTGCTTCATAGTTTGATCATCTAAATTCTTTGAATAATTAATGTGATTATGGTATCTAAATTCTTCATAATGTTATACTTGTTTAGAGACTGGTTTATTAGGCAATTTTATAGAACTAAAACTAGTTTTTCTAGACAAAATGTTGGTTTTAAGCCAATTTCAGCACTAAAATCATTTTCTATAAACCAGAATCCAAAAAACCAATTGGTACAATTCTCTCAAGTTAAATTTAATCCATTAAGTTGTGTTGGTTACTTGGATTGATAGGATTTGGGTGATTTGTTAGGAGAATGAAATCATGTAAGTTTACTTGCTTATCCAGAAAATCAGGGGGTAGCGGACCGGATTCTACTGTCTGCCCGCTGATTAGAGCCTTTGCAAGCTTCTTAAACTCTTCAATGTATGCGCTTAGCATGTGCGGGCCGCATAGTGTGGAAGCTCCCTGAAAACAAGAAAATTAAGAAAGTTACATGACAGAGAAAAGATATAGTAGAAATGACCTCATATCACCTGGTATTCTTCATATGTAGACGTGCGCTGAGAATAAGCATTGCTCAACACTGCTATAACAACATGAATGTTTTCAAAATCTTTGTGACTACTTCGTAGCGTCTTCACTGCATCACGTAGTAGTCGCCTCCCAGCCATTGTTGAGATTTCTGTCTTGTATTATTTGCAGAGTTCAGCAAACATCAAGCAATATTGTGCAACCTGTTTTTCTCATTTAGCTAAGATGATTATTTTTGGCGGTTTCCTAGAACCTGATCTAAGATTTTTCTGCATTTAACTCTGTTCTTGTTCGTCTCCGCAACAGATGGCATAATTGTCTTCATTCTGGTGTTCAAGTCATTTCATCGCATATTTTTCGTGAAGGCAATGGGTGCACAAACAAGCTTGCCAACCGTGGTCACTCTGTTCAAGGCTCTTGGTGGTCAACTAGCTTACCCGATTTCCTTAGGAAGGACTTCTTTAGGGACCATTTTGGATTGCCCATGTATGGTTTACCTTAGTTTTTCTTGTTTTCTTTTCTTTTGTTTTGAGGGTCAGGCCTAGCGGCAAAGGATGTGGGTTTCTCAAGGGTGCCAAACTAGTTAGGATGTCTGCGGTCCTACCTAATGCATGTCCTCATCTTAATTCAGCTAATTTTTTTTCTTCATATAGTCGAAATTAAAAATAGAAGACTTGTTTTTTAAATATTTCTTTAAGAAGCTAAATATTTATATTTATCGATGACAAATATGTGGTATATATTTTTTCACGTACTAAAAACTATTTGTAATTGATAAATAAGAAAATATGTGACAAATATATTTATCTCGTACTAAAAACTATTTGTAATTGATAAATAAGGAAATATGTGATATATATATATATATATATATATATATATATATATATATATTTCCATTGATTAATATAAAAAAAAAAAACAATTTTTAGTAATGCTTTAGTGGAAATAATAAAGTATGTGAAAATTATAATCTGTGTATTATAATTGTTCTTCTTTTTGTGTCAAAGATATTAAAAAACACACTTATTTTTAGTAATTCTTTTTTTTTAGGAAGAAAAAAAGAATTACTCACCAAAAATAATTTAAAAAAAATAATTTTAGTGATTCTTAAAAGGCATGTATTTGTCTTGCGAATGATTTTTATATAGAAGATATAAAATAAGGATAGTGTTCCACTTTCTTTTACTCACCAAAAACATATAAGATTAAACTAAATTCGATTTTTTTAAAATGACAAATGTTAGTAAATAGTTTGTTAGATTATGCTCAAGTTTGAACTTAGAGCCTCCAACTCCTTTTACGTTGAAAATATTAAAAAAATTGTAATTGTTAATCATTTTTAAAATTAATTTATATTTAAAAAAATATAATTGAAATTATTCAAAATTTAATCTCAAATGCATTTACACATTTGAGTTTATAAAATTAATGAGCAAAACTCTTTTTTATGGTATAAATTTCTATTTAATAAAGGCAATATATTATTTTAAGAGGAGACAATCATTAAAATATCAAAGATTTAACAAATATAACCGGAAGAGTAGTGGGGGCAGTTGCCCTCAATCTACTCTACCTAGATCCGTGTCTGTGTGTTTGAACTGCATATTTTAATCAGGGCTGGCCCATAGCCCGTCGAGGCTGAGCTATGACACCGGGCCACGATTTTTTTGGGGCCCAAAATGTTTTTTTTTTTTTTTATATATACAAGGCCATGAAAAATGAGTTATACAGGTTCAGTTGGGTAAAATACAAAACAAGTGCCACAGTCCAGGGGCTTACTCTGTGAGTTTTAGCTTCTTTGACCTGGGTTCAAGCCCCAACAGGCTTTCCCTCAATTTTTTTTTTAATAAGTTTAGTCTTATATTTTCCTATATAGCCCAATCCAAACCCTTTGTTTTTTGTACCCCAATTTTTTTTTAGACCATCAATTTTTTGTGTGCTTCTTTTTGGAGGCCAAAATCTTAAATTATAACGGGGTCTCTAACCCTGATTTTAATGATATTCTTTAACGATTCATTTGCTTAATGTGAAAACAATGAAGTAACATATCTAAAATAATACAAATTTGACAAACAATACATTATTATTATTATTATTATTATTATGAACTAGTTACAAACCCGTGCTTCGCACGGGTTTAATAACGTATCTTGTAAAAAAAATTGTTTCAAAAGAAAAATGAGCAAATTAATGAATATTTTACAAACATTATAAATCTTTATCAAGATATTTATGAAAGTTTTACCAAGTCTTGAATAGAGATTAATATTTGTGAAATTGTGATGATTAATAAAATAATTAAAAAGGGTAAAGGGTATAGAAATAAATTTATTAAAGAATTAAAAATTTGTTTAAACTTATTTTTGTTACACTTTAGGCCTAAAAAAAATATTGGACTTCGTTGAGTTTCTCTCTAATTTTTTTTATCAGGCTTGAAGCTATGACTCTGAGTTTGAAAACTGCAAAATTCACGAAAATTATTGAAGAAACACTATAAACAAATAAACGGCATCATCAAAAATTAAATCATATTTGGCTATAGTGATCAAGCAAACAAAAAAAGCAAGCATATTAAATACCTATAATCAATGGATTCTAATTGCATAGAGGCGACACTTATACTTTCTCTGTGTCTGGTCATCAATGAGAGTGATTGTTTTGCGCTTTCCTTTCAGAATTGTTCTTGACACCTCGTTTGGGAAATGCTAAACAAGGAAATAACTGCAATATTAGTCTAATGCATATTAACATGGATAAGATGTATGCGAATATAGTTACATATAATTTATAAAATGAAGGTAGCATAACTGATTTTAAGCTAAAGAAAATGTACCATGACTTCTAATTTATCTTCCTATAAAGTCTAGATAAATGCATGCATATGCATTATATGTACCTCGTTGACCAATTAACATTGTTGAAACAAATGGAAATTAAGCATAACTCCTGCATGTGCATCTATAGCTAGCACCATTTGACATTGATGTCTTCAAACATTTGGTGCAACTCTCATAATACCATCCAAACTGGTTAGGATTGAATTTAGTTGTTTTTCAAATAGTGATGCGGTATGTATCCTAACACAAATTATGCACATGAAATAAATAATAATGCAATATGTATTTTTAATTTGTGCGTAAAAAAACTCAAAGCATGTTTGTGCATAAATAAAGCAGACCTTGACTAAGTTTATAAATTCAGCAATTGGCCTAACTTGAGACAGATAGGAAAAATTGTTGTACGAAGTACGTTGAGAAGAAGCCGAACTCTGACTTAAGTTCTGACTGAAGTTTTGACTCTGAGCTTGAGAAGTGTTAAGGTCACGACAACAATTCAAGAAACATTGTCAAAAAACAGTCAAACAGATTGTTAAATAATAAGTTACTCTAACACTGTATTGTGAAATCATAATGCAAACTTACTAAGTCTTAAACTTCTTAACAACCGGATGATGTAGGTTGATGAGCAGCCTCGATCCTGACCAATTGTTACATCTATTTGGGTTGTCATAGACTACAAAATGGAAGCAAAGAACTCAAGGTAAATAGATTGTAAATGATAAAGCTACGGAGTATTTTTTCCATAGTGTTACATCAATTATATTCTCATTGCATAAGGAAAGACATCTTTCAGGACATTATCAAACTTATACAAAATCCTATCATTTGATGCTGACAAATTAGAAAATAATACATTTTATCTTTCAACACAATGTTCGTACACGGTTTCTTTTCAGTCCCAATTGGCGTTGTCTTGACAATCTCATGAAGAAGCCCGATGATTTCTTAAACTTTTTTTTTACATATATAAGAACATTATAATCGGCGAAAACACAGAAATAAATTAAAGCACATAACTATACCATATAAAACGTCAATTTTGAATTTTTCCATCTTGAATTTCCCTAAATGACTTAAAGCGAAATTCATGAGTAAGAACATTAGTTAACTTGTCATACTTCTGCACCTTTGTACCAGAACCAAAAACAACCTTAAAGGGATTAAATACAATGTCATTATCAAACACATGTCAATTATACAAAGTATAAGTCTTGTTTTCCTCGATCAAAGCCTTCCAATGCACCAATTCTCTATATCGAGTTATTACATGAACTCGATCACCCTAAATCCAAGAAAGAAACCAAAAAATATAAATAAATCAAAATGTACACTAATAAGTAACATTGATAAATCATAAAGGAAATTACAACAAATCTTAACTAACTCATCTAACCTTTGCATCACAAAAAAGAGCTTCATATGTTGATTCTCATTACTACCAGTCACAATCCAAGAATCCTCCAAATCCTATTTTCCAAATGTCCAAATCATTTTTGAGATCCTTAATGTAGTCATAATCCCTTGACATTGAAAGTTCTGTATAGAAATACAATAATACATCATTTAATTGTATTCCCTTTGTTCATTCTGATATCGAAAGAAGCTAACATATTTCTATGTGATCAATTTTTGTATTATCAAATCAACCTGATCTTAAATGGATAAATTTCCGTATCATCAACTTTCTGGACTTCAATGATATGACCAAAACAAATTTACACCAATCAACTTTCATACGACTTAATCATATAGGAAAGAATAAACCAAATATGAAAATTGTTACACCTTTAGGATTACGCATAAAAACTAAAATAACCCACATGCATCAATTTGTTTTCACCTACAGTACCAGAAGCTAAAATAAAAATTGTGTCAAAACCTTACCATGAGCTAAAATTCAATCATCATGAGCTCTTCTATACTCCACATAACAAAGGAAGATTTTTCTACCGCCATGCAACATAACAATTTCTGGTACATAATCCACTAACAACTGGAAGAAAAAAAAAACAAAAAAAAAACCCTTAAAATGCAGAATCGTGAAAAAAGGAAGAAAACCATGTATGATGAAGCAAAAACAAAAACAATGTCGAAAAATGAACACCTCAAGCCACAAAAATCAGTCAACTCAAGTCATGCATGATCTCAGAACCATGAAAAAAGGAAGAAAATGACCTCTTATGAAGAAGAAAGTGAACAGTGTTCCCATCTGAACTTAGATACCGTTTGGCCAAAGTTTTTTACGGTCTAAAAGTTACTTCAAAACAAAGTTAAAATAAAGGCCTTTAAGAAAGAAGCTAAAGTTGTTTGCTTTCTTTGTTTTTTTAGTTTTAAAGTTATTTTTAAGTTAAATGTTGTTTGGCAAAATATTGTACAAACTTTGAATTTCTTATTTTTTTTATGGTGTCCGCGGTTCGAATCCCGGACTTGGCATATATTTATGCATTGTTTCTATCAACTGAGCTAAACTCACGAGGACAAAACTTTGAATTTATTATGAATTAACATAATAAATAAATAAATGTTTAAAATAAAAGATATTTTTTTTACAAATACTATATTTACTCAGTAACGTTTATTTTGTGTAACATGAATACAAATTTGTATCATCATATAAATGACTTGTTAAATATTTGAATAGAAGAAACAGTTTAAGGAGCCTGGAATAATAACATAACTAATATCAAAACAGTTGGTTTTTTCTATTTCAATTATACTCTATAATAAATTTCGTTATAAGAATACCATATTTTTGGTGTCTTTCATAAAGATAAGAACTTTTATTATATGATATTATATTTGTTACATTGTTGGTTTCATGGAAACATATATGTTTAATTTTTTTGTATAAAGATATGCATAATTTGTTACAATATAATGGTGCAATATATATATATATATATATATATATATATATATATATATATATATATAATTTTTTTAGGCATCTATACCATTTTTGAAGAAAAGACATCTACAATTTTACTTTTAATTAAAATCAAAATTTTATAAAATTAATCATACCTATTATGCAACGACAAAAAAATTATACGCATTAGCGTAACAAAAAAACAGACACACATAAAGTATTACTCTAAACGCTAATGTGTGTGTATATATATTTACGAGGTTAAAGAAAGAAAATAAAAATATTTGGTATCATTTGTGAGGTTGTGATGATTAAACGACATTTAAATTAAATATATAAGTGATAAAAAGATAATAAAATTCCTTTGAAAAAAAAGGTAATAAAATTAAATGGAACCTCCTTAAACAAAATTAAATGGAACTGTTCAAGAAAAATTAATTGGAAGAAAAAAAAACATATTGAAATATAATATTAAAAAATAAAAGAAAAGGTTCCCAATGTGAATTGAAGAGAGATGCTTGTGAAATAAATTGTCGAGAAGTAGTTTTTTGAAGTAGCATTCAACAACTTTTGGCCAATGCTCATTACATTCAATTTTATGCATTAAAAAAAGTATCTTTTTTTTTTGAAGGAGAAAAAAAAAGTATCTTTTTTAGTAAGTACTTAATTGATATTGTATTTGGTCTAACTTCTCCTTAAAAATATAGAGAAGTTGAAAAAAAAAACGGGTCAAATGGTATCTTAATCTCCCACAAGGCAGTGTAGAAGCAACTGAATTTGGGAGAAAAAAATTGAAAAATAATTAAAAATAAAAAAATTTGAAAATAGTTAAAAGGTTTTAAAAATATAAAAATTGGAAAATAGTTTTAAAAAAATTGGTGAGGTAGCACTCAACCAAGCAACACTAAAAAAAATTATATGCATTAGCGTAACAAAAAAACAGACAGACGAACATAAAATATTACTCTAAACGTTAATGTGTGTGTGTATATATTCGTGAGGTTGAAGAAAGGAAATAAAAATATTTGGTTTCATTAAATGACAGCATGAATAAAAATATTTGTGAGGTTGTGATGATTAAACAATATTGAAATTAAATATATAAAAGATAATAAAATTCCTTTAAAAAAAAGATAATAAAATAAAATGGAACCTCCTTAAAAAATTAAATGGAACAGTTCAAAAAAAAATTAAGTTAAATGGAAGAAAAAAAACATATTGAAATTTAATATTAAAAAATAAAAGAAAAGGTTCTCAACGTGAGTTAAAAAGAGGTGCTCGTGAAATAAGTTGTCGAGAAATAGTTTTTTAAAGTAACATTCAAAATGTCACCAAAAAAAAAAGTAACATTCAAAAACTTTTGGCCAAAGCTCATTCCATTCAATTTTATACATTCAAAAAAATTACTTTTTTTAGTAAGTACTTAATTGATACTGTGTTTGGCCTAACTTCTCCTTAAAAATGTAGAGAATTTGGAAAAAAGTCAGGTCAAACGATACCTTAATCTCCCACAACGGCAATGTAGAAGCAACTGAATTTGAGAGAAAAAATTGAAAAATAGTTAAAAACATAAAAATTGGAAAATAGTTAAAAGTTATTAAAAATATAAAAATTATAAAATAATTTAAAAAAATTATAAAATAATTTAAAAAAAAAGTTAGGGGCGAAATGGGAAATGCACCCTAAAACATGTGAAGTGGCAACAATCAAATCTCACCAAATAGGAAATTACAAAAATGCCCCTCTAAAGGGTAAAATGGTAAAATCATGGGGATTAATATTTAATATATTGTAAGTAGATTAATGAATCAAACAAAAGTAACAAACCTTTTTTTTTTTTCACAAAAGTAACAAACCTTTTATTTTTACAAAAGTAACAAACCAATAATATGTTGGTCCATTTGACAAAAGTAGCAACTAATAATATTTTGGTCCATTGTACAAAAATATCAACCAATAGTATCCCCAAGGAAACATGCAAGCAACTTACCAATTCTAATAACGACCGATAATCGACCAATCCTAATAACGACCAATCTATATAACCTCCCAAACACCCTACACTCTCTTTACCCTATTCTTTCGTGTTGTTTATGATCTTGATCTTGATCCTGTTTCTTTCTAAAAAATAAAATACGACACACTTTTCTTCTCTTTTTGTTTTCTCCAATCAAGACATAATGACTACGCATAATTACAAATCTTATTTTATTCTGATGGGTTTGTTAGTTCCTTTAGCTGCAATGAAATATCAAGGTTTAAACACTAACCCATTCCAACCACCACCTCCAACTATGTTGCTGTTTTTGATAGCTCTATTTTGTCACGCAGTTGCATCCACAGCTGACATGAGCTTCCCAACTACTATATATATCTTTCACATTTCTGGTGTTGTTGGGGTCGACACGCTTCTGTGGATTATCCTCTCTCAGTTCTCGAATTGGTGTATCATCAACTCATTTGTTTTAGTGATTACGTTAGCCTGCCACACCAACTGCATTGAATTGGCGTTTCAACTCTCACGTCGTACACTAGACCTCTTCCATCCTAAACATTCAAATGCTGCTACTATTGCTCCTCTGCCTCCAAATTCGGAACCACAGGAAGCAGCTTAGTTGTAACATTCATGTGGCTTGGTTTAGTTCATATTTTGCAAATGAATTATATTAGTAAATGAGAGAAGTACAAATAGTATTCGATCTTTACCAAGTGGTGATAAGTACAAATAGTGAATAGTATTAAGACTATCTAGGCATTAAGGCAAAAAGCTCCATATAGGACATGATCAGCAGGTAAATTTTAATTACTTTGACTAAAAATATGTAGGGCAATTCTGTTTTCTTTTCCTTATTAATTCAGCATAATGCTGTGTATGTTTCAATGGTTTATTTTAATTACTTTTAAATGCTGGTTGCTTATGGTTTATTTTTATTTTTACTTTTGAATTTGAGTTTGAGTCTAACTCAACAAAAAAGCTACCTCAGAGTGATATGATAATTGTCTATGCCATATCACATCGATCTACTGCAGGAAATATCAAAGAATTACTTATTTACTGGTTGTGATTTACTGATTTGCTGTTGCTAAAGCTAATCTCAAAATGGAAAAAACACAATTAGAATCAAATCATAGCTTAGGAATTTGTTGGGAAGAGGATGGAATTGATCACAGATGATCCATAGCGGACAAGACCTTCTTTACAATTAAATGAAATCTGATTAAATCCAGGAATGACTATGACCACCATTCCTACTTTTAATCCTTTCACCAAATCCTGTATAATATGATGAATTGATCCATACATATTATGAATAGAAAAAAATGAATGAAAATAGATTTCTCATTAATTAATTGAGATATAGTACAAGTTGTATATACACAAGAATGTCTCCATGTTGGCTTATTATGTGTGACAAACATGAGATTAACTATCTAATGATGGTTTGATAATATATACTACCCCTTATCTGTACAAGAACACTAGTGTCATTAGTTTTCTCAGATTTCAAAATAAAACCCCTATTCACTTTAATTACCATTAGACCAAATAACCATCACATTAGTTGTCCTTTATTTGAAGTCAGTCTATTAGTAACATATTATTAAAATAATCTTAACAATCTTTCGTTGATTCGTGTCAAGACTTGAAGATTTAACTTTAAGCCATAATTGCACATCATACGTTCAAATTATCAAGTAATCATCTTTAATTTAATTAAAATGATTGGATCATGGATTCATGGTGGTTTCAATTTATCTACCAACTTTATTCCTTCCATGTATCGCAAATCAATTCAATTCAAATAACTTTAAGGGATACTTTAATTTATGTCTTCCATGTATTTTCAAAGACACATCTTATCACAACAAAACCATAATGTGTATCTTATAATGTGGATAACAAGAAAATAAGCAGAAAAAATAACTTTAATTTAATTCACAAGTGTCTTGCACTACGAGCATTAAAACCATACACGTATATACATAGATCACACTATAATGTTAACAAAGACTTATCCCGAATAAGACCCATCCTTTCGACAAGGTAAATGAATGTCTTGGACGGTAAACCATTGGTTAAGAGATCCTCTATCATTTAAATTTGAACCTATATGTTCATATAACACTTTTTTTTTTTCATGCACTTCTTTGACTGACATGAGCTGGCCAACTACTATGATCATATTCCACTTTTCCAATTTAGTTGGATGTGAGACACTTATGTGGATTCTCCTCCCTGAATTCTGGAAGTGGTACATCATCAACCTATTCCTTTTTAGTGGTCGCTTCATTCTGTTTCTTGAACTGCATCCATAATATCACCCTGCTCTACCTTCCTAAACATTCAAGTGCTACTCAGCCTCCAAATTTAGAACCATGGGAAGCTTAGGCCTAAGATTGTAACCCGCAATGCAAACATTGTAAAGTACATGCCATAACTAGAAGTAGCAATTGTAACACACCGATTGTTATTATTTTTTTTTTTTTTGAGCAAAGCCGATTTTTATTATTAGTATTATTATAATTATTTATTTATTTTATTGTGGTTGAATTGATGGGTTAGTTGACTTTTAGAAGATAATGATATTTTGGTAATTTAAGAATGAAGGGTATTTTGGTAATTTAGGAGTGAAAGGTATTTTTGTGAAGTTAATAGAAATTATGAGGAATTAAGGAAATAGAGGTGTATGAGTAAATAAGAGGTTTAATTGAAGTAAAAGAGTACTGTTTTATTTGTAGAGAATGAATAGAAACTAAGCCCATTAAATGTGAGAGAACCAAGCCCAAAAATATAAATAGGTTGTAGTCTTTGTCAAATGAATTATGCTCTTCTTCCAACAGAAAACACCCGCGCGCCAACTGAATTTACTAAATTACCCATGCGTTACTTAAGTAAGGCTGCGTTACTTAACTCACATAGCGTGAGTTAAGTCATGCAGAGTTACTGTTTTTGTACAAAACTCATCAGTCCATACTCCAAACACCATTTTCTTTCCCTCCATCTTCTAAAACCCAAAAAGTGCGAAATTTTGGGTCAAAATCTTCATTCCAAATCATTGCAAATCGTCAGGAAGCAAGTTTCTATGCTCATCAAACATCCAATATCAGATAATGTATCATCTAAACTCATCTCATTTTGCTGGTTTTTGGTGCTGGTTCGTCTGGCTTTCGTAGGACATTAGGGGTCAGCGCAAGTTAACTTGCGTAGGAGGTATGGTTTACGTGACTTAAGTGACGCAGGAGTTAAGTGTTGCGTGACTTAAGTCACGCTACTGTGTGTAGACCAGTTTTTTGCGCCACTTTTGTTCTTGGTTAGCTTGTTCCACAAGTAACTTATTTATTTTTTCTTTGTTATTTTTCTATTCAATAGACATAGAGTGAGATGGTTGACAATGTGGCGGGTGATGACGTTGAACCGAAATCGGCCAAAATTGAAGCTTCCGGCGATGTCAAACCAACCGTTAATGTGAAACCGTTTAAAGTCAAAATTCCTTTCAAGCTAACATTGGTAAAATTGAAGAACCTAAACTGGTACTTATCGGTGTTGTTTGCAAAGTTCACGACACCGCCTCATATTTTACAACAAATGCAAGATGGAGAGAGCGAGGCGAGTTACTTGATTGAGTTCGTCGACAAGAGGCAAGGGCCGGATTTACTCTTTGTATAGATAAATCAAGTTTAAAAAGGCCATACTTGATGACGCAATGTGAAAAGAGTGGGATATACAAGCCACCTAAGACGATGAAGAAACCGAACCTTGAAGGCATCGGCTCAAGGAAATGTCAATGTCCGTTTAGGTTGAAAGGTTTCTTTGATAAGGATACAAATGTTTGGTGGATTGCAATGCTTTGTGGAATGCACAACCATGACTTGGAGGAAAAATTACAAGGCACCTTCTTGCGGGTAGACTTAATGCGGAGGTGAAGAAAAAAGTTATCAACATGACAAAAAGCTTGACGGTGCCTCTGAATATTCTCACCAATTTGAAGCAAAATAACAAGGAAAGTGTGACAACTATCAAGCAAGTGTACAATGTGCGAACAAGATGGCGCAAAGGGGTAAAGAGGTGACATGACGGAGTTGTAATACTTGGTTTCGAAGTTGGTGGAGCATCAATACGTCTATTACACAAGATACGATAGTGAGGAAACCAATCTTGAAGACATATTTTTTGCTCATCCGGAGTCAATTAAATTGCTCAATATTTTTTCGGCCGTTTTGGTCATGGACTCTACTTGCAAAACCAACAACCATCGAATGTCGTTATTTGAGATAGTTGGTTGCACCTCTACCAAAATGATGTATTCCTTTGGTTTTGCCTTTCTTCACTTTGAACGAGAGGATAACTTTACTTGGGAACTTAAGATGGTGAAATGTCTTTTGTCCTCAAAAGACAACATGCATAAGGTGATTGTCACCGACAGGGATAGTGCTTTGATGAATGTCGCTGCCACAGTTTTCCCTGAAACAAACACAATGCTTTGTTTTTTTATATTGGGGAGAATGTAAGGCTAAGTGCATCACAAATTGTAGAGTTAAACCAAAGCTTCCTAAGGATGCAAAAGTTGACAAGAAACAAGTGAGGAAGGATAAGGAGAAGAATAGAGATATTGTTGAGAAAATCGTGAGCGCTTGGAAAGAGTTGGTCGAATCTCCTACGGAGGAATCATATGCAAGTGCTTTATTGAAATTCAAAGAAGTACACATGCCATTTCCTGAATTCATTGTATATGTTGAAACCACAGTTTTGAACCTTAAGGAAAAATTTGTGAGGTCATGGATGAATAAAGTCTTGCATCTAGGGTGTAGAACCACCAACATTGTTGAATCGGCTCATGGAGTGTTGAAAAAAATATTTAAGGACTAGTGTGGGTGATTTGGCATCATGTTGGGATGAAATTGAGAAGATGTTGGCCGTATAATTTGGTGAGATACAAGGAAGTTTTGGGAGGAACAAAACGGTCTTAGAACACAAATACAAAAAAATCAAGATGATGGGAGAGTTGGAGGGTTATTTATCTAGACGCGCATTGAAATTTATCTATGATGAATTCAAACGCTTCAAGACATTCGGCTTTGGTAAGGAAGATTGTGGTTGTGTGCAAAAGACATCGTACGGGTTACCTTGTGTGTGTATTATTGCCATGAAGAGTAAGAAAAAATTGCCTCTTGTATTAGATGATATATACCCTCGTTGGAAAATGTTAAGTGTACAAGAAGAAGAGGTTGATGATGATTTTTCCGTGATGGAGGAGTGGAATGGCATTCAAGAACGTCTCAAGAAATGCCCTTACAAGATGAAACTCTACATCAAAGAGATGATGCGTCAACTAGCATTTTCGGAAGCCACAAATTTGTCTCCACCCCCAAAAAAGGTGGTAACCAAGGGAGCACCTAAAAGGAAGAGGTCTACACTCAAAGTGTCATCTACGGGTCAAATCCCCTCTAAATGGAAGGTTATTGATTCTCAAAATCCGGATAGTCAACCTTCACAACCCAGGAAGTGATTTCCAAAGAGGAAAGATGCATGGATTGGCACTTACTCCCACTCACAAGCTTCATCGTCTACTTCAAAACCTTTTGGGAATATCCGATACATTTCACAAATTCCAAATATCATGAGACCTTTTGTTGAAGAAATTGTGAATGTTAAAGGGATGATAATTGTGGATTCCGGATCATAGCTAGGCACTTGGGGATGGATGAGGAAGATCATGTATTGGTTCGTGAATCACTTATTCATGAGTTGAGAAATCATAAGAGTGACTACATGTCGATATATGACATGAAGGACCATTATAACAAAATCTTGAATGGTTTACACCCTCCAAAAAGTAGAAGTGGTATTGTGCATGTAGATAAGTTGTTGACCACTCCGGATATGGGTCACACTATTGCTACTTGCTTCAATAGACCCGTTGTTCTATTGACTTTGCCCGAAAAAGGTATATGTGAGACATATTTTCCAATCTGAAGTGCTTCACCACTTAAGCCACAATCCAACATTATGTGTCTTTGCTTAATTCCCGACCACTATCTTCATGTTATTTTGAGAGAAGGTTGTCTGTTACCACCGAGTTGTATGGAGTGGATGAACAACAAGATTGGTGAGGCGGAGAAATGACATTTTGATTTTTTTGGATAAACACGACGCATTCATGAACTGATGTCCACGGAGCCGAAGCCGCCAAAGAAACCAACAAATGAACACAATCCAATTATTTGTGATGATACTCCCACTCCAGAAAAAAAGAAACAAGAATTTGAAGTCATGGAAGAAGATGGAAGTTTAGCACTATATCACTAGACTACTTAGATAGGTTATAGGTTATGAGATTTTTTGGTCGGTGTTTGTCTTATTTTTGGCACGATATCACACCGACGTATTTTTTGGTGGCCGGATATGTAATTTGGAAATTTTGGATAGTGGCCAATATGTAACTAATATTATATAAATATATGAAGTGATTTTTTTTTTGTGGCCGGTTATAATTATTGCTCGCATTTTTTGGTCTCTAATTATTCAACTATTTATTTTATCTCATTTCTCTCATATTTGCTTTTCATTAATTTTGTGAAGTGAAACATGTCTGAAGATGCACAAGATCCAGTTAAATTTCATGTTCGTTATGTAGATGTGAAAAAGAGGGCTAGGTTCTTTGTAAACCCCACCGACAAGTTGGACGAGTTGAAGGCAAAACTTGGCAACTTCTTTATCCATATTGGTTCTATTCAAAGAACATGTGATGTAATAGTAGATGTGTCAAGCGTGGACTTGGGGGAGGATAAGGAAGATGACTTTTGGAAGACCGTTTATTTTCCATAACTTGTCAAAGATGATAGCGACGTTGATTACATGTTTCACGTGATGGTTGAAAATAACACTTTACATCTTTACGTCCGATCCATTGAAGTGTAATATTTATTAACGTGTAATATTGTAATTTGTTCAAATTTGTGTTCGTGTTGTTGAATTTTAACGAAGGGTTAATATGGTTTTTCACCCCTGTAATATATCCCATTTTCGGTTTTCGCCCCTATAAAATTTTCGGTTTGGATTCCGTCCTCGTAAAATTATTTTTTTTCCGAAAAACACCCCTCCCCATATGACTGTGCATATTTGCTAACGTGGTACACTGTGTGGCATGCTGACTGTGCATATATGCTTATGTGGCGTGCTGACTGTATAATTATCTTTATTTTATTTTTTTAAGGGTACACATGGCATTTGTGCCTATTTTTTTAAAAAAATTATAATATAAATTCATTTATATTAATTTTGAAATAAAAATGATTTAAAAATTTTGAAAATAAAAAAATTCAGGAAATTTTTTATTTTCGGATTTTTTTTTCATATTCAACAAAAAAATTATTACCAATTTTTTTTCCAAATTTTATATTTTTTGTTAAAAATAAAAATTGAACTTTTTAATTTTGAAAATTTCGTAAAAAAATGATTTTTTTTTTAAAATTTTAATTTCATAAAAATCTGGAATAAAATTTTCGAAAAAAATCTGAATTTTTTAAAAGAATTTGTATCCAGATTTTTAAAAATAAAATATTTTCCAGAATATTTTTTTTAAAAAAAATTTCGGTAAAAATATCTGACTTTTTTTAAAATTTTTGAATTTGTTTGTTTCTAATTTTAAATTTCTTTTATTTTGAAAATTAAACTCCATAATCTTTAAAAAAAAATAATTTCAAAAAAACCGAATATTTTTTATGATTTTTTTAATATTTTAATTTCAAAAAAAATCTTATCGTTTTTCTGATTTTTTAATATTTGAAAAAAAATATTTCGATTTTAATTTTTTTTGGAAAAAAATCTGAATATTTTTCTGATTTTTTTATCTTTGAAAATTAATTTTCAGATATTTTAAAAATAAAATCTGATGTGGACAATTAAAAATAAATAAAAAGCCAAGTCAACGCCACATATGCGCATTTGATGAGTGGATGGAGGAAGGGTGTTTTTTGGAAAAAAAAGTTTTACAAGGATGCAAATCAAACCGAAAATTCTATAGGGGCTAAAACCGAAAATGGTCTATATTACAAGGGTGAAAAGCACTATTAACCCTTTAATGAATTTGTGTTTATGTGTAATTTGGATCGTTTATGTGAGATTTTGTGATTTTTAGAATTTAAGGACAAATTGATGTAATTTGAATCGTTTATGTGTCATTATGTGAGATTAAGTGATACGCGTCATCAACGACGAATTTGTGTAACTTGGATTGTTTATATGTGATTATGTGATTTTGAGAAAAACGATGAATTTTGATTATTTGCACCGTTATGTGATTTTCAAAATTTAAGTACAAATTCATGTAATTTGGATCGTTTACGTATCGTTAAGTCTGATTAAGTGATTACGGGTCATTACCGACGAATTTGTGTAATCTGGATCATTTAGATCGTTTATGTGTGATTATGTGATTGTCTGAAAAACTATGATTTTGTGTAATTTTGATCGTTTACGTGCGATTATGTGATTTTGTTGTTAAACCGACGTTATTCGGTTCAATTATGAGTGTGTAAAGATTACGGATCATTAATGACATTGTTTGCATTGAATGCACACCAGTACAACATTTAATGATGTACTGATATATCAGTAAGCGTGAGTTAACTCACACAGGTGTTAATACTCAGCGTGAGTTAACTCACACAGTGTTTTACACTTGCGTGAGTTAACTAACGCAGAATTTTACACATGCGTTTCTTAACTCACGCAGGGGTATTTCGGTCAGTTTGGTTGGGTGGGAGCAAAACTTGTTGGGAGAAGAGCATAATTCTACCACTATACACTAGAGAGTCAAAGTTGTTGTTCCGCCGCACAGTACTTTCACTTTGTTTTTCTTCTTCATATCTATTAATCCACTCCATATGCCTCGTCCACATCCTGAATAAAATAGAACTTGATAGGAAGATTTTCCAGTATCCATTACGTCCTCGTTTTCTCTCGATAGAAAGAAAAATTTGTTCACATTTTTGGAACCAAAACTTATAATTTTGAACCACACGGTTGCTCAAAACCGGTGCGGGTTCAACGGTACTTCCGGTCCTTTACCGGTTATATGGACTTCTGGATTTCTTTGGCTGCACGGACTAGTACTAGCCCCGGTTCACACTCGAACCAGTTGAATCGGCTGGTCCGATATTTTGAGCTGGGGGCCTTTAGGGACTATGTAGTTACGTCGTTCTTAGCCATTGCATGGCAGTTACGTATGCAAGACTTGTAAATGTATGGTGTTATAGTTTACAAATGATTGGGAGCGGTTATGATTCAATGGTTTGAATCGTTGCCCCAAATTGCTGCGAGCATCCTCTCCCCGCTGGGGGAGTTTGAACTAAGTAATTGGTTCAATGATTAATTGTGCGTATGTATTGGACTTTGGACTGATGCGAGCATATGCCGCAGGGAAGTTCAGATCACTAACATCATTCATTAAAAAAAAATACATAATTCACATGTGTATAGAGAAATGATATTTGTATAACTATTTTATGACAACTTTTAAACAACTTTCGCTCTCATTCTCATATGATGTTCTTATCTTCTCTTTTTTTTTTTATCTCTCCATTATTTTTTACCAATGAAAAAATAGAGAAAAAAAAATAATCGCAAAAGTTATCATCGAATGATTGTAGAAAATATATCATTTCTCGTACCTACATGGGTGCGTACAAAAAATTTATATCAAAAGAAAGAAATTAAAATAAAATCCAGCATCAACTATCAAACCATCATTTGTTACCAAAAAAAAAACTATCAAACCATCATTGCTCTAAAAAAACCTATCAAACCATATTATACCTTAAAAAAAAACTATCAAACCATCATTATTTCACGACTCTTTCTTCTCCCCCTAGACTTCTCCCTCATCCTACATATATATTGATTTATATCTTCTGAACGGATGGAAACAGGCCAAAATCCTCTTTTTTTTTTTTTTTTAGAATTAAAAAACGAGGCATGCTTTGATGCAATATGCCTTACGAAATTTGACGACAGTCTAAATAACTTACCATACGTGGGTACTTTGGTGAAATAGAAAATCAACCATGGACAAAAAGATAATAGCAAGTCAATAACAATCCGGTTCGTTGTTTTTTGTCGTGTGGTTGAAATATATATATAGACACCACAAAGTTATTTAGACTTTAAAAAGAAAGGGAGATATGACTGGAAAATAAGAAAGGGAGATATGACTGGAATTAGACGTTGAAATGATAAAGTTAATTAAATGGAAAATAAGAAAGGTAGATATGACTGGAATTAGACTTTAAAAAGAGAGAAAATTGAGAATTGAGGAATTCGTGCAATTGGTGCGACACATTTTGTCGTACCATAAAGCATTTTCCTATACATATATCCGGTTCGTTGGAAACATCCATCATTTGCCTTACAAATATAGAACGCGCACGTAATTGGTCAAGTCCCCACCAATACATGGCCTTAACACAAAATATCACAATCATCATATTTATTTCTTTCTTTTGTATAAAAAGAACATTACATTTATTTTTGGAAATCTTTTGTAACATCCTATAGGACTTTAAGCATTGCTTGGTCAAGTCCCCACCAATACATGCCTTAACACAAAATATAACAATCATCATATTTATTTCTTTCTTTTGTATAAAAAGAACATTACATTTATTTTTGGAAATCTTTTGTAACATCCTATAGGACTTTAAGCATTGCTTGGTCAAGTCCCCACCAATACATATGCCTTAACACAAAATATCACAATCATCATATTTATTTCTTTCTGTTGTATAAAAAGAACATTACATTTATTTTTGGAAATCTTTTGTAACATCTTATACGACTTTAAGCATTGCTTGGTCAAGTCCCCACCAATACATGCCTTAACACAAAATATCACAATCATCATATTTATTTCTTTCTGTTGTATAAAAAGAACATTACATTTATTTTTGGAAATCTTTTGTAACATCCTAGACGACTTTAAACATTGCCGACTGACCCTACAAACCAACATGAGTCTTTCCAGCGTGTTTTGTCCTCACTCGCACGCTTACCGGGAAACTTCCCGGTAGGTCACATATCATAAGACTGCTCCAAGTCAAGCACGCTTAACTGTGGAGTTCTTATGGAATGAGCTACCAAAAAGAAGATGCATCTTGTTGATATAGGTAGTACCAAACAATTCTTATAAGTCTTCCTTCAACCATGTAGTCCCATACCTACACGGCCTCAGGATCCCTCTCATTCCGATGTGATTCGGTTCCTCTATAAGCTGTCGGGAGCCGCTCATTGTCGTGCCTTGTGCACCGGCGATCACTCCCATGCTCTCGTCAGCCGTGGGTGTTACATCTTTCAACGTAACAATAAAAAATAAATTTAGTAAATAAAACAATGAAAATAATAAATTGTTGTGTAGCCGAATATAAGTTAGAAATTCTATATTACTTAAAAAAGTTAATGTTAAAGACTTTATAAGTGAATTGATTCATAAAATTAACATTTATTTTAAGTAAAACTTTGATGTCAAACTTACTTATATGATTGTTGTGGGAGTAATGTGGGTAGGTTGGCAATGAACCGAGTCAACTCAAACATAGTTCGGAACTCGACTCGACAATTAGTTTGTTGGACTTAGTTAATGAACCAAATGAGCTGAACTTGAACTATATATAGTTCAACTCATTTGGTCATAAGTTGACTTGATTATATATATATATATATATATATATATATATATATATATATATATATATATATATATATATATATAAGTTAGAAAAAAATCTCAATGTTCGTGTCAATTGAGTATTGAGTGTTAAATATTTAAATTTTATATTGTTAAAAAGACAGAATTCATAAAAATGAAATCGGTAGTAAAACAGAATGTACCATTGGGACATGAGGTTGATTGCTTTCAAGAGGCTGCAACCACTTACCAATGCAGAATGCTAGTATTAAATATTTATTGTTTGAGCTTACGATTAAGATTTTTGAATTATATTATTTGAGATCAATCTAACGAGACAAATCGAGTTGTTTGTGAATGTTAAACGAGCTAAATTTAAACTTAAAAATAAGTTTTTTTGAAGTCGAGCCAAGTTTTGAGTCGAACTAATTTTTATCGAGTCGAACCGAATTCAGACGAGCTAGATTCGATTCGACTTATTTTCGGTCTAAATGCGGACGATCTGCTCCTAGTAACTTTTTTTTTTTTTTGAAGAAATCTGCTCCTAGTAACTTAACATAAATCAAAGCGTAAAAGGGCATAGAAAAATACCAGCCCGACGCAGAAAATGTTGACAATTCCAGCACTGCCTGTCCTAAGCAGAAATAAATGTTTCCAAGCAGCAAAATTTGATAATATTATATCAAAAGAAAAGAAATGTTCCTTTCAAAAAAAAAAAAAAAAGAAAAGAAATGTTGATAATATCAGCACTCTGCTAGAAGACGTGAATTAATGTTATGTAATTACATAAATATCCTTCACTCAAGTAATTAAAATCAAATTTGCTCATACACAAATTAGTCATTTTAAAATAAGAACGAATGCTCGGGAGTTTCGCGGCAGCTACTTGTTACGTTTTTGACACAAGCTACTTGTTACATTAAACCAACACAATTTTGTTACTATTTATAGACAACCTTTTTTATGTTTTTCAAACCTTGTCATTCTCCAGTCACAAGATCAACAGAAACACTCCAATCACAAGATCAAGGGAAACACAAAATTAGTATGCATAAAGCTTATACTATTCTGATGAGCATGGAATTGGCTTCGATTGGAATTAAGTATCAAGGTTCAAATACAAACCCCTTCCAACAATCAAATCCAACTTTTCCCCTATTTTTAACTGCTCTATTTTGTCACGCAGTTACAACCATGGCTGACTTCAGCCTCCCAAGTACTATGATCATGTTCCACGTTTCCGGGCTTGTTGCATGTGAGACACTTTTGTGGATTCTCCTCCCTCAGTTCTGGAATTGGTATATCATCAACCTATTCCTTTTACTTGTTACTTCATTCTGTTTCTTCGACTGCATCCATAATATCATCAAGCCCTACCTTCCTTCACTTTCAAATGCTGTTCAGCCTCCAAACTTAGAACCACATCAGGAAACATCTCAAGAGTATGATTTGTGATTTGCTATGCATATGAAGCCATGTGGCTTGGCTTTGTAGATTTTTTGCATCTGCGTTTCTTCTTAGTTTTCTACCTAGTACCATATGTGTATTTATTGTTCATCTAAATTTATATTTAGGGGCTGTAGTTGAAAAAGGAATACGGGTTATTTTACCTGTTGATGTCAAGTCGGTCAGTAATTTTTTTATTACTTTGTCTAAACAGAAAAGGAACATATAATTGACCTATATGCTTTGCTTATCCTATATCATGCACTACTTGAATTTAAAATAACAAATACCTATATGCTTTGTCTATCCTCGACTTGTTTGATTGATTCCTGCAATATGGTTCAAAACAAAGACCTTTGATGATGATCATGATAAAGATAAAAAAAATTGGGAGCAAAAGAATATTTTTTTTTGTCACATGGATCAATTTGCTTGATTATTATAAATTTCAGGGTGCATTTTGCACATAAGTGCACAATTTTGAGGGGTATTTGCACATACGTAAAAAAATCCAGTTTTTTTTTTTAAAAAAAAATTGGGAATTTTTTTTACCCTTGTGACGTGGCATATGACACGTCAGACACGTGGCAGTGCCAGGTAGACAGTCAAGTGCCACGTCATGTTGACTAATAGAGGAAATTGATAGAGGAGGCAAATTGACTAACATATTACAATTTCAAGGGGTAATTGACGAAACTTACAATTTTAGAGAGTAATTGCCTATTTACTCATTAATTGCCTATATATATATATGGGTTTTGCTGGAAGCCATCCATGAAGGTGTCTTTTAGCAACTCACATCTCAAGGTGTGATTTCCACTTTTAGTTATAACTTTGCTAAAAGACACTTTCATAAAAATTAGTTGGTGTCTTTTAACAAATGCTCATAGAATAATTTGCTATAAGACACCTTCATAAAATGTGTCTTCTAGCAAAACCCTATATATATATATATATATACACACACACACACACACAATGTGTCTCCTACCGGCAAGAATGTGTCCTTCTAAAGCCGGCTCCATCGCACGGTTGTGAACTCCATTAAGAATGTTCAATCCCCATTCCTTTGTTTGCGTACTTTGATATCCACTAATCATGAACAAGCACCCGCATTTTCTTGAGCCCGTTGTCGCATGCTTCGGTTTTTTTTAGGCACTTTGTGAGCTCCACTCCTTTCACACACTAGGCGCAATATTGGATGGATCAAGCTTGATCTTTGTGTAACAATTGTAAATCCCGCCTTGTTTGCTTGACAACGTACCCACCCAAGCAATTCTTCTCTATCTTGAAACTTAATGTCGTCAGAAAAAAACCTAGCCGTGTCAACTTCGTGGGCTTGAAATGGGACGACACCGGGGCTAACATATTTAGAAGCTTCAACATGGACGGAAGCTCCATCAATGTTTGGTTTGACTTCAACCTTAGGCGGTTTGACATCTCCGGAAATTTGGACAAAATTACGTTTTGTCTCTCCCGAAACATCTTCCGCGTTCTCGGTCATTACTATAATTAAACAACACAAAAATATAAATTAACAACTTACTAATGCATAAACATCAATGTCATAATGAACCAAAACAAAAAAAACAAAAAAAAAAAAATTGAAAAAATGGCAGTAGCTGCCATTTTTTCGTCCTGAAAATTTTTCCCAAGAGTTCCTCGGTAGTTAACTACCGAGGTTTTCCTCGGCAGTAAGGTACCGAGGATTTCCTCGGCAGTAAACTGCCGATATTCCCCATGACAGTGTTACGTAGCTGACGTTGTAAAACTACCCTGACATATCCAAAAATACCAAAAAATAAACCGAATAAAATGCACAATACCTGTTTTTTTACGTCAAAAGTGTGTTGAATCATCCTATGCTTGATGCTTGAATCATTTTGGAGCAAGATTTGATGAAAAAAATTATAGAATTTTGGGGTGGATTGGAGTGGTATGAAGGTGATGAGAAAATAGTGTGTAGGGGGAGCAGGTTTCCTGTTTCATCTGAAGAAACATAATCCTCGGCAGTTAACTACCGAGGAATTCCTCGGCAGTTAACTGCAGCCGGATTTCAAATTCCTCGGCAGTTAACTGCCGAGGGGGCAAAAAGGTCATTTACATGTGTGTCCCAGCCATATGGTATGTGTCAACAGCAAATTTCTGGTTTGTTTGTTGATTTTTATCCTCCATATTTCAATAAATAAATATCTTTCTCGGTCTTTTGACTAAGATCAAGTGTAGTTCCTGTTCTTATTAGTTTAATATCTTGTATGTGGGAAAATGGTCACACAATATTAAATTACTTCTTTTTTAAAAGATAGAATCCGCCTAGCAGCTTGCTGCTTGGACTATTAAGTGTCGTTCATGTGTTGCACTATTGCACGGGCTAACGCATGCTAAAAAAAGAAAAAATACATATCTGTTTCACTGTTTTTTTTCCTTTCTTTGCACATTTTTTTATTGGATTAGCATTGTTTCTTAATTTTTTTCTTCTCTAAATCATTTTCTTTCAATGGACATTTTTTTTTTTCCAGTTTTTAACGGTACTTGATTTTTTTTTTGGTATAACGGTACTTAATATGTATATGATTGAAAGATTAGTACATTTTTATTCACCTCAAGCATTGGAGAAAACTAAAAGCTAATTATGAAATTGATTTGAGTGAGATTAAAACGATAGATTTTGAAGTTCAATAGAAAAAAAGCGATAATAATAGCGACGAAAAAGTGATAATGATAATAATAGCAATAACATTGAATGATGACATAATAGATGAGGTGAATAATAGCTCCAATTGTGGGAGATCCTCTACTAATAAAGTTTTTTGATTAAAATTAATTGTAAATGACATGGAAAATTCTTGGAAGTTTGTTCTCTTCTTCCTTTGTTGTTGTAATAGAAGAAGATAGATACAGTAGAAACGCTTCAAATTAATACTCGGTAAATTAATAAACTCTCTAAAATAATAAATTTGTCCGGTCCCGACTTGGACTAATGTAAAAAATTGAAAAACTCGATAAAATAATGAGATAATAATTTTTTGGGAGATCCCTTTATAATTTTCGGTCCCAAGAAAATCATAAATTAATAATTCATAGAAACTGAAAAAAAATACTCCCTCCGTTTCAAAATGAGTGTCCCTTTAGCAAAAAAAAAATTGTTTCAAAATGAATGTCACTTTCAGTTTTTAATGCAATAATAACTTTTTCTTTTCAATTATACCCTCCAATTATTACTCAGCACACTACTTCCAAAGTATTACTTTTAAAACTAACCAATAGTTAATAAGGATAATTTGGTAAAATAAACATTCTCTTTCATTTAATCATTGCATTTCTTAATATGTGTGTAAACACCTAAAACGACACTCATTTTGAAACGGAGGGAGTATATTACTAATTTACTGAACTTCAAAAGTCATTATTGATTTTCAATGCATATGAACACAGTAGTTACTAATTTACGTTGAGTCCCAAAGTTCGCTGCAACGTAATTCTAAGAGACATAGACTAATTTGTCTTTTTGTTTGGTATGTACAGTATAATTATTTAAAAACTCTTTAAATTAATAATTATTAATTTATCGATAAATTAATAACTCTTTAAATTAATAAATTTCTCCGGTCCTGACATTATTAACTTAGAGAGTTTTAACTGGAGATAGATTCACAGGATTATGAAACAACTCACTTAAGGCTCTGTTTGGATGATCAAAGAAAGTGAAAGGAAAGACTGTAAAAGGAAAGATTGTTGAAGGAATGAAAGTGAGTAGAAAGTGAGTGAAAAGTGAGATGATTATTTAGTTGTTTGGTTTGAGTGATAGTATGAAGAAAGTGAAAGGAAAGATAGTTATATATTTAGTAAGTTGACATAAATATCCCTACAAAATAAATATAATATTTTAAGTATTATTTATATAATTTATAGACATAAATAAATAAAAAGACATAAATAAGCAACGTTCTAAAAAACAAGTAACTTATAAATATATTACATTATTAATTAGAATAAAAAAAATGGTAGACGGAAGTGACGTTCAGGAAAGCGTATATTATTTAAAGGAAGAAAAATAGCATATAGATAATACTTCAATGGCCATTTTGTAATTTTATCACACTGGCTTCCATTCCCCCATGTTTCTTCGCATTTTGGGGAGGAAATGTTTTTGCGCATGGGGCCCACCAAAATCAGACTTTCTTTCCTCACTGACAAGGAACCAAACGATGGAAACACGTTTTTGAAGAAACTTTATATCCCTTGTGCCTTCTTTCCTTCATCTTTCTGCTGTTCCAAACACAGCCTAAGGGCCTGTTTGTTTCCAGGGAAAGGGGGTGGATAGATAGTAGAGAGAATGGAAAGTTTATGGAAATGTGATCTTTCCATGGTTTGGTTGCTATGTCAGTGAGGAAAGAAACCTTGCTTTTAGTGGACCCCACATGCAGAAAGCTTTCCGCCCAAAACAGCAAGGAAACATGGAATATACATCAAAATTAATAAAATGACAAATAAATCCTTGGTTGAAGCATTTTTTTTAATACTTTTTTTTAATGATTACATATTGTTTTTTATCAAATTAGTTTTGCTTCTCTCATATAGTAAATCATGGTTTCAGACATTAATAATTTATATTGATTCTCATATATATATATATATATATATATATATATATTAACATATTGATTTTTATTTGTTAATATGTAAATATGAACATATTATATTAAATAAATAACAAATACATAACTCATTTTATCATAAGGATATTT
This sequence comes from Medicago sativa, assembly GCF_051527215.1. Classification (NCBI taxonomy): domain Eukaryota; kingdom Viridiplantae; phylum Streptophyta; class Magnoliopsida; order Fabales; family Fabaceae; genus Medicago; species Medicago sativa. Next base: position 61,280,428 of record NC_140751.1, on the reverse strand, counting down.
ATGTCATTTACTAAATATTCATCTTTCTTTCCTCTCATTTTCTTTTCACTTTCACTAATACCAAACAACTAAAAAATCATCACACTTTTCACTCACTTTCTACTCACTTTCATTCCTTCATCAATCTTTCCTCATACAATCTATCCTTCCACTTTCTTCTCTCATCCAAACAAAGGCCTAAAAGTCATGCGTTTCTCGGCTCCGTCTAGCTTGCGCTACGGCCTCCCTTTGTCCTGTGTTAAAGACCTTTTGTTGACATTATTTGTTTTTGGATAAAGTTGTCGATTATTTTTTTTTTAAGGAATCTTTTGACTAGTTGTCTTGTCGTGTGTTAAATACCACGTGCTCAGCGTCAGCGTAGTGGGCCCGATCGGAGCCGATCTATTGGAACTTAACTTCCAGTAATAATATTTTTTGTTCATCGAATATAGAACAAAAAAATTATACCAATTGGACTTGGGAGTTGTCTGAACAAAACAAACTGCCTCAGATAATTGGGTCTGAACATGAAACAAAAAAGAATATACAACTTGATATATAGACTTTTCTTTATTCTGTCCTGTGTTTCGAATTATTATTATTTTGGGTCATCTGGGTCAGGTTGCCTTTCTAAATAGATAGATGTCTTAGTGTCTATATTTTGTGATCAAATCAAACAATACTCGAAACACACTCAAACTATACAGTATACACACAATCTCTTCTTTAACCTTTTTGTTTATCATTTTTTGCTTTTGTTTGTTTCCAAAAATATACACTTTTCTTCTCTTTGTTTTCTCCAATCAAAACGGAATGATTACGCATAACTCCAAACCTTATTTTATTCTGGTAGGGTTGTTGGTGCCTTTAGCCGCAACAAAGTATGAAGCTTTAAACAGTAACCCATTTCAACCGCCAAACCTAGCTATGTTGCTGTTTTTGATAGCAGTATTTTGTCACGCAGTTTCATCCACAGCTGATTTGAGTTTACCAGGTACTATATATATATTTCACATTTCTGGTGTTGTTGGGGTTGAAACGCTTTTGTGGATAATCCTTTCTCAGATCTCCAATATATTGGTGTATCATCAACTCATTCGTTTTAGTGATTACTTTAGTCTGCCATACCAACTGCATTGAATTGGCGTATCAACTCTCACGTCCTACCCTAGACCTCTTCCGTTTTACACATTCAAACGCTGCTGCCATCGCTCCCCTGCCTCCAAATTAGGAACTACGTGAAGCAGCTCAGGTGTAACATTCATGTGGCTTGGTTTAGTTCATATTTTGCATTTATGTTTCTTCCGAATTTGTTGTTTAGTAGTAGTATATTTGTAATTGTCCATCCAAATATAGCAAGGTCTAGGAGACCAAATTGAAAAAGAAAAGTATTCTTTTGTTACTTTGTCTAAACACGTAATGCAATTCTATTTTCTTTTCCTCCAATGTGGAGTCTATCAAGAGAAGAAGAATGAATGTAAATTGTGATATTATTATTACTTCTGAATGAAGGTACAATGAGTTTTTATATACAAGTGTAGGAACACAGTAAACTAAGGTGAGCTAAGCTCACTATATCACTACTAAACACTCTAATCTTAGTTGCTTGAGATGCAGGTAATATCCTCTTTGTGTGTACTATCTAATAGCCCCCCACAAGGTGGAGGTTGATAGATATCTATCAAGCCCATCTTGGATAGTAACAAATTAAAAGGTTGAGGATGGAGAGCCTTAGTGAAGAAATCAACTATTTGATCTTAAGAAGAAACTGGAAGAAGCTTGAGGATCCCAGATTGAAGCTTTTCCCTTACTGTATGGCAGTCAATTTCCAAGTGTTTGGTGCATTCATGAAGTTTTTGCTTTCTCGGTGAACTGCAGGTGGTGGATATCAGCACCATGCTTGAGGAAGCTGTCTAATACAAGGTTGTCAAAATCGGGACTTTACTTCGGGTCGAAAGAGAATATAGCAAAATTGGTACTCGTAAAATCGCAATCAAAATCGAAGGATTTTACTCAAGGACTTTTGTAGAATCGATATAGGAAATTGTAAAATCGCAATCAAAATCGATGGATTTTACCCAAAAAAATTAATACTAAATATATAAATATATGTTATAAATGGTATATAGTCATAAATGACTTAATTTATAAGAAATCGTAAAATCGCAATCAAAATCGATGAATTTTGTCTATTTTAGGATTCTACTATGGATTTGAGTCGTTGAAGGTGAAGAAAGTCGCAAAATCCTGGATTTTAGGATTGAAGTCGGGATTTTGACAACAATCGTCCGATATGTAAAGTTTATACAGCTTAAAGTTAAGGTAGCAACTTGAGGATTCACCTTTCTCTGCATTTAAACTTAGCTCACAAGAAAAAAGGTCGATACTGCACCTTTGCGAAGACAGCTACGGATCATTTTCCCTCATGAATTTGTTGCAGTAGCTGCTATCCAAGCGTTATAGTAGGCCTTTGAACCTTTTGTTTGAAACATTTGAACTGTTACTTTAGGTATTTTTCGGTTGTTTCTCCTTCTAAAGCTTCACAAATTGGATATTTTTTTTCTCACACAATAAGTCACATTTTAATATACAAGCTCTGGAAGAAAAAGAAACATGATTGTTGAATTTCTGAAGTGAATTAGAATTTATTGTCAAGTTTAAGGCATATCATTAGACCACATATGACCATCACTCTGCTACCTCAGATGTCCAATGTGACTACTACGACAAGGTTGAGTATGCAGATAATGGATCTTCAACTCACGAAGAAAATTGCATTTGAATATTCACTTATTTATTTATTTATTTTGACGACTCTGGAAGTCCGCGTATTGTTGTTTCACTTCAGTTTTAAAGTTTGTTCAATATAATAGAGAATGCAATGTGAATTCGGCTGGGTTTTTTATGCTGTAAAGCAAATGTAGCATCTGCAATTTAGTTTATAATTTTAACAGTGTAACCATCAAGGAAAACATATAATCACGTAGTTAAGAGATCTCGGTTGTTGGAATAAGATTGGAATTGGACGGTTCATATTCTAACTTCAACGTATTGATTTTAAAATACAACTTAAAATATGATTCCTTCAAAGTTTCATCCAAGATCCAGATATCTACATTTTTGTGATTACGGTTGTACACCCTCCGGTCACTATTATAAGTAAAAAATCACATTTTAGATTCATTCATTAAATGATGTATGTGGTTTATAATAAAGACCACATACAACATTTAATGAATGAATCTAAAATGTGGTCTTTTGCTTATAATAGTGACCGGAGGGTGTATGAATTAATACGTGCTTAAGACCTCAATCAAGTCGTTCAATCTCCTTCGTAGCAAGGATGGCTCACCAAACTCCTTGGTTACTACGACTATGAATTAAATTGTGTTCTTGCATAGGAAGTTGGTATACATGGATCACTTCATCCTTTTATAGGGTTCACCCAAACCAATGGATCAAAAGTAGGCCTAGTATTATCATTGTGCTTTTTCCCATTGAGACTAGCTTTAGCAACAAGCTAACAACAAATCACAACCATTGGAAAATGCTAACAAGTGCCCTAAGGACATTGTTTAAGCATCTAAAAGTAGCAACTTTTGCATTGGAAATTGTACGGTTATGACTTTAACATGTGTTGGACTTGTATTTTCAAGACATAGTTTCTTTTTGTGGGTTCCTTAAACAATGCCCTTAGGGCACTTGTTAGCAAGACCCTTAAATAATTAACTGTTTTAGTTTCTTGCAGTAGACGTGATATGGCCTAGACAATCGTTATATCACGTTATGAGGTAGCTTTTTTGTTGAGTTAAGCTTAAATTCAAAAATAAAAATAGACATAAGTAGCCAACATTAGAAAGCAGGTAATTTTAAATTGATTTTCCATATACCTGACATGAGAAACTAAAATACCCTAAGAAAAATCCTACTGGTGCTCCTAAAGTTGCAACACAAAGCTATCATAAGAAAAATAACAGACTTTTGCTACACAAGACTATTATAATAGTGTTGTGTGGAATATTAAATTGAAACCTACCCAACTTCGACCAAAGAAAGGGGCTAGTCTTTTGTTACATTACATAGCAAGCAGAAATTTATATTTATGCATAGAGTCTTACTAATTAAGGAGTGTCTTGGGACATTAGACTTGTTTTCAAATAAAGAAATTATTCTTTGAAAAGTCAAATACAACGATTTTCAATACTAAAAACAACTTTACATAAAAATTTATACCATTTAAGATATAAAGAGTGCTCGTTAACCTTTCTCTTCTTCGTAACACATATATAAAACTTAAATTTGCTTATGGAAACAAGTGGAAAATGCTTGAGAAAAGGAATAAAAATTGCAATTTTAAAAAAATTATTGACGCCTTAAAATTTTAATCATCCTGTGTCAAAAAAAAATATATTTAATCATCCATTTGCTATACTTATGAGAGATCAAGTGCACCACACTTTCCATAGGATACCGCCACTCCCCTCCCTGAAGTTTTGCTTCCTTGAGATATCATAGAAATTTTTTAATTATCGGTTGACTAAACTGCGATTGAACTTTGGTAGAACCAAGTTGGTGCCAATATAGGGTGGGACACGTTTGGAATGTGCCGTTTACCTTTTTCATAAGGACATACAGCGTGCAAAATATGCCTTGTGGCTGGGACGTACACCTAAGAACGTTCCTTATCTCGATGGTTGGTTTGGACCTTCTAAAAAAATTGGTGTAACTCTCAAATTCTCAGCTAAAGAGCCCGGCGAGGTAGAGGAATGTGCAACACTAATTTTTAAATACTCTTTTATTAGATGAAATCAATGTATTTCCTCCGTCCCATAATATAAGCAAAAAAAAAAATATCACATTTATTAAGAAATCCAATCATCTACTTCTACTTCTACTTCTACTTCTACTTCTACTTTCTATCTATCTACTCTACTTATTATATTATATACTATATTAAAACAACACTCTACCAAAATTACTTAACTACTTATTCCTAATTTTCTTCCAAATTTTTTCCTTTACAACTTTAGGGTTATTTTTGTCAAATCCACTATCAAAATCCACTTTACTAAACACCACTTTCCCACTATCAAAACTCACTTTACTAAAACCCATTTTCTCACATTTCTTTATTTAATAATAAACTTTTCTCTCTCATCTTTCTTTATTTATAATAATAATAATCTTTTCTCTTTCATCTTTATTTATTTAATAATAAACTTTTCTCTCATCTTTATTTTTTAATAATAAACTTTTCTCTCTCAATCTCACTCTCCTCTCTTATCTTTTTCTTACCAACTTTCTTCATTTTTCATTTTCTCTCTTCATTTTCAACTCCATTTTCTCTACTAATTTTCAATTCGATTTTACTAACAAGTTTTTTTAGAGGAAACTAACAAGTGTTGTTGTTATAGCAGCTTATGCTTTTGTATTTTACGATAATACTATTATATAATACGTTAATTATGTTTTTTCACGGGACACATATTAATATTTTTCACACTCAAACATATTAATAAATAAAATCTATGATTATTTTTATTTATTAGGTTTTTTCATATCCTCAATACTAAAACAAGAACAATATTATAATATACTATGATTAATCATACTTCAATTTTTTCTGTTGTTTTTTTTTAAATGTATCACTTAAAAAACCGTTGGAGTGTACAGTTGTAACACGAGACCCATTTCAGTAACTACAACGAGTGATCAGTTTTAATTAGTATTTTTTTTAATATCTCTAATTAAACACCGCGATTTCCTAAGTTTTATTAATATATTAATAATATATATGTGGGTGTATGGACTATATATTAATAAAAATATATATGAGTATATGTTTGTTTTATGGGAATATATTAATATATTCTTATTTGTAAAATTTAATGGGAAATATATATTGATAAAATACAAATGAGTATATGAACTATATATTAACAAAAATATATCTCACTATATTTTTTTTACGGCAATATGTTAATATATATTTATTTTTGAAATGTATTTTTATTTATTAGCTTTTTTAATATCGTCAATACTAAAACAAGAACAATATTACAATATACTATGAACGAGACCCATTTTAGTAACTACGACGAGGGATCGGTTTTAATTACTATTTTTCTAATATCTCTAATTAAACAGCGCGATTTCCTAAGTTTTATTAATATATTAATAATATATATGTGGGTGTATGGACTATATATTAATGAAAATATATATGAGTATATGTTTGTTTTATGGGAATATATTAATATATTCTTATTTCTGAAATTTAATGGGAACTATATATTGATAAAATACAAATGAGTATATGAACTATATATTAACAAAAATATATCTCACTATATGTTTTTTTACGGCAATATGTTAGTATATATTTATTGATGAAATGTATTTTCATCTATTAGCTTTTTTAATATTGTCAATGCTAAAACAAGAACAATATTACAATATACTATGATTAATCATACTTCAATTTAATCCGTTGTTTTTTTTATGAAAATGTATCACTAAAAAAATCATTAGAGTGTACAATTGTAACACGGGACTCATTTTAGTAACTACAACGAGTGATCGGTTTTAATTACTATTTTTTTAATATCTCTATTTTTTTTAATATCTCACCTTTATTTTTTAATAATAAACTTTTCTCTCTCAATCTCACTCTCCTCTCTTATCTTTTTCTTACCAACTTTCTTCATTTTTCATTTTCTCTTTTCATTTTCAACTCCATTTTCTCTACTAATTTTCAATTCGATTTTACTAACAAGTTTTTTTTAGAGGAAACTAACAAGTGTTGTTGTTATAGCAGAATATGATTTTGTATTTTACGATAACACTATTATATAATACGTTAATTATATTTTTCACGGGACGCATATTAATATTTTTCACACTCAAACATATTAGTAAATGAAACCTATGATTATTTTTTTGTCAAAAAAAAATCTATGATTATTTTTATTTATTAGTTTTTTTTATATCGTCAATACTAAAACAAGAACAATATTATAATATACTATGATTAATCATACTTCAATTTTTTCTGTTTTTTTTTAAAATGTATCACTAAAAAACCCGTTGGAGTGTACAATTGTAACACGAGACCCATTTTAGTAACTACGACGAGGGATCAGTTTTAATTACTATTTTTTTAATATATCTAATTAAATACCGGGATTTCCTAAGTTTTATTAATATATTAATAATATATATGTGGGTGTATGGACTATATATTAATAAAAATATATATGAGTATATGTTTGTTTTATAGGAATATATTAATATATTCTTATTTCTGAAATTTAATGGGACCTAGATATTGATAAAATACAAATGAGTATATAAACTATATATTAACAAAAATATATCTCACTATATGTTTTATTTATGGCAATATGTTAGTTTATATTTATTTATGAAATGTATTTTCATTTATTAGCTTTTTTAATATCGTCAATACTAAAACAAGATCAATAGTACAATATACTATGATTAATCATACTTCAATTTTTTCCGTTATTTGTTTTTATGAAAATGTATCACTAAAAAAATCATTGGAGTGTACAATTGTAACAAGGGACCCATTTTAGTAACTACAACGAGTAATCGGTTTTAATTAGTATTTTTTAATATCTATATTTAAACACCGCGACTGCCTAAGTTTTATTAATATTTTCAAAAAATATATGTGGGTGTATGAACTATATATTAATAAAAAAAAATGTGAGTTTATGTTTGTTTTACGGGATATATTAGTATATTCTTATTTCTGAAATCTAATCAGAACTATATTTTGATAAATATATATGAGTGTATGGACTATATATTAATAAAAATATATCTCACTATATGTTTTTGTACGGGAATATGTTAGTATATGTTTATTTGTGAAATGTATTTTCATTTTTTTAATATCGTCAATACTAAAACAAACAAAAAAATTATAATATACTATGATTAATCATACTTCAATTTTTTCTGTGTTTTTTTTTTTAAAATGTATCAATAAAAAACCCGTTGGAGTGTACAATTGTAACACGGGACCCCTTTTAGTAACTATAACGAGTGATCAGTTTTAATTAGTATTTTTTAATCTTTCAAAAGAAAATTAGTATTTTTTAATATCTCTATTTAAACACCGCGACTGCCTAAGTTTTATTAATATATTAATAAAGTATATGTGGGTGTATGGACTATATATTAATAAAAATATATATGAGTATATGTTTGTTTTACGGGAATATATTAGTATGTTCTTATTTCTAAAATCTAATGTGAACTATATATTGATAAAATATATATGAGTGTATGGAATATATATTAACAAAAATATATCTCACTATATTTTTTTACGGGAATATGTTAGCATATGTTTATTTATGAAATATATTTTACGATAACAATATTATATAATACATTAATTATGATTTTTCACGGTATGCTTATTAGTATTTTTCACACTAAAAAATATATTAGTAAATAAAAACTATTATTTTTATTTATTAGCTTTTTTAATATCGTCAATACTAAAATTTAATATATATTTGTTCATATTAAAATTTAATTATTTTATAATTTTTCATTACTACCGATCAATATATACATTATTATGCTTTGAATACTTTACATATTTTCACCATGGACAAAAAAAATCACTATGCCAAGCGCAGCAAAGACGCGACATGCGGCGGAGCCGCGACCATATAGCGCGGAGAAGCCGCGCTACCCGTGCTGTAGCACGGGTATTTCGACTAGTTCTTATTTAATACTCCTAACAAAATAGACGTGTTTCTAGACGTGTTTCCAGAATTACCCTTGTTAATATTGAATGTTAATAAGTATCACGATTATTCTAGCCTCTTCAAAAAAAAAAGTATCACGATTATTCTTCCTCTAAAGTGATAATAACCGTACTTAAGTGTTTTGGAAAATGCAAAAGCCAACCATGTTTAATTGCCCCATCCAATTAGCTTGTGAGATGGAGTATCAGTAATCCTGGAACTACTAAACAATTGCACGGTGTTTTTGGTAAACATGTTTAAATAGGTCAAAGTTGAGTTTTTTTTCTTATAATTTGGGACAACAAAATTGTGTTTTTTTCTTATATTTAGGGACGGAGGGAGTAAAATGTTTGAAGATATTAAAGGAAAGTTATTGACGTTAATATAATGTTTTTACTAAATACTCGTTTATGTAATAGTTGTGGGAGTAATGCGGGTGATCTGCTCCTAGTAACTCAACATAAATCAAAGCGTAAAAGGGCATAGAAAAAGAAAAATGTTAAAGTGGACGACAGTGTTTGTCGTCACACACGCATGAATGCTACAATTATGTGATTTCTTTTTTAGTTTGGTTTTTTTTAGTTTTAAATTTTTTTTTTTTACGGTGGTTGGGGTTTGAACCCTCGTACCTTGCATATTTTATGCATTGCCCATACCAACTGAGTTAAGCTCACGATGACTAGTTTTTAACTTTTATTTTTCGTTTGAATGTTTTTTATAAGATAAATAAATGTTGGGGTCTTTTAAATCTATTGTTTGTATCAAATAAATTTGTTTAATTTTTTTACTTTTCAAGTTCAGTCTTAATTTTATAGATAAATATTTCATCAACAACATTATAAATCAATTTAATCAATTGAATTTGTTTTAAATTAAGATGGAATAATTACATTTATGAATTCTAATTTTGAGAGTGATGAATTTAGAGTTACAAACTTATCAATAAACGTTCACAAAAGCACTTTTTAACTAAGTTTGATGAAAATAGGTTAATACTGCATGCATACGGCTTAAAGGATTAAGTGCACACTTTTATTGACATAAATGATCAAATTAAAACTAAAATGACTAATATGATTTAAATGTTAAATTTAAAGAACTCTGATGTATTTAGCCTTTTTCATATGATCAAAATAAATCCAAAAAAATTAATGGATTTAAAAAAGAAGAAAATTAAAACAATAAATAACTTCAACGAATTGATTATCTACAGATTTTACATGGCCAAAATCAATATACCATGCAAATGCCGTGTGCTATATGGCCTCACCTGCCATATAGCACACCAGCCCGAAGCGATATCGTTGACAATTCCAGCACTGCCGTACGCGAAATAAATGTTCAAAGTACATGAATTTGAAAAGAATTACACGAATAAGAAAAATAATGTTGATAATACATCAGCACTTGTTACCAAAAAAAAAAGATAATACATCAGCACTGCTCGTCGAGAAAATCTTGTGTGGATTAGGACCAAGAATTTTGGTTTGGTCACACACACAAAATTTTCTCCTTCTCTCTCTTCTCTTATCTCTTCTACATTTTCTCTCTCTTCTCTCTTTGTGTGTGACCAAACCAAAATTCTAAATTGATAGCGTGGAAATCAAATCCAACATGTCACTCTTCATATATATATATATATGAAGGTGTCTTTTAACAAGTTATTCTATGAGCATTTGTTAAAAGATACCAACTAATTTTTATGAAGGTGTCTTTTAGCAAAGTTATAACTAAAAAGTGGAAATCACACCTTGAGGTGTGGGTTGCTAAAAGACAGCTTCATGGGTGGCTTCTAGCAAAAACTCATATATATATATATATATATAGGCAATTATTGAATAAATAGACAATTACTCTCTAAAATTGTGAGTTTCGTCAATTACCCCCTGACATTAACAAAATTTTAATTACCCCTTGAAATTGTAATATGTTAGTTAATTTGCCTCCTCTATCAATTTTCTCTGTTAGTCAACATGACGTGCCACTTGACTGTCTACGTGGCACTATCACGTGTTTGACGTGTCATGCCACGTCACAGGGGTAAAAAAATTCCCAATTTTTTTTTAAAACACAAAAACCGGATTTTTTTTACGTTATGTGCAAATACCCCTCAAAATTGTGCACTTATGTGCAAAATGCCCCATGAAATTTATAATAATCAAGCAAATTGATCCATGTGACAAAAATATTCTTTTGCTCCCAATTTTTTTATCTTTATCATGATCATCATCAAAGGTCTTTGTTTTGAACCATATTGCAGGAATCAATCAAACAAGTCGAGGATAGACAAAGCATATAGGTATTTGTTATTTTAAATTCAAGTAGTGCATGATATAGGATAAGCAAAGCATATAGGTCAATTATATGTTCCTTTTCTGTTTAGACAAAGTAATAAAAAAAAGGCTTAAACGCACTTTTCACCCCCTAACTTTGTATAAGTTGCAATTTTGGTCCCCTATTAAAAAAAATGGCAAAAGTGATCCCCCATGTTTAGGGAAATATGCTCTTTTGACCCTCTAACATAAGGGAAATATGCTTTTTGACCCCTTATCTTTAGAAAAAATTGCAATTATGGCCCCTTTTTGGGGACACGTGGCGTCTTCTCAGCAGTTTTTGGACGAAAGGGGCCAAAATTGCTATTTTTTTTAATAAGGGGCCAAAATTGCAACTTATGCAAAGTTAGGGGGTGAAAAGTGCGTTTAAGCCTAAAAAAAATTACTGACCGACTTGACATCAACAGGTAAAATAACCCGTATTCCTTTTTCAACTATAGCCCCTAAATCTAAATTTAGATGAACAATAAATACACATATGTACTAGAAAACTAAGATGAAACGCACATGCAAAAAATCTACAAAACCAACCCACATGGCTTCATATGCATTGCATGCATGTTACAAATCATACTCCTGAGATGTTTCCTGTGGTTCTAAGTTTGGAGTCTGAACAGCATTTGAAAGTGAAGGAAGGTAGGGCTTGATGATATCATGGATGCAGTCGAAGAAACAGAATGAAGTAACAAGTAAAAGGAATAGGTTGATGATATACCAATTCCAGAACTGAGGGAGGAGAATCCACAAAAGTGTCTCACATGCAACAAGCCCAGAAAAGTGGAATATGATCATAGTACTTGGGAGGCTGAAGTCAGCCATGGTTGTAACTGCGTGACAAAATAGAGCTGTTAAAAATAGGGGAAAAGTTGGATTTGATTGTTGGAAGGGGTTTGTATTTGATCCTTGATACTTAATTCCAATCGAAGCCAATTCCATGCTCATCAGAATAGTATAAGCTTTATGCATACTCATTTTGTGTTTCCCTTGATCCTGTGATTGGAGAATGAGTTTTGAAAAAAATAAAAAAGGTTGTCCATAAATAGTTTTTTTTTTTCTGATGGAAAATATGAGACGTAGGAAGTGTGGTCCAACTTCGAACAAAACTTTGTGTTTTGAAATATGATCATAATTGTTGGGAGGCTGAAGTCAGTCATGGTTGTAACTGCGTGACAAAATAGAGCTGTGATGTTGGGAGGCTGAAGTCAGCCATGGTTGTAACTGCGTGACAAAATAGAGCTGTTAAAAATAGGGGAGAAGTTGGATTTGATTGTTGGAGAGTGACAAGTTTTGAAAAAAATAACAATGTCCATTTAGAATTTTTAATTGTTGTAGAGTGACAAGTTGGATTTGATTGTTGGAGAGTGACAAGTTGGATTTGATTGTTGGATTTTATTTTAATGATTCATTGCATCTATTCTTTCCTTTTCTCTGTGCACCGTAAATTTTCTTCTTGTGCTTGAACCATGGATTTCAAATCCTTAAATTTGTTGTTGTGGCCGGCCGGAGAAGAAGACGAAAGGGGTGAGTATCTGGGTATGGCAGACGAAGAGTTGAAGGCTAAGAAGCAAAATTGTGTACTTTGAAGCTATTTACGATTTCTAACAGCTGAAAAGAAGAAGGAAAAAAAAAATCAGATCTCATGATTCTGATGGCAAAGATGAATCGGAAAGGTTTGAAACTGTTGGATTGGAGAAGGGGAACGTTTCATAAGATTGGATAGAGTGTGGAGAGACATATGTGTTATTTAAAATAAGGCTTTTAATCTGAACCATGTATTTTAATCTAAAGGCTGATAGGGTTATGTATATGGTCACTGCGCTGACCCAGATGACCCAAAATAATAATAATTCGAAACACAGGACAGAATAAAGAAAAGTCTATACATATATCACTGCGCTGACGCTGTGCGCGTGGTCTTTAACACACGACAAAACAGTTAAGATTCCTTAAAAATACTAAAATAATCAACAACTTTAACAAATGTCAACAACTAAGGACAACACAGGACAAGGGAGGCAGTAGCGCAAGCTAGACAGAGCCGACAGACACATGACTTTTAAGTGAGTTGTTTCATAATCCTGTGAATCTATCTATCTATCTTCTTCTATTTATAGGTTCATCTAGGTAATGACATCATTAGGATGAGCAATTAATGCTGACATGAGTAGTGGTTAGGTGGGTTATGGACTGATTTGATTTTTTTATTGCCTAGGTGAGATGTTTTACAGCACACATTTAATTCAGTTTTAATTTTTACTCCCTCCGTCCCGCAATAGATGACCCATTTGAAAATTTGCAATTTTGACCTATCTTACTTTGACCATATTTTTCTACTAATATACAAAGATAAATAATATCATATAAGATGTCGTTAGATTCGTCTCGATGAGTATTTTCAAAATATCAAATTTTCATAATTTTTTCTAACATATTATTCAAGATATTTAAGCTCAAAATTATGCATTGGTATGCGTAATATGGTCAACTATGTCATGTATTATGGGACGGAGGGAGTAATAATTTAACAAACATAAGAAAGTCAAAAAGCCTATTAGACTACACACATCCAATTTTATAAACAATTGAACTTATAGAAGCGCCCCCAATAAAGCAAAAATAAATAAATATTTTATACACTATGAAGACAAGTTGAAAGTCTTGTCTTATTTGAATTTATTTTTCCATATATATAATGCCTTTGTTGCAGGGTCATCCCTTTTCATTTCCTTCCACCTCTATATTGCTTTGTCATTGAAATCTTCATCCCTTTGCCCATAATCTAAGTGTTCTACACATTCAATTTCCCATTTCCTTCCACATGTTTAGCCATTATTGGTTCAGAACTGTTCACTGTTAAATGAATTTTCTCAGAATTTTCAATTATTTTTGTGTTAAAAATAATTTTTATAGGGGATGGCCCGCTTAGTGTGGGTTGTAATTAGGTTCATCTAGGTAATGACATCATTAGGGTGAGCAATTAATGCTGACGTGAGTAGTGGTTAGGTGGGTTATGGACTGATTTGATTTTTTCATTGCCTAGGTGAGATGTTTTATAGCACACATTTAATTCAGTTTTAATTTTTAATAATTTAACAGGCATAAGAAAGTCAAAAAGCCTATTAGACTACACACATCCAATTTTATAAACAATTGAACTTATAGAAGCGCCCCCAATAAAGCAAAAATAAATAAATATTTTATACACTATGAAGACAAGTTGAAAGTCTTGTCTTATTTGAATTTATTTTTCCATATATATAATGCCTTTGTTGCAGGGTCATCCCTTTTCATTTCCTTCCACCTCTATATTGCTTTGTCATTGAAATCTTCATCCCTTTGCCCATAATCTAAGTGTTCTACACATTCAATTTCCCATTTCCTTCCACATGTTTAGGTCCAGATTTTGATGGTTCAATAATATTCAACCTTTATCCTTATATTCTTCAATGACATCTCATTTGTTCTTTTATTTTGTATTCCCTGCAGAATATTTGAAGATAAAATTATTAGAAAAATTGTTACATCAGAAAGGTGATGAATGAGAAACAGCAAATATGAAGGAACACGAGATAAATTGTGTACTACTACTCCAAATCATAGTGGTTGACCTCTTCATTTTTTGCTTTTCAGTTATACAAAGGTAATATACATCCTTTTATGGCTTTCAATAACTTTTTGCAGATGGAACTATGTTTAAAGTACTAATATAGCTAATGACAGTTGTAACCATGTTGGCAAGTGTCTAATAAATTATAAGAGACTATGTCCTTGGGGACTAAATTGTGTTCATTATTCATAATATAATTTGAGGAAAACATATCTGCATTTTGTCAACTTTTTTTAAATAATATACTTTAGTTTAAAGTTTTCCCTGTCCATTCACCATTGTGATGCTCACAAGTCACATCTAAACTTTCTTTATAAAATTTCTAAACCGTAGTGTGCCTGAATTTATAAATTCATACTCCTAATGAAGTGTATAGCAAGGCTTTAATTTCATGTATGCAAAGTATTAATAAAATTTCTGCTATACATCATTTTATGGTGTTTAAAACATAAAAAGTGTTCTTTTCACCAAATCATACGAAACTTAAACTGAAATTCAAACTCAAGAAATTAAAGTTTAAAGCTGGTTTTTTTTTCTATAAATCACAAAATCATACAAAAGTTATAGTTAAACTCCAAGAAATCCTGATGCAGAGTTTGATTTTTTTTTTTCAGTAAATCATACAAAAGTTACACTCAAACTCAAGAAATTATCATGTAAAGCTGGAAATGTCAGCTTATTATCAGTTTACCACTAATTACATAACTAAATCTTTGAGCCAGGCATAACCAAATACACTCAAATTCTAATTTGGAAAAATGCAGTTTCAAATTAAATTATTGAAAGAACATTAAGCTCTATTAATAGACTAAACTAAGGAGGATTATAGAAATTCCAACAGTATTTATAAATGATGAAAAATACCACTCCTATCTCTATTCCAACTTATGCATAAGATAAGTTAACCAATTTGGAACATGATTTCATCAGGTGCAGAAACATTTAGAATTGAAGCTCAAGGCAAAATACTTACAATCAGTACTTACGAAGATGCATGAAGCACTTGCCGAATACCAGTCTTCCACATCTGTGTAAGACATTCTAAGGCAATCCTCCTTGATTTCAAAGAAACAAAAAGCATCATTAAGACATAATTGAAGAACACAAGAAAGGAAACAAAAAGACTAGCTTCAATGCAAGTAAGAAGGTAACTCAAATTTTCTTTTAATCGCCAATTTCTCACTTATCAGCGCCCACTACAAATGATAGGATTAGAATCATGATTGATTATTGTAGAAATATAGATTTTAAATCTCATAAATTTGCAAAATTTACAGAGATTATTGTAGAACACCAAATGACCAAACAAAGTAAATAAAAAACCATACCTCATAAACTAAGTTCTGGAATGAAAAAACGCAAAGGATGATTCAAGAAATTTTGTTCCTCTAAACTAAGAGGTACATATTAGAAAGTAAAATGTCGGTAATGATTTTTCTAATCAATTCTTGCAATTCCACATTTTATCTTCTAATATGCACCATTCAGTCCCTCATTTTAGAGGAACCAAATCCACTTTGGTGTGTTGGTGAGCTTGTGAACATGGTCTAAACACAACAAACTACAGTAGTACACCAACTTTACCCAACAATGACAGCAAAATTACACAAACAGTCTTAGGCCTTCAAGAAACAACAAAGTGCGTTAAATTGTCCAACATATTTAGAAGCTTAGATGAAATTTTGAACCAAATAAAAGTCCAATCTATCACCAAAATAAAATTTTAGATATGAATTCTGAAGGAATTGGATTTCAAAACAGAAATTGAGAATGTGGTTAATACATGAATGAGTCTTTGGGAATTTATGATTTATTAAATGAGTCGGAAAAATTGGGACTTCTAGGTTTTGTATGCAACTAAAGTGGATAGTCTAAGGTTGTTGCATAATACTACTGCCATGATTATGTGAATAACTTTTTCAGAAAGAAAAAGCTAAATTTTCAATATGAAGGAAAATTTCTTAAAAGGTATTACTTTGAGTTGTTGATTTTGTTTTAAAATAAGCTTGAGTCATCGTCTTAAAGTGTGACCTTTTTGGTAATTAAAAAAGCACAAACAGAACCTATTATCTATAATAACATAAAAGCACAAACCAGCCAAACATGAAATCAATTGCTCTGATCATATATGAAAAGTAGAGGTGGTGTAAAAGGAAGCTTGAAGGTCTATATGATCAAGTTCTTTGAACATTAAAGTTATGCCTAGGTAGGCTTTCTGGTCAGATTTAGGATATGATAGTGAAAGATGCCAATTAGCTACCAATCAGATAGTGATTGTAATACCTTTTGGAAGCAAATGTAAGAGTCTATTGCTGGAACCAGTGCTCTTCATCAACACCCACAATGTTATTTATTAAATCCATAGCTACATTGTTTTGGTCTGCACGATGTTGTTGATTATCTTGGCTGTGAAATCAACAGTAAAGAAAAATTAAGAAGTTAGTAAAAGCTTGATACTAAAACATATATATTCCATATATGCATGTAAGGTGAGTTTGTTGTTAGTTGTTACACAGAGTTGGAAATTTAATTTGTGAATGGGTGTATGTCTATGTTGTTAATGCTATATACTCAATAGTCGTAGAAGATTGACGACTTTGCAATTCAGATTAATTTCAAAAATGCAAGATGTATTACCAAAGTAAAAAATAACATCGCTACAAAAAAACATAAACAATAAGATAAAAGAAGTGTTAAAAACTACAGTACTTAATACAAGTACTTGAAACAAGTTGAGGAGCTTCACCTATCTTATGCATGTATGAAGGCATTGCACTGGACTTCCATGTGCCGGTTCCAACTCCTTTTAAATACTTTCTGTAGGAAATTAATCCAAGAGGTGAATGCACGATAAATTACAATAATCAATGTGGAGACAAAGGAAGCACACTAAAAAATATAAAAGCCTATATGAAGACTCCTAACAGAGTTGATACGTTTCCAGTGATTAGGATAGTGGCCAAGTGCACCACCAAGAACCCAATAGGCTAAGGTGCCAAAATCTAATAATTCATTTCATTAACATGCCATTAGAAACATAATGAGAATAAAGGAATCGTGTTGTAGACAAATTTAAAAAAAAAATTCTTCAAAAATACTAAATCACAGAAATAGCAAGAAAAAAGACCATTTTTATTCAAACAAATTATACATCACTAGAATATGAAATGGAGTTGAGACTTTCTTATAGCCAAATTTGCAATTAAAAAGAAAATTGGCAGATTTAAAAACAAGACAGAGAAAGGAATTTTTCATTAAAAAATGTGACTAATTTTTTCTACACATATACATATAAATGTGAGATTTTTTTTATTGACAAGAAATGAGACTTTGTTATAGATAAATTTATCATATGTTTTTTAAGATACACAAAATGGTATATCTAAAAAAACAGTGAAAAAGACCACAAAAGACTTTATATTTGCTGCTAATAACTTATACCATCTTTTTCCCTTACAGATCTCATCTCTGCATGTGGAGGTCCCAAGTTTCAATCGGAGGAGAAAGTAAGGTGTTCTTCGAGCTCCAGCGACGGTAACAGACTGAAACATTAGAAAAAGATATCATCAACACTTAGAAGAGAACATCAAAATATAGAAAGAGGAATGTGAAATAATGTAATCGGAAAATTAAATACTCACCGGTGACGGTGTCTAGGTTTCAAATAGAGTACTCAACTCCATTTATATTTGTCATGACAGCAGAGCCAAGGAAAAATAACAATACCAAGACTGCGGTGACGGTATGACAGTGGAGTAGGTGGTGACAGCTGCCTTTGAAGCATTGGAAATCCTGGATCTCTTTTTTGCCAAACTCGCACTTCGACACTCTCTGCTCCTTCAACCGGAAAGCAGGAAGCTTCCGGTTCTCAGCTGACTCTGATTTTTCCTTCGCAATTCTCTTCTTCTTATCGGCAATCCTTGCTCTCTTTCTTTGGAATGTAAGAGGAGTAACCAGTCTTTGTATCTTAGGAGCTTTGCTCACCTTTTTCCCTGCAGCAAAATAATCAGTACTACTCAGACTATATATCAAAATATGACCGGAACAGTCCAAATTATTTCAATCGCCTGAATAACCAAAACCAGAGTATTGTCTAAAATCAATTTGTTACACAGGATCTTTCAGATTACGATAACATATATATCTTAAATTATACACGACTTGTGGTTTTCATTATGTTGACTGAGCACCATACAGGATATAGTACACTAACAGGCATGCTTCAGATTGGTGTCTATCAAACATCAAGAGTGCGCCATTTCAAAGGAGTCTATAAGTACTTTCCAAATACCAAAACTAACACAAATTTTCTAATGGCACCTTGGTAAGCCATATGAACCAAATGACAAGGAAAAGACATTAATTCTATTAATTATAAATATAAATAAGGCCTTCTAATGAATGAATCAATAAAGTAAAAAACGAGCTGTTCACATAACTCATAACAGAAGGGAAAAACATCATGTAATAAATGTTATCACTAGCCTAACAAACAACAAAAAAAACTTTGCAAACTGTAATTGAGTCAAATCACATTCATAGATTGATATTTTAACAAAGGCTTAAGTGTACTTTTGATCCCTGTTAAAAAAATGACAATTTAGCACCCTATAAATTAGCCCCTTTGCAATATTCATCCTTTTGGACAATTTTGACTCATGACTTATTCACTTATTCAACGCCTATGTGGCAGGCCACATGTGTAATTAATGAATTAAAAAAATTACAAAGCCACGCAATCTTTTTTATCTATAATCAATTGCTGGTAGAAAGTGATTATTGTTGTTTGAAAATTTTATTATTTTTAAGGGAAACAAATTGGAACTTCTACAAAATACAGACACTCTTAAGAAAATCTGTTGTTGAAGAGAAAATAAGAAGAAAAATTGGTTGGTAGTTTCGATTTCGGAGACTGAATTGGAGAGTAGAAAATAAAAATAACTTGTCGGTTACATTTTTGTTCAAATTTGTTAAAATATTATGCTCCTTGCATTCAAATTAGTTTAAGAAAACAATAGAGTTCTAAATTATTAGATATATGCCATTAATGAAAACTATGTATTGTGCGTTTTTTTTAAATCCAAATTTAAATTGCAAAAAGAGAAAACTAAAACTGAAAAACATGTTTTAGTTCTTGTTATACCCTAATTTTGGACCTAAAAATACTTATTCAATTCTTCTTTTCTTGCATTGTAAGTCATTTGAACAGTCTCTGATCCATTGCATCTTTCCTTGCATTTTATTTCAATGTTATTTGCAAAATTCACATAGAAGGGTATTTTAGTCATTTCCTGCATTCAACTCATTTTAATCCTTGAAAATTGTTTGAGTCTTTTAAATTGGTTTGTATAAGTCCTTGTTTCGATCTCATGTCAAAATTCATTTCAAAAATATCAGTTGGGTCTTTTTTTTAGTCAGTTTAGCCCCTAGGGGCATTTTAGTCATTTCCTATGATAAAATTTCTTTCAGTCTTTCAAAATTTTGTTTGAGTCCTTTCAAGTAGTCTGAATAAGTCTTTGTTTCAATCCTATGTCAAAATCCATTTCAAAAATTGCATTTGAAGTCATTTTGAGTCAGTTTTGCCCCTAGGGGCATTTTAGTCTTTTCATGTGTCAAAGCCCTGTTTAAATTCTAAAAATTGTCTCTGAGTCTTTCAAATTGGTTTAAATAAACTTTTGTTTCAATTTTCTGTTAAAAATCCATTTTAAAATTGCATCTGAGTCGTTTTAAGTCAGTTTAGTCCCCAGGGGCATTTTGGTCATTTCACATAAAATCCCTGATTCATTTTAATTTGCTTTGTTGTTTTTAATCGTTTCACTTTACGTTATTTTCCATTTTTACTTTTTTTAATCAATTTTTAGTTTTAATTGCATTTTAGTCCTTAAAGTCTTGTTATTTGCATTTTGGTCCTTTTAGTTTGTTATTTTTGCAGGTCAAAGTTGGTCAAAGTTTGTTACAAGTCAAGCGCCACACGGCATCACGTCATTGGTCCAAGCATTCCCACATCACCTATAAATAAGTCAAGGTCATGGTCAAAGAAACTAACTAATTTTTTTCAATCATTCCATAAAAAATCAAAAAAGTTCATATTTATTTTCTCTCAATTTTTCCTCTCCCCTAACAAACTTCCACCACCCTAACTAACTCCTTCCACCACCTTCAACCACCACAACAACCTTTAACCACCTTCAATCTTCATCCCTAACCACCACAATCATCATCTTCATCCATAACATTCCTCCATAACCAAAAAGCTTCAAAAACTTTTTCACAAATCCAATCAACAATCCTCAAAAATTTCCTTTCCTTCTTGAATCGATCAAACCTCAACCATCAATAACACAAGATTCAAGAACGAGACACACACATATACTCCAATCGGTGACTGAACCATGACTGTTCTCGAATTCGTTTTCTTCATACGGCAACATCGAATCGTTCAAAGCTTTATCAAGCCGAAGTGGTGAAGAAGACGAACGAAAGCGAATCAGTCTCGTCCTCAATCGTAGCAAGCAAACCGAATCCAGAATTGAGGTTGAAAGCAAAGAAAGTAAATTGGACTCGTAAGGAACAAGAGAACCGAACCTGTACAACAACAATAACGAGCAACAACATCCACGAATTGGAGGCAGGAACACGTGAAAGAAGATGGTGAGCAGAATCAAGTCGAGTCCAAGCTCCGATCGAATTTCACAAAAGACCAGAATCGCAGCAGCAAGAGGGAGAAGAATGGAATCGGCTTTAACTCACACGGCGTAATCAATTCGTAGCTTCGAACCGTAAATCAAAGTTCCTTCTTCTTCGAATCGGATCCAAATCCGAGCTCAGGGAAGGAATCACCGCTGTTCATCACGTACCGTCCAGATCGAAGAAGGATCCGCCATTGTTGAATTCAAGGTCGCATGAACGGTAAAGATCCGAACAAAGAACAGAGAGGTATTGTTCCTGATTTTCGTTTTGATATTGATTTGTTAGATCTTTTGGAATTTGAGCTTTAATTTTTGAGAGTATAATTAAAAAGAATGAAGAAAGGGGAAGAAATAAGGAGGGGACTGTGTGATTGTTGGTTTGAAACGTGAGAGTTGAGGAAGAAGACTATTCTTGTTTTACAATAGAAAGAGGAATTAATTTTTATGAAGGAGTTGTTGTTCACGTGCTCATACATTAAGCCAAACCTGGGTTTTCTTTGACCCACAACCCATGTGCAAACCGACCCATATTAACCTTGGGCCTGGGCTTGTCCCTTGCAAATTCGTTTTCCTCCATGTTTTTTTTTGCTAGTTCCACACTGCCTAGTGCTTTTTACGCCCCTGCTTATGCTCAAAACCTCTCTAAAAATTCCACAAAAATTCTAGTAGTTTCTTGACGCATTTTTTGATAGTTCTTGATGTATCCTACATGCCAAATCTTGATCACAATATATAATTTTTTATCTTGATTCTTGATTAGTACTTTGTATTCATTTTTACTCGAATCTTGATAAAAATTTCTAAGTGTTTTGGAATGTCGATATGGTCAATTTTTAGCACTTGATACTTGTTCTTTGGAATGTAGTTACATGTTCAAACCTACTTCAAAAATAATGTGTGCTTGTTTTTGCCATTTTTGCCACTTTTTGTTAACATTTTTGTGAAGTTTTGATGTGGTTTTGAACTTGAAATTTTGTTACATAATTGTGGCTTTGAACATGTGATTTCTTGGAGTGAATTTGCCTATTAAATGTGGCATGTGCTTGCTGTTTTGAGTTAGATTTTTGTGGACTTTGTGTTGTAAATAATGTGAAATGCTCTTGTGAAATAAAGTGCATAAAGGACTTGAAAATCTTATAATCTTTGGCATGTCGATTTTCCTTGATTCTCATATTTCTTTCCTTGAAATAAGTCATCTAAAATTTCCAATGTTGTGAGAATTTAGGTCTCAAACTTGCTTTAGAAGTATATTGAATTTCAAGTCCCTTTGTCACTTTTTTTACTAAAATTGTTAGTTTACTTTACTTGCAAGTTATATTTGTTTTACTATGCATTTTTCATTTTGTTTCTATATCATTGGTTCTACTAACCCTTTTGTTTCATGTTTCATAAGCATATCTCATCCTTTGGCCTTAGTTTTATTTCATGCACTTTAAATTTTGCCAAGACTTAGCATGTAAAGACTTAGGAATTTTGTAATATTTTTCTTATGCCTTTTAATTCCTTGCAAGACCATAGAATGTATCTAGGCCAATGATGTAAAGGACTATGAACTCTAATAATGTACACCGACACAAGCACCGACACATGCACACACATCACTTTAGGTATATAGCTAGAATATGCATGTTTAGATGTATGTTTAGGATTGTATGTTTAGATGAATGCCTAGGATTTACACTTAGAAAAATCATTTTCCAAAAAAATATGAACAAACTTCACTCAAATCATTTTCTAAATAAACCTTGGGATCCAAATCCCATTGTAATTTTCCCTTTTATTTTCTTAATCAAATTTCAATGAACTTTAATCACACTTTGACTTTCTTTTGCAAATTGACTAATCAAACCCCACTTTTTCTTAATTCTCATGCCTTTAAGGCCTCTCAATCTCCATTCTTCAAAATCCCATTTTCAAACTTAAAATCAACCAACAAAAAACAAAAAACATCTTTTGAAGAGAACTACGGTGGATTTGATCCCTTAAACGGGTACGTAGGCAAGGAACAAAATTCCTTCAATTCAAATAAAATAAAAATTCAAAAACATTCTTCTCCCTCCCATTCTTCACTTAGAATACCTTTAGGCCTAATAAACACTTTCAAAATAGCATTTAAAAATAAAGCGCGCGCGTAGAAATTAAAGACGATTCCTATAGGATACTATAGTCGTTATGGGTGCCTAACACCTTCCCGTAGCGAAAACAACTCCCGGACCTCGATTCTCAAGGGTTTTGCTTACTTTTTCCCTTCCCAAGAAAAAATAAGATATCACCGGATAAAAAGGTTCAAACGTAATCAATGTTTGACACCCAAAAACCAAGATAAAACAGTTCTCAGTTTCATAATTTTAAAAACAACAAAAAAAATGAAAACAATTTTCAAAAACAATATTTCAAAAACACTATGCTCAAACAATTTTTAAATATAACTGTTTATGAAAACTCATTCAAAGAGGCCCTAAATCAAAACATGTTTTACTCTTATATAATTTTTAAAACCAAAAAACTATTGATTCAGAAAACAAAGATAGCAATATCAAAATGCAACAGATGAAAACTCAAAATCTCTTACTAAAAACTTCAATCAGTAAATCTTAAATAGAAATCACCTTCATTGCTAGGTTCCTCTCTCTTCAAATCCAATCCAACAACAATACCCAAATATTTCTCAATATATTATTAAGCTTATTCACTGCTCCTGCAAAATCAGTAAGAAAAGGGAAAGGATTTAGATTTACATTTTAGAGAAGTTTGATGTGATTATTGCTGGGAAAACTACATCAAGTTCGATTGATGAATCGGGGCCGGAGTTGCTCGGAAAACACCCTCAAAAAGTATTGTTAATTTTTCAATCTCATTAAATCAATCTATTCGGATATAAAGATAGAAAAAGGTTGAAGAAAAGAAGAAAGGTAGGTTTTTTTTGCCACAAAAGGCTGAGATTGACGGTGGTTGAGGGATCAAATCCGGCGGCGGCGAGAAGGAAAACGGGAGCGTGTTTCTGATCAAGGGTTTCGGTATCAGGAAATGAGGGAGAGAATACAAGGTTGAGGGTTAACAAGTTGAAAATCATAATGAAAATGGAAAACATACAAATGTCGGATCAAAGATTCAGGAAAAAAGAAAACGATGTGAAAGAGTGAAAGAAATTAGGGTTACATACCGAGGGAGGAAGTGAAGGACACTGCAGATGCAAAGGGTTTTCGCTGTAGGCAGGTTTGTGAATAAGTAGGGTTTTGTAGTAATGGGCTTGTCAACAAATAGTGAGGTGTAAGCCCGATTATTTAGATCCATTGTTATTTCTTTGAATATTTATTTGTTACCTACACCTTCAATTTTTCTATTTTGCAAGATTTTACTTTCTAAAAATTTTAATAAAATACTCTACGAGTAAAAGGAAAATTTATTATTATAGAATAAAAGTTTGTTCATTTCTTTTTTGAAAATTAGAATAAAAGGTTTAATTGTTTTTTTTTTTCAAACTTTATATCCAACTCAACGATTCAAGGACCGATTAATCTGAGGGATACAATCACATCATTCACTCGTGGGCCTCACTTAAAGTTCAATGTGAACTTGCCCATCGAAGTTGACATCAGGTGAAATCGAATATAAAACCTCGAGATCATACTCCAAGGTCTTAAGCAAATATGACTAAGCAAACTTGAGTGGGTTAGAATAAAGGTTTAATCACTTTGCGGATATTTCTTAAAAAAAAAATATGTATATTCTTAAACTATTTGTGGATTTTTAAATATGTATGTGAACTATTTTTATTATTACTAGTGTATTTACCCGGCGTTGCCCGGGTTACATATATAGTATCACATTATTATTTAGGTTATGTATAATATTTATTTAAAATTCATATGTCTCATAGATAATAATAAAATGATTTTTTTTTACAAAGTTAATTAAATGATTTATTAACATCTATCTAAAATATAAAATAAAAAAGGTCCTAATTGTATAAGTTGAAATGATAATCAAGAGTATGTGTTTAGAATGAATATATATAATGGACACATGTAAGAACAAAATTTCGTATATATAAAATTGATTAAATAACTAATTTAATTTTAATGAAATAATTATTTAAAGTTTTCTCTATCCATATTATTTAAAAAATAAATTATCTATTAAAAAAATTTGGTTACAAAAAATTTAGGTAACCTCTAGGTGTTCACCAGGGTCATGGCAAACCTCGAGTTAAAAGAGCATTAAAAAACTACTTACGAATCACATCCACAATTTTGCGCGTGATTCAACTCATTATCAATTGAGTCAACCTTCATTAAAAATTATGTATTAAATTTGATAAAACGTATGATGAGTTTAATAAAATTTAAACTAAAATTTAATGAAGGATAAAATTGGAAAACAAATAAGTAATTAGAATTAAAATGTAGGATTATATTTAAAAAGAACAAAAAAATCTATATAATGTCAGTTTTAATAATAATAATAATAATAATAATAATAATAATAATAATAATAATAATAATAATAATAATAATAATAATAATAATAATAATAATAATAATAATAATAATAATAATAATAAATAAAAAATTTACCCCCTTTTTTTAGAGAAACACGGTTTAGGGTTTGCTATATATATCTGAGTTTGCATGGAAATTAGGGTAGCCGAGTTTGTAAACGTATTAAATAAGTGTACAACAACTTGTCAAAAAAAAGAAGTCTACAACACTATATGGTATTGATTCGCTTTGGATACGGGGATGGGGTGGGGATACCTGAATCCGCCGGAGACAGAGACAAAATTCAATTTCTCATCCCTGTTGGATATGAGTAGGGTAACATGTAAGTATATGATACTCGGGGACGGGGATGGGAAAGGTAAAATCCGTTCCCACCTCGCCTAATTGCCATGCCTATTGGTAATTTGGAGTCGGATTGTGAAGCAAATATAGTTTGACCAAAAATTATTTGATCCAATAATCAAACTCGGGTTCTCTCGGACAATTCATAATTTATTGAAGCTCATTAATCACTTAAGTCCGGTTAATTTAGTTTTTGTAGCTCATTTTTGAACCTAAATTTTTATTTTTTACAATACAAAAAAAAAAGAATTTTTTTTTTGTTTTTAGTCGTGTTAAAACATGTAATGTTTTTAATTGAATGTTTATTCTACGTTGAACGTAGGTTTTGGATGTCATTATTATTTTTTTGGTATGATGTTTGTAATTTGTATTTGGCCAAATACATCCCTGGGCCTTTTAAGTTTCACGTTTGTTTCAGATAGGTCCTTTAAGTTTCTAAGGTTTCAGATAGGTGTTTTAAGTCTCTAAGGTTTCAGATAGGTCCTTTAAGTTTCGAGTTTGTTTCGGATAGGTCCTTTCTGTCAACCTCCGTTAAGCCAAAGTTGTTCTGTCCATTAAGCAAAGTTGATATGTCCGTTAAGTGGGTGAGGTGGTTCTCTCTGACACTTGGCATCAATTTTTTCCCCGACTAGATCAACTTTGGCTTAATAGACAGATCAATTTTGGCTTAACAGAGGTTGATAGAAATGACCTATCTGAAACCTTAGAAACTTAAAGGACCTATCTGAAACCTTAGAAACTTAAAGGACCTATCTGAAACAAACTTGAAACTTAAAGGACCTATCCGAAACTTAGAAACTTAAAGGACATATCCGAAACAAACTCGAAACTTAAAGAACCTAGGGAGGTATTTGGCCTTTGTATTTCTTTGACTTAGAGTATGTTTTCTGGGGCTGACAATGCCTTGTGTAAACAATTTTTACTTTTTTTTAACTTCGTTTTGTTTGCAACTCTAACTCAAACCAGAGTTCATCTACTTGATATATATCACCTTTATGCTTGCTTACTTGTGAACTACATGTATTATGAAATATACATATAACACAGTAAATACGTCATTTGTTTTTTTTGGCTTAGAAGACTCATTGAATATTGTGACAAATATTTTATGACTTTTGGTGACTTTAATGTG
Organism: Medicago sativa; assembly: GCF_051527215.1. Lineage (NCBI taxonomy): Eukaryota > Viridiplantae > Streptophyta > Magnoliopsida > Fabales > Fabaceae > Medicago > Medicago sativa. Next base: position 61,253,055 of record NC_140751.1, on the reverse strand, counting down.
TTTGTGTGTTGTTGTAGGTTTAGTATTCTTGCAGCTATTACTGAGTAATGATATTTGTTCCGAATCAACGATGACAGTAAATAATCAAATTATGACATGATATATACGGTGGTGTAGAGTTAGTTTGTTATTGTCGTTTTCAACTTTAATTAAAAATTAATTTGCTCTTTGTTATCAAACTAACGTGTATCAAAAACGCTACCCAAAAAATAAAACTAACTAGGATGTTCCAGCCGTGCGTTGCACGGGTTCGGACACTAGGACAACAACAAAGGAAGAAGAGAACAAACTTCCAAGAATTTTCCATGTCATTTACAATTAATTTTAATAAAAAAACTTTATTAGTAGAGGATCTCCCACAATTGGAGCTATTATTCACCTCATCTATTATGCCATCATTCAATGTTATTGCTATTATTATCATTATCACTTTTTTGTCGCTATTATTATCACTTTTTTTCTATTGAACTTCAAAATCTATCGTTTTAATCTCACTCAAATCAATTTCATAATTAGCTTTTATTCTCCAATGCTTGAGGTGAATAAAAATATACTAATCTTTCAATCATATACATATTAAATCAAGTACCGTTAATTTTACTAAAAAAAAAAAATCAAGTACCGTTAAAAACTGAAAAAAAAAATGTCCATTGAAAGAAAATAATTTAGAGAAGAAAAAAATTAAGGAACAATGCTAATCCAAAAAAAAAATAAAAAATGTGCAAAGAAAGGAAAAAAATATTGAAACAGATACTATATATAGTTACCCATAGTTTATACTTTATATAGCCAAATCGACTATTTTGTGATCAAATCAAACACTCGAAACACACTCACACTATACAATACACACACATTCTCTTTTTAACCTTTTTGTTTATCATTTTTTGCTTTTGTTTGTTTCCAAAAATATACACTTTTCTTCTCTTTTGTTTTCTCCAATCAAAACGGAATGATTACGCATAACTACAAACCTTATTTTATTCTGGTAGGGTTGTTGGTGCCTTTAGCCGCAACAAAGTATGAAGCCTTAAACAGTAACCCATTTCAACCGCCAAACCTAGCTATGTTGCTGTTTTTGATAGCAGTATTTTGTCACGCAGTTTCATCCACAGCTGATTTGAGTTTGGGGCTGAAGTCAATCATATGACTTTTTTGGTAAAGTCATTTACGTAGCCTAACGGGAGATTGCCACATGAAATCATTATTATTTATTTTAGTTTTATGATCGAGGTTGACTCTGATACCAAAGTTTGAGCAGAGTACGAAAACTTTTCTTATATACAAATTTAAATTCTTTTGTCTAATTTTTCGAGTTGTAGAGACAATCCTTCTACTGAGCTCTATAATTTACAGAGTTTGAGCAGAGTAAGAAAACTTTTCTTATAGACAAACTTAAATTCTTTTGTCTAATTTTTCGAGTTGTAGAGACAATCCTTCTACTGAACTCTGTAATTTACTTAGCTCTTTTTGTTCTGAGATTTCAAAATCTCTTTTGGGTGGTGCTATTCTAAGGCTTTGACTCCTGATCAATGGTTTTTCTGTTTCGTCAAACAGATCTTTTTCAGCTTCTATTAAAGAAAAGCTATTTCTTGCTAAATTTCTAAATATAGGTGACTTTAAAGTAACTAAAGGTGTAAATAATTCATCAATATGAATCATATCTTTTCCTATAAATTCTATGCTATGATGTGAATTACTCAAAGCATAACTAATTCTATAACATATTGTAAAAGGATGATTACCCTTTTTCATAAAATTCGAGTTTTCCAGCTTATAATGAAAAACTATAGATCTATCTAAATCTTTATCTTTTAGGGATAATCCCATTTGTAAATTTATATCAAATTTTATCTTTCCATATTTTAAATTACACTTTCCTTGTGCAATTGTTGCTTGTCTTTTGTCTAAAATCCTAGAGTCTTCTAGGGCTATTTCTAGAGGTGAATCAATACCTTTCATAAAAGTACTTTTGATTAAAATTTGAATTGTTGATATATGAATATAACCAATTTTTCTTCTATCTTTTTCAGAAAATGTTTTAAGTCTTTTTTCAATTTGTGTCTTATCTATGGTAGATATGACTATGTTTCTTTGAGTTGTTTCAATTGAAATTGCTTCTTCTCCGATCATTATTCCAAATTTGAAAATATTTTTTCTTGAGAAAAGTTCTTTGAACATACTAAACTTTCTTTTGAAGTTTTCTTCAGCAGTTAAAAGTAAATCTGCTTCTTCTATCTTATTATCTATTATGCCATCAGCATAATAACTAGATGTTCCTTCAAAGTATGAAACTTCAGTCATATTCTATAATGTTTATTATGTTAATAATATGATATTGAAAAGTAAATTTAGAATTTAATAAAGATATTTTTTCTTGAGAAAAGTTCTTTGAACATACTAAACTTTCTTTTGAAGTTTTCTTCAGCAGTTAAAAGTAAATCTGCTTCTTCTATCTTATTATCTATTATGTCATCAGCATAATAACTAGATGTTCCTTCAAAGTATGAAACTTCAGTCATATTCTATAATGTTTATTATGTTAATAATATGATATTGAAAAGTAAATTTAGAATTTAATAAAGATATATTCATACTTGATTTGATCTTCTTTGAGATTTTGTTGATATTTTTGGTTTTGTTGTAGTTAGATATAATCTTCTGAATGATTATATTTTGATTTGAGTGATCCCTCTAGAGTATCACCTCAAGGATCTGATTCCTCCAGAGCAAAGCTCAAGAATCCTACTAAGTAATTAAACATAGGAAGAGAAAGAATAAACTTTCTACGAAGAGAATACTTCAATTCATTAACTCTTATCTTACAAATGAGCTAAATGCCCTTATTTATAGGCAGGCGAGACTGAAAGTAGTTCACATGTCTCTGTCTTATGCCAGCTAAAAAGAGAAAACAATTATTACACGCAAAGAAAAAGAAAATGCATTATCACCTAAGTAATAAGATTCTTATCTCTAAGTGGACCCCATCTGACTCAGTTGATAAGGTTCAATGTACACTTTAATCATCTACATGACGTGTAACGCTCGTTGTAATTATTTAATTATTTAAATAATTGTGATGTGTTTTATGTGCTTTTATGTGTGTTTTTGGATATAGAATATTATAATTCGGTGTTTGGAGGGTTTTAATTAGACATTTTACCGTTAAGTGGGTAGCCCTGTTGGGAGTAGACTGTAGAATAAAGAAATATTATTATAAGGAAATAATATTATAAGAAGGAAAGAATAGGAAAGAAAGAAGAAAACACGGGAAGAAGAAAAAGAAAAGAGAAGAAGAAGGAAAAGAAGAGATAGAGGAGAAGAGGAAATTGAAGGTTTTTGCCTGAGATCTTGTCAATTAAGGTAAGGGTGAGACTAACTCTCATTTTTATCAAGTTTTGATTCATGAAGTTCAATCAATTGGGGTAGTTTTAGGATTTGGGGGTTAGGTCAAAAATCATTAAAAATGGTAGATCTAAGTGAATTTTGGTATAATTTGATATAGAAAGATGTTAATTAGTTATAGAAAACATTTAGATGTTGATTTATGATGAATATGGGGCTTGGGTAGTGAGAATTAAGTTGTTGTTGAGGGTTTTTGTAAAAATGGGTTGATTTGATAAATTGTGATAATTTGATGTTTGATTTCATGCTTATTGTGTTTTTGAAAGCCCTTTTGAGTTTATTGACCTGTAAACAATCTTTGGAAACATATCAGGGTGTTGGGAGATCAAAAAGTGGGTTTTTGGTGAAAAATGGTTCAAACCCGTAAGAACAATTATGCAGAACTGGTTTTTGAGTATTTTGGTTCGGTAAAAATCGGGCCCCGATTTAGGGACTTCGGGCTCCGATTTTGTCAGCTCAACTTGACAAATAAAAACTATTTTTTTTCCCTTTTTCTTTTTGAATTGGCTTTCGGTGTAAACATGGAAGTTGTAGATAATTTTGTTAGCTTTCCAATGGCTTTGGTTTGACGTGAAAATGATGTATAGATTTTGAGTTATGATGAAAATACTCCAAGAAGGTCTTAGTGAAATTTTATGAAAATCCAGCATAACTGTTCTAAGTTATACCAAAACTTATGGATTGTCTCCATACCTCAAAGCTTGTGTACTCTGAGTTCAATTAAGATGTTTAATAGTATTTAACCTATGTTGTGATGAATTTAATTTGGTTGGATGTGATGAATTATTGTTGAATAATTGTTAATGAATTTAACATTAAAAATGAAGTTGTTGTTGATTGTTGTTGATTGTGGTTGATTGTTGATGATTGTTGTTGATTGTGGTTGATTTTGTTGATTGTTGGGGATTGTTGCTGTTGTTGTTGACATTGTCGTCGTCGTTGTCATCGCTGTCGTCATTGTCGTTGTTGTGGTAGTGATGGGGGCTTTATGCCTGACAGATCCTTTATGATCTTAGTGATGGGGGCTTTATGCCTGACAGGTCCAAAAATTGACCTTATTGATGGCGGCTTTATGCCCTGGTGGTACCACAAGCATGCTGAGTGGTCTGAGTCATGTGAGTCGTTTTGTTGTTGTGATTGAGCCGTTGTTGTTGTGATGTGGAGTTGTTATAATATATTAAATAAATGATGACTGTTGAGATATTAATGACTATTGAGATGTTGTTGCTGTTGATGATGCAATTGATATTATGGTTAATTATATATGGTTGATTATTCTTTATGAATTATTATTTGCTGATAATGATTGTGAAATCTCACCCCTTCTGCGTATATGTTGCCTCGACCGTGGGTAATGTGCAGGTAACGAAGATTAGTGCATTTGTACAAGTGGTCCGTTGTGTCGTCTAGGATGCTCTGATACGTAACGGGATGGGAATTGTCTGTTGTTTTGTTTCCTTGTTACGTATTAGTAAATAAAATTGTTGAAGTATTTGGTGAAGACTATTATTGAAGCTGTTAAGTTGTAGCCTTTGTGCTAAGTATTTTATGTGATGATGTAATAAATTCCGCTGTATTTGATCCTCGAATTTTATAAGACAGGTTGATTTAATAAATGATATTACTATTAATGTTGGAAATGATGTTTTGATGAATGTGATGCTCCGTTTATGATGATTAATTCTGATTTAATTGCGAAATTTTCAAGTCGGGAAAAACGGGGTGTTACATGATGCGTGTTTTAAGTCTTCTCGGTAGCTTTGTCTGCTAGTGCCGACAGTTTTGTCGCACACCATTTGCACATGTGTCCCTTGTATTTTTGAAAATACAAGCAACATTCCTTCTGGATTTCTTCTGGTATCCTGTAGAGACCATTTTCAAATCCTGAGAATAGTTCTTTGAAGTGGAGAACTTGTCCAAGATGTTCTTCAGACACCTTTTTCCTGGAATCACATACAAATGCGAATAATACTTTGAAATTTGTTTTGGATGATCTATACTTTAATAGATTATCATAAAATCTTTTCATCTGAAAAAATGAATGAATAGACCATCCAATCACTTTGTTCCAGATTTACAGGTAGATAGGTTGAAGGTGAGAAAAACACAAGAAGGGGGGTTGAATTGTGTTTTGGAAAATTCTTCGTTTCTCCTACAAACTGAACACACTGGTCAGAAGCTAATTGAGACAGCTTCTGAAGTGGTAATCAGAATCTAAATGCAGCGGAATAAAATAGAGAGAGAAGAAGAACGACACAAAGCAATTATACTGGTTCCTTCCACAATCCGGAAGTAGTCTAGTCCCCCTTGCACTTCCAAGGAGATTTTCACTAAGAGTAATATCTGATTACAATTGCTCAAACACACAAGCAAGAGACTTCCTTTGCTCAAGCACACAAGCAAGAGACTTCCTTTGCTCAAGAACACAATCAAGAGACTTCCTGCTCAAGCACAACTGCAAAAGACTTCTAACTAAACAAAATTACACAGAAAATTGTTTAAGGTTGAACACTTGATATACAATCAGAGATGCTCACAATACAAATCAGATACAGACTCAATGACTTAAGAATTTCTAAGATATGACTTTGAGACACAGAAATTCTAAGTGAATGCAGAACAATTTCAGCAGAGGTTTGACACTTGTACAAATGTTGAGAGTCTGTTGTTCAGCATTTGCGTTCTTGCATTACCAAATCTCTAAGTCTTCACTCCTTTATATAGAGGTGTGAAAGAGACGTTGTGAAATTGCCAGCACATCAAAGAGTCGTTGTTTAAGCTTGATCTTTCACCAATGATCTTTTGCCTGATTTGGTTGTTGTCCTATGAAGAACCAATTTGAAATCCATTCCTTATCCAAAGGAACATCTATGCAAACGAAGCCGTATTCTGGAGCTGTTTTCTTGTCTTGTAGCGTGGACACAAAACAGAGTAGTGGAGAAGGTGGTTGTACAGTTCGTACAAAGTACAATGTCAACGCTTTCGTCCAAAATTGCAAGCACATGTCTTTAAACACCTTTGAAATGACCGTTGCAAAATTCCACTGATCTTTTGTTATCCTTTGATGAATTTCGATCCATGACACAGCTCTTGAATCCTTGAATTCCTCAAATTCAGTTGATCTTCAGCTTCTGGTGAAATGGCTTCTGATGAGGCAGCTTCTGATAACGCAGTTTCTGATGATGCAGCTTCTGATAACACAACTTCTGATGATGTGGCACTTCTGGACCTCTTTTCTTCAGGAGCACTATTCTTCAGGAGCACTTTACTAACTTCAGGAGCGGCTTTACTTCAGGAGCGCTTTGCATTCAGGAGCACTAAGCTTCAATTTTGTTGATTCCTTTTGCTCTTTATTTGCTCATTCAGAACCAATAAATGATGTAACTATTTAACTATGGTCCTATACACTTGAACAAATATTAGCTAGTCCAATTTACAATTTTTAATACCTTGTTATCATCAAAACTTTTTAAGGTTCATTGTTAAACACATTTTGTTCAAACAATCTCCCCCTTTTTGATGATGACAAACAATAGTATTTAAAATTGATCAATTGTTGTTAATCTAATTAACAAGTTGACTTTGGGGTTCTGAGGTTTGTAAGCTTAGAATCTGAGGTTTGTAAGCTCAAACTCTTCCTGAGTCTGATAGTCTTTAAGGTGAGGTTTGTAAGCTCCCCCTAAGTTCTATCCAGGTTAATTAAATTCATTTTAGCGCGTAACAAAAAATATCAGAGCAAAATTGAAAGAATTAACTTATAGATAAGAAGAATGGTTCAATTAATTTTATTTGAAATTTGATACTCCTTCTTTCGTTCATAGCTTGTACCTTTAAGGTAAAAATGATAGAAGTTTTTCAAAATAATTTTCAAATATCATTAATGGGGCTCAGAGCCTTTAAATACTATCACATATACTCCTCCTTTTGTCATTATAAAAAAAAAATAACAAATAGACATAAAAGACAAAAAGATTTGAGAAAAACTCAAACAAGAAAAGAGTATAATAAGTAAAATCAGAGCATATATTCTTATCAACAATATAATCAGAGCATAAATGACTAAATAAATCAAAGTAATGAATAAATCATAAAGTCAGAGCAATGAGTGTAAACAAATATCCAGGCATTGTTAGTCAGAACCATTAAGTATTCAGAAGCAATATGAAACGTAAAGACAAGAAGCATTCAGAAGCAAGAAATAGAAAAGGATTAAAACAAACAACAAACAAAAATTAAACACTAAGGTGTGCAACTAAGGTTTGGTTTGCAGTTGTTTCCTCATCTTCTCCATTTCTTCAGCTTGCTTCTTCAACTGTTCTTCAAGAAGTTGTTGCTTCTGGAGAAGAGCCAATTCCCTTGTCTTAGCTTCATGCTGTTGTTGTGCCATCTGCTGCCTCAGAAGCTTGAACATCCTTGCGTCTCTGGTCAAGTAGTCCATTTCTGAGAAGAATGGCTTGTTTGCCAGAAGCAGTCTAGGACTTCTAACTCTTAGTCTTTGCTTCAGATCCCTTAGCAATCTTCTGACAGTGAATCCCTTGATTCTGATGCACTTGTCCTTTACAGCCCTTATCACCTCATTAGCTCTCTCTTGAAGTGATGCCCATGCTTCTTCATATGCATTGGTGAGATCAATTGTCCTTCTTTGATCCACCAGATCATGCATTTCAGAGAGGATCTTGAGTAGCTCAACGTCAATATATTCAGATTCCAGGATGTCTGGGGGTGGTTGTTCAAGAGTTTCAAGGTCAGAATCACTAAGTACAAGGTCTTGAACATGGCTAGATACTGGAATGGTGATGTGTTGAGATGGAGTTGAGGATGATGGCTGGTCAGAAGCAATGTGTGCGGTTGAGGTTGATGCTTAGACATTGACTTGAGGATTGTCAATATCCATGGGAGTTAGTTTTGGTGAATGCTCTGGTTGTTGGTTAAATTGGGAGACAATTTCAGTTTCGGTTGGTGGTTGATGTGGTGAAGTTGATGTTTGAGTGTTGAGTTGGGGGTCAATATTAGCTACTGGTGATTGTTGTTGTGGGGGTGATGTGGGTTTGTGTGGTTCAGGTGGTTGTTGATGGGGGCTTTCTGAAACAACTTTTTCAGAAGCAGCTGCTTCTGGAGTTGTCTCAGAGGCTTTTTCTGAGGTAGACTTGTCTTTGGGTAACTCACCTGAGTAGTGGAGAGCAAGATTTTCTAAGACAGAAGTGTCTTCTGTTGGTTCAGGTGCTGGTGGTGAAGAGGGTGAAATGGGGGTAGAGGTGACTGGAATCTGATTTACCTTGACTGTAGAGTCAGCTTCTGAAGTGGTAGCATCTGGTGCACCAGCTGGAGGAACAGATCCTGAAGCATTAGCTTCTGGAGTTCTAAGATTCTCATTCTGACCCATCTGACCTTGCTCTATGTTGTCAACACCAGCTTCTTCCACAAATATCATGATTTCTCCTTCCTCATCTCTTTCAAATTCTTTCATGGCTTTCACTTCTCGCCTATTGGCTAAAAAATCATCAGACCGTTCCTTAGCCATTCTTTTCATGGCTGGAGTCACTTTAACCATAGAAGATTCCATCTGTAAAGGTGCCTTCTTCTTCTTCAGCTTGGGTTCAGCTTCTTCTTTCTCTAGCTCGTCCAGAGCTTCTTCCAACCTTTCTTTATGGAAAACAGTTTCAGCTTTCCCTCTCTTTCTCTTAGCAACCTTATGTTGCTTGCCCTTATCAGTAGCAGTTCCTGATGCAGTAGTACCCTTAACTTTCTTTCCTTTACCAGGAGCAGCTTCCTCCTGAGGGCTCGCATCTTCCTCCAGGACGTACTCAGCTACTGATTTAGCTAAGATTTCAGGATTGCTTTCTTTAAAGATGGAAGGAAAGTCTCTGATAATCTCAGTTTCTTCTGTGGTCATCTCCAACCACTTCTCATCTTTAGGGGCTTCCTTGATAAACTTCATAGAAAATAAGCTCCTGCTACTGATAGTCCTTTCAGCAGTAGAAACTTCGAAGCATTTATCAGAAGCATCCCTTGTCTTTTTCAAGAAATCCAGCACTCTTCCTTGATAAAAGATCTCAGATAACAATCTTCCACAGGGCACTTGTTTCCTTCCTTTGACAGTGCCTTCATTAATAGCCCAGCAGAGATAATCCAAGACATATCTAGGGAAGTTAATCTTCTCAAGCATGGCCATGAAGTATTGCCAGCTTCTGTTGATGATTTGGTTGATCAGACCCTCCTGCTCTTAGAAAGAAGCAGTCAGTGCAAAATTTCACCAACATCCTGTTGTGAATCTCCATTTCTGTAGGCTTGCCATCTGAGTCTCCACCCAGAAGCAAGTTGTAGTAACTTTTCAGCAGGACATCTTCCTTCTTTACGATTTCTTGGAATCTTCCCTCTGCATCCACTCTACACGCTTTAGCTATAACATCCTCAGTGATGGTTATAGGAATGCCCATCACTTCAGACCTTATTTCTAAGCTATCAAAAGAGGTAGGATTCGTTTCCACCGTCGTCTTCCCTTTCTTTGACCCAGCTTGTTTACCTACGACCTTCGTAAGCTTTTCATTGTACACCTCAGCTCTTAACCAGAAGTCTTTGACCAAGTTCACATACGTTGGCCCATTCAGCATTTTGAAGTACTCAGACAACTTCTGAGTTTCTACCAAACCCTCCATGTCAACTTCACACTTCTTAAGTGAGGCGAAGTCCACTGGTGATTCTATTTGGACGATTAAGGATTTCCATGGAATATCCATAGTCTTTTCTTTGTAAACGGACCCAGATTCTGAAGCGCCTTGCATGCTTGATGTAGATTCTGACACTTTTGAGCTTGATGATGCCATTGATGATGATTGAAGAAGATGATGAGTTTAGGGTTCTAGGGTTGAGAGAATGCGCTTACTTCACAATAGGTTTGAGAACAGATGTGTTTGTTGTGAGTGAGTAGTGTGTGAATTGACAAAGTGTTAAGAGTAAAACGATTGCAATTCAAAAGAGACAAACAAACATAACATTAATGACTAATTGGGGGCGCGTGAAAGTACTTTCAAAGCTAGTGAATCATCATTGCCCTTTTAAGTTATACAGCAATACAGACAGGCCACGTCAGACATTCTCAGAGTAACTGCCAAGTTAGTGGGCCAGAAGTTACCATAAAAAGTAACTCCCAACGTTTCCACTAACTCTACTATTCAGAAGCATAAAATCCAGCTTCTGGACTTCAGATGCTGACGTCATCATCAGAAGCGAGTTTTCCTCAGAACCTCAATAAAGAGCTTTTGATGGACTACTGCCTCTGAACTAACTTCAGAACCTAAAATCCTATTCAGGAGCAAGCAAACATTTAATCAGACACAAAGTGCATGTTCAAATTTTTCTTTATAAAATCAAACCTTTCAACAGTTAAAGGCTTAGTAAATATATCAGCCCATTGATTTTCAGTATCAATGAATTGTATATCTAAAATTCCTTTTTGAACATAGTCTCTGATAAAATGGTGTTTGATTTCAATGTGCTTAGCTCTTGAATGCAAAATTGGATTTTTAGACAAACAAATAGCAGCAGTATTATCACAATAAATGGGAATACTGTTAGCAATTATCTGATAGTCTTCCAACTGATGTTTCATCCAAAGTAGTTGTGTACAGCAACTTGCAGCTGAAATGTATTCTGCTTCTGCTGTAGACATAGCAATAGTTGTTTGTCTTTTGCTAGCCCAGGATATAAGATTATCACCCAGAAATTGACAATTGCCACTGGTTGACCTTCTTTCAATGCTATCACCAGCATAATCAGCATCACAGAATCCAATTAGCTTATAATCTAAGGATTTCCTATAAAGGAGTCCAAGATTAGTTGTTCCTTTCAAATACCTGAAGATTCTCTTGACAACAGTCATATGAGATTCTCTAGGATCTGATTGGAATCTTGCACACAAGCATACACTGAATAAAATATCTGGCCTATATGCAGTGAGGTATAACAAAGAACCAATCATACCTCTGTACAGCTTCTGATCTACTTTAGCTCCTTCATCTTCTTTGCTTAAGGTGCACGTAGGGTGCATTGGAGTGTTCATCACTTTGCAATCTTTAAGCTTGAACTTCTTCAGAAGCTCCTTTGTATACTTTGATTGATGAACATAGACTCCATTTTTGCATTGATTAATTTGAGTGCCAAGGAAGAACTTCAGCTCTCCCATCATGCTCATTTCAAATTCATCCTGCATCAACTTAGAAAATTCCTTACAAAGAGATGCATCAGTAGAACCAAATATTATATCATCAACATATATTTGCACAACAAGAATATCTTTCCCAACGGTCCTTCTGAAGAGTGTTGTATCAACCTGTCCTCGTTTAAAATCATTTTTGATTAAGAAATTACTTAGTCTATCATACCAAGCTCTGGGAGCTTGTTTCAAGCCATATAGTGATTTCTTCAATTTAAAAACATGGTCAGGATATTTAATATCCTCAAATCCAGGAGGTTGCTTGACATACACTTCTTCTTCTATGACACCATTGAGAAATGCACTCTTGACATCCATTTGATATAATATTATGCCATGATTAACTGCATAGGAAAGAAGTAACCTGATTGCTTCCAATCTTGCAACTGGAGCAAATGTTTCAGTGTAATCAATGCCTTCTTGTTGACTATACCCTTGTGCAACAAGTCTGGCTTTGTTTCTTGTTACTTCTCCTTGCTCATTCAACTTGTTTCTGAATACCCATTTTGTTCCAATAATGTTCTTGTGCTGAGGTTTGGGTACCAGATCCCACACATCATTTCTTTGAAATTGATTCAACTCTTCTTGCATTGCTAAGATCCATCCATCATCTGATAGTGCTTCTTCAACTTTTGTAGGTTCAATCATTGAGATCAGTCCAATCATTGATTCTTCTTGTCTAAAGTAAGATCTTGTTCTTCTTGGACTATATTTGTTTCCAATGATTAGCTCCTCAGGATGTGAAGACTTGTGCTTGAATGTGTTTCTGGGAGGATCTGCTTGATGTGAGCCATCTTGTGCTTCATCAGAAGCAGCTTCATCTTGCGCTTCTGATGTGGGTTCAGCTTCTGGACTTTCTTCAGATTCAGCTATCTGATCAGGTTCTGGAGTAGCTTCAGGAACCTGTATCTCTGCAAAACTTTCATCTTGCTTTGAAGTTTTATCTTCAAGCTCTTTGTCATCAAATGTAACGTGCATAGATTCTTCAACACAAAGTGTTTTTGAATTGTACACTCTGTATGCCTTTGACCTTTCAGAGTAACCTACAAAGATTCCTCTTTGGGCCTTGGCATCAAATTTCTTTAGGTAGAGCTTGTTATTCAAAATGTAACATGTACATCCAAATTGATGAAAGTAAGAGATATTGGGTTTTCTTCCTTTAAAGAGTTCATATGCTGTTTTCTCCAAAATAGGTCTGATATAGATCCTGTTTTGGACATAACATGCTGTATTCACTGCTTCTGCCCAAAAATGTTTTGGTAAATTGTTTTCATGGATCATGGTTCTGGCCATTTCTTGTAAAGTTCTATTCTTTCTCTCTACAACCCCATTTTGTTGTGGAGTTCTAGGAGAAGAGAATTCATGGACAATTCCATGTTTTTCACAAAAAGCTTCAAATGACTCATTTTCAAACTCTCCACCATGATCACTTCTGACTTTCAAAATTTTTGATTCTTTTTCAGATTGAATTTGAGTGCAGAAACTACTGAATACATCACACGCAACATCTTTACTCTTTATGAATTTCATCCAAGTCCATCTGCTATAATCATCAACAATGACTAATCCATATTTACTTCCATATAAGGATGCAGTACTAACTGGTCCAAACAAATCAATATGGAGTAGTTCTAAGGGTCTGGAGGTTGAAACAATGTCTTTGGTTTTAAAAGATGATTTCACAATTTTTCCTCTCTGACATGCACCACAGAGTGCATCTGAATGATAGCCAATGTCTGGTAGACCTTTGACAAGTTGTAACTTACTAAGCTTAGAGATTAATCTCCAGTTAGCATGTCCCAACCTTCTGTGCCACATCCACTTCTTATCATTCACTGATAGAAGGCAAATCACCTTCTGATCAACCAGTTCAGAAAAATTGATTTTGTAAACATTGTCAACTCTCTTTCAAGTAGTTCTAAGGGTCTGGAGGTTGAAACAATGTCTTTGGTTTTAAAAGATGATTTCACAATTTTCCCTCTCTGACATGCACCACAGAGTGCATCTGAATGATAGTCAATGTCTGGTAGACCTTTGACAAGTTGTAACTTACTAAGCTTAGAGATTAATCTCCAGTTAGCATGTCCCAACCTTCTGTGCCACATCCACTTCTTATCATTCACTGATAGAAGGCAAATCACCTTCTGATCAACCAGTTCAGAAAAATTGATTTTGTAAACATTGTCAACTCTCTTTCCCTTGAACACAATGGATTTATCTTCCTTGTTGATTACAGTACAGTTGGTTTTCTCAAAAAGCACATCATAACCATTATCACAAAATTGACTAATGCTCAAAAGGTTATGTTCAAGACCATCTACCAACCATACATTATTAATTGAGGTAGAGGAATTACCAATAGTTCCTGTACCTATGATCTTGCCTGACTGGTTGCCTCCAAATTTCACATTTCCTCCATCTTTCATTGTTAGGCTGAGGAAACTGGACTTCTCTCCTGTCATGTGTCTTGAGCAACCGCTGTCTAGGTACCATGATCTTTGCTTTGGCACTGCTCTTAGACATACCTGCATTATTGACATTTTTAGATTTAGGTACCCATTGTCCTATGGGTCCTGGAAGGTTAGTACTTAAGGCTTTACTCTTCACTTCTTGTACCTTGTGCTGTGAGTTGGGTTGCTTCTGATTAACCATCACCTTAGGTTTTGGTACTTCAGAAGCAGTAACTGTCTTCTTCTGAAACTTAGAATTTAGAACCTCAGATTTTGGTTTCACCAGACTCTGAGGAATAGGTTCTGATCTTTTCAGGATCCTAACCCTTGAAGTCTTGGAAGTTGATTTGATCATAGCCTTTGACTTAGAGTTCTTTGACTTTGAAGTAATCTTAGCCTTAGAACTAGAAGCTTCAGGTTCTGATTGAACAACAGTTTCCAACTCAGCACCTTCTGCTACAAAGAAGGTTTTCAGACCTTCCTTGATGCATTCACAACAAGATTTTAGATTGGTTTTCTCAAGTTTCACTTCTGGAAAACCAATTCCTCTGCCATTGTTCTTGTAAATGCTATAAATCATAGAAGCCACTATGCTTCTGTCAATGCCAGATATAATAAAATCTTCAAGAGCAATTTCATGGTTACTTAAAGGTTTTTCATTACACTTTTTTTGTAGCTTCTGACATAAGAACCTGAACTGATCTTCATACGTTTTACACATGAAGTCAAAGCCCCTAAGTCCTTGTTCAGAAGCTTTCAGATCCAATAGAGTTGATTTTTGCTGTTTTACCAAATCAGCATATTTTTCTTTTAAATCCTTCAACTCATTGGTTCTTACTTCAAAATGTGTAAGAAGTTCTTTAAGTGACTCAACAAGTTCATCTCTGGGAATTTTGGAATATACCTCGTTTTCATCTTCTGAGTCTGAATCTGATCCAGCTTCTGAAGTTGCTGTTGCTACCAACCCAACAGCTACCTTTGCATCTTCATCAGCTTCCTCTTTATCAGATCCAGATTCACTTCCCAAATCATCCCAGGTTGCCATTAAACTCTGCTTAATCTGCTTCTTGTATTTGCTTGGTTTAAATGTTGACTTCTTTGACTTGTCCTTAGATTTCTCCTTCTGAAGATCAGGGCATTCAGCAATGAAGTGTCCAGGCTTCTTACAGTTGAAGCATCCCTTCTGATCTTCTTTCCTTGAGCTTCTGGAGTTTCCCTTTCTGGCAAGAAACTTCCTGTTCTTCTTGGCCAGATACTGAAGCCTGTTGGAGAGCATAGCCATCTCAGCAGCATCTGGTTCAGAATTTGAACTTGACTGTTCTTCTTCTTCTTCTTCTTCAGATTCAACCACTTTGAGAGCTTTTGATGACTTGCCTTTGGATGGAAGAGCTATTGATTTACTCTTCTTAGTAGACTCATGTTAATTAAGACTTAACTCATGAACTTTTAGAGAACTAACAAGATCTTTGACACTTAAAGTGTTTAAATCTTTAGCTTCCTCAATGGCAGTCACCTTTGGTCTCCATCTGGCAGGCAAGCTTCTGAGTATCTTGCTCACATGGTCAGAAGCAACATAACTCTTCTTTAGAATCTGTAGCCCAGAGACTAAGGTTTGAAACCTTGAGTACATCTCCTCAATAGTTTCATCATCCTTCATCTTGAATAACTCATACTGATATACAAGCATGAGAGCCTTTGCTTCTTTGACCTTCTTGCTGCCTTCGTAGTTTGAACAGAGAGAAGCAAACATAGCTTTAGCAGTGGATTTGTCACTCATCTTCATGTACTCTGCTTTAGGAATAGCAGTGACAAGAGCTCCTCTGATAATATGATGCTTCTTGTAGAGTTTCTTCAGCTCAGGGGTATGTTTCTTTCTATCCACATCAGCTCCTTCTTCATCAAGGACTAAGTCACCAACACCATCTTCTAGTATATCCCATAATTCTTCATCTAAGCTCATGATATAACTATAGAAGTTGGTTTTCCACCAAGAAAATTCTTCAACATCTCCATTGAACTTTGGAACTTTTCCAACACTGGATCTTTTACTATCACTATAATCATGTGAGACATTATTATAGCTAGTTTGACCAGGAGGAGGTGTAGGAATAAGACCAGACATGTTTTTCTCAGATCTTTGACTGTTGCACGGTTAAGTGTTACACAACAGACCAAGGCTCTAGATACCAATTGAAGGTGAGAAAAACACAAGAAGGGGTGTTGAATTGTGTTTTGGAAAATTCTTCGTGTATCCTACAAACTGAACACACTGGTCAGAAGCTAATTGAGACAGCTTCTGAAGTGGTAATCAGAATCTAAATGCAGCGGAATAAAAGAGAGAGAGAGAGAGAAGAAGAACGACACAAAGCAATTATACTGGTTCCTTCCACAACCGGAAGTAGTCCAGTCCCCCTTACACAACCGGAAGTAGTCCAGTCCCCCTTTCACTAAGAGTAATATCTGATTACAATTGCTCAAGCACACAAGCAAGAGACTTCCTTTGCTCAAGCACACAAGCAAGAGACTTCCTTTGCTCAAGAACACAATCAAGAGACTTCCTTTGCTCAAGAACACAATCAAGAGACTTCCTGCTCAAGCACAACTGCAAGAGACTTCTAACTAAACAAAATTACACAGAAAATTGTTTAAGGTTGAACACTTGATATACAATCAGAGGTACTCACAATACAAATCAGATACAGACTCAATGACTTAAGAATTTCTAAGATATGACTTTGAGACACAGAAATTCTAAGTGAATGCAGAACAATTTCAGCAGAGGTTTGACACTTGTACAAATGTTGAGAGTCTGTTGTTCAGCATTTGCGTTCTTGCATTACCAAATCTCTAAGTCTTCACTCCTTTATATAGAGGTGTGAAAGAGACGTTGTGAAATTGCCAGCACATCAAAGAGTCGTTGTTTAAGCTTGATCTTTCACCAATGATCTTTTGCCTGATTTGGTTGTTGTCCTATGAAGAACCAATTTGAAATCCATTCCTTATCCAAAGGAACATCTATGCAAACGAAGCCGTATTCTGGAGCTGTTTTCTTGTCTTGTAGCGTGGACACAAAACAGAGTAGTGGAGAAGGTGGTTGTACAGTTCGTACAAAGTACAATGTCAACGCTTTCGTCCAAAATTGCAAGCACATGTCTTTAAACACCTTTGAAATGACCGTTGCAAAATTCCACTGATCTTTTGTTGTCCTTTGATGAATTTCGATCCATGACACAGCTCTTGAATCCTTGAATTCCTCAAATTCAGTTGATCTTCAGCTTCTGGTGAAATGGCTTCTGATGAGGCAGCTTCTGATAACGCAGTTTCTGATGATGCAGCTTCTGATAACACAACTTCTGATGATGTGGCACTTCTGGACCTCTTTTCTTCAGGAGCACTATTCTTCAGGAGCACTTTACTAACTTCAGGAGCGGCTTTACTTCAGGAGCGCTTTGCATTCAGGAGCACTAAGCTTCAATTTTGTTGATTCCTTTTGCTCTTTATTTGCTCATTCAGAACCAATAAATGATGTAACTATTTAACTATGGTCCTATACACTTGAACAAATATTAGCTAGTCCAATTTACAATTTTTAATACCTTGTTATCATCAAAACTCTTTAAGGTTCATTGTTAAACACATTTTGTTCAAACAATCTCCCCCTTTTTGATGATGACAAACAATAGTATTTAAAATTGATCAATTGTTGTTAATCTAATTAACAAGTTGACTTTGGGGTTCTGAGGTTTGTAAGCTTAGAATCTGAGGTTTGTAAGCTCAAACTCTTCCTGAGTCTGATAGTCTTTAAGGTGAGGTTTGTAAGCTCCCCCTAAGTTCTATCCAGGTTAATTAAATTCATTTTAGCGCGTAACAAAAAATATCAGAGCAAAATTGAAAGAATTAACTTATAGATAAGAAGAATGGTTCAATTAATTTTATTTGAAATTTGATACTCCTTCTTTCGTTCATAGCTTGTACCTTTAAGGTAAAAATGATAGAAGTTTTTCAAAATAATTTTCAAATATCATTAATGGGGCTCAGAGCCTTTAAATACTATCACATATACTCCTCCTTTTGTCATTATAAAAAAAAAATAACAAATAGACATAAAAGACAAAAAGATTTGAGAAAAACTCAAACAAGAAAAGAGTATAATAAGTAAAATCAGAGCATATATTCTTATCAACAATATAATCAGAGCATAAATGACTAAATAAATCAAAGTAATGAATAAATCATAAAGTCAGAGCAATGAGTGTAAACAAATATCCAGGCATTGTTAGTCAGAACCATTAAGTATTCAGAAGCAATATGAAACGTAAAGACAAGAAGCATTCAGAAGCAAGAAATAGAAAAGGATTAAAACAAACAACAAACAAAAATTAAACACTAAGGTGTGCAACTAAGGTTTGGTTTGCAGTTGTTTCCTCATCTTCTCCATTTCTTCAGCTTGCTTCTTCAACTGTTCTTCAAGAAGTTGTTGCTTCTGGAGAAGAGCCAATTCCCTTGTCTTAGCTTCATGCTGTTGTTGTGCCATCTGCTGCCTCAGAAGCTTGAACATCCTTGCGTCTCTGGTCAAGTAGTCCATTTCTGAGAAGAATGGCTTGTTTGCCAGAAGCAGTCTAGGACTTCTAACTCTTAGTCTTTGCTTCAGATCCCTTAGCAATCTTCTGACAGTGAATCCCTTGATTCTGATGCACTTGTCCTTTACAGCCCTTATCACCTCATTAGCTCTCTCTTGAAGTGATGCCCATGCTTCTTCATATGCATTGGTGAGATCAATTGTCCTTCTTTGATCCACCAGATCATGCATTTCAGAGAGGATCTTGAGTAGCTCAACGTCAATATATTCAGATTCCAGGATGTCTGGGGGTGGTTGTTCAAGAGTTTCAAGGTCAGAATCACTAAGTACAAGGTCTTGAACAGGGCTAGATACTGGAATGGTGATGTGTTGAGATGGAGTTGAGGATGATGGCTGGTCAGAAGCAATGTGTGCGGTTGAGGTTGAGGCTTAGACATTGACTTGAGGATTGTCAATATCCATGGGAGTTAGTTTTGGTGAATGCTCTGGTTGTTGGTTAAATTGGGAGACAATTTCAGTTTCGGTTGGTGGTTGATGTGGTGAAGTTGATGTTTGAGTGTTGAGTTGGGGGTCAATATTAGCTACTGGTGATTGTTGTTGTGGGGGTGATGTGGGTTTGTGTGGTTCAGGTGGTTGTTGATGGGGGCTTTCTGAAACAACTTTTTCAGAAGCAGCTGCTTCTGGAGTTGTCTCAGAGGCTTTTTCTGAGGTAGACTTGTCTTTGGGTAACTCACCTGAGTAGTGGAGAGCAAGATTTTCTAAGACAGAAGTGTCTTCTGTTGGTTCAGGTGCTGGTGGTGAAGAGGGTGAAATGGGGGTAGAGGTGACTGGAATCTGATTTACCTTGACTGTAGAGTCAGCTTCTGAAGTGGTAGCATCTGGTGCACCAGCTGGAGGAACAGATCCTGAAGCATTAGCTTCTGGAGTTCTAAGATTCTCATTCTGACCCATCTGACCTTGCTCTATGTTGTCAACACCAGCTTCTTCCACAAATATCATGATTTCTCCTTCCTCATCTCTTTCAAATTCTTTCATGGCTTTCACTTCTCGCCTATTGGCTAAAAAATCATCAGACCGTTCCTTAGCCATTCTTTTCATGGCTGGAGTCACTTTAACCATAGAAGATTCCATCTGTAAAGGTGCCTTCTTCTTCTTCAGCTTGGGTTCAGCTTCTTCTTTCTCTAGCTCGTCCAGAGCTTCTTCCAACCTTTCTTTATGGAAAACAGTTTCAGCTTTCCCTCTCTTTCTCTTAGCAACCTTATGTTGCTTGCCCTTATCAGTAGCAGTTCCTGATGCAGTAGTACCCTTAACTTTCTTTCCTTTACCAGGAGCAGCTTCCTCCTGAGGGCTCGCATCTTCCTCCAGGACGTACTCAGCTACTGATTTAGCTAAGATTTCAGGATTGCTTTCTTTAAAGATGGAAGGAAAGTCTCTGATAATCTCAGTTTCTTCTGTGGTCATCTCCAACCACTTCTCATCTTTAGGGGCTTCCTTGATAAACTTCATAGAAAATAAGCTCCTGCTACTGATAGTCCTTTCAGCAGTAGAAACTTCGAAGCATTTATCAGAAGCATCCCTTGTCTTTTTCAAGAAATCCAGCACTCTTCCTTGATAAAAGATCTCAGATAACAATCTTCCACAGTGCACTTGTTTCCTTCCTTTGACAGTGCCTTCATTAATAGCCCAGCAGAGATAATCCAAGACATATCTAGGGAAGTTAATCTTCTCAAGCATGGCCATGAAGTATTGCCAGCTTCTGTTGATGATTTGGTTGATCAGACCCTCCTGCTCTTAGAAAGAAGCAGTCAGTGCAAAATTTCACCAACATCCTGTTGTGAATCTCCATTTCTGTAGGCTTGCCATCTGAGTCTCCACCCAGAAGCAAGTTGTAGTAACTTTTCAGCAGGACATCTTCCTTCTTTACGATTTCTTGGAATCTTCCCTCTGCATCCACTCTACACGCTTTAGCTATAACATCCTCAGTGATGGTTATAGGAATGCCCATCACTTCAGACCTTATTTCTAAGCTATCAAAAGAGGTAGGATTCGTTTCCACCGTCGTCTTCCCTTTCTTTGACCCAGCTTGTTTACCTACGACCTTCGTAAGCTTTTCATTGTACACCTCAGCTCTTAACCAGAAGTCTTTGACCAAGTTCACATACGTTGGCCCATTCAGCATTTTGAAGTACTCAGACAACTTCTGAGTTTCTACCAAACCCTCCATGTCAACTTCACACTTCTTAAGTGAGGCGAAGTCCACTGGTGATTCTATTTGGACGATTAAGGATTTCCATGGAATATCCATAGTCTTTTCTTTGTAAACGGACCCAGATTCTGAAGCGCCTTGCATGCTTGATGTAGATTCTGACACTTTTGAGCTTGATGATGCCATTGATGATGATTGAAGAAGATGATGAGTTTAGGGTTCTAGGGTTGAGAGAATGCGCTTACTTCACAATAGGTTTGAGAACAGATGTGTTTGTTGTGAGTGAGTAGTGTGTGAATTGACAAAGTGTTAAGAGTAAAACGATTGCAATTCAAAAGAGACAAACAAACATAACATTAATGACTAATTGGGGGCGCGTGAAAGTACTTTCAAAGCTAGTGAATCATCATTGCCCTTTTAAGTTATACAGCAATACAGACAGGCCACGTCAGACATTCTCAGAGTAACTGCCAAGTTAGTGGGCCAGAAGTTACCATAAAAAGTAACTCCCAACGTTTCCACTAACTCTACTATTCAGAAGCATAAAATCCAGCTTCTGGACTTCAGATGCTGACGTCATCATCAGAAGCGAGTTTTCCTCAGAACCTCAATAAAGAGCTTTTGATGGACTACTGCCTCTGAACTAACTTCAGAACCTAAAATCCTATTCAGGAGCAAGCAAACATTTAATCAGACACAAAGTGCATGTTCAAATTTTTCTTTATAAAATCAAACCTTTCAACAGTTAAAGGCTTAGTAAATATATCAGCCCATTGATTTTCAGTATCAATGAATTGTATATCTAAAATTCCTTTTTGAACATAGTCTCTGATAAAATGGTGTTTGATTTCAATGTGCTTAGCTCTTGAATGCAAAATTGGATTTTTAGACAAACAAATAGCAGCAGTATTATCACAATAAATGGGAATACTGTTAGCAATTATCTGATAGTCTTCCAACTGATGTTTCATCCAAAGTAGTTGTGTACAGCAACTTGCAGCTGAAATGTATTCTGCTTCTGCTGTAGACATAGCAATAGTTGTTTGTCTTTTGCTAGCCCAGGATATAAGATTATCACCCAGAAATTGACAATTGCCACTGGTTGACCTTCTTTCAATGCTATCACCAGCATAATCAGCATCACAGAATCCAATTAGCTTATAATCTAAGGATTTCCTATAAAGGAGTCCAAGATTAGTTGTTCCTTTCAAATACCTGAAGATTCTCTTGACAACAGTCATATGAGATTCTCTAGGATCTGATTGGAATCTTGCACACAAGCATACACTGAATAAAATATCTGGCCTATATGCAGTGAGGTATAACAAAGAACCAATCATACCTCTGTACAGCTTCTGATCTACTTTAGCTCCTTCATCTTCTTTGCTTAAGGTGCACGTAGGGTGCATTGGAGTGTTCATCACTTTGCAATCTTTAAGCTTGAACTTCTTCAGAAGCTCCTTTGTATACTTTGATTGATGAACATAGACTCCATCTTTGCATTGATTAATTTGAGTGCCAAGGAAGAACTTCAGCTCTCCCATCATGCTCATTTCAAATTCATCCTGCATCAACTTAGAAAATTCCTTACAAAGAGATGCATCAGTAGAACCAAATATTATATCATCAACATATATTTGCACAACAAGAATATCTTTCCCAACGGTCCTTCTGAAGAGTGTTGTATCAACCTGTCCTCGTTTAAAATCATTTTTGATTAAGAAATTACTTAGTCTATCATACCAAGCTCTGGGAGCTTGTTTCAAGCCATATAGTGATTTCTTCAATTTAAAAACATGGTCAGGATATTTAATATCCTCAAATCCAGGAGGTTGCTTGACATACACTTCTTCTTCTATGACACCATTGAGAAATGCACTCTTGACATCCATTTGATATAATATTATGCCATGATTAACTGCATAGGAAAGAAGTAACCTGATTGCTTCCAATCTTGCAACTGGAGCAAATGTTTCAGTGTAATCAATGCCTTCTTGTTGACTATACCCTTGTGCAACAAGTCTGGCTTTGTTTCTTGTTACTTCTCCTTGCTCATTCAACTTGTTTCTGAATACCCATTTTGTTCCAATAATGTTCTTGTGCTGAGGTTTGGGTACCAGATCCCACACATCATTTCTTTGAAATTGATTCAACTCTTCTTGCATTGCTAAGATCCATCCATCATCTGATAGTGCTTCTTCAACTTTTGTAGGTTCAATCATTGAGATCAGTCCAATCATTGATTCTTCTTGTCTAAAGTAAGATCTTGTTCTTCTTGGACTATATTTGTTTCCAATGATTAGCTCCTCAGGATGTGAAGACTTGTGCTTGAATGTGTTTCTGGGAGGATCTGCTTGATGTGAGCCATCTTGTGCTTCATCAGAAGCAGCTTCATCTTGCGCTTCTGATGTGGGTTCAGCTTCTGGACTTTCTTCAGATTCAGCTATCTGATCAGGTTCTGGAGTAGCTTCAGGAACCTGTATCTCTGCAAAACTTTCATCTTGCTTTGAAGTTTTATCTTCAAGCTCTTTGTCATCAAATGTAACGTGCATAGATTCTTCAACACAAAGTGTTTTTGAATTGTACACTCTGTATGCCTTTGACCTTTCAGAGTAACCTACAAAGATTCCTCTTTGGGCCTTGGCATCAAATTTCTTTAGGTAGAGCTTGTTATTCAAAATGTAACATGTACATCCAAATTGATGAAAGTAAGAGATATTGGGTTTTCTTCCTTTAAAGAGTTCATATGCTGTTTTCTCCAAAATAGGTCTGATATAGATCCTGTTTTGGACATAACATGCTGTATTCACTGCTTCTGCCCAAAAATGTTTTGGTAAATTGTTTTCATGGATCATGGTTCTGGCCATTTCTTGTAAAGTTCTATTCTTTCTCTCTACAACCCCATTTTGTTGTGGAGTTCTAGGAGAAGAGAATTCATGGACAATTCCATGTTTTTCACAAAAAGCTTCAAATGACTCATTTTCAAACTCTCCACCATGATCACTTCTGACTTTCAAAATTTTTGATTCTTTTTCAGATTGAATTTGAGTGCAGAAACTACTGAATACATCACACGCAACATCTTTACTCTTTATGAATTTCATCCAAGTCCATCTGCTGTAATCATCAACAATGACTAATCCATATTTACTTCCATATAAGGATGCAGTACTAACTGGTCCAAACAAATCAATATGGAGTAGTTCTAAGGGTCTGGAGGTTGAAACAATGTCTTTGGTTTTAAAAGATGATTTCACAATTTTTCCTCTCTGACATGCACCACAGAGTGCATCTGAATGATAGCCAATGTCTGGTAGACCTTTGACAAGTTGTAACTTACTAAGCTTAGAGATTAATCTCCAGTTAGCATGTCCCAACCTTCTGTGCCACATCCACTTCTTATCATTCACTGATAGAAGGCAAATCTCCTTCTGATCAACCAGTTCAGAAAAATTGATTTTGTAAACATTGTCAACTCTCTTTCAAGTAGTTCTAAGGGTCTGGAGGTTGAAACAATGTCTTTGGTTTTAAAAGATGATTTCACAATTTTCCCTCTCTGACATGCACCACAGAGTGCATCTGAATGATAGTCAATGTCTGGTAGACCTTTGACAAGTTGTAACTTACTAAGCTTAGAGATTAATCTCCAGTTAGCATGTCCCAACCTTCTGTGCCACATCCACTTCTTATCATTCACTGATAGAAGGCAAATCACCTTCTGATCAACCAGTTCAGAAAAATTGATTTTGTAAACATTGTCAACTCTCTTTCCCTTGAACACAATGGATTTATCTTCCTTGTTGATTACAATACAGTTGGTTTTCTCAAAAAGCACATCATAACCATTATCACAAAATTGACTAATGCTCAAAAGGTTATGTTCAAGACCATCTACCAACCATACATTATTAATTGAGGTAGAGGAATTACCAATAGTTCCTGTACCTATGATCTTGCCTGACTGGTTGCCTCCAAATTTCACATTTCCTCCATCTTTCATTGTTAGGCTGAGGAAACTGGACTTCTCTCCTGTCATGTGTCTTGAGCAACCGCTGTCTAGGTACCATGATCTTTGCTTTGGCACTGCTCTTAGACATACCTGCATTATTGACATTTTTAGATTTAGGTACCCATTGTCCTATGGGTCCTGGAAGGTTAGTACTTAAGGCTTTACTCTTCACTTCTTGTACCTTGTGCTGTGAGTTGGGTTGCTTCTGATTAACCATCACCTTAGGTTTTGGTACTTCAGAAGCAGTAACTGTCTTCTTCTGAAACTTAGAATTTAGAACCTCAGATTTTGGTTTCACCAGACTCTGAGGAATAGGTTCTGATCTTTTCAGGATCCTAACCCTTGAAGTCTTGGAAGTTGATTTGATCATAGCCTTTGACTTAGAGTTCTTTGACTTTGAAGTAATCTTAGCCTTAGAACTAGAAGCTTCAGGTTCTGATTGAACAACAGTTTCCAACTCAGCACCTTCTGCTACAAAGAAGGTTTTCAGACCTTCCTTGATGCATTCACAACAAGATTTTAGATTGGTTTTCTCAAGTTTCACTTCTGGAAAACCAATTCCTCTGCCATTGTTCTTGTAAATGCTATAAATCATAGAAGCCACTATGCTTCTGTCAATGCCAGATATAATAAAATCTTCAAGAGCAATTTCATGGTTACTTAAAGGTTTTTCATTACACTTTTTTTGTAGCTTCTGACATAAGAACCTGAACTGATCTTCATACGTTTTACACATGAAGTCAAAGCCCCTAAGTCCTTGTTCAGAAGCTTTCAGATCCAATAGAGTTGATTTTTGCTGTTTTACCAAATCAGCATATTTTTCTTTTAAATCCTTCAACTCATTGGTTCTTACTTCAAAATGTGTAAGAAGTTCTTTAAGTGACTCAACAAGTTCATCTCTGGGAATTTTGGAATATACCTCGTTTTCATCTTCTGAGTCTGAATCTGATCCAGCTTCTGAAGTTGCTGTTGCTACCAACCCAACAGCTACCTTTGCATCTTCATCAGCTTCCTCTTTATCAGATCCAGATTCACTTCCCAAATCATCCCAGGTTGCCATTAAACTCTGCTTAATCTGCTTCTTGTATTTGCTTGGTTTAAATGTTGACTTCTTTGACTTGTCCTTAGATTTCTCCTTCTGAAGATCAGGGCATTCAGCAATGAAGTGTCCAGGCTTCTTACAGTTGAAGCATCCCTTCTGATCTTCTTTCCTTGAGCTTCTGGAGTTTCCCTTTCTGGCAAGAAACTTCCTGTTCTTCTTGGCCAGATACTGAAGCCTGTTGGAGAGCATAGCCATCTCAGCAGCATCTGGTTCAGAATTTGAACTTGACTGTTCTTCTTCTTCTTCTTCAGATTCAACCACTTTGAGAGCTTTTGATGACTTGCCTTTGGATGGAAGAGCTATTGATTTACTCTTCTTAGTAGACTCATGTTAATTAAGACTTAACTCATGAACTTTTAGAGAACTAACAAGATCTTCGACACTTAAAGTGTTTAAATCTTTAGCTTCCTCAATGGCAGTCACCTTTGGTCTCCATCTGGCAGGCAAGCTTCTGAGTATCTTGCTCACATGGTCAGAAGCAACATAACTCTTCTTTAGAATCTGTAGCCCAGAGACTAAGGTTTGAAACCTTGAGTACATCTCCTCAATAGTTTCATCATCCTTCATCTTGAATAACTCATACTGATATACAAGCATGAGAGCCTTTGCTTCTTTGACCTTCTTGCTGCCTTCGTAGTTTGAACAGAGAGAAGCAAACATAGCTTTAGCAGTGGATTTGTCACTCATCTTCATGTACTCTGCTTTAGGAATAGCAGTGACAAGAGCTCCTCTGATAATATGATGCTTCTTGTAGAGTTTCTTCAGCTCAGGGGTATGTTTCTTTCTATCCACATCAGCTCCTTCTTCATCAAGGACTAAGTCACCAACACCATCTTCTAGTATATCCCATAATTCTTCATCTAAGCTCATGATATAACTATAGAAGTTGGTTTTCCACCAAGAAAATTCTTCAACATCTCCATTGAACTTTGGAACTTTTCCAACACTGGATCTTTTACTATCACTATAATCATGTGAGACATTATTATAGCTAGTTTGACCAGGAGGAGGTGTAGGAATAAGACCAGACATGTTTTTCTCAGATCTTTGACTGTTGCACGGTTAAGTGTTACACAACAGACCAAGGCTCTAGATACCAATTGAAGGTGAGAAAAACACAAGAAGGGGTGTTGAATTGTGTTTTGGAAAATTCTTCGTGTATCCTACAAACTGAACACACTGGTCAGAAGCTAATTGAGACAGCTTCTGAAGTGGTAATCAGAATCTAAATGCAGCGGAATAAAAGAGAGAGAGAGAGAGAAGAAGAACGACACAAAGCAATTATACTGGTTCCTTCCACAACCGGAAGTAGTCCAGTCCCCCTTACACAACCGGAAGTAGTCCAGTCCCCCTTTCACTAAGAGTAATATCTGATTACAATTGCTCAAGCACACAAGCAAGAGACTTCCTTTGCTCAAGCACACAAGCAAGAGACTTCCTTTGCTCAAGAACACAATCAAGAGACTTCCTTTGCTCAAGAACACAATCAAGAGACTTCCTGCTCAAGCACAACTGCAAGAGACTTCTAACTAAACAAAATTACACAGAAAATTGTTTAAGGTTGAACACTTGATATACAATCAGAGGTACTCACAATACAAATCAGATACAGACTCAATGACTTAAGAATTTCTAAGATATGACTTTGAGACACAGAAATTCTAAGTGAATGCAGAACAATTTCAGCAGAGGTTTGGCACTTGTACAAATGTTGAGAGTCTGTTGTTCAACATTTGCGTTCTTGCATTGCCAAATCTCTAAGTCTTCATTCCTTTATATAGAGGTGTGAAAGAGACGTTGTGAAATTGCCAGCACATCAAAGAGTCGTTGTTGAAGCTTGATCTTTCACCAATGATCTTTTGCTTGATTTGGTTGTTGTCCTATGAAGAACCAATTTGAAATCCATTCCTTATCCAAAGGAACATCTATGCAGGCGAAGCTGTATTCTGGAGCTGTTTTCTTGTCTTGTAGCGTGGACACAAAACAGAGTAGTGGAGAAGGTGGTTGTACAGTTCGTACAAAGTACAATGTCAACGCTTTCGTCCAAAATTGCAAGCACATGTCTTCAAACACCTTTGAAATGACCGTTGCAAAATTCCACTGATCTTTTGTTGTCCTTTGATGAATTTAGATCCATGACACAACTCTTGAATCCTTGAATTCCTCAAATTCAGTTGATCTTCAGCTTCTGGTGAAATGGCTTCTGATGAGGCAGCTTCTGATAACGCAGCTTTTGATGATGCAGCTTCTGATAACACAACTTCTGATGATGTGGCACTTCTGGACCTCTTTTCTTCAGGAGCACTATTCTTCAGGAGCACTTTACTAACTTCAGAAGCGGCTTTACTTCAGGAGCGCTTTGCCTTCAGGAGCACTAAGCTTCAATTTTGTTGATTCCTTTTGCTCTTTATTTGCTCATTCAGAACCAATAAATGATGTAACTTTTTAACTATGGTCCTGTATGTAACGCCCCATTTTTGTTCTAATATTTTAGTAGATGTGTGAGTATTTTTATATGATTTTATTTGTTATATCTATATGTGATTTTATGTGAAATATATGATTTATGTAGTTGTATATTATTTAAATGAATATGACTTTATTATTTGTGGAAATATTAGGAGAAATAAAAATAGGAGTAAAAAATTAATATTTTGGTTAATGGGAGTTAATTAGTAATTATGTTAGTTTAAGGGAGTTAAGAAAAATAAAGGAGATGTTATGTTTATTGGGAAATAGAATAGAGAGAAGGCAGAAACATTTTTCACGTACAAAAGAAAACATAAGTTTTTGGGAGAAGAAGGGAAAACCTAGAAGAGGCAAAGAGAAGAGGAGGAACAATTCTGTAAGCTTTTGATTCATCTAAACTAAGGTAAGGGTGGGATTCCTTTCAATAATCTTGATATGTAATTCTGAAAATTGGTGAATTGTTGTTCTTGAGGTTAGGGTTAGAGAAGTGATGGCGTATTTCGCAAGTGTACGAAACCGTTCAAGTAGTAAAGTTAAAACGGTAAGACCGAGTGTCGAACTCGAGGATCGCGTTATACTATTGAATTATATTTAAGACTTAATTGAACAAAAAGGTACGAGATTTGTTTTTAGTGCAATAATGAAAATAACGGAAAATAAAGTGATTAAGATTAATTGGAGAAAGATGCTAGGGATGAATTTCACTAGATAACCATGAAAAGCTAATAACTTAGTCTCAACTATTGAATCGACTCATATGATTGTTACCGAATTATCTAATTTATTCTTGCCCTAATTCCTTAGTGACAAAATCTTTAATCCTAAAAATAATCCCTAATTCCTTAGTGAATTTGAAGATTAGGGTTAAGCATTAACGAACGAGAATTCTCTTAATGATTCCAAGGGTTTGTATCTATTCCTAGATTACAAAGGCAAGGATCTCTTATTTCAAAGCGTTTATCAATTCCACTTCCGTATCACAAAATAAACCGTAAATCAATTTAAAGGCGGCCGACACAATAAAAAGCATTAAGAACGGAAATAAGAGAAACAATCATATGAATTTCAATCAATAATATAAACTAGGTCATAACAAACATGTTCATCTAGGTCTATTCATCCCCAACAAAGGAGGGTTTAGTTACACATAATTGAGCAATAAACAATAAAAGAAGAATTACAAGATGAATTCATGAATAAACCTTGTTAAAACTCCTTCAATGATGTTCCAAGTTGCTCCAAATCGCTCTCCTATGTGTTTCTAGGCCTTTTGATCTCCAAAAATCGTATATTCATTCAGAAACACCTCTTTTCTATTTATAAGAAGCTAAAAATCGGCCACCGTGCTCCAGAAATCGGTGGCCGATTTTCCAAAACGCGTGCCAGAAGTGCCAAAATCGGTGGCCGATTTTCCCTTATCGGTGGCCGATTTTTTCCTTAGCTGATGGCCTAAAACTGCAGCAAAAATCGGTGGCCGATTTTACAAATCGGTGGCCAATTTCCAGTTTTCAAAATCTTCAATTTCTTTCCTTTTGTAGCTTATAACTCCATGCATTGCAATGAATATGACCCAAAATGACATAAAAATGCCTAAGAAAAACTAGGATGACAGAGTGTCATCACAACCCCAAACTTGAACTATTCCTTGTCCTCAAGGAATTTACTTGCAACAGTGACAAACGACAGTAAAATAACAGGTACCTGATGAAATGATAGTACCTAAAAGTTCAATCTCCTCTAGCTAAAGATGAGCTAGTTTGACTTGTTCGCATCCACCGATTCACAACTCCACGCAAACATATGAAATAGTGTTTTACCAGTTGACATGCAGGTCTACATATTACCATACGCTTGAAAAGTTTCTAAACATCAATCAAAGTCAAAGTCATTACACACTTTTGAGGTCTTTAGGGTTGTAACGGGGCTTAGGTAAAAGGTGGGATATATTTGGATAAGTAGGCTACACAAAATTTGAGTTAGGCATTCCTACAAGTGATAAACAAAATTCAATCCCCCAATTCCCCTTTGAAATAATTCTAGGTACCTAGAGAACATTTTCAAAACTTGGGACACTTCGAGTTTGAAGTTTTACTCGGATATAGCAATGTGTGTCCCTTTTTTTTTTCATTCTTTTTTTTTTCAAATTTTTTTGATACACCATTTTGTGTGTATTTTTCTTTCTTTTTCTTTCTTTCTTGTTCTCTAGTACCCCCACCCCAAACTTATTGGGTTGCAAATTCCAAAGGCAACCCCAAACTTATCATTTAGCAACATTCTACATAGCCTAACTCAAAAATAAAACTTCGGGTTAATCATCCTAAAAGGCTCTAGGCTTCATTTGTAGTTTGTTACCGAACGAAAAGTTCTAAACCTACTGGCTCAAATTGGCTTAAAATGGATAAAGCAAAAGTAAACAAAATAGGGTAGGCTTCAAAAAGGCTCACAAGACCAAGCACTTTTGCCTCAGTGTGTAAATGACAAAGACCAATCAATAGTAGAGAAACAATGCAAGTTCTAGAAATGTAGTTGCATGGAAATCTAATCTAACATATAAGTAAATTGGAAAACAAAGTTTGGCAATGAACCTTATGGCTGAGATTTCTGGGAGTTGTGACTACCTAGCAACGCCGTACACTTCGCCTTTGAAGAACCAAGTCACTCCTCCTTTTTGAACTTTCAGAATATCATTTCATCAACTCACTGTTACTAAACTGGAATAGGTCACCTGAAACAAACAAATTCATTGATAATAAACAAGTTCAAGAACAAGTACAAATAAGGGACACTACTCAAGTTTGACTCAAATACAACTGAAGCAACGTACAGAAGCAAATAACTGACATAACAAAAAAAATACTAGAAAATTGCTTACTGACGTGGGTTGCCTCCCACAAAGCGCTTTTTTAATGTCATTAGCTTGACGCATCAACCACTGTTAAGGTGGCATATATGATACAAAGTACACATCATCATTCTTCTTCCTTTTGTTGGGTAAGAACTCCATGAACGTGAGCAATAGATGATGTTGCTTCCATATCATTTTCAAGTGGAGAACAATGAACAAGGCATAAATGGCATCTAGGACTTCATCAATCTCTTCCTTTTTCCCTGCCTTGTTGCTAAAAAAAATTGGAGAAATGTTTTGTTGAGGAATTTTTGGTTGGACACCTAAATCTCTCCAAAGTTGGGACTTTTGAGTTTCCTTACCAACAAGATCATCCTTAATGTTTACCGATTCCCCCTCATCTTCTTTCTTTTCCACAACACTGAATTTATCTTCAATCTTCAGCTTCTCAAACTCAACCACTTGCTCATATTGAAGGTGAGAAAAACACAAGAAGGGGGGTTGAATTGTGTTTTGAAAAATTCTTCGTTTCTCCTAAAAACTGAACACACTGATCAGAAGCTAGGTGAGACAGCTTCTGAAGTGATAATCAGAATCTAAATGCAGCGGAATAAAACAGAGAGAGAGAAGAAGAACGACACAAAGCAATTATACTGGTTCCTTCCACAATCCGGAAGTAGTCCAGTCCCCCTTGCACTTCCAAGGAGATTTCACTATGAGTAATATCTGATTACAAATGCTCAAGCACACAAGCAAGAGACTTCCAATGCTCAAGCACACAAGCAAGAGACTTCCTTTGCTCAAGAACACAATCAAGAGACTTCCTGCTCAAGCACAATTGCAAGAGACTTCCTAACTAAACAAAATTACACAAAAAATTGTTTAAGTTTGAACACTTGATATACAATCAGAGGTGCTCACAATACAAATCAGATACAGACTCAATGGACTTAAGAATTTCTAAGATATGACTTTAAGACACAGAAATTCTAAGTGAATGCAGAACAATTTCAGCAGAGGTTTGGTACTTGTGAAAATCTTGTGAGTCTTTCGTTCAGCGTTCTTGCATTACAAATTCTCTAGGTCTTCACTCCTTTATATAGAGGTGTGAAAGAGACGTTGTGAAATTGCCAGCACACCAAAGAGTCGTTAGTTGAAGCTTGATCTTTCACCAATGATCTTTTGCCTGATTTGGTTGTTGTCCTATGAAGAACCAATTTGAAATCCATTCCTTATCCAAAGGAACATATATGCAGGCGAGACCGTATTCTGGAGCTGTTTTTCTTGTCTTGAAGCGCGAACACAAAACAGAGTAGTGGAGAACGTGGTTGTACAATTCGTACAGGGTACAATGTCAACGCTTTCGTCCAAATTGCAAACATACACCTTCAAACACCTTTGAAATGACCGTTGCAAAATTCCACTAATCCTTTGTTTGTGTTTTCGAATCCAATAGACAGCTTTTGCATTGATAATTCTTCAATTCTTGAATCTTTTGCAAATCCAGTTGAGATTCAGCTTCTGGCTAAATAGCTTCTGATGAGGCAGCTTCTGATGATGCAGCTTCTGATGATATGACTTCTGCCGCTTCTGATGACGCAGCTTCTGATGATGTGGCTTCTGGACCTCTTGTCTTCAGAAGCACTATTCTTCAGGAGCAGCTTACTTCAGGAGCGCTATTTCTTCAGGAGCAGCTTGACTTCAGGAGCGCTTTGCCTTCAGAATCATCTAAGCTTCATTTTCTTTTGCTCTTTATTTGCTCATTCAGAACCAATGATGATGTAACTTTATAATTATGGTCCTGTACACTTGAACAAATATTAGCTAGTCCAATTTACAATTTTTAATACCTTGTTATCATCAAAACTCTTTAAGGTTCATTGTTAAACACATTTTGTTCCAACAATCTCCCCCTTTTTGATGATGACAAACAAAAGTATTTAAAATTGATCAATTGTTGTTAATCTAATTAACAAGTTGACTTTGGGGTTCTGAGGTTTGTAAGCTCAGAATCTGAGGTTTGTAAGCTTAAACTCCCCCTGAGTCTGATAGTCTTTAAGGTGAGGTTTGTAAGCTCCCCCTAAGTTCTATCCAGGTTAATTAAATTCATTTTTCGCACAATAATATTATCAGAGCTTAAAAACAAAATTGAATCATTGAAAGAATTAACTTATAGATAAGAAGAATGGTTCAATTAATTTTACTTGAATTTTGATACTCCTTCGTTCGTTCATAGCTTATACCAATAAGGTAAAAAAAATGATAGAAGTTTTTCAAAAAATTTCAAATGCCATTAATGGGGCTCAGAGCCTTTAAATACTTGTCACATATACTCCCCCTTTTGTCATTATCAAAAAAATTGAAATATATATAAGCATAAAAGACAAAAAGATATGAGAAAAACTCAAACATGAGAGAGTATACTAAGCAATGAACTAAATAAATCAGAGCAAAATATATGAACATGTATATTCAATTGTCAGAAGCAGCTAAACAGTCAGAATCAGTAAGCATTCAGAAGCAAGAGAAATAAGACAAGATGGTTTCAGAAGCAAGGACTAAGAAAATAAAACAAACAACAAACAAAAAGTAAAACACAAGGGTGTGCAACTAAGGGTTGGTTTGTTGTTGTTTCTTCATCTCCTCCATTTCTTCAATCTTCTTCTGCAACAGTTCTTCAAGTTGTTGTTGCCTCTGGAGAAGAGCTTGTTCCCTTTCCTTAGCTTCTTGCTGCTGTTCTGCCATCTGTTTCTTCAGAAGCTTACACAACCTGGCTTCTCTGGTCAAGTAATCCGTTTCAAAGAAGAAAGGCTGGTTTGCCAGGAGCAGTGTAGAACTTCTTACTCTAAGACTCTGATTCACATGCTCCATTAGCCTTCTGACTGATGCTTGCTTGACTCTGATGCATTTAGCCTTGATTTCTTCGATAAGCTCAGTTGCCCGGTTCTGAAGAGATGCCCAGGAGTCTTCATATGCACTTGTGAGATCAATTGTCCTTCGTTGATCCACAAGATTATGCATCTGACTCAGGATTGTCAGAAGCTCAGAATTAATATATCCAGATTCCAGGATGTTTGTGGGTGGTTGTTCAAGGGTTTCAAGATCAGAATCACTGATTTCCAAGTCTTGAACTGGGTTAGGAACTGGAATGGTAAGGTGTGTCTGTGTGTGTGAAGATGAAGGCTGGTCAGAAACAATGTGTGTGGTGGAGGTTGAGGCTTGAACATTGACTAGAGAGATGTCAACATCCATGGGAGTTGGTTCTGGAGAGTGTTCAGGTAAAGGTTGAAATTCAGTTTCAGTTGGTGGTTGTTGTGGTGAATTTGTTGTTTGAGTGTTGAGTTGGGGGTCAATGGTAGCTATTGGTGATTGTGGGGGTGTTGTGGGTTTATGTGGTTCAGGTGTTTGTTGATGAGGGTTTTCTGAAACAACATTTTCAGAAGCAGCTGCTTCTGGAGTTGTTTCAGAGGCCTTTTCTGAGGTTTTGTCTCCTGTCATGTGTCTTGAGCAACTGCTGTCTAGGTACCATGATCTTTGCTTTGGCACTGCTCTTAGACATACCTGCATCATTGACATTTTTAGTTTTAGGTACCCATTGTTCTATGGGTCCTGGAAGGTTAGTACTTAAGGCTTTACTCTTCACTTCTTGTACCTTGTGCTGTGAGTTGGGTTGCTTCTGATTAACCATCACCTTAGGTTTTGGTACTTCAGAAGCAGTAACTGTCTTCTTCTGAAACTTAGACTTCAGAACCCCAGATTTTGGTTTCACCAGACTCTGAGGAATAGGTTCTGATCTTTTCAGGATCCTAACCTTTGAAGTCTTGGAATCAGATTTGATCATAGCCTTTGACTTAGAGTTCTTTGGCTTTGAAGTAATCTTAGCCTTAGAACTAGAAGCTTCAGGTTCTGATTGAACAACAGTTTCCAACTCAGCCCCTTCTGGTACAAAGAATGTTTTCAGACCTTCCTTGATGCATTCACAACAAGACTTTAGATTGGTTTTATCAAGTTTCACTTCTGGAAAACCAATTCCTCTGCCATTGTTCTTGTAAATGCTATAAATCATAGAAGCTACTCTGCTTCTGTCAATGCCAGATATAATGAAATCTTCAAGAGCAATTTCATGATTACTTAAAGGTTTTTCATTACACTTTTCTTGTAGCTTCTGACATAAGAACCTGAGCTGATCTTCATATGTTTTACACATGAAGTCAAAGCCCCTAAGTCCTTGTTCAGAAGCTTTCAGATCCAATAGAGTTGATTTTTGCTGTTGTACCAAATCAGCATATTTTTCTTTTAAATCCTTCAACTCATTGGTTCTTACTTCAAAATGTGTAAGAAGTTCTTTAAGTGACTCAACAAGTTCATCTCTGGGAATTTTGGAATATACCTCGTTTTCATCTTCTGAGTCTGAATCTGATCCAGCTTCTGAAGTTGCTGTTGCTACCAACCCAACAGCTACCTTTGCATCTTCATCAGCTTCCTCTTTATCAGATCCAGATTCACTACCCAAGTCATCCCAGGTTGCCATTAAACTCTGCTTAATCTGCTTCTTGAATTTGCTTGGTTTAAATGTAGACCTCTTTGATTTGTCCTTTGAC
Source organism: Medicago sativa (assembly GCF_051527215.1). Lineage (NCBI taxonomy): Eukaryota > Viridiplantae > Streptophyta > Magnoliopsida > Fabales > Fabaceae > Medicago > Medicago sativa. Next base: position 61,217,177 of record NC_140751.1, on the reverse strand, counting down.
TTTTCTCTTTGAAGATCAGGGCATTCAGCAATGAAGTGTCCAGGCTTCTTACAGTTGAAGCATCCCTTCTGATCTTCTTTCCTTGAGCTTCTGGAGTTACCCCTTTTGGCGAGAAACTTTCTGTTCTTCTTGGCCAGATATTGAAGTCTGTTTGAGAGCATGGCCATTTCAGCAGCATCTGGTTCAGAATCTGAACTTGACTGTTCTTCCTCTTCAGATTCAACCACTTTGAGAGCTTTTGATGACTTGCCTTTGGATGGAAGAGCTATTGATTTACTCTTCTTAGTAGACTCATGTTCATTAAGACTTAACTCATGAACTTTGAGAGAACTAACAAGATCTTCGACACTTAAAGTGTTTAAATCTTTAACTTCCTCAATGGCAGTCACCTTGGGTCTCCATCTGGCAGGTAAGCTTCTGAGAATCTTGCTTACATGATCAGAAGCAACATAGCTCTTCTTTAGAATCTGTAGCCCAGAAACTAAGGTTTGAAACCTTGAGTACATATCCTCAATAGTTTCATCATCCTTCATCTTGAATAGCTCATACTGATGTACAAGCAGAAGAGCCTTTGCTTCTTTGACCTTCTTGCTCCCTTCATAATTTGAACAGAGAGAAGCAAACATAGCTTTAGCAGTGGATTTGTCACTCATCTTCATGTACTCTGCTTTGGGTATGGCAGTGACAAGAGCTCCTCTGATAATATGATGCTTCTTGTAGAGTTTCCTCAGTTCTGGAGTATGTTTCTTTCTATCCACAGCAGCTCCTTCTTCATCAAGGACTAAATCACCAACACCATCTTCCAGAATATCCCATAATTCTTCATCCAGGCTCATGATGTAACTGTAAAAATTGGTCTTCCACCAAGAGAACTCTTCAGCATCTCCATTGAACTTTGGAACTTTTCCAACACTGGTTTTCTTACTATCACTATAATCATGTGAGACATTTTTATAGCTAGTATCACTAGAACCAGAACCATTTGGAGGAGGAGTAGTCATGTTTTTCTCAGATCTTTAACTGTTGCACGGTTAAGTGTTACACAACAGACCCAGGCTCTGGATACCAATTGAAGGTGAGAAAAACACAAGAAGGGGGGTTGAATTGTGTTTTGAAAAATTCTTCGTTTCTCCTAAAAACTGAACACACTGATCAGAAGCTAGGTGAGACAGCTTCTGAAGTGATAATCAGAATCTAAATGCAGCGGAATAAAACAGAGAGAGAGAAGAAGAACGACACAAAGCAATTATACTGGTTCCTTCCACAATCCGGAAGTAGTCCAGTCCCCCTTGCACTTCCAAGGAGATTTCACTATGAGTAATATCTGATTACAAATGCTCAAGCACACAAGCAAGAGACTTCCAATGCTCAAGCACACAAGCAAGAGACTTCCTTTGCTCAAGAACACAATCAAGAGACTTCCTGCTCAAGCACAATTGCAAGAGACTTCCTAACTAAACAAAATTACACAAAAAATTGTTTAAGTTTGAACACTTGATATACAATCAGAGGTGCTCACAATACAAATCAGATACAGACTCAATGGACTTAAGAATTTCTAAGATATGACTTTAAGACACAGAAATTCTAAGTGAATGCAGAACAATTTCAGCAGAGGTTTGGTACTTGTGAAAATCTTGTGAGTCTTTCGTTCAGCGTTCTTGCATTACAAATTCTCTAGGTCTTCACTCCTTTATATAGAGGTGTGAAAGAGACGTTGTGAAATTGCCAGCACACCAAAGAGTCGTTAGTTGAAGCTTGATCTTTCACCAATGATCTTTTGCCTGATTTGGTTGTTGTCCTATGAAGAACCAATTTGAAATCCATTCCTTATCCAAAGGAACATATATGCAGGCGAGACCGTATTCTGGAGCTGTTTTTCTTGTCTTGAAGCGCGAACACAAAACAGAGTAGTGGAGAACGTGGTTGTACAATTCGTACAGGGTACAATGTCAACGCTTTCGTCCAAATTGCAAACATACACCTTCAAACACCTTTGAAATGACCGTTGCAAAATTCCACTAATCCTTTGTTTGTGTTTTCGAATCCAATAGACAGCTTTTGCATTGATAATTCTTCAATTCTTGAATCTTTTGCAAATCCAGTTGAGATTCAGCTTCTGGCTAAATAGCTTCTGATGAGGCAGCTTCTGATGATGCAGCTTCTGATGATATGACTTCTGCCGCTTCTGATGACGCAGCTTCTGATGATGTGGCTTCTGGACCTCTTGTCTTCAGAAGCACTATTCTTCAGGAGCAGCTTACTTCAGGAGCGCTATTTCTTCAGGAGCAGCTTGACTTCAGGAGCGCTTTGCCTTCAGAATCATCTAAGCTTCATTTTCTTTTGCTCTTTATTTGCTCATTCAGAACCAATGATGATGTAACTTTATAATTATGGTCCTGTACACTTGAACAAATATTAGCTAGTCCAATTTACAATTTTTAATACCTTGTTATCATCAAAACTCTTTAAGGTTCATTGTTAAACACATTTTGTTCCAACAATCTCCCCCTTTTTGATGATGACAAACAAAAGTATTTAAAATTGATCAATTGTTGTTAATCTAATTAACAAGTTGACTTTGGGGTTCTGAGGTTTGTAAGCTCAGAATCTGAGGTTTGTAAGCTTAAACTCCCCCTGAGTCTGATAGTCTTTAAGGTGAGGTTTGTAAGCTCCCCCTAAGTTCTATCCAGGTTAATTAAATTCATTTTTCGCACAATAATATTATCAGAGCTTAAAAACAAAATTGAATCATTGAAAGAATTAACTTATAGATAAGAAGAATGGTTCAATTAATTTTACTTGAATTTTGATACTCCTTCGTTCGTTCATAGCTTATACCAATAAGGTAAAAAAAATGATAGAAGTTTTTCAAAAAATTTCAAATGCCATTAATGGGGCTCAGAGCCTTTAAATACTTGTCACATATACTCCCCCTTTTGTCATTATCAAAAAAATTGAAATATATATAAGCATAAAAGACAAAAAGATATGAGAAAAACTCAAACATGAGAGAGTATACTAAGCAATGAACTAAATAAATCAGAGCAAAATATATGAACATGTATATTCAATTGTCAGAAGCAGCTAAACAGTCAGAATCAGTAAGCATTCAGAAGCAAGAGAAATAAGACAAGATGGTTTCAGAAGCAAGGACTAAGAAAATAAAACAAACAACAAACAAAAAGTAAAACACAAGGGTGTGCAACTAAGGGTTGGTTTGTTGTTGTTTCTTCATCTCCTCCATTTCTTCAATCTTCTTCTGCAACAGTTCTTCAAGTTGTTGTTGCCTCTGGAGAAGAGCTTGTTCCCTTTCCTTAGCTTCTTGCTGCTGTTCTGCCATCTGTTTCTTCAGAAGCTTACACAACCTGGCTTCTCTGGTCAAGTAATCCGTTTCAAAGAAGAAAGGCTGGTTTGCCAGGAGCAGTGTAGAACTTCTTACTCTAAGACTCTGATTCACATGCTCCATTAGCCTTCTGACTGATGCTTGCTTGACTCTGATGCATTTAGCCTTGATTTCTTCGATAAGCTCAGTTGCCCGGTTCTGAAGAGATGCCCAGGAGTCTTCATATGCACTTGTGAGATCAATTGTCCTTCGTTGATCCACAAGATTATGCATCTGACTCAGGATTGTCAGAAGCTCAGAATTAATATATCCAGATTCCAGGATGTTTGTGGGTGGTTGTTCAAGGGTTTCAAGATCAGAATCACTGATTTCCAAGTCTTGAACTGGGTTAGGAACTGGAATGGTAAGGTGTGTCTGTGTGTGTGAAGATGAAGGCTGGTCAGAAACAATGTGTGTGGTGGAGGTTGAGGCTTGAACATTGACTAGAGAGATGTCAACATCCATGGGAGTTGGTTCTGGAGAGTGTTCAGGTAAAGGTTGAAATTCAGTTTCAGTTGGTGGTTGTTGTGGTGAATTTGTTGTTTGAGTGTTGAGTTGGGGGTCAATGGTAGCTATTGGTGATTGTGGGGGTGTTGTGGGTTTATGTGGTTCAGGTGTTTGTTGATGAGGGTTTTCTGAAACAACATTTTCAGAAGCAGCTGCTTCTGGAGTTGTTTCAGAGGCCTTTTCTGAGGTTTTGTCTCCTGTCATGTGTCTTGAGCAACTGCTGTCTAGGTACCATGATCTTTGCTTTGGCACTGCTCTTAGACATACCTGCATCATTGACATTTTTAGTTTTAGGTACCCATTGTTCTATGGGTCCTGGAAGGTTAGTACTTAAGGCTTTACTCTTCACTTCTTGTACCTTGTGCTGTGAGTTGGGTTGCTTCTGATTAACCATCACCTTAGGTTTTGGTACTTCAGAAGCAGTAACTGTCTTCTTCTGAAACTTAGACTTCAGAACCCCAGATTTTGGTTTCACCAGACTCTGAGGAATAGGTTCTGATCTTTTCAGGATCCTAACCTTTGAAGTCTTGGAATCAGATTTGATCATAGCCTTTGACTTAGAGTTCTTTGGCTTTGAAGTAATCTTAGCCTTAGAACTAGAAGCTTCAGGTTCTGATTGAACAACAGTTTCCAACTCAGCCCCTTCTGGTACAAAGAATGTTTTCAGACCTTCCTTGATGCATTCACAACAAGACTTTAGATTGGTTTTATCAAGTTTCACTTCTGGAAAACCAATTCCTCTGCCATTGTTCTTGTAAATGCTATAAATCATAGAAGCTACTCTGCTTCTGTCAATGCCAGATATAATGAAATCTTCAAGAGCAATTTCATGATTACTTAAAGGTTTTTCATTACACTTTTCTTGTAGCTTCTGACATAAGAACCTGAGCTGATCTTCATATGTTTTACACATGAAGTCAAAGCCCCTAAGTCCTTGTTCAGAAGCTTTCAGATCCAATAGAGTTGATTTTTGCTGTTGTACCAAATCAGCATATTTTTCTTTTAAATCCTTCAACTCATTGGTTCTTACTTCAAAATGTGTAAGAAGTTCTTTAAGTGACTCAACAAGTTCATCTCTGGGAATTTTGGAATATACCTCGTTTTCATCTTCTGAGTCTGAATCTGATCCAGCTTCTGAAGTTGCTGTTGCTACCAACCCAACAGCTACCTTTGCATCTTCATCAGCTTCCTCTTTATCAGATCCAGATTCACTACCCAAGTCATCCCAGGTTGCCATTAAACTCTGCTTAATCTGCTTCTTGAATTTGCTTGGTTTAAATGTAGACCTCTTTGATTTGTCCTTTGACTTTTCTCTTTGAAGATCAGGGCATTCAGCAATGAAGTGTCCAGGCTTCTTACAGTTGAAGCATCCCTTCTGATCTTCTTTCCTTGAGCTTCTGGAGTTACCCCTTTTGGCGAGAAACTTTCTGTTCTTCTTGGCCAGATATTGAAGTCTGTTTGAGAGCATGGCCATTTCAGCAGCATCTGGTTCAGAATCTGAACTTGACTGTTCTTCCTCTTCAGATTCAACCACTTTGAGAGCTTTTGATGACTTGCCTTTGGATGGAAGAGCTATTGATTTACTCTTCTTAGTAGACTCATGTTCATTAAGACTTAACTCATGAACTTTGAGAGAACTAACAAGATCTTCGACACTTAAAGTGTTTAAATCTTTAACTTCCTCAATGGCAGTCACCTTGGGTCTCCATCTGGCAGGTAAGCTTCTGAGAATCTTGCTTACATGATCAGAAGCAACATAGCTCTTCTTTAGAATCTGTAGCCCAGAAACTAAGGTTTGAAACCTTGAGTACATATCCTCAATAGTTTCATCATCCTTCATCTTGAATAGCTCATACTGATGTACAAGCAGAAGAGCCTTTGCTTCTTTGACCTTCTTGCTCCCTTCATAATTTGAACAGAGAGAAGCAAACATAGCTTTAGCAGTGGATTTGTCACTCATCTTCATGTACTCTGCTTTGGGTATGGCAGTGACAAGAGCTCCTCTGATAATATGATGCTTCTTGTAGAGTTTCCTCAGTTCTGGAGTATGTTTCTTTCTATCCACAGCAGCTCCTTCTTCATCAAGGACTAAATCACCAACACCATCTTCCAGAATATCCCATAATTCTTCATCCAGGCTCATGATGTAACTGTAAAAATTGGTCTTCCACCAAGAGAACTCTTCAGCATCTCCATTGAACTTTGGAACTTTTCCAACACTGGTTTTCTTACTATCACTATAATCATGTGAGACATTTTTATAGCTAGTATCACTAGAACCAGAACCATTTGGAGGAGGAGTAGTCATGTTTTTCTCAGATCTTTAACTGTTGCACGGTTAAGTGTTACACAACAGACCCAGGCTCTGGATACCAATTGAAGGTGAGAAAAACACAAGAAGGGGGGTTGAATTGTGTTTTGAAAAATTCTTCGTTTCTCCTAAAAACTGAACACACTGATCAGAAGCTAGGTGAGACAGCTTCTGAAGTGATAATCAGAATCTAAATGCAGCGGAATAAAACAGAGAGAGAGAAGAAGAACGACACAAAGCAATTATACTGGTTCCTTCCACAATCCGGAAGTAGTCCAGTCCCCCTTGCACTTCCAAGGAGATTTCACTATGAGTAATATCTGATTACAAATGCTCAAGCACACAAGCAAGAGACTTCCAATGCTCAAGCACACAAGCAAGAGACTTCCTTTGCTCAAGAACACAATCAAGAGACTTCCTGCTCAAGCACAATTGCAAGAGACTTCCTAACTAAACAAAATTACACAGAAAATTGTTTAAGTTTGAACACTTGATATACAATCAGAGGTGCTCACAATACAAATCAGATACAGACTCAATGGACTTAAGAATTTCTAAGATATGACTTTAAGACACAGAAATTCTAAGTGAATGCAGAACAATTTCAGCAGAGGTTTGGTACTTGTGAAAATCTTGTGAGTCTTTCGTTCAGCGTTCTTGCATTACAAATTCTCTAGGTCTTCACTCCTTTATATAGAGGTGTGAAAGAGACGTTGTGAAATTGCCAGCACACCAAAGAGTCGTTAGTTGAAGCTTGATCTTTCACCAATGATCTTTTGCCTGATTTGGTTGTTGTCCTATGAAGAACCAATTTGAAATCCATTCCTTATCCAAAGGAACATATATGCAGGCGAGACCGTATTCTGGAGCTGTTTTTCTTGTCTTGAAGCGCGGACACAAAACAGAGTAGTGGAGAACGTGGTTGTACAATTCGTACAGGGTACAATGTCAACGCTTTCGTCCAAATTGCAAACATACACCTTCAAACACCTTTGAAATGACCGTTGCAAAATTCCACTAATCCTTTGTTTGTGTTTTCGAATCCAATAGACAGCTTTTGCATTGATAATTCTTCAATTCTTGAATCTTTTGCAAATCCAGTTGAGATTCAGCTTCTGGTGAAATAGCTTCTGATGAGGCAGCTTCTGATGATGCAGCTTCTGATGATATGACTTCTGCCGCTTCTGATGACGCAGCTTCTGATGATGTGGCTTCTGGACCTCTTGTCTTCAGAAGCACTATTCTTCAGGAGCAGCTTACTTCAGGAGCGCTTTGCCTTCAGAATCATCTAAGCTTCATTTTCTTTTGCTCTTTATTTGCTCATTCAGAACCAATGATGATGTAACTTTATAATTATGGTCCTGTACACTTGAACAAATATTAGCTAGTCCAATTTACAATTTTTAATACCTTGTTATCATCAAAACTCTTTAAGGTTCATTGTTAAACACATTTTGTTCCAACACATATAACCTTTCACATTGACTCTCAAATCTTTCAATTGAACCTTGATTATTATTCATGAATTCAATCAAAATATTCTTGATGTGAAATTTCCTGTCATATGATTCGTTGGGAAGAATTTGAATAGGTAGCATTTGCTCCCAATTAATTTTTTCCGTGAGAAACTCATCTTGTGCTTCCAAAACCAATAGATCTTCACCTTCTGGTGGTGGGACATAACAATCAAAAGTGTCACTCTTATGCCCTTCTATACAAAAATCAAATCTATGAGGTAAAAACCGAAGAAGGTCCTTTTCAAATGTATCTCTCATGATCTGCCCCTCCAATATACGACATTGTGCAGTTAGAAGACAAGTTTCATTAATAAGTGATGCCTGTTGTGATACGTTGTTGTTTTCATTAATTTGATGAATTATATATTATTATTATTGGATAAGTTTCTCATCCCTTCTGCTTGAAAATGTTGCCCTTCGTATGGGTAACTTGCAGGTAATGATGGCTTGTAGGTTGGTTGGCTCAAGTGTCTAGGGCTCTGATACATATTAGGATGGGGATCGTCGAAAATGTTTTCCTTATTCTTTATGTATCGTACTTATGCAAGTATCTTATTGTTGGAGGTTTATTAATGTTGAAGAATAATGCTGAGGAATATTATGATTTTGTTGAGGCCCTTGTGCCAAGTTATGTTGACGTTGGATTATGTTAAAAAGAATTAATTCCGCTGCGATAATTATGAGATTGATGGTTGTTTAAATAAATAGTACTATTTCTATTTATGCATGAAATTTTGATATGTAGTGTAATACCTCATTATTTGTTGACTCTGATGTATATTATATTTAATATTACGAAGTTGGGAGAATGGGGTGTTACACTGTACACTTGAACAAATATTAGCTAGTCCAATTTACAATTTTTAATACCTTGTTATCATCAAAACTCTTTAAGGTTCATTGTTAAACACATTTTGTTCCAACATAGGTTTTGTTGGATGTTCCCATCTTTATGACTGTTCTTGGCTTTGTTGCCATAGAATTGTTTTCTATATCAAACCAAGGATATGTTTGATCTATTTGTAAAAAGATCTCTTTTCTTTAGCATAGATATCGTTGAATCTTTTAGCAATATCACCAATTTCTTTAGGTAAAAGACTGAGTTCTTCAAATCTTTTCCTTCTCGTTCTTCAAGATAGATTGTTTTTAACAATCCATTGTCATAGAAGTCTTTCATGAGTTCTTTTGAAATTCCAGGCACAATTATTGCTTTTGCACACTGGTTGTTGTTTACTGGGTAAAAACATTCCTTAGCAAATTCTTTGGAATAGTTGTTTAGCCATTTCCATTTGTTGATGAAGTCAACAAATGTTCTTTCTTTCTTTCTCATTCGTTCTAGATTGAGGATTGTATCAACTGATACTTTTTTCTTAGTCTCCATGCTTGGTGACTTTTGAATATTTTTGGCCATGGTGACCTCTTTGTATGCTGCCCTGAATGCTGCTTTTGGTTCCTCCATTGTTGAGTAGGATTTGTGTTTAACTTTCTTTCCTTCAATGAAAGTTTTTGCTATTGCCCATTTTTGGTAGATACCTGCCAGTGGACCATCAAAGATAACATATACCCTTTTACCAAGTTGTTCATCAATAGGATCGACGACAACGTTTTGATCTTCTGATTTGTTTTTTGAATCATCTTCTTCTACTTTATCTGCCCAGGATTTTGATAAACTGGAATCAGTTGTTTCTTCTGATGAAATTTCGCTTTTCATGATCTTTGTCAGACTTTCGATCATTTTTACCATCTCTCCCCTCTCATTAGTGAGAGTTTTGAGCTTTAAATCTGCAACCAGGATCTGTTAGTCCTTCTGTTTTAAGTTGTTTTGAAGCATCCTTATTGTTTGCTCCATTCTTGAGTGAGTGTATCTGCAAAACTGTTTTGTTCAGATTTTATGTATTGAATGTATGGCTGGAATAGTTGTTACTTCATTTGTCATCTAATTAGTCTGCCTTGTCTATGGTCAGCTTTAATTTTGTATTTCCAGAAACCTGTAAGATACTTGGAATCTGTTCGTAATAAAAATCTTGATGGAAGTAATTCAATTTTCCATTTTTCTAATATTTTTACACAGGATAGTGTTTCAAGTTCAGAAATATGGTATCTTGTTTAAGTATCCGTAAAGGAACCTGAAATGTATTTACAGAGTAATAACTCTTTATCCACAATATGGATTTTTGTGCTAGAATAGTCTAGCTTGGAATCTGTCGAGACCAATTTATTATCTGATAAATCAGATATATCCGATCGCTCTTTAGAGATATCAGACTTTTGCTGCTAGGTTTCGCTGACAACGTAACCAGAGTCATTAAGACCTAGTTTTTCTTTACCATTAGGTAAAGCTCTCATGCATCCACCCAGGTGGTTTTATCAGCATCAATCTCAACAACTAAAAAAACTTTTTCTGTTGGATTGTATAAGCTGGGCAAAACTTTTGTTTTTTCTTTAATACTTTTAACAGCTTCAGATATCTTCTTCTATAAAAAATTTCTTCCAAGGGACCTTTTCAGATATCTTCTTCTATAAAAATTTTCTTCTTCCAACGGACCTTTTCAGATATCTTCTTCTATAAAAAATTTCTTCCTTTTGCTAAATCTTTGAAAAATCCTTCATTAGTAATATAATTCAAACATCCCAAGAATCTTTGAATTTGTTTTCTGTCCATTATTTGATCAGGAAAAGCTTAGATCTTTTCTTGAGTATGTGGAGCTAAATTGAGTTCGCCATTTTCTTTTAATATAAATCCAAGGTATTCTATTTCTTTTTGACAAAATTTTCGATTTCTTTTTTGATATTACAATACCTGTTTCATGATTTTACAATTTCGGAAAGATATTTGTCTATTTACTCTAGTTATCACCATAAGTATTAGTACATAACTAGACACCAATTCGTCTGTTTTTAATACTTGTCAAGAAAAACATATTATTCCAAAATAAAAGATAGTTCACATATAAGTCGTACCATTTTTTAAGTTTAAAAATCTTTAAGAACGACTAAAAGTGAGTATTTTTGAATGGGGGATCATTTCCGCATTTGAGTAAAAATAGAGAGACAAAAACGCTCCTAACTAAGATGTTTGAACACTTCATATCCTCTTTGATTGGAGCAAGTTGAGACCAATTCCTTCAAAAGAGAGTCCTGTTATACCACAGATGAACAATGATTACACTTTATCTTATATGTCGTAATAGAAGCAAGTTATATCAATGCAAGTTTTGCAACAGTTTTGCTGGCTGGGTTTTTTCTGTCTACATTTTTCTGTTTTGACAGCATTTTTGCTGCTGTTTCTGTGTAGCAGAGTCGTGCTTTTGTTAGGATCGGCTGATTTTGTGTTTTTGCGGGTGTGTGGATTAGTTGTTGTCACTTTGTTTTTCGGCCAACCATCAGAGCACCCAACTTGATTTGTGCAGCTTCACAAATTCAGCGCACAACTATCTTTCGTTTCCACTTGCCGGCAATTTTCCTGTGATGGTACGATATAGATCCAAAGAAAAAAGTGCAGTTACGGCAGTTAGGGAAGAAGCAGAGGAGTAAGGAGTAATAGATTGAAAAACGTGGTTGGGAAATTCAATCAGCTTATACAACATGTATATCAAAAGGTATGTTACTCAAGTCATCATCAAAAATTGGTATTTGATATTGAAAGTAGCGGCAACACAAATCGGCCACAAACAATTGCAGAACTCTTAAAAACTTGGTGTTTATTCCTATTCAACTTGGTACCAATTCTATGGTGATTATAATCATTTTTAATAAGAATGCAAAATATGCTGAATTTCAGTTCAAAACAATCAAATTATGATACAATAAATTCAAGAACAATGATCACAAAAATACCACAAATGAATGAATCCAAGTTATCAAATTCATACCATTATTTTCAACCTCATGCTAGGATGAACGGTGTTCTTGATCAGCATCAACATATTCCTCAATTTTAGCTTCTTTGACCTTCCTATCCTTCTCCTTCTCTTTCACCACGTTCTCTTTCCTCCCAGTAAAAGTTAGCTTAGATTTTAGGTTAAAATTAGGGCTTAAATAATCACCCGGGTTAACTTTTATATATAAGAAGATTGTATTTAGGTTTTAGGTTAAAATTAGGGCTAAAATAATCACCCGGGATAACTTTTATATATAAGAAGATTGTATGGGGTCTCAAAATAGGTCAGGGGTAATACAGTAAAAGTTAGCTTAGGTTTTAGGTTAAAATTAGGGCTAAAATAATCACCCGGGCTAACTTTTATATATAAGAAGATTGTATTTAGGTTTTAGGTTAAAATTAGGGCTAAAATAATCACCCGGGATAACTTTTATATATAAGAAGATTGTATGGGGTCTCAAAATAGGTCAGGGGTAATACAGTAAAAGTTAGCTTAGGTTTTAGGTTAAAATTAGGGCTAAAATAATCACCCGGGTTAACTTTTATATATAAGAAGATGTATGGGGTCTCAAAATAAGTTAGGGGTAGTACAGTAAAAGTTAGCTTAGGTTTTAGGTTAAAATTAGGGCTAAAATAATCACCCGGGTTAACTTTTATATATAAGAAGATTGTATGGGGTCTCAAAATAGGTCAGGGGTAATACAGTAAAAGTTAGCTTAAGTTTTAGGTTAAAATTAAGGCTAAAATAATCACCTGGGTTAACTTTTACATATAGGAAGATTGTATGGGGTCTCAAAATAGGTCAGGGGTAATACAGTAAAAGTTAGCTTAGGTTTTAGGTTAAAATTAGGGCTAAAATAATCACCCGGGTTAACTTTTATATATAAGAAGATTGTATGGGGTCTCAAAATAGGTCAGGGGTAATACAGTAAAAGTTAGCTTAGGTTTTAGGTTAAAATTAGGGCTAAAATAATCACCCCGATTAACTTTTATATATAGGAAGATTGTATGGGGTCTCAAAATAGGTCAGGGTTAATACAGTAAAAGTTAGCTTAGGTTTTAGGTTAAAATTAGGGCTAAAATAATCACTCGGGTTAACTTTTATATATAGGAAGATTGTATGGGGTCTCAAAATAGGTCAGGGGTTAATACAGTAAAAGTTAGCTTATGTTTTAGGTTAAAATTAGGGCTAAAATATTCACCCGGGTTAACTTTTATATATAAGAAGATATAAGAAGATATATAAGGAAGCAGATAAGGTTAAATTAGAAAATAAGCATTAGAGTTAAAATAGTAAATCTAAGCAATAGGGTTTCGGTTAAAATTAGGGCTAAAATAATCACTCGGGTTAACTTTTATATATAAGAAGATGTATGGGGTCTCAAAATAGGTCAGGGGTAGTACAGTAAAAGTTAGCTTAGATTTTAGGTTAAAATTAGGGCTAAAATAATCACCCGGGTTAACTTTTATATATAAGAAGATTGTATGAGGTCTCAAAATAGGTCAGGGGTAATACAGTAAAAGTTAGCTTAAGTTTTAGATTAAAATTAAGACTAAAATAATCACCCGGGTTAACTTTTATATATAGGAAGATTATATGGGGTCTCAAAATAGGTCAGGGGTAATACAGTAAAAGTTAGCTTAGGTTTTAGATTAAAATTAGGGCTAAAATAATCACTCGGGTTAACTTTTATATATACGAAGATTGTATGGGGTCTCAAAATAGGTCAGGGGCAATACAGTAAAAGTTAGCTTAGGTTTTAGTTTAAAATTAGGGCTAAAATAATCACCCGGGTTAACTTTTATATATACGAAGATTGTATGTGGTCTCAAAATAGGTCAGGGGCAATACTGTAAAAGTTAGCTTAGGTTTTAGGTTAAAATTAGGGCTAAAATAATCACCCGGCTTAACTTTTATGATAAACTTTTATATATAGGAAGATTGTATGGGGTCTCAAAACAGGTCAGGGTTAATACAGTAAAAGTTAGCTTAGGTTTTAGGTTAAAATTAAGGCTAAAATAATCACCCGGGTTAACTTTTATATATAGGAAGATTGTATGGGGTCTCAAAATAGGTCAGGGGTTAATACAGTAAAAGTTAGCTTATGTTTTAGGTTAAAATTAGAGCTAAAATATTCACCCGGGTTAACTTTTATATATAAGAAGATATAAGAAGATATATAAGGAAGCAGATAAGGTTAAATTAGAAAATAAGCATTAGAGTTAAAATAGTAAATCTAAGCAATAGGGTTTCGGTTAAAATTAGGGCTAAAATAATCACTCGGGTTAACTTTTATATATAAGAAGATGTATGGGGTCTCAAAATAGGTCGGGGGTAGTACAATAAAAGTTAGCTTAGATTTTAGGTTAAAATTAGGGCTAAAATAATCACCCGGGTTAACTTTTATATATAAGAAGATTGTATGGGGTCTCAAAATAGGTCAGGGGTAATACAGTAAAAGTTAGCTTAAGTTTTAGATTAAAATTAAGACTAAAATAATCACCCGGGTTAACTTTTATATATAGGAAGATTATATGGGGTCTCAAAATAGGTCAGGGGTAATACAGTAAAAGTTAGCTTAGGTTTTAGATTAAAATTAGGGCTAAAATAATCACTCGGGTTAACTTTTATATATACGAAGATTGTATGGGGTCTCAAAATAGGTCAGGGGCAATACAGTAAAAGTTAGCTTAGGTTTTAGTTTAAAATTAGGGCTAAAATAATCACCCGGGTTAACTTTTATATATACGAAGATTGTATGTGGTCTCAAAATAGGTCAGGGGCAATACTGTAAAAGTTAGCTTAGGTTTTAGGTTAAAATTAGGGCTAAAATAATCACCCGGCTTAACTTTTATGATTAACTTTTATATATAGGAAGATTGTATGGGGTCTCAAAATAGGTCAGGGTTAATACAGTAAAAGTTAGCTTAGGTTTTAGGTTAAAATTAGGGCTAAAATAATCACCCGGGTTAACTTTTATATATAGGAAGATTGTATGGGGTCTCAAAATAGGTCAGGGGTTAATACAGTAAAAGTTAGCTTATGTTTTAGGTTAAAATTAGAGCTAAAATATTCACCCGGGTTAACTTTTATATATAAGAAGATATAAGAAGATATATAAGGAAGCAGATAAGGTTAAATTAGAAAATAAGCATTAGAGTTAAAATAGTAAATCTAAGCAATAGGGTTTCGGTTAAAATTAGGGCTAAAATAATCACTCGGGTTAACTTTTATATATAAGAAGATGTATGGGGTCTCAAAATAGGTCAGGGGTAGTACAGTAAAAGTTAGCTTAGATTTTAGGTTAAAATTAGGGCTAAAATAATCACCCGGGTTAACTTTTATATATAAGAAGATTGTATGGGGTCTCAAAATAGGTCAGGGGTAATACAGTAAAAGTTAGCTTAAGTTTTAGATTAAAATTAAGACTAAAATAATCACCCGGGTTAACTTTTATATATAGGAAGATTATATGGGGTCTCAAAATAGGTCAGGGGTAATACAGTAAAAGTTAGCTTAGGTTTTAGATTAAAATTAGGGCTAAAATAATCACTCGGGTTAACTTTTATATATACGAAGATTGTATGGGGTCTCAAAATAGGTCAGGGGCAATACAGTAAAAGTTAGCTTAGGTTTTAGTTTAAAATTAGGGCTAAAATAATCACCCGGGTTAACTTTTATATATACGAAGATTGTATGTGGTCTCAAAATAGGTCAGGGGCAATACTGTAAAAGTTAGCTTAGGTTTTAGGTTAAAATTAGGGCTAAAATAATCACCCGGCTTAACTTTTATATATAAGAAGATTGTATGTGGTCTCAAAATAGGTCAGGGGTAATACAGTAAAAGTTAGCTTAGATTTTTGGTTAAAATTAGGGCTAAAATAATCACCCGGGTTAACTTTTATATATAAGAAGATTGTATGGGGTCTCAAAATAGGTCAAGGGTAATACACTAAAAGTTAGTTTAGGTTTTAGGTTAAAATTAGGGCTAAAATAATCATCCGGGTTAACTTTTATATATAGGAAGATTGTATGGGGTCTCAAAATAGGTCAGTGGTAATACAGTAAAAGTTAGCTTATGTTTTAGGTTAAAATTAGGGCTAAAATAATCACCAGGGTTAACTTTTATATATAAGAAGATGTATGGGGTCTCAAAATAGGTCAGGGGTAATACAGTAAAAGTTAGCTTAGGTTTTAGGTTAAAATTAGGGCTAAAATAATCACCCGGGTTAACTTTTATATATAGGAAGATTGTATGCGGTGTCAAAATAGGTCAGGGGTAATACTCCCATTAGGTAAAGCTCTCATGCATCCACCCGAGGTGGTTTTATCAGCATCAATCTCAACAAATAAAAAAACTTTTTCTGTTGGATTGTATAAGCTGGGCAAAACTTTTGTTTTTTCTTTAATACTTTTAACAACTTCAGTATCTGCCTCAGTCCATTTCCAAGGGACCTTTTCAGATATCTTCTTCTATAAAAAATTTCTTCCTTTTGCTAAATCTTTGAAAAATCCTTCATTAGTAATATAATTCAAAATCCCAAGAATCTTTGAATTTGTTTTCTGTCCATTAGTTGATCAGGAAAAGCTTAGATCTTTTCTTGAGTATGTGGAGCTAAATTGAGTTCGCCATTTTCTTTTAATATAAATCCAAGGTATTCTATTTCTTTTTGACAAAATTTTCGATTTCTTTTTTGAAATTACAATACCTGTTTCATGATTTTACAATTTCGGAACGATATTTGTCTATTTACTCTAGTTATCACCATAAGTATTAGTACATAATATGTACCACCATTGGGGATTTTTGTTTTTGTTTTTTGTGCTTAATGAGTTAAAAGTCTCAAATAAACACTCTCCTTATTTGTTGCAAAACAAATATTTAAAATTTATCATTTTTTGAATTTTTTGGATGCAAAATCTGTTAATATATTATATATTGTGATTTATTTTGTTTAACTTTTGTATTTCAATCAATAATAATAAAAAAGTTAATTAATTTAATATTTATTAAAACACGATTGATCTAAAACCTTTAAACATATTTGACAGTGACAGTAGATGAAGATAAAATATATTTTTTTTACCAAAGATGAAGATAAAGTATTAAAATAATATCAATCAAGATTTCCCTTAAAAAAAAAAAAGCAATCAAGACTAAATAGAAAAATGTTAGAACAGTAAAACTTGATTGTCAATGAGGCATTTTTTCAACGGTTACACGCACAAACATAAAGTCTATTTTTTCAGCAAACATTATTTTTTTTGACAATTAATTAGTAATAATACGACTAGTAAAACAAAAGGAGACCTAAGCCTTGTATACGTTTCCAACACCTCTTGGCCGGCCTTTGTCTCTTTCCGAAATAGATTTTCAAATATTTGAGCAAATTTTTTCTTCAAAAAAAAAAAAAATATTTGAGCAAATTCATACTTAATTCGTACAGTACGAGGCAAGTGGATTAGTACTAGATTGTTTTAATTAAAAATTTATAATGTTTTCTTTTTTTAAAAGAAATAGGTAAGTTTCTACCTAAGAGCCACTGCTGATAATTGTTGCACTTTCATCCCTTTGTTTATTCGACTACAAACAATTCCAAAGATCATGGTTGGCTTTTTTGGACGGAACTGAGCGACTTCAAACACCCTACCGTTTGTACTATCTTTTCCTAAAATAAAAGTATGGTTCCGATATGGACTCATCCAAACTTGTATATATAAATATATCACAGCAGAAAAATAGCGCCACCAGGATTTACTTGACATTGTGTAAAACTAGCTCTCAAAATCATTAACCAAATGAAAATTCATAAAGCATATACTATTCTTATGACCTTAGAGTTAGCTTCAATTGGAATAAAGTATCAAGGTTTAAACACCAACCCCTTCCAACAATCATCCCCAGTTATGTTGCTGTTTTTTACTGCTCTATTTTGTCATGTCGTTGCATCCGCAGCTGACATGAGCTTGCCAGCTACTATCATCATATTCCACTTTTCCGGTTTAGTTGGATGTGAGACACTTCTCTGGATCCTTCTCCCTGAGTTCTGGAAGTGGTACATCATCAACCTATTCCTTTTAGTGGCCACTTCATTCTGTTTCTTCAACTGCATCCATAATATAACCATGTTCTACCTTCCTACACATTCAAGTGCTACTAAGCTTCCAAATCTAGAACCACAGGAAGCTCAAGCCTAAGATTTTAACCTGCAATGAAAACATTATAAAGTACATGCCATATGGCTTAGTTTGGAAATTTTTTGTTTTTTGTTTGCATTTCTTCATAATTTGTTGTATATATGTAAATGTTCATCCAAATAAAGCTCCAGGGTCTAAAGTTTTAAAAGGAATTTAGGGTATGTATATTTCCATAGTTAATTTATATGATGGAAAGTCAACGTAAAATAGTCTGCTTTATAATCAGTGTTGTCAAATAGTGGTGTCATATAGCACTATAGTACGTATCTGAATTTTAACAAACCACTATTGTCTGTGATACATAATTTAGTGCAAAATGTTGTCAAAATTTGTACAGAATACAGACCGGTATTTTCTTCTATCCGCAATCGGCAACATATTGTTTTTAAGGCTGCCTGCCAAGTAATTGAAAAAAACCTTAGTGACTTGTGTTTATTTTTATTTTAGAATTTTAGTGTGAACCTTAATGAACCAAAAGCTACCCCATCTAATAATTCAGTTATGCTATATATAGCGTACAAATCATCAAGAATCTATCGCGAAACACCAACTAACCAATGAACAGTAAGCTTTTGCCGGAAATCATGGGGGGTTTTGGGAGAAAAGGCAAAGTCAATGATAAAATGTTGACCAAAATACACAGTCGCCATGAATTTGAGAGCTTTCTATTCACGAGCAATAGCATTTTTCAAATAATTGTCTAGGCTATATCACAGCTATATTGAGAATCTCAAACGCCTAAAATTGTCAAAGTTTTAATTATATGTTAGAAAGTGAGATTTTTTGGTAATAGTAATTGTCAGCCATGTAAAGACTTAATTTTTGGTTGTGATTTATTGTTGCTACAACTAATCTCAATATATAGGGGAAAAACACAGTTAGAAACAAATATTAGCTTGGGAATTTATTGGGAAGAGGATGGAGTTGATCACAGATGAATCATAGCCAACATATCCTTCTTTAGAATTGAATGGACTCTGCTAAAGTTCACTGTCACAAATCACAAATCTAGTAGTGGCTATGTTTACTGTGCCTACTTTTAATCCTATGGATGAAACCTGTAAAAATGATGAATTGGTCCGTATATTCCCCGCTATCCTTGCAATTAGCAATTATGAAACTTCCAAATGCCAAAGCCACTTGCCTTATCAGGTTGTCATTAGTGTTCAATTAAACTGTTTTTTTAGCACGCCCTTTTTACTAAGCATTTATCAATTGGCCATGTATTTGGTAGATAAGACTAATACATGATGCTTGAGTTTGAGTGGTATGTGGAAGCGAAACAAATAACCCGATCAAATCCCACGCACCTTGTAAAATGCAATATGGATTTCACCAAATGATAAGAGTTTATGCAATTCCGTCCTTGCATTAGCGAAATTCCAATGTACGACACCTTTGCAAAGACAATTACTGATCATTTTCCTTGATGAATTTGTAGCATTAGCTCCTATCCAAGTTGTTATTTTAACCCTTTGAACTATTTGTTTGAAACATTTGAACTGTAATTTTGGGTCCTTTTTGGCTGTTTCTCATTCTTAAGCTTTACAAATTCGATACTTTTTTCTCATACAATAAGTAACTTTTTATAATACAAGCTTAGGAAGAAAAAGAAACATGATTGTTGAATATCTGAAGTCAATTACTGTCAAGTTTAAATTATATTAATTCCATGAAAAAAGTGATCTGGAGTTCCTTTTATGCAGGTATTAGGGTCTCCTAACGGGTGCTATCTTGCCATCCACCCCCAAAGCTTCATGAACTCACATTGTCTCGGGTAGTGACCTCACTTGGGTTCAGTGTGATTCACCATGCAAAGATTGCACCAAAGTATAGTCAAACTTAAAATAAGCCTTATTCTTATGAGGTGTGAATACTATACTGACCAGTTGTGTACAGGAGCAAATCCACCATCACTCTGCGACACCAGACGACCAGTGTGACTATTATGAGGTTGATTATGCAGATCATGGATCTTCAATTCACTAATAAAGTTTCTTATAAAAATTCAGCTATTTAATTGTTTTGATGACGCTGGAAGTCCACATAATGATATTGTTGTTTCATTTTAGCTTTTAAGTCTTACTAAAATACAATGGCGAGTGGGTTTGTTGTGCTGTCAATCAAATGTAGCATCTGCATCATTTTGTTAAACCTACCATTTAGTTTACAATTTCCATAGGGTTTGAATTTTAATGGTATAACCAATTGCTTCATAGTTTGATCATCTAAATTCTTTGAATAATTAATGTGATTATGGTATCTAAATTCTTCATAATGTTATATTTGTTTAGAGACTGGTTTATTAGGCAATTTTATAGAACTAAAACTAGTTTTTCTAGACAAAATGTTGGTTTTAAACTAATTTCAGCACTAAAATCATTTTCTATAAACCAGAATCCAAAAAACCGATTTCGCATCAACTGTGACTTCGAAGATGAAGGGTTGACTTTGATACCATAAGATTATAGTAATGAAAATTATTTCTACTCTACTTGTTATTTATCTAATCTAGCTGTGCATACGTACGGCAAATAGAGAAATTTAAAGTAAACAAATAATAGACAATTCCTATATGTAAATAGTTATCATCTCTAAAAATTAGTAATAATAATATGAACACAATGATTGATTACAATCCCTTAAATTGTAAGACACAACCATATATCACAAAATTCAAGCTTCCCTAGGTATTGGAAACATCCTTCTTTAGGATGGAATGAATTTGGAAAGGTTCAGCACCACAAATCATTAATATAGTAATGGCTGTGGCCTGTGGACTAATGAATTCATGCTACTACAACAAATGCATTGGATGAATCTGCAAAGTTATTTATCGATCCAAACAAGCCCTTTGCAGCACCAAAATGACTTATTCTGTACCAACCAGGAGTCACACCCTGTGGTATCCTCCATTCCGTGGTTGCTTTACTTGTAGGACTGAGTTTTAAACTCCCTGACCACTTATCTTTTCCTTTGAGAAACTCTACCAAGGCAAAGGTGTGTTCCGTCATAAGGTCATTTTGAAGGCATGCAGACCAGAATAAAACTGTCACATTGTCACCACTCTTAAAGGTGGAGTTCTGAGGTATGTCAGAGCAAACATCGCCAAAATTTACTTCAAAAGGAGTTCCATACAGCACAACAGGTTGTAGCAAGTTTACTTGCTTATCCAGAAAATCCGGGGGTAGCGGACCGGATTCTACTGTCTTCCAGCTGATTAGAGCCTTTGCAAGCTTCTTAAACTCTTCAATGTATGCGCTTAGCATGTGCGGGCAGCATAGTGTGGAAGCTCCCTGAAAACAAGAAAATTAAGAAAGTTACATGACAGAGAAAAGATATAGTAGAAATGACCTCATATCTTTGCACCTAGTATTCTTCATATGTAGACGTGCGCTGAGAATAAGCATTGCTCAACACTGCTGTAACAACATGAATGTTTTCAAAATCTTTGTGACTACTTCGTAGCGTCTTCACTGCATCACGTAGTAGTCACCTCCCAGCCATTGTTGAGATTTCTGTCTTGATTATTTGCAGAGTTCAGCAAACATCAAGCAATATTATGCGATCTGTTTTTCTCATTTCGCTAAGATGATTATTTAACCCGATCTAAGATTTTTCTGCATTTAACTCGGTTCTTGTTCATCTCCGTAACAGATGGCATAATTGTCTTCATTCTGGTGTTCAAGTCATTTCATCGCATATTTTTCGTGATGGTAATGGGAGCACAAACAAGCTTGCCAACCATGGTCACTTTGTTCAAGGCTCTTGGTGGTCACCTAGCTTACCCGATTTCCTTAGGAAGGACTTCTTTAGGCACCATTTTGGATTGCCCATGTATCGTTTTTCTTAGTTTTTCTTGTTTTCTTTTCTTTTGTTTTGAGGGTCAGGCCTAGTGGCAAAGGATGGGGGTTTCTCAAGGGTGCCAACCTAGTTAGGATGTCTGCGGTCCTCCCTAATGCATGTCCTCATCTTAATTCAGCTAATTTTTTTTTCTTCATATAGTCGAAATTAAAAATAGAAGACTTGTGTTTTGATACGTCTACCAAATTGTCATGATTAGTTTTTACAAATTCGTGGTTCAAATATTTGTATCTTGTTTTTCTTATGTATAAGTGACAAATATTAATCCCGTGATTTTTAAATATTTCTTTAAGAAGCTAAATAATTATATTTATCGATGACAAATATGTGGTATATATTTTTTCACGTACTAAAAACTATTTGTAATTGATAAATAAGAAAATATGTGACAAATATATTTATCTCGTACTGAAAACTATGTGATATATATTTTCCATTGATTAATATAAAAAAAAAAAACAATTTTTAGTAATGCTTTAGTGGTATATGTATGTTTCATTTAGAGAAAAACAATATGGAAATAATAGAGTATGTGAAAATTATAATCTGTGTATTATATTTGTTCTTCTTTTTATGTCAAAGATATTAAAAAAAACACTTATTTTTAGTAATTTTTTTTTAGGAAGAAAAAAATAATTACTCACCAAAAATAATTTTAAGAAAAGTAATTTTAGTAATTTTTTTGACAAGACAAGATTAATTCTTAAAAGGCATGTATTTGTCTCGCTAATGATTTTTATATAGAAGATATAAAAATAAGGATAATGTTCCACTTTCTTTTACTCACCAAAAACATATAAGATTAAACTAAATTCGATTTTTTTTTAAATGACAAATGTTAGTAATTAGTTTGTTAGATTATGCTCAAGTTTGAACTTAGGACCTCCAACTCCTTTTACGTTGAAAATATTAAAAAAATTGTAATTGTTAATCATTTTTAAATGACATATGCATGTGGCCCGTGCATGATTGTAATAGTGAATTATAATTTCTGTAGTATAATTATTAACGTATTTAATTAAAAGATATAAAAAATTAAATATAATTAATTAGTTAGTGACAAAAAATTGCCTTGTGCATGCGGTGACGGATTCAGAAATGTTGACTTGCAGGGGTAAAATTTTGTACAATAGATATTTATAGAAATTTTTAGCGATGCAAAAAAGTGATATAATAATAACATCATTATTATTGAGAAAAATACTCGAGATTATAAACATTATCTTATTATATATTAGAAAAATTAAAGACTCGCTAACATCTACAAATTAAAATTGTTCTTTATGTGTATTTATATTTAAAAAAAATATTTTTATATTCAAAATTTCATCTCAAATGCATTTACACATTTGAGTTTATAAAATTAATGAGCAAAACTCTTTTTTATAGTATAAATTTCTATTTAATAAAGGCAACATGTTATTTTAAGAGGAGGCAATCATTAAAATATCAAAGGTTTAACAAATATAACCGGAAGAGTAGTGGGAATAGTTGCCCTCAATCTACTCTACCTAGATCTGTGATTTTTTTTTGGGCCCAAAATGTTTTTTTTTTATATACAAGGCCATGAAAAATGAGTTAATAGGTTAAATGTTGGGTAAAATACCAAACAAGTGCCACAGTTCAGCGGCTTACTCCGTGAATTTTAGCTTCTTTGACTTGGGTTTTTTGACCTGGGTTCAAGCCCCAGCAGGCTCCTCTTTAATAAAAATAAATTTAGTCTTATATTTTCCTATATAATATAATAATATAATATTTTCATATTTTCCTATATAATATAATAATATAATATTTTCCTATATAATATAATAATATAGCCAAATCCAAACCCTTTGTTTTTTGTACCCCAATTTTTTTTTAGACCATCAATTTTTTGTGTGCTTCTTTTTGGGGGCCAATATCTTAAATTATAACGAGGTCTCTAAATTGCTTACCCTGATTTTAATGATACTCTTTAGTGACTCATTCCATAATGTGAAAACAATGAAGTGACATATCAAAAAGAATGCAAAATTGACAAACAATACATTATTATTTTTATTTTGAATTAATGAATTAAACAAAAGTAACAAACCTTTTTTTTTACAAAAGTAACAAACCAATAATATTTTGGTCGCAACTAATAATATTTTGGCCCATTTTACAAAAGTAGCAACCAATAGTATCCCAAGGATTGGTTGATTATTGGTAGTTATTAGGATTGGTAAGTTGCTTACATGTTTTCTTGGGGATAATTTTTTTTTGAAATATTTCCTTGGGGATACTTTTTTTTTTATTTCGAAAAAAAAGTATCCCCAAGAAAACATGTAAGCAACTTACCAATCCTAATAACGACCAATAATCGACCAATCTATATAAACTCCCAAACACCCTACACTCTCTTTACCCTATTCTTTTCTGTTGTTTATGATCTTGATCTTGATCCGGTTTCTTTCCAAAAAATAAAATACAATACACTTTTCTTCTCTTTTTCTTTTCTCCAATCAAGACATAATGACCACAAAAAATAAAATACTATACACTTTTCTTCTCTTTTTGTTTTCTCCAATCAATACATAATGACCACGCATAATTACAAATCTTATTTTATTCTGATGGGTTTGTTAGTGCCTTTAGCTGCAATGAAATATCAAGGTTTAAACACTAACCCATTCCAACCACCACCCATAACAATGTTACTGTTTTTGACATCTCTATTTTGTCATGCAGTTGCATTCACAGCTGACATGAGCTTCCCAACAACTATATATATCTTTTGTATTTTCGGTGTTGTTGGGGTCGACACACTTTTGTGCATTGTTATAAAAAACGCGACTTAAGTCCCAAAATCCAGGTTTCTGCGACTTTGCATAGCCTCAACGACTCAAATCCCTAGCAAAGTCCCAAACACAGGCAAAATCCTATCAAAATCGCACGAAATCACACAAAATCGTGAAATCCGTTCAAAATCGCAGGATTTTGATGGATTTTGAAGGATTTTGTTCATTTTTTGAAAAGGATCAATTTTGTTTTATCCAATTTGTGAATTGACCCGATTGAATCCATGACCCGGTTCTATAAATACTCAAAAGGCCAATAATTTCCATTCTTTTACTTCCCCCACACTTCCTCAATAGTTACACGTTCATCTAGTTAAAGATGAACTAAACCTAACTAGTTTTCCTTCTTCCTTCAATCCATCATCCTTTCCTTCAATCCATCATTGTTTCATCTTCAATCCATCATCCGTCATCTTTTCCATTTCTTCTTCACACTGATAGCCTTACTCACTTGTGCTCAAGTATTTTGCCAGGCATCTAGGATTTGCCTTTAAGTATTTTGTCTAGGTTGTGTGTGTGTGTGTGCGCGTGCATGCGTGCGTGCGTGTGCGTGTGTGTGTGTGTGGACTTTAGTCATAACATATATTTAGCATTATTTTGTTTTGGTAGAATCCTCGACTTTGATTGCGATTTTACGAGTCCCGACTTTGCTATCCTATATCGATTCTACAAAAGTCCTTGGGTAAAATCCTTCGATTTTTATTGCGATTTTACGAGTCCCGATTTTGCTACTCTCTTTCGACTTGAAGAAAAGTCCCGATTTTGACAACCTTGCTTTTGTGGATTATCCTCTCGCAGTTCTCGAAATGGTGTATTATCAACTGATTTGTTGTAGTGACTACGTTAATCTGCCACACCAGCTGCATTGAATTGGCGTATCAACTCTCATGTCGTACACTAGACCTCTACCGTCCTAAACACTAGCCCTCCGCAGGGTCCGAGAAGGGGCCCCACCATTTGGAACACTAGCCCTCAGCGCTTAGAATTTCAAAAACTTGTTATTCTCCAATCACAAACACAAAATGATTATGCATAAAGCTTATTTTATTCTCATGAGTTTGGAGTTGGCTTCAATTGGGATTAAGGATAAAGATTCAAACACTAACAACCTATTCCAACAATCCTCCCCAACATTCTTCATGTTTTTGACTGCTTTGTTTTGTCATGCAGTTGCAACCATGCCTGGCTTGAGCTTCCTAACTACGATAATCGTATTCCACTTATCTGGTGTAGTTGGATGTGAGACACTATTGTGGATTCTCCTCCCTGAGTTTTGGAAGTGGTATTTCTTCAACATGTTCCTTTTAGTGGTCACCTCATTGTGCTTCTTAAACTTCATGATGGCTATGGATAATATCATTAGACTCTTCCGTGGAACACTTTGAAATCCAGATTTGGAACCACGAGAAGTTCAGGCGTAAGGCTTGATTAGATGAAGGCGTGTCTAGTGTCAGACAACTACCTAGTAACGATGAGTGTTGACGTGTTAGTCTCAGTGTATGTATTGATACTTCGTAGAGTAGGTTTTGATTTGATTTGTGTTTCTACACTATTTATTGCATACATAGGGTATTTATAGTTCATATTCTCTAACCTTAGTATAGAAGTCTTTCCATCGCTTGTAGTACACTGTAGACGAGTATTAAGTAGTTCAATTCCTCTGTTGAATATGATTATTCCCTCTATCTTTCTTTTCTTCACATCTTTCTGAATGTTGTCCTAATTTTTAATAAAAACTTAATTAACTGATTGGATTTTTTTATTGTTGCTAAAACTAATCTCAATGAAAAATAAAATAAAAGATTAACTTGGGGAATTTGTCGGGGTTAAGCGGATGGACTATGGAATTTATAACAGATTTCTTACAAGGTGTGGCATTGGATATGGTTATCTGCTTTGCTTCCACATGGTACTGGAACTCAATAGTGACTTTGGTTTTGACTGAATCACAGATTTAGACTCTTTTTGGATAAACAACTTATTAGAGCTTTTGGACAAACACTTGTGTATAAGTTAAAATAAACTATTTAGATAGCAAAGGATAAAAACTATAATAAATTGTTTTATGAAAATAAGTTGAAAAAAGGTGAAGAAAAATTTCATCAGCTGTTTTTATAAGTTGTTCCAAACAGGCGCACAAACATTGTTTAAGTAATCAAAATAGGTAACTTTTTTTTAAAGTAGTGTATTTATGACTTTGACAAATTTTCACTTATATTTCTATGACAAATTTTCTTTTAATAGATTGCTTAAACAATGGCCTTAAAGAACTTATACTAAAGCTAATCTCAATAGGGGGAAAGCACAATTAGAATCAAATGTTAGATTGTGAATTTGTTGAAAAGAGAAGAGGATTTAGTTGATACCAGATGAGTTGGTCCACATATGACTATGGACTCCGCTAAAGTTTAATGACACAAATCACCAATGTAGGAAATTTGGTCCTGCAATTAGAAAATTCCATCATATGAAAATTCTTTAGAACATTAGATATCAGAGACTACATACGCCAATCTAAATGGATATGAGATTGGGATCTCATATCACATAAGGCCTTACACTGTTGAGGATTTTCAATTTCACAAGTCATTTTGAAATTTCGGTAATATTAGGACTAGATTGTATGAAAACTGCAATTTTAGGATGAAAGTTGATTATTCATTCCTTTTGTTTTCCTTAAAAATATTTATCTTCTTCTCATTCACTTATCTCTTCATTTTTTTTATAAGAACAAAACGATATTCATTCATTCAAATCGATAGAGTACATCATATATAAACATTGCTAAAAACGTAAAGGGTGAATCTGCGAACAAACTCACAACACCCAAGTTAATAGCATACAACGGCAAAATGCCTACAAATAATATGATAAAACCTAAGTCACCGAAATACCTATGCTTCCAGATCTGCAACGTTGAATTTGTAATTGACTGATGTAGATCTTTCAATAGAAAATAAACGAACACCGCGACAAGACGCAAAATCAAAAGCCGCACAAGACGACGAACAATACAACGCCGCACTTAGACGACAAAATCACAAAAAACACAACAGGAAAAACTTGATATATGTGAAAACCATTTATTTAGATTGAAAGAAAAGGGAAAAAAAAGATGTAGAGGGGTGATTCTAGGTCAAAAAATGACCTAAAACCACCCCTCTTCGATGAACGGAGGAGAAAGAAAGTTTAGAGAGAAGTTAGAGTTTCTCTCACTCGACAACTAGGGCCGGCTGGGTTTCTTTTACACTTTTTTTATCTTATCTCTTCATTTTTGTTGCCTATTCATATTTTTCTTTACCCACAATTTAAGGATTTAATAATTGGTTTATCATTGTTCTCCACAAGCATGAAGAATTTACAATTCATTGCAAGGGTTTCGAAAAACATTAGTTAATACATGAATTATTTGTTCATTTTTATGCAGTGCCTCTCATCATTGGCTATGCTCCCAAGCTTTATGACCTTGACATTGATTCAGTTTGTGACCACACTAGTTTAAGTTCAATGTGATTCACCAAGGTAAAGTCAAACTTAAATTAGGCGTAATTCTAAAGTGTGAATACTGACTCATGCTTAACATTGCATAGTAAACCTTCAATTTTACTATGGAAAAAGCGCAATTTCCTTGTATTAAACCGTAAGTAATTATTTTCTATAAATAGAGACTCTTGCACACATTATTATTCATTCATAAAGCTAGCGGTTCAAGACAAAGGTCTAGCAACAAAGCTCCAAGGCAGAGGATCTCCATCATCCTCTTGTTCTCTCTGGGGTATGTTTTTCTACTGTTTTGTTAAGATGTATCTTGCGACGAGCCACTAAACCTCTTTGATTAGGATTCTAAGATTCACCCCTTCTTATTTGTTGGATTAAATTAATAAAGTTTATATTCAGTTATGATTTTTCTTGTGTCCGATTTAATATGTTCTTGCATGTTCTTAATGCTTTTTCAATTGAGAATCTGTATCGGTAATCTTGAAAATTGATCCGTAAGGAATTAGTAGGACTGAAAACCCAAATTTACTTTGTTCATGTCAGTTCCAATTGCTTAATTCTTAATTATAATTAATGAAATTAGGTAAGAAACTTCATAATTTCTAAATCTTCCTTCGGTAATGCCATAATTATAATTAGGTTATCTTACCAGACATGTTATTGTTATGGTTAATAGGACTTCTAAATTTAGTTTCTTAAATCATAACTAGACACCACATAACTGATTGTTTTCTAAGTTAATTCAAACAAAGACGAAGAGAGATTCCCTAATCGTCGTTAATCATCTGAATCACAAACCTAATCTTACATTAGACAAGACAATTAAACCCTACAAACCTATTCAAATCTCTTTTAATTTCACTCGTTAAAATAAGCTTGGCTAATTGATAAGTTGAATGACAATCCCTGTGGAGAACGATAAACTTACTACTTTATTAGTTCTCACCTTCATATCTCACTTCTCCATCTTCCTGTGACTTCTTCTCCAACATCCCATCCGTGATGGTTTTTTTTTAATTGAAATTAAATTATATATACCAGAAAAATCTTCCAAGAGAACACAAGAAAAAATGTTTGTCACATAGACCAATTTGCTTGATTATTATCAATTTTAAGCGAGATTTTGCACATAAATATAAAATTTTAGTGGGGTGTTTCATGATTTTAGAATTTCGGAAATATATTTGTCTATATATTTACTCTAGCTATCACCATAAGTATTAGTACATATTATGTACCACCATTGGGGATTTTTGTTTTTGTTTTTTGTGCCAAATGAGTTAAGTCTCAAATAAGCACTCTCCTTATTTGTAGGCTCCACACTTTTCTAATATTAAAAAATTATAATGTAATGATATGGAATTATTGGTAGGTGATTAACTAAATCTTGTTTAAGAAATTTGTATAAGATTTGAATTGAAATAATTAAGTACTTATCATATATTACTATAAAAAAATATTAAATAAATGACCTATTTACATATTAAAAATGAATTTTTCTATTGTGCATGGATGGTTCTTAAATAATTGTTGATTTTTATAAGGGGTAAAAGCATCAACTTCTCGTTGACCAAACTAAAAAAAGCATCAACTTCTTGAGAACAAAACTGTTTATGGGTTCATTTAAGTTTTTTTTTTTTTTTTGAAGTGAAAGAGTTGTGGCTGTGGGTCTACTCAACTTTTCTTTTTTTTTTAAAAAAAATTAAATGTTATCAATTCATTAAAATTGAGATAGTAAATCAATTCAATACAAATTCAAAATCGTTAAAAGCAAAAAGAACGAATCTGGGAACAAACTCACATCATCAATGTTAACAGCATAACACGTCAAAGTACACATACCTATAAATATGACTATATTTAAGTCTCCAAAACAAGCTAATCTTTCAATCTGAATCAAATAAACACCGCGCTAAGACGAGAAATAAAAAACACACAACACAAAGACGGGAAATCAAAACACAGTCGAGAAATAAAAAACACTCTGCACAAAGATGGAAAATCAAAACAAACAGAGTCGTGCAGAGATGACGAAATCACAAAAACAAAAGAAAGAAAACTAAAAATACGAGAAAATCACGTATTCAATTAGAAAAGAAGGAAAAACAATTCGAAAGGGTGATTTTGGGTCAAAATTGACTCTAAATCACCCCTCTTCAATAAACAAGAAGAAGAAAGAGGTGACGACTAAGGTTTGGAAAGGAGAAAAGAGAGATATAATCAAGAAAGGAAAATATTGAATGATATGGTAATCTTTTTCTTGTATGACACTACTAATCTGCTTCTCTTTTGATTTTTAGAGATATGCTATATAGACAGGGGCGGATCTAGACTTTTGGTATGTGGGACTAAAATTTCAAAGAAACATTGTGTTTTATTTATAAGGAGTAATAGTCATTTTGATCCCTGAATGTGTAAAGAGTGGCTATAATAGTCACTCAATGTATCAAAATTTCAAAATAGTCCCTGATTGTGCACTTCGTTAATCAAAGTAGTCTCTAACATTAAAATACTTAGTTAATATTGTCATATTAGTCATTCAATATACTTACTTATTGTCACATCATGGACTATTTTGCTTATCAAAGTGTAAAATCACATACTATTTTAAAATTTTAATACATTAAAAGACAATTGTAACTACTCGTTACACATTTAGGGACTAAAATAACTATTACCCCTATTCATAATTAAAAAACAGTGAAGTTGGATGTGTGGCTTTAGCCACACATAGCCTATATGAATGAATCCATCCCTGTATATAGCGCGACACATATGATATGACACAAAAATATGCACGAATGCTTGATCAACATGCAATTTGCTCATAAAAAGAAAATCAAAGACTGTAATGTTAGAAATTTAGGTCTTAATAAAAAACAGATTTCATGAAACATGTTTAAAAATTATGAATTAATGACGGAAGAAAACAAAACATTGAACATACGACATGTTTGATTTATCAAGATAGTAATAATTAGGTATTAGGAATACCTGAATTGAAGCTTTGATGACAGCCCTCTCAACAACAACATAAACAGAGATGAGGTGATCTGAAACAAACAACAAAGTTAGCGGCGGTTGATTTGGTTCTTCCTCAACCGGTACCTGCCTCAATTTCTCTTATGGGCAGAAGAGAGAGTTTTGCCATATACGGTGTTTTAGGGACCATATCCTCTTTTTACGGACGATCATTAGGGTTTCCATTATTCCGTTAATGAGTCATCCATACATCTACTCATTGAGTCCATATATCAATTAATTAAATATTTTAATTAATTATCGAATTAGAAATCTAATAGTCATATCGCTTAATTTGATAACTAATCAAGTAAAGCTCACAATTGATAAATAACTAATATAATTATTATTACAATATTTGCTCACATAATATTAGAATATAATTAAATAATAAAATATTTCAACATGTAATGGTCAAAACTCTCTAACTCCAACTCAAAACTAACTCCATTAATTATTGGATTGTCTACTTATCATAATCACATGCTGAAGCTCACATGCTAAAACAGTACTAGTTACTATAATACAAATATGAGACAAGAATAAACACAAACAGGATGGATTTGGAGAAGTCTACTAAACTATATAGAAAAATCCATGTCCATTTTTTTTACCATTTTGCCCTTGTGGGGGTATTTTTGTCATTTGGTAATTGGGGAGTGTTTCTCTATATATATGGAGGCATATGATTTCAATTCTCTTCCTCATTTCCACTACCTCCTTCTTCTCA
Source organism: Medicago sativa (assembly GCF_051527215.1). NCBI lineage: Eukaryota > Viridiplantae > Streptophyta > Magnoliopsida > Fabales > Fabaceae > Medicago > Medicago sativa. The sequence continues at coordinate 61,185,446 of NC_140751.1, read as the reverse complement.
CTTCATCGTTGCTTTTCCCTTTCCTCTCCGGTTTCTTCTTCTCCTGTATATATAAAAAAAAAAAAAAAAATCTGTTTCTTCTCCTGTTTTGCATGTCTCTGTTTTTTTTTTTTTTTCATTTCTCTTTGTTTTGGTTTTGTTCTAAGTTTGTTTTTCTTCTTCTTCTTCAGGTTTTTTTGTCATCAAGCATAAAGGTTTGTGTTTTGCTTTTAATTGCTTTGCATGTCCTTTTTTTGTTAGATTTTTTAAATTTTTCTGTGATTTTGTTCTTTTTTTTTAATGAATGTTGATATCTTTGCTTTTGATTGTTCTTCTGCAGGTTTCTTGGTCATCAAGCACAAAGGTTTGTGATCCTGGGAGTTGATGCTGTTTATGTTAATTGCTTATTGATGTTTTGTTTTGTTTTTGTGTGATTCTGCTATGTTTGTGTGATTCTGCTATGTGTGTGATTCTGATAATGTTTTTTAAAATTGTATTATGGTGTTTTTGAGTCTTTTTTTATTTGATTTTGGTTGCATGTTTGAGACAATTGCAAAATCTTGAGACAAAAGCAATAAGTTGTGATTAAGCTATTTTGGAAAATCTGCTGATAAGGATTCTGCATGATGTGTCTAAGTTGTTAAAAACTGATATAGTCTGTTGATATAAAATTTTGGTGAAAGATAAAGTTTGTCTCAGAATGAGGTTATAATGATAGTGTTTGATACAAAATTTGGGTGAAAGATAGTGTTTGGGTGAATCATTGGTGGAAAATGACTTGAAATTCTAATATCTTGATTTTCTGGTATTCATGTTTAGTATAATTTATGATGTTGTGAGGTCATTCTAAAAGGTTTGGTTTTTCTATGAAGTTGGATGAATGTTGGTAAAGTCATGATCATTTTGGCTAATTTTGATAACAATGTTAAAATCATGAGAAATTTGTTATCATTAGCTGGTTTAGGATTAAATACATCTTGATATGTTTATTTTTAATAGGTTTGGTTTGGGAAGAAAGTTGTTTTTCATAGCTGGTTTGAGATTAAATATAATGTCCATTTAAGATATCTTTTTATGAGTTGGTGAAATGGTTTTGATATAGAAGTTTTCTTTATGCTATAGAGATTTCTTCAAATTTGTGCCTGTTATCTCCCAAGAGATGAATTTTCAAATTCCAAACAAGTTTATCTTTTTGTAGTCTATAAAATAAGGTGGTGCTAGGAATCTGCTTTGCTTCAAAAGTGTTCAAAACAAGTTTTTATGCTTGGTTAAAATACATGTTTTGTATATGTGTTGTGACAATTACAGTTTGAAAGATTTAAGAATGTTGATTGACTGGTTTTGTTAGTGATAAGTTATCTTGGATTTTGGTGACTTTGGTTGATGAATCTTCAAAATTTAGATGAGACCAGATATGAGATTCTTTATGAGGGTGTGGCCAAAAATTTCGATTTTTAATGAGGTGGAAATTATGTTACTTGGGAAAATATTTCATCTAGATTGCTAACTTTGATCTTTCATGAGGATGACAAGGATAGCTGGTTTTGTTGATATGGGATCAGAGAGTGTTGCTCCTATGGTTGAGACATCAAAAAACAGGTTAGAGATTAAGAAATTGTTTTTTGTTAATACAGTATATTGAGTTTCCTTTCCTTCACAATTTTCCTTTTGAGAAGCTTTCTTTGATTGAACTCGAAGCTGTTAATAACTTCATCTGGCAGTAATTGTTACTACCACTTATCGCAAAATCACAAATTTTGGATTTAGCAATAACTACTGAGAAGTAGTAGTGATGGTAGTGTTGGCAGTGACAGTGATAGTAGTAATCATAATACCAATAGCATAGTTTTGGTGGAACAACATATTTCATATTTGGACTCAGTATGTGTACACTTGATTGACTTCAGGTCTGATCCTGGTACAATGAAACTGCAGAGATAATTACCTTTGAGTGAATTTACTTTGAAATATTATTCATTGGAACTATTTGACTACAATTTATTCCAGTTTTGAAGTCGTGTATGATCTGAAAGGAAATAGTTAAGTAAAGTGTTTTGTACTTTTTTTAAGAAGAGATGATGGCATCAGGTGGTGTTGCGCCTGCTTCTGGATTTATAGACAAGAATGCAAGTTCAGTTGGTATTGAAAAGTTGCCTGAAGATATTAATGACATGAAAATTAGGGATGATAAGTCAACAATTTTTTTCGTTTATTTTTTTTAACTTTGTGTATACTTTTTCTGCAATTTTTGTTCTTGATCTTGAATAAGCATTTTGGTTGAATAAATTTGCAGCCTATTTATGTCAAAATTGCTGATCTAAATCTATATGCAGGAAATGAAAGCCGCTAGCATTGTAGATGGAAATGGTACCGAAACCGGACATATAATTGTCACAACCATTGGTGGTAAAAATGGCCAGCCAAAGCAGGTGTGTGTGTTTGATTTATCATTTCTGATAATTATTGGACAGCTATAGAATCTATAAACTTATATGGTAGCATTGTTGAGCGTGTTGTTGGACATGGATCTTTTGGAGTAGTTTTTCAGGTTAGTCTTTTATGTAATCCCTATTTGGTATCTTTGATTTTGAGTAGGTTTGATGTTTTTTTGTGTATACTCTGCTTTGATTTTGATTTGTTTTTCTGCTTTTGCTGTGACAGGCAAAGTGTTTGGAGACTGGAGAAACTGTGGCTATAAAGAAGGTTCTTCAAGATAAGAGGTACAAAACTATTGAAGAAGGGTGGAAATAAACTAAGGGAAGTACAGTCCTTTGGAACAAAATACGTCTTCGTCAATGCGTAGGAAGCCGTAACAGTTTTATCTAGAGGTTGTGCCATTGGATTCTCATAAAACTAAAGAGAATGTAACTGTGACGGTTCGATTTTGGTCTTTAAAGTAAGTGATTGTGAATTTTGTGGTTGTGTTTTGTGTCATGAACCAACGCTTCAATCAGATTTTGTTTGCTACATGTGCATTTCTGAATATACTTTGGATTTTGCCTTTTGTGCCATGAAATTTCCCTGCATTTTCATCTATTTTGAAAATTTATTGACATTTAATTATATATGAACATTTGTTGTGTGTGCAGGTTGGCTTACCTCTTCTTAATCTTGGTGTGGAAGATTTCACCTATCACATATTTGAGAGTTCCTCCTTCAAGGTTTAGTTTTTCTACTCCTCATTTCTTCACCCATGTGCTGGACTATGTTTTTTCAGCTAGGCTGCATTTGCTTTTATTACTATCCTGTTTAATTTCAATCTCCCTACTGCACACCATTGTAGATTAGTGTTTGCTCCAGTTGACCTGAATATAGATGCCTTTGATTTTAATTAAAAAATGTAACATTTCATGTCTCCATAAAATTCAGCATGCCGCTCCATAAAATTCTTAATAACAATGTGATTTGGTCACTGAAATATATAAAAGGTATTTTCAGCATTATTTTCCTTTATTTGATATCTGCAATTTTCTTTGTTGACACAAACTTTCTTATCGTTATACAAGTATGGTTGATATTCTTTTCAACATGGCTTTGGACTTGGTGTTATTTATTTTTACCATGCAAGTTGTTTCATGTAGGCTGCTTCCACTTTACTTTCCTCAGGATAAACATGAGGAGCAAGTTGCTTTGTCAAAACTTCCTGCAGATTTGCGGATGAAAATGGTGAGACCATCATAGATGAGCGTAAAATCAGAATAAAGCCTTTACCTAAAAAGAGTGTTTCAAGATCACCTGATGCTGCAGTTGATATTCCTGTCAGCGATATTAGCCTGGTTCGAAAGTCAGTAATTTTTTTTTAATTTTCATTTTTTTTATTTCTCAGCATGTTTCATTGTGAAAATATATACTAGGAGTCCAGAGAGTCAGGATGCATCATCAATCCAAGCATATATATAAATGTTGGTTTACATGTCCAGATAATATATTTAACAGTTTCTATTACAAGTTTACAAGCCTTTGAGAATGTGTATGAGCATACTAAGATTCATTTGCTTGCAATTTAGTTGTATGGCGCTTAAGTGTTTTTGTTGTATTTGACTGAATAGAACATCACACTTTTTTCAATCTTACTTCTGGTAAAAATTTCTTGATCCATGTGTTATAGGAATTCATCAAATTTAGATTCATTTTTGGATCCTGCCTTCATGTCCTTGATTAAAGACCCTGATCAAAGGCGTCTGGAACAGTGGGAGAAAACTGCTGAAGCACAAAGAGGCTTTAATTGTGCTAAATTACTTGGATATGGCGACATTGACGGGCCTCCATTGTCTGCTGCCGAAGAATATTCTCTTCACTCTAGATACCTATCAAAAGCAAACTCTTTAAATCTTTCTGAAATTGCGGAAATTAAAATTGTGTGAGTGTCCATTTATTTCATCATCTGTTTTGCACTAGTCCGAATTCTAATAAATCGCTTTTAACCATTTCTGTCTTCGTTCTTCTAAATAAAATTTTGTTCTATGTAAAACTTCACTTATTCTTTCTTTCCTTAGCCAGATATCAATACTTACTAATTGATGGTTTTAGATTAAATGGAAAGTCATATCTTAATTTTTTGTGTCACCAATAGTCAATTAGTTCTATTGTAATTAAGAAAATTACAAGTTATAGTGTAAAGTTATAGTGTGTGTGGTTAAGGCTATAATTCTTAACATGATTATAAGCTAAAACGTGATTTTTATGTCGAAAGTTTTAGTGTATTCCAATGAATGGCCGCTGCAGCACCCTTCTGCAACCTCTTCTTCCAATTAATGCTAAGTTAATCATATAGTATATGTATATTTGTATATGTGTAGCTAGCTGCTCTTAATAAAAGGCTAGAAAGGTCTGATCGAGTTGGTCGGTTGTATTGGCTATCTTCCTGTTATCTAATCACAGTTATTTTCTGCTAAACATCGTATTTGTCCATTGCTATTCGGTACTGAGTTTTTAAAGGCTTCCAAATATAGGGTGCATGCATTCATGTTTGTCCATTTTCATCTCAAATGTGAGATGTATAATAAAATCTCCCCTCCTCATTCCTCAAAATCCAATTTTAAATCAATTAAGAAATGAAGAGTAGTCCATATTCCTATCATTGAGGCAGTGTGATGTTAAAATATATTTAGGGGATCTTTGAGCAATGTCTTGAACGGTAAGATGGAGAATTCCATGATGAGTTACTTGATATTTTTAATAATATAGATTAGAGTTTGAGCAAATGTTATACTACTTTTTATTTCAAAGTTGTATTTGTATATATAAACAAAAGGAATCAGGTGTGTTCTTTTTAATCTATTCCATAATAACATTGTGCTTTTATGCACCTTTAGTACTCAATAATCAGTCACTTAATTATTTGGGCATCAATTAGCGTTAATCACAAGTGTAAATTTGATCATGAAACAGTTATGAAGTGGGGGCACCTTTAGTATGATAAGGTGAATGCATAACTTTGCTATCTTACAATATTTATATTTACCTTTCAAAATTCTTTATGTGAAGGTTACTCTAAAAATGAAGAGTACGCATGTTGCTGGGACCATTAAGAAAAAGAAAAAGAGTATGTTTTCAATAACTTTTGTCTTGCTCTACAGTTTCTTAATTTTTAAACAACAGATTTGGAGGTTGGTTTTGTTCCATTTAGGGATTTGTGAAAGGAAGGGTTTTTCTTTAATTCCATTCCCTTTGTGTTTTGAATTTACAGATGTGGTGATTGAACTGATCAAAGATATGCCCGCTTGGACGGGACGCCATTTGCTAGATGGCGGTGAGAATCGTCGCTACTTTGGATTGGAAAGCCAACCTTTGATCAGAGGGCAGATGAGGGTATGTGTACTGTTTATTTATTTTTTAAAATTCAAAGTCCATCCTTAATTGTGCAATCAACATGCATGTTTTAATCATAGGTGCCCTATGACTACGAATTTATGATAAAACGAAAAATGTTAGTTTTGTGCAAGAATTGGATGTTTATACTGTCAAAGTTTTATTTGTGTAGAAGTGACTGGTAGGCTAATATACATACACCTAGAGTCATTGTGGGATCCTCATCCTGCCATCAATTTTTTTGGATAGTCAAATGTCATCCTGCTATTAACGATTTTAAACTTATAAAAACTTTTTGCTTTGAACTCTTAATCTCACACACTTTAAGGTCCATATCTTCTACACAATATTTACCTAAGAAAAATAGAATGTTACAAAATGCAAAAGAATTATTACATTACTCACTTGTGTTATTCTTTTTAATGCAGGATCCTTACTCAATTGATATAGGAAGATTTTTCACAGGATATGGAATTTGAGTTATTTCATATGTGGTAATTATAAACTATTAGAAAGTTTAAGATGAGGCCTCATGTTGCTTCTTCTTGATGATAATATTTCAAATTTTAACAATACATAGCAAAAATATGTAACAGGTCCCTGTATATATAGCTGATTTCCAGATAACAATCATATTTTTTATTTTATTTTTATTTTAGCACATATACTATTTTAACATGAAATAAAACTAGATATGTTGGAAGTAAAGTTCTGATGTTTTGATGCATCAGAAAGTCATTATATTAATTTACTGCCATTAAACATTGGATAAAAGACAATAATAGATCAGATGTGTTTTGCTACGTCAGTAGGAGTTTGTGAGGACAACATAATTTAAGCTCATGGATGTTAGTATTGCAGGGGGGCAAGAGATCCTCTGCTGCCTGTTTTTCTACTGCAATTGCCTGTTTTTCTTTCTTTTGCAAGGGCGGTAAGGATGAGCGCATAAAATATTGTTCCCTTAATTATACAAGTGACTGCCAATAGTTTTTTCTTTATCTTTTGTATTCATATACAATTCCCTACCATTTGTTTTAAGATGATATAAGATTATTTTTTGTAAGGCTTGACTCTACTAGCAATGTTGATGATTAGGTTGTAAACCTTCATCTAATTCAAATCCAATTTTTTTCTCTCTCTTTTAATCAAACTAACATGGTGTTGAGTGTACTTTTATATAGTGTATGTATACAATGTCAAAAAATTTATGTTCGTATGTTACTACTACTGGATTGGACAGGTGAGAGTGGCATTGTAGACATTGGTATAGAAAAACACCAGTAGAGGATCCACATCTTTTTAAGAAAGGTTATCTAATGTCTCCACCCAAATATAGGAGTTTTCTAAATAAAGCACTATCTTATTTTATTTTGCTGGTACTCTCTAACTTGATTATATCATGTTGGAAAAGAAATGCGGGGTCATGTTTCTAATTCCAACCATTCAATTTTATATATTTACGGTGAGTTTGAACTTCACCGCTTTAGAAGAAAAAAAAAAAGATGAGGGATTTTTCAAATAATATATAGGTGATTACCAACAACAGTAAGGGAAGCTGGTATGAAAGGTCGATTGATTCATTCAATGAAGAAATGAGCTCATAGAAACCCTTTCTTGATTTAAAAGTGTTTCATTCATAACACTTGAGCAAGAGAATGTGCAATAGTATAACAACAACAATAACAACAACTTAAGCAAATAAAAGCGAATAGCATCAAGTAACATCAAGGACGAATAGCAATATTCCGTAATTTGGACATTTATCATTTCGAACAAATTTATTACCGAATGTTATTTCAACCCGTGCATTCAATGTTAAACACTTGTATAGAACAAATTTATCACCTCAACCAAATCCTAATGTGGCATTTGGAGTTATAGTAGGTGGCCCCTTCTTCAATGAGACATAATGATTTCAGGAACAACTCAATGCTGGCTGAATCTACCACTTACAGTATTGCACTTTTGGTTGCTCTCCTCTTTGGTTTGGTTGCCAGCTCCTCAGTAGTTTCGTCTCTATAGAATCCTTTTACATATGTATATGAGCCAATTTTGTTGTGGCAGTTTGCATTTTCACTCCTATTATGCTCTTTCCCTTAATTTGTTAGAATGTGAAAAATGCAGCTATTTCTTTGAAAAATACAGCTATTTTTCTTAATCTGCTCATTTTTCATGTGTAACAAAGTATTTCAAAAACATCAGGTCCTATTGCTGGCATGCTTTTCATTTCCACTTACAAAGTTGCTTTTTGTAGTGAGAAATCAGAAGAGTCCACTATAAGTGATTTTTTTTGCTTAAATGTTCATGTTAACGCTCTCTATTTCTCCACACTTACTTTGCTTAAACGTTATTTATTTTTATTTTTTTATAACTATTTTAGGTCTCTATTCCACACGAAAAGATTCAGCAAGTCAACCTAAGTCAAAATGTGAAGAAAGCTTCAGAAAAGTACATAGAAATGGTCACTGTGGATGGTTTCAACTTCTGGTTTATGGGTTTCTTTAATTATCGGAAAGCTTTAATATATCTCCAGCAGGCTATCCTTTAGAAAAGCACGTAGAAATAGTCACTCTAGAAGTGAAATACGATTGATTGTTAACCCTTTCTGCTTCATCAATTATTCTTTGAAGTTATAAAGGTTCCTATAATGTATAAATTTGTTCCCTGAAGTTTAAAACTCAATTTTAAGTTTTGGTGTCATTGGATTTTTTTATTTAAATTTTGGTGTCATGCGCTTTGTAATGAGAATGATAAGTTTAGACTAAATTTAAGTTTAGACTAAATTATGTTTGTAATGACAATGATTGTTATGTTATCTTTTATGTCATGCTTTAGACCATGCATCACAAATATTCGGATAATGCGACCTTCATTCTCAAATTCACGAAGAATGACAATATTTCGTTATTTAAACATCTCTCCTTTAGAGTAAATTTTTTAAAAAGTACGTAATTCAACCATAGTGCATGAGTACTTTAAAATCTGTATTGTAGAGCTTGTGTTTTGATCACAAAATCTGGATAATTTGGTTTAGTTTCCAACCATATTTTGTACTCAAAATTAACCATCATGGTGGACCCATCTTAAATTTGGTAAGTTATTATAATGTTACTACTGTATTAGTAGTATTCTATTTACAACTAAGTTGATGTGTATAAGCATAATAGTATAGCTGGTACATGTGGATAAGTCATTTTTGATTTCAAATAGCATTTTCCTAATCAAATATCCAAGAGAGTCTTGAAGAGGAAGTATCTAAGTATGACTTTAGAGGATGTAGAGACACACAAGACATATAATTGCAAGGTAACAACTGCTGGCAGGGGGAATGCTGAGAAATCTTTGGGTGGTGAATGGTTTAACTTCGTCAGAGACCGCGACTTACAAGAGAGTGACAGGTTGATCTTTGATTTGGAAGATCCACCAACCAAAATGTATGTCAGACACATCCGCGACCAGTAAACAACGAAAGGTAGTGGTTACTTTTGGGATTGAAGATAATGGGGCCGTTTTGGAAATTTAACTTTGTAATCCATCAAACACAACTACTTTAGAATCTATGTTGTATAACTTCTGTTTTGGTTTCGTTTATGATAGACCTGTCTAGGATTTGATATGTTATGGATCATGGTTTTTTATATCTATATGCATGTAATATTTATATTTGCAATCAGTTTACTTTTAAGCGTTAACAAATATGTGTCTGCAAACAAAATTATCCCGAAAAAAAAAGCAATCCACCCCGTGCGAAGCACGGGTTTGTAACTAGTTGCAAGAGAAAACACAAACTAGTTATTTGTAACTTGTAATTTCTAGTAAAAAAATAAACCAGGACATGAATGAATCATTTTTAGTCATATAAAAATTAGGAAAATACTGAATGGTACGACAATTAGAATTTCTCATTGTTGAGAAGTTACGTGGGTCCATCCAACTTATCAGCTATTAATTAATTTCCCTAGTATCTTCCTTTTTTTTTACTTGTCGACGGTCGACATTTAGTATCTTTCTTTAAATACTACTATTTATCTTTCTTTAAATACTACTATTTTCATACCTTTTTGTTCATCATTCTTTGCTCCTTTTGTTTTTTGTTCAATCAAAACAGAATGATTACACATAATTACAAAGCTTACTTTATTCTGATGGGTTTGTTGGTGACTTTAGCTTCAACTAAGTATGAAGCTTTAAACACTAACCCATTTCAACATCTATCCCCAACTATGTTGCTGTTTTCGACATCTCTATGTTGTCACGCAGTTTCATCCACAGCTGATATGAGCTTGCCAGCTACTATATATATCTTTCACATTTCTGGTGTTGTTGGATGTGAGACGCTTTTGTGGATTATCATCTCTCAGTTCTCGAATTGGTGTATCATCAACTCATTCATTTTAGTGGTTACTTTTGTCTGTCACACCAACGGCATCAAGTTGGTTCGTAAACTTTCATGCCGTACACTAGACCTCTTCTTTAAATTATATAATATATTAATTGAGAAAGACCTCTTCTTCCTTTCTAAACATTCAAACTCTGCTATTGTTCCCCCGCCTCCAAATTCCGAACCACAGGAAGCATCTCAGGTCTAACATTCATGTGGTTTGGTTTAGTTGACATTGTACATTTATGTTTCTCCTTATTTTGGTGTTTAGTAGTAGTACACGTATAACAATTGTTCATCCAAACAGAGCAAGTTCGAGGACACAATATTGAAAAATGGACATAGTGTATATCTGTAATAATTGACAAAATATTGGGCTTTGTGATTTTGCTATCATCTTTTGATTCAAAGAAGCAAAATTGATTCTGACAACCTTACAAGGGGTACTTGATCCACCAAAATAAATTAAATCTATAGGCATTAAAATTGAAAAAGGAATACAAGCCTAAATTTTATTACTTTGCCTAAAAATATAATGCAATTCTGTTGACTTTTCCTTATTAATTCAGCTGAATGCTGTGTATGTTTCAACGGTTTATTTATATATGGAAAATCAATGCAAGATTTTATTTTTACTTTTGAATTTGAGTTTGAGCCTAACTCAACAAAAAAAGCTACCTCAGAGTGATATGATAATTGTCTATGCCATATCGCATCTACTGCAGGAAATCTCAAACAATTACTTATTTGCTAGTTGTGATCATAGTCACATAATTCGTGTAATCAAGGGAGAATTGCGAATTGGTACGTGAGTACCGAATTCGGGTACTTCGGCGTATTGGTACACACAAACCAGCGAACCAAGCATACCAAAGCATGGTTACCGCTGATTGGTTGAAAAAAAGGTTTAGACTACAAAGTAAATATAAAATGAATCACCATGAGTTGAGGACTGAGTGAGAAGAACATGAACAAAGAGTGGAGAGTGAGAAACTTGGTAGAAAAAATTAGGTAAAAAAAATACTTTTTTTTTATAGCTCACTATATTTATTTAGGTATTATTACTACTACGAACCGGAGCGTACCGAAGCTGTATACCCCTATACGTACCGAATTCTTCTCCTGTCGCGTACCGCGAACCCGTACCCGTACCGCGTACCGGAACGAACCGCGAATTATGTGACTATGGTCGTACCCGTACCGCGTACCGGAACGAACCGCGAATTATGTGACTATGGTTGTGATTTCTTGTTGCTAAAGCTAATCTCAATAGGGAAAAAAACAAGTAGAATCAAGTCTTAGCTTAGGAATTTGTTGGGAAGAGGATGGATTGATCACATATGATACATAGCGAACAAATCCTTCTTTAGAATTAAATGGAATCTGATAAGTTCAATGCCACAAATAAATAATCCAGTGAAGAACATGACCACTATGCCTACTTTTAATCATGTGGGCGAACTCTATGATACGATGAACAGTAGCGTCATTAGTTTTTTTTTTTTTTTTGACACAAAACAAACGACATTCATTCATCTAAATTGATAGAGTACATCGATGCAATACAAATTCGCTAAAAACAAAAAGGATGAATCCGTGAACAAACTCACGACATCCATGTTAATAGCATAAAACGGCAAAGTACATAAGCCTACAAATATGACTATATTAAAATCTCCGGAATAATCATGTCTCCGGATCTGCAACGTTGATGACGCCAAAGTCATTGGTTGGATCTGCACTGGATCAAAGTTGATCTGACAATCTGAATCGAACAAATACCTGAACAAGGGAAGAGACAAACAACGTCGCACAAAGACGACAAACAAAACAGTGTCGCACTAAGACGACAAAATCACAAAAGGAAAACCTAATTCGATGTGAAAATCACTTATTTAAATAGAAGGGAAGGAGAAAAACGATTTAGAGGGGTGATTTGGGGTCAAAATTTGACCCTAAACCACCCCTCTTTGGTTGATGAAGGAGAAGAAATTAGGGTTTCAGCCGACGGCTCACAAAAGATGGGAGAGAGGGAAGTGTGATAAGAAGATTCTATACATATAAATTTGACAGCCAGTAGCGTCATTAGTGTTCAATTAAAAAACACATCACTTTTACTTAACATGCGTGAATTTCCCATGCTATTAGACCAAGATGTCATCAAAGTCCATGCACCTCGTAAAACCAATATGGATTTCACGAAATGGCAAGGGATTAAGAAGATTTGTTCTGCAACTAACAAGATTTTGATATATCGTGAAATTAAAATTTTTCGATCATGTTAGATATCAATGACTAGATTGACAGATCCAAAATGCCTTACGGCATCGATGATTTTCAATTACCAGGACTAGATTTTCAATTACCTTAAGGCTAATCTCACTTTTGAATTTCGGTAATTTAAGAGACTAGATTTGTCTGAAACCTACAATTTTAGTACTAAATCATTCCTTTTACCTGCTTCTCATTCACTTATCTGGTCATTTTTCATGTATATTTTGCAATTCATGTTTTTCTTTTCTCACAATTTAGGGATTTAATACAATGTTTGTCATTGTACTTAAGGAGCGTGGAGAAATTACAATTCATTGCAACTGCTTCGAAATATGGTAGTTTTTTTTTTTTTGACGAAGAAATATGGTAGTTAATACTTGTATTATTTGCAGAATTTGGCAAACCTGAAGCCGCATTATGCAACCTGTTTTTGTCATATCGCTGGGATGATTCTTTTTAGAGGTCTCCTTGCACTTGCAGTAATTGTAAGATTTTTATGCACTTAGCTGTCTTTTCAACTTGTACAAGCTCTCATATCTGAAATTAGCAAGAATTTTTCTTGTTGTTTGTTCCATTTATGATTAGTTTCCAGGTTTTCCTTCTGCATATCTTAATGTTGTTTTTCATGTTTCCACTTGCTTTAGTATTTATTTCTGGAAAGATCAAGAGTTTTTTTTTTATGATTATTAACACATTTTGGAAACACTTGCCGTGGAATGGTAATTAAGTGTGCAAGCAACAGATACATATTGGGTGGTTAGGCTGACAACCATGCTGCTAAGTTTTTTCTCTAAGGCATTTCTTCTCACTTAATATAAATGTTATAAGTGATCGCATTCAGTTTCATTCACTTTTTTAAGAAAAAACATCATCTTGTTCATTTTTGCTGAACTTTACGGTGAACCTGTGTGACTTGCCAATCAGTTATTCTTCTGTAGATTTTAAGCTCATGGCTTTTAGGATGAAGCTAAATAATCGTCTCATGTTCATAGATCTTTCCATCTATCAAGATAAACACATCTCTTTCTGCTTCTGTTAACTTTAGACTCATGCTTATACATATTTCCTTCTATAAAGATAAAGCTAAATATTGGAGCTGGGCAGCCTCGTTATGAATGACTGTAGTGACATCAAACAAGGTTTCCTAAAGCTTTCTCCAGAACATGCTCCAATTATGTTTGTAAAAAATAATTATTCGGGGTGTGATATTTCTCCATGACATTTATGCATGAGTTGAAGTTTTTAATTATGCATTTCCTTTCCTTGCACAGTTTATGTTTTGTGTTTGAGTGATTCTCCTGGTTATTTAATTTTATAGGTTCCAAGTAACATGAGGAATGTTAAATGTAGGACGAATATGGGATGTGATTCTATAAGCAGTTGTTGTTCAAAGGATGAATCATATTCTTCCCATGAGCTATGCAGAGGGGCATCTTCAAGTTTGAGTTAGAACAATTCTACAGTTTTGAAGTTAAGCGGAAAATCAATATCTAGTAGAGGTTCTGCTACTGATCCACAGAGCCTCTATGCAAGAGTAAGTCCTTTTTGGAAGAAAAGAACTTAATCAAGTTATAGTTTCTAGTAATTTATTATGATATTCTATGATTGTGAAGGATTAGCTCTAACCATGTTTTCATTTTGCATTGTATAGAAAACAAGAGAAAGATTAAATGAAAGGTCGAGATTTCTACTAAAACATGTCCCCAATGGAACTAACATAGCTTTCTTTTTCGATGGCATTTACACTGTTTAATATGCTAAAAATTCACTAGTTTTTTACTTCCTTGGTGAACTGCAGAGGATATCACCACCATGGTTGAGGAAGGTGTCCAATATGTAAATTTTTTACAACTTCAATTTAAGGTAGAAACTTGAGGATTCTCCTTTCTCTTCATTTAAATTTTAGCTCAATGCAAGAAAAAAGGTCAATACTACATTTTTGAAAAAAGAACTACTAATTATTTTCCTTGATGAATTTGTAGCAGTAGCTCCTATCCAAGTTGTTATTCTAAGCCTTTGAACGTTTGTTTGGGTCCTTCTTGGCTATTTCTCATTCTTAAGCTTCACAATTTGGATACTTTTTTCTGCCATGATAAGTCACTCTTTTTAGAGATTTACTTTTCCCACCCTGTGCCCTTCTCACGCGCCCTGGAAAAATGACTAAATTACCCTCCGGAATACATATTCCGGAATATTAACTTCCGGTCCGGATTACATATTCCGGACTCAGTCGAAGTATAAAAGGGCGTTCACCCCCCATTTTTACAGTTTCACTTTTCATATATATTTAGAAAAAAATAACATTGTTAGTATATTAGTAAACATTTTTATCTGAATAAATATGAGAAATGATATATGTACGACCAATTTTTGACAACTTTTGTGACAACCCTCTCTCTCTCATACTCACATGTGTTTTTATTCTCTCTTCTTCATTCTCTCTCTATTCTTTATCCAATAAGAAGAGAGAAAAAGTGGTTGTCGCAAAAGTTGTACAACAATTGGTTGTACAAATATCACTCCTCTAAATATATTGACAAACTTGAGTGAGAAGAGTGAGTGGTTGCAGTATAGTGTACACTAAATTACACTAGGATATTTAATACTCCGTGTGTGGCCAACCGAACCCGAATGTGTTACCTATTTATTTCTTTGTTTCTTTATAACTCTGAAATTGAAGCCCCTTCCTCACTCGATCTCTTTATCAAACCCGTGCAACACTGGGGTTATATAACTAGTTTCTATCTATTGGATAATAGATAACTGTGCCGCTTGAGTCCTTGCAAAGAACCACGTTTAACATATATATTTTTATGTGTTTATTCTCAATCCAATGCATGATGATGACATTAATATCCTCGGCTCATGTCAACCAACCAACCATGACCATGATGATTATTCAAATAATTAACTGACTTCATCTTTCTTTGTGCTTTTATCAAACCTTCCCACACTAAACGTGTCATCGTTAGTGGTGAATGCAAAAAAAAAAAAAAAAAAATGTATATTAGATTTAGCAGAGCAGAGAAAGTTCTCTTAACTGCCGGGACCAATGGAAAGCGGTGCATCGGATCTCCTACATATAGATACTATTTTCATATCTTTTTGTTAATCATTCTTTGCTCTTTTTGTTATTTGTTCAATCAAAACAGAATGATTACGCATAATTACAAAGCTTATTTTATTCTGATGGGTTTGTTGGTGACTTTAGCTTCAACTAAGTATGAAGCTTTAAACACTAACCCATTTCAACCACTATCCCCAACTATGTTGCTGTTTTTGACATCTCTATGTTGTCACGCAGTTTCATCCACAGCTGATATGAGCTTCCCAACTACTATATATATATTTCACATTTCTGGTGTTGTTGGGGTCGAGACACTTTTGTGGATTATCCTCTCTCAGTTCTCGAATTGGTGTATCATCAACTCATTCATTTTAGTGGTTACTTTTGTCTGTCACACCAACGGCATCAAGTTGGTTCGTAAACTTTCATGCCGTACACTAGACCTCTTCTTTAAATTATATAATATATTAATTCAGAAAGACCTCTCCTTCCTTTCTAAACATTCAAACTCTGCTATTGTTCCCCCGCCTCCAAATTCGGAACCACAGGAAGCATCTCAGGTCTAACATTCATGTGGTTTGGGTTAGTTGAGTTTGTACATTTCCGTTTCTTCTTAATTACTTCTGTCCATCCAAATAGAGTAAGTTCGAGGACACAACATTGAAAAAGGGACATAGGGGGTGTATATGTGTAATAATTGACAAAATTTTGGGCTTTGTGATTTTGCTATCATCTTTCGATTCAAAGAAGCAAAATCTTACAATGCAAGCTACCTGAGGGTGACATGATAATTGTCTATGCCATATCACATCTACTGCAGGAAATCTCAAACAATTACTTACTTACTTACTTACTTACTTACTATCTTGTTGCTAAAGTTGATCTCAATAGGGGAAAAAAAAAAAACACAATTAGAATCAAATCTTAGCTTAGGAATTTGTTGTAAAGAGGATGGAGTTGATCACAGATGATACACAGCGAACGAATCCTTCTTTAGAATTAAATGGAATCTAATTAATTTCAATGCAACAACTAAAAGATCCAGTGAAGACCATAACCACTATGCCTACTTTTAATTTTGTGGGCGAACTCTATGATATGATGAACAGTAGCGTCATTAGTGTTCAATTAAAAAACACATCACTTTTACTTAACATGTGTGGATTTCCCGTTGCTATTAGACTAATATGTCATCAAAGTCCATACACCTCGTAAAACCAATATGGATTTCACGAAATGGCAAGGGATTAGGAAGATTTGTCCTGCAATTAACAAAATTTCGATATATCCCTGAAATTAAAAATTCTCAACCATATTAGATATCGATTACTAGATTGACCGATCCAAAAGGCCTTACGGTGTCAATGATTGTCAATTACCAGGACTAGATTTTCAATTATCTTAAGGCTAATCTCATTTTTGAATTTCGGTAATTTAAGAGACTAGATTTGTCTGAAACCTACAATTTTAGGACTAAATCATTCCTTTTACCTGCTTCTCATTCACTTATCTGGTCATTTTTCATGTATTTTTGGCAACTCATGTTTTTCTTTTCTCACTATTTAGGGATTTAATAACTTGTTTATGATTGTACTTAAGGAGCGTGGAGAATTTACAATTCATTGCAACTGTTTCAAAAAATGGTAGTTAATACATGTATTATTTGCAGAGTTCAGCAAACCTGAAGCCACATTATGCAACCTGTTTTTCTCATATCGCCGAGATGATTCTTTTTGGAGGTCTCCTTGCACTTATTGTTAGATTTTTCTGCACATAGGCACTGTTAGATTTTTCTGCACATAGCTTTGTCTTTTCAACTTGTACAAGCTCCCATATCTGAAATTAGCAAGGATTTTTCTTTTGTTTGTTCCATTGATGATTAGTTTTCAGATTTTCCTTCTGCATGTGTTAATGTTGTTTTTCACATTTCCACTTGCTTTAGTATTTCTTTCTGGAAAGATTAAGAGTTTTTTAATCTTTAGGCTGACAGCCATGCTCCAATTATGTTTGTAAAAAATAATTATTCGAGGTGTGATATTTCTCCATGACATTTGTGCATGAGTTGAAGTTTTTAATTATGCATTTCCTTTCCCTGCACAGTTTATGTTTTGTGAAGGATATTCTGTTCTTGTCCATGCAATGTGATTGTGAAGGATTAGCTCTTACCATGTTTTCATTTTGCATTGTATAGAAAACAAGAGAAAGAATAAATGAAAGGTTGAGATTTCTACTAAAACTTGTTCCCAATGGAACTAACACAGCTTTCTTTTTCGATGGCATTTACACTTTTTAATATGCTGAAGTAAAAACTCACAAGTTTTTTGCTTCCTTGGTGAACTGCAGGTGGATATCAGCATCATGGTTGAGGAAGGTGTCCAATATGTAAAGTTTTTACAACTTCAAATTAAGGTAGAAACTTGAGGATTCTCCTTTCTCTTCATTTAAATTTTAGCTCAATGCAAGAAAAAGGGTCAATACTACACCTTTGCAAAAACAACTACTGATTATTTTCCTTGATGAATTTTAGCAGTAGCTCCTATCCAAGTTGTTATTCTAAGCCTTTGAACTGTTTGTTTGGGTCCTTCTTGGCTATTTCTCATTCTTAAGCTTCACAAATTGGATACTTTTTTCTCACATGATCAGTCACTCTTTTTATTATACAAGCTTTGGAAGAAAAAGAAACATGATTGATGAATTTCTGAAGTGAATCAGTTTTTATTGTCAAGTTTAAAATTATATTGATTCTATGAAAAAAATGATCTGGAGTTCCTTTTATGCAGGTATTGTACCGTGTCTCTCAACAGGTGCTATCCCCCCACTCACCCCCAAAGCTTCATGACCTTACATTGTCTCAGGGAGTGACCTCACTTGGGTTCAGTGTGATTCACCATGCAAAGATTGCACCAAAGTATAGTCAAACTTAAAATAAGCCTTATTCTTATGAGGTGTGAATACTATACTGACCAGTTGTGTGCAGGAGTGCATTTACATTAAGACCATCACTCTGCTACACCAGACGACCAGTGTGACTATTATGAGGTTGAGTATGCAGATCATGGATCTTCAATTCACTAATAAAGTTTCATATAAACATTCAGCTATTTAATTGTTTTGATGACGCTGGAAGTCCACATAATGATATTGTTGTTTCATTTTAGCTTTTAAGTCTTAGTAAAATACAATGGGGAGTGGGTTTGTTGTGCTGTCAATCAAATGTAGCATCTGCATCATTTTGTTAAACCTACCATTTAGTTTACAATTTCCATAGGGTTTGAATTTTAACGGTATAACCAATTGCTTCATAGTTTGATCATCTAAATTCTTTGAATAATTAATGTGATTATGGTATCTAAATTCTTCATAATGTTATACTTGTTTAGAGACTGGTTTATTAGGCAATTTTATAGAACTAAAACTAGTTTTTCTAGACAAAATGTTGGTTTTAAGCCAATTTCAGCACTAAAATCATTTTCTATAAACCAGAATCCAAAAAACCAATTGGTACAATTCTCTCAAGTTAAATTTAATCCATTAAGTTGTGTTGGTTACTTGGATTGATAGGATTTGGGTGATTTGTTAGGAGAATGAAATCATGTAAGTTTACTTGCTTATCCAGAAAATCAGGGGGTAGCGGACCGGATTCTACTGTCTGCCCGCTGATTAGAGCCTTTGCAAGCTTCTTAAACTCTTCAATGTATGCGCTTAGCATGTGCGGGCCGCATAGTGTGGAAGCTCCCTGAAAACAAGAAAATTAAGAAAGTTACATGACAGAGAAAAGATATAGTAGAAATGACCTCATATCACCTGGTATTCTTCATATGTAGACGTGCGCTGAGAATAAGCATTGCTCAACACTGCTATAACAACATGAATGTTTTCAAAATCTTTGTGACTACTTCGTAGCGTCTTCACTGCATCACGTAGTAGTCGCCTCCCAGCCATTGTTGAGATTTCTGTCTTGTATTATTTGCAGAGTTCAGCAAACATCAAGCAATATTGTGCAACCTGTTTTTCTCATTTAGCTAAGATGATTATTTTTGGCGGTTTCCTAGAACCTGATCTAAGATTTTTCTGCATTTAACTCTGTTCTTGTTCGTCTCCGTAACAGATGGCATAATTGTCTTCATTCTGGTGTTCAAGTCATTTCATCGCATATTTTTCGTGAAGGCAATGGGTGCACAAACAAGCTTGCCAACCGTGGTCACTCTGTTCAAGGCTCTTGGTGGTCAACTAGCTTACCCGATTTCCTTAGGAAGGACTTCTTTAGGGACCATTTTGGATTGCCCATGTATGGTTTACCTTAGTTTTTCTTGTTTTCTTTTCTTTTGTTTTGAGGGTCAGGCCTAGCGGCAAAGGATGGGGGTTTCTCAAGGGTGCCAAACTAGTTAGGATGTCTGCGGTCCTACCTAATGCATGTCCTCATCTTAATTCAGCTAATTTTTTTTCTTCATATAGTCGAAATTAAAAATAGAAGACTTGTTTTTTAAATATTTCTTTAAGAAGCTAAATATTTATATTTATCGATGACAAATATGTGGTATATATTTTTTCACGTACTAAAAACTATTTGTAATTGATAAATAAGAAAATATGTGACAAATATATTTATCTCGTACTAAAAACTATTTGTAATTGATAAATAAGGAAATATGTGATATATATATATATATATATATATATATATATATATATATATTTCCATTGATTAATATAAAAAAAAAAACAATTTTTAGTAATGCTTTAGTGGAAATAATAAAGTATGTGAAAATTATAATCTGTGTATTATAATTGTTCTTCTTTTTATGTCAAAGATATTAAAAAACACACTTATTTTTAGTAATTCTTTTTTTTTAGGAAGAAAAAAAGAATTACTCACCAAAAATAATTTAAAAAAAATAATTTTAGTGATTCTTAAAAGGCATGTATTTGTCTTGCGAATGATTTTTATATAGAAGATATAAAATAAGGATAGTGTTCCACTTTCTTTTACTCACCAAAAACATATAAGATTAAACTAAATTCGATTTTTTTAAAATGACAAATGTTAGTAAATAGTTTGTTAGATTATGCTCAAGTTTGAACTTAGAACCTCCAACTCCTTTTACGTTGAAAATATTAAAAAAATTGTAATTGTTAATCATTTTTAAAATTAATTTATATTTAAAAAAATATAATTGAAATTATTCAAAATTTAATCTCAAATGCATTTACACATTTGAGTTTATAAAATTAATGAGCAAAACTCTTTTTTATGGTATAAATTTCTATTTAATAAAGGCAATATATTATTTTAAGAGGAGACAATCATTAAAATATCAAAGATTTAACAAATATAACCGGAAGAGTAGTGGGGGCAGTTGCCCTCAATCTACTCTACCTAGATCCGTGTCTGTGTGTTTGAACTGCATATTTTAATCAGGGCTGGCCCATAGCCCGTCGAGGCTGAGCTATGACACCGGGCCACGATTTTTTTTGGGGCCCAAAATGTTTTTTTTTTTTTTATATATACAAGGCCATGAAAAATGAGTTATACAGGTTCAGTTGGGTAAAATACAAAACAAGTGCCACAGTCCAGGGGCTTACTCTGTGAGTTTTAGCTTCTTTGACCTGGGTTCAAGCCCCAACAGGCTTTCCCTCAATTTTTTTTTTAATAAATTTAGTCTTATATTTTCCTATATAGCCCAATCCAAACCCTTTGTTTTTTGTACCCCAATTTTTTTTTTAGACCATCAATTTTTTGTGTGCTTCTTTTTGGAGGCCAAAATCTTAAATTATAACGGGGTCTCTAACCCTGATTTTAATGATATTCTTTAACGATTCATTTGCTTAATGTGAAAACAATGAAGTAACATATCTAAAATAATACAAATTTGACAAACAATACATTATTATTATTATTATTATTATTATGAACTAGTTACAAACCCGTGCTTCGCACGGGTTTAATAACGTATCTTGTAAAAAAAATTGTTTCAAAAGAAAAATGAGCAAATTAATGAATATTTTACAAACATTATAAATCTTTATCAAGATATTTATGAAAGTTTTACCAAGTCTTGAATAGAGATTAATATTTGTGAAATTGTGATGATTAATAAAATAATTAAAAAGGGTAAAGGGTATAGAAATAAATTTATTAAAGAATTAAAAATTTGTTTAAACTTATTTTTGTTACACTTTAGGCCTAAAAAAAATATTGGACTTCGTTGAGTTTCTCTCTAATTTTTTTTATCAGGCTTGAAGCTATGACTCTGAGTTTGAGAACTGCAAAATTCACGAAAATTATTGAAGAAACACTATAAACAAATAAACGGCATCATCAAAAATTAAATCATATTTGGCTATAGTGATCAAGCAAACAAAAAAAGCAAGCATATTAAATACCTATAATCAATGGATTCTAATTGCATAGAGGCGACACTTATACTTTCTCTGTGTCTGGTCATCAATGAGAGTGATTGTTTTGCGCTTTCCTTTCAGAATTGTTCTTGACACCTCGTTTGGGAAATGCTAAACAAGGAAATAACTGCAATATTAGTCTAATGCATATTAACATGGATAAGATGTATGCGAATATAGTTACATATAATTTATAAAACGAAGGTAGCATAACTGATTTTAAGCTAAAGAAAATGTACCATGACTTCTAATTTATCTTCCTATAAAGTCTAGATAAATGCATGCATATGCATTATATGTACCTCGTTGACCAATTAACATTGTTGAAACAAATGGAAATTAAGCATAACTCCTGCATGTGCATCTATAGCTAGCACCATTTGACATTGATGTCTTCAAACATTTGGTGCAACTCTCATAATACCATCCAAACTGGTTAGGATTGAATTTAGTTGTTTTTCAAATAGTGATGCGGTATGTATCCTAACACAAATTATGCACATGAAATAAATAATAATGCAATATGTATTTTTAATTTGTGCGTAAAAAAACTCAAAGCATGTTTGTGCATAAATAAAGCAGACCTTGACTAAGTTTATAAATTCAACAATTGGCCTAACTTGAGACAGATAGGAAAAATTGTTGTACGAAGTACGTTGAGAAGAAGCCGAACTCTGACTTAAGTTCTGACTGAAGTTTTGACTCTGAGCTTGAGAAGTGTTAAGGTCACGACAACAATTCAAGAAACATTGTCAAAAAACAGTCAAACAGATTGTTAAATAATAAGTTACTCTAACACTGTATTGTGAAATCATAATGCAAACTTACTAAGTCTTAAACTTCTTAACAACCGGATGATGTAGGTTGATGAGCAGCCTCGATCCTGACCAATTGTTACATCTATTTGGGTTGTCATAGACTACAAAATGGAAGCAAAGAACTCAAGGTAAATAGATTGTAAATGATAAAGCTACGGAGTATTTTTTCCATAGTGTTACATCAATTATATTCTCATTGCATAAGGAAAGACATCTTTCAGGACATTATCAAACTTATACAAAATCCTATCATTTGATGCTGACAAATTAGAAAATAATACATTTTATCTTTCAACACAATGTTCGTACACGGTTTCTTTTCAGTCCCAATTGGCGTTGTCTTGACAATCTCATGAAGAAGCCCGATGATTTCTTAAACTTTTTTTTTACATATATAAGAACATTATAATCGGCGAAAACACAGAAATAAATTAAAGCACATAACTATACCATATAAAACGTCAATTTTGAATTTTTCCATCTTGAATTTCCCTAAATGACTTAAAGCGAAATTCATGAGTAAGAACATTAGTTAACTTGTCATACTTCTGCACCTTTGTACCAGAACCAAAAACAACCTTAAAGGGATTAAATACAATGTCATTATCAAACACATGTCAATTATACAAAGTATAAGTCTTGTTTTCCTCGATCAAAGCCTTCCAATGCACCAATTCTCTATATCGAGTTATTACATGAACTCGATCACCCTAAATCCAAGAAAGAAACCAAAAAATATAAATAAATCAAAATGTACACTAATAAGTAACATTGATAAATCATAAAGGAAATTACAACAAATCTTAACTAACTCATCTAACCTTTGCATCACAAAAAAGAGCTTCATATGTTGATTCTCATTACTACCAGTCACAATCCAAGAATCCTCCAAATCCTATTTTCCAAATGTCCAAATCATTTTTGAGATCCTTAATGTAGTCATAATCCCTTGACATTGAAAGTCCTGTATAGAAATACAATAATACATCATTTAATTGTATTCCCTTTGTTCATTCTGATATCGAAAGAAGCTAACATATTTCTATGTGATCAATTTTTGTATTATCAAATCAACCTGATCTTAAATGGATAAATTTCCGTATCATCAACTTTCTGGACTTCAATGATATGACCAAAACAAATTTACACCAATCAACTTTCATACGACTTAATCATATAGGAAAGAATAAACCAAATATGAAAATTGTTACACCTTTAGGATTACGCATAAAAACTAAAATAACCCACATGCATCAATTTGTTTTCAACTACAGTACCAGAAGCTAAAATAAAAATTGTGTCAAAACCTTACCATGAGCTAAAATTCAATCATCATGAGCTCTACTATACTCCACATAACAAAGGAAGATTTTTCTACCGCCATGCAACATAACAATTTCTGGTACATAATCCACTAACAACTGGAAGAAAAAAAAACAAAAAAAAAACCCTTAAAATGCAGAATCGTGAAAAAAGGAAGAAAACCATGTATGATGAAGCAAAAACAAAAACAATGTCGAAAAATGAACACCTCAAGCCACAAAAATCAGTCAACTCAAGTCATGCATGATCTCAGAACCATGAAAAAAGGAAGAAAATGACCTCTTATGAAGAAGAAAGTGAACAGTGTTCCCATCTGAACTTAGATACCGTTTGGCCAAAGTTTTTTACGGTCTAAAAGTTACTTCAAAACAAAGTTAAAATAAAGGCCTTTAAGAAAGAAGCTAAAGTTGTTTGCTTTCTTTGTTTTTTTAGTTTTAAAGTTATTTTTAAGTTAAATGTTGTTTGGCAAAATATTGTACAAACTTTGAATTTCTTATTTTTTTTATGGTGTCCGCGGTTCGAACCCCGGACTTGGCATATATTTATGCATTGTTTCTATCAACTGAGCTAAACTCACGAGGACAAAACTTTGAATTTATTATGAATTAACATAATAAATAAATAAATGTTTAAAATAAAAGATATTTTTTTTACAAATACTATATTTACTCAGTAACGTTTATTTTGTGTAACATGAATACAAATTTGTATCATCATATAAATGACTTGTTAAATATTTGAATAGAAGAAACAGTTTAAGGAGCCTGGAATAATAACATAACTAATATCAAAACAGTTGGTTTTTTCTATTTCAATTATACTCTATAATAAATTTCGTTATAAGAATACCATATTTTTGGTGTCTTTCATAAAGATAAGAACTTTTATTATATGATATTATATTTGTTACATTGTTGGTTTCATGGAAACATATATGTTTAATTTTTTTGTATAAAGATATGCATAATTTGTTACAATATAATGGTGCAATATATATATATATATATATATATATATATATATATATATATATAATTTTTTTAGGCATCTATACCATTTTTGAAGAAAAGACATCTACAATTTTACTTTTAATTAAAATCAAAATTTTATAAAATTAATCATACCTATTATGCAACGACAAAAAAATTATACGCATTAGCGTAACAAAAAAACAGACACACATAAAGTATTACTCTAAACGCTAATGTGTGTGTATATATATTTGCGAGGTTAAAGAAAGAAAATAAAAATATTTGGTATCATTTGTGAGGTTGTGATGATTAAACGACATTTAAATTAAATATATAAGTGATAAAAAGATAATAAAATTCCTTTGAAAAAAAGGTAATAAAATTAAATGGAACCTCCTTAAACAAAATTAAATGGAACTGTTCAAGAAAAATTAATTGGAAGAAAAAAAAACATATTGAAATATAATATTAAAAAATAAAAGAAAAGGTTCCCAATGTGAATTGAAGAGAGATGCTTGTGAAATAAATTGTCGAGAAGTAGTTTTTTGAAGTAGCATTCAACAACTTTTGGCCAATGCTCATTACATTCAATTTTATGCATTAAAAAAAGTATCTTTTTTTTTTGAAGGAGAAAAAAAAAGTATCTTTTTTAGTAAGTACTTAATTGATATTGTATTTGGTCTAACTTCTCCTTAAAAATATAGAGAAGTTGAAAAAAAAACGGGTCAAATGATATCTTAATCTCCCACAAGGCAGTGTAGAAGCAACTGAATTTGGGAGAAAAAAATTGAAAAATAATTAAAAATAAAAAAATTTGAAAATAGTTAAAAGGTTTTAAAAATATAAAAATTGGAAAATAGTTTTAAAAAAATTGGTGAGGTAGCACTCAACCAAGCAACACTAAAAAAAATTATATGCATTAGCGTAACAAAAAAACAGACAGACGAACATAAAATATTACTCTAAACGTTAATGTGTGTGTGTATATATTCGTGAGGTTGAAGAAAGGAAATAAAAATATTTGGTTTCATTAAATGACAGCATGAATAAAAATATTTGTGAGGTTGTGATGATTAAACAATATTGAAATTAAATATATAAAAGATAATAAAATTCCTTTAAAAAAAAGATAATAAAATAAAATGGAACCTCCTTAAAAAATTAAATGGAACAGTTCAAAAAAAAATTAAGTTAAATGGAAGGAAAAAAACATATTGAAATTTAATATTAAAAAATAAAAGAAAAGGTTCTCAACGTGAGTTAAAAAGAGGTGCTCGTGAAATAAGTTGTCGAGAAATAGTTTTTTAAAGTAACATTCAAAATGTCACCAAAAAAAAAAGTAACATTCAAAAACTTTTGGCCAAAGCTCATTCCATTCAATTTTATACATTCAAAAAAATTACTTTTTTTAGTAAGTACTTAATTGATACTGTGTTTGGCCTAACTTCTCCTTAAAAATGTAGAGAATTTGGAAAAAAGTCAGGTCAAACGATACCTTAATCTCCCACAACGGCAATGTAGAAGCAACTGAATTTGAGAGAAAAAATTGAAAAATAGTTAAAAACATAAAAATTGGAAAATAGTTAAAAGTTATTAAAAATATAAAAATTATAAAATAATTTAAAAAAAATTATAAAATAATTTTAAAAAAAAAGTTAGGGGCGAAATGGGAAATGCACCCTAAAACATGTGAGGTGGCAACAATCAAATCTCACCAAATAGGAAATTACAAAAATGCCCCTCTAAAGGGTAAAATGGTAAAATCATGGGGATTAATATTTAATATATTGTAAGTAGATTAATGAATCAAACAAAAGTAACAAACCTTTTTTTTTTCACAAAAGTAACAAACCTTTTATTTTTACAAAAGTAACAAACCAATAATATGTTGGTCCATTTGACAAAAGTAGCAACTAATAATATTTTGGTCCATTGTACAAAAATATCAACCAATAGTATCCCCAAGGAAACATGCAAGCAACTTACCAATTCTAATAACGACCGATAATCGACCAATCCTAATAACGACCAATCTATATAACCTCCCAAACACCCTACACTCTCTTTACCCTATTCTTTCGTGTTGTTTATGATCTTGATCTTGATCCTGTTTCTTTCTAAAAAATAAAATACGACACACTTTTCTTCTCTTTTTGTTTTCTCCAATCAAGACATAATGACTACGCATAATTACAAATCTTATTTTATTCTGATGGGTTTGTTAGTTCCTTTAGCTGCAATGAAATATCAAGGTTTAAACACTAACCCATTCCAACCACCACCTCCAACTATGTTGCTGTTTTTGATAGCTCTATTTTGTCACGCAGTTGCATCCACAGCTGACATGAGCTTCCCAACTACTATATATATCTTTCACATTTCTGGTGTTGTTGGGGTCGACACGCTTCTGTGGATTATCCTCTCTCAGTTTTCGGATTGGTGTATCATCAACTCATTTGTTTTAGTGATTACGTTAGTCTGCCACACCAACTGCATTGAATTGGCGTATCAACTCTCACGTCGTACACTAGACCTCTTCCGTCCTAAACATTCAAATGCTGCTACTATTGCTCCTCTGCCTCCAAATTCGGAACCACAGGAAGCAGCTTAGGTGTAACATTCATGTGGCTTGGTTTAGTTCATATTTTGCAAATGAATTATATTAGTAAATGAGAGAAGTACAAATAGTATTTGATCTTTACCAAGTGGTGATAAGTACAAATAGTGAATAGTATTAAGACTATCTAGGCATTAAGGCAAAAAGCTCCATATAGGACATGATCAGCAGGTAAATTTTAATTACTTTGACTAAAAATATGTAGGGCAATTCTGTTTTCTTTTCCTTATTAATTCAGCATAATGCTGTGTATGTTTCAATGGTTTATTTTAATTACTTTTAAATGCTGGTTGCTTATGGTTTATTTTTATTTTTACTTTTGAATTTGAGTTTGAGTCTAACTCAACAAAAAAGCTACCTCAGAGTGATATGATAATTGTCTATGCCATATCACATCGATCTACTGCAGGAAATATCAAAGAATTACTTATTTACTGGTTGTGATTTACTGATTTGCTGTTGCTAAAGCTAATCTCAAAATGGAAAAAACACAATTAGAATCAAATCATAGCTTAGGAATTTGTTGGGAAGAGGATGGAATTGATCACAGATGATCCATAGCGGACAAGACCTTCTTTACAATTAAATGAAATCTGATTAAATCCAGGAATGACTATGACCACCATTCCTACTTTTAATCCTTTCACCAAATCCTGTATAATATGATGAATTGATCCATACATATTATGAATAGAAAAAAATGAATGAAAATAGATTTCTCATTAATTAATTGAGATATAGTACAAGTTGTATATACACAAGAATGTCTCCATGTTGGCTTATTATGTGTGACAAACATGAGATTAACTATCTAATGATGGTTTGATAATATATACTACCCCTTATCTGTACAAGAACACTAGTGTCATTAGTTTTCTCAGATTTCAAAATAAAACCCCTATTCACTTTAATTACCATTAGACCAAATAACCATCACATTAGTTGTCCTTTATTTGAAGTCAGTCTATTAGTAACATATTATTAAAATAATCTTAACAATCTTTCGTTGATTCGTGTCAAGACTTGAAGATTTAACTTTAAGCCATAATTGCACATCATACGTTCAAATTATCAAGTAATCATCTTTAATTTAATTAAAATGATTGGATCATGGATTCATGGTGGTTTCAATTTATCTACCAACTTTATTCCTTCCATGTATCGCAAATCAATTCAATTCAAATAACTTTAAGGGATACTTTAATTTATGTCTTCCATGTATTTTCAAAGACACATCTTATCACAACAAAACCATAATGTGTATCTTATAATGTGGATAACAAGAAAATAAGCAGAAAAAATAACTTTAATTTAATTCACAAGTGTCTTGCACTACGAGCATTAAAACCATACACGTATATACATAGATCACACTATAATGTTAACAAAGACTTATCCCGAATAAGACCCATCCTTTCGACAAGGTAAATGAATGTCTTGGACGGTAAACCATTGGTTAAGAGATCCTCTATCATTTAAATTTGAACCTATATGTTCATATAACACTTTTTTTTTTTCATGCACTTCTTTGACTGACATGAGCTGGCCAACTACTATGATCATATTCCACTTTTCCAATTTAGTTGGATGTGAGACACTTATGTGGATTCTCCTCCCTGAATTCTGGAAGTGGTACATCATCAACCTATTCCTTTTTAGTGGTCGCTTCATTCTGTTTCTTGAACTGCATCCATAATATCACCCTGCTCTACCTTCCTAAACATTCAAGTGCTACTCAGCCTCCAAATTTAGAACCACGGGAAGCTTAGGCCTAAGATTGTAACCCGCAATGCAAACATTGTAAAGTACATGCCATAACTAGAAGTAGCAATTGTAACACACCGATTGTTATTATTATTTTTTTTTTTGAGCAAAGCCGATTTTTATTATTAGTATTATTATAATTATTTATTTATTTTATTGTGGTTGAATTGATGGGTTAGTTGACTTTTAGAAGATAATGATATTTTGGTAATTTAAGAATGAAGGGTATTTTGGTAATTTAGGAGTGAAAGGTATTTTTGTGAAGTTAATAGAAATTATGAGGAATTAAGGAAATAGAGGTGTATGAGTAAATAAGAGGTTTAATTGAAGTAAAAGAGTACTGTTTTATTTGTAGAGAATGAATAGAAACTAAGCCCATTAAATGTGAGAGAACCAAGCCCAAAAATATAAATAGGTTGTAGTCTTTGTCAAATGAATTATGCTCATCTTCCAACAGAAAACACTCGCGCGCCAACTGAATTTACTAAATTACCCATGCGTTACTTAAGTAAGGCTGCATTACTTAACTCACATAGCGTGAGTTAAGTCATGCAGAGTTACTGTTTTTGCACAAAACTCATCAGTCCATACTCCAAACACCATTTTCTTTCCCTCCATCTTCTAAAACCCAAAAAGTGCGAAATTTTGGGTCAAAATCTTCATTCCAAATCATTGCAAATCGTCAGGAAGCAAGTTTCTATGCTCATCAAGCATCCAATATCAGATAATGTATCATCGAAACTCATCTCATTTTGCTGGTTTTTGGTGCTGGTTCGTCTGGCTTTCGTAGGACATTAGGGGTCAGCGCAAGTTAACTTGCGTAGGAGGTATGGTTTACGTGACTTAAGTGACGCAGGAGTTAAGTGTTGCGTGACTTAAGTCACGCTACTGTGTGTAGACCAGTTTTTTGCGCCACTTTTGTTCTTGGTTAGCTTGTTCCACAAGTAACTTATTTATTTTTTCTTTGTTATTTTTCTATTCAATAGACATAGAGTGAGATGGTTGACAATGTGGCGGGTGATGACGTTGAACCGAAATCGGCCAAAATTGAAGCTTCCGGCGATGTCAAACCAACCGTTAATGTGAAACCGTTTAAAGTCAAAATTCCTTTCAAGCTAACATTGGTAAAATTGAAGAACCTAAACTGGTACCTATCGGTGTTGTTTGCAAAGTTCACGACACCGCCTCATTTTTTACAACAAATGCAAGATGGAGAGAGCGAGGCGAGTTACTTGATTGGGTTCGTCGACAAGAGGCAAGGGCCGGATTTACTCTTTGTATAGATAAATCAAGTTTAGAAAGGCCATACTTGATGACGCAATGTGAAAAGAGTGGGATATACAAGCCACCTAAGACGATGAAGAAACCGAACCTTGAAGGCATCGGCTCAAGGAAATGTCAATGTCCGTTTAGGTTGAAAGGTTTCTTTGATAAGGATACAAATGTTTGGTGGATTGCAATGCTTTGTGGAATGCACAACCATGACTTGGAGGAAAAATTACAAGGCACCTTCTTGCGGGTAGACTTAATGCGGAGGTGAAGAAAAAAGTTATCAACATGACAAAGAGCTTGACGGTGCCTCTGAATATTCTCACCAATTTGAAGCAAAATAACAAGGAAAGTGTGACAACTATCAAGCAAGTGTACAATGTGCGAACAAGATGGCGCAAAGGGGTAAAGAGGTGACATGACGGAGTTGTAATACTTGGTTTCGAAGTTGGTGGAGCATCAATACGTCTATTACACAAGATACGATAGTGAGGAAACCAATCTTGAAGACATATTTTTTGCTCATCCGGAGTCAATTAAATTGCTCAATATTTTTTCGGCCGTTTTGGTCATGGACTCTACTTGCAAAACCAACAACCATCGAATGTCGTTATTTGAGATAGTTGGTTGCACCTCTACCAAAATGATGTATTCCTTTGGTTTTGCCTTTCTTCACTTTGAACGAGAGGATAACTTTACTTGGGAACTTAAGATGGTGAAATGTCTTTTGTCCTCAAAAGACAACATGCATAAGGTGATTGTCACCGACAGGGATGGTGCTTTGATGAATGTCGCTGCCACAGTTTTCCCTGAAACAAACACAATGCTTTGTTTTTTTATATTGGGGGGAATGTAAGGCTAAGTGCATCACAAATTGTAGAGTTAAACCAAAGCTTCCTAAGGATGCAAAGGTTGACAAGAAACAAGTGAGGAAGGATAAGGAGAAGAATAGAGATATTGTTGAGAAAATCGTGAGCGCTTGGAAAGAGTTGGTCGAATCTCCTACGGAGGAATCATATGCAAGTGCTTTATTGAAATTCAAAGAAGTACACATGCCATTTCCTGAATTCATTGTATATGTTGAAACCACAGTTTTGAACCTTAAGGAAAAATTTGTGAGGTCATGGATGAATAAAGTCTTGCATCTAGGGTGTAGAACCACCAACATTGTTGAATCGGCTCATGGAGTGTTGAAAAAAATATTTAAGGACTAGTGTGGGTGATTTGGCATCATGTTGGGATGAAATTGAGAAGATGTTGGCCGTATAATTTGGTGAGATACAAGGAAGTTTTGGGAGGAACAAAACGGTCTTAGAACACAAATACAAAAAAATCAAGATGATGGGAGAGTTGGAGGGTTATTTATCTAGACGCGCATTGAAATTTATCTATGATGAATTCAAACGCTTCAAGACATTCGGCTTTGGTAAGGAAGATTGTGGTTGTGTGCAAAAGACATCGTACGGGTTACCTTGTGTGTGTATTATTGCCATGAAGAGTAAGAAAAAATTGCCTCTTGTATTAGATGATATATACCCTCGTTGGAAAATGTTAAGTGTACAAGAAGAAGAGGTTGATGATGATTTTTCCGTGATGGAGGAGTGGAATGGCATTCAAGAACGTCTCAAGAAATGCCCTTACAAGATGAAACTCTACATCAAAGAGATGATGCGTCAACTAGCATTTTCGGAAGCCACAAATTTGTCTCCACCTCCAAAAAAGGTGGTAACCAAGGGAGCACCTAAAAGGAAGAGGTCTACACTCAAAGTGTCATCTACGGGTCAAATCCCCTCTAAATGGAAGGTTATTGATTCTCAAAATCCGGATAGTCAACCTTCACAACCCAGGAAGTGATTTCCAAAGAGGAAAGATGCATGGATTGGCACTTACTCCCACTCACAAGCTTCATCGTCTACTTCAAAACCTTTTGGGAATATCCCATACATTTCACAAATTCCAAATATCATGAGACCTTTTGTTGAAGAAATTGTGAATGTTAAAGGGGATGATAATTGTGGATTCCGGATCATAGCTAGGCACTTGGGGATGGATGAGGAAGATCATGTATTGGTTCGTGAATCACTTATTCATGAGTTGAGAAATCATAAGAGTGATTACATGTCGATATATGACATGAAGGACCATTATAACAAAATCTTGAATGGTTTACACCCTCCAAAAAGTAGAAGTGGTATTGTGCATGTAGATAAGTTGTTGACCACTCCGGATATGGGTCACATTATTGCTACTTGCTTCAATAGACCCGTTGTTCTATTGACTTTGCCCGAAAAAGGTATATGTGAGACATATTTTCCAATCTGAAGTGCTTCACCACTTAAGCCACAATCCAACATTATGTGTCTTTGCTTAATTCCCGACCACTATCTTCATGTTATTTTGAGAGAAGGTTGTCTGTTACCACCGAGTTGTATGGAGTGGATGAACAACAAGATTGGTGAGGCGGAGAAATGACATTTTGATTTTTTTGGATAAACAAGACGCATTCATGAACTGATGTCCATGGAGCCGAAGCCGCCAAAGAAACCAACAAATGAACACAATCCAATTATTTGTGATGATACTCCCACTCCAGAAAAAAAGAAACAAGAATTTGAAGTCATGGAAGAAGATGGAAGTTTAGCACTATATCACTAGACTACTTAGATAGGTTATAGGTTATGAGATTTTTTGGTCGGTGTTTGTCTTATTTTTGGCACGATATCACACCGACGTATTTTTTGGTGGCCGGATATGTAATTTGGAAATTTTGGATAGTGGCCAATATGTAACTAATATTATATAAATATATGAAGTGATTTTTTTTTTGTGGCCGGTTATAATTATTGCTCGCATTTTTTGGTCTCTAATTATTCAACTATTTATTTTATCTCATTTCTCTCATATTTGCTTTTCATTAATTTTGTGAAGTGAAACATGTCTGAAGATGCACAAGATCCAGTTAAATTTCATGTTCGTTATGTAGATGTGAAAAAGAGGGCTAGGTTCTTTGTAAACCCCACCGACAAGTTGGACGAGTTGAAGGCAAAACTTGGCAACTTCTTTATCCATATTGGTTCTATTCAAAGAACATGTGATGTAATAGTAGATGTGTCAAGCGTGGACTTGGGGGAGGATAAGGAAGATGACTTTTGGAAGACCGTTTATTTTCCATAACTTGTCAAAGATGATAGCGACGTTGATTACATGTTTCGCGTGATGGTTGAAAATAACACTTTACATCTTTACGTCCGATCCATTGAAGTGTAATATTGTAATTTGTTCAAATTTGTGTTCGTGTTGTTGAATTTTAACGAAGGGTTAATATGGTTTTTCACCCCTGTAATATATCCCATTTTCGGTTTTCGCCCCTATAAAATTTTCGGTTTGGATTCCGTCCTCGTAAAATTATTTTTTTTCCGAAAAACACCCCTCCCCATATGACTGTGCATATTTGCTAACGTGGTACACTGTGTGGCATGCTGACTGTGCATATATGCTTATGTGGCGTGCTGACTGTATAATTATCTTTATTTTATTTTTTTAAGGGTACACATGGCATTTGTGCCTATTTTTTTAAAAGAATTATAATATAAATTCATTTATATTAATTTTGAAATAAAAATGATTTAAAAATTTTGAAAATAAAAAAATTCAGGAAATTTTTTATTTTCGGATTTTTTTTTCATATTCAACAAAAAAATTATTACCAATTTTTTTTCCAAATTTTATATTTTTTGTTAAAAATAAAAATTGAACTTTTTAATTTTGAAAATTTCGTAAAAATTTTTAAAATTTTAATTTCATAAAAATCTGGAATAAAATTTTCGAAAAAAATCTGAATTTTTTAAAAGAATTTGTATCCAGATTTTTAAAATAAAATATTTTCCAGAATATTTTTTTTAAAAAAAATTTCGGTAAAAATATCTGACTTTTTTTAAAATTTTTGAATTTGTTTGTTTCTAATTTTAAATTTCTTTTATTTTGAAAATTAAACTCCATAATCTTTAAAAAAAAATAATTTCAAAAAAACCGAATATTTTTTATGATTTTTTTAATATTTTAATTTCGAAAAAATCTTATCGTTTTTCTGATTTTTTAATATTTGAAAAAAATATTTCGATTTTAATTTTTTTTGGAAAAAAATCTGAATATTTTTCTGATTTTTTTATCTTTGAAAATTAATTTTTTGATATTTTAAAAATAAAATCTGATGTGGACAATTAAAAATAAATAAAAAGCCAAGTCAACGCCACATATGCGCATTTGATGAGCTGGATGGAGGAAGGGTGTTTTTTGGAAAAAAAAGTTTTACAAGGATGCAAATCAAACCGAAAATTCTATAGGGGCTAAAATCGAAAATGGTCTATATTACAAGGGTGAAAAGCACTATTAACCCTTTAATGAATTTGTGTTTATGTGTAATTTGGATCGTTTATGTGAGATTTTGTGATTTTTAGAATTTAAGGACAAATTGATGTAATTTGAATCGTTTATGTGTCATTATGTGAGATTAAGTGATACGCGTCATCAACGACAAATTTGTGTAACTTGGATTGTTTATATGTGATTATGTGATTTTGAGAAAAACGATGAATTTTGATTATTTGCACCGTTATGTGATTTTCAAAATTTAAGTACAAATTCATGTAATTTGGATCGTTTACGTATCGTTAAGTCTGATTAAGTGATTACGGGTCATTACCGACGAATTTGTGTAATCTGGATCATTTAGATCGTTTATGTGTGATTATGTGATTGTCTGAAAAACTATGATTTTGTGTAATTTTGATCGTTTACGTGCGATTATGTGATTTTGTTGTTAAACCGACGTTATTCGGTTCAATTATGAGTGTGTAAAGATTACGGATCATTAATGACATTGTTTGCATTGAATGCACACCAGTACAACATTTAATGATGTACTGATATATCAGTAAGCGTGAGTTAACTCACACAGGTGTTAATACTCAGCGTGAGTTAACTCACACAGTGTTTTACACTTGCGTGAGTTAACTAACGCAGAATTTTACACATGCGTTTCTTAACTCACGCAGGGGTATTTCGGTCAGTTTGGTTGGGTGGGAGCAAAACTTGTTGGGAGAAGAGCATAATTCTACCACTATACACTAGAGAGTCAAAGTTGTTGTTCCGCCGCACAGTACTTTCACTTTGTTTTTCTTCTTCATATCTATTAATCCACTCCATATGCCTCGTCCACATCCTGAATAAAATAGAACTTGATAGGAAGATTTTCCAGTATCCATTACGTCCTCGTTTTCTCTCGATAGAAAGAAAAATTTGTTCACATTTTTGGAACCAAAACTTATAATTTTGAACCACACGGTTGCTCAAAACCGGTGCGGGTTCAACGGTACTTCCGGTCCTTTACCGGTTATATGGACTTCTGGATTTCTTTGGCTGCACGGACTAGTACTAGCCCCGGTTCACACTCGAACCAGTTGAATCGGCTGGTCCGATATTTTGAGCTGGGGGCCTTTAGGGACTATGTAGTTACGTCGTTCTTAGCCATTGCATGGCAGTTACGTATGCAAGACTTGTAAATGTATGGTGTTATAGTTTACAAATGATTGGGAGCGGTTATGATTCAATGGTTTGAATCGTTGCCCCAAATTGCTGCGAGCATCCTCTCCCCGCTGGGGGAGTTTGAACTAAGTAATTGGTTCAATGATTAATTGTGCGTATGTATTGGACTTTGGACTGATGCGAGCATATGCCGCAGGGAAGTTCAGATCACTAACATCATTCATTAAAAAAAAATACATAATTCACATGTGTATAGAGAAATGATATTTGTATAACTATTTTATGACAACTTTTAAACAACTTTCGCTCTCATTCTCATATGATGTTCTTATCTTCTCTTTTTTTTTTTATCTCTCCATTATTTTTTACCAATGAAAAAATAGAGAAAAAAAAATAATCGCAAAAGTTATCATCGAATGATTGTAGAAAATATATCATTTCTCGTACCTACATGGGTGCGTACAAAAAATTTATATCAAAAGAAAGAAATTAAAATAAAATCCAGCATCAACTATCAAACCATCATTTGTTACCAAAAAAAAAAACTTTCAAACCATCATTGCTCTAAAAAAACCTATCAAACCATATTATACCTTAAAAAAAAACTATCAAACCATCATTATTTCACGACTCTTTCTTCTCCCCCTAGACTTCTCCCCCATCCTACATATATATTGATTTATATCTTCTGAACGGATGGAAACAGGCCAAAATCCTCTCTTTTTTTTTTTTTTAGAATTAAAAAACGAGGCATGCTTTGATGCAATATGCCTTACGAAATTTGACGACAGTCTAAATAACTTACCATACGTGGGTACTTTGGTGAAATAGAAAATCAACCATGGACAAAAAGATAATAGCAAGTCAATAACAATCCGGTTCGTTGTTTTTTGTCGTGTGGTTGAAATATATATATATATATAGACACCACAAAGTTATTTAGACTATATACATATATCCGGTTCGTTGGAAACATCCATCATTTGCCTTACAAATATAGAACGCGCACGTAATTGGTCAAGTCCCCACCAATACATGGCCTTAACACAAAATATCACAATCATCATATTTATTTCTTTCTTTTGTATAAAAAGAACATTACATTTATTTTTGGAAATCTTTTGTAACATCCTATAGGACTTTAAGCATTGCTTGGTCAAGTCCCCACCAATACATGCCTTAACACAAAATATAACAATCATCATATTTATTTCTTTCTTTTGTATAAAAAGAACATTACATTTATTTTTGGAAATCTTTTGTAACATCCTATAGGACTTTAAGCATTGCTTGGTCAAGTCCCCACCAATACATATGCCTTAACACAAAATATCACAATCATCATATTTATTTCTTTCTGTTGTATAAAAAGAACATTACATTTATTTTTGGAAATCTTTTGTAACATCTTATACGACTTTAAGCATTGCTTGGTCAAGTCCCCACCAATACATGCCTTAACACAAAATATCACAATCATCATATTTATTTCTTTCTGTTGTATAAAAAGAACATTACATTTATTTTTGGAAATCTTTTGTAACATCCTAGACGACTTTAAACATTGCCGACTGACCCTACAAACCAACATGAGTCTTTCCAGCGTGTTTTGTCCTCACTCGCACGCTTACCGGGAAACTTCCCGGTAGGTCACATATCATAAGACTGCTCCAAGTCAAGCACGCTTAACTGTGGAGTTCTTATGGAATGAGCTACCAAAAAGAAGATGCATCTTGTTGATATAGGTAGTACCAAACAATTCTTATAAGTCTTCCTTCAACCATGTAGTCCCATACCTACACGGCCTCAGGATCCCTCTCATTCCGATGTGATTCGGTTCCTCTATAAGCTGTCGGGAGCCGCTCATTGTCGTGCCTTGTGCACCGGCGATCACTCCCATGCTCTCGTCAGCCGTGGGTGTTACATCTTTCAACGTAACAATAAAAAATAAATTTAGTAAATAAAACAATGAAAATAATAAATTGTTGTGTAGCCGAATATAAGTTAGAAATTCTATATTACTTAAAAAAGTTAATGTTAAAGACTTTATAAGTGAATTGATTCATAAAATTAACATTTATTTTAAGTAAAACTTTGATGTCAAACTTACTTATATGATTGTTGTGGGAGTAATGTGGGTAGGTTGGCAATGAACCGAGTCAACTCAAACATAGTTCGGAACTCGACTCGACAATTAGTTTGTTGGACTTAGTTAATGAACCAAATGAGCTGAACTTGAACTATATATAGTTCAACTCATTTGGTCATAAGTTGACTTGATTATATATATATATATATATATATATATATATATATATATATATATATAAGTTAGAAAAAAATCTCAATGTTCGTGTCAATTGAGTATTGAGTGTTAAATATTTAAATTTTATATTGTTAAAAAGACAGAATTCATAAAAATGAAATCGGTAGTAAAACAGAATGTACCATTGGGACATGAGGTTGATTGCTTTCAAGAGGCTGCAACCACTTACCAATGCAGAATGCTAGTATTAAATATTTATTGTTTGAGCTTACGATTAAGATTTTTGAATTATATTATTTGAGATCAATCTAACGAGACAAATCGAGTTGTTTGTGAATGTTAAACGAGCTAAATTTAAACTTAAAAATAAGTTTTTTTGAAGTCGAGCCAAGTTTTGAGTCGAACTAATTTTTATCGAGTCGAACCGAATTCAGACGAGCTAGATTCGATTCGACTTATTTTCGGTCTAAATGCGGACGATCTGCTCCTAGTAACTTTTTTTTTTTTGAAGAAATCTGCTCCTAGTAACTTAACATAAATCAAAGCGTAAAAGGGCATAGAAAAATACCAGCCCGACGCAGAAAATGTTGACAATTCCAGCACTGCCTGTCCTAAGCAGAAATAAATGTTTCCAAGCAGCAAAATTTGATAATATTATATCAAAAGAAAAGAAATGTTCCTTTCAAAAAAAAAAAAAAAAGAAAGAAAGAAATGTTGATAATATCAGCACTCTGCTAGAAGACGTGAATTAATGTTATGTAATTACATAAATATCCTTCACTCAAGTAATTAAAATCAAATTTGCTCATACACAAATTAGTCATTTTAAAATAAGAACGAATGTCGGGAGTTTCGCGGCAGCTACTTGTTACATTTTTGACACAAGCTACTTGTTACATTAAACCAACACAATTTTGTTACTATTTATAGACAACCTTTTTTATGTTTTTCAAAACTTGTCATTCTCCAGTCACAAGATCAACAGAAACACTCCAATCACAAGATCAAGGGAAACCCCTTCCAACAATCAAATCCAACTTTTCCCCTATTTTTAACTGCTCTATTTTGTCACGCAGTTACAACCATGGCTGACTTCAGCCTCCCAAGTACTATGATCATGTTCCACGTTTCCGGGCTTGTTGCATGTGAGACACTTTTGTGGATTCTCCTCCCTCAGTTCTGGAATTGGTATATCATCAACCTATTCCTTTTACTTGTTACTTCATTCTGTTTCTTCGACTGCATCCATAATATCATCAAGCCCTACCTTCCTTCACTTTCAAATGCTGTTCAGCCTCCAAACTTAGAACGACATCAGGAAACATCTCAAGAGTATGATTTGTGATTTGCTATGCATATGAAGCCATGTGGCTTGGCTTTGTAGATTTTTTGCATCTGCGTTTCTTCTTAGTTTTCTACCTAGTACTATATGTGTATTTATTGTTCATCTAAATTTATATTTAGGGGCTGTAGTTGAAAAAGGAATACGGGTTATTTTACCTGTTGATGTCAAGTCGGTCAGTAATTTTTTTATTACTTTGTCTATACAGAAAAGGGACATATAATTGACCTATATGCTTTGCTTATCCTATATCATGCACTACATGAATTTAAAATAACAAATACCTAGATGCTTTGTCTATCCTCGACTTGTTTGATTGATTCCTGCAATATGGTTCAAAACAAAGATCTTTGATGATGATCATGATAAAGATAAAAAAATTGGGAGCAAAAGAATATTTTTTTGTCACATGAATCAATTTGCTTGATTATTACAAATTTCAAGGGGCATTTTGCAAATAAGAGCACAATTTTGAGGGGTATTTGCACATAACGTAAAAAAAATATTTGGGAATTTTTTTACCCCTGTGACATGGCATGACACGTCAGACAGTGCCACGTAGACAGTCATGTGCCACGTCATGTTGACTAATAGAGGAAATTGATAGAGGAGGCAAATTGACTAACATATTACAATTTCTAGGGGTAATTAAAATTTTGTTAATGTCAGGGGGTAATTGACGAAACTTACAATTTTAGAGAGTAATTGCCCATTTACTCATTAATTGCCTATATATATATGAGTTTTGCTAGAAGCCACCCATGAAGGTGTCTTTTAGTAACCCACACCTCAAGGTGTGATTTCCACTTTTTAGTTATAACTTTGTTAAAAGGCACCTTCATAAAAATTAGTTGGTGTCTTTTAACAAATGCTCATAAAATAACCTGCTAAAAGACACCTTTATAAAATGTGTCTTATAGAAAAACCCTATATATATATATATATATATATATATATATATATATAGACAAACACACACAATCGGTTTGTTTTTCTTTTAAAAAAATCATCTTGGTTTGTTTGTTGATTTTTTATCCTCCATATTTCAATAAATAAATAAATAAATATCTTTCTCGGTCTTTTGACTAAGATCAAGTGTAGTTCCTGTTCTTATTAGTTTAATATCTTGTATGTGGGTAAATGGTCACACAATATTAAATTATTATTTTTTAAAGATAGAGTCCGCCTAGCAGCTTGCTGCTCGGACTATTAAGTGTCGTTCATGTGTTGCACTATTGCATAACACATCCCCAAAAAAAGAAAAAATACGTATGTTCCACTGTTTTTTTCCTTTCTTTGCACATATTTTTTTTTGGATTAGCATTGTTCCTTAATTTTTTTTCTTCTCTAAATTATTTTCTTTCAATGGACATTTTTTTTTTTTCAGTTTTTAACGGTACTTGATTTTTTTTTTTTTGGTAAAATTAACGGTATTGGATTTAATATGTATATGATTGAAAGATTAGTACATTTTTATTCACCTCAAGCATTGGAGAAAACTAAAAGCTAGTTATGAAATTGATTTGAGTGAGATTAAAACGATAGATTTTGAAGTTCAACAAAAAAAAAGTGATAACAATGGATAATACTTAGGTGACATTGTCGTTGGTGACATTAGCTAACCACAATGTCACACGTGTATAAAGAAACAAAAAAAATACTATTGTGAAAGAGAAAGAAGAAAGACACTTATGACATTGTGGTTGACCAATGTCACAGTATCACCAACCACAATGTCACCCACGTGTTATCTGATAATAATAGCGACAAAAAAGTGATAATGATAATAATAGCAATAACATTGAATGATGACATAATAGATGAGGTGAATAATAGCTCCAATTGTGGGAGATCCTCTACTAATAAAATTTTTTGATTAAAATTAATTGTAAATGACATGGAAAATTCTTGGAAGTTTGTTCTCTTCTTCCTTTGTTGTTGTAATAGAAGAAGAAGATAGATAGATAGATTCACAGGATTATGAAACAACTCACTTCTCCGTCTAGCTTGCGCTACGGCCTCCCTTGTCCTGTGTTAAAGACCTTAGTTGTTGACATTATTTTTTTTTGGATAAAGTTGTTGATTATTTTTTTAAGGAGTCTTAATTGTTTTGTCGTGTGTTAAAGACCACGTGCACAGCGTCAGCGCAGTGGGCCCGATCGGAGCTGATCTATTGGCAATTGGACTTGGGAGTTGTCTGAACAAAACAAACTGCCTCATGAGATAGACTTATGTGGACCAGCACCATACAATTGGGTTTGGTCACACATATAGTTTTTTCTTTCTTTCTTTACTTTTTTCATTTTATCTCTCTTCTCTCTTTTCTCTCTTCTCTCCCATTTCTTTGGTTGTGACCACACAATGAAGTTTAGTCCCTGGTCCACACAAGTATTTTCCCTGCCTCAGAATTGGGTCTGAACACGAAACAAAAAAGAATATAGAACTTGATAGACCTTTCTTTATTCTGTCCTGTGTTTCAAATTATTATTACTCCCCTCTGTCCCTCAATAGATGACTTAGTTGACAATATATATTATTGACTTGACATACTTTGACCATATTTTTCTACTAATTCACAAAGAAAAATAATATCATGTAAGATGTTGTTGGATTCGTCTCGATGAATATTTTTAAAATATTAAATTTTCATAATTTTTTTTGTAGATAATTGAAGATATCAAAGATAAAACATATGCATTGATACGTGTGTTAGAGTCAACTTGGTCATCTATTGAGGGACGGAGGGAGTATTATTTTGGGTCATCTAGGTCAAGTTGCCTTTTTAAATAGATGTCTTCGGTGGCGTAGTTGCTTGAGATACAAGTAATATTCTCTGTGTGTACTATCTAATAGCCCCCCACAAGGTGGATGTTGATAGATATCTATCGAGCCCAGCTTGAATAGTAACAAATTGAAAGGTCGAGGATGGAGAGCCTTAGTGAAGAAATCAACTATTTGTTCTTAAGAAGAAACTGGAAGAAGCTTGAGGATCCCAGATTGAAGCTTTTCCCTTACTATATGGCAGTCAATTTCCAAGTGTTTGGTGCTTTCATGAAGTTTTTGCTTTCTCGGTGAACTGCAGGTGGTGGATATCAGCACCATGCTTGAGGAAGCTGTTCGATATGTAAAGTTTATACAGCTTCAAGTTAAGGTAGCAACTTGAGGATTCAACTAGCTCACAAGAAAAAAGGTTGATACTACGTAACCTTTGCAAAGATAACTACGGATCACTTTCCCTCATGAATTTGAAGCAGTAACTGCTATCCAAGTGTTATTGTAGGCCTTTAGGGGTCGTTTGGTGCGCAGGATAAGGAGACAGGATATGATTAAAATATCATATCCTGACTCAATCCGTTGTTTGGTGCACCAACAGGAAAGGATAAATATAACCTATTTTTA
Organism: Medicago sativa; assembly: GCF_051527215.1. NCBI lineage: Eukaryota > Viridiplantae > Streptophyta > Magnoliopsida > Fabales > Fabaceae > Medicago > Medicago sativa. Next base: position 61,142,222 of record NC_140751.1, on the reverse strand, counting down.
ATCCTATCCCACTTCCCCTTTGTTATTTTAATCCTTAATATTTGGTGGGTTAGAAACCTGATAGGATAGAACTATCAAGCGCGCACGTATCTATTCTCAAAAACCTCATTCGACTCCCACCTCCACCGCTTCTACTTTCTTCACGTTTTTATTTTATTTTCCTCTCATCTATTTTTTGTTCCCCGTCAATTTTACTTTTTTTCTTTCTACTCCTCCTCTCAATCAATATGTATGCCTCCTTTCCATGATTCTGTAGCAAATTCGAAAGGTTTCGTTTCCAGATTTTATCGCGGCGACTACCATTGAAAAATAGGAGGTTTTGTGTCCAAATTCGAAGGTCACTATAGCAAATCATTCCTGTGATTTTCGAGTTACTGTAGAAAAATCTCAAACCCAGATGGGTTTTATTTTGATTTCGTTAAGTTTGATTGATATGTTGTTGTTGTTTGTCTTAAAATACGGATTTCAAGACGGTGTTTTTTCAAGAACTGCTTTCACAATCTGCGTTTGGATTTCAAGTTTTCATCGAGGTTCTGAGTTGCTCCAATTGTGAGTTTCAATTTGGTGATTTTGTTGCATTTGTCTAGATCTGTACGTAGTGTAGATCAAATGAGATTTACAAATAATCATAAAAAAGTTTATAATAGTTTTTGAGGCAATTTTTTTTGAGTTTTTTTTTTTCTGGATTTGTTTTGAAAGTTTAAGATGTAAATGATGAACATGAAGAAATGTACCATAAAATTTGGTGCTGAAATAATGTATGTTTTCTTATCTCGTTTGCACCAAACACATGATATGATAAAATAATGCTACTTGTTTTCTAATCATGTGTGCACCAAACATATAATAGGATAAATGTTTATCATTTCACTATCATATCCTATCCTTAACCAGTTCTTTATCCTATCCTGTCTTTATCCTATCATGTGCACCAAACGGGCCCTTAAACCTTTTGTTTGAAATATTTGAACTGTTATTTTAGGTATTTTTCGGTTATTTCTCCTTGTAAAGCTTCACAAATTGGATATTTTTTCCTCACACAATAAGTCACATTTTAATATACAAGCTCTGGAAGAAAAAGAAACATGATTGTTGAATTTCTGAAGTGAATTAGATTTTGCTGTCAAGTTTAAATCATATCATTAGACCACATATGACCATCACTCTGCTACCTCAGATGTCCAATGTGACTACTACGACGAGGTTGAGTATGCAGATAATGGATCTTCAACTCACGAAGAAAATTGCATTTGAATATTCACTTATTTATTTATTTATTTTGACGACTCTGGAAGTCCACGTATTGTTGTTTCACTTCAGTTTTAAAGTTTGTTCAATATAATAGAGAATGCAATGTGAATTCGGCTGAGTTTTTTACGCTGTAAAGCAAATGTAGCATCTGCAATTTAGTTTATAATTTTAACAGTATAACCATCAAGGAAAACATATAATCACATAGTTAAGAGATCTCGGTTGTTGGAATAAGATTGGAATTGGACGGTTCATATTCTAACTTCAACGTATTGATTTTAAAATACAACTTAAAATATGATTCCTTCAAAGTTTCATCCAAGATCCAGATATCTGCAGTTGTGTGATTACGGTTGTATGAATTAATATGTGCTTAAGACCTCAATCAAGTCGTTCAATCTCCTTCATAGCAAGGATGGCTCACCAAACTCCTTGGTTACTACGACTATGAATTAAATTGTGTTCTTGCATAGGAAGTTGGTATGTATGGATCACTTCATCCTTTTATAGGGTTCGTCCAAAGGATCAAAAGTAGGCCTAGTATTATCATTGTGCTTTTTCCCATTGAGACTAGCTTTAGCAACAAGCTAACAACAAATCACAACCATTAAATAATTAACTGTTTTAGTTGCTTGCAGTAGATATGATATGGCCTAGACAATCGTTATATCACGTTATGAGGTAGCTTTTTTGTTGAGTTAAGCTCAAATTCAAAAATAAAAATAGACATAAGTAGCCAACATTAGAAAGCAGGTAATTTTACATTGATTTTCCATATATAAACTAACTATTCAAAGATACACACAACATTCTGCTCAATAAATAAGGAAAAGAAACAGAATTGCATTCATGTTTAGACAAAATATATAATAATAGAATATACCTGACATGAGAAACTAAAATACCCTGTATTCATGTATTCTTTTTTCAATTTTATCTCATAGGGCTTTATTTGGATGAACAATTACATATGTACAAAACATTAAGAAGAAACACAAACACAAAATATCAACCAAACCAAGTCACGTGAATCTTACGCCTGAGATGCTTCTTGTGGTGTCAAATTTGGAGGTTGAACGCTGGCAGCATTTGAATATGTAAGAAAGAAGAGCTTAGTGATGTTATCGGTGCAGTTGAAAAAACATAATGAAGTTAACGAGTAAAAGGAATAGGTTGATGATATACCACTTCCAGAACTCCGGGAGGAGAATCCAGAGAAGTGTCTCACATCCAGCAACACCTGAAAAGTGGAATATGATCATAGTAGTTGGCAAGGTCGTGTCAGCTGTGTGGATGCAACGACATGACAAAATAGAGCAGTAAAAAACATCAACATAACTGGGGATGATTGTTGGAAGGGGTCGGTGTTTAAACCCCTAACTCAAGCCCAAAGGTCATCAAAATAGTATTTGCTTTATATATTTATACTCATTTTGTGATGATTGTGAAATAAAGAGGATCAAAATACTCTCTTAACTGATGTGTTCTAGTGTTGTGTTACACAAGATTACAAGTAACAAGTTCAAGTAAATCCTACTGGTGCTCCTAAAGTTGCAACACAAAACTATCGTATATATAGGGAGTATATTATTATAAGAAAAATAACAGACTTTTGTTACACAAGACTATTATAATAGTGTTGTGTGGAATATTAAAATGAAACCTACCCAACTTCGACCAAAGAGAAGGGCTAGTCTTTTGTTACATAGAAATTTATATTTATGCATAGAGTCTTACTAATTAAGGAGTGTCTTGGGACATTAGACTTGTTTTCAAATAAAGAAATTATTCTTTGAAAAGTCAAATACAACAATTTTCAATACTAAAAACAACTTTACATAAAAATTTATACCATTTAAGATATAAAGAGTGCTCGTTAACATTTCTCTTCTTCGTAACTCATATATAAAACTTAAATTTGCTTATGGAAACAAGTGGAAAATGCTTGAAGAAAAGGAATAAAAATTGCAATTTTAAAAAAATTATTGACGCCTCTTAAAATTTTAATCATCCTGTGTCAAAAAAAATTAATTTTAATCATCCATTTGCTATACTTATGAGGGATCAAGTGCACCACTTTCCATAGGATACCGCCACTCCCCTCCCTGAAGTTTTGCTTCCTTGAGATATTGGACCGTCATAATATTCCTAAAGGCTAAAGATCCCTTCATAAAGACCTGGGCGCCCTCCGTAAGGGCCTAGGCGCACTCCAGAAGGAAAATCCCTTCATAAAGACCTGGGCGCCCTCCGTAAGGGCCTGGGCGCCCCCCAGAAGGGCCACAGGCCCAGGCGCGTCTTCCATAAGGGCGCCGCCTCACTTAGTCTCTAGACCCCTCCAAAATCATCGAAAGTACGCCAATACCCCTGTTGCTTGGAAACCAAGCAACCAAAGCCCAAACCCATAAACAGGCTATAAATAACACTCTTGAGAGCAGTCTCAAGGCATCTAATCATCAGTCTAAAACCCTAGTACATTATTCTTAGCCCTAGAATCCTTACCGTACTTTTGCAAGTACAGTTGGCGCCGTCTGTGGGAAAAGGTAAAACTAGCCTTGACCACGTTTCTAAATCGCAAATCGTGATTTGGAAAACCTAAAACCAGACCTCCGAATCGTAAGACCCCCTTCCGACTTGGAAACCCCTTTTTCTTTGCAAACCTAAATCGCACCTCACGTACGATTTAGAGAAAAGCCTTTCATCATGGCGACAGCCGAAGAGTTAGAATCCATGCGAACTCAACTCGCTCAATTACAAGATCGCAACGACGCCTTACAGGCTTCGATGGAGAACATACAACAGAAACAACTGGAGGAGAAAGAGGAATCACACCACGGCGAGATGGACGATCCAGAGCCGCAGCCTCTGTCCGCCGAGATCTGGGGAGCGCCGGTTCCAGAGAACTTCAAACCACCCCATCTCTCCGTCTTCGACGGGAAGAGCGACCCTATGGAGCACGTTACAGCTTTCAACACTCGCATGTCCGTAGTCGGAGCCCCTGACTCCCTCAAGTGCAAACTACTGGCGGGCACTTTTTCTGAGGCCGCCTTACGATGGTACATGAACCTCCCTCGTTTCTCTGTCACCAGCTACCCGGACATGACAAGGAAACTCATCCAACAATTCTCTGCCAGTCGCCATCGCAAAGTACCCGCAACCAGCCTTTTCAATGTTCGCCAAGGACACAATGAGTCCCTGCGAGACTATCTAGCGAGATTCAACGATACGACCATAAAAGTCATCAATCCCAACCAAGAAGTATTTGTGGGCGCCTTCCAGAACGGTTTGAAGGCAGGACAGTTCAATGAATCACTCGCTCAAAAGCCCGCTGATTCCATGGAGGAAATAATCGCAAGGGCAGATTGTTACATAAAGGGAGAAGAGAGCAACGCTGAGAAGAGGGCGAGAGACGCCAAGGAACGAACGTCCAATTCGGAGCGGCGACCTTATCAACCATCATCTAGTAGGGATCGCACTCCTTACCGAAGACCTAATTACAGGCCCTACCCGCGTCTGGAAGAATTCACCCCTCTCAACACAAAACCGGAGCGCATTTTGAGGGAAGTCTATGAAGCCAAATTGATCCCAGACCCGCCTCCGCCACGATACGAGGTCATGGGAAAAGACAAAAACAAATGGTGCAAGTACCACCGAATACGGGGACATGACACTGACTCATGCATACACCTACGACAAGAAATAGAGAAGCTGATACAGAATGGGAAATTAAGAGGATACGCTCAGGACAGGAAGGGCGAGAGCGAACACAAGATGGAAAGAAAGAAAGATGAAGGGAGCGAAGGAAAGAGACACACGCTCAACACCATTTCGGGCGGTTTCTCCGGTGGCGGAGAGTCCAATTCATCACGAAAGAAATACGTCAGGCAGGTGATGTTGTGCCAAGAATACGAAACCCCAAACTCTGGGCGTGAACCTGACATCTCTTTCACTGCCAGAGATTTCCAAGACGTCATACCACACGACGACGACCCCATGGTCATTACTTTGCAAATATTCAAGTGGGATGTGAAGAGAGTATTGATTGACCCAGGAAGTTCGGCAGACATCCTATATTACGATACATTCGATCGAATGGGATTGGACCCGGAACTGCTACAACCTTTCAAGGGAACCCTGGCAGGTTTTACAGGCGAACAGGTACATGTAAGAGGTTACATCACGCTCAAAACAACGTTCGGGAGCGGCTCTCATTCAAAAACCATCCGAGTAAGGTACCTCGTCGTGAACTCGCCGAGCTCTTACAACATTATCATTGGTCGCCCAGCCTTCAACTTTTTGGGGGGTTTCCTATCTACAAAGTTCTTGGTCATGAAGTATCCCCTGGATAACGGAAAGATCGGGACCGTTCGAGGCGACCAGAAAACCGCCAGAGAATGCTACCACAATAGCCTGAGACTACAAAAGACAAGGAAGAAGTCTAGTAATGAAGAAACTCACGAGGTCAACATGATAGACCTCGATCCTAGAGAAGACTTCCAACAAGAGCGCCTCGAGCCCATCGAAGACTTGAAGGAAGTATCCATTGGTCCAGAAGCACATCAGACAACTAAGATCGGCACGTCTCTAAACCAGAAGGAAGAGATCGCCCTCGTCGATTTACTACGGAAAAACCTGGATCTTTTTGCCTGGCACCCATCTGAAATGCCAGGAATGGACCCCGACATCGCCTGTCACCATTTGTCAGTCAAGCCCGGAGTGAAACCGGTAGTGCAACGGAAGAGGAAGATGGGCGAGGAAAGAAGGAAAGCCGTGGACGACGAAGTGCGAAAATTAGTAGACGCCCGCTTCATCAGCGAAATAAAGTACCCAACATGGCTGGCCAATACCGTCCTGGTAAAGAAGGCGAACGGGAAGTGGAGGATGTGCGTGGATTATACGGATCTGAACTCGGCATGCCCAAAAGATCCTTACCCGCTCCCAAACATTGACCATTTGATTGACAGTGCCTCAGGCTACAACACCTTGAGCTTCATGGACGCCTACTCTGGTTACAACCAAATACGAATGGACCCTTTAGACGCCCCCAAAACAGCCTTCATGACTAACACCAAGAACTACCACTATGAAGTCATGTCTTTCGGCCTAAAAAACGCTGGAGCCACTTTCCAAAGGTCTATGGACACCGCTTTCACACACCAGATTGGACGTAACCTGGAAGTATACATCGACGATCTGGTAGCAAAAACAAAGGAAGGAGGAAGCCACACAGAAGATTTGGAAGAAATCTTAGGGCAAGTAAGGAAGTACCGGATACGATTAAACCCATCAAAGTGTTCTTTCGGAGTGCAGGCTGGGAAATTCCTAGGTTTTCTCTTAACTAGGCGAGGTATCGAAGCAAATCCAGATAAGTGTCAGGCGATCATCAACATGAGAAGCCCGTCCAACATAAAGGAAGTCCAACAGTTGACAGGAAGGCTGGCTGCCCTGTCCCGCTTCTTATCCTGCGCCGGCGACAAAGCTTTCTCCTTCTTCGCTTCAATTAGAAGGAAGGAAAAATTTGAGTGGACGCCAGAGTGCGAGGATGCCTTTCAACAAGTAAAAAAGTTTTTATCTAGCCCGCCAATCCTTCAGCGACCAAACCCAGACTCCATCCTCTTTCTATACTTGGCGATCTCCACAAATGCTATGAGTACGGTATTGGTCGAAGATTCAGAAGAAGGAGAAAAGTCGATCTACTTCGTCAGCAAAGTGTTCAAAGGCGCCGAGCTGCGCTACCAGAAGTTAGAGCGCCTGGCTCTGGCCGTAGTCGTCACAGCAAGGAAACTGCGTCCGTATTTCCAAAGCCACAGAATAGTCGTAAAAACAGACTATCCCATCAGACAAGTGCTTGGGAAACCGGTCCTGGCAGGAAGGATGGTCGCCTGGTCCGTAGAACTATCAGAGTACGACATCCAGTTCGTACCAAGAGGAAGCATAAAGTCCCAAGTCCTAGCAGATTTCGTGGTAGAACTCACCTCCCCGCCCCCAGAGGAGGTCCCATTTGTATGGCTTTTATCTGTTGACGGCTCCTCCAACTTGAAAGGAAGTGGCGCGGGCGTTATCCCGGAAGGTCCCGACGATATTATCATAGAACAATCCCTCAGGTTTGAATTCAAAGCAAGCAACAATCAGGCAGAATACGAAGCTCTAATCGCCGGCATGACATTGGCGCAGGAAATGGGGGCTGAAAACTTACGAGCAAAAAGTGATTCTCAGCTCATAACAAGCCAAATTACGGGCGAGTACCAGACGAAGGACCCTCAACTCACCAAATATCTGGGGAAGGTGCGAGCCCTAGCCAAAAGATTCGTTTTCTTTGAAGCTATCTACGTGCCCCGAGAACAGAACTCCAGAGCAGATATACTGGCAAAGCTCGCCAGCACCAAACGTCCGGGCAACAACAGAACCGTCATCCAAGAGGTAATCTCAGCACCCAATACCAACGTTGAAACGGTTAACCACATCGTCGAAGAAGGTGTCGGCTGGATGGAGCTGCTACTCAGGTATCTAACCGGCTCTTTTACACCCAAGAACAAAGACGAAGAGCAGATAGTCAGAAAGAGGGCTTCAAAGTTCACTATCATCTCAGGTAAACTCTACAAGCGTGGTCGAACAAGCCCCATGTTGCGTTGTCTAGCGGAGAGCGAGACCCACCTGGTGCTTCTTGAGGTTCATGAAGGCGTGTGCGGAAGCCACATAGGAGGGCGAGCTCTAGCTGCAAAGCTCCTCCGCGCAGGATATTACTGGCCCACTATGCTCCAAGACAGCTCAGACTTCGTTAAAAAATGTGACAAATGCCAAAGATTCTTTGATAAAAAGCACGCCCCAGCAGTAGAACTCACTTCAGTATACTCCCCTTGGCCTTTCCATAAATGGGCGGTTGACATCGTAGGACCCTTTCCTCTCGCCCCAGGACAACTGAAGTTCCTCATAGTGGGAGTCGATTACTTTACTAAGTGGATTGAAGCAGAAGCCGTCGCCAAAATAACAGCTGAGAGAGTCAAAAAATTTTACTGGAAGAAAATCATCTGCCGTTTCGGTCTACCCAAATTCATAGTATCTGACAATGGGACCCAATTCGCGAGCTCATCCGTGGTAGAATTCTGTAAACACCTAGGAATACAGACAAAGTTCGTCTCAGTAATACACCCGCAAGCTAATGGGCAGGCCGAGTCAGCCAACAAGGTCATCCTCAACGGCATCAAAAAGAAGTTGGAGGCCGCCAAGAGTCTCTGGGCAGAACAACTCCACGAGGTACTATGGTCTTACCACACTACACCACACTCTTCGACAATGGAAACGCCATTTACAATGGTTTACGGCACAGACGCCATGCTCCCAGTAGAAATTGATACCTCCACTTGGCGGAGAGATACCTTTTCTGAAGAAGGTATCTAGTCTTATATTTATGCATCTAACTTTTTGTTTCGCAGGCAAACAGATTTCATTTTTACAGTTTTACTTCTTGCAACCCCACCATATAAATTCATGGGTTATTTCTTTGAAAAGCTAATGAGACAGGTCTCGCTGTTAGCATGGATGTGATCGACGAGGTGAGAGAGCAAGCTCACATAAGAGAATTCGCCGCCAAACAAAGAGCAGCCCGCCGCTACAACTCAAAGGTGGCGCACAGAGAAATGAAAGAAGGCGACCTCGTGTTAAAGCAAGTGGTAGCCCCTACAAGGATAGGAAAATTGTTCCCCAATTGGGAAGGCCCGTATCGAGTTCGAGAGAAATGTTCCCATGGAGCTTACAAGTTGGAAGAACTGAGCGGAGAAGCTATCCCCCGCACTTGGAATATAGCTAATCTACGCCACTATTACAGTTGATTTTTCACTTTTCCTTTCTTTTTTTTTCTTTTTCGTAGTTTGTCATCTTTTTGAATAAGGCTGGCCTAAAGACCACCATTATGACTTATGATCCCTTTGAATAAATTGAATAAACAGAGGGTTAGGGTAGCACTCTTTTCCCCTGCAAGGGCAGGGGTTTTTAACGAGGCACCCTCTCCTTTTTTTCCAAAAGTTACTAGCTCCTACTGTTGCATGAAATGTTATTGTCAAAAATTTATATGCAGGCTCGCCAGTTCCGTCAACCCTGGAAGGGCTCTGACGTAGATAATTAACTTCAACCCTGTAAGGGCTCTGATGCTCGCCCAAAACGCCAACCCTGTAAGGGCTCTGGCGGGGTTCGACTGAAAGTTCCGTCAACCCTGGAAGGGCTCTGACGTAGATAATTAACTTCAACCCTGTAAGGGCTCTGATGCTCGCCCAAAACGCCAACCCTGTAAGGGCTCTGGCGGGGTTCGACTGAAAGTTCCGTCAACCCTGGAAGGGCTCTGACGTAGATAATTAACTTCAACCCTGTAAGGGCTCTGATGCTCGCCCAAAACGCCAACCCTGTAAGGGCTCTGGCGGGGTTCGACTGAAAGTTCCGTCAACCCTGGAAGGGCTCTGACGTAGATAATTAACTTCAACCCTGTAAGGGCTCTGATGCTCGCCCAAAACGCCAACCCTGTAAGGGCTCTGGCGGGGTTCGACTGAAAGTTCCGTCAACCCTGGAAGGGCTCTGACGTAGATAATTAACTTCAACCCTGTAAGGGCTCTGATGCTCGCCCAAAACGCCAACCCTGTAAGGGCTCTGGCGGGGTTCGACTGAAAGTTCCGTCAACCCTGGAAGGGCTTTGACGTAGATAATTACATCAATACTGAAAGGACTTCGATAGTCGCCCAAAATAAGGGCTCGCATAATTATGATCAATGTAACGATTAACCTTAGAAAGGTTCTAAGTAAATTTGTCAATCACGAAACCTCGAAAAAGCTAGGACGCATTCACGCAACATAAAGACAATAAAGTAAAAACAAACGGCAGGCTCATACAAGTGCGATAATGTGATCAAAATGCATCATAATTTAAAAACCAAAGAGATTCGTACAAAATCCAAAAGAAAAGCCAACATTAAATTGTTCACAAGGGCGCTATAGTAAGTCGCCATAATTTAAAGTTACAAAAAGAAAAAACACAAAAACGATCAGGACTGGCAGGAATCACTCATCGTCAACAAACTCGCCATCAATGATCACCTTAAAAGGATCAAGCTCTTCCAGTTTGGCCTCAGGATTGAAGAAAAGCGCCTGCTCCTTAGCACGCCTAAAGCCATCATTAAAATAAATCGCAAGAGCTCGCCTCCCTTCATCCACGGCCGCCTTCGACTTCTCTAAAGCGGATTTAGTCTCATCCCTCGCCGCCTCTGCGGCCTCTTTGGCTTTCTTCATCTCTTCCAGAGCGTCTTCGGCGGCCTTCTTGTCCCTCAACGCCTCCTTCAGGCGGCCATCTAGCCCAGTGGACTTGTGTTTCCACTTCTCAACGTCCTCAACAGCGTCTTTATATTTTTTCTCCACTAGATCCTGCTTAACCTCCAAACAATGGGTCAGCAACATAGTCCTCAAAGCAGCAGTACCAATATCAGCAACCAAGTCACTACACTTGGCCTTCACACCAGCTTCGACATCAACCTTTGCAAAAGGCACTTGTTCTTTCATGTACCTGCAGGGCACCGGACATTAACGGCGTAATAAGTCAACTCTCAGAAAAATGAAGAAAATCGACTAGAAGACGACCAAAAGGAAAAAGCATACCGACGAATGTCGAACTCAGAGTGCCAGAAGGACTCCATAACCTCATCGTTCAGCGACGTCCCACCAACTTCCTTCTCAGACGGAGGGCGACCTCCAACACCCTTAGCACCTCGGGACGTCCTCGCCTTCTTCGATGAAGGAGATTCAACAGCAACAACATTCTGCGCCACACCAGCGCTCTCCAGATCATCCACCTCTATAACCCCAGCCTCGCCCTTTCCAGAAGGCTCTTTGCGTTTTAGCTTCCTTAAGGAGACACCCGCCGGGCTGCTGGACACATAGCCATCCGGGTTCTTGTTCTTCTCGACCTCGGCGAGATACTTCCTCATCTCTGCTCCAGTAAGGGGCAACATCTCCTCTGAAAAGAAAATCAAATACAACCAGTGAGTAATAACATATGATCAATCTTTGAACGGAGCCCAACATAAGGAATTAAGAGAACACTCACGTAAATAAGCATTCAGACGAACCATGTCGCCCTCCCTATTTAACAGCTCATGAATATTAAGTAAAGGGGCCTCCTCCAAAAAATCCACGAGAGCACGCTCATAGGGCGACATGGCCTCACGAGCGTATCCTTTCACAGCCAAAGGAGTGCTAGTCCACCTAAGCGGAAACTTAGGTACTCCATTCACCAACACAGAAGAGGTAGAACATTCCGGTGCACCCTGTACCCTAACAAACGTATCTCGCCACTCTTTCTTAAAGTTACATGCATAAGTAGGAAACAGCCTTTTTCCAGAATGGGCCGAAATAGAGATCCACGTACCCTTGTTAACATCTTTTGTCCCATAGAAGTGGAAGAACACGCCCACCGAAGGCTCGAAACCCAGGGACTTGCACAGAACCTCGAAGGCGCGCATAAAAGCCCAACTGTTAGGGCGTATTTGAGTGGGCGCCACGTTGAGGAGCCTCAAGACATCCATCTCAAAGGGCGTGAAAGGAATTTTCACGCCAAACTCCTCCAAAAACGCGGTATAGACGAAGTAGGACTCGTCACCCTCTCCCATCATCTCTTGGTCACACGCGCGCTCGTCAGGATCGCAGGACAACAAAACCACGTCCTCCTCCCTTTCAGTCGCAGAAATGTTAAACTTACTCCTGAAGCTGTCAAGAGCAGAAACATCAACGAACAAAGACTCTTCCAACCTTACCTCCTCGGCAAATGAGGCCATTTCTGTTGACCTAAAAGCGTTTTCGTCTCCAACCAACTCTAAGGGAGCCTGAAACGGACGAATCTCCTGGCACTCGTCCTCCTTATGATTCGGCCCTGAAGTGGCAGACAAAAACACACAATCACTATCGCTACCCGAATTGGCGCTAGATTCACTAGATAAATCGCTAAACAACTCCTCCCCGAATAAACCATCATAGTAAGTATCCCAGTTTATTATCCCATCGGGACCTGTGGCATGTTTCAAGCATTCCTTCCTCAAACGGTTTTTCTCAACTGGATCAATGGGTCAAATCAACCTCCCTTTCTCATCGCACTCCCTAATCAACACCATACCTAAAATCCGAACTCTCACGAAGCGCAACAAATAAAGTAAAGTTTGAGGAGGGTTAAGGAATTGAAGAATACCTGTGAAGGAAGAATAGAAAGATCTGCTGAAGCCGCTTAAGTCCGAAGAGAGTTAGAAGCAGGAAGCTTGATCACCGTAAACGAAGCAAAGAAATGAAAACAAGTGAAAAGCCAAACACGTCCTTTAAAAGGTAAGATCGCCTCGGGAAGCGTGTCTGGAACGATTGAGTGGAACAACGCCCTGGGATCCTGACACGTGGCGATCATCGGGGACGAGGAGAATACGAAACGTTCAGAAGGCGAGCAAGCGTTGATCGCCCCACAGAGAACCTCGCCGAAACTCCAAGCAAGGCCCTACGCGTAAATCAGTGAGCGCCCACGACGGGCGTCCGCCCAAAGATAACATCAGACGTACTCATCACTTCGCCTTGTCCCGAGACTCGTGCTTGGGGGGCTGTGGACCGTCGTAACTTTCTTGGGAGACTTGCTGAACCTCAGGGAAGTTCAGTCTCATGACATCATCACTTCGCCTTGTTCCAAGACTCGTGCTTTGGGGGCTGTGGACCGTCATAATATTCCTAAAGGCTAAAGATCCCTTCATAAAGACCTGGGCGCCCTCCGTAAGGGCCTAGGCGCACTCCAGAAGGAAAATCCCTTCATAAAGACCTGGGCGCCCTCCGTAAGGGCCTGGGAGCCCCCCAGAAGGGCCACAGGCCCAGGCGCGTCTTCCATAAGGGCGCCGCCTCACTTAGTCTCTAGAACCCTCCAAAATCATCGAAAGTACGCCAATACCCCTGTTGCTTGGAAACCAAGCAACCAAAGCCCAAACCCATAAACAGGCTATAAATAACACTCTTGAGAGCAGTCTCAAGGCATCTAATCATCAGTCTAAAACCCTAGTACACGATTCTTAGCCCTAGAATCCTTACCGTACTTTTGCAAGTACAGATATCATAGAAATTTTTTAATCATCGGTTGACTAAACTTGGATTAAACTTTGGTAGAACCAAGTTGGTGCCAATATAGGGACACGTTTGGAATGTGCCGTTTACCTTTTTCGTAAGGATATACAGGCTCTGTTTGGTAAAAATAGCTGATAGCTTATAGCTTATAGCTGATAGCTGATAAATTAGTTGAAGTGTTTGGTAAAACTAGCGGTTCAACTAGCTAATAAATGTAAAATGACATAAAAGGTATTTTTAATTCATAATAAAATTTATATCAATTTATATTCAAATATTTAGAATTTTGTAATTTAAATTACTTTTTTAAGTTATTTAAATTTATTAATCTAATATACCTTTTATATTATAAATTAAATTTTACATTTATTTTCATTTAAGTGTTTTTACTTTATAAAACAATTAAATGTATTATTAGCAAGGTAAGTGCTAAATAGACGTAAAACAATTTTTTATAGGTATATTTAGTTCAAAACCAAGGTGATATATTTTCATTGAATAACAAAACGAATCTCTATTATATATATTTGCCTTAATTTTTTTGAAAAGTACACTTGGCACTCTTCTGTGTTAAACTTCATTTAATGTATTACACACCTAAGCATCACTAATACACATGTGCACCTCATCATCTAATTGTAGGTTGATTACTGGCTATTGATAAATCATTGTTACATATTAACACATGTTTGACCTTGCCATTTATTACAATTGATACCGATATGAATGCCAATACAAAAGTGGCATCCTATAAGAATATGCTCTCTATTGAACCTACAACCATTTCATTTTGTATGTGTATTTCCACTGATCAAACAATCACCCTTTAATGTCCATAAATGTCTTATAATTACGTGTGAAAAAAGTTCTAAATTAAGATCTACATCAACAATTGTACTGCTCAATTTTTCTCTATAAATATTAGTTCAACTTTCACCATTTCATATTCATTCAAAGAATTCAGAATTCTTTCCAAATATCGTAACGAAAGTTGTATATGATCGTGGTTCGGGTAGAAAATATTACATTTACATAAAAGACGCCTTTAAAAATACAACGGATAATGAGACCCTAAACTAGGCTCTACTGTGATCCGGCCTCTGATGATACTTTGAAAATTATTTATACCTGAAAAATAGAATTAAACATGGGGTGAGAGTATGAGTGTATGTCATTGCAAGGACCTTTGAATTGCTTCTAAAATTGAATTAGTTCAAATTATTTCTGGTCAATTTGTTTTGATAAAAAAAAAACGGGTCCTAAAAATTTGTCAGATTATATAGTTGATTTAATTATAATTCTATGAAGAGTATCATTTTATTTTTCTAAAAAAGATGCAAAATCATCTTAGCATTTAATGAAATATCAATTGTCTAATTAAATGTATTTATTGGTTTTCTTTGATTGTGTTTTTTCATGATGTTAGAGGTTCTTGGTACAAACTCGGATGAAGAAGAAAAGAATTAATTTTGTTTTGAGAAAGAAAGAAAAATTAATCTAACAACTAATTATTAAAATTTGCCATTTAAAAAGCCTTTCTTTAATAGGATATATTTTTTCTTAATTAAATTTTTTTTTTGTTTTTTTTGATAAGGCCAAGAGAAAGGTTGGGTATCCGGGAGCGCCTGAAACATCCCAACTAGGTTGGCACCTAACAGACACTCCCATCCTCTACCGCCTTCCCAATAAGTAATATTATTAAAAAAAAGGGGGAAAAAATAAATACAAGAGAGGGGGGACTAGGCCAAAACCCTCTAAAGAAAAAGAAAGAAAGGCAAAAAAATGAAAATAAAGCTAAGGAAAACGATAATTCGGGAGACCATTCCTGTCCCTAGCAAAATCTGCCAACAGATGAGGAGGTAAAGAGGTAAACCAAACTGTACCAGCAATGTCATGACCCATGGCTGCTAGCCCGTCCGCACAACAATTAAATACATTAAATATATAACTTTTAACCTATGATGATCAATAAAATCTTATGTCTTTCATTTTAAATAGTATTTTAGACATTTTTAAAATTAAAAATAGAAAATAGTTAATATTTTAAGGATCTTTTCTAACAAGTTTTCTTAAGATAAAAATTTATGGAGGAAAAAAAAACTAGGAGACGTAAACCTAATCTGATAAAAATTTAGGGGCATAAATCGAATCCAAGAAAAGAGCTAACATGAACTAAGTTGTATAATCACATTAGGTTAAGAACAACCACATTAATTGACACTGCATCTTCGTCAAAATCCTTAAGACATTAGATATATGGATCATCTCATTTATATGTTTCTCCTCATCTACTGATTCATTCAATATAAAACTTTAACTCACATATGACACATTAGCATCACTTAGTGTGATTTAATGGATGAAGGTTTATGCTCATTTCTTTCATGAGAAAAGAGAAAGTAAATTAGGAAATGAATGATGATAAAAAAATTTTGAACATGAGTTAAATGATAACAAATATCTCCACAATCAAAACAATACATCATAGAGTTTAGAGTTATGAGGAAGCCTACAATGAGTTGGATCATTACATTTGTCTAAAAGAAACCCCACAAATGAGATTGACACCACATCTTCATTCAAAACCTTAAGACATTAGGTATATTGGATATCTCATTTATATGTTGCTCAATATTTACTCTTGCATCAAATGTAAAAGGTTAATTCACACATGTCACATTAACTTCTTCTCTCTAAGTGTGAGAATCTTGGTGTCTATGATTTGACGAAATATTCAAATAAGGTTGGAGACACAACCTGTAAAAAAGATGGGTTGGTGGCACTTTTATAGAGGACGTTTTTACTCATTTCTTTCATGAGAAGAGCGTAAGTAAAATAGAAAAAGAAAGAAGATGAAAACGAAATTTAAACATGAGAGAAATGATAAGGGAAAATAACGAGTTTTTGATAATTTATGAGTTTGTTGATGGAGTTAGAAATTATTGGGTAATTTTTCTACCTAATATTAGAATTATTAAAAAAATGTCACATAAATTTAAAATGTCTAATGAACATGTATTTTGTCAACTCATCATAACACATCTACATTTTTCCTTTTCAGATCCTCCAAAGACCAAAAGTGAAGGAATTTTAAATATTGCTTTCACCAAAAAATAATTCCATCAAAGTGAATGACATCAAAAGTTTAAAATGTAAGATAATAAAATTAACACAAATGACACCTAAAAATTAACAAAAACAAATCATCGTAATGTTGGGACTTCCTATGAAGCTTACATTGAATTATATTCAACATCAGACTAAAAGAAATCGCACAAATGAGATTGACACCACATTTTTATCCAAAATCTTTAGATACATGTATATGAGTCATTTCACTTATATGTTATTCATCATCTACTCTTCCATCTATTGTTAAATTTTAACTCATATTAAACACATTAACATCTCTCTCTCTCTCTCTCTCTCTCTCTCTCTCTCTCTCTCTCTCTCTCTCTCTCTCCCTCTCCCACCCCTCTCTCTCCAATGTGCGACTCTGTGTCCTTAATTTTGTGACATACTACGTAGTCAAATAAGGTCAAATTGAGGCACAACATGGTCAAAAAGGTGGATTGATGTAATTTAATGGATTGGGGTTTATGTTCCTATCTTTCATGAGAATAGAGATAAAAAATATTAGAAAAAGAAAGAAGATCATGAAAAATAAATTTAAGATTAAGAGATATGATAGTGGTAAAAAAAAAAAGAATTGTGTGTTTTGTCCATGAGGTTATAACAAATAGAGGGATTTTATAGTAATTTTATCGGTCTATTTAAGGAGTTTGAGATATTTGGGTAATCAATTTACCAAAAAATTAAACTCAATTAAAAGTACGCCACAACATTTAAAAATGTTCAATAAACATGTATTTTGTCAACTCAATATAACACATCAACGTTTTTCTATCGTGAAATCCCAACGAAGACCAAAATTGAAGGAAGTTGAAATAATAGAGATCGATATTATAAAATATTGCATGAAAGTGAACAACATCAAAACACTTCAATTTAATATACAAATTATACAAACAACGTTGAAAAAACTAACGAAATAATTCATCAAAATGTTTAGAGTTTCAAGGCCACCTACAATGAGGTAGATCATCACAAAGCACACAACTGAGATTGACACCACATCATCGCCCAAAACCTTAAAATATTATGTATATTGGTCATCTCACTTATATGTTTTTCAAGATCTACTTGCATATATTGTGGAATTTTAAGTTTGGCACTTTAACATATCTCCCATAAGTGTGAGACTCTTGCGCATGAGGTCTGGTGACATAGCCAAATAAGGTTAACCAGAGGCACAACATGGTAAAAAATATGGGTTGATAGTGTTTTGATGGATGTAGGTTTATGATCATCTTTAATAAAAAAGAGAAAGAAAATTAGAAAAAGAAAGAATATAAAAAATCTATTTAAAGATAATAGAAATGATAAAGGAAAAAAAAGTGTGTGTTTTATCCATTGAAATGTTAGGAATATAGCGAGTTACTGGTAATTTTATGAGATAGTTGAAGGAGTTGAAGATTTATTAGTAATTATTTCACCCAAAAAGAGAATCAATTAAAAAAATATCACATCATTTTTAAATGTCCGATAAGCATGTGATTTTTTTTTTTGTTTTTTTTGAAGGAGATAGGTATGTGATTTGTTAACTTAACATAACACGTCTACATTTTTCTATTACTAGATCCCACCAAAGACCAAAAGTGAAGGTATTTAAAATAGTAGAGATTGGATAATTTTTTTCTTTCATGAGAGTGAACATCTAAAAACTTATATTTAATATAATAAAATTAAACTAATGACATCCAAAAACTAAAAAAAAATAGTTCATCATAGTGTTTGGAGTTTTGAGCGAGCTTATAATGGATTGATCATCACATTTGACTAAGAGAAACCCCAAAAATGAGATTGACACCACATCTTCACCCAAAACCTGAAAGACATTATGTATATTGGTCATCTCACATTCATGTTTCTCAATATATACTTTTGCTTCCAAGGTAGAAGTTTAACTCACACATGACACATAAACATATATTTATTATGTGTGAGACAGTCCGTATTTCTGATCTGATGAGAGAGCCAAATAAGATAAGAGGCATAACATGTTAAAATATGTGGGTTATTAGTGGTTTTATAGAGAAATGTTTTTGTTCCTTTCTTTCATGAGAAAGGAGAGAGTATATTAGAAAAATAAAGAAGAGGAAAAAGGAATTTGAACATGAGATAAATGAAAAGAGAAACAAGTAAGGAGTGATTGTTTTTCTCTAAGAGTATAAAGTATATAACGAGTTATTGGTAATATTATACATTTATTAAAGGAGAAAAGAATTAATCTGTAATTATCTTACCAAAATATTAGACTCATTAAAAAAAATGCCACGACAATTTAAAATTTCTAATAAACATGTATGTATTTTTTATCTCAACAAAACACATCTACATTTTACTATTGTCAGATCTTACCAAAGATCAAAAGTGAGTGAATCAGATATGACAGAGGTTGAATAATTTTTTGACATTTGAAAACTAAAATTTAAGATAAAAAATTAAACAATACGACATTCAAAAACTAACAAATAAAAATATCACAACGTTGGAACTTCTGTGAGAGTCTAAATTGAGTTGTACGATCACATTAGGCTAAGAGCAATCACACGAGTGAGCTTAACATCACACCTTCATCCAATGTCTCAAGGCATTACAACATGGATCATATTATTTATATGTTGGTCACATCTACTCTTGCATACAATGTGAAATTTTAGCTTACACTTAACACATTAACATCTCTCCATTAAGTGTCAGACTCTCTGTATTCGTGATCTACCACCTAGAACACTCCCGCTCCCCTACAACGTTGAATCATGATATCATACCACAGTTGGACTTTCTGAAGGAGCCAACAATAATGTGGATCAACTCATCGGAGAAAGGGCAACCACACAGTGAAAATGAGACTACAGTTTCATCCAAAAATTTAAGGCTTAAGTATGAGTTTTTCACTCTTTCGATGTTCAACATGCACTCTTTCATCTAATGTTGAACTTTAACTGACTTTTGCTACATCGCAATATTATCTCTTTTAAGTTTGACGGAATTCTAGCCCGTGCTTGGCACGGGTGTCCATGCTAGTATAACAAGTAAATAGTAGACGAAGTAAAATTCCTTACATAAGAAAAATAAAAACACAGTGAATTGGTATATAACTAGTGTGTTAACCCGTGCAATACACGGGTGCTAGGCTATTGTTTTTAGTCTCTAAAATATATTATATGTTTTTCAAAGTAAAAAAAACAATGGTGTCCTTAAAAAAAACGATGTTTTAAATATTTATTTAGATAAAATTTTGATCGCATAGTTAATATAAGTTAAATAAGATAGTATACTAAGAGATTAAATGCAAAATATTATTTAAACTAAATTTTTAGATGCTATAAGTATACCATTTTTTTATAGTTTGTCCTTATATACAGTTTTACATACGTAAAATTTAACGAAGACAGTCAAAGTTGCCAATGAAAAGTATATATTTCACATTTGTTTTAACTAAAACAATAGAGGGAATACAAAAAAAAAAAAATTGCATGTACGTAACTACAAAAGATTAAGTTAACTCTAGTGTGTTAATCCGTGCAATGCACGGGCGACAACTACTATTTTTCAATCTTCGTAAATATATTGTTTTCTGTTATGTCGCAATGATGGATATGTATTCCATACTTTTATGTTTAATAGTGATAACATACGCCATTTTTTTGAGTTAGTGAAAAACATATTTCCATTATTTTTTATATTAGTCAACAAAAAATGTTTGTCATTTTTTATTCATCAATCACAAATATGTCTTAATTTTTGCAAATATATTTATTAGTAACAAAAATATGTTTGTCGTCATTGTTGTTTTAATCTTTGCAAAATTATGTTTGTCGTCATCATTGTTTTAATCTTTGCAAATTTATTTATTTATATATTTATCAATGATATATATGTGTCTCATTCTTTTATATGTATTATTGCAATCAATTTGTCCTATATTTTTTTTATATATTTATAAGTGATAAATATGTGTCCAGTGTCTTTTTATGTATCAATGAAAAATAGTATCTTATGTTTTTCTATTTATTAATTACAACTCTTTGTCTCGTGATTTTTGAACCAATGATGAATATTTGTGTTGTGATTTTTTTCAATATTTTTCATTAAGAAATTTTTGTCTTATGTTTTGGTTTTTTTTTTTAAAAAAATATTTTTTAAAAGAAAAGTATTTAGTTCATATTTTTATATGTATCAGAACTAAATATTAGTCTTGTGTTTTTTTATGTATCAATGAAAATTATTTGTCCCTTTTTTTTTCTTTCTATTTATCATTGACACATGTATATCTCATGTTTTTTTTATGCTTCAATGACAAAGATTTATTCCATCATTTTTTTCTTCATATTTATGAGTGATGAATATGTGTCTCAATTTTTATGTATCATTGAAAAATACTTTCCCTCTGTTTATATTTTTATATTTATCAGTGACAAATACTTTTTTTTTGAAGGATCAGTGACAAATACTTGTCTCGTTTTTTTTATGTATCAGTGATAAATATTTATCCCGTGTCTTTTCTATTCATCAATCACAACTATTTGAACGGTGTCCTTTAAAAAAAAAAAATTGAATTCCAATTTAAGCAAAAGTCAAAACAATTCTGTTTTTAATGTCACTATAATTTCATTTAAATTTGTATAAAAAAAAAATCATTTGATTGGATTGGATTGGTTTCCTTGTAAGGCTAAAATGTTTTGTCCAACATCCTGGATATAAAACATAAATTATTTTATATTTAGGTTTAATAAAATAATTTCAACTCTTCAACAACATTGAATTTTGGATTGAATAACATCTTGGCATAATTACCATGATTTTGAATAGTAGGTATACCTATATTTAACTAAATATATTATAGGTATACCTGGATTTAACTAAATATATTAGCTTTGAGTGTTAATTTTTTTTCTTTTGAATTTGTGAAATTTGTTAATTATCTTTTGATAACTTAATTTTTCCAAGGAAACCACCACACATGCATTGTTAGAAGATCCAAACAGTATAAAATCAGTCAAGTCATCCACATAATGGCCATGGAGAATACACTTGAATCAATAACTAAATATATCACAAACATTTTCGTGTTACTATTCCGTGAAATATAGATTTTATAAATCGACAAAGATTAATGAAGTAAACAAACTCATTATTTTCTAGATCCATAGAAATAATATTCGTCATAACACCATAAAAAATATTTTCATCTTCAACCTCAACTTTAGCAGCATTCCAATAATACGTTGAAAATTTACACAAACTTATGCAGTTAAATATTGACCTTAAAAATATTTTATATCATATTATTATGTTTTATAAAATTTAATAAACTTAATCGAAACTCACCGACCATAACTTCATATTTGTAACTCTTTGAAAGAAAAACTGAAGGATGGGTAACAAAAATAGGAATAATAAGGCACAGATCCATGATCAACAGGTCTGATCTTAATCTTATCTGTAATGTTGAGACAAAATCTATATGATGTTGTCATGACTTCTTGTATTTCATTTATACTGACTCGAAAATTATACATGATAAAAATAGCATCTTCTTTCAAAGAAAATTCAAACTTGTTTAAGAAGAAAGAAATTTGATACGGATGATTGAGTGGCAGTGAATGGCAAAGCATTATTGAGCATGAAAACTATTTATAGCACAAGGGCAAGTATATTTTCGTTGACCATACAAATTGAAAAAGTTACTAAAATTAAAATGCACTTAATGATATTTTATTGTTGTCTTTACGCGGTTTCAAGACAAAAAAAATTCTTAGGATCATAGTCAATAGTTTCAAATCAAAGGAAATATTCTTTCAAAAAAAATCAAAGGAAATATCATTATATTTTAATGTGAATTAATTAGCATAGTCAACCATTTAATGTTATCAGTAGAACAAAAAACTTGTTTGTGATATGTTTTCTTAAAATAGGACATGTGGCAATTGTATGTGTAGAGAATTTTGGAATGCCATGTGGATTATGCATTTTGAACATTTGCATTTGTATGTATAGAGGATGATTGTACATGTATTAACGAGGCATATTTGTATTTTAAGGTCATAAGCATATTTATTATACTAATGTGTTATTCCAAATTATAAGAGTAGTAACTACTCTACTCTTTATAAGAGTAGTAAGCCGACCAAAAAATTATAAGAGTAGTAATAAATTATAATGGGTAAAATTGGATTTTAGATAAAATAATAAAGGCAAAAATGGAAGAAAAGATGAGAAGCTATAAGATATAAACTCAAACGCTACTTGGATTAGCTTCTTAAAAATAGCTTATAAGCTCGTGAAATAAACTATAAGCTCGTTGTAAAAAACCGTTACCAAACAGAACTTTTTTTGTCAAACGAGCTTATAAGCTACTCCCTCCGGTCTCAAATGTAAGAAACTTTTCACTTTTTAGATCCATTCAATAAATGATGTATGTGGTCTATAATATAGACAACATACATCATTTATTGAATGAATCTAAAAAGTGAAAAGTTTTTTACATTTGAGACCAAAGGAATTATAAGCTATAAGCTCATTTAGTGAGCTTGCCAATCAGACCCACAATGTGCAAAATATGCCTTGTGGTTTGGGACGACTTATGTACACCTAAGAATATTCCTTACCTCGGTATCCCTTTCTCGATGGTTGATTTGGACCTTCTAAAAAAATTTGGTGTAACCCTCAAATTCTCAGCTAAAGAGCCCCGCGAGGTAGAGGAACGTGCAAAACTAATTTTTAAATACTCAATCACTCACTCTTTTATTAGATGAAATCAATGTCCTTCCTCTGTTCCATAATATAAGCAATAAAAAAAAATCACATTTTTGCTCAAAAAAAAAAATCACATTTATTAAGAAATCCAATCATTCTTATTTAATACTCCTAACAAAATAGACGTGTTTCCAAAATTACCCTTGTTAATATTGAATGTTAATAAATACTCCATCCGTTTTTAAATATAAGCAAAATTTGCTTTTTAGGTTCATTCATTTAATGATGTATGTGGCCCATATTATGAACCACCTACATCAATAAATAAATGAACTTAAAAAGTAAATTTTGCTTATATTTAGAAACGGAGGGAGTATCACTATTATTCTTCCTCAAAAGTGATAATAACCGTACTAAGTGTTTTGGAAAATGCAAAAGCCAACCATGTTTAATTGCCCCGTCCAATTAGCTTGTGAGAACGAGTATCTGTAATACTCGTTTATTTGATAGTTGTGGGAGTAATGCGGGTGATCTGCTCCTAGTAACTCAACATAAATCAAAGCGTAAAAGGGCATAGAAAAAGAAAAATGTTAAAGTTTACGACACTGTTTGTCGTCACACACGCATGAATGCTACAATTATGTGATTTATTTTTTAGTTTGGTTTTTTTAGTTTTTAACTTTTTTTTATGGTGGTCGGGGTTTGAACCCGTGCCTTGCATATTTTATTTTATGCATTATCCATACTAAATGAGTTAAGCTCATGATGACTAGTTTTTAACTTTTATTTTTCGTTTGAATGTTTTTTTATAGGATAAATAAATGTTGGGGTCTTTTAAATCTATTGTTTGTATCAAATTAATTTGTTTAATTTTTTTACTTTTCAAGTTCAATCTTAATTTTATAGATAAATATTTCATCAACAACATTATGAATCAATTTAATCAATTGAATTTGTTTTAAATTAAGATGGAATAATTACATTTATGAATTCTAATTTTGAGAGTGATGAATTTAGACTTACAAACTTATCAATAAACGTTTACAAAAGCACTTTTTAACTAAGTTTGATGAAAATAAGTTAATACTTCATACAGTTTATGACTTAAAGGATTAAGTGCACACTTTTATTGACATAAATGATCAAATTAAAACTAAAATGACTAATATGATTCAAATGTTAAATTTAAAGAACTCTATGATGTATTTAGCCTTTTTCATATGATCAAAATAAATCAAAAAAAATAAATGGATTTAAAAAGAAAAAAATTAAAACAATAAATAACTACGAATTGATTATCTACAGATAAAATCAATTTACCATGTAAATGCCGTGCTATATGGCCTCACCTGCCATATAGCACACCAGCCCGAAGCAATATCGTTGACACTTCCAGCCCTAGGCGAAATAAATGTTTAAAGTACTACATGAATTAATATACGCATAATTGACACATGTAAATACATATTTCATGGTCATCAATGTAACCTTATATACGAATGAATATACGCATAATTGACACATGTAAATACATATTTCATGGTCATCAATGTAACCTTATATACATGAGAAGGAATAAACGGTTCTTAGCGGACAAAAAGGTTTAACGTATACTTTATTCTTTTTCTACTTCTATTTCACATGCTCAATTTTTTTTTATTACCTTTGTTTTGTTCTAAAATTTTAGAAAATTGGCTTAGAAGTAGGCACATGAAACGGTTGGTGGCAGCAATTCTTTTTGGAGCACAAGCTGGTGTAAGTGGTGCAAGTCTAATTATGGATTTATTTGACATGCATTTTTAGTTGCGTTTTTTTTTTTCTTCTTCACATATTATACTCTAAGAGATTTATGATGTTGGAACATAAAAGTTCATAAATTTGATTATAGATATATGTAAACAAAATGAAAGGTAGATGAATATGTAAGTTGAGTGGTTTCTCTTTTTTCTTTTTTTGGATACATGTTTCTCTATTTCCCATGGTATTATTTGCTCTAACACAATTGTTATTCTCTTTTATTTAAAAGTAGTTTGAGTACAAATTTATTTTTCCCATAAATTTTACTCCCTCCGTCTCACAATTATTGTCCCTTTAGCATTTTTTTTCTTTTTCTCAAAATAATTGTCACTTTACAATACCAATGCGACATTTATTTATTTTCCACTATTATACCCTTATTTATTGAATTTCATCCAACTTAACTACTCCACTAACTACAATTAATAAGAGTGTTTTAGTAAATGCTCCTAATTTTACCATTGAAATCAACACAATTAATCATTTCTTTAATAATCGTGCACAAACCTTAAACGACTAATATTGTGAGACGGAGGGAGTATTGGGGTTTGAAAAATGACAATATTATTAAGAATTACTACGTCCGTTCCTTTTTAATTGTCACATTTTGACATTTTACACAAACCAAGATAATCAATAAATGTTGCTACTTTGGATACAATAATTTCTATTTTTACTATAATAACCTTATTTATTTAATATCTCATTACATATATTTCTCTCTCCACAATAATAAATAAGGGTAATATTAGTAAAATAACATTTAATGTTGCATTGAACTATGTAAAGTGACACTTAAATAGGAACAAAAAATTTCTCCAAAAATGACACTTAAAAAGGAACAGAGGGAGTATATGTTAATTTATTATATGTTCGTTCTTTATTTCAACTAACTATGATCTTTCACTTGCTTCTTCTTTTTCTTACTTGGGGGTGCCACTTCCTTGGAGTTCTCACTAATGAGTATTTTGGGCCCAATTATGTGAATTCAACATTAAAGAAGTTTGAATTTTGCTTTCCACCCAGCACATTTTGCTCGCACCCTGCAGCCATGTCAATTTTGCCCTTGCGCATGTTAACTAACGCAAGTGTAATACTATGTGTTAGTTAAGTAACGTTGCGTGACTTAAGATGCGCAAGTGTAAAACTATGCGCATGTTAACTAACGCATAGTCATTTATGATATAAAACACTACGTGAGTTAACTCACGCATAGGCATGTATGAAATAAAGCACTACGTGAGTTAACTCACGCACTACTGATATATCAGTACATCATAATGCTGTACTGATGTGCATTGAATGCAGTTTGGGTCCAAACCCTAATATGCTCGTAATTGAACCTAATTACGTCAGTTTAACAATATTATTGGATAATACGACTTGGTGCATCAAAATTACACCTAAACGGACAATTACATTTCCTTGAGCCAATGCCTTCAAGGTTCGGTTTCTTCCTTGTCTTAGGTGGCTTGTATACCCCACTCCTTTCACATTGCATCGTCAAGTACGACCTTTTTATAACGGATTTATCTATACAAACACCAAATCCGGCCTTCACCCCTTGTCCGCGAACCCAAGTAAGTAACTCTTCTCGCTCTCTCCATCTTGCATTTGTTGTAAAAAATGAGGCGGTGTCATGAGCTGCACAAATAACACCGGTAGGTACCGGTTTAGGTTCTTGAATTTTACCAATTCGAGCTTGAATTGGAATTTGGACTTTAAATGGTTTGAAATTAAAGCTTGGTTTAACATCGCCGGAACCTTCGCCGGAACCTTCTTTTTTGGCCGGTTTCGGTTCAACGCCATCATCCGCGACTTTGTCAACCATCTCCCTAAATATCTATTGAATAAAAAAAATTACAAAGGAAGAATAAATAAATTACTTGCGGAACAAGCTAACCAAGAACAAAAGTGGCGCAAAAAATTCAAAAAACATGGCTGCACAGTGGCGTGACTTAAGTCACGCAGCACTAATGCAGTTGCGCTAGTTAAGTCGCGCAGCAAGTTAACCTGCGCAAGTTAACTTGCGTACCATGCCCTAGTCCCTACGAAAACCAGACGAACCAAGCAGGAAAACCAGCAAAATGAGATGAGTTTAGATGGTACAATACCTGATATTTGATGCTTGATGAGCGTTGAAACTTGCTTCCTGACGATTTGCAATGATTTGGGATGATGATTTAGACCCAAAAAATCTCACTTTTTAGGTTTTTGAAGGTGGAGGGAAAGAAAATGGTGGTTGGAGTTCGGACTGATGGGTTTTGTTCAAAAACAGGAACATTATGTGAGTTAACTTGCGCAGCGTGAGTTAACTTGCGCAACGTGAGTTAACTTACGCAAGGGCATAATTGGTATGACTGCAGGGTGCGAGCAAAATGTGCTGGGTGGAGAGCAAAATTCAAGAAGTTTTTGTAATTCAATCTTCTTGGTCTAACTCTCTTCTACGTCACTTATTTTTCAACAACATAAAACTGATGGGGTCACCAATATCCGTTTGCATTCAAATTCCTTACAAACAATAATAAATTAACAACATTCATTTCAATGTACTCCCTCCGGTCACTATTATAAGCAAAAATTCACTTTTTAGATTCATTCAATAAATGATGTATGTAGCCTATATATAGACCACATACATCATTTATTGAATGAACCTAAAAAGTCAACTTTTGCTTATAATAGTGACCGGAGGGAGTATTTATTTTTTTGTTACATTCATTTCAATATACTTCCTCCGTCCTTTAATATAGCCACCCATTGTCTTTTTCACATTTCTTAAGAAAAGTTGTCAGTGTAATTAATGTGTCTGTTATATGTGTTAATATCACGAAATTGTCATTTGTTTATATGTGTATTAAATTTGACTTTTCATATTTCAAGACAAGATAGTAGTATTAATTAGGGGCATGTTTAAGAAAATAATAATAAATGCATCTAGTAATTTGGAAAAGGGTTTACATTTAGGGACAAAAATAAAATCAAATGGGTGCTTATATATAAGGACGGAGGGAGTACAATGAACAATTTTTTAGACTATAATAATTAGTGATATCCATTCAACAAAACTTCCCCGCGCATTGCGCGGGTAAACGGCTAGTTTTTCTAATCTTATAAAAAGAATTATGTTTTTATTTTATTAAGAGCCATTTTTACATTAGAGCCGAGTCTGCAATTACATAAAAACGACTTTGATTTATGATGTTGTTGGGGTCGAGACACTTTTGTGGATTATCCTCTCTTAGTTCTCGAATTGGTGTATGATCAACTCATTCATTTTAGTGGTTACTTTCGTCTGTTACACCAACTACATCAAGTGAACGTTTAAAAAACTCCAACTTCTCTCTAAACTTTTTTTCCCCTTCGTTCATCGAGGAGGGGTGGTTTTAGATCATTTTTTGACCTAGAATCACCCATCTACATCTTTTTTCTCTTTTCTTTCAATCTAAATAAGTGGTTTTCACATAGATCAAGTTTCTTCTTTTGTGTTTTTTTGTGATTTCGTCGTCTAAGTGCGGCGTTGTGTTGTTCGTCGTCTTGTGCGGCGTTTGATTTTGCGTCTTGTCGCGGTGTTCGTTTAATTCCTATTGAAAGATCGGCATCAGTCAATTACAAATTCAACAAATGATTTGGTCGTCAACGTTGCAGATCCGGAAGCATGTGAATTTCGGTGACTTATGTTTTATCATATTTTTTGTAGGCATTTTGCCGTTTTATGCTATTAACTTGGGTGCTGTGAGTTTGTTCGCAGATTCACCCTTTACGTTTTTAGCGATGTTTATATCTGATGTACTCTATCAATTTGAATGAATGAATATCGTTTTGTTTTTGTCAAAAAAAAATCAAGTGAACATGTAAGAAAGAGGAAAAAAAAAAAAAAAAAAGCAAAGCATAATAGCGCGTGCAACAAATTTTTTTATAAATCATACCACGAAGAAGCATACTTTTCCAAGATTTCGTCATGCATTTGTGGCGGCGCAGTTCATGTGATATAAACAACAAAAATTTAGTTACCTTTAAATTATAAATTGAAGTTCATATAATTTAATAGTCAAGGTTTTTCTCTGTCTTTCTTTTTGATGTGGACAAAGACAAAAGAAAAAGCTTTTTGGATTGTCGTTTTTCGACATGTATGTATTTTTTGCAGTCGTTTTTCGACATGTATGTATTTTTTGAGTAATTTCCTAGCGTATGTGACTAATTTCCTAACGAACAATACCGACACATAGTCATTATATATACTCATACCCTAAAAAAAAAAAATTATATACACATTTTCAAAACAAAACAAAATACACACAATACACTATATCTCTCTCTCTCGTCTCCCCTATTTTTTTTTATTGTAGTTTATGATCTTTTGCTTCTTTCCAGAAAATAAAATACTATACATTTCTCTTCTATTTTTGTTTTCTCCAATCAAAACAGAATGACTACGCATAATTACAAATCTTATTTTATTCTTATGGGGTTGTTGGTAACTTTAGCTGGAACTAAGTATGAAGCTTTAAACACTAACCCATTTAAACCACTATCCCCAACTATGTTGCTGTTTTTGACATCTCTATGTTGTCACGCAGTTTCATCCACAGCTGATATTAGCTTGCCAGCTACTAAATATATCTTTCACTTTTCTGGTGTTGTTGGATGTGAGACGCTTTTGTTGATAATCGTCTCTCAAATCTCGTATTGGTGTATTATCAACTCATTCGTTTTAGTAGTTACTTTAGTCTGCCACACCAACTGCATTGAATTAGTGTATCAACTCTCACGTCCTACACTAGACCTCTTCCGTTCTACACGTTCAAATGCTGCTACTGTTGCTCCTCTGCCTCCGAATTTGGAACCACAGCAAGCAGCTCAGGTCTAACATTCATGTGGCTTGCAAGGGGGTACTTGATTTGATCCACTAAAAGGAATTAAATCTAGGAGAGGGTTCGGAAAACACTCAAATACGAACAAACAAGCTCCGTATATGTGTAATTGTTCATCCAAATCGAGCGAGCTCTAGGAGAGAAAAAAAGTATATAGGACCTAAAAGTTTATTGAATTCTGTTTTGTTTTCCTTATTAATTGAGTAGAATACTGCGTATGTTTCAATAGTTAGTTTATATGTGGAAAATCAATGTAAAATTGTTTACTTTGTAGTGCTGGTTGCTTATGGATTCTTTTTATTTGTACTTTTGAATTTGAGTTTGAGTCTAACTCAACAAAAAAGCCAACTTAGAGTGATACGATGCTTGTCTATGCCATATCACATCGATCTACTGCATGAAATCTCAAACAATTACTTATTTACCGGTTGTGAGTTACTGATTTGCTGTTGCTAAAGCTAATCTCAATAGGGAAAAAAACACAATTAGAATCAAATCATAGCTTAGGAATTTGTTGGGAAGAGGATGGAATTGATCACAGATGATCCATAGCGGAAAATACCTTCTTTAGAATTAAATGAAATCTGATTAAATTTAACACCACAAATAAAATAAAAAATCCAGGAATAACTATGACCACTATTCCTACTTTTAATCCTTTCACCGAACTCTATATAATATGATGAATCGATCCTTTCACCACAAATAAGCTAGTACAAGTTGTATATATACACAAGAGTGTCTCTATGTTAGCTTATTATGTGTGACAAACATGAGATCACTAACACTTAACTATCTAATGATTACTTATTATACAAGTAATCATTCTCTAACTAACTGCAACTAATTGTTTATCTGCTTCTCATTTCACTTATCAGATCATTTTTCTTGCGTTACCATTTTTTTTATCCACCGCTCATTTCACTTATCTGATCATTTTTCTTGTATTTTTTGCAATTCATTTTTCATGTGTTATTGAATATTGATATACTATGCACATTATTCACACCCAATGGGATTCTTTCAAGTTGCATCTTCAATTTCATTGAATAAATACACTTTCCTTCTGAAAAGATCAGAAATTTTTAGATGATTAATAATTCATTTTGGAAAATTCATGTGTGCAGACAACATATGCAGATTGGGTGGTTAGGCTGACAACTATGCTGATCAAAGAGACATAGGCAGTCCGCAGAAATAAAGTGGGTTTTCTAGAATGAAAATGTAATCTAATTCATTTCTTCTGATGTTTGTAGTGAATCTGTGTGACTTACCACTCAGTTTTTCACCTAAGGATTCTAAGCTCATGGCTTTTAGGATGAAGCTAAGCAATTGCCTCATTTTATAGATCTTTCCTTCTATAATGATAAACCTATCTCTTTCTACTTTGAGAACTTTAGGCTCATGATTATATATCTTTTCCTTTTATAAAGATAAAACTTTATAATTGGAGCTGGCTTCTATTTATTTGTTTTATAGCTGTTTATTTATTTTGATGATTCTGGAAGTTGGCATAATTGCCATTGTTGATTCATTTTGATATTTGGTAATTTCCCTTGTGAACTGTTACGGTTCTAAACCTTTATTCTAAGCAAAGAGTGAAGACAATGCTGCTGCTGCTGCAATAAGCACTCAGCTGGTTTTGTTGTGCTGTCAAGCTAATGTAGCATCTGAAATTCGGTATCATCATTTTGTAAACCTACTACTTAGTTTTATAATTGTATACAATGTTATGTTGGTTTAGAAACTCGTTTACTAGCAGTTTTATAGAATTACAATTAGTTATCCTAAACAAAATGTTTGTTGATAACCAATTTCAGCAGAATCAGCACTAAAATTGCTTTCTAAAAATCAGTTTACGAAACTTGTTTACAAAAGACAAATTTCATAACCAATTGATGTAAAAATCAGTTTGTTTAAAAAGCTACCCTCACCATATAGGTCTTGAGGTTTATTTCCTTTCACCATGCGCACTGCACACCAGCAGCACTAGTCCTATTAAGTTGTGTTGTGTTGTCAAAGAATTCGCAGAGCACATATTGCACAATGTATGAGAAGAATCAATCTTGTTGAAGGAATGAATGAAGA
The DNA here is from genome assembly GCF_051527215.1 of Medicago sativa. Classification (NCBI taxonomy): domain Eukaryota; kingdom Viridiplantae; phylum Streptophyta; class Magnoliopsida; order Fabales; family Fabaceae; genus Medicago; species Medicago sativa. The sequence continues at coordinate 61,110,270 of NC_140751.1, read as the reverse complement.
TGTACATGTGTAAAATCATGTGTTACAGAGGTTGCTCCTAAAGTATCAAGGCTTAAACACTAACCCTTTCCAACAATCAACTCCAACTATGTTGCTGTTTTTAACTGCTCTATTTTGTCATGTCATTGCATCCACAGTTGACATGAGCTTACTCATATTCCACTTTTCCGGTGTTGTTGGATGTGAGACACTTCTCTAGATTCTTCTCCCTGAGTTCTAGAAGTGGTATATCATCAACCTGTTTCTCTTACTAGTTACTTCATTCTGTTTCTTTAACTGCATCCATAATATCACTAAACTCTTCCTTCCTACACATTTAACTGCTACTCAGCCCCCTAATTCTGAACAACAGGAATCATCTCAGGCCTAAGATTGTAACATGCTATGCAAGCATTATAAAGTAGATGTCATGTGGCTTGGTTTGGAAGTTTTTTGTTTGTGTTTCTTCTTATTTTGTTTTATATATGTGGATATTCATCCAAATAATGCTCTAAGATCTAAAGTTTAAAAAGGAATTTACTTGCTGATATCAAGCTATGAGACCCAGGTACTTGATATGATACCACTACAAAAAATCGCGTCCATTGCGGCAGTTTTATTATGGCGGTCTTTAAAACCGCCACTAAAAACGGTACATTGCGGCAGTTTTATGAGCTGCCAATATTCACAGTTAATTGCGGCGGTTTGAACCGCCAGTATTAACAACATCTTATGCGTGTAATATTATGGCATTTTGACCCGCCGGTATTCACATTTTACTTATCCTCTTTTCCCCCTCTTTTTTTGGAAAAATCCCTCCAATTTTTCTTCATTAATTCTTTATCCTTTTATTACTTTTCTTTATACCTTTTTGTATTTCTTTTATTCTTATTTTTCCATAACTCTTTTCTTCTACTCCACAGATCTAGATATCAAACCCTTCTATTCTATACTATTTGTCTGCATCTCAAACCATCGTACCCATTAATCGAACCACTTTTCCAGATCGAGCCCATTCCTTCTCAAACCCATTTTTCGGATTGAACTCATTAATCGACTGCAAACCCATCTATAACCAACGAATCTATTTTGAAGGTTTTTCTTCCTCTTCGTCAAATCTTCTCAAACACTCGATCTGGATAATCTATTTTGAAGTAGTTTTGCTTTTGTTGTCAGGTATTGCTGAAACCCTAGATTAATTTTTCACTAATAGCTAAATTTAACTAAATCTTTGTTTTTGAAGTTAAATTCAGGTTCTTGAAGAGACACATCATCGCTGCTTAAATATTTGGACAGGTAAATTATTGATCTTTGTTCTTTTCGATTTTTTGTTGGTGATTTATTCCCTCTCTCTTTCTGGGTTTTTTGTTTGTTTGTTTTGGATTTAGAGAAAAAAATTGAAATTGATACTGATCTGGGTATTTTTTTTCTTTATTCTAGATTTGTTAAGTTTGCTTAGTTGAAAGAATCGTTAGGTTTATGCAATATTAGATAAATGGGTTTTAATGAAATTATCATGTGAGATTAATGGGTATTGTGATTAGTATGAGAAAATTAGGTTTTAATGAAATTCTCATGTTAAATTTGCTTAGTTCATAAATTAGCTTATTTGTGTTGCAGCAAGTAGTTATAGGGTTATAACGTCAAAAAAAAAAATTGTAGTTACAGCCTACAGGGTTATAATGTTGTGTGTTGCTGCTTTACATCTAATTGACATGTATTTACTAGTTTGAACAAGGTGTACTTAAATAGACCCACTTGAGCTGAATATAGAACCAAACACAACATATAATTTTTTGGGTTCTCTCACAACTCATGTTACTTGGTGATATTTGTATTGATTTTGGCACTGATATATTTCAGAAAGGTTTTTGTGAATGCTACATATTATGTTACCTTTCAGTTACTGATTTTGAATGCATCCTGCCCGATGATTATCTAATAGAACCTGTTCATACTGTTTTCAGAAGGATTCTTTTGCTTCCTATTATGTTGAAACTTATTGTTTCTCCTTTTCACGTTTACACAAATGAATGTAGAAAAGTTGATTTATATGGTTGGTTTTGTTCGAATTGACTACAAGAAATGAAAGATTATTGGCAAGTTGTTCCTAGCCCTTTATGTTTTAATTGTCAAAGTAGTTAATGTTGTTTTTATATGATCTGTAATTGATTTTGCTTAGTTCAGTGAACATTGCAGATCTCTGAAATTGTTAGCTTTAGTGTTTGGATTTTGATTTTTTGTTCTGTTTGTATCAGTTATATTCTCCTGTGATGAAGTTCTTGTCATCTTGTAAATATATTAGCTCATGTTTTTACTAGTTAGCATTTATAACCACTAGTTTAGTGCTTTATTTTTCCTCACTTCATAGGTACTACTTTAGTTCATTCTATATTATACTTTTAATACTTTCCTTTATGCTCGTCCCATAGAAGTATAGAACTCCTTCAACTGTCAGCACCTCCAAAATTGCCGTGAGAAATCACAGTGAAGACTGTGCAGTAGGTATGAAATGTATTCCTGATACCTTTATGAATTCCCTATATTATGCTATACCTTTATAATTTCTATTTTTCCATCAACATTTTCACTTGTTTTTCTTGTGTTGAACTTATCTAGTAGGTGACTATGTTTTATTATTTTGCCCATTGTTTCTAGGAGAGAGCGGGGGGTCCATCAATTGGTAGTGATCGTTAAGGTATTGGTTATTTACCTCTTCTTGGAATTTGCTTTCTATTGGGTTTTGGATTTGCAATCTGAAGTGATTACACTTAAAGTAATGTTTTGGCTATAACTAAAGTGATTATATTGTCATCATATTGATTATTTTAGAGTTTGTGTTCTATTTTGTTCCATACAACTTTAGTGTTTCTGTTCTATTAGTGTTGATATTGTTTAGGTCACCTGGTGCTAGAATTGATAACTTTATGTTCATCCCCCATTCATAGTATGTCAATATTATTTTTTTGGTTATACATTTTGAAGCATCAGCAGCTCTTGAAATATACTATGGTGATTGTACTAACTATGGTGACTAGTTTTAATGCTTAGTAGTTTTGTGATTGTCTCTTTAACTTGCAGGGGACTATTCCTTTATGAGGAATACAACTTTTTGCAAGAGGGGGGAGCAAGTATGAAGAGGTCGTTGGAAGTTCAACTATAGTGCATGTATACAATATAAATTCAGTTACAGATTTTATAGTTATGTAATATCACAATTTATGTATGAAAATAATTAATATTACTACTAGTAATTGTGTTATTTCAGTGCAATTTTCAGTTTTTTTTTATTTAATGAAATGACCATTACGGCAGTTCAAACTGCCACTATGTGCTACTTTTTTCCTTTAAAAATCGTATATTACGGCAGTTCAAACTGCCACTAATTTCTAATTTTTTTGTTGAAATATTGTACATTACGGCGGCTGAAACCGCCGTTTTACTCGATAAATTAGCCGCCGTTATCACCAACGCGTATTATGGCAGTTCACATGGCGGTTTGCACTAAACTGCCATTTTAAACTTTGTGGCAGCAAAAATTGCGGCAGTTTTGGGAACTGCCAGTTTCGTTAATAGCGGCGGCTAAAACCGCCGCAATAAGCCAAATTTAGCCGCCGGAAATAACGTGTTTTTTTGTAGTGTACAGATACATGAAAATTTTAAAATACGATACAGATACTTTAATAAAGAAATTATATTAATAATTAAATATATAAATGCACAATATACAAAACAACAACAACAACAACAACGCCTTATCCCACTAAGTGGGGTCGGCTACATGGATCAAATGCCGCCATAATGTTCTATCAAAGACCATATTTGGATCCAACTCATTGACCTCTAAATCTTTTCTAATGGTTTCTCTAATAGTTTTCTTAGGTCTTCCTCTACCTCTTTTAACCTGACTCTCCGCCATTTGATCTACTCTTCTTACCACGGCGTCTACGGGCCTTCTCTCTACATGTCCAAACCATCTAAGCCTATTTTCTACCAACTTTTCTACTATAGGTGCTACCCCCACTCTCTCTCTAATGATGTCATTCCTAATCCTATCATGTCTAGTCTTACCACTCATCCAACGCAACATCCTCATCTCCGCTACGCTTACTTTACTCTCGTGTTGGCTCTTAATCGCCCAACACTCCGTACCATACAACATTGCCGGTCTGACTGCTGTCCGATAGAACTTTCCTTTCAGCTTAAGTGGTACTTTCTTATCGCACAAAACACCTGAGGCTCTTCTCCATTTCAACCACCCAGCTTGAATACGATGATGTACATCAGCTTCTATTTCTCCGTCATTTTGTACTACGGACCCAAGATATCTAAACCGTGTAACTTGGGGTATGATATGATCTCCAACTTTCACCTCTAAGGTAGACCCACTTCTCCTTTTACTGAAGTTACATTCCATATATTCCGTCTTGTTTCTACTCAGGCGGAAACCGTACGCTTCTAAGGCTTGCCTCCAAGTCTCTAGCCTCCCGTTTAACTCCTCCCTCGACTCACCAAGCAAGACTACATCATCTGCAAAAAGCATACATCTCGGTGCTAACTCTTGGATGTGTTCCGTCAGTACATCCAAAACTAAAGTAAAAAGATAAGGACTTAGGGTTGACCCTTGGTGCAGTCCTATTGTTATGGGAAAATCTCCGGTATCCCCATCCTGCGTCCTCACACTAGTCGAAGCCCCCTCATACATATCCTGGATAGCTCTAATATAGGCAATCCTCACCCCTTTCTTCTCCAGGGCTTTCCACAAAATCTCTCTAGGTACTCTATCATACGCCTTCTCCAAATCAATGAAAACTAAGTGCAAGTCTTTTTTATCCGTCCGATATCGCTCCATCACGCGTCGAAGTAAGTAGATCGCTTCCATAGTCGACCTCCCAGGCATAAAACCAAATTGGTTATCCGTAACGTGAGTCTCTTTTCTTAATCTTCGCTCAATTACCCTTTCCCATAACTTCATGGTATGACTCATTAGCTTAATTCCCCTATAATTCGCGCAATCTTGTATATCCCCCTTGTTCTTATAGATTGGAATTAAGGTGCTTCTTCTCCACTCGTCCGGCATTTTCTTCGTCCTCATAATCTCGTTGAAAAGTTTTGTGAGCCACCCAATTCCTCTATCGCCAAGACTTTTCCACACTTCAATAGGTATGTTGTCCGGCCCAACTGCCTTGCCATTACTCATCCTTTTCAACGCTTCTTTCACCTCGTGCTCCTGAATCCGGCGATAATAGTTATAGTTTCGGTCCTCCTCTCTGATGTCTAACCTGTTAGAGTCTGGTAAGATCTCATATCCTTCATTAAATAAGTTGTGGAAATACTTCTTCCATCTATCCTTAATATCTCTCTCTTGCACCAAAACTATACCCTCTTCATCCTTAATACACTTCACTTGGTCCAGGTCTCTTGTCTTTCGTTCTCGTCCCTTCGCAAGCTTGTATATAGATTTCTCCCCCTCCTTGGTACCTAAAGATTGGTATAATCCTTCAAATGCTTGAGTTCTCGCTTCGCTCACCGCCTTCTTAGCCTCTTTCCTAGCTATCTTATATTTATCCCAAGTTTCGGCATTTTTACACTTAGACCAATCTCTAAAACAATCTCTCTTGATCCGAACTTTACTCTGAACACTGTCATTCCACCACCAAGATTCTTTACCCCTAGGTCCAAAACCTCTAGATTCTCCCAATGTCTCTTTTGCCACCTTCTTAATCTCATGAGCCATCCTCTCCCACATATCATTAGCGCTTCCATGTGGTTGCCTGAAACCTCCCTCTAATATCTTGTGTTGGAATATCCTTTGTTTGTCACCCTTTAAATGCCACCACTTGATTCGCGGAGCCCCGCTACGGTCTCTTCTCTTTGCCCTCCTCTTAACCCTTACATCCATCACCATTACTCTATGTTGGGTAGTTAAGCCCTCTCCCGGTATGACTTTACAGTCTAAACAGATCTTCCTGTCTGTTTTCCTAATGAGAAAGAAATCGATCTGAGAACAAGAGGCCCCACTCTTGTAAGTGATGAGATGCTCCTCTCTTTTCCTAAAACACGTATTTGCTATTGTAAGATCAAAAGCCGATGAAAAATCTAAGATGGAATTTCCCTCCGCATTTACCTCCCCGAGACCATACCCCCCATGCACGCCCTCGAAACCTCTCGAAACCCTCCCTACATGCCCATTCAAATCCCCTCCTAGAAAAATCTTTTCTCCTAATGGAATATCCTGAATTAATCCTTCTAGCTCCTCCCAAAACTTTACTTTAAGGTGTTCTTCTAGTCCTACCTGAGGTGCATAAGCGCTAATTACGTTAAAGGTGTCTTGTTCCACTACACACTTTAAGGCTATAATCCGATCTCCTATCCTTTTAACATCCACAATATCTTTCTTCCACTCCTTATCCACAATGATGCCTACCCCATTTCTCGATCTAACTTCACCCGTGTACCAAAGCTTAAATCCTGAACTATCTAATTCTCTCGCCTTTTTCCCCACCCACTTAGTTTCTTGTAGGCACATAAAGTTAATCCTCCTCCTAGTCATAGTGTCTACTACTTCCATAGATTTACCCGTAAGAGTACCTATATTCCAAGTTCCAAAACGAATCCTACTCTCATGAACTAGCTTCTTTACCCGCACCCGTTCACGAAGATGTGGGAACCCTTGCTTATTTTTCACTACATCCAGGCGGCGATGCAGCGGCCCTTGCTCATTTGACACTGTACTCGAGCCATACAGCGCGTTGCTTCCGGGCAACGACCTAGCATTCACACTATTTCGTATTTGGTCCATGTCATAGAGATTCGACAAAGTTTTACGTTGGCTGTCGAGGCCTAACACAACCCTCTCCATTTTACCCGGGCTTGGGACCGGCCTTGGCAGGATTCAATGCACAATATACAAACATAACTAAAATTGATAATGACAATAACAAGTGACAATTACATGTATGTACTATCCAAAAAGGACATCATTAGTAAATCTACAGTGAAGATGAAACAAAGTTAATAAACAAAATTAATCTGAGGGTTCTAAATTACAGATTTTAAGCAAATGAACCAATCATTTGCTTCATTAACACACACCAATACAGCTATGAGAAGTTCTATTTCACAAATAACCAATACAAGACATTAACACACACCAATACAGCTAATTAACCAATCATTTCAGTTCGGAAAGAATACTGTGCCTATTTTTAACTCTCAGGGGTGATGTAAATGATTGCATGGTCCATATATTCCCACTTATATTTGCAATCTGCAACTATGGAGCTTTAAAGTTCCAAGTGTTCAAATAAACTGTTTTTGGAAACACTCCGTTTTCACTAGTATGCAATGTTTGGGAGCGAAGCAACTAATCCGATCCAAGCACATGCACCTTGTAAAATCCAATATGGACTTCACTAAATAACAAGAGATTATGCAATTATGTCATGTATATAAAAAAATTCCAATATATCCCTGATATTGAAAATTCACGATCACGTTAGATATCAAGAAATATATTGACCGATCCTAATTGATATGAGATTGGGATCTCATATTAGAAAAGTCCTTAAAGTCATTGTTGTCAAAATCTCGACTTAAATCCTAAAATTCAGGATTTTGCGATTTTCTTCACCTTCAACGACTTAAATCCATAGTAGAATCCTAAAATAAGCAAAATCAATGTATTTTGATTGCCATTTTACGATTTCTTATAAACTAAGTCATTTATGACTATATACCATTTATAACATATAATTAGTATTATTATTTTTTGGTAAAATCCATCGATTTTGATTGCGATTTTACAATTTCCTATATCCATTCTACAAAAGTTCTTGAGTAAAATCCTTCGATTTTGATTGCGATTTTACGAGTCCCGATTTTTCTATTCCCTTTCGACCTGAAGTAAAGTCCCGATTTTGACAACCTTGCTTACAGTGTCTAGAATTTTCAATATCACAAGTCGTTCTGAAATTTCGATAATCTAAGGACTAAATTGTCTGAAACCTGCGATTTTTGGACTTAACTGATTTTTCATTCCTGTTTTTTGGTTAAAAATATTTATCTGCTTCTCATTCACTTACATCTGATCAGTTTTCGTGCCTTCTATTTTAGTTTTTGCAATTATGGTTTTCTTTTCTTAGAATTTAGGGGTTTAATAGTTGGTTTGTCAAATTGTCATTGTTCTTGATGAGTAAGAAGAATTTACAATTCATTGCAACTGTTTCGTAAAATTATAGTTAATACATGTATTACTCAGGGTTCAGCAAACATCAAGCAATATTATGCAACCTGTTTTTTTCGTACCGTTGGGGTGATTCTTTTTGGTTGTCTCCTTGCTTTCGAAGTAAGATTTTGCTGCATTTATTTCTGTCTTTACAATTTGTACATGCACTCAAATTTGATTGTTCCCTTTATGATTAGTTTTCTGATTTATCATTTGGATATGTGATAATGTTGATTTTATATTTGTTTCCACTTGGTAATTGACATACTATATACATTATTTACACACCAATACAGCTGAACCAATCATTTCATTTAACAAATCTACAAATCAACTACGAAAACAAGTATTAATCTAACATAAAAACGAAGAAAAAAAAACATAGACAAAGTATTGTTACCAGAGGTGAGAAGAGGTATTCAGAAAGAATACTATGCCTACTTTTAATTCTTCGGGTGATGTAAATGATTACACGGTCCATATATTTCCCCTTATATTTGCAATTTGCAACTATGGAGCTTTCAAGTTCCAAGTGTTCAAATGAACTGGTTTTTGAAACACTTCTTTTTTACTAATATGCAATGTTTGAGTAATATGTGGAAGCGAAGCAAATAATCCATTCCAAGCACATCCACCTTGTAAAATCCAATATCGATTTCACTAAATAACAAGAGATTATGCAGTTTTGTCAAGTATTTAACAAAATTCCAATATATCCCTAAATTGAAAATTCACGATCACTGATATCAAGAACTATATTGACCAATCCTAATTGATATATATCAGAAATGGCTATCCTTCCCTTTTAAAGGTTTACGACCTTATTGACATTGTCTCAAGTAGTGAGCTCAGTTAGGTTCAAGGTGATGCACCATGTAAAGGTTGCACCAAGGTAACGTCAAACTGTTAGGCCTTGCTCGTGTGAATCAGTTGTGTGGACCAGTCCTTAACATCAAATCTTCACAATGTGAGTGCAGTAATCATCAAATCATCACTGAGAATACCATTTGATAGTGGAGATTGATTCAATGAGAAAACATTAGGAATTTTCAATAGAGAGAATCTATTCCCCGAAGTTTATTTGTTGTTCCCTTCACCATGCGCACGAGTAGAAAACATCAGGGCTAATGGATCCGAATCTGTTATTATCCTATTTATAAGAAACATTTAACTTTTTTGATTCATTGCATAAATGATGTATTTGGTCTATATTATATACCAAGTACAAAAGTAACTTTTTCTTATAAATAGGACCCGAGGGAGTATGAAATACTGGAAAATTAAAGTAGTTAAGAGTCGGTTAATAGAAGTTAGTTAGTTAGCAAGGGATTTTATAAGGTTCTAAACATGTCTACAACTCAACAGCTAGTAGACGCTTTCACCATACCTCTCGATCGTCAACCATTCAAGAATGTCAACTCTAAGCTGAGTCTACAACACTTAGTTAGTCTGCAGGTTATTCAGTTAGTTAGCATATTGCTAGCCTTTCCCTTCCTTTTCATGTCTCTGCTATGAGAATAACAGCTATATAATTTAGCGCTCAATCAATCGTATTCAATTCAATATAGTACAATTATTTAAAAAAAAAAAATTATTATAGTACAATTGTCACGACCCAAAATTCGACACACGAACTAATATGTCATAGTTCAACAAGTTTCATGACCAAACAATATACATATAAGCAAGTTCCAAACTAACTTTCGATTCAACATAATGTGTACTGAAATTTCGACATAATAACCTTAGTATTTTCAACATTTCCAAAATCAGAACCTGTTTATAAACTCTTATCATCAACCAAAATTTCAAAGTGACAATTAGATATTTTTACAATTCAAAATACAACATTCCTAGACTTTCATATAGTTGCAGATACACTAAGACCCAATTATATACATAAACAAATAGTCTTGTAACAAAGACGCATACCAAAAAGAGTGACACTGTTAACCTTCGAGTCTGCTAGCAGCTTGCTACTCGGCACAATGCACCTATACAACGACATGCATGGAGACTTCCTGTGAACCTCAATGTAGGGCGACTATAAGGATGACAATGCTGGGCGTAACCCCGGTCCAGAACACAAACAATTATATCATTTTTTTACCATGTTATCGGTACCAAAGTGACTACCGTTGGACATTCGAAGTGATTTTTTTTTGGTGAACTGCAGACTTACTTTATGTAACATCATTTTTAACAAAAAGAAAGGGGTTATTTTGTTATATTTATTTTTTAAATCGAATGTATAACCACTTACTTAATTTTTTTTTAGGTGGCGACTTACTTTATGCAACATCATTTTTAAGAAAGAAAATGAGAGGGTTATTTTTGTTATATTTATTACTGTTGACTTTATATCGCGGCAAAATCTATTATTTTGTAAGTTTTTTTTTTGTCAAGTCTAGTGTCTAGAGCTCGCACATTTTAAATGTCGAGAAGTAGGGTGTCTGCAATTCAAACCCCTGCCACTGCATATAATATACAATATCCCTGCTAATTGAACCAAGCCAACTGGAATACTGAAATATTTTGTAAGATTTCTATTCTGCCCAATAAATTAATTACTTAATATACTTTGCTAAAGAAGGATATTTTCAAAGCGTATCAAAGAAAAGTCGTTGGGTGTAAGTCCTTTATTATTTTGACCTTTTCTGAGTTACATTATCTTTTGCTATGTTTCTCAGAAAGTGGTTGGGTTTCCAACCTATGGGGAATGGATTCCCCACGTGTACAATTTTCCTTGTCCTAAGCCCTTTCCTTCCATTTTTCTGGCTTACATTATACTTTGTCCACATAGACTCTCTATATTTTGTTAACGTCTTTTGCTTGTTTCTTTCCATATAATTCCATGCAATAAAACAACCTTAAAATTGAGTAAATAGACAATTTCCCCCCGAAATTGCAAGGTTTGTCAAATACCCCCTGTAGTTAACGAAACATCAATTACCCCCCTGAAATTGCATAACGTTAATCAATTTACCCCCTCCGTCAATTTTTCTGTTAACTGTTTACGGTTATGATCAATTACCCCCCTGAAATTTTACACTTATGTGCAAAATGCCCCCTGAACTTGAAAAATTAAAAAAAATTGAAAAAATTCTGGAAAAATATTAAAAAAAAATTAAAAAATTCTGGAAAACTGAAAAATCAATAAAAAAAATTGAAAAAAAAAATTAAAAAATTCTGGAAAATTGAAAAATTAATAAAAATGAAAAAAATCTGGAAAAATTAATAAAAATAAAAAAAAAATCTGAAAAAATTTAAAAAATCTGGAAAAATTAATAAAAATAAAATAATCTAATAAAATGAAAAATAATGAAAAAATTCTGAAAAAAATAAAAAAGATTAAAAAATTCTGGAAAAATGAAATTTTCGAAATTTTAAATTTTAATGAAATTCTGGAAAATAAAAATTCTGGAAATTCTCGAAAATAAAAATTCTGGAAAATAAATTTTAATGAAATTTTAAATTTTCGAAAATAAAAATGAAATTCTGGAAAAATGAAATTTTAATGAAAAATTTTTGAAATTTTTGAAATTTTCATTAGTATTTCTCAAAAATTTTCCGGTAATTTTTGTGTATTTATAAACCGAGAATAAGGGAAAAAATATGTGTATTTATAAACCGAGCTTAGGTTTTTTATGTATTTTTCGAAATTTTGAAATTTTCATTAGTATTTTTTCCGGGAATTTTTGGGTATTTATAAACCGAGAATAAGGGAAAAAATACACTGTAAAAACCTAAGCTCGGCATATATACTAATCAAAATTTCGGAATTTCGAAAAATACATTTTTTCCAGAATTTCGAAATTTCGACATATACTAATCAGAATATTTTTTATTTTCCAGAATTTTTTCATTATTTTTCATTTTATTAGATTATTTTATTTTTTAATCATTTTTTTATTTTTTTTTATTTTTTCAGATTTTTTAAATTTTTTCAGATTTTTTTTTTAATTTTTCCAGAATTTTTAAATTTTTTCAGATTTTTTTATTTTTATTAATTTTTCCAGATTTTTTTAATTTTTACCGTTTTTTTTCATTTTTATTAATTTTTCAATTTTCTAGAATTTTTAATATTTTTTTTCAATTTTTTTTAATGATTTTTCATTTTTCCAAAATTTTTTTAATTTTTTTTAATATTTTTCCACAATTTTTTTTAATTTTTCAAGTTCAGGGGCATTTTGCACATAAGTGTAAAATTTCAGGGGGGTAATTGATCATAACCGTAAACAGTTAACAGAAAAATTGACGGAGGGGGTAAATTGATTAACGTTATGCAATTTCAGGGGGGTAATTGATGTTTCGTTAACTACAGGGGGATATTTGACAAACCTTGCAATTTCGGGGGGAAATTGCCTATTTACTCCCTTAAAATTTAACTCTGTAATGACTAAAGAATGTCCATTTCCTTTTTATTTTCTTTTGTAGTCCACATTTTGTAGTATGCTGTATTAGTATTACACTATACTAACACCTCATGACCAGGATCCAAAGGTGAACTTCAAAATTTTTAATTAGAGATTGTGGATTTTATCAACAACAAAGAATACCGTGCATAAAATTTTATGCAACATCTTAATATTAAAAATAAGATTTTATTTTTATGTTTATTAGAGAGCATATTCAATCTGCTTCAACCCAACAGTCAAAATCATTAAACCAAAAGTTGGGTCAGGATTTGTTGACCTTATACTCCAGCAAAATCTGTAAGATGATCCTGAAAGATACGCTTACAGAAAACTTTGAATATTTCAAACTATAGTCTTTGTCATTGTCAAAAATTTCTCGATTAAGTCTCTCGTCAAGTGAAAAAAACATAAAGACAGAGACCAATTTAAGAAATTTTTGACAAAGGCAAAGACTTGTTTGAAATATTAAGAGTCAAAGAATAATTTGAGAATGACTTATAAAAACACCGACTAATTTGGTTGTTTACTCGAATCAATTATGTAGACTAAAACAATTCTACAAAGTTACTATTTGTGTTTTTGATTTTTGAATTGATTCGATAAAATTATTCAATATTTTTTCAAACATTATATACCTTAAACTATTCAAAGTGATCGATCAAAAAAGAAATAACGGATAAAACAAAAGAAGTGAAATGCTAACCATCGAGGATACCAGTTAAGTAGACAAATATAGTAATTATTGCATTAGAAATTGTGTAGTCAACTCTTTAAAAATAAAAAATAAAAAAGTATTTTCAATTTAATTTTTTTTTGAAATTGTGTAGTCAACTCTTTAAAAATAAAAAATAAAAAAGTATTTTCAATTTAATTTTTTTTTACTTTGTTAACCAGTGTCACGGGTTATCGGTTAGCATGAAGAAGAAAAAATGGATTAAACTTCAAAAAAAAAAATCTGTCATATGAGATGTGACATTAGAAAATACAAAGGGATACAAAATACGCGTGAAGTGAACTATATAGTAACAGACAGTACATTCTCTCTTTACCCTATTCTTTGTTGTTTATGATCTTGATCTTGTTTCTTTCCAAAATATATATATATATATATATATATATATATATATATATATATATATACACTTTTGTTCTCTTTTTGTTTTCTCCAATCAAAATAAAATGATTACGCATAAGTATAAAGTTTATTTTATGTCAAATGCATCTAAAGGTCCTTTAAGTTTTTGGTTTTTCCTAAAGTGGTCCTTTAAGTTTCAAAAGTCCCAAACAAGTCCTTTTAGTTTTTGAATCGTTTCAAACAAGTCCTTTTAGAGGATGATGGTAATGATTCGGATGATAGCAACAAAGAGCATTATCCACCATTTGCCATGCCTAAAAAGATGACTAATTTTAAGTGGAAATTAGGAGCCAAATTTGGTACCAAAGATGAGTTCAAGGAAGCAATTACCAACTATGCTATCTACAATAGGACTTGTTTGAAACGATTCAAAAACTAAAAGGACTTGTTTGGGACTTTTGATACTTAAAGGACCACTTTGAAAAAAACGAAAAACTTAAAGGATCTTTAGATACATTTGACCTTTATTTTATTCTGATGGGTTTGTTGGTGCCTTTAGCTGCAATGAGATATCAAGGTTTAAACACTAACCCATTCCAGCCACCACCCATAACAATGTTACTGTTTTTGACATCTCTATTTTGTCATGCAGTTGCATTCACAGCTGACATGAGCTTCCCAACTACTAAATATATCTTTCATATTTCTGGTGTTGTTGGGGTCGACCATTGTTATCAAAAACGCGACTTAAGTCCTAAAATCCTGGTTTTTGCGACTTTGCGTAACTTCAACGACTCAAATCCATAGCAAAGTTCCAAAAACAGGCAAAATCCTATCAAAATCGCATAAAATCGCACAAAATCGTGAAATCCGTTCAAAATCGCAGGATTTTGAAGGATTTTGTTCATTTTTAGATAAGGGTCAATTTTTGACCCGATTCGTAAATTGACCCGGTTTGGATCCATTATCGGTTCTGTAAATACCCTAAAGGCAAAAAAATTTCATTCTTTCACTTCCCCCACACTTTCCTTCATTCTTTATGCCTACTAAAGAATATTTGTATCTAGGCTTTGAGTCATTTATGTATATGTATTTTGAGGACTTTGAACTTTAGTCATTTATGATTATATGCAATTTATAACATATATTTAACATTATTTTTGTTTTGGTAGAATCCTCGATTTTGATTGCGATTTTACGATCTCGACTTTGCTATCCTATATCGATTCTACAAAAGTCCTTGAGTAAAATCCTTCGATTTTAATTGCGAATTTACGAGTCCCGATTTTGCTACTCCCCTTCGACTTGAAGTAAAGTCCCGATTTTGATAACCTTGGGGTCGACACACTTTTGTGGATTATCCTCTCTCAGTTCTCGAATTGGTGTATCATCAACACATTGGTTTTAGTGGTTACTTTATTCTGTCGCACCAACTGCATTGAATTGGTGTATCAACTCTCATGTCGTACACTAGACCTCTTCCTTCCTAAATTTGGAACTAGCCGCTCAAGTGTAACCTTCATGTGGCTGTTTAGTTCATATTTTTGCATTTATGTTGCATTTATGTTTCTTCCGACCTTCATGTGGCTTGGTTTAGTTCATATTTTTGCATTTATGTTTCTTCCGAATTTGTTGTTTTTTTTTTGGTGGTCGGGATTCGAACACCGGACCTTACATATTTTATGCATTGACCAACCAACTGAACTAAGCTCACGAGGACCAGAATTTGTTGTTTAGTAGTAGTATATTTGTAATTGTTCATCCAAATAGAGCAATCTATAGGAGATAAAATTGACTAATCATGCCCTATGTTCTTTTTTTAATTTAACATAGGGCATGATCAGTCAGGTTGGTTTTTATTACTTTCCTTAAAAATGGAATGCAATTATGTTTTCATTTCCTTATTAAATCTTGTGCATGTTTCATTAGTAAAAGAGAAAAAAAAAATGTTGTGTATGTTTCCATAGTTTTATTTAAAGAATAAAGCTCATTTTAGAACCTGAGACATTTCACAATACATAATTTAGTTTTTGATAAAAATAAATGCAACTTTTAATCCTGAGAAAAATAAATTGGGACAACTTAGTCTTTGTCCTCTTGACACTTCGTTTGATTGATAAAAGAAAAAAAAAAGGAAAGAATATAAAGTGAAAAGAAGAGATTGTTAAGTAGTAAAAGAAAAAAGTAGTAATTTGGTATGAGATAAAATGGAAGGAAATTGTGATAGAAAATTAAAGAAATATATGTTATGACAAACAATAAAAATTAGAAAATATAAATTCACCCGGCCTGACATCTCTTATGATGTCTAACAAGTGTGTCTTCATATGCATGCCCCTTGCACTAACCACATGCTTGCCCTCAAACGCATCATGTGTTATGTTCAGGGCACCCTACACTATGGTTTGCATCTCTATATATCCCCTATTGAGAAACTTATCTTCTATATTGATGCTGATTGGGGTGGATGTCCATATCCTGACACCCGTCGTTCTACCTATGGCTATTGTGTGTTTCTTGGTGACAACCTCACATATCCTGGTCTTCCAAACGACAACCCACACTTTCTCACTCCAGTGCAGAAGCCGAGTACAGAGGTGTTGCTAATATGGTTTCTGAATCTTGTTGGCTTCTCAATCTTTTCTTGGAGCTTCGCTACCCACTTTCCCAAACTACTTTGGTGTACTTTGATACACATTCATGCATATACAACATGCACACAACATCATTTATACATGATTGTATTAATCACCCTGAGTCTTGCTTTAGCTGTATCTCAAAAAGTGTCATCCCCAGTGTGTCTGGCCTAGAGATGTCACCAATCAAACATACTTCAAGTGGCAGGTTCCACAAACAATTAGCTTACAAATACATTCAATTTCCCCAAGTGTCATTCCCCGGTTTGTCGGATAACAGAATGTCAAAAGTATCATCTCCCGGTTTATCGGATCACAAGATGTCACCCATCATCGGCCAAGCATTTAGCTTGCAAATACCTTTAATTTTCTCAAAAAAAAGTCATCCACAGTGTGTCTGGTCAAGACGTCATCTCTTTATATTTTGTCTTGCGCTCTCACGTCGACAGCAGACAATGTCATCTCTTTTATATTTTGTCTTTCTCTCTTACATCGACAGCTGACAATGTCATATCTTTTATATTTTATCAATTCGAATTTTGTCTTGCATTTCTTGAAGTGTAAAGAGTAATGTTGTTGAAACTAAACAAATCTCAACCCACAATTAATCGAAAATTGCTTTTATGACATAAAAAGTTTCCTAATAACACATGGAAAATACCAATTTTCCCCCAGATGTAGTTAACTACCGTTGGCTAATCCGACAGCAGTTAACTACCCCCAGTGGTAGTTAACTGCCGCTACAGCCAACGGTAGTTAATTGCTGTTGCGTTCCTGGTTTAAATTTTGCAGCTTTCTCCTTCCCTTTTCCCCCCACATTTGAACATGTTTATACATAATATTTTGAACATTTTTTTTCACTCATTTTCATCCAATTTCAAATTCATCAATTCTAAAACATATAGAAAGTAAAAATAATTTTAACATGATAAAAACAAAACGCAATAAATAATATAAAAGGTACGAAAATGTCATAGAAATATCACATGGTACAAATCATGTCATAATAATACATCACCATCATCAAAGTCAAAATGTACATAAAAAAGCCTAATGATAATCAACTCTGCTGCCTACGATGCCTATACCCCCCGCGCTGCCTTGCAATCCTATACATAAGGGCAGGGTGACCAATACTGCCAATCCGGATCATCTCCTGCACCAACTCCTCTTTAGTCATCTCGGCGTTCATGGCCACAACATTATCTGATATCTGCATGACATCCCTGATGATCGTCAATGTGTCAGGCATCTCTCTAGCCATCATCTCTGGTTCACCGGCCTGGGAGGAGGTCCTTCATCAGGTGGGATAATCCGAGGGTGAGAGACTTTGGCATACCAAGCTATGTAGCCAGGCTGATGCTCCCATGGTCTATCACACCTCTGTCCCCAATCACTCTAGAACCGCGGGGGGGTCTATGAACACATTAGCCATCATCTCCTTAGGAATCTCATGGACATCTAACGGATGTCTGGGGATGTCATGTACAAAGCCAAACTGCCTCACAACCCGCTCAGGTGAATATCGGTACACACTCTCCTTCGCGCACATCAGCCATCCCGAGTAAGTGATAATAAGCTGAAAAGGGCGCACCGCTCTGTGATCATCATATGTAGACCACTTCACGTCATCCACCTCTAAGCGATCCAGCCGTGTACGGTAATGGTGCATAGATGTATGCCCTCTGGTAGTAATCCATCTCCCCGCACACGATATGTCCGACTTCCAGCTCTTGTTTTGCTTCCTTGAGTACGGACCTGGCAAATGCTTCAAAATCCATCCCTGCAAAAAAAAAAAAACACAAAAATAAATATTCTAATTAAATCTTAAATAAATTTTAAAAACTTCACAAAAATATTAAAATAAAATCCTAAATAAATGTAGACGAACTTAGGAAAAAAAAAAGCTAACATAATGATAAAAAAAATTATAAAAACTTCAAAAAAATATATTAAAATGAATTCATAAATAAATGAAGATAAATATTAAATTATTACCATAAGAAGGGTCATACATCCAGCCATCGTCTTGTTACACATACGGACAAAATCATAAAAATAATCATATAGGTAAGCTAAGGTCATCCCTCCCCATGACCATTTCCCAATAGCATTCAAGTCCGTCATAAAATCAAGATATATCAAGTCGATGTGTCTGTTCGTTTTGTTAGTGAACAGCGCACTACCGGCGAGATATAGAAGAAAACTCCTCACACACCACTGCCTCCTCATATCCCTCTCCAGCAGCTCATCCCTCGTCTGTGGGTCCTTCAGCCGTCTAGCTTCTGTCAGATGCTCCTCATAATGCCGCTTAAGTGCGGGATGATTAATATAAGCACCATACTCACTCTTTGACGCAGCACGAGCAGCAGCATCTGACATCCCCAACAATCTAGTGTAATCCCATGTGTCTGATCCACTACCGTGTCATGGTCCAGCATGCGGCCCTCGATAGGAAGGTGATGGAGATTAGACACATCGTCCAATGTGATCGTCATCTCCCCCACTGGTAGATGAAAACTACTGGTCTTTGTGTGCCACCTCTCGCAAAGAGCACGTATCATGGCATGGGTCACACTCGAATACCCGGTGTATATCAATCATGTAAGCTAGATGCCACCACATGATCCCAAAACCACCTCAAAGTATCCTTCGGCTTAGAAAGTTCTCTCACCTTTCTCCCTGAATTTACACTGGAATACTCCTGATCATACCACATCTGAAAATCAAATCAATTAAGACATTAAAACTACAAATTTTAATCACTTTAAATCACCTAAAACTAAATCACTAACATTTAATACTTAATAACTAAATAACTAAATCTAATAAAAAAATCACTAACATTTAACCTTTAATAAAAAAAAATTATTAAATTTTTAAACACTTATATTTAACACTTACATTTTAACATTTAAATCATGTACACCATTTTAACATTTAAATCACGTAAAACATTTTAACATTCAAATAATGTACATCATTTTAACATTTTAAAATTTAAAAAATTTAAACACTTACATTATTATCGTCACCCAATGAGGGATCGCCACGTGCTTCACGTAATCGGATAACAATGTCGTAGTCTAAGGACCTCCAGGAAAGGGAGGTCCTACAATAGGCACGACATGTGCCACCTCATCATGACGACGTTGCCCAGGCTCAGGCTCAAGCGCAACCGCATGCATATGATCGTTGTCATCCTCTGCCTGCACATCCTTGGCCTCATCATCCTCATCATCCTCACCCTGTGCCACCTCCTCTGTCTCATAATACTAAGATGCCTCCTCCCCCGGCTAATAAAACATAGCATCCTCCTCCATCCGATCATATCCAGCAAAACCCTCTGCATACCCGGCATGTAACGCCCGTCTTAATTATTCGATTATTTAAAAATATATTTATATATATGATTTACGTGATTTTCATGACTGATATGTGTGAATTTTATGATTTATGAAGTTGAATGGGTTATATGATTTATAACTGAATTATGAGGGATATTTTGTTGTGGTGAAGTTGTTATGTTGGTATGACTTATTTTATTATTAAATAAAATAAGATTTGATAAATAAAATAAAAATATTAAAAATTGGGCTGTGTTGTGAGATGAGCAATTAGTAGTGATAAGAGTAATTAGGAGAGATAAATAGACAACAAAAGTTAGAAAACATAATACGTACGTTTTTGGAGAAAAAGGGAGAAAAGTCAGAAAAGAGGAGAACTAGAGGGAGAGCTGCGATTTCATCATAACCAGGTAAGGGTGAGACTAATTTTCAATATTATTAAGGGTATAATTCTATAGGATGAATTTAGCATGATTAGGTTAAGTTTTGGTGAGAATTGAGAATTAGGTTTAGGATCAATTTTGATGAATAAATCAAGAACAGATGTTAGATTGATGCAAAATTAGTATACAGACCTTAGATATGACTTAAGATGATAATTAGATGCTATTTGGATGAAGGAATCATGAATATAGGTGAAAAGTTGTGATTTTTAGGTTTCTGGCCGTACTGACATTCATCGCTCGCACCTGCGAGCAAGAACACTCGCATCTGCGAGCTAGAACCCAGAACTCGCAACTGCGAGCAATGCAACTCGCAACTGCGAGTGACCTGTGAGCTCGCAACTGCGAGCAGAATAACTCGCCACTGCGAGTAAATACGTAGGAACCCAGAATGCACACTTTGCTCGCCAGTGCGAGTGAAGTTACTCGCCACTGCGAGATAAGCTGTTAGTTGCCCAAAATTGTCCCGATGCGATCCTTTCGCACGTGTAGTCTTGAGATGACCTTAGAAGTAAGTTAGAGAGCTGTTTAGGATGCTTTCATAAGCTCCAGAAGTCTGTTATGGTGACTGAAAATTAGAAGTGTTGCTGCATGAATGCTATAATGATGTTTTATGATATTTATATTGATGTAATTAATTCCTTATGTGAATGTTAACACATTCAAGCGTTGTTAATTGTTGTATGTTGCTGCTGTTTTCTGTTGTCGACTGTTAGTGTCTTGAGGTTGCATGAGTCGGTCTATGTTGTTGGAATTTAAGAAGTTGTCCATGATTATGAGTCGTATGAGTTGTACACGTCGTTGTCTAAGTTGTTGGAAGTTGAGTCCATTGCATACTCATATAAGTTGGTTGAGGGCTTGATGCCCTGGAATGCTTAGTCATTCACATGATTGTTGAGGGCTTGATGCCCTGGAGCTTTTTATGTTGGGGGCTTGATGCCCTGAAGAGCCTAATTACGCTCATATAAGTTGGTTGGGAGCTTGATGCTCTGTATTGGTACCAAATGCATTTGCATATCAAGAGGTTCATGATGTTTAAGTTGTCAAGATGTTGTCGAGTTGATAGAGTTGCATGGTCAAGGATGAGTTGTGTCGTCAAGTTGAGTGTTAAGTTGATTATGATTTGTGATGAGAATTAGTAATGGTATTGATGATTGTATTTGTTATGTAATGAAAAATTATGCTAATTGTTAATTGTTGATATGTTATTAATGTTTAAGTTGTTAAATGCATTTTATTGGATTATATGCTTAATGTATTGATTATGAAATCTCACCCCTTCTGCGTATATGTTGCCTCGACCGTGGGTAATGTGCAGGTAATAAAGATTAGAGGCGTTCATGAGTGGACTCTCAGTTGGTGTCTAGGTGCTCTGATACGTAACGGGATGGGGGCTTGCTTTTACTTCTATTCCTTACGTGTCTCTTTTATGAACTAACTTATGAGATTTTTCAATAAGGCCTGCGTGCCAAGACTTTTAAATGTTGAACTATTTTCCGCTGCAATAGTTTAAGATTTTTCATGATGTTGAATTTGAAGGATAATTATTATTATCCATTTTGTGATTTAATTGAAGTATGTGACATTCCGTTGTGATCAAAATACTCTGATTTTAAATGAAATTTTCATGTTGGGAAAACGGGGTGTTACAATTGGTATCAGAGCAGGTCGGTCCGTCCGGCCAAGTAGTGAGTCGAGTTGTGTCTTTAGCAGTTGGAATACCATTATTATGTTATTCTAATTGTTGTGTGTGGTGCAGAGAAGAGACATGGAGGTTGCGAATTTTATCTGTTATAAGAGGACTAGAATGGCTGGAAGAAATGATGCTGCGATTGCTGCTGCTTTGGAAGCTGTAGCCCAAGCTGTGGGACAACATCCAAATGCTGGTGCTGGTGTTAATGCTGATGTGAGAATGTTGGAGACTTTTGTGAGGAATCATCCTCCTACTTTCAAAGGAAGGTACGACCCTGATGGAGCACAGACGTGGCTCAAGGAGGTTGAAAGAATTTTCAGAGTTATGCAATGTACTGATGATCAGAAGGTGCGTTTTGGTACACACATGCTATCTGAGGAAGCTGATGACTGGTGGGTTAGTCTTCTACCTAACTTAGAGCAAGATGATACGGTCGTTACTTGGGCTGTGTTTAGGAGGGAGTTCCTAAACAGGTACTTTCCGGAGGATGTTCGCGGGAAGAAAGAGATTGAGTTTCTTGAGTTGAAGCAAGGTGAAATGTTGGTGACTGAGTATGCTGCTAAGTTCGTGGAATTAGCTAAGTTTTATCCACACTACACTGCTGAGACTGCTGAATTTTCTAAGTGTATTAAGTTTGAGAATGGCTTACGTCCTGAGATCAAGCGGGCCATTGGATATCAGCAGATCCGTAATTTTTCCGAGCTGGTGAGCAGTTGCAGAATTTATGAAGAAGATACTATAACCCATTACAAGATCAGGAATGAGCGGAAGAGTAAGAACCAACAAAATCGTTATAAGCCTTACAATGCCCCTGCTGATAAGGATAGTCAAAGGGTGAATGATGAAAGGAAACCGGGAAGGAAAGATACTAATGCTGAGGTTGTTTGCTACACATGTGGTGAGGAGGGCCATAAGCGTAATGCTTGTACTGGAGAGGTGAAACGATGCTTTCGTTGTGGTAGAAAGGGACATACTATTATAGAGTGTAAGCATGATGATGTGGTGTGTTTTAATTGCAATGAAGAAGGTCACATGGGTTCACAGTGCAAGAAACCTAAGAAGGCTCAAGCTAGTGGGAAGGTGTTTGCTTTATCTGGTACTCAGACGGAGGGTGAGGATCGTTGATCTGAGGTAAATTTTCGAGGACGAAAATTCTATAAGTTGGGGAGAGTTGTAACGCCCGTCTTAATTATTCGATTATTTAAAAATATATTTATATATATGATTTACGTGATTTTCATGACTGATATGTGTGAATTTTATGATTTATGAAGTTGAATGGGTTATATGATTTATAACTGAATTATGAGGGATATTTTGTTGTGGTGAAGTTGTTATGTTGTTATGACTTATTTTATTATTAAATAAAATAAGATTTGATAAATAAAATAAAAATATTAAAAATTGGGCTGTGTTGTGAGATGAGCAATTAGTAGTGATAAGAGTAATTAGGAGAGATAAATAGACAACAAAAGTTAGAAAACATAATACGTACGTTTTTGGAGAAAAAGGGAGAAAAGTCAGAAAAGAGGAGAACTAGAGGGAGAGCTGCGATTTCATCATAACCAGGTAAGGGTGAGACTAATTTTCAATATTATTAAGGGTATAATTCTATAGGATGAATTTAGCATGATTAGGTTAAGTTTTGGTGAGAATTGAGAATTAGGTTTAGGATCAATTTTGATGAATAAATCAAGAACAGATGTTAGATTGATGCAAAATTAGTATACAGACCTTAGATATGACTTAAGATGATAATTAGATGCTATTTGGATGAAGGAATCATGAATATAGGTGAAAAGTTGTGATTTTTAGGTTTCTGGCCGTACTGACATTCATCGCTCGCACCTGCGAGCAAGAACACTCGCATCTGCGAGCTAGAACCCAGAACTCGCAACTGCGAGCAATGCAACTCGCAACTGCGAGTGACCTGTGAGCTCGCAACTGCGAGCAGAATAACTCGCCATTGCGAGTAAATACGTAGGAACCCAGAATGCACACTTTGCTCGCCAGTGCGAGTGAAGTTACTCGCCACTGCGAGATAAGCTGTTAGTTGCCCAAAATTGTCCCGATGCGATCCTTTCGCACGTGTAGTCTTGAGATGACCTTAGAAGTAAGTTAGAGAGCTGTTTAGGATGCTTTCATAAGCTCCAGAAGTCTGTTATGGTGACTGAAAATTAGAAGTGTTGCTGCATGAATGCTATAATGATGTTTTATGATATTTATATTGATGTAATTAATTCCTTATGTGAATGTTAACACATTCAAGCGTTGTTAATTGTTGTATGTTGCTGCTGTTTTCTGTTGTCGACTGTTAGTGTCTTGAGGTTGCATGAGTCGGTCTATGTTGTTGGAATTTAAGAAGTTGTCCATGATTATGAGTCGTATGAGTTGTACACGTCGTTGTCTAAGTTGTTGGAAGTTGAGTCCATTGCATACTCATATAAGTTGGTTGAGGGCTTGATGCCCTGGAATGCTTAGTCATTCACATGATTGTTGAGGGCTTGATGCCCTGGAGCTTTTTATGTTGGGGGCTTGATGCCCTGAAGAGCCTAATTACGCTCATATAAGTTGGTTGGGAGCTTGATGCTCTGTATTGGTACCAAATGCATTTGCATATCAAGAGGTTCATGATGTTTAAGTTGTCAAGATGTTGTCGAGTTGATAGAGTTGCATGGTCAAGGATGAGTTGTGTCGTCAAGTTGAGTGTTAAGTTGATTATGATTTGTGATGAGAATTAGTAATGGTATTGATGATTGTATTTGTTATGTAATGAAAAATTATGCTAATTGTTAATTGTTGATATGTTATTAATGTTTAAGTTGTTAAATGCATTTTATTGGATTATATGCTTAATGTATTGATTATGAAATCTCACCCCTTCTGCGTATATGTTGCCTCGACCGTGGGTAATGTGCAGGTAATAAAGATTAGAGGCGTTCATGAGTGGACTCTCAGTTGGTGTCTAGGTGCTCTGATACGTAACGGGATGGGGGCTTGCTTTTACTTCTATTCCTTACGTGTCTCTTTTATGAACTAACTTATGAGATTTTTCAATAAGGCCTGCGTGCCAAGACTTTTAAATGTTGAACTATTTTCCGCTGCAATAGTTTAAGATTTTTCATGATGTTGAATTTGAAGGATAATTATTATTATCCATTTTGTGATTTAATTGAAGTATGTGACATTCCGTTGTGATCAAAATACTCTGATTTTAAATGAAATTTTCATGTTGGGAAAACGGGGTGTTACAATTGGTATCAGAGCAGGTCGGTCCGTCCGGCCAAGTAGTGAGTCGAGTTGTGTCTTTAGCAGTTGGAATACCATTATTATGTTATTCTAATTGTTGTGTGTGGTGCAGAGAAGAGACCTGGAGGTTGCGAATTTTATCTGTTATAAGAGGACTAGAATGGCTGGAAGAAATGATGCTGCGATTGCTGCTGCTTTGGAAGCTGTAGCCCAAGCTGTGGGACAACATCCAAATGCTGGTGCTGGTGTTAATGCTGATGTGAGAATGTTGGAGACTTTTGTGAGGAATCATCCTCCTACTTTCAAAGGAAGGTACGACCCTGATGGAGCACAGACGTGGCTCAAGGAGGTTGAAAGAATTTTCAGAGTTATGCAATGTACTGATGATCAGAAGGTGCGTTTTGGTACGCACATGCTATCTGAGGAAGCTGATGACTGGTGGGTTAGTCTTCTACCTAACTTAGAGCAAGATGATACGGTCGTTACTTGGGCTGTGTTTAGGAGGGAGTTCCTAAACAGGTACTTTCCGGAGGATGTTCGCGGGAAGAAAGAGATTGAGTTTCTTGAGTTGAAGCAAGGTGAAATGTTGGTGACTGAGTATGCTGCTAAGTTCGTGGAATTAGCTAAGTTTTATCCACACTACACTGCTGAGACTGCTGAATTTTCTAAGTGTATTAAGTTTGAGAATGGCTTACGTCCTGAGATCAAGCGGGCCATTGGATATCAGCAGATCCGTAATTTTTCCGAGCTGGTGAGCAGTTGCAGAATTTATGAAGAAGATACTATAACCCATTACAAGATCAGGAATGAGCGGAAGAGTAAGAACCAACAAAATCGTTATAAGCCTTACAATGCCCCTGCTGATAAGGATAGTCAAAGGGTGAATGATGAAAGGAAACCGGGAAGGAAAGATACTAATGCTGAGGTTGTTTGCTACACATGTGGTGAGGAGGGCCATAAGCGTAATGCTTGTACTGGAGAGGTGAAACGATGCTTTCGTTGTGGTAGAAAGGGACATACTATTATAGAGTGTAAGCATGATGATGTGGTGTGTTTTAATTGCAATGAAGAAGGTCACATGGGTTCACAGTGCAAGAAACCTAAGAAGGCTCAAGCTAGTGGGAAGGTGTTTGCTTTATCTGGTACTCAGACGGAGGGTGAGGATCGTTGATCTGAGGTAAATTTTCGAGGACGAAAATTCTATAAGTTGGGGAGAGTTGTAACGCCCGTCTTAATTATTCGATTATTTAAAAATATATTTATATATATGATTTACGTGATTTTCATGACTGATATGTGTGAATTTTATGATTTATGAAGTTGAATGGGTTATATGATTTATAACTGAATTATGAGGGATATTTTGTTGTGGTGAAGTTGTTATGTTGTTATGACTTATTTTATTATTAAATAAAATAAGATTTGATAAATAAAATAAAAATATTAAAAATTGGGCTGTGTTGTGAGATGAGCAATTAGTAGTGATAAGAGTAATTAGGAGAGATAAATAGACAACAAAAGTTAGAAAACATAATACGTACGTTTTTGGAGAAAAAGGGAGAAAAGTCAGAAAAGAGGAGAACTAGAGGGAGAGCTGCGATTTCATCATAACCAGGTAAGGGTGAGACTAATTTTCAATATTATTAAGGGTATAATTCTATAGGATGAATTTAGCATGATTAGGTTAAGTTTTGGTGAGAATTGAGAATTAGGTTTAGGATCAATTTTGATGAATAAATCAAGAACAGATGTTAGATTGATGCAAAATTAGTATACAGACCTTAGATATGACTTAAGATGATAATTAGATGCTATTTGGATGAAGGAATCATGAATATAGGTGAAAAGTTGTGATTTTTAGGTTTCTGGCCGTACTGACATTCATCGCTCGCACCTGCGAGCAAGAACACTCGCATCTGCGAGCTAGAACCCAGAACTCGCAACTGCGAGCAATGCAACTCGCAACTGCGAGTGACCTGTGAGCTCGCAACTGCGAGCAGAATAACTCGCCACTGCGAGTAAATACGTAGGAACCCAGAATGCACACTTTGCTCGCCAGTGCGAGTGAAGTTACTCGCCACTGCGAGATAAGCTGTTAGTTGCCCAAAATTGTCCCGATGCGATCCTTTCGCACGTGTAGTCTTGAGATGACCTTAGAAGTAAGTTAGAGAGCTGTTTAGGATGCTTTCATAAGCTCCAGAAGTCTGTTATGGTGACTGAAAATTAGAAGTGTTGCTGCATGAATGCTATAATGATGTTTTATGATATTTATATTGATGTAATTAATTCCTTATGTGAATGTTAACACATTCAAGCGTTGTTAATTGTTGTATGTTGCTGCTGTTTTCTGTTGTCGACTGTTAGTGTCTTGAGGTTGCATGAGTCGGTCTATGTTGTTGGAATTTAAGAAGTTGTCCATGATTATGAGTCGTATGAGTTGTACACGTCGTTGTCTAAGTTGTTGGAAGTTGAGTCCATTGCATACTCATATAAGTTGGTTGAGGGCTTGATGCCCTGGAATGCTTAGTCATTCACATGATTGTTGAGGGCTTGATGCCCTGGAGCTTTTTATGTTGGGGGCTTGATGCCCTGAAGAGCCTAATTACGCTCATATAAGTTGGTTGGGAGCTTGATGCTCTGTATTGGTACCAAATGCATTTGCATATCAAGAGGTTCATGATGTTTAAGTTGTCAAGATGTTGTCGAGTTGATAGAGTTGCATGGTCAAGGATGAGTTGTGTCGTCAAGTTGAGTGTTAAGTTGATTATGATTTGTGATGAGAATTAGTAATGGTATTGATGATTGTATTTGTTATGTAATGAAAAATTATGCTAATTGTTAATTGTTGATATGTTATTAATGTTTAAGTTGTTAAATGCATTTTATTGGATTATATGCTTAATGTATTGATTATGAAATCTCACCCCTTCTGCGTATATGTTGCCTCGACCGTGGGTAATGTGCAGGTAATAAAGATTAGAGGCGTTCATGAGTGGACTCTCAGTTGGTGTCTAGGTGCTCTGATACGTAACGGGATGGGGGCTTGCTTTTACTTCTATTCCTTACGTGTCTCTTTTATGAACTAACTTATGAGATTTTTCAATAAGGCCTGCGTGCCAAGACTTTTAAATGTTGAACTATTTTCCGCTGCAATAGTTTAAGATTTTTCATGATGTTGAATTTGAAGGATAATTATTATTATCCATTTTGTGATTTAATTGAAGTATGTGACATTCCGTTGTGATCAAAATACTCTGATTTTAAATGAAATTTTCATGTTGGGAAAACGGGGTGTTACACGGCATACTCATGCGCTTGTGTTGGATCAACAATCTGGGAGTAATCCATATGTGATTTTAACCCAAACCATCTCCACCTATCCTCAAGTCCCTACGTCTCCGGGGCTTTGGAACATACGGGTTTTGAGCCTGCAGCTCCTTCCAATGGCTATTTGTCATAGCTACTTTACCTTTACGCATTCTATCCTCTCTAATACGCCGCTTGTCCTCCTCCACAGCCATATTTGTAAAAAAAAAACATAAATAAATGGACAATGTATTTAGCCATTTCCTCAAAACTATATATTTTTACGGTAACACAACCTAAGGCATGGAACAATGGATCTAACCCTCACATTATATACAACACCAAAAGTAACATATAACAAAATAAACTTAGGCATTCATCAAACTTTATGTAACATACAACATCATGTCATTCATCAAACTTGCCAAAAAAAGCAACAAAAAAAAAACCAAACTTAGAAACATCATAACATATATACATTACATAATTTAACATATTTGCAAAAAAAATAACGCAAAAAAAAAAAAGCAAGAATGTCTCACTTAGTCATTTCATCAAACATCTTAAGTGCATTCTAAATACTAGCACAATTAGTGTTATTTGAACATCTAAACAACTACATTGTACCTACACTTACTCTAAACAACAATTCCAACATAAACAATCCATCAAAGCATCTAATTTACTCATGATTAGTAATTTTCAGACCAAACCTAAACACTAAAATTTTGCTAAAATTATAAAACTAACACCCTAAACAACCTACATTGCATGTAAATAGGTAGAAAAGAACTTACTTGTGAATTAATTGAAGAAACTGGGCTTAAATTCGTGCAATTGAAGTTTGGTGAAATTTGGAAGAGAGAGTTGAGTGTGTTGTGTTTCTGGAAAATGGGAATATTGACGGTTTTGTTCTTGTTTAAATGCAGAACGCAACGGTAGTTAACTACCGCTGGCCTCAGGGGTAGTTAACTGTTGCCGGTTTTCTGAACGATAGTTAACTACCGTTGAGGGTATTTTAGAATTTTTCATGTGTTATTAGGATGTTATTATGTCAGAAAAGCAATTTTCCAATTAATCCCTCCACGGTCCACACCAAAAATAAGATTCTAAAAAAAAACATGTATCTCCCTCACACCCTCACCATTGATTTTTTACCATCCCTACATACACACTACGACTTCAACCTTCTCACTAGTGCCATGATGGAAAATAAAAAGTAATATTGCATAAAATATAATATTTATACAACTATTCTGTGACTGTCGAACGACCATTGAATCTTGCAGAAGGCTTATATATGCTCTGAGCATGGTATTCGATGAATCATCGCTTTTCAGCAATGCATGAATCTGAACGTCTTATGAAGCTTTTTTTTAAACAATCGTCTTATGAAGCCTTAATCATTAATTAAGGACACATTAACTCCAATAGTTAATAATAATTGTAACACTCCTTCAAAATAAATAAATAATTGTCACACTTTTTTTTAATCTTTATTTACACATAGGATACATGTATAAAAAATATTGATTTCTGTTATGAATATAAGTAAATAGAGATAGTAATAGAGAGAAGGAGAAAAAGAGAGAATAAGGAGAAGTATTCTCATTCACTAATGTGCTTCTGACTGTTATTTATAGGGAAATAGAGTAGCTTATGAACTAAACCCAATAACCGAGTGGTATCGCCCATTAACCCATTTACTATTTGGACATCCACTATTAATATTTATAACACTCCCCCTTGGATGTCTGTTGAGGATATGTCTCATTAAAACCTTACTAGAGAAAAATCCAGTGGGAAAAAAATTCTAGTGAAGGAAAAATAGTACAATATTCTTTTTGTGTGTGATAATCTGCCTCGTTAAAAACCTTATCAGGAAAACCCAATGGGATAAAATCATGGTTAAGGGAAAAAAAAGTCCAGAACACATTAATGTCTCCCCCTCATAAATAGAACCATATGTGAAGCAAAGAAATTCAAATAATATTTGTTCTAGTTACTCCAAAGTTTTAAATGCAGCGACTTTGTTGAAAGAACTGGTTTATCTTCGTAGTTTTCTTCAAATTAGCAATACTTGAGAAGTTTCTTCATATTGAGTTGTTGCAAGAACCCCTTTAAGAAATCCACAATTTTCTTGTATTTGTAAAATCATCATCCTTAATAAAAAAAAAAAGCATTATCCACTTTCTTGATTTTGTTGTTTCTTTAAGATACAAAACACATGCTTGACTTTGTTTCGATGCATGTATTTACTAATAGTGACAAAAACAAAATACCACAATACATATAATTAACAAAATACATTAATGTCCTCGTTTGAACTAAGATATGGTACTTCAGGACCAATTCAAGTTGTTTATCATTTTCTTGAGGACGTTATCTATACTAACATCAAGTGACATCGCAATCATTCTAGTATAAAATCAAATAGATTTGACCATATCAAATTATTTTAATATATTTTCTATATAATTTTCTTGATGCAAAAAATCTCATTTAAATAATAAATTTGCAATCCAGACCAACTTTGCGTATGCAACATATTTAATTTAAAATCTTTCTACAATCAATATTTTAGAATCTCTTCAAGAGTTCTAATAGTATTTATACCCTTCATCATAAAATCGATTATAACAAATTCATTTTCAAATCCTTAAAATGGACATATGATGTCATTTCTTCAATATCTCTCGAAAATTAACTCCTTCAGAGAGTTTCATATACTTGTCACTATCACTTGAGTCATACAAATATATTGTAACACATCTTTATAAAAATTGAGCCTTTCATGTTCTACTAAACTTAACCAAGTAAGAAAAGTTCTTGAATTCACTTCAAGTGAATATGTCTCATAAACATAAACGTTAGAGAAATATCAACTCACTTCCGGTGAACATATCAAACTCTACATGTATGTTTTTTATCAATGCAATTCTCTTTCGCGCGAAAAGTCATATATATCTAATTAACTTCACAGGTTCAAGTGTGCGAATTACAAGTCCAAAAAGTTTAGCTTTGCAAAGCGAGTTTGATTTCACTGGAATTGTCATTTTCCATCTGCAGATATTTTATTTATCTATAATCTTTAATATACTTTAACTCATGATCCTCATTATGACTCATCACATATAGCGCTATATTATATGCAAAAACATAATCAACGTTTACTTTCAGTTTGGTTCCATCACATTTCATTCCTGGTATAATTTATCGAGGTCTCTTTCTTTTTCATAAATTTCAGGTACCCGGTCAGTTCTTCTGGAACTTAAAATTCAATTTTGTCAAACGACTCTTTAGAGTTTCCACATCCTCATTTGGGTTATCTTTCTTATTAGCTCATTTTCTTGTTTGAGGATTTTTATATTTGGAACCGATTGGTCTACCACGCTTCATGCATGGTTGAGGCTCATTTGCAATATTATATTATCCGATAGGGACATCTATTTTGTTTGGAGCATTAGCAGCTACTATTTTAACTTCTTAACTTTGCAAAGTTAATAACATTTCCTTTCGAATATTTTATTTGAACTTCGGGTTCAATTTTTCAGCTGCTTATGATCTCCCCCTAATATTGGGAAAATTAATCCATCAATTTATTATCAGCCTACTAGGCTATAAACAAGTTGGCTCATTTCAATTTATATTAGATGCAGATTCATATCAAATATATTTTCTCAATATTCTTTCAAGATCTATCTAAGTGCGTTATATTGGAGCAATTGTGTTATACACAACACATCCAAAAATTTACTTAGATGAGAAATAGTAAGTTGTTAACCTAAAATAAATTATAAATTAAGGGGAGGACTTACATATGATAACTTGTTGGCAAGATGCGAATCAATATATCAACATACATGATTGTTGATTCTGAATGTAGAGTTTAGAAGGTTCGGTCTCATAAGTATCATTCACACAATTAACTTAAGACGTCTAAAGAATGGATCTTCAAGTTCATTTTTAAGAGTATATGCTAGCACTTGTTCAATATCAATTTCAATTGACAAATGATACTTAACAAATGCTTTCTGAAAAATTTAGAAAATAAACTCTTTGTCAAATTTCGTTGACAGAATAATCTCACAAACTTCTGGTTAGTGAGTTAACAATAATCATACATGTCATTTAGTTGATCCACATTTTTGGTGTATGGATTCAAAAATACCACCTTATATACATTTACATAAATTGAGAGACTAAAATCCTCAAATTTTCTACTTCCTTAAAAAAAAGTTAAGACACAAAAATTATTTGATTGAAGAATCTTCCGGCTCTTCAACACAAATCCATTAAAATTTAACTATTTTTTCATCATAATGAATTCGGGATAACCCTACCAGTCTTGCCAACGAAAATCTTAATATCATATGTAAACTTCTAGTTTACATTAATATGTGCTATCATTGCATTAATATGTGTGTAGTACAAATCAGAGACAATAATATTTTTTTTCTTCACTGCACTTAGTTTCTCTCATAATATAGAGATATTAACATCTTCCTATTTTCTTTTCAATATGATATTCATTTAGACGGATATCTTAAAACTCAATAAAATTATATTAGAATGCAACCTCAATGTGTAATTTTGTTCCTCTATGTAACAATACAATAGCTCTTCACGAGCCTTCAATAATTTTGTAGTTCTTCCGGAACTTTATCACAATTGATAAAAACTATCATTATTTTAAAATGATATTTAAAAATATTACTTTGAACAATCCTACAAGGATGCTTGAATATTAAATTTGTTAGTTCTTCAAGAACTATATTTCAAATCTTCGCAAACAATTATTAAAAAAACTTTATTTTTTATTTTTTTTGAGGAAAAAAAAACTTTATTCTTTAACCGCTCATTCATGAATACTTTAACATTAAAATTTTAGTTCTTGAAGAACTATATCAGAAATAAATTGTTTTCCTTTTTTTTTTATTAGAATGATTAAGAAAAAAAATTCTAAAAGTAACCCTTCACAGAAAAATATCTCAATAGTAAAAGAGAAAATTAATCAAACGTATTGATCATGCTTATTTAAAAATTAATATAACAAGTCTAACTATTTGTAGTTGAATATTTTTATACAATCTAAAATTGAAGATTGTATAAAAATGGCAAGATTGACCACACTGTGAAATGAAAGCGAATGCTATTCAATTTGTGTTATATAACTATGCAAAATTTTGTGTTATATTCGTGTTATATTTTTCCAACAATCGGTTTGCAAAAAAAATGCTGATTTGTTCCAAAATATGTGCCGTATTATGTGTCTATCTTTAATTTATTTGTTCCATAAATCTGTATGCTAATTACGTGTCATATGAACTTGATTGTATCGATGCTATTGATAAACACTTCTTAATTTAATATTAATTAATTACGAAATAAGTGATGCTATTTCTTAGGTGATAAGTGCAACACATGATGACTAGTGACTACGTGTTCTTCATTTTTTAAAAATTAGAAGTAATTATCGGATAAAAAAACAAGTCTATTACTGATAGCATCACTTATTTCGTAGTAATTATCTTATAAATTAATTAATATGTTGAAAGTTGAATTAAAATAAATAAACACTATAATTTGCATAACAAACAATTATGTGTATCTATAAGGCACTAATTCCCTTTGATGGAACTGTAACAGTAACTATAATCATCGATACAAAATACAATACAATACAAAATAGAGTGTGCTGATAACGTTCTAAAAATATTGATTTCTTTATTTTGGTAAAAATAATGATTTCTTTATGAAGAATGCTAGCAACACTCTCTTTTGAGCACTCTCTCTAACACTCACTCATTTATTGGATGAAATCAATGTATGTCCCACCACTTTATGTGGGTTCCATTTTCAAAATGTAGGTCTTACATTGATTTCACCCAATAAAAAAGTGGATGCTAGAGAGATTGTTCAAAAGAGAGTGCTGCTAGCACTCCTCTTTCTTTATTTTGGTACATGTATAAAAAATATTGATTTCTTTATTTTGGTAAAAATAATAATTTCCCACGAAACCTAAAAATAAATAAATAAAACCACTTATAATGTTTGTTTTTCCAGTTGATCAAGGTCTCTTCAAAAACGGAACTAACTACACCGCAGCTTCCATCAAACCCCTCCTACCGCCATGAATCGTTTCTTCATAAGGTCCTCCATACCACGACTTCTCTACTCCACCGTACGCTCCTCCTCCACCTCCGTTCTCGCCTTCCCTCTCCACCTCCATCACTTCTCAAACAAGTCAGTGGAGCAGCTACGCCACGTCTGGATTTCTGGATACGATGACCCTTACAGTAGGACACGAACAGACATATTTAATGTATCAGGAAGACAATGCTATCTGGACGACGACGATGACGACTACGACGACCCACGTTTTGTATACGAGGACGAGATAGATAAACGACATACCCTAACATATGTCACTTCCTATATAAAAACATAACCGTTTGACATATATTTTTGTAATGATAATTTTTTTGGAGAAGATATCTTCTGATCATGTTGATTTCAATATT
The DNA here is from genome assembly GCF_051527215.1 of Medicago sativa. Classification (NCBI taxonomy): domain Eukaryota; kingdom Viridiplantae; phylum Streptophyta; class Magnoliopsida; order Fabales; family Fabaceae; genus Medicago; species Medicago sativa. Next base: position 61,075,373 of record NC_140751.1, on the reverse strand, counting down.
GTTGATGTTCAACTAGCTTCGCGTATTTATGACAGTGCAATTCTTGTTCTTTCTTGTCGAGGTGTTAAAACCGAATCCATTACTATTGATCAACAAATGACAAGATTTCAACTTCCAAGGCTTATATTTATCGACAATCTTGATCCGAGAGGAGCAGATCCATGGAACGTTGTAGATCAAGTAAAATCTAAGCTTAATCATCGATTCATAGTTGTGCTGCAATTCAAGTTCCCATACACATTGACGATTGTTATGTTGGATTTGTTGATCTTGTCAAGTTAAAGGCCTACTTTTTTTGCTCTAAAACGTCTTGTGGACTTTTGATCTTGCCAACAAGTTAAAGGCCTACGTTTTTCGCTCTAAAACGCTTGGTGGACGTTTTTTATATCTTGCCAACAAGTTAAAGGCCTACTTTTTTCGCTCTGAAACACCTGATTATGCCAATGCAGAAGTAGAAGAAGTAACCAAAGATATGCAAGCCTTTGTGTTGAAAAAAAGAGGCGAACTCATTGAAATTGTATCGGAGGTTGATGATAAAATTTCTGAAGCTCTTCATGGTGGCATCCAAATTCCAGAGTCTTATCTCGATGATGCAATTCGTAGGGCAACTATAGCAAGGAAATTTGTACCAATTATCATCAGTGATAAGATATATGAAGGGATAGATCTATTTATGGAGGGTGTAATTAGGTATTTGCCGAGTCCAATCGATGTTAGTAATTATGCTCTTGATCAAAATAGGAATGGCGAGAAAGTTGAATTGTCTGGAAGTATTGATGCTCCATTCGTTGCAAAGGCTTTCGCAACTGGGCATAAGAGCTATGTAAAATCAACTTATCTAAGAATCTATCAGGGTGTTATTAAGAAGGGTGATATTATTACAAATGTTAACACCGGTAAGAAGATTGAGATTCCTCGTTTGGGTAAGAGACATGAGAGAGATGATTATATTGAGGGTGTCGATGAAGCTCATGCTGGAGAAATTGTTTTTGTGTTTGATGCTCATCTTGAATCTGGAGATACTTTTACCGATGGGTCTGTTAGATATATAATGACTTCTACCGATGTTCCTGCTTATTCGGTCTCAAAGGATTCTGGAGAGAAGTTTTCAAATGGTGTGAATTGATTCATTCCTGAGAAATGATCCTACTTACCCAGTTGGTTTGGTTTGTTAGCTTTGCTATGGTTGCTTATTTATAACTTATTTTTTATGGTGAATTTGTTGCTTAATTATTGATCTTTGATTAGTTAGTAGTTACTCATTTTTTTGTATTGTGTTCTGCATTTAACACTTGATCCTATATCTGCTGTCAAGATTATTTATGTGATTCTTAAGTTTAACATTTAGTGCTAGTGTCATGTTATTGTTAAGACTCTTACAATTGGGAAAAATTGTTTGATCAGTTATAAGGGCTATCAAAAGTTAGTATACGCCTAATGGGCCAATGTAATATTTAGTCTCAGAATTCTAATCAAAAAGAACAATGATCTTCTTATCAGAACTTTTGATGAGAATCACCCTCTGACGAAGTTGATTCTTTGATACATTGAATCATTTGATATCAGGGTCTAGATATATTTCTTATAATGGTCATGATTGAAAAATATATATAAAACATAATTTATGGCTTGCTTTTTTCAATCTGTTTTAAGATACTCCCAGCTGATTTCTGCACATTTTCATTGGTGCTGCTCCACCTCCATAAAAGAAAGAAAATGTCCCATGCATCTGTTTTAAATTATTTTGGGGCTGTGAAGCCTTAATACTCTAAAAATGGTGAAGAATCGTGTCCGACACGTATCCGATACTCGTATCGGAGAAGTATCGGCCAATTAATATTTATTTTTTTGGAAAAAAAAATGACCGATGCATGTCTGATACGACTAACTTATACTCCAACATCGATGCTTTTGTCTTACATGTTTCATTTAAAAAAAATAAAAAAAATAAGAAATTACATAAAGACCGATAAAGTTGTCAAAAACATTTGTCTCTTCTAACCCCAAAAAAAATTGGGTTCCTCATCAACCACTGAACAATAGTTATTCCCTCTTCTAACCTTTACCATCGATTAACTAAATCTCAACATCAGCATTACCGATTGCCTCCATCAACACGTTCGGATAGTTCTACTCTATTTCTCTTCTCTCTAATGCTATGTTACTTCTGTTCTTCTCCCTTTAATATCTTCTTCTCTTTGTTCTTCTCTCTAATTGGGAAAAAAAATTGTTTTTAAATTGTTTGTTTTCATTCTCAAAGTGTTAACTCTTAAGTAGTCAACATTAGACAATGGTGTTCTTGTTTTGTAGTACTAATGATGTTTTCTTTGGAGTTTGGATAGTACTAATGATGTTTAGCTATATTCTAATTTGTGCAGAAAAAATATGTAATTGTCACTTGTTTTGATCATTTTGAATAATGTAAATGCTTGTTTATTATCATTTTTAGTTATGTTTATACATTGTGTACTTGTACTATTAGTTTTAAATTTAATTTTTTAATAACGTATCGAGGCCGTATCATATCGGAAGTTTTGATAAAAAAAATCATATCGCTGTATCGGTATCGTATCCGTATGGTGTCAGGTATCGGGGCTTCATAGCTTCTATGTTACTTAAAAAAAATTATTTGCCTTTTTGTTTTATGTATCCATTGTTCATTTTAATGTTATACTCATTTATTCTTTGCAGGAACTTTAATTTTGGGAAACCTCTAATTTTATCCTCATGAACAAGCTCCAGCACCTATCTTTTCAAATTTTATTCTCATGTTCTAATCCATTTAAATGAAAATCCTGATGAACAAGTTCTAGCTGACAACAACTTACAGGACTAAAAGGAACATGAGATACTAGTTTTTGAACCACAGTATGATAAAGCCAGAAAAAAGATAACTCAGGAAAAAGATCTAGGAGCTTGAATTAGGTAGACAGACACAAGCCACGAATCTTCTAAATATTTCACTTGCTACTGTTTCTTCTCTTCCAAGTGATATGCATTTCTTTTTCCAACACAATTTATGGTCTGTTTTCGATTTTGTGAGATTATCCCGGTTATTTGATTTTATTAGTCCCAAAGAACAAGAGGAATTAATTGCATGAAGAATATGAGATTTGGTTCTATAATCACGAAAGAAAATACAAGTCTTGGTTCACCGGATCAGACCTGAAGCAGTTGTTGTTCAGATGATGAATCCAATTCTTCTCACGTGCTGCGTCGAGGGGCATGTTCAAGTTTGAGCCAGAACAATTCTACATCTCTGAAGTTAAGTGGCAAATCAAGATCCAGTAGAGCCTGCTATTTTAAGAGAAAGTCATAGTTTCTAACAGTCTATGTTATTTTGTTATTATCCATGTAATGTGATGTTGAAACTTGAGAATCCTATTAAAACTCGTCCTTAATGGAACTAACATAGCTTTATTTAATAGGCTAAAGGGTTTACAAGTTTTTTCTTTCTTGGTGAACTGCAGGTGGTGGATATCAGCACCATGCTTGAGGAAGCTGTCCAATATGCAAGTTTTTTTTTTAGGGGGAGGTATGTTCATTTTAGATATCAAGTCATTCTTGTGAATAAATTATATATTAACAAACATAATCATACTGACTTTGGTTAAACTTTTCTTTTTTGAAATGACAAATTATATTAAGCACACATTGGTCTATAACACAAATTAAAAGTAATCTTAGTTCATATAGTCATATACATAAATTTTTCAACTTAACTAATAAAAATATTTTAATAGCAGTAGGGTATAAAAGAAAATGTGTTATGCATTAATTGAAAACCATAGCGATATATGTGAAATTAAGAGAGAAGAAAACAATTTAGATAATATTTTTTGATGACTTATTTCATTATATTACCATCATCTTAGAGTACAATCCATAACTATAAGGTTCACAAAATTTAGAAAATGCAAGCATATTATTGGGTGCCAACACAATAACAAAATGGCAACTTATGAAATATTTTAGTAAGGCTTTTATGTGCTCTCTCGAGTATTTTTTTTGGTGGTGTCCAAGGTTCGAACCCTAAACCTTGCATATATTATGCATTGTCCTTACCAACTGAGCTAAGCTCATGAGGACTGAGTATAATACTCATTGAATCTTTATCTCGTCGTTATTAAGACATACACAAGAGCGGTGCCTACACTTCGGTGTATAAGCAGATGAGCACATACCTTCCGGACAATCTAAATTTCGTTGACATCTAATACCTGATGAAATGAAAAAGAGAATAAAACAATGTTACTTACATGGGATAAAATAGTGTGTACAAAGTAAATAAGGAACTTTAAAAAGGATAACAAATGACTTACCATCAATATTTTCTACAACAAAAAATAGGAAAATAAAGATGATCATGACATAAACAAACTTGACAAATTCAGCCATATTATCCCCCCTATGATCAAATAGAAAACTATTTTCTCTCTATAAATTTATAAAGCTCGGTTTCTTTTAAGATCATTTAAATAATTTTTAGCGCTTATGAAGTTGAAAAAAATAATCTTTGATAAGATTATAATATTATTATATGCCTCCTAAGTACATCGATGTGTTATATTTCTCCCTTTAGTAAACTTAGTAAGGAGGTCACATCAAAAACTTACCAATCATAAGAATTTATTACATTCTTTTTTATCAAATTCAATTATTTCACAACCTTTCAAGACAGAAAAAGAAAAATCACATAAAGAATAATTTTTTAAAAAGAGGACAATATATATTATATCGTCTAATCTAAGACAAGGGAACAAAATTTACAATATAGTTAGAGTAGATACACCAAAACAGAAGAAGAAAAAATACACAACCCTCATTATGTGGATGTAACATAAGGACATGCATCGATAAAATCTTCATCAAACGACACTCAATCAATACTCATCTCTTAGTCTCTGGATTTCATGTGAATTATTTATGAGTGACGTTTTTAGTTTAAAATGAATTTAATTAACCTGAATATAACTTAGGGGAGCTTACAAACCTCACCTTATGGACTATCAAACTCAGGGGAAGCTTATAAACCTCAGACCATAAAGTCAACTCGTTAATTAGATTAACAACAATTATTTATTATAATACTTGTATTTGTCATCATCAAAAATTATTATAATACTTGTAATTGTCATCATCAAAAAGGAAGAAATTGTTGGAACAAAATAAGTTTAACAATGCCTCTTGAGTTTTGATGATAACAAGGTATTAAAAGATCAATTGGATATGCTAATATTAGTTCAAGTGTGCAGGACCATATACCAAAAGTTTATATCAAGTATTGGTTCTGAAGAACAAATTGGAGCAAAAGAATTTTCTTGAGAAGCTATGTTGCAACTATACTCTGAAGGTCAACCAGACTCTGAAGATCTCCCAAACTCTGAAGGCCAGACTCTAGTGTAGTTAAAGGACAAAGAAGCTGAAGCCTTGTAGATCAAGCCAAAATTATTTGAAGATTGGAGCAACGATGGTTCCGAAGAATAAGAAATTTTTTGGATGCTATTCTCAGAAAAGGACAGTGAAGTACAATAGTACAACCACTAACTCCACTAATCCAACATTTCCATGTATGTAATACAAGTCTACAAATGTGCCTCTGCTAGATTGGAACGGTTATTTCTCTATCAATGAATGATTTTCAAATTATTCTCTCCTAGGACATTAACCAAATCAAACAACTTATCAATGATGATTGATCAAACTTCTCTAACGACTCTTTGATGCGTTGGCACTCTTCAATGTCTCTCTACAACCTCTATATAAATGATTGAAGACTTGAAGAAAGAAGATGACTCTGCAATATTTTAACTTGTGTCAAAACTCTTTCAAAATGATTGTGCATTAAAACACTTAGAATTTCCTATAAACTTTCATATCTTAGAAATTCTTAAGTCTTAGAGTCTGAACTGTTTTGTATTGTGAACACCACTGATTGTATATCAAGTGTTCAACCAAACTTATTCTTTGTAATTTGTTTGTTAGGAAGTCTCTTGCTTTTGTGCTTGAGCTTAGGAAGTCTCTTGCTTGTGTGCTTGAGCATTCAAAGTCTCTTGCTTGTGTGCTTGAACAATTGTAATCTTGTGTGATTATAGTGAAAAATCTCCTTGGAAGTGCAAGGGGGGACTGGACTACTTCCGGATTGTGGAAGGAACCAGGATAATTGTTTGTGTCTGTTTCTTCTCGCTCTATCTCTTTTATATCCGCTGCATTTGACTCTGAACATTGTTTCAGAATATGAACTCTATCAGACTATGAACTATGGACTTAGTTAAAAAGAAGAAAAATCTAACACAATTCACCCCCCTCCCCCTGTGTTTTTCTCACCTTCAGCTTATGCCTAGGAAAAGACTTAATATTGAAATAGAGAAGGTTGGGAATTGGGTTGCAACTTGGGGAATATGTGAGGAGTTTGAGGTGCAACTGATTGGTGGTGGGCAGAGGTTTACTGTGAACATGGGAAAAAGAATATGTAGTTATAATTTTTGGGAGCTTATAGGTATACCATGCAAACATGTTGTTGTTGCAATGGGTAAGAGGGGCCAAAATCCAAAGGACTTTGTATCTGATTGGTATTCTAGGAAAAATATGAAACTTGTTATAACCTTATGGCACAAGTTAAGAAACTAAAGATAGAAACATTTTATCGAAAATTGTGCATTTCATGTTTTAAAAATTTAAAGTCTTATATTTTCAAGACAACATTTATGATTTAATTCCATTTTTAGCTTCTTAACTTGTGCCCTTAGGAAACAAGTTAGCATGACCCAAACTTTAATTTTCGTTTTATAAATGGTCAAGACATGTGGCCTGATGTTGAATGTGAAAAGATGGTTCCACCTGTGTTCAAATAAAGCGTCTGGAAGACCTAAGAAACTAAGGAGGAGAGAGCCTGATGAGCTTGCTAAATCTCAGGAGTGTTTAGCAAAGCTGCCACTAGGTACAAATGCACAAGATGTGAGAAGTTTGGTCACAATACAGAGGTTGCAAGAGTGAAACAATTTACCCATAAGTACAAAAGAGAAAGGTATTTGGCTTTTGTGTATTAATTATTTATTTGAATTTTACTTGATGTCATATTTCTCAGTTATTCGATTTTCACTTTGACATAGGAAACCATCAAATAAAGCAAGTGAAATTCAACAAGAAGATCATTCACAAACACCTCAAAATGGTGGTCAAGAAGAGGGACCAGTTCAAGGTCATACATATGGAAGTCAAATTGGGGGCATAAGTGCAGTTCAAGGACCCACACAAGCAAGTGAAAATGAAGGCATTGGAACAGTTAACCCCGAAGCGCAGAAGAGGAAGGTAATTGAGAAAGTATGTGTTTTATTTGATTTTTACTTGATGGCACTGGATTAAAAGTAATGTAAGTTTCCTTTTGATAGAGAAAACCATCAAAACAAGCAAATCAAATTCAACCTGAAGTTAGTCAATCTCAAGCACAAGCCAGTCAAAATGATGGCACTAGAAAAGTTCAAGAGGGGGAGGTACATGCAACCACAATTACATCCCAATGTCCAGCTGTATCAACAACCACCGAAACTGAAGTGGAGAGAAATGTGAGTAAGAAGAGGAAGATTGTGAAAACTTCAATTTGTGGAGGTAAATTCAAGCATACTGCACGGTTCCATCCATCTAAGCTTAATCAACAAATTACCAAACCAATTGTTGCTTTTATGAAAACCTACATGAAACCAACTACAAATGTATCCACAACTGTCGAAACTTCTCCAAATTTGTCTACAATTGTCAAACCCTCTACACGAGTTCACACAAATGTTGAGACTGCTAGAAACTCAACAATTGTGTGTGAGCCATCTGCAACCACAAACACCAAAGTCGATTATACTCCAAACTCAAAAACTGTTGTGAAGTCATCAGCAAGAGTCCATACAAATGTCAAGACTGCCATACACACCCACACTAACATTAAACCATATGCAAATGTTAATACAACAGTCAATAATGCACCAGATTCTCAAACTTTTGTCAAGCTATACACTATTTTGAAAACAATTATAAAACCTGTCTTAAACCAACCTCCACCAAAGCCAGCAAACCCAACATCTAAAAAGATTGATTTGTCTAAGGTAGGGAGAAGTGGTAGGAATGTTTGGAAAAGCAATGTTAACAAGAAAGAGTCTGGAAAAGTAGAGGATGATCCCTCCGAACTACAAGATGATGACAAGGATGCTCATACATCTAAAAATCAATCTGCTACAAGAATTGTTGGTGAGGCTAGACATGGATCCTTTCTAGGCCTTTTAAAAAAAATTGACACAATCAAATATGCTTAATTGACCTAGCCTTTAACTCATTTTATGATGGTATTTTGTGTTATCTGTTTTGATGTAATATGTGGCTTAGACCAAGTTGTATCTATTAAGTATGCTTAATTGGCTTAGCCTTTGACTAATTTATATGTTTTGATGTAATTATTGGCTTAGACCAAGTTCTGTTGACAATGTATGGCTTAGACCATAATGTTTCTATTTATGTTATTTGAATATTCTACAAGCTATTATAACAAATTGTTCAATTCTCACAACATCACAATCACATTTCATTTAGATGATAGGTTACATAAACTTTGTTACAATACAAATTGGTACTCAAATTGAAATACAACTAAAAACACAAACACATAACTACATCACTTTCTTGCATAAACCCTAAACATAAAGACAATCATATTTCATAACACAGTCATTACATAAAAACCCACTTATATCCTAAACATAAACACACTAACACTACATCACTTTATTGCATAAAACATCAGGAAAAAAACACCCACCTAGCCACCACAATCCACTTCAGTCATTTCACTTTCTTCTTCTCAGCCAACAATTTTTGATTCCACTTATCTTTCTTCTTGTCAAAAATTCCTTGCATAAGGTCAACACAATTACACTTCTTTTCTTTAGACTCCACATCACGTCCTAAACCTCCTTTCTTTGACTCAGCAATCGATATGTTTGATGGCACTACAACCATTTGCCTTGTACCAGGACCAAGCATATCATCCCAGATCAACAAATCACATTTACGCTTTTCTACCAATTTCGACACTTCCAAAATCTACGCCCCTGATTCTCTCGTGTTAGCAATGTAGATGGCCATGGGCAACTCAGAAAAGCACATTAGAAGCATTCCACTGGAAGTTTCAAAATCACCTTCGTACGATGCTGAACCATATGAGTACCCTGTGGTAGTGTTTCCGGTTGACATTTTTTTAATATGAGATGAAAGATTGAAGCAGAACTGAGTTTTGTGATTGATGGAGAAAGAATGCGAAGAAGCAAAACTGAGGGATTGATGGAGATGAGGGATTGCGAACAAGGAGAAGAAAGGGATTACGTAGAAGGATTGCGAATTCGAGTGAGAGGAACAGAGATTTGAAGCAACTGGGTTCAATGGAGAAGAAGAGAGGATGGTTTAGGGTTCTATTGTGAAGAAGAAGAGGGAATAAGATGGAAGACAAAGATAGGGGCATAGTGGACACTTCACACATGGCCAGTCTCATAATGTCCTTTCATGTCTGTTTTGCTGACGTGGCATTAGTTATACACAGTCACCACTTGCCACGTAGGCGCCACGTAACTTCAAGACTTAAATTCAAATGGTCTATATTTGCAGGGACCGGTAACCTATTTAAACCAGAAATCTATTTGATTTGAAAAAACCACACCATAAAGGAGGTGCAGTTGCAGTTTAATAACACGTAACAATTCTCTCAAATTTAACCCATTTAAACTGTGTATGTACCTGGACTGAGGGTTGTGGTCAATTGGTTACAGGAATGAAATCATGCAATGGTGTTAAGATTTTAATGTATACCGTTAAAATTTTAACGGAGGAATTCTGGATATTTTTTTTTTTGTAGGGACTTAGATTCGACTATTCATATTCTAACTTCACCAAATCGATTTTAAAATACAACATAAAATATATGATTCCTTCAAAGTTTCATCCAACGATTGAAATATCTGCTCTGCAGTTGTGTGAATTATGAGAATTAACCATCTTATTTGGGAGATTCTTCATTGATATTTTTTGGTATAGGTAGCACATCAACCGAAATGTTAGTGTGTTTTCATCCAAGATGAAGGTTTGGATCTAATACTATAAGATAAGATAAGATTAAAGAAAAATTATTTCTTCTCTACTTTGCATTCATCTAATCAAATTGTGCACATGTAAGCCAAATAGAGAGATAAAGTAAACAAAAAACAGACAGTTCCTATGATTAACTAGTTGTAATCCCTAAAATTGTTAATAATGATAACACAATGATTGATGACAATCCCTTAAATTATAAGACACAATCATATATCACAAATTCAGTGTTCCGTATCTATTGCAAACACCCTTCTTTAGGATGGAATGAATTTTGCAAGGGTTTTAAGCACAGCAAATCATTGATACAGTAATGGCTCTGGCCTGTGAACAAAATGTATTTATGCTACTACCACAAATGCACTTGATGAACCTGTAAAGTGGTTAATCGATCCAAACAATCCCTTTGCAGCACCAAAGTGACTTATTCTATACACACCAGGAATCACACCCTGTGGTATCCTCCATTCCATGGTTGCTTTACTCATAGGACTGAGTTGAAAACGCCTTGACCACTTAAATCGCAGACAGAAATCATCATCATCATAGGCAGGAACCCAAGTATCTTTTCCTTGGAGTAATTCCACCAGCGCAAAGGTGCCTTCTGTCATAAGGTCATTACGAGGGCACGCGGACCAGAATGAAACTGTCACAACTTCACCACTCTTAAAGGTGGAGTTTTGAGGTATGTCGGAGAAAATATCGCCAAAATTTACTCCAAAAGGGGTTCCATCCACCACAACTGGTGGTAGCAAGCTTACTTGCTTATCCAGAAGATTAGGAGGTTGTGGGCCGGATTCTACAGGTTGCCCGCTGACAAGAGCCTTTGCAAGCTTCTTAAATTCTTGAATGTATGCATTCAACGTGTGTGGGCCGTATAGTGTAGAAGCACCCTGACAACAAGAAAATTGAAGTCAAAAGAAAGTTACATAGAACAGATACAGTAGAAATATTTGCTCCAAGATTTATGTCTCTTACAACTGACCTCATATCTTTGCACATGGTATTCTTCATATGTAGTCGCGTACTGAGAATAAGCATTGCTCAACGCTGATATAACAATATGAACGTTTTCAAAATCTTTGTGACTACTTAGTACCGTTTTCACTGCATCACGTAGTCGCCTCCCAGCCATTGTTGAGATTTCTGTCATGGTTGAAACAACAGTTGAGAATGTGAAGGATAGAGATCCCAATAGCAACATATTACAGCAAATTAGAGAGTAGGACATGATTTGTTACCTCCTGGTATAGAAAGTATAATAAACTGCCCAACTCGGAGGATCTGAATTGGAAGTATTGAAGGCTGCAAAATTAACATGAATGAAGAAACCGTTAGACAACTGAAAGATGTATTGATATTTACATGACTGAAAATAGATGCAGTAAAACTGCTACATGGAACATCTGTTCGCAAAAAACATGATTAGGAAGAAAGTTAAAACACATTAGATCAATATTGTAATTGATGTAATTAAATAATAGATCACAATATAGAGAAGAAAACTCCGGTGAACCAACGGACAATAAAATCATAATTTTATGATGAGTGAGTAACTTACTGCCCAATCATATGGTATATTCATTTCACCAGTATCAAGCAATATGGGCTTTGGGTGCTGACAATCTATTTGTTTCCTGCTTAGTGTCAAAACTAGGTTGCGGACTAGCTTCCAGAAAGGATTGCCCTGGAGTACAATCAGAACAAGTAATAAGCATAAACCATAACATATTTAGACCCTGTTTGGATAAGCAACTTAATTAAGCACTTATATCATAAGTGCTTATGTATAAGCTATAAATGATAAAATAAGGTCAAACTATTTTCGTGCATGCTATAAGTTGTTTTCATAAGCTAAAAACAGCTTATGAACATGTCATAAATTGTTTTCATAAGCTCTCTCAATCAGCCTTACAAGTGTTTATGCCAGTAAATAAGCTCAAACAAGTTAATCTGAACAGGTCATAAGACTCCAGTTCAGAAAAGATAATAATGAGTTGAGAAAAGATAATAGGTAATCACAAGGTATAAACACTGATTACCTTATCGTCACCTTGCTTAAAATCAAAAGATCCAGGTCCATCTGTTGTTCCGGCAGCAAATGCAAAACCCATTGCAGCAGGGCACGTCTTTACAACCTTGTCAGCTCCTTGATCAGAAATAGTTACCTCAAGTTTCGAGAAATCTATATAGGCATGTCGAAAATCAACCTCCCCTTTAATCTCTTCATCTGCTGCATTGAAAAGATCCACTGCTTTTCTGAATTGTCTTTCCCCTATAATGCGAGTACTTTCAAATTCATCTGGATAACTGGCACACAAGTTATTGGATGCAGATTAGTAATTTCGTTGCAACATTTCCATGAGCTGGTGAAAATGAAAACAAAATGGTAATAATTACCCAGGTCCTTGGCCATAACATAACTCATTCCTCCCTCCACATGTACTGTGATTGAAGTCACATGGTAGTCCAGTGTCTAAACAAAAAGCTCCAAGAACATTTGGACTGACATCTCCAGAATTTGACTGGCAAAATGCAGCTATAAATCTAGGCTTGTCAGCATTCCTAGGAGCACCTCTCACTCGTCTAGTAACACTCGACGTTTTGGTTGCTGGTCTACCAGGAGGAGACTGGAAAGAAGCAGCAATTTCCAGTAATTCATGATCTGCATCAATATATTTTTAATGAGAATATATATATGATTAATTCTTTATTTTCAGATATCTCCTCATCATACTAGTCACCAAGTAACATTAATTAATACTCTTTAAAAAAAAAAAGTAACATTAATTAATACAAAGCAAGGAATCATTCATTTATGAAATTATGTTTCATATTAATACTCTTTGAAAAAAAAAAGTAACATTAATTAATACAAAGCAAGGAATCATTCATTTATGTTTCATCAGACTGCTCGATCAATCCTAGCAAGCATTTTAAGAACATGTGTGGATTGGCTTAGTTGAACTTATCTACTCACATTAGCACTTGTGAGACTGTTTGGAAGAGCTTATGAAAACAGCTTATGACATGTCCATAAACTGTTTTCAGCTTATTAACATAAGCATTCTAGGATAGCCTATGAAAACATCTTATATGAAAATATTTTGTAATTATTTTATCTCGTTATAGAAATGACTTGTACATAAGCACACGTATATGATGAGTTTATGCTATCAACGCTTATTTGAGTTTGATTATCCAAAGAGGGCCTAACTCTTGTATGCAGACAGTAGTCAACTCAATATTAGGACTTCCAAGAGGAAAATACTGGTAAGATTTAAGTGCAACTGATTTTCCTAACATTCACATACTAGATGGTGCAGCACTGCAGCCCAGCTCTTATTATCGAAGCACAAAAGAAAGTGGCAGTTCGCAAACAGGTACAAATGCCAAATGCAGCCAAGCCAAGAGATACCGATGGATTTAAGGTTAAAAAACACACTAGAGAAAAATTACATGATTTGAGGTGTGATTGAGGACATACAGACAAATGCTGGTCAGAATGTGCATATGCCCAAGCATCAACTGCTTCCTGTTTTCCAACTTCTAGATGAGAAAGGGATAAAAGTCGTGATCAGTAAAACAAACAAAATAAAGTAGACTTGATTACTTACATTATAAAATGTCCTTTTCTTCTTCAACTAAAATATTGAACAGATAAAGTTATATCTACTTTACATTCATTCATGGCTGCTTCATCTGCAAAACCATTTTAGGACAGTTTTTACAGAATCAACTGCAGCAGCAGCATCAAGGGTTTCAAAATGTGTGCGCATTCTAAATGACAGGTCTACCTAGCACTTAGAACTAAAATTTTGTTGCTACTAAAGTAAGATATTATTTTGTCTGTAAAATTTGTATTGGAAAAGAAGCTGATAATTTCATCAATTGTTGCATTATACCTAAAAGCAAAGTGTAAGTGACATACGATTATCACGAAGTCCATGAATTATATTTGAGATTCTTTGTGGTGATCCATCATCTCCGACTACATCAGAATCCATTCTTCCAGAATCTTTTTTCTCAAACCAATCTTCCATAAATCGTGAAGCCGCACCTTTATTGTCCCCACTGATTAATGAGTTTCTACGGCCCATTGAAGTCGGGTGAGTAGCAAACCAATTGAAGCTTCCAACAGGTCCCCTTTCGTCATCAACAAACTTTAAAAGAGTCATTTCTTTATCAACGTTATACTTATATTTGCTTCTCTCTGAAGCAGGGTTATTGAGATAAGCACTGGGACTGCGATTCACACCAGCATCTAACAGTTCCCCTGCAAGTTGAAGAAAACATTCAAATGAGTCAATACGTAATGACCATTTATGGAAAGTGGGAAAATCAGAGTAGTGATAGTTATCAGAATTCAGAAAAGTATCCAGTCTTTTCTCCTTACCTTCATCAACAAATATTGATCCAGGACGGATATTTTCATGAGCCTGGACAATGCTTTTCTCAATACCATCAACGATGACATCAAAGGACTGACGTACAAATCCATAAGATGTTATGATATACAAAAAATATTGAAGATAACCCCCAGGACCAGCATGAGTGTGAGTTCCACTAATAGCTACATTATTTTCAGTATATAAATCACCATATCTGTCAAACAAAATGAAATAATAAAATCAACAACACAACTATTTGAGATCAAGATATTTCAAATAAAGACATCAGTTACTACTAGTAGCCACCAAAATAAAATTTCCTTCATGGTCAAGCCACCACAACATATAACATGTCCATAAGTTCTTTCTGACTTATCTCTATAAGCTTTTAAAGATGGCTTATGAAAAAAGTTTATAGCATATATAAAAACAGTATGATTTTATTTTATCTTTTATTACACAAATAGCTTATACATTACCACTTATATGATAAACACTTAATTAAGTTGTTTATCCAAACAGAACCTTAATCATAACAACTCTTGAGTTGAGAGCTAAGACTAATCAGTGCAGGTACCTACCTTGCTCTCAGCCTCTCAATCACTTTGGTTGTCACAACTTGTGAAGCCATACAAGCATCAATATTCACAAAAACAACCCTATTACCCTTCGACGCAGCAACAATAAAAGCACGAGCGTGAAGCCTGAAGTGAATACCAGATGCAACTTGTTCTGTTTTAGCATAGCCCATCAAGTTAACATCAGCAGCAGGACCAGTAATATCATAGCTTCCAAGACCAACCAAATAATCCGAACCGCAATACACAACCATAACATCACTCTTCAGTAACACCAGTAGTAGTAACAAAATATTCCAAAATCTCATTTTTCCACATACCCTCCAAACATTCAAATCACAAAAGCTATCAAACTCCATCACAATTACAAACACTTCAAGTTCAAGGTTAAAACCACCAATTTTTCAATCTCAGTGAGTTTATGTTCTTCTCATTTTCCTTCACTAAAAACAACAATAAATGAATCACAAAGTTGAATTGTAGAACAACATATGCTATGAGCATGATCAGTATTAAAGTTTGAATATGAATTGCAGATAAACAAATATTGAGAAATCAGAACTATATAATAAAAAAATGGGAATGAAAAAGATAAATACTTTTGGATACCCAGATAAGAAAAGTTGGATACCCAGATAAGAAAAGTTAAGAAATTTACATGAAAATGAAGATGAGGCAGTGTTGAAGTGAAGTGGAAGAAAAAGAGTGACCCAGAAGAGAAAATTGAGAGAGAGGATCCAATCTGGAAATAGGGGGTGTGAAAGTAGAAAAAAGGGGGTTGGTGTAGAAGTATGAAGAGCGTTGTAAAGAGGAAATCGCAATTGCAAAGTTGCAAGAAGTGTGAGATTTTGAAGTTTCCCAACTTGTCATTGTCGTGGCTCTTGTTCTTGTCAACTCAAGCCATGAGGACAATTTATTTAATAATATTATCTTTTTTTTTAAGGCTTAATAATATTATTTTATTCAGTTTAATTTGATTTACTAAATATAAACAAAAGGATCCCTCTAAAACAAATATTAAAAAGTCTACTTTTAGATCTATCTTTTTTTTCTCTTTTTGAGAGATACTTACTTTTAGATCTATGTATGTGTTTGACTGTTTGTACTTGTACACTTTTAAGTAAGAGTGCAACACTTTGTACTTTTTTAATAAAAATTTATATTTATATTTTGAGATAGTTTTTGGACAACTCTATTATATTTTTATTGCATTTTTACTCTCATATTATTTTTATTATTATTACTAGCGAAAAGACAGACACTTATGTACCCGTCTTTTTGCTTTTTTTTTGTACTAACGTTTAAAAATTATGAACGATGTTTTTCTTATGAAATTTTAATCTTGATTACAAGTAAAAAATAAATGTTTTTTATTTTTAAATTATAACAAATCAAACTAATTACTATAATTATCTATTTCAGTGACACTAATAATATAATAAAAAAATATAATCTAAATTCTTTTTTTAATGACACCAACAACAATCTTTATTATTAAAAATGTTATTTAAGAGTATAATTGAAATTATGTAAAAGTAAAAATAGATATATTCATCTAGTTTATTACACGTTACAAAAAAGAAGTAGATAATCTACACGTCACAAAAAGAAGTAGATAAAAAAATTAGAAGTAGATGAGCCATGTCCTGTGATTTGTAACCAAGTAAATTGTCATTCCAAAAAGAAGTAGATGAGCCATGTATTGTTTTATATTATTTGACCATGTATAATAAAATCACTTGACCAAAAAAATAAATAATCATGAATTTTTTTTATGATGACAAAATAAAAAACGTATTTTCACAAAAGTTAATGACTCTAGCTTTTTTAATGATCAATCATGTACTGTCCTCGTGAGGTTCAACTCTCGGCCACCACAAAAAAAAAAGATCAATCATGTACTAACAATTCTAGTAAATATGACAGTCTCATATCATTTTTTTTTAAAGAAATGTTATGATAGATGAAAGTGAATGCTACCCCAACTATGCAAAATAATTTGATAAAAAAAACAAATATGCAGCATTGTTCTACATTTCTATAGAGAAGATGGACCATGATAATAATCAACAGTTCGGCTGAAAGGTTGGTTAAGTCTGATCAATGATTGTTTCGATTAGGTTTAAATTTGGATTCTCTTAAACGATGGAAGGGCAAAAGTGAAATAAACGATCCCTATATTATCTAAATTGAATATTCCACTAAAGCCAACCAAAAGCCAAGATAAATAAAAGTATGAATTTGAACTAAAAACTGGTTACTTCTAGAGCAATTAGTCAATGGCTAAAGTTTCTTCATGTGAAACTAAAATAATAATGAACTAACTAATGTCCAAATAAATATTCATTAAATCAAGACACAATATGAATGAGAGAGAAATAAGTTGCCTCAATAAAATGTGTTGCCATACTTAGCACAAACATCACACCTATCATAAGCAGACATATTAGGAACAAAACAATTTGGTTCCTTTTTCTAATGCAACTTTGAATGGCTGCAAAATGACTAGCTGAAAAAATTGTACTACTTTTTTTGGGCAATTAAACGTTTTAGGAGTTGAATATTTGAGAGGACACCCTAAATCTAAAGCAGTTTCATGATTTCATCAATGTAGTCCTTAGAGAAATTAACATAACAATGATCAGAAACAAAGTGACTACTAATTATGAATTTTCTAATTACATCTACAAAACTTCGCAAATTTGAGCATTTTTAACATTGAGAAACCGAATATTAACACACTGACCTCACAATCACAAGGAAATTGTTGCATAGTTGAAATAGTGATGAAACAATTCAAAATTTAAAAATGCTTACTCTACCAAAACAGATATTGTGGAGTGATCGACATAAAATGAGATTATCGATCGAGTAGATAGCTCAAGCACTCATACAGATGGAACTTTCTAAAAGATTTACATGATTCGAATATTTGAAATCATGCACCGTGTTCAACACAATATAGCATTAGCATCATAATTATAATCCGTAAAACGCAAAACAAGAAGAAAAAAAGTTCATATCAGATTTCTAATTATTTTGTTGTAACCTGCAAGAATAAAAATTTAATAAATGCCAACTTATACTAATAATTTCTAATCCTGAACAAGATTTGCTAATATTGAGAAGAGTTTTGTCCATAAGGTTACTCATTAAAATCTCTCTAAAACTAAACAAATAAAAAAAATAACTATGCAATAATTTCCTTGTGATTGCCAGCATCTCTAAGAATTTCTATTTTCCTCTCTTCCCAAGCACAATTTAATCTGCGTGCAAATTCTTCCACTTCCCTGTCAATTTTTTCCTGCAAGACCTGATCAATCTCATCATCAAACTCAACCACAGGATCATCTTCTTCGTTCAAAGAAGAATTCTTCTGTTGGTCTTTTTTCTTTCTTCTGATGTTCTTCTTCTTCTTCTTCTTATTCTTGCATGTTTTCTTCCTCTTGGTATCTCCATCATTTGATCCATTAATAAAAGACAAAAGCCCGTCAACTGAACGTTCATCTACTACATCTTCTTCTTCAATTTCAACATTATTTGTTACCCTTTTGAGCTCTTTAAGTTTTTTTCTCTTCTTTGCATAGAAGCGGTTCATAAGTCTGATACTTGGATCGCAAGTTATGTTTAACATCTGCTCCAATTTCTCTTCCTCCATAAGATCATCAGGCAAATGAAATATGTCGCGTATCTCCTCCGATGACCTTCCTTCGATTATTTGAGCTATTGCATGACATGTGAGATCATACAATGGTTTTAACTGAAGGTATTTTGCAACAGACGTCAACTCACATAACCTAGTGGCGCCTATCCTAACGAATTTCTCATCATACGACTTTTGTTCCTTGTTTGAGTGGCCTTTTACGTGATGAAATCGACAATAATCAAGAATTAAGATTAACATTGCAGGAGTGACTTGTTGATGAAGACATATTGGAGAAGTTTTGGAAGATCCTTTTTGTAATACTTGCGGATCGATTTAGAACTTTGTTCTCCACATCACAAGTAGATAAGTTAACAGTATTTGATCATTACATGCCTCTTTTTTCAAATGGTTATTTTTTTTAAAATAATTAAACCTTGTGAATTTTACATTGAATCAAGCTGTGAAGAAATACATGTGTTAGCACATAAATAGAGGCACATTAGTTTTGAAATCAGATGTTACTAAAGGGGAAGGACCGGAATCTCGTGATGGAGATTTGGTTGAATTCAATTATGTATGCAGGCATGCATATGGATACTTTGTTTTCAGGTAATTTCATACTGTGAATTTTCCCCTTTATTGTGTTTAAGCCAATATATATGACCTTAAAACTGTCCTAATGTTGCTTGGTTTTATACTCTTATTCAATACAGTACAGTAATAAGTGGAAATAGAAGAATCAACTTGCTTCGCTGTATCGAAATATCACCATGGTAAAAACGATCTTTAAGCTCTTTATAGATCTCAGATGCAGTATCCATCAACAAGATACTTTGAGAAATCTCTGGTTCCACTGAATTTCTCAACCATGACATTAGCTCTATTGATGAAATGCAATTTGTTCTTTGTGCTTTGATGAAATACAATGTTGTTGCAGAGACCTTTAAAACCTTTATATTGCGGTTGCACTCGCAGTTTGCAGTTTTAGACAGCAATTTAGAACTATGTTCTCTTTATCATATTGTATGACGAGTTAGCAGCATCTAGATATTACATGCCTCAATCAAATAGAAGTGTAAATTCTTGGATTTTGATAAAAATCAGTTAAGTTTAAACCTTATGCACTGTACTTACCCTTTTGACTAAAATAAATTAAGCTGTGAATAAATACATGTTTAGCACATAAATAGATTTGGTTGAATTTAATTGTGTATTGTGCTTTTAAGCCAATAGATGTGACCTTTACTGTACTGATGTTGCTCTGAAATGTTTCAAGTCATCTGAAACAATCAACAATAAAATATAATGAAATCTACATGGTGAAAACAATAAAGTACAACGCGCAACAAATGAAAATCATAAGAATCCTGTCCCAAGAAAATATTGTAAGAACAGACATTTATAAGATAAGATTCAACAAATGAAAATTACTCAAATGAAGTGAATGTCAGAATAAATAAACAAAGAGATTGCTAATTTAATTATGAAAAAAAATGATAACCTGCTATCGAAGTGTTAGGCGATGAAGGGAAAAGCCGCTAAAGTGGATCCTTTCAACAACAAGCTGCTGCCATCGAAGTCGCAATGTTGTGTATCCTCTTTGTAATGACAGTTTGGAGGACAGCTTGCACTTATTTTTGGATACCATGGCAGAGGGGCGGATTTTTGGCCTGATTTGCTGTAGACTGCAGCAGTGGCTGATACTGCTTCTGCTGCTGTGATTTTTAACTGCCTACAGAATCTGGACAAAGCAAGGTGGCAAACTAACCAATGTAAATCTGGAGTGTGTGGCCACAGCAAAACAACAGTGTCTATAGAATGACTCTATCGAAACAGAAAACCAAGTCGAGCTTCGTGAAATACACCTGCTGGCCGAATAGCACCTGATGCAGCAGGTCAGCACTGGACAGCCGCAGAGTATGCAACATGTTACTGATGTTGTGTGGAAAAAATCATCGTTAGGGAGTTTCAAATGTAACATTCACGCGTCTTTTTCTTCTCACCTCAACTTCGTCGGTATAGGAATGTGCATTAGAGATGATAGTGAGGATTTGGTTCTTGCAAAAACATAGCGATTAGGTTTGACTTATTGAGTTATTTTTTTTTTGGTAAATGGTATATGTAAATGTAGTCACAGACCTTATTAGTACTAACTCAATATTTCAGGGTTAGAAGGGGCTCCCTAGAGAAACTCCTCAGAATTTTCGCTTAATTGTTTCATGTTATATCTTGATAATTGTGAATAAAAAACAAAGAAATGTTTAAACCATGAGCAGACAATTTAGTTGAATTGGGAGGCATGTCTTTACCATCTCAATTCTCAATTGAATCAATGTTTCTTTCTTATGTTCTACAAAATTTGACTCCATTAATTATTCCTTATATTTTCAGTCCCCTTTTCTATATTGGAACTCTATTTACCAAGATCTTGAAGACATGATCTGCTCTCCGTAATATTTAAAACAGAAAGATATTGTCATTGTTTTCCTCACAAACCTGTATTTCCTCTCATGATTTTCTTATATATATTTGAAATGATTCATGTGATCTTGGTCTAAACCTTTGGCATACCTGTATTTCCTCTCATGATTTTCTTATATACATGTGATCTGGTCTTTATTAACTAGTCCTGTAATACTTATTCATGACTGTTATATATATTCATGCTAGTTACTAGATTTTGATGTTTAAAAACAATTCAAAACTTGAAATTCACAACATAATACGACAAAAACATAACAGCATTAACAAATCCACAAAATTTAGTAAGACTAAAGAATAAAGCAATTTAATAAAGAAGCCTGCAGAATTGGTACTTAACATTCTATATTAAACTATGAAACAAACATCAAAAAGATGTGAACATTAGAAATTCTTGAGCTATACATGAAACCCTAGATTGATATAAACTTGAAAATTTCTTAAAAACTTCCATAATTCCATCTCTACAAATTTGACTGCACGACTTCATCATAACATTGGCACAAGACAACAACTGTTCCTCTGAGTACCCCGTACACATCTTCAAATCATTGCTCCAAAAGGGATACCTTCCAACAACAAACCTTGTACAATACACGGAACAAGCAGCAATCATTGAAGGCTTATAGTCGCACACAATAGAATGATTTGTCAAGCTGAGCTCAGAAAAGAAAAACACCATGTTCTCCATGATCTTGTCTTCATCGGATAAAAGACACGCCCTTATGTTTCTAACAAGAAAAACATAAGGTGTTGGAACCGTTAAAATCCAACCAAGTTCTTGTAGGATAAGCTTCTCCATTTGACATATTTCTTCCGGCATATAAATATAATCAGCCATGTATTCAACATCGTAAACACCAACCGCACTTCTTTGTTCATACTTGGAAGCCAACAACAATGAGGAGAGACCGATGAGTTTAAGTTTATCCATTGTCGTCACTTCAAACTTGATTTTCGAAAGAACACGATCGAGTATGTTGACACAAAGATAAAGGGTTTCTGGCATGAGTTTTTGTTCATAGTGTGT
Organism: Medicago sativa; assembly: GCF_051527215.1. Lineage (NCBI taxonomy): Eukaryota > Viridiplantae > Streptophyta > Magnoliopsida > Fabales > Fabaceae > Medicago > Medicago sativa. Next base: position 61,053,122 of record NC_140751.1, on the reverse strand, counting down.
TTGTATTAACCAATCTACAACATTCTTTCTCATTTGAAAATCTACCTTAAACCCTTTTGAGTTAGCCCTAATCTGAGACTCTTCAAGATGATAGAACTTATGGAGATCATCATCGTAATCAGTAAACTTTTTTTCATTGGAGATGAGTTTTTCAGAATCATGTAAACCAAGCATGTTCATAGTTGGAATATAGAGAAACGGGAGAATGGGAGTAGAAAGAAAAAACGAGAATGTGAGGAAGAGGAAGAGAAGAGAATGTGTATGATCGTAGGGTTTTTTCTTTCTGAAAGAATTTCTATCGTAAGCTATTTATAACTATGTATAAGATATGACCTAATTAAGTGAAACTTATATATCTCTAAATAAATTCATTAAGCGGTGGCATGATATTTCTAAGAAGGGTCTACCTAACCCATACTATATCCTCGGAAGGATCTATCTTGACGGTGTGAAAGGATTTATATTACTCCAAAGATTTGAAATCTAATATTTCATCCCTTCTGGAAAAAAATATCATAGACTTTAGCCTAAAAATTTGATTATATATCAAGTACAAGTAAAAAGATTGATCATATATATTGTCCCATAAGCACAACTATGTTGCTCGTTGCAAGCACAATTATATGTAAGGGTTGGGTTCGAACGTTGAATATTCATCTCTCCTCCATATTTAAAATATGTAAACCGTCACGGGGTTATTATTTAACCAAACAAACAAAAGATTGATCATATTGACATTTATTTAAATATTTTGGAATTTATGTAAGAAATTTTAAATTAATTTTTTTTTAAATGAAATATAAATTTAATTGAAAAATAAATTGTTTGATAGAAATTAAATTTAATAATACATGTCATTTTTTTTATTTTTTTATGTAATGATTACAATTTAATAATAGTAATATTTTTTATGTATTACATGTCATTTTTTTTTATGAAATGATTACAATTTACAATTTAATAATAGTAATATAATAATATTTTCACTACTAAAATGACTGAAAATATGCTAGAAATAACATAAGATGACTTGTCATCAAACGTCATCTATGTTCTTGTTCATCAAAGCACTTCATGTTGTGGCGTCTACTGTCATCCGTGTTGTGTAAGACAACCCGTCTATGAAGCTCAATACTCTAAAAGAAAGATGTATTCATATCGGATACGTATTGAATACCGATACTCCACGGATATTCTCGGATACGTATCCACGGAGTATGAGAATTAATTATTTTAATTTAAAATATATATTTTATCGGATACTTATAAGATACTCGGCAAATACACATAGATACTTCACAAAAACGTATCCTGGAGAGAAAAAATGAAAGGTAAAAAAGTAAGATTGTGTTGTGAAAAATCAATAGAGATGTATATGATTCAATTTAATATATGAATCACTATAATTGTTTTTCGATTAACCAATTAAAAATTATGTTTTTGGTGGTTGAAAGTAACGAAGAAGAGATGAGATACAATCAATCAACATTACACAAACTTTATTTTGAGTTATTTTATTGATGCATTTGTTGATTTCCTAATATATGAATTAAAATAGAATATGGTTTATACGAAAATTTTACATTTTTTATTTTGATCACATGTATTATTTTTTGTAAATTGTGACTTTTATGATTATATAGTATTTAAGAGTAATCAATGTTTATTTTTTTTTTCAATTATTTTACATGCACTAGCGAAAAGATGTGCACTCACGTGTCCGTCTTTCCGCTCTTTTTATTGCGTTGACGTTTGAAAATTATGAACGGTTTTTTTATGAAATTTTGAATTTGATTAAAAGTAAAAATATAAATGTTTGTTGTTTTTAAATTATAACAAATTAAATTAACTATGTTTATCTATTTCAATGACATCAACAATATAAAAAAAAAATCTAAATTTTTATCGTTGAAATGATACCAACAACAATCATTATTATAGAAAAAGTTGTTTAAAGACATAATGGATATAATTGTGATAATGAAAAAGTCAGCCTAAAATCTTATATTTTCTTTATGTAATGTAAGTATAGATATATTCATCTAGTTTGTTACATTTTTTAAAGGATAATGGAAAAGAAATATTGGACATATAATCATATCTTGTTTGTTACATCGTTTGTTACACTTTTATTTTAATATTTGAATTGTCTCTTATCTATTTGATGTATGTGCTATTTGTATTTAAATTTGAGGATAATTTTGGAAAGAAAAATGTCAGCCCAAAAGAACCAAGACAAACTATTTTCTTTATATGTCGTATTGATTTTTTATTGATAACAAGATATAAAAAGAAAATTGTTTTAAAAGTTGTCATAAAATAGTTATACAAATATCATTATTTATTTAAGGGTTAATTATGTTTCTAGTCCCTATAAAATAGCGACCTTGTAAGTTTAGTCCCTACTTAATTTTAATAGCATTTTTAGTCCCTAATTTTGTTTTTCTGCACTGAGTATTAGTCCCTACTCAATTCAAATTTGTTTAATTTATACTTAAACTCTTAAATTTTTGAAAAATTTTTTGCAGACATGTTTAGAACATTACTAAAAGTTCGTCCGCAAAAAATTATCGCAAAATTTGATTTCTACATCCAGATTTTATTACTTTTTATCTTTAACTTTTGTCGTTTTAAAAAATTCATATTTAATTCAATTCATGTCAGAAAATTCTAAATTTTAGTAAACGAACCTTTCATAGTGTTCTAATCTTGTCTCAAAAAAATCGTTCAAAAATTTAAGAGTTTAAGGATAATTAATCAAACTTTGTTTTAGCAGGGACTAAAATTATAAGTAAATTTTTTTTTATAGGGACTAAAAATGCTATTAAAATTAAGTAGGGACTAAACTTACAAAGTCGCTATTTTATAGGGACTAGAAACATAATTAACCCTTTATTTAAATACAATTAAGACTATATGATAAGGTTGGTCCTTGTATTTATAATAGAAGCGTTTTTTGGATTGATGAAATATAATTGGCTTAAATACTCTTTTGGTCCCTTAACTTAATTTTTGGTTTCGTTTTGGTCCCTTAACTTACTTTTTGGTTTCGTTTTGGTCCCTTAACTGTTAAAAGTTTCATTTTGGTCCATTAACTTATTTTTTTGTTCGTTTTGGTCCCTTGACTCTTCCTCCGTCAACCACTTTGGTCCTTTATGTTAGGATGAATGTATTAGAGTTAAGGGACCAAAATGAAACCAAAAAATAAGTTAAGGGACCAAAACGAACCAAAAAATAAGTTAAAGGACCAAAACGAAACTTTTAATAGTTAAGGGACCAAAAGAAAACCCAAAAATAATTTAAGGGACCGAAACGAAACTTTTAATAGTTAAGGGACCAAAACGAAACCAAAAATTAAATTAAGGGACCAAAAGAGTAATTAAGCCAATATAATTCAATGGCCCGTACGGTATGTGATTCCATTGTTTGAATTTTTTAAAAGTGAAACGAATGGAGTGAAATGTAGTGGAATTTATTTCCATCTCATTCTAGCATGAGTTCTTTGGTGGTAATAAAGACATGATAGAATATAGAGTTGGTAATAATAGAATACGATAATGGTAGGATAAACAAATATTATATCAAACTCATCAAAAATAAGTGGTTTGAAGTCATTTTTGATCTAGAATTACCTATCTGCATCTTTTTTTTCTCTTTCTTTCAATTTAAATAAGTGGTTTTCACACATTGCAAGTTTTTCATTTTGTTTGTTTTGTGATTTTGTCGTCTGAGTGCGGCGTTGTGTTGTTCGTCGTCTTGTGCGGCATTTGATTTCGCATCTTGTTGCGGTGTTCATTTGATTCCTACTGAAAGATCAACTTTAGTCAATTACAAATTCAAACAATGATTTGGGCGACGGCGTTGCAGATCCGGAAGCATGGGTATTTCGGTGACTTAGAATTTATCATATTATTTGTAGGCGTTTTGCCGATGTATGCTATTAACTTGGGTGTTGTGAGTTTGTTTGCATATTCACCCTTTACGTTTTTAGGTGAGTTTGTTTGCATATTCACCCTTTACGTTTTTAGCAATGTTGAATATGTTATTGTATATGATGTACTCTCAATTTGAATGAATGAATATCGTTTTGTTTAAAGTAAATTACACTCTTCTTCCTTGAAAGATGCTTGAATTACACTCACTCATCTCCCTCTTATGTTAAAATATACACTTCCCTCCCCTCTTTTTCAAAACATATTAGAAAAAATTTTACTCCCCTCCTCCTAGAGAAACTTGATTTACATTCCCCTCCCCTCTTATCTTAAAATCTACACTTTAGTCCCTTGATGAATTTTCTTTTATTTCCAATAATCTAGTAAAATAAAAAATCTAACACACAATAGTATAGTGGGTCCATTTTAATATAATCAAACTTCGAATGCATATTTTTCACTATTTTTTATTCACTATTTCATTAACATATAGTTTTAAATTATAAAGAGTAAATTACATCCCCCTCCCCTAAGAGATGCTACTTTCACACATTATCCACCCTTAAAAGATGATTTTTGATACATTTTGATCCATTTTTTTTATGCTTCCGTTAACTAGTTGTTAACCGCCGTTAAATAATTTTAGTATTACTAAAATAGCCTTTATTCATTTTACTTAGCCATTTTTTGTACATTTTGATCCCTTTTTTATGCTTCCGTTAACTTATCATTGTTTCTATTTTGTAGTTGACTATAACAACATTTTTTTTTTTGGTAACAACTATAACAACATATTTAGAACTTCATTCATTTTACTTAACCTAATAATCTGATTCTTTAAATATTAATCTATTTTTTGACATATGTATGTGAGTAAATACAAGGACATATAATATCATGAATGAAATGTCTGATGCATTGATCTTTATCATTCTCCCCAAAAACAAGATTTATAGATTTATAAAATTTGATCCTAAGAATTAATAGATTCAGTCGATTAATAAAAAGAGAAAGAGCAAAAAGGAAGAGGCAAAGTCAAAGAAGGAAGAAAATGGGCATAAAAAAATAACACATGTGCAGAAGTTTCAACCTTTATGCACCAGCCACCGGATCCCAGAGTAGGGAATAAGGGTTAGGGCTTGCGATAGGTAGAAGAAGGTAATGAAATGAAGCGTAAAATATTAGACAAATAGAAAGGATATTATTGTCAATTTAAACTTATTTAGTAATATTTTAATTTAAAAATAGATCTTCTTTAACACTGTCAAGTTAAATGGACTAAGTTGTATATTTAATCATAAGAGGGAAGGGGAGTGTAATATCATAATCTCTCAAGGGAGGGGTGTGTAATTTACTCAATTATAAAATATGAAATAACACAAAATAAAATTAAAATATGTGAAAAATTACTATAGTCGATATAGTATGGTTATTTAAAAGTGAATTTTATACTTTAAATTATAAAGTTTTTTTTTTTGAGAGCAAATTATAAAGTTAATAAGTAAATATTTAAATTTAGTTATCATTGATATTTAAATCATAAAAAAAAATGAATTTATTTTTCTTAAATGGTGATTCAAAATCATAAAAATATTTATTTATGTGAAAATAGGTTGAAGTGTAATGCATGTTTAATTATTAAGGGACGGGGTTGTAATTCAGGCATCTCATAAGGGAGGGGATAAATTTTATTTTTTTTCAGTGAGGGAAGTGTATATTTTAACATAAGAGGGGAGGATAAAATGATGTAATTCAAGCTTCTTTTAGGAGAGGGGAGTGTAATTTACTAAAAATAATAAAAATATTATATTATGTGTGCTTATTATAACAAATATGATAATACTATTTTGATCTAATTTCCTATTTTTTTACACAACTCATAACAAATAATTATCAAAAATATATGCAATGATTTCACAAGGGTAATTTTAAAATTACCCTTGTGAAATCATTGCATATATTTTGGGTTCAACACTTGAACCCCCAAAAAAAAATGTTCAACACTTGATTGCAAATATCCATTGTTTGATCATCACCATTACATCTACCAATATCTTTTAACAACAAGTTCTTTATGAGCTTAACATCACAACTTCTAATAAGTTTCTTCATGACATGATCATAAACACACATATTCAACTTCATCTAGAGCATATCCAAAAAAGCAGGCACGACTTACTTTGTACAAATATTTTACATTCAAAAACACACAAGTGATCATAAGAAATATTACCTGACCAAATCATTTTTGGTACTTCATATTGCAAGACAAAGATGGTGAAGGATTTGGAACATGCACAACTATGCTCAGTGATTCACATTCAAATGATTGTGGGAGTTATGTCTCTAACAACAAACATTTAACCATTTCAATTGGTATTATTCATCCTCTCAACAACATCATTTAACGACGAACGCTTTGATGTTTAATCCATGTCTTTCTATAATAAGGGTCAAGTAGTTTCAAACATTCACCCTCGCCATTAGTGTGTACGCACTTCAACTTCATCAAAGTTTTACAATAAGCTGGAGCCTTAAATTGTTTGAACACACTCAAAAAAATCACACTCAAAAAAAATCATTTTATTATTTAAGGTGTAAACTCAAGTCTTTCTTAAATGATCATCAATAAACGTTATTATGCTTTCAACAAAACAGTGATCGTATTTTTTTTTCAAGTGTTGAATTTTCATGTCAGCCAACAGATCACTCTTCCTTAACTCAACCATATAATTTTCAGTCACACAATCTCTTATGTGATAACTTAACTTTTAGTTCAACTACATGAACATATTTAATTATTTTTGTTTGTCACATATCAAGGGCAGAACACTTCGTACCTCTAGGCGGAATTCTAGGTGAGTTTTCAATTGTCTCGCGAGAAAAGTTTATCATAATCTTCATCAGATAGTTTAGCCACATAAATTAAATTCGACCAAATATCTTAAACATGTTTTATATCTTTAATTTGTATTAGACATCTGCAAATTAACCTCGAATGCATTAAGACCTTCATGGGTCAACTTCACATCACCAAATTCAGATGTAGTATAAGAACATAAAATATTTCTCATGAAAGTGACGTTTACCATTATAAATTATCCAATTGAATGCACTATCAATAATAGTGATATTATCATATTCTACAATAAGAGGTAAATCATCAGATATCATATAAGTGTTTTCAGATATCATATAAGTGTTTGTCTTCAGCAAAATCTTCTTATTTTCTTTAGCTTTGTCCATATTCTCCTTTTTCAAAAGTGAACAATTCTTTTGAATAAGCCTCTTTTTACCAAATTTGTAGCACTCTCAACATTGTACATGCTTGTGCAATGACTTAAGCTTTGGTAATTATTATTTTTTTGAAAGAAAAGGAGTATGATTATGACATTTCATTAATAACAAGAGAGTTTATACAATGAAGTACACGATAATAAATATTGGGATCAGCTGATAATATGGCAACCCCAACAAGGGTGTGAGCTACCTCATTTACTTATCGCATGTTGAACCCAACCTTAGAGTTTAAGAAGTGTGTGTCGACATGCTAAATCACTTGTCCAAATTATGTAACATCAGCTCGGCGATGGTGGAAGGCATATGTTGTAATCTTTGAATCCAAAGCAAAATCGACGTTGTCAAATTGCATGTCACTTAGCCATTGTAAGATGTGCAATAAGCCTAGAGTTTCTCCCATGGTACCAGAACAAATAGGCGAGAGAGATACAGTTTTAGCCAGTACAAAGGTACTTTCGTCATCACGGATACATATGCCAATACTTGTTCTATTCATTTGATCCAAAAACGAAGCATCGACATTACATTTCAGATAGCCTCGCTAGCTAGGACGCTGCCACCTGACCGAAACCATATCACTCGTTGTTATTGTAGTAGAAGAATTTCGAGTTAAACCTGAATCGCCTTGTCCTTCCAGTGTTATGGTTGTCGTCTGATCATTACGAACTAAAATTGTTAAGTGTTGTTGCGACTAGCTGCCATAATAGTAGTGTTAGTTGCATACCAATCCTCCATAAAATGACAAGCTTGATCTACTACATGAGCACATGTTTCTGTGACATCTTGCTAAAGCTTGAGATTTCTATGCTTCCAAAGGCTCCAGAGGACAGCAGCAAATCGTTGGCCAAATTCTTGCAAGAGTTGATGTAGCAATTCGAAGATGGCATCAACTACTAAATTCTTGGTGAGAAACGCCTCATGAACCACATCCCAAAGACCAGTCCTTCGCCAAACCTGCACAGTAAAAGGACACTCGAAACAAATATGAGTAAGGTCTTCATGCGGACCATCACATCTCATACAACTTGTGGGACATTGCACTCCTTTATCTTGAAGCCGAACTCAGGTAAACAAGCACTCACGACAAATTCGCCAAATCAAATTCTTTACTTTTGACGGCACTTTCAGTCTCCAAATACTGGACCAATCTCCCAACCTCCGAAGGAGAGAAACATCTACCAATGTTTTTATTACCCCCAACCTCCGAAGGTGAGAAACATCTACCAATGTTTTTATTACCAAAACTGTAGCACTCTCAACATCGACATTAAATTCTCTCCAAAAAAAACATCGACATTAAATATGTGTATTTCTCGTTCAAGCTTCTTAAACCTTCAACAATTTTTTTGGTGTTACCTTCTTCATGTAAGTTCTTCGTTTTTTATTCTCCCTTTATGAATTTCTCTTATTCTCATTGATTGATGAATATCATATCACCTAAAACATTAATCTTTTATAAAATATTTATTTATCTATACCAATTTATAAATAGAATACACCTTTTTGAGTTGGATTTTTCCTTTTCAATTTTAACTCTTCTTTAAACTATTTATTATTCTTACAATTGTTATTTAATTTATTTTTAAAAAAATAGTTAAATCTCATTAAAATAGTGACAAAACACAACAATAGTAGGAAGAAACTACAACAGGGAACATTATTGGAGACAATGAAAAACCTTATTTTGATCTTATATAAAAATACATTGTGTTTTGGTGTAACATCTTGTTTTAAATTTTACCCTTTCATTTAATTATTTTTTACTATTTTATCTTTGTTTGCTAAAAAAGCGGAAAGACGGACTCGTTAGTGTTTGTCTTTACGCTAGTGCTTATAATGTTTTTGCTTGGTTGCTAAGAAAATTCCTCAAAAGGGTATGTTTTAAAGTATTTTGATATTAAAATGTATTCGATAGTTTGTATTTGTCATCTTAAGAATATGCTTTCTATTTTACTCTAGAAGTTGTAACAGGTTGTTTTTGCTATTTGGTTATTTGGTTAACAAGGTTGTGTAACAGTTTCTCGTTTTTTTATGTTACTAAGGTTTATGCTTATTTTAGAATTATTGTTATGCATAAACAAAGGTATTAAACATTTAAAATTAAACCAATACTTGTTGCAATGTATTTTTTTTAAAACATTGTTGCAAATAATAACAAATTTAGCAGAATCTGTCTCTTTTTATTTCACTATCTGATTCCTTTCGGTTTATTGTTGATCAAACTGAAATCTTTTAAAGGAATTTTTCTATGCTTTAAATATGTAAAATTCTCTCTGGTTTAGTATCATATTAAAACACATTTTCTCTTTTGATTTTGCAGATTTTGTATAGTAACAGAGAGGAAGACAAGTAAATTGTGATAAAATCAAAGTCATGTGCAACGGCGCCAATGGAAAACCTTGTCAAACTAGTTTGATTAAGGAAAATGAATATGGAAGACAAGAAGAGCTTCATCATAAGATTTCTGCTTTGCTTGAGTTTTCAGCCAAAGATGATGTAATGGCTTTCACAGATGCTGTTGAAAAAGATGATCATGATGTTGATGAGGTAGGGTTATGGTATGGAAGGAGGGTTGACTCAAAGGAAATGGCATATGAAGAGAGGACACCTCTTATGGTTGCTGCCTTATTTGGAAGCAAGGGTGTGTTGTCTTATATTCTTGGAACCGGTTGTGTCGATGTTAATCGAGTGTGCGGCTCAGATAAGGCTACTGCTCTTCATTGTGCTGTTTCTGGTTGTTCTGCTGCTTCTTCTGAGGTTATTAAGCTTTTGCTTGATGCATCTGCAGATGTTAGTTCAGTTGATATGAACGGTAACCGGTGTAGCGACTTGATTGTCTCGGCTTCTAATAGTATCTTCGGTTCAAGGAAGAGGATACTACTAGAAGAGGTAGACAATGACGATTTTCTTAAGAAATTAGGTTTCCAAACGGTGGAGCAGCAACAAGATGTAGGTACACCTCGAACTGAGAAGAAAGATTATCCGATTGATCCATCCCTACCTGACATAAAAACTGGGATATATAGTACAGATGAATTTAGGATGTTTACATTCAAAGTGAAGCCTTGTTCAAGGGCTTATTCTCATGATTGGACCGAGTGTCCATTTGTTCACCTGGGGGAAAATGCAAGGCGTCGTGATCCGAGGAAATATCATTACACATGTGTACCTTGCCCCGAGTTTCGGAAAGGGTCGTGCAGCAAAGATGATGCTTGTGAATATGCACATGGTATTTTTGAATGTTGGCTTCATCCTGCTCAATACCGAACAAGGCTTTGCAAGGAAGGAACCGGATGCACCAGAAGGGTTTGCTTCTTTGCTCACAAACCAGAGGAGCTTCGACCGTTGTATGCTTCTACCGGTTCTGCTTTGCCTTCACCTACATCATATTCAAATTCACCTAGCGTTTCTTCAATGGATTCTTTCACATTGAGCTCTCCGTCTTTTTTGATAAAATCTGCGCCGACACCACCTTTGACTCCATCTGCAGCATCATCGCATGCAGCTGGAACCATGTGGCAGACTCAGATTCAGCTTCATGCTGCAGTCCCAACCCTTCAAATGCCGAGAAACAGATTGAAAACTGCACAAAATACTATAGGTAACACCGAATGTATCGAACTTGAAAATCACCTTATGTGTAAGCTAATGATGGAAGAGAAGACAGGTCTTTCATCTCCATCAAATAAGCTTGCAGGAGTTAATCCTACTAACCTTAAAACACTTTTGGGTCATTGATACAATCTCCGACATCAATGCAGTTGTATCAGAACGAAAACCAACAACTTTGGGGTTATCCTTCTAATCTTACCACTTCAAATATGAATGGATCACCACAATTTAGAGTTGATGCATTTTCAAAGCGTAGCCAGAGCTTTATTGAGCGCAGAAGCATTGCGAGCTTTGATTCCGAGCTTCCTTCTGCTACCTTGGTTGCCATGGAGCCTTCTACCTTCTCTGGTTGGGGATCCCCTGATGGAAAATTAGACTGGTCCATTCGCGGCGATGAACTCAATAAAATGAGGAAATCTTATTCTTTCGGCTTTCCAAACAGAAGTAGCACTTCAACAATGGTTGTTGCATCAAACATTGATGATCCTGATATTTTTTAAGCCAAGAATCTTGGGTTAATTCACTTGTGAAGGATGCTCCATGCCTGCAACAATAACAATTGATCATTATTTTGATGAAGTTGAAGATCAAACGCATTTCTATTATCCGAACACGGTTCCATCTTGGCCGGAGGAATTGTACGTTGAGTAAGAGCAGATGGTGGTGTGAATCTAATGTTAACTCTGACATTGGATCCTCTGTGCATCTCTTTAGGTGACATTTTGTAGAAAATATGTTAAAATGTCCAAAAGTTGGACAAAATGCATATATATTTTGCATCAGTAACAACTTGTTAATATTACTAGGGTATAGTATATGTTCAAACTGAGTTGTAACTATCCAGCAACCAAGAGAACTTTGATTTATGTAGTGAGACTGATGAATGCAATTTGCAAATGCTGATAATTATACAAATTCCAATTATTAATTTGGACGGCTCATGTTTGTGGCTTTCGTTTATCATATGTAACTTTTAATTTTAGTAATTCATATGCATACAATGTCTAAGATGGACCAATCCAGTTAAAGATTACTTATTGCTTGCAAGTGTAGGACACATATGGCACTTGTGTTTTCCTTCATGTTTTAGTTTGATGCCTATGAGATTCTTGCATGATCTTGCTTAATGTTTTGGCACAAGTGAAAAGTAGAATGTAGAGCATCCAGATCTATTATTTACGGCCACCTCGTTGGCCTGCATCACCATCAAGCACTTGTAAGTTGCACGAGCCACCAAACAATAGAAAACAGTACAAACCAATTTTTTTTTATTACTGAGAGGGCTTACGAAATAAAAAAAAACTATGCCGAAATTTAACAAGGGATAAATAATCTCATTCTATCAGCTGTGAGCAAGTGTCCAAATTGAGCCGGACACAATTCGAAAAAACAAATATCACAAGAGCATCCATAATTTGCTAAAGCATTTGCACACAACTTCCCACTCTAACTCTATCATATGGCGAATCTTTTCAATCAAAGATCTTTCCATAGGACTCCCTCTCTTATTGTGTGTAAGAGCATTAACGACCACAAGAGCAGGGGCGTAGCTATGTATAAGAGAGGGGTCGCTTTGGCATAAAAGCAGAGACCAGCTTTGGCGTAAGAGCAGGACCGAAAGTCGGAAAAAAAAATTAGAGCGACTAATGTTATAATCTATAGTTTGTTGGAAAAAAGAGTGCGCTGAGGCAACAAACCAAGACATCGCAACTATAGTGGCACCCCTTGTTCATCATCTATCAATTGCAACACTCAATAAATATTATAAAAATAAAAGAAAAATACAAAAGCACTTGAGGGGACTTGACCAAAACTCAAGCCAGAAAATCAATGAACTCAACATCTGCCTCATTAAAAACCTTGTCAGGAAAATCCGGAGGGATAAAGCCTATTAAGGAAAAAAGAGTACAGAGCAAATAACAACGTAAACAACAAGAAAGATAATCATTGACAAAGATCAACCTAATCTATTACGATTTAAAGAATTCAAAATGCACATTAGAGTAGAATTCATCTAATTTAATTATAGCCAAGAGGGGCACTAAAAGCTGCCTTAGTTTCTAAAACTTGTGCCTCTTGTTGAATGATACTCTCCAAAACAGCTTTAGAGGATGTCAATTGATGTTTAAGATTGTCCACATGTTGATTAAAAATGTTTATCTTCAACTTCCTTAGTAACTCGTTGCTTGGAATCGAATAGTTTTCGCAGTGCATCTTGAGAGAATTGCAAATTAGGAAACAAAGCGTGCCTTTCAACACCATCCAACCAATCCTTATCAAAAGAAAATTTGCGCACGTCTTGTACTAACTCAACAAATTCAGAATGGCTTGAACCTAACACGTCCAACACACTATGGGTTTGGAGGAATTTCAATAGCTCAGCTAGACAGTTGTAGGCATAACCTTTGTATCTATTACTTAGTAAAGTGTCCTTTAAAAGAACGGTAGGATGCTTAACAAGGAAATCAGTCAACAAAGATAAGTTCTCATAATCCAAATGCTTTTTGGAGACTAGTTGCTCAAGCTCCCTTGTGACAAGTAAAGAAGAACTTAAATCTTCTACTATTTGAGTAGTGTTCCCTGAAAATGTATAGGAAAGAATAATTATGCTTCTTTGAGAACAAGGAAATTAATTTAAAAAAAGAATATGAAGCAATATAAAATACCTTTAGATGGTATTGAAGGAAGCTGAGATCCAGTAGAAGAGAGTCTTGATCTGGAAACTAATATTTCATCATCCTTAGGAAATTGTTCCTCAATATTTGAGCCTACTTTCGTGAAAGCACCATCATGTAGAGAAACTGAACAACGTGTGGAAAAGAAGGGAGTTCAAAATCAAAAGGGTGATGAGGTAATATAAGAAAAGAAAATAAATCCAAAAAGTCTTCACCTTGGTCATTATTAGTCTTGGTATTTTCCTGAGAGTCTCCAAGAACAACATCTTTAATGGTGAGGAGCTCTGTACTGGAAATTGAATAAGAAGGTATGTCCCCATCACCATATTTCTACACATATTAAAAGAATTAAAAAATATCAGCTTCTCTAAATTGTTAATATATGTAGGATCAATCTCACTATATTTACTAAAATATATCTTAGACAAATGATCCTGATTTCACTATAGAAACAATGAATAATTATTAAAAACAAATTAGTTTTAACCCTGGACGTAAAATTACTAACAATATATTTAGATCAAAATTTGTTCAAACCTAGATTCCTTTAAATCCAACCTCATGGCAATTAATCAATAGACTCACCTGTGAAGTTGTTTTATGCTCAGAATTAACTAACGGATCCGATGATGAACTTATTAACTCTAAATGAGTTGATGATGTTATGGTCTTGGCATAAGTTGAAGTCGTTCCTTCTTCAACACTTATCTTGATACCCTGCTTTAAATTAAAAGGATATTTAAGTTGGTGATATAATACAATAAAAGAGTGTCAAAAGAATGCAATGAAAATGAAGGGAGTTACCTCTTTTTTAGAAGTAACTACTTGTATTGGAGACTCATTCTTTGTTCTTGAAACGGTAGACATAGTTACTTCTACAGTATTTTTTGACGTAGAACCCTCCAACTAATTGTATAGCATGGAAATGTAAATAGGTTGTAAGTACATTTTGAAGAAGCACTTGAAGTAAAATTATTTCATTTAATATTTATTTTTAGCTTTATATGCACAAAGAGTTGGTACTATATTACATTATTTCCCAGAGAAGGTTTGAGGGTAGTATCAGTTTCTTCAAGCGGACACTGTTGGTTCATCAAACATTGTTGATCCATCGATTGTTTATTCATCAAATCCTATGATAAGAACAGATGCATTAGTTACTATGGCCTTAGATCATTGAATAGGTATATATTGGGGAGGAATATTGAAGGGAATATAATGCGGCCTTCAAATTACTTTTGAATTTGTTGGCAATAATACTATTGATGGCATCTCTAAATCATGAACATTTTCAACACATTCACCCTCTGCCTCCTCTGTTGTTTGTTTCATTTGTATCTGCATAAAAAAATAACTTGTTTGATTTGAAGACATTGTCATGGTAATTGTATTCATGTGTGGTTTGCTTGAATAAATAGAATAGCATTGACCTGTGACGAAGTCAACTCGTGTCCTGCGTCAACTTCAATCCCAACTGCAATTTTTCTTCGTAATTGAAGAAAAAGACTTTGCATATTTGAAAACCTCTCATTATCTATAGCAAAATATTATAGATTAACATAATTAGAGAGTAACTTTTAATTGTAAATCATCATAACCACGTGAAAAGATATAGGAATGTTTTGTTGGGTATCAGTAACAAAATATTATCACACAGCTAAAATAAGAGATGATAAAAACAAGAACTGGACAAATATAGGAAAAATACCACGGGGTAAGAGTAGAAAATTTTCACTGACTGAGAGAAATTACAAAACCTCTCTTCAAATACAAGGAGAGACAAGAAATCTGTCAGGAGAAACAATATTTCCTCTCTATATTTTTTCTCTCACTCTCAACAAGCTCTAATTTTTGTTGTTGTGTTACTACTTGATGGGATGATTGAAATGGTGCAAATGAACTTGTTATTTATAAGAGGTAAACCATAGTTTTACATGCAACAAACTACTTGTACTCCATGCAGAACACCAAGTGTGCAACATGTCACTTGCATCTCATGCATCTTGCAATTCATCAATACATGCAACTATCCACTTTACCATTTTGCATTACATGAGAAATGCAATTGTCTTACATGCATCATGGACATGTGTCTTGTTACAAAAATGGCCTTACCAATCACGTTATTGGGCTTGGATCATCATTTGGGCCAATTTCATTCACAATCTTGGGTTTGAATCACAATTTGAGCCCATATCATTCACGTTTATCTGTCTTTGCCTAATAATTAAATTTTTATCACTTTATGTTTTATATAAAATTGAAACTTCTATTAAAGTAGATAGGTCACCGATTTCATTTGGGTGTCATTGACATTTGATGTCTTTGTTCCTATCTCTCTTTTAATCAATAATTCTCTAGGGATCTAAAATACACTAAAGACACCAAAAGTCAATGACACCTAAGTGAAATCCGTAGGTCACTCCATAAGGTCTGCGTCCTTGAAATGCTTCTACTTTAGAAGCTTCAATTTTTTATATCCTCAACCAAATAGGTTCACTTTTAACATCTTGAGTTAAATGTATATAATTCTCGGTTGTCTAAGGTAAAAATTAAGGGTTGAAAAATTTAGAGATAAATTTTACACGAGTTTTTTTTTAAGTAAATAGAATTGCATGATATGTAACTATTTAGAAAATGTAGTTTTTAAAATTATTGGGTATAGTGTGTACCTGATAATGTGGTTAAATCAAAATCAAAAACATCTTCGATGATGTAGGGTGCTGATGCTGAAGTCCAACCAATTTTTTGACAATTCTGTACAAAATGATATTTTAAAGTCTGAAATTGAATTCCCTGTATCTGACAGAGGCTTGGGAGGTTGACAATTGCTACAAATTTCAAATTTGGAATCTTGACTTTCTGAATTCCCTCACTTTCAAATATTTCTTCTACCTCATCTGCTTCTCTTATGATCAGAGCTTTTAGCTGAGGAAGCTCATAACATGTGGAGATTGGAAGTACACATTTCAACTTGTTGCACTTTTTTACAACAAGTGCTTCAAGCTTTGGGAAGCATGTCCTTGAGGACAAGGAATTTGAAATTATTTTATTCTCTAGATCATCTTCAATAATGTGCTTCAATTCATTACATTCTATTATTATTAGATCAAGCAACTGTGGCAGGCATCTTAAAATTGAAGCAGAGAAAATTACTTGCAATTTTTCACATCGCACTATCCTTATCATCATTAGGTTTTCGAGGGCAAAAGAGTTTTTGGGACCCATAAAAAGCTGCGTCATCATAGGTAGATTATACAGCCCAATGTTTTGCAACCCTAAGTTCATCTTCTGTTCATTTACTTCATTGAGACAAAAGATACTTTGGACTTCGGTGTTATTTACCATGAGTTTTTCCAAAATGAGCAAATGCTCCACGTTCCCACACAATTCCTACAATAAATGAATGAGAAATAATGTGCATTTTTTAAACAATTGATTGATATGTATTTTTGTGTGTGTGCATCCAAATGATGTGCTTAAATACTTGTGATCAAGCGAGAATTGGGTGCTAAACATCTTGAGCTATATGTACATAATTCTTGCTTGCCACTACTACTTGCATTTTTGTCTTACTCTGTTTTGTTACTTAAAACCATCATGCCCACTAAGATTGGGTGCTAGTAGTAGTGGGAGGTAAATGTGACATCCTTGTTTCCCACTCTTGATATTTTATAAGCCTTTTTAATTTTTTTTTGATTGCCGAGTAGCTATCAATTGCAATCAAATGGCATTTTTCGAGTAAAAAGGTATATGGAAAAAGGGATACCTTCATGGTTGTGCCGTTCACGGATCTTGTTACCGTATGATTAATGAAATCACCAATAAATTTAACAGCAACTTGGGCGCATTCATCCAGTACAAGTTCTTTCAAAGATGGAAATGTTATGTGATATTGTTTGGGACACATGCCGACTAATCTTGGCAGATTCAAAAGAGTGAGTTCTTCCAATGCTGCAAGATGAAGGTGAATCTCAACCTGGTTTGGATGATCATCACTATAGTGTCCAAATATGTATTCCAATTGCACACAATCTTCAACATACAGCTCTTTTAATTTTGGGAAGACATTGCCCCAGTTATTGCCACCACTGTCATCTCCAGTGTCTATTATAATGTGCTTCAATTCATCACAGTTCTTAATTGTCAAAGTTTCCAACAACATTCTTGGAGAAGTAGATAGGATAAATACTGATTTCATCTTCGAAATATCTGACAGTTGAATCTCTTTAATATTGCACATGATATGCAATTGTCTTGATAGACATTGAGCACGATCCCATATGTCAAGGCAATATGAATTTGGTTCCTGTGATGTGATCCAAATACAAAAGAAGTTAAACGGTCTCTTACTGTGCATATATAAAACTACAGAAAAGGCTTTCATATTATCATAAATAAAGTAGCAAAGGATAACATAACATAAGGAGAGAGGGGTACCGAAGGGATTAAGAAATCCTGCTGCTGATCCTCAGACACCAATGAGGTTTTAGTACATCCAGTACTCATTGATTTGAACCTATATTTTTTCCCATAACAATATATATTACTCCATGAAAAGATATTGCATTTGATAGGGTCCAATTGTGTTTGTGGCTTGGAAGTATCTATAGAAATGGGAGATGGCCCCTTAATTGACGAAGCCATGGTTCCATAAGATTTTGGAAATATATCGATCAAACACGGTAAACCATCAAGTTCCATTTGTTTGAGGGAACCAAGTTCCACATCTTGGCCAAATATATGTTTCAACTTGTCACAATGACTTATTCTGATAGATTCTAGCGCTGGAAGATCATGAGCAGAGAGGAATGGAAGTATTGATTCCAATTTAGGACACTTCTTAATACTAAGATCAACCAGTTTTGGAAACATTGAATCATGACTAGTCCTGCTATTATCATCATCTACTATTTCTTCTCTTGATTCCCTTCTGTTTCTTTCATCTATTAATAAGTATTCAAGACGCTCACAATCAATTATTTCCAATCTCTCCAACAACACTAGGCTTCGAGAAGTTGACTGTTGAAATAGGCAGACCAACATTGGACATCCCTGCAACAACATGCTCTTTAGATTACATAAATTTAGGTTGCACTTGAATAAGCTTTGGAAACGTTC
Source organism: Medicago sativa (assembly GCF_051527215.1). Classification (NCBI taxonomy): domain Eukaryota; kingdom Viridiplantae; phylum Streptophyta; class Magnoliopsida; order Fabales; family Fabaceae; genus Medicago; species Medicago sativa. The sequence continues at coordinate 61,034,482 of NC_140751.1, read as the reverse complement.
ACAACTCATGATCGATAATTTCTCTAAACACTTCAGAGAGTCAAAGGAAAGTGGTCCATTGCACAATTCTTCCAAATTTTCCATTTTTTCCAGATTTAGTACCACCAACTTTGAGAAGACATTTGATACTTGAGATTCAGTATGCCTAGTATCAATGAGGCACTGTAGTCCTGAAATGCAACGCAGATGAAACTCTACAAGATCATTCATACCTTGATCTATAGGAACAATCTCGGGTATGATATTTTTCCATCCCTTCTCGATTCTTCTTAATTTAAGAATCCCAGCTGTTTGCATACAGTACTTGAGTGTTGATTCAGATAGAAAAATCTCATCATTATTTGTAATGGACACATACTTTGATGATGTTGAATCCTTCGCTGATTTCCAATATTCATCGACACAATACCTTTGCAATTTAGGGAAAGTTATTTCTTGGCAAAAATCATTAAAACTATCTATGAAATTCAACTCTTCAAGTGATGAGCATCCTTCAATCACATCAAATGGATTATTCCTTTCAATTAAACAAGATTCCAAGTTCAACAATCTTAATTTCTCTAGTTTTGTAATTCCTTGTGGCAGTTCATTAATTAGACAATAATCCAAATCAAGTGTCTCAAGAATTTGCAAGTTACCCAAAATAGAGATGTCACCCAAATTGACACACCTAAAAATAAGAGATCGGATATTCTTCAAGGATTGAATTGATTGAGGTAATGATACAGCAGGTAATAATGATAGATCTCGTGGATAACTATCACCAAATAATTCAAAAACTCGAAGGTCTGCATTATTTTCAAAGAATGAATTCAAGACTTTCACATCGTCGCAAGATTCATCCTTATGCATGATGACAATTAAAATTTCAAGCTTAGAACCATCAAACTTGAAAGATTGAACATCCATTAGCTTGCCTTCGCATGCAAAATATTTGATATTCTTTTCCCTTCCAACCAGTGCCTTTTGATTTTTATCATACAGGTTGATTGTTCGAATCTCTTTGTTTGCTATCCATTGGGCAGCATCACGAACCAAATCGTGCATTTTCACACTCCCTTGATTGGCCTCCAACAATAAACAAGAGTCTAGGAGTTTATTTTTGGATATAACTACTTGACTTCGAGCATCATCATAGCTGGCATAATCATCTCCGAGAAGGCCTGCTCCTACAGAAAATCTGGTTAATGTTTCTGTAGAAATTTCTTCATCTTCTTGAAATACAGAACACAAGAGGAATAGTCTTTTAGCCTTTTCATCCCTCATATTATCATAGCTGAACTTAAAGCATTTATAAACTTTCACAAGATCATCATCAACATTGTGTATAGACATATGTTTCTGCAAGGATTTTAAGGCCACATCCCACTCTTCCTGGCGTTGTTCGCCCTTCAAGCTGCTGGCAATGGCAGCAATTGCAACTGGTAATCTTTTACATTCATTTGCAATTTCACAAGCCTTATCAAACAAACTTTTTGTCCAAGTATCACTTAGACCAGCATACCTTTTGAACATGATCCATGCGTCTTCTTTGGATAAAAGCTCGAGTTGGATTGTCTTACTACATCCCATTTTGTTGCATACTAACATATTGCGCGCGGTCACAAGAAGTCTACAACCTTTGTGATTGTCTCTATGTGGAATCCCTATTTCATCAAAATCAATATCTCTCCACACATCATCAAATATTAGAAGAATCTTCTCACCATTGGTTAATCTGCTCCACAGTTTTTTGGGCCGATCTGATTCACTACAATCATCCCATTTCAATCCCAAGGGTCCAGCAATATCATCTTGAATCTTTTTAATATCAGGATAATAAGACACTGTAGTATCGATGATTTGAGTAAATTGTTTGGATTGCTTAAGTTCCTTACCAACTTGTTTGGCCAATGTAGTTTTTCCTGTGCCCCCCATTCCTTGCAACCCAGTTATATAATTGTTCTCATCTTCCAGTGCATCGAAAAGCTCTTTATACTTGAATTCTCTGCTTTTAAAAGAAATATAGTGCTGGGATGAATAACGCTCAACATCGGGAAGATGAGCAGGGAGTCCAATTGCAAGTTCCTTTCCGGTTTCCATCAATTTTTTAATTTGCTCCTTCTTAATTTTAAGTTCCTTTCCCCTTTTATAGCGCCATATGCAATGAGGACAAAATCCAAAAAAACATGTTTGTTTTGTTTTGGTGTCTTCATGCATAAGCTTAGTAGCTTCTTCTTCCCAATAAAGAGCATTACCTTGAATATCTTCTCCTCTTCTTTTTGCCACTTCAACACGTTGCACAACAGTTGTCCTTTCTACTTCCAACCTACCTTTTTCTTCTTCGAAATCTTTAGCAATGCAAGTGAAACAACATATATAATGTGATTCTTTCACAACCCCCTTTATCAATTTCTCCACATATGGCTTTGCCAAATCAGTAATGAAGCTCGCCATTCTAAATAAATTTCAATACATCAAAGTTAGGTTGCTTCATCTAGGGGTGTTCGCGGTGCGGTTTGGATCGGTTTTGAGGCAAAATGTCAACCGATCCAAAATAAAAATCACATGCGGTTCGGTTCGGTTTGGATGAGTATTCTAAAAAAATCCGAACCGAACCGATCCAAATATATGCGGTTTAATTTGGATCGGTTTTTGGATGTCCAAAATGCAAAATATATTTTTTGAAGGTTGATGCAAAATCAGGTTATCCTAAACGATCCGTCCTTAATGATATTTATTAATCACTTGAGTTCAATTGTTTGGTTGAGTAAGTGCACACTTTTAATAATATAAAGATTCAATTTAAAACTAAAAAATAAACGAAAAAGATTAATCTGATACGAAGATTAAACTTAAAACTTCAACTTCATGATGTATTTGGCCTTTCTCTAACTAAAATACAAGAGTGGAACGAGCAATACAAGTACAGAAAAGAAAGTTGAAAGGATGATCAAAATGAAATTGCTTGATTACCTCTTTTTCTGGTTGCGTTCAGTACAGCGCACACAAAGAATCTTTATCTTCCCCTTTCTGCGTTTGCCTGAAACAATAGCAGCAGAGACTAACTATGACATTTCTAAGCATTAGAAAAGCAACCCATTAAATTTGTATTGAGTACACATCCACAAATTGAAAGTCAAACTTTTGAATTAATCGTACAAACTTCACAGCTAGCTAAATTTAGCTGGCTATTCATTTTAAAAATCAATTATTGATCTTGAGTTTATAAATACTACTACTTGTTCACAATTCTCGATTTTTATTTTATATAGTCTCGGTCTTTGATTTTCTTTTTTTCTTGTTTTTTAATAAAGCTTATGCAACTCTAAGTCTATCAGAAACAGTTTAATAATGCAATTGTGTCCTCGTGTGTTTAACTGAGTTGATTAGGACAATGGATAATATATCCAAACCCAGTAAAAGAAATAATGCAACTGGTTGTTATATCCTTAATTGTGTTGTATGAAAAATTATTCTGAGATCATCATAATCAAATTGATACCTCACTATTGTAGCATAAGAAATTCTAAGCCTCAAATTAGAAGTCAGATTAGAGACATAGGCTCTGTTTGGTAAAAATAGCGGATAGCTGATAAGCTAGCTGATAGCTTTTTGCTGATAAGCTAGCTGATAGCTTTTAGCTGATAAGCTAGCTGATGACTGATGACTGATAAGCTAGTTGAAGTGTTTGGTAAAATTAGCGGTTCAACTAGCTTATAAACGTAAAATGACATAAAAGGGTATTTTTAATGCATTATAAAATTTGTATCAATTGATATTTAAAATATTTAAAATTTCATAGTTTAAACATATTAATCTAATATGTCTTTCATATGTTATTTTTAAATTCATAAATTGGCTAATGTTTTATTTAAAATTGATTTTATTTCAGTTTTTAGACTTTATAAAAAAAAATTAAACAAAACCTTTAAAAAAAATAATTGTTACCCTCTAAAACAAAATTAATCGTATTGACCCAAAATCAAACAAAATTTTGTTTTTAAACTTAAAAACAAAATTAAACATAACGTAATATGATTTATTTAGGTAAACGTAACATATATTTTTTTAAGGAAAAATGTAGTTTTTATTTTTGTAAACATGAGCATATATTTTGTAAAAATAATAAAAGCGTGAGCATATATATTTAGTTAAAGTGAAATCTGGGATTAAAAGTGTCATGTTTTTCTTCAACGTAGTTATTTATTACAAAGGGTAAATATAGATTTTGTTAAATTGATAAGGGTAAAATGAGACAAAAAATGAGAAGCTATAAGCTATAAGTTCAAACGCTACTTAGAATAGCTTCTGAAAAATAGCTTATAAGCTCGTGAAATAAGTTATAAGCTCATGGTCAAAAAGTGTTACCAAACAGAGTTTTTTTTTGTCAAATGAGCTTATAAGCTATAAGCTAAGAGCTAAAAGCTCTTTTTTGTGGTTTACCAAACAGACTCATAGTGTTTGTTTTTTTAAAAACCGTAACAAACGCATGCAATATGCTCTTAAAAATGATTATTTTGTTTAAAAAATGTTTTTTTTTCTTAAAAAAAAACTATAAAAACGGGCTCTTATTTTTTGCGAGTTCCACTTTGCAATGTTTTCATTCACCTGTTTTGGATCTTCTTGGGTAAAAGGACATCAGATCTTCTTTGGCGTAAGGACATTTCTTTGAAGGTATCTGTGTTTGTTTGGCGTCTTCTCAGAAATCGGCTTCAGACAACTTACTTAGACGAGACATCCTTAATCAAGACTCTCAGTTTTATATGAGTGGGTGAGACGCTACAGAATCAGCTAATCGCTTGTTAAGGAAACTAATATAGTCTCTCTCTCTCTCTCTCTCTCTCTCTCTCTCTCTCTCTCTCTCTCTCTCTCTCTCTCTCTCTCTCTCTCTCTCTCTCTCTCTCTCTCTCTCTCTCTCTCTCTCTCTCTCTCTCTCTCTCTCTCTCTCTATATATATATATATATATATATATATATATATATATCTTGAAACTTGTGTAGTTTTTTTTTTTTTGGTATAATGAAACTTGTGAGTTAAAATTTTAAGTGTAAAAAATGATATTTTCAATTTAAATTTTCCTTTTTCGGTTTCCTTTTTTATGACCTTTTTTTATATGAATTAATTGTTTTAACTAGAGTTCTAGTTGTTTTTTTTATATATAAAGTTGTAGGTGAAGTGGGGGTATTGTAAGAGTTCAAGTTATTTTTTTTACTTTAAATTAAAATGAGAGGTACTTCATTACCATCATTTTTTTTTAATATTCATTGCCATCAATTTCTTTACACATAAAAATAGTTTATTGACTAGATCATATATTAAAAAGACAATGATAAAATATTAGGACGTTATACTATTACCTCCTCAAAAAAAAAAAAAAATTACCTCCTCAAAAGAGTTTCGGTTTCAAGAGTGAAGTATACAAGAGCACCTTATTTAAAAGAATTTTTTTGTTTTAATAATGAGTGAAGTATACAAGAGCACCTTATTTAAAAACCGTGCAGCTTAATTATTTCTAGATGTTTTTGAGCAATCCCTCAAAGTGTGCAAAATTGTATCCTCAACCACACATCCAGGACACGAGCCATCTTTAGTCATGTGATGGTTGAATCTAATGGAGTTATTCGGTAATTTGTCACGCATAATTAACCAAACAAAAAACCTCGTATTATCAGCAACCTATAACTCCCAAATCCATAACCAATTACTGTCATGTGATAGCCTATGATCATTGATATACAAAAGCCACATATAAGCACTTTTAGTACAGTAAGTGCCTGAAATATCAACCTTCCAAATAATAAGGTTTGCATAATTATTTTTATCAAAATGAAACCCACTTGGGTTGGCTTAATGGTATTGGGTTGGGACCTGGGTGTGTGCTCTTCCTCAAGGTATCAGGTTCAATTCTCTCTAATGCTAATTTAGGTGGGTCAATTTAGCTTTTTTAAAAAAATATTGTTCAAAATAATACTTTGCATTTCAAGTTTAATGTCTGCGGGAATTTGAGTAGCTAAAATATTAAAATTCCAGGGTGCGTTTGATTTGCTAAAAAATGAAGGACAGGACAGAACAACTCTAGTTGTCCAGTGTTTGATTTGTAAAACAGTTTCAGGTACAGGACAAACTGGAGGCAAGGGACAGGACAAAAACTCATATTTTTGTCCCTCACCAAACCACAGCACAACTTTTTGTCCCACGTACAAGTTGTATAAAATACCAAAATAGCATTTTGTCCCCCAAAAATCATATAAAACATAAAATTACTCATTGCCGTAAAAAATTTGTCCTGTGCTGTTCTGCCTTGTGTTGTGCTGTTCTGTCTTGTACTGTTATGTCCAGTACTTACTGTTTTGCAAACCAAACACACAAATGTTAGATTGAACCACATCATGAATCTGGAGATTAGTAGTATCACTTATATGAACAAAAACGACTCTAGTAATAAACCCATTGTTAAGAATTGCAGTCACTTTTGTTATAGATCTCCACGAGAAGGAAGATCCAATATACTCATGACCATAAAAAAATATGAGAGTTTTCAAGATATTTGACAGATAGTAATTGAACCTACAACTTATGAGGGTGAGGAAGAAGCTCCCAAACATGTTTGCTTAGCATAGAAGTAATGATGTAGCGGGCCCTTTGTATCTGAAGACCTCCTCAATTCCTTGGTTGAGAAATATTGTTCCACTTTACCCAATGCGAGCCCTTTTCACCCTAAATAAATTGATTATTGCAAGATTTAATCTTATCTGAGATTCCTTCAAGCACCCAAAGACTTTGCATTGTGTAAAATAGGCATTAAACATTGTACCTGATCTGATCTGCTCAACATCTTACGATTCCAATATGCTAGACTGGTAGTATTACGATACAAAATAAAGGAGAAATCAGAGCTCTTAACTCTATCGAAAAGAAAAGGGAATCCAAGATACTTTCCAATGGTGGCAGTTTGACAAAACTCAGTAATACCCTCTAGATGTGCCACTTTATTTCTAGAAAGATTCATAGAAGCTAAAAACTCAGATTTATAAACATTAATCCTCATCCTTCAAGCTAAACGAAAGGATTGAACCACATATTTAACTGTCCTTGCTTGAGAGGAGGTGACTTTAGCAAAAAGTAAACAATCATCTACAAAGAATAAACGAAACATTGTTGACCTGTTGATATTAATCTTTATAGGTTGCCATTGATTCATTTCCATTTTCTCCCGAATGAGTTAGCCCCATTGATACACAGTCATCATTGACACATCAACTAATCAGTGACATGTCATCGCTTAAATGGGATCAGGGACCAAAACTCAAGTGATTAATATTTGAAGATCATATTTAAAAGGATTAGTAAGTTGAGGGATCAAAACTCAAGTGACCCCTATTTGTTGGGACTACATATACAAATAAGTCTTTTCATTTATAGTGATGTTGAGTTTGTACTTTTCTCGATGTCCTCTTTTAATTTGAATGAATCAATATTGTCTTTTGTAAAAAATAAAAAAAATAAAAAGACTTAGTAGATAATATATCATTTGTTTGTACTTCTTCAAAAAATATCATTTGTTTGTGTTTAAAATTTGGATTGTAAAATATCTCTTAAAAAAATTGAATTATGAAATATAAAAAGAAGAAGTAATTAAAGAAACGAAATTGTATAAGTTAAATATAAACTAGTTTTGGAAAATATATCATATTTTTATTCTTAATCTAAGTTTTTATGCTATGACCTTATCAAAAAAAAAATATTCCTAAGCTGCAACCCAAGGTTGTCCTTCGTAAAAGAATCAGAGTTGTTGTAATTTCCTTTCATATGGCAAATATTGCAGATTAAAGATGTAATGTGATGAGTGGGACAGGAAAAAATAGGGGTGTAACGGTTCGGTTTGGATCGGTTTTTGGTCAAAAAAATGTTCGAACCAATGAAATCCTCATCGGTTTGGTTTGGTTCGGATTTTAGTATTTTTCAAAAAAGAAACCGAACCAAACTAGTTGGTTAGGATCGGTTTGGTTGATCGGTTTGCTTGAAAATACAATTAAAAAAATTCATATTTTCACAAATTTGTATTTCATGTCAACAACATGCTCAAATATTTCATAGGACTTTGTTCTCCATGTTCTTTCTTTTTCAAACTACTTTGTATAATTAACATGAAAAAACTAACATGAGATGAATGATCACATTGACGGTGAGGAACAATAGATCATGTGAGACTTATGTTTAGTGTTTCTATTTAGTAGAAACGAAATAGAGTGTGAGAGATGAGATGAGATGATAATAGGAGAAAGTGAATAAATTAAGGAGTATTTTATGTTGAACTTAATTTTGAGCTTAATCACAAGTATATGAGTGTGTGCGCAAGCGTGTGTGCGCGTGCGTGCGTGTATGTAGAAGGATAATATTACTAAAATGGTTAGCATCGGTTTGGTTTATCGGATCTTTGGATCTCAAAATTAAAATCCAAGAACCAAACCGAACTACATCAATTTTGGTTGGTTCGTTTTTGAATGGAACCAAACAAGGTCGGATATTTTTTTCGGTTTGGTTCGGTTTGGATTTTCGGTTTCATCAGTTTAGTCCAAACCACTTACACCCCTAGGAAAAAAGATAGGGAGTTAAAATCACATAAGGAGTCATCCACCATAAGAAAACGAAGTACAAATTAAAGAAAGCAAACAAGCATACATCAATCAAAGCACACACCATGCAAGATTGTCCCACCCTAAAAGTATTTGTTCGGAGATTATTGCTATAACATATTGTAACGTCTAGGATTTTTAATCCAACACATTATTTAAAAAAAGATCATTTAAAAATGAGACTATTTATTTAATTTTTAAATAAATTATTAGAAGGAAACAATTAGAAAATTATCTAGAAGAAAACAATTAAAATAAACCAATTAAAAATTATTCTTTAAATTGATTAATTTCAAATGGAAGAAATCCACATCTGAATTTTCTAATGAGTTAACCCTAAAAATAATACACTTCTAAAAGATTTTAAATTACAATTACATTTTCAATAAAAAAAAAAACCATTTTCTATTTCCCGTGCGCGTTGAACCAATTCATCATTCTTGCTTCATTTCATCAAACTCATCAGTACCTGAAATGTTGGGTGTAAGGGGTCAGCTTCCTTTAACCACAAACCATACAAATCAAACAAAACAAATGATACAATGTTATAAAATAAGTTATCCAAATATAAACAAGTCACACAAGTTGTATAAAAGGTCATGATAATGAAACAATCTACACAGGAGAAGGAGTAATCCACTCATGGCAATTATCCGACCAGAAGATGTGATTACTAGGAAATGCAAAAAATGCCAAACTCTAGATGTTTTTGGGCAATTCCTCAAAGTGTGCAAAATTGTCTCCTCAACCACCACACATCCAGGACAAGAGCCATCTTTAGTCGTGTGATGGTTGAATCCTAATGGAGTTATTCGATAATTTGTCATGCATAATTAGCCAAACAAAAAACCTTATATTATCAGCAACATATAACTCCCAAATCCATAACCAATTGTTGTCATGTGATAGCCTATGATCATTGATATACAAAAGCCACATATAAGCCCTTTTAGTACCGTAAGTGCCTGAAATATCAGCCGCCCAAATAATAAGGTTTGCATAATTATTGTTCAAAATAAAACCCACTTGGGTTGGCTTAGTGGTATTGGGTTGGGACCTGGTGTGTGCTCTTCCTCAAGGTATCAGGTTCAATTCTCTATCATGCTAATTTAGGTGGTTCAATTTAGCTTCTGAAAAAAAATTGTTCAAAATAATACTTTGCATTTCAAGTGTAATGTCTGCGGGAATTTGAGTAGCTAAAATATTAAAATTCCAAGAACCACATCACAAATCTGGAGATTTGTAGTATCACTTATATGAACAAAAACGACTCTAGTAATAAACCCATTGTTAAGAATTGCAGTCACTTTCGTCATAGATCTCCATGAGAAGGAAGATCCAATATACCCATGACTATAAACAAAAAAGAGAGTTTACAGGATATTTGACAAATAGTAATTGAATCCACAACTTATCAGGGTGATGAAGAAGCTCCCAAACATGTTTGCCTAGCTAGAAGTAATGATGTAGCCGGGCCCTTTGTATCTCAAGACCACCTCAATTCGTTTGTTGAGAAATATTGTTCCACTTTACCCAATGCGAGCCCTTTTCACCCCAAATAAATCGATTGATGCAAGAATTAATCTTATCACAGATTCCTTCATGCACCCAAAGACTTTGCATTGTGTAAATATGCATTAATCATCATACCTGATCTGATATGATCTGCTCAACATCTTACGATTCCAATATGCTAGACTGATATTATTACGATCCAAAATAAATGAGAAATCTGAACTCTTAACTCTATCGAAAAGAAGAGGGAATCCAAGATACTTTCCAATTTTGGCAGTTTGACAAAACTCAATAATACTCTCTAGGTGTGCCACTTTAGTTCTAGAAAGATTCATAGAAGTTAAGAATTCAGATTTATGAACATTAATCCTCATCCTTCAAGCTAAACAAAAGGATTGAACCACATCTTTAACTATCCTTGCTTGAGAGGAGGTGACTTTAGCAAAAACTAAACAATCATCTACAAAGAATATATGAAACATTGCAGACCCGTTGATATTAATCTTTCCATTTTCTCCGGAATGAGTAAGACCAATCTTTCCATACAAAAAAGAAATAAATATGGGGAGAAAGGATCTCCTTGTCAAAGACCTCTAGACGGATGGAAATCATCAAGCTTTTCATTAATCCATTTTAAAGCAAGGGAGGACGATGTAATTCCACTCATGATTAAGTTTATAATTCGAGATGGGAATCTGAACTCAATTAAAGTTAGTTTAAAAAATCTCAAACTACATTATCATAAACCTTTTCAAAATCAATTTTAATCATCAGACAACCAGCCTTACCTTTCTTCTTTTGCATGTAGTGAACAATTTCTTGAGTTGTGAGGGAGTTATCTGATGTGCCTCTGTTGGAAATAAAGCAACTTTGAAGTGGTCCTATAAGATCTTTCGGATAAGGCGTTATACGTCGAACAAGAATCTTAGAAATCAGTTTCAACAGAACAAGTACAGGTTGATAGGATGAAAGTATTTTAGGCACGTATGCACATCAAATTTTGGAATCTAAACAATAAGAGTATCAGTGAGAACATGATCAATATAACCAAAAGCAGTAGAAACCAAAGTCCAAGCATCCTTAGAAACTGTATTCCAATAATTCTTAAATAAGAAACACCGATTGGAAGCCATCTGGACCCGAGGATTCATAAGGATCCGTGGAGAAGAGGGTAATCCTTAACATCTCTCACAGAAACCGGACTCAAAAGAAGGGTGGGGAGATCTTGAGTAATCTGAGGGATATTATTCAACGCCAAAATTAGTGGGATCACAATGATTATTTAGGCTAAATAGTCGTTTAAAGAAAGTAGAGGCCTCTCTCTTCAAGACAATGTCATCTAAGCACTAAATATCATCAATTTTAAGGCAGTCGGCCAGTCACCATGTTTTTTCTCCTTCTTATGATGGTATGAGTTTGACAAAATTTGGTATTTTTATTACCAAATTTAATTCAATTTTCTCTTGATATTTGATACCGTAACAATTTCTCTTCCTCTTGAACAATGGAGTATCGTCTCTGAAGATCCATCTCTAAATTAATGAGATCTGACCGAAGACAAACATTGAGCTCGACATGAACTCCTTTTATACGTGCTTTCAACTGATGTTTGCGTTTGAGAAAATATTACCAAAAATATCTATTGAACATGATAAACAACTTTAATCTTAATTTTTTTTTTTTACCAACTGATGTACTATTTTTTTTTGGGTGAATACCAACTGATGTACTATACTAACTGATGTACTATACTAATATATGGATGAATTAATCTTAATTTTTTTAATTCAAAAAATAGGAGTGAATGGGTAAAATTGAGATTTGATGGCTTAAACATCTTCAAAACCAGCAAAACTCCTGTAGTAGAGAGCGCGCACACACTCTCAACCCTAAAACCCTAAAACCTTTCGTTCTCAAAACTCCACTCTCTCCATCTCCATCGCCGCCACAACCATGACGGAGCTAAAACTTTCTGAAACCCGCGACCTAACGCGCATAGAGCGCGTGGGAGCACACTCTCACATCCGTGGCCTGGGTCTCGACTCTTCCTTAGAGCCACGCGCCGTCTCCGAAGGCATGGTCGGCCAAGTCTCCGCTCGCAAAGCCGCCGGCGTCATTCTTCAGATGATCAAAGACGGTAAAATCGCCGGACGCGCTGTTCTTCTAGCTGGTCAGCCAGGTACTGGCAAAACCGCTATTGCAATGGGAATGGCGAAATCCCTCGGTCTTGAGACTCCTTTCGCCATGATTGCTGGTAGTGAGCTTTTCTCGCTGGAGATGTCGAAAACTGAAGCCTTAACACAAGCTTTTCGGAAGGCTATAGGAGTGAGAATTAAGGAGGAAACGGAGGTGATTGAAGGTGAGGTTGTTGAGGTTCAGATTGATCGTCCGGCGGTGGCTGGAGCTGCGGCGAAGACGGGGAAGTTGACGTTGAAGTCGACAGAGATGGAGACGGTTTATGATTTGGGGGCGAAGATGATTGAGGCGATTGGGAAGGAGAAGGTGACAAGTGGGGATGTGATTGCAATTGATAAGGCTTCAGGGAAGATTACGAAGCTTGGGAGATCATTTTCGCGGTCGAGGGATTTTGATGCTATGGGGCCTCAGGTGAAGTTTGTGCAGTGTCCTGATGGTGAGTTGCAGAAGAGGAAGGAGGTGGTGCATTGTGTTACTCTTCATGAGATTGATGTTATTAATAGCAGGTTCTTAATTTAATTAACCCCTTTTTTTGCTTTTCATAATTTGTTTATCATTTCAGTTGATTAGCTTGTTAATTAGCTTTATATTGAAGTTATGTTTGTTTTTAGGGTAAATGAAAGTGCTTCCATGGTTTATGTAGGTACCATTTGTAAAAACAACATAATTAAGTGTTTGTGTATAAGTTATTTCTATAACAAAAGATTAAATAAAGTCAAACCGTTTGCATGTAAGTTATAAGAATAAGCTGTTTTCATAAGCTATACCGGTGAGCTAATGGAAATATGTTGAAATTGAAAACAGCTTATGGACATGTTATAACCTGTTTGCATAAGTTCTCCCATATAGGCTCATAAGTTCAAATAAGTGAATCCGAATAGGTCGATATTATCTCTTAACTGAAGTTATAGTTTGAGTAATTAACTATAATCTAGCAAGAAGCCACATCATTTGTTTTGGATTAGTTTCGCCTGTATAGTTTTTATTTCATATGATGAGTTTTTTTAAAATAAAATAAGACTATTGATTCATCCAAATACAATTGAGAAGTATAGTTGTGTGACTTTAGAAACTGGTGAATTGATCAGTTCTAAAAAATTAGGTTGTTTCTTTGATGGTTTTGAAGATTCCTGGTTAATTTGCTCCTAGAGTTGTATTGCAATGTTCTCCAAGTTTTGTTTGACGATTTAGATTGATGCATCCATTGTGTGCATGGTGAGGTAGAATTTATACAGACTTGCCAATGGTGGCCTTGGGTAGCATGGTGGTATATTTTTTGTGATGTGATCATTTTGGACCTTGCTGACCCATTGTTGCCGAGATCGGGAGAAGCGAGTGCACTATTTTTTAGATTCGTGTTTAATAAAATCGATAGTGAATGAGTCAATGACAGCTTTGGTACTTGAATATTGTGTGCTACTGTGCTTTGCAGTCAGTGATTTGATGAAGTGCCCTTTTTCCCCAAAATGTTTTTTTTTTTTTTTTGAACAAGTTTTTTCTCAAAATGTTAAGTCATATAAAAAGGTCATTCAAAATAGAAATGAAGCTTAACTTGTTAATTAGCTTTATATTAAGGTAATGTTTGTTTTTATGGTAAATTAAAAAGATTATCAATGATGTATGTAGGTCCTGTTTGGATAAACACAAGATAAAATGAAGTTAAACTATCTGCATATAAGTTATAAACTGTTTCCATAAGTTATCTTGGAGGACTTATGGAAATATCTTGAAAACAGCTTAAAGACATGTCATAAACTGTTTTGATAAGTTCTCCCAAACTGTCTCACGGGTGCTTATGCTAGTAGAAAAGCTGAAATAAGGCAATCTAAACTGGCCCATAATATCTCTTTTCTGAAGTTATAGTTTGAGTAATTGGCTGTAATCTAACAAGTGGCCACATCATGCTGCTGGGACACAATTAAACCAATGATTTGTTTTAGATTAGTTTCATTTTTTAATTTTTATTCCATATGATGAGTTTCTTTTAACTGTGTGACTTTGAAATGGGTGAATAGATCTGTGTCAAAAATTTGGTTGTTCTTTTATGTTTTTGGTGACTCCTGATTAATTTGCTCTTAGCGTTGTATTGCAATGTTATCCAAGTTTTCTATGAGGATTTACATCGTTGCTTACAATCAGTGCATGGTGGGGAAGTATTAGTATTTATTTAGATTTACCAAGTCAGCCCTAAGTCTTGAGCAGCATGATGCTTTATTTTTGTGAGGTGATCATTTTGGACCTCACTGACCCTTTTTCGTCGAGATTGGGATAAGCGAGTGCACTATTTTTGAGATTCGTGTTTAACAAAATCAACAATTAGTCAATTACAGCTTTGATAATTGACTGTTGTATACTTTGCATTTAGTGATTTGATGAAGTGCCCTTTTCTCTCTAAAATCATTCCTTCCAGATGTAAAACTTTCTATTAAATTTTCCAACTTGTTGGTTTGTTTAGCTCTTTACCTCCTTTTTCTTGTGTTACAAGTTGCTTCTTGGTTTTATCATCTAATTCTCTCGTGTTAATTTCAGAACGCAGGGATTTCTGGCTCTTTTCACCGGTGACACGGGTGAAATTCGTGCAGAAGTCAGGGAACAAATTGACACGAAAGTGGCAGAGTGGAAAGAAGAAGGAAAGGCAGAGATTGTGCCTGGTGTCCTTTTCATTGATGAGGTACACATGCTTGACATAGAGTGCTTTTCATTCCTCAATCGGGCTCTGGAGAATGAAATGTCTCCCATTTTAGTTGTGGCTACCAACAGAGGCATCACAACTATTCGAGGCACAAATTACAAATCCCCACATGGGATTCCCATTGATCTACTTGATCGCCTACTCATCATCTCTACTCAACCTTACACTGAGGATGAAATTCGCAAAATTCTGGATATCAGATGCCAAGAGGAAGACGTAGACATGAGTGAAGGAGCAAAGCATTTGTTAACCAAAATAGGTGTAGAAACATCTCTACGCTATGCCATTCATCTAATCACAGCATCTGCTTTGGCATGCCAAAAGAGAAAGGGAAAGACAGTTGAATTGGATGATATTAATCGGGTTTACAATTTGTTTTTGGATGTCAAAAGATCGACACAGTACTTGATGGAATATCAAAGTCAATACATGTTCAGTGAAACAGGAGAAGTTGATGAAGACGACACCAATGCTATGGTCCAGTGAAATTCATTCACCTCAGTTTGAGACTTTGTAATTATCTGAGTAGTCATGATTAATGTAAGTTGCAGCATTTTATTTCATGATCCGGTGGGTTATTGCACTTAATTTGTACTTGATATTGAGCACCCGCTGTTTTTCCAAAGTTGTATTGCAATATCTACAGCATTCACGTGAGAGGCTGCACTGTATTTTGTTTCTAAAGAACTTTTCAAAGACTTCTTTTTTATAATTGTAATGTCATTTGTGCACTATCATGTTCATTTTCTTTCACTAGTTATCAATAGAGTAGTTCAAGAGTAATTTTCATGCCAGACCCTCAAATTATTATTCGTCATGTGCGAGTTGAACGAAGAATGTAAGAAGTGTTGGTATTTTTTGAAACAAAAATGACATTCTCACACTCAGGCGAGGTGTGAGAATGATGTATGGAAGCGAAATAGAAAGAAAAACCAGGAAAAATAGAGTAATGAAATTGTGACTTCTCTGCATCCGTCCCTGTTTTTGACTTTTGAGGTCCCGTTCAGCTCATTAATCTCCTTTTGGTGGAATGCCCTATCATTGTGTATTTAGCTTCTGCTACAATTTGGAGCTTAACTGTTTGCTTGAAGTTATCCCGTTCTGGCTACTGATAACAAGACAGTTACTTCAATATTGACTCGTTTTTGGTTTACTATTTGCAACACAGTTGAAAATGATACTATAATTCATGGAAAATGCTAACAAGTGTCCATAATTAATTACTACCTACCTATTTCAAATTTGTATGTTGGCGGTACTTGTTACTTACACTTGGCATAGAGTATGGTCTCTACCAAATACTATGCCATTCCAAAGAATTTCGAAGTTGAAACTTATGGTTTATTGTTGTAAACACTCTACGCAAATGCATCAAGTTTTTAACCCAATTATAAATCCTTCATCTCAAACAATTCAATATAATGGACTCTGTATTTAAAAGGTGCTGATATATACACAATTTACATAATATATATCTGGTAATCTTGTTACGGGAAAATGACACATTTGGAAACAATAAATGTTGGTATAAAAATAAAGTTTACACCTAGACTAGGAATCAAACAAAAGGTTGGAAACAGAAAGGAACAATGTTCATTCATATCAGCCAATTAATTCTGAGCTGCTGTCATCTGAGGGCCATATTACTGTCTCCATGAGTCGTTCCCTCATCAACTCCAAGTTTTCATCTGATATTTGATTATATATCTCAGCATGATTACATTTCTGCACATAGAGATTAATATTGTTAAACAATGGTTAATGCCTTCACAAATTATTTTACATGTCTTTGGATATATGTAGTGAATTTTGAATTCCATTACCTTGACCCATTTAGCATAAAGGTTAAGCCGAGTCAACATCACTCTTTCAGCAAGCTCTTGTTGTTCCTGTCAAGTGAATATAAATATTCATGGCAACATCTAAGTCATACATTTACTTCAAATTCAAATGTATTATTGGTTTTCTTAAACAATGTCTCAGAATCGAGTCTTGCGAATGGAAAAATTAGGCGTTGAAAGAGCTTTGCACTCTTATACGCGTTCACTTGAACCGACTCGAGTTAATCAGATGCAAATTTTGGATACTGAGGGTAAAAAAATGGATGCGACATGCATGTAAAACTCATTAAAGAAAAAACACACTTAAGACTTTGAGTATAGCTATATTTTAGTGGAAGTTATCAATATATAGATGAAATGAATAATAACTAGGGTAAGAATGAAAGAGTACCTTCCCAAGCAATCGGATAAAACGTTTTCCATCTTGTGGTTTGTTTGATACAACAAAACTGCCAACATAGAACAAAACATAAATATCATTTATCTAAGTAATTACCATACTATATGGGATTGTAAAAATCTAAACAAATATATGTTGTCAAAGTTTCAAAAGATGTATAACAACATCAACTTTTTTCTTAAAGGTGTAACCTAAGCTGATTAAAGGACAAATCGACTGAGATATACCAGGATCAAAAAATGAAGTACTGAACTACACAAAAAAGAAAAGAAAAAGAAAGAAAAAAAACTTGTTTCATGTTTGATTTAAAAGTAGACATGGAAAGCACAAAAAGAAAATGAACATGACGGAAGTATTGCTCAATAAATCATTTAATAAATTTCTGTTCAACATTTTTTTTAATTGCAAATGTTAGTATGTTGGTTGTTATTTTCTTCCGATTTGAACCCTAGACCTTTAACTTCTTTTGACCCCTTTAGCTCAACCAAGTAAGCTACCCATTCCCCTCTTTTTGTTCAACACATAATAGCACGATTTAAAAGTAGAAAAAAAGGATTGCCGTTTGTCTAGGTTTTGGATCAAGTGAAGTGTATGAGTGATGAAGAAGGTAGAGTTTTGGTTCAAGAGAAAGATATAAAAGATAGATGAAAGAATTATTTAGGTCAAATGCATCTAAATGTCCTTTAAGTTTTTCGTTTTTCCCAAAGTGATCCTTTAAGCTTCAAAAGTCCCAAACAAGTCCTTTAAGTTTCAAAAGTCCCAAACAAGTCCTTTAACTAAAAGGACTTGTTTGGGACTTTTGAAACTTAAAGGACCATTTTGGGAAAAACGAAAAACTTAAAGGACCTTTAGATGCATTTGACCAATTATTTATTTAAGGAAGGATATGAGATCTTATTTGACTCTAATATGCTAGACATTAGAGGCGAATATAGAAATTATACCTTCTTTCTTCTGATTCTAGAACACAAGGGAACAAAAGTGTTAAAAAGGATGATCAATGACAATGCAGTTGGGTCAAACAACATTGGAAAAATCTTGGAGTAGAGACATTGGATGACTCACTAAACCTTTTAACAAAATTATGAGCTCAAAGCAAATGTTGGGCAAGTGAAGACGAAACACTTTAATCCTGCTCTATAAGAACAAGAAGGATATATACAAAATTGCTCAATTTTGTCCGGCAAGTGTTTGAACGGAGACTAAGTAAAGAGACTTAGGTTACTGATAATCAATTTGCTTTTATGTCTGAGAGGTCGATCATGAAAGCGATCTACTTACTATGACGTGCGATCGAGCGATATCAAATGGATAAAAAAACTTGCACTTAGTTTTCATTGATTTGAAGAAGGCGTGTCATAGAGTGTCTAGAAAAGTTTTATGGAAAACCCTTAAGACGAAAGGGATTAGGATTGCCTATATTAGAGTCATCATGTATATCCAAAACACACTTACCATGCGTCTAAATAGAAAACATTATATTCAAGGTTTTCATTAAAACATTCTTCCTAGAATAAAGAATTCACTTACTTATAAAACCACGTATATTTAGGTGGGTTCATCTCATACAGCTGCTGCATAACAGTCCTCACAGCCTTGTACGTGAAATAGTTGAGCATTTGCTGTTTACAAAGATGAGCTATGTTAGATTGCTTTCAACACTTATTGTAATCATAACATATATAGCAACAAAATTGTGATAGTGGAAGATATGTTAAAAAATCCATATTCTAATTTATATAAAAGTTTCATAACTCTTGAAAATGCAAGCTACTATAGAATATGCATCTTGATGAGTTGTTAATTTGAGATGGCTCCGTAACTATGAACTATAGAATTATGACTTCAAAGAAATGATCATTATTGAACAGAAGGCTCAAGATGTATAAGTACATTCATATTTCTAATGGAGAAAATTTTAAAGCAGCATTTGAGAAACTAAAAGCACATAAATTTAATGAATTACATATAAAGATTAAAAGTTGAGGAAATACAAAAGGAAAGCATCACATATATAACATACATTTTCAAATAATCGTAATTCTTTCAATCCGTATCAGTGTCATATAAGGTGTTTTTATCCGTGTCAGTGATTAATAGATTTCTACTAATGACTTGAATCTAATAGTTATAGCATCAATATTAGGTTAAGATTCTAATTTCACCTAATAAGATTTTAAATACAAACTCAAAATATGAATCGTCCAATCTTGACTCAAAAAATGTTTGTGTTTGTGTCATTAATGAGAAAGTTTACATGATAAAACAACAAAATAAAATAAAAAAACTATGTTACAAACATTGAATCAGAGGATTAGTTTTCAAAATCACAAATTCAACCAACAAAATTTAGATCATGTTACCGTTTTAACATCCTCAAAAGTGTCCTCATATTGACCACCAAGCTCACTAACAATGGTAACTCTCCTATCATTACTGCGTTGCTTCTTACAGCTTCTGCTAAACTTGACTCTCCATTCCCTTCCAGGATCAGTAAAAGAACTACTCAACCCCATAGTTCTTCCGCCGCCGCGCTTTTCCAAATGCTTCTTTCCCATCAAATTCTTCCACAAAACAACATCTCCACAACCAATCTTGAGATTCATATTAGTTGTTGGAAGTGCATCCACACACAAACATGGACCTGTGTGTGAGTCCATCATTGATGAACCAATAACAGATATTGCTCCTACCATATTCCTCTCTCACAAATATCAACAATAACAATAACAACTCTTGAAAACGTACACAAATGAAAAAGTGGTGTTAAAAAGAGAATGAAACTTAATAAATAGATACACACAACAATACAAAAATATGCACCTAAGTAGGTATACAATAAAAGGTATGCAAAAAAGTTGAAACTTGTGCTGTTACGGTCAAAGACGGATGCAGAGTTTGTTTGAAGGTTGAAGAAGAGAAAGAGGAAGTAGTTTGAAGGGTGCAAGGAAAAGTAAACCAAAAGAAAAGAAGGGTGTGAGATTTTTTTAAGGGTGTGTGTGGACGTTAACCATATAAATTATTGAGGTCCAAAATTGTCCAACAGAAAAATTTAAATAAAAAAAATGAAAGAAGAAAAAGTGAAGGATTCAAAATTGACATTGGCTTCTTCTTTAAGATTAAAATTCATCAATTCGTCAATTGTCAACCAAAGATACCATGTGGTTAGATGAGTTTGGTGAATGTATGTAGCCACGTGGAGGTGAATCTTTGTCATTATTTCATGCAATGATTCCGTTTGTGTTTGTAACACATAACACATGTATCGTATCATGTATGAAAGGCGAGTGAAAACTGTCCCTTGCCAACTAAACTCGTGCACAGTCCACATATGAATGTATCTACATGTGCTTGGGCATTTATGATGAACGTAGCACAAATGTTGAACCATGTTCACATTCTTTTAGCTAGGACTATTACACCCACCATTTGATTAGCAGTTTATTTAGTTCTTGTTTGGCTGAATGAAAAATTAAGGCTCTACAAGAATTTCCCACGAGGATTGTTAAGAGCACTATTTTTTGAACATTCTATTTAACACTCATATTTTTATTAAATATGATCAATGTTAATCGAATGTTTCTATTTGACTTACCATTAAAAAAGTTTAGGTGAGTTGGGTCTAAGGATTTATCAACATCAAGATATGCCTTAAGGTTCAAGACATTTATAAAGATATATTGTCCATCAATAAGATCCTAACACTAGCTGTGAAAGTTGAACTCGCGCCATTATAGAATATGAGTCGAGTCCTTATCAACTAGACTAACCTACGTTGACATAAAATTCTTCAATTCAATTATCTTTTATCCTACTGACACTCACTTTTAATCTTTTCTGTAATCTGATTTCGCTCTCGTACGGAGGTTCGCTTGCGTTTGTGAGTGGTGTTTGTTTTGTTAGGATTGATTAGGGTTGTTCCACTTATTTGTATCACGATGTATTTTTGGTTGAGTTGTGTCAACTCAAATGCCCCCCATCTTTGTAGCTCTGTTTTATTTAATATATTTTTCCTTTTGCCTAAAAAAAATTACAATAAAGAATCCCTAAAATGTATAAAACTTATCAATTTAGTCATGCTATCGAGTAATGATATTAATATTATAGGGATAAACATGTAAAACTAAATCATAATTTCAAACAAATTTATTACTTTCACATTTTTTAACACATCGATTTGGCAAGAAATTCATGTAATAAGGGACGGATGACGTAGTATTTATCTTATATGTATCATATATAAAACGTTCAACAATAAGATCAAAAAATGTATGGCATTGTAGCCGTAAACCACAGTTTTTTTTTTGAGCAATACTGTAAACCACAGTTAATCAGTCATATTGTCGCACGATTGAACCTACAATTTTCACTTCTTGATTTCTCATTCCACACATTTTGTGAGGAAAAACATTTCACTAAAAATTCCAAAATATCTACTCTTGGAATTGAACATGGGAGTGTCATCTTTATTTAGAGGTAAAAACTTAACCATTGCATCATAGGATAAAAGAAAATTGCTTTTCTCACCAAAAGAATTGCTCACATGCAACTAGAAAAGACCAAAATGCCCCCATCTACACTTGACTGTCACTGGCTAACCAACGACAGTTATCTACAGTTACGTTCTGACTCATGCCAGAACCTCCACACCCATTCAAATCAAAACAATTTTTTTTAGATGAAATGACATGACCTATATACAAACATTGCATGTAAAACAACATAAAACGACGTAAATTTTGAATTTATATCATAAATGATGATGAAAGGGAAGGTGTTCCTATAGATGTTTTGTAACTTGATCCAGCTGCCCTGCTAACTGATAAATGTCTACTTACATGTCAACTGGATCAAGTTCACAACAATCTTTTCGTGTTCAGTTCTGGCACTCAATTTTTCGTAGTAATTTGCTGAGTTTTTAATGTGCTAGCAGTTAGCAAGTGAATAAAAGTATTATGATCATAATTGAGGGTAAAGCTCCCTACTTATAGTGTTTTTTCCAAGCAGTACACTCCTAGTTGTTGTTACTGTTACTGGTACTCCTAATTAAGTTCGTTTCTAATATGTTCAGTTTGATAAGGAAACTAAATTCAAGATAAGTGGTTGTGTCTATCTAATTTGAGTATGTTCCTTAATGCTAGGAACAATTTGGTGTTTATATGATAGTTCTTTAATGCAAAAGATGGTGGTGTACGTCGGTGCTTCTAGAATCCTGGCGCAGAGATGAGGCGCCGAGGTAAGCACCTCATATGTAATTGTTGGGGGACCTAGTTTTTGGGCCATTTTGGTGTGGAAAATGTGAGCTTTTTTGCTGTATAATCTATGGGATACTTTGATCAGATGTTTTAGGCTCATATCATTACATCTATACCAGTACATAAATGGAATATATAAAAAAAATTGGGTGGACTTTTTCTTTCCTTTTTACCCTTCAGTTAAATTATGTAATTATTTTTATAATATTATTTAAAATAACTATTCAAAAATTAGTTAAATCCATTAAAATCATTACATCTATACCAGTACATAAATGGAATATATAAAAAAATTGGGTGGACTTTTTCTTTCCTTTTTACCCTTCAGTTAAATTATGTAATTATTTTTATAATATTATTTAAAATAACTATTCAAAAATTAGTTAAATCCATTAAAATAAGAACAAACCCCAACAATATGAGAAATAATCCATAACAATAGAAACAATATTGTACATTACAACAATAATCTTATTTTAATTTTTATTTGTCAAAAATATTTTATTCTTTTTTTTTTTTGTTCAATAAATATTTTATTCTTTTAATATAAGTGTAACATAAAAGCGGATAGACGGTCACGTTAGTGTCTGTCTATTCACTAGTATCAATTAATTAATATGAAAACACATAAATTGTCATATTTATTAATTGACGTGACAAAACATTATTGAACGTATGTGTAAAATAACTATACACTAATCTAATTAATTTTATTTTTTTTTAGTATAAGGATCTTGGGATTTGATTTGAAAACATAAGGTGCCCCTAAAGTGAAAAATTTGAAGTGGAGAGTTTGCAGCAATTGTCTTCCGATGCGTGTGAGACTTAAACATAAAGGAATTACGTGCCTATAAGTTGTGTTGTGTAACTCAGGGAACGAAGAAAGTTTTCACATTTTTTTTCAATGTCCAAGTTGCTGTAATGTCTAGAGTATGTTGGCAACATCTTCTACCATTCATAATTTTATTCATCATGTGTTGGAGGTTACATGTATTATTTTTAAAATTTAACAGGTACTATTTACTTAAGATGGAACGTTGTTCTCTAAGGTTCTTTCGAGCATTTGAAAGCAAATGAACAATAGAGTTTGGAACGATATGGTTTATGATCGATCATATGTGTTGGAGCACGCAAAATCTATGCTACACGTCTAGAAGCCATATAGGACGGTGAGCCATTCATCATGCATCACCCAAAATCTTTGTAGTAGTATTAAGTGGTCAAAGCCAAACACAAGAAGATTCAAATGCAACATTAATGCGTCTTTTTCCAAACAGACCAACAAAGTTGGGATAGGAATGTGCATAAGGGATGGCAAAAATTGAATGGTTCTGGCCAATATGTGATCTACATATTGGTAAAGCTCTAGGCTTTTTATATGCTTTTAGAATGTGTTCATGAATTAAATTTAGGACGTGTTGATTTCAAGCTTAGTGCTAAGAGAGTGGTTGATAGTTTTTCTTCCCCAAAACATGATGTCGTTGAGTTTGAGATTGTTATCCAAAATTGTAAAGCTCTATTTAGACAGTTTTACATAAACTCGAGGGTTGAATTTGTACAGAAACATGCAAATAAGACAGTCCATAAATTAGCAAAGGCAGTCATACTATCTGTCAGTTTCTAGGTCTTGGTTAACATACCAAATTGTATTGAACACATTTCGACTAACAAAATGAAATGAAATGCTATAAACTTCTTTCTTCGGATGTGAAAAAAATTAAAGAGCAAATCAAACTTCTCTCTTTTAAGAGAAACTTGAATTACACTCCCCTCTTCTAAGAGATGTTTGAATTACACTTCCATCCTCTAAATACTATTTATGTACTACATTTTGATTCATTTTTACATAAATAAATATTTTTATGAAATCTAAAAATTTTGATCCACCATTCAAGAAAAAATATTTCATTTATTTTTAATTTCAATGTCAATGATAAAAATTTCTGATTATTTTATTATTAACTTAATGATTTATAATATAAAGTACTTCTTTTACTACCCATATTTCATTGGTATTAGTATTTTTTAAAAATTAATTTATTTTGTATTGTATCATATTTATAATAATTTTTTAAACTATATGTTAATTTGATATTGTATATAAGAAATATGATTCGAATTTTGATTATAATAAAATGGATCTACACCATATTTAACGATCATGCATGAGTTCTATTTTCCTTATTATACTATCAGAGGGGAGGGAAATGTAATTAAAAATTCTCTAAAAGAGTAGAGTGTAACTTTTTTTAATATGTTTCGCAGAGAGAAGACTGTTTATTGACTTAAGAAACGAAGATAGTATAATTTAGGGTTAATATATGTTTACACCTGTAATATTAGCGATTTCCGGTTTACCCCTTGTAAAAGAAATTTAGATTCCAACCCTGTAATTTGAAGATTTTTTTATTTTGAACCTTCATGACATCAAATTACAAAATTTAAGGTACTTTCGCCCCCGGTAAGTTTAGAGAATTTCGGTTTACCCCCTACCATATCATCGATATTTCAGTTTACCCCTCTGTCATATCATCGATTTTGTACAGTCAAAATTCATGTTGTTCCAAAACCAAAAATCTTCAAATTACAAGGTTGAAATCTAAAAAAAAAAAAAATTACAGGGGTAAACCGGAAATCGTTAATATTACATACATTTTTCAAAGGAGAATAGTGTAATTTAACAAAAATAAAAGCAAATCCATATATGAAATTAAGTTAAAAATTTAGGAAAAATAAGATAAAAAAAAGTGGGTACGAACGGTAGGAGACATAAGCCGGCAACCGCGAGAGAGCACATCGTTGCTACGAATCAGTCCCCATCTTCGTGCAACCTTCAATTTCTTCTACAACAATGCTTTACAGAGGGTAACCCTAATTTCCCCTGTTTTTTTTTATTGTAATATGCTTCTATTAGGGTTTAATTCAAAATCTCATCTAATTAGGGTTTTAATTCAGGATTTGTTTGTATAAACTCGCTTCTTCTATTCTGTTCTAGTGTAATTTCTTTTATACAATTCCAACTGTTTCTGAATCAAAAGGGTTTTTTTTTTTTTTTAATAATCAAAATGCAATTTTTTTTGTGTTAATTGGAGTACTAAGCGATATGTAGTGATTTTACATAAGCTGAATTCTGATATTGTATAAAGCTGAATGCTAGAAGTGGAAAGATTCATTTTTTCCTAATTATTTGCTTTAGAATGAATATTTTTTCAATGTGCTGTTAACAAGAGGATAACTGATAAGAGCTTATGGAAAAATGTTTGTGCAGTTGTGATTTTTGCAGCTTGTTTACTGTCAAGTTTATCTGTTGTTCCATTTTGGTATACTTTCATTTTTATTTGATCTGATTAGTAGTTTTGGTGTGCTTTTATGATTATACTAAAGTGTGTGTAACTATTCACTTTCTGTCATGATGATTGCTTAGGGTATGTTTGGGAGTTGGGTTTTGAGGGGAAGGGCTTATTTTTCTTTTTTAAATTAAGGACACTAGAATATGTTTTAGAAAAGTGTATTTTAAGTGTTATTTTATCATTTGTGATGTTGTTCTTTCAATTTTTTCAAAATGTCAAATATATATTTCAAATATAGACTGAGCCCTCCAAAATCCAACTACCAAACATACCTTTAGAGTCTATTCTGCTTCATGTTGTGTGTTGGACGGAAAAGTTGGAAACACTAAGTCATTGACATTTCAGTATAGATCATCTTGTTTAATACTATGATGAAAAGATTTGGAATTTTAATTTTGAGTGTCATTTTCTGTATTAACATTGTCTTGGTTCCCTATATTGTCGCTCTAGTTTTATATGGAGGGACACATTTGTCTATAATCTTTGCCTAATAAATTCCTGATCTGTATGCACGCGGCCCATATGTCAAGGGCCTACTTAGAGGGAAACAGGGATAGTTAGTTATAGGGAGAGAAAGAAAGTGGAATGAAGGGGGAGGGGAATATAATATCATGGCATCTGGGAGAATCATCGAGTTAGTTATGGACGGAGAGCATTTTTGTTCTCTGAAGGAGCTCAGCTATGGGCAGTAGGAATACTCATTTCTTTGTAATCTCTTCATTTCAGAATTTTTGTTCTCTGAAGGAGCTTAGCTTGGGATAGTAGGCATACTCATTCCTCTGTAATCTCTTCATTTCAGAAATAATACACACTATTGTTTTATTACTGAACTGTTTGTCTTCCGTTAATTTCTACTATTTTCGGGTTCGTGCCCCTTTGATTTCAAATTTCTTCTTCTAGTGACTAGTCATTTACTAAAGGAATTACAATTCATTTCATTCTCTATTGCTTAAAGGGTATTGGTTTTATGAAAGTGAGGTCCCACTTTAAATAAGGATCCTGGGTAGAATATAGCTTTTTTTGTTGGTACATTTAGTAAAGTTGAGTGATTATGCTGATTAGGACAAGCTCTAGGAAAGGGACGTTTACCATGCATGCGTCCTCTCAAAAACTTGACTTGGCCATATAGATGATTATGTTTGGTATATGAAAATGTTGTAAAGACATGAGAAAACGAATGCAAGGTCAGTCTCATAATTTTACTTTCCATTTTAAAAATGCATGTTCAACATTGTTGTCAATTCACGATTAAGCCAGTTTCATTAGACTACTGCAACCCTCCACCATAAGCTACTTAGAAGAATTCATTGAGGATAACAGTGATTCAATATATAAAACGTTATATATGCATCCAAATGTGTGTTATGTTATATGTCATATCAAACAAACTATGTTGAATTACACCCATTTGGGTTGGTTTTTAGTTTGAAGTATTGAGATTTTTGAAAACCAAACTACTTTAAACTATAGTGGATAAAATGATTTAGGGTCTTGCTAACGAGTGCCCTGAGGGGCATTGGTTAAGGAATCTTCAATAGAAACTTTGTTTTTTACTTTTTTTTTTAACAATAATTACACCACTTTTTAATGCAAAAACAATAATTACACCACTTTTTAATGCAAATTTACTTATTTTAGAACTTTAACCAATCCCCCAAGGGAAATCGTTAGCATTCTCAAATGATTTATGTACTGTTATCCATCCTTACTACTCTGAGGGCATCTAATTGTTTGTCTTGTGCCATGTTTTACATATTTCTCCAGTGTTGATGACAGAAGAGAAGATAACTCTAAATGTGTCTTTTATTCTTGTCCATTGTCCAATTGTCGATGATCATAATTTTGTCTTTATTCTTGACTCAATCTTGTGGTGCTGTTAGATTTAACCGTGCACAACATGCAGAAGGTCTCTTTGCATACATATACTTTCATCTAATTGTCTGTCCTATTTTAATTTTCAAACCTGAATATTTTTGACAGGATTTTTTTCCTGTCTCAGTTAATATGAATTGTAATTATTCTGTCATAATAGATGTCTAAACTCTAGAGTAGATTGCAATGATTACTGAAACTTTAAAAGACAACCTAGAGTACTTAAACTTATGTCTTGGTTGACTATAATGATAAGCTTATTGACTTCAATTTTGGTTATTGATGAAAATTTCAGTAAATTTGCTGATGGTGGTGATGGGCGTGAAATGGCTTCAAAACGTCAGCGGACAGTTGACGCGGGATCTTCATTCTATGGTTCCCCTGGTTCCAGTTATATGTACAATCCATCTCCATATGGATATGTCAGCCAACCTCCTCCTCCACCATTTCCTGTTGTTCGACTGCGTGGTCTTCCCTTTGATTGCACTGAAACTGATGTGGCCGAGTTCTTCCATGGTCTAGACATAGTTGATGTTCTTTTTGTTCACAAAGGTGGCAAGTTTTCTGGCGAAGGCTTCTGTGTTTTGGGATATCCTCTTCAAGTTGACTTTGCTCTTCAAAGAAACAGGCAGAACATAGGTAGAAGATATGTTGAAGTTTTCAGAAGTAAGAGGCAGGAATACTACAAGGCAATTGCAAATGAGGTTTCAGATGCTCGAGGCGGTTCCCCTCGTCGTAGTGCTCCCCGAGCTAAATCATATGATGGAGGAAAAGATTCGGCTGAGCACACAGGAGTGTTGCGACTGAGGGGATTACCATTTTCTGCTAATAAGGATGACATAATGGAGTTCTTCAAGGAGTATGTGTTGTCGGAGGATTCGATCCACATTGTAATGAATTCAGAGGGTAGACCATCTGGGGAGGCTTATGTGGAATTTGAAAATGCTGATGATTCAAAAGCAGCCATGGCAAAGGATAGAATGACGCTTGGGAGTCGCTATATAGAGCTATTCCCTTCAACGCATGGTGAGATGGAAGATGCAATTTCAAGAGGACGATGATTGCTTGGTTGGTTCCTCTCATTTGCTCTTTCAAACGTTATAATTGTTAGCTTGATCTTATAATAGCGACAATTTTGCTCAAGGAGATATTTTATCACTGTATTTGTTTTAGGATCATTATGATTTTTTAAGTGTGCTGATAAATAGTGTGGAGCAGATTGAATTATATGGAACTTTCTTATTGGTTGTTAAGTATCGGGTTCTGCTCTCTTTCCCCGTGAAATCAGACACGGAGGAAAATTGTTTATATCTGGTTTTGAGGTGAATATTTGTTGATAAGGCGAATGCGGTAGCTTTGCCTGTCTGAAACAAATTTTCATGCATTCTAACTAGTTGTGAAATGTGGATGGTTAAACCAACCATTCAACCAAGTGCTAGGAATATTGTATCCTCTATAGGGATTGAGCCAAGTTTTATTTGCCCATGCACGTGATGATTTATTGTGCCTTTTGAAATCCTAGAACAAGGTTTCTACCCAAAATTTAGAGAGAAAAAAACTTAGAATAAGGTAAATAATTGCTTTCATCATGTTTATTTAGAGTCATGTTTATTTGCAATAAGGTTAACCAAACATGTGAACCAACCCTCTCAAACTCGTGAACTGGTAGGTATGGAACCCTTCAAACCTGCAATTATTTTGTTCGAGTAACAGGCTTATGATTCCAAACTTGTGAGCTCAAAAGAATTGTTGTTTTTAATTTTTGTGTTGTTAAGATAGCGTAAGATTTTATTTCTTGATCTATGTGTTTCAATTAAATTCAAGAGTTAACATTTTGATGTGTAGTATTTAGTCTAAATTGTTCATGAAATGTAATGTCATTTGAAAAATATATTTTTTGGTATTTCCAGAATAATCATGTCAGATGACCCGATCCATACCAACCAGTTCATCGTCGAGTTGAGTTGGTTCATATTTGACAGGAATAAAAAATGTATTTTTGATCAAACCCAAACTAGTAAAACCGATCAAACCCGGCTTACTCGATGGTAAAGTTCTTGCATTGAGTCATTTTTTTTCTTCTCATATTCTTGAAAATGAAGTGTGTATAAATTAAATTTGGATTCTGTATTACAACTCAGTGGCCTTTCTATCTCCTTTCCTCTCTCACATCACCATTTTCTCGTTATTTCCTTTCTTCTCTTGGTACTTACTTTTCCTCTGCAGGACTGCATAACAGAAGAGAATCCAACTTTTGGCATGAAATTTTGGACTGTTGCATGTTAAGTCAATCTTGTGCTCAATGCAAATTTTGTATTGACTCCAATTACATGCAATTTGCTTCCTTTCATAATTACTCTTTTTTTTTTTAGGCAAAAGGAAAAAATAATAAATAAAAACGAAAAGATACAAAGACTAGGGGGACATAGGACCTGACCCAGAAAAACCCAAATGGGAATACATCGTGATAAAACAAAACAGCCCAGATGGATCTTCTCTAATCTATCCAAACAAAAATTCACTAATCACATGCGCAACCCAGCGAACCCACGTACGGGCGCGAAACTAGGTTACAAAAAAAAAATATGAAAAGTGAACATTGCTGAGAACAGTTAGAGTGTAAATATGGCGAATGGATCGACCGCCAACACGATATCAAAATCCAAGTGTCAACAACTCCCTGAAAAATAGCAAGCAAAAAGCTCTTTCGAGCAAGCAACGCGTAAGAACTCAGATCGATGGATGAGTCCAATACGTCAACAGACACTTTCGGGTTTTTGTAACAGACCCTTTCGGGTTAACGAAACCGAACCACCTCAAAACAAGGCCAAGTCACCTGTCCACCCAATCTCTAAACAAAGCAAAACCACAAAGCAAACAATACGAAAAAGAAAAAAACAGTGCACAGTACAGCCACAAACAAAACGAACAGGAACAACAAAAAATCCCAAGACCACCGGTGTGACGGCGACGAATCGGAAGCTAAAGAAATCCGCAGATCTCAACAGATCTGAAAGGAACCAGAGATCAAAAGCCTTTCATAATTACTCTTGTCGTACTACAAAAATTGTTACTCCCTCTCGTCTTAAATATAAGTCAATAGTTAAATGCATTTGATTCAAATTTACATTAAATACATATAATATTTTGCTTATATTTTCTTTTTTACGTGAAAGATATTTAATTAAGTAACTATATTGGCTGCAACATAAGAAGCAATATAATGTGGACATTCCTCAATACAAATTGTATCTACATAAGATAAAGCAAACTTAGCTAGATGGTGAGTAGAAACATTAGAAGTTCGTTTCACATGTTCAACTAAAAAACTAGAAAATGAAGATCTAATATTACGACAATCCTCTATAAGTAGCAAGCCAATATAAGAGTAATTTGCAGTGTAGATATTCAATGCTCGAACCATAGTCAGTGAGTCACCTTCCATCACAATATTACGAAATCCCAAATCAAGACCGGGGGAAATTTATATTAAATCATTTAAGAATGTGGAAAATATATACTACTATTAGATCATCTTGCACAAATTAAGAAGTTATAATAAAAGAAAAAGAACAACATTTTTAACCTTATGAACCATTAGTCGATTCTCATTATCATAAATGTAAATTGAAAGTAATAATAACTTGAGAGTGATCCACATAATAATATTAGAGTTTATAATTGTAAAAATTTTATTTTAAATTGAAAACACGGATGATAATTATTTTGGTGAATGATTTCATGTTTTGCAAATAAGACAATTATTATGGCCATAATTTATGGGGCAAATGGAGTAATATTTAAAAGTTAATGTGAACAATTTTCTAACATATTACAAGTAATACTGTTTTATACAAGTTGCAATTAGCTTGTGGGTCTCTTTTCTAATTCTATTTTTTTTTAATTCTATTATTTAACTTTTTGACAAACATTTTATAAGCTTATAAAAATTTATATTCAGCGAACAATTATAAAGTCTACGTAACTTGAAATTTATACCTATATTTCTATATTTCTTTATATATAAAGGTGATACAAGTTTTAGATGTGATTTTTCTTTTTCAATTTTACCCTTTAGATAAACTATTAATTCACAATTAACATTTCTTAATTAAACTAAAAAATCGAATTTTTTCAATATAAATATCAATACTTTTATATAAAAAGCTACTACCAAATTTTTGTGTAACATTTTGTGTGTATAACACATCACTGTTTTTTCCGATAGGGCATCATGTTGTTATTGTAGGGACAGGCCCCTCGGATTCTTACAAGTTTCAAATAAAAAAGTGAAAGGACCTTTTGTTTTCATACGGCGGTTTTTAAATTTTATTTCTAGTACTAGTACCTTGTTTTGCACAGTTAGCATGATTTTAGTAAATAGAGAACTCGTGTATATGCAATGGTTTACACATGATGGAATCTCAATCTGGTTTGGTGGGACTTGGGAGGGTGTCCAAATGATAATCCTTCTGAATTAAGGACAGGAAAATTAATAGTTGTAGAAATAAAATGTAGTATAGTACTTGTTACAATTTTAAAGTTACTTCTATTTTTTATTTTTTGAAGAATAAAGTTACTTCTATTGTCATGTGATTTATTCATACGGATGTGTTGTATGTGTGACATGGTTAATTCTTCTATAATACCTAGTACCTTTATTATTAGCAATCAATCATCCATGAGTAATACTAAAAAGCCTCGATCAATGATGGTGGTATTTGTTAATTTGAAAGCTCCATAATATAGTGATTTTTGTTACAAATAGCAGGATTAAAGGGATGTGAATTTTGTAACAAAAAAAGTAGGGATGGGAATTCATTTCATAAAAAAAATAAGCTTGAAAACTTATAATCAATCGGTATTTCTGCTATTCTTCCTCAAGTTGAAGTAATAGAATTAACCAACTTAAATTACAAGCATCTACAAAAGTATAATGAAACACATGGTCGACATGGTCGGTACTATATGTTTAGAGGCCTAAAATAAATGTTATAGTAAAATGTTTTAAAATAATAAAAAAAAAAAAATAGCACGAGATTTATAAAAAAAACATTAAGTTTTGATGAGTTTACGGTTTGAGCATAGATCAATATGAGGATGTGAATTGCCCTCGTCTTAATAGGAGGTATGGTAAGCCTGAGATAGACGAGAGGTGTGAATCATGAGATCTGATGAGGAAGCAGCTCCAAACTTTAATAAGAAGTCAACAACTTTTACCTTTTCGGATGATGTGAACAATGGAAGTGGTCAATACAAGGTTGAGATGATCCTTGATGCCTTGAATCAAAGTAGAATACTTGTGGTAGAGTTCTACTATTGTGCACGACAAATTCTACCCACACGACATGCACGACACACACATCACCGCTTTATTTTTGTTGAAATTAAATTTTAATTAAAACAAATATGCAAAATGAAAAAGATAAATTGATGAAATACAAAGTCGTGTGCATTTGACAACAATTGTTGTCGTGCTATGAAGCATTATTCCTTGTGGTATCAAGCAGTTGGCTCCTTAAAAATGTTGACATATTGGAGATAATCCGAAAAGTAAATTTATTAGACTTAATGGTCTATTCGATTAAGTTTAACTAAATTGATTAGGTAATACCTTCTAATGGATTAAATTGACTATAAGAACGTGCAATTAGTACTGTTTTGATTAATTGGATAAATTTGATTATATTTGAATGATGAATACTTGTTTGTTGCCTTTGCAAATATATGAATACATTTGATGATTATGACTATAAAGTGATTTTTTTTTTAAGGGATGGCTATAAAGTGATTGATTATGATTAAATGTAATTGATACCATGATTCTTTTATGTTTTTCCTGCTGAGATTTGTGTGGCACGCCAATCGATTAGACCTTGCCCTCTATATTTAAGTGAAACTTAATTGATTTGGCTGGAGTGTAATCAATTAGATGATTGTTAATTGCTTAAATGATTTATCTAATCAATTACATGTTTGACATATTGTTGAAGTATATAATATTTAAATGTTGATAATAATGAAGTATTTCATACTTTTCCATGTTCTAGACCTTTGTTGAGGGAAACCTCGCTGCAAGATGGGTGAGACTTGTAAACGAACTGAGTGTGTTGATTATTGTTGTTGACACTAGAATATGTTTGTTGCATCATATACAATGTTGCTTGGAGTTTGAGTAAACATTAGATTTGCAGCGACCGTCGCAATGAGCCATTCAAGTATTCAACATAGAACCATCCTAATTAGCCACTACTCTTACATATATAGTTACATGGAATAGTGAGGTATTCATATTTGTTCAATCTGGAGTTAGATGGATACACATGCATTAAATGGGTATCTCATGATTATATTTTGGTCGTAAGTATCTTATGCAAGAATTTCATGTAATGGCGATTGATGTTTTGATATACTATATATGTGATGAGTATGTGATTGATAGACTGAAATGTCTAATATATGACAATGTCGGGTAAAAATAGTGGATAGCTAATAAGTTAATTGGTAATTTAATCTTATAATTGATGATTGTAGTTTATAACTAACGGATGATAGTTGATGACTGATGACTAATAACTGATAAACTAGTTGAGAGTTAAGGTTCACTTCAAAGGCTTGCCACCTATCATTCTCTTTAAACCCACCAAGCTTTGATGTGGGTCGCTCTTCTCATGGAATTTTCGAAACAACATGTGAACCACCAATCATGGAATCTTTATCTATAAAGACGTCATCAATATTAATAAATCGATAGTCCTAAGCATGCAAACCCTAGAGATGTCATCCAATATTAGTTTTTGAAGTTCACTAGGAGAAGTCTCCAAAACAAGTACATTCAAATTATCCATAGAAATGTTAAAGTCTGCAAGCTAATCATCACTTCTATTTCGTTCACACCAAGTATTGTTGATTTGCACACATGCCACACCACATATTTAGTAACTTCTAGATGAATTAAAATAGGGATAACCCCATTGAACTTGAAGTTGTCGAAAATCATGTCGATCAAAATCTTTGAATCATTCTCCACTTTAAGATGACAAAAATGCTCCATCCAAACCATGAGGTATCAAAACTCCAATCTTCTTAGTGTAGCATTTGATCTATCCGTCTCAATCACAAAAAAGATCACCACAACCAGCGATATCTCCAGTATCCTTACACATGCCATCAAAGTTTATAAACTCAATTGATACCTTATTTTTTTTATTTTCTTGGTCAAGTAACTTAGTGGTTAGAGCTCACACAATTAAATGTGGAGAAGTGGGGTGTCCGTGGCCTTATTTTTATTTCATACAGAAATTATGATTTTTCCAATAATTCGTCTAGTTCCTTACTTGTTTATTCTCCAGTTATCGGTAGTTGCAAACCCAAGTAGTTACCAATAGCAGCTCTCATCATACTCTTTAGACTTGTGATTATCCAAATAATAATGCAAATAGTACGTAATGTTTCTTACTTCGAAAAATTCTTTGATGATAAATGTGTGTATGAAATTTGTTTATTGCATTGCATGAATGAATCTGTGTGAAAAACGGTGAAAAACGGAGCAATCGAATATCATGCAGGTGGTAGAAAACACCCTCCTAGGATCCTATGAGAAAATAGTAGAAAAACAATTACAAGAGTCTGATTCTGATAATTGTGAAGCTATGATTTAGGGCTAGATGACAAAACGAAAAGAGTGGGACTAGAAGACAAACACCCTGTGACCCTCCAATTTTTCAACCCCATAAATTAAGTAAATATTACCAGACAAACATATCAATTAGTGGCTACACAAATAAAATATTTGTGAAAGATTAATGAAAAAGTACAAATTAGTATGTGTAACATGACTAATATAAAAAATAAAATAAAAAATGATTATGTTAAAGTTTCTTGGGCAGCGGGCACCTTATCCTCCAAAATACCGCAAATTATATGTGACCAAATAACTAGACTTTGATATGCAATTTATTATTTAAATATAGTTAGTGCTCATCCATGTTAATGTACCTTCTAAATAAAAAAGTGAAAAAATATTTACACATCATTCTATTGAAAATTGCACACAATTTTTTAACTCATAATTTTTCGTGATTGGAATAAAAAAACATACAGACTAAATAGCTTAACAACATGTTTGGAAATGTAGCAAATTGGCGCTGAAAGTGTAGTAGATAACACACGCAGAGAATCATGTTTTCAAACACACGCAAGTCATGTATGTCTTTGTGTGTAATACGTAGTGGCTAATATTTGTGAATAAAAGTTTTCTAGTGGTGACAATGACATAAATATTAAATGAATAATTAAAGTACCAAACATTTCAACAATTAAAAAATGAATATTGCTAATTAAGTAGCACCGAATTTTGAATGTAAGGTAACCCACAATGCTTTTGAAGGTAAGGTAGTATGTCCCATATAATTTATGATTAAATTAAAAATCAAAAGAAAAGAAGATTCTGAATGGTTTAATTACAACTATTAAATGCTTTTAGTACTTGATGAAAATCCCATAAAAATTCAAGTAATCATAAATCATACATCAAAAAAGTTCAATAGGGTCTCCAATATTTGAATGAGCTTGATCTCCCTCTCTCTTTAATTCTTAAGGGCAGCTCTGCCCGCTGCCCGTGACATTCCCAACCTTAAAATAACCCCTAAAAAAGTGCTCAAAAAAGTGTAATATTTCATACTCTAATTTTTTCATTTCCCTAAAGTATTAAAATTGAGTCTATAAAACCCACCACTTCATTTGTTTTAGTCTCTTCTCATATGCTACTAAGTCTTAACAATCCCTTTCATGATGTTGTTTTCAAAGTGTTAGTGTTATCATCATTAACAATTACTACAAGGTTTATTTAATTAAGAATTTGTTTCTCTCAAAAACAAAAATTTCTAGCACACCTCTTCAAAGTCTCAAATGGCTGCTAAAAAAACACATACATAAGTTTAATGTCTTTTTTAAGAAACCTTGTCTAGGAGATTCCTTATTCTTATTCCACAATCCACACTTTCACACTCTTTGAGTTTATCTATTTTGGTGTCTTAGTAAGCAATATTTTGTGTCTATTGTGTTTCATATAAGTTTCTAGTGAAAAAACCATTATTACTAAACCTCTCTACAAAACAAACCCTTATAACTTTTGAGTCAAAATTGATTATTCCAAAAAGCACTTACCAATTGGATAAGTTTGTGGTTGGTTGTTAAACCCTACTTCTCTTAGCAAAAGTTTCAATCTTCTTAAGTTGCCAGCTTTTTACCAAGTTCTTTTTAAGCAAAACCAAACCTTTCCCTCTTTGTTGTCTCAAAAAAAATGGCCCCTTCTGGAAGAACAGCATCAAACAAAATCTCAAGGACCACAAAAACTACAACAAGAACAGGAACAAGAACAAGAACAAGACAACCTAGAAGAACAAACTTCAAGAACAAGAAGCAGCAAAGTAGTACTCATAGCAAAAAACAAGAGATAATTAACAGTGTTTTACCTTCTAGCTGTCTTTCAAAAACCTCTCAAGAGTCTTCAAAGGAAGAGAAGACTGAAATTTCTGAGGTAATTGATGTTTCTAACAATAACATTAACAGTGCATGTTCAACACCTAAAGGTCAGAAATTTAGGATACCCGAGATTTCAACATGTCCTCCAGCACCAAAGAAACAAAGGGTAGTTTCAAATTGTTCTTTAAGAAGGTCACCACTTTCATTCTTTGTACCTCCTGATTTGGAGCACTTTTTCTTGGTGACACTTTGAGTTTTGTTTTTGTGTGTATGTTAATAGCATGATACATATAAAATAAGCTCATGACAAATCATACTTTAGAAGATGGACTTTTGAAGTGGTCTTCATAGGAAATGAAGACATGTATGCTTTAGGAAGTTTTTTAGGTTTTGGTGTGTTCATGTTAGGAAATAGTTACTTAGTGTATGTTTCGATGAGCGGTAAGTTTGAAAAAATTACAGTGATACTGTGATTTTGTTGAAGCTTCAAAGTGCAACTTCGATTAAAATTACGGTGGATTGATGTGATTCAAAATTCTTACTGTGAATTCAAACAAGAACTTAGCTTACCCTTTTGTTTAGTTTATGCTAATTTTAGCTTTGTTAAGTTGTAGTTTTGTAGGGTTTGTTAGTTTCTGAATTTAGATGGAGTGGTTATCCAACTAAATTTACATTTTTAAGCTTTTTTTTTTCCTTGTTTTTTTTCTTCTTGTAGAAGATATGTACTAACCTTTATATTTAAGTGTGCTGAGTGCAAATGTAATGGGTTTCGTTTGAAGTTGTATGTTAGTCACCTTTGAGGTAAAGCAAAGTCATATACTTCACTTTTGTATGCAAAATTCTGTGTTAATTTTTTCTTGTTCAACTTCCATATTACACCACTAGTACTAGTGATGGTTATGATAATTTTAATTTTGACGGCTTTAGCTAAGTTTATTTTGTTATGCTATATTTATGACTGTAATTAGTTATGTAAACGGTAGACAGTACTACTATGTCCATATTCAACGTCAGAAAAATTTAATTCAGAAGCAGTACAGTACTCTGCACTCTGTAGTCTGTACTCTGCAGTCCCATGTATGCAAAATGGTGGGACAAACTAAAATTAAAATCTTCAATTTGATATGATTAGAAAAGGGTGTAACAACAAATAGGTTTGATTTGATTTATGGAGGGTTTACAATAATTTTTAGGGGTAGCAAGTCGGTTTGATTCATGTGAAATAACTTTTTAACGGCTAACCGATCATATTGTAGACTCGTGCCTTGAATTTATTAACATGACAACCTTAGGTTTAACAAAGCTTAACTCAATTTAGTCTATTTTCACCCCTCCTTACAAGTGCGACAGTTAATTGAAAATTAGATTGGGATTATAAATTTGATTATATTTTTTTTTTTAAATAGCTTAGCGGTCAAACCCACACACGTTAAACTGTGAAGAAATAGAATATCCATAAATGATAAATATCTATGAATTTCAAATAATATTATTTTTTTTGGAAAATTCACATCCTTAAAGTTTTTTTTTTTTTAACACTCCTTTTAGTTTTCAACTAAACACTAACATCCTAAAAATTTATGAATGTAGTTTGAAAAATAATAAACATTAATTTCAATACTGAAAGAGAAAATCCAGTAATGATGTCGTATAATTACAATAAACATTAATTTATCCTATACATACCCTACATTCATTCACCTAAAAAATTTAAGAAAAGGTATAATTAAGAGTTTGATTTTTTTAATTTATAGTGGGTAGGGCAAAACCCGATTAATCATAATACTGTGGCACTATTGTTTGTCTAGAACATTTAATTGAATTTTGTTGAATAACCATTATTTCTTCAACAACAAAAAAAAAGTGTTTACCAATTACCATAGTCAAATTTAGGGTCCACCATATAGTGGTACCAATGTCATCTCACAAAAGATCACTTTCATTTTCGTGCAAACTACAAGGCATTTTTTATTTTATATTTTACAAATCCTACATTGTTGTTTTGCTCGGGGGCGATTGGCCTCATGTCAATATGCTACCCAGAAGAAAAAAATAATCTTGTATAAGATGTGTTATTTGAACAATTATTTTGATCACAACATTTGAGACAATCATTAATTTACAAACAAAAGAAAATATTGACACGAAAATCAAAGCAACAAAGAGAGAAAGTAAAGTATGAAAGAAAAATTGTCACAAAAGTTGTTAAAAAAATAGTTGTACAAATATCATTTCTCATAGTTTTATATGTAGCTACCCCATTGATATATTGTTTGGCTACTCCAAACAATTTTGTTGGTTTAAAGATTGATGATTTTATTAAAATATTGATGATTTATTTAGTTGTGTCAATTATAGATAAATTTGACTTAAAATTTCGTAGAGCTCAACTTTTTTAAATAATTATTGTTGGATTTTATTTTCTTCACTTTCGTTTCATTAAATATAAGTAAAAATTATTTATTTTACTTATTGATTAAGTTTAATATATTAGTTTTAAAAATATATATTATTTATTCTTTATATTTAACCCCCTCGTAAAAATGGCGCTAGCTTTGCCGCTGGTTTTGCTGAACATAACGTACGTGTTAGAGTGATGTAAAACTCGCCCTTTATTGTTAAAATTTTGGTTTACATTTTACAATTTATATTTAAGGGTCATGTTAACTTGTGCTCTAAGAGCACAAGATAAGAAACTCAAAAGTAGAAATATTCCCTCAAATTTTGTGCATTCTATTTATTATGATTTCAAAAATTAAATTGAATGCACACATTCCAACAAAAAGTTACTATGTTGGGTTCCTTATCTTGTGTCTTAAAGGCACAAGTTAACATTTCCCTATATTTAAATACTTAAAGGAAAATGCTAACAAGTGCCCTAAGGGCATTGTTTAAGCATCTAAAAGTAGCAATTTTTGCATTGAAAATTGTACGGTTATGACTTTAAAAAGTGTTTGACTTGTATTTTCAAGACATAGTTTCTTTTTTTGGGTTCCTTGACTTTAAAAAGTGTTTGACTTGTATTTTCAAGACATAGTTTCTTTTTTTGGGTTCCTTAAACAATGCCCTTAGGGCACTTGTTAGCAAGACCCATACTTAAAGGGTCATGCTAACGTATGTGTGGGTTTGACCGCTAAGCTATTCAAGAGTCTGCTTTTGACTCATTAACTCGTGCCTTAATTAAGAACATAAGTTAGCATTTCGCATATTTAAATAATACAATCCAATACAAATAGAAGTGAGTATAGCCGAAAGAGTTAGAAAGTCCAAAACTACCCTACTTTTTCTTTTTCTCTTTATTCCCCGCAAAAAAAAAAATTCAAAGAGGAATTTTTTTTTGTCTGCCCTATAATGAAAAAAAAAATTTAAATCTGCCCTACATGAAAAAGAAAGTCCAAAACTACCCTACTTTTTCACTTTCTCTTTATTCCCCGCAAAACAGGTTTGGGGTGTCCTTCCCAGCAATTTCATTTTGGGGGGAAGGCCCTGTTTTTTTGTCTTATTATGTTCTTCCCCGCAAAACAGGTTTGGGGGTGTCCTTCCCAGCAATTTCATTTTGGGGGAAAGACCCTGTTTTTTTGTCTTATTATGTTCTTCTCCCATAATAAGACAAAAAAACAGGGTCTTCCCCCCCAAAATGAAATTGCTGGGAAGGACACCCCCCAAACCTGTTTTGCAGGGAATAAAGAGAAAAAGTAGGGTAGTTTTAGACTTTCTTTTTCATGTAGGACAGATTTAAAAAAAAAAAAATTCATTATAGGGCAGACAAAAAAAAATTCAAAGAGTTACACTCTATAAAACGTAGAATTAAATCATTAATGTTGAACATTAAAAAAATATGAGTCATGCTAATAATATCTCAAAAAACTAGTAAAAGAAATTTGCATTGAAAGGAACAAATTTTTACTTTCAAAAAATTGATTTAAACATAATACACCATTTTTTTTTTTTTTGATTAAGATGTAATCTTTTTTTGGGCTTCGGCCCTCCCGTCAATCAAAAAAAAAAAAAAATAATACACCATTTTTTTGAATTTGTTTTTTAACAAGTATCTTAATGAAATT
Organism: Medicago sativa; assembly: GCF_051527215.1. NCBI lineage: Eukaryota > Viridiplantae > Streptophyta > Magnoliopsida > Fabales > Fabaceae > Medicago > Medicago sativa. The sequence continues at coordinate 60,993,192 of NC_140751.1, read as the reverse complement.
GTTTAACTTTACACCAAAACTTAATACCGGCTATGGATCGAATATGATTACTTCAAATAATTCTTTTTTATCGAAGACAAAAAATACAACTATATGACATTCCAATTTATAAGATTGCTTCTGAATCGTATCAAACTATATGAGACGCATGACATGCCATGGTCACATGAGGCTAAACTTGATATTCTTGAATAATACTCCCTCCGGTCACTATTATAAGCAAATTTTTACTTTTTAGATTCATTCATTAAATGATGTATGTAGTCTACAATATAGACCACATACATCATTTATTGAATGAACCTAAAAAGTCAAAATTTGCTTATAATAGTGACCGGAGGGAGTATTCTTCAACAAGGGGTGGGGTATGATGTGGCTAGATAATAGTGGCTGCAAATCTTATGGTAATGTTTTGGATTTGAGCCAAATAACAATCTACAAGTGGAAGTAGCGAAGACATAGTCACAAAGATGTTTCAAGACAGTTTTAACCTTTTGTGTCAAAGTGAAAAATTAAAGACTTTGAAGGCTGAAGGGTGTATTTGGTTTTTTCTGAATTATTAAGATAGGGATAAATGAGATTATTAAGGTGATGAAATGATTTTGTCAGATTTGTGGTTCTCAGTGTGTCTGAGCTCACACCGGCATCTCAAAGAGAATCCAATGAAGGAACTCTCGTGCGGGTCTGTCATTGTCACATTTGAGAATCTCAAGAAATTTTTCATCATTTTTTTTATCCATTTACTTTTGAGACTTTAATCTCTTCATCATCATGGCTCATATTTGTTTGCAGAGAAATACTCCCTCCGTTTCAAAATGAGTATCGCTTTAGCCAAAAAAATTTGTTTCAAAATGAATGTCACTTTCAGTTTCCAATGCAATAATAACTTTTTCTTTTCAATTGTACCCTCCAATTAATACTCTGCACACTACTTTCAAAGTATTACTTTTAAAACTAACAAATAGTTAATAAGGATAATTTGGTAAAATAATCATTCTTTTTCTTTTAATCATTGCATTTCTTAATATGTGTGTAAACACCTAAAACGACACTCATTTTGAAACGGAGGGAGTATAATTCTACACGTACTGGTTACATTTATGAATTACGGATTTGTTTAATTTTTTATTTTTATAAAAAAAATATATATCTTGTACCAAAAAGAGAAAATATATATCTAATCTACTTCACATTGATAACAATTGATACAAATACCCTTGTGATTTCCTCTTACATATCGTCATATGAGATAACAGCGTCATCCTTTAGGATGATTTCCACTTGGATGGCGCCAACTTAGTGCAATTTTTTTCTTTTGTTTTCAATTTTTTTGTTGAAAGCATCTATTTTTTTCCAAGCAAAAACGGAATATATTACGAAAAAGGAAGGCACCTTATTAGCACTAAGTGTGCCAAAAAGAACCTCAAAAGTATACAATCAAATAGGTCACAGAGAAACCAAAACAAAAAAAAAAGATTAAATGATATCCAGACAAACAAACAACATCGACCACCACATATGAAAATTTAGACGAACATTGATATTAATTTCATCCACCTAAAAGAATGTAAGTTTACTTTCTCTAACAGCTGATGAATGGTACTTTCCTTATTCTTGAATATTCTATTATTTCTTTCATTCCATAAAATACACATCCAACAAAGTAAAACAAGCTGCATAAAATTACGAAGAACTCGTGAACCGCCTGAGGAATAAGCAAACCGAATAAAATGTTCCTGAAAATGAAACGGATCAGCCACTGATATACCAAGCCACGCCCAAACTAAACCCCACAAAGAGCCAAAATAGGGGCAAGAAAGAAACAAATGTTGAGCAGTCTTGATCATACTGCCACACCCAGACACGCAATGCTGAGCCTCGAGAGATATAATGCTGCACACCACCAAATTATCCTTTGACGGCAACCTATTCCGAAGAAGTATCCAAGCAAAAATAAAAACCTTCAAGGGAACCTTTTTGTGCCAAATTAAATCTGTAGTAACGTCATGGTTGTGCATCTCCTGATTAGTATGCAACTGATACACGCCCGCACCGAGTAACCACCACTAGGATCAATCCTCCACTACTAATGGTCTGAAAAATCATGTTGCAGAGAAATGTCATGAAATAAAATCCTACACTCTCCTAACATCTCCTCCTCTCACCCCCACAACCTACGTCGCCACTGCCAACCTACGCCGCCATCCTCCCAACCCAAATCACACATCACTGCCACTGTAATCGACTTATTCTACGCCAAATCAAACAGACGCCTAAACCTCCGACACAATGGTTGACCTCCCAACCACGGGTCCGTCCAAAAAAAGGCATCCCTCCCATTACCAACCTTCCTCCCAATACTCTCCTCGAACCACCCTCCACCTTCCACACCTTCCCCATCACGAATTAGTTGATCAACATAAATAATTAAAGGAAAATTTAAATAACATAATAACAATGATTGATGAATATTACAAAAGGAAAATATTGAATATCTCTATGTGGGCTATTATATGATAATTGTTAAATGTGTTTATGTGATATGTGTGACGACTCTTCATCATATGATGTATTTTAGTGTTTTATTGAGTCTTTTATAATTTATTTTAGGATTTTATAGATGACTTAGAATGAGTTATTCATGGTTTTGAAGAGAATTCGTAACATTTTTAATTGAAACATTATGTCCTTTTCACTAGGGTCGTTCTTATGTATGACCATTGTGCATGTCGTCAAGAGGTGCGTTTCTTTCTTTAATCTCTTTGGCGTCAGTATCATGGTCTTTGATTCCGGTTGAAGTCGTAGTTTCCCGTTGTCAACCTTGTTGCATAATATTTTGTGCAACATAATTAGCTTTGTAATCCAAACTCAAGTTAAGAATTCTCCTTACCTTAAGGATGAAGGAAGCCGTTAAGACTTGTGATTGTTATAGGATAATAAAATTAGGGTTTGTCTAACATATGCAACATTGCACATGTTAAGACAACTAAAAGTAGTAACTTTTCGTTGAAAAACATCAATTATTTATTAAAAAGTTATGGGTCCTGCTAACCGATGCCCCCGGGGCACTGGTTAAGCATACCATAAAAGGGAATTATTACCATAAAAGGAAACTGTTTTTGACTTTATTATAAATTAATTACACAATTTCAATGCATTAACTACTATATAATTTCCTTTTTCATATCCTTAACTAGTGTCCCGGATGCACCGGTTAGCATTTCCCAAAAGTTATATATATTTAATATAAAACACACAAGTTCCAAGATAAACTTATCATTCAAAATTTTTTAACATGTGCAAATTTGCACATGATAGAAAAACCCATAAAATTATGTTAGTAGTTTAGAACATTGGTTATTTGGTTAGTTATATATTTTTGGGGCATCGTGAGCTTAGCTCAGTTGGTATGGACAATATGTTGTATATGCAAGGTCTGGGGTTCAAACCCCGACCCGGCCACCACCAAAAAAGTTATACTCCCTCCGTCCTAGAATATCTGGCCCAATTTGGTTTTTCACACAGATTAAGAAAAATGTATAAATAAAAGGGAAAGTGGAATATATTGTATTGAGAATGATGAAAGTAGTATTAATTAGAGTTATATTGTATTGGGAATGATGAAAGTTGTATTGAAAATTGAAATGAGTCAGTTATTTTGGGACACTTTTTTTTAGTAAATGAGTCAGATATTCCGGGACGGATGAAGTATATTTTTGAGAATTTTTATTGATTAGAGTGGCATTAATGACTATTCTACGACCATTCTTCGGAATTCAAACTCATCACCTTGAAGTTAAAAGACTAAGCTCCTGCCACCGAGTTAGCACCTCAAATGTACTAATTGGTTAGTTAATTTGTTGGTTTGATAGTTAGTTAAGTACTTAAGTGAGCTTGTATTCATTTTTCAACAACTTTCATGATTCCTTTTGAGAATTCTCTCTCGTTTTCAAGATCTCAACCTTCCAAATTCAATTTACTCCATGGTTCTGAGAATTCTAACACATCATACTTCTTTCCACAATTCTAATGAAAACGCTTTGTTACCGAAATTATATGCATTCAGCATTCCCACTGCCAAATAGAAGCTTTTTGATACAATGTAAATTAGAGCAGTTTTAAAGGTACCACATGTGTCTCATCATATAAGGTGCAGGTATCAAATAATTGATGCATATGATGATGAGAGAACAAAATCATAAAGGGAAGGATAGATCAGAGGCTAAAAGCATATTCTACCTTTGAATATTGCAAACTTTTGCACAATTTGGAATTATAATATAATTGCAGATACCAGATAGAATATGTGAAGGACGGTTTGCACTCATTAGAAGGCCTTAATTGTTCGATATTGGTGTCTTCCCTTTCACACGGTTGTGGTCCCTTATTTGCTGGGCATGATCATATCATAGTATATACTTCATTACATGCACACGGTTGTAGTTTGTTCTTGTTTTTTTCTTTTCTTCTTGATCAAAAAAAAAAAAAACATTACTGCAACACGTGCAAAAAAATAAAAATTGTGCAGTTATTGTGCATTCAAGTACCTTAAATTTATGTTTTTTGTGAATTTGTTGTAGAATATTCTGCAAAATGGTTCCCTTTTGTGTAACATAATTTTATTATCCTATACTACTATTCTTATGACATTTTAAAATAATGAATCAATTCAACCTATAACATAATTTTCCTATGTAATTAACTTTGCAATTCATACTCAATTTTGAGGGAGAGCCATTAAGAATAGTGATGGTTTCAATAGTGGTAAAACCCATATCAATGGTACAGATGCCTGTTGAATTCAATAGTGCATGTGGATGGAGACAGGGATTTATATGCATATTCTTAAGGTTAACTCACCACCTCACCGTATTATTATACCAGTAAAGCTAGAATCTAGAAGTTTTTGCATTTAAATAAAAATAAAGAGAAATAAAAGAAGAAAAAGAGAAGACATGAAGAATCAATCGTGTACATATATAGTTTATTTTAGACCAAGTTAAAGGATCGCCAGAAAGATTGTGCCAACTTTTATATAAACTTTTCTTCACAATGGCTACAACTAAGAAGCAAAATTATGTGCATAGGAAAGTGCTGATAGCCATGAAACTTTAGACTAGAGCAGCATTAAATTTAGAGCTGAACTTTTATTGACTCTTAAAGCTACCCATAAATCATAGAAGAATCTTGCCAATTTTCATAAACCCCACCCAAAATGCAATACCTCATCTTTAGCGCAAGCTTTAAATGTTCATGCATTAATTAATCTCAATTATTTTTTTTAAAAAATCATCCCAATTAATCATGCACGGATTTCAGTTACAATACTTTTTTTTTTAACAATTCAGTTACAATACTTGAAATTGGGTTGATTCAATTGAGTATTGCTATTTCTCGCGAATTTATTTGTCGTGAAATTTAGAGCGTTGGATTTACTACAAGAATCGTAAAAGTGGTTGAGCTCTTGGTTTGGTGGAACACACGTGAGTCGTAGTTGATCAATAGCCTATCGGCTAAGTTTGCAATCCATTCGGTGTAAAAAATGTCATGTTATTCAAAATCGACTTGTATGGTGAAGTCTCTTTGTCGTTTATGAACTCATTTTTAAATTCATAACACATCCAACATGGTGATTTTAGCGCATCTTACCCCGCCTAAAATTGAGTACAACCCAAATGACATCACAATATAGGTTGATCCAACGGATTTTAAATACACTTTGATAATATCTTCGAATGTGAACTAACTCAACATTTATAAAATTGGTTTGATAAGGTGAGGCTTAGCCAAATACCTAGATGTCCTAAAATTTGGGTCACCATGCTTAGATGTTCAATTTTTGGCATCGAGGGTGTGTTAAATACCCCCCTCACTTACATACATTAATTTCTTAAAGACATAACTATAAAATAAACCTTTAAATAGGCCTATTGGTCATACTCAAGCCAGTATTAGGATAACACTTGATTAAGAGAATTAAAAACTTAACAAGTGTTGGAGAGTTCAAGGAACATCAAAAGTAGCATTGGGCAAAACCTTAAGGATTAACTAAATGGGTCATCTTTGTATATCCAACATTTCTTTCATTTTTAACTTATGCAGAATTAATTATTCACACGTGATTTTTAACAATCTCCACACTAGGATCTTACTCTCGCTTTGGGAGCGTCAATGAGTTAAAAGTCAAGGACCTCTAAGAGACATTGACAACACATCTTTACTAAATCTTAAGGCATTCTTAAATGCGCCATCTCTCTTATATATCTAACATTTTTCTATTTCTAATCAATGTGAGGCTTAATCACTCACGCTTAATATCCAACGAGTTTGTCTTATATCCATCGAGAAGATATTATAAATTAACTTCTACTAACCTATGAAGCTTCGATACTTTAAAATAGATGACGTATCGTATCCCCTGCGTATCCTGCACCGATTCCTGCCTGATACTTCCCGATACGAATCAGGAGAGTATCCGAAAATTAAATTTTATTTAAAAAAAATATAATTATCTGATACTTTCCGATACGTATCAGGAGAGTATCCGATAATTATCCTGCACTGATACCTGCCCAAATATTTCCCCAGATATTTCTCAATTAATGTTAACTAAAATAACTTAACTCTTGAGTACTGATGTGTTCTTTTTTTGGATCGATATAGTATAACACTAACAATGTTCTTTTTGGATATAATATAGCACTAATGGTGCTCTTTTTGGGTTATATTGTATATGTAATTGACTAATTATCACTCTCTTAATCGTCAATATTATTTATATTTATGTTGATGTGCTACGAGCCTGTGACTTTCATAGTTTATTTTGTTTGTTAATATATTTGCATATTAAAAAAATGGTTATAATTATATTATACATTTAATTATATATTTTTTTATTAACGTAACTCAGTCGTATCGTATCTTGATTTTTGAAATTTTTCCGTATCGGTGTAATATCGTATCCGTATCGTATCTCGTATCATGGTTACATAGCTACTAACTTAGTACTGATCGAACAAAATCCGTTCTTTTAGTGTTGGAAGCATCAATCCAATCATGAGGACACATCATAGTATATGCCATCAATTAACTTTTCTTCTTTCTTTTATGATTGGGAACAAATTAAAATGAAACTTTCACGAGAATTCATATGAATTTAAAAGAGATCAAATTGTAGAAATAAGTGCCATGCATATACTTCTTTCAAAATAAAAAAGTGCCATGCATATACCGTTCAAAATAAAAAGTGGCATGCATATACTTTGAAAATAATAAACCATGCTTATGTATATTTCTAAAGTAAAGCAAGTTGGTCAGTAGATTCATGTTCCCTACTTATTTAGAAAAGAAGGCTTTAGTACTTTAGACAAGAGCATCATACTGAAGCATTGCACCAAGATTTGCTCACATAATATATAATTAGACTTAAAAAAAAATCGCTAGGGAATCATACATTAACTCAGTTGGTAAGGAAAATGCATGCATGGTTCGGGGTTCGAACCCGGACACCACCAAAAAAGAATACAAACTAATAAAATGAAAATCAAATACAAGCTCTTTCACCTTAACAATCCACACATGTTTCTTTTTGCTTTCTAAAGATGATTAGACCTTATTTTTCTTGATTAAAAACTCAATGAAAATGAAAATCAAATACAAGCTCTTTCACCTTAACAATCCACACATGTTTCTTTTTGTTTTCTAAAGATGATTAGACCTTGTTTTTCTTGATTAAAAACTCAATGAAAATGAAAATCAAATACAAGCTCTTTCACCTTAACAATCCACACATGTTTCTTTTTGTTTTCTAAAGATGATTAGACCTTGTTTTTCTTGATTAAAAACTCAATGAACTTGGTTCAATGTTCATGATGCATAGCTGTTGTTGTGGGTGTGGGGGTGAGGTGCTCTGCTTTTCTGGTCAAAGGGAGGTTTGTTGCATATTTATGCCATTAATTAAACCTAATGGGCCTAAATCAAGTCATTAGGGACCCAATACTAAAGTGGATACCACCAAAAATAAAAAATTTATTTTTCCACCCTCCTCTCTTCTCAAACACCCTACTGCATTTCAAAAATGTCAATTGAGTTTTCATATTATATAATCTAAAATGTGGTTTTCCCTATATTTTTGGTGGAAAAATGCATTTTTCACCAATTCATATTCTAAAATCTGAAGAAAAAAAAATTACTTCGGATTTTATAATCTGAACACCCCCTGTAGACCCTACTTCGAAGCATGAATAGGGTGTTTTCCTTTTTTATACACCCTCTATTGGCAAAATTCAAGGGAAGACAAATATTCAGATTATATAATATGAATTGTATCAAGACTAAGCCTATTTCTGACAGGGATAACTAGTTTAAGAACCATCTTAACCTTCATTATTGTGCTTCAGCTCATTGTTAGTTGTTCTCACTGTTTCCTAGTAAAAAAATTAGTTTTCCAACTACTTGATCGGATTGCTCCGAAACTTGCTCAAAACATCAGAATGAAAAATTAAGGAACACAACTCACATAGAAAGGATTTTTTACGGGACTACGCCCCTCAAAATCCAAAATTTCATCGTTTAAATATATTTTTAATTTTTTTTAATTTATCATATTCTCATAAAAATTCGAAAACATTTGCATTAAGGAGTGTCCATAGTAGCAAGATTTTTTTTCACCCTACATTAAATGTAAAGTGTATTTAAAAAAAGATTTTAATCAAACACAAAATAAGAAGACGAGCTTAAACAAAAATATTCACGTTATCTCTCAAGAGAAAAATATTCACGTTATATTTTATGGGATTAATATCAAAACTCATTACATTTGCAAGGTCATTTGTCTTTCTAAGCTTATTTTCTACTATGCTTTATGCAATTATTGTATTTTTTGGTATATTTGGATGGAGAAAAATGATTATTTAAAATCATCTCACTTCATTTCACCGTATACTACCAATTCAGACATATCCAGACAGATGGGATGAATTTCACCACATAACTATTGGGGAATTTCTTCTTACCTTCACCATTTTTCGTGCGCTCTTCAAAATTTCATATTCTCAGGAAAAATCTGGAAAAAATTGAATTGGCTTTATTTTATGCATACATTATGTATTGTCATACCAACTGAGATAAGTTCACAAGGACTATATATATATAATCATATTCAGATTATATGATTTGAACTTTTTATTTTTCTTAAAATTATATGGGCAAAATGAGAATATTGGAGGGCACATGAGAAGAGATAAGGGTGGGAAGAGAAATTCCCTAACTACCGAGTGAAAAAACACATGTAGGCCTATTCCCCTCACCAGACCACGGTTTTGGTGTGTCTTCACTCTCCACACATCTCTCACTGGAGAAGCTTGTTCCACTCTCTCAATCTCCACCCAAGTGATTCAAGTTTCTGGGTAATTATTATCAGGTAAAGCTTACAAACAACTTTCAAGCATTTGTTTTTCTGCATATATCAATTATGTCAATGTATTTGTTCATTCATTGGTAGCTTTTGCTGCCACGTTTATTGCTATGCACATTGTTTCTCTGCCACCGTTTCTGGTTTTTGTTAATTCAATTTAGTTAAGAATAAAATTGTGATTTATGAAAATGATAGTATATGTGTATGCTTTAGAATTATTTGATATAATGACCCAAAGAACTTTTGTTGGGTATGTTCAGAATCATGTGGTTGATGATGCCTATGAATTGTTTGATATAATGCCTGAAAGGAGATTTACAATGAATGTGTTCAGATTTTCTGTTATGATTATCACGATTATGAGAGTCTTCTACTTTTATCTAATTGGTTATGTGTGTCCGGGGGCGTTTTTTTTCCTTCGTTTCGTAAACTTTATATTTTAATGTTTGCTTCAATTAATGTTGATATGCATCTATATCTTTACTTCTCAGATACTGTGATATTCACTTGATATATGGAATTTAAGAAGTTTATTTGCTTTAGTATGCCTCCTGCACCTTCAAGGACACACTTGACGAGTGGTTACATGATAGTATTGGATACATTTCCATCCTCCTGATGTCATTCATCATCCAAATATGATTTATGATAGAACATCATGGTGTAATTTGATCCATGTACCCGACCCCACTTAGTGGGATAAGGCTTGATTTCTTGTTGTTGATGTCATTCATTAATGAATTTGTTTCAAATTTACTGAGTACATAATCACTAGATTTAGAGGATTTGTCTTCATTTAAAACAGAAAGGTCCTGATAATATATCATAGCCACTTTCTTTCAATAGTTTATTGTAATTATGTTGAGTGTGTAAATTACAATTGTAAATTTAAGATGTTTAAGGAAATTTAACAATGGATGATCATGCACTTGTAAATGTAATACACTGCAAAGCATGTATAGTAAAAGGCTTGTAAATGAGAACCGCTTATCATTGAAAAAATTATGTGGATAATTTAGTCTATTGAATTCCTAGTGTATAATTTTTCTACTCAGTTGGTGTATCTTGCATAATATGTTATCTATTATATTCTTGTTGGTATGAATTTTTGTTGGCCTGACATGTAGTATTTTACAATCATCAACTTTGCTCGACTGAGTATCTTTCTGATTTGACCTTGCTGATTCTTGATAGAAGAAAGACAAATGACGCATTCAATGAGCTTGATCTCTATAGGCCTCGGATTCAGTCAAATTCCAAAAACGAAAGTCGGTGTATGTGGAAGGTTCAATCGAAGATCTTCAGCTCGGCTTCGGATTCAGGCTGTGCAAGAAAACGGTGGATCAAGGAGACTAGTGGACATTATTAGACTCGTGCCTGACCTCTCAAAGAATTACTTTAGGAGGCCTTCTCGCAGGACTTTGTTTGGTGGAATCGCCTTGTTGGGTGGATTTTATGTTGCGCAAACAATCTCACTCTCTTTTGGAGCTCTAGCAGTCAATGATGTCATTGCTGCAGTGGTATGTGTTCTTCTTACTGAGTATGTGACTAAGTTCTATTACAGCCGGCCAAAAATTACTTTCCCTGTTGCTCTTCTCAATAATTTCAAAATGGGTTTCACTTATGGACTTTTCATCGATGCCTTTAAGCTTGCAAGTTGATCCTCAACATCTAAACGCAATTTCTCAAAATTCCTGCTCTCCGAAATTGGTTTGATTGTGTTTGATCACCAAGCTTGTACGTGCTGGAACTATTTAACATCTAAATGCAACTTCTCAAGATACATGTTTACATGATAGCTATCCATATTTGGTCTTGTTGTGCTTAACCACCAAGCTTGTAAGTGTTAGTGGCTCTAGAACTGTCCTCTGATTTGTTGTATATCAGCTAGAATAACTGCAATAAATTATATCAATTTTTTTTCCTTATATTTCTTCTATTTCCATTTCTATTGATTTGTTGAGCTGATGTAGTCTTTTCTCTATTTTTCTGTACCTATTAGGTCCTAAAAAATTGCACCTCTTTACATTTGTGTTACAAAAGTTTAGTCATGCGCCAATTACCACATTTGAGAGGTATCTTCCAGTTGATGCTTATGCTCACACAATGCTAGTAATACACTTGTTATGATTAATTTATTTTTCAAAAGATTAACACACTTGTGAGGTAAGTTCATCTATGTACCAAAACTAGGGGTGTTCATGGTGCATAACTGAACAGTAACTGAACCACATTAATGGTTCAGTTCAGTTTTTAAAAACCACTTTGAAAAAAACTGGTTTATATCTCAAACCAGTTTCAGTTCGGTTCAAAACCGGTTCATAACCAGTTTACAACTTTTAAACCGGTTTAATTCAATTGAACTGGTTTAAAACCGGTTTTCTTGTTAAATCCAGATTTTTTATACCAAATTTCAGTGTATTTCAAAAAACTGGTTTTAAATGATTTTTTGCTAAAAAAGAAAAACAATTGGATTTTAAACCAATTTTCCAGTGAATTTTTTATAACTAGTTTATTCAAATAACATCAACAAATCAAAGCCTTTGAAATGAATTGAATCTGGATTACAAACTGTACAAATCACACGCCGTTGAAGCTTTGCTTGCATGATTCTTCGACAGAGCAGCTGGAGGAGAGAGAGCTCCGCCACCAGATCCGGCGGCGTCCGGTGATGAGACCAAACGGAAGTTACCGGTGTTGCAGGTCTCGCCGGAGATAGCAATACGAGGCAAAACGAACGATGTCGATGAAAACTCCGGAGAGAAGTAACCATACGAGTCCTCTCTTCCTTTCTCAATAGGGAGTTAAAAAAGATGTTATTTTTTTTTAACACTTTTTGCAATAAAAATCATTTTTATCAAAGCAGTTCAGATACAGTTTAACCGTTTAAGTTTGGTTATCTGAATTTTTTTAAATATGTGGTTCAGTTTATGAACCATTTAATTGGTTACAGTTTTTTGGGATGTGGTGCGGTTCAGTTCAGTGATTTGGTCCAGTTAACCATATTTTTTGCACACCCCTAACCAAAACTACTGATAATAAGGCATGCTTTAAAAAAGTGGAAGGACTAAAATAAACAAAAAAAACGTGTATTAATTTGATGGGATGAAAATGTCATTTCAGCCTTTATTTGATTGTCATGTGGTAATGTTAATTTGTTGTGAATACACATCCTATGCGCCTTTTTAGTTTTTAGTTGCTTTTTGAGAACTAGAAATGCTAATTTCTTCAACTTACCTCTGCTTGTTTCATGTCCTTTTCCATATACTGGAAAGATTAGCCAAGCTTTCTGGTGGTGTTGATGTGCTTATGGTGCATATGCTTATTTAAGCTTGCTTTTTAGTTGCTTTTTTAGGTTCTTTGTAGTTATATGGTTATGTAGACGTTTTTTTTTTTTTAAAGTTAAACTAACCCACCGAAATTGGCATCAGAGAGAATTGAATCTGAGACCTTGAGAGGAACACACTCCAAGGTCCCAAACCAACATCATCGGACCAACCCAAGTGGGTTCTAGTTATGTAGATGTTGATTGGTGATGTTGCGCTTTTACAAAAAGAAAAACTGGCGGTTTCTGTGTATTCCTAGGGGAGATTTCAATTGCTTGGAAGTCAAAGAAACAACCCACGATTGCCCGCTCTTCTGCTGAAGCAGAGTATATCGCATTTGCAACCCTTAGCGCTAAATTATTATGGATCACTCAAATCATGCATGTTTTGGAGATTCCATTTCAGCTATACATTTGGCCAGAAAGCTTACATCCCACGAGAGATCGATTGTCATTTAATCAGAGAGCATGTGAAAACCGGTTTTGTTAATATTGTGCATGTTAAGTCAGAACAGTAGCTTGCAAATCCACTTGCTAAAGTATCAATTTCAAACTGTGATACATTTTAACTTCTAAAAAAATAAAAATGACCATCATGAAATTGATGACAAACCAAAGAAGAGCATGCAATGGATATAGAAAGAAAGGGTACTCCATGATATCATTTGCAATCAGGTATACATTGAACGTTTGTACAGAATCAGTTTTATAACATTGAAGTACGCTAGTAAAGGTTAAAGATTCTTCATAGCTCTTTCATCACACTGCAACAATTTTATAACATTGTTATGGTATAGTCTTTAAAAAAGCAAATATGTTAGCTAATAGGTATCAACCACACTACAAAATCAGTTTGAGAACCTTTTCGGAGAAGTTTGTGTTTATGTTTTTCCTGTTATGAGTCAACCACCCTAAAAAATAAGGTAGAGAAGCTTTATTGATGAAACCTCTCTTCATTTTCTTCGACTCTACTTATATGGTGAAATCAAACTATGATATATTTTAATTTCTAAAAATATAAAATTGACCATCATGAAATTGTGAGTAAACTCTTCAAGAACTTTAGGTTTAACATTGCATATGATTCAAATTTTTTTTTTTTTTTGAGCAAGCATATGATTCAATTATTAATACAACAGTAACATGGAGAAATTGAAGGAAAGGGATGCTTATCATTTGTACCAAACTTCAGCTTCCCTAGCTCCTTCAATCTACAAAAGTGAAGTTTCAGGTGCTAGTTTTATCATGAAAAAAACGTTAGAATGTTATTAAGTGGCTTGTGATAAAGTTAATACGAGGAACTTCCTACTACTTTGATCCGTGCTTTTGCACTAAACTCCATCTTAGTTTGCCATGTTGCGCGAATATAGCACTTTACTTTTCTGCTAACACACAACCCTCATTGAATGTTTTATTGGTGTTTTTTTTTTTTGCGCAAGTTTTATTGGTAATTTTACACTATGTGAAAAACTGAAAATTGAATTTGCACATGGTAATTATTTTTTTTAGAGAAATTATGAATCGTGAAATTATGTTGCATAAGCTACTGCCCATTCAATTTCTAATAAATATAGGATTTTTTTTTGTATACTCAAACAAAACACTTTCTACCATTATGCAAGTCTATCTGAGAGTTTTCCAACCAAAAAATGAATAAATCTTATTCGAAAAGCTAAATATTTCTTTTGGTGCTACAAAGTCTACAACGTTAGCCAATTGATGAAAATTTAAGTGGAACCAAATATTCTTTCCTAAGTTGATTTTAATGTTGTCATCAGAATCTTAGCAACATGCGTGGGATATAAAAACATGGTCATAACTATGAGAAAAATCATATATAGTTCCAAACCTTAACTTTATATATGTCGCGAATGTTCCGCAAATTAATTAATATCACACACTGCACTTGGATATAGGTTATGGACCATCAATGGCTGGCTTAATTACAGTAAGGAATAGTACATTGTACAATATAGTAAAGAGAACAAGTCCACCAGCTAGAAGTGCAAGAAAGGTCTCTGAAATTTCTAGCTTACCATTGTTGTCACTTATCACCTCCTCTCTCGTAGGCTTCATTTCTGATACTGCAAAAAAGTTGAAAGAAAAAGTATGTACTATTTATAAGTGGTGAAGACCAAAGAGTTTGAGTTCATTGAGATTATAAACTGATTCACTCTAATTAACTCAGAATGAAGAAAATGATACTCTTCGAGTGAGGGCCCACTCCTAGAATGAAAAATGAAGAGAAATTGAAGTGAAACCTTGTTATTATTCAACATATTTGAATTGGTTCACTTTTACATCATATATAGTTAATCTTGGCATGACTTGTATAATCTTAGGAGAGGGAAATAACGAAATGTAAATTTAGAAAAGGGAAAACAACTAGTCCGACCCTTGACTTTACACCTTATTATTACGGTGGTCAATTTTAACATCAAAGACTAAACCGACTAACGGATGTACACGTCTAGATACTATTTTACATTTTATCTTGAGTTAAGGACCATTAACGAGTGCAAAGTAGGAACCAAAATAATTGTTTTTTCCAAAAAGAAATAAACAAAACCGTAAAATTAAAAAAGGGAAATAACCTACTATAATCAATTGCAATTCTACTTGCTCACAAAATCCTTCGTGTCTAACGAGGCCTTATCATAAGACATAAACTTCCACAAAATTTAAAAGCACTACAAGAATTAGCAATGAAACAAAATAAGAGAAAAAGAAACGGAGAGAGTACCCTTGAGTTTTGGAGAGGAAACTTCTCTACTAGAGATAGATTGAATTTTCTGGTCAAGCTCTTTGAGGGCTTCTTTGGCTTTCTCTGGATCTATCTCATATTGCTTTGAATCTTCCTTTAATGCATGAACTATGCAGCATAAATTAAAT
Organism: Medicago sativa; assembly: GCF_051527215.1. Classification (NCBI taxonomy): domain Eukaryota; kingdom Viridiplantae; phylum Streptophyta; class Magnoliopsida; order Fabales; family Fabaceae; genus Medicago; species Medicago sativa. Next base: position 60,977,560 of record NC_140751.1, on the reverse strand, counting down.
GAAGAAGAATATTTTATGAGCCTCCTCTCTTTGAATATGCCTTTATCGTTATTATGTAATAACGATTTAGAAAGTGATGCAAATAATAATGGTGGCTGCTTATAGATGCTAAGAGGTTTCATAGAGAATAACATCTGAATATGAGTGGAACTCTCCTTCACTCTTCACTACATTCACCCAAATTTTAAGACACGAGAAGCAATGGAAATGAAGATAATGTTTATGGTTTTAGCCTTAGCATGAAAACAAAACTTGATATTTTAAATAATTGTTTGGTAAAAAAAGTGTGGTCCATTTTTTTTTTGACAAGAAGTGTGGTCCATTTGTCATTTGGTATTTTGTCACATTCAATATAGGATAATTGAGGGCATTCTACTCATTCTATCAAATTTATATGTTCTATTTCGTTACACACATATATTATTGTATTATGTTGTAAAATGTTAACTTTAACTTAATTCGTTTAAGTATTTTTAAATTTAATTTTTAAAAATTGATTAGATTATTAAGAGCAAATTTTTAGAAAAAAAAATATATTTAAATAAAAGATAGTTAAGTCTTCAAATTTCCTATATTTTCGGGGTAGATTTTAGATTTAAGTTTAAATTTGAATTTAAAGAATAATTAAGTTGGTAAGAATAATTTTGTCGAAGACAAAGTTAGTTAATCGGTAGTTAATTCTTGAATTGCCTTTACATAACGGTATATGTTATAAATTTACTCAGCTCTTTAAACACTTTTTCATGATACAATCAAATCTTTATGAGCCTAAAATATGCATCTAAGACGGTCATTATGACAATTAACCCCAACTACTATTATCAAGTTATGGGTTACATACCATATATATGCTCTTCTTTGGGTTGTCATCAATTTCAAGCTGTGATACATTTTAACTTGTAAAAATATGAAAATGATCATCATGAAATTGATGACAACCCAAAGAAGAGCATGCAATGGATATAGAAAGAAAGGGTACTCCATGATATCATTTGCAATCAGGTATACATTGAACGTTTGTACAGAATCAGTTTTATAACATTGAAGTACGCTAGTAAAGACTAAAGATTCTTCATAGCTCTTTCATCACACTGCAACAATTTTATAACATTGTTACGGTATAGTCTTTAAAAAAGCATATATGCTAGCTAATAGGTATCAACCACACTACAAAATTAGTTTGAGAACCTTTTCGGAGAAGTTTTTGTGTTTCTGTTTTTCCTGTTATGAACCAACCACACTAAAAAATAAGGTAGAGAAGCTTTATTGATGAAACCTCTCTTCATTTTCTTCGACTCTACTTATATGGTGAAATCAAACTATGATATATTTTAATTTCTAAAAATATAAAATTGACCATCATGAAATTGTGAGTAAACTCTTCAAGACTTTAGGTTTAACATGCATATGATTCAATTATTAATACAGCAGTAACATGGAGAAATTGAAGGAAAGGGATGCTTATCATTTGTACCAAACTTCAGCTTCACTAGCTCCTCCAATCTACAAAAGTTAAGTTTCAAGTGCTAGTTTTATCATGAAAAAAACCGTAGAATGTCAATGTTCAACAGGTAATGAAAGAACATAACTACATAAGTAAGCATGGTCAACTTAAATAATGATATGCACCATAAGCACATCAACACCACCAGACAACTTTTTTCTTTGGTATTGGAAAACCGTGTTGAACTCATTTTGCTTTACTTGAGATCATAAATAACTCAACTGTTTGTGGTTCATCTAGGAAGCCAGAAATAGAATGTATTTTGTCAAATCAAGTGACGGTGGTTTTGTTTCATGTTAAAGTAGATGGTTTTTTAGTAGGGTAAAGAGTGTTGTTTGTCTCTATTATTATAAATGCTATGTTGATCTTATAGCTTCTTTACTAAGAATGTAAGCTTGGTATTGAGTACATCATCTTGAGGTTGGATTGGGTGTGTAATTTATATTGGCGCTGTCTTGTATTTCTCTTTATTGTTTTGTTGTTAAAAAACTAGATTGTACTAAAACTATGTTACTTATAAAGGACCTGCCAATAAAGAAAAATGATCGAGAAGTAATATTAACTTGTTCTCTTCTCTTAAAAAAAAAAAAATCTCTTTTTTTTTTTTGCCGTATAATTTGATCTCTTTACATGAAAATGGAGATCGAGAAGTAATTATAGTAAAGGACGACAACCATCTATTATCTTATGGAGTATGATTTTATTTTGCCATGCATGTCACTTGAATGGTGAGGTATTATCATAAAAAAATAAAATAATAATTCATCCATTTCTTGTATCTTGCCAATTATTCACCAAAACTTCTCACCAAAACTTCTCTCGTGCCTACCACTCTTCTACCATTTTCTTCCCAATATGGTAAGCTTAAGTATTTGTTAAATGAAATATATAATCTGTGGTTTTTTTTTTTTTTGTTAACAATGATTATTTTCTGATTTCGTGTATTTTACCGTTAATATTTCAACAATTAATCCAACTAAAGTTAAATGCACATTTTTGTAAAAACATAAATAATTGACACACAGTCTTTTTTTTTTTTTTTTGAGAGAGACACACAGTCTTTAATATTATATTTTTACATTTAGTTAATTAACAAATGTCTTAAGACCATATATTAATTTTTTATTAATAATAAATGGAAAAAACAAGAAGGATGTTTATTTAAGCAACAAAAAAAAAAGGCAAAACAGAGGACACATGGATAGGGTTTGCTGTCAACGTTGGTACTACGTGGTCCCACGTAGAAGCCACGCGTTCCGTAAATTTCAGCAAGTCAAGTGCGTGTCACGTGGGCCCTACACTTGTAACCCGCTATCGCTGGTTACCCTACACCCTGTTTTGTTTCCCATTTTGGACACGTGTCACTATTTTAAAACTAGTTGGTCCCACTAGAAGGTAACGTCATCATTACATCATTGGATGATGGAATTAAGTGAAACAGATACTCACTCATGTGCCTAAGATTTGAAATTTTGATGATTTCACATTAAGTAACAGAGGATTAATCATTTTATTATTAATCACTCAAGATAAACTTTTTATTTCAAACTTCTTATCAAGTGTTCAAAGGTATTTGTTCACATTTGTTTTATAAAAGAATAATACCTTTATTAACTTATTCTCTTTATTTTGTAACAAAATTACTCTCGCTAAACATTGATGTATTCTTTATTATTATTTTAAAGGCAGGATCAAATATATCGACATGAAAATGGTGAAAGTGATTAATAGGTTAAATACCTCTTTTCGTCCTTTAAATTTGACAAAAATATTGGATTAATCTTTATATTTTATAAGTTTTGAATGGATCTTTTAAATTTTTATAAGTTTAAATAAGTCATTTAAGTTGTTAATTTAATACACATATTTAAGTTTTGAAGTTTTAAATAGGTGCGTAAAAGGGTAACGATGTATTAAATTAACAATTTAAATGACATATTTAAAACTTAGAAAACTCAAAAAACTAATATATGATATTTGTGTCAAATTTAAAGGGTCAAAAGAGATATTTGACATCATTAATATGACGAGATAATTGAAAAAAATATTATCATTTAAAAATTGAGAAGTTCGTTATAGAATATATTGAAAAGTTCATTTATTTTAAGAAAAAATATTTTTACAAATAGGTTGAGGTAAATGTTTGTGCAATAAAAGGTTGAGGTAAATGTTAGTCGTATCAAAAGGTACCAATTAAGAAATCAATGCTAAAAGTTTTAACTTGAAAGTTGTGTATTAATTTTTAAAAATTGTCATTTTTAACACAAGTCTTAAAACAAAATTTAATAGTTGATTTTTTAACTTGTGTCATCGACACTTTTAGAAAATACAGTAAATTAATTAATGCGTATGAAAATGAAATCTATACTATTATATAAAGATAACTTCAAAGTTATATAATATACGTAAGATTTGGGGTATCAACCTCGGACACCACAAAAAAAAATAACTTCAAAGATAATTATCAGTTAATTTTTTTAAGGACAAATATTAATATGTTAATTATTATGTTAGTTTTTCTCTTTGTTAGGACTTGAACTTTTAACTTTATAACTCTTTAAACCCTCTATTTCAAATAGTTCAGTTACCTAACTATTAACTATTGAAGATTCTTCTTTGCTAAAAAAAAAAAAAACTATTGAAGATTCTTCTAAATAAAATTACTCTTGATATTTGAGCAATCCGTGTTTGTCTGCCCGATCTTTTTTATTGTATTAATGCGTATAAATTACGAACATTTATTTTTATAAAATTTTAATTAAATTATTTTGATTTTGATTAAAATTATAGGTATAGATAATTTGCAATTTTGTACTTGAACAAACTACACTTATCTTTTTCAATGACACCGATAATATAACAAATATTATATAAATTTTTATCATTTTGAATAATATCAACAATTTAACACTTTTATAAGCAATTTTGTTTAAGGGTAAAGTGGAATTGAATAAGTCGGCCCAAAACAATGTTTTTGTTTATATATATAACTAGCAAAAATACAACAATCAATATATTTGTAAAAATATTCAAAAGTACAACAACTAATAATTATATTAATTTCCTTAAAAAAATAATTAATAATTATATTGCTTTTAATCCCCTAAAATATTATTGCTTTTAATGTTTTTTTTTTTCTTGTAACAAAGATTATAAAATAATGCAAAATACACCTTACTCAAGACCTACAAAGACCAAGACTTTTGAGTGTAACAAATAGTATTGTTATTTTATTTTTATTTTTAAAAATGTTAATTATCTCTGATATTATTGGTGGTGTTATTAATTTCTGATACTAAATTCAGAGAACAGTGTTTCTGTGTGTGTGTGTGCGCGTGAAAGAGAGAGAAAGAGAGAGGGAGAAGAATCAGATTAGCCCCTTTGAATTTTCAATTTCAATTTCAATTTCAATCAGAATCATAAGACTCAAAAATCTAGGGTTCTTTTTTCCTTCTTCCTCAGGTAAGTGCATGCTTCGATTTCTCTCTTCTTCGATTTTTTTGATTGCGTGATTCGTCGTTTTCTGATGCTTATTAGGGATTAGGGTTTTCGTGCTGAATTTTGGGTTGTTTTTGTTTTTCCGAGTCCGAGTCAAACAATTCTGTGATTGCATGTCTTGTTCTGTGTGAATTCTTGTTTGGAATCACAAAAAGATTTTTTTTTTTTCAATACGAAAAAGAGGATTTTTCTCTGAGCTAGGTTTGATTGTGAATGTAGGTGAAAGGTAGAAAATTGGGTAGTTAAGTAACAAATTTGTTGAAATTCTGTTAAACAGAGCTTCATAGGTAGTGTACGGATGTGATAACCGAAATTCTGTTATTCCTTATGTTTCATGTGATTCTGTTTGACCAAATATGACCTGAAAAGTTGTGGCATAGTGTTACAGTTTTTGTTCCTCCGGTTCTTAGGAGAAGGGGCCCTCAATCTGGAGTTCGGCTGATAGGTAAGTAAAGTCTGGTCTAGAATATAGAATTGTTCCACCTAGAAATCAAACTCGGGTTCTTCCAAACAATTCGTCTTTAGGTAGAGTTCATTAGCCACTTGAGTCCAATCACTCGGTTATAGTTGTAGGTTTTTTTATTTTTTGGGAATATAGTTGTAGGTTTTAGTTGAGAGATGTTTTGTGTCAAGATTTACAACTCTAATATATGGTCAAGTATATAAAAGTTAACATGGGTTGTTTTGTAACTCTTGATTGAATAAGGATTTTTTTCTTTTTTTTTTAGTGTGATCATAATCAATTTCACTGTGGATTACTGCATTTTGTGGCTGTGATTGGCCAGTTTTCTTTTAGCATAAGGGATAAGATTTGTGTATAAACTATACTTGTAATTTTTGTAGGGATCTGAGGATATGCAACCCAAGTCGGAAACTGCAAATCAACCGAGGTCAGATCCTCATTCCTTTCAGCCCGGTGGTGTTTATTCTGAACCTTGGTGGCGTGGTGTTGGATACAATCCTGTAGCGCAAACAATGTCTGGTGCCAATTCATCCTCTCTTGATTGTCCCAATGGTGATTCAGAATCCAATGAGGAAGGCCAGTCTTTGTCCAATAGTGAGATGAATGAGGAAGATGATGATGCTGCTAAGGATTCACAGCCTGCTGCTCCCAATCAATCAGGTGCTTTAGAATATCGTGTAATTATTTACTAACAATTAAATAGGGGAAAAATAAACAGATTGGCACTTTAAACTACATTTGATGAAATTTTTTCATTCGACCAAATACTATTGATTTAAAGGCACTAAAATACAGTATTTTTTTTTCTTCTTGATAGGAAATTACGGACAAGAACAAGGAATGCAGAATACTGCATCATCTGCAGTTATTCGCGAAGAATGCCTCACACAGACTCCTCAGCTGGAACTTGTTGGTCATTCAATTGTAAGCCTTTGCCTAAGCTTTATTGTTATTTTTTATTTTTACCAATTGCTTTCAAGTTGTTAAGATAAACATTTTTTGCAAACATCAAATCAGTAATTTTATTCTGGAACACAAATCTTTGCTGATTCGTGCATATAATTTCAATGGAAAATATGTTATTATAGAGCTTGTAGTTGCATGCATTTGGACTGGATGGGACTCCTAGTATTCTTCCAATTCTTTTGATGCAGGCATGTGCTACAAATCCTTATCAGGATCCATATTATGGGGGCATGATGGCAGCTTATCCTCACCAGCCGTTGGTATGTGACGTTAATCTGTTACTTGCTTCAAGGTTATTGCCATTTTGTTCTATTTTCTTGATTAATGGTAATATTTGGATAACATTGTGATATTTAACCATATTTTTTTTTTTTTTACTATTAGGGATATCCTCCTTTTATAGGAGTGCCTCATGCCAGAATGCCTTTGCCCCTTGAGATGGCTCAAGAACCTGTTTATGTGAACGCTAAACAATACCAAGGAATTCTGAGGCGAAGACAAGCTCGTGCTAAAGCAGAGCTTGAAAGGAAGCTCATAAAATCTAGAAAGGTACGAATTCGTAAAAGCTAATGCTTCTTTATGATATTTTCCTTTCCTTTGGGATATTTGTCTTTTTTATATGGAGAAAGGCTTCTGTCTACCTTTTACACAATTTCATAAGACCGTTGCTTAGTCTTTATATGGAATATTTTAAAAATATATATCAGCGTGCATGTAGTAGCAAGTCTTTGTGTATGTTATATGCGCTGTTGTCTGTAAGGAGAAACTATAAATGTTTCTAATATATAGGACTCAACCATAGAGCCTTTGATTTTTTTTTAAGCAGTAATGTTTGTTGTATCCATTATTATGCTGTATTGACGACGACAAAAGTCAGTTCTTGTTTACTTAATTAGAATTATGTAAAAACATTCCTTCAAAAAAAAAAATGTAAAAACATTTGTGAACAACAATCACCCACTTTTGAAACAAGCAACAACATCTAATTTAATGTTTAGATGGATCTGCTGTTGGAGGCTCATGGAAGTTAGAGGATTGTATCCTTGTCTGCAAGAATTAGGCTGTAAAAAATAAGCTCTCAGATGCAGGTAGTGGTAATTATATATTATTGCACAAATGTCAAGAAAAATGGTATTTGAAATTAGATTTCTAAAATGATTTTACTACATAAACTTTTTGTGGGTTCCACTCCAATTTTGCCAGTGTATGTAGTCACATTCATGTAAAATGAGAAAAGCAAATAGAGCTAAGTTGCTGATTTTCACCATTTTTTACTTGCATGAGTCCAGAATATGTTTCAAGTGAGACAGAACTTGATGCTAACATCTATTATTTTCAGCCATATCTTCATGAATCTAGACATCAGCATGCTTTGAGAAGGGCAAGAGGCACCGGAGGACGATTTGCAAAGAAAACTGATGGTGAGGCCTCGGGAAAGGATAATGGCTCTGGTCCAGTCTTGTCGTCGCAATCAATTAGTTCATCTGGTTCAGAACTTTTGCCTTCAGACTCTGCGGAAACCTGGAATTCTCCCAACATGCGACAAGATGCAAGAGGATCAAACGAAAATGGTGGTGGCTCCTACCATAACAACAACAATGGTATGCAATCTTCAAGGTATCAGGGTGAAAGAGTGGAAGAAGGGGACTGTTCAGGGCAGCTACGTGGAAGCATCTCCTCGAACGAGGCATCGCAGAGGCGTCTTGCTATTCAGTAGACCCCCCTTCCTGCATGGGAGGATAGATGCTGAGGTTGGTTTTGTATATCCTAGTGATATATTTGGTGAATGAGTACCTTACCTTGGTTATCTTGGCAATATATATGCCGGCAAATCATTCTTGGCTTTTGTTCTTCTGTTAATGGTGTGAATGATATAATATGGGGGGGAGAAGAATGGTGATTGGGGTATGTGATTTCTGTTGAAGTCTCAAGCAATCAATCAATCCTTCAATCTTTTCTCATTTTTGCATTTTGTACAGAGTTTTAGTGGTAGTCAACTTCAGCTGATATGGATGGATGGTCAGGTCAGAAGACTGAAGAAAACAAACTCTTTTATGTACCAAACTCTCTTGTTTCTTGGGTTTGTTCTGTAAACTTGACTGGTTGGTTGTTAATGTTAACATGAGACATCATTATAAGAGAATCAAACATGCATCTAGTTCTAGTCGCATTTTCTATTTATTTGCCGCCTATGATTTCAATTTATAGAAAAACTAAATAAATTACATTTTCATCGTAAATATGCACCAACTTTTGATTTATTTATTTTTCCACATCCCCGTCATCATCTTCAATTTTTCAGCCCAACTACACTCACACCATGAACCATGAAAAGTGCAGCAAAACCCTTTGGTGGGGTTTCTTTCCTTGTGTTGGTGGAATTACCTTTATCTATGTTGCATTGTGAGGTTCCGCCACCGTCATTTCTTAGGGAGTAGTGGCTTGGCGCCTTGTCGGTTGAGGATGGAGGTGGCGCATACTTGGATTGTCAGGTTAAGAATGATGAAACGGGTCAGGAACCAATAAGCTAACAGAGTTTAGCACAACTTAAAGTAAAATGTCTACGTGTCATTTTTATATTGCAAGACAGCAAAAACTGGATCTATGTAACTGCATATAAGTTTTCTCCTACATTTTATCACTTTTTGATATGATACGGTACTATTTTATGCTTGTCTTCTTTTAAATGAAATTAAAATTTGAATAAAAAGTTACATCAAATGCTTGTATTCCATTATATGTAGGTATAAATAAATAAATAAATATCGTTATTTTTATACGTGGCTTCTTATAATATTTCTTCGTCTTTGAGGGTAGAAAAATCATTTACATTCTGGCATAAGCGCTTAGGGGTTGAGAGATTGTCAAAAATCAATACTTTACTTCATTTGAGTTTAGTTAAATTTGTTCGTGGATGAGAAAATATCAAGGTTTTATGAACGACACCGTATAACAACATTTCTTTAATCAACTGAATACTTGCTTTTGTTCTTAGGATTTTTTTCCTTCCAATGATCTCTTATTATAATAGAATAGTACCTAAAAAATGGATGGTATGTTTGCATCCTTAGGTTTTCTATCCTTATTAGAGTGATGCATGCACCTAAAAAATTAGAGTGATGCAAAAATATTCAACACCATATTCCAAAATTATATAAATTTGGTGTGCTCATATATCGTTTTTTCTCTAATGAAAATTATAATCTATTTTATTTTTATCATCTGACAAAAGCTAAGTTTGATTAGAGTTTCTTACGAAAAAAATGTAAGTCGACACAGACACGTTGTATATAAAGATGGTTCTCATTTTTATAATAGTTTCTCTTATGTTGAATTGTTTTTTTCTCTTATATCGGGTTGCATGCACATACACATTTAACACATTTGTTGTCGATTTTTTTTCTCTCACATTGGGTTGCACACACACTCATGCTGAGTGTACTTTATACATTGTCAAAAAAAAAAAATTGTGTTTAAATAACACATTTGTTGACGAAATTATACCATCCTTTTAGCTTTGTCATCTTCATTTTTATCGGTATATTTTGAAATCAAAATTGATTTTTCATTTAATAAACCAAAAAGATATATTAACGAGCACTACCTATAACACAAGATGTAACAAGGGTACAAAATACAATTACAAGAAGCAATGCAAAAAAATCAAGACCAGGGTAATGTCAAAAACAAGCTAAAACAAAACCAACTCATAACATACTATCAAAAAGAATAAAGCGAAATACCAACAATAACAACAATTTATTAGATTTTAAAATATTTTTGTTGAAAGATATTTGCATTTTGAACTTTTCAAATAGCCCACACACAAGTCATTTGAACCGCTTGCAACAACTTATAATAAAAAAAAAGAAGAGAATAAATTTATAAATAAAAGAGATTAAATAACATAAAATTTGAAAAAAAAAAATTACACGAAACTTAGAATTCCCTTCAATATAGGTATAGACCATAATCTTTTTTACCCCCCTCAATAGATATCTATACCTATATATGAAGAGTTAGGTACAAAACAAAAACAAGGCTGTTAATCCAAGTCGTTTACCCTCTCAATACATTGAGATGCCATATAAATAAAGATCATTCAGCCAATACTATCAAGTGTAGGGTGAAGCTATGCATGTGGGTAGTTTTGGCTACCCATCAATATTGGAGAAGAGTCAAAATCTAGTACTTGTGGCCCTTTCCTCCCTCCAAAACAGAAAATAATATTTTTCATCATTTCTATAAAAGAAAGTTAATCAAATACACGGTATTTTGCCTCAACTTTCGATATTTTTTCCCTCTCCACCCAAGATTTTAGCAAAAATTATATAAGGTTTAGATGGATTTGGGAGAGCTTTTGAATGTGAGAGAAAGACATGTCTTTTTTATTTGATTTCTAGTTTGAAGAGTTTTTAGAACCTCTCAAAAACCCTTCCTCAAATTAAAATATTTATCTTATGAATAAAAAATAAACTTATACAAAGTGGGGGACTATCCCTTTTTTATTCTCATTCCTCTTCCACTTCCCTCCAAATCCATTCGCTCTTAAAATCTTTTTTTCATAAATATTCTAAAATTTAAAAAATATATCAAGAGTTACATGCTTTTTTTCTCTCCAAAAACTCTCCCAGACAATGAGAAACATTATTCTTTCCTCCCCATCCCTTACCCCCCTTCGATTTTATTCTTAACGTCCAAACAAAGTCTGAATGCGAAGTGTAACTCAAGTAGAGACATTTCTTTTGTCAATTTTGACCTGTTTATCAAGAGACACTCGTCGTGTATATCGGCAAAGATCATTTTATATTTTATATTATAAAGCATGATGATGTGAGAGATCAGCCTGACAGCCGAAACGATAAGGAAAACATTTTTCTTAATAAGGATCGATTTGAAAGCGAACCACTTTTACTGTTATTATTTCACACATTGTACTTTTACACTCAAATAAAAAGGAAAATTGTGATCTAGTCACTAGATGTATTTTAGGTATATGATTACCCATTAATCATACTGTTTATCATCTTCACCTACATCCTCTATGTTTTCAATGACTTCTTCAGTATTATATTGTTCCGAGAAAGTTTTTTCACCATTACTATCGGTTGGAGCTTCATGCTCCGGTCCTGTTGTGCTGCCTTGTGAGGCAGCATCAGTGGACCCTGTGGCATTAGTCACATTCTGTTTGTCCATCATCCCAGACAAGGCTAAACTAGGAGACCATTCAAGAACATCATCAATGATGTTAGATACTCTCTTCTGATACCTGCACAAAGACCAAAGCAACAAGTTATAACGGCGAGAAAGAAAAACTGCAAATTGTTTTCCCTTCATGGGGTGTCGTAGATCCAACCAAATAAGAATTTAAGCTCTGACAGCAAACAAGATTATTCTGTTCAAAAAAGTTTGAAGCCTATAAATTCATTCATAAAGTTTAGGAATTACCTTGCCCTTGCAGCTTCATCAGGTGCATGATGCCTCAACAGTAATATGAACAGTACAGCCACCACAGCATAGAAAATCCTTGTCGTCCATTTCGGCCTTTCCTCTTCATCTTTCTTTGGCCAAAATCTGAACAACTCTCGCAGTGTTGCTTCCTCCGCAAGGATGTTAGGGAAAAACCAGATCCGCTTTCCAACAAGAATATATAGAACGCCAAATATTGTACCTCTTACTACAATGTTAAAAAAATATTCATGAGGCCCAAGAAAAGGGTGCATTTATCAAGAAGATTTTAACACAATTAACAACTAATATTTAAATATTTGGTAGCTAGGCGCACATGAAGTTAAAAAACATTTTATTCCTTGAGCCCTTTAGGGGAAATGTTATGAAATTAACATTCCAGAAGGGATACAAGTTAAAATTATAGAACAAGGTAAAGGAGTCCAAAAGTATCATATATGGGCTAATGCTAACCTACCAAAATAGATACGGAAATAATGAAAATACATACTACAAGGTATATGCATGAACGAAATTGAAAGAGCCTTTTTCACACATATTGGACTATAAAAGTTCTAAACAGTCATTATCTTCAATAAACATCTAATTGGTCAAGATTAGATTGCACACATGATATACCATCAAGCATGAATAAACCCAAAAGCACACAAAATAAAGACACATGTTATGGATACTGTGTATTTTATAGGTTTCAAGACTAGTCTGTAATCCAAATAATTCAAGAAGGCATGCATCTTTCAGTAAAAGGGTGTGAGTTGTTCAATAATAAAAATATCACTGCAGCAGACATATTTTTTGTCATATATATCTCCGTTATTATTGAGAAAAAAATCATCTTTATTATTCAAAAACAGCAGATTTACTTCCCTCTTCCAACACAAATATTAATATTTAGGATGAAAACTCCAAACAACCTTGCATTTTCAAAACCATGCAAACCCCTAGAAAACTACCAGAAACACCAGCATAACCATCTCCAGTTCATGGAAGGTCTGACACAAATCAGAATAATCTAGGGGAATCATGAAGACAGGAGTCTTTTATTAGTATACTCTCCCACATGGATAAACAATTAAACACCATACAGATCAAACTAAAATTCAATTTCCTCTTCCTCATCTAAGTGCAAAATTTCTAAAATTATTGTCATGGTAGATTGCCTTCAAAATCTATGGAAAAATGGCGGTTCAATTCAATGCTGTTTAATAGGGGTTTAGAATACAGGTGTGGTTTAAGTAAACCAATAGACAGTTTGGGTCCTATTAAAAATAACAGTGTAAGCGAAGACCCATCTGTTATAACTGATATGGATGATAATATACATGGTAGATTGGCTTCAAAATCTCCTAATGTACAGGCTTTTTTCTCCTCCATTCATAACTACATATATTCATCAGATAATGAATACATGGTGTAGTACCGCAAACAACAACAACAACAACAACAACAACAACAACCAAGCCTTATCCCACTAAGTGGGGTCGGCTACATGGATCAAATGCCGCCATAATGTTCTATCAAAGACCATATTTGGATCCAACTCATTGACCTCTAAATCTTTTCTAATGGTTTCTCTAATGGTTTTCTTAGGTCTTCCTCTACCTCTTTTAACCTGACTCTCCTCCATTTGATCTACTCTTCTTACCACGGCGTCTACTGGTCTTCTCTCTACATGTCCAAACCATCTAAGCCTATTTTCTACCAACTACCTATTTTCTACTATAGGTGCTACCCCCACTCTCTCTCTAATGATGTCATTCCTAATCCTATCATGTCTAGTCTTACCACTCATCCAACGCAACATCCTCATCTCCGCTACGCTTACTTTACTCTCGTGTTGGTTCTTAACCGCCCAACACTCCGTACCATACAACATTGCCGGTCTGACTGCTGTCCGATAGAACTTTCCTTTCAGCTTAAGTGGTACCTTCTTATCGCACAAAACACCTGAGGCTCTTCTCCATTTCAACCACCCAGCTTGAATACGATGATGTACATCAGCTTCTATTTCTCCGTCATTTTGTACTATGGACCCAAGATATCTAAACCGTGTAACTTGGGGTATGATATGATCTCCAACTTTCACCTCTAAGGTAGACCCACTTCTCCTTTTACTGAAGTTACATTCCATATACTCCGTCTTGTTTCTACTCAGGCAGAAACCATACGCTTCTAAGGCTTGCCTCCAAGTCTCTAGCCTCCCATTTAACTCCTCCCTCGACTCACCAAGCAAGACTACATCATCTGCAAAAAGCATACATCTCGGTGCTAACTCTTGGATGTGTTCCGTCAGTACATCCAAAACTAAAGTAAAAAGATAAGGACTTAGGGTTGACCCTTGGTGCAGTCCTATTGTTATGGGAAAATCTCCGGTATCCCCATCCTGCGTCCTCACACTAGTCGAAGCGCCCTCATACATATCCTGGATAACTCTAATATAGGCAATCCTCACCCCTTTCTTCTCCAGGGCTTTCCACAAAATCTCTCTAGGTACTCTATCATACGCCTTCTCCAAATCAATGAAAACTAAGTGCAAGTCTTTTTTATCCGTCCGATATCGCTCCATCACGCGTCGAAGTAAGTAGATCGCTTCCATAGTCGACCTCCCAGGCATATAACAAAATTGGCTTGAGACATGAACATTTGTAACAGCCCATAAGGATATATATTTATATACATAAGTGAAGAAACTAGGCGAGACCAATCAAACAATATAGAAAAGAAAAACTTACTCAACAGTAGAGAGAGGATGAGAAAAAGGATCCCAGCGCACGAGTAAAGTATTAAGAGCTTGCAGCTATGAGGGTACACGGGAAATAAGCAAATAGCCAATGTTAACACAGGCCAGAAAAAAGATAGGAGTGTCTGCCAAAGTGGATGTCGTTTTACAAATGTCCATGCAAAAAAAGCATCATTTTCGGAAAAGGCTTGTTCCTGAAAAAGACAATCAGATTGTGTTAGATCCAAACAAACTAATCACTGAAACTACTGCAGCGTAAAAAAAGAGTGCGCTGATATTATCATAGAGCAAAGTATACAAATGTTTTCTTTATTCTTATTCAAGACTAAAACTATCATTGAGTGCAAAAACAATTTTCATAGTGCAGAAATACAATTTTCTCATATACAATATGGTGCAGAGCACACATAGATATCACAAAAGTAGGAAGCCGAATAATCAATTTGAATCCAAGAAACAGACACTTTGAATTCAAACATACCTACACAAGATAAAACCAAAAGAATAAGACGGCCACACACAAAAAGGTGGCCAATAATGTTGTTCATTGGATCAACAGGTCATTCTTTCTCACCGTGGCACACGCACCCATGTCAGGCAGAGGAATAACATCAAAGACCAATGGTAGTGACCATAAATTTCGAACATAGAAAATTTTCCATTTTAATTTGCTTAACCTTTGAACAGAGGAATAACTACAAAACGCAAGAAATATACTGAAACATTGACAGATCCACATGCAAACACATATATGTTAAACTTCTAACACACTCATTACTTTGCAACACAACGATTGCAGCAAGAAAAATTACTTACAGGGAAAATTTCTAAATGAGCAGGCCAAGTAGACAGCTTTTTCTTCCCAGGACGAAGAGTTTTTACCACACGATCACAGCGAACTAAAAGATTTTTCTCAAGTAAAATGTTCGCAATGTCCTCTGTTTCTAAACTCCTGTCCGATTCCAGAATGTCTTTAACCTCCGGATGATTTTTCAAGAAGCTCACAAAATCCTTCCCTCTAAAATACTCGACACGTGTCTCCTGTAAAACAGCCCATCTCGAAACCAACTCCTTATGGTCTCTCACTTTCTCAGCAAACACCTGATACACATCCTTCTTCACAGCTTGTTTCTGAAAACCAAAAACATCATAACAACAACACAATCACAATATAACCCAAACAACTTTTGCATGTCAAATAAAATTGAAACAACCCATAAAAATAAACAAATTCAGATTTTAATTAAACATAGTTCACAAAATGATCATGTGCAAAGGGGATATAAAGGTTTAAGAAAATCATTAATTTTCATAAATCCTAAATAATTTACAATTTTACATCTAAAAACACACAAACACAAACATAACAGATCAAATGTCATTTTAATTAGAACTATAATCCAATTTCAAGTTACCCAATTAAAAAAGCAGCTTAAAAAAATAATCTTTATCGAAAATCCAATCTAGAATAGCAAAAGGATGTGTAAAAATAAGCTCAAAAATGAGATTATAACAAACAAAAATTTAGCTTTTTTATTATGATTAATGCAAAACATGCGTATAGTTTTGTTGTATCAAAGTTCCAATCAGCAAAATACTGAAAGAAAAACACGCTAAAAATGCAACAAAAAAAATGAAATTGAAATTTCGATCTAAGAATTTGAGAAGAAAAGGCATTGGGTGTAGAAATTGGTGATGGAAAATTGGAAAAGAATTGGAAACCCTAGAGAGAGAAAGAGGGAGAGAGAGAGAGAGAGAGAGAGAGAGAGAGAGAGAGAGAGAGAAACCCTAGGAGGGACGTCGGAGGAGGGATCTGGTGCGGAGGAGCGTCGGACGCGTTTCTTCTCTGCCGCGCCTCCCGATGATTTCTTCATTTTTTTCTGTTAACCTATGTTATGTTTTCTCTCTCTATTTTTTTCTTTTTAGTACAAGAAGATTCAATACATTACAAATATTAATTTAATATATTATTGGACTATTATTAGGTAGATTTTAGGATAGACAATCACTTATGACATGAATATGATGGATTTTAAAGATTTGATTTGTACGTCGGCATTTGTCGACATGAATATTGGTCCAAAAAACAAAAATTGCAAAGTAATATCATAATGTGATTTAAATGAAAGTATTAAATAAAAGTTTTACACTACCTTTTTTAAATACATTTGCATTGCATATAAATTAATCTCATCGAAGTCCATCTTAGCTTAACTCAGTTGGTAAGGACAATACATAATACTCCCTCCGGTCCTATATATAAGAAAAGATTATTTTTTTAGATACATTGAATAATGAATGTATCTCGTTTACAATGAAGACTAGATACATTGATTATTAAATGTATCTAAAAAAAGAATATTTTCTTATATATAGAACCGGAGGGAGTATATACAAAGTTTGGGGTTCGAACCCAACCCCAGACACAAAAAAAAAAAAAAAATTAATCTCATCAAAACATGAGTTTCGCTAGGTGCCGGGTATCGAACCGAATACCTCTAGATTGTAGGGCAAACCATTGCAAATTTGCAACCAAGTTACTTCTCGTGAGGCACAGGCATCGAAACATGAGTTTAGCGGCTAAGTATGGTTGTGTAATTTTTTTAATTAATGTCTATATATTGTCATTGTTGATGTAAAAAAAATTACAACGTCGCTAAATTATAGTCACTCGTACTTATATTCAACTTTAGGAAAAATTGACGCCGTATAAAAACTAAATATTTTTTATATATTTGCTTATAAAAAAAAATTTACACAATTGTTGTGTTTTTTATTTACAAATTGTATAGTTTTTTTTGGCACTGTTACAAATTGTATAGTTTAAATTTACTATATTATTATTAGTTACTCCCTCCGTCTCTTAATAACTGAGTCATTTATCAAAAAAAGTGTCCCAAAATAACGGAGACAATATTAACTACTTTCATCATTCTCAATTCAATATATTTCACTTTGCACCAATACTTAACAAGAGCACTTAAAACCACTTTTCTCTCTCTTCTTTATTTATATTTTTTTTAATATGTGTGAAATGAACAAATGACTCAGTTAATTCGGGACGGAGGGAGTATTATTTATTAATACCATTGTTACATTGTCATATAAAGTGTGGAAAATTGTTGACCGTTACTTTTTGTGGTGTAATATTAATTTAATATTAATTGTTGGGTTAACCTATGTTTTCTCTCTCTTTTTTTTTTCTTTAGTACAAGAAGATTCAATACATTACAAATATTAATTTAATATTTATAATCTAATATATTATTATTGGACTATTATTAGGTAGATTTTAGGATAGACAATCACTTATGACATTTTTTGAATAAAGACAATCACTTATGACATGAATATGATGGATTTTAAAGATTTGATTTGTGCTTGTCGATATTTGTCGACATATATATTTTTTTTTTACAAAAAATATTTGTCGACATATTTTATAATTTTAAAATAGCAAAAAAATATTGGTCCAGAAAACAAAAATTGCAATGTAATATCATAATGTGATTTTAAATGAACCCAAGAGCGATTAGATGAGATGGAACAGGTCTCTTCTAGCTTAATCAAGGTCCTGGGTTCGAATCCAGCCTTGGGCATGCAGCAGCGGTAAAACTTTTAGAGAGAGTTTGCCGCCCATTTGGGCCCCACAATGCTCGAGGGATTAGTCTCCGCAGTTGCGCGTGGAGGATACCCAGTTTACACCCAAAAAATAATGTGATTTAAATGAAAGCATTAAATAAAAGTTTTACACTACCTTTTTTAAACACATATAAATTAATCTCATTGAAACGTGAGTTTAGTAGCTAAGTATAGTTGTGTAACTTTTTTAATTGATGTCTATAAATTGTTGGTGTAAAAAGTTTTACAATGTCGTTAAATTACAGTCATTTGTTCTCGTGAGTTTAGCTCAGTTGGTATGGACAATGCATAATATATGTAAGGTCTGGGGTTCGAATCCCAGCAACCACAAAAAAAAAAAAATTACAGTCATTCATCGTATGTATATACAGCTTAAGAAATAATTGACACTATATAAAAATTAAATAATTTTTTTTCATATTTGCTTGTAAAAATATTTTTTTTTGCACAATTGTTGTGTTTTTTTTTTTTTTTACAAATTGTATAGTTTAAATTTACTATGTTATTATTTATTAATACCATTATTACATTGTCATATGTCATATAAAGTGTGGAAAATTGTTGACGGTTATTTTTTGTTGTTTAAATTGTTGACTGTTATTTTAAAGAGTTAAGGTAACATATTTTTTTTCATTATTTAGAGTTGAATGGATATAAAGCTTGTTTGGATTAGACTTATTTTGAGTCTATGCAAAAGAATTATATAAATAAATAAGTTTTTATGTAATATTCATAAGTTTGCAAACGTAATTAATAAAAAAAAAATCATGTGTAAAATATAATTTTCATTAGCGAGCACTTATAAATTAACATAAAAGCCTATTTTAAATAGTAACAAAAAGTTATTCAAACTTTCCTTAAGAAAAAAGTCATTCACCATTAAAAAAGAGTCATTCAAACTCTCCTTCATCCTTCAAAAAAAAAAAAAATTCAAACTCTCCTTCAAAACAAAGTCATTCGTCATATAAAAAAGTCGTTCAAACAAGAATTTAATTTTAAAAATAAATAAAGAAATTTAATCATAAATTTTAGTATTAGACTTTTGTCCATAAAGTGATGGTTTTCAATATTTTATGGGTTGATTTTAATTATTTTAAAAATATTTTTTTTCTATTTTTAAAAAACTTGTTTGTGTTTGTTTATCATAAAGAAAATCATTTTTTTTTTGATAAAAAATGTTGATTATAAAAAAATCTCACGACATCCATGTTAATAGCATAAAACGACAAAGTATTTATGACTACAAATATGACTATATTCAAATCTCCAAAATACCTATGTTTTCGTATGTGCAACATTGACGACGCAAAAATCATTGATGGAATCTGCACTTGCTCAAAGCTAATTTTGAAGGTGAGAAAAACACAAGAAGGGGGGGTTGAATTGTGTTTTGAAAAATTCTTCGTTTCTCCTAAACAACTGAATACACTGATCAGAAGCTAAGTGAGACAGCTTCTGAAGTGATGATCAGAATCTAAATGCAGCGGAATAAAACAGAGAGAGAGAAGAAGAACGACACAAAGCAATTATACTGGTTCCTTCCACAAACCGGAAGTAGTCCAGTCCCCCTTGCACTTCCAAGGAGATTTCACTAAGAGTAATATCTGATTACAATTGCTCAAGCACACAAGCAAGAGACTTCCTTTGCTCAAGCACACAAGCAAGAGACTTCCTTTGCTCAAGAACACAATCAAGAGACTTCCTAACTAAACAAAATTACACAGAAAATTGTTTAAGGTTGAACACTTGATATACAATCAGAGGTGCTCACAATACAAATCAGATACAGACTCAATGGACTTAAGAATTTCTAAGATATGACTATAAGACACAGAAATTCTAAGTGAATGCAGAACAATTTCAGCAGAGGTTTGGCACTTGTAAAAATGTTGTGAGTCTTTCGTTCAGCGTTCTTGCATTACCAAAACTCTAAGTCTTCACTTCTTTATATAGAGGTGTGAAAGAGACGTTGTGAAAATGCCAGCACACCAAAGAGTCGTTGTTGAAGCTTGATCTTTCACCTTTGATCTTTTGCCTGATTTGGTTGTTGTCCTATGAAGAACAAATTTGAAATCCATTCCTTATCCAAAGGAACATATATGCAGGCGAAACCGTATTCTGGAGCTGTTTTCTTGTCCTGTAGCGTGGACACAAAACAGAGTAGTGGAGAACGTGGTTGTACAATTCGTACAAAGTACAATGTCAACGCTTTCGTCCAAATTGCAAGCACAAGCCTTCAAACACCTTTGAAATGACCGTTGCAAAATTCCACTAATCCTTTGTTTGTGTTTTCGAATCCAATAGACAGCTTTTGCATTGATAATTCTTCAATTCTTGAATCTTTTGCAAATCCAGTTGAGATCCAGCTTCTGGTGAAATAGCTTCTGATGAGGCAGCTTCTGATGATGTAACTTCTGATGATATGACTTCTGGACTTCTTGTCTTCAGGAGCACTATTCTTACTTCAGAAGCGTCTTAACTTCAGGAGCACTATCCTTACTTCAGAAGCGACTTAACTTCAGAAGCGCTTTTTCTCTTCAGTAACAAGTTGCCTTCAGGAGCGTCCAAGCTTCAAATTTTTGTTGTTTCCTTTGCTCTTTATTTGCTCATTTAGAACCAATGATGATGTAACTTTATAATTATGGTCCTGTACACTTGAACAAATATTAGCTAGTCCAATTTACAATTTTTAATACCTTGTTATCATCAAAACTCTTTAAGGTTCATTGTTAAACACATTTTGTTCCAACAATCTCCCCCTTTTTGATGATGACAAACAAAAGTATTTAAAATTGATCAATTGTTGTTAATCTAATTAACAAGTTGACTTTGGGGTTCTGAGGTTTGTAAGCTCAGAATCTGAGGTTTGTAAGCTCAAACTCCCCCTGAGTCTGATAGTCTTTAAGGTGAGGTTTGTAAGCTCCCCCTAAGTTCTATCCAGGTTAATTAAATTCATTTTTCGCACAATAAAATTATCAGAGCTAAAAAAAGATTGAATCATTGAAAGAATTAACTTATAGATAAGAAGAATGGTTCAATTAATTTTACTTGAATTTTGATACTCCTTCGTTCGTTCATAGCTTATACCAATAAGGTAAAAAAAATGATAGAAGTTTTTCAAAAAATTTCAAATGCCATTAATGGGGCTCAGAGCCTTTAAATACTTGTCACATATACTCCCCCTTTTGTCATTATCAAAAAAAATTGAAATAAATGTAAGCATAAAAGACAAAAAGATATGAGAAAAACTCAAACATGAGAGAGTATAATAGGAAATTAACTAAATAAATCAGACCAAAGTCTATGAACATGAATATCCAATTATCAGAAGCAGCTAAGCAGTCAGAATCAGTAAGCATTCAGAAGCATAGAAAAGTAAAACAAGATGGTTTCAGAAGCAAGGACTAAGAATTTAAAACAAACAACAAACAAAAATAACACAAAGGTGTGCAACTAAGGGTTGGTTTGTTGTTGTTTCTTCATCTTCTCCATTTCTTCAATTTTCTTCTGCAACAGTTCTTCAAGCTGTTGTTGCCTCTGGAGAAGAGCCTGTTCCCTTTCCTTAGCCTCTTGCTGCTGCTGTGCCATCTGTTTCTTCAGAAGCTTACACAACCTTGCTTCTCTGGTCAAGTAGTCCTTTTCTGAGAAGAAAGGCTGGTTTGCCAGGAGCAGTGTAGAACTTCTTACTCTGAGATTCTGCTTCAGATGCTCCATTAATTTCCTGACAGAAGCTTCCTTGCTTCTGATGCACTTAGCCTTTACATTTTCAATAAGCTCAGCTGCCCGGTTCTGAAGAGATGCCCAGGAGTCTTCATATGCGTTGGTGAGATCAATTGACCTTCTTTGATCCACCAGATTATGCATTTGACTAAGGATTGTGAGAAGCTCAGCATTAATATATCCAGATTCCAGGATGTTTGTGGGTGGTTGTTCAAGGGTTTCAAGATCAGAATCACTGATTTCCAGGTCTTGAACAGGGTTAGGAACTGGAATGGTAAAGTGTGTTTGTGTGTTTGAAGATGAAGGCTGGTCAGAAGCAATGTGTGTGGTAGAGGTTGAGGCTTGAACATTGACTTGAGAGTTGTCAACATCCATGGGAGTTGGTTCTGGGGAGTGTTCAGTTTCAGTTGGTGGTTGTTGTGGTGAAGTTGATGTTTGAGTGTTGAGTTGGGGGTCAATGGTAGTTATTGGTGATTGTGGGGGTGTTGTGGGTTTATGTGGTTCAGGTGTGTGTTGATGGGGGTTTTCTGAAACAACATTTTCAGAAGCAGATGCTTCTGGAGTTGTTTCAGAGGCCTTTTCTGAGGTAAGCTTGTCTTTGGGTAAGTCACCTGAATAGTGTAGAATAAGATTGTCTAAGACAGAAGTGTCTTCTATTGGTTCAGGTACTGATGGTGAAGAGGGTGAAATGGGGATAGAGGTGACTGGAATCTGGATTACCTGAACTGCAGGGCCAGCTTCAGAAGTGATCTTCTGTGGACCAGCAGCTTGAGGAACTACTTCTGAATTTCCATCTTCTGGAGCATCTTCAAAAATGATCATCATTTCGTCTTCCTCATTGTCTTCATTAGTCTTACCAGCAATTTTTCTTACTTCGGCCAATTTCTCTTTGTAGAACCTATCACAATCTTCCATACCTAAAGCCTTGAGCTTTTCATCTCTTTGATGAATGTATTGTGCTTTTTGTTCCTTTTTGTCTGATATAAGATCAGAAGCACGTTCATCTGCCATCCTTTTCATTCTTGGAGTCATCTCAACCATAGGACTCACAAGTTGAAGGGGAGCCTTCTTCTTCTTCAGCTTGGGCTCAGCCTCTTCTTTCTCTATTTCTTCAAGAGCTTCCTCCAGCTGCTCTTTGGTGATTACCAAATCTGCCTTACCTTTTCTTCTTTTCTGAGGAATAGAAGCAGCACCAACCTTCTGCATCTTTCCTTTATCCTTGATAGAAACAGGTTTAGCTTCAGACTTAGCAACTTTTTGCTTTTCAGATTTAGCAATAGCAGCTTCTGACTCAGTACTAGTTCTGGCCCTCTTTCCTTTAGTAGGAGCAGCATCATATTCTGAACTAGTTCTGGCCCTCTTCCCTTTAGGTGCATCAGAAACAGCAGCTTCTGACACAGCAACTGCCTTGGCCTTCTTGCCTTTCCCTTTAGCAAGAGCAGTTTCCTCCTGAGAACTCGCATCTTCCTCCAAGACGTACTCAGCTACTAATCTAGCTAAGTGTTCAGGATTACTTTCCTTAACTATGGAAGGAAAGTCCCTGATAATCTCAGATTCTTCTGTGGTCATCTCCAACCACTTCTCATCTTTAGGAGCTGTCTTGAATATGTGCATAGAATGCAGTGTCTTGCTACTGATAGTCTTCTCTGCAGTAGAAACTTCGAAGCATTTATCAGAAGCATCCCTTGTTCTTCTCAATAAATCCAGCACTCTCCCTTGATAAAAGATCTCAGAGAGCAATCTTCCATAGGGCACTTGTTTCCTTCCTTTGACTGTGCCTTCATTAATAGCCCAGCAGAGATGATCCAATACATATCTTGGGAAGTTTATCTTTTCCAGATTGGTCATGAAATAAATTGCTAGCTTCTGTTGGTTGTTGGGTTGGTCAGACCCTCCTGCTCTTTGAAAGAAGCAATCATTACTGAATTTCACCAACATTCTGTTGTGAATCTCCATTTCAGAAGGCTTAGCATCTTTGTTACCACCCAGAAGAGTGTTGTAGTAGTTTTGCAGCAGGACATCATCCTTCTTAACTATTTCTTGAAACCTTCCTTCTGCATTCATTCTACAAGCTTTAGCAATAATCTCCTCTGTGATGATTACGGGAATACCCATCACTTCAGACCTTATCTCAAGGCTACTGAAGGAAGTGGGATTCAACTCAATCTCCTTCTTTCCTTTCTTCGACCCAGCTTGTTTACCTGCTACCTTCACAGGCTTTCCATTGACGATTTCAGCCCTTAACCAGAAATCTTTGACCAAGTTCGCATATGTTGGCCCATTTAGCATCTTGAAGTATCCGGACAGTTTCTGAGTTTCTACATAACCTTCCATGTCCACTTCGTACTTCTTGAGTGAAGTGAAGTCCACTGGCGATTCTACTTGAACTATTAAGGATTCCCATGGAATATCCATAGTCTTTTCTTTGTAGACGGACCCAGATTCTGGTACGCTTTGCATGTTTGATGTAGATTCTGAAACTTTTGAGCTTGATGATGCCATTTGATGATTGACGAAGATTTGAAGAAGATGAAGATTTTAGGGTTCTAAGGTTGAGAGAATGCGCTTACTTCGCAAGAGGTTTGAGAGCAAATGTGTTTGTTGTGAGTGAGTAGTATGTGAATTGTCAAAGTGTTAAAAGTAAAACGATTGCAATTCAAAAGAGACAAACAAACATAACATTAATAACAAAATTGGGGGCGCGTGAAAAGTACTTTCAAAGCTATTAAATCATCATTGCCCTTTTAGTTATACACCAACACATACAGGCCACGTAAGAAGTTCACAGAGTAACTACCAAGTTAGTGAGCCAGAAGTTACTTTTTAAAAGGTAACTTCCAACGTTTCCACTAATTCAACTATTCAGAAGCAACAAATCCAACTTCTGGACTTCAGATGCTGACGTCATCATCAGAAGCGAGTTTTCCTCAGAACCTCAATAAAGAGCTTCTGATGGACTACCGCTTCTGAACTAACTTCAGAACCTAAAACCCTATTCAGGAGCAAGCAAGCATTTAATCAGATACAAAGTGCATGTTCAAATTTTTCTTTATAAAATCAAATCTTTCAACAGTTAAAGGCTTAGTAAATATATCAGCCCATTGATTTTCAGTATCAATGAATTGTATATCTAAAATTCCTTTTTGAACATAATCTCTGATAAAATGGTGTTTGATTTCAATGTGCTTAGCTCTTGAATGCAAAATTGGATTTTTAGACAAACAAATAGCAGCAGTATTATCACAATAAATGGGAATACTGTTAGCAGTTATCTGATAATCTTCCAACTGATGTTTCATCCAAAGTAGTTGTGTACAACAACTTGCAGCTGAAATGTATTCTGCTTCTGCTGTAGACATAGCAATAGTTGTTTGTCTTTTGTTAGCCCAGGATATAAGATTATCACCCAGAAATTGACAATTGCCACTGGTTGACTTTCTTTCAATCCTATCACCAGCATAATCAGCGTCACAGAATCCAATTAGCTTATAATCTAAGGATTTCCTATAAAGGAGTCCAAGATTAGTTGTTCCTTTCAAATACCTGAAGATTCTCTTGACAGCAGTCATATGAGATTCTCTAGGATCTGATTGGAATCTTGCACACAAGCATACACTGAATAAAATATCTGGCCTAGATGCAGTGAGGTATAACAAAGAACCAATCATACCTCTATACAGCTTCTGATCTACTTTAGCTCCTTCATCTTCTTTGCTTAAGTTGCACGTAGGGTGCATTGGAGTGTTCATCACTTTACAATCTTCAAGTTTGAATTTCTTCAGAAGCTCCTTTGTGTACTTTGATTGATGAACATAGACTCCATCTTTGCATTGATTGATTTGAATGCCAAGGAAGAACTTCAGCTCTCCCATCATGCTCATTTCAAATTCATCCTGCATTAACTCAGAAAATTCCTTGCAAAGAGATGCATTAGTAGAACCAAATATTATATCATCAACATATATTTGCACAACAAGAATATCTTTCCCAAGGGTCCTTCTGAAGAGTGTAGTATCAACCTGTCCTCTTTTAAAATCATTTTTGATTAAGAAATTACTTAGTCTATCATACCAAGCTCTGGGAGCTTGTTTCAAGCCATATAGTGATTTCTTCAGTTTAAAAACATGGTCAGGATATTTAATATCCTCAAATCCAGGAGGTTGCTTGACATACACTTCTTCTTCTATGACACCATTTAGAAATGCACTCTTGACATCCATTTGATATAATATTATGCCATGATTAACTGCATAGGAAAGAAGTAACCTGATTGCTTCCAATCTTGCAACTGGAGCAAACGTTTCAGTGTAATCAATGCCTTCTTGTTGACTATACCCTTGTGCAACAAGCCTGGCTTTGTTTCTTGTTACTTCACCTTGCTCATTCAGCTTGTTTCTGAATACCCATTTTGTTCCAATAATGTTCTTGTGCTGAGGTTTGGGTACCAGATCCCACACATCATTTCTTTGAAATTGATTCAACTCTTCTTGCATAGCTAGGATCCATCCATCATCTGAAAGTGCTTCATCAACTGTTGTAGGTTCAATCATTGAGATTAGTCCAATCATTGACTCTTCTTGTCTGAAATGTGATCTTGTTCTTCTTGGACTATCTTTGTTTCCAATGATTAGCTCCTCAGGATGTGAAGACTTGTGTTTGAATGTGTTTCTGGGAGGATTTTCTTGATGTGAGCCATCTTGTGCTTCATCAGAAGCAGGTTCATCTTGCGCTTCTGACGTGGGTTCAGCTTCTGGACTATCTTCAGACTCAGCTATCTGATCAGGTTCTGGAGTGGCTTCAGGAACCTGTATCTCTGCAAAACTTTCAACTTGCTTTGAAGTTTTATCTTCAAGCTCCTTGTCATCAAATTTAACGTGCATAGATTCTTCAACACAGAGTGTTTCTGAATTATACACTCTGTATGCCTTTGACCTTTCAGAGTAACCTAAAAAGATTCCTCTTTGGCCCTTGGCATCAAATTTCTTTAGGTAGAGCTTGTTGTTCAGAATGTAACATGTACATCCAAATTGATGAAAGTAAGAGATATTGGGTTTTCTTCCTTTAAAGAGTTCATATGCTGTTTTTTCCAAAATAGGTCTAATATAGATCCTGTTTTGAACATAGCATGCTGTATTCACTGCTTCTGCCCAAAAATGTTTTGGTAAATTGTTTTCATGAATCATGGTTCTGGCCATTTCTTGTAAAGTTCTATTCTTTCTCTCTACAACCCCATTTTGTTGTGGTGTTCTAGGAGAAGAGAATTCATGGAAAATTCCATGTTTTTCACAAAAAGCTTCAAATGGCTCATTTTCAAATTCTCCACCATGATCACTTCTGATTTTCAAAATTTTTGATTCTTTTTCAGATTGAATTTGAGTGCAGAAGCTACTGAATACATCACACGCAACATCTTTACTCTTTATGAATTTCACCCAAGTCCATCTGCTGTAATCATCAACAATGACTAATCCATATCTACTTCCATATAAGGATGCAGTACTCACTGGTCCAAATAAATCAATATGGAGTAATTCTAAAGGTCTTGAGGTTGAAACAATGTCTTTGGTTTTAAAAGATGATTTCACAATTTTCCCTCTCTGACATGCACCACAGAGTGCATCTGAATGATAGTCAATGTCTGGTAGCCCTTTCACAAGTTGTAACTTACTAAGCTTAGAGATTAACCTCCAGTTAGCATGTCCCAACCTTCTGTGCCACATCCATTTCTTATCATTCACTGATAGTAGGCAAATCACCTTCTGATCAGCCAGTTCAGAAAAATTGATTTTATAGACATTGTCAACTCTCTTTCCCTTGAACACAATGGATTTGTCTTCCTTGTTGATTACTGTACAGTTGGGTTTTTCAAAAAGCACATCATAACCATTATCACAAAATTGACTAATGCTCAAAAGGTTATGTTCAAGACTATCTACCAACCATACATTATTAATTGAGGTAGAGGAATTACCAATAGTTCCTGTACCTATGATCTTACCTGACTGGTTGCCTCCAAATTTCACATTTCCTCCCTCTTTCATTGTTAGGCTAAGGAACATGGACTTGTCTCCTGTCATGTGTCTTGAGCAACCGCTGTCTAGGTACCATGATCTTTGCTTTGGCACTGCTCTTAGACATACCTGCATCATTGACATTTTTAGTTTTAGGTACCCATTGTTCTATGGGTCCTGGAAGGTTAGTACTTAAGGCTTTACTCTTCACTTCTTGTACCTTGTGCTGTGAGTTGGGTTGCTTCTGATTAACCATCACCTTAGGTTTTGGTACTTCAGAAGCAGTAACTGTCTTCTTCTGAAACTTAGACTTCAGAACCCCAGATTTTGGTTTCACCAGACTCTGAGGAATAGGTTCTGATCTTTTCAGGATCCTAACCCTTGAAGTCTTGGAATCAGATTTGATCATAGCCTTTGACTTAGAGTTCTTTGGCTTTGAAGTAATCTTAGCCTTAGAACTAGAAGCTTCAGGTTCTGATTGAACAACAGTTTCCAACTCAGCCCCTTCTGGTACAAAGAATGTTTTCAGACCTTCCTTGATGCATTCACAACAAGACTTTAGATTGGTTTTCTCAAGTTTCACTTCTGGAAAACCAATTCCTCTGCCATTGTTCTTGTAAATGCTATAAATCATAGAAGTTACTTTGCTTCTGTCAATGCCAGATATAATGAAATCTTCAAGAGCAATTTCATGATTACTTAAAGGTTTTTCATTACACTTTTCTTGTAGCTTCTGACATAAGAACTTGAGCTGATCTTCATATGTTTTACACATGAAGTCAAAGCCCCTAAGTCCTTGTTCAGAAGCTTTCAGATCCAATAGAGTTGATTTTTGCTGTTGTACCAAATCAGCATATTTTTCTTTTAAATCCTTCAACTCATTGGTTCTTACTTCAAAATGTGTAAGAAGTTCTTTAAGTGACTCAACAAGTTCATCTCTGGGAATTTTGGAATATACCTCGTTTTCATCTTCTGAGTCTGAATCTGATCCAGCTTCTGAAGTTGCTGTTGCTACCAACCCAACAGCTACCTTTGCATCTTCATCAGCTTCCTCTTTATCAGATCCATATTCACTACCCAAATCATCCCAGGTTGCCATTAAACTCTGCTTAATCTGCTTCTTGAATTTGCTTGGTTTGAATGTAGACCTCTTTGACTTGTCCTTTGACTTTTCTCTTTGAAGATCAGGGCATTCAGCAATGAAGTGTCCTGGCTTCTTACAGTTGAAGCATCCCTTCTGATCTTCTTTCCTTGAGCTTCTGGAGTTACCCCTTTTGGCGAGAAACTTTCTGTTCTTCTTGGCCAGATATTGAAGTCTGTTTGAGAGCATGGCCATTTCAGCAGCATCTGGTTCAGAATCTGAACTTGACTGTTCTTCCTCTTCAGATTCAACCACTCTGAGAGCTTTTGATGACTTGCCTTTGGATGGAAGAGCTATTGATTTACTCTTCTTAGTGGACTCATGTTCATTAAGACTTAACTCATGAACTTTGAGAGAACTAACAAGATCTTCGACACTTAAAGTGTTTAAATCTTTAGCTTCCTCAATGGCAGTCACCTTCGGTCTCCATCTGGCAGGTAAGCTTCTGAGAATCTTGCTTACATGATCAGAAGCAACATAGCTCTTCTTTAGAATCTGTAGCCCAGAAACTAAGGTTTGAAACCTTGAGTACATCTCCTCAATAGTTTCATCATCCTTCATCTTGAATAACTCATACTGATGTACAAGCAGAAGAGCCTTTGCTTCTTTGACCTTCTTGCTCCCTTCATAATTTGAACAGAGAGAAGCAAACATAGCTTTAGCAGTGGATTTGTCACTCATTTTCATGTACTCTGCTTTGGGTATGGCAGTGACAAGAGCTCCTCTGATAATATGATGCTTCTTGTAGAGTTTCCTCAGTTCTGGAGTATGTTTCTTTCTATCCACAGCAGCTCCTTCTTCATCAAGGACTAAATCACCAACACCATCTTCCAGAATATCCCATAATTCTTCATCTAGGCTCATGATGTAACTGTAAAAATTGGTCTTCCACCAAGAGAACTCTTCAGCATCTCCATTGAACTTTGGAACTTTTCCAACACTGGTTTTCTTACTATCACTATAATCATGTGAGACATTTTTATAGCTAGTATCACCAGAACCATTAGGAGGAGGAGTAGTCATGTTTTTCTCAGATCTTTGACTGTTGCACGGTTAAGTGTTACACAACAGACCAAGGCTCTAGATACCAATTGAAGGTGAGAAAAACACAAGAAGGGGGGTTGAATTGTGTTTTGAAAAATTCTTCGTTTCTCCTAAACAACTGAATACACTGATCAGAAGCTAAGTGAGACAGCTTCTGAAGTGATGATCAGAATCTAAATGCAGCGGAATAAAACAGAGAGAGAGAAGAAGAACGACACAAAGCAATTATACTGGTTCCTTCCACAAACCAGAAGTAGTACAGTCCCCCTTGCACTTCCAAGGAGATTTCACTAAGAGTAATATCTGATTACAATTGCTCAAGCACACAAGCAAGAGACTTCCTTTGCTCAAGCACACAAGCAAGAGACTTCCTTTGCTCAAGAACACAATCAAGAGACTTCCTAACTAAACAAAATTACACAGAAAATTGTTTAAGGTTGAACACTTGATATACAATCAGAGGTGCTCACAATACAAATCAGATACAGACTCAATGGACTTAAGAATTTCTAAGATATGACTATAAGACACAGAAATTCTAAGTGAATGCAGAACAATTTCAGCAGAGGTTTGGCACTTGTAAAAATGTTGTGAGTCTTTCGTTCAGCGTTCTTGCATTACCAAAACTCTAAGTCTTCACTTCTTTATATAGAGGTGTGAAAGAGACGTTGTGAAATTGCCAGCACACCAAAGAGTCGTTGTTGAAGCTTGATCTTTCACCTTTGATCTTTTGCCTGATTTGGTTGTTGTCCTATGAAGAACAAATTTGAAATCCATTCCTTATCCAAAGGAACATATATGCAGGCAAAACCGTATTCTGGAGCTGTTTTCTTGTCCTGTAGCGTGGACACAAAACAGAGTAGTGGAGAACGTGGTTGTACAATTCGTACAAAGTACAATGTCAACGCTTTCGTCCAAATTGCAAGCACAAGCCTTCAAACACCTTTGAAATGACCGTTGCAAAATTCCACTAATCCTTTGTTTGTGTTTTCGAATCCAATAGACAGCTTTTGCATTGATAATTCTTCAATTCTTGAATCTTTTGCAAATCCAGTTGAGATCCAGCTTCTGGTGAAATAGCTTCTGATGAGGCAGCTTCTGATGATGCAGCTTCTGATGATATGACTTCTGGACTTCTTGTCTTCAGGAGCACTATTCTTACTTCAGAAGCGTCTTAACTTCAGGAGCACTATCCTTACTTCAGAAGCGACTTAACTTCAGGAGCGCTTTTTCTCTTCAGTAACAAGTTGCCTTCAGGAGCGTCCAAGCTTCAAATTTTTGTTGTTTCCTTTGCTCTTTATTTGCTCATTTAGAACCAATGATGATGTAACTTTATAATTATGGTCATGTACACTTGAACAAATATTAGCTAGTCCAATTTACAATTTTTAATACCTTGTTATCATCAAAACTCTTTAAGGTTCATTGTTAAACACATTTTGTTCCAACAAATTTTTCAACATGAAAAAATAAAAATCCCAATAAGACGGAAGATAAAAAAAACACCGCACAAAGACAGGAAATTAAAACAAATACAGTCGCGCAAAGACGACGAAATCACAAAAACAAACGAAAGAAGACTAAAAACATGTGGAACTCACTAATTTAGCTTTAAAAAGGATAAACAATTCACATGGATGATTTTGGGTCAAAATTGACCATAAATCACCCCTCTTTGATAGATCAAGAAGTATTTAAATAAAATATTGAAAGACAAATTCTCAATTAAAGCAAATTATAATTTATTTATTTTCATATTCTCATTTTAGTGAAATTAATCGTGATCTAAGGACCTTTACGGCTAAAATCTTAGCTCCGTAACGGTTGCCACAAATTCCCTTGTGTATCTCGTTCATCGTGTATTATGGTTCCTATTCTTCGAGGCGCACCCGTAACAGTTAAGAAAATTCTCTTCTATATAACTTGTCAGTTTTGACAGTATAATGTGGTGCAGATTGCTTGATCGTACGAGCTTGCTCCTTGCCTTCATGAAGCATCTCAAGTAAAAGGTAATCTCATATCTCATCGATCCAGGTCAAAATTAGCTGGGACAACACACACACACATACACTTCCATCTCCAAGATGGACGGTGCTTATAGGGTTTGAAAAGCACAAACTTGTGTTGACTAGAGGTTTCATGCTTGCCGGCTTCGAAAATTCATCCACCTTGGTCTTTTGATCTCGTGGCATATTGTTCATGTAAACTTCAACAAATGTTTTCATAAGCAATCCAACCTTGTTTAAATATCTTACTAAAATGTCTTCCTTTGCTTGACATTCATAGTTGACATGATTAACTACGAGTTTTGAGTTATTGTTGACACAAAGGTGAAAAATTCCCATCTCCCACGCGAGTTGGAAGCCAACAATCAACGCTTCATATTCTACCTAATTGTTGCCACTCTTCAAGTTGAACCTCAAGACCTGATATATGTTGGCCAACAATTCCTTCCAGAATGATACCTTCTTCAATTTCGTTAATCTTGGATGATCCATCCACTGACAACATCCATTGATCCTTGTTCGGAGTGTTAACAATTCAACAACTAAATAAGCTAGTGCTTGAGACTTGATAGCTTCTTTTGGTTAGAAATCAATTTGGAATAATGAAAGTTCCACATACCAAATAACCATCCTACTTGACATCAGAGGTTTATGAAAGATCTTTTTGATTGGAAAAAAATGTCTTTACTGTCATAGGATGAGAATGGAAGTAGTTTCGCAGCTTCCGAGACGTAATGACCAGGGCGAAGGCAAGCTTCTCAAGTTTTTTGTAGCGTAACTTTGCTCCTTGTATAACCTTACTGACACAGTATACAAGGTGTTAAGTTCCCTATCTTTCTTGGACTATTGCCAAACTGAGTGTGACATCTGCGCATAGTGATGCGACCTACCAGTCTTTTTACTTCTTTGATAGAGCTCATATTGCACATTTTCATGATAGATTTACATTTGTCGGGGTTGATCTTTATGCCTTTATGGGTTATCATGAAGCCCATGAATTTTCCTCTTTGCACCCCAAAAGTGCACTTCTCGAGGTTGAGACGCATATTATATCTTTTATCTACATAAAGGTGATTTTTAAGTCCTCAGAATGGGAGTCCTTACCTAGTGTATTTATAACCATGTCGTCCATCCAAATTTCAATATTCTCCCCTGCAAACACTTTATCTAGGGGTGTACAAAGGATGGGTTAGGTCAGGTTTTATGTGACCCAAACTTGATCCTCACATTAAACCAGACCATTTTTTAGACCCAAACCCGTTCATGAATTTGATCAACCTCGATGAGGTTCAGGTGTAACAAGGACATGAAAATATGAAGACAAGATCGGGTTTGTTCAAGATAAGTCGCCAATACATACATTTTTATAAAAAATAAAAAAAAACTAATCAACAATTTTTTTTGAATCAAAGCAAACAACAAGATAATCAAAGTATCCTAAGAAGCAACAACATAATTAAAAGTAGTATATGAAACAACAACATAATCAAAAGTAGCACATTCTTACAAACTAATCAAAAGTGGTAGCAACATTATATTACAAATTAATCGACATTTGGTATTATATATGACCAAAATAAACGATGCATAGATTAAAGAGTATAATCGTTACTAAAAAATCAACGGTTTGAGATGGTGTGAGATTGAATTGGAGAAGTGACGACATGAGACTGTGTTAGATGAGGCGAGGAGCGACATGCGAAGTGAACCCTAGGTTGAAGTTCGAAATAGAAATTGAGTATTGTGAACGTCAAATAGTCTCTTGTGGAAGAGACCGAGCCTGAGATGATATTTAAAATAATATTAAAAAAACATTGTCCTCAAAATAAAATTGGGACTGGACGGGTAACTCAACCTCAGTCCTTCTTTCAGTTATGCCCATGCATTGTCCCATATTTTTTGTCCATATTTTCCTTTTGACCAAGTTAAACCCAACCTATTGATTTCAGAACTGATCGTAAGACAGGGCCGAGTTTTGTACACCTCTAACTTTATCCACGAGCATCTCGTATGTAACTCTTGCATTCTTTAAACCGAAAGACATAACTTGATAATAATAGTTGGGGTTTTTTTTTTTTTTGAGAGGAATAATAGTTGGGGTTGATTGTCATAATGACCGTCTTCGATGCATATTTTAGGCTTGTAAGGATTTGATTGTATCATGAAAAAGTGTCTAAGGAGTTGAGAAAATTCATAACAACATATACCACCATTATGACAATTAAAAAATTAACTACCGACTAGGCGCTAACTTTTTCCTCGACAAAATTATTCTTACCAACTCAATTATTCTTTAAATTCAAATTTAAACTTAAATCTAAAATCCACCCCCCGAAAATATAGGAAATTTGAAGACTAACTATCTTTTAGTTAAATATGTTTTTTTCTAAAAATTTGCTCTTAATAATCTAATCAATTTTTAAAAATTAAATTTAAAAACACTTAAACGAATTAAGTTAAAGTTAATATTTTACAATATAATACAGTAATATATTAGTGTGACGAAATACAATAGAACAGATATATTAGATAGAAAAAAAAAAGATATATTAGATAGAATGACCAGAATGCCCTCAATTATCCTATACTGAATGTGACAAAATCCCAAATGACAAATGGACCACACTTTTTTTACCAAACAATTATTTAAAATATCAAGTTTCGTTTTCATGCTGAGGCTAAAACCATAAACATTATCTTCATTTCCATTGCTTCTCGTGTCTTAAAATTTGGGTGAGTGTAGTGTAGAGTGAAGGAGAGTTCCACTCATATTCAGATGTTATTCTCTATGAAACCTCTTAGCATCAAGCAACCACTATTATTATTTGCATCACTTTCTAAACCGTCATTATTACATAATAATGATAAAGGCATATTCAAAGAGAGGAGGCACATAAAATATTCTTCTTCATTTAATTCATGCTGCATAGTTCATGCATTAAAGGAAGATTCAAAGCAATATGAGATAGACCCAGAGAAGGCCAAAGAAGCCCTCAAAGAGCTTGACCAGAAAATTCAATCTATCTCTACTAGAGAAGTTTCCTCTCCAAAACTCAAGGGTGTTGGAACAAAATGTGTTTAACAATGAACCTTAAAGAGTTTTGATGATAACAAGGTATTAAAAATTGTAAATTGGTCTAGCTAATATTTGTTCAAGTGTACAGGACCATAATTATAAAGTTACATCATCATTGGTTCTGAATGAGCAAATAAAGAGCTATGGAAACAACAAAAATTTGAAGCTTGGACGCTCCTGAAGGCAACTTGCTACTGAAGAGAAAAAGCGCTCCTGAAGTCAAGCTGCTCCTGAAGAAATAGCGCTCCTGAAGTAAGCTGCTCCTGAAGAATAGTGCTCCTGAAGACAAGAGGTCCAGAAGCCACATCATCAGAAGTTGCATCATCAGAAGCTGCAGAAGTCATCTCATCAGAAGCTGCATCATCAGAAGCTGCATCATCAGAAGCCGCATCATCAGAAGCTGCCTCATCAGAAGCCATTTCACCAGAAGTTGAATATCAA
This sequence comes from Medicago sativa, assembly GCF_051527215.1. Classification (NCBI taxonomy): domain Eukaryota; kingdom Viridiplantae; phylum Streptophyta; class Magnoliopsida; order Fabales; family Fabaceae; genus Medicago; species Medicago sativa. The sequence continues at coordinate 60,941,839 of NC_140751.1, read as the reverse complement.
CTGGATTTGCAAAGAATCAAGAATTGAAGAATTATCAATGCAAAAGCTGTCTATTGGATTCGAAAACACAAACAAAGGATTAGTGGAGTTTGCAACGGTCATTTCAAAGGTGTTTGAAGGCGTGTGTTTGCAATTTGGACGAAAGCGTTGACATTGTACTTTGTACGAATTGTACAACCACGTTCTCCACTACTCTGTTTTGTGTCCGCGCTACAGGACAAGAAAACAGCTCCAGAATACGGTTTCGCCTGCATAGATGTTCCTTTGGATAAGGAATGGATTTCAAATTTGTTCTTCATAGGACAACAACCAAATCAGGCAAAAGATCATTGGTGAAAGATCAAGCTTCAACAACGACTCTTTGGTGTGCTGGCAATTTCACAACGTCTCTTTCACACCTCTATATAAAGGAGTGAAGACCTAGAGAATTGGCAATGCAAGAACGCTGAACAAAAGACTCACAAGATTTTCACAAGTACCAAACCTCTGCTGAAATTGTTCTGCATTCACTTAGAATTTCTGTGTCTCAAAGTCATATCTTAGAAATTCTTAAGTCCATTGAGTCTGTATCTGATTTGTATTGTGAGCACCTCTGATTGTATATCAAGTGTTCAACCTTAAACAATTTTCTGTGTAATTTTGTTTAGTTAGGAAGTCTCTTGCAGTTGTGCTTGAGCAGGAAGTCTCTTGATTGTGTTCTTGAGCAAAGGAAGTCTCTTGCTTGTGTGCTTGAGCATTGGAAGTCTCTTGCTTGTGTGCTTGAGCATTTGTAATCAGATATTACTCATAGTGAAATCTCCTTGGAAGTGCAAGGGGGACTGGACTACTTCCGGATTGTGGAAGGAACCAGTATAATTGCTTTGTGTCGTTCTTCTTCTCTATCTCTGTTTTATTCCGCTGCATTTAGATTCTGATTATCACTTCAGAAGCTGTCTCGCTTAGCTTCTGATCAGTGTGTTCAGTTTTTAGGAGAAACGAAGAATTTTTCAAAACACAATTCAACCCCCCTTCTTGTGTTTTTTCTCACCTTCAATTGGTATCTAGAGCCTTGGTCTGTTGTGTAACACTTAACCGTGCAACAGTCAAAGATCTGAGAAAAACATGACTACTCCTCCTCCTAATGGTTCTGGTTCTAGTGATACTAGCTATAAACATGTCTCACATGATTATAGTGATAGTAAGAAAACCAGTGTTGGAAAAGTTCCAAAGTTCAATGGAGATGCTGAAGAGTTCTCTTGGTGGAAGACCAACTTTTACAGTTACATCATGAGCCTGGATGAAGAATTATGGGATATTCTGGAAGATGGTGTTGGTGATTTGGTCCTTGATGAAGAAGGAGCTGCTGTGGATAGAAAGAAACATACTCCAGAACTGAGGAAACTTTACAAGAAGCATCATATTATCAGAGGAGCTCTTGTCACTGCCATACCCAAAGCAGAATACATGAAGATGAGTAACAAATCCACTGCTAAAGCTATGTTTGCTTCTCTCTGTTCAAATTATGAAGGGAGCAAGAAGGTCAAAGAAGCAAAGGCTCTCCTGCTTGTACATCAGTATGAGTTATTCAAGATTAAGGATGATGAAACTATTGAGGAGATGTACTCAAGGTTTCAAACCTTAGTTTCTGGGCTACAGATTCTAAAGAAGAGCTATGTTGCTTCTGATCATGTAAGCAAGATTCTCAGAAGCTTACCTGCCAGATGGAGACCAAAAGTGACTGCCATTGAGGAAGCTAAAGATTTAAACACTTTAAGTGTCGAAGATCTTGTTAGTTCTCTCAAAGTTCATGAGTTAAGTCTTAATGAACATGAGTCTACTAAGAAGAGTAAATCAATAGCTCTTCCATCCAAAGGCAAGTCATCAAAAGCTCTCAAAGTGGTTGAATCTGAAGAGGAAGAACAGTCAAGTTCAGATTCTGAACCAGATGCTGCTGAAATGGCCATGCTCTCAAACAGACTTCAATATCTGGCCAAGAAGAACAGAAAGTTTCTCTCCAGAAGGGGTAACTCCAGAAGCTCAAAGAAAGAAGATCAGAAGGGATGCTTCAACTGTAAGAAGCCTGGACACTTCATTGCTGAATGCCCTGATCTTCAAAGAGAAAAGTCAAAGGACAAGTCAAAAAGGTCTACATTCAAACCAAGCAAATTCAAGAAGCAGATTAAGCAGAGTTTAATGGCAACCTGGGATGATTTGGGTAGTGAATCTGGATCTGATAAAGAGGAAGCTGATGAAGATGCAAAGGTAGCTGTTGGGTTGGTAGCAACAGCAACTTCAGAAGCTGGATCAGATTCAGACTCAGAAGATGAAAATGAGGTATATTCCAAAATTCCCAGAGATGAACTTGTTGAGTCACTTAAAGAACTTCTTACACATTTTGAAGTAAGAACCAATGAGTTGAAGGATTTAAAAGAAAAATATGCTGATTTGGTACAACAGCAAAAATCAACTCTATTGGATCTGAAAGCTTCTGAACAAGGACTTAGGGGCTTTGACTTCATGTGTAAAACATATGAAGACCAGCTCAGGTTCTTATGTCAGAAGCTACAAGAAAAGTGTAATGAAAAACCTTTAAGTAATCATGAAATTGCTCTTGAAGATTTCATTATATCTGGCATTGACAGAAGCAGAGTGGCTTCTATGATTTATAGCATTTACAAGAACAATGGCAGAGGAATTGGTTTTCCAGAAGTGAAACTGGAGAAAACCAATCTAAAGTCTTGTTGTGAATGCATCAAGGAGGGTCTGAAAACATTCTTTGTACCAGAAGGGGCTGAGTTGGAAACTGTTGTTCAATCAGAACCTGAAGCTTCTAGTTCTAAAGCTAAGATTACTTCAAAGCCAAAGAACTCTAAGTCAAAGGCTATGATCAAATCTGATTCCAAGACTTCAAAGGTTAGGATCCTGAAAAGATCAGAACCTATTCCTCAGAGTCTGGTGAAACCAAAATCTGGGGTTCTGAAGTCTAAGTTTCAGAAGAAGACAGTTACTGCTTCTGAAGTACCAAAACCTAAGGTGATGGTTAATCAGAAGCAACCCAACTCACAGCACAAGGTACAAGAAGTGAAGAGTAAAGCCTTAAGTACTAACCTTCCAGGACCCATAGAACAATGGGTACCTAAATCTAAAAATGTCAATGATGCAGGTATGTCTAAGAGCAGTGCCAAAGCAAAGGTCATGGTACCTAGACAGCGGTTGCTCAAGACACATGACAGGAGACAAGTCCATGTTCCTCAGCCTAACAATGAAAGAGGGAGGAAATGTGAAATTTGGAGGCAACCAGTCAGGCAAGATCATAGGTACAGGAACTATTGGTAATTCCTCTACCTCAATTAATAATGTATGGTTGGTAGATGGTCTTGAACATAACCTTTTGAGCATTAGTCAATTTTGTGATAATGGTTATGATGTGCTTTTTGAAAAACCCAACTGTACAGTAATCAACAAGGAAGACAAATCCATTGTGTTCAAGGGGAAGAGAGTTGACAATGTCTATAAAATCAATTTTTCTGAACTGGCTGATCAGAAGGTGGTTTGCCTACTATCAGTGAATGATAAGAAATGGATGTGGCACAGAAGGTTGGGACATGCTAACTGGAGGTTAATCTCTAAGCTTAGTAAGTTACAACTTGTGAAAGGGCTACCAGACATTGACTATCATTCAGATGCACTCTGTGGTGCATGTCAGAGAGGGAAAATTGTGAAATCATCTTTTAAAACCAAAGACATTGTTTCAACCTCAAGACCTTTAGAATTACTCCATATTGATTTATTTGGACCAGTGAGTACTGCATCCTTATATGGAAGTAGATATGGATTAGTCATTGTTGATGATTACAGCAGATGGACTTGGGTGAAATTCATTAAGAGTAAAGATGTTGCGTGTGATGTATTCAGTAGCTTCTGCACTCAAATTCAATCTGAAAAAGAATCAAAAATTTTGAAAGTCAGAAGTGATCATGGTGGAGAATTTGAAAATGAGCCATTTGAAGCTTTTTGTGAAAAACATGGAATTTTCCATGAATTCTCTTCTCCTAGAACACCACAACAAAATGGGGTTGTAGAGAGAAAGAATAGAACTTTACAAGAAATGGCCAGAACCATGATTCATGAAAACAATTTACCAAAACATTTTTGGGCAGAAGCAGTGAATACAGCATGCTATGTTCAAAACAGGATCTATATTAGACCTATTTTGGAGAAAACAGCATATGAACTCTTTAAAGGAAGAAAACCCAATATCTCTTACTTTCATCAATTTGGATGTACTTGTTACATTCTGAACAACAAGCTCTACCTAAAGAAATTTGATGCCAAGGCCCAAAGAGGAATCTTTTTAGGTTACTCTGAAAGGTCAAAGGCATACAGAGTGTATAATTCAGAAACACTCTGTGTTGAAGAATCTATGCACGTTAAATTTGATGACAAGGAGCTTGAAGATAAAACTTCAAAGCAAGGTGAAAGTTTTGCAGAGATACAGGTTCCTGAAGCTACTCCAGAACCTGATCAGATAGCTGAGTCTGAAGATAGTCCAGAAGCTGAACCCACATCAGAAGCGCAAGATGAAACTGCTTCTGATGAAGCACAAGATGGCTCACATCAAGAAGATCCTCCCAGAAACACATTCAAACACAAGTCTTCACATCCTGAAGAGCTAATCATTGGAAACAAAGATAGTCCAAGAAGAACAAGATCACATTTCAGACAAGAAGAGTCAATGATTGGACTAATCTCAATGATTGAACCTACAACAGTTGATGAAGCACTTTCAGATGATGGATGGATCCTAGCTATGCAAGAAGAGTTGAATCAATTTCAAAGAAATGATGTGTGGGATCTGGTACCCAAACCTCAGCACAAGAACATTATTGGAACAAAATGGGTATTCAGAAACAAGCTGAATGAGCAAGGTGAAGTAACAAGAAACAAAGCCAGGCTTGTTGCACAAGGGTATAGTCAACAAGAAGGCATTGATTACACTGAAACGTTTGCTCCAGTTGCAAGATTGGAAGCAATCAGGTTACTTCTTTCCTATGCAGTTAATCATGGCATAATATTATATCAGATGGACGTCAAGAGTGCATTTCTCAATGGTGTCATAGAAGAAGAAGTGTATGTTAAGCAACCTCCTGGATTTGAGGATATTAAATATCCTGACCATGTTTTTAAACTGAAGAAATCACTATATGGCTTGAAACAAGCTCCCAGAGCTTGGTATGATAGACTAAGTAATTTCTTAATCAAGAATGATTTTAAGAGAGGACAGGTTGACACTACACTCTTCAGAAGGACCCTTGGGAAAGATATTCTTGTTGTGCAAATATATGTTGATGATATAATATTTGGTTCTACTAATGCATCTCTTTGCAAGGAATTTTCTGAGTTAATGCAGGATGAATTTGAAATGAGCATGATGGGAGAGCTGAAGTTCTTCCTTGGCATTCAAATCAATCAATGCAAAGATGGAGTCTATGTTCATCAATCAAAGTACACAAAGGAGCTTCTGAAGAAGTTCAAACTTGAAGATTGTAAAGTGATGAACACTCCAATGCATCCTACGTGCAACCTGAGCAAAGAAGATGAAGGAACTAAAGTAGATCAGAAGCTGTATAGAGGTATGATTGGTTCTTTGTTATACCTCACTGCATCTAGGCCAGATATTTTATTCAGTGTATGCTTGTGTGCAAGATTCCAATCAGATCCTAGAGAATCTCATATGACTGCTGTCAAGAGAATCTTCAGGTATTTGAAGGGAACAACTAATCTTGGACTCCTTTATAGGAAATCCTTAGATTATAAGCTAATTGGATTCTGTGATGCTGATTATGCTGGTGATAGGATTGAAAGAAAATCAACCAGTGGCAATTGTCAATTTCTGGGTGATAATCTTATATCCTGGGCTAGCAAAAGACAAACAACTATTGCTATGTCTACAGCAGAAGCAGAATACATTTCAGCTGCAAGTTGTTGTACACAACTACTTTGGATGAAACATCAGTTGGAAGATTATCAGATAACTGCTAACAGTATTCCCATTTATTGTGATAATACTGCTGCTATTTGTTTGTCTAAAAATCCAATTTTGCATTCAAGAGCGAAGCACATTGAAATCAAACATCATTTTATCAGAGATTATGTTCAAAAAGGAATTTTAGATATACAATTCATTGATACTGAAAATCAATGGGCTGATATATTTACTAAGCCTTTAACTGTTGAAAGATTTGATTTTATAAAGAAAAATTTGAACATGCACTTTGTATCTGATTAAATGCTTGCTTGCTCCTGAATAGGATTTTAGGTTCTGAAGTTAGTTCAGAAGCGGTAGTCCATCAGAAGCTCTTTATTGAGGTTCTGAGGAAAACTCGCTTCTGATGATGACGTCAGCATCTGAAGTCCAGAAGCTGGATTTGTTGCTTCTGAATAGTTGAATTAGTGGAAACGTTGGAAGTTACCTTTTAAAAAGTAACTTCTGGCCCACTAACTTGGTAGTTACTCTGTGAACTTCTTACGTGGCCTGTATGTGTTGGTGTATAACTAAAAAGGGCAATGATGATTTAAAAGCTTTGAAAGTACTTTTCACGCGCCCCCAATTTTGTCATTAATGTTATGTTTGTTTGTCTCTTTTGAATTGCAATCGTTTTACTTTTAACACTTTGTCAATTCACACACTACTCACTCACAACAAACACATTTGCTCTCAAACCTTTTGCGAAGTAAGCGCATTCTCTCAACCTTAGAACCCTAAAATCTTCATCTTCTTCAAATCTTCGTCAATCATCAAATGGCATCATCAAACTCGCAACGAGAAGATTCAGTATCTACTTCACGAATGTTCCCTGAATATGACTACAGAGGAAGAAGCATGAAATTGGAAGAATGGGATTTGCAGGTTCAGATAGAGAATCCAGTGGACTTTGATTCTCTGAATTTTCATAGGTGTTCTATCAGAAGCTACTATGAAGAGCAAGGACTCATGGATTATTTCAAAATGTTGAATGGACCAACATATGAAGCTCTGGTTAGACACTTCTGGGTAAGAGCAAAATTTTACAACAAGGCGGCATCCTTAGCTGAGGAAAGTCAGATGGTGCTAATGTATCCTGAATTAGAAGGGAAAACAAGAGAGGAAATGGGTCTTGCGCCATTTATTGAAGGTGAAATCAGGTCCAGCATCTGTGGTATTCCAATAAGAATTGCACAATGGCACATAGAGTATGTTCTCAAGGCTGCAGCCTCTGGATACTACTCTGGAATTGATCTTTCAGATGCTGCTGAAAAACGCATTTGGAAGAAGCAAGCCAACTTGGTGATATACAATTCTGAGAAGGAGAAGAAATATGCTGAATTGAGCATGGAAACTAAGATGCTTCTGAAGATTCAGAATGAGAACCTGTTTCCAAGTGGTGACTGTGTGAAACCAAATCTAGCTCAGAAGGTCCTTCTCCAGCACTTCATCAAGAAGGAAAAGGTGAATGTGCCCAAATACATGTTCAAGTATTTGGTAGAGTGTTTAAAACAGAGTCAGCTACTGGATAAACCCTGGGTTCCTTATGGAAGACTCCTCTCAGAGATATTCTATCAAGGAGGTATCTTGGATAGTCTCAGTCAATCTCAAGGCTTCACAGATCAGCTACTTGACACAAAAACTGGAAAATTCATTAATGCTCATACTCTCTTGAATATGAAGCTAATCAGTGAAGTCACCAAACTTCAAACTGATTTAAGTGAATCTTTTGTTAAGTCTGATCTTATGAAGGACTTTCCACCCATCTGCAAGAAGGATCCCATTGAAGTGCAGATGTACTATATCAAGGAACATTTTGAGGCAACCAATGAGAGAATCAGATTGGAAGATATTCCAGAGGAAATGTATGGTGGTGCTCTGCCACGAGCCAGAGGCAGAAAGTCAAAAAGGAAGATGACTGCAGAGGAATATCTAGAGGTTGAACAACCTGCTAAAAAGGCAAAAGTTGCTTCTGACAAGCTCAAAATTGGTAGTTCATCAGTACCTTCTATTGAAGAAGCCATTGAAGACATGGATTCCAGGATGATCATGAGTATTGGCATTTCTCTTGATCAACCTGCTATACCAAAGAGGAAGAGGAAGCCAGCCTTGAGGAGAACCAAGGATTTTCCTCATATCACCTTAACAGCTCTAGCTGCTTCTGATTTGGAGTTAAAGGAGTTACAAGAGAAGAAGGCAGCAGCTGAAAAAGTCTTGGAAATTGCTGCTGAGCTACAAGAATCTGTAGTATCAGAAGCCAAGCAACTGTTGCAGATGTCCAGTGAGCCTGCTAAGGAGGATTCTGATCCTGAACCAGAAAAGGTAATTAATATATCATCAGATTCCGCATCCAAATCATTATCAGATTCTGATGATTCTGATGATGATATACCCTTAGCTCAACTGTTTCGAAAACCAGTAAAAAGCCAATCAACATCAACCAAAACCAACGATAAGCCCTCTCAATCAACTACTTATGAACCAGTTGGTCACATAATTAATGAAAAGTTGGCTGAATTGGCTGAGCAGAGAGAAAGAGTCATTGATACTATTTTTCGCCTTCACCCTCAACCTCTTAACATTCAACCTCTCAACATGATTCCTCCAGAAAATGTTGAATCTACCTCAGAAAAGGCCTCTGAAACAACTCCAGAAGCAACTGCTTCTGAAAATGTTGTTTCAGAAAACCCCCATCAACAAACACCTGAACCACATAAACCCATATCACCCCCACAATCACCAATAGCAATCATTGACCCCCAACTCAACAATCAAACAACAACTTCACCACAACAACCATCAACTGAAACTGAACTTCAACCTTTACCTGAACACTCTCCAGAACCAACTCCCATGGATGTTGACATCTCTCAAGTCAATGTTCAAGACTCAACCTCCACCACACACATTGATTCTGACCAGCCTTCATCTTCAAACACACAAACACTCCTTACCATTCCAGTTCCTAATCCTATTCAAGATTTAGAAATCAGTGATTCTGATCTTGAAACCCTTGATCATCCACCCACAAACATCCTGGAATCTGGATATATTAATTCTGAGCTTCTCACAATCTTGAGTCAGATGCATAATCTGGTGGATCAAAGAAGGACAATTGATCTCACAGGTGCATATGAAGACTCCTGGGCATCTCTTCAGAACCGGGCAGCTGGGCTTATTGAAGAAATCAAGGCTAAATGCATCAGAGTCAAGCAAGCATCAGTCAGAAGGGTAATGGAGCATGTGAATCAGAGTCTTAGAGTAAGAAGTTCTACACTGCTCCTGGCAAACCAGCCTTTCTTCTTTGAAACGGATTACTTGACCAGAGAAGCAAGGCTGTGTAAGCTTCTGAAGAAACAGATGGCACAGCAGCAGCAAGAAGCTAGAGAAAGGGAACAAGCTCTTCTTCAGAGGCAACAACAACTTGAAGAACTGTTGAAGAAGAAGATTGAAGAAATGGAAGAAATGAAGAAACAACAACAAACCAACCCTTAGTTGCACACCCTTGTGTTTTACTTTTTGATTGTTGTTTGTTTTATTTTCTTAGTCCTTGCTTCTGAAATCATCTTGTCTTATTTCTTTTGCTTCTGAATGCTTACTGATTCTGACTGTTCAGCTGCTTCTGACAATTGAATATACATGATTTTTGCTCTGATTTATTTAGTTCATTGCTTAGTATACTCTCTCATGTTTGAGTTTTTCTCATATCTTTTTGTCTTTTGTGCTTAAATTTATTTCAATTTTTTTTGATAATGACAAAAGGGGGAGTATATATGTGACAAGTATTTAAAGGCTCTGAGCCCCATTAATGGCATTTGAAATTTTTGAAAAACTTCTATCTTTTTACCTTATTGGTATAAGCTATGAACGAACGAAGGAGTATCAAAATTCAAGTAAAGTTAATTGAACCATTCTTCTTATCTATAAGTTAATTCTTTCAATGATTCAATTTTGTTTTTAAGCTCTGATAATATCATTGCGCGAAAAATGAATTTAATTAACCTGGATAGAACTTAGGGGGAGCTTACAAACCTCACCTTAAAGACTATCAGACTCAGGGGGAGTTTGAGCTTACAAACCTCAGATTCTGAGCTTACAAACCTCAGAACCCCAAAGTCAACTTGTTAATTAGATTAACAACAATTGATCAATTTTAAATACTTTTGTTTGTCATCATCAAAAAGGGGGAGATTGTTGGAACAAAATGTGTTTAACAATGAACCTTAAAGAGTTTTGATGATAACAAGGTATTAAAAATTGTAAATTGGTCTAGCTAATATTTGTTCAAGTGTACAAGACCATAATTATAAAGTTACATCATCATTGGTTCTGAATGAGCAAATAAAGAGCTATGGAAACAACAAAAATTTGAAGCTTGGACGCTCCTGAAGGCAACTTGCTACTGAAGAGAAAAAGCGCTCCTGAAGTCAAGCTGCTCCTGAAGAAATAGCGCTCCTGAAGTAAGCTGCTCCTGAAGAATAGTGCTCCTGAAGACAAGAGGTCCAGAAGCCACATCATCAGAAGCTGCATCATCAGAAGCTGCAGAAGTCATCTCATCAGAAGCTGCATCATCAGAAGCTGCATCATCAGAAGCCGCATCATCAGAAGCTGCCTCATCAGAAGCCATTTCACCAGAAGCTGAATATCAACTGGATTTGCAAAGAATCAAGAATTGAAGAATTATCAATGCAAAAGCTGTCTATTGGATTCGAAAACACAAACAAAGGATTAGTGGAGTTTGCAACGGTCATTTCAAAGGTGTTTGAAGGCGTGTGTTTGCAATTTGGACGAAAGCGTTGACATTGTACTTTGTACGAATTGTACAACCACGTTCTCCACTACTCTGTTTTGTGTCCGCGCTACAGGACAAGAAAACAGCTCCAGAATACGGTTTCGCCTGCATAGATGTTCCTTTGGATAAGGAATGGATTTCAAATTTGTTCTTCATAGGACAACAACCAAATCAGGCAAAAGATCATTGGTGAAAGATCAAGCTTCAACAACGACTCTTTGGTGTGCTGGCAATTTCACAACGTCTCTTTCACACCTCTATATAAAGGAGTGAAGACCTAGAGAATTGGCAATGCAAGAACGCTGAACAAAAGACTCACAAGATTTTCACAAGTACCAAACCTCTGCTGAAATTGTTCTGCATTCACTTAGAATTTCTGTGTCTCAAAGTCATATCTTAGAAATTCTTAAGTCCATTGAGTCTGTATCTGATTTGTATTGTGAGCACCTCTGATTGTATATCAAGTGTTCAACCTTAAACAATTTTCTGTGTAATTTTGTTTAGTTAGGAAGTCTCTTGCAGTTGTGCTTGAGCAGGAAGTCTCTTGATTGTGTTCTTGAGCAAAGGAAGTCTCTTGCTTGTGTGCTTGAGCATTGGAAGTCTCTTGCTTGTGTGCTTGAGCATTTGTAATCAGATATTACTCATAGTGAAATCTCCTTGGAAGTGCAAGGGGGACTGGACTACTTCCGGATTGTGGAAGGAACCAGTATAATTGCTTTGTGTCGTTCTTCTTCTCTATCTCTGTTTTATTCCGCTGCATTTAGATTCTGATTATCACTTCAGAAGCTGTCTCGCTTAGCTTCTGATCAGTGTGTTCAGTTTTTAGGAGAAACGAAGAATTTTTCAAAACACAATTCAACCCCCCTTCTTGTGTTTTTTCTCACCTTCAAAGGGTACTCTCTCCGTTTCTTTTTCTCTTATTTTGTTTCATTGCTAATTCTTGTAGTGCTTTTAAATTTTGTGGAAGTTTATGTCTTATGATAAGGCCTCGTTAGACGAAGGATTTTGTGAGCAAGTAGAATTGCAATTGATTATAGTAGGTTATTTCCCTTTTTTAATTTTACGGTTTTGTTTATTTCTTTTTGGAAAAAACAATTATTTTGGTTCCTACTTTGCACTCGCTGTTACAATGGTCCCTGACTCAAGATAAAATGCAAAATAGTATCTAGACGTGTACATCAGTTAGTCGGTTTAGTCTTTGATGTTAAAATTGACCACTGTAATAATAAGGTGTAAAGTCAAGGGTCGAACTAGTTGTTTTCCCTTTTCTAAATTTACATTTCATTATTTCCCTCTCCTAAGATTATACAAGTTATGCCAAGATTAACTATATATGATGTAAAAGTGAACCAATTCAAATATTTTGAATAATTACAAGGTTTCACTTTCTTCAATTTCTCTTCATTTTTCATTTTAGGAGTTGACACTCACTCGAAGAGTTCGAGTATCCTTTTCTTCATTCTGAGATAATTATATGCTTATTTATAATATAAAGCATATATCAAGATTTTGAAATTTATCTTTTGTTGTAGTTCTTTATTTGCGGAAACTTTTTCTTTCAACTTTTTTGCAGCATCAGAAATGAAGCCTACAAGAGAGGAGGTGATAAGTGACAACAATGGTAAGCTAGAAATTTCAGAGTCCTTTCTTGCACTTCTAGCTGGTGGACTTGTTCTCTTTACTATATTGTACAATTTACTATTCCTTACTGTAATTAAGCCAGCCATTGATGGTCCATAACCTATATCCAAGTGCAGTGTGTGATATTAATTAATTTACGGAACATTCGCTACATATATAAAGTTAAGGTTTGGAACTATATATGATTTTTCTCATATTATGACCATGTTTTTATATCCCACGCATGTTGCTAAGATTCTGATGACAACATTAAAATCAACCTAGGAAAGAATATTTGGTTCCACTTAAATTTTCATCAATTGTCTAACATTGTAGACTTTGAAGTACCAAAAGAAGTATTTAGCTTTTCGAATAAGATTTATTCATTTTTTGGTTGGAAAACTCTCAGATAGACTTGCATAATGGTAGAAAGTGTTTTGTTTGAGTATACCAAAAAAAATCCTATATTTATTAGAAATTGAATGGGCAGTAGCTTATGCAACATAATTTCACGATTCATAATTTCTCTAAAAAAAATAATTACCATGTGCAAATTCAATTTTCAGTTTTTCACAGTGTAAAATTACCAATAAAACTTGCGCAAAAAAACACCAATAAAACATGAGGGTGGGGTTGTCGTGTAGGAGTAAGGAAGATAAAATACGATTGAAGTTGAAGGAAAATGGTATATTGGGCAAACAAGTTATGTGAACGTGACCATATCAAGTTTTAGGTTAAATTTATGTATGAAACGTTCATGCATGATGGTTTTATTCTATTCATTGGTAGTTGTAATTTTTGGATAGTTTTAATGTTGGTTTTGTTTTATTCTATGATGATAGTGTTGATTTTTGGATAGCTAGTTGATTCATGGAGAATTCTGCAGCTGATTATAGCCTTTGTAGATTCAATATTGATACAAATATACCCGTGAACAATGGCAAAATAAACACATATTAATTGAATTGAGAATTCAACCAATTGATAATTTATTGTTGCATTTTTAAATAAAGGGTAAAATTGGAAGAAAAAAATTATAACTCATTCCGTTCCGTCAACTTTTCAAACAATGGAATGTGAAATTAGTTTCATTCCGTTATAAAATATCCAAACAACGGAATAAAAACTTTATTCCGTTCCATTCCATTCCGTTCTATTTCATTCCGCTGTGTTAATTTTAAGTTATCCAAACAAAGCCTTAAATTTTATTTTTGCTCATAAAATATAAGTTATTAACTTACTAAATATCTTTGCATAATTAGTGTTTGGTCTAACTTCTCATAAGAAGGAGAACAATTAGAATACAAAAACAAACTAGGTAAGATTTGAATCATATATATGAGCAAGGATAGCCCTGAACATGTGGGTGGGAGGGACGGCCTTCCAGGTGATTTAGGAAGAGTGGTTGCGTGTATTGAAGACTAAGTGGCGTGTAAGAAAGGTTTAATGTGAATAGTGCAGATTTGACATCCGGTGTCTGATTCACTATTAATATACCTTTTCGGATAGGGAATCTTCCCTCGAGTGGGTTGTGCGCCTTCACGGAGTTCCAAAACTAATTACTTAGACACCAAATTCCTCAGTCATTTATGGACAACCCTGCAGAAATTATTTGGAACACCATTGAATAGGAGTTCTACAACTCATTCCCAAACTGATTGACAAATTGAGGTCATAAACATAACTTTGGGAAATATGATTTGATGTGTTTGTGGTGACAAGCCAAAACCGTGGGATTTAGCTTTGCTTGAAGTTGAGTTTGCTTATAACAGCGTTATGCATCCTGCTATCAGGAAAACAAATTTTTCACTTGTTTACACTTCTGTTCCTAGGCATGTGGTTAATTTGATTAAGTTGCCTAAAGCTCATGGAGTTAGTGTAACTGTTGAAAATATGGCTGAAGAAAATATAGTTGTGAAGGATCTATCAAGGTCAAGTTAGAAGCTACTGGACTGAAAATAAAGTTGTTGCAGATAAACGCCGAAGAGTCAAAGTATTCAATATGGGAGATGATGTGATGGTGTTCATGCGAAAGGAAAGATTTCAAGTTAGCACCTACAACAAGCTGCAACCTCGCAAGTATGGCCCATTCAAAGTAACTTGCAAGATCAATCATAATGCGTATTTGGTAGTGCTTCCAGAATTGATGAACATTTCCAACACTTTCAATGTGGCAAACATATATGAGTACCATGTAGATGAGGTCCTTTATCAAGATGAGAACTCAGGGTCGAGTTCTTCTGAAGTGGAGAAGACTGATGTAGGAAGATTGGTTTCGCGTATTGAAGACGAAGTGGCACGTAAAAAACGTTCTGTCTTTTATTTTTAATGACAGGTCATCTTACGTTATTATTAGCATGTTTTTCATTAGGTTTTACCAGCAAAATAGAGGAGTATTAGAGCAATTGTCTATGATTTTGAGACGTTTGTAATGTTTTCTATATTTGAGTATGTAATTTTGTTCTTCCCGAAGCATAGCAGTTTTATGGTATATTTTATGTAATTCACGAAGAAATCATGCAAATCGGCAAAGCAAAGACATCTGAAGATTTATATGGTCCTTGGGAAGATGAAGAATAAAGATTCAAGAGGCCTCAGAAGACTTCACAAAGGGAGGAATTTTGTTCCCAAGTTCCAAGACAACTTACATAGAAGCAAACACCTAAAAAAGCGAAGAAACAAACATTTCAGCACCCGAAGTATAGGATAACGAATAAATAATGTAGGGGTAATGTTAGCGATGAGACAAGATATCAAATCACTAGAGAGATAATGACCTAAGTTAGAATGAATGAAGGATGATAAGAGTGAATGAGGTAATATGGCGCAATGTTGTTTTATAAAGGGAGAATAAAAGTGGTAGCTGTAACGACAATGGTAAGGTAGAAACTTAACCGAGAACGAAGAATGGAGAGCTGTCATTAGGATGAAGCACTTAGTGCACGAAGAAAGTTAATGTTGAGTATAGGTTTTAAGGACGATATTGAGTAATTATGATGTCGAGTAATTATATAATGACTATGTGAAAAAGGTTGAAGTTGAATGATGAAGTAATAGCCATGTTGTATAATGTTGAATAATGACGAATGACATACTTGTTTTATAATAACAAGTAAAATGACGAAAAAAACTATGTTGTGAAGATGATTTGTTGTTGTTGATGTATTTTCTATATGTTCTTAGTGAGTCTTCATGCATCATATCATATTTAGGACCATGTTAAATGACGAATGTTGTATGTATGTTCAGTAACACAACTCTGACATACAAATGTTGATTAGAAATCGGTACCGGGATGCATATAGGTCTAGGAACGAAGTGCATTTGCATATGTCTCATGTTAGGTGTATATGAAGTATGTGTGATATATGTGGTATATGTGATATGTGTCAATGTGATGTATTGTGTGTGATATGTGCATTTCTTTAATGTGTTAAAACTGAAAAATTATTATAATGATGATGTGTTAATGATGTTGTATAACCTGATGAAGAATTGTGAATATGTTGTAAATGATGATCAAATGATATTATGCATATTTATATAATATTCATGTATCCCAATATATGTTACGATGAATATTCTCACCCCTTGGTTGTTGTTGTGTATTATGATGTCTGTACTCTTGGGGTACAAACACTCAGGACGAGACGCTCTAATTTGCGGGATGATTAAAAGGTGGCGACGGAGATATACTTCCGTAGCTATTATCTAATTATTTATGTAGTCGAATAATCACGCGCTCTAATCTGTAACATTAGGGTTGAGGTCAAATATTGAATGTTTAATTTTTAGAATCTTAAGTATTTGAAATCATTATGATATTTTCCACAATGACGATTGAGAATCATACATGTTGATTTGATGAAATATTTTTGAAGTATTTTCCGCACTATGAAATATAAAGTATAATTTATTATTCGAATGAATGATTGATGAATATGTGTAACAACCTTTTTGTTTAAATTTATTCGCATTATTTATTAAATCAACATTGAGAATAAGGGTTTTACAGGGTGCGATGCAAATTACATTTAACGATGTTTTGCATATATAAAATAAAAAGTTATCCAATAGAAACACTATGTTAATGTTTATATTTTGACAATATTAATCAGTTTTCACAATTTTATCATATCAACTTTCTGATATATTTACATAAAAATTTGTTTATGCAGATAAAATCCATAAAATCGACAATAGGTGAGGTGGAAACATTGACCATAGTTTTACATATAAATTAAAAAATTATTTAACAGAAACACTATGTTGATGTTGATATTTTGAAAATAGTCATGAGTATCTAAAAAAAATTCATATCGATTTTCTCATATATGTACATAAAAATTTATTTATGTATATATAATCACATAAAATCTGCAACTAGTGCATTTTTATGGCTAGTCAGTTGTTCAAAGTCTGTGTTTGTATTCAGATTTACAAGGGAGCTGCTTACTCCCGGAAGGCTGAGAATCGGATAAATTTGGAGGAGTTCATCACCCAGCAAAAGGAGATCAACACTTTTCTGAAAGAACAAGCAATGGAACAGGCCAAAAGGATAACAACATTTTTGGAGAAGCCAATAACTATTGTGGAATCTCCTTTATCACTAAAAGTTGAAATGATGAAAACAGATGCTATCCAAAAACAGCTCATGGAGTTGGGCATATTAGCTTTGAAAGACATTTTTATCTTTTACGTTGCATACCAGGTCGGGATCAGAAATTTAACTAAGCTTGATTTTGAACATAGTGTTAAGGATTCTATGGACAAACAGGTCAAATATGCGGAGACAGCGATGGGGGATGCAGTGGGGAAATCAGTTCAGAAAGTTGTGGATAGCATTCTGGAGAAAGCTGCAGCGAACCTTAAATCCAAGGCTGACGCAGCAAGGCCCGGCCAGCCTGTCAAGCTCCAAGCCGCGTGGGACCAGGCGCTCCTCCAGCCTGTGTCTAGAAGATAATATGAATTTAATATTGAACGGTGTTTTTCATGTAAAATAAAAAGTTATTCAATAGAAACACTATAGTAGTAAGATTTATTTATCATATCAATTTTCTCGTATATTTACGTTAAATTTGGTTATGCATATAAAACGCATAAAATTTGCAACGGGATGCGAACATTAAACAGTGTTTTGCATATAAAATAAAAAGTTATTTAATAGAAAACATTACATTAATTTTGATATTTTGAAAAATAATCATGAGTTATGAAAAATTTATTTTATTAACTTTCTCATATATGTATATAAAATTTTGTTTTCGTACATAAGAAAATAAAATCTACAACATACGTGATTCAAATATTTCACATATTTTTCTATATGTGATAAAAAAATATTCAATCGAAACATTATATTATTGTTGATAATTTTCATTGAATATCTTCAAAAACCTTATATTAATGTTGATAATTTTCATTTAATATCTTTAAACATTCGACAATATTAACAATGAAATTAATTTTTATATGCACGGGTCTATTACTAGTTATAGAACAAATTGAAATACCATCCAAGAGTTGGATGAAGAAAGTGATGATGATCCAAAACCAAAATTTATACCATCTAAATTTATATACACAATGATTATGGATGGAACAATAGCCCCTATAGTAAAAGTTATAACCAACCAAAAACGATTTACAAAAGTATCTTTTGTGAAATTGAGATCAATAGAAGACATAGTGTGGAAACAATTAATGATTGGGTGAAATTGTTAAATGTTTAGAAATGAGTAAAAAAAAAAAATGGAATTAGTTGTGGTTATAAAAGATGAGAATGAATTTGAAAAATTAGACATTAAATATTTTTGTGTAGGTTATATTTAGAAAAATATTATGAGATACATCTCATGATGATAGCGTAAGAAATTGTAAAATGTTTTATAATTTGCCAGATGCATAAAAACAGTTACCATTTTTTTTGGTCAAGTTACCATTTTTTATACGGCTATAATAAATCGATCATGGTCATGTTCATTAATGGAATGTGTTTGTTCATTTTTCTGTCTGATGTGGTTCTAATATAATGCATTGATAAAAAAAAAGTAATATAATACATAAATTCAGTTGAGTTAAGAAATATGAATAGTTTTTGTAACTTAAACTTAATTACATCATCACTATACTATTAGATTTTAGATAGAATAAAAGAGAAGAAACAAAACTCATTTAGATATTCCACATAGACACAATCTTTGCATTAGAATGAGTCAAGTTTAAAACTTAAAGTTATACAGATAGATAGATAGATAGCCAGATAGATGGTAAGAAAAATTAAATTCCTAGCATTCAATGTTTGAATTTTATATTTTGTTGTTATTATTGTTGTTTTTAAATATGAAATTTATTATGAGATTATTGTTGTTGTTGCAGATTTCAAGCATGATCGCGGTGTTCTTTTGACATTTCCAAGTTTGAAGATGCAAGACTTGCAAGAACAGAACATTCCTTCGAGTGCGCCCTTATTCTTACGAAGAGAAACTCCGGCAAGGCTCTTGCGGTAATGTTATAAGTTATTATTGTATTTGTATTTGACTTAGGAAATTAAGGAATAAATAGTGAATAAAGAATAATGATTTATAGACGGTGAGAAACCATAAAGGTCAGTAGAGCTAGAACACTCTTTTTGAGAATGTTTTACAAGATGATCATCATCGTACTCTTTGGGCTTATGTCTCTTTGGGCTTATGTCAGAATAGTAAAACAATGGTACTAATCTAATTTTTGTCAAAAAGAATCTATAAGTTCTTACTCTAATTAAAATAACCATTTTAATTTCTATTTTATATATCAACGCTTCATAGCTAGTAATGTATTAAGAAATTAAATGTTTAAAAACAGGATAAAAGCAGAGTTACAAAAATAATTTTAATATTTTTTTACAGATGTTTGGACTTTCTGCACTCAGGGAATGTGTATTTGACAAAGACCGCTACGATCGCATCGGTGTTTTACCAGTTTTTGGCAAACAAATAAAAGCATCCAAAATTTTTTGCCGCATAGGTAACAACAAAATTGTCCAGAATCTTATGTTGATATTAGGCATAAAGCCTGACGACTAAGACAACAAGAAAAATAACAACAAAAAAAAAACGAGAAAGATGAAGAAATCAGT
The DNA here is from genome assembly GCF_051527215.1 of Medicago sativa. NCBI lineage: Eukaryota > Viridiplantae > Streptophyta > Magnoliopsida > Fabales > Fabaceae > Medicago > Medicago sativa. Next base: position 60,922,303 of record NC_140751.1, on the reverse strand, counting down.
GAAAGTGAAGAAGAATACGATAACAGTACTTTCAATTCTTTGAGATACGACCATGTGTTGATTATGACGGATTCAGACGAAGATGGATCCAACATTAAAGGTATGTTGATCCATCTGTTTCATCAACTATGACTGTCGCTTCTGAAATCTCCAAAGTTTTTGTATGACTTCGTATTGCATATACACAAGATATCATTTATTATTATGTTATTTGTTAGTGTTTTAGAGTGATTATAAAAAATCAAATGATATGTCTGCCTAGGAAATGAATAGCCCTCATGTATGGCGCCACAGACATCTGAGTGTTTTTTCATCTCATCTATGTTTTGATTTTAGTTTTTAGTTCTTTGTGGTTTTAGTGTTTGATAAAATTAATGGCTGAAGTATATTATAAATATGAAATGATGTAAAATGCTATATTTAATTAATATTGATGATCCTTCGAAAAAATTAATATTAATGTTTTTTCAGTTAAGATTGTTGGGTTAAAATTGAGATAAATAAATTATAATTGAATTAACTTATAAAAAACCACTACAATTTAGTAAAATAAGTTAAACGCTCGTAGGAAAGTGATGGTTACCAAACGAGTCTTCTTTAGTCAAATGAACTTATACAACAAAAACTATAAGCTCAAAAACATGTTATACCAAACATAACCTTAGTAATATGTCCTTTTCTTCGTCAATCTCATCTTCCTAGATTATTATAACTTGTGATTTTGTATAACCATGCATACTTTATGGTTTCCTAATGTTATGAACCATTTGAGATTGAACTATTTCTTTATGCTTTGCTACAGACTTTATGCAAAAACTTTGGAAATTTCAGAAGCAAAAGTCATAGTTGATGAAACAGATGGATCAACAGACCTTTAATGTTGGATCCATCTTCGTCTGAATCCGACATAATCAACACATGGTCGTATCTCAAAGAATTGAAAGTACTGTTATCGTCTTCTTCTTCACTTTCACTGATTTCTTCATCTTTCTCGTTTTTTTTGTTGTTATTTTTCTTGTTGTCTTTGTCGTCAGGCTTTATGCCTAATATCAACATAAGATTCTGGACAATTTTGTTGTTACCTATGCGGCAAAAAAATTTGGATGCTTTTATTTGTTTGCCAAAAACTGTATATACTACAAGAATTTATTTATCTAAAAAGTTTGTGTACAGAAAAAAGTTTCTTAGTTTTTAAAACTAAGAAAAAGTTGATGAAAAAAAGGGATATAATGAAAAAGTTTCATTATACTACAAGAATTTTCTAAAAAGTTTGTGTACGGAAAAAAAGGGAAAAAACAGTATGCTCGAGGTAATCTTAGTTTTATTTTTCACATGTTTTACTTATTACAGAGATTATCTATATAGCTCTAAAAAAAAATATTGCAAATATTTGATGAAACCAACTATTGTAGAAGAGGGGTGAGCTATATCATACACTTCAGGGAAGCTCCAAAGAGTGAAGATATAATGAAAAAGTTGAGATTGAGAAAAGTTATTCAGACTAACCAACTGCATTTACACAATCAAGCTAATCTGATTGAGCATTTTAAGACAGCCCAAGATCTTTACTTTGCTATGTCTATTGGGCAATGTGTATTAATGCAATGTTTATTTTGTGTTAGTTATGGATAGCTTATGTGACCTTCGTGCGAACTATTATCAACAAAGATAGGTGAATGAAAGCAAAAAAAACATATTTATTTTAACATTGTTGAATTGGTTGGTGAATGATTCTTAAAATATTAAGTCATCTCGTCCAATTGATGTTACGAATTGAATTCCTTACGTTGCATTTAAAGCTCGTGACTTAATATCTCATGTTTCATTATCTTTACATACATTACGTTGTCCAATATAAGAATATAGCACTTATGATTAAAAGGAATAGTATCAAAATCCAACGAAGCATAAAAGAATTCATTGACTTGTTAACACTGCATTATTCTTCATGTCCAATCTTCCTTCCTTAAATTTGAAACAAAACCATGAGGCTAATACATACGGTGCATACACACTTATTTGTTTTGATACACTTTGTAAATTATACACAATACAAACGACAAATTAGAGAGCCATAAATAGATCCATAAGAAGTGAAATCTAAAAACAAAAATATGTTTGCACTTTTTTATGTTGGAGTGGTGCCGCTTATATATGGTTTTGTATCATTGTTCTGGGCTCCTTGTATATTTTGTGCGAGGAACTTTTGTAATATATATATATATATATATATATATATATATATATTGTTTAAAAACAAACAAAAAAAAACCAGTTATAAGAAAGAAAAAAAGAAATGGACATATAATTTTTCTAATCACACAAAAAATCATGGATAGTAAATGGTTCTCTTATCTATCTTATATGTTATCCACCAAAATTCAAATAACAAAAATAGAGTAACTAACCTCTCAAGAGGTGTGGAATTTCATACACTCATGGTCAGAAAAATTAAAATTTTAGTAATTCGTTTAACGTCAAGACCTAAAATCATAAACAACTATCTCATACTATGATACTTCAAAAAAAAAACTATCTCCTACTATGAATCACATATAAACTCCAGAAAATGAATTAAATTATGCTGACAATTTCTTGGCCACATACATTTTTTAACAACCAAAAAGTTATTGAGATAACACAGAACTGGTGCATAAAATGTACGTTTCCTATCAAAATAGAACACAAACACCACATGATAATAATTGTCCAAGACAACAAAATACTGGAAATAATAAGAAAAAAACAATCAAATAAACTTTCACAAAGCTACAAACGAAACCCCATAATGGCTGCAAATAATAACAACTTAAGCTATGAATTTGCATTTGAATTACGAACCAGATTAGAATCCAAAAATATAACCTCAACTAACATGAAATAATGACACCAGTAGACACACACGTGGCAATAAAGGAGAACAATGGCTGAAATAATGACAAAGAACTACACCAGCCTAAGATAAATGGAACCTTCAAAGTTTATAATAAAGTGTAAGACAAACAATTAGAAACCATAAGTAGCATATAGGAATAGGAAATCTCACAAAATTTAGAAAATATAGTATTTAAATATTTCTATAGTTGTTTACATTTTGCTACTAATCAAGTATGATCTTTTGTTTAGTATCCAAACCAAGTATATGGACAAAAATTAAAGTACAGTAAAACAAAATCCTTCAAAACTCTATATCCTTTAAATATTTATGGATATGTCCAACTCCTATATTATGACTCCACAAACCAAATACTTCTCTAGTTTTCATGTTATCAAATCCCCAATGAATGAGCTCAATTGGTCAACTCCAAATCAGACTTTCAACAAACCGAAGCACATTGCACATTCACTATCATTACCTTTGCCTCCTTGTTTGACAAACATACCATTAATTGACTTGCAACTTTGTCAATATTTTGTTACAACACTCTCATACCTAAATGCAACAATGTCAAATATATTTTAAAAATGGTCAAGCTAACCTAAAGATAAAGTAGATACTCCTCCATAATTCTTCATAGCAAGGCAATTCAACCATTCAATTCCACCACGCAATTGACAGAACTGCAAATTTAAAACAAATAGGGCAGAATTGCAAGTTTAAAACAAATAGGGCTCTGCAATCTCCTCTAATTCTCCTACAAATGAAAGTGAACCATATAATTTATTCAAAGATGCAAGCAATCAAGGTGCAAATGATTTGCTTATGCATAAGCTTAAAATAAAGACTACTCCCTCCGTCTCATATTACTTGACCTAGTTGACTCTGTCACGTATGCTAATGCACAATTTTAAACTTAAATTTCTTTAATAATATAGTAGAAAAAATTACGAAAATTTGATATTCTGAAAATATTAATCGAGACGAATCTAACAACATCTTATATGCTATATTTTGTTTTTATATATTAGTAGAAAAATAGAGTCAAAGCATGTTACATGAATAGTGCAGATATTCTTAATAGGTCAAGTAATATGGGACGGAGGGAGTAAATCAAAATTTTAAAATAAAATAAAAAAGTTTATTAAATTGTAAAAAATTCAAACATTCCCATCACACACTTCTTAGTTTTTTTTTTTTGAACAAGCCAAAATGGAATTATATACCAAAGAAAGTAGTATCTCCTAAGCACACACTTCTTAGTTACTTGAAATGAATGAAAGAGTGTGAAAGCAATTAAATGCTTCAACTAAATTATTAGTAGATTGACAAATTGTCTAACTACTCAAATTCATATGCGTAAAAAATAGCATGCATATATACATATTGGTTTGTCATTGTGATGATCGAAATGAGTTCAACAAATAAATAAATCATAAACCAAACAACACTTTCTTCTATGTAATTAAAATAATTACCAACATAGACAAATTTATATCAATTAAGCATAGAAAACCCCAAGGATACTTATAGTCCTAGATTGCATGGAATGAGCTTCGTCCTTTCGTCCTTTCTTCGGGCTACGTCTACTCTTCTTAGAGAAAACACCTCCACCAAGGCCTTCCACTAATAATAACAATGTTGAACTACAAATGTGATTACAAGAGTTCCTTGAAACTATCCTAGTTCTTCAACCCCTATGTAACCACTCCCCCAAACTTCAAATACCCTTTGAATTTGGTGCTTCTTGATGTCTTTGAAACCTCAAATACCCATGCAACCCTTCAAGCTCTTCGATGCTACGTTCGACAAATGGATCCCATTGAACACAAGAACAATTAGAAAGAACCCCCAAGACCTTTGGAGGTGTAATGAGATTATTCATTTCATTTTAGAAACTTGATTAAGCACAATCAATTTCCTTGAAAGAATCAATTTACAATCCCTAATAGCACCCTAACAAATCATATGACTCAAAAAGTGTTTAATCTTGAAGAATTTATGAACAATGCGTTTTTTGAGACCTAGAGAGAATAGGTGCTAATGATTCAATACTTTAGGTGTTATGAGGAAGTGAATATATATATATATATATATATATATATATATATATATATATATATATATATATATATATACGATGGGGTGGCAAGTGCAAAATTTTGACAAAAAACAACATAGTGAATCGATTCACAAATGTGTGAATCAATTCAGATAGCAAGAGGACAAGCCAGATGAACTATGATGATTGATACCATTCAGACATAATTTGAATCGATTCAAAGTGCCTAGGATGAAGATTGAAACAATTCAGATTATACTAAACGATTCAATATAACTTAGAAAGTTTTAGTGATACGATTCAGACAAATTTGACTCCATTCAAAAGTGAATCGATTCAAAATATCATGAAACGATTCACCCCAAATCAGAGACTTTGGGTGATACGATTCAAGCATAAATGAATCGATTCAGACAGCAAAAACTTCAATTTTGACGGTAGAAATGAGATTAACTTGGGTCATTTGCTAACTAAAACACAAGGAATCACACAGTAGAAAGATACACATATTGCTTAGGTGCTTTAACATAATCTAAGCTAAACTATCAAAGGAACAACATGCTAAATAACAAGCCACCAATTATTAAAGACATCATCAAATTAACCTAAGACTACATCATCAAAACAACCTATGGCTATGTCAAAACAGCTTCATTGGGAAACAACCTATCATCAAATTAACTTTTACTAAGACCAATTTAAAACTAAAAGGATTAATCTTGTATAACCTAAGATGTATTTGGCCTATAATACTTTACAAATTCTAGACAAAAAAAAAAAAAAAAAAAACTTTACAAATTTTTACATTTTTTGGATATGAAACAAAAAAAACCAATTATACAATATACAGTGTCGTAGCGGGAATCGAAAGTGTTTCCCAAAATTCCTAGCTTCGATTCCACCCACGAACCCATCGTACGACAATCACAGTTTCCGTGTTCCAAAGCCATGGAGGAACAATTCTCATTTAAGAATCTTCACAGCAGAGAGTATTCTGGTCACAAAAAGAAGGTACCCTTCCTCTCTCATTCCAAACACCTTCAAAGTTCTAATTTTTTCCTACTTGTTAAGGTTTAATATCTAGGTTTATGTTGGAAAAAAACCCTCTTTTCAATGTTTATGTTTCAATTCTGAAATGGGTCTTTGTTTGTGTTTGAAAAGGTGCATTCAGTGGCTTGGAATTGCATTGGCACAAAACTTGCTTCTGGTTCTGTTGATCAAACTGCTCGAATTTGGCATATTGACCCACATGCCCATGTAGTAACCTTACTCCTAATTGCACTTTAATTTTCTATTAATTAATGTACTTTCTCATAAATCACAAAATTAGTCACTGTTTAATTTTAGGCTTATGCTAGTCTTATTAATTGGATTTATCTTATGACACAAATATTTATATTATTAGTGTTTGAACTTTGGATAGAATCATGAAAATATTCAATATCATGTCTATAAGTTGTTTCCAGTTTATTTCATTGATTCCCATAATGACTTATGAATATAAGTTTGATAAAGCTCCCTAGAGTAGTTTATCTCGAATAAGTGCTTAATTAAGTTGCTTACCTAGCGCACTGTGAATACACATCTTAGCTATATTGTAATGCTGTCATAAAGAAATACAGTAGCTTTGCTGTTTGTAAAAGATTTGACTATTCAAGTTTCCCTTAAGTAATGGTATAGTATAATTTAAGATCTTCCCTTTTGAAATTACTGAAGGAAACTTTGATGAATTTTAAGTAATGCCCATTTTCACTTTTGATGAATGAGATTACATGACCATTAGAGATTTGGCTTTGAGAAAATATGTCTTTTTAACATATGATGTTGTTGCTTTGGCGACCTTCATGATCTAAAATGACAGTAATGTTAGAGTATTTTTCCATTAAGATTGAAACTTGTCGCATTAAATCAAGAAATACATGGCGAATCATGTACGATAAGATAGGACATTGTTGTTGAAACTTGAAGCTATAGAGTAAACCAAGGTCAATAGTTAACATTTTCAACGAGCATCTTTATAGAAATGAAGCATTTTGCCAACAGATTTTCTTTTAGTTTTGTCTGATGCGTTTTATGTCACTATAAATTATTTCATCCTTCTCATTATTTTGTGGATAGAAATTTGATTGTTCCATTTGGTGGGGGGTTATTTTAGGGTAAGGTCAAAGATATTGAATTGAAGGGTCACACCGATAGTGTGGATCAGCTATGTTGGGACCCCAAACATCCCGATCTTATTGCAACTGCTTCGGGTGACAAGACTGTTCGTCTATGGGATGCTCGTAGTAAGTGATCATTTAGCTATACAATTTATTTTTAATTAAATTGAGATATTTTGGGAGACATTTAATATAATCTATGGTTATATTTACTCAATCCTGTGCCGAATAAACATAAGTGAATATTGAGATGCTCCTTATATTTGATTTCGACAGGTGGAAAATGCTCACAACAGGCAGAACTTAGCGGGGAGAATATCAACATCACCTACAAACCTGATGGTACTCATGTAGCTGTCGGTAATAGGGTATGTTACACAGTCCCTTCATTTGCTTAAAGCTCTGAAGCGAAGATGTTGTGACTGGATATGTTAATATCCACTATATCTAGCATATGTTTGAGTCAATTCTTTTTTCTGGAATCACTGAGCTTTGCATTGTAGCTACTAAATAGACCATGTCCATGCCTATTATAATCTTGCTGTTTTTCATCCTGTAAAGTCTTGCTTTTTCGTTGGCTTTTATAGGATGACGAATTAACAATACTTGATGTTCGGAAATTCAAACCAATGCATAGGCGCAAGTTCAACTATGAGGTATTGCCTAGTTTTTGCTTCATCATTGCAGTCTGTTCTGTTTCCGACAGTTTAAGACGAATTTGGAGGTTACAAAATGAAATTGTTAAAAACCTGTAGAAGAGAAATGTGAAATTGGTAGAGACGACCATAAGAAATAAACAATTTTAACGAAACATTGAAAATAGGAGAAAGAATTTTCCCTCAAGGGTTGTTCCCCATACAACTGAGCCACTGCTTTGTTTCCTCAATACTAACATTGTTTCAATGATGAGAATCATGTGCTCTGTGTACTAAATGTTAACACTGCTAACAAATTCCCCCTAACTTACTTTACTAGCTAACTGCTCTGGTTACCCCTAACTAATTTCCCATTCTGTTCTATCGCCGCAGACACCAAACCTAGAAAACTATGAGCAACTAGTCTTTTGTTTGAATTACAATTTTCATGCCTTGAAACCTGATCATCTGTTAAAAATAGAAAGAAGTCAAAGAACATTGTTTTTAGTTACAGCCACGTCAGTGCAAGTTATAAGGATTCACCCTAGATAGAGACGAGTACGATTCTTCGGCACTGTCGCCATAAACAGTCTTGTTCCTGCTTCACAACTCTCACTCCCACCTTCGGCATGATAAAGCAGAGACAACAGAAATGGAATCAATAGAGGAAGGCTATTGAATTATGATGGAAATTGAGTAAAACTGAGTACAATTCCAGCGCTACAGCTCCTCAGTAAAGAGAAAGTGTTTTCTCTCACTGGCTAACCGAGGTTCTAACAAAATGATTCCTCGGAACTTATATTCCCGACACACACCCTCTTATTAGGGGAAGATTCTAACAAACATGCCAGCTCACCCTTCACACCTTCCTCACCATCTCTTTCTTCTTTATCCTAGTGCACAACCTCCACACCCTCGGCCCCTCATTATTGAGACCCACCAACACATCTCCCTCTACCGAGTCAGGCCCATACAAGATCCTACCATCACTCCACCCCACCCGCACCCCCCCTCACCATCAACACTAGCTTTGTCCTCAAGGCTCAATCAGGAAACTGACTTTTAAGCAACAGTTCCTCCTCCCGAGGCGCATCCTCTTCAGCCATTCCTTTCCATTTTACATGTCACTCTCTTTTCTGCTGTCCTGCATGGAAAGTGTCCCTCCAACTTATGAGACGTTCAGGTGAAATCTCCCCCTTATCTCCCTCCCAATCCACAGGCAGTTCAGCAGTGATTTGATAGTCTCCGATGGCTTTTTTTAGCTGAGACACGTGAAAAATAGGGTGGTTTTAGGATGCAGCAGGAAGCCGCAGCCTGTAAGCAACTGCACCTATCCTCTGAATGATTTCGTAAGGACCAAAGAAGCGTGGTGCCAGCTTCTGATGAATTCGTTGCACCACAGATTGTTGCCTATGGGGTCTCAATTTAAGAAACACCCATTCCCCGACTGCAAACTGAACATCTTTCCGCTTCTTGTTGGCATAATGCTTCATCTGCTCTTGAGCCATCTGGAGATTATATATACTCCCTCCGTCCCATATTAAAAGCAAAAAAAAAAAAAAAATCACACTTATTAAGAAAATTAAAACATAGTAGTTTGCAACATAGTTTCTTGTGTTATCCTTGAAATAAGTTTTATAGGAAGATGTAAAAACATTTTTCATTTAATTTTCCTTTGAAATAAGTTCTATCATTGGTTATTGAGAAAATGAAAGAGAGAGCAAATTGAATGCACTTTGCATTTAATTTTCCTTTGGAAAAGATAATTTTTTGAAACAACATAATTAAATATGATAAAAGTTGGTCTTTTTTGCTTATAATTTGGGACAAAGAAAATGAGTTTTTTTTGCTTATAATTTGGGACGGAGGGAGTACTTAAGCTGACGGAGAGCCCCATCTCTGTCCCTAAGCTCTTGAGCCACGGCTGCCACCCTCGTTTCCCCTTCCAAAAATGCACCAACATCAGAGGTTTTATCCCATAAACAACCTCAAAGGTACATCCTGTAGACATGAAAAATGGTATTACACATACCACAATTCACCCCATGGAATCCAATGAACCCATGTCTTTGGCTGCTCCAACACGAAACAACAAAGATAGGCCTCTAAACAATGATTAACCATCTTGAATTGTCCGTCTGATGGTGATAAGCTGATGACATCTTCAAAATTGTTCCCTGTCAGCTTGAACACCTCCTTCCAGAAAATGCTTACAAATAAAGGTTCTCCATCACTTAGAATAGATTCTAGAATGCCGTGTAATCGAACCATGTCTTTCACAAACAAGAAAATTATGGAACAAGCTGTGAAAGGGTGCTTAAAAGGGATAAAGGGGCTATACTTGGAAAGACGATCCACCATCACAAGCATGGCATCATGTCCATTGCTTTTAGGCTACCCCAGTAATGAAGTCCATTGGAATCTCACTCCACACCAACTGGAATAGGGAGTGGCTGAAGCAAACCATTTAGAGTCATAGCTGCATATTTGCGCCGTTGACAAGTGTCACACGCCCGCACAAATTCTTGTACTCTCGTCATCATGCCCTGCCAATATAATGTACCAGCCATCGTATGGCCCCTATTAGGAGTTGAAGGAAAATCCTTCAACAACACATCAATGAGAGGGGAATGAGCCGGTATAACCAGCCTGCCCTTTTAGAAAAGAACTCCTCCTTTCAGCTCAAATCTTGGCCTTGAAGCCGGATTCTCCTGAATGGTGTCAATGATGGCTGTGAAGTTTGGATCCTTCCTATCCTCCATTTGTAACTCCTTGTTGCCAAATGGGATAAGAAATTAAGGCATTAACTTCCACATCTTCTTGTTGGCGAGAAAAAGCATCTGCCACTTGGTTCTCAGCCCCAACCTTATAACAACTTCGAAATCATACCCCAACTTGTTTAGCCATCCACTCTTGTTGATTGGAGGTGGTGATCCGCTGTTGACTCAAATGCCTCAAACTTTTTTGATTCGAAAATACCACAAACTTCCTAGACAGAGACGAGTACAAATTGCCAATTAGATGTAGCTTATCTGAGATTTAAGTATACAGTCATATTTGACCGTGCATGTTCTTTGGCATTGTCGCCATAAATAGTCTTGTTCCTGCTTCACAACTCTCACTCCCACCTTCGGCATGATAGAGCAGAGACAACAGAAATGGAATTAATGGAGGAACGTTGTTGAATTATGATGAAAATTGAGTAAAACTGAGTACAATTTCAGAGCTACGGCTCCTCAGTAAAGAGAAAGTATTTTTTCTCACTGCCTAACCGTAAGGTTCTAACGAAATGATTCCCTGAAACTTCTATTCCCCTCACACACCCTCTTATTAGGGGAAGATTCTAATAAACATGCCAACTCACCCTTCACACCTTCCTCACTATCTCTTTCTTCTTTCTCCTAGTGTACACCCTCCATACCTTGGGCCTCTCCTTATTGAGACCCATGAACATATCTCCCTCTACTGGGTCAGGTCCGTACCAGATCCTATCACAGAACCATCTATGTTTTCTGGTTCCCCGCTGCAGTTCCAACTCCTTCAACATCACTCAATATGATGCTCTTCAGGTGCTCATTGTTTTGCACACCACCGCAAATGCCAGATCTTTTTGGAGTTAATGTCCATCTATGATTACATAATTTTAATATTTCATAGTGTACAGCCTTGCAGTTTAGTGGTATGGTTGATTGAGAGTTGAGAGAAGCAATGAATTTAACTATTTAAGTAACTTGTCTTGTACTCGTAGCATACATTCATTACTGTGGCAAACATTTGTTTTTCTTCTGTGAAGAATTATTTCCAATTTGCTCAATGATTCCTGTATCCTTCCTAGGTAAATGAGATTGCTTGGAACATGACTGGCGAGATGTTCTTTCTAACAACAGGAAATGGTAAGTAAGGTCATTGGTTTCCTTCGATTTTATTTTTTATTTTTTTGTAGTGTAGAATATTATCTTACAATCTGTTACCTGCTCACCTACTCAGGGACTGTGGAAGTATTATCTTATCCATCTCTTCGACCTCTTGATACTCTCATGGCTCATACAGCGGGTTGTTATTGCATTGCAATTGACCCAACAGGAAGGTATGCTTCTTGTGTTTGTTATTCCTGGTTTTGCAAATTGCACTTGAATCAGCAAGCAAGGCTGCATAACTGCGTATTGTTGTTTCTGTCTTCATTTTTCTTAGAAAGTATAATGAACATGACCAAATATATATCCTCTTTATATTGAGACAGACATTTCGCTGTTGGAAGTGCTGATTCCCTTGTCAGCTTGTGGGTTATTTCGGAGATGCTTTGTGTGCGGACCTTTACAAAGCTCGAGTAAGTTTTCCCTAGCTTCCATGTTTGTTTATAGTATTCAGCTTTTATTTTTCAAGGTATAATTAGTGTTTAGCTTCTTGTGACTAATTCGGAATGTTATGTTTCTCAGATGGCCTGTCCGGACAATTAGTTTCAATCATACTGGGGACTTGATTGCTTCAGCAAGTGAAGACTTGTTCATTGATATTGTAAGTTTGTACATTTCATCTTCAACAATTCTTTTTTACTTAAATATGTTTTTGGCCCTTGTAAAATATTTAATTTTTTTTGTTTTAGTCCATTTAGTTTATAAGTGGTCCCTGTAGTATATATTTTTTTTGTTTTAGTCCTCTTGTTTTGTTTTGGTTTGGTTTATGCAATATACTTTTTGTTTTGTTTTCGTCTCTGCAAAATAATTTTTTGTTCGAGTCTCTTTTTTCGATTTAGTCCTTGTATGAATTGAGCTTAAACTAAATATCATGGAAACTAAATCGAAGAATAAGTATTATTACAAGACTAAAAAAGAAAATAATGAGGACAAAAATGAAGAAAAAAAAATTACAGGGACGACCAAAAACATTTAAACCATTTTCCAAACAAAAACATATTTTGTTAGTTATTCATCTTTCAAATATACATTGAATAAACAAAATTTGCTTCTTTGTGACAGTCCAATGTTCATACTGGAAAAACAGTACATCACATTCCTTGTAGGGCTGCCATGAATAGTGTTGAGTGGAATCCTAAATACAATGTACTTGCATATGCCGGAGATGACAAAAACAAGTATCAGGCTGACGAAGGTATGATCTTTTGGACACATGCAAAGTGTTATTGGAAACACAAGAATCATTTGACGCTGTAATTAACTTGTGTGCATTTTGTTGCAGGTGTTTTTCGAATTTTTGGTTTTGAAAATGCTTAGTATTTGGCATACAAATCATTTGCCTTGGTAGTTAAGAATGCGAACGAAGGACAAAAGAACTTGACGAAAACAAATGAGATGTCTGAATATTGCTAGTTGCAAGGAAATTAATTTAATACATCATTGTATCAACCTATGTGCTAAGAAGGATCTTCACAGAAAATATGAGATGGGATGGATGTAATGGCATATTTGTTTTGTTTTTAAGATTTTGGCTAAATTACACTTCAGTCTATTTTAGCTTCAGTGTCTGGTAGTTAATTTTTAATACCTTATTTAGAGACTTCAGAAAAATGAAGTTAGATTTTAAGAGAAATGTTACCAAGTATCCATGAGACATTGTTTAAGAAGGCAAAAGAAATAACTTTTGCTTAAAAATTTGTGTAATTATGACTTTGACAAGTGTTTGATTTGTCTTTTCAAAACAAAACTTTCTTTTACGTATTCCTTAAACAATGTCACACTGCAATAATAATACTAGTACAATTTTTCACCTTTAGGTGAACCACATAAGAACACCAATATCAGTTGACAATTAGAGTATCTTCACTTAAACTAAGGCCATTTTGTCAAAGTAATTAGGATATTTGACATTTAAAAATTACTATTTTTCATTTCAAAATTACTCATTCTCTTAATTCAGCTAGAGTTAACTTCATGGTATTTTTCAGCTAGGGTTAACTCTCGTTGGTACTTTTATGATCAGTTCAATCATTTATTAAATCGATTCAACCGATCTTAAAAGTGACACCAAGAGCTAACTTTAGATATAATACATGTATCATTTCTTTTATGTATCTTATCACACAAATTTTTTAAATAGAACTTTCTAATTTTTTTAAGGCTAAAATATGCTTTTGGTCCCTGCAAATATAGCCAATTTGGGTTTTGGTCCCTGTAAAAAAAACTTTTGAAATCAGTCCCTGCAAAATTTTTTGTTTTTTAAAAAGGTCCTTGGCCCCACTTTTTTGATGATTTGGTTGGTTTTTGCTTAGGTGGCAGATGATGACTGTACAATCTTGTACATGTGGCGCAGACGTGGCATTTAACTTATTTTAACATTTTATAAAAAAATTAACTAAAATAAAATTTGCTATTCAAAATTAAAAAAATATTTAATTAAAAAAGGGGAAGGTTTCCAATTTTCCCATTCTTCTTCGGCAGCCTTCATCCCTCCATCCCTCTTCATCTTCTTCATCCTTGTATCCACCACAACACCACACCTTTAGCCTTTATTCTTCAATCCAAACCCAATTTTTGTTGATTTTTTTGGGTTTGTGACATTTCTCCCTCTTCTCATCTTCTTCATGTCTTCTTCAACAACAACAACAACACCAACAAATCTGGAATTACAAATAGCATCTCTTTTACACTAGGTAAGTGAACCTTTGGATCCTCCATTAGAACACAAACAGTGAAGTATGTTACCACTTAACCCATCTTTATTAATCTCTAAACAAGTACAAACCCATTTGATTGATTCCCAAATCAAATGTAAATAACGCAACTTTTCCCTCTGCCTATCGATGTTGAATCTGGGTTCGAGTTTTGTCTTGCTCGAATTTGAGATTCAGATGAATTTGAGATTCTGAATTTGTGATGGTGGTGGTCGGTGGGCGATGGTGGTGGTGGTTGCTCACTTTTTGGAAAAGATGCTTCTCCAAGACTTGATGCCATGGCTTTCTTTGTTGTTTCTCATGGTTTCAAGTGGTGTATTGTTTTGGATTTTATCTTTAGTTGGCTGTTTTTTTATGCTTATTGTTCCTCCAGTATTTTGTCCAGAAATGTGAAGAGGATGAGAGGAGAGACGGGTATGGAGGAAGAAGAAGAATGACATAAACCTTAATAAATTGAAAATAAATGTTATTTTTTAATTTCATAAATATATTTTCTGATTTTTTAAAATGTTTTTTAATTAGTTAAAATAAAATAATTGCCACCTGGATGCCACATATACAAGTTTACACAGTCAGCACCTGCCACATAAGCAAAAATGCGCCAAATCAGCAAGAAAGTGGGCCCAAGGACCTTTTTAAAAAACAAAAAATTTTGCAGGGACTGATTTCAAAAGTTTTTTTTTGCAGGGACCAAAAGCATATTTTAGCCTTTTTTTAATATTGAAGTCGAAGATATGTCCAAAGTACGATATTCATTCTTCATCATACTATTGTTGAATGGTACCTACTTGCCTCGGTTGAGCTAGAAAACAGTAAAAAAAATGAAGGATATCGTTTGACCAAAGAAAGAATTTTTTTTTGTCTGCCCTATATTGAAAAGCAAATTCCAAATCTGCCCTACATGAAAAAGAAAGTCCAAAACTGCCTTACTTTTTCTCTCTCTCTTTATTCCCCGCAAAATGAAATTGCTGGGAAGGACACCCCCCAAACCTGTTTTGCGGGAAATAACATAACAAGACAAAAAAACAGGGTCTTCCCCCCAAAATGAAATTGCTGGGAAGGACACCCCCCAAACCTGTTTTGCGGGGAATAACATAATAAGACAAAAAAACAGGGCCTTCCCCCCAAAACGAAATTGCTGGGAAGGACACCCCCCAAACCTGTTTTGCGGGGAATAAAGAGAAAGAGAAAAAATAGGGCATTTTTAGACTTTCTTTTTGATGTAGGTCAGATTTGGAATTTGTTTTTCAATATTAGGCAGACAAAAAAAAATTTCCCAAAGGAAACACAAAATGCATCTACCAGAAACACAAAAAACACAACCGAAGCGCTTATCCGCACAAGTGAACAAAACAAAATCGGACCGTCAAAATATTGCTTATCGACGTTCACTATTCATTTACGCAATACGCACGGATCGAGCGTTTAAACCGTCGATTACTTCAAATCCAACGACGGAAACCAATAGTTGAAAAACTCATTTGCTTCTTCTAGTTCCCGCTCTGAATTTGTGATACCATAAATACCCCAATCTCATTCTTCATTCTTCACACTTGAAATTCAAATTACAATTTCAAAACCCTAGATCCCCAAATTTTGTATTTCGTTTCCTCAAATTTTCTCTTGAAAATGTCAGGCCGTGGAAAGGGAGGTAAGGGACTTGGAAAGGGAGGTGCAAAGAGGCATAGGAAAGTTCTTCGTGATAACATCCAGGGTATCACCAAACCTGCCATTCGTCGATTGGCAAGAAGAGGTGGTGTCAAGAGAATCAGTGGATTGATATATGAAGAAACCAGAGGTGTCTTGAAGATCTTCTTGGAAAACGTCATTCGTGATGCAGTTACATACACTGAGCATGCTAGGAGGAAGACGGTGACAGCCATGGATGTTGTCTATGCTTTGAAGAGACAAGGAAGAACCCTCTATGGATTTGGAGGTTGAAGATGAAGAAGTAGAAGCACTCTTTGTTCTATTATGCTTTACCTGTGTAATTGTTCTTTAAGATGCTTATTTAGATTGTTCCTTTGTAAGTTTCAACAAGATTTGAATCTAATGAAGTAATCTTTTCTGTTGAATTATGATTCCACTTTATGTTCTTTAAATTTGCTCACTGATTAAATTTCTGATTGTTGCCCCATGTCTGTCTTAGAGCTCATGTCTGTCTTAGAGATTCAAGTTTTGTGCATAATGGATTTACATCTGTAAATTGCGACATATGAAATTAATGTCATTCATTATGTTTCTGCCTTGCAATGAATTATGGTAATACACCTATTTGTAAAGAGAATTGTACCTGATATTATATGAATTTTTTATTATGTTGATCTGCATTTGATAACTATTGAAATTAGTTTCAATTTTGTAAAGAGAACTAAAGCAATTATAGGATTCTGTTACACAACTATGAGAAACTAGAATTCGAGAAATTGTTTGTTTTCGATGCTTCGTAAGTTCAATTCATCAAATTTATTGGTTTCGCCAATACTACTAGCTATTCCAACGTGCACTCTGCTTCAATCTTTAAACCATTCATGATTCTTATCTCTTAACTCAATGCAAACAATGAAATGTATAACATACACTGGTAAAGAAAGACTGATTAACATGTTCTTATTAGCCGTAGGATGAGATTAGAGATTGGTAATTGATAATGCGGCATGAGGTAGGCATGAGGGCCGATGAACATTCTGAGTAGTCTGGGTGCTGTCATTTGCCCTGGTGCATTTGTTGAATTGCAGAATCTTCGTAGAATGGAGTATGTATTAAAGGGCCAACAGTTTGACTTGTTCTTGATGTGGCTTCTACACAGCATTGATAACAAACATATCAAAAATTCTAAATTGTTGTGTACAATTAAGTAAGATTTAAAGGGTAATAGTTCTAATTGAGGGTCCATTCTAATTATTTTCATGTAGCCTTTTTGGAGATATATAGCTAAAAAGACATTGAAACTGTAATTGTTACTGGTTACATTTGACAGCAGATAAAACACATTGAAGTTCTGCACACCATTAAAATATGTTGTCTGCATACATCTTATGAGAATTGCATCTGATGTTGTTTATGCTCTCAAGAGACAGGGAAGAATCCTTTATGGATTTGGAGATTGAAGAAGAAGCACTCTTTTGCGTGTTATGTTTTGACTGTTTAGTTGGAGCATGCGATTGTTCCTTATAATTCTTACTTTGGTTTTCACTTGGTTCTGTTCCTTTGTAAGTTTTAACAAGATTGCAATTGAATGAAGTAATATTTTCTGGTCAACTATGAATCTAGCTTATGCTATTCCTTTTTGTTTCTTTTACGTGTTTTAATCGTATGATAGTATTCTTTTAAATATAATTTTTTTTTTTTTTATGTTTTATATGTGGTTCATAAGTTAATGAGAAAGTTGCAGCTGATTACGTGTCTGCTTATTATGTATCTTATTGTCGCCGTGTTTGTAGGTTTAGCACAGTGGCTGGTATAGATGATATTAGAAATTTACATGTGCACAATTGAGATTAATGTTGGTCTATTATGTTTCCGTCTTGAATGAGTTCTGGAAATTTTTCAGCTTGTTTATAGTTTCTTTTTACTTTTGTGAAGAAAGCTAATGATTTTTTCGGTTATGTAGATAGTAGTTGATATTATATGAATTTTCTGTTAGGTTACTCTGCATTTGTTAGAGTTCATTGAGATGTAGTTTCAAATATTTCAGCAATAATGCAAAGAAGTACTATTCACACTACTGTAGGGTACCATGTATACTAAAGCATTTTAAAAGTGCAACACCATCTGGATGAAATGAAGATGATGACTCTGTAAGAGAGACCTTGTACCTAGGCATGGGAGTTGGATTTGGAGTAGGTTTTCTGGTTGATTTGTGGTCCTTTGTTTCTTATTAGGAAATGGGGCATACATACTATCAGTTTATCGATGGAGTGGGTGACAAGCTCTTTGTAACTTTGATGGTAAAGTTACATAGTTTTCACATAAATTGAGTTCCAAACAGAAACTGAGTTCCTGCTTCTGAATTCATCTCACTTGTAATGTTTTTGTTAATTGAAAAACTTTTGATACTAATCAGGGAATATGAATGCATTCATGATGTCAACTGTTCCGTATATATCTAACCTTAATTATTGTACAAAATGTAGTGATTTTGGACCATCTTGCTCATGTTATGGGTTTTTTGGAGAAAGTGGATTACTTCTTTCTATTATCTCTCTATATTAGATTATGCAGATGGTTGCAGAATAAGATATGATATGCAGTAGATAAGAAAAAACTAAAATCGTCATATCTAAAGTAAGTTGTCTTAGAAATTGTAGGCACTACTTTATTAGTAAGTTGTCTTAGAACTTGTAGGCACTACTTTATTATATGTGTATATTAAAGAAGGATTTTCTTCGTCAATGTCTGCACCACATAGCTTTTCCTGCGTCATAATGCTTCATTCCCATAATGTTATAATACTTCTCCATGTTTCACCAAAATCAACAATTCCCGCTAGCGAATCTACAATAGAGATCAAATGACTCGTATCATGATTTCATTAAATCGAAAGCTCAGACCAGCTATGCTTCATTCCCTGGCTGAGAAAACAAGAGAACCATAACAAAGCAAATCGATTTGAAAGTGAGTTTGAACTACTTGTGGCCTTTACCAACAATGTGATTATCATTTGAAGCAAGATTCTCAGCCTTGTGATAAAATGTAAAAAAATTAAATACAAAACTATGGCCAAGTTTCATATTATTTTAGTACTTAATCATTAACAGACTACGAATTGAGTTTCGTAAATGAATGAAAGCATTTATTTCATAAGATAAGATATCCCAATGGATCAAGATTGAAGATTGAAATTACATTAGTCAGTGCTCCCAAGATTGAGTAGATGCCAAGAGCACAGAAGAGGGGCTGCTTCAATGAGACAATGACAGAATATCTAGCACTGCAACGTATTATGCTCTTGCAGTATATCTAGTTAGTAGTCACAGTGACACAATCGTCAAGAAAAACCTTCTGAGTTGCAACCATGTTGATTTTGTCATGTATAACTTATACTTCATTACAATCCTTGCTAAATTTGTAATTAGCATTGAAACCTCTGAGGCCATTTTTTGTATTTGTCCATGATTCACTAGAATCAACTGTCATGAGTAATGAGTAATCCATCAGTTCAACAATGAACACACGATAATTGCAGAAAGCAATTTATTTGAACAAAGGCTAAAGTCTAAATTAATGAATGAAAGAGAATTCAAGTTGAACACAAGAATTTGGTAACCCAGTTCAGAGTAAAACTCCTACATCTGGAGGACAGGATCCGACTTGAAAATTACTATATAATAAGAGAAATTATAAGGATCATCCATCAAAGATATCATGAATCGATGAGATCTAACCATGACACCTCTCACAAGTTATTTTTTTCTCCTGTTTTGTGCACTGAATATCTGAATTGTTTGGTCTGAACTCTTCCACTTAACTCTCATATCTATTCCCAAGACTTTATATATATATATAGCAAATACAAAAGAGTAAGTTATAACAAACAGGATTTGCTTGTTGTGCACGCACCCAAATTTGGTAAAGGGGATGAGCTGAGCCATGATCCAAAGTCCACTGATCTAAATCAACAATTCCCATCTTCACCATGGCTAGCTAGATCGAGATCAAATGACTCATACTGCGATCTTACAAAAATCAAAATCTCGTGATCTCGACGGTATAATCTTCATCAACAATTGAGCCGAGCCAAGTGCAGCAACACCCAATTCCCTTGATTCAAAAGGGCTTGTCTAAACCAATTGGACCAACATTGCTTCATTCCCTTCCCAGAGGCTGAAAATTCAAGAAAACAGAAACCATAAAAAACTAAATTAATAACACAAGAGAAAATAACCGTGTATTCCGCCAAATCCCTCATTTTAATGGTGTGAAATGGAGAAACTGTGACGAAGCATATTCATTAAACTTGAACATAAATACAGAAAGACAAACTTTTTTTACCCGAGTAAAAAAAGACCCAGGTACGATTCGTATCACGTGTAATGTGCTAACGTGGTGCTTCTTTCATACTCCCTCCGTTTCAAAATGAGTGTCGCTTTAGCCAAAAAAAATTGTTTCAAAATGAGTGTCGCTTTCAGTTTCCAATGCAATAATAACTTTTTCTTTTCAACTGTACCCTTCAATTAATACTCTGCACACGACTTCCAAAGTATTACTTTTAAAACTAACCAATAGTTAATAAGGATAATTTGGTAAAATAACCATTCTTTTTCTCTTAATCATTGCATTTCTTAATATGTGTGGAAACACCTAAAACGACACTCATTTTGAAACGGAGGGAGTATTTTTTTAGCACAAAATCCACCTCTTTCTCTTACTGACTTGAACGTCGGAGTGCAAATGTGCTTGCCGGCACCATTCTCCTCCATCGTAGAATCTCACTCTCCACCACATCGGAACCTCTTCTATCGGAGAACCACCACTACTATTCTCTGTTATGCAACCAGACAGGATAAATAAATAACAAAATTGTTGTCCATAAAATGTAATAAATTAAACATTTACCAATCATAATAAAGTTCAAACAATTTGGCACCAAGCTTAAAACATTGATTCATAGAAATTCTACAATTCATAAAAAGCTCAGAATCTGAACCCTCTAGTCAATCGGACCAAAATGCTTCACTCATTCCCTTGGTAGAGGCTGAGAAAACAAAAGAACACTACCCATAACAAAACAGAACAAATTAGCAAATCGATTTAAAAGTGAGTTTGAACTATTTGTGGGCCTTGACCAAGAGTGTAATTATCATTTAAAGCAAGGTTCTCAACCTTGTGATAAAATGTTAATAAATTCAATACAAAATTTACCCTTATTTTGGTGCTTAATGACCAAAATTTACCCTTGTGATAAAATGTTAATAAATTCAATACAAAATTTACCCTTATTTTGGTGCTTAATGACCAGTAATTGACTACGAATGATAGCATTTAGTTTTAGTGCTCCCAAAATTGAGACACACGAGAGGTGTTGCTTCATTGACACAATGACAGGATATTATGCTTCATATCCATCCTATTAGCTAAATTTGTTACTTTGCATTGAAACCTTTTGAGGCCATTTTTTGTACTTGTCCATGATTCACTCAAATCAATTGTTGTGATTAATCCACCATATCAATGATGAACACATGATAATTGAAAAGTGCAATTTATTTGAAGAAAGGCAAGCGCATGAATGAAAGAAAATGAAGGATGAACACAAGAATTTGGTAACCCAGTTCAGAGTAAAACTCCTACATCTGGGGGACAGGATCCGACTTGAATATCACTATATGTCATGATAAGAGAAATTACAAGGATCATCCGTCAAAGGGTTGAATCTAGCAATGACATCATCTCTCGCAAATTGAATTTTCTTCTCCTGATATTTGCACTCAATTCTAGCTAAATAGTTTGATCTGAATTCATCCACTTAACTCTCTTAAATCTACTCACAAGGCTTTATATATATAGCCAATACAAAATGAGCAAGTTAGTTATAACGAACTTAAGAAACATGATATGCTTGTTGATTAGGTAAAAATGGACGAGCTGAGCCATGATCCAAAGTCCATTGATCTAAATCAACAATTCCCGTCTTCGCCATGACTAGCTAGATCACGATCAAATGACTCATATCGTGATCTCAACGGTCTAATCTTCATCAACAATCGAGCCCAGCCAAGTGCAGTAATCGGACCAACATTGCTTCATTCCTTTGGCAGAGAGGCTGAAAACAACAGTAACCATAAAAAACTAAACAAATCTCATAAAACCAAATAACACAAATTAAGAAAGACAGATTTTTTTTACCTCATCATTAACAATAAACAAATCCAAACATCATCATAACCTTCATCACAAACCACATAGAACAAACTTGGAAGCAGGAAAAGCCAAACCTGTAAAACAAACAAGACAAACAGTAAGCAAATAACGATTAAACCAAGTAACCACTGTCCATTTAATCTCAACACTCGAACTTTTCATCTTTTTCCCATTCACTTGCAACTCTTTAGACAAATCAAAACTAGCCCCTTTCATCCTCAATTCCTGAATACACCTCCCAACACCTCTACTATCATTCCTCTCCCTTTGTAACTGTTCCCACACTTTCCAATACCTAACCAATTTCACTTGAACCAAAAACACAAACACAAGTGAAGTTGAAACTGAAATCAATGATGGTATCCACCATATCTTACAACTTCCACCACCATTCATTTGGGTTTTTTGCCATGAAGTGAAAAGGAGTGTTAGGAAAAAGCCATGGAAGATGAAGAAGAATGAAGTGAGTTGAAAAAGTTCTGATTTGATTGAATCCATTCTTGTTTCTTTTCTTGAAATGCGTTTGGCGAAGAGATTTTCTTCTCTTTGCCAAAGCTTTAAGAGTAAGAGGTGCCCGGGTGATTCAGAGATTTCGGTTAAAGGGTGGTCATCGATTGCATCGAACATGTTAGAACATAACAAAGCTTTGTTATTGTTGTTGTTGTTTTGATGATGTTCTTGGTCTACTGGGATTTCAACAATGTGATGAGTGTTGTTTGTTTCAGCCATCGTAGTAATAATAAATTAATAATAATCACAGGAAAAAGAATGAAATGAAATTAAACAATTATAGATAGTGATGATAACGAAGAGAATTTTGAGAATTTGTTGCACAGAAAGAAAGAACAGAGAGAAGAGAATGTTAACGTTATTGTTGTGTTGGAAGAGAAAGATGTGGAAGGCATATATCTGTGAATTCTAACGGTAACAAAACGATGCTTTTATTTATTAATTAATATTTCACACCGTCTTCCAACGGATACATCTGAGAAAAAAATAATTTTTATTTTAAAAAATTATGGAAAATAAAAAATAGTTCCCATAGCTTAAAATCAAACACTTTGTTCCTCTATCATCGTTAGCTCAGTTGGTATGTACAATGCAAGGTCTAGGGTTCGAATCCCGACCATAAAAAAAAAAACACTTTCTTCCTCTATTTTTATTTTTTATATTTGTTGCATTTTGGTTTGAACTCATGTTCTTTACAAAAAAAGTAGTGTTTTTTGATATAAAAAAAGTGATTTATTGCTCCAACGTTAAATCTAAACACAATTAATATATCCATTTTAAATTGCACTTGTGTGACATAGTATCATGTGACATTAGTCAATTTAAGTGTAACATGTAGCAATGTCATTTTTTTTAAAAATAAAAATATGTGAAACAGAGAGGGAAATCAGTTGAATTGACTTGATGTCTCAGAATTGGATTGGTCGATATCAATGACATTTTTGTGTTAATGGTTAAACAAAATTTAAACTATTAAAAAACATATTAACCAAAATAAATATCAGGTATCGGTGAATGTTAACCAAAATTTAAACTATAACGTTGGAAGACGTTATAGTGATGTAGGTGTGCTATGTTGCTCTGGCTCTTCATTCTGGTAATGTTCCTCAATAGATTGCAAATTGCTCCCCAGTGACATAGCACAGGTCTTGAGGAGGGTCATAATTTGGGAAGCACCCTTGGGAGGTTCCCTCCAAACCACTCATTCGATTGCATCCCTTCTTAGGCATAGGTTTCACAACCTGCCTTTCCCTGTGCGCTAGAGAGTTCTCAAACATCTACACAACATTGATTCATTGTGTTTATGTGGGTGCTCATACATCTGCACAACAAAAATCATGACAAAAAATCAATGAAAAATTCATTCAGGCATTTCATCAAACATCTGAAGTGCAAAATATACAACATTGATTCATTGTATTTTTCAAATTTTAAACTACCACATTGAACGTAAACCTAGTTTAAACAACATTTACATGAAAAACATGCATTTATAAGATCACAAACAACGTCATGTGTTATGTGTGGTCATGGTAACGAAACAACGTCTCACCTTTTCTTGCATTGTGATGTTGCGTCATTAATTTGGCGTAAGGTTTTTGATTGGTTAGGGGTTAATTTTATTACTCCGCAAGATTTGCTTGTTCACTTTGCTTGTTCGAGTGATGAGGTTAATTCTAGGCGGTTGAGGAAGGCCTTTTGGTTGATTTGGCATGCCACATTATGGATGATTTGGAAGGAGAGGAACGCGAGGATTTTTAAGAATCAAATGAGGAGTTTTGATGAGGTGGTGGATGATATAAAGGCGGTGTCTTGGTTTTGGTCCTTGTCGAGGTTGAGGATTGCGTCTTGCCTCTTCTATGAGTGGTGTTGGAATCCTAGAGAATGCTTGTATAGAAGGCGGTATGACCCTTTTGGTGACGGGAGGCTAGGCTGTGTTGGTGTTATGCTGTGTTCTGTTTGCTGTTATTGGGCAGCTTCTCGGCACCTGACAGTGTGGTTTTTTGTTTTAGGCTTGCTGTTAATTTTCTATTGCCTCCCTGTACTGGTTTTGCGCCTCTTTGACTGTTTATTGGCTCCCACGAATTTGTGTGGTGTTGCTAGGCTAAGCCACTGATGCTTTGTAACACTTTTAGCCTTATGCACTTCTTGTGCAAGGCATTCAATGAAATATGTTGTTTAAAAAAAAAAAAAATCACAAACTACCCTAAATTTCAATAATGTATCCAACCCTAAACACTAACATTTCCACCTTTTTTTAAAGCATATAAAACTAACAATGTGAATACAATGAATTATGAATATGTACTTGTAATATTTTTGATAGTTTGCTTAAATTTGAAGAAAGGAACTGGATGAAGATTGGTTTGAGGGTGTTTGGGGGTATTGGATGTTTTTTTTAGTTTGCATGAAAGTGGGGGTTGTTGTTGTTGTTCTGTAATAAACCAAAATGTAACAGCAGTTAACTACAATTGATTCATTTAATAAGCGGCAATTAATTGTCAATGAGGCATTTTAATATTTTTGAGGTATTATGGAGCAATTTTTGAAGTGAAAAGAACAATTTTCAGGGTAGAAAGCTCATAATAATATTGGACCAATGAGGGGGAAAAATGTTTAGAGTTTCAAAAGAGAAATTTGTTTTTCTCACGTGTTTTTTCCCAAAAACAAATGAAAAATACGTTTTTGCCTCCAACAACAGTTAACTACCGTTCCACATTTACAATTTAAAAAAAAAACTCCAACGTAGTTAACTACCGTGTAGCACAAAAATTATTTTTATGGAGGTTTGAGTAAATGCTCGTGAGTCTTTCTCGGTGCCGGGTCTCGAACCGAGTTCCTATACAGGTAAATGGTTTACAGGTTTGAGTAAATGCTTGTGCCAGCTAGTTAGCGAGGCTAAATGGTTTGCAACTTTTTTATGTTTATAGAAAGAATCTAATCAAAATCAACGCACAATAAAAAGTTGGAGTGCAACTTACTGTTTCGATTTTTTATTTAATTTTAAATTATTCAGATGTGCACAGAAAATTGAAGAATCAAGGTGGTCCATAAAAATCAATTTTTATGCTCCACGGTAGGCAACTACCGTTAGAGCTTTTTTTTAGTTGCAAATGTGAAACCTTAGTTAATTACCGTTAGAAAAACCAAACAGTAGTTAACTACCGTTGGGGAAAAACGTATTTTTTATGCGTTTTTAAGAAAAAAACATGTGAGAAAAGCAATTTTCTTCAAAAGAAGGCAATGGATCCAAAAGCCAAAACTAAATTATTGGCTGAAATGGATTTCTTTTACAATGTATGTGCTAAAAAAATCATAGTTTCTTTTTCCACCTTTCATCCTTCTCGCACACTCTCCATTTCTTTCATTTTACCTGGTGCGGATTTTATAATCTGAAGTGTATTTGACGTTATAAAATTCAAAATGTCTATTTCTATAGTTTGATCCCTCATCTTGCAAAGGACCCTATAATTTTTTCAAAAAAAAAACTCGGATTATATACTTTAAAACTCCCTTATATATGTTTTTGTGTGTATGCGTGTTTTCCAAAATCATACATCACCTCACCATTTTTCTCATCTTCCATTTCATATACCTCCAAAACACATTCCTTTTGGCCAGAACGTGATTTGGTACACCATTCCAAGTATCAATAGAATTCATACACACTACTTTCGTTTAAATGCAAATGTAACGTGGCAATAGTACCTTCATCATTTGATTTCTAAGCATTTTTGTTTCAATCACATCACCGACTTTGTACTAGTGTTGTTCAGATTATATAATTTTAAAAGTTTGAACAATCACATCACCGACTTTGTACTAGTGTTGTTCAGATTATATAATTTTAAAAGTTTGAACAACCTAGTTCAGATTCTTTAATTTGAACCATGCACATACAGTCGTAAAAAAAAATAAACATATTATTCTAATAATTATTTGCAGTGTTTCATATATGGCTATTACATAGATTAATGGATGCCCTCCAATCAAATATCACATTTACTTCAAGCTACTTAAATTTTCGGTAGGAAAAAGTAAAGGCTCATCATGCCCCCTTCATTTTTGTAAATTTATTTAGTGATAGATATTTAAAGAAGATGAATACTTACCGTTGACACCTAAAAATTATCAAAGAATCTGTAAATTAATTTGCGATAGATATATAAAGAAGGTGAACACTTCCCATTGACACCTAAACAATATCCAAGAAGAATAATCCATTTTGAGAAGAAATAAAAAAGAAGAAAAAGAACCCATACAATAGCATGCATTTCCTTTATTCTTTGAATGTATGGACTCAAATATTAGATCAAGATTAAACGATGCAGAAACTAAATCGATTTTGACAATCTTTTTTCTCTCTTCTTATTGGTCAATCTTTTTTTCTCTCTTCATATAAGTATGAGAGTATTTTTTTTTTGTCAAGTATAGTGGTTACCATTTCTATCAAATATATTGATTGTTTCACGTATTTGCATACTTAATACACTTACCGTTCTCAATATTTTTTTTCTTTTATTAAGGATAATCATGATAAAGAAGTTTAAGAGTCATTAATATGTCATTAATATCCCTAAACAAAAAGAGAATTTGGAATGATTTTATAAAGATTTGAATGTCTTATTTAATCACTAGGAATAAGAATGAAAATGTCTCATTTGATTGATCTTTGATTTATCAAACGGAAAAAGAAGAAAAAAATGTCATTTAAATAATACTGTTACTTAAAACCCTTAATTAAAGGAAATAAAAAAATTAAAGTATCCCCTCAAAAAAAATTAAAGCATATTATAACGAATAAAAAGGTAGAAATTTGAAATTCAAATAATTTAAGTTAGGAAAATGTTAACGAGTGCCCCTCGGGGCACTGGTTAAGGAAGCTAAAAGAAGAAAGTGAAAGTAAAAAAAACACACTTTTAATCTTTTAATGCATTGATTACACATCTTTCAAGGCAAATATTACTATATTTGCTTCCTTAACCAATGCCCCCGGGGCACTGGTTAACAAGACCCTATAAGTTATTTCGTAAAAATTGTTGAATCTTTTAATTTATCTTATTGTTGTTTCACATCCATTTTTTTAAAAGGGAATATATATATATAAAAAATTATCCTTAAATTTCGAATATTTCAGTTTGAATAATTTAAAATATTTATTATTTTTCATTTTTTATGATTTTTTTTTCATTTTATTAAGTATAATCATGAGAAAACAAATTAAGAAACATTAATATGGTCTTTTAAATTATGATGATTCTATAAATGTCTCATTTCATGGGTTGGATTAAAAAACATGTTCTTTAAATCATATCATTATATGGTAACAACATTGTCAAACAACGATCCTTCAAAAAAAAAAAAAAACTTTGTCAAACAACATTGACTTGGTTAATAATGGAGTTCACTCACTTTTAAGGGTGTGGATTCAATCCCCGCTATTAGCGTGAGGATCTCTTTGTTGAGGAATTTTAATTTCCTCCGTAAGCGTCCTTTGAGATATGAGGTATGTCAGACTTTGATGTGTCGTTCAAAACTAAAATATACTTAATTTTTTTAGGCTTAATGGTGTGTTTCACCCCTGCAATTAGGGGGCGTTTAAAAATTGGTCCTTGCAATCGCTAATCCTGACAAATTGCCCTTGCAAAGTTTAATCATTTAAAATTTCGTCCTTTGACCAACTTAATCACTGCCACGTCATCAGATTAACAAAATGACATGCGAATTGACGAAAATACCCCTGGCTTATTTTTTGTTTTTGTTTTTTTTCCTTCAAAAAAAATTCAGTTTTTTCCCGAATTTTTTTACGATTTTTTCCCGAAAATTTTTCAGTTTTAATTTTAACAGTTTTTTTCCGAATTTTTTTTTTGACTTTTAATTATTTTCAGATTTTTTTAATTTAAAAAAGAATTTTCAAAATTTTGGGAAAAATTTTTTTTGAAGGAAAAAAAAAATTAGCCCAGGGGTATTTTGGTCAATTCCCATGCCATTTTGCTAATCTGGTGACGTGGCAGTGATTAAGTTGGTCAAATGACGAAATTTTAAATGATTAAACTTTGCAAGGGCAATTTGCCAGGATTAGCGATTGCAGGGACCAATTTTTAAATGACGCCTAATTGCAGGGACGAAAGACATCATTAAGCCATTTTTTTATCATAAAAAAACGATTTTGTTTAAATCGTAAATTCTAGATTTTGATAGTATAGTCATTGAAAAGACTCATTTTTTTTTTTATGAAAAATTAAAGTCTCAACGAGGGGAAGGGTTATTTAATATATTTATGACTAATTTTATAAAAAAAAATTACATAAGATAATTTCTTATTGATGATTGCACCATAATGATTCTTGAGGCATAACATTTGATGTCGTTATTTTTTTTTAAGGAAACATTTCACGCTGTTATTGAAAGAAAAAAAAAACCTAAACCACAATGAATTTATTTTTAGTAACAAAAATTATGGTGAGAGAGTGATGATTTTGGGCAATGTAGGGAAAACTTTAGAGATAAAAGAGCTCTCACAAATATACTTACATTTACATCTCTTCAAGGATACTAGCAAGACTCCAAACTCAAAATCTCTAAAAAATGTAGGTTGGTGGTGATTTCATACAATGAGTTTTTCTCCATTTCTTTCTCATGAAAGAAAGGATTAAGCAAATGATATCCAAAAATGCAGAAAACAATCCATCAAAATGTTAGGACTTCCGCGGTATCCTATATCGAGTTGGATAATCACATTAGACTAAGAGCAACTACACAAGTGAGATTAACATCACACCTGCATCCAAATTCTAAAGACATTAGATATATATGTCACCTCACTTATATGTTTTCCACTTTCTACTATTGCATCAAATCTAGAACGTTAACTTATATAAGACATAACATCTCTCCGTTTAAATGTGAAATTCTTTGCATCAATGATTTAGTAACATAATCAAATAAGATCAAATGAAGACATATAATGGTGAAAAAAGGTGGGTTGATGGTGATTTAATAGAGGGAGGTTTATGTTATATTTCATGAGAAGTTGGAAAAAAAAATTAGAAGAGGAAAGATAAAAAAAAATGAACATGAAAGAAACAAGACGAGGAAAATATGTAGTGTGTTTTATATAGATTGAGTTACTGGTAATCATATAGGTTTGTTAAAGAAGTTGAATGGTTCTGGGTTATTATTACCAAAAAGTAAGACTTAATTAAAAAATAATGATGCATCATTTTAAAATGTCTAATAAGCATGTATTTTGTAAATTCAACATAACTCATCTGCATTTTCCATTGTCACATCCCTCAAAGGCTAGATGTAAAGGAATTTGAAATAATAGAGGTTGAATACAAAAATAGAATGAAAGTTAATGACATTCTAAAACAAAGTTTTACAGAACAAATAGTTAATTAAGAAAATATTCCATATAAATATGAAAACAAATTGTTTTTAGTCCCTATAAATAAAATCACATTTTTTAATCGTTGTAAAATTTTCCTTTGAATTTTTTATGGACTAAAAATGTTGACGGAAATTTTTACATCGACTAAAAATGCCGACGAAAATTTTACATGGACCAAAAAGCGAGATTTATTTTTGTAGGAATTAAAAAAAGTCTTGATATTTATAGGGACCATTTAGTTAATTAAATCTTCCAAAAAATAACAAATGATATCCAAACACCAATAAAATAGTTCATCATATGTTGAGTATACAAAGGAAGCCTACATTGGGTCAAAACATCATATTAGGTTAAGAGCAATCATCACAAGTGAGACTGATACCACATTTACACTTAAAATGTCTAATAGAGTAGTGCTAGCAACACTCTCTAATACTCACTCACTTATTGGTTTAAATTATTGCGGGTCTACTCTTTGGAAAGAGAACCCACATAAAGTGGTGATACATTGATGTAGTATTTTCATACGATTAAAAGTAAGTATTTTCGTTTATATCGTCTCCACAGGGATGGTGTATATCTTTAAATATTTCCACAATATTTGTCACGTTAAGGATCTGAATATAATTTGTGATTTATACAAAACTATTTTAACTAAATGACATAAAAATAAAACGAGAAGAGATTAGAGTAATTCCGCTTGAGGTCAGAGACATCAACCAAGCGTAACAACTGTAATCTCTCGATCGATTAACAGATTCTAGCTTTATAACCAATATTATCACAATCATTTCTACAACCTCCTTCGTGTCCAAAGTGATATTGTTATTTCCAAGTTATCGTTTAAACATTCGTGTCCTAATCATTTAAAAGATAACATAATCGATCGTGTCATAAAACGATATGTATTTTTATAACCTATCTTTTAAACAGTTGTGACCAAATCATTTAAAAGATAACAAAGTCGATCGGATAACTTAATCGACCGTGTCCAGCCTGACTAAATGTCCGAAAGCATTAAGTTCTTGATTAAAAGTGATTATCAAAGATTTACAAACTTGTCAAGAGTGATATAATTTAAGATAGATTGTTATTCTAGTTATAAATTCAAGAGTTCGTGTCCAAATCATCTTGAATCTCAATGAAAGTATTATGAACAAGAATAACAACAATATTGAATTATTAAGCTAGAACCTTATGTATTAAAAGATCAAAAGATTACATAATAGCTTGTTTGATTACCTCAATACTACAAGAGTAGATGATAGTTACACATAGACATGTAAACTATGCAAAGGATGAAGGAAAGATGAAGATTCCATGCAAAGATCCTTGATGTCTCAATGAATCTAAGATTGAATCTACTCCTAAACCACTTGCTTTGTGTTTCTCTCAAGGAATATCCCTAACCTCTCTCTAAAAACTAACTAAGAAAATATATGGAAGAGTGCCGCCTGTTGTTCCATGGCCACCAAGCGTGTTTTTTCCCTTGCTCACTGCATGTGTATTTATAGGCACCAATTGCTCAAAACATTTTGCTCTTTCTCCTTTCCCACGTGAGGAGCTTCTATGCCACCTAGTCTCATATGTGTGCAGATATTTTTAATCCAAAGGCCATGGTCCTACATGTAGCTAAATATTCTAACTAAAATACAACTTGCTCTCTTGCTTGTCCACGTGTAGTAACTTGTGTGGTAGTAGTACAAAGATATTTTTCAAATGCAAGCTGGTTTCCTATTTCTCTTGTGTTGTTTCTTCCCTTCAATTTTGTTATGCGGCAGCCCCCTTTTTATCATAGCATGATGCCTTTCCTTTGTCTTTTGCGCTGCCATTGCTTTCTTTGTTGTGTGTACAGCTCATTGATGATAGAAGAAAAATTCCATTTGTCTTCCTTTTCCTTTTGATTGAAGCTTCACGGTTCCTACCCTTTTGTGGGCTTATACCAAAAGTTGATACAAATTATATAATTAAGTGGTTTATCAACCCCAAACTTCTCTTTGTCCTTGCTTGTCTTTTTCCTGCATAAATTGGTTTGATCATGGCATATAAAGCATAAATGGTGAATTTACATCAAATAATTGCTTTTCCTTAGATAACTTGCAACACAAGTAACTAAAAATGCCTATTTTATCTTATGATTTGTATCACTTTTGTGCACTTATCAAATACTCCCCAACTTAGCTTTTTGTTTGTCCTCAAACAAAATAAAACAAAGGAAACCTACAAGGCTTTGGACAAGATCTTTCACAAGTTTCAGATAGTTTCAAAAATAAAATTATCAGGTGGTGATTCATCTATGATTGCGCGGGCAAGCATGAAGTTCTTGTTAATCCAAGCATAAACTATGAATGTGAAATAAGTTCTAAACACAAAATCTTCTAATAAAGTTCAAGTCACAAACATAATTATCTATGAACCACACCTAACACACTTTAAAAGTAAAAATAAATAATGAAAAAGGGTTAGTGTACACACATCCAATAATCAAGCTAACATTTTGATTAAGTTATATGTCTATCCAAATATCATCTCAAAAAGTACAAAGCATGGATCAAAAGGTCTTTATAAGGTTATAACTTGGCTTGGCTACAAAAGAAATGTCATATGTGGGGCAATTGAAATCAAAAAGCCTATCAAAGAGGATCATTTCTTGTATCAATCATTAAAAATTCACAACCTTTCCTACCAATCATTTCAAACCCTTGGTGTTTACACATGATACACTTTGATCTTGACAACTTATTCTATTTTTGGATTTTTCTTTCTTTTTCTTTTTGTATTTACAACACCACGTTGTTTTGATCAAAAATAAAATTACACCATTGTACTTGACATAGAATTTATCTACTTTCTCTCCCCAACTTGAATCAACAAAAACCCTATTTGAATGTTCCCTTATTCTAAGGCAAACGGGACGAATTAACAATGAAAGTTTAGGGTTCAACAATTAAAACATATCAGAGTCCTAAAGTGCGTCAAAGATGAACTGAATTTTGAAAAGTTTAAAGGCAACTTCATCAAGCATTGTGCTTATGAATTGACAGTTCATAATTGATGACTCCGATTCTATTGGCTCAAGTGGGTTAGCAAGTACTCACTCTTCTCACAAGGTAGGCTATTTTGTGGTCAAGTAAGTTTTCACTCAAAAACAAAAATATGCCTTGATCACTTCCATTTTTTTTTAAGCCAAAATAGAAAATATATTAAAAAAAGAAGATCAGGAAGTACAAGACTGGGGGGACATATGCCTAACCCAGTAAACCACAAAAACAACCCGTAACGGGGATACAACAAATAAGCACATAAGTGGTATAAAAAGAACACAGCTCTAAACAATCACTACCACGGACAACCCAGCGAACCCACATGTGGGCACGAAACTGACTTGCAAAAAAAAAACGTAGAGTGAGCATTCAGAGCTTTTAAAAGGCGTATGGATCGACTGCTAACACAGAAACGAACCAAGATCCAACAACCCCCTTCTGAAACGAAGCAAGCTAAAAGCCCTTTCAGGCTAAACCAACCAATTACGAACCAAAGCACACATAGGTCTTGTTATCACAGTCCACCATCGATGCAAAATCGCGGCAGATGATGTAACAGCCCGATTTTCGTTAGTTTTATTTTATTATTTATTTATGTGTGTTATATGTGCTCTTATGTGATTATTTGCCTCTGTGTGTATTTTTGGTTGGGAATCGTAGAATTCGGTGTTAGAAGGGTATTTTAGTCATTTTGGACTTAGGGGCATTTTGGTCATTTTGAGGGCAGTGGCAATTTTGTAATTTTGCAGAAAGTTATTTTTTTAGTGTTTAGTGGAAGTTATTATTTTACCAAGTTAGTAGAGAGGGTGTAGTAATTATTTTAATTACCGTTAAGTGACCGTTAGTGTTATATTTTACCGGTAAGTGAGTAGTAACATTTTTGAGGTTGAATTAGAAATGGGTTAGGCCCATTAAGGTTTGTGAGATAAGCCCATTAAGTGAGCCTTTATAAACTAATGTTAGTGAGGAGAGATAGGGTTACAGCATTTTCATTTCATTTTTCATTTGAGAAGATAAGAGATAGAGGATAGAGAGAAGAAAGGGTTTGAAGAGATTGAAGAGGAAGGTTAGAGCTAGAAGAGGGATTCATCATCTAGGAGCTAAATTGAAGCTTGGGTTAGAGAATCTTGGTGCTAGAGGTAAGAGGGTTAGAATTCAACCATAATTCATAATTTTTCCTTGTTACCCATTTTGTGAAATTGATGAATTGAATCTAATTGTTGTAAATTCGTGCATAATTGTTGTTGTTATGTTTGTTAACATGATTTGTGGGATAATTGTGTGTTAGTATGTGAATTAACATGTTGAAATGTAAAAATATGGGTATATTGTGTTCTTGAGTAAATTTGTTGAAAAATGAAGTTGTGGTGTTAAATTGTGCATGAATTCATGTTCATTAGTTGTTGTTATTGATTTGAAACATGTGGTTGTTGGATTGATGCTTTGGGTATCAAAATTGATAATATGAGATGTTGTTGTTGATGAATTGTGATGAATTCATGATTGGTTGTTGTTGTTGAAGTTGTGAGGTGTTCTTGTTGATGTTAGAAACCTTGAGTAATCATAATCTTTGATGTTGTTATGAATTTGTGTTGTTCTTGAGGTTTTTATAAAAATGGGTTGATAATGAAGAAGTTTGATTTTGATGATGTTGAATGAATTAAGAAGCTTGTTTTGGAGGGGAATCATTTTGGGAAGAAAATGAGTTTTGAGTAAAAGTCATTTTAAGAACTTTTACAAAATAAGTCATCTTGGGATGAGTTTGATTAAGTTGTTTTAATGTTGAAATGTGAAGTTTTCAAGTGTGGTTTGTATGGTCTAAGTGTTAGGAATGCATTGGTGAAAACGGAACTGAAATCGGACTCGAAAACAAGATTTTATGCACGAAAACGTAAAATTGCATTTTTGCTGTACTGGTGGAATGACACGACCGTGTGTCTGTATGACACGACCGTGTCAGAGTCTCCTGTAAGGGATGACACGACCGTGTGTCCTGATGACACGACCGTGTCAGTTCTGCAGAATCCCAAAACATTGTTTTTTCGTATTTTTGTGTACTTTTAAGCATGCCGATGGATTCCAAACACCTAGCCTTATTCAATCAATTTATAATTAAGCTTCTAGGAGTATCATAGCTTGGGTCTAACTTGGTTTTGTTTTGGAAATGAATTGGTTTTGCAAAATGATGCCAAGAGACGAACTTCGTGATTTTTGGGAATTCTTCATGTGTGGCCGATGAAATGCTTTTGTAACCTCTACTACACACATATGTGACTTGTGAGAATACATGGCATAGGCAATTGAACTTGTTTACTTGGTTTTGGTTAGACGACTCAATTATTTTCAATGTTGTGATTTTTGGAGACGAACTTGGTAGAAAATGATTTTTGAGAGCCAATTGCTTGTGAACCCTTTATGAATAGATTAATATGATGACGAGATGATGTATGAATGGTTGTTGAGTGATGAATATGATGTTTGTGATCATATGTTATAATTGTTCCTTTATTTGGATTGTAAGGAATTATGTGGAAATGTGGCAACTATATGTTGATTTATGTGGAGATGATTGATGATGTGTATGTGTGACAACTATATGTTGATTGAATTGTGGATGTTGTTGGTGATTGTATATTTGTCAAGTGGTGGTGAATTGTTGTCGATGCATATATACTAATTGAATGGTGATGAACATGTTTATGTTATGTTGTTTGTTGAACATGTTAAATGTTGATTGTTGGTGGTGAGTTTATACATGCTAGTTTTGATGTGATTGGTGATGAATGCGTGTATATACATATAGCCGTTGATCATAGCCGTTGATTATAGCCGTTGATTATAGCCGTTGAATTGTTGTGAACATATGCATTGTGGATTGAGTCATATGTTCATGCATCATATGTCGTTTCGGATGTTATATCCATATTGCCGTTGACCGGATACTTGTATCCATATTGCCGTTGATTATAGCCGTTGATAATGATGTTTTTGTTGCATCATAAGGTGACGACCTTGGAGGAGTTTGGTACCACATGCATCTAGAAGAGTCTAGAACATTGCATGCATTTGATTAGTTGATGAGTTGTGACATATTTGAATATGTGACTTGGTGAATTGTGCATGGGTGAAATTTGGTGAACGTTGTGATTATGTGGATTGATGTATATGTACATTGGTGGATTTTGTTGACGGTTGTGAATAATTGAACTATGTTCTAATTGCATATCTTAATTGTTTGTGCTTATACACTTGGTGAACCCACTTGATGATGATTAATTTGATAATAATGATGAAGTGAGAATTGTATATGTATATACATATGATGTGGTGATTTCTTTGATAATGGTGATTGCTTTGAAATGATGAATTGTACTTGTTGAGTTAAGCATGCTAGATGAGTAATGAGGTGAGTAATATTTTCATTCGATTAGTGTTGTTAAATGACGAGCTCTTGTCGATATCTTGAATAGAGAATGATTATGCATGCTATACTATGATGATAATGTGGTAGCTTGAGATGCTAGTAATGGGGGATGATAATCATGTGATGCTAGTATTCTAGGAGGGATGGTTTGTATATGTGATATGTATGATTCCTTGAATGCTATGTTTTCATATGGATTATGATGATGTAATGCTAACCCTCAGTGGTCTGTGGTGGACCGCCTACCTCTCTGTATGGATGGGTAGACGGCGTGCAGGATGCTTAGTTGTTGCTTGTTGATGCCGAGGAGTGGAGTTCCTCTTTTTCATGCAAGTGTCTAGATTAGGGCTCTGATCTAGGATAGTCCTTGCATGTTGTTTCATTTTGACTATGTATCTTGGAGTTGTTGATATATTCTATTATTTGGATTTGGAGAATACAATTGTATTTTGTTGAGATCTGGAGATGTTTTATGATTTTTAAGTATGTCCGCTGCTATGTTGTGTAACATGATCTTTATGCATGTATTGTATTGTGGTTTATTCGGAGACGTAGCATCTATTTCTAGAACATGTCTGATGTATTCGCGCGTTTTACCGCTTATTAGAAATAGGGTGTTACAAGTTGGTATCAGAGCCTGGTTGGTCTTGTCCAGACCAAAACCTGTTGAATTCCCTGTTGTATGCGACATGTACGGGAGTACTGTCGGTACTTGTTGTGTTGTTCTGTTCTTTCAAGTGGGTTTGAGCGTAGTGGGGGAGTAGCAGTTTGTTTCAGGTTCGTTGGGTCTGGCAAGGGAAGGTATCTTTGGCTGCAGAGGCTCAGTTGGTTGTGGTTTGTGTTAAGGTTCTTGTTGATTTTGAGTTGGATCTTGTGTGTCTTCCGTTGAAGCGTATGGACGTTATTTTTGGTATGGATTGGATGTTGACTTTTGGTGTTAACATTAATTGTTTAACCAAGAGTATAACGTTTTCAAAACTGGTAGCTGAAGAAGGTGGAAGGTTCTTAACCGCGGAGCAAGTGAAGAAGTCTTTGGATGGCGAAGCTAGTGTGTTCATGATGTTCGCTTCATTGAAGGAGAGTAGTGAGAAAGGAGTTGGTGATTTGCCGGTAGTGCAAGAATTTCCAGAAGTTTTTCCGGACGACATTACCGAATTACCGCCGGAGAGGGAAGTTGAGTTTGCAATTGATTTGGTTCCGGGAACGAGTCCTATTTCGATTGTGCCGTATCGGATGTCTGCATTAGAGTTGGGTGAGTTGAAGAAGCAGTTGGAAGAGTTGCTTCAGAAACAGTTTATCAGGCCAAGTGTTTCGCCGTGGGGAGCTCCTGTGTTGTTGGTTAAGAAGAAGGATGGTAGCATGAGGTTGTGTGTGGATTATCGGCAGTTGAACAAGGTGACAATCAAGAATCGGTATCCGCTTCCGAGGATTGATGATTTGATGGATCAGTTGGTTGGTGCAGAAGTGTTCAGCAAGATTGATTTGAGATCAGGATATCATCAGATTAGAGTGAAGGCGGAAGATATATCCAAAACTGCGTTCAGAACGAGGTATGGACACTATGAGTATTCTGTGATGCCATTTGGAGTGTCTAATGAGCCAGGTGTCTTCATGGAGTGTATGAATAGAATATTTCATCCTTTTCTGGACCGTTTTGTGGTGGTGTTTATAGATGATATTTTGGTGTATTCCAAGTCGGAGGAAGAGCATGCCGAGCATTTGAGGATTGTGTTGGGAGTGTTGAAGGAGAAGAAGTTGTTTGCTAAGTTGTCCAAGTGTGAGTTTTGGTTGCGGGAAGTGAGTTTCCTTGGTCATGTGATTTCTAAAGGTGGCATTGCGGTGGATCCGTCGAAGGTTGATGCAGTGTTGCAATGGGAATCACCTAAGTCTGTTTTTGAAGTTAGAAGCTTCCTTGGATTGACAGGTTATTATCGGAGGTTCATTGAGGGATTCTCTAAGTTGGCGTTGCCATTGACGCAGTTGACTCGGAAAGGACAAGCTTATGTTTGGGATGCTAAGTGTGAGAAGAGTTTCCAAGAGTTGAAGAAGAGGTTGACGTCAGCCCCAGTGTTGATTTTGCCGAATCCGAAGGAATCGTTTGTGGTGTATTGTGATGCTTCTAAGATGGGTCTTGGTGGTGTGCTTATGCAGAATCGTCAGGTTGTGGCTTATGCTTCGAGGCAGTTGAAAATGCATGAGAAGAATTATCCGACTCATGACTTGGAATTAGCGGCCGTTGTGTATGTGTTGAAGTTTTGGAGGCATTATCTGTATGGTTCTAAGTTTGAAGTGTTTAGTGACCATAAGAGTTTGAAGTACTTGTTTGACCAGAAAGAGTTGAATATGAGGCAGAGGAGATGGTTGGAGTATCTTAAGGATTTTGACTTCCAGTTGAGCTATCATCCTGGAAAGGCCAATGTTGTTGCTGATGCTTTGAGTAGGAAGTCGTTGCA
Source organism: Medicago sativa (assembly GCF_051527215.1). Lineage (NCBI taxonomy): Eukaryota > Viridiplantae > Streptophyta > Magnoliopsida > Fabales > Fabaceae > Medicago > Medicago sativa. The sequence goes on along the minus strand of NC_140751.1, from coordinate 60,883,254 downwards.
TATGTCTGCTTTGATGATAAAAGAGTTGGAGTTGATTGAGCAGTTCCGAGATTTGAGTTTGGTTAGGAATTGACACCGGATGGTGTGAGGTTGGGAATGTTGAAGTTGACAAGTAATATTTTGGAAGAGATTAAGGACGGTCAGAAGGAAGATTTGGAACTTGTAGATCGTGTAGTGTTGGTTAATCAAGGTAAAGGTGGGGACTTCAGATTGGGTGAGAACGGTGTTTTGATGTTTCGTGATCGTGTTTGTGTACCGAGAGTTCTTGAGCTTAAGAGGCAGATTTTGGAAGAAGGTCACAGAAGTAGTTTGAGTATTCACCCAGGAGCGACTAAGATGTATCAAGATTTGAAGAGGTTGTTTTGGTGGCCTGGAATGAAGAAGGATGTTGCAGAGTTTGTGTATGCTTGTTTGGTTTGTCAGAAGTCTAAGATTGAACATCAGAAGCCGTCAGGTTTGATGCAACCGTTGTTTGTGCCAGAGTGGAAGTGGGATAGTATTTCTATGGACTTTGTTGGAGCGTTGCCGAAGACTGTTAAGGGTTTTGATTCTATTTGGGTGATTGTTGACCGGTTGACGAAGTCGGCACATTTTGTTCCTATTAAGACTGGTATGTCTGTGGCGAAGTTGGCTGAGATCTACATTGAGCAGATTGTTAGATTGCATGGTGTTCCTTCTAGTATTGTGTCAGATCGGGATCCGAGGTTTACTTCTAAGTTTTGGGAGAGTTTGCAAGATGCTTTGGAAACTAAGTTGAGGTTAAGTTCTGCGTATCATCCCCAGACTGATGGTCAGACGGAGAGGACTATTCAGAGTTTGGAAGATTTGTTGAGAGCTTGTGTTTTAGAGCAAGGTGTCAGTTGGGTCGAATGTTTACCGTTGATTGAGTTTACTTACAACAACAGTTTTCACTCTAGTATCGGGATGGCACCGTTTGAGGCTTTGTATGGTCGGAGGTGTAGAACTCCTTTGTGTTGGTATGAGTCAGGAGAAAGTGTTTTGTTAGGACTGGAAGTGGTGCAAGAGACTACGGAGAAGGTGAAGATGATCCAAGAGAAGATGAAAGCGTCTCAGAGTAGGCAAAAGAGCTATCATGACAAGAGGAGAAAGGATATTGAGTTTCAGGTTGGGGATCATGTGTTTCTAAGAGTGAATCCTGTAAATGGTGTTGGATGTGCTTTGAAGTGTCGGAAGTTGACGCCTCGTTTTGTTGGACCGTTTGAGATTATTGAGAAGGTTGGGGTTGTAGCGTATCGGATTGCGTTACCGCCATCATTGTCGAATCTTCATGATGTGTTTCATGTGTCTCAGTTGCGGAAGTATGTGTATGACGCGTCTCATGTGATTCAAGTGGATGATTTGGAAGTAAGGGATAATTTGACTGTCGAGACTTGGCCAGTTAGGATTGATGATCGTGAAGTGAAGCGTTTGCGTGGCAAGGAGGTCGTTTTGGTTAAAGTGATTTGGGTTGGACCGACCGGTGAGAGTGCCACTTGGGAATCGGAGAGTAGGATGAGGGTTGCGTATCCAGAGTTGTTTCCTTCAGGTAATTTTCGAGGGCGAAAATTCTTTTTAGTGGGGGAGAGTTGTAACAGCCCGATTTTCGTTAGTTTTATTTTATTATTTATTTATGTGTGTTATATGTGCTCTTATGTGATTATTTGCCTCTGTGTGTATTTTTGGTTGGGAATCGTAGAATTCGGTGTTAGAAGGGTATTTTAGTCATTTTGGACTTAGGGGCATTTTGGTCATTTTGAGGGCAGTGGCAATTTTGTAATTTTGCAGAAAGTTATTTTTTTAGTGTTTAGTGGAAGTTATTATTTTACCAAGTTAGTAGAGAGGGTGTAGTAATTATTTTAATTACCGTTAAGTGACCGTTAGTGTTATATTTTACCGGTAAGTGAGTAGTAACATTTTTGAGGTTGAATTAGAAATGGGTTAGGCCCATTAAGGTTTGTGAGATAAGCCCATTAAGTGAGCCTTTATAAACTAATGTTAGTGAGGAGAGATAGGGTTACAGCATTTTCATTTCATTTTTCATTTGAGAAGATAAGAGATAGAGGATAGAGAGAAGAAAGGGTTTGAAGAGATTGAAGAGGAAGGTTAGAGCTAGAAGAGGGATTCATCATCTAGGAGCTAAATTGAAGCTTGGGTTAGAGAATCTTGGTGCTAGAGGTAAGAGGGTTAGAATTCAACCATAATTCATAATTTTTCCTTGTTACCCATTTTGTGAAATTGATGAATTGAATCTAATTGTTGTAAATTCGTGCATAATTGTTGTTGTTATGTTTGTTAACATGATTTGTGGGATAATTGTGTGTTAGTATGTGAATTAACATGTTGAAATGTAAAAATATGGGTATATTGTGTTCTTGAGTAAATTTGTTGAAAAATGAAGTTGTGGTGTTAAATTGTGCATGAATTCATGTTCATTAGTTGTTGTTATTGATTTGAAACATGTGGTTGTTGGATTGATGCTTTGGGTATCAAAATTGATAATATGAGATGTTGTTGTTGATGAATTGTGATGAATTCATGATTGGTTGTTGTTGTTGAAGTTGTGAGGTGTTCTTGTTGATGTTAGAAACCTTGAGTAATCATAATCTTTGATGTTGTTATGAATTTGTGTTGTTCTTGAGGTTTTTATAAAAATGGGTTGATAATGAAGAAGTTTGATTTTGATGATGTTGAATGAATTAAGAAGCTTGTTTTGGAGGGGAATCATTTTGGGAAGAAAATGAGTTTTGAGTAAAAGTCATTTTAAGAACTTTTACAAAATAAGTCATCTTGGGATGAGTTTGATTAAGTTGTTTTAATGTTGAAATGTGAAGTTTTCAAGTGTGGTTTGTATGGTCTAAGTGTTAGGAATGCATTGGTGAAAACGGAACTGAAATCGGACTCGAAAACAAGATTTTATGCACGAAAACGTAAAATTGCATTTTTGCTGTACTGGTGGAATGACACGACCGTGTGTCTGTATGACACGACCGTGTCAGAGTCTCCTGTAAGGGATGACACGACCGTGTGTCCTGATGACACGACCGTGTCAGTTCTGCAGAATCCCAAAACATTGTTTTTTCGTATTTTTGTGTACTTTTAAGCATGCCGATGGATTCCAAACACCTAGCCTTATTCAATCAATTTATAATTAAGCTTCTAGGAGTATCATAGCTTGGGTCTAACTTGGTTTTGTTTTGGAAATGAATTGGTTTTGCAAAATGATGCCAAGAGACGAACTTCGTGATTTTTGGGAATTCTTCATGTGTGGCCGATGAAATGCTTTTGTAACCTCTACTACACACATATGTGACTTGTGAGAATACATGGCATAGGCAATTGAACTTGTTTACTTGGTTTTGGTTAGACGACTCAATTATTTTCAATGTTGTGATTTTTGGAGACGAACTTGGTAGAAAATGATTTTTGAGAGCCAATTGCTTGTGAACCCTTTATGAATAGATTAATATGATGACGAGATGATGTATGAATGGTTGTTGAGTGATGAATATGATGTTTGTGATCATATGTTATAATTGTTCCTTTATTTGGATTGTAAGGAATTATGTGGAAATGTGGCAACTATATGTTGATTTATGTGGAGATGATTGATGATGTGTATGTGTGACAACTATATGTTGATTGAATTGTGGATGTTGTTGGTGATTGTATATTTGTCAAGTGGTGGTGAATTGTTGTCGATGCATATATACTAATTGAATGGTGATGAACATGTTTATGTTATGTTGTTTGTTGAACATGTTAAATGTTGATTGTTGGTGGTGAGTTTATACATGCTAGTTTTGATGTGATTGGTGATGAATGCGTGTATATACATATAGCCGTTGATCATAGCCGTTGATTATAGCCGTTGATTATAGCCGTTGAATTGTTGTGAACATATGCATTGTGGATTGAGTCATATGTTCATGCATCATATGTCGTTTCGGATGTTATATCCATATTGCCGTTGACCGGATACTTGTATCCATATTGCCGTTGATTATAGCCGTTGATAATGATGTTTTTGTTGCATCATAAGGTGACGACCTTGGAGGAGTTTGGTACCACATGCATCTAGAAGAGTCTAGAACATTGCATGCATTTGATTAGTTGATGAGTTGTGACATATTTGAATATGTGACTTGGTGAATTGTGCATGGGTGAAATTTGGTGAACGTTGTGATTATGTGGATTGATGTATATGTACATTGGTGGATTTTGTTGACGGTTGTGAATAATTGAACTATGTTCTAATTGCATATCTTAATTGTTTGTGCTTATACACTTGGTGAACCCACTTGATGATGATTAATTTGATAATAATGATGAAGTGAGAATTGTATATGTATATACATATGATGTGGTGATTTCTTTGATAATGGTGATTGCTTTGAAATGATGAATTGTACTTGTTGAGTTAAGCATGCTAGATGAGTAATGAGGTGAGTAATATTTTCATTCGATTAGTGTTGTTAAATGACGAGCTCTTGTCGATATCTTGAATAGAGAATGATTATGCATGCTATACTATGATGATAATGTGGTAGCTTGAGATGCTAGTAATGGGGGATGATAATCATGTGATGCTAGTATTCTAGGAGGGATGGTTTGTATATGTGATATGTATGATTCCTTGAATGCTATGTTTTCATATGGATTATGATGATGTAATGCTAACCCTCAGTGGTCTGTGGTGGACCGCCTACCTCTCTGTATGGATGGGTAGACGGCGTGCAGGATGCTTAGTTGTTGCTTGTTGATGCCGAGGAGTGGAGTTCCTCTTTTTCATGCAAGTGTCTAGATTAGGGCTCTGATCTAGGATAGTCCTTGCATGTTGTTTCATTTTGACTATGTATCTTGGAGTTGTTGATATATTCTATTATTTGGATTTGGAGAATACAATTGTATTTTGTTGAGATCTGGAGATGTTTTATGATTTTTAAGTATGTCCGCTGCTATGTTGTGTAACATGATCTTTATGCATGTATTGTATTGTGGTTTATTCGGAGACGTAGCATCTATTTCTAGAACATGTCTGATGTATTCGCGCGTTTTACCGCTTATTAGAAATAGGGTGTTACAGATGACGTCCTTAAGGTACGATAAACAACAACTACCGTCAACACGGAGATGTCTATGCACCTAACCCTTTCGAGCACTTGAGGACAGAACCAGAGAATAAAGTCTTTAGGTACGATAAACGAAAACTACCGTCAACACGGAGCCTCACGTACCTAGCTCTTTCGAGCATAACAGACTACATAACCCGGTCTTACAAACAAACCAAGTCGGAGCAACCACCACCCATCAGCCTCTTCCTGAAACAAAAACAGAACAGAAACAAAAACAGCCACGGATAACACAACAACAAACAGCTCGCCGGCGGCCGAGAACAACACTGACTAGCCAAACACAACGGAAAGGAAGCAAAACAGTAGCCCACCAGATCTGAGAGAAGCTTAACATCTGACGTAAGCCCAGCAACAGAACCAACGAGCCACACACCGGAACCTCGAAAACCATCCAGCAACCGCCGTTTGATGCTCCGAGAGGACCGGGAAAAGGGTGGTACGGAGGGCATAAGCCACTCATCGCACCACCAAAGAGATCAGCTACATGTTGAATAAAAGGTTTTGGATGAAGTGGGAGAAGGAAATGGGTAAGGCGGCTAGATCTAGTTTAGAGAGAGTTCGGAGAAAGTCACTCTTTAGAGAGAGAAGGAAAAAAAAAGAACGAATATTTCCCGCCTTGATCACTTCCATGTCTTCACACAATTTAAAACAAATATTGGATTTAAAATAACACAATTGAGTTAAACAATGAATACTAGTCTCCTTGCATATAGTACAATACACTTGAGGTTTCCTCACATTTAAACTAAGTACTAAGTGGTTCACAAATATTTATGTTTATGACAAGAATTAGATGAGAAATATTTTGTGCAAAATACAAGTTCTACTTTCAAAGTAAAAACCTAGAATAACAGTAAACTAGTACCTTGGCTTTGTGCTTTCTCACAATTAATATCATTATCACTCACCTGTTTGTATGCTCATTATTTGGCTCTTTTGAGCACTTCATCTTTAATGTTCATGAGCAAATTTTCTTTCAAAAGACACAAGCAAGATTCAAACAAATTTTTTTTATTCAAAGCATAAGTTAAAAAAAAACAACAAACTAAATTATTAAACCACAATAATATAAAGTACCAAAGTAACAAATCAAGCACTAAAAACCACAGTGCTTGAGGAGTACAAAATACAACGAGATTAAAAGAAGTTTTAACATGAAATTAAAAACAAAAAGTTCGAAAGTAGAAATGAAAACATAAAAATAATAACCCATAGGATGGTCACTGATCATCATCCTCTGTATCCCAGCCTCATCCATGTCCAAATCCACATCTGCATCATCACCTTCAGCAGCATCAGGTGTAGCCTCATCATCATCCTGAGCATCTGCCACCCCCACATAAGGACCTGGCCTGCCCTCAGGCCAGTGAACATAGCTCTGGTACTGGTCGGGTGTCATAACCGGGTAATCAGCATTTCCCGGATACATATGAGCATTGTAAAAGTCCTGATGAATGCCGATGTTGCTCCTATAAATTGCTTCATTTTGTTTCATGATGAAGTTGTTCTGGTCCCGCACATATTGGTTGTGCATCTGCTGCTCCAGCATGAAGGTCTGCAAACCTGAAAAATCAAAGGAACCAGCTCCCTCAGATGGGCCACCCTCATCATCAGAAAAGTGAATCTGGTTTGCTCTCTGCTCTCTCTTCTCCCAAGTAGCAATGGAAGTGTCATTGATGGTGCTCTCAATATCTTCATCAAAGGGCCCAGAAATGGTCACACCATTGGCCCTTAACAAACCCATAATAAACCCAGGATAGAATAAAGCAATCTTCTTGGCACCTGTAGCACACTTTATAGCCACCTGCTTCAATTCATTGGCTATGATCCTAGCAATGTCTACCTGCATTCCTTTCAGGATACACCAAATAAGTGGGATAACAGCCTTTGGGGCATCAGAAGTGTGGGCTCTAGGTAAGGCATTATGGACTAGAAATTGAAAAACTAAACATGCTTCTGCAGTCATCTCTTTGGTTAAGGCATGTCTGACATCTCCAGTGTTCTTCCTCACAAAGTATCTACCTTTGAGCATAATATCTTTTTCTATCTGCTCATACTTCCAGTTTCCTTGAGCATTTTTCTTAGCATAAGTACACAGGGCTGGTATGGTTGGATCAGGAGATGGTTCAAGGTCACAAGCATTGCCGAGGAAATCATTAATCGAATCCCTATCAAAAGGGATTTGCTTCCCTCTCACATGGGAAGTCCAGGAAAAGGTTTCTTCAATGGTGGCTGGTGAGGCATCAGGGACAGCGTTACAGTAAAACTCTCTCACTAAATCAGTGTTAATTTCTGTTTCAGGATAGAGGAGCTTATCCCATTTGCGCTTGGTCAAGATGCGCAACATATGATTGTTTGGGCCAAGAGGGTTGATATCAAAAGTTTTCTCATGATGAGTTTTATATTGGGCCATCTTTTTGAACCTAGTATTGTGGGCTGGTGTTGTAAATCAGTTAGGTATAACGGGTGCAGTAGAGGTGGAGGCACCTTTTCCTCTAGGACGTTTGGTCCCGGTGAGTTTTTCTTGGTTTTTGGGTGCCATCTGCAAAACAACCAGGAAATACCAACATTTTGAATAGAAAGAATTAGTAAACAATGTACTTGGTATTAAAACAATCAAAAATTTCTAAAATCTGGGTAAGTTTTGAAGACACACGCTATTAGCGTGACCTGCGCTAATAGCGTAAATTTCTGGGAAATTTCGCTATTGGCGTGGACTGCGCTATTAGCGTAGTTCTTCGTTTCTGAATTTTTCCAGATTTTCAAAATCTTTGTTCATGCAATTTCACAGCAAAATCCAGCATTTTTCAACCCTAGTTTCAATCTATGTCTCAAAAACACAAAAGAATCATGAAAAGGAACCAAAAACACAACTTTTGTTCATAATCATTCAATACCCTTATTTTTCAAACAATTTTCAAAATGGGTCAAAATCCAAAAGTGAATTGTTATGACAAACAAGTTGTGATTCTAGTTGATTTTCATCATTATAATCCTATACAAATCAGTCTCTAACCACATGAATTCATCTAATCCCTAACCTAGCCATTTCTAAAAAATGAATAAAAACATGATTTTTATTAATTGAAAGACAAGAAATGGAAAGGAATCAAACCTGTTATATCAGTGAGAATCAATGCAAATGTAAGATGAAAGATGCAAGATTGAATGCTTGATTTGAATTGAAGGTTGGGTTTGATTGTTTTAGGGTTATGGAGAAAGAGAAAAGTTTTGAGTGTGTGAGAAAGAGAAGAAACCGTAAAAGGGAAAAAAAATGGGGGTTTTGAGAAGTTATGGGGAGTTAATCCCTGGGCCCACAAAAAATTTTCATCTACGCCAGACTTGCGCCATTAGCGTAGCTCTCTGTAGCTTTCACGCTAATAGCGCACAATACGCTAATGGCGCAGGCTTCAGGATCAGTTTTTAAAATTTGTTTCATTTCAACTTTTAGTGCTAATGAACTACTTCTATATGCAATATACATATAAATACTTACAAAACTGGGTGTGCCTCCCAGCAAGAGCTTGTTTTACGTCATGAGCTCGACGTATTTATCTTTTTAGAAATCATGGTTCGATTAGTAAAATCGTTGAATAACACCGATCAATTTCACCACCGAAGTAGGGCTTAAGTCTCTGCCCATTCACCGTCCAGCTAGCTTTTGTAACTAGATCCTCTATTTCAACAGCTCCATATGGTTTCACCTCTTTAACTATGAAAGGTCCGGACCATTTTGACTTTAATTTGCCCGGAAAATGTTTGAGTCTTGAATTGAAAAGTAATACCAATTGTCCCGGCATGAATTGCCTTTGGATGATCTTCTTATCATGGTATTTCTTCAGCCTTTCTTTGTAGAGTTTTGAAGATTCATAAGCTTGATTTCTCATCTCTTCAAGCTCATGCATTTGAACTTTCCGTCTTTCATCGGCCTTCTCTTGTTTGAAATTTAGGAACTTGAGTGCCCAAAATGCTTTATGTTCAAGCTCGACCGGTAAGTGACAAGATTTACCATAGACCATTTGGAAGGGAGTGAGACCTATAGGAGACTTGTAAGCTGTCCTATATGCCCACAAAGCTTCATCTAGTTTAGCCGACCAATCCTTCCGAGATGTGGAGACCGTCTTCTCAAGTATTCTTTTGATCTCTCGGTTGGAAACTTCAGCTTGTCCATTTGTTTGCGGATGATAAGGTGATGCCACCTTGTGCTTTACTCCATAATGATCTAAGGCTTTGGCAAGTTGTGTGTTGCAAAAGTGTGAACCTCCATCACTAATGAGAACTCTTGGTGTACCAAATCGGGTGAAAATATTCTTTTTAAGAAACTTCACTACCGTCTTGGTATCGGCTTTTGGCGATGCTACGGCTTCCACCCACTTTGATACGTAATCAACAGTTACCAAGATGTATTCATTAGAGAATGATGAAGGCAAAGGGCCAACAAAATCTATGCCCCAACAATCAAACACTTCTACTTCAAGAATGTTTTGTAGAGGCATCTCATTTCTTTTTGACATTGATCCGGTTCTTTGACATTCATCACAATGCTTGCAATGTATATTGGCATCTTTAAAAAGTTTTGGCCAATAGAACCCGGATTGAAGTACCTTTGCGGCGGTTCTTTCCCCGTTGAAGTGACCTCCATAGGGTGAGTTGTGACATCGCATTAGGATCTTCTTTGCCTCTTCTTCATCTACACATCTACGCAAGAGGTTGTCTGCTCCGATTTTGAACAAGTATGGCTCATCCCATACATAATGATTAGCATCATGGAGAAACTTCTTGCGTTGTTGCCATTCATAATCTTCAGGAATGAACCCAGTTGCTTTGTAGTTTACCATGTCGGCAAACCAAGGTCTTGCATTAATTGTAAGCAACTGTTCATCTGGAAATTCTTCAAGAACTTCGGGTTCATTCTTTGTCACCTCAATGTTTGTCAACCTTGAAAGATGGTCAGCTACAAGATTCTCTGTGCCTTTCTTGTCTTTGATCTCTAAGTCAAACTCTTGCAGCAATAACATCCATCAGATGAGCCGTGGCTTTGAGTCGGACTTTGTGAGGATATACTTGATAGCTGCATGATCAGTATAGACAACAATCTTGGAACCTATAAAGTAAGAACGAAATTTTTCCATTGCATAAACTATTGCAAGTAACTCTTTCTCAGTGGTAGCATAATTAATTTGTGCCTCATTTAAAACCTTACTTGCATAGTGAATAGCATGAAAAATTATGTTCTTACGTTGACCTAATACTGCACCAACAACATAATCACTAGCATCACACATTAATTCAAAATTTAAATCCCAATTAGGAGCTATGATTATTGGTGCAGTGGTCAATCTTTCTTTCAAAGTTTCAAATGCAAAAAGACATTCTTTATCAAAAATAAAAGACTTATCTTTGTTGAGCAAGTTGCTCATAGGCTTTGCTATCTTTGAGAAGTCTTTGATGAATCTTCAGTAAAAACCGGCATGGCCAAGGAAACTCCGAACACCTTTGACATTTACCGGTGGTGGAAGCTTTCCAATTACATCGACCTTTGCTTGGTCTACTTCAATACCCTTAGAAAAAATTTTATGACCAAGGACAATACCCTCGGTAACCATGAAATGACACTTCTCCCAATTGAGTACCAAGCTAGTTTCAATACACCGCTTCAGTACGGTATCCAAGCTCTTCAGACACATATCAAATGATGATCCAAAAACAGAGAAATCATCCATGAACACCTCCATACATTTTCCAATTAAATCGGAGAAGATAGATTGAACACACCTTTGAAAAGTTGCAGGTGCATTACACAAACCAAATGGCATTCTTCGATAAGCAAAAATACCAAAAGGACAAGTAAAAGCCGTCTTCTCGTGATCATCTGGGTTCATGGCAATTTGATTGTAACCGGAGTAACCGTCAAGAAAGCAGTAAAAGGATTGACCGGAGAGTTTCTCAAGCATTTGATCCATGAAGGGCAAAGGAAAGTGATCCTTCCTTGTTGCTTGATTAAGTTTTCTATAATCAATACACATCCTCCATCCGATGACGGTTCTTGTTGGGATTAATTCATTCTTATCATTGGTAATCACCGTCATCCCTCCTTTCTTGGCAACTACTTGAACTGGGCTTACCCAAGCACTATCCGAAATTGGATATATCATACCGGCTTCAAGTAATTTTACAACTTCCTTTCGCACCACTTCTTTCATGTTTGGATTCAAGCGGTGTTGCGGTTGTGCTACCGGTTTGTAGTTTTCTTCCATCATAATCTTGTGCATACAATAAGATGGACTTATTCCTTTCAAGTCAGATAAATTCCATCCTATTGCTTCTTTGTTGGTTTTGAGGATTTCTACCAACTTTGTTTCTTCATCAATGGACAAGGAGCTACTAATAACCACCGGTTTGGTACCATCATTCTCTAGAAAAACATATTTCAAATTTGATGGTAAAACTTTTAATTCAACCTTGGGGTCATCAGTTTTTGTTTCTTCTTTATATTCCTCTTTCAATTCTTCAAGTATGGCTTCATGTGCATGAATTTTTTTCAAGAAATCTAACTCCTTCAAACACTCTTCAATTTCTCTAACTTCATCTTCATCTATAGTATTGAGTGCGTCCATCAAAACACTCTCAAGAGGTGTTCTTTTGTGAATTTGCTTCCGAGTTGTCAAGATGACTTATTCGGTTGCATCTATTTTGAAACATTCACCCTTGTCTTTGGAGTGCTTCAAAGCTTCCCGGATGTTGAAAGTAACCTCTTCATCATTTACTTTAACCTTCATGATATTATCATCAAGATCAATCATCATCCGAGCTGTCTGCATGAAATTCCTTCCCATCAAAAGAGGCACATCCTCATCTTCTTCGACATCCATTACCACAAAGTCAGCCGGAAAAACAAATTTGTCCACTTTTACAAGAACATCTTCGGCCATACCTAGTGGTTTTGCAAAGGATTTGTCGGCCAATTGCAACATCATCCTAGTCCGCTTTATACAAAGATCACCAACTCTTTTGGCAACGGACAAAGGTATGAGATTTATGCCTGATCCAAGATCAAGTAGTGCTTTACCTACATGGTTTGTGCCAATAGCTACCGGTAGAGTAACTCTTCCCGGATCTTGTTCTTTCTTTGGCAACCTTCTTTGAATGATAGCACTACAATTGGCATTGATTTGGATAGTCTCTTCTTCATTGACTTTTCTCTTCTTTGAAAGGATATCTTTCATGAATTTTGCATAGACCGGCATTTGCTCCAAGGCTTCTGAGAATGGTATATCAATTTGTAACTTCTTGAAGAGTTCAAGAAACCTTGCATATTGCCGCTCTTTGTCTTTCTTCGATGGAGCATGTGGGTATGGTAAGCGTTGAGCCACCACTTGCTTCTCAACTTCTTGTTTCTTGCCTTTATCTTTCCCCACATCTTTCTTCTTCTTCTCCATCTCCTCTTGTTCCAATAGTTTTCTTTTTTGATTTTTTTCTTTTTCAACTAATTCTTCTTTATTCTTTGTATACTGATGACATGCTGTCATTACGTAATTTTTAGGACTTATTTTGACATTTTGATAGAGTTCTAAGCAACATTAAGTGCCCAGGAGATGATAAAAGCAACAAATTTGGAAGATCTGGAAGCTGCCAATCGTATTGCGATTTTTAGCATCGCAATACGATTTCTTGAAGTCAGAGACCATGTTTTTGAAGAAGCTGGATCGCAATACGATCCAGCTAATCGTGATACGATTTCAAGAAGGAGCAGAAAGTAATTTATGGTTTAATGAAGCCATCGTAGTACGATTATTACAATCGTGGTACGATTTTGGGCGATCCAGATTTGCCTATTTAAGCTGAAGTCAGTCTCAAACAAAGGGTATTACGATTTTGGAGAGCTAAAGTGCGATTTTAACACCCAGAAGGCTGCAGCGGAGAGGATTTCATCATCTCTAACCCAGTTTATGTATGTTTTAATTCTTCCATTGATTATGCTATTTGTAAACTCAATTATGAGTAGCTAAATCTCTTAGAGATTAGGTCGGAGATGAACCTATGTAACCCTAATTGATATTATGTTGCTGTGAAACTCTATTGTTTATTAATGAATTTCTAGTCTTTATTCAATTCAATTGTTCTTAATGCTTTTTATATCCTGATCAAATATAAACATGATTTTGTGAGATCGAATGACTACTGACCGTAGCTTTCGACTTAGACCTAATTGAATTGTTCTAATAAACATGGTTAATCTAGGAATAGATAATCGTTTGTTAGTGATATTAGGTTAACGTTCATAAAACCTTCAAGGATTATTAGACCACCTAAGGAATTAGGGGCTGTAGTTTAAGAAGAGGGTCCTAACTCAAGGGATTGATTAGGGCTAATTTGTTAACTATCGTAAACCTAGAAAATCATTAGTAACAATAGGTGCAGTAACCAATTAGGGGAAACATAGAGGATTCAAAGACCTGATCTCATCTCTCTCCATATTTTCTTAATCAAATCTATTTCTTTTATTTGATTTCTTAAAATCAAACCAAATCTACTGCCTAGTGGCAAATCAAAATAAACTTTTATACATCCTAATTTTATAACGCAATTGAATTATTGAAGTTAAAAACAGTCCTCGTGGGATCGATATTTTTACTACTTCGATAGTATCTGGTGCACTTGCCAGAGTTCTATCAAGTTTTTGGCGCCGTTGCCGGGGACTGTTGAGTCATTTCAATAAGTCAATTACGTTATTATTTAGGATTTCTGTCTTTTATATTTTTGTATATATATATATATATATATATTAAAAAAAAATATATTATGCTCTTTGTTTTCTTCTCATTGTACTGTGCTACTGAAAAGTTTATCCAAGTTTTGCAGCTATGATAGACAGGGTACTCCTCTATGACACAGAAGAGATTGCTAAGTTGCAGTATGAAAAATATATGCTATCTTTTAATATCAAAATTTTGGACAACAAAATCGCGAGTTGTGGTCATTATGAGGCGAATCAACCAGGTAGTGATGGTGAAGGGAAGAAAGAGGTGATCAACATCGATTACAATACTCAACTTCATAATATTTTAGATGATTTCTTGGTGTCAAATCAAGTTTTATTTGAAAAGTATGATGTTCAGTGTGGTGATCTTGTTGAGAAAGCACATGAGTCTCAGAGGAAGCTGGTTCAGATGAAGAGTGAATGTCACAAGGTTGAGGTGGAAGAAAAACCCAAAGTGAGGAGTATTGATATTTTCCCGAAGTCTGAACCAACGGAGGTTGAGGAAATCACTCGTGTGCAGATGGATGCATGTCCTTCTCTACGGTGGGAGAGCTTAAACTCTAAAGGTTTAACGGTGAGAGCATGAGAGCATCTACTTCTTTGCTACAAATTCATGGAATTCCTACCAAACAAGAGGAAGAAGAAGGATGATATATTCTTTCTATCATATTTTCCACCCTAACATTGGTTGAAGCGTCAAGCTCAATGACGTAAAAGAAGCGCTTGGTGGGAGGCAACCCACTATTTATTTTTCAGGTATGATTTTATTGCTTTCAAATACAAAAATACAAAAATATTTTTCTTTTCTTTTTAATACGAGGCAGGAAAGTTTTAAAAAATTGTTCAAGTATACCTCCTGCCAAGAAAATCATGCAAGGTACTGATGTCTTGCATGATTCTCTCCTCAAAAGTTTTTCAGAAATTAAAGGAACTCAGGCATTTTTCAAGAAAACAAAAAAAAAAAATTTTGGCCTGAGGAAGCAAAACACGCTCCCTGTTTGAATAAAATCGCACCGCGCCTGTATATGGCCGCATCGCGATTTTCACTACCAGTCTATAAAAACCCAGCTTTTTCCCATTCCAATTTCCTACTGTTACTCTGCCAAATTTTTCCTAGACATCCCTACCACGAAATTTCTTCATTGTCATCATCTTTACCACTTCCTAAACATCATCAAACCACAAATTCATCATCCGTTCATTCACAATCCATCACAATCCATCATAATTTTCCCAAACTTCACAAAACTTCCTTTTCACCATCTTCCTTAACCACAAATGGCCTCCAATCCACGAAACACCCGCTCAAAGAAAGCCACCAACCCCAAGCCATCCACAAGCAAAGCCAAACGCCCTCGTACCGCATCCAAACCACCCGAAAACGCCATTCATTTTTATCAATGACCAAGCCCAAGAGTTCCACAAAGCCATGAAAAGTTTTGAAGTTGTGGGGGAGAGGAAGTTGAATTCACAAAGCTTGGGAAGTATCAGGTCTTTGAGGTTGAATTACAAAGGAGGGGGTGGACGAAGTTGAATGAGATGATCGGTGAAGCGAACAACAAAACCGTGATCGTCGAATTCTTTGCAAATACATGGGTTTCCGATACACCCTTTCAATCTTTTGTTCGGGGCAAGACCATTGATTTCAGCCCTGGAGCGCTTAATGAATGGCTGAATGTTCAACCACCAGAGGAGTGTTGGGTTGAGAAACTGAGGAGGGAGAGATTTGGTATGACGGAGGATACATTTGATGACATCATTACCACGATGTGTAGGACTGGGTCGACTTGAAAAAAGTTCCGGATGCTTACCTATGCTGAGATGAAACCATGATGATGTGAACATGGGCTGATCTACTGATGGATTAGCATTTTCTGCTTTGTATTTTATTTTCAGTTATTTTTCTTTTGATGTATTTTCTTTATTTTCTTTTTATGTCAAAGTCCATTGAACTTATTTCCCTATTGTAATTGCTCCTGCACTTGTTTATTATTAACGAATTTGTTTGTTATGTGACCTATTCCAGTTTAGTAACAGTTGTTTGATGAAACGGTATTCCAAAAGTTCTAAAGGAGGGGTGACTTGATTCAAAGGCGAAGTGTACGGCGTTGCTAGGTAGTCACATACTCCCAGAAATCTCAGCCATAAGGTTCATTGCCAAATCTTGTTTTTCAATTTACTTATATTTAGATTAGTTTTCCATGCAACTACATTTCTAGAACTTGCATTGTTTCTCTATTATTGATTGGTCTTTGTTAATTACACACTGAGGCAAAAATGCTTGGTCCTGTGAGCCTTTTTGAAGCCTACCCTGTTTTAATATGTTGAATTTATCCTTTCTTAACCAATTGTGAGCCGGTAGGATTAGAACTTTTTGTTCGGTGACAAACTACATTACAAGCCTAGAGACCTTTAGGACTTGTCCCTTAATGTATTTTCTGAGTTAAGGCATTGTAGAATGTTGCTAAAGATTAAGTTTGGGGTTGCTATTGGAATTTGCAACCAATTAAGTTTGGGGTGGGGGTACTAGAGAATAAGAGAACAAAATGAAAAGAATTATGAAATTGTCATGCAAAATATACACAAAAATGGTGTATCGTGTATCAAAAAAAAAAAAAGAAATTGAAAGATGAAAAAGGGACAAAACATTGAAAATCCGAGTAACTTCAAACTCGAGTGTCCCTAAATTGTTAAAAATATTCTCTAGTACCTTTGCATTGATTGTTATTCCACAAGGTGAATGAAGGAAGGATTGAATTTTGTACTTTAACTTTCGTAGGAATGCCTAACTCAAATCTTGTGTAGCCTACTTATCCAAATATATCCCACCTTTCACCTAAGCCCCGTTATAACCCTGAAGACCTCAAAAGTGTGTAATGATATTGACTTTGATTGATATTTAGAAACTTTTCAAGCGTATGGTAATATGTAGACCTGCATGTCGACTGGTAGAACCCTATTTCATATTGATGCGAGGAGTTGTGAATTGGTGGATGCGAACAAGTCAAACTAGCTCATCTTTAGCTAGAAGGAGAATGAACTTTCGGGTACTATCGTTTTGTCAGGTAACTGTTATTTTACTGTCGTTTGTCACTGTTGCAAGCAAATTCCTTGAGGACAAGGAATGGTTTAAGTTTGGGGTTGTGATGACATGTTGTCATTACGTAATTTTTAGGACTTATTTTGACATTTTGATAGAGTTCTAAGCAACATTAAGTGCCCAGGAGATGATAAAAGCAACAAATTTGGAAGATCTGGAAGCTTCCAATCGTATTGGGATTTTTAGCATCGCAATACGATTTCTTGAAGTCAGAGACCATGTTTTTGAAGAAGCTGGATCGCAATACGATCCAGCTAATCGTGATACGATTTCAAGAAGGAGCAGAAAGTAATTTAAGGTTTAATGAAGCCATCATAGTACGATTATTACAATTGTGGTACGATTTTGGGCGATCCAGATTTGCCTATTTAAGCTGAAGTCAGTCTCAAACAAAGGGTATTACGATTTTGGAGAGCTAAAGTGCGATTTTAACACCGAGAAGGCTGCAGCGGAGAGGATTTCATCATCTCTAACCCAGTTTATGTATGTTTTAATTCTTCCATTGATTATGCTATTTGTAAACTCAATTATGAGTAGCTAAATCTCTTAGAGATTAGGTCGGAGATGAACCTATGTAACCCTAATTGATATTATGTTGCTGTGAAACTCTATTGTTTATTAATGAATTTCTAGTCTTTATTCAATTCAATTGTTCTTAATGCTTTTTATATCCTGATCAAATATAAACATGATTTTGTGAGATCGAATGACTACTGACCGTAGCTTTCGACTTAGACCTAATTGAATTGTTCTAATAAACATGGTTAATCTAGGAATAGATAATCGTTTGTTAGTGATATTAGGTTAACGTTCATAAAAACTTCAAGGATTATTAGACCACCTAAGGAATTAGGGGCTGTAGTTTAAGAAGAGGGTCCTAACTCAAGGGATTGATTAGGGCTAATTTGTTAACTATCGTAAACCTAGAAAATCATTAGTAACAATAGGTGCAGTAACCAATTAGGGGAAACATAGAGGATTCAAAGACCTGATCTCATCTCTCTCCATATTTTCTTAATCAAATCTATTTCTTTTATTTGATTTCTTAAAATCAAACCAAATCTACTGCCTAGTGGCAAATCAAAATAAACTTTTATACATCCTAATTTTATAACGCAATTGAATTATTGAAGTTAAAAACAGTCCTCGTGGGATCGATATTTTTACTACTTCGATAGTATCTGGTGCACTTGCCAGAGTTCTATCATATACACTTCCTTTTCTATCTCTACTATATCTTCCTCTAACTCCACTTCATCCTCCTCGAACTTTTCTTCATCCTCCTCATTGACAACATTTTTTAGTTTCTTTTCAACTACAATCTCTTCACCTACCCCTTTACCGATTACTCTACCACTCCGTGTCGCAATAGCTTTTGACTGCTATGCTTTGTTATGCTCCTTAGGATTTGGTTGAGTGTTGGCTGTGAAATTTCCCACTTGCGGAGGACCTTGAGCCATTTGTTGTGCTAACTGACCAACTTGCGTTTCAAGGCCTTTGATTGACGCGTTGGTATTTTTCTGGTTAGCCATTGACATTTGAATAAATTGCTTCAAAATCTCTTCAGTGCTTTGGGAATTGTTAGGTTGTTGGGGATTATTTTGTGATGGTGATTGATATTGATTATTGAATGGTTGTTGATATTGAGGGTTTGGTTGTTGATAGAAGTTGGATTGTGGATATTGGTAGTTATTGTTGTAAGGGGTTCTCCAGGGTCTTTGATAGTTTTGATTACCCGGATATCTTCCTTGATAGTTGGAAGTACCTGGATTTTGGGCTTGTTGTGAGGTTCAGGCTTGTTGTGGGTGGTTAGGTCTTTGTTGGTTTCCCACATAATTTACCTCTTCTTCTTCAGAAGAACCAGGTGCAGGACAATAGCCGGTGGGATGATCTCCCGTACAAAGTTCACATGTATTAACTTGAGCAGTTCCTCCTTCTTTCATGAGTGTTTCTAGAATTTGTTTTGGCATAGCTCTCATCTCCTTTTGCATAGCTTCCATCTGTTGAGTGAGAAGCTTGTTTTGGGCCAAAACTGCATCATTTGCTTCTAGTTCAAGAATACCGGCTTTCCGTTGTTGAGGATTCCGGTTGTGAGAAGATTTTCTTGTGTTGAGAGCCATTTGGTTTATGATTTTGACAGCATCAGCTGGATTTTTCATAGCAATATATCCACCAGCACTAGCATCTAACATTGTCTTGGACATATCTTGCATCCCTTGACGAAAAAGATATAGTTGCATTTGGCTATCAAAACCATGCTTTGGACAATTCCTTAGCAATGATTTATAGCGCTCCCAAGCTTTACATAGAGACTCATTTTGGCCTTGAGAAAAGGTTGTAATTGATGTTTTAGCTTCAGGAAAGAATCTTTCTTGAAACGCTTTCTCAAGTTCAGTCCAGTTTTCCATCAAAGAAGTTGGTTGATCAATATACCACTCCTTAGCCTTCCCGATCAAAGAGTGAGGAAATAATTGTACGAACACACCCTCTTCCTCTTCTTCCTTCAAACCTAGTGTACCGGCGATAACATAGAAGTTTGTTAAATGCTTGTATGGATCCTCATGATCCATACCGGTAAACTGGTTATGAGTTATCAAGTTTATCAACCCCGACTTCAGCTCCATTGATTTGGCATTTCCATTTCGGTTTCCAAGATTGGCTAGCCTTCTTGGATTAATCCACATGGGTAGAGCATCATTATCTCTTTCGTTAGCCATGACTACTTCTGGTTCACTTCTCGGAGATGATTGTGCAGAAGAATGTTCCGAACCACTAAGTGGAATAGAATATACCGAACCGGAAGGAGAAGGAATAAAAAGTAAAGATTCTGGCTGAGCCAGCCCGGCTAACCTCTTAGCTTCCTTTGCTTGTTTCCTAAGTAACTTCGCAGTTTTCTCTATCTCAGGATCAAACTGAAGGTCTTCTTTGGCAACAGTACCTCGCATAAACAAAGTTCATAGAGACTATACCAGGTGGTTAGCAATAAAAAGGATAAAGAAAATGAAAATTTAAGTTAGTAACTTGTTAGTTTACATCAAAAGGTTCTTAAATTAATGGAAGAAGTGGAATCCATATTTACCAAGCATTAGATGTTGGTAAATATAATGCTTCTCTCTTTAAATGAAGATACTTTTGATGTAATTAATAATAAACTATTTTATTTTATACATAACAATAACATCCTGAAATCAGGTGTTTAGAAAAAGTATATGTTATATACAAGAAAGAATTTTGTGCAAAATTGCTTAATATGACAAAATTGTTTCATTACTTATGATAAATTCCGTTACTCCCCGGCAACGGCGCCATTTTGATGTAGTATTTTCATACGATCAAAAGTAAGTATTTTCGTTTATATCGTCTCCACAGGGATGGTGTATATCTTTAAATATTTCCACAATATTTGTCACGTTAAGGATCTGAATATAATTTGTGATTTATACAAAACTATTTTAACTAAATGACATAAAAATAAAACGAGAAGAGATTAGAGTAATTCCGCTTGAGGTCAGAGACATCAACCAAGCGTAACAACTGTAATCTCTCGATCGATTAACAGATTCTAGCTTTATAACCAATATTATCACAATCATTTCTACAACCTCCTTCGTGTCCAAAGTGATATTGTTATTTCCAAGTTATCGTTTAAACATTCGTGTCCTAATCATTTAAAAGATAACATAATCGATCGTGTCATAAAACGATATGTATTTTTATAACCTATCTTTTAAACAGTTGTGACCAAATCATTTAAAAGATAACAAAGTCGATCGGATAACTTAATCGACCGTGTCCAGCCTGACTAAATGTCCGAAAGCATTAAGTTCTTGATTAAAAGTGATTATCAAAGATTTACAAACTTGTCAAGAGTGATATAATTTAAGATAGATTGTTATTCTAGTTATAAATTCAAGAGTTCGTGTCCAAATCATCTTGAATCTCAATGAAAGTATTATGAACAAGAATAACAACAATATTGAATTATTAAGCTAGAACCTTATGTATTAAAAGATCAAAAGATTACATAATAGCTTGTTTGATTACCTCAATACTACAAGAGTAGATGATAGTTACACATAGACATGTAAACTATGCAAAGGATGAAGGAAAGATGAAGATTTCATGCAAAGATCCTTGATGTCTCAATGAATCTAAGATTGAATCTACTCCTAAACCACTTGCTTTGTGTTTCTCTCAAGGAATATCTCTAACCTCTCTCTAAAAACTAACTAAGAAAATATATGGAAGAGTGCCGCCTATTGTTCCATGGCCACCAAGCGTGTTTTTTCCCTTGCTCACTGCATGTGTATTTATAGGCACCAATTGCTCAAAACATTTTGCTCTTTCTCCTTTCCCACGTGAGGAGCTTCTATGCCACCTAGTCTCATATGTGTGCAGATATTTTTAATCCAAAGGCCATGGTCCTACATGTAGCTAAATATTCTAACTAAAATACAACTTGCTCTCTTGCTTGTCCACGTGTAGTAACTTGTGTGGTAGTAGTACAAAGATATTTTTCAAATGCAAGCTGGTTTCCTATTTCTCTTGTGTTGTTTCTTCCCTTCAATTTTGTTATGCGGCAGCCCCCTTTTTATCATAGCATGATGCCTTTCCTTTGTCTTTTGCGCTGCCATTGCTTTCTTTGTCGTGTGTACAGCTCATTGATGATAGAAGAAAAATTCCATTTGTCTTCCTTTTCCTTTTGATTGAAGCTTCACGGTTCCTACCCTTTTGTGGGCTTATACCAAAAGTTGATACAAATTATATAATTAAGTGGTTTATCAACCCCAAACTTCTCTTTGTCCTTGCTTGTCTTTTTCCTGCATAAATTGGTTTGATCATGACATATAAAGCATAAATGGTGAATTTACATCAAATAATTGCTTTTCCTTAGATAACTTGCAACACAAGTAACTAAAAATGCCTATTTTATCTTATAATTTGTATCACTTTTGTGCACTTATCATACATACATTGATTTCATCCAATAAAATAGCGAGTGCTAAAGAGAGTGTGCAAAAGTGAGTGTTGCCAGCATTCGACATTTATTATGTCAACTCAACATAATGTGTCTACAATTTTATACTCCCTCTGTCCCTTTTTTTTATAAGAGTAGTTTACAAAATCACGAGTATTAAGAAAAGTTGTTGAAGTAATAAGTTGTCTAAAACATGTGTCACTATTACTAGATTATCCTTAGTTAAATATATATTTAATGTTAACTTTTCATATACATAGACAAATTGGTAGTATTAATAAGGGGTATATTTAGAAAAAGAGTAATCAATGCATCTAAAAATTTGTATCTGATCTTATATTTAGGGACAAAACTTTTTTGTAAACTACTTCTATAAAAAGGTGCGGAGGGAGTAATCTAAAATAATAAAGATTGACAAAAATTTAGCATAAAACCAAATGACACCTAAAAAGAAAAAAATTAGATAAAAAATTTAAACAAATGACACCTAAAACTAACAAAATATTTCATCATAATGTTGTGACTTTCGCAAGAGCATAAACTCAGTTGGACAATTACATTAGGTTAAGTGAACCCATAAAAGTGAGACTAACATCAAATGTTCATCCAAAATCTTAAGACATTATTTTTCTTACCACCCACTCACTCAATTGATATCACATATTCACCCAAAACCTTAAGCCGGTAGGTATATGAGTCATCTCACCTATATGTTGTTCAAAATTCACCATATCATTCAATATAAAATTTTAACTCACACTTGACATATTAACACCTCTTGTTCAAGTTTACAGCTCTCTGTGTCCATAATAACGTGACATAGTCAAATAAGATCAAAGGAAGATGATTTGATTAAAAAAGTTTGTTGGTGATGGTTTCATTGAAAGAGGTTTATGTTCCTTTCTTACATGAGAAGGGGAAAAGAAATTATAGGAAAAACAAGGATACCAAAAAGGAATTAGAACATGAGAGAAGTTAAGGAAAAAAAGTATTATGTGTTTTGTTTGTGAAAGTATAGGAAATAATGCGAGTTGTTGATAAATCTACGAGTTTGTTGAAGATGTTTGAGATTTTTAGATAATTATTTTAACAAAAAAATTATATTCAAATTTTTTTTTTGCTAAGCAAGGAGTAATGGCAGACATCGGGAGGAAACACCGACATACCAACTAGATTGGCATCTGGGAAACCTCCGTCCTATGCCGCCAAACTCTAAAATTTTATTAAAAAAAAAAGGAAAAAAATATACAAGAAGAGGGGGGACTAGGCAAAACCCTCAGAAGAAAAACAAACAAAAAATGCTGAAAAAACTGCTACAGACTAAGAAAATCTGTAGTTAAACAAACCAACTCTATCACGAAGAAATCCATATGCAACTGACGATCAGCCGGAAGAGTATCTAACCAAATAGAACTTTAAATCCCATGACCCATATTCGTCAATCTGTCCGCACAGCTGATGCGGACATTCCAATATAACAAAATCATTTGGAAGATGGAAGAGCACCCTTTGCGCGGGTTTGATAGGACGTGCCAAGGACTTGCTTTTTACGAGTTTGCTTCTGCGCCTTGGTAAGAACTTGAGTGAAGCCTTCATCAGCCATTCGTTGATCATATTCATGGATTCTGGCCCATAAATCAAGACCATCTTGAATGTTCTTGCTAACATGTTGTTGTACGGGTGGGACCGGAAACGATAAATTTACCTCTGCCTCATCTGTGATATTGTTTGCTGTGTGTTGGAATAGAGAGGGCTCCACATCAACAGCTGCATCACCTTCTTTACAAGCATCAACAGACCCTTTAGCAGGTGTGACCACATGAATTTCTTCACGTGAGTTCTCTGTTGGCACATTCGGTCTGAATACCTGTGCTGAATGTTCCAAAGCCATGACATCAAAGGATGAATGTTGCTGTAATGCGACACTTGCACTATCTTGTTGTGGTTCAGCTTCTACGTTAGTGATTTCCTCAAGTACATGAACAGATGTGGTAGGCAGCTTGTCTTGATGGATGTCTGAATCAACATTTTCATAAGTGAAGGTAATGGCCTCAGGCTCTCTGTGCATCTTGGCAGCTGTAGGAGTTGAAATATCCACCGTAGTGTCAACATTACCTGTTATAGTTTCTCCAATCTCTAACGATTCATCCTCCAAATTGTGGTGCACACCTTCTGCATCAGCCATGTCAGAATTTTTGCATAATATCTTCATCTATCGTGATCAATTGTTGTACTTCCGCCTCTGTTGTTTCTTGTTGATGTGCCGAATTGTTTTGTGCTTCCATAACAGGGACTGTTGTGTTAACAATTTTCTGTGGTGCTTCGAAAGCTTGAGAGGACCCTGTACCTGACAGATTGTCCTTTATAGGGACCCAATTGTGCTTCTTTATTGAAACTGGCTTTTTCCCCTGAACAATTGTTTCTTTGTGCGCGTTCTTCTCCTCCCTAGGGTACAACCATCGACACGCCGAAACATCGTGACCTATGGTTTGACAATGAGTACAAAAGCATGGTAACCACTCATAAGCCACCTCCAGAATAAATGCATAACCCTCTCTCTCCACCGTGATTTCATGAAAGAGCTTTCTGGAAAAGTCGATGTCAACAAGTATGCTAGCATAGTGACCATAAATGCGCTTGGAGGTCGCATTATCAATGAGTAAAGGAGTGCCCACCGCACTCGCAATTTCCCGAAGCATCCTATCCACCCAATACTCTTGTGGCAGCTCCAAAAGTCTAATCCACACTTGCGCATGAGTGTTCCGTTGTTTATGCATGTTGAAGTCTTTTGTCCATTCAAACAGTCTAAGAACGCCTGTAATATCCCGCCTGTCAGCATCGGTATATTACCCGTGATCGTGTCAGAGGAATTAAATTCATGAAAAAGTAAGTTAATGGATAATATATTATGAGATGTCAGTTTAATGCGGATAAAATATCAGAGCCGTATTAAACACGTTTAAGGTAAGGGCATTTTGGTATTTGCACACAAAAGGATATTTATTTGATATTTGTCCCAAAATATCTTATTATCCTTATCCTTTTCTCTCTCCTATAATTGTTGGCAAGGCATCTTCCTTCCTCCCTCTCTTCTCCCACGCCATCCTTCCTTCTCCTCTCCACTAAACTTTTCTCAAACTTCATCCCCTCATGGTAAGCTTCCAAACTATGTTCCCTCATGATTTCTAAAACTCAAAGAAGCTTGGAATTTGTTTGGTTTCTCAACTTCTCCTCTCCTCCAAGAAAACTAGGGTTTGGTGTATGGTGAAGATGGATCCCAAATTTGTACATGGGTTTTGGTTAAGAAGCTTTTGGTTGGAATAAAGATGATCAAGCAAGGGTTATGATGCCTTAATTTGCAAGGAATAACAACAAGTTTGAATGATTTGGGTAAAGGAAGCAAGTGGATCAAAGCTAGGGTTTTGGGCTTGCTTGAGCTAGAGGCTTGGAGCTATCACAAGAACATGTCTAGGTGAGTTCCATAGATAGTTTATCCTACCCTTTGGGATGTGTATATGTCTTGTAAGAATAACATGAAATTCTAGGTTTTCAAGTATTAAGTTTAATACCCCTTTGTGTCATTTATG
Source organism: Medicago sativa (assembly GCF_051527215.1). Classification (NCBI taxonomy): domain Eukaryota; kingdom Viridiplantae; phylum Streptophyta; class Magnoliopsida; order Fabales; family Fabaceae; genus Medicago; species Medicago sativa. The sequence goes on along the minus strand of NC_140751.1, from coordinate 60,857,696 downwards.
AGCAATTATTGTTAATTGTTGCCATGCATATGATATAAGCTGTTTGTATGATGTTTTGGAAGTGTAGGATGCATTAGAACACTTGGATTTGGAGATTTTTATGTAAAAATACGTTTTCTGCACTTCTAAAGCGTCCACAGCACGCTAAAGCGTCCACAGCACGCTAAAGCGTCCAAAATGTCGTAACTATTGGACCTGCACGCTTGGAGGACGCTAAAGCGTCCCAAAAGCGTCCTCAGCACGCTAAAGCGTCCCAAAAGCGTCCTCAGCACGCTAAAGCGTCCTCAAAGCGTCCAGGCAGCTTTTGACAGCCCTTTTTATGAAAACGTTCTGAAATGTTCACAGCTTTAGACAGCACTTTGTGAAAATGTTCTAAAAACGTTCCGGAGGTCCCGAAATGTATTTTAAGATTTGTTTCTTGCAAAATTCTATTGAAAAATGAACCCCTCAATTCCAAGTGTTTAATGTACAATTCCAAACAAGGTTTTAAACAAGATTAAGGCATGGGAAATCATTAACAATGATGGTTTATAGATGATACGCAAGAGCAAATGTTAAGTAATATGAAATGGGGTAGCAAGTTATTCATAAGTAAGGGAAAAACTAGAGCCTCAACATAGTTAGTCGAGAACTAGCATGTTTAGAAAGAATCCCTAGAATGATAAGACGCGGAGTTTATTATCTTCGCACATGAACAAGAATAAGATAGCATGTATGACAAGTCATGGATTGATTAGATGATCACTCCACCATGATTAAGAATGTACAAGCATGAACAAGTATGTATTTACCATTAATCGGATCGATTCAAGGATCCGAGGTAAACATGTAAGCATAAATAGGTTTAACCTATCATGATATGTTATGTTATGATTAAAATGAATAAGTGTAGGTGGCATGTCTCTTGCTATCCACATCAGGGGGATACAAGGGTTTCTCATGATGAGAACGATTCAAGCCGTAAGGGACCCACATATCACTGAGTAAACAAGACGTAGGTGCTCGTGTCTCTTGTTATCCACGCCAGGGGGATACGGGAGGTTCTCGACCTAAGGGGAACGGTTTAAGCCGCAAGGGACCCGCACGACACCGAGGGAGTCCGATGTACGTACATCGGTCATGTATGGGATTGATCTCGGGGTTACTCCACCCGGGACTATCCGTAAAATGAATTAAGATAATTAATGTTTGTTCAACGCTAACCAAGTATGGCCCTAACTATGTTATGTTTATGCAAGAATGAAATTATGTATGATTATGTTTATGAGCAATAGCACAAGATGCTATCAGACAAGTTCAAGTCAGGAAATAGAGAAAGTAAAGAATGTTATGCCGATGACGATCTTAGGTTCCCCTAATCGTCCGGTTTAGGATTGTGTCATGAATATGTTATGTTAAGTCTTGATGCGTTTACCGTATCATGAGTTAGCGGTCCTAGGATCCCTTGATCGCCATGACACACATGATTATAGTAAGCCTATGACAAGTTAAGATAAGATTATGACGGCTCTAGTATGCACTACCGTCTAGTATGCAAATCCCCACACACGTATAATCAACCGTCAGGTTGTAAAGTAGACACGTGGTGACCGTAGGTTTCCCCTTGAGGTTGCCTATAACCTAGGATTTAGGGGAACTCACTGAGACATTATGTCTCATCCCAATCCTTATTTGTTTCAGATAAGCTAGTTGGTATGCAAGCTTGAAGCGGATGGATGTTTCAACAAGGGCGCGCTCGTATCGCTACAAGATGCCAAGAATATCAAGGATGCAATTTTCTATGTATGAATAAGATGATTTATGTTATAGTATGTACAAACGCAATTTGTTGTATAAATATTCATTCGTATGTAAATTTATGTTGTAATTTTAATGTATCCAGTACTATAATTAACGCACATGCTAGACTTTCTAGATACGTCTAATATGGGTGTTACAACGCCTGACTTCAGATTGACAGTTCCTAGCGCCCATACCATACGCATATCACCTTCTGAGGAAAAAAAGAATTCATAGTATCCCCTCCCTAAAGGCGTCATGGACCATTCTCCCGTCGTATTCCATTGTTTCTGTAGCTTCAAATAGATTTCCTTCGTAGTGTAGGGTTTGTCTCCTTTATTCAGTACCAACCTACCACGGAGGTTACGCTTGCAAACAGCCATACCCTTTTCATACACTTCTTGTGAGATATGGATGCTAACGGATTCACCGCGAATTTGAGGTTGCGGTAAATTATCATTAGTGGATGTCGTCGCAGCTGAAGATGATGTTAAAGCTTGCGCAAATGATATTTTTTGCACCGGTTTGGGAGGAGCCATCGCTGCAACCGAAGGACTCACCGTAATTTTTTGCACCGGTGCGGCCAGCTCAGCCTGCCAATCAAAGGCCATGGCCAGGCTGCTGTTCAAACCGAATTCACCAATCAGAGGGAGTGGCTATTGAATGGAACACGTGAAGGAAATTGTTTCCAAAACCAAGCACCACGTTGAATTCCACAAGGGACAAACTACAATTGGGAAGCACACAAAACAAAACAGCACACAAGTGAATTGCTTTGTAAATCACGGATTGTTCAATTGTGAAACACAAAGGAGATTTGAGAATCAAACAATGGCAGCGGCGGCTACTCATGCTCTCGTTCAAAATTTTTCAATTATATTCAATTAAAAAAAAACGTGACATAATATAAAATATGTAATAACCATGTATTTATCAACCCATCATAACATATTTTCAATTTTTTATTATCATTTGCCACCATCAACCAATTCTTTTTTTGAAATAATAGAGGTTAAATGAAAAAAAAATCACAAGAAAGAGAATAGCATCCAAAAACTAAATTTTTAGATTGAAAAATTAAATACTTAATTGCAGTTTTAGTCCTCTATTATAAGTAACTCGCGATATTGGTCCGTTAATTTTAAAATCACTCAGTTTTGGTCTCTTTTTTCTATTTTTAGACTCAAAAACAATGTTAGACATATTTTAAATGTTCTGACATACAATCTGATGATGTAAAATGATCAATGCCCGTGTAAAAATCTGAAAGAAGGACCAAAACTAGGTGATTTTGGAATGTAGGGGCAAAGTATGTGAGTGATTGAAAATAAGATGACTAAAAATGTAATTAAGCCAAAATTAAACAAATGACATCAAAAATCTAAAAAAATAGTTCATCATAATGTTCTGAGTTTAGGGGAATCCTACATTTAGTTTGATCATCACATTAGATTAAAAGAAACCACACAAGTGAGTTTGACACCACCATTTCACTACAAGCCTTAAGTGTTGGAATATTTTATTATTTAATAATATTCCAATATCATTATGTGGGCAAATATCGTAATAATAATTATATTAGCTATTTATCAATTGTGAGCCTTAATTGATTAGTGATCAAATTAAGTAATAAGGCTATTAGATTTCTAATTAGATAATTAATTAAATATTTAATTAGTTGATATGGACTCAATGAGTGGATGTCCGGATGTCCCATTAACGGAATAATGGGAAACCCTAATGGCCATCCAATATAAAAGAGGCTATGGTCCCCAAAATACCGTACACGGCGAACTCTCTCTTCTCCCCATCTGAAGAGAACTTGAGGCATAAAGGTACCGGTTGAGGAAGAGCCGTTGTCGAGAGGGCTACATGAAAGCTTTATCCAGGTATTCCTAATACCCTAATTCTTAATATCCTTGATATGTTTCATAATCATGTTCTATATTTTGTTTGCTTCCGCTGTTGTTGAACATGTTTTATGAAATCTGTTTTAATTAAGACCGCCGAAATTTCCAACAATTGGTATCAGAGCGGTCTTCATGTTTGATTTATTGGGATTGATTGCATTTGTCAAAATTGTTTATGTCGTACAAACCCTTATTATTTTGGGGGTTTGTTAGTTAATTTCGCAATTAACATAACCCTGTTATTAGAATCGAATCACATATTTCATATATGATTTTTTTGTTTGAGATCATTTACGTAAACCCTTTTGCAATTTTTGTGCTTCTTTTGTTTGGTTTACTAGAAAGAATATATGGCACTGCAGTTAATTGTTTAATCTGTCATATGATATATTTGTGATTTTTTCTGGGCTTGATATTTGAGTATGATATATTTGTGATTTTTTCTGGGGTTGATATTTGAGTTTTATTTTTTCTTTTCCGGCGATTAAGAAAAATTGATTTTGTTTGCATGAACTAATATTTATGTTGTTTTACTTGGTTGCTTGCTACAACCCCATGGAACGATTCTTGTGTTGTTCACAAATTTATGTTGCTTGGAAACACACACCTTTATTTTAATGGGATCTTCCCTCGCTCTGTTTTCATGATCCAGTTGCACACTATTTCTATATATATTTTTTTTTTTGAATCGGCAAATATTATTAAACGTCATTCCCGCAAGACGCAGAGTATGAACTAGACAAGATACAAATGGTGCCGCATATAGACGGTACACCATAACCACCTAAGAAACACCCCTGAAAATAAACCCACCAAAACACAACAACACCTCAAACAGACTCCAAAAAAACAAGCATTGTAAACACGGTAACCACCACCGCCCATCGTCACTACTCACCCCCAAATAACACCCTAAAAAAAGATAAAGAAAATCGGTGTGATAACATTGGCCTTTTCCGGTTTTCCTAATATGAAAGGCCAATGTTATCCAATATATGATATCGTTTCCAATATAGAAAATCGATTGAATCGGATGCATTGGCCTTTTCCGGTTTTAGTTTCACAATGTTGTCGTTTCTTGTTTTATGGATCCAAATTTTGTTTGGTATTTTTTATTATTTTCCACAATTTTTTATGGATCGTAATGGGTCTTGGCCTTTACATTAATTAATTTCATATGCACTATTTGAATAGTGATTAAAGATATGCATCGATTTGACATTATTTATTGTTGGTAATAATGCAAAATTGGACAATTTTAGGTGTGAATGTTTTAAACAATTGCAGATTTTTATTTCCATTCTTTCTTTCCATGGCTGCGGTGATTTCATGCAAATTCAGTCCTTCTTTGTTCATGGATTTTTTATTTGGTCTTATTTAAAATCCTTTATTGAGGTGTACATGAGTCTCACCAATATAAAGCTTTATTTTAAGTTATCTTGTTTGCCAATTTGTCCATGGTTAGATATAGCACATTATGTTTGTTGGCATGAAATAAGGATTTGAACATGGAGTCGATAAAGATTTGAGTTCTATATTGATTTTGGTGATTTGATTTTATATTAAATCCTTTGGCAAAAATATTTTTTCAAATATTATTATCATATTTTGTAGCTAAATTTCTATTTGAAATTAGTTTTGATTCACAAAGATTTTGTATATAAAGTTTATTTTGAAAAGTAGGCACATAAAGATTAAAATATATTTGTGATATATTTGCTGCCTTTTAATTATGAATCTTAAAATATTATGAACATTTATTTTTGTACATAAGGTAAGAATTTGGTTCTTTAAAGTTTGAGAAATAATAATTATAGTTTTGTTTGTTTATTTATAAACATAAAGTATATTTCTTTATTTAGGAAATAATTGAGTCTAGAGTTATTCATTATTTTAATTAAAGAATCAATTGGTATATGTGAATCAATTGTGGCATGAATATTTTGGTGTGTATAAGATTCAATTTTCTTTTGGTCTGAAATTGAATACTTTTCTTATAGCATGATTATGATGTTAGAGTTTATTGTTATTAAGTTTTCTACAATAATATTTTGTCTTATCATGCATTTTGAATATATTTCATGCTCTGTTTGTTGTTGCTTTTATGCGATATATGTAAATGTATTGTCATATACACATTGGTGTGATTTGTGACTTGCATCTTCTTTCAAATTCGTGAGTTTGTCTTCACACTTAAGTATTGTCATACACACATTGGTGTGATTTGTGACTTTCATCTTCATTCAAATTCGTGAATTTGTCTTCAAACTTAACGGTTGTCGAGTGACCTCATAGTTACTTAGCAACATAATGGACTAATGCAGCCTACATTATGTCGCTAGTGCCTTTTAAATTTAAGACCATTCCCGTTTTAATTTACTGTGAAATGTCTACTAATTGCGGTTGTTTTGGTTGAAACAACATGTTGCCAAAGTAACCTCTGCTGCGTAGATTTGATTCAACTGAACTTACAAAAGGCATAGTATGAAATTATAAATGTGAGTTGTCGTCGGCCCCAAGGAAGGCACAACTTGACCGGATAGTTACATACATATGATGGTAAATGTGTGGTGATTATAAAGTAATTTTCCATGTGAATAATAGGATATCTGAAGGTGACTATTATTTGACAGGATTTATCACCCCGTTTAATATATATTAAAATTGTCTAGTAAAATTAGTTGAGTCAGTTGAAACAATAATGTTGCCCAAGTAACCTCTGTTGTGTAAATTGATTTCAATTAAGCTTACAAAAGATGTAGTGTGTAATTATTTATGCGAGTTGTCGTCGGCCCCATGGAAGGCACAACTTGGCCGGATAGTTACATGTCTGTGATGGTAAATATGTGGTGATTATAATGTAATTATCCATGTGGATAATAGAACGCCCAAAGGTGACTATTATTTGACAGGACTTATCACCAATGTTTGATCATTACATTGAGAGTACCGCTTGCAGTTAATTCTTAGCAATCCAAAGATTGTGTTTTAATGGTGTGCTTGGTATCTTGTTAAGGTCTTTTATTTACAAATAAAGAAGCACATTTCTTTAATATTTTGCTGACATGTGTGATGATGTTGTGTTAGTGTAAACTTATTTAAAAATTTAAGAGTTTACATTCAAATATATTATGATAAACATATGACAATTATAAGAATTTATTCTTTGTTAAAGTAAATTGTCATTGTTTGATCAATGCTGTAAAATACCGCTAGCAATTGATATTATCGTTTAAAGACTTGATATTGATGATGCACTAGGTATTTTGGTGAGTACATTTTGCTACTCTTGTTCTCTTTAAACTAATATAGTTTATGTATCTGATAATTTAAGTTAAATTCTGATATAGGATTTAAAGAAGAACATTAACATTGTTCTAGGATCTAGACCTTAAATAAGGTTGGTGAAACTCACATTCTCTCACAAATTCAGCAACTAATGTGAGAATTAAGTTTGACAAGTGCGTATACACCAAATCTCATAGGTCACGTGAGATCATAAAGCTAAAATATCATATGTATTGAAGGTGTTATTTAAGATGACAAATATGTTGTCATATTTTCTTTGCTTAAAGTGCTTTTAAAGCATTATAGAGAAAGACAAGCTCTCATTGGAGAGTGGGTATTTCACTAAGGTTATTAGGCAAATAAAATGTTAGGAGCACATTAAGTAACCATTTAATCTTGCTAAGACACTATAATTTCGACTATCATATGACTTGTTCGAAAATTCAGTAATTTCGACTATCATATGACTTGTTCGAAAATTCAGTATTTAGTATTCTCTTTGCACAATTAAGTTTATAATTGTTCCTGTTCGAAATGATCATTTAAATGATCAATTCATAAAGTGTGCAAATAGGGAAAAGTTGAAGCAAGAGAAAATAAAATAGTGCTCATTCGGAAAATACCTCAAAAGACAAGGGCAAATAAAGGAAAGTAGTCTTGACTAACTTATGTCCAATGATGTTGAAAGATATATCAATTTAGAATGGACAAAGTCGATAAAGATTGCTTTATTCATTTTTTGAAATATTTTTGGATTGTCATTAATGGATTATTTTTTGTATTTAAAAGACAATTTAGTGAATCATTACTTGGATTAATTTTTGTCTTAATTTCTCTTTGAATGAATCAATATATTTTTATTTTTTTATTTTATGATGATTCAATGTGTCTTTTAAGTTCAATTATTAGAGTCAATTCAGTTATGACTTGTGACATTCTATATTGTTTAAGGTTTTAAATACTTTAAGTTTTCGTCCCACAAATTAAGAAAATTTTGAGACATAAATTGTTAAGTTTTCTTGAGGATATTGAGTTTGGGGGGAGAGATGGTAATAGAACAAAATTAAATGAGGAAGAATTAGTTCTAAATTAATTCATATAGTTACTACTATTAATATAATATATTTGGATCCTCATGAGGACATTATTGTTCTTCCTCTCAATCAAGTTAAGAAACTATTTCATATAGATCAAACTCAACACCCTCAAGAACTAGGGATTCTAGTGTTATTAAGAATTGACTGAAAAGAGAAATTCTATTTAGTTTAATTGAATGACTCTATTAGGACAGTCATGATATTAGTTTGCTTACTATAATTTTAGAGCTGCACAAGATGAATTTCAATATAGTGTTTCTTAATGGTGACATTAATGATGCAACTGAATCAAACTTTTGTGTCAATTAATACAAAATAGATGGTTTGCAAAGTCATGAAATCCACTTATAAGTTAAGAAATTTGTCTCTTTAGTGTTACCACAAATTCTCATAAAGTAATTGTCTCATTTGGTTTTGAGATAACATTATGGAGAATTGTGGTTTTATTAAGCTCAGTGGGAGTAAATTTATAGTTCAAGTTTAATGTGTCAATTATATTTTGTTTAGTCAACATTGATATATTAGTTATGTGAAACCAAGAATATCTCTAATGAAAGTTTAGCGATGAAAGATCTTGGGGACACTTCTTTTGTATTAAGTTTTTGATACTTAGAGATTACTCTCAAAGTATCCTTCAGATGTCACAAAAGGTTTATATCAATAAAGTTGAAAATAAATTGACATAATAAATTATAGGTGACAATCACTGAGAGAGACTTTTAATAAATATTGCCCATTAGAAAATTTATAAATTCAGAAAATTAAGTATTTTCCTACGCTTTGTCTATAGGATTTTTATGTATGATCTTATTTATATGCATTTGGAAATAGAATATATAATCAGATTGTTTGGCAGATACTTGAGCAATTCAAAATTCAAATTGTTGAAAAGCAACCTTAAGGATTATTAAAGAGAACAAGAGAGCTTATGCTCACATCAGAGATCTGACAATTTGGAGATCATTTTTGTGTCAGACTCTGACTTTTGGATGTCAGTATATGACATACATCCTAACTCAAGAAATGACTGTAAGTATTTATGTCACTTGGTTGCATATCGTTAAAGGCATCGAAAGACCACTCAAGTTATATAGTGACATAATTCAGTCGTATAGTTGTTTAACAACAAATTTCTAAAAATTCATTACCTTATAGATTATTGTTGTTAAATGATAGAACATGTAGAGACAAATTTTATGCTAGCTGATCCACTAATCTAAGACTTGACACATAAGGTCTTTCATATGGTTGTTGTCATTAAGGATGTCTTGGATTAGTGGGAGTCTCTTTTATTTTATGTTCTATACTTTGTTTTAGTATCGATACAGACTTTATGTTATGATTTTCTGCAGAAATAAAGTTCATAAGGTTATTTTGTTATAACCATTTCTGTATCATTTTGTGCAAATATTGAATTTGCAAACTTCAGTTTGATCTCACTAAAGTTTTCAGTTGGACCAGTTGGAAATAGACATGATTTAGAGATCACATTACATGAAATTTCCATGTCACTCATCCATATCGATCTATGTCATCAAGTGCATTGATATGGTGGTCGTCGGGGTTCCGTCACGTTATACGTCAGTGACGACAGCCGCGGTGGTCCCATTATTAATGTATGAGGTGGACGAGATTGTAAAGTTGAAATCTAAAGATAAATAGCATTCAGTTGCGCGCCTAAAGAATTCTGATATAATTATTAAGATATGTAGCCCAAGTGGGAGATTGTTGGAATATTTTATTATTTAATAATATTCCAATATCATTATGTGGACAAATATCGTAATAATAATTATATTAGCTATTTATCAATTGTGAGCCTTAATTGATTAGCGATCAAATTAAGTAATAAGGCTATTAGATTTCTAATTAGATAATTAATTAAATATTTAATTAGTTGATATGGACTCAATGAGTGGATGTCCGGATGTCCCATTAACGGAATAATGGGAAACCCTAATGGCCATCCAATATAAAAGAGGCTATGGTCCCCAAAATACCGTACACGGCGAACTCTCTCTTCTCCCCATCTGAAGAGAACTTGAGGCATAAAGGTACCGGTTGAGGAAGAGCCGTTGTCGAGAGGGCTACATGAAAGCTTTATCCATGTATTCCTAATACCCTAATTCTTAATATCCTTGATAAATCAAACATGTCGTAGATCCAATCATAATCATGTTCTATATTTTGTTTGCTTCCGCTGTTGATTCATATTGTTGAACTTGTTTTATGAAATCTGTTTTAATTAAGACCGCCGAAATTTCCAACATTAAGGTGTTAGATATATGAGTCATATCACTTATATGTTGTTCAACATCTACAATTGCATGTGTAACTTTAAATCACACTTGATACATTAACATCTTTATCTCAAGTATGAGTCTTTCTGCATATGTGATCTACTACCAGGAACTACTTTTGTTTCCCCCCACAAAATTAAAACGGGTTATGATACTTTCTTTGGACCTTACGGGAGAGCCAACACTAGTGCGGATCGACTCATTGAACAGAGAGCGACCACACAAATGAACATGATACCACATCTTCACTTATTATATTAAATTTAACGAAATTCTAGCCCATATTTAGCACGAGTTTCCATACTAGTTGAATTCAATATCCATGTTAAACGCAAGTACGGATATTAATTATTAAGTTGTATTTGAGTCTCTTTCTTTAAAATAAAAAATAAATAAACAAATTTGAGTCTTATATTAAATTTTTGAGAAGAATAAAAACGTGGACCAATAATTATTGTATAAATAACATTAAAAAGTGGACCATTAAAACAACCAATTTATCTACAGAAAATTAACCAATATATTAAAAAAAACATTTAAAAGTGGACCATTAAAAACCATACACTACAAATTGTCAGCACATACCCTCCACCAGCCAAATATTGTCTTGTTTTTTTTTTTTTTTTTGTAAGCTTAAGAAAATTAAATTTGAACTTTTCATGGAAGTAAAGACCAATTGAATCTCTAGAATTCAATCGATGTCGGCACCATACTTTGCTTTGTCCTATCTCTCTAAAGTTAATGGACCATTGCTAAAATAATTCAATTTTCTTCCATTTTTTATGTAGAGTAAAATGAGTAATAATATTAAATTGCATCAACTTGGATGTCAGGAAATATAAGATAAGAATTGTGTTACTTAATCATGACCGGTAAGTAAATTATAAAATATGACAGAAATTTATGTGTTATCTCAGCACTCAATGTACTAATGGGTGTCTTTTTTTATGGTTTCTCCCTTTTCTTTATAAGTATATGATTACAATTATTAGATTGTCCCCAAAAAACATCGCATAGAGAAACTCTTATCTATGCTACTTCTATTTATTAAAGAGAACTGGCAAAATGGTCTTACATAATAATGTATAATTGTGTTTCTATTATTTTTTTAAGAAGCTAAAATGAAATATATATATATATATATATATATATATATATATATATATATCTTAAAAAAAAATATCACATCTTCTGCACAAAGCGTGCCAAAAAAGTGCGACTAGAGTTTACAAATAGAATCCAAACCGAAAAACAGACATGGCTAACCAATGCCCATACAATCGAGCGGGAATGTCAACCAACTATGAATCTCTAAAACATAAACAACATTAGCTGCCTTCATCCACCAATACGAGTGAATTTTGACTTTTTCCAACAAATTTCAAATATTGGTTTTGTTATTACTAAATAGTCTATTATTACGTTCATTCCATAAAACCCAAACACAAACGAGCCAAATGAGTTGCATAAAAGATCTTCTAGTTGTTGAACCATCTGTCGAATAAGTAAATTGAAGAAAATGGTCATCAATGCTATACGAATCAGCCCCAGATACTCCAATCCAATCACGAACTAAATGCCATAACTTCCTAAATATGGTACAAGAGAAAAATAAATGATGCAATGTTTCCACTTCTCTGCACCCAGTCACGCACATATGAGCCTCCTTAGTGAGGATCCCACGAGCCACCAGATTAGCTTTGGTTGGCAACCTGTTACGGAGACGTCTCCATGCAAGAATAGACACCTTTACCGGAACAAATACGTGCCAAATCAAATCCGAAGCTACGTCCAAAGTATGAATGTCATCTGTTGTGAGCATCTGATAAACATTGTGAACAGAGTAACCGCCACTAGGATCAAGCCTCCACCTTCACTGATCGGAAGTCTAGTCCTATAAAGTAACATCAAATAACAACAACCTACACTCTCCTAACAACTCCTCCTCCCACTCCCACAACCGCTGCCTCCACTGCCACGCCGTTCCCCCTCCTCCCAACCTAAAGCAGACATCTCGTCAACCGTACAAAATTTATGGGCATATAAATCATACAAACGTCTAAACCGCACCGCCAACGGCATACCTCCCAACCACGGATCCGTCAAGAACAAAGTATCTCTCCCATTCCTCCAACTTCTTAGAGATACAATCCTTAAACCACCCTCCACCCACACCCCACCTCCATCACGCACCCAACCTCCGTTGTTTTCTATTATTATTGGATCAAATTCAAATCACATCATATATTATACTCTCTCCGACCCTTATTATGAAAAAAAAATAAAAAAAAGGCCTTATTTATAAGAAAATATCGCAAATTTTAAGCTCCTTAACTTGTTTCCTTAAAACACAAATTAACATAGGAGAATGCTAACCAATGCCCTAAGAGCAATGGTTAAGCATCTAAAATAAGTAAGTTTTAATAAAAAAGATGTGCAATTATTAATTTATCAAAAGTAACATCTTATGTTTTCAAGACAAAATTTCTATTTGTAGATTCCTTAACCATTGCCCTAAGGACACTGGTTAGCAAGACACATTAACATATGACTCAAAAAATATAATTTTAATTTAATCTTTGAGCAATGATATATGTACATCCATTTATTTATTTTTTTGAGAGATGTACATCCATTTAATGACAACCTTGGTGACAACTTTATTTTTCTTTCTTTTGATTGGTCAAAAACAATGGAGATAGAAAAAGGAAGAGAGAGGATAAAAACAGCATGTGAGTATGAGAGAGAAAAATGTCAAAAAAATTATAATAAAATGGTTGTACAAATATCATTTCTCTTAATCTTTAATGTAGGACCGCTTGGCTCAGCTTAACAATTTATTGGACCAAATTGCAAAAGCAAATTGAGTCGTACCATCCTATATTCCTAGGGAGCTATTTTCTCGACCCTACAATGTTCTTTGCAAAATGATTCTCTAAAAAAACTCTCATATTTTCTCACGTTTTTTAATCTCAACCCTTAATTACTTCTTATCTATTTTTTAAAATTTTAAAATTCACTCCTTGTATATTTTAAGATTTAGATCTAACACAAATTTTTTGGTCATGCTAACTTGTGTCCTAAAGACACAAAATAAGAAACTAAATATAGAAATTTAATATATTGGAAATTGTGCATTCACAATCTCAAAAGCTTAAAAATATATCTTTTCAATACAACATTTATTTTTTAATTCTATTTTTAGGTTCTTATCTTATGCCCTTAGGACACAAGTTAGCATTTTCCTTTTTTCATTAATTTTTTTCTTTCAATAGAGAGTGTAATATCCCGCCTGACAGTATCGGTATATTACCCTTTGCCTGTGTCAGATGAATTTAATTCATGGAAAAGTAAGTTAAGTGAAATACTTGATCACATGTTAGCCTAATATGGATAAAGTATTAGCGTCGTTTTAAACACGCTTAAGCCAAGGGTAAAATGGTAATTGCAAGGGAAAAGATATTTATTGGGTTAAGGCACCAAAAATATCTCATTTTCTCTTCTCCTTTCTCTCTCTTAAGGTTGGCAAGAGCTTCCTTCTCTTTCTTTCTTCTTTCATCGATCCTTTCCCTCTTCATACAACATCATGCATCAAATCATCTTCTTCATAGATTCAAGAACAAGTTTTAAGGTCTCTATCTTTCCACAAGTGATTGGTGACTTGGTTTGAGCTTATTTTCAATCCTTCCTTCTCTTTAGAAAAGATTCAAGGTTAGGGTTTTGATGAAGAAGCTTTGGGTTGGATCAAAGATGACCAAGCAAGGATCATGAAGCCTTAGATTGCAAGAAAACATCAAAATGGAAAGGTTATGAACAAAAGAAGCAAGTGGTACAAGTTAGGGCTTTGGTTACTTGGAAGCTTGGGATCTTTTGCAGCCTTGATTAGGTGAGTTCCATAGTTAGATTACCTACCTTTGGGTTTGTATAATCTTGTGTAGGAATCATGAATTATGTTAGTTTATAAAACTAGGGTTTTAGTACCCCCTTTGCCATAAATCATTGAAAATATGTTAATTGTTGTTATGCAATGGTTATAAGCTGTTTTCCACATGTTATGGTTGTTAAGTGTGTAATGAAAAACTTGATTTTGAGGATGAGAGGTCAAAATACGAATTTTTGCAGGTCTGATGTCTGAAAATCGTAGCACGATGTGAGAAATCGTACTACGATATTTCCAGAACACAAATGCCATAAAACTGATCACAGATCGTACTACGATTCTTTATATCGTAGCACGATGGAATGGAAATCGTACTACGATGCCTTATATCGTAGCACGATGGAAAGGAAATCGTACTACGATGCTTCAAATCGTACTACTATTGTCACAACACAACTCTTTTTCAGAAAACTTCCTGTGATGCAGTGGTTTCGACGAGGCTTTTGCTTGCAGTCTTTTATACTATAGAAAACCCCTCAATATCAAGTAGTCATTGCACACTATATATCAAGATATCAAGAATGAAATGCATGAACAACATTGACAACTTCAATGATGAATGGCCCATGGAATGTTATGTTATGATGAGGATCGGGTAGCAAGTTATACCTTAAGAAAGGGCATGAATGTAGTGCCTCGACATAGCGTCGAGAACTAGAAAGATAGCATGAATGAATAAGTATGGCAAGTATAGGATATGAAACCCTAGAATGATAAGACGTGAATGATAATCACTTCGCACATGAGCTAGAATGATTTAGCCAGTATGTAAGTTGTGGATTGATAAGTATTTCTCTCCACTATGTTATGAACGAGTAAGAGTTTACCGTATTCGGATCGATCAAGGTTCCGAGGTAAATATGTATGCATGATTAGGTTTATCCTAAATGAACGGCAAGACGATGATTAATGAATATGTAGGTGCCATGTCTCTTGCAATCCATGAAGGTATGGATTCAAGGGGTTCTCATGATGAGAACGGGGAAGGCTCCGTAAGGGGATCACATGGTACTGAGTAAAGATGAATGTAGGTGTTCGTGTCTCTTGCAATCCATGAAGGTATGGATTCAAGGGGTTCTCTTGATGGGAACGGGGAAAGCTCCGTAAGGGGATCGCACGACACTGAGGGAGTCCGATGTACGTACATCGGTTATGATGGGATTGTACTCGGGGTTACTCCACCCGGGACTCTCCGTAAAATGAATCAAGATGATAATTGTTTGTTCAACGCTAACATAACAGTGAATGAACTTATGCACGACTATGTATGTTATGTTACGATTATGTTTCTCATGATTATGATTATATTATGAAATGCAAGAATGATTTCCATGCATGAATTAGTTCATGACCTAGAGCACTAGATGCTTTATGACAAGCATAAGACATGGAATAGAGCAAGTAAAGATTATGATACTGATAACGATATTAGGTTTCCCCTTATCGTCCGGTTAGAATCGTGCCATGATATGTTATGTTTAGGCCATGATACGTAGAGCGTATTCTTGGCAATGCGGTCCTAGGTTCCCCTCGGCCGCCATGACACGTATAGGATGTGGAACCTATAACATGTAAGATGAACTAGGACGGCTCTAGTATGCACTACCGTCTAAGTATGCAAGTACCCACACACATATAATCAACCGTCAGGTTGTAATGTAGACACGTGGTGACCGTAGGTTTCCCCTTGAGGTTGCCTTTAGCCTAGGATTTAGGGGAACTCACTGAGACATTATGTCTCATCCCAATCCTTATTTGTTTCAGATAAGTAGGACGCTATGCAAGTTTGAAGTCGGATGGATATTTCAGCAAGTGTGCGTTCGTGTCGCTGCAGGATGCTTTGGATTTTAAGGATGTAGTTATACTGTATGGATGAGCTGTTTATGTGATTTATGTACGAACACAATTTGTTGTATAATTATTCATTCGTATGTAGTTTATGTTGTAAATTTTAATGTATCCAGTACTAATATTAACGCACGTGCTAGACTTTCTAGATACGTCTGGTATGGGTGTTACATTTGGTATCAGAGCAGGTCGATTCAGACCGTGCCTTGGGTCATTAAATTACAACTAAGGTAGTGGGACCATTGGGTTCCAGGTAAATGTTCTAGTTGTTGTTGTTAGTTGAGCCTGATCAACTCAATTTAGCAATTAACGATTAGAACGGATGCCTGAGAGCTGAATAGGACCCAGGAGGAACGAAGTATGTGATGAAGAAGTTTGATCGTGCCAAAAGGGTGGCCGGTGAACTAATCAGGTGTAAGTGTGAATCCTCCGGGAATGTAAGGCATGTTAAGAAGGAACGTTCCGACAAGGTCGGGTAAGATGATAGTGAGAAGTCGACATATGATAACAGAGTCAGCAGGTTCTCAGGAATGATGATATATGAATGAAGTTAAGGATATGTATGTTCGGAAAAGTTACGTAAGTGGCAACGTAAAGAGGTAAGCTATTCGTAGTGGAGGAAATTAAGGATTCAAGAGAAAGTTTTATGTTATCGGGATTAAGGCATTGATTTCCGACGTGCCAAGAACTGTATCGAAAAAGGTTGAGGATTACCATGCATATGTTATAAAATATTTCATGATGATAGGAATAAATGATGTGTGTTGGTTACTTGAGAATAAAAATTTATGTAAGGAATGTTTCTGAAAAATAGAGTTGGAGAAGCTCACCAATAGCAAGCTTGGAACGAAACTTTTGATTTTCTACCAATTCGTTCCTACGGTTTACGATGAATATTGGGGAGATGTCTTCACAATAATATTTTATGTGACGAAAATCTTTTATGATAACAAGTAACAAATGCATATCATATTCTAAAATTTTCAAGGAAAAGGCATGAGCAACCTATCACGAAATCGATACGGTTTAAGGTATCTTTGGAGGTTAATGTGTCAAGAGTCAAGAACAAGCCAAGATCAAGAGTATAGAAGTTCCAGCGTTTAGAAGGAAAGTGGTAAATGTTTATGCATGAGGTATGAAGTAAGAAGCTTAAAGCGGTGCAACGTTATGAGAAATCACAAGGTTCACGGATTGTGTGGAATTAAGACGTATCTCCCGAACCTATGTTTTGCTTAATAGGCTTGCTAAGGCTCAACATGATGTTGAATCATAAAGTTTAAGTAATTTTAGAGAGATTTACACGTATGGGTGATTGAGGTTGATATTTTGAAAATTCACGAGATTTTCTAGGAACCGGATTGCTACGACACTCGTAGAGCGAGCTAGACTCATTAGAATCTAGAATTGATGACACGTATGTGTTATCAACTCGTTCTAGGATTTTATAGTAACGGCCGGGGCCTAAACTCAATATATTTATAAAGTAGAAAATTATCAACGTCAATGACCTGTGCGCTAGTTTACGAAGTTTTCTTTAAAAGAAAAATCAATGAGCAAGCATTGGTATGATTAAGCAAAATATAGTATGCGAGAATGCAAAGGTTAAATGTGTAAGAAAGATAGGTTCAGGTACAAGACGAGTTTGTCACAGGATTTTGAGTTTACTTGGAAACAAGTTTGAATATGATATGTATGGTAAATGCAACCAGCAATAACGTAAGGTTTACCCCCAAGTCAAGTATTATGAGTATAAGATTATAATGTTGGTTGCGACATGGAGGATCTCAAGAAGTAAGTAATCAAGTGATAAGCATGAATTGAAGTCTCAATTGCTCTAACGAAATAGAGTATTAGTTTAAGCCAACCGTTGGGAATCAGTGTAGGCTAAGGTAAAAATATAATACTTGAAAAGATTTCCTATGGATATGTAAGCGGTATTGCGAGTATGTATAACGGTTGAAGAATGTAAGAATCTACCTTCGGGGTTAAGTATGTTATTATGAAAGGAGATGCAACACTTGAGTTGTGCGATGAGAATCATACTTTCGTATGCAATACTTGTTGAGTGAAAACGATGCTTGTTAAAATGTGTTAAGTCATGATTTTAAAAACTTTTAAAAGTTAAGATTGGTATTATGGAACTTGGGAACGATATATTTTCATTTAAACTCATGGAATTATACATTCTCGAAACTGATGAAATATGTCGTAAGTGAACTCACTTAAGACGTACAAAACTTCAGGACCAACTTGTCATGGACAAGTTTTGGGCGAGATGTTAAATCTTTTTCCAAAAATATCGAAACTCGTTCGGTGGTTCTGGGATGCTTTATACAATCAGTTTTGGAAATGATAAAATCTTTTAATCATGAAACTATACCTTCCAAGAACCCGAATACCAAAGTTTAAGAAAAAATTCTTTAAGGAAGATTTTAGAACAAGTATCGTTATCATTTAACAAAAGACAGTACTTTAGAGTATGTACACGTTATGGAAGCAACAATGTTAGTATGAAGCCAATATCCTACAGGATACACGGAAATGTATTAAGAATGTTTGATGTATGTGCAAGAAGATTTGCTAGAAAGTTTCAAGAGCATGTAAATCACAATGTTGGTTATTAGATTGTCAGATGAAGTAACAGTTTGATTTCACTCCTTTATGTCAAGCTATATGAGATACCCATTAGTTCAGGTACAGTAAGTAAATTGATGCATGAAGTGTATGCTTACCCGATAAGATTAGGTATGCATGAATAGATATTTTAATGTTACAAGTAAGCACTGCAGGGCAAACCTGGTTTCCGGTAGGATTCCAGTTAAAAGGCAAATCCTGAGTGTTCATGTTTATGATAAGATATGTGTATGAATGGTTTAAGTTAAACGGGTAAGATACGAGTACGAGATGAAACGTCTATGTGTAGCAAGGTAAGTACCAAGTCATGATATACTAAGATAACTTCAAGTTCAAGTGATATTAAGATCAAGAAAGCTATATGCTTATGTATGTGAATCGAGAAACAAGATGAAACACGAGCAATGATGAACTTCTTGGATATGTATGAATAGAAGATGTATGGATCAGACCATAAATGGTAAGTCTTTATCATGATGATTGGTAGGTGATCTCTAAATTTCGAGGACGAAATTTTTTAAGGGGGGTAGAATGTAATATCCCGCCTGACAGTATCAGTATATTACCCTTTGCCTGTGTCAGATGAATTTAATTCATGGAAAAGTAAGTTAAGTGAAATACTTGATCACATGTTAGCCTAATACGGATAAAGTATTAGTGTCGTTTTAAACACGCTTAAGCCAAGGGTAAAATGGTAATTGCAAGGGAAAGGATATTTATTGGGTTAAGGCACCAAAAATATCTCATTTTCTCTTCTCTTTTCTCTCTCTTAAGGTTGGCAAGAGCTTCCTTCTCTTTCTTTCTTCTTTCATCGATCCTTTCCCTCTTCATACCACATCATGCATCAAATCATCTTCTTCATAGATTCAAGAACAAGTTTTAAGGTCTCTATCTTTCCACAAGTGATTGGTGACTTGGTTTGAGGTTATTTTCAATCCTTCCTTCTCTTTAGAAAAGATTCAAGGTTAGGGTTTTGATGAAGAAGCTTTGGGTTGGATCAAAGATGACCAAGCAAGGATCATGAAGCCTTAGATTGCAAGAAAACATCAAAATGGAAAGGTTATGAACAAAAGAAGCAAGTGGTACAAGTTAGGGCTTTGGTTACTTGGAAGCTTGGGATCTTTTGCAGCCTTGATTAGGTGAGTTCCATAGTTAGATTACCTACCTTTGGGTTTGTATAATCTTGTGTAGGAATCATGAATTATGTTAGTTTATAAAACTAGGGTTTTAGTACCCCCTTTGCCATAAATCATTGAAAATATGTTAATTGTTGTTATGCAATGGTTATAAGCTGTTTTCCACATGTTATGGTTGTTAAGTGTGTAATGAAAAACTTGATTTTGAGGATGAGAGGTCAAAATATGAATTTTTGCAGGTCTGATGTCTGAAAATCGTAGCACGATGTGAGAAATCGTACTACGATATTTCCAGAACACAAATGCCATAAAACTGCGCACAGATCGTACTACGATTCTTTATATCGTAGCACGATGGAATGGAAATCGTACTACGATGCCTTATATCGTAGCACGATGGAAAGGAAATCGTACTACGATGCTTCAAATCGTACTACTATTGTCACAGCACAACTCTTTTTCAGAAAACTTCCTGTGATGCAGTGGTTTCGACGAGGCTTTTGCTTGCAGTCTTTTATACTATAGAAAACCCCTCAATATCAAGTAGTCATTGCACACTATATATCAAGATATCAAGAATGAAATGCATGAACAACATTGACAACTTCAATGATGAATGGCCCATGGAATGTTATGTTATGATGAGGATCGGGTAGCAAGTTATACCTTAAGAAAGGGCATGCATGTAGAGCCTCGACATAGCGTCGAGAACTAGAAAGATAGCATGAATGAATAAGTATGGCAAGTATAGGATATGAAACCCTAGAATGATAAGACGTGAATGATAATCACTTCGCACATGAGCTAGTGTAACACCCATACTAGACGTATCTAGAAAGTCTAGCACGTGCGTTATTTTAGTATTGGATACATTAAAAATTTACAACATAAAAACTTCGAATGAATTTATATACAACAACACGCGTTCGTACAATGTCAAATATCATAACTTATCTAATTTAAAATAAATACATCCTTGAGATCCATAATCTTCATGCTTCAGGTACGAACGAGCTCTTGCTGAAAATCCATCCGGCTACTATCTTGATGTCCAAACTGATATCTGAAACAAATAAGGATTGGGATGAGACATAATGTCTCAGTGAGTTCCCCTAAATCCTAGGCTATAGGTAACCTCAGGGGAAACCTACGGTCACCACGTGTCTACTTTACAACCTGCCGGTTGATTATACGTGTGTGGGGACTTGCTTTCTTAGACGGTTGTGCATACTAGGGCCGTCATAATATTCTTAACTTGTTATAGGCTTCTCATCTCACATGTGTCATGGCGGTTAAGGGGAAACTAAAACCGCAATGCCAAGATACTATCTACGCATCAAGGCCTTCTCTTGCTAAAGTCATGACACCACACTAAACCGGACGATTAGGGAAACCTATGATCGTCTTCGGTATATCTTTCTTTACTCACTTACTTGCTTACTTGAATAAGTTGCATCTATCTTAAACTTGCCACAAAAGTGACTCTTTCTAGCTTGCTAGTTCTTGACTATCTTCTTCTTTATTCTTTCTACTTCTTGACAGTCTATGCCAAGGCTCTATGACATAACACATAAATATATGATGAATATGCATAGTCAGCTTTATTGATTATGTTAGCGTGTAACAAACAACTTATTTGAGTTCATTTTACGGATTAGTTCCGAGTGGAGTAACCCTGGAAGTTAATCCCTTACTACCGGTGAAAATGCCTTGCAATAGCGCACCGGACTCCCTTAGTGAACGTGCGGGTCCCTTACGGCTTACCCCATTCCCCTTGGAGAACCTTTTATATCCAACCTTGGAAGGAATATAAAAGACACGACACTTTAACTTAGTGAGATGCGGCTCCCTTTCGGCTTAACCATTCCCCTTGGGGAACCCCTTGAACCCAACCTTGGAAGGAATTCAAGAGACATAACACTCTTATTAAATTCTTAGTCTTATGCATGTATGAAGGTTAAACCTAATCATACTATCTCTTTTACCTCGGATCCTTGAACGATCCCACTAGAGGTAAACTTATGCTTTGCTTATCTTACTTTGTGAATGGATACGAAATCGATTCACATCTTGCCATACTCGTATGGTTCTTGCTTCTTATGCGAAGATAATACTTGTATTACCTTGCATCTAATCAAGCATATTACTAATGCATAGCATTCTATTCTTTACTAACTATTCTAGTTCTCGATAACTATACCGAGGCTCTAGTTCTTCCCTTTCTTAAGGATAACTTGCTACCCGATTCATAATATGGTCTCTTGTATGCCATGCCTCACTAACTTGCATAATACTTGCCTCTTTATCATAAAAATCTTGCTTAGATTGATCATCATTTAGGACCTTGGTTTGAGGGGTTTAACTTATAAAAAGACTGCTCAAAGATCCGGAACGGAAAACACCGAATCTGCCAGAACGAGCAAGCAGTACCAGAAAGTACCACTTGCTCGCCATTGCGAGCTGCTTTACTCGCCATTGCGAGTAAATGGTTCTTGCTCGCCATTGCGAGCTACCTTTACTCGCCGTTGCGAGTTCACTCACTCGCCGTGGCGAGTTGGTGGCGAGTAACTATTCCTCCAGGGAGGGTGTTTTGCTTCGCCGTGGCGAGTTATGACAGTTCAGAACCTGTATAAATGGCATTTTAAGCCCAAAAACCTCAAACCAAGTGCCTCTAAGTAATTTGAAACACATATGATCATAGGATACTTATAAAACACTCATATAGCAAGTATCATCATGTATAGCAAGCATGGCAATAAAAAGGGCAACTAAACTTATACTAGAAAACCCTAGAATTATCAAGTTATACATATTCATTTAACATGGCATAACATAATCCCAAAGGGTAGGATAGCTATCTATGGAACTCACCTAATCACAAACTTGAAGCAACTCCAAGCTCCAAACTCAAACATGCCCAAAACCTTAGTTTTGCTCCCTTTGCTTCCTTGCTCATACCATTCTAACTCATCATCCCTTTCTTGCGATCCAAGACACCACTTCAAGCTCAAAACCATACTCCAACATTACCCTCAAAACACATATTCAAAACTTGAAATTAAAAGGAATTCTTGATGAGGAAAGATAAAGATATTAACCCATTCAACCTTAACATTCTTACCTTGATCATGTAGAAACCATTCCTTGTACCAATTAGAATCCATCTTCATCATACATCAAACCCTAATTTTCCAAACACTTCTTCAAGAGGAGAAAAGAGAAGAATTAAACACAATACCCACTTCCTTAATCTCTAGTGATAATAAAAGAATAAGTTTTGGAAGCTTACCATCAAACATACCCCAACTTGCCTCCTTGATTCCAAAACTCCAAGAATCACAATTCACACTTTAGTTCTTCAACCCATCCTCTAAACATCATCTATTCACCTTCTTTAATCATAAAGGAACCACTTCAAGCACAACTTCATGTTAAAACTCCCAAACTACCAAAACCCTAACTTTAATCTCTTCTTAGGTGGAGAAATAGAGAACCCAAAACAAAACCAACTTCCATAAACTTATGAGACCAAGAGAAACAAGAATCTAGAGGTTACCATGGAAGGAAAACGTTTGGAAAGGATTGGTGTAGAGAGGAGGGAGATCGATGGAGAGGAAGAGAGGGAGAAGAAAATATTTTCTCTAACCAAGAGAGAGAAAAGAACAAGAGAAATGAGATATTTTT
Source organism: Medicago sativa (assembly GCF_051527215.1). NCBI lineage: Eukaryota > Viridiplantae > Streptophyta > Magnoliopsida > Fabales > Fabaceae > Medicago > Medicago sativa. The sequence continues at coordinate 60,834,080 of NC_140751.1, read as the reverse complement.
GGGGTTATCCCAATTAAATATCCCCTTCTTGGGAAATTACCAAACTGCCCTTGCCTTTAGCGTGTTATATTCGTCTCTGATACTTATTCCGTAATAAGCTGATATTACGTAATAAATATTCTCCATACTTACTTTCCTTGAATTTAATCCTCTGGCACGATCGAATGATAAAATAACGATACTGACAGGCGGGATGTTACAGCTAGAATGACTTAGCCAGTATGTAAGTTGTGGATTGATAAGTATTTCTCTCCACTATGTTATGAACGAGTAAGAGTTTACCGTATTCGGATCGATCAAGGTTCCGAGGTAAATATGTATGCATGATTAGGTTTATCCTAAATGAACGGCAAGACGATGATTAATGAATATGTAGGTGCCATGTCTCTTGCAATCCATGAAGGTATGAATTCAAGGGGTTCTCATGATGAGAACGGGGAATGCTCCGTAAGGGGATCACATGGTACTGAGTAAAGATGAATGTAGGTGTTCGTGTCTCTTGCAATCCATGAAGGTATGGATTCAAGGGGTTCTCTTGATGGGAACGGGGAAAGCTCCGTAAGGGGATCGCACGACACTGAGGGAGTCCGATGTACGTACATCGGTTATGATGGGATTGTACTCGGGGTTACTCCACCCGGGACTCTCCGTAAAATGAATCAAGATGATAATTGTTTGTTCAACGCTAACATAACAGTGAATGAACTTATGCACGACTATGTATGTTATGTTACGATTATGTTTCTCATGATTATGATTATATTATGAAATGCAAGAATGATTTCCATGCATGAATTAGTTCATGACCTAGAGCACTAGATGCTTTATGACAAGCATAAGACATGGAATGGAGCAAGTAAAGATTATGATACCGATGATGATATTAGGTTTCCCCTTATCGTCCGGTTAGAATCGTGCCATGATATGTTATGTTTAGGCCATGATACGTAGAGCGTATTCTTGGCAATGCGGTCCTAGGTTCCCCTCGGCCGCCATGACACGTATAGGATGTGGAACCTATAACATGTAAGATTAACTAGGACGGCTCTAGTATGCACTACCGTCTAAGTATGCAAGTACCCACACACGTATAATCAACCGTCAGGTTGTAATGTAGACACGTGGTGACCGTAGGTTTCCCCTTGAGGTTGCCTTTAGCCTAGGATTTAGGGGAACTCACTGAGACATTATGTCTCATCCCAATCCTTATTTGTTTCAGATAAGCAGGACGCTATGCAAGTTTGAAGTCGGATGGATATTTCAGCAAGTGTGCGTTCGTGTCGCTGCAGGATGCTTTGGATTTTAAGGATGTAGTTATATTGTATGGATGAGCTATTTATGTGATTTATGTATGAACGCAATTTGTTGTATAATTATTCATTCGTATGTAGTTTATGTTGTAAATTTTAATGTATCCAGTACTAATATTAACGCACGTGCTAGACTTTCTAGATACGTCTGGTATGGGTGTTACAGAGAGTATCCTAATCCATGTACTTGAGATGATAAACTTCTGAAAAAACACTATTTATTTTTGTCTTGATAGAAAAAAATGGGCAAAAAATATCATTTTTATTTTCTTTTACACCCGTTTTATTTTGTGTATTATTTTAATAGAAAAATCACCTTCTCTATACAATTAAGCTGGTATATTGATGAATGTTAGGGTAACACAAAATATATATATACCATATACATCTTTTATTGAATAAAACTAAAGAATAAATTTATACTTATTATTATTATTGTAACCGGAGGGCGTCCTTACTCAATTGTATGGAAAATGTGATTTTCCTATTAAAATAAAAGGGTGAAGTCAACTTATGATCAAGGACACATGTTAGAACATCTACAAATAGTAATTTTCCTATTAAAATAAAAGGGTGAAGTCAACTTATGATTTAAGGGCACATGTTAGAGCATCTACAAATAGTAATTATGTCTTGAAAATAACACTTTTTAACTTTTTAAAAACCGTTTTTTTCCAGCAAACTTTTTAAAAACCTGAAACATAATTTTCATTACAAAATTCATATCTTTAGCATATTAAGAAATGTTCTAAAGACACATATTATCATTCTCTTAACGAGTGCCCTTAAGACATTGTTTAATAACTTTAAATCGTAATTTTTTTTATAGAAATTCATAAAATCAATGCATCAAAAACTAAAATATTTGATTTTTTAATAAATAATTTCTTCATTCAACAATACATAATTTCTTAATTTAAAATCTTAAAGAGTGTCTTAGAGTATTAATTATCAAGACACTAATAATAATAGTAAGAATGCAGCAACTACTCCCTTTGTCCATTTTTATAAGAATATTTTACAAAAACCGTGGGTATTAAAAAAAGTGTTTGAAGTAATAAATATTTCATAAATATATGGTACTATTATCAAATTACTCTTTGTCTATAGAGATATCTAATGTTAACTTTTCATATTTTAAGGTATATCGATAATATTAATGAGGGGTGTATTTGAAAAAAGAATATAATTGCATCTAGAAATTTGTAGATAATCTTATATTTAGGGATAAAACTTTTTTTGTAAAGCAGTCTTAGAAAAAAGGACAAAAGGAGTATAAAAAAGGTTTGTCTAACATGTGCAATATTGCACATGTTAAAGGAACTAAAATTAGCAATTTTTTTATTAAAAAACAACAATCAATTATTAAAAAGTTATATATTTAATGTAAAAGACACAAATTTCAAAACAAATTTCAAAAAATACAAACTTACTATTTTAAATTTCTTAACATTACAAATTTGTACATGATTGAGAAAAAAAAAGGAGTGTTATTTGAACAACCATTTCGTTGACAACTTATGGAACAACCATAATTTACAAAGAAAAAGTAGCTATTTGCATGAAAACCAAATCAATAGAGAGATAAAGTAAAGGGAATTGTTAACAAGTGCTTTAGGGCTGATGAGTCAATAATTAGTTATTTTAATATAATCTTTAAGTCCATTTTATTTAGATTTGATTTCGTTTTAATTAAATATTATTTCCTTTTAGAACTATTTTACTTCAATTGCAATATATTATATTTCAGGAACGAATATTTGATAGATTGAGTCTTGGAGCAAAAGAAAGAGGATTTGGAGCTGATTCAGGTTGAAAATACGAAGATTGAAGACTTAAATATGATTTCCCCAAGTCATAAGCTTGGCACGGCCCGTGCCACCAGTCACACGGTCGTGCCACCTTCCAGGCCCACTTTTGCTTCATAGACAAGTTGCCTGTTTCTGACCTAAAAGCCCGTGGTTTCTTGTGGAACATTCTAGTGATTAGTTGCTTAGGTTTTAAGTCGACATAAGACTATAAATAAAGTAGCTAGCTATCACAACAATTCATCTTTTGTTCTTGGAATTCAATAAGTGACAATTGTCTTTCTTAATAAAAGTTCTTTCTTTATTTCTTTGTTATTTACTTTATGCTTTTCTTCTTCTTCTCCATGTCTACGATGAACATGAGTGAGTAGACTCTTATTATCTTGGGATTGTTGGATAAGTCTAATGACATAATCCTAATCAAAATGATCGTACCTGACCAGAAGGTGACTACCGGTGCTTTGAATGCGGTGGTTGCTACGGAGGTAGAATGTGCCGGAATGCTTCTTGGAGCAGATGGGGGGTGTGTGCCTGCAGACACTCCAACGCTCAAGTCATTAGAGATTCAGAGAGTGGGGGTTTGAGAGGAAGAAAGAGTTCTACCTTGTGGACTGCATTGAGTCCCCTATTTATAGAGGTGGAGGGCTGCAGAGCCATTGTGGTGGCACACTTGGTCCCGGCGGTTACGAAATCGTGGGAAGTGTAACCGCCAGTGAGTTTATTGATGGAACGTGCAGAATGTGCAAAGAGACGTTGGAGTTCTTTTGAACCGATCTCATTTGCTTCGTGCACCCCCTCGCGAGGAGGAGGTATGTTGCAAGCAATGTTGCAAAACGTGGAGTTTGAGCTTTAGAAGATATTGGGCCTAAGTTAATGGGCCAAAGATCCTTTGGGTCGGTCCAGAATAGTAGCCCCCCAAGTCGTTGCTCTTGACTAAGAGTGATGCCTTAAGTGCGGGCGTTTGATCCTCGGTGATCGACCGCCGGAGGATATTTTTTGTCGAGCATCTTTCCCGTTGGAGGGTAAAGAGAGTCTTGCTCGCCATATTTGGAGACTTTTTGATTCAGAGGGTAGTTTGCAAGGCTGGTCTAGAACGTTAAGAGGGTTAGACGAGCGGACTCGTTTTTCTCTAGCCCCGTTCGCCCTGTACTTAAGTGAATACGCCAGTTTGATGAGTCATGCTCGGCATCCTGATGTTCAGAACGTAGAATCGAACGGAAAGATTCCCTCGCTAGAGAGTTTGGTCGAATGTCATTCCGTAATTAATGGTCCCGTTTCGAGGGAAAAATTGAAGAGACATGACCTTTGGCTTCTGTATGACACGTGTAAAGGCTATTGTAGTACTTGAGTACCTATAGTCTGCAGAGTGTTCTCAGTTTGTGTTTTCGAGGTGTCACCATAACCATTGATTCAATCCTTACGTTCCATGAACCACTACCAAAGATCGGGGCCCTTGGATGAATGGTTTGATTAGATCTGGACCGTAGGAATGCTACAGGGAAATAGAGTTGTATGTGAAGGACTGTATTGGATAGAAAGTCGCGACTTTTGAGTGGTTTATGAAATGAGTATAAATAGCCCAAACGTTGTTTGGAATGCTACTTCGTTTCATTTTCTCAGAGAGTTAGAAGTTTTCTCCGGAATTTCTCAAAGGCGAAATCTTTCCAGTCTTTCAACTTTCTACTTCAAGTCCAAACCATCCATCGTAACAGGTAACATTCCGAAGACTTCATCTCTTTGCTTTTGTGTTTGTAACTTCTTTAATTTCTGTTTTCTTAGAAACCGTAGGGATGCATGCCTTTAGGGCAAAAGTGTTTCTGACTCGGTGGTTACCGTCGTTGGCTACGATGATTTCTACCGTGCATCAAAAAGACTTTGAAATATTTGCTGTCTTTTTTTATTAGTGTTTAGAAGAACATTGGCGACAGGCTTAAGCTTCATCCATAAGCTTTCGGGTCTGTTCGTCGGGAGTATGTCTCCCCGATGTGTGAGTCGGGCATGTGGTTCCTCTTGTTTTCTAGTGGTAGTGTTTTGATCCCTTCCTTGCCGTGACCGACCTGATGGGTGAAGGAAGGGTGGATCTGAATGTTAGATTCACTTTTTCCCTTGCTTTTTCAGGTCTATCGTGGCAAACGAGGGAGTTTCTGCGAATGCTCTTTCGCGGCCCGGATAGGAGCCCTTAGAAACGGAGTTTATTTTTGCTACTGATGGCGTGGGTGAAGCCCCCTTTGGTACCATCGGAGAAGTGGGAGATTGGGAGCTGGTTCTGCCAAGCACGTCTGACAGGGTGTGTTAGGATTATGAAAACTATGTATTTCCCATGTATGAAGTGGTTTTCAAAGATATGGGTTTCCGACTCCCTTTCTCTGATTTCCAGCGGGAAGTGTTTCGTTGGACCAAGCTGTCACCCACCCAGATTCATCCGAACTCTTATGCCTTCATGAGGGCCTTTGAGTTGTTATGCGATTATCTTCGCATCCCTGCTTCCAAAAATGTCTTCTTCTCCTTCTTCACCGTGCAACGGGGCGCAGATTGGGTTTCTTTTCGCCAGACCCAGAAGATGTTTAAGATTTTTGCTGGAAAGGTCCGGAGCTTTAAAGAGCGCTTCTTTTTGGTTCGGCCGAAAAGTGTGGCTGCTTTAGATAACCTTTTGGAGGTCGTGAAGGATGGCTTTCAGGAGCGTCGTCCTTTCTTCCATTGTGCTGGTCTCAGGACCATTTTGTCTACAAACCTAGGGATTTCGGTTGTACTGTTGCTAATCTGACTGATGAATAGAAAAGCTTGCATCAATAACTTTGGGCTTTCATTGAGTCTCTTCCGCAGAGGGTTAAGACCGATAGACGGGGGAACCCTTTGATGAGTGCGGATGGGACCCCAGTAACAGAGCCCCACCTCATCAACACCCATGAGTTGTTGACTTCTAATGATTTTGAAGCCTACCTTGGTAGTTTACTTTCTTTTTGTTCTCGCCCTCTTGCTACCTTCTTGTTTTGTTTCCCCTAACTGACAAAATTTCCCTATCTTTGTTTTGTAGGAAAAATGAAAGATTTGGGGGCTCTTGTTAATGCGGAGAGCATGAAAATCTCGGCCAAGAAGCGCAAAAACGTTCAATCTCTAGAGCACCTTATAGCTGGTTCTGGCCCCGGCTCAACCTCTGGTCCGATGGTGGACTTAGAAGGTGACGAGCCTTCCGAGGAGTTGGTGCAGGATTAAGCGAAGAGGCAGAGGGTGAGAGTGCCTTATGAGGATCCGATCACGCCGAAGAAAGGAGATTTCCTCCAGCTTCCAAGAGTCTGGTCTGAACTGGAGCTGTGTGGTACCCAGTCGACCCTTTTCTCGGACGACCCTGAGATGAAGATTATACAGGACTTGGGCCCCACTGGTCGGAGTAAGGCTATAACCAATGGGTTTATTGCTACTATGAAGGCCTTGGAGGTCGCTTCTGCCCTGAACAATGCTTCGCTGGAGGGTGAAGTTCGGGTCGATGCTTTAGCGCGGGAGAGGGACGCTTTGGCTGCTAAGGTTGCTGCTCTCGAGGAAGATCAAAGGAGAAAGAGGTCTGTCGCTGAGGAGCGTGACCGTCAACTTGCTGTCCTGAATGAGCAACTGGCAGAGGCTCACATTGCTCTTGAGAAGGCAACTGATTCCTCCTGGAAGCTGGCCGAGGAAAAGGTGTATTTGCAGGAAGCTCTGAAGAAGGCGGACCTCTCTGGAGAGGATGAGGCGGAAGACCTTGCGGTCCTACGGCGTGCCAACCTTGTGGACATGATTGGTGAGCTGGAAGGAAGCTTGTTGGACGCTGTCAGGCTTGGCTTTGATCGGGCAGTGGCTCAGCTGAGCGTGGTGAACCCGGATAACGAGCTAAACGTCGAAGGAACTCATCCCCTCAGTGAAGTGAAAGACGGGGTGATCACTCCGCCTCCTGATCTGGAAGAAAATGATGGGCATGTTGATGACGCCCAGGTCTGATGAGGCCTTGTAATTAATCTCTTCAACAATTATGCTTGTAATGACATTGTGCGCCCTTCGTGGTTTTAACACTTTTATAATATAATTGCTTCATTCTCAATTACACTTGTCTGAAATGTATGTTTTACGTTCAAGTATAATGTTTTGAATTTGATTGCTCGTTGTGTGAGGCTTTTCAATACTGTTTGAAGTATTTACTGAGAGCGAACTATCTATCTTGTGTGTTTCACAGACTGCAATAATTCGTACGCTCTTAGCTGTTCGACTTGTATTGTTCGCTTTTGAAGTGCGAATCTTTTAAGCCGAGATTAGTTTTGTTGTGGTGGGGTGGACTACCCCCCGCAGTCATTATTTCGACGAAGTGATTTAATGACTGGAGAGTTTAGCATGCCCGCCTGGATTTTTGCAACTTTGACTCGATGAAATCAAAGTTTTGCCCCTTTCTTACCAGGTAGCTAGTTACTTTGTGTGAAAAGTTTTACCTTTGCGTTGTTTTGCAAGGAAGAGTTTGGGGCAGGAGGTTTCTAACTATTTACGCAGAGTATTAGTTAGAAGTATTGCGCATTCAAGAGACCGTTTATCTGAATGTGTGTCCAAAGTTATGGATGTGCAACAGCGGATGAACGAAGAAACCGTTCTAAGTTCAACACACTGAGGCGTGAATCACCCATCGCGAGCTGGGGTTCTACCTAACATGCCAAGCAGTGATGTCGTAGCGATAAGCGTACATACTGAGGAGTAAGAGAATTTGTTGTGTAAATTTCTCTCATCCTTTTTCTTTTTATATTTGGAGTGACACAACTTTCCTCCTCCGTTTATTTGCTCGTTGGAGAGCGAAGAGTTTGTTGTATAGAACTGAGTATGTACACTAGAGTAAACTGGCGTTGTCTGCCATGTAAGTGTAATACTTTTTGAGTTTTTCTGCATTCCAAGTCCTTGGAATTGTGTTTTGGTGGAGATATTCGAGACCTTATGCCCCCGTCCCGGTCTTCATCCGGATCCTGTAGGGGCCGTCCCAGTTGGCGGCGAGTTTCCCTTCTTCGGAATCCTTCTGGTTTCAACGGAAGACGAGGTCGCCCACATTGAATTCTCTTTTTATGACCTTCTTGCTGTGGCGAGCGGCTATTGTTTGCTTCAGCGCTGACTCTCGCAAGGTTGCTCCGATCCTGACTTCGTCAACAAATTCAAGCTCTTCACGTAGATTTGTTGTGTTGGCAAGGAAGTTAGTGTTGGCGTTGGTACGCCATGTGAGTTCGGTTAGCTCAATGGGTAATACTGCCTCTGTCCCGTACGTGAGTCGAAAAGGTGACTTGCCAGTCGTGGAATGGGGAGTAGTTCTGTAGGCCCAAAGGACCGCATGTAACTCTTCAGCCCACTGAGTGTTGGCCGTGTCTAGCCCACTTCGTATTCCCCGTAAAATGACCCTGTTTGCAGCCTCGACAAGGTCGTTGGCTTGAGGGTGTTCTATGGAGATGAAGCTTTGTTTGATCCCGATATTTCTTAGGTAGTCCTGGAAGTGTTGGTCCGTGAACTGTGTACCATTGTCGGATATCACTAGAGCTGGTACTCCGAATCTTGCTAGGATGTTTCTCTTGAAGAAACGGAGTACATTTTTAGCTGTGATTTTAGCCAGTGGTTCGGCTTCGACCCACTTTGTTGAGTAGTCGATGACGACTACGAGGTATTCCATTATATCTCTTGAACGTGGCATTAATACCGCTTGGTCATACCTTATTTTTCTCTAAAACAAAAACGGTCACTTAGCTAGCTTGTGCCTATTTATATTGTTTTAGTGGCCATGCTATAATGATGCATTCTCACACCTATCCTTTCAGAAATATAGAATGTCATTTTATTTAGTCATGATTCTTTCTTCTTCTTATATTCACGTACTCATTTTTCTTTCCTCCAATAGATTGAGTTCCTGATTACATCATTCCGGTATCAAATTTGAGCTGTTCTGTCACCTCTGATATGATTCATATCAGGGAAGAACCTGTTGTATCCTGGGAGAATATGCGCTTATGAGGCGGATAAATTCTTAAGGACAGTGACTTCGTCACGCCTCAGGTAATATTTCAGTTTACCATTGTGCAAGATTCGTAATAATTGTCGGTGGATGATGTTGATAGAACTGTCGGTGGCCAATTTCATACAACAATATTAAGCACAGAGAAGTTTACTTGATATCTCTCTTTACCTATATTTTATTGATGCTTATAGATATATGTTGATTATTATTTATAGAAATAATTTTATGCCTAATATTACAACATCGTTAAAAAGTGTCACGAAAACATTCATTAACATTTCCTTTAAGTTTATAGACTTTATTTTCCATCTTTGCAACCTTTCATTTTACAAGGCATGGGAGCATTAGGTGTTTGTGTTGCCTTACGTCCCCTATGTTTGTCCCTAATGTTACGTTAATATTAGGTACTTCATGTGCCTTTACTTTTTAGTGGTAATAAATTTCCTTTGGCTTTTTTCTAAAGTCCCAATTTCCATCTTACTAGCCTTCATTTTACAAGAAATAAATCAGTTCACACTGCAAACTTTAATTCCCAATTTTAATTTTTGGAATCTTTCATTTTACAAGGAATCAATTTATAGTGCACCTCCCTTAATACTAGCCACACCTTTCAAGCTGTAATTTATCTCTTTCTCTCTCACACAAAGGACCACGCGAAGGAAAATACACTTTGCGCATAGAGACCATTGCTAAAAATTCTTGCTACGTAATATACATGCATGCATATATATAGTAACACGTAGTGTAAATTTTTTTTTTGTCTATGAATAAATGGATAAATAAACAACCATTTTGGTTCTAAATGTGTGATGTGTTAGTATTTGAATGTATTGAAATTGCAAATGATTAATGCTATTTACAGCGAAAGGTGGGCTTGCGAAATCATCCCGATACACATGGATTGTTTTCATTGCATGATTGATAAATGACCTCCATGTTTTCAGCCCACCACCCATGTATTCCGCTAAAACCTGAATTTTGATTGGCCAATTTTTATATCGTGATGAATTCTTGAAAAAAAGTGTCGCTGTAGATAGCATATCTCATTGCAAATATATCCATAAAAGTATATTTTATTCGTCATTTTGGCACTAAAGACACTAGAGATATGTTTGTAAATTCAATACATTTAAATACACAGTGACAACGTCTCACACACATCAACAAATCAATGCATGCCATATTTTTTTAGGGCTGCATGTCAAGAGTTGTGAAGGCATTTGTCGCACTAGAATCCCAACCATTATATAAGGGAGTTTCTACCATGTCGTCGCTTTTTAACGGACTTAAATTTGTCACTGCTCCTAACAAATCAGAAGACGGTATTTTTTCAACAAGTCATGTCATCAAAGTCAATACATTTTCTCTCTCCCATTAGTTAAATATTTTTTTTTCTTTCTCAATTATATTCCTATTTTTCTATTATGAAGGGAGATTCAAGTATATTTAATCAATAAAAACACATTAACAACTAAACTCCTCAAATTCTTCCAAAATCTGGTTTTCGTTTACAGCGTCGGATTCACCATCGTCAACGGGAAGGAAGGTTGTCATATCTGAGTGGTTGTCGTTGCATAGTTTGCGATCACATTTTTCGACACATAGTTTCATTTTCAGTGGATCAAGCAAGGTAATGGAACATATTATGAATCTTACAATGTTTCTTCCATTTGGATTCCATTATTTTAGATGAAATAGTGTTGTCTAGAATTGCATGAAATAGTATTGTCAGTAGAAAATAATGGAATCATGAAACGATATATGAAGATAGTAGGACACTCTAGTGATATCATATATTGACCTAACAAACATCAATAGAGATAGACAGAAAAAAAATAATCTTCATGTCCTCTTTGCAAACACCTAAATACAACATTCATTGAGACGGGACCATCTCATATGAAGAAGACAGAGTGGGAACTTGTCACTATCTAGGTTGACCCGCAATTTAAATATCATTTACTTGCCGCTGGGGTAAAATCGTCATTTACTTGTGTCAATAGGAAGTATTCATTGTCAAAAAAACAATTTTCAATTTATTTTCCTAACGCCGCACTTCTTAGAGGCCCATGATTTTTCAGGCTTTTAGAATTTGGACATGTAAAAAATGTTTTACACTAGATTCTAAAATATGGACAAATTAAGGGTCTCTGAGAATTTAAGGGGTGGAAACTGAAATTCATAAAATCTAACATTGTGTATCAGAGTCCATATGGACTAGCTAACAACTCGTACCTATCAAATTACGGCATCATCATTGGAAGGAATGGAATTTTTTGTCATTTCCTCTTTCTTAAGCTCTAGTTTCCCTATCTAAATTTTGAAGTGCGACCCTATTCGAATTGATTGAAACAGTTTGCATATTAAAAACGCTTCACTGTCTTCATTTTTCAACTATCATAGTTAAGGTTTTTAGAATTGAAGTATCATAAACAATACATATATGTTGTAGTGATGCGTGTTGCGTTTTGTTTTTCTGAATTTGTAGGATGCATAAAGAGCTTGTGTATGGTTTCTTCAAGAATACAACTCACATGCTAGTGGTCAATGGGGAAATTCATGTGAATCACAAAACAAAACCTCCTTTTACTTGCTGGAACATAGATAACCTTGCTGAGTAAAGCTTTCTAATCTTGATTGAGTGTGCTGAATTCAAGAAAGAAGATTATCCTGATTAAGCACGGCGAAATAAAAAACTTTTTTGATCAAATGTATAGATTTTATATTATGTTATCTTAAAGTTATAAGTGTGGTTATAATTCAAATTTGATATGGAAAAAAATATCATCTTAATTTTTTTAATTTTGTATATATTTTGAAATATCTAAACATTGCACATAACGATTAAAGTATTTGGATTTATACTTATACTAATTATTTGTAGTATAAGATGTACTAATTGTTAAACTTAGCATATGTAATATTTTTGCAAAAATACACCGACGTACTGTATATTATTATTTGTTGACATAATGTATTTTATTAAACATAAAAACTAACAAATTTGTAGTTTTTATATCATAGTCAGTGTCAGATGTATACACCTAGTCTGTGAATGAACCCGTTAATTTTTTACGGGTGTGTATAAATATAGTTTGGGCTACAGAAACGCCGATTGTTATTTGTTTTTATTTTTTACAAAACCAACGGGGCGGATCGGAGGAGGGTTTGAGTATCCCTGCCCCCGTCCCCAAACCATATCGGGGGCAAAAATTGAACACCCAACCCCGCCCCCAATGGGGACGGGTCTCCCGGACCCACCCCAACCCCCACCCGCGAAAACTTTATTTTTTATAAAATATTTAAAAAATGCATATTTTTTCATTTTTTCACAACAACAAAAACACAATAATTAGATTAATAATTTTCTATCTAATAAACTTATTTCAAAAGAGCAAAATAATTATTATAAATATGTAAAGAGTAATAATATATTAAAATAGGTTGGTGCTTATGGAAATAAGATTATAAAATTTAATAAACAAAATTTTAAAAAGCAGGTGCGGGGCGGGGTGTAAGCATCCCCCGCACCCGCCCCCGTACTAAAACTCAAAATTTCCCCCAGACCCGCACCCGGTTAAATTGGATTTTCCCCGTTAAATTCGAGGCGGGGGCGGCTGGGTCTGGCGGGGGCTGGGTTTGTTGCCATGTCTAGTAAATATTGTATTTTAGGTAACAATGATGTAAAAAAAAAGATTCCGCGTATTGTTATACCTGAAAAGTGCATTAATTAAAAGTCAATGGTAGGAGGATCTGCTTATATAGAAATTGCATGTCCTGTAATGACCAGTACGCCTTACAAAGAAATTAAAAAAACGACTTCCAAACAATACACAACTTTAGTTTTCTAAATTATAGCAACAACAATTCTAAAACATAATCAATGATCATGCTTTTTGAAAAAACTTCACGATACACAACATTTGTGGTCTCCTTGCAAACATTATTATCTTCATCCAAGATGAGCTGCTTCAAACCTTTTCTAGAATTAAATCGAGAGACAGCGACATAGAGTTGTCCATCCGTGAACACGGGTTAGGAAGATAAACTCCCACTCAAGATAAAGATTGACCATGACTTTTATTTATTGTCATTGCAAAATAAAGTGTCAATGGAAATTGTCTGCGCCTGAATATGAAGGGTAGTCCTGGATCACTCGGAATAAGATTCATCCATTCCTGGGAATGAATACCCTGGTACCTGCCCTTTTTCCTGTTATTACGGTAGCAGCTATCATGCTCTTCCCTAGATGTGTAACTGTCAGCCTCGTACCATTACACAGTCCATTGGTTTGATCGATGTTTCTCAATGATAAGTGTAACGCCCGTCGTAATTATTTAATTATTTTGATGAGTTTTAGCATATATTTATATGATTTATATGTGTGATATATATAATTTATGAATTTAAGTGGTTTGCATGATTTATAGAGAAATTATGTGATTTTAGAGATTACTTGGAGTATATGATTTTGTGAAGTTGTTATGTTGGGTGGCTTATTTTATTATTAAATAAAATAAGATATGAAAAATAAAATAAAATACTAACAAGTGGGGCTGTGTTGTGAGATGAGTAAGCTTAGTGGTGAGAAGAGTAAAACGAAGTGTTATAAAGGGGAAGTTAGGTTGAGAGAATAGTTTTACGCAGAACGTACGTTTTTGGAGAAAAATGGAGAAAAGTCAGAAAAAAGGAGAATAAGAGGGAGGCTATCGATTTTCATCTATAACCAGGTAAGGTTGAGACTAACTTTCAATATTATTAAGGGTATGATTCTGAAAAATGGATTTAGCATGATTAGGTTGAGTTTTTGTGAGAATTGAGAATTAGGGTTAAATACCGATTTTGATGATTGAATCATGAAAAGATGTCAGATTGATGCAAAACTAGTATACAAACCTTAGATATTCCATAGGGTGATAATTAGATGTTAATTGGATGATAAAACAAAGAGATTAGGTGAAATTTTGAGAAAAATATGTTTCTGGCCGTACTGACATTTATCGCTCGCAACTGCGAGCTGTACCACTCGCAATTGCGAGCTATGAAGTTCATCGCTCGCAATTGCGAGCAAGATCGCTCACCATTGCGAGCTACCCAGACACTCGCCATTGCGAGCAGAATCCCTCGCCATTGGGAGCAAGCCTGTTACTCGCCATTGCGAGCAAGATACTCGTCATTGCGAGTTAAGCTGTTAGTTGCCCAAGTTGTGTTTCCATGTGATCCTTTCGCACGTGTAGCCATGAGTTGATCTTAGGAGTAAGAATGAGGGTTGTTTAGGATACTTCCAGATGTTCCAGAAGTCTGTTAGGTGACTGAGATTATTAGTGATGATGTATGAATAATATTATGATGCTTTATGATGTATATGTTAATGTAATTCATTCCTCCAATGATGTTAATGCTTTCAAGCACTATTATATGATGTATCTTGCTGTTATTCAATGCTGTTGGCAGTAATGTTTAGAAGTTGCATGAGTCGGTCTATGTTGTAAAGATTTAAGAAGTTGTCCATGTTTATGGAATTGTTAAAGATGTTCACGTTGTAGTCTAAGTTGTAGGAAGATTGAGTCCATTGCATACTCATTAAAGATGGGGGCTTGAGGCCCAGCGGCTTAATGCTCAAACGACGTTGGGGGCTTGAGGCCCGACAGCTTAATGCTCAAACTATGTTGGGGGCTTGAGGCCCGACAACTTTATGCTCACTAAGTTGAAGAGCCTAATTACGCTCATATTATGTTGGGGGCTTGATGCCCCGAATGGTACCACATGCATTTGCATATCAAGAAGTTTCACGATGATTTAAGTTGTTAAGAGTTGCGTTGTCAAGTTGAGTCGCATTGTCAAGTCAAGAGTCGAGTGGAATATGAAGGTCTTTATGATTATGATTATGATTATGAAGTCGATTATGAGTTTGATTAAGAAGTTTCTATGATGATTATAAGATGATAAATGAGTATTGTAATTGATGTTTACGATGTTTGATGATGATGTTTGATGATGATGTTTGTTTATGATTTAATGATGATATTTGATATGATGCTAAGTGATAAATGTTTGATATGTTAATAATGTTTTATGTTGTTAAATGCATTTGATGAATTATATGTTTAATTTATTGACTGTGAAATCTCACCCCTTCTGCTTGAAAATGTTGCCCTTCGTATGGGTAACTTGCAGGTAATCAAGATTAGCTGCAGTCGTGGGTGACTATCTCTCACTGTGTCCTTAGGTGCTCTGATACGTAACGGGATGGGGGCTTGCTTTTACTTCTATTCCTTGCTTTTATGAACTTTTTATGAATAAAAATTGACTAAGACTTATGAGATTTCTGATGAGGCCTGCGTGCCAAGACTTTTATTATGTTGAATTATTTTCCGCTGCAAAGTTTCAGATTTTATGATGTTGAATTTGAAGGATAATTATTATTATCTACTTTATGACTTTCAAGAAGTATGTGACATTCCGTTTATGATTTAAATACTCTGATTTATTATGAAATTTTTAAGTTGGGAAAACAGCGTGTTACAATTGGTATCAGAGAAGGTCGGTCCGTCCAGCCAAGTAGTGAGTCGAGTTGTGTCGTTTAGCAGTTTGAATACCATTATTATGTTATTCTAATTGTTGTCTGTTGTGCAGAGAAGAGAACTGGAGGCTGCATATTTTATCTGTTATAAGAGAACCAGAATGGCTGGAAGAAATGATGCTGTGATTGCTGCTGCGTTGGAAACTGTGGCCCAAGCTATAGGACAACATCCAAATGCTGGTGCTGGTGTTAATGCTGAAGTGAGAATGTTGGAGACCTTTCTGAGGAATCATCCTCCAACTTTCAAAGGAAGGTACGACCCTGATGGAGCCCAGACATGGCTCAAAGAGATTGAGAGAGTTTTCAGAGTTATGCAATGTACTGATGATCAGAAGGTGCGTTTTGGCACGTACATGCTGGCTGAGGAAGCTGATGACTGGTGGGTGAGCATTCAACCTACCCTAGAGCAAGATGATGCGGTTGTTACCTGGGCTGTGTTTAGGAGAGAGTTCTTAAACATATATTTTCCTGAGGATGTTCGCGGAAGAAAAGAAATCGAGTTCCTTGAGTTGAAGCAAGGAAACATGTCGGTGACAGAGTATGCGGCGAAGTTTGTGGAGTTGGCTAAGTTCTATCCACACTATACTGGAGACAATGCTGAGTTTTCAAAGTGTATCAAATTTGAGAATGGTTTGCATGCTGATATCAAGCGAGCCATTGGTTACCAACAAATCCGTGATTTTTCTAAGTTGGTGAGCAGTTGCAGAATCTTTGAAGATGACATTAAAGCTCACTATAAGATTGTGAGTGAGAAGAGAGGTAAGGGTCAGCAAAGTCGCCCAAAGCCCTACAATGCTCCTGCTGATAAAGGAAAGAGAAGAGCTAATGATGAAAGAAGGCCGAATAGGAAAGATGCTGCTGCTGAGATTGTTTGTTTTGCTTGTGGCGAGAAAGGCCATAAGAGTAATGCTTGCACTAAGGATATTAAACGGTGCTTTCGTTGTTGCAGTAAAGGACATACACTTGCAGAGTGTAAGCATGAAGATGTGGTGTGTTTTAACTGCAATGTAGAGGGTCATATTGGGTCTCAATGCAAGAATCCGAAGAAGACTCAGACCAGAGGGAAAGTTTTTGCTTTGACTGGTACTCAGACTGAAAATGAGGATCGTTTGATCAAAGGTACTTGTTACATTAATGATACTCCTTTAGTTGCTATTATTGATACTGGTGCTACGCATTGTTTTTTTGCTTTTGATTGTGCTTATAAGTTCGGTCTTGCTATGTCTGATATGAATGGAGAAATGGTTGTCGAAACTCCAGCTAAGGGTTCGGTGACCACTTCTCTTGTTCGTTTACGGTGTCCCTTGTCTATGTTTGATCGTGATTTTGAGATTGATTTAGTTTGTCTACCTTGAGTGGAATGGATGTGATTCTTGGTATGAAATGGTTAGAGTACAACCATGTTCTCATTAATTGTTTTAGTAAGTCGGTGTGTTTCTCTTCTGCTGAAGAGTAAATTGGAGTAGAATTCTTGTCTACTAAGCAGCTGAAGCAGTTAGAACGCGATGGAATATTAATGTTTTCTTTGATGGCATCCTTATCTTTGGAGAATCAAGCAGTGATTGATAAGTTACAAGTGGTGTACGATTTCCCTGAAGTTTTTCCTGATGAAATTCCCAATGTACCACCGGAGAGAGAAGTTGAATTTTCTATTGATCTTGTTTCGGGAACGAAGCTTGTGTCTATGACACCTTATCGTATGTCAGCTTCTGAGTTGGCTGAGTTGAAGAAACGGTTGGAAGATTTACTTGATAAGAAGTTTATAAGACCGAGTGTTTCACCTTGGGGAGCGCCGGTATTGTTGGTTAATAAGAAGGATGGTAGTATGAGGTTATGCATTGACTATCGACAGTTGAACAAAGTAACTATAAAGAATAGATATCCACTTCCAAGAATTGATGACTTGATGGATCAGTTAGTGGGTGCACGTGTGTTCAGCAAGATTGACTTGAGGTCGGGTTATCACCAGATTAAAGTAAAAGATGAAGATTGAAGGTGAGAAAAACACAAGAAGGGGGGGTTGAATTGTGTTTTGGAAAATTCTTAGTTTCTCCTAAAAACTGAACACACTGATCAGAAGCTAAGTGAAACAGCTTCTGAAGTGATAATCAGAATCTGAACGCAGCGGAATAAAACAAAGAGAGAGAAGAAGAAAGACACAAAGCAATTATACTGGTTCCTTCCACAATAAGGAAGTAGTCTAGTCCCCCTTGCACTTCCAAGGAGATTTCACTAGAATGTAATATCTGATTACAATTGCTCAAGCACACCTGCAAGAGACTTCCTTTGCTCAAGCACACTTTGCAAGAGTCTTCCTATGCTCAAGAACACAATCAAGAGACTTCTCTGCTCAAGCACAACTGCAAGAGACTTCTATGCTCAAGCAGATCTGCAAGAGACTTCTAATCAAAATTACACAGAAAATTGTTTAAGGTTGAACACTTGATATACAATCAGAGGTGCTCACAATACAAATCAGATACAGACTCTAAGACTTAAGAATTTCTAAGATATTACTTTGAGACATAGAAATTCTAAGTGAATGCAGAACAATTTTAGCAGAGGTTTGACACTTGTAAAAATGTTGAGAGTCTTTTGTTCAGCATTCGAGTTCTAATCTCTAAGTCTTCACTCCTTTATATAGAGGTGTGAAAGAGACGTTGTGAAATTGCCAGCACATCAAAGAGTCGTTGTTGAAGCTTGATCTTTCACCAATGATCTTTTGCCTGATTTGGTTGCTGTCCTATGAAGAGCCAATTTGAAATCCATTCCTATTGTGAAGGAACATCTTTGCAGGCATAGCTGTTATTCTGGAGCTGTTTTCTTGTCCTGTAGCGTGGACACAAAACAGAGTAGTGCAGAAGGTGGTTGTACAGTTCATACAAAGTACAATGTCAACGCTTTTTGAAGATAAGGTTCCAAAGCCTTCAAATCTTCACCAAAATGACAATTTAGCTTTCCACTAGTCTTCTGCAGTGTTTTCGAATCCAATAGACATCTTTTGAAGTGTTGATCTTTGAATCTTCAACTTGTGGTGATAATCAGCTTCTGATGAGCTTCAGCTTCTGATGAAGTCGCTTCTGAACTATCTGCTTCTGATGACTATCCGCTTCTGAAGGCTATCCGCTTCTGTTGACTTTCAGCTTCTGATGACCTTCAGCTTCTGATGACGTCATCATTCTTCAGGAGCACTTTTGTCTTCAGATGCTCTATCATTTCAGATGCACTTCTTTTCAGATGCTTTCAAGCTTCCTTTTCTTTAGTCCATAGCTCTCTTTTTGTTCTTCAGAACATTTATATGATGTACATTTTTTAACTATAGTCATGTACACTTGAACAAATATTAGCTAGTCCAATTTACAATTTTTAATACCTTGTTATCATCAAAACTCTTTAAGGTTCATTGTTAAACACATTTTGTTCCAACAATCTCCCCCTTTTTGATGATGACAAACAATAGTATTTAAAATTGATCAATCATTGAGCGCACAATAATATCAGAGCTTTAAACAAAAATTAATTGAGAAGTAGATTATATATAAGAAGAGTGGTTCAATTAATTTTATTTGAAATTTGATACTCCTTCTTTCGTTCATAGCTTATACCTTTCAGGTAAAAATGATAGAAGTTTTTCAAAATAATTTTCAAATATCACATATACTTCCCCTTTTGTCATTAGCAAAAAGCAAATAAGCAATCAAGTCAAAAAGATTGAAGAAAAACTCAAACATGAAGAGAGTATAACTAAAATCAGAACCTATAATCCTATCAAAAATATAATCAGAGCATAAATAAATTAGTAAATCAGAGCAATGAATATGTATATGAACAAAAATATCCAAGCATTATGAATCAACTCAGAGCCTCAATAAAGAGCTTCTGATGGACTACTGCTTCTGAACTAACTTCAGAACCTAAAATCCTATTCAGGAGCAAGCAAACATTTAATCAGACACAAAGTGCATGTTCAAATTTTTCTTTATAAAATCAAATATTTCAACAGTTAAAGGCTTAGTAAATATATCAGCCCATTGATTTTCAGTATCAATGAATTGTATATCTAAAATTCCTTTTTGAACATAGTCTCTGATAAAATGGTGTTTGATTTCCATGTGTTTATCTCTTGAATGCAAAATTGAATTTTTAGACAAACAAATAGCAGCAGTATTATCATAATAAATGGGAATATTGTTAGCAGTTATCTGATAGTCTTCCAACTGATGTTTCATCCAAAGTAGTTGTGTACAACAACTTGCAGCTGAAATGTATTCTGCTTCTGCTGTAGACATAGCAATAGTTGTTTGTCTTTTGCTAGCCCAGGATATAAGATTATCACCCAGAAATTGACAATTGCCACTGGTTGATTTTCTTTCAATCCTATCACCAGCATAATCAGCATCACAGAATCCAATTAGCTTATAATCTAAGGATTTCCTATAAAGGAGTCCAAGATTAGTTGTTCCTTTCAAATACCTGAAGATTCTCTTGACAGCAGTCATATGAGATTCTCTAGGATCTGATTGGAATCTTGCACACAAGCATACACTGAATAAAATATCTGGCCTAGATGCAGTGAGATATAACAAAGAACCAATCATACCTCTATACAGCTTCTGATCAACTTTAGCTCCTTCATCTTCTTTGCTTAAGGTGCACGTAGGGTGCATTGGAGTGTTCATCACTTTACAATCTTCAAGCTTGAACTTCTTCAGAAGCTCCTTTGTATACTTTGATTGATGAACATAGACTCCATCTTTGCATTGATTAATTTGAATGCCCAGGAAGAACTTCAGCTCTCCCATCATGCTCATTTCAAATTCATCCTGCATTAACTTAGAAAATTCCTTGCAAAGAGATGCATTAGTAGAACCAAATATTATATCATCAACATATATTTGCACAACAAGAATATCTTTCCCAAGGGTCCTTCTGAAGAGTGTTGTATCAACCTGTCCTCTTTTAAAATCATTTTTTATTAAGAAATTACTTAGTCTATCATACCAAGCTCTGGGAGCTTGTTTCAAGCCATATAGTGATTTCTTCAATTTAAAAACATGGTCAGGATATTTAATATCCTCAAATCCAGAAGGTTGCTTGACATACACTTCTTCTTCTATGACACCATTAAGAAATGCACTCTTGAAATCCATTTGATATAATATTATGCCATGATTAACTACATAGGAAAGAAGTAACCTGATTGCTTCCAATCTTGCAACTGGAGCAAATGTTTCAGTGTAATCAATGCATTCTTGTTGACTATACCCTTGTGCAACAAGTCTGGCTTTGTTTCTTGTTACTTCTCCTTGCTCATTCAGCTTGTTTCTGAATACCCATTTTGTTCCAATAATGTTCTTGTGCTGAGGTTTGGGTACCAGATCTCACACATCATTTCTTTGAAATTGATTCAACTCTTCTTGCATAGCTAAGATCCATCCGTCATCTAAAAGTGCTTCATCAACTGTTGTAGGTTCAATCATTGAGATCAGTCCAATCATTGATTCTTCTTGTCTAAAGAATGATCTTGTTCTTCTTCGACTATCTTTGTTTCCAATGATTAGTGTTATACCCTAATTTTGGACCTAAAAATACTAGCTCCAATCTTCTTTCTTGTATTTCAAGTCATTTGATGTGTCCTTGATCAATTGCATCTTTCTCTGCATTTTATTGCAATGTTATTTGCAAAATTCATGAAAAAGGGTATTTTAGTCATTTCCTACATTCAAACTCATTTTAATCCTTGAAGATTGCTTGAGTCTTTTCAATTGGTTTGTGTAAGTACTTGCTTCAATCTCATGTCAAAATCCATTTCAAAAAATTGCATTTGAAGTCATTTTGAGTCAGTTTAGCCCCTAGGGGCATTTTAGTCATTTCCTGTGTTAAGATTCTTTTTAATTCCTAAAAATTGTCTCTGAGTCTTTTAATTTGCTTGTATAAACTCTTGCTTTATTTCCCTATTAAAAACCGTTTTAAAAATTGCATTTGAGTCATTTTAGTCCCTAAGGGCATTTTGGTCATTTCACATGAAATTTTGACAGAGAGAGGTTACTTTGAAGTACCTCATTTGTGTAATTAGTTCATTTTAGTCCTTTGGTCGATTCTATTTTTAGTTTCACTTTACGTTAATTTTCAATTTACTTTTTTAATCAATTTTAGTTTTAATTGCATTTTAGTCCTCAAAGTCTTGTTATTTGCATTTTGGTCCTTTGTAGTTTGTTACTTTGCAGGTCAAAGTTGGTCAAAGTTGGTTAGGGTCCAAGTGCCACATGGCATCATATCATTGGGCAAGCATTCCTTTCATCACCTATATAAGGGGTCCCATGGGTCAAGGTCAACACACTAACTAATTATTTCAATCATTTTCACAAAAAATCACAAAACTTTTTCTCTCAATTTTTCCCTCCCATTTTCTCACCTCTAACAAACTTTCACATCATCCATCACCACCCTAACTAACTCCCTCCTCCACCTTCAACCACCCTAACAAACTTCCACCACCATAACTAACTTCTTCCACCACCTTCAACCACCACAACAACCTTCAACCACTATCAAATTTCATCTCAAACCTCCATAACCACCTTCAATCTTCATCCCTAACCACCACATTCACCAAAAAAACCTCCATAACCAAACTGTTGAATCCTCTTTCTCCTACGTAACAAACTCAGTTACGTAGACCCCACCTCACCGGAAACTAACTCTCGCCGCCGCAAAACACCATTTTCACCGTCAGAGTCTCATTCCTCCGATTCTTGATTCCATTTTCTTCTTCTTTTCTTCAAAATCTTCAACTCCATTCAATTCCTCTCTCCGCAAGAAACAACACATTGAAAAACATGGTACAAATTACATCAAGTCAAATCCGAGTCTCAGCACCAAATGGAACCAGATCGGAGGCAAGCTCAAACCGTAACAGAACCGAGACCGAATATCATCGCAACTGAACCACAATCGAAGCTGAAGCAAGGAATCCAGAAGATGAATCTGAACCGAACTCGAGCAGCAACGTGAAAGAGGAAATCGAAGGTGAAGGAAAGAAGATCGCTGGATTCGCGAACGTGAAGAAGAAGCTGAGGCCGAGTTGCTTGGAAAGAGAGAAGGATGTGACCGAACCTTCAACAGATTGAACTAATCAAACCGTAGAGAAAGAGGTAATGATTCTTTACATCCTGTTTGTTCATATTTTCTGAGAAATTTTCGAAGTTTAAGCATAGATCCAGGATGTTTTAAGACTGGTTTCGAAATTTAATTTGTGGATTTGTGTTCTATGCTAAAAAGGATTTGCGAATATGTGATTTATTTTGGAAACGATGGAGTTTTAGTTTTCGACGCAGTGGTGCCACCACCGGCCACCGCGTCGGAATCGTAAAACTCGCCGGAAACAGAGGTTGAAGATGACCGCTGTTGTGTTTGCAATGAAGAGAAGAGAGCAATTTGTTTTTAACGTGAAACTGCTTTTTGTCCTTCAAACCAATTTTATACTCCTCCTATTTTTGTTTAACCCATTAACCCACGGATCCAAACTGACCCAGTAGGGTTTACCCAAGCCCATGCGCGTTTTGCTCAGCCCAATATCCATGCTGTTTTCTTGCTTGCTGCATGTACTCCCAATATGCTTGCTACACCCCCTGCCATGCCTAAAAGCTCTTGGAAAATTCCACAAAATTTCTAACGATTTTCTTGTGTCTTTTGATGAAACTCGATGCTGTTTGCATGTTGAATATTGATTAGAAGTGAAGGGAAAATATTTTGGTGTTCTTGTTAATTCAATACTTTGATTCTTGTTAAAATTGTGTTAAAAACTCTTAAGTGTTGGTGCACTTTTTCTTGTAGTAATTTTGGCACTTGAAACCTATCATTTAAGATGTGGGTTCATGCCAAAGTTCACTTCAAGATCATGTGTAACCTTTCCTTACTTGTAGCTTACTTTTTGTTAACATTTTTTGTGAAATTGTGATGTGATTTTGAGCTTGGATTTTGGCACATGATTGTAGTCTTGAACTTGTAATTTTTGGAGTGATCTTGTCCTTTATTTTTGATGTATACTTGCTGTTTTGTTTGTGTGAATTTTGTGGATCCTTTGTGTTGTGAATAATGTGAAAGTCTCTTGCAAAAATAAAAGTGTATAAAAAGCTTGAAAGTCTTGTAAATTTTGGCATAGTTAAATCCCTAGATTCTCATGTTGGTCCTCTTGAAATGAGTCATCTAAAATTCCTCCAATGTTATGAGAACCTAGGCTTTGATTTGTGTCTTAGCTTTTACATTGAATTCCAAGCTCTTTTAGCACTTTTTGTCAAACTTGATTGGTTTACTTTTCTTGCAAGTTACAATAGCTTTACTATGCATTTTGGTACTAGTTTCTATTTCATTTGTGCTACTAACCCCTTTTGTTTCATGTCTCATTTCCATAGCATCTCACATCATATTTTCTTCTCTTATTTCTTACACTTTAAAATTCATGCAAAAAGTTAGAGTGTAAAGCCTAGGGATTTTGTACTTTACTTTATGCTTTCAATTTCTTGCAAGACCATAGAATGTATTTAGGCCAATGATGTAAAGGACAATGGACTCTAATGATGCACACCGACACAAGCACCGACACATGCACACACATCACATAGATACTTTAGATATATGCTTAGGTTATGCATGTTTAGATGTATGTTTAGGATTGCATGTTTAGATGAATGCTTAAGATTTACACTTAGAAAAATCAATTTTCCAAAAAACTTGAACAATATCACTCAAATCATTTTCAAAATAAACCTTGGGATCAAAATCCCATTGTATTTTTCCTTTTCTTTTCTTAAATAAAAACTTTAATGAATCTTAAACATACTTGGACTTCTTTTTGCAAAATGACTAATTCAACCTCACAATTTCACAATCTTATGCCCTTGAGGCCTCTCGATCTCCATTCTTCAAAATCCAATTTTCAAACTTAAAATCAACCAACAAAAACACAAAAACATTTTTTGGAAGAGAACTACGGTGGATTTGATCCCTTAAAAGGGTACGTAGGCAAGGAAATCAAAATTCCTTCAATTCAAATAAAATAAAAAAATCAAACATTTTTCTCCCTCTAATTCTTCACTTAGTAAACTTTAGGTGTAAATAATACTTTTCAAATAGCATTTAAAAATAAAGCGCGCGCGTAGAAAGTAAAGACGGTTCCTATAGGATACTATAGTCGTTATGGGTGCCTAACACCTTCCCGTAACGAAAACAACTCCCGGACCTCAATTCTCAAGGGTTTTGCTTATTTTTTCCCTTCCCAAGAAAAAATGAGATATCAACGGTTAAAAAGGTTCAAACGCAATCAATGTTTGACACCCGAAAACCAAGATAAAACAGTTGGCGACTTCACTGGGGAGATTCGAGAGTTACGCCTAGTCTCTATTTCCACGCTTGCGCTTTGTTTTTACTTGCTTCTTTTACTTGCTTTCTTATGTGAATAAATGTTTAAATTCTTGCAAACGTTTGGGGTGAGAATATCAAAAGTCCTACACCCGGGCTGAGTGAACTTAGGATTTAGGGGGGATATGATCGACAATTCATTCTGGGGGTTGCCTCGTGTTTTGGATTATGCGATCAATCCCACATAGCTGAGGCATTTTGGGGGTGATGTTGTCGGCGCGTGTTGTCGCGTTTAGGCACTTTACTTCTAATTGTTCTATGACGCTATGAACCGTAGATAACCAAACCCATCCATGGCCATTTTCTAGGATGTAGTGCAAAGGCTAAACCGAGTGTTGTCTCGAGTTTTAGTCGTCACGCGATACTACACTCAAGTTAGACCTTCTTACGGATAATCATGGAGCGAGTGTTTGTCTCGTGACACCATGATATACGTCGGAGAGGTTGCAACTTGGGAACCTTTTTAGAACCCGGTTACTATTATCCAAAGCCCTAGATTCACCGGACACCGTGTCCACCCATGACTCCTTGACTTTGAATTTCAACCCACTATGTTTTCTCTGTACTTGAACATAATCATGCATACATGCATAAACTTTTTCCATGCATTTTCTCGAAGGGCTTAGACAAATTGAATTTGTAAACATTGTAGGAATGGGGAAGACTAAGTCCTACAAGTTCAAGGAAGTGGATTTGGCTAGTTTGAGAGACTTGGTACTCAAGAACGAGGATCCGACTGGTTTCCGACATCGTTACGGGACTTTACTTACTCTTCTCCAGACTAATGTGGATGAGAAGCTTGTGCACACTCTAGTGCAATTCTATGATCGGGATTATCGGAGCTTCACTTTTCCCGACTTTCAGTTAGTACCCACACTCGAGGCTTATTCTTGCTTGATGGATCTATCTATTGCTAAGGGGGTACCCTTCGCGGGACTTGAGAATCCTCCTACTCCATTGGTCATTTCTAAAGATCTCTATCTCAAGACCACCGATGTCTCCAAGAATCTTGTCACTAAGGCTCACATCCGAGGGTTCACTTCGAAGTATATACTTGAGAAAGCCAACCTCAAAACTACTTGTCAGGACACTCTTGAAGCTATTCTTGCACTCCTCATCTATGGGCTCATTCTCTTTCCAAACCTTGATGACTTCGTGGACATGAATGCTATTATGATCTTCCACTCCAAGAATCTGGTTCCTACTTTGCTAGCTGACACATACCATGCTATTCACGATCGATCCGGCAAGGGTCGTGGATACATTCTTTGTTGTGTACCTCTCCTCTATAGGTGGTTTATTTCGCACCTTCCGAAGTCTTTCCACGACAATCCAGAGAATTGGTCTATTTCACAAAGGGTCATGGCTCTCACTCCTAATGAAGTGGTTTGGCTCACTCCCGCTGCTAGAGTCAAAGAAATTATCCTTGGTGGTGGAAAGTTTCTTAATGTACCTCTTCTTGGTACACGGGGTGGAATCAACTCTAACCCGGAGCTCGCCTTGCGACAATTTGGTTTCCCGATGAAAGAAAAGCCCATCAATCTTGCTACATCTCCTTACATTTTTCACTACTCCAATGCACCCACAGGAATAAGAGAAGATTTCATAGAAGCTTGGTCTAAGCTTCGGAAGAAAGAGGTGAAGCATATGGGTGTAAGGTCCGGTATTGCTCATAAGGCTTACACTCAGTGGGTGATAAACCAAGCTGAGAAGATTGGCATGCCTTACCCCGCCATGAGATATGTGTCCGCATCCGTTCCAACCATGCCTTTGCCTCTACTACCGCCTACTCAGGAGATGTATCGGGAGCATCTAGCTATGGAGAGTCGAGAGAAGCATCAGTGGAGGACTAGATACTATGAGGCTGAAAACTTGATCATGACTTTGGATGGAAAGGATGAGCAGAAGACTCATGAGGTGATGACACTGAAGAAAGAGTTGGCTAAAGCAAGGAAGGAAATTGAAGAGAAAGATAGGTTGCTTATGAGTGATTCCAAGAGGGCTAGGGGTGCCCGTAACTTCTATGCCTGATACTGCAGTTATGAGTCTGAGTCTGAGTCTGAGGACGATACTTCCACTTCCTATGCTTGAGGATTTCTATTTCCTGTTGTTATTTCCAGTTGTTTATGTTGTTTTACATTTCAAAGTCTATCCCTTGGCTTAGTATTTCAAAGGGAACTATCTTGTAAGACCTTGTGATGATTGAATATGTTTCAGTTGTTTAGTAATGTTTACAAATTTCTAGTTTGTCTAAAACCCTTCGATAACACAAAAAAAAGTCTTTTTGCATATGCATTAGCACATTTCATGCATCATATGCATTCATTGGTCACAAAAAACTTCCCTCGTGCTCATTTGCCTCCTGGTTCTTCTGCCGCAGTCTGAAAAGTGGCTCGTGCACGCAAGATTCACCGACCAGATAGAGTTCATCACACAAGATTGTATAAGAGAAGAAACATGGCTAACTTTGAAGATGAGAATGCTCAGCTCCTTGCCGAATTGGCTGCTATGAAAGAAGATTTGGCTAAGGCTCATGAAACTATGTCTACTCTGATGGCTGCTCAAGAACAACCAGTCACGTCTGTTCCAGCTTCTACTGAGATGATTCTGTCTATCCCACTGTCTACTGTGGCTTCTGATGCTCGTTTTGTTATGCCCAATGGGCGTCCTTATGGACTCTCAGCTTTCTATTCTCCTAATACCGCTGCTGGTATCTCTAGTTTTGCTGGTCAAGGACAGATTCCTATGACAACTTTTGCTGGTACAAGTACTTCTATGCCTCAAGTGACTATTGTTGTTACCGATCCTGTTGTACACACTGTGCAGCAGGTAATTGATGTTGACACTCCGCGTGGACAAGACCCCATAGTGGAGGCTATGAGAGAACAGTTGAGAGAGCTAGTAGGAGAACTCCGAGAAGTTAAGGCTAGCCGTGGGAACGATGTTTCTGCTAAGGCTCGTGATCTATGCCTGGTGTCCCGATTTGAGATTCCTAAGAAGTTTAAAGTTCCAAATTTTGACAAATACAATGGAACTTCTTGTCCACATAGCCATGTCATTAGGTACGTCCGAAAAATGGCTAACTATGCAGATAATGATGCACTGATGATCCACTGCTTCCAGGATAGCTTGATGGAAGATGCGGCAGACTGGTACACTGGGTTGAGCAAAGACAATATCCATACTTTCGAGGAACTTGTAGCTGCTTTTGAAAGTCATTATGAGTTCAATACCCGTTTGAAGCCAAATAGGGATTCTCTTAAGTCCTTGTCTCAGAAGTCAGATGAAACCTTCCGTGAATATGCTCAGAGGTGGAGAGGGGCAGCTGCCCGTGTTTCTCCTCGGCTTGATGAGGAAGAGCTGACACAGACATTCCTGAAGACTCTGAAGAAGGAATATAAGGAAAGAATGATAGTCTCTGCTCCAAATAATTTCTCCGACATGGTTACCATGGGAACTCGCCTAGAGGAGGCTGTCAGAGAGGGTATCATTGTTCTTGAGAAGGGTGAATCCTCAGCTAGTGCGCCAAAGAAGTATGGTAATGGCCACCACAAGAGGAAAGAATCTTAAGTAGGGATGGTATCCGGTAACCAGTCTACACCTGCTAATGCTACTCAGTTACCTTTGCCCTATCAATACATGCAGTACTCTCAACATCCTTTCTTCCTACCATTCTACCAGCAATACCCTCTACCACCGGGTCAACCACCAGCACCCGTTAATGCCATTGCTCAGCAGGTACAACAGCAGCCTCCTGCTCCACAGCAGCAACAACATGGTCCTCGACCCAGGATTTCTTTTCCATCAATACCAATGCGGTATGCTGAGCTGCTCCCAACTTTACTTGCTAAGGGACATTGTGTCACCAGGCCAGGCAAACCTCCGCCTACGCCATTGCCTCCCAGATTCCGTCAGGATCTCACATGTGAATTCCATCAGGGCACTCAGGGCCATGATGTTGAAGGTTGCTATGCTCTGAAGTATATTGTAAAGGACCTGATGGACAGAGGACGGTTGACTTTTGAAAATAGTGTTCCTCACGTTCTTGACAACCCACTTCCAAATCATGCTGTTGTTAACATGATCGAGGCTTTCGAAAGAGTTCGTGTTCCGCGAGAGGCTCCCACTTTAGATGTCTGCAATGTTGTTACTCCCTTGGTACTGTTACATGTCAAACTCTGCCAAACTTCTTTGTTTAACCATGACCATGCTTCTTGTTCAGAATGTCTTCAAAATCATATGGGTTGTTGTGTGGTGCAAGATGATATACAGAGCCTAATGGACGATAAGCACCTGATTGTCAGTGATGTCTGTGTGATTGTGCCAGTGTTTCATGATTCTCCTGCTGAAAGTGTATCTCAGACAAAGAAAGTCGAGCCCTTGGTGATCAGGCTACCTGGCCCGGTATCTTATGCCTCTACTAAGGCAATCCCTTACAAGTATGATGCAACTATAATTGAGAACGGGGTAGAAGTGCCTCTGGTATCCCCATCTACGGTTGATAACGTTGCTGAAGAAGTTACAACTCTGAGAAGTGGAAAGGTCCGTCCACCCTTGTTTCAAAAGAAGGTGGTTACACCTATTGCCACGGTAACTCCACCAGTTGCTCTTCCCATTGACAAGAACACCGGCCCATCAGGCCAGTCTATTGAAGATTCTAATCTGGACGAAATTCTGAGGCTTATTAAGAAGAGTGATTATAAGATTGTTGACCAGCTGCTGCAAACTCCGTCAAAGATATCCATCTTGTCTTTTCTCCTGAGCTCAGAAGCTCACAGGAAAGTGCTAATGAAAGTACTGGAACAAGCCTATGTTGATCATGAAGTCTCCGTGGATCAGTTCGATGGAATAGTGGGTAACATTACTGCTTGAAATAACTTGGGGTTTGGTGACGATGAACTCCCCGAAGCAGGGAAATACCACAACTTGGCTCTGCATATCTCGATGCACTGCAAGTCTGACATGATGTCCAATGTGCTGGTGGACGCTGGATCATCCTTAAACGTAATGCCTGAGTCTACACTGAGACAGTTGAGTCATCATGGACTCTCTCTAAGGGGAAGTAGCTATTTGGTTAAGGCTTTTGACGGATCTCGCAAGGATGTCCTTGGGGAGGTAGATCTACCAATTACTATTGGTCCTGAGACATTTCAGATCACTTTCCAGGTCATGGACATCAATGCTTCTTATAGTTGTCTCCTCGGAAGGCCGTGGATTCACGACACTGGGGCTGTAACCTCTATTTTACATCAGAAGCTCAAGTTTGTAAAGAATGGTAAGCTTGTCACTGTACATGGTGAAGAAGCGTATCTGGTTAGCCAAGTGTCATCTTTCTCTTGTGTTGAAGCAGGGTCTGCTGAAGGGACATCATTTCAAGGATTGACTGTTGAAGGTGCGGAGCATCGAAGAGCTGGTGCTGCTATGGCCTCATTGAAAGATGCCCAGAAAGCTGTTCAAGAAGGGCAAGCTGCTGGCTGGGGCAAAGTAATACAGATTCTGGAAAATAAGCGCAAAGAGGGCCTTGGGTTCTCCCCAACCTCAGGCGTTTCAACAGGAACTTTCTACAGTGCTGGGTTTATCAATGCTATTGCTGAAGATGTTGCTGAAAGTAGTTATGTGCCTACATTTGTTGTACCAGGAGGCACCGTGAGAAATTGGGAAGCCGTTGATGTTCCTTTAGTCATGCATGCTTCCATGTAATGTGTCTTGTTGCTCATGTTTTTCTTTGTTTTCAAAATAACAATCCTTTCGCTCTGCCCAAGGCGAAAGTGATATCTTTGTAAGGGCATGTTTGTTTCGGCATTGCCGTTATCAATAAAAGTTGTCGTTTTTCCCGCGACTCTTCGTTTTTTACTTTTTAGTGCCTTTTTCTTGGAAATAATGGTAATGCCAGAAAAAACCAAAACATCTGTATTTTCTTATTAATTTCAAAAATCTGCATGAAAAACATCTTTTGTAAAAATCATCTCAATCATATTATGCAGATTGAACCATAATAAACCCGTTGAACACAGTGACCCTATGGTTCCTCCAAATTTTGAATTCCCTGTATATGAAGCTGAAGATGAGGAGGACGATGAAGAGATACCATATGAGATCACTCGACTGCTTGAACAAGAAAGAAAAGTCATTCAGCCTCACCAGGAAGAGATTGAGCTCATCAACCTGGGTACTGAAGAGAACAAGCGAGAGATCAAGATTGGTGCTGCACTTGAGCCAGAAGTGAAAAAGAAGATTACTCAGCTTCTCCATGATTATCCAGATGTCTTTGCATGGTCCTATGAAGATATGCCAGGTCTAGATCCCAAGATTGTGGAACATCGGATACCGACAAGACCTGAATGTCCTCCTGTCAAGCAGAAATTGAGAAGGTCTCGTCCAGACATAGCTCTTAAGATCAAGGCTGAGGTGCAAAAGCAAATTGATGCGGGTTTCCTCATGACGGCTGAATATCCCGAGTGGATTGCCAACATTGTACCAGTGCCAAAAAAAGATGGGAAAGTTCGAATGTGTGTTGATTATAGAGATTTGAATAAAGCCAGTCCGAAAGATAACTTCCCATTGCCTCATATTGATGTGCTTGTTGATAGTACTGCTCAATCCAAAGTGTTCTCCTTTATGGATGGTTTCTCAGGTTACAACCAGATACGGATGTCTCCCGAAGATAGAGGAAAAACATCCTTCATCACTCCGTGGGGAACGTTCTGTTACAAAGTGATGCCATTCGGCTTGATAAATGCTGGTGCTACCTATCAAAGGGGTATGACCACTCTGTTTCATGATATGATTCACAAAGAAATTGAAGTATATGTTGATGATATGATTGTGAAATCAAGTGATGAAGAGCAGCATGTTGTGTATTTGAAAAAGATGTTTGAAAGACTAAGAAAGTACAAGCTGCGGTTGAATCCTAACAAGTTCACATTTGGTGTAAGATCTGGAAAGTTGCTAGGCTTCATTGTCAGTCAAAGAGGCATTGAAGTCGATCCTGATAAAGTCCGAGCCATCAGAGAGATGTCGGCCCCTCAAACTGAAAAACAAGTCAGAGGTTTCCTCGGCCGCCTGAATTATATTTCAAGATTCATATCTCACATGACTACTACCTGTGGACCAATTTTCAAATTGCTCAGAAAGAATCAGCCTGTTGTATGGAATGACGAATTCCAGGAAGCTTTTGATAGCATTAAAGAATACTTGTTGGAACCACCTATCCTTGTCCCGCCAGTGGAAGGAAGGCCTTTGATTATGTATCTGTCAGTGTTAGATGATTCCGTGGGCTGTGTTCTCGGTCAACAAGACGAGACTGGAAAGAAAGAACATGCTATCTACTATCTGAGTAAGAAATTCACCGACTGTGAGACTCGGTATACAATGCTTGAAAAGACTTATTGTGCTTTAGCCTGGGCTTCCAAACGCCTGCGTCATTATATGGTGAATCATACAACTTGGTTGATATCCCGAATGGATCCAATCAAGTACATCTTTGAAAAGCCTACTGTTACTGGAAAGATTGCACGTTGGCAAATGTTGTTGTCTGAATATGATATTGTGTACAAAGCTCAGAAAGCAATCAAAGGAAGTGTCCTTGCTGAGCATCTTGCTTGTCAACCTCTTGATGATTACCAGCCAATTAAGTTTGATTTCCCTGATGAAGAGATCATGTATCTGAAAGCTAAAGACTGTGAAGAGCCACTGATCAGTGAAGGGCCAGATCCCAATAGCAAATGGGGATTAGTCTTTGATGGTGCTGTCAATGCTTATGGTAAAGGAATTGGGGCCATCATTGTAACTCCGCAGGGGCACCACATTCCTTTCACTGGTCGAATAACTTTTGAATGCACAAACAATATAGCTGAATATGAAGCATGCATCCTGGGCATTGAAGAAGACATTGACCTGAGAATTAAGCACCTTGACATCTATGGAGATTCTGCACTTGTCATTAATCAGATAAAAGGTGAATGGGAGACTCATCATGAGAAGTTGATCCCTTACCGTGACTATGCAAGACGTCTGTTGACATACTTTACAAAGGTTGAGCTGCACCATATCCCTCGGGATGAAAACCAAATGGCTGATGCTCTGGCTACTTTGTCTTCCATGTTTCGTGTGAATCACTGGAATGACGTGCCTGTAATCAAGGTGCAGTGTCTTGATAGACCCGCTCATGTGTTTACTATTGAAAATACGCCAGATCAGGCTGATGAAGATGTGAATGATAAAAAGCCTTGGTATTACAACATCAAACGGTTCCTGCAAAATCATGAATATCCACCTGGTGCTTCCAATAGGGATAAAAAGACTTTGAGGAGATGGGCTAGTAGATTCCTTCTGGATGGAGAAACCCTATACAAGAGGAACTACGACATGGTCTTGTTGAGATGTGTTGATAAACAAGAAGCTGAGAAGTTGATGCATGATGTATATGATGGTACTTTTGGGACCCATGCTACGGGTCATACCATGTCAAGAAAACTACTAAGAGCCGGCTATTACTGGATAACCATGGAGCGTGACTGCAACAGACATGCTAAGAGATGCCACAAATGTCAAGTTCATGCTGATAAGATTCATGTGCCTCCACATGCCCTCAATGTTATTTCTTCCCCATGGCCTTTCTCTATGTGGGGCATTGACATGATCGGAAGAATTGAACCAAAAGCTTTCAATGGATATCGTTTCATTCTTGTAGCAATTGACTATTTCACTAAGTGGGTTGAAGCTACTTCCTATGCAAACTTGACCAAGCAAGTGGTAGTAAAGTTTATCAAGAATAACATCATCTGTCGATATGGTGTTCCCAACAAGATCATCACTGACAATGGTTCCAATTTGAACAATAGCATGATGCAAGCTTTATGTGAAGAATTCAAAATTGAACATCACAACTCTTCTCCTTATAGACCTCAGATGAATGGTGCAGTTGAGGCCGCTAATAAGAACATCAAGAAGATTGTTCAGAAGATGGTCACTACTTGCAAAGACTGGCATGAGATGCTACCGTTTGCTTTGCATGGTTACCGTACTACAGTACGCAGTTCAACTGGGGCAACTCCTTTCTCTCTTATATATGGTATGGAAGCGGTTCTCCCTCTGGAAGTGGAGATTCCATCTCTTCGAGTGATCATGGAAGCAAAATGAACTGAGGCTGAATGGTGTCAAAGTCGGTATGACCAGTTGAATTTGATTGAAGAGAAACGTATGGATGCTATGGCTCATGGACAGTTGTATCAAGTACGAATGAAGAATGATTTTGACAAGAAAGTCCGTCCTCGAGAATTCAGGGAAGGCGAACTTGTATTGAAAAGGAGGATAAGCCAGCAACCCGACCCAAGGGGCAAGTGGACACCTAACTATGAAGGGCCTTATGTTGTCAAGAAGGCTTTCTCTGGTGGTGCTTTGATCCTTACACACATGGATGGTGTTGAACTTCCGAATCCTGTTAATGCCGATATAGTCAAGAAATACTTTGTCTAAAAAGAAAAGAACAGCGTGGTAGGTCGAAAACCCGAAAGGGCGGCCTAGGCAAAAATGCGCTTCCTGGTGGATCGAAAACCCGAAAGGGCGATCCAGGCAAAAGTTAGGGACAAAAAAATGAATATGAAAAAGCTCGCTGAGATTGTACGCAACTCAGGCTAAAATGAGCGCCTCGATGAGCCGAAAACCCGAAAGGGCGGTTCATGAAAAAATGAGGTTGACAATAAAAGACAAGTAACTATATCTGGCAAATCACTATCACCCCTTGGGGCATCTGCAACTGTCAATGATCATCGTCATCAGAAGCTTCTGTACTTGTGAATTCAAAATTTCTATGAACTGTAGCGGTCATCGTGTTCAATGTATCACCAACCAATAAAATTACCATTTTCCAAGCTTTGTAAATTCGTGGAGTCATGCCCTTGGCTGACTTTCACTCTTCTACATCAATTTGAGCATGTGCTGTTGTTTGAAACTCTATTTTCTTTCTACTTTCAATGCTATATACAAAATATTTTCTTTCTATTTGATAAATGTCAATGTCTGAAACAAACATTTTTGAAAATTGAAAAATCTTTTCCTGTCTATTTTGAAAGCAAACCTGAGCAATAGGGTACATTTCAATGAAACATGCATGAACAAATGTCTATCAATGTCTATTTCAATACATGTTACGAGTCGGTTGTTCCCCAGGATGATCTGTGGTCAATGGCAAGAATGAAAAAACAGAATGAAAATGAAAAATTGAAAAAAATACAAATGAAAAGCTCGCTAAGTTGAAAACCCGAAAGGGCGGCTTAGGCAAAAATGAGCACCCCGCTGATTGACAACCTATGAAGGCAATTCAGGCAAAAATGGGGCAATGAAAAGAATTTAGTTCCCGGTGAATTGAAAACCCGAAAGGGCGGTTCAGGCAAAAATGGGATTAAAAAATAAAAGAAATGAAAGAATGAAAAAGAAAGAATGAAAAATATGAAAAGCATTGACCACAGATGCGAATATCCAATGTTTATCCAGCACTGACACGCCTAACAACGGCGACCTGTATCAAAGAATCTTCCAAGGTTCCCTTTTCTGCAAGCTGTGTATATGTGATATGATATATTGCCCTCAACCATGGTCTTGATACGTCTTTCAACGACGATCTCACCAAAGAGGATTTTCATGTGTTTATGTTATAGCACGAGCCACTACGTGCCCAATCTTCCAATGTTTTGTCTGTCTCTGCGAAATTTCCCTGCCAAACTACATGAAGGTGAGAAAAACACAAGAAGGGGGGTTGAATTGTGTTTTAGAAAAATTCTTCGTTTCTCCTAAAAACTGAACACACTGATCAGAAGCTAAGTGAGACAGCTTCTGAAGTGATAATCAGAATCTAAATGCAGCGGAATAAAACAGAGAGAGAGAAGAAGAACGACACAAAGCAATTATACTGGTTCCTTCCACAATCCGGAAGTAGTCCAGTCCCCCTTGCACTTCCAAGGAGATTTCACTATGAGTAATATCTGATTACAAATGCTCAAGCACACAAGCAAGAGACTTCCAATGCTCAAGCACACAAGCAAGAGACTTCCTTTGCTCAAGAACACAATCAAGAGACTTCCTGCTCAAGCACAACTGCAAGAGACTTCCTAACTAAAAAAAATTACACAGAAAATTGTTTAAGGTTGAACACTTGATATACAATCAGAGGTGCTCACAATACAAATCAGATACAGACTCAATGGACTTAAGAATTTCTAAGATATGACTTTGAGACACAGAAATTCTAAGTGAATGCAGAACAATTTCAGCAGAGGTTTGGTACTTGTGAAAATCTTTGTGAGTCTTTCGTTCAGCGTTCTTGCATTACCAATTCTCTAGGTCTTCACTCCTTTATATAGAGGTGTGAAAGAGACGTTGTGAAATTGCCAGCACACCAAAGAGTCGTTGTTGAAGCTTGATCTTTCACCAATGATCTTTTGCCTGATTTGGTTGTTGTCCTATGAAGAACAAATTTGAAATCCATTCCTTATCCAAAGGAACATCTATGCAGGCGAGACCGTATTCTGGAGCTGTTTTCTTGTCTTGAAGTGCAGACACAAAACAGAGTAGTGGAGAACGTGGTTGTACAATTCGTACAAAGTACAATGTCAACGCTTTTGTCCAAATTGCAAACACATGCCTTCAAACACCTTTGAAATGACCGTTGCAAACTCCACTAATCCTTTGTTTGTGTTTTCGAATCCAATAGACAGCTTTTGCATTGATAATTCTTCAATTCTTGATTCTTTGCAAATCCAGTTGATATTCAGCTTCTGGTGAAATGGCTTCTGATGAGGCAGCTTCTGATGATGCGGCTTCTGATGATGCAGCTTCTGATGAGATGACTTCTGCAGCTTCTGATGATGCAGCTTCTGATGATGTGACTTCTGGACCTCTTGTCTTCAGGAGCACTATTCTTCAGGAGCAGCTTACTTCAGGAGCGCTATTTCTTCAGGAGCAGCTTGACTT
Organism: Medicago sativa; assembly: GCF_051527215.1. Classification (NCBI taxonomy): domain Eukaryota; kingdom Viridiplantae; phylum Streptophyta; class Magnoliopsida; order Fabales; family Fabaceae; genus Medicago; species Medicago sativa. The sequence continues at coordinate 60,796,988 of NC_140751.1, read as the reverse complement.
CAGGAGCAAGTTGCCTTCAGGAGCGTCCAAGCTTCAAATTTTTGTTGTTTCCATAGCTCTTTATTTGCTCACTCAGAACCAATGATGATGTAACTTTATAATTATGGTCCTGTACACTTGAACAAATATTAGCTAATCCAATTTACAATTTTTAATACCTTGTTATCATCAAAACTCTTTAAGGTTTATTGTTAAACACATTTTGTTCCAACAATCTCCCCCTTTTTGATGATGACAAACAAAAGTATTTAAAATTGATCAATTGTTGTTAATCTAATTAACAAGTTGACTTTGGGGTTCTGAGGTTTGTAAGCTCAGAATCTGAGGTTTGTAAGCTCAAACTCCCCCTGAGTCTGATAGTCTTTAAGGTGAGGTTTGTAAGCTCCCCCTAAGTTCTATCCAGGTTAATTAAATTCATTTTGCGCGCAATAATTATTATCAGAGCTTAAAAGCAAAATTGAATCATTGAAAGAATTAACTTATAGATAAGAAGAATGGTTCAATTAACTTTACTTGAATTTTGATACTCCTTCGTTCATTCATAGCTTATACCAATAAGGTAAAAAGATAGAAGTTTTTCAAAAATTTCAAATGCCATTAATGGGGCTCAGAGCCTTTAAATACTTGTCACATATACTCCCCCTTTTGTCATTATCAAAAAAAAATTAAAATAAATCTAAGCACAAAAGACAAAAAGATATGAGAAAAACTCAAACGTGAGAGAGTATACTAAGCAATGAACTAAATAAATCAGGGCAAAAAATCATGTATATTCAATTGTCAGAAGCAGCTAAACAGTCAGAATCAGTAAGCATTCAGAAACAAAAGAAATAAGACAAGATGATTTCAGAAGCAAGGACTAAGAAAATAAAACAAACAACAAACAAAGAAAAACACAAGGGTGTGCAACTAAGGGTTGGTTTGTTGTTGTTTCTTCATCTCTTCCATTTCTTCAATCTTCTTCTTCAACAATTCTTCAAGTTGTTGTTGCCTCTGAAGAAGAGCTTGTTCCCTTTCTTTAGCTTCTTGCTGCTGCTGTGCCATCTGTTTCTTCAGAAGCTTACACAGCCTTGCTTCTCTGGTCAAGTAATCCGTTTCAAAGAAGAAAGGCTGGTTTGCCAGGAGCAGTGTAGAACTTCTTACTCTAAGACTCTGATTCAGATTTTCCATTAGCCTTCTGACTGAAGCTTGCTTGACTCTGATGCATTTAGCCTTGATCTCTTCAATAAGCTCAGCTGCCCTGTTCTGAAGTGATGCCCAGGAGTCTTCATATGCACCTGTGAGATCAATCGTCCTTCTTTGATCCACCAGATTGTGCATCTGACTCAAGATTGTCAGAAACTCAGAATCGATATATCCAGATTCCAGGATGTTTGTGGGTGGATGTTCAAGGATTTCAAGATCAGAATCACTGATTTCTAAATCTTGAATAGGGTTAGGAACTGGAATGGTAAGGTGTGTTTGTGTGTTAGAAGATGAGGGCTGGTCAGAATCAATGTGTGTGGTGGAGGTTGAGGCTTGAACATTGACTAGAGAGATGTCAACATCCATGGGAGTTGGTTCAGGAGAGTGTTCAGGTAAAGGTTGAAATTCAGTTTCAGATGGTGGTTGTTGTGGTGAAGTTGTTGTTTGAGTGTTGAGTTGGGGGTCAGTGATGGCTATTGGTGATTGTGGGGGTGTTGTGGGTTTATGTGGTTCAGGTGTTTGTTGATGAGGGTTTTCTGAAACAACATTTTCAGAAGCAGCTGCTTCTGGAGTTGTTTCAGAGGCTTTTTCTGAGGTGGACTCAACATTTTCAGGAGGAATCATGTTGAGAGGTTGAATGTTAAGAGGTTGAGGGTGAAGGCGAAAAATAGTGTCAATGACTCTTTCTCTCTGCTCAGCCAGTTCAGCCAACTTCTCAATAATTATGTGACCAACTGGTTCATAAGTAGTTGACTGAGAGGGCTTATCGTTGGTTTTGGATGATGTTGATTGGCTTTTTACTGGTTTTCGAAACAGTTGAGCTAAGGGTATATCATCATCAGAATCATCAGAATCTGATAATGATGCGGATGCGGAATCTGAAGATATATTAATTACCTTTTCTGGTTCAGGATCAGAATCCTCTTTAGCAGATTCACTGGACACCTGCAACAGTTGCTTGGCTTCTGAAACTACAGACTCTCGTAGCTCAGCAGCAATTTCCAGAACCTTTTCAGCGGCTGCTTTCTTCTCTTGTAACTCTTTTAACTTCAAATCAGAAGCAGCTTGAGCTCTTAAGGTGATATGAGGAAAATCCTTGGTTCTCCTCAAGGCTGGCTTTCTCTTCCTCTTTGGTATAGCAGGTTGATCAAGAGAAATGTCAACACCCATGATCATCCTGGAGTCCATGTCTTCAATGGCTTCTTCAATAGAAGGTACTGATGAACTTCCAATTTTGAGCTTGTCAGCAGCAACTTTTGCCTTTTTAGTAGGTTGTTCAACCTCTAGATATTGCTCTGCAGTCATCTTCCTTTTTGACTTTCTGCCTCTGGCTCGTGGCAGAGCACCACCATACATTTCCTCTGGAATATCTTCCAATCTGATTCTCTCATTGGTTGCCTCAAAATGTTCCTTGATATAGTACATCTGCACTTCAATGGGATCCTTCTTGCAGATGGGTGGAAAGTCCTTCATAAGATCAGACTTAACAAATGATTCACTTAAATCAGTTTGAAGTTTGGTGACTTCACTGACTAGCTTCATATTCAAGAGAGTATGAGCATTAATGAATTTTCCAGTTTTTGTGTCAAGTAGCTGATCTGTGAAGCCTTGAGATTGACTGAGACTGTCCAAGATACCTCCTTGATAGAATATCTCTGAGAGGAGTCTTCCATAAGGAACCAAGGGTTTATCCAGTAGCTGACTCTGTTTCAAACACTCTACCAAGTACTTGAACATGTATTTGGGCACATTCACCTTTTCCTTCTTGATGAAGTGCTGGAGAAGGACCTTCTGAGCTAGATTTGGCTTCACACAGTCACCACTTGGAAACAGGGTCTCATTCTGAATCTTCAGAAGCATCTTGGTTTCCATGCTCAATTCAGCATATTTCTTCTCCTTCTCAGAATTGTAAATCACCAAGTTGGCTTGCTTTTTCCAAATGCGTTTTTCAGCAGCATCTGAAAGATCAATTCCAGAGTAGTATCCAGAGGCTGCAGCCTTGAGAACATACTCTATGTGCCATTGTGCAATTCTTATTGGAATACCACAGATGCTGGACCTGATTTCATCTTCAACAAATGGCGCAAGACCCATTTCTTCTCTTGTTTTCCCTTCTAATTCAGGATACATTAGCACCATTTGACTTTCCTCAGATAAGGATGCCGCTTTGTTGTAAAATTTTGCTCTTACCCAGAAGTGTCTAACCAGAGCTTCATATGTTGGTCCATTCAACATTCTGAAATAATCCATGAGTCCTTGCTCTTCATAGTAGCTTCTGATAGAACACCTATGAAAATTCAGAGAATCAAAGTCCACTGGATTCTCTATCTGAACTTGCAAATCCCATTCTTCCAATTTCATGCTTCTTCCTCTGTAGTCATATTCAGGGACCATTCTTGAAGTAGATACTGAATCTTTTCGTTGCGAGCTTGATGATGCCATTTGATGATTGACGAAGATTTGAAGAAGATGAAGATTTTTAGGGTTCTAAGGTTGAGAGAATGCGCTTACTTCGCAAACGGTTTGAGAGCAAATGTGTTTGTTGTGAGTGAGTAGTGTGTGAATTGACAAAGTGTTAAAAGTAAAACGATTGCAATTCAAAAGAGACAAACAAACATAACATTAATGACAAAATTGGGGGCGCGTGAAAAGTACTTTCATAGCTATTAAATCATCATTGCCCTTTTTAGTTATACGCCAACACATACAGGCCACGTAAGAAGTTCACAGAGTAACTACCAAGTTAGTGGGCCAGAAGTTACTTTAAAAAGTAACTCCCAACGTTTCCACTAATCCAACTATTCAGAAGCAACAAATCCAGCTTCTGGACTTCAGATGCTGATGTCATCATCAGAAGCGAGTTTTCCTCAGAACCTCAATAAAGAGCTTCTGATGGACTACTGCTTCTGAACTAACTTCAGAGCCTAAAATCCTATTCAGGAGCAAGCAAACATTTAATCAGACACGAAGTGCATGTTCAAATTTTTCTTTATAAAATCAAATCTTTCAACAGTTAAAGGCTTAGTAAATATATCAGCCCATTGATTTTCAGTATCAATGAATTGTATATCTAAAATTCCTTTTTGAACATAATCTCTGATAAAATGGTGTTTGATTTCAATGTGCTTAGCTCTTGAATGCAAAATTGGATTTTTAGACAAACAAATAGCAGCAGTATTATCACAATAAATGGGAATACTGTTAGCAGTTATCTGATAATCTTCCAACTGATGTTTCATCCAAAGTAGTTGTGTACAACAACTTGCAGCTGAAATGTATTCTGCTTCTGCTGTAGACATAGCAATAGTTGTTTGTCTTTTGCTAGCCCAGGATATAAGATTATCACCCAGAAATTGACAATTGCCACTGGTTGATTTTCTTTCAATCCTATCACCAGCATAATCAGCATCACAGAATCCAATTAGCTTATAATCTAAGGATTTCCTATAAAGGAGTCCAAGATTAGTTGTTCCCTTCAAATACCTGAAGATTCTCTTGACAGCAGTCATATGAGATTCTCTAGGATCTGATTGGAATCTTGCACACAAGCATACACTGAATAAAATATCTGGCCTAGATGCAGTGAGGTATAACAAAGAACCAATCATACCTCTATACAGCTTCTGATCTACTTTAGCTCCTTCATCTTCTTTGCTCAGGTTGCACGTAGGATGCATTGGAGTGTTCATCACTTTACAATCTTCAAGTTTGAACTTCTTCAGAAGCTCCTTTGTGTACTTTGATTGATGAACATAGACTCCATCTTTGCATTGATTGATTTGAATGCCAAGGAAGAACTTCAGCTCTCCCATCATGCTCATTTCAAATTCATCCTGCATTAACTCAGAAAATTCCTTGCAAAGAGATGCACTAGTAGAACCAAATATTATATCATCAACATATATTTGCACAACAAGAATATCTTTCCCAAGGGTCCTTCTGAAGAGTGTAGTGTCAACCTGTCCTCTCTTAAAATCATTTTTGATTAAGAAATTACTTAGTCTATCATACCAAGCTCTGGGAGCTTGTTTCAAGCCATATAGTGATTTCTTCAGTTTAAAAACATGGTCAGGATATTTAATATCCTCAAATCCAGGAGGTTGCTTAACATACACTTCTTCTTCTATGACACCATTGAGAAATGCACTCTTGACATCCATCTGATATAATATTATGCCATGATTAACTGCATAGGAAAGAAGTAACCTGATTGCTTCCAATCTTGCAACTGGAGCAAACGTTTCAGTGTAATCAATGCCTTCTTGTTGACTATACCCTTGTGCAACAAGCCTTGCTTTGTTTCTTGTTACTTCACCTTGCTCATTCAGCTTGTTTCTGAATACCCATTTTGTTCCAATAATGTTCTTGTGCTGAGGTTTGGGTACCAGATCCCACACATCATTTCTTTGAAATTGATTCAACTCTTCTTGCATAGCTAGGATCCATCCATCATCTGAAAGTGCTTCATCAACTGTTGTAGGTTCAATCATTGAGATTAGTCCAATCATTGACTCTTCTTGTCTGAAATGTGATCTTGTTCTTCTTGGACTATCTTTGTTTCCAATGATTAGCTCCTCAGGATGTGAAGACTTGTGTTTGAATGTGTTTCTGGGAGGATCTTCTTGATGTGAGCCATCTTGTGCTTCATCAGAAGCAGTTTCATTTTGCGCTTCTGATGTGGGTTCAGCTTCTGGACTATCTTCAGACTCAGCTATCTGATCAGGTTCTGGAGTAGCTTCAGGAACCTGTATCTCTGCAAAACTTTCACCTTGCTTTGAAGTTTTATCTTCAAGCTCCTTGTCATCAAATTTAACGTGCATAGATTCTTCAACACAGAGTGTTTCTGAATTATACACTCTGTATGCCTTTGACCTTTCAGAGTAACCTAAAAAGATTCCTCTTTGGGCCTTGGCATCAAATTTCTTTAGGTAGAGCTTGTTGTTCAGAATGTAACAAGTACATCCAAATTGATGAAAGTAAGAGATATTGGGTTTTCTTCCTTTAAAGAGTTCATATGCTGTTTTCTCCAAAATAGGTCTAATATAGATCCTGTTTTGAACATAGCATGCTGTATTCACTGCTTCTGCCCAAAAATGTTTTGGTAAATTGTTTTCATGAATCATGGTTCTGGCCATTTCTTGTAAAGTTCTATTCTTTCTCTCTACAACTCCATTTTGTTGTGGTGTTCTAGGAGAAGAGAATTCATGGAAAATTCCATGTTTTTCACAAAAAGCTTCAAATGGCTCATTTTCAAATTCTCCACCATGATCACTTCTGACTTTCAAAATTTTTGATTCTTTTTCAGATTGAATTTGAGTGCAGAAGCTACTGAATACATCACACGCAACATCTTTACTCTTTATGAATTTCACCCAAGTCCATCTGCTGTAATCATCAACAATGACTAATCCATATCTACTTCCATATAAGGATGCAGTACTCACTGGTCCAAATAAATCAATATGGAGTAATTCTAAAGGTCTTGAGGTTGAGACAATGTCTTTGGTTTTAAAAGATGATTTCACAATTTTCCCTCTCTGACATGCACCACAAAGTGCATCTGAATGATAGTCAATGTCTGGTAGCCCTTTCACAAGTTGTAACTTACTAAGCTTAGAGATTAACCTCCAGTTAGCATGTCCCAACCTTCTGTGCCACATCCATTTCTTATCATTCACTGATAGTAGGCAAATCACCTTCTGATCAGCCAGTTCAGAAAAATTGATTTTATAGACATTGTCAACTCTCTTTCCCTTGAACACAATGGATTTGTCTTCCTTGTTGATTACTGTACAGTTGGGTTTTTCAAAAAGCACATCATAACCATTATCACAAAATTGACTAATGCTCAAAAGGTTATGTTCAAGACCATCTACCAACCATACATTATTAATTGAGGTAGAGGAATTACCAATAGTTCCTGTACCTATGATCCTGCCTGACTGGTTCCCTCCAAATTTCACATTTCCTCCCTCTTTCATTGTTAGGCTGAGGAACATGGACTTGTCTCCTGTCATGTGTCTTGAGCAACCGCTGTCTAGGTACCATGATCTTTGCTTTGGCACTGCTCTTAGACATACCTGCATCATTGACATTTTTAGATTTAGGTACCCATTGTTCTATGGGTCCTGGAAGGTTAGTACTTAAGGCTTTACTCTTCACTTCTTGTACCTTGTGCTGTGAGTTGGGTTGCTTCTGATTAGCCATCACCTTAGGTTTTGGTACTTCAGAAGCAGTAACTGTCTTCTTCTGAAACTTAGACTTCAGAACCCCAGATTTTGGTTTCACCAGACTCTGAGGAATAGGTTCTGATCTTTTCAGGATCCTAACCTTTGAAGTTTTGGAATCAGATTTGATCATAGCCTTTGACTTAGAGTTCTTTGGCTTTGAAGTAATCTTAGCCTTAGAACTAGAAGCTTCAGGTTCTGATTGAACAACAGTTTCCAACTCAGCCCCTTCTGGTACAAAGAATGTTTTCAGACCTTCCTTGATGCATTCACAACAAGACTTTAGATTGGTTTTCTCCAGTTTCACTTCTGGAAAACCAATTCCTCTGCCATTGTTCTTGTAAATGTTATAAATCATAGAAGCCACTCTGCTTCTGTCAATGCCAGATATAATGAAGTCTTCAAGAGCAATTTCATGATTACTTAAAGGTTTTTCATTACACTTTTCTTGTAGCTTCTGACATAAGAACCTGAGCTGGTCTTCATATGTTTTACACATGAAGTCAAAGCCCCTAAGTCCCTGTTCAGAAGCTTTCAGATCCAATAGAGTTGATTTTTGCTGTTGTACCAAATCAGCATATTTTTCTTTTAAATCCTTCAACTCATTGGTTCTTACTTCAAAATGTGTAAGAAGTTCTTTAAGTGACTCAACAAGTTCATCTCTGGGAATTTTGGAATATACCTCATTTTCATCTTCTGAGTCTGAATCTGATCCAGCTTCTGAAGTTGCTGTTGCTACCAACCCAACAGCTACCTTTGCATCTTCATCAGCTTCCTCTTTATCAGATCCAGATTCACTACCCAAATCATCCCAGGTTGCCATTAAACTCTGCTTAATCTGCTTCTTGAATTTGCTTGGTTTGAATGTAGACCTCTTTGACTTGTCCTTTGACTTTTCTCTTTGAAGATCAGGGCATTCAGCAATGAAGTGACCTGGCTTCTTACAGTTGAAGCATCCCTTCTGATCTTCTTTCCTTGAGCTTCTGGAGTTACCCCTTCTGGAGAGAAACTTTCTGTTCTTCTTGGCCAGATATTGAAGTCTGTTTGAGAGCATGGCCATTTCAGCAGCATCTGGTTCAGAGTCTGAACTTGACTGTTCTTCCTCTTCAGATTCAACCACTTTGAGAGCTTTTGATGACTTGCCTTTGGATGGAAGAGCTATTGATTTACTCTTCTTAGTAGACTCATGTTCATTAAGACTTAACTCGTGAACTTTGAGAGAACTAACAAGATCTTCGACACTTAAAGTGTTTAAATCTTTAGCTTCCTCAATGGCAGTCACTTTTGGTCTCCATCTGGCAGGTAAGCTTCTGAGTATCTTGCTTACATGATCAGAAGCAACATAGCTCTTCTTTAGAATCTGTAGACCAGAAACTAAGGTTTGAAACCTTGAGTACATCTCCTCAATAGTTTCATCATCCTTCATTTTGAATAATTCATACTGATGTACAAGCAGGAGAGCCTTTGCTTCTTTGACCTTCTTGCTCCCTTCATAATTTGAACAGAGAGAAGCAAACATAGCTTTAGCAGTGGATTTGTCACTCATCTTCATGTATTCTGCTTTGGGTATGGCAGTGACAAGAGCTCCTCTGATAATATGATGCTTCTTGTAAAGTTTCCTCAGTTCTGGAGTATGTTTCTTTCTATCCACAGCAGCTCCTTCTTCATCAAGGACTAAACCACCAACGCCGTCTTCCAGAATATCCCACAATTCTTCATCTAGGCTCATGATGTAACTGTAAAAATTGGTCTTCCACCAAGAGAACTCTTCAGCATCTCCATTGAACTTTGGAACTTTTCCAACACTGGTTTTCTTACTATCACTATAATCATGTGAGACATTTTTATAGCTAGTATCACCATCAGGAGGAGGAGTAGTCATGTTTTTCTCAGATCTTTGACTGTTGCACGGTTAAGTGATACACAACAAACCAGGCTCTGATACCAATTGAAGGTGAGAAAAACACAAGAAGGGGGGTTGAATTGTGTTTTAGAAAAATTCTTCGTTTCTCCTAAAAACTGAACACACTGATCAGAAGCTAAGTGAGACAGCTTCTGAAGTGATAATCAGAATCTAAATGCAGCGGAATAAAACAGAGAGAGAGAAGAAGAACGACACAAAGCAATTATACTGGTTCCTTCCACAATCCGGAAGTAGTCCAGTCCCCCTTGCACTTCCAAGGAGATTTCACTATGAGTAATATCTGATTACAAATGCTCAAGCACACAAGCAAGAGACTTCCAATGCTCAAGCACACAAGCAAGAGACTTCCTTTGCTCAAGAACACGATCAAGAGACTTCCTGCTCAAGCACAACTGCAAGAGACTTCCTAACTAAACAAAATTACACAGAAAATTGTTTAAGGTTGAACACTTGATATACAATCAGAGGTGCTCACAATACAAATCAGATACAGACTCAATGGACTTAAGAATTTCTAAGATATGACTTTGAGACACAGAAATTCTAAGTGAATGCAGAACAATTTCAGCAGAGGTTTGGTACTTGTGAAAATCTTTGTGAGTCTTTCGTTCAGCGTTCTTGCATTACCAATTCTCTAGGTCTTCACTCCTTTATATAGAGGTGTGAAAGAGACGTTGTGAAATTGCCAGCACACCAAAGAGTCGTTGTTGAAGCTTGATCTTTCACCAATGATCTTTTGCCTGATTTGGTTGTTGTCCTATGAAGAACAAATTTGAAATCCATTCCTTATCCAAAGGAACATCTATGCAGGCGAGACCGTATTCTGGAGCTGTTTTCTTGTCTTGAAGTGCAGACACAAAACAGAGTAGTGGAGAACGTGGTTGTACAATTCGTACAAAGTACAATGTCAACGCTTTTGTCCAAATTGCAAACACATGCCTTCAAACACCTTTGAAATGACCGTTGCAAACTCCACTAATCCTTTGTTTGTGTTTTCGAATCCAATAGACAGCTTTTGCATTGATAATTCTTCAATTCTTGATTCTTTGCAAATCCAGTTGATATTCAGCTTCTGGTGAAATGGCTTCTGATGAGGCAGCTTCTGATGATGCGGCTTCTGATGATGCAGCTTCTGATGAGATGACTTCTGCAGCTTCTGATGATGCAGCTTCTGATGATGTGACTTCTGGACCTCTTGTCTTCAGGAGCACTATTCTTCAGGAGCAGCTTACTTCAGGAGCGCTATTTCTTCAGGAGCAGCTTGACTTCAGGAGCAAGTTGCCTTCAGGAGCGTCCAAGCTTCAAATTTTTGTTGTTTCCATAGCTCTTTATTTGCTCACTCAGAACCAATGATGATGTAACTTTATAATTATGGTCCTGTACACTTGAACAAATATTAGCTAATCCAATTTACAATTTTTAATACCTTGTTATCATCAAAACTCTTTAAGGTTTATTGTTAAACACATTTTGTTCCAACACTACAAACCAATCATGCATTTCCAAGCATTCATACATGCATAATCATGCATTCTATGTGCTCATACATTTGATAATCTTGTTGTACCATACATACATGTTGCATTTCCAATTTCAACTTTCCAACTCAATTCAATCTCCACTTTCAATCCAACTCAATTTCAATTTTCAATTCGATTCAATCTCCACTTTCAATCCAATTCAATTTCAATTCCCAACTCAACCCAATCTCAATTTCAATTCAATCCAATTTCAATTGCCAATTCAATTCAATCTCAATTTTCAAGTTCAATTCAATTTCAACTTTCAATTCAATGTGTATGCCTCTGAGTATTCTCAACTTTCAATGTCTTTTCAAATGTCAACTTTCAATTCAATTCAAGTCAATGATAATCCACTCTCAATTTGCTTTTGGGCCAACAAAATGGTCATGTCTATCTTCAAATCAAGTCAATATCAACTTACTCTCAATTTGTATCCTTTCAAATCAAACTTCCAATTTGTATCTTGTTATTGGTCAAGTGGCTAGTTCGATCCAAAGAACAGCTTGTACCTGCTTATATGCCTATATTCCCGGACAAACGACAAGTTCGATCCTAAGAACAGTTTGTACCCAGCTTATGCTTTGTTATCGGTCAAACGACAAGTTCGATCCAAAGAACAGTTTGCACCTACCCACATGATGTGGTGTTGATCAAGCGACACGTTCGATCCAAAGAACAGCTTGTATCTGCCCTTTTGTCTATATCTCCAGTCAAACAGCCAGTTCGATCCAAAGAACAGTTTGTATCTGTCTATCTGTTTGTATCCTCAATCAAGCGACAAGTTCGATCCAAAGAACAGTTTGTTTCTTCCTATATGTCTATGTCTCCGGTCAAGTGCCTAGTTCGATCCAAAGAACAACTTGTACCTAGTTTGTGTCTTCCTATAATGTCTATGTCTCCGGTCAAGTGCCAAGTTCGATCCAAAGAGCAGCTTGTACCTGTCTTATATCTCTATTCCCAGTCAAGTGCCAAGTTCGATCCAAAGAACAGCTTGTACTCACCTCTTGCTTGTATCTCATGGTCAAGTGGCTAGTTCGATCCAAAGAGCAGCTTGTACCTATCTCTTGTCCCCTGGCTTGTCTACTCTGTCAATATCTACCTGAATCCCCAGTGATATGACATGCTTTGTAGACTCCAGTTGTTTGTCTTGCATTCATAATCAAAATATTGCATGACATTCATATTTTGAAAATCTGAGAACGTATTTTTATGTCCAAAAACAGTGCAAATGTTAATATTTAAGTATCTTCGTCCCGACAAATCAAAGACTTCGTCTCTTGACCCTCCGGACAAAGAAACTTAAATAGGGGCAGCTGTTATACCCTAATTTTGGACCTAAAAATACTAGCTCAAATCTTCTTTCTTGTATTTCAAGTCATTTGATGTGTCCTTGATCAATTGCATCTTTCTCTGCATTTTATTGCAATGTTATTTGCAAAATTCATGAAAAAGGGTATTTTAGTCATTTCATACATTCAAACTCATTTTAATCCTTGAAGATTGCTTGAGTCTTTTCAATTGGTTTGTGTAAGTACTTGCTTCAATCTCATGTCAAAATCCATTTCAAAAAATTGCATTTGAAGTCATTTTGAGTCAGTTTAGCCCCTAGGGGCATGTTAGTCATTTCCTGTGTTAAGATTCTTTTTAATTCCTAAAAATTGTCTCTGAGTCTTTTAATTTGCTTGTATAAACTCTTGCTTTATTTCCCTGTTAAAAACCGTTTTAAAAATTGCATTTGAGTCATTTTAGTCCCTAAGGGCATTTTGGTCATTTCACATGAAATTTTGACAGAGAGAGGTTACTTTGAAGTACCTCATTTGTGTAATTAGTTCATTTTAGTCCTTTGGTCGATTCTATTTTTAGTTTCACTTTACGTTAATTTTCAATTTACTTTTTTTAATCAATTTTAGTTTTAATTGCATTCTAGTCCTCAAAGTCTTGTTATTTGCATTTTGGTCCTTTGTAGTTTGTTACTTTGCAGGTCAAAATTGGTCAAAGTTGGTTAGGGTCCAAGTGCCACATGGCATCATATCATTGGGCAAGCATTCCTTTCATCACCTATATAAGGGGTCCAATGGGTCAAGGTCAACACACTAACTAATTATTTCAATCATTTTCACAAAAAATCACAAAACTTTTTCACTCAATTTTTCCCTCCCATTTTCTCACCTCTAACAAACTTTCTCATCATCCATCACCACCCTAACTAACTCCCTCCTCCACCATCGACCACCCTAACAAACTTCCACCACCCTAACTAACTTCTTCCACCACCTTCAACCACCACAACAAACTTCAACGACTATCAAATTTCATCCCAAACCTCCATAACCACCTTCAATCTTCATCCCTAACCACCACATTCACCACAAAAACCTCCATAACCAAACTGTTGAATCCTCTTTCTCCTACGTAACAAACTCAGTTACGTAGACCCCACCTCACCGGAAACTAACTCTCGCCGCCGCAAAACACCATTTTCACCGTCAGAGTCTCATTCCTCCGATTCTTGATTCCATTTTCTTCTTCTTTTCTTCAAAATCTTCAACTCCATTCAATTCCTCTCTCCGCAAGAAACAACACATTGAAAAACATGGTACAAATTACATCAAGTCAAATCCGAGTCTCAGCACCAAATGGAACCAGATCGGAGGCAAGCTCAAACCGTAACAGAACCGAGACCGAATATCATCGCAACTGAACCACAATCGAAGCTGAAGCAAGGAATCTAGAAGATGAATCTGAACCGAACTCGAGAAGCAATGTGAAAGAGGAAATCAAAGGTGAAGGAAAGAACATCGCTGGATTCGCGAACGTGAAGAAGAAGCTGAGGCCGAGTTGCTTGGAAAGTGTAACACCCCGTTTTCCCAACATAAAAATTTCATTTAAAAATCAGAGTATTTTGATCACAACGGAATGTCACATACTTCATTTAAATCATAAAATGGATAATGGTAATAATCCTTCAAATTCAACATCATGAAAAATCTTAAACTATTGCAGCGGAATTTAGTTCAACGTTTAAAAGTCTTGGCACGCAGGCCTTATTGAAAAATCTCATAAATTAGTTCATGAAAGAGACACGTAAGGAATAGAAGTAAATGCAAGCCCCCATCCCGTTACGTATCAGAGCAACTAGACACCAACTGAGAGTCCACTCATGAACGCCTCTAATCTTTATTACCTGCACATTACCCACGGTCGAGGCAACATATACGCAGAAGGGGTGAGATTTCATAATCAATACATTAAGCATATAATCCAATAAAATGCATTTAACAACTTAAACATTAATAACATATCAACAATTAACAATTGGCATATTTTTCATTACATAACAAATACAATCATCAAATACCATTACTAATTTTCATCACAAATCATAATCAACTTAACACTCAACTTGACGACACAACTCATCCTTGACCATGCAACTCTATCAACTCAACAACAACCTAACAACACGACTCATCTTTGACCATGCAACTCTATCAACTCGACAACAACTCGACAACTTAAACATCATGAACTTCTTGATATGCAAATGCATGTGGTACCAATCAGCAACAAAATGAGCATAATAGGCTCTTCAACGTGTGAGCACAAAGGCTGCCGGGCCTAAAGCCCCCAACTTTAATGAGCACAAAGGCTGCCGGGCTTAAAGCCCCCAACTTTAATGAGCACAAAGGCTGCCGGGCCTAAAGCCCCCAACTTTAATGAGCACAAAGGCTGCCGGGCCTAAAGCCCCCAACTTTAATGAGCACAAAGGCTGTCGGGCCTAAAGCCCCCAACTTTAATGAGTATGCAATGAACTCGACTTCCAACAACTTAGACAACGACGTGTACAACTCATACGACTCATAATCATGGACAACTTCTTAAATTCCAACAACATAGACCGACTCATGCAACCTCAAGACACTACAGTCGACAACAGAAAACAGCAGCAACATACAGCAATTAACAACACTGGAATGTGTTAACATTCACATAAAGAATTAATTACATCAATATAAATAGCACAAAACATCATTATAGCATTCATGTAGTAACACTTCTAATTTCAGTCACCATAACAGACTTCTGGAGCTTATGAAAGCATCCTAAACAGCTCTCTAACTTACTTCTAAAGTCATCTCAAGACTACACGTGCGAAAGGATCGCATCGGGACAATTTTGGGCAACTAACAGCCTAACTCGCAGTGGCGAGTAACTTCACTCGCAATGGCGAGCAAAGTGTGCATTCTGGGTTCCTACGTATTTACTCGCAGTGGCGAGTTATTTTGCTCGCAGTTGCGAGCTCACAGGTCACTCGCAGTTGCGAGTTGTGTTGCTCGCAGTTGCGAGTTCTGGGTTCTAGCTCGCAGATGCGAGTGTTCTTGCTCGCAGGTGCAAGCGATGAATGTCAGTACGGCCAGAAACCTAAAAATTCCAACTTTTCACTTAATCTCCTAATTTTATCCTCAATTCAACATCTAATTATCATCTTATGGTGTATCTAAGTTCTGTACACTAATTGAACATCAACCTAACATCTTTTCATGAATCATTCATCAAAATTGATCCTAAACCTAATTCTCAATTCTCACCAAAACTTAACCTAATCATGCTAAATTCATCCTATAGAATTATACCCTTAATAATATTGAAAATTAGTCTCACCCTTACCTTGTAATTGCAGAATCGATAGCCTCTCCCTCAGGTTCTCCTCTTCTGACTCTTTCTCTCTTTTCTCCAAAAGCGTTTCACGTAAGAACGTTTCCCACTTATGTCTGTATTATTTATTTACTCTTATTACTCATCTCACCTATAAACTTACTCTTTCCACCTCACAGCCCAACTTCTAATATTTTTATTTTATTTCTAATATCTTATTTTATTTAATAATAAAATAAGTCACACCAACATAACAACTTCACAACATCAAATACTCCACATAATTCATTCATAAATCATATAACTTACTCAAATCATAAATCACATAAATTACACAAATTATAAATCATATAAGCATATATTTATAAATATATTCTAAACTTCATTGAATTAATTAAATAGTTAAGACGGGCGTTACAACTCTCCCCAACTTATAGAATTTTCGTCCTCGAAAATTTACCTCAAGAAAACAACTCTGGATAAGACTCCATCATCTTACTCTCTAGCTCCCATGTCAGGCTTTCACCAGTCGTTCCACTCCAAACAACTCTCACTAGAGGAATCTCCTTGCCTCTCAACGTCTTCATCTTGCGATCATCAATCCTCAAGGGTAAGGTCTCTACCGTAAGGTTGTCTCTAACTTGCACATCATCACTCTGAATCACATGGGACGGGTCTGGAACATACTTCCTCAATTGCGACACATGGAATACATCATGCAAATTTGATAAATGCGGTGGTAAGCCAACTCTGTAAGCCACCGTGCCAATTCTCTCTGATATCTGATAAGGACCAATAAACTTTGGAGTCAACTTCTTTGACTTCAATGCACGGCCAACCCCGGTCGTTGGAGTAACCCTCAAGAACACATGGTCTCCCTCTTGAAACTCAAGGTCTTTCTTACGCTTATCATGGTAACTCTTCTGTCGACTCTGCGACGCTTTCATCTTCTCTTGAATCATTTTCACCTTCTCGGTAGTCTGTTGAACAATTTCTGGTCCTAGAACCACACTTTCACCTGTCTCAAACCAACACAACGGAGTCCTACACCTCCGACCATACAAAGCCTCGAAAGGTGCCATCCCAATACTGGAATGATAGCTATTGTTATAAGTGAACTCTATCAACGGAAGATGACTATCCCAAGTTCCACCTTGCTCAAGCACACATACTCTCAACAAATCCTCAAGTGACTGAATCGTTCTTTCCGACTGACCATCTGTCTGAGGATGATAAGCCGAACTCAATCTCAACTTAGAACCTAAAGCCTCTTGCAAACTCTTCCAAAATCTAGAAGTAAATCGTGGATCTCTATCTGACACGATGCTTGAAGGAACACCATGCAATTTCACTATGTCTCGAATATAAATCTCTGCCAACTGAGCCACAGGAAAACTAATATTAATCGGAAGGAAATGTGCCGACTTCGTCAATCTGTCAACAATCACCCAAATAGCGTCATTTCCCTTAGGAGTATTCGGCAAACTTGTCACAAAATCCATGGATATACTATCCCATTTCCATTCTGGTACATCTAACGGTGTCATCAACCCAGCAGGTTTCTGATGCTCTACCTTCGACTTCTGACAAATCAGACAACAGTACACAAATTGTGCTACATCACGTTTCAATCCAGACCACCAAAACAACTTCTTCAAGTCATGATGCATCTTTGCAGCTCCTGGATGAATACTTAAGCTACTCCTATGACTCTCTTCAAGAATTCATCTTCTTTATCTCATCATTATCTGGAATACATATTCTACCTCGAAACCTCAACACACCTTGATCATCTACCTTAAAGTCACTATCTTCAGCTTGATCACTAGCAACCAACAAGTCTACAATCTACAAACTTAACATCAACCTTCTGCGCCTCCCTAATACTCTTCAGGAAATCATTATCAATTTTCAGCATTCCTAGCTTAACACTCCGAGACGACATTTCACAAACTAAGCTCATATCTCTAAATTGTTCAAGTAATTCAAATTCCTTCACCATCATAGCAGACATATGTAAACTCTTCCTACTTAAGGCATCCACAACAACATTAGCTTTACCCGGATGGTAATTCAAACTAAAGTCATAATCCTTCAACAATTCGAGCCACCGTCGCTGTCGCATATTCAATTCTTTCTGATCAAACAAATACTTCAAGCTCTTGTGATCACTAAACACCTCGAATCTCGAACCATACAAGTAGTGTCTCCAAATCTTAAGGACAAATACGACTGCAGCTAATTCAAGGTCATGAGTAGGATAGTTTCGTTCATGAGTTCTCAACTGTCTTGATGCATAAGCAACAACTTTACCATCTTGCATAAGCACTCCGCCTAAGCCCAATTTGGACGCATCACAATACACCGCAAAAGGTTCATCAGGTTTTGGCAAAATCAAAACTGGAGCCGTCGTCAAACGCTTCTTCAATTCATTAAAACTATTCTCACAATGAACATCCCACACAAAGGTTTTACCTTTACACGTCAACTGTGTTAACGGAAGTGCCAACTTAGAAAATCCTTCTATAAATCTTCGATAGTATCCTGCCAAACCCAAAAAGCTTCTAATCTCTATAACCGACTTAGGAGTCTCCCATTGTGATACTGCTTCAACTTTAGGCGGATCGACTGCAATACCACTACCGGAAATAACATGGCCAAGAAAACTTACTTCCTTCAACCAGAATTCACACTTAGACAATTTAGCATACAACTTCTTCTCTTTCAGCACTTGCAAGACAACTTTCAAATGCTCAGCATGTTCTTCTTCTATCTTACAGTAAATCAAAATATCGTCGATGAACACAACCACGAAGCGATCCAAAAATGCATGAGGAATGCAATTCATATACTCCATAAACACACCAGGCGCATTACTAGCACCAAAAGGCATCACCTTATATTCATAATGTCCATATCGCGTCCTAAAAGCCGTCTTCTGCATATCTTCGTCTTTTACTTTAATCTGGTGATAACCCGATCTCAAGTCAATCTTGCTAAACACACGTGTACCCACTAACTGATCCATCAAATCATCAATTCTTGGAAGTGGACATCTGTTCTTTATCGTCACTTTATTTAGCTGCCGATAATCAATGCACAACCTCATACTACCATCTTTCTTCTTAACTCGCAATACCGGCGCTCCCCAAGATGAAACACTCGGTCTTATAAACCTCTTATCAAGTAAATCCTCCAACCGTTTCTTCAACTCAGCTAACTCAGATGCCGACATACGGTAAGGTGTCATAGACACAGGCTTCGTTCCCGGAACAAGATCAATAGAAAATTCAACTTCTCTCTCCGGCGGCAGACACTTCCTGATGTGCCGGTAAGATCAAACAACAATCTCTTCAGGAAAACTTCGAGAAATTCTCACACAATTTGCAACTTATCACTCACTGCTTGATTCTCAATAGACAGTGACGCCATCAACCAAAACATCAAAATTCCATCACGTGCTAACTGCTTCAGCTGCTTAGTAGACAAAAACTCTGCTCCACTTTCTTCTTCGACGGAAGAAAAGTACACCGACTTACCAAAACAATTAATACGAACATGGTTGCACTCCAACCAGTTCATATCAGGTATTGGTTCTCTACATAACAATCAACAATAGGTACAACTTAAATACAGTACAAAACTGCAAACGACACAACGCGACTCAACTACTTGGCCGGACGGACCGACCTGCTCTGATACCAATTGTAACACCCCGTTTTCCCAACATAAAAATTTCATTTAAAAATCAGAGTATTTTGATCACAACGGAATGTCACATACTTCATTTAAATCATAAAATGGATAATGGTAATAATCCTTCAAATTCAACATCATGAAAAATCTTAAACTATTGCAGCGGAATTTAGTTCAACGTTTAAAAGTCTTGGCACGCAGGCCTTATTGAAAAATCTCATAAATTAGTTCATGAAAGAGACACGTAAGGAATAGAAGTAAATGCAAGCCCCCATCCCGTTACGTATCAGAGCAACTAGACACCAACTGAGAGTCCACTCATGAACGCCTCTAATCTTTATTACCTGCACATTACCCACGGTCGAGGCAACATATACGCAGAAGGGGTGAGATTTCATAATCAATACATTAAGCATATAATCCAATAAAATGCATTTAACAACTTAAACATTAATAACATATCAACAATTAACAATTGGCATATTTTTCATTACATAACAAATACAATCATCAAATACCATTACTAATTTTCATCACAAATCATAATCAACTTAACACTCAACATGACGACACAACTCATCCTTGACCATGCAACTCTATCAACTCAACAACAACCTAACAACACGACTCATCTTTGACCATGCAACTCTATCAACTCGACAACAACTCGACAACTTAAACATCATGAACTTCTTGATATGCAAATGCATGTGGTACCAATCAGCAACAAAATGAGCATAATAGGCTCTTCAACGTGTGAGCACAAAGGCTGCCGGGCCTAAAGCCCCCAACTTTAATGAGTACAAAGGCTGCCGGGCTTAAAGCCCCCAACTTTAATGAGCACAAAGGCTGCCGGGCCTAAAGCCCCCAACTTTAATGAGCACAAAGGCTGCCGGGCCTAAAGCCCCCAACTTTAATGAGCACAAAGGCTGCCGGGCCTAAAGCCCCCAACTTTAATGAGTATGCAATGAACTCGACTTCCAACAACTTAGACAACGACGTGTACAACTCATACGACTCATAATCATTGACAACTTCTTAAATTCCAACAACATAGACCGACTCATGCAACCTCAAGACACTACAGTCGACAACAGAAAACAGCAGCAACATACAGCAATTAACAACACTGGAATGTGTTAACATTCACATAAAGAATTAATTACATCAATATAAATAGCACAAAACATCATTATAGCATTCATGTAGTAACACTTTTAATTTCAGTCACCATAACAGACTTCTGGAGCTTATGAAAGCATCCTAAACAGCTCTCTAACTTACTTCTAAAGTCATCTCAAGACTACACGTGCGAAAGGATCGCATCGGGACAATTTTGGGCAACTAACAGCCTAACTCGCAGTGGCGAGTAACTTCACTCGCAATGGCGAGCAAAGTGTGCATTCTGGGTTCCTACGTATTTACTCGCAGTGGCGAGTTATTTTGCTCGCAGTTGCGAGCTCACAGGTCACTCGCAGTTGCGAGTTGTGTTGCTCGCAGTTGCGAGTTCTGGGTTCTAGCTCGCAGATGCGAGTGTTCTTGCTCGCAGGTGCGAGCGATGAATGTCAGTACGGCCAGAAACCTAAAAATTCCAACTTTTCACTTAATCTCCTAATTTTATCCTCAATTCAACATCTAATTATCATCTTATGGTGTATCTAAGTTCTGTACACTAATTGAACATCAACCTAACATCTTTTCATGAATCATTCATCAAAATTGATCCTAAACCTAATTCTCAATTCTCACCAAAACTTAACCTAATCATGCTAAATTCATCCTATAGAATTATACCCTTAATAATATTGAAAATTAGTCTCACCCTTACCTTGTACTTGCAGAATCGATAGCCTCTCCCTCAGGTTCTCCTCTTCTGACTCTTTCTCTCTTTTCTCCAAAAGCGTTTCACGTAAGAACGTTTCCCACTTATGTCTGTATTATTTATTTACTCTTATTACTCATCTCACCTATAAACTTACTCTTTCCACCTCACAGCCCAACTTCTAATATTTTTATTTTATTTCTAATATCTTATTTTATTTAATAATAAAATAAGTCACACCAACATAACAACTTCACAACATAAAATACTCCACATAATTCATTCATAAATCATATAACTTACTCAAATCATAAATCACATAAATTACACAAATTATAAATCATATAAGCATATATTTATAAATATATTCTAAACTTCATTGAATTAATTAAATAGTTAAGACGGGCGTTACAGAAAGAGAGAAGGATGTGACCGAACCTTCAACAGATTGAACTAATCAAACCATAGAGAAAGAGGTAATGATTCTTTACATCCTGTTTGTTCATATTTTCTGAGAAATTTTCGAAGTTTAAGCATAGATCCAGGATGTTTTAAGACTGGTTTTGAAATTTAATTTGTGGATTTGTGTTCTATGCTAAAAAGGATTTGCGAATATGTGATTTATTTTGGAAACGATGGAGTTTTAGTTTCCGACGCAGTGGTGCCACCACCGGCCACCGCGTCGGAATCGTAAAACTCGCCGGAAACAGAGGTTGAAGATGACCGCTGTTGTGTTTGCAATGAAGAGAAGAGAGCAATTTGTTTTTAACGTGAAACTGCTTTTTGTCCTTCAAACCAATTTTATACTCCTCCTATTTTTGTTTAACCCATTAACCCACGGATCCAAACTGACCCAGTAGGGTTTACCCAAGCACATGCGCGTTTTGCTCAGCCCAATATCCATGTTGTCTTCTTGCTTGCTGCCTGTACTCCCAGTATGCTTGCTACACCCCCTGCCATGCCTAAAAGCTCTTGGAAAATTCCACAAAATTTCTAACGATTTTCTTGTGTCTTTTGATGAAACTCGATGCTGTTTGCATGTTGAATATTGATTAGAAGTGAAGGGAAAATATTTTGGTGTTCTTGTTAATTCAATACTTTGATTCTTGTTAAAATTGTGTTAAAAACTCTTAAGTGTTGGTGCACTTTTTCTTGTAGTAATTTTGGCACTTGAAACCTATCATTTAAGATGTGGGTTCATGCCAAAGTTCACTTCAAGATCATGTGTAACCTTTCCTTACTTGTAGCTTACTTTTTGTTAACATTTTTTGTGAAATTGTGATGTGATTTTGAGCTTGGATTTTGGCACATGATTGTAGTCTTGAACTTGTAATTTTTGGAGTGATCTTGTCCTTTATTTTTGATGTATACTTGCTGTTTTGTTTGTGTGAATTTTGTGGATCCTTTGTGTTGTGAATAATGTGAAAGTCTCTTGCAAAAATAAAAGTGTATAAAACGCTTGAAAGTCTTGTAAATTTTGGCATAGTTAAATCCCTAGATTCTCATGTTGGTCCTCTTGAAATAAGTCATCTAAAATTCCTCCAATGTTATGAGAACCTAGGCTTTGATTTGTGTCTTAGCTTTTACATTGAATTCCAAGCTCTTTTAGCACTTTTTGTCAAACTTGATTGGTTTACTTTTCTTGCAAGTTACAATAGCTTTACTATGAATTTTGGTACTAGTTTCTATTTCATTTGTGCTACTAACCCCTTTTGTTTCATGTCTCATTTCCATAGCATCTCACATCATATTTTCATCTCTTATTTCTTACACTTTAAAATTCATGCAAAAAGTTAGAATGTAAAGCCTAGGGATTTTGTACTTTACTTTATGCTTTCAATTTCTTGCAAGACCATAGAATGTATTTAGGCCAATGATGTAAAGGACAATGGACTCTAACGATGCACACCGACACAAGCACCGACACATGCACACACATCACATAGATACTTTAGATATATGCTTAGGTTATGCATGTTTAGATGTATGTTTAGGATTGCATGTTTAGATGAATGCTTAGGATTTACACTTAGAAAAATCAATTTTCCAAAAAACTTGAACAATATCACTCAAATCATTTTCAAAATAAACCTTGGGATCAAAATCCCATTGTATTTTTCCTTTTCTTTTCTTAAATAAAAACTTTAATGAATCTTAAACATACTTGGACTTCTTTTTGCAAAATGACTAATTCAACCTCACAATTTCACAATCTTATGCCCTTGAGGCCTCTCGATCTCCATTCTTCAAAATCCAATTTTCAAACTTAAAATCAACCAACAAAAACACAAAAACATTTTTTGGAAGAGAACTACGGTGGCAAAAACCTTCCCGTAACGAAAACAACTCCCGGACCTCGATTCTCAAGGGTTTTGCTTATTTTTTCCCTTCCTAAGAAAAAATGAGATATCAACGGTTAAAAAGGTTCAAACGCAATCAATGTTTGACACCCGAAAACCAAGATAAAACAGTTGGCGACTTCACTGGGGATGTGAAGACTTGTGCTTGAAAGTGTTTCTGGGAGGATCTGCTTGATGTGAGCCATCTTGTGCTTCATCAGAAGCAGTTTCATCTTGCGCTTCTAATGTGGGTTCAGCTTCTGGACTTTGTTCAGATTCA
Organism: Medicago sativa; assembly: GCF_051527215.1. Lineage (NCBI taxonomy): Eukaryota > Viridiplantae > Streptophyta > Magnoliopsida > Fabales > Fabaceae > Medicago > Medicago sativa. The sequence continues at coordinate 60,773,336 of NC_140751.1, read as the reverse complement.
GCTATCTGATCAGGTTCTGGAGTAGCTTCAGGAACTTGTACCTCTGCAACACTTTCACCTTGCTTTGAAGTTTTATCTTCAAGCTCTTTGTCATCAAATTTAACGTGCATAGATTCTTCAACACAGAGTGTCTCTGAATTATACACTCTGTATGCCTTTGACCTTTCAGAGTAACCTAAGAAGATTCCTCTTTGGGCCTTGGCATCAAATTTCTTTAGGTAGAGATTGTTATTTAGAATGTAACATGTACATCCAAATTGATGAAAGTAAGAGATATTGGGTTTCCTTCCTTTAAAGAGTTCATATGCTGTTTTCTCCAAAATAGGTCTAATATAGATCCTGTTTTGAACATAACATGTTGTATTCACTGCTTCTGCCCAAAAATGTTTAGCCAAATTGTTTTCATGGATCATGGTTCAGGCCATTTCTTGTAAAGTTCTATTCTTTCTCTCTACAACCCCATTTTGTTGTGGAGTTCTAGGAGAAGAGAATTCATGGATAATTCCATGTTTTTCACAAAAAACTTCAAATGGCTCATTTTCAAATTCTCCACCATGATCACTCCTGATTTTCAAAATCTTTGACTCTTTTTCAGTTTGAATTTGTGTGCAGAAGTTACTGAATACATCATATGCATGATCTTTACTTTTCAGGAATTTCACCCAAGTCCATCTGCTGTAATCATCAACAATGACTAATCCATATTTACTTCCATATAAGGATGCAGTACTCACTGGTCCAAATAAATCAATATGGAGTAATTCTAAGGGTTTGGAGGTTGAAACAATGTCTTTGGTTTTAAAAGATAATTTCACAATTTTCCCTCTCTGACATGCACCACAGAGTGCATCTGAATAAAGTCAATGTCTGGTAGCCCTTTGACAAGTTGTAACTTACTAAGCTTAGAGATTAACCTCCAGTTAGCATGTCCCAACCTTCTGTGCCACATCCATTTCTTATCATTCACTGATAGAAGGCAAATCACCTTCTGATCAGCCAGTTCAGAAAAAATTGATTTTGTAGACATTGTCAACTCTCTTTCCCTTGAACACAATGGATTTGTCTTCCTTCTTGATTACAGTACAATTGGTTTTCTCAAAAAGCACATCATAACCATTATCACAAAATTGACTAATGCTCAAAAGGTTATGTTCAAGACCATCTACCAACCATACATTATTAATTGAGGTAGAGGAATTACCAATAGTTCTTGTACCTATGATCTTGCCAGATTGGTTGCCTCCAAATTTCACACTTCCTCCTTCTTTCATTGTTAAGCTGAGGAAGCTGGACTTCTCTCCTGTCATGTGTCTTGAGCAACCGCTGTCTAGGTACCATGATCTTTGCTTTGGTGCTGCTCTTAGACATACCTGCATCATTGACATTTTCAGATTTAGGTACCCATTGTCCTATGGGTCCTGAAAGGTTAGTACTTAAGGCTTTACTCTTCACTCCTTGTACCTTGTGTTGTGAGTTGGGTTGCTTCTGATTAACCATCACCTTTGGTTTTGGTACTTCAGAAGCAGTAACTGTCTTCTTCTGAGACTTAGACTTCAGAACCTCAGATTTTGGTTTCACCAGACTCTGAGGTACAGGTTCTGATCTTTTCAGGATCCTGATCTTTGAAGTCTTGGAATCAGATTTGATCATAGCCTTTGGCTTAGAGTTCTTTGGCTTTGAAGTGATCTTAGCTTTAGAGCTAGAAGCTTCAGGTTCTGATTGAAAAACAGTTTCCAACTCAGCACCTCCAGGTACAAAAACTGTTTTCAGACCTTCTTTGATGCATTCACAACATGCTTTGAGACTGATTTCATTTGGCTTCCCTCCTGAAAAACCAATCCCTTTGCCATTGTTTCTGTAAATGCTATAAATCATATAAGCCACTCTGCTTCTGTCAATGCCAGATATAATAAAATCTTCAAGAGCAATTTCATGGTTGCTTAAAGGTTTCTCATTACACTTTTCTTGTACCTTCTGACATAAGAACCTGAGCTTGTCTTCATATGTTTTACAAATGAAATCAAAGCCCCGAAGTCCTTCTTCAGAAGCTTTCAGATCCAATAGAGTTGATTTTTATTGTTTCATTAAATCAACATATTTTTCTTTTAAATCCTTCAACTCTTTGGTTCTTACTTCAAAATGTGTAAGAAGTTCTTTAAGTGACTCAACAAGTTCATTTCTGGGAATTTTGGAATATACCTCGTTTTCATTTTCTGAGTCTGAATCTGATCCTGCTTCTGAAGTTGCTGTTGCTACCAACCCAACAGCTATCTTTGCATCTTCATCAGATTCCTCTTTATCAAATCCAGATTCACTTCCCAAATCATCCCAGGTTGCCATTAAACTCTGCTTGATCTGCTTCTTGAATTTGCTTGGTTTGAATGTAGACCTTTTTGACTTGTCCTTTGACTTTTCTCTTTGAAGATCAGGGCATTCAGCAATGAAATGTCCAGGCTTCTTACAATTGAAGCATCCCTTCTGATCTTCTTTTCTTGAGCTTCTGGATTTACTCCTCTTGGTTAGAAACTTTCTGTTCTTCTTGGCCAGATACTGAAGTCTGTTTGAGAGCATGGCCATTTCAGCAGCATCTGGTTCAGAATCTGAACTTGATTATTCTTCCTCTCCATATTCAATCACTTTGAGAGCTTTTGATGACTTACCTTTGGATGGAAGAGCTATTGATTTACTCTTCTTAGTAGACTGATGTTCATTAAGACTTAACTCATGAACTTTGAAAGAACTAACAAGATCTTCGACACTTAAAGTGTTTAAATCTTTAGCTTCCTCAATGGCAGTCACCTTTGGTCTCCATCTTGCAGGCAAGCTTCTAAGTATCTTGCTCACATGGTCAAAAGCAACATAGCTCTTCTTTAGAATTTGTAGCCCAGAGACTAAGGTTTGAAACCTTGAGTACATCTCCTCAATAGTTTCATCATCCTTCATCTTGAATAACTCGTACTGATGTACAAGCATGAGAGCTTTAGCTTCTTTGACCTTCTTGCTGCCTTCGCAGTTTGAACAGAGAGAGGCAAACATAGCTTTAGTAGTGGATTTGTCACTCATCTTCATGTACTCTGCTTTGGGTATGACAGTGACAAGGGCTCCTCTGATAATATGATGCTTCTTGTAGAGTTTCTTCAGCTCAGAAGTATGTTTCTTTCTATCCACAGCAACTCCTTCTTCATCAAGGACTAGGTCACCAACACCATCTTCTAGAATATCCCATAGTTCTTCATCTAGGCTCATGATATAACTATAGAAGTTGGTTTTCCACCAAGAAAATTCTTCAGCATCTCCATTGAATTTTGGAATCTTTCCAACACTGGATTTCTTACCATCACTATAATCATGTGAGACATTCTTCTAGCTAGTTCCATCAGGAATAGGAGTTGGAATAGGACCAGACATGTTTTTCTCAAATCTTTGACTGTTGCACGGTTAAGTGTTACACAACAGACCAAGGTTCTAGATACCAATTGAAGGTGAGAAAAACACAAGAAGGGGGTTGAATTGTGTTTTGGAAAATTCTTCGTTTCTCCTAAAAACTGAACACACTGATCAGAAGCTAAGTGAAACAGCTTCTGAAGTGGTAATCAAAATCTAAATGCAGCGAAATAAAACAGAGAGAGAAGAAGAACAACACAAAGCAATTATACAGGTTCCTTCCACAAACCGGAAGTAGTCCAGTCCCCCTTGCACTTCCAAGGAGATTTAACTAAGAGTAATATCTGATTACAATTGCTCAAGCACACAAGCAAGAGACTTCCTTTGCTCAAGCACACAAGCAAGAGAATTCCTTTGCTCAAGAACACAATCAAGAGACTTCCCTGCTCAAGCACAACTGCAAGAGACTTCTAACTAAACAAAATTACACAGAAAATTGTTTAAGGTTGAACACTTGATATACAATCAGAGGTGCTCACAATACAAATCAGATACAGACTCAATGACTTAAGAATTTCTAAGATATGAATATGAGACACAGAAATTCTAAGTGAATGCAGAACAATTTCAGCAGAGGTTTGGCACTTGTAAAAATGTTGTGAGTCTTTCGTTCAGCATTGCCAATTCTCTAAGTCTTCGCTCCTTTATATAGAGATGTGAAAGAGACGTTGTGAAATTGCCAGCACATCAAAGAGTCGTTGTTGAAGCTTGATCTTTCACCAATGATCTTTTGCCTGATTTGGTTGTTGTCCTATGAAGAACCAATTTGAAATCCATTCCTTATCCAAAGGAACATCTATGCAGGCGAAGCCGTATTCTGGAGTTGTTTTCTTGTCTTGTAGCGTGGACACAAAACAGAGTAGTGGAGAAGGTGGTTGTACAGTTCGTACAATAGTACAATGTCAACGCTTTCGTCCAAAATTGCAAGCACATGCCTTCAAACACCTTTGAAAGGACCGTTGCAAAATTCCATTGATCTTTTGTTGTCCTTTGATGAATTACGATCCATGACACAACTCTTGAATCCTTGAATTTCTCAAATTCATTTGATCTTCAGCTTCTGGTGAAATGACTTCTGATGAGGCAGCTTCTGATAACGCAGCTTCTGATGATGCAGCTTCTGATGATACAGCTTCTGATAACGCAGCTTCTGATGACGTGGCTTCTGGACCTCTTGTCTTCAGGAGCACTATTCTTCAGAAGCACTTTACTAACTTCAGGAGCGGCTTTACTTCAGGAGCGCTTTTTCTCTTCAGGAGCGAGTTGCCTTCAGGAGCACTAAGCTTCAATATTGTTGATTCCTTTTGCTCTTTATTTGCTCATTCAAAACCAATAAATGCTGTAACTTTTTAATTATGGTCCTGTACACTTGAACAAATATTAGCCAGTCCAATTTACAATTTTTAATACCTTGTTATCATCAAAACTCTTTAAGGTTCATTGTTAAACACATTTTGTTCCAACAATGTGTACAGTTGAGGTTGATGCTTGGAGATTGACTTGATGAGTGTCAATATCCATTGGAGTGGATTGAGGTAAAGTTTGCTCTGGTTGTGGGTTTTGTTGGGGGTCAGTTTCAGTATTGGTTGGTGGTTGTTGTGGTGAAGTTTGTTGTGTTTGAATGTTGGGTTGGGGGTCAATATTGGCTTTGGGTCATTGTTGTTGTTGTTGAGGTGATGAGGGTTTGTGTGGTTCTGGTGTTTGTTGTTGGCGCTCAGAAGCAGCTACTTCTGAGGTTGTGTCAGAGGATTTCTCTGAGGTAGGCTTATCTTTGGGTAATTCACCTGAGTAGTGGTTAACAAGATTGTCCAAGACAGAAGTGTCTTCTGTTTATTCAGGTGTTGGTGGTTGTGATGAAGAGGGTGAGATGGGGGTAGAGGTGACTGGAATCTGACATACCTTGACTGAAGTGTCAGCTTCAGAAGAGAACTCAACATCTGGACCAGCAGCTGAAGGAACAGAACCTGAAGCATCAGATTCTGCTATTCCAAGATTCTCTCCCTGACCTTGCTCCATGTTTTCAACACCAGCTTCTTCCACAATTATCATCATTTCTCCTTCCTCATCTCTTTCTAATTCATACTGAGCTTTCAAATCTTGCTTATTAGCTATAAAATCATCAGCACGTTCCTTAGCCATCCTTTTCATGGCTGGAGTCACTTCAACCATAGAACTTTTAATCTGAAGTGGAAACTTCTTCTTCTTGGGCTCAAGCTCTTCCTTTTCTAGCTCAACAAGAGCATCCTTTGCTTGCTCTATGGTGTACACAGTGTCTGCTTTACTTCTTCTTTTCTTGGGAACAGAAGCAGCACCAACTTTCTGTTTCTTTCCCTTCTCCTTAGCAGCAACAGATTCAGCTTCAGTTCTGGCCCTCTTCCCTTTAGATACAGCAGGAGCAGCATCAACAGTTTCAGTGTTGACTCCTGATTCTCTGGTATGAGCAGCTACCAGATTGGCCAGAACTTCAGCATTGTTTTCTTGAAAAATAGAGGGAAAATTCTTCAAGGGTTCTGACTCAGCTGTTGTCAGTTCTACCCATTTTTCATCAACAGGAAGTTTGTTGATGACCTTCATAGCATACAAGGATTTGCTGTTCCAGATGCGGTCTGAGGTGGTAACTGAGAAACAACTATCAGAAGCTTGTTTGTAACTCATCAGGGTCTCCAACAGCTTGCCCTGATGAAAGATCTCTGAGAGAAGCCTTCCACAAGGTATTTGCTTCCTTTCTTTGCTGATACCTTCTTTAATAGCCCAACACAGATGATGCAATAAGTAGTTTGGAACATCAATCCTTTGAAATGTAGCCAAGGAGTACAAGGCTAGTTGATGATCCTTGTTTGGTTGATCAGCTCCTCCTCCTCTTTGAAAGAAGCAATGTGCACTGAACTTCAACAACAATCTGTGATAAACATCCATTTCTGCAGTCTTAGTCTTTGGATTTCCTTTGCAGAACAGCCTCATGTAGCTTTCAAGCAGAACATCATCTGCGGTGACATCTCATTTAAAAAATCCTTTAGAAGAAACCCTGCAGGCTTTTGTAATAACCCTTTTTGTGATGGTTACTGGAATTCCCATCACTGCAGATCTAATCTCCATTCCTTGAAAAGGTTTTAGACCCATTTCTTCTCTGGTCTTTCCTTTTAGACTATATTATTTTTCTACGACCCTTTTCTCTTCAAGTCTTGCCGCTTCCTTGTCGTAGACTTCAGTCCTTAACCAGAAGTCATTTACCAGATTCTCAAATGTTGGTCCATTCAACATATGGAAGTACCCATGTAGCTTCTGAGGTTTGATGTAAGCTTCCATGTTCACATCATGTCTATCCAGAGAAGCGAAGTCAAAAGGTGTTTCCTTTTGAACAACCAGATTTTCGGCAGGAATAGACATAGTCTTTGGTTTGACAGTCAACCCAAATTCTGATGCGCCTTGCATGTTTGAAGTAGATTCTGAAACTCTTGAGCTTGAGGTTGCCATTTAATGATTGAAGAAGATGATTTTGGGTTCTAGGGTTGAGAGAATTGCGCTTACTTCGCGAGAATAGATTTGAAAGCAAAGTGTTTGTTTGTGAAGTGAGTAGTGTGTGAATTGACAAAGTGTTAAGAGTAAAAACGATTGCAATTCAAAAGAGACAAACAAACATAACATTAATGACAAATTGGGGGCACATGAAAGTACTTTCAAAGCTATTAAATCATCATTTCCCTTTTTAGTTATACACCAATACAGACAGGCCACGTCAGAAACTTTCAGAGTAACTACCAAGTTAGTGGGCCAGAAGTTACCATAAAAAGTAACTCCCAACGTTTCCACTAACTCTACTATTCAGAAGCATAAAATCCAGCTTCTAGACTTCAGATGCGGACGTCATTATTAGAAGCGCATTTTCCTCAGAACCTCAATAAAGAGCTTCTGATGGACCACTGCTTCTGAACTAACTTCAGAACCTAAAATCCTATTCAGGAGCAAGCAAGATTTAATCAGACACGTAGTGCATGTTCAAATTTTTCTTTATAAAATCAAACCTTTCAACATTTAAAGGCTTAGTAAATATATCAGCCCATTGATTCTCAGTATCAATGAATTGTATATCTAAAATTCCTTTTTGAACATAGTCTCTGATAAAATGGTGTTTGATTTCAATATGCTTAGCTCTTGAATGCAAAATTGGATTTTTAGACAAACAAATAGCAGCAGTATTATCACAATAAATGGGAATACTGTTAGCAATTATCTGATAGTCTTCCAACTGATGTTTCATCCAAAGTAGTTGTGTACAACAACTTGCAGCTGAAATGTATTCTGCTTCTGCTATAGACATATCAATAGTTGTTTGTCTTTTGCTAGCCCATGATATAAGATTATCATCCAGAAATTGACAATTGCCACTGGTTGACTTTCTTTCAATCCTATCACCAGCATAATCAGCATCACAGAATCCAGTTAGCTTATAATCTAAGAATTTCCTATAAAGGAGTCCAAGATTAGTTGTCCCTTTCAAATACCTGAAGATTCTCTTGACAGCAGTCATATGAGATTCTCTAGGGTCTGATTGGAATCTTGCACACAAGCATACACTGAATAAAATATTTGGCCTAGATGCAGTGAGGTATAACAAAGAACCAATCATACCTCTGTACAGCTTCTGATCTACTTTAGCTCCTTCATCTTCTTTGCTTAAGGTGCATGTAGGGTGCATTGAAGTGTTTATCACTTTACAATCTTTAAGCTTGAACTTCTTCAGAAGCTCCTTTGTATACTTTGATTGATGAACATAAACTCCATCTTTGCATTGGTTGATTTGAATGCCAAGGAAGAACTTCAGCTCTCCCATTATGCTCATTTCAAATTCATCCTGCATTAACTTAGAGAATTCCTTGCAAAGAGATGCATTAGTAGAACCAAATATTATATCATCAACATATATATGTACAACAAGAATATATTTCCCAAGGGTCCTTCTGAAGAGTGTTGTATCAACCTGTCCTCTTTTAAAATCATTTTTGATTAAGAAATTACTTAGTCTATCATACCAAGCTCTGGGAGCTTGTTTCAAGCCATATAGTGATTTCTTCAGTTTAAAAACAAGGTCAGGATATTTAATATCCTCAAATCCAGGATGTTGCTTGACATACACTTCTTCTTCAATGACTCCATTAAGAAAAGCACTCTTGACATCCATCTAATATAATATTATGCCATGATTAACTGCATAGGAAAGAAGTAACATGATTGCTTCCAATCTTGCAACTGGAGCAAATGTTTCAGTGTAATCAATGCCTTCTTGTTGACTATACCCTTGTGCAACAAGTCTTGCTTTGTTTCTTGATACTTCTCATTGCTCATTCAACTTGTTTCTAAATACCCATTTTGTTCCAATAATGTTCTTGTGCTGAGGTTTGGGTACCAGATCCCACACATCATTTCTTTGAAATTGATTCAACTCCTCTTGCATAGCTAAGATCCATCCATCATCTGAAAGTGCTTCATCAACTGTTGTAGGTTCAATCATTGAGATCAGTCCAATCATTGATTCTTCTTGTCTGAAATATGATCTTGTTCTTCTTGTACTATCTTTGTTTCCAATGATTAGCTCCTCAGGATGTGAAGACTTGTGCTTGAATGGGTTTCTGGGAGGATCTGCTTGATGTGAGTCTTTTTGTGCTTCATCAGAAGCAGCTTCATCTTGCGCTTCTGATGTGGGTTCAGCTTCTGGACTATCTTCAGATTCAGCTATCTGATCAGGTTCTAGAGTATCTTCAGGAACCTGTATCTCTGCAACACTTTCACCTTGCTTTGAAGTTTTATCTTCAAGCTCTTTGTCATCAAATTTAACGTGCATAGATTCTTCAACACAGAGTGTCTCTGAATTATACACTCTGTATGCCTTTGACCTTTCAGAGTAACCTAAGAAGATTCCTCTTTGGGCCTTGGCATCATATTTCTTTAGGTAGAGCTTGTTGTTCAGAATGTAACATGTACATCTAAATTGATGAAAGTAAGATATATTGGGTTTTCTTCCTTTAAAGAGTTCATATGTTGTTTTCTCCAAAATAGGTCTGATATAGATCCTGTTCTGGACATAACATGATGTATTCACTGCTTCTGCCCAAAAATGTTTTGCCAAATTGTTTTCATGGATCATGGTTCTGGCCATTTCTTATAAAGTTCTATTCTTTCTCTCTACAACCCCATTTTGTTGTGGAGTTCTAGAAGAAGAGAATTCATGGATAATTCCATGGTTTTCACAAAAAACTTCAAATGGCTCGTTTTCAAATTCTCCACCATGATCACTTCTGATTTTCAAAATCTTTGACTCTTTCAGTTTGAATCAGTGTGCAGAAGTTGCTGAATACATCATATGCATGATCTTTACTTTTCAGGAATTTCACCCAAGTCCATCTGCTATAATCATCAACAATGACTAAACCATATTTACTTCCATATCAGGATGCAGTACTTACTGGTCCAAATAAATCAATATGGAGTAGTTCTAAGGATCTGGAGGTTGAAACAATGTTTTTGGTTTTAAAAGATGATTTCACAATTTTCCCTCTCTGACATGCACCACAGAGTGCATCTGAATGATAGTCAATGTCTGGTAGGCCTTTGACAAGTTGTAACTTACTAAGCTTAGAGATTAATCTCCAGTTAGCATGTCCCAATCTTCTGTGCCACATCCATTTCTTATCATTCACTGATAGAAGGCAAATCACCTTCTGATCAGCCGGTTCAGAAAAATTGATTTTGTAGACATTGTCAACTCTCTTTCCCTTGAACACAATGGATTTGTCTTCCTTGTTGATTACAGTAGAGTTGGTTTTCTCAAAAAGCACATCATAACCATTATCACAAAATTGACTAATACTCAAAAGGTTATGTTCAAGACCATCTACCAACCATACATTATTAATTGAGGTAGAGGAATTACCAATAGTTCCTGTACCTATGATTTTGCCTGACTGGTTGCCTCCAAATTTCACATTTCCTCCCTCTTTCATTGTTAGGCTGAGGAACATGGACTTCTCTCCTGTCATGTGTCTTGAGCAACCGCTGTCTAGGTACCATGATCATTGCTTTGGCATTGCTCTTAGACATACCTGCATCATTGACATTTTTAGATTTAGGTACCCATTGTCCTATGGGTCCTGGAAGGTTAGTACTTAAGGCTTTACTCTTCACTTCTTGTACCTTGTGTTGTGAGTTGGGTTGCTTTTGATTAACCATCACCTTTGGTTTTGGTACTTCAGAAGCAGTAACTGTCTTCTTCTAAAACTTAGACTTCAGAACCTCAGATTTTGGTTTCACCAGACTCTAAGGAACAGGTTATGAGCTTTTCAGGATCCTGATCTTTGAAGTCTTGGAATCAGATTTGATCATAGCCTTTGGCTTAGAGTTCTTTGGCTTTGAAGTAATCTTAGCCTTAGAACTAGAAGCTTCAGGTTCTGATTGAACAACAGTTTCCAACTCAGCACCTTCAGGTACAAAGAAGTTTTTCAGACCTTCCTTGATGCATTCACAACAAGATTTTAGATTGGTTTTCTCAAGTTTTACTTCTGGAAAACCAATTCCTCTGCCATTGTTCTTGTAAATGTTATAAATCATAGAAGCCACTCTGCTTCTGTCAATGCCAGATATGATAAAATCTTCAAGAGCAATTTCATGGTTGCTTAAAGATTTTTCATTACACTTTTCTTGTAGCTTCTTACATAAGAACCTGGGCTGATCTTCATAAGTTTTACACATGAAGTCAAAGCCCCTAAGTCCTTGTTCAAAAGCTTTCAGATCCAATAGAGTTGATTTTTGCTGCTTTACCAAATCAGCATATTTTTCTTTTAAATTCTTCAACTCATTGGTTCTTACTTCAAAATGTGTAAGAAGTTCTTTAAGTGACTCAACAAGTTCATCTCTGGGAATCTTAGAATATACCTCATTTTCATCTTCTGAGTCTGAATCTGATCCTGCTTCTGAAGTTGCTGTAGCCACTAACCCAACAACTACCTTTGCGTCTTCATCAGCTTCCTCTTTATCAGATCCAGATTCACTTCCTAAATCATCCCAGGTTTCCATTAAACTCTGCTTAATCTGCTTCTTGAATTTGCTTGGTTTGAACGTTGACTTCTTTGACTTGTCCTTTGAATTCTCCTTCTGAAGATTAGGGCATTTAGCAATGAAGTGTCCAGACTTACAATTGAAGCATCCCTTCTGATCTTCTTTCCTTGAGCTTCTGGAGTTACCCCTTCTGGCCAGAAACTTCCTGTTCTTCTTGGCCAGATACTGAAGTCTGTTGGAGAGCATAGCCATCTCAGCAGCATCTGGTTCAAAATCTGAACTTGATTGTTCTTCTTCTTCTTCAGATTCAACCACTTTGAGAGCTTTTGATGACTTGCCTTTGGATGGAAGAGCTATTGATTTACTCTTCTTAGTAGACTCATGTTCATTAAGACTTAACTCATGAACTTTGAGAGAACTAACAAGATCTTCGACACTTAAAGTGTTTAAATCTTTAGCTTCGTCAATGGTAGTCACCTTTGGTCTCCATCTGGCAGGCAAGCTTCTGAGTATCTTGCTCACGTGGTCAGAAGCAACATAACTCTTCTTCATGATTTGTAGCCCAGAGACTAAGGTTTGAAACCTTGAGTACATCTCCTCAATGGTTTCATCATCCTTCATCTTGAATAACTCATACCGATGTACAAGCATGAGAGCCTTTGCTTCTTTGACCTTCTTGCTGCCTTCATAGTTTGAACAGAGAGAAGCAAACATAGCTTTAGCAGTGGATTTGTCACTCATCTTCATGTACTCTGCTCTAGGAATAGCAGTGACAAGAGCTCCTCTGATAATATGATGCTTCTTGTAGAGTTTCTTCAACTCAGGAGTATGTTTCTTTCTATCCACAGCAGCTCATTCTTCATCAAGAACCAAGTCACCAACACCTTCTTCTAGTATATCCCATAGTTCTTCATCTAAGATTATGATATAACTATAGAAGTTGGTTTTCCACCAAGAAAATTCTTCAGCATCTCCATTGAACTTTGGAATCTTTCCAACACTGGATTTCTTACCATCACTATAATCATGTGAGACATTATTATAGCTAGTTTGACCAGGAGTAGGAGTTGGAATAGGACCAGACATGTTTTTCTCAGATCTTTTAATGTTGCACGGTTAAGTGTTAAACAACAGACCAAGGCTCTAGATACCAATTGAAGGTGAGAAAAACACAAGCAGGGGGGTTGAATTGTGTTTTGGAAAATTCTTCGTTTCTCCTAAAAACTGAACACATTGATCAGAAGCTAAGTGAAACAGCTTATGAAGTGATAATCAAAATCTGAACGCATCAGAATAAAACAGAGAGAGAGAAGAAGAAAGACACAAGGCAATTATACTGGTTCCTTCCACAATCCGGAAGTAGTCCACTCCCCCTTGCACTTCCAAGGAGATTTCACTAGAATGTAATATCTGATTACAATTGCTCAAGCACACCTGCAAGAGACTTCCTTTGCTCAAGCACACTTTGCAAGAGTCTTCCTATGCTCAAGAACACAATCAAGATACTTCCCTGCTCAAGCACAACTGCAAGAGACTTCTATGCTCAAGCACAACTGCAAGAGACTTCTAAACAAAATTACACAGAAAATTATTTAAGGTTGAACACTTGATATACAATCAGAGGTGCTCACAATACAAATCAGATACAGACTCTAAGACTTAAGAATTTCTAAGATATGACTTTGAGACACAGAAATTCTAAGTGAATGCAGAACAATTTCAGCTGAGGTTTGACACTTGTAAAAATGTTGAGAGTCTTTCGTTCAGAATTCGAGTTCTAATCTCTAAGTCTTCACTCCTTTATATAGAGGTGTGAAAGAGACGTTGCAAAATTGCCAACACATCAAAGAGTCGTTGTTGAAGCTTGATCTTTCACCAATGATCTTTTGCCTGATTTGGTTGTTGTCCTATGAAGAACCAATTTGAAATCCATTCCTATTGTGAAGGAACATCTTTGCAGGCATAGCTGTTATTCTGGAACTGTTTTCTTGTCCTGTAGCGTGGACACAAAACAGAGTAGTGCAGAAGGTGGTTGTACAGTTCGTACAAAGTACAATGTCAACGCTTTTTGAAGATAAGGTTCCAAAGCCTTCAAATCTTCACCAAAATGACCGTTAAGCTTTCCACTAGTCTTCTGCAGTGATTTCGAATCCAATAGATAGCTTTTGAAGTGTTGATCTTTGAATCTTCAGCTTGTGGTGATAATCAGCTTCTGATGAGCTTCAGCTTCTGATGAAGTCGCTTCTGAACTATCTGCTTCTGATGACTATCCGCTTCTGAAGGCTATCAGTTTCTGTTGACCTTCAGCTTCTGATGACCTTCAGCTTCTGATGACGTCATCATTCTTCAGGAGCACTTTTGTCTTCAGATGATCTATCATTTCAGATGCACTTCTTTTCAGATGCTTTCAAACTTCCTTTTCTTTAGTCCATAGCTCTCTGTTTGTTCTTCAGAACCTTTATATGATGTACATTTTTTAACTATGGTCCTGTACACTTGAACAAATATTAGCTAGTCCAATTTACAATTTTTAATATCTTGTTATCATCAAAACTCTTTAAGGTTCATTGTTAAACACATTTTGTTCCAACAAAGATATGCAGAAGACGGCTTTTAGGACGCGATATGGACATTATGAATATAAGGTGATGCCTTTTGGTGTTAGTAATGCGCCTAGTGTGTTTATGGAGTATATGAATCGCATTTTTCATGCATTTTTGGATCGCTTCATGGTTGTGTTCATCAATGATATTTTGATTTATTCTAAGACAGAAGAAGAACATGCTGAGCATTTGAAGATTGTCTTGCAAGTGCTGAAAGAAAAGAAGTTGTATGCTAAATTGTCTAAGTGTGAATTCTGGTTGAATGAAGTTAGTTTTCTCGGCCATGTTATTTCTGGTAGTGGTATTGCATTCGATCCGTCTAAAGTCGATCAGTTACAGAGATTAGAAGCTTTTTAGGTTTGGCAGGTTATTACCGAAGATTTATAGAAGGATTTTCTAAGTTAGCACTTCCGTTAACGCAGTTGATGTGTAAAGGTAAAACCTTTGTGTGGGATGTTCATTGTGAGAACAGTTTTAATGAATTGAAGAAGCGTTTGACGACGGCGCCAGTTTTGATTTTGCCGAAACCTGAAGAATCTTTTGTGGTGTATTGTGATGCATCCAAGTTGGGCTTACGCGGTGTGCTTATGCAAGATGGTAAGGTGGTTTCTTATGCATCAAGATAGTTGAGAATTCATGAACGAAACTATCCTACTCATGATCTTGAATTAGCGGCAGTTGTATTTGTGCTTAAGATTTGGAGACATTACTTGTATGGTTCGAGATTTGAGGTGTTTAGTGATCACAAGAGCTTGAAATATTTGTTTGATCAGAAGGAATTGAATATGAGACAGCGAAGGTGGCTCGAATTGTTGAAATATTATGACTTTAGTTTGAATTACCATCCGAGTAAAGCCAATGTTGTTGTGGATGCCTTAAGTAGGAACACTTTACATATGTCTGCTATGATGGTTAAAGAGTTTGAGTTGCTGGAACATCTTAGATATTTGAGCTTAGTTTGTGAAAAGTCGTCTCGGAGTGTTAAGCTAGGTATGCTGAAAATTGATAATGATTTCTTGAAAAGTATTAGAGATGCGCAGAAAGTTAATGTTAAGTTTGTGGACTTGTTGGTTGCTAGTAATCAAACCTAAGATGGTGACTTTAAGGTTGATGATGTTGAGGTTTCGATGTAGGATTTGTATTCCACACAATGATGAGATAAAGAATATGATTCTTGAAGAGAGTCATAGAAGTAGCTTAAGTATTCATCCGGGAGATACAAAGATGTATCATGATTTAAAGAAGTTGTTTTGGTGGTCTGGATTGAAACGTGATGTCGCACAATTTGTGTACTCTTGTTTGATTTGTCAGAAGTCGAAGGTAGAACATCAAAAACCGGCTGGGTTGATGACACCGTTAGATGTACCAGAATGGAAATGGGATAGTATATCCATGGATTTTGTGACGAGTTTGCCGAATACTCCTAAAGGGAATGACGCTATTTGGGTGATTGTTGATAGATTGACGAAGTCGGTACACTTCATTCCGATTAATATTAGTTTCCCTATAGCTCAGTTGGCGGAAATTTATATTCGAGACTTGTGAAGCTGCATGGTGTTCCTTCAAGCATTGTGTCTGATAGAGATCCAAGATTTACTTCTAGATTTTGGAAGAGTTTGCAAGAGGCTTTAGGCTCTAAGCTGAGATTGAGTTCGGCTTATCATCCTCAAACAGATGGTCAGTCGGAAAGAACGATTCAGTCACTCGAAGATTTGTTGAGAGTTTGTGTACTTGAGCAAGGTGGAACTTGGGATAGTCATCTCCCGTTGATAGAGTTCACTTATAATAACAGTTATCATTCAAGTATTGGAATGGCACCTTTCGAGGCTTTGTATGGTCGGAGGTGTAGGACTCCGTTGTGTTGGTTTGAAACAAGTGAAAGTGTGGTCTTAGGACCATAAATTGTTCAACAGACTACTGAGAAGGTGAAGATGATTCAAGAAAAGATGAAAGTGTCGCAGAGTCGACAAAAGAGTTACCATGATAAGCGTAGGAAAGACCTTGAGTTTCAAGAAGGAGATCACGTGTTCTTGAGAGTTACTCTGATGACCGGTGTTGGTCGTGCATTGAAGTCAAAGAAGTTGACTCCGAAGTTTATTGGTCTGTTTCAGATATCAGAAAGAGTCGGAACGGTGGCGTATCGAGTGGGTTTACCACTGCATTTATCAAATTTGCATGATGTGTTTCATGTGTCAAAACTGAGGAAGTATGTTCCAGACCCGTCCCATGTGATCCAGAGAGATGATGTGCAAGTAAGAGACAACCTTACGGTGGAGACTTTACCAGTAAGGATCGAGGATCGTGAAGTGAAGAAGTTGAGAGGCAAAGAGATACCTCTTGTGAAAGTCGTTTGGGATGGAGCGACTGGCGAGAGCTTGACGTGGGAGCTAGAGAGTAAGATGATAGAGTCTTATCCAAAGTTGTTTCCTTGAGGTAAATTTTCGAGGACGAAAATTCTATAAGTTGGGGAGAGTTGTAACGCCCGTCGTAATTATTTAATTATTTTTGATGAGTTTTAGCATATATTTATATGATTTATATGTGTGATATATATAATTTATGAATTTAAGTGGTTTGCATGATTTATAGAGAAATTATGTGATTTTAGAGATTACGTGGAGTATATGATTTTGTGAAGTTGTTATGTTGGGTGACTTATTTTATTATTAAATAAAATAAGATATGAAAAATAAAATAAAATACTAACAAATGGGGTTGTGTTGTGAGATGAGTAAGCTTAGTGGTGAGAAGATTAATACGAAGTGTTATAAAGGGGAAGTTAGGTTGAGAGAATAGTTTTACGCAGAACGTACGTTTTTGGAGAAAAAGGGAGAAAAGTCAGAAAAGAGGAGAACAAGAGGGAGGCTATCGATTTTCATCTATAACCAGGTAAGGGTGAGACTAACTTTCAATATTATTAAGGGTATGATTCTGAAAAATGGATTTAGCATGATTAGGTTGAGTTTTTGTGAGAATTGAGAATTAGGGTTAAAGACCGATTTTGATGATTGAACCATGAAAAGATGTTAGATTGATGCAAAACTAGTATAAAGACCTTAGATATTCCATAGGGTGATAATTAGATGTTAATTGGATGATAGAACAAAGAGATTAGGTGAAATTTTGAGAAAAACATGTTTCTGGCCGTACTGACATTTATCGCTCGCAACTGCAAGCTGTACCACTCGCCATTGCGAGCTATGAAGTTCATCGCTCGCAATTGCGAGCAAGATCGATCGCCATTGCGAGCTACCCAGACACTCGCCATTGCGAGCAGAACCCTCGCCATTGCGAGCAAGCCTGTTACTCGCCATTGCGAGCAAGATACTCGCCATTGCGAGTTAAGCTGTTAGTAGCCCAAGTTGTGTTTCCATGCGATCCTTTCGCATGTGTAGCCATGAGTTGATCTTAGGAGTAAGAATGAGGATTGCTTATGATACTTCCAGATGTTCCAGAAGTCTGTTAGGTGACTGAGATTATTAGTGATGATGTATGAATAATATTATGATGTTTTATGATGTATATGTTGATGTAATTCATTCCTCCAATGATGTTAATGCATTCAAGCAGTATTATATGATGTATCTTGCTGTTATTCATTGATGTTGGCAGTAATGTTTAGAAGTTGCATGAGTCGGTCTATCTTGTAAAGATTTAAGAAGTTGTCCATGTTTATGGAATTGTTAAAGATGTTCACGTTGTTGTCTAAGTTGTAGGAAGATTGAGTCCATTGCATACTCATTAAAGATGGGGGCTTGAGGCCCGACAACTTAATGCTCAAACGACGTTGGGGGATTGAGGCCCGGTGGCTTAATGCTCAAACTATGTTGGGGGCTTGGGGCCCGACAACTTTATGCTCACTAAGTTGAAGAGCCTAATTACGCTCATATTATGTTGGGGGCTTGATGCCCCGAATGGTACCACATGCATTTGCATATCAAGAAGTTTCACGATGATTTAAGTTGTTAAGAATTGCGTTGTCAAGTTGAGTCGCATTGTCAAGTCAAGAGTCGAGTCGAATATGAAGTTCTTTATTATTATGATTATGAAGTCGATTATGAGTTTGATTAAGAAGTTGCTATGATGATTATAAGATGATAAATGAGTATTGTTGTTGATGTTTACGATGTTTGATGATGATGTTTGTTTATGATTTAATGATGATATTTGATATGATGCTAAGTGATAAATGTTTGATATGTTAATAATGTTTTATGTTGTTAAATGCATTTGATGAATTATATGTTTAATTTATTGACTGTGAAATCTCACCCCTTCTGCTTGAAAATGTTGCCCTTCGTATGTGTAACTTGCAGGTAATCAAGATTAGCTGCAGTCGTGGGTGACTATCTCTCACTGTGTCCTTAGGTGCTCTGATACGTAACGGGATGGGGGCTTGCTTTTACTTCTATTCCTTACGTGTCTTTTATGAACTTTTTATGAATAAAAATTGACTAAGACTTATGAGATTTCTGATGAGGCCTGCGTGCCAAGACTTTTATGATGTTACAATAAGCTACTGTGATACCCATGCTAAGCATGGGAAATTAACGTACTTATTTTTTTTTTTTACTCAAGGAATTAACGTATTTATTAATGTTTCATAAAATACTATTTTAAATCGAAAACTAATTTACACAAAGTTAGCGAGTATTTAAGTTATTTGATATATAAATCAATATAAATTTTAAATAAATTTAATATAAATTATAAAGCTTTTTGACAAAAACTATAACTTGTAATATTGGTAGTTTTTGTAAAAAATATTATATAGTTGTATTAAGATATTTACTTTTACAAATATAAAGTTTATATATGTAGTTTACAAATATATATATATATATATATATATATATATATATATATATATATATTAAAGTAATACTTTTATCTTAACTAATAAATTGTTTTGGGGGTTGAGTAGTTCAAATGATTTGAGTTAAGGAATAAGGAGTTGAAGGTACTGGGTCAAACTCAAACGAAAGAGTAAATATTAATTTAACAACTAATTACTAACATTTGTCATCAGAAAAAGGACAATTGTTTGAATCTCTCCAACATGATAATATTTACCCCAAGAATATATTACATTGACATTTTAAAAAAAAAAAATATTTACTATTGTCAAATTCACCTTTTGAAAATGGTTTTCCTATAAGGTCTGTGGTAGCCCATGTTCCTATTATGATTAGCAAGTCTTTAAGGATATAGATACACACTTCGAACCCGTACCGAATGTAGAAATATATTAATATGTAACATGCAAGTCTCTAAATATTATCCATACTTTTGTGATATTTTGTAACTTTTTAAGATTTTTTTAAAAAAGTTATGTGTAATTATTTATTGATCCAACCTAACGAAACTTCATTGCATCGGGTAATAGATTACAATGAAAACCGATCCATCCTGTGAACACCTATAGGCGTGGATGCAACAACAAGTATGAAACACCAAGTATATATAATCACAAATGGTTTGACCAATTTTCTAAACTTGCAATTCTACAGTTATCTTGTAGATATCATTCACATGTAAGTATTTTTAGAAAAAAATTTGGTGTGATTATAGTCACACCAAACCATATGGTGCATCCGCCCATGGACACACACACACACACACACACACACACACACACACACTCATAAGAATGATATAAAATATCATAATTTTTTTAAAAATCAACAAATAATATATTAATGTAATACATTTGTAAATGTTTGGTCTGGTGGTAAAAACATAGATCTTGGACATTAAAGAGAAATCAACAAATTATATCAACTTGTGATAAAATGAAATGGACTGGTTTTCCCTTTTTATTTTAATAATACTTAATATTTTAATCTATTAATGTATAATTATAGTTATAAAAAATTGAATTTTTTATTTATTATTATAATTATAATTATTAAAATTTGACAATAATGAGAATGTCCTTATTTGAAAAATATCATTACTCGTTAAGGAAAGCATTCATTAAGATTAATATTTATTGAAAATATTACAATTTAATAATATCATTTAAATTGCTTATGATTCTATTAGATATTTGTCTTCCTTCATATGTTTCTTTTAATATGAAAAAAAATTATATAACTATAATATTTAAAATCTTAACAAATTTAAAAATAAATATCAAAATCATTTTAACCATATACCTTAGATTAAAAATGATTTGAATTTTAGAAAAATCAAAGTATTTTTATTTATACTTGTTCAACAGATGCCTATTGAATGGTGAATACTTCCTCATTAAAGGTCTAAGACAATGGTAATGCCTATTGAATGATGAATATTTCCTCATTAAATGTCCATTAAAACAATGGTTCCTTATAAATATTGGTACTTGGAAAAAAAATTAAACTAATAAAAAATATTAATGTAAAATATATACCTAGAATGGTACATATATCGATTAATTTAGGATTTATATTATAAAAAAAAAAATATTATAAAAAATACTTTGAAGGGTGAATATTTTGAATCATAAGGTAATCCGTTTAGGATATAAAAGGGTGAGGTTTATTTGGTTCTTATAACAAACAACAACTGTCTATGTTTTTTTTGTCGATGATAAATTTAATCTCGTTTTTTTTAAAAAAAATATACCATCTTCTATTTTATTTATTAAAATTAAAATATTAACAGTGTCTGAAAATATATGTAACACTTCAACCGCATTAAAAGTTTTGATCAATAATAATGTCTATTGAATAGTAAATATTTACTCATTAATCATTTCCTTGGAAAAAAAATATTAGCTTTAAAAGTTGTGGTTAACAATAATGCAATAATTGTGCTTTAATTTTTTTTTAAAGGAATTGTGCTCATTGTTATTTAACTTAAAATGCAAAGTTATATGGGTATATTTTAATTGCTAAATGGATAGCACTACCATGAGAAAAAATGGACATTTAACGTGTACCATATATCCTACATGGATTATCAATATCATTATGAATAAAACAGTTCGACATAAATGAATATATAGTCCATTTTAATTCAACATAAAACTCATTTTGCTCTTGACTTATAAAAAAAATCAACATAAAACGGTTCTATATAAACGGTTCAATAACTTCTTTTTGACAAAAAAAACGGTTCAATAACATTTTTTTGTTGAAGGATAGTATTTTATATTGTTTTATTTTACTGATATTATTTTTCTCATTTCTATGAAGATTATTACCATCGGATGAAACAAAATGGTATGGGAAAAAAAAAAACCAATCTTGATAATTTTTATTATAGATGGAACAGTTTTCAATTTTAAAGTCAAATATTAGTAAAAAAACTAAAATCGAAAATCATTAAAAAATCTAAAATTCAACAAAAAATTTGAATAAATCACCAATAATTTAAACTACTAAAAAGTTCAAAAGTTAAAAATCAAAACTGCAAGCCAATTTTATTGATTCATTAAAACCATTTCTAAAGATTTAGAAAGTTTGTCTCTATTCATGTCCCACACAAAGTCATAGGCGAAAGATTTGAACCACGATGTTCCATGTCTCTAAAAAAGAAGATCTATAATTGTATTTTGGTGCTCATTAATTTCTTTGAATAACAAATTACAAAGAAGCAAATAACAAATTTCTATAATATACAATAAGATCTTATCAATATTATAATATTAAGAAAAAACTCATAATGAACATTTGACAATTCTTACAACATTTTTTCGAAGATGCACATCAAAGTTGAAAGTACAACATAATCATTAATCTATAGAAAAACTACTATTTACAAAAACAAATTATATCTCTAAAACTAATTAGATGAATAGTTGTAAAAAAGAATAATTATTGCTTAAAAAACTAATAAAATACATCCATTCTAATCAAAGTGTTTAATCCAATTTCTTCAACCATATGTTGATTCTTTCATCACATTCAACGTTTGAGATCCACTTCTGCAACAACTAAATAGAAAGTGAATAAAGATCAAGAATAATTGACAAAGAAAAACAGAGAGAAGTTTGTTTAATTGTTGTACCTATGAAAAAATATTAGAAATTGATCTAGTCTTAAGAATTAGATCTAAGAAGAAAAAAATGAGAATAAGAAGTAAAAATGAATAAAATAAAAGAATGATCTCGAGAAAATTTTCAAAATTTTAGTATGAATCTCGAAATTGAGTGAGAATGTTGAAACCAAAAAGCACAATGTATAGTAGTGATATGAAAATTGTGAGTTGTAACTTAAAATGGTGTAAAAAGTGTGAGCTTCAAACACAATATTTATAGCCAACATGTATGAAGCAAATCACAAAAAAATTTCCATGGATGTAGTAATTGACAATTAAATGGTAAATTAATTATCAACAATTTGTACGATTAAATTAGAAAGAAAAAAATACTCATGATTTTTTTAGGGGAAACAAATACTCATGAGGTACATCTTTATTAAAAAAAATACTCATGATGTACATATCTATTTAATTTTTTTATTTAAATGTGTAAAAAATTGTAAATGTGTTCAAAAACCAAATGTAAACTTTTTTTTTTATGAATGTAGAAAATAATTTGACTAATATTAGTTAATTATGAAAACGACATAGCTCATGTTGTCAAGTAAAATTTAACATCCTTGCTTTAATATCATAAAAAAATGAGACGAAACGTGTACTGATCTTTTTGGTAGTGAAGATGTACTGATTTTAATGTAGTAATAACAACGTCATTAATATGTTAAAACAAAATAAAAAATGTCATTAAAGCCTTTTATTTGTTTTATTCGGCGATAATAAATTACGAAGATATTTTGTAGGCTTTTGCTTAATGAAACGGTCTATATTACTCCATCCGTAAATATCTTTAAATATCTTTAATAATCTATTAAAAAAATTATGAAAAATTGATATTTTAAAAATATTAATCGAGACGAATCCAACATCTTATATACTATATTTTGTCTTTATATATTAGTACAAAAATATGATCAAATTAAATTATGTAAACAATATATATTTTTAAATTATGTCATTTAAAATGGGACGGAGTACTTTTTTTTGTTACCGGTTTATATTACTACTTAGTATTACTTATTTACAACCATCTCTCATTAATGCACTTAAATAATTGCACTATTTTACGGGATTATATCATATTTGATATTAGTACAGTCTATATTTTTTTGAGCAACTTTTGCAGTCTATATAAAAAAAACATTTAAGGTACGAATAATAATATATAATAGGGCAATAGAACAATTATGATAAAAATGGAGTTTGCTACAATTGAATTAATCTAAAAGTACTAAATATAATAAATTTGTTCCTGATGTAAACATTATGTTAAGGTATAAATAATAAATCCAACAAATTTAAGCAAAAAAAAAATTCTAAGAAAATCAACCACATGATTCGATCATTGATACTTCAAATTTTTTTATGTGAACGACATATATCGGCAACGAATTCAATGAGCATCATACTCGATTGAATCAAAAAAATAATAAAACAAACAAAAAGATGAACAACGAAAAAAACAAAGGAAAAAACTAAACAAACAGAAAAAGAGGCAAGGTTGTGATCTGTGATGTGAAAATTGGTGAAGCCATAGGTCTAATTTATAGTAATTTCCAGAGGGTAATTTGGTAAACTAAATGGATCTAATTTGGCATGAGAGTAATTACACGAGATTTTTTTTTTTTTTGCTAAGCAAGGAGTAAGGACAGACATCAGGAGGAAACACTGACATGCCAACTAGGTTGGCACCCCGGGAAACCTCCATCCTATGCCTCCAAACTCTAAATTTTATTAAAAAAAAAAAAAAGGAAAAAATATATACAAGAAGATGGGGGACTAGGCCAAAACCCTCAAAAAAAATGAGAACAAGCTAGAAAAGACTATGGAAATCTGTAATTAGGCAAGTCAATCCTGTGACGCAAGAGATCCATATGTAACTCTGCCGAAAGGGTGTCTAACCATATCAGCACAACACTTACCTCGGACGTTCCAATATAACAAATTCAAGATGGAGAAGGACCACCCCTAATACGGGTGTTATACGGCGGCTTTCCCAAGACTTGTTTCTTCCTTGTTTGTTTCTGCTGCTTGCTTAGTACTTGCGTAAATCCCTCCTGGGCAGTCCGTTGGTCATACTCACGAATTCTAGCCCATAAATCCAAACCGCTCTGAATGTTTTTGCTGGTGTGTGCCTCTTGTTGCTGCACTGTAGTGACTTGTAGTGGCTGAATTATTTGAGCTTCCAAAATCTGCACAGCTGCATCATCATTGGAATTGACATACAAAATCTGCCCATCATTAGAATTAACTAGTGTGGGGTGGACATCTGCGAGGTGCTGCAACGCATCATTTTGGTTGTCAAGGGGCATAGCAGATGCTCTAGTCTCCATGTCATTAACAACTTGTTCAGCTGTAACATCATTTGTATCAACATTTGTTTCATCTCTTTCATCTGTAACATCATTTGTTTCAGCAGTTGGGATTCCTTGATTGTGTGCCGACCGTTCCAGCTCCATAACATCTTGAAATGGAGATTGTGTTGTTGCTGCATTTGCGACCTCAACCAGCTCCTCTTGAGTTTCAGTGACTTCCTCAAGTACATGAACCGAAGAGATAGGGAGCTTCTCTTGCTGAATTTCCCAAGGAGCAACATATTGTAAAGTTAAAGGCATGTCTGGCAATGTCAAAACGGGTTCAATCACCTGAGGCAGTGTTCTTAGAGGAACATGGTCCACAACATTTTGCAAAGGGAAACTAAATGTATTGGTTGCAATACCCTTTACTGTTTACGTGTCTGCAATATTTGTCACCTCCAACGCTACAAAAGCATTTGAAGAACCGATTCCTAAAGTATTTGTTTGCAAAGGGACCCAATCCTTCTTCATCACCGGAGCCTGTGTCTTCCCTTTATCAATCTTCACAACAGGTTCTTTAGCATCTTTCTTCACAACAGGTTCTTTAGCGTCTTTCTTTGGGTATAACCACCGGCAGCTAGTCACATGATGTCCAAGGTTGTGGCAATGCGTACAATAGTCCGGCATCCATTCATAAACAACTTTGACGGGGAAGGAGAAATCCTCCCGCTCAACCAATATTTCATAGAACAGTTTCTTTGAACAATCCATGTCAACAAAAATTCGAGCGTAGTGGCCATATAGTCTCTTGGATGTTGCATTGTCAATTGTCAGCAGAGTGCCTACCACACTTGCAATCTCCCGAAGTGTTCTGTCCATCCAATACTCTTGTGGGAGTTCAATCAGACGAATCCAAACTTGAGCGTGTGTATTTTTCTGTTTGTGCATATTGAAGTCTTTCTTCCATTCAAATAGTCTCAACATACCAGGCTTTAAAATAGTAGTACCCTTCGCCCACACGGAGCGCATGTCAGCTTCTGAAGCAAAATAAAACTCGTAATAACCCCTCCCCAAAGAGAGCAGAGACCACGGTGCAGACGTGTTCCAATGTTTCTGTAATCTCTGGTGAATTTCGGAGGAGGTATATGGCTTGTCTCCTTTGTTTAATATCAATCTCCCACGGAGATTTCTCTTACAGTAATCAACTCCTTTTTCATAGATTGGTTGTGAAATTCGAATACTGAGTTGTTCACCTTTGATGGAAGGTTGTGGCAGCGGATCCTCATCCGTTTGAGACAGAACAGCAGAGGTCGACACCTGGGCAAAGGAGGGTGCAGAAACATGTCGCACAGGAGGTGCAGTCAATTGTGGCAATTGCAGACGTGGGGGAGGTGCAGGAGCGGCCTGGGAAGCCAACTCGGCCTGCCAATCAAACCGCATGGCCGTGCCTAGGTGAATGTCGAAGCAGAAGTGAGAAGAAAATTGTTTGCGATGAAGAAGATCAACAGCCGACCAAGTGATTGATGATTTTGGAATTTGTGAAGGCTATTTGAATTAATTCTCACGTGAATGGATATGTGAGTGATGAAGGCTAATTGAGGAACTAGCACTCACGTGAAAGAATATGTGATTGGCATAGGAATCAAGTGGAGTTCGGTGATGAATTTGGAAAATAAAGGGCTGCGCTCATGCTAGGTGCAAACCCTAGCAGAGCGATCATGAATCATCCTCAACAAATCATACCCTTTTTAAACAATTTTATTTCATCGATTTGATATTTTTTCGGTCGACTTCTATATGCATCTCTTACATATATGGTCTTTCCCTTTTTTTTTAGGGGAAAGTTTTTCCTGAAAATCAAACCATATTGTGTTTAATTGTTTTAATGCTACTTTGAATAAAATATCTTTGACATAATTACAACCAAATCAATTGTTTCACATCATTTGTAAAAAAAAATAATTTGTCCAACATCATGATTAGTATTATTACAAAAATAAAAATTACGAAATGTATAACATTATTTTTGTTTTGTTTTGAATAAACATTGTTATACATTTGAAAATAGAAACAAAAGTATATTATCTTAAAAAAGAACATGTTAATTCAAATTATATAAAAAAATAATGGTTATTACCAAATCTAATTAA
Organism: Medicago sativa; assembly: GCF_051527215.1. Taxonomy (NCBI): domain Eukaryota; kingdom Viridiplantae; phylum Streptophyta; class Magnoliopsida; order Fabales; family Fabaceae; genus Medicago; species Medicago sativa. Next base: position 60,746,768 of record NC_140751.1, on the reverse strand, counting down.
ATTTATTTTAAAAAGTTACACTCTTATCAAATCATATTTTTATTATTTGACATACATCAATTATTTATCTCTTTAACATTTAAATAATTATTCCATTACTTGTTTTATTTTAATCTATGCATTCAAATATTTTAATTTAAATTATTTGTTTATTAAAAAAATTAAATTATTTGATTAAAATTTGTATTTTTTGAATTCGAAATGATTGATTTCTAAAATTTAATCTCAAATTTATATTTTTTTGGTTTAAGGCTAATTTTTTTTAGAGAAGGTTTAACGTTTATTTTAGCACAGGGATAAATATCAACATGGGTTAACCTTTTATTTTCAATGATATTTTTTATTTATTCTGCACGTATTTCCGTTGGCCACTCCTGCAGATGTGATGGTGCGCTCCAGTCCACCGGTTGCAGCTTCTTTTGCTCAGATTTTGTCAGCATCGACGCCAACGTCATCTAATGATGATCTACCTCAGCCATCCATTCGAGGGGAGACCCTTAATATCACAATTTCACAGGGAATGTATGAGAAAGACATGGCTTTTTGTAAGCGAAACTTGTGCGGTCGGCTGGTTCTCAACAAGGGCGACAAACCGTATGCGAAAAGGGATATTGAGCTGAAACTTCAGAAGCTTAGGAAGACATCAGGCGCGTGGTCCCTGCTTTCTCTAGGTAGGGGTTATTATGAATTCTTTTTTGCTTCCGATGATGATTTAGGATCTGTTTGGGTGATGGGAACGGTAAATTTGAAACCTGGTTTGTTACGGTTTTTTGAATGGTCCAAAGATTTTAATTTGCACACACAACGTAACACACATGCCCAAGTTTGGATCTGTTTGATGGCTTTACCTCAAGAGTATTGGATGGATAGGACTCTTCGTGAGATTGCTAGTACAATTGGTACTCCGCTCCTTATTGATAATGCGACATCCAAGCGACTTTTTGGCCATTATGCACGTATACTTGTTGACATAGATTTTACTCGCAAGATTTTCTATGAAATTGTTGTGGAAATAGAGGGCTTTGCTTTTCCTATTGAGGTGGTTTATGAGCGTATGCCGGCTTTTTGTACCCATTGCCAAAACATAGGGCATCATGTTTCAGTTTGTCGGTGGATTCACCCCCGGAAAGAAAAAGAAAATAATTTAGAGAAGGAAAAAATCGCTCAGGGAAAGAAGCAGTTGCCAACACAGAGGATTGAATGGGTTCCTCTTCAGGACAATCCTTCAGGTATAGGCTCATCTGCAGCCTTCTAACAACCTGTCTCTCGGCCAGCTGCTTTAGAGAAAGTTTTACAGATTCAACATTCAAGTTCGCCACCTGTCTCTACGGAGACTATGAAGGAAACTGCACCTTCTACAATTAGTATTCCATTACAAAATGTGGAGGAAGTGGTACCTCAGCGTACACTGCCTCAGTATACTGAACCTGTTCTTACTTTAGTCAGAAAGGATGTTCAAGAAGTTTCTATTGAGGGGGATAGAGCTGCTACTAGTCCCCCAGTTGCTTCTGCTTCTTTGTTTACGCAAGATAAGGTGCAAGAAATTTCAGTTGAGGTGCCTTTTGATGTTACTAGCCCTGCTGCCAGCTTGCCCGATGTAGATGTGCAGGTCAATTTTAATGGGGATGGTTCGGACACTGCTCAAATTGAAGGGTTTGTTGATGCTTGTAAAGAAGATGTTACGGCTGTTGCTGAGGATCCCTCTTTATTCCAACACACAGCAAACAATATCACAGATGAGGCAGAGGTAAATTTATCGTTTCCGGTCCCACCCGTACAACAACATGTTAGCAAGAACATTCAAGATGGTCTTGATTTATGGGCCAGAATCCGTGAATATGATCAACGAATGGCTGATGAAGGCTTCACTCAAGTTCTTACCAAGGCGCAGAAGCAAACTCGTAAAAAGCAAGTCCTTGGCACGTCCTATCAAACCCGCGCAAAGAGTGCTCTTCCATCATCCAAATGATTCTGTTATATTGGAATGTCCGTATCGTGAGGACAAATTGACGACAATGAGTCATGGGATTCAAAGTTCTATTTGGTTAGATACTCTTCCGGCTGATCATCAGTTGCATATGGATTTCTTCGTGATAGAGTTGGTTTGTTTAACTACAGATTTTCTTAGTCTGTAGTAGTTTTTTTAGCATTTTTTGTCTGTTTTTCTTCTGAGGGTTTTGGCCTAGTCCCCCCTCTTCTTGTATATTTTTTTTTTTCCTTTTTTTAATAAAATTTTAGAGTTTGGCGGCATACGACGGAGGTTTCCCAGATGCCAACCTAGTTGGTATGTCGGTGTTTCCTCCCGATGTCTGCCATTACTCCTTGCTTAGCAAAAAAAAAAATGTTATAATTGAAATATCATATTATATAAAACAATCTCGTTAAAATTTCATTCCTTAATACCAACTATAAAATATATGATAACTAAACACTACATTACACGATTATACAAATAATATAATAATACAATATCATTGGTCTTCCAACAAAAAACATTGAATTGTAACATTTCCATAAAAAAAAACATATAATAACACAATATAATTGATCTTCCAAAAAAAACATTGAATTATAACATTTCCATAAATAAAACATTAGAATAGAAGAAGATTAGAGCGTCATATGTCGCTAGTTGAATGAAACTTTAAAACCTTTAAAAATGGCGACACTTGTCAAGAAAAGAATAGAATAGGTCTTGGAATAAGTGGTAAATTTATATTATATAGATAAGCGAGGAGATGGTAATAGATGTGATAAACCTTTCTATCTTGGTAAATGCAGCAACTTCAAATTTATACGGAATATCTGGAAGAACAATGGATATTGCTCCTTTTATATCACCTGGTTATAGAATTGAAGACTACCAATACCTAGAAGTGTTTGGAGCTGCAATGCTGAAGTAGTGCCTTGGAGGAGAAGTTTGAATAATGAAATATATAATGTGTGCAATGCTTAAGCAGTAGTGCCTCGAAGAAATAAAAAAAAATTACAATTTGTTTACACTACAACAGTGCTAACATCACACTTTTTAATACACGGTTTTTAACGATAAAAATTCATATTAGTCCCACCAAACTTATATGGAACCATCACATAATATTCATCATGTGAATTTTAACCAATAAAATAGTGTAGAATAATATTAACATCACAATTTTTAACACACACTTTTTAATTCACTTACTTTTATTAGTTAAAGTTTACTCCTTCCGTATTTTATTATAAATTATTTTGAAAAAAAATGTTTTAGTTTTATTATAAGTCGTTTTACAATATCAATGCATCATTAATAATCTTTTTCTTTTCATATCATTTATTATTCTCTCTTCTTTCTTATTTTTTTTAATATTTTTCTCTTATCATTAATAAGGGATAGCTTTGTAAAATTACTCATAATTTCTCTTTCTATTTACTAAATTTCTTAAATATGTGTGAAAATGCCAAAATGAATTATAATAAAATACGGAGGTGTATATGAAACCCTTCAAACTTACATGCAAAACATATGATTTGATGAAAACCATGTGAACTTTAATCAATGCTCAACCCGTTTTAAAATGATTGTCACTTAAGCAAAAATAATTTGTTTTAAAATGAATGATATTTTCAATGTAATATTAATTATTTATTTCCAATTATGACCTCTATGTACACTACTTCCAAAACATTACTCCTACTTGCATTTGCGATAGTGGCAAAGACACTACTCACTTCATGGTTTGTTAATTATTAATATAAGCATAATTTGTCAAAACGACTGAAACTAAAATATGGAAATAGTGATATTAATATAAGGATAATTTGTTAAAATAACTATTCTTTTTCTTCTAACCATTATATTTTGTTATACGTGTGAAGAATGGTAAACGACAATCATTTTAAAATTAAAGGACTAAAAGAGAGTGTGTTGTAGAAACTAGAACGTGTTAAAATGTGCTTGTTAACACTTCTATATAGTGTATTGGAAAGTGTTGGCTTTCAGTTGGATGTCACTGACTTGGGTGGATGTCATTGTTTTTATTTTCCTGTTGACTACTCAATATCTTTGTTATCTAGCTAATTTATTTTAATAATTTATTCGTCATTTTCTTTCTTTTGAAATACATTAAATGTATCAATGACATCAAAAGTCAATGACACGCATATGAAATCCATATTTTAAAAAGTATGTTATCATACTTTTTCCTTCCTATCACATGGATCAATTGTCTAAGTACTTTTTTTATATAAGAATTCATTCTTAATTTGAGTCCATACTTATGTAAAAGTAAAAAATAAACAAAAAGTTGAGGTATTATACTTTTATTTAGACATGGAAACAAGATCCATACATATGTTTCATAAAAAAATGTTTCATGAACACTCAAACACATTGAGTTGGAGAAGACAAAAACCGTCCCTCCTTCGTCTCCTTACCATGTCAACTTCTATTTCATTTAAGTTTAATTATAATTTAAATGTATCAATGACATCAAAAGTCAATGACACGCATATGAAATCCATATTTTAAAAAGTATGTTATCATACTTTTTCCTTCCTATCACATGGATCAATTGTCTAAGTACTTTTTTTTATATAAGAATTCATTCTTAATTTGAGTCCATACTTATGTAAAAGTAAAAAATAAACAAAAAGTTGAGGTATTATACTTTTATTTAGACATGGAAACAAGATCCATACATATGTTTCATAAAAAAAATGTTTCATGAACACTCAAACACATTGAGTTGGAGAAGACAAAAACCGTCCCTCCTTCGTCTCCTTACCATGTCAACTTCTATTTCATTTAAGTTTAATTATAATTTAAATGTATCAATGACATCAAAAGTCAATGACACGCATATGAAATCCATATTTTAAAAAGTATGTTATCATACTTTTTCCTTCCTATCACATGGATCAATTGTCTAAGTACTTTTTTTTATATAAGAATTCATTCTTAATTTGAGTCCATACTTATGTAAAAGTAAAAAATAAACAAAAAGTTGAGGTATTATACTTTTATTTAGACATGGAAACAAGATCGATACATATGTTTTGTTTTATCTTGGTTTTTCGGGTGTCAAACATTGATTAAGTTTGAACCTTTGATATCTCATTTTTTCTTGGGAAGGAAAAAATAAGAAAAACCCTTGAGAATCGAGGTCCGGGAGTTGTTTTCGCTACGGGAAGGTGTTAGGCACCCATAACGACTATAGTATCCTATAGGAACCGTCTTTATTTTCTATGCGCGCGCTTTATTTTTAAATGCTATTTGAAAGTGTTATTTACACCTAAGAGTTTGCTAAGTCAAGAATTGGAGGGAGAAGGAGATGTTTGAATTTTTGTTTTATTGAACTTGGAGAAGTTTTGACTTCTTGCCTACATACCCTTTTAAGAGATCAAACTCCATGTAGTTCTCTTCCGAAAAATGTTTTTTTTTTGTTGGTTGATTTTAATTTTGAAAATGGAATTTTGAAGAATGAGAGAGAGAGGCCTCAAGGGCATAAGATTTGGAAAAATGTGAGGTGGAATTAGTTATTTTGCAAAAGGTCTAAGTATTATCAGAATTCATTAAAGTTTTTGTTTAAGAAAACAAAGGGAAAATTCAATGGGATTTTGATCCCAAGGTTTATTTGGAAAATTATTTGAGTGAAGTTGTTCATGTTTTTTGGAAAAGAGAATTTTTCTAAGTATCGTGATCCCTAAGCATACATCTAAAGTATCCATGTGATGTGTGTGCATGTGTCGGTGCTTGTGTCGGTGTACATCATTAGAGTCCATTGTCCTTTACATATGCCCTAGTTTACATGCTATGGTCTTGCAAGAATTTAAATTGCATAAGATAAAGTACAAGAAAACCTAAGGTTATACATTCTAAGTCTTGGTATGAGAATTAAAGTGCAAGAAATGAAACTAAAATGGAAGAATGAAATATGCTTATGGAATGTATGAAGCATGAGATGAAAATGTTAGTGGCACAAGATATAAAGCAAGTAAAAGCTATCATAACAAAAGTAAGAAAATTGACATGAAAACAAGCAAAAATAATGTGAAATAGACTTAAAAATTCATCACCAATGTAAGGCTTGAATATGACCTATAATTCTCATGATTCAACACAGCTTAAAGGCATAAAATCCAGGTTTTAAAATGAGAATCAAAGTGCCATTGCAAACTTTGCATTTTAATGTGAATTTAGACCTATTTGCACTATTTATTCACAAAACAAAACTTGCAAAGCAAGCAACCAAGTATCACATGCACATATTCAGTAAAACATACTCAAACAGTAGTAAAAAAGCTTCATAAAATCATATATCATAAACCACAAACATTTGTCAAGCATTGGAATTAAATTTTCATGGATTTTTAACATGAAATTCAAGTAATAAAGCAAGAAAATGTCACAATATTTTTTATCAGGTTTTAACATGTAACAATATCACAAAAATATCAAGAAAATTGTCAAGAACACATAGAAATTTTTTAGGAATTTTTATCAAAGTTTTTGAGCGAACAGTGGTGTAATTATCAAAAAGCAGTGTTGAAATAGCAAAAATATAGCAAGAAAACGAAATCCAGTACAACAAAGGCCCAAGCCCAAGGTTATGGATGAATTTGGATCATCCATCAGCTATGCAGCCATTGGATTGATTCAGGTCCAAGTTTGACCTAGATCTAATGGTTGAAAAAGCACAGCGCATGGCAAATCAAATCAAGCACCCAACACAAACGAATCACGACTGTACAGCTCATAACAAGGAAGATCTAACAGTCAGAAAGCACAGGAACATGGTAACAACGATATACAGGCACGCATAGGATCAAAATATGGAATTAAAGACTAAGAAAACAGAAAACACGTGAGAAACTCACACAAGCTTACACGCTTTCTCTCCCTACGTTTACAACTAGAGAGAGAAGCTCTCTTCTTCTTCGTTTTGAAAAAAAAATCCAGTCCGGCGAGTTTAACAGCTCCGGCGTGGTGGCCAGAAGGAGCACCGCCGCGCCGGAGTTTCAAGAACTCAACTATTTTCGAAATTTTTACAGCTTTTGGAATCGTTTTTCCCATTCTTTACAAATCCGGACTTGATTTTGAAGGAAGAAGAAGGATTAACAGTAGATCTACATGTTTACGGTCACAACTCTGAACAGAAAACAAAGAAAGGAAAACGAGTTACCTCTTCTCCGTTCGATTTTGAGATGTTGCGAACGGTTGTTGTTGTTGTTCGTTCTTCCTCTTTCGCTCTTGATTCCTGCTGCGGTTCTGAGGTGTTGCGCACTGGTGGATTCGCTCTCCTCTTCCTTGATTCACGTTTACCATCGATTCACCATTCCTTTGCGTGTTTGGATCGCGTTATATCTCCTTCATCTTTCTCTGCTTCGAACTTGTGAACGATTTGGTGCGAAACCGAATTCGTCGGACTATTGCAGCGTGATTTGTAGCTTTCAGCGGATTAGAGATGATGATGATGATTAGGACAGTTCCGGTAGCGTTTGTGATTTTGCGGATTGTTGAATCAGCGATGGTTTTGTGTTGTAACAGTGAGATTATTACTGGATTTGTGATTTGTGAAGGATTGAATTTCAGGAAATTGTGACGAATTTGAGAGTTTTGTGGCGGTTGAAGGTGGAGGTTGGATGAGGGTTGTGGTGGTTATGGAGGTTGAAGGTGGTGGTTATGGTGGAAAAAGTTGGTTAGAGGTGAGAGAAGATGAAGGTTGGGGTTGTTAGAAGAGAGAGAAAGTGGGAAAGAAAAATGAGAAAAAGAAATTCTGATTTGTGTGATTTTTGGGATTTGTGAAAATGATTGGTGAAAATTGACTCTTTGACCATGGGGCCCATTTATAGGTGATGTGTAAGGACCTGAACCAGTAGAATGATGCCATGTGGCGCCTGGACTAAAAATCTGCAAAAATGACTAAGAACAAGGACCAAGATGCAAATAACAACAAAAGGACTAAAAAGCAATTAAAACTAAAATTAGTTAAAAAATGTAAATTGAAATAAACGTAAAGTGAAACCAAAAATAAAATCAACAAAAGGACTAAAATGAACAAACTACAAAAATGAGGTACTTCAAAGTAACCTCTCTCTGTCAAAATTTTGTGTGAAATGACCAAAATGCCTCTAGGGACTAAAATGACTCAAATGCAATTTTAAAATGGTTTTTAACAGGGAATTAAAGCAAGAGTTTATACAAGCAAATTAAAAAAAGACTCAGAGCCAATTTTTAGGGATTAAAAGAGTTTTAACACAGGAAATGACTAAAATACCCTCAGGGACTAAATTGGCCCAAAATGACTCAGATGCACTCTTTGAAATGGATTTTGGCATGGAATTAGAAACAAGGGCTTATACAAACAAATTGAAAAAACTCAGAGACAAAATTCAAGGACTAGAATAAGTTTGAATGCAGGAAATGACTAAAATACCCCTTTTTTTTATGAATTTTGCAAATAACATTGAAATAAAATGCAGAGAAATATGCAATTGATCAGAGACAAATTCAAATGTCTTGAAATACAAGAAAGACCCCTTGGATGGTTTAAAATGCAAGAAATCATGGACAAAGTCACAATTGAAAAGATTTTTAAACATAGACAGTAGAAATATGCAGATAAAGCAGAGTAAAATATCAGTGTAAAACATTAGCAAATTGACAATCTCTCAATAATAATAGACACATATCAGAGATGAAAAACATTTTTTAGCAAGTAATTTTAGGTCCAAAATTAGGGTATAACATGTTTCATAAAAAAAATGTTTCATGAACACTCAAACACATTGAGTTGGAGAAGACAAAAACCGTCCCTCCTTCGTCTCCTTACCATGTCAACTTCTATTTCATTTAAGTTTAATTATAATTTTGGTTCCTCTATTTTCATTATTTTGCAAAATTGGTCCTCCGTCCTATTTTAAAATTCGACAGGTTTGGTCCATTTTTATAATAATTTATAATACGGTGATATAACATGTTTTAAATGAAGTTTTCAAAGGAATTTTCTTATGATTTCCTTGATGTTGATATTTTATTATCTTCAGATCATATACCAAGACATTTAAAATTTATCACATCACATTTTTTTAGTTCAAAAATATGATGGACATCCAAAACTGTAGAATTTTAAAATAGGGGGACCAATTCCATAAAAAATTTAAATAAAGGGTCCAAAACTACAATTAAGTCTTTCATTTTTTTTGGTCAAGTAGTCTAGTGGCTAGAGCTCACACAATTTAATTGTGGAGAAGTAGGGTGTCCGGGGTTCGAACCCCGGCCCCAGCATATAATATGCAATATCCCTACCAATTGAGCTAAGCTCACGGGGACCAATTCCATAAAAAAATTAAATAAAGGGTCCAAAACTACAATTAAGTCTTTCATTTTTTTTGGTCAAGTAGTCTAGTGGCTAGAGCTCACACAATTTAATTGTGGAGAAGTAGGGTGTCCGGGGTTCGAACCCCGGCCCCAGCATATAATATGCAATATCCCTACCAACTGAGCTAAGCTCACGGGGACCAATATCCCTACAAGTAGCCTAGTCTTTCATTTATTTATAAAATCAAATCAAATCAAATCATAAAATGTCTTACTAGAAAAAAAAAATCATAAAATATCATTAGTAAAAAAAATCATCAATTGTCTAGTGCTTCCTCTGTCTCATTTTAACAGTCGTTTAAGGATTGTGCACGATTTTTAAGAAAATAATTAATTGTGTTAATTTCAATGGTAAAATCAATATAATTTACTTATCTTTATTAATTCTAGTTAGCAGAGTTATTAAGTTGAATGAAATTCAATAAATAAGAGTATAATAAGTTGAAAAAAAAAATAAATATAATGCATTGATATTTTAAAGTGATAATTATTTAGAGACCGCAAAAAATGTTAAAGTGAAAATTAAGATGAGACACTAATGCATTTTCCTAAATGAAATTTGAAAAAGATTATCGGCTTAAATAGGTCTTTCGTTCCTACAAATATAGACCATTTGAATTTTCGTCCCTGAAGTTACTAATTCTTCCAATCTGCCACTGCAAATATTAATCATTTGACTTTTGGTTCTAATTAGTTTTTTTGCTGGGGTGGGTTGTCATTAGCGACGTGGTGCCCATGTGACAAGTGATGATTGGGCGAGGTGGTTGACTTAAGTAGGTCTTTCGTCCTTGCAAATATAGGTCATTTGAATTTTCGTCCCTGAAGTTAGTAATCAGATGTAATTAGGACCATTTTTCAAATGATTAATATTTCCAGTGACATATTGGAAGGATTAGTAACTTCAGGGATGAAAATTCAAATGACCTATATTTGCAGGGACGAAAGATCTATTTAAGCCAAGATTATCTATAATAAAATGACAACGGTAAAGTGATCAAATGTTAATCACACAACGTTTGCTATATAAAGTAGCATCAGAAACAATAGTGTGTTGAAGACTCTTACACTTCCATTTCGATTTCCATTTCATCTTCCAAAAATGCCACGAAAATCAAAGAAAAAGGTGGGTAAGAAGAAACTAGGGTTTATTCAGCAACAACATCAACAACAACAAGAATGGTGGAAGAAAGAAGATGAAGAACAAAGTGAAGGACCAAAATGGGTCACACATTATTGCAGTGATCATCAAATACTGTTAGTGGGTGATGGCGATTTCTCTTTCTCACTTTCTCTTGCTAAAGCTTTTGGCTCTGCTTCAAATATCGTTGCTTCTTCACTTGACACCTATGGTTTTTCTCTGAACCCTATTTATAATGCTTAAATAGTATGTTTGTGTTTGTGCTTTAAACCCTTTTTTTGTTTAGTGTTAAAGTTTTGATCTTTGAATTGGATGCATGTTTTTTTAGTTGGGTTTGATTTTTTGATATTGTGGTGGTGTTATTTCATTGTGGTATTTTTTATTTATTCATAAAGGAATCGTTTTTCTGCTTTCATTGTTTCTTTCAAATGAAGGTGCATGGATATACCAGCTATAAAAATGATACTCATGTTGATACCAGAAACAATTTACGAAATTTGAACTAATTTAATGTAATGTAACAACATTGTGTTGATGTTGTATTAGTATTGGTTTAGGGTTTGAAGTTTGCCATTGAAGGCATGTCACTGAATTTGTGTTCAATCTGAAGTGTCAGTGCTACATAGTTATTTTTTAATCGGTGTTTTTGAATATGTTAAAAGGAAAATGACCTTCACTTTTCAATCAATCATTCCAATCAAAGAAAGTTGCTACTTCAGGGTTAACCCTTGAGTCCTCCACATTGTCATTTATGGTTGTTTCGTTTTGTTTGTGTAGACATTTATGGCTGATGAGGCTAGTTTGTTTGAGATTAGTCAATGTGACTTTCCTTTAGTGTTTTATATTGTTTCAAAACCATTAGGAATGAACTCCTCAAATTTTCCTTTTTATTTCAATCTTTTGATCATTTTCCTATTGTTCACAATTTTTGGGAGTGCTTGTTGTGATGCATGGTGATGTATTTTGATTGGTTTAAGAAGTACTGTGTCTCGATGAAATTGGATTGCTTTGAATGAAAATAGGACAGTCAAATTGATACTTTGATTGACTTATTTGTATTCAAAACTTAAAATGCTTTGTCAGTTTTTATCCGTCAAATTTTGCCACATTACTCTGCAAAATCAAAATGCTCTGGTCTTGCTTTTGTCATCGATACCCTCCTGTTCATGTAGATGAGGTGCTCAAGAAGTACAAAAATGCCAAATCAAATTTAGAAGAATTGCAGAAGCTGGGAGCATACGTGTTACATGGTGTTAGGAAACATGGCATCCATGGAAGAATGAGAGAAAAGCTTAACCAACTCTTTGTATTGATGAAAATGAATGTTACAATATGAAAAAGTTATCTCACTTGTGGGGAGGTTACACCTATATATACTAATAGGATTAATACAACTTGTAACTAAACTATGTATCTCTAATAGTCCCCCTCAAGTTGGAAGGTGCTCAAAACACTTCCAACTTGAAATGAGAAAATACAAGGAAATACATCAAGCAAATGAAAATACAAGGAAAGATGTCGGAAACACATCGACTAAAAAACCAAAGTCATCAAACAAGTGCTTATCCAACAAGAAGCAACCACAACTCAAGGTTGAACCAATTGAAGGAAGAAGCATCAAAGCAACGCTTAACCACCATCCGGTAGAAGCCAATATCAACAAAGTCAATTAAGGCACAACGCTTAACCATCAATAGTGTTCAATCACTCAAGATAGAACCACAAGACAAGAAATACAAGGATATCCAAAAATCAATGATGATATCCAAAAAGAACTGCAAGGAAGGGCCATAGTCTACAATGGAAGGAGGTCATATACAAGACCAAGGTTCCAAAGATAAAAAGTGATGCCCTCCAATGCCGAGCCGAGACAAGAAAAAACCAAATGCAAGGAAGAGTCATAGTCAACAATGGAAGGAGGTCATATGTTGAACAAACTTCACACCAAAAGTACCATGAAGCAACAAGGCCAAGCTTCCAAAGATAAAAGTGATGCCCTCCTATGCCGAGCCGAGACAAGAAAAGAGCCAAATGCAACCATTAAAGGACTGCCCAAAATTTTGCAGCCAAAGATGCACTACAATAGGTGCTACCAAAGATATCAACAAATACTGCAAAAACACAAATCCAGGGGTACAATTCTGCAATCCCAAGCAAATCCAATGCAACATTTTAAAAACAGAACATCTCCAAAATAAATCCAAAGAGCTAATAAAATTGTCTTCATACAAAACTGTGTCACAACCTCTCTGGTCAACTTGAGAAATGCCACATCCAAATGATATATGCAGCTGCACTAATTCTTCAAAAAGTAGGCTGCAACTTCTTCAATCATTTGCCACATATCAATTAACATCCAACGATCCACAATGAGATGCTATACAGAACTGCCAAAAGTTTTATAACCAAAAATGCTCTAAAATAGCCAAATCAGAAGCCAAAACCAATGTGCCCAATTCAACAAACAGTCCTCTAAGCAAGAACATGTATTTGTCTTCAACCCCAAATACACCAAACAAACTAAGCGTGCCAACCATATTGAGTAGCCCAAGCAATCCAAGAACAACATGCTAGAGCTCAACAAAGAAACCAACTTGTTGGAAGCCAATGACTTCAACAAACCAACATATATGGCTTCAATAGAATCAGCAAACAAAGTGGTGCACATAAGGTACAAAACATCTTGTGTAGGGGATTGGAAAGAAGCCACAAACAGATGCTTCAAACCCAATAGAAATCATCAAACAATGAAGAGGTTGGATGCACAAACACTTGAAATGCACAGTACCAACAATATTAAAAGAAATAGAACATAGCAATCAAGCAAAACCTTCACAAAGCATGATGAGAATATACCCAAACCTACCAAAAGAAATTACACAACTCTCCACACATCACCAAACATCAGCAATCAATTCTTCATAAAAGACCATATGTTGAAAAAAGCCACAAAAAAATCACGATCATGTGTTGGAAGAGTCTTTCTATGTATGATTTCATAGGATGCATCATGCATCAAACACTAATACACCACTAACCAAGACTAGAGTAATCAATATCTCACACTTGTAGAACCAATTCTGATCAGTCTCTCAACAATTTAGAATTCAGAATAAATTTTGACAGTAAAAGCATAAACAGGCTCGAATCAGATGTGAAATTGATTCATAAAATGGATTCTGATCAAGTGAAAACGAATTCGGAAATTGAAACATAATCGCATACTGGAATGAAATGCGATAGAAGTCAAAATGATGAACCCTAGACTTTAGGATTTGGGAACAGAAACCTTAAAATAAAATTGATTGGAACGTAAAAGAGATTGAACTGAATCAGAAAGTTGATTCGAATCAAGGAATCGAAGAAAAACAAACAGGAATAACGAAACAGAATTGCAAAATCAAATCACACAAGAGAACCGAAACTCGCACATGAAGAAGGGGCTTCGGATTGGGAAAAACGGTTACAACGAACATGAAAAATCAAGAACAATCGAAAGTGAAATCGATCAATCTAGAATAACAGGAAAACAGTGGAAAAGGAATCAGAAACAAAAAGGAAAGAAGAGAAAACGAAGGAAAGTGAAGATGAGAAAATTATATTTTCTCGAGAAAATGCAGCGGAAAATCCTTCAAGGTGGATACCAATCTTGCTCTGATACCATGTTAGGAAACATGACATCCATGGAAGAATGAGAGAAAAGCTTAACCAACTCTTTGTATTGATGAAAATGAATGTTTCAATATGAAAAAGTTATCCCACTTATGGGGAGGTTTTACCTATATATACTAATAGTATTAATACAACTTGTAACTAAACTATGTATCTCTAATACATGGAGTGGATGCAACAGCAATGAAATTTCATCCGGATTTAAAAATGCGGAGGTTTGATCGCATTTTATTCAACTTTCCTCATGCAGGTTTCCATAGAAAGGAAGACAACTTGATGATGATCAAGTGAGTTTTCTAGTAATAGATTTCAGTTTAATGACTAATTAATGTCTTGAGTACTTTTAAACACTTCGGAGTGGATTTTGTCTCTCTGAAACTGAGAACTTCTGTAATCTAATGAATCCGTTTTTAAATGATAACATAAATTTCCCCCTTTATTATTATGCACAAGTTTGTACATAATTGTTAGTTTGCCTATTTAGAAAAATGTTAATTATCTTTGGATATCATAATTAAGGCTTTTAGAGTGAAATTATTATTAACAATACTGTGCGATTTGTGTTTCCTTGTGAATTTATAGGATGCATATGGATCTCGTGTTTGGTTTCTTCAAGAATGCATGTCACATGCTTAGGGACAATGGTGAGATTCATGTCAATCACAAAACTACACCTCCTTTCAATGACTGGAACATTGAGAAGCTCGCCAAGCAAAGCTTTCTGACAATGATTGACTGCATTGATTTCAACAAGGAAGATTATCCAGGTTACAACAACAAACGAGGAGATAGCTATCGATGTGATGACCCCTTTCCTCTCGGTAAGTGCAGCACTTTCAAGTTCATATGCAATCCTAGAAGTATGAAAAACCATTTGAAGGGAAATCATATCGAGATTTCTAGACAACAGACATTTCTTCCATTTCATGAAGAGATTCAGAGCATTGCGCAATTTCCACCTCCAGTTGATCTCAACTATCTTCCTCGAACAAGTTTATTTCCAAAAATGAATCAATTCAATTGTTATCCTCAGACAAATCACTTTCCAAAGTTGAATGAACCTGTTAGATCAGAATTTGACTTGAGAAATGGATACAATACAATCTCAAGGGAGATCAACAATGTGACAGAAATACATGGAAGTGTTGCTTGTTCTGCTGACAGTTACCTCTATCCTCGGACAAATCACTTTCCAAAGTTGAATGAACCAATTAGATCAGAATTTGAATTGAGAAATGGATACAATGCGATTTCAAGGGAGATCAACAATGTGACAGAAATACCTGGAAGTGTTGCTTGTTCTGCTGACAGTTACCGCTATGCTCGTGACACAAGACACACGAAGATTGGTACCGCAAATGGAGTCATTGCAATCTCTGCAACCGTGGCCAACACCAACTAATTGCTGATATTCTCTAACAGAGCCTCTTAGAGTTAGAAGAACAATGGATATGGCTCCTCCTCCTTTGTCACTTGGTGCTAGGAATAGAGACTACCAATACAAAGCCTTTGAAGGAAGCTCAAGTTATATGCAAGAAGAACTTTACAGAAATGCCCAGAGGCCAAACTATTTCCAAGATGAACCTTACAGAAATGCTCCGATGCCAAGTCACTCTTTTGATATAGCAAGGTATGACTTGGAGAGGTACAATACTGAAGTGCCTAGGAGAGTTTTCAACAGAGAAATTTATGCTATGCAGTGAATATGTTGATGCAATATAGAGGGATGATTGTACTGTGTGAATGGAATACCACTAATACTTTTTTCTTGAAGGTAGCTTGTTACATACGGTATAGCTCTAGCTTGAGTTGTGCAGCTGGTGATTTTGTTTTCAACAGACCTTTTGCAGCATGCTAGTATACTTATGCTATAAGAAAGTATGTTTTTTTTTGTTATATACTTACATGGTCTTTGAAAGTGTCGAAATCTAGACGAAATAATTGATCAAGTACTAGATAAGTCGTTCTCTATTTTATGGTTCTAATCTCAATAGTCTTTTTTTCCCATTTGAAAAGTAATATTACTCTGTCCGTCTCATATTATTTGTCGAATATACACATTTCAAATAGAGTAGCACTAGCGCATCAACTTTAATCTAAAATGGAAAAAATAGAGTGTGGGGGTCCCACATAAATAGAACACACACATTAGTAGTGTTTAAATAGTGGTATTTAATTTTAAATACCTGATAATGATGAAAATAATACTCACGTCGGTCCTTTTTACAAGAAACAATTGACTTTTTGGATACATTAGATAAATTATGTATTTGGTTTAGATTTTAGTCTAGATGCATAAATTATTCAATGAATCTAAAAAGTAAATTGTTTATTGTAAATAGGATCGGATGGAGTAATTATTATTATTCTTTATTCATGGATATCACTTACCATAATTTTAGGTTATGTTTGTTGTGATAAAATTGAGAATCCAATTGAATTTCCTATCTTTCCTTCATTAATTTGTTTCTGCTAATCTTGTGGGTTTGTTTCTTTTTGGACTTATCCGATTAGTTTGTTACTTGAGCTGATCTGTGGGTTGCTTAATTTTTTAAGTTTGCTTAATTCTTAAGCTTTTCCAAATTAGTTACAAACTCTCCCTATAAAAGGAGAGATCACCTAGTTCAAAAATCACACCAAAGAGTTTCATTGAGTTGTTGGGAACTCTTTCTCTCTTCTCCCTTTCTTGACTTGTGTTGACGAGTCTTTCTTCTGTTCATCTCCTTTTTTTGTCCCTTCGGAATTAAGAGTGTTCTTAAGACCATAGTCCCTTTTCGGTTTAATGTCCCTTCGGAATTAAGAATGGTCTTAAGTTCATAGTCCTTTTGATATTTTTTATGTCCTTCGGAATAAATAATAATTTAAGATCATAGTCCCTTTTTCGGTATAATGTCCCTTCAAAATTATGAATGATCTTAAAATATATTCTTCTTCGATTCTTGAAGAAGTTTGACGTTAGAATGGTGTAAAACCATACTTGAGTGATCATAGTATCATAGTTGGAGAAGTTAATAATTAGAATGGTGGTAACACCATATTTGAGTGGTCTCAGCACCATAATAGAGTGGTAACAATACCATATTAAAGTGGTTTCAGTATTAAAGAGTGGTTTTAGTACCATATTTGAGGGTGTAATTCTCGAACGGTTTTCTACAGTGAAGTAGTTAACCGCACAGTTGTAGCTGGGCTTGTTTTATCTTGGAGGCGGTGTGGTTGATAGTCTGCCTTGCACAATTTTGGGCAGTGCCACGAAACGTCTTAAAGAGAGTGACCTGGTCGTGACTCAACCTAGTAACAACTTCGGTAGATATTCTTTTCAAAATAGAATTTGGAAATCCAAATACAACACTTTGGAAATCGAAAAACAACAATTTTAAGACGTTTCGATCTGCTATATCTACCTAAGAATTTACTTATTGAGGTTAAGTTGTCCCTAAATACATTAAGGATAAATCAAGCTATAAAAATACATCTTTCGACTGAAACGATGAAGTGATTGTTATTTCAAGTAACAACACAAAAATTCAAACACCCCGAATCTGTTTGAAATTTGGTTTCGAAATCAGTACCTTGTAGTGAAAGAGTATTTGATTAAGACTATAATTTGTTACAAAACAAATTATTTGTTACAGAACAAAACGAGTTTAGTTTGTTACAAAACATAAGAAAATGTTTGGAGTTGAAAAGAAAATAATTTGGTTCTGTTTGTTACAAAACAGTAACCAAAATTGATAATGATAAAGTTCTTTTGTTAAAACCTATGTCACGTAATGGTGATGTTTTTTCAATCAGTAACAAGAATGTCATAAACTTATGCATCGGTTTACATAATCCTCATTGATAAAGACACGAATGGACTAGGTGGGTTTTATGGCATATTAGACATGGATAGTCGCAAGCTAGCATATTAAACCGCAAGAATTTATAATTTCCATTTTTCCTTGATGCTAGTGTTAAGACGTGATGTATGCTCCAAGGATAAGAAAGAATCTGAATTTTAGAATTTCTATTGAATAAGACTGAGTTGACTCAGACTTAAAGAGATATTTGTGTATCATGCATTCTTGTGGAAAAAGACTGCGTCTTTGATGATATGATCGAAATTAAATTCTCCTTCTATTTTACTAGTTGTGTGATTTTAATATTTGACATATCAAAATTTATCATGTGAACGAGCATTTAATTTTAAACTTGAGTAACTTGGACTTAATTCCAAAGTTATATGATTAGACAATTTTATTTTTTGCAGTCAAGATAACGAACCAAAAGTTCATATAAATCAGTGTTTAGAGAATTTGAATTTCTAAACTTAAATTATGATATGTGCGAACTTGATGGCACATAAACTAGAAATGATAAAATGATAGTTTATCATATTTATTGATGACTGTGAATTTTGAAAAATAAAATTGATATGCTTGATATGTTCGATTTTTATAACGAAAATTGAAATTTATGTTGTATAGAGTACCCAAGTCTAACAACAAAAATTCTAATTCAGAAATTTTGAAGAAAAGACAACCCAACTTTTCTTATTTTTTGAACTTGGGATTATCTGGACTATATTTAGATTTTGGACCCAAGAGAGTTGAACTCACTAGTAGAGCCTATGAATGTGTATTCATTGATGAATGTGTATTCATTGGGTATTTTATATAGATTTTATAACCTAAATGCTAAAGTGATCGTAGAATAAAACGATGTTGATTTCTATGTAAATATTTACTCCTTTAAATAAAGAATAGTGGGGGCACTAGTGGGAGCATGACATTATTGGGGGCAAACTAAATTCCCTTTTAAAAATTAAGAACTAGTGGGGGCATTATATCTGATCACATTCCAGTAATCAGAAATAGTTAAAAACATCAAACGAGACCTCGAAGAGGTAAGAAAGCTATAATTGCTAAAGAGTATGAATCTTATGGTTTATACATTGGAAGAATATACATTAAGCCTTAAAGAAGCTATGCCCTCAATGGATGCTGAATTATGGCTAGAAGCAATAAACTATGAAATGAATTTTCTAGAGTCTAACTAAACATGACACTTAGTTGACTTGACTCATGGTTGCAAACCAATCGGTTGTATTTGGATTTGGAAAAGGAAATTAAAACCTCATGGGACGGTTGATGAATACAAGGCTCTCCTTGTAGTCAAAGGTTTTAGAAAAAGAGAAAAATATAGACCTCTTCGATACTCATTCACCTGTCACTAGAATCATATCCATAAGAGTACTAGTCCCTTTAGCCACCGTTCATAACTCGATAGTACTCCAAATGGATGTGAAAGTTGCCTTTTTTATGGTGAACTAGAAGAACAAATCTATATGGAACAACCTGTAAATTTTTGTGATTCATGGACAAGAAAACAAGCTATGTAAGTTAGATAATTCTTTGTTAGGTATAAAATAAACTCCTAATGAATGACATGAAAAATCTGACATTCTAATGCTATCGAATGAGTATAAAGTGAATGAAAGTGACAAATAATATTTGCACGATCATATGTCTCTATGAAGACAACTTGCTCATACAAAACTGTGTCACAACCTCTCTGGTCAACTTGAGAAATGCCACATCCAAATGATATATGCAGCTGCACTAATTCTTCAAAAAGTAGGCTGCAACTTCTTCAATCATTTGCCACATATCAATTAACATCCAACGATCCACAATGAGATGCTATACAGAACTGCCAAAAGTTTTATAACCAAAAATGCTCTAAAATAGCCAAATCAGAAGCCAAAACCAATGTGCCCAATTCAACAAACAGTCCTCTAAGCAAGAACATGTATTTGTCTTCAACCCCAAATACACCAAACAAACTAAGCGTGCCAACCATATTGAGTAGCCCAAGCAATCCAAGAACAACATGCTAGAGCTCAACAAAGAAACCAACTTGTTGGAAGCCAATGACTTCAACAAACCAACATATATGGCTTCAATAGAATCAGCAAACAAAGTGGTGCACATAAGGTACAAAACATCTTGTGTAGGGGATTGGAAAGAAGCCACAAACAGATGCTTCAAACCCAATAGAAATCATCAAACAATGAAGAGGTTGGATGCACAAACACTTGAAATGCACAGTACCAACAATATTAAAAGAAATAGAACATAGCAATCAAGCAAAACCTTCACAAAGCATGATGAGAATATACCCAAACCTACCAAAAGAAATTACACAACTCTCCACACATCACCAAACATCAGCAATCAATTCTTCATAAAAGACCATATGTTGAAAAAAGCCACAAAAAAATCACGATCATGTGTTGGAAGAGTCTTTCTATGTATGATTTCATAGGATGCATCATGCATCAAACACTAATACACCACTAACCAAGACTAGAGTAATCAATATCTCACACTTGTAGAACCAATTCTGATCAGTCTCTCAACAATTTAGAATTCAGAATAAATTTTGACAGTAAAAGCATAAACAGGCTCGAATCAGATGTGAAATTGATTCATAAAATGGATTCTGATCAAGTGAAAACGAATTCGGAAATTGAAACATAATCGCATACTGGAATGAAATGCGATAGAAGTCAAAATGATGAACCCTAGACTTTAGGATTTGGGAACAGAAACCTTAAAATAAAATTGATTGGAACGTAAAAGAGATTGAACTGAATCAGAAAGTTGATTCGAATCAAGGAATCGAAGAAAAACAAACAGGAATAACGAAACAGAATTGCAAAATCAAATCACACAAGAGAACCGAAACTCGCACATGAAGAAGGGGCTTCGGATTGGGAAAAACGGTTACAACGAACATGAAAAATCAAGAACAATCGAAAGTGAAATCGATCAATCTAGAATAACAGGAAAACAGTGGAAAAGGAATCAGAAACAAAAAGGAAAGAAGAGAAAACGAAGGAAAGTGAAGATGAGAAAATTATATTTTCTCGAGAAAATGCAGCGGAAAATCCTTCAAGGTGGATACCAATCTTGCTCTGATACCATGTTAGGAAACATGACATCCATGGAAGAATGAGAGAAAAGCTTAACCAACTCTTTGTATTGATGAAAATGAATGTTTCAATATGAAAAAGTTATCCCACTTATGGGGAGGTTTTACCTATATATACTAATAGTATTAATACAACTTGTAACTAAACTATGTATCTCTAATACATGGAGTGGATGCAACAGCAATGAAATTTCATCCGGATTTAAAAATGCGGAGGTTTGATCGCATTTTATTCAACTTTCCTCATGCAGGTTTCCATAGAAAGGAAGACAACTTGATGATGATCAAGTGAGTTTTCTAGTAATAGATTTCAGTTTAATGACTAATTAATGTCTTGAGTACTTTTAAACACTTCGGAGTGGATTTTGTCTCTCTGAAACTGAGAACTTCTGTAATCTAATGAATCCGTTTTTAAATGATAACATAAATTTCCCCCTTTATTATTATGCACAAGTTTGTACATAATTGTTAGTTTGCCTATTTAGAAAAATGTTAATTATCTTTGGATATCATAATTAAGGCTTTTAGAGTGAAATTATTATTAACAATACTGTGCGATTTGTGTTTCCTTGTGAATTTATAGGATGCATATGGATCTCGTGTTTGGTTTCTTCAAGAATGCATGTCACATGCTTAGGGACAATGGTGAGATTCATGTCAATCACAAAACTACACCTCCTTTCAATGACTGGAACATTGAGAAGCTCGCCAAGCAAAGCTTTCTGACAATGATTGACTGCATTGATTTCAACAAGGAAGATTATCCAGGTTACAACAACAAACGAGGAGATAGCTATCGATGTGATGACCCCTTTCCTCTCGGTAAGTGCAGCACTTTCAAGTTCATATGCAATCCTAGAAGTATGAAAAACCATTTGAAGGGAAATCATATCGAGATTTCTAGACAACAGACATTTCTTCCATTTCATGAAGAGATTCAGAGCATTGCGCAATTTCCACCTCCAGTTGATCTCAACTATCTTCCTCGAACAAGTTTATTTCCAAAAATGAATCAATTCAATTGTTATCCTCAGACAAATCACTTTCCAAAGTTGAATGAACCTGTTAGATCAGAATTTGACTTGAGAAATGGATACAATACAATCTCAAGGGAGATCAACAATGTGACAGAAATACATGGAAGTGTTGCTTGTTCTGCTGACAGTTACCTCTATCCTCGGACAAATCACTTTCCAAAGTTGAATGAACCAATTAGATCAGAATTTGAATTGAGAAATGGATACAATGCGATTTCAAGGGAGATCAACAATGTGACAGAAATACCTGGAAGTGTTGCTTGTTCTGCTGACAGTTACCGCTATGCTCGTGACACAAGACACACGAAGATTGGTACCGCA
Source organism: Medicago sativa (assembly GCF_051527215.1). Taxonomy (NCBI): domain Eukaryota; kingdom Viridiplantae; phylum Streptophyta; class Magnoliopsida; order Fabales; family Fabaceae; genus Medicago; species Medicago sativa. The sequence continues at coordinate 60,724,264 of NC_140751.1, read as the reverse complement.
AATGGAGTCATTGCAATCTCTGCAACCGTGGCCAACACCAACTAATTGCTGATATTCTCTAACAGAGCCTCTTAGAGTTAGAAGAACAATGGATATGGCTCCTCCTCCTTTGTCACTTGGTGCTAGGAATAGAGACTACCAATACAAAGCCTTTGAAGGAAGCTCAAGTTATATGCAAGAAGAACTTTACAGAAATGCCCAGAGGCCAAACTATTTCCAAGATGAACCTTACAGAAATGCTCCGATGCCAAGTCACTCTTTTGATATAGCAAGGTATGACTTGGAGAGGTACAATACTGAAGTGCCTAGGAGAGTTTTCAACAGAGAAATTTATGCTATGCAGTGAATATGTTGATGCAATATAGAGGGATGATTGTACTGTGTGAATGGAATACCACTAATACTTTTTTCTTGAAGGTAGCTTGTTACATACGGTATAGCTCTAGCTTGAGTTGTGCAGCTGGTGATTTTGTTTTCAACAGACCTTTTGCAGCATGCTAGTATACTTATGCTATAAGAAAGTATGTTTTTTTTTGTTATATACTTACATGGTCTTTGAAAGTGTCGAAATCTAGACGAAATAATTGATCAAGTACTAGATAAGTCGTTCTCTATTTTATGGTTCTAATCTCAATAGTCTTTTTTTCCCATTTGAAAAGTAATATTACTCTGTCCGTCTCATATTATTTGTCGAATATACACATTTCAAATAGAGTAGCACTAGCGCATCAACTTTAATCTAAAATGGAAAAAATAGAGTGTGGGGGTCCCACATAAATAGAACACACACATTAGTAGTGTTTAAATAGTGGTATTTAATTTTAAATACCTGATAATGATGAAAATAATACTCACGTCGGTCCTTTTTACAAGAAACAATTGACTTTTTGGATACATTAGATAAATTATGTATTTGGTTTAGATTTTAGTCTAGATGCATAAATTATTCAATGAATCTAAAAAGTAAATTGTTTATTGTAAATAGGATCGGATGGAGTAATTATTATTATTCTTTATTCATGGATATCACTTACCATAATTTTAGGTTATGTTTGTTGTGATAAAATTGAGAATCCAATTGAATTTCCTATCTTTCCTTCATTAATTTGTTTCTGCTAATCTTGTGGGTTTGTTTCTTTTTGGACTTATCCGATTAGTTTGTTACTTGAGCTGATCTGTGGGTTGCTTAATTTTTTAAGTTTGCTTAATTCTTAAGCTTTTCCAAATTAGTTACAAACTCTCCCTATAAAAGGAGAGATCACCTAGTTCAAAAATCACACCAAAGAGTTTCATTGAGTTGTTGGGAACTCTTTCTCTCTTCTCCCTTTCTTGACTTGTGTTGACGAGTCTTTCTTCTGTTCATCTCCTTTTTTTGTCCCTTCGGAATTAAGAGTGTTCTTAAGACCATAGTCCCTTTTCGGTTTAATGTCCCTTCGGAATTAAGAATGGTCTTAAGTTCATAGTCCTTTTGATATTTTTTATGTCCTTCGGAATAAATAATAATTTAAGATCATAGTCCCTTTTTCGGTATAATGTCCCTTCAAAATTATGAATGATCTTAAAATATATTCTTCTTCGATTCTTGAAGAAGTTTGACGTTAGAATGGTGTAAAACCATACTTGAGTGATCATAGTATCATAGTTGGAGAAGTTAATAATTAGAATGGTGGTAACACCATATTTGAGTGGTCTCAGCACCATAATAGAGTGGTAACAATACCATATTAAAGTGGTTTCAGTATTAAAGAGTGGTTTTAGTACCATATTTGAGGGTGTAATTCTCGAACGGTTTTCTACAGTGAAGTAGTTAACCGCACAGTTGTAGCTGGGCTTGTTTTATCTTGGAGGCGGTGTGGTTGATAGTCTGCCTTGCACAATTTTGGGCAGTGCCACGAAACGTCTTAAAGAGAGTGACCTGGTCGTGACTCAACCTAGTAACAACTTCGGTAGATATTCTTTTCAAAATAGAATTTGGAAATCCAAATACAACACTTTGGAAATCGAAAAACAACAATTTTAAGACGTTTCGATCTGCTATATCTACCTAAGAATTTACTTATTGAGGTTAAGTTGTCCCTAAATACATTAAGGATAAATCAAGCTATAAAAATACATCTTTCGACTGAAACGATGAAGTGATTGTTATTTCAAGTAACAACACAAAAATTCAAACACCCCGAATCTGTTTGAAATTTGGTTTCGAAATCAGTACCTTGTAGTGAAAGAGTATTTGATTAAGACTATAATTTGTTACAAAACAAATTATTTGTTACAGAACAAAACGAGTTTAGTTTGTTACAAAACATAAGAAAATGTTTGGAGTTGAAAAGAAAATAATTTGGTTCTGTTTGTTACAAAACAGTAACCAAAATTGATAATGATAAAGTTCTTTTGTTAAAACCTATGTCACGTAATGGTGATGTTTTTTCAATCAGTAACAAGAATGTCATAAACTTATGCATCGGTTTACATAATCCTCATTGATAAAGACACGAATGGACTAGGTGGGTTTTATGGCATATTAGACATGGATAGTCGCAAGCTAGCATATTAAACCGCAAGAATTTATAATTTCCATTTTTCCTTGATGCTAGTGTTAAGACGTGATGTATGCTCCAAGGATAAGAAAGAATCTGAATTTTAGAATTTCTATTGAATAAGACTGAGTTGACTCAGACTTAAAGAGATATTTGTGTATCATGCATTCTTGTGGAAAAAGACTGCGTCTTTGATGATATGATCGAAATTAAATTCTCCTTCTATTTTACTAGTTGTGTGATTTTAATATTTGACATATCAAAATTTATCATGTGAACGAGCATTTAATTTTAAACTTGAGTAACTTGGACTTAATTCCAAAGTTATATGATTAGACAATTTTATTTTTTGCAGTCAAGATAACGAACCAAAAGTTCATATAAATCAGTGTTTAGAGAATTTGAATTTCTAAACTTAAATTATGATATGTGCGAACTTGATGGCACATAAACTAGAAATGATAAAATGATAGTTTATCATATTTATTGATGACTGTGAATTTTGAAAAATAAAATTGATATGCTTGATATGTTCGATTTTTATAACGAAAATTGAAATTTATGTTGTATAGAGTACCCAAGTCTAACAACAAAAATTCTAATTCAGAAATTTTGAAGAAAAGACAACCCAACTTTTCTTATTTTTTGAACTTGGGATTATCTGGACTATATTTAGATTTTGGACCCAAGAGAGTTGAACTCACTAGTAGAGCCTATGAATGTGTATTCATTGATGAATGTGTATTCATTGGGTATTTTATATAGATTTTATAACCTAAATGCTAAAGTGATCGTAGAATAAAACGATGTTGATTTCTATGTAAATATTTACTCCTTTAAATAAAGAATAGTGGGGGCACTAGTGGGAGCATGACATTATTGGGGGCAAACTAAATTCCCTTTTAAAAATTAAGAACTAGTGGGGGCATTATATCTGATCACATTCCAGTAATCAGAAATAGTTAAAAACATCAAACGAGACCTCGAAGAGGTAAGAAAGCTATAATTGCTAAAGAGTATGAATCTTATGGTTTATACATTGGAAGAATATACATTAAGCCTTAAAGAAGCTATGCCCTCAATGGATGCTGAATTATGGCTAGAAGCAATAAACTATGAAATGAATTTTCTAGAGTCTAACTAAACATGACACTTAGTTGACTTGACTCATGGTTGCAAACCAATCGGTTGTATTTGGATTTGGAAAAGGAAATTAAAACCTCATGGGACGGTTGATGAATACAAGGCTCTCCTTGTAGTCAAAGGTTTTAGAAAAAGAGAAAAATATAGACCTCTTCGATACTCATTCACCTGTCACTAGAATCATATCCATAAGAGTACTAGTCCCTTTAGCCACCGTTCATAACTCGATAGTACTCCAAATGGATGTGAAAGTTGCCTTTTTTATGGTGAACTAGAAGAACAAATCTATATGGAACAACCTGTAAATTTTTGTGATTCATGGACAAGAAAACAAGCTATGTAAGTTAGATAATTCTTTGTTAGGTATAAAATAAACTCCTAATGAATGACATGAAAAATCTGACATTCTAATGCTATCGAATGAGTATAAAGTGAATGAAAGTGACAAATAATATTTGCACGATCATATGTCTCTATGAAGACAACTTGCTCATATTTGGTTTAAAGATTCATGTTATGAATTATGTGAAATCATTGTTTATCAACAACATTGATAAGAAAGACCTAGAAAAAAGCCGAAATAATTCTTGGTTTCAAGATTACTTGATCAAAAAAGAGAACATTTTGATGAAACTCACAAAGTTGAGAAGATCTTAAGGAAATGTTCTTATTTGAGCGTAAACTTGCAAGCATATATTATGATCCAAGTGTAAGAACACTTGAGATGGAGTTAAACAAACAGAATATGCGAGCATCATTGGCAGTCCTTAGGTAAGCCATTGAATATATTAGACCAGACATTGCTGATGTCGTGAAACTCTTGTGCAAGTTTACTAGAAGACGAATGAGAAGCATTGTCATTCTATTGAAAGAGTCATGAGGTTCCTTAAGAAGACCATGACTCTAAGACTAAATTATGAGGAATAAGCTATCGTACTTGAATGGTACAAGATACAAAATAGAACATCCTTCAGATGAGTATTAAAGCGACCAGTGACTGCACATTGACCATCATTGTAGGAGTTGTTTGTTGAAACAAATGATATTGACTCAGTCCACTATGGAATGTATCTGGGATGAGAACACTAGATAAAACTAGTAAATAACCAAGTTGATAAGATGCTTGTTAGTTGAGAACCCTTAGTGGGTGAAACCGTTGTCCGAAGTGTTAATTTGTTGTGATAGTCTGCAGCTAATGCAAAATTGAGAATCGTTACCACAATGGTAAGAGACGATTATTAAATCATAAACACATAAAGTATTAGAGAGCTAGCTACTCTCAAAAAGGAACGGTTAATGTAGATCATGTATGTACTGATAAAGAATTAGTCAATCCTTTGACAAAAGGAATTACTAAAAAGAAAGTCCTAAACACATCAAATAGGATGAGACTAATGCCCAAAGGTCACAAGTGATGGTAACCCGACCTACATGACTAGAGATCCCAAGAAATAGGTTCAATGGGTAATAACAAGTCATTAGTGATAGAACATGTTATGAGAAAAAAATTAAGAAAGCATGAATCCTGCAGCGACATAAGGATGAGATAATAGAAACTCTTAATGAGATATATACTCTATGTTGAGTGGAGTACATAGCTACAGGAGTACTCTTGATAGACTCGCCTATACGAATGTGGAACTAAGGCCGGTTCCTATGAAATTCAGGGAAGAATACCTAGAGCGTTCGTTAAAATCGGGATACACATCCAGGGCCATAAACGCACGGGGTTTTAGAATACACCTTATGAAAAGGTTTGTGTGCGTGTTCTATGTCTGAGGTAGAGTTCAATGCTGTAAGCAACTCTTGTAAATCGGAATATTAACCGCTATGCAAAGGTTCAAGTTGTAGGCGACACCTTTGTTTATTAGCAACCTTATAGAAACGTTTTGATGTTATTATTGAAACCATTTTTTAAATTCAAGTGGGGGATTGTTGGAACATTGGTGTGAAGATGGAAAGAAATTGGAAGGTTGGAAGATTAAACACCAAGTAATTAAACTTTGATCTAGTGTTGTGCGAATTGAAAAAATAGAGTGTGGGGGTCCCACATAAAATAGAACACACAAATTAGTAGTGTTTAAATAGTGGTATTTAATTTTAAATACCTGATGATGATGATGATGAAAATAATAATAATTATTATTATTTATTCATGGATATCACTTCCCATAATTTTAGGTTATGTTTGTTGTGATAAGATTGAGAATTCAATTGAATTTCCTATCTTTCCTTCATTAATTTGTTTCAGCTAATCTTGTGGGTTTGTTTCTTTTTGAACTTATCCGATTAGTTTGTTACTTGAGCTGATCTGTGGGTTGCTTAATTTTTAAGTTTGCTTAATTCTTAAGTTTCTCCAAATTAGTTACAAACTCTCCCTATAAAAGGAGAGATCACCTAGTTCAAAAATCACACCAAAGAGTTTCATTGAGTTGTCGGGAACTCTTTCTCTCTTCTCCCTTTCTTGACTTGTGTTGACGAGTCTTTCTTCTCTTCATCTCCTTTTTTTGTCCCTTCGGAATTAAGAGTGTTCTTAAGATCATAGTCCCTTTTCGGTTTAATGTCCCTTCGGAATTAAGAATGGTCTTAAGTTCATAGTCCCTTCGATATTTTTTATGTCCTTCGGAATAAATAATAATTTAAGATCATAGTCCCTTTTTCGGTATAATGCCCCTTCAAAATTATGAATGATCTTAAAATATATTCTTCTTCGATTCTTGAAGAAGTTTGACGTTAGAATGATGTAAAACCATATTTGAGTGATCATAGTATCATAGTTGGAGAAGTTAATAATTAGAATGGTGGTAACACCATAATTGCGTGGTCTCAGCACATAATAGAGTGGTAACAATACCATATTAAAGTGGTTTCAGTATTAAAGAGTGGTTTTAGTACCATATTTGAGGGTGTAATTCTCGAACTGTTTTCTACAATGCAGTAGTTAACCGCACAGTTGTAGCTGGGCTTGTTTTATCTTGGAGGCGGCGTGGTTGATAGTCTGCCTTGCACAATTTTGGGCAGTTCCACGAAACGTCTTAAAGAGAGCGACCTGGTCGTGACTCAACCTAGTAACAACTTCGGTAGATATTCTTTTCAAAATAGAATTTGGAAATCTAAATACAACACTTTGGAAATCCAAAAACAACAGTAATAGCATTAAAGACCACTGAATTAAACAAATAGAGATTCTACGGTTAAATCCAAAATCAAGCTCCTAAACCTTAACTTGGTGAGATTTCATCACATGCTTGTTTTTATATTCGGTCAAACTAGACAATTGCATATTCATTTTTGGATATAATGGCCCACTGTCTATTTTCATACTTATATTACCTAGTATAATTATGTGCATAATTCGATATATCTCCTCTTTTTGGATATATGTGCTTTATCACTTTGCAATTGCAAAGATAAACATGTAATGCAAGATACTCAAAAACAACTTTTATGGGTGTGTTTGGATGGAGTTAAAAATTCTAGACAAATTAGCTTCTTTTTTTTTTTTTTTTGAAGGACTAGACAAATTAGCTTTTTCTAAACAATTTAAATGTTTTCAATTGAATTTCTTTTTAATTCTATTTAGTTTTGTGTTAATTATTTTGGGATAAAGTAACAAAAATCTCCATTCTTAAATTTTGTTGGACAACTTTTATTAAGTCTGAAAGTTTTGAGATAAAAGTATAAATATGTAAATGAAAGTTGATCCAAAATATAAATTTAAAAAACATTCGGTTGAAATTTGAAATATAGGAATCGATTTACAAAATTTTAGAAAATAGTAGGACCAAAAATGCAAAAAAAAAAAAAATCAAATTAATGTATATCAAAAATTGTTTTTCATTACTTACCAGCGATATTTTCATTTCTACTTGTTTTTCTTAAATTACATATTCAGTTTTTGATGTACCCTCCGATTTATAAGGGAAGAGACTTTACTAATTTGAAGGTCAGATAAGTAAAATCCGATAAATGATTGTTTATACTAGTTATCGAACTCGAATTCATCTAAACGATTCGTCTTAAGGAAAACTCATTAACTATTTAGGTCTAATTATTTGATTAATTTGAAAGTATTAGCACTTGTTTGAACTGAAATATTTGCAAAATAATAAACTAAATAATATCAATTTGAATGGTGAAATCATTATTACTAAAATAAAAAAAAGTTAACCCAATAATTGAGCTAAATGTTTAACGAGCTTAACCAAAAAACAAATTATTGGGGAGAACTCAAATTTGATTTTTAAGCTAAATAATACAAGAATTTCATACTATGAGATCCCCATTTCCTTGGGACCAAAGGAATAACACAAGGAAAAATAAAATAAAATAAAATAAAAAAAAAAAGTTGGGGGGGACCATTGTAACCATATAAGGAAATGCATGAAACAGAGAGCAGTTTCATATGACCAAAAACAAGACAGAGCTAGGTTGCGTGTCTCTCAAGTAGAAGTTGATAGTGTTTGTTCTGTGCTTTGCATTTTGGCTATTCCTTCTGTAACTTGTGTGTAACCCAAAAGTCATTTTCAGAGTTTAATTGTAGTCGATCAAGGTACTCCTGCACCAAACCCTCGATCCTTCTTTGCAAACTTAGTGGAATCACCACCTATGATAATGGAATGGAGTAGGATTATTTTTCTAGGATGACACCTATCTCAGTACTAGACTATTAGTTGAAATGTCCTACCCCACTGGTTCCTACCCCACTGGTGCGACCCCGGTTATTACCGCTCTTTGCGGACGTTTGTCATCCAAATCTGGTCGGTAGTTAGAAAGAGGCACCTTGCTTGCAACAACTACATACTTTCCCAAACAGCTCATAGTGCTTTAAGATAAAATACAATAGCAATCGATGATTGACGAGAACAAACAAAGATTCATTTAAAAGCCGATCAAAGTGAAGATAATTCAAGCAAATAGACATTGTTTTCTTATTCCATGACATACAAAACTAAGTGTCTTTTACCTGTAAACCCCAATCTTTTGGCAAGGTTAGAGATTTGTTCACAGTCTCTCCTATCTCTTTTGTATCTAGATACAATCTGCATACCAAGTTTCCATTTCCACTCATCACATTGGCAACCGTAGACGAATAACCATTGCATTTGCTTAGAACTACTGAAATCACATGGGTTTCCTTATGATTTAGTGGATTGATTGGTGTGTTGTTGATTCACTTAGCTTTGTTTTGGTTACATGTTTTTTTGTTGTGTTGGTGTTGGTTTGGTGTGATCTGAGCTTGACTTTTGACATTTGCTGTTTCAATTTGGATTTCTACCTTTGTTTTGGCATGACAGTTGAAATAGGCTGGAATTATTTTAATCAGGGTGTAGTTGAAGTGTGGTCTCAAGCTTTTAGCTTGGTTTTGATCCTCATAATTAATAGTGGGTTGATCTGGGAAGATTTTGTCTGGTTTAAGTGCTTGGTATATTTTTTAATGTATTTTCTTTTTGTACACTAAGATGTTTCTTTATCCTCCAACAACTACATTATATGTTATGAATCATTCACTAACTATTCACATAGATTTTGTTCTCTCCACTCTCCAAGGTGGCTGAATATTTGGCAGAACCAGCAATACAACCAGGGAGACAATGTCTTCGAGATAATAGGCACTTTAAATGGTCTACCATAAATTAATACCTAAAAACTTTTAAAATTTCACAACGATAGGCGTCGTTTCTTGGTAGTAGATGTTGGTGATTTTTCTCAATTTTATGATTGAAATAATGATTTAATTGATACTAATTTGATTAAAACACAAAAAATAGATATGAAGTTCGTATTGAATCGACGTCAATCAAATCATTGTCTTAGACTTAAATATGAGAAAAGTCGTAGGTTTTTATTTATGAACAGTCAGCGGTTGTTAGAATTTCTGACAATTTTAAGTACCGACCCGCGGCAGATCACTATTCAAAATAAAGATGGTCTACTTAGAATTCACCTAACATAGAAGTGTTAATATGAAATAATTATACTCTCTGTCAAAAAAAAATGGAACAATTATATACTCAAAAAGTCAAATTATAAGGCATATCTTTCAAAACCATTCCTGCAATTTTCAAATACTCTAAAATTGTTATTTCCCCCTGAAAGCAACTATTCTTATTCTTTTTCATGTATAAACACCCCTTAGAAAAGTCCTTGCAAATTTGCTTTTGCAAGACCATACATACACAGCACGGAAGCTAAAACTATAAAATAGAATAAGTGGTTAGTTGACTGAGGATAACTTAAGTGTGATACTATATAATTTGATGTGGACTTGATATTTGAGTTATTGATAGGGCGGGTGGCTTCTATTTTCTTCATTTGTTTATCATATAATGTCGGTTAAATTAGCAGCAGCCATAGATGTTAGTTATAGTGTTGCCAAGCCACATGCTCGCGCTTAAGTGGTTAATAAGCTTTAATTAAAGACAAATTGTGACTAAAACAATTTTTAGTCGGACTGAACTTAACTTTTAGACGAACACTGAAGTATTAGAACATCTTTCACTAAAGATAGGAGGATTCAGACAAAGTTATTTTCAAACCACACATGTTAAGACAAGGTATTTCGAGGTCAAATAATGTCATTAAAATATCATCAATGCCACATAGTCAGATAATTAAACCCGCTAATTAAAACTTTCATGCTACTAGTAAATTTAGAACTTATTACACTCAAAAGATAGCCATCCAAAGCTACTGGTCCCTCCATCCACCACCTTAGTTACCATCCCCGCGGTTGTAAGCATCCATAGCTGCTGCAAGCGCAGGTTCAAGATGTTCAACATTTAACCCAAATGCTCCGAAGAAAGCTTGGAAAAGAGCCTGAGTTGGTCTTTCACCACCATTGAAGCCTCTTTCAAACCAATAGTCCGAAAATTCAGCAGTTTCAACAAAGCCATGATTAGGAATTAACCCAAAAATTCCATTTGCAAGAGAAGGTGCATTCCCAACGACAAAATTATGAATATTTTGCTAAAAAAAAAAAAAAAATATAAGGATAGAAAGAAAAAATAAATACAAGTTACTTTGGGATTATATTGACTTCGAAATAAATAAACTACTCACCAATAACTGATTGTGATTCTGGGCTTGGACCGGGGGATTGGGTTGGGCCTGGGGAATGCATTGGGCCTGGGGATGGCCCTGGAGATTGCCCTGGGCCTGGGGATTGCCTTGGGCCTGGAGAATGCCTTGGGCCTGGAGATGGCCATGGGGATGACCTTGGGCCTGGGGAATGCCTTGTGCCTGGAGATGGGTCTGGGGATTGCCTTGGGCCTGGAGAATGCCTTGGGCCTGAGCTTGGGCCTGGGGAATGCCTTGAGCCTGGAGATGGGTCTGGGGATTGCCTTGGGCCTGGAGAATGCCTTGGGCCTGGAGATGGCCATGGGGATGAGCTTGGGCCTGGGGAATGCCTTGTGCCTGGAGATGGGTCTGGGGATTGCCTTGGGCCTGGAGAATGCCTTGGGCCTGGAGATGGCCATGGGGATGAGCTTGGGCCTGGGGAATGCCTTGTGCCTGGAGATGGGTCTGGGGATTGCCTTGGGCCTGGAGAATGCCTTGGGCCTGGAGATGGCCATGGGGATGAGCTTGGGCCTGGGGAATGCCTTGTGCCTGGAGATGGGTCTGGGGATTGCCTTGGGCCTGGAAAGCTTGGATCAGGGGATTGCCTTGTGCCTGGATAGAAGATTGGCCCTGTTGATATTTGACAAAGTCTTCTACTTGGCGTTTGGCTTGTTGCATGGTTTTTGCATGGAACTCGTTAATACCGTCTTCTTGGAGCTGGGCCATTTGTTGTTGAAGAGCATCTCTCTCAGTCATCTCAGAATACTTCAACCTCAAAGCGTCTCTGGAAACCTTCGGCATATCATCGTGCTCAGCAATCGCATCAAGATTGCCATGATGCTCTTCATAGAGATCTCGGAAGAGTTGTTCTTCCGCATTGGTCCATTCGTGATCGTGTTTTCTTTTAGTCATCTACAAAATAAAATAAAAATAAAAAACAAACAAAATCGTTAAGCTGAAATTTGTGGAAAACCCAGAAAACACAATCACATTCTTAATGATCTTATTGTCAGATGTAAAAAATAAAATATAAAAAAATCAACCAAAAAAAAGTACAAGATGAAATTGATAGAAAACCCAAAAAACACGTCATATCTAGATAATAAAAAAAATAAAATAAAAAATAAGTGAAAGATGAAATTGATGGCCAGAAAACACAATCAGAATTGCAATGTGGTATCTTATCGTCAGATCTAGATAATAAAATAACAACAACAAAAAAATTGCAAGATGAAATTGATAGAAAACCCAAAAAAAACTAGTCAGATCTAAATAACAACAACACTATGAGCTAATAGTTAATATGGAGTTAAAGCCGGTTTAAAGTTAAGCTATTAAATCCCAAACCGTAGGTCTGTAGATAATAAAATTATTTTTCATTAAATTTTATAAGTAAAAATGAAAAATGCGACATTCATAGACGGAAAAAATGTTAAATATGTAAAAATTGTATTAGGTCTACTCCGTAAGAGGTCACATATGAAAAAATCTCTTTGAAAATAGAGATTCATTAAATTTATTTTATATGAACCCTAAGAATGCACACATTCAAGGAAGAAGAATAGAAGAATAAAACTTGGATTACCTTGAGTGATGGTGATAGTTTGGAGGTTTGCGGGAGGTTTGCCGGAAAGAATTGAAAATGAGTTGACGGCTGCTGTTACATAATGGATGGATATTAGGGTTTTGTAGGAAGATAATGGATACTAGGGTTTTGTGTTGGACTTACTTTTGTATTGGGCTTGACTTAGTTTGACCCATGTTTTCTATTGATTTTCAAACATGCTTTTTGTACACTTCGGTTAATTATATCGACTTTAACTTGTAGTCATTATGATTTTACTTCAAAAAAAATAAAACTTGTAGTCATTTTAAATATTGATTTTTTTCCCTATGAGCCTAATAATCATATAACCCAAAATAGTGTATATAGAAAGTGAGCTTTGGAGTTTTTATTTGCAAAAGGTGGGCTGGTTAATTTTGTTTTATATTATAATGAAATTTGTCACTTTATATTAGATTTAATCTACTTCAAAAGTCAGTAAATAAAAGGAGTATAGTTATTTCCCTAAAAAAAAAAAAAAAAAAAGGAGTATAGTTACGATAATTCTAAATCAAACAAATAAAAACATAAGTATTGAACCATTACAATTGACGTGTACGTCCAGGCAATTGATTTTATTTCTAATGTTCCAACCTCCAACATTTAGGTCCAGTTTTATGTGAGGTTGATAAGCTCAGGTCAGATGGATTGCATGATTTTCTATGGAAGGGTCGTTTTCAAATACTTATGTACATTTTTTTATATTTTAAACAAAATGCTTACACACATTACCTCTAGATGAATGCTATAAATACATCGATAGTATTAAGTTGTATTGGAGTTGTCGGTTAGTCTAGAATCATTTGGTTGAAAGTTTACTCTTCAACCTTGATGATTTAGTTTCGAACAAGTTGTATTCTTGTATCAAAGTTCACTTGTGGGGATCTCTATTATAAACATTTCCCTTATTTTATTTTGATAGTACACATGACAAATTTGTATTGAAAGGTGCATTTAATGTTTTATTTCATATACACACCAAAATGTTTTTTTTAAGGAATATACGCACCAAAATGTTGACATGTGCATTTAATGTTTTATTTCATATACACACCAAAATATAATATGCTAAAATTCTAAGGAGTATTTAACTGTAGAGGTTGAAAAAAAAAGGTTTTTTTTATCAATTTGGCGTACCTTTTTTTTTTGAAGAACTACTTTTTTTAACTATAATTTTACATATTATATTAACCTATCCAATTTTATGAGATTATCATCTTTTATTATTTAAACCAGTTATAATGTAACATGTGTCAATTTTATATATTAATCCAATCATACTACATGTTTATATATATTTGCATCATATTTTAATTTATTCTGGTTAGTCGATGTTACTAAGAAATTAAAAAGGGAAATTATTTTAGACGATGTTTTTAACGTGTAAATCTTAATTTTCAATCCAATGACAGTTTAACATGTGTGGTTAATGTGTTTGTGAATGCATCATAATGCATCTTATTTTTTATTTTTCTATTGTATCATGTAGTTTTTTATTTTTACAAAAAACGTAATAAAGGATTTTGCTTTAATTTTATTTGGTCAACCCGGTTATAGAACACTATTAGTGAATAAATCAACAACATAATGGAAGAATCATGCTAAATCAACAAAATAAATCCAACTTTATTACCACAGTAAGAAAATAATAAAGGATTTTGCTTTAATTGACACTTAAAAACATTTGTAACTGAAAAATGTGAATGCCTCAGCTTTGTAGTGCCTAAACACGTCAATTATTATTTTTCATCCAATGCTATTTTAACATGTGTCATTATTATGTTGTTGAGCCAATCATATTGCATCGTTTTGGTTTTATTACATCATATTTTTTATTTTTATATTATTGATAGCTTTGTCTCAATTATGAATAGCTTTATCTATAAATATTGCTTATGATACACACATTTTTCACATCACTTTTAAAATACAATACAAATTTTCGAAAGTCTTTTCTAAACCCCTATTTTCTTTGTTTGATGCATTGTTATCTATTTTCTTACTTTAGAATTACTTTCCATGGTTCTTATTCCAAAAATTAATTCAATTTTTATTGTTTATGATGTTAGTTTTTGGTTTGTATGTGATTGAAAATTGACAATCTCTCATTCTCATTAGTATATATGTTGTTGTCTTCACTTTTATTTTCTTTTATCAGATTACATGTAAAAGTTTTATTTTTATATCTTTTATTGTTTTCTATTTCAGATGGGGAGACGAAATGAATTGAAATGGTCCCTCAACGAAAGCCGCTTATGAGAAAGGACGCTCACATTATGGAGCGTTACAGCCGCTTATGAGAAAGGACGCTCACATTATGGAGCGTTACAAGAAGCACTGAGATAATGAGACATTTGAATTTAGTGTATAATAAATAGCACTCAACCTATTCTTTAACCCTTTTTGTCCATATACAAGACGAGAGATAACTGAGTGATGATCGCATTTATTTTATTAGAAATTTTAGTGTTGTGGATTGTGAATACACCTTTTTTCCATCATTTGTAAATATTATATTTTATATATTACATGCACATGAAAAATTCGAATATATTAATAGTTGTGTATAAATTTACATTTTTTCACGAAATTATCATCAATAATGGTTATCTCCTATTATAAAATGCCATATTGTTTTTATTTTTCTGTACCAAACAAAATACAATCATTTATTTGCTATTTTCTCTCATTTATTTTATCTTTTGAACGAATTTTCTCTCATTTATTTGACAGTCAATATCTTCCTTTTTGTCTCCTTTAATTTGTCAATTAGAAATAATTTTCTTTTGAGGCGACTATTAAATAATATTTCTAATTTTGTCATCCATCCTTTTTAAATAAATAGTATCCATTTGCAAGCAATTTTATGCACCATTTCTATCAAATATTGATTGTTTCACGTATTTGCATACTTAATACTTACCGTTCTCAATATTTTTTTTCTTTTATTAAGGATAATCATGATAAAGAAGTTTAAGAGTCATTAATATGTCATTAATATCCCTAAACAAAAAGAGAATTTGGAATGAATTTAGGCTAAAATATAGTATTGGTCCCGGCAAAATAGGTCTGTAACATCCTGCTCGTCTGCTAATGGAAATTTTACCTGTTAAATATATCAGAGGACTCAAATTCATGGAAATGTTAGTTAATGGAAAATATTTTATAACATGTCAGCATAACACGGGAAAAGTATCAGAGTCGTTGTTTTAGCACGTTTGAGGCAAGGGTAAAAAGGTAATTGCACGGCAGAAGATATTTATTTGATTTTGGGGCAAGAATTATCTCATAATTCTTATTCTTTTCTCTCTCTTAGTTTGAGAAAATATCTTCTCCCCCTCCTCTCTTCCCTCTCAGGTACAGGTCGTAAGGCTTACTTGAATGGATTGTGCCATTGGTGGGCGTATACAGATGATGTAGATAATAGATACATGGTTTCTTTTAACTTGAGCAATGAGTTGTTCTT
Organism: Medicago sativa; assembly: GCF_051527215.1. Taxonomy (NCBI): domain Eukaryota; kingdom Viridiplantae; phylum Streptophyta; class Magnoliopsida; order Fabales; family Fabaceae; genus Medicago; species Medicago sativa. The sequence goes on along the minus strand of NC_140751.1, from coordinate 60,708,456 downwards.
AACTACACAGTTACCCTTGGATATGCAAGATAGAGATCATGATGAATGGGTGGTGTGGGGGAGGAGATACTTACACTTGGTGGTGTTAAATGGGTTTGTTGCTATGATCGCAAAGCATGCAAAGACAACTTCTTTTCACATATATGTTTTGGGTGAACTTGGTGTTAGAGAATCATGGACTAAACTCTTCATAGTCGGACCTTGACATAGTGTTAGGCGTCCTATTGGAGTAGGAAAGAAGGATGATCTATTCTTCACTAAAAATGACGATGAACTAGCTTGTTTTGATTTAAATACTCAAACAATTGAAGATTTCGGTGTTAAAGGGGAATATTTTGATTGTGACTTGAAAATTTATACGAAAAACTTTATTCCGATTGGCCGAAAAAGTAATTAGTTAATTTTTCTTTCCCAAGTTTAAAGGTTTTACCCAAGAGAGTTATAAGTACAATTATTAGAATTTAGGATTTTATTACCAAGTTGAATATTATGAAGTCATTGCAATGCAAATAGGCGTTTCAATTTCCCATATTATATTTACTATCAAGTGTATAAGAAAGAAATTATTGGCTTAAGAATCTTTCTTTACCATTTTTTATTTCCACGCTCGTATCTTTTTTTCTATTGTATGATGTTCTTCTTTCGATTCAAATTGTGTGCAGGGTCTTTTTTGAATTCTCTCATTTTTCATGTAGAAATCATTTATAATTTGGAAACATTTTCCAATCTAATTGTACCGTCATAAAAAAACCCAATCCGTGAGGGAGAAGCACGCGATAGTAGGCCGACTAATCACGAGCTCGGCACGAGGGCGAGCAGGAGGAACACCATGACCTTATCTGATATTAAAAGGTCATGTGTATATGGCACTGGATTCGGTCTAGAGAGGTGGAGTAGTGAGAGACCGCACCATCCTATTATTCCGAACTAACTCCCCCACACTATAAATAAGAGGCTTCATGCCTCCCTCATTCATTCATTTCTTCATCCTCACAATGTCTAAAGAGAACTATGTAAGCTATGACTCCTTAAAAGGGTACGTAGGAGAACAACACCTCACTCGCCGGCTCAATGCTGGAGACGTCACCATCAACCAAAGAGCACCTCTTTGTCGTCGCCATTGCAGGAGGGGTCTCTACTGCTGTACAAAGAACAAGTACAATAATGAATAAAACATATCTGCTTTAACCTTAGTATATTCTTCATACCATATCTCTGTAACCATGTTTGATTTTGATCTCTCTTTTTGTTTACTTATATGTTCGAGGTAAATTAGTCCGGCTTGTACAAGTGATTTGATTGCAGTCAATCAAGTTAAGGAAATTTTAGAGTGGTGAATGGATACTAGACTTTAAAAGATTGAATTTGAGTTTTCAAGCATCATGCACAAGTTTCTGAAATGCAGGGCCTCATTTAAAGTTTTAAACTAAATTGTAATGCAAAATTTAGAAATTACAGTCTATAAATTATCTTACATTCTGTACTTCAAAAGTAATTTATTCGATATACAAAACAATTCCTTTATGCATGGCTGTTGATGCATATTGCTGCCTTGTTTTCCTTGTGGGTGTGTTTGGATGGAGTTAAAAATTCTAGACAAATTAGCTTCTTTTTTTTTTTTTTTTTGAAGGACTAGACAAATTAGCTTTTTCTAAACAATTTAAATGTTTTCAATTGAATTTCTTTTTAATTCTATTTAGTTTTGTGTTAATTATTTTGGGATAAAGTAACAAAAATCTCCATTCTTAAATTTTGTTGGACAACTTTTATTAAGTCTGAAAGTTTTGAGATAAAAGTATAAATATGTAAATGAAAGTTGATCCAAAATATAAATTTAAAAAACATTCGGTTGAAATTTGAAATATAGGAATCGATTTACAAAATTTTAGAAAATAGTAGGACCAAAAATGCAAAAAAAAAAAAAAAAAATCAAATTAATGTATATCAAAAATTGTTTTTCATTACTTACCAGCGATATTTTCATTTCTACTTGTTTTTCTTAAATTACATATTCAGTTTTTGATGTACCCTCCGATTTATAAGGGAAGAGACTTTACTAATTTGAAGGTCAGCTAAGTAAAATCCGATATATGATTGTTTATACTAGTTATCGAACTCGAATTCATCTAAACGATTCGTCTTAAGGAAAACTCATTAACTATTTAGGTCTAATTATTTGATTAATTTGAAAGTATTAGCACTTGTTTGAACTGAAATATTTGCAAAATAATAAACTAAATAATATCAATTTGAATGGTGAAATCATTATTACTAAAATAAAAAGAAGTTAACCCAATAATTGAGCTAAATGTTTAACGAGCTTAACCAAAAAACAAATTATTGGGGAGAACTCAAATTTGATTTTTAAGCTAAATAATACAAGAATTTCATACTATGAGATCCCCATTTCCTTGGGACCAAAGGAATAACACAAGGAAAAATAAAATAAAATAAAATATAAAAAAAAGGTTGGGGGGACCATTGTAACCATATAAGGAAATGCATGAAACAGAGAGCAGTTTCATATGACCAAAAACAAGACAGAGCTAGGTTGCGTGTCTCTCAAGTAGAAGTTGATAGTGTTTGTTCTGTGCTTTGCATTTTGGCTATTCCTTCTGTAACTTGTGTGTAACCCAAAAGTCATTTTCAGAGTTTAATTGTAGTCGATCAAGGTACTCCTGCACCAAACCCTCGATCCTTCTTTGCAAACTTAGTGGAATCACCACCTATGATAATGGAATGGAGTAGGATTATTTTTCTAGGATGACACCTATCTCAGTACTAGACTATTAGTTGAAATGTCCTACCCCACTGGTTCCTACCCCACTGGTGCGACCCCGGTTATTACCGCTCTTTGCGGACGTTTGTCATCCAAATCTGGTCGGTAGTTAGAAAGAGGCACCTTGCTTGCAACAACTACATACTTTCCCAAACAGCTCATAGTGCTTTAAGATAAAATACAATAGCAATCGATGATTGACGAGAACAAACAAAGATTCATTTAAAAGCCGATCAAAGTGAAGATAATTCAAGCAAATAGACATTGTTTTCTTATTCCATGACATACAAAACTAAGTGTCTTTTACCTGTAAACCCCAATCTTTTGGCAAGGTTAGAGATTTGTTCACAGTCTCTCCTATCTCTTTTGTATCTAGATACAATCTGCATACCAAGTTTCCATTTCCACTCATCACATTGGCAACCGTAGACGAATAACCATTGCATTTGCTTAGAACTACTGAAATCACATGGGTTTCCTTATGATTTAGTGGATTGATTGGTGTGTTGTTGATTCACTTAGCTTTGTTTTGGTTACATGTTTTTTGTTGTGTTGGTGTTGGTTTGGTGTGATCTGAGCTTGACTTTTGACATTTGCTGTTTCAATTTGGATTTCTACCTTTGTTTGGGCATGACAGTTGAAATAGGCTGGAATTATTTTAATCAGGGTGTAGTTGAAGTGTGGTCTCAAGCTTTTAGCTTGGTTTTGATCCTCATAATTAATAGTGGGTTGATCTGGGAAGATTTTGTCTGGTTTAAGTGCTTGGTATATTTTTTAATGTATTTTCTTTTTGTACACTAAGATGTTTCTTTATCCTCCAACAACTACATTATATGTTATGAATCATTCACTAACTATTCACATAGATTTTGTTCTCTCCACTCTCCAAGGTGGCTGAATATTTGGCAGAACCAGCAATACAACCAGGGAGACAATGTCTTCGAGATAATAGGCACTTTAAATGGTCTACCATAAATTAATACCTAAAAACTTTTAAAATTTCACAACGATAGGCGTCGTTTCTTGGTAGTAGATGTTGGTGATTTTTCTCAATTTTATGATTGAAATAATGATTTAATTGATACTAATTTGATTAAAACACAAAAAATAGATATGAAGTTCGTATTGAATCGACGTCAATCAAATCATTGTCTTAGACTTAAATATGAGAAAAGTCGTAGGTTTTTATTTATGAACAGTCAGCGGTTGTTAGAATTTCTGACAATTTTAAGTACCGACCCGCGGCAGATCACTATTCAAAATAAAGATGGTCTACTTAGAATTCACCTAACATAGAAGTGTTAATATGAAATAATTATACTCTCTGTCAAAAAAAAATGGAACAATTATATACTCAAAAAGTCAAATTATAAGGCATATCTTTCAAAACCATTCCTGCAATTTTCAAATACTCTAAAATTGTTATTTCCCCCTGAAAGCAACTATTCTTATTCTTTTTCATGTATAAACACCCCTTAGAAAAGTCCTTGCAAATTTGCTTTTGCAAGACCATACATACACAGCACGGAAGCTAAAACTATAAAATAGAATAAGTGGTTAGTTGACTGAGGATAACTTAAGTGTGATACTATATAATTTGATGTGGACTTGATATTTGAGTTATTGATAGGGCGGGTGGCTTCTATTTTCTTCATTTGTTTATCATATAATGTCGGTTAAATTAGCAGCAGCCATAGATGTTAGTTATAGTGTTGCCAAGCCACATGCTCGCGCTTAAGTGGTTAATAAGCTTTAATTAAAGACAAATTGTGACTAAAACAATTTTTAGTCGGACTGAACTTAACTTTTAGACGAACACTGAAGTATTAGAACATCTTTCACTAAAGATAGGAGGATTCAGACAAAGTTATTTTCAAACCACACATGTTAAGACAAGGTATTTCGAGGTCAAATAATGTCATTAAAATATCATCAATGCCACATAGTCAGATAATTAAACCCGCTAATTAAAACTTTCATGCTACTAGTAAATTTAGAACTTATTACACTCAAAAGATAGCCATCCAAAGCTACTGGTCCCTCCATCCACCACCTTAGTTACCATCCCCGCGGTTGTAAGCATCCATAGCTGCTGCAAGCGCAGGTTCAAGATGTTCAACATTTAACCCAAATGCTCCGAAGAAAGCTTGGAAAAGAGCCTGAGTTGGTCTTTCACCACCATTGAAGCCTCTTTCAAACCAATAGTCCGAAAATTCAGCAGTTTCAACAAAGCCATGATTAGGAATTAACCCAAAAATTCCATTTGCAAGAGAAGGTGCATTCCCAACGACAAAATTATGAATATTTTGCTAAAAAAAAAAAATATATATAAGGATAGAAAGAAAAAATAAATACAAGTTACTTTGGGATTATATTGACTTCGAAATAAATAAACTACTCACCAATAACTGATTGTGATTCTGGGCTTGGACCTGGGGATGGCCCTGGAGATTGCCCTGGGCCTGGGGATTGCCTTGGGCCTGGAGAATGCCTTGGGCCTGGAGATGGCCATGGGGATGACCTTGGGCCTGGGGAATGCCTTGTGCCTGGAGATGGGTCTGGGGATTGCCTTGGGCCTGGAGAATGCCTTGGGCCTGAGCTTGGGCCTGGGGAATGCCTTGAGCCTGGAGATGGGTCTGGGGATTGCCTTGGGCCTGGAGAATGCCTTGGGCCTGGAGATGGCCATGGGGATGAGCTTGGGCCTGGGGAATGCCTTGTGCCTGGAGATGGGTCTGGGGATTGCCTTGGGCCTGGAGAATGCCTTGGGCCTGGAGATGGCCATGGGGATGAGCTTGGGCCTGGGGAATGCCTTGTGCCTGGAGATGGGTCTGGGGATTGCCTTGGGCCTGGAGAATGCCTTGGGCCTGGAGATGGCCATGGGGATGAGCTTGGGCCTGGGGAATGCCTTGTGCCTGGAGATGGGTCTGGGGATTGCCTTGGGCCTGGAAAGCTTGGATCAGGGGATTGCCTTGTGCCTGGATAGAAGATTGGCCCTGTTGATATTTGACAAAGTCTTCTACTTGGCGTTTGGCTTGTTGCATGGTTTTTGCATGGAACTCGTTAATACCGTCTTCTTGGAGCTGGGCCATTTGTTGTTGAAGAGCATCTCTCTCAGTCATCTCAGAATACTTCAACCTCAAAGCGTCTCTGGAAACCTTCGGCATATCATCGTGCTCAGCAATCGCATCAAGATTGCCATGATGCTCTTCATAGAGATCTCGGAAGAGTTGTTCTTCCGCATTGGTCCATTCGTGATCGTGTTTTCTTTTAGTCATCTACAAAATAAAATAAAAATAAAAAACAAACAAAATCGTTAAGCTGAAATTTGTGGAAAACCCAGAAAACACAATCACATTCTTAATGATCTTATTGTCAGATGTAAAAAATAAAATATAAAAAAATCAACCAAAAAAAAGTACAAGATGAAATTGATAGAAAACCCAAAAAACACGTCATATCTAGATAATAAAAAAAATAAAATAAAAAATAAGTGAAAGATGAAATTGATGGCCAGAAAACACAATCAGAATTGCAATGTGGTATCTTATCGTCAGATCTAGATAATAAAATAACAACAACAAAAAAATTGCAAGATGAAATTGATAGAAAACCCAAAAAAAACTAGTCAGATCTAAATAACAACAACACTATGAGCTAATAGTTAATATGGAGTTAAAGCCGGTTTAAAGTTAAGCTATTAAATCCCAAACCGTAGGTCTGTAGATAATAAAATTATTTTTCATTAAATTTTATAAGTAAAAATGAAAAATGCGACATTCATAGACGGAAAAAATGTTAAATATGTAAAAATTGTATTAGGTCTACTCCGTAAGAGGTCACATATGAAAAAATCTCTTTGAAAATAGAGATTCATTAAATTTATTTTATATGAACCCTAAGAATGCACACATTCAAGGAAAAAGAATAGAAGAATAAAACTTGGATTACCTTGAGTGATGGTGATAGTTTGGAGGTTTGCGGGAGGTTTGCCGGAAAGAATTGAAAATGAGTTGACGGCTGCTGTTACATAATGGATGGATATTAGGGTTTTGTAGGAAGATAATGGATACTAGGGTTTTGTGTTGGACTTACTTTTGTATTGGGCTTGACTTAGTTTGACCCATGTTTTCTATTGATTTTCAAACATGCTTTTTGTACACTTCGGTTAATGAGAGCGTTACAAGTAGCACTGAGATAATGAGACATTTGAATTTAATGTATAATAAATAGCACTCAACCTATTCTTTAACCCTTTTTGTCCATATACAAGACGAGAGATAACTGAGTGATGATCGCATTTATTTTATTAGAAATTTTACTGTTGTGAGAAAATTCGAATATATTAATAGTTGTGTATAAATTTACATTTTTTCACGAAATTATCATCAATAATGGTTATCTCCTATTATAAAATGCCATATTGTTTTTATTTTTCTGTACCAAACAAAATACAATCATTTATTTGCTATTTTCTCTCATTTATTTTATCTTTTGAACGAATTTTCTCTCATTTATTTGACAGTCAATATCTTCCTTTTTGTCTCCTTTAATTTGTCAATTAGAAATAATTTTCTTTTGAGGCGACTATTAAATAATATTTCTAATTTTGTCATCCATCCTTTTTAAATAAATAGTATCCATTTGCAAGCAATTTTATGCACCATTTCTATCAAATATTGATTGTTTCACGTATTTGCATACTTAATACTTACCGTTCTCAATATTTTTTTTCTTTTATTAAGGATAATCATGATAAAGAAGTTTAAGAGTCATTAATATGTCATTAATATCCCTAAACAAAAAGAGAATTTGGAATGAATTTAGGCTAAAATATAGTATTGGTCCCGGCAAAATAGGTCTGTAACATCCTGCTCGTCTGCTAATGGAAATTTTACCTGTTAAATATATCAGAGGACTCAAATTCATGGAAATGTTAGTTAATGGAAAATATTTTATAACATGTCAGCATAACACGGGAAAAGTATCAGAGTCGTTGTTTTAGCACGTTTGAGGCAAGGGTAAAAAGGTAATTGCACGGCAGAAGATATTTATTTGATTTTGGGGCAAGAATTATCTCATAATTCTTATTCTTTTCTCTCTCTTAGTTTGAGAAAATATCTTCTCCCCCTCCTCTCTTCCCTCTCAGGTACAGGTCGTAAGGCTTACTTGAATGGATTGTGCCATTGGTGGGCGTATACAGATGATGTAGATAATAGATACATGGTTTCTTTTAACTTGAGCAATGAGATGTTCTTAACTACACAGTTACCCTTGGATATGCAAGATAGAGATCATGATGAATGGGTGGTGTGGGGGAGGAGATACTTACACTTGGTGGTGTTAAATGGGTTTGTTGTTATGATCGCAAAGCATGCAAAGACAACTTCTTTTCACATATATGTTTTGGGTGAACTTGGTGTTAGAGAATCATGGACTAAACTCTTCATAGTCGGACCTTGACATAGTGTTAGGCGTCCTATTGGAGTAGGAAAGAAGGATGATCTATTCTTCACTAAAAATGACGATGAACTAGCTTGTTTTGATTTAAATACTCAAACAATTGAAGATTTCGGTGTTAAAGGGGAATATTTTGATTGTGACTTGAAAATTTATACGAAAAACTTTATTCCGATTGGCCGAAAAAGTAATTAGTTAATTTTTCTTTCCCAAGTTTAAAGGTTTTACCCAAGAGAGTTATAAGTACAATTATTAGAATTTAGGATTTTATTACCAAGTTGAATATTATGAAGTCATTGCAATGCAAATAGGCGTTTCAATTTCCCATATTATATTTACTATCAAGTGTATAAGAAAGAAATTATTGGCTTAAGAATCTTTCTTTACCATTTTTTATTTCCACGCTCGTATCTTTTTTTCTATTGTATGATGTTCTTCTTTCGATTCAAATTGTGTGCAGGGTCTTTTTTGAATTCTCTCATTTTTCATGTAGAAATCATTTATAATTTGGAAACATTTTCCAATCTAATTGTACCGTCATAAAAAAACCCAATCCGTGAGGGAGAAGCACGCGATAGTAGGCCGACTAATCACGAGCTCGGCACGAGGGCGAGCAGGAGGAACACCATGACCTTATCTGATATTAAAAGGTCATGTGTATATGGCACTGGATTCGGTCTAGAGAGGTGGAGTAGTGAGAGACCGCACCATCCTATTCGGTCTAGGGTTTTGGTTGTTTGAGCTTGGGACTTGATGATGCTACAAGAAATTTACTAGGTGAGTTCCATAGATAGATTACCTACCTTTGAGTTGTTTAATCTTATGAAGAAATTATGTTTTATGTTAGTTTAGCTTTTATGAATCTTTAGTACCCCAAATAAATTCTTGTTGTTTATATGATAAAATTGCCATGAGATATGTTTAAATGAAGCTATACATGTTGCTGGATGTATTGGTGCATTACAGGGTCCAATTGGACGAGTTTTGGGTCAAAAATGGCGAAAACCTGTAGCCGAAAACACCGAAAACACAAAATTCGCAGCGCTGCTCCTGAACAAGGGCGCTAGGCGCCCACAAGTCAGAGAGCCAGCGCTAGGCGCCCTCCCTCTGGCGTCAGGCGCCCCAGACAGGACAACGTCCGCGTTGTCTTGCGTTCGGGTGCTTGGGGGCAGTCGTGTGGGGATCCGTAGCGATCGTTTCGAAGTATTCTTTGACTGTTTTCACTTATTTTTCTACTGGAACAAATATGGTTTTACCAAATCTTAGAACTTATAAACGACTTGGAATTTGGGTTTTCGGCACTTTCGTCCTATAGAAATTATTGAAAATTGCACACAACATCCACTGATCCTTGAATCAGAAATCATGGCAATCTTAGCATGTATTACAAGGATGGCTCAAGAAAGTTTAAGCATGATGGGGTAGTGATGAATTAAGTAAGGGGATAACTAGAGCCTCGACATAGTCGTCGAGAACCGGTGAAGAATATGATACCGGTGACGATCTTAGGTTTCCCTAATCGTCCGGTTTAGAATCGTGCCATGATTATGTTATGTTTAGGCCTTGATACATAGAGTGTATTCTTGGCAATGCGGTTTTAGGTTCCCCTCGACCGCCATGACACATATAGGAAGTGAAGCCTATAACAAGTTAAGATAAGATTATGACGGCTCTAGTATGCACTACCGTCTAAGAATGCAAGTCCTCACACACGTATAATCAACCGTCAGGTTGTAATGTAGACACGTGGTGACCGTAGGTTTCCCCTTGAGGTTGCCTATAGCCTAGGATTAGGGGAACTCACTGAGACATTATGTCTCATCCCAATCCTTATTTGTTTCAGATAAACAGGTTGGATTTGCAAGCTTGAAGTCGGATGGATATTTCAACAAGTGTGCGTTCGTGTCGCTGCAGGATGCTTTGGACTTTAAGGATGAATTATATATGTATGGTTGAGACGTTTATGTTATTTATGTTCGAACGCTATGTCTTGTATAAATATTCATTCGTATGTAGTTTATGTTGTAAACTTTAATGTATCCAGTACTAATATTAACACACGTGCTAGATTTTCTAGATACGTCTGGCATGGGTGTTCCAATTGGTATCAGAGCAGGTCGATTCAGACCGTGCCTTGGGTCATTAAATTACAACTAAGGTAGTGGGACCATTGGGTTCCGGGTAGATGTTCTAATTGTTGTTGTTAGTTGAGCCTGATCAACTCAATTTAACATTCGACGATTAGAATAGATGCCTGAGAGCTGAATAGGACCCAGGAGGAACGAAGTATATGATGAAGTAGTTTGATCGTGCCAAAAGGTGGCCGGTGAACTAATCAAGTAGAAGTGTGAATCCTCCGGGAATGCAAGGAATGTTAAGAAGGAACGTTCCGACAAGGTCGGGTAAGATGATAGTGATACTTAATGTACCCGTAAGCGAAGAAGTTGGATATATATATATATATATATATATATATATATATATATATATATATCTAATCATGACCGAAAGATTCGGTAAGAGTTGTTGTTGGAACGGGTTATGATATTCTGGAATGTCAGAACAAGGCTACAAGATAGTGAGTAGTCGGCATATGATGACAGAGTCAGCAGGTTCTCAGGAATAGCAATATGGGAATGAAGTTAAGAACATGAATGCTCGGAAAGTTGCATAAGTGGCAATGTAACGAGGTAAGTTATTCGTAGTAGAGGAAGTTAAGGACTCAAGTGAAAGTTTTATGTTATCAGGAGTGAGGCATTGATTTCCAACGTGCCAAGAATTGGATTGGAAAAGGTTGATGTTGCCATGCATATGTTATAGAATAGTTCATGATGATAGGAATGAATGATGTGCATTGTATACTTGAGAAAAGAATTTTATGCAATAAATGTTTTCTGAAAAATAGAGTTGGAGAAGCTCACCAATAGCAAGCCTGGGATGAAACTTTCCGTTTTTATAAAATTTACTAGTTTGTTCCTATGGTTTGCAATGACTATTGGGGAGATGTCTTCACCATAATCTTTTATGAGATGAAAAATCTTTTATGACATCAAGTAACGAATGCATATCATATCCTAAGATTTCTAAGGAAAGGACATGGGCAACCATCAATGAAATCGATACGGTTTAAGGTAGCTTTGGAAGTTAAAGCGGTGCAAAGTTATGAGGAATCACAAGGTTCGCGGATTATGTGGAATTATGACGTATCTCTCAAACCTATGTTTTGCTTAATTGACTTGCTAAGGCTCATTATGAAGTTGAACTATAAAGTTTAAAGGATTTAAAAAAAAATAAAAATTACGTATATGGGTGATTGAAGTTGACTTTTTGAAAATTCACGAGATTTTCTAGGAACCGGTTTGCTACTACATTCGTAGAGCGGGCTAGACTTATTAGAGTCTAGATTTGGTGACACGCATGTGTTATCAACTCGTTCTATGAATTTAGAGCAACGGCCGGGGCCAAAATTTAATATATTTATAAAGTAGAAAATTATCAACGTCAATGACCTGTGTGCTAATTTACGTAGTTTTCTTTAAAAGAAAAATCAACGAGCAAGCATTGGTATGATTAAGCAAAATGTAGTATGCGAATATACGAAGGTACCAGGCTAGAGGTTTAAGAAAGATATGTTCAAGTGTTAGAGGAGTTGTTAAAGGAATTCGAGTTCCTCGGAAACAAGTTCAAGTGTGATATGTACGGTAAATGCAATCAGCAAGAACGTAAGGTTTACCCCCAAGTTAAGTATTATGAGCATAAGATAAAATATCATGAGTTTTGAATTTACAAGACAAGAGTAAGGTGGTGATAGTGTTTGCAACATGGAAAATTTTGAGAATAGTTCAAGAAGTAAGTATTCAAGTGATAAGCATGAATTGAAGTCTCAATTGCTCTAACGGGTTATAGTATTCGTTAAACCAACCGGTGGGAATCAGAGAAGCGTCATGGAAGTTAATTGTTAATCACGAAACATGGAAAATTTAGTATGTATGAATTTTCGTGAAGAATGTTCGGTTGGTAATGCAAGCACTACAAGAAACATTACAATTTCCCAGGGGCGGAATCCCTGTCAAAAGGGCGGAATCCCTGGCAAACTGGACGTTTGTCAGGGAATTTCCCAGGGGCATAAGCCATCACAAAACCGCTCATCGGAAATTTTTTGCCAGGGATCCCACCCCTGGGAAAAAAACGAGGGCCTTAATCCCTGGTAAAAGCCCTGGCATTTTCCCTGACATAAGCCCTGGTATTTTCCCTCACTTTATTCTGCAACCAGACTGACTCTGACTGACTGACTCTGACTCTGACTGACTCTGACTGACTGAATCAAGTCAATTCGAAAAATACCAGGGACATGCGAGGGGTTTAACCCCTGGCAAACGTCCATTTTATTTTTTTTTTAAAAATGTTTTATTTATAAAAACGTATTTTTTATTAATTAATTAAATATTTTAAAAATAATTTTAATTAATAAAATGTGTTTAAATTAATTAAAAAACAGTTTTTTATAGATTGTTTTAGCATAAAAGCAGATTTTAATTTATTAAAAAACAGATTTTTTTTAATATAAAAATAATTTTAACATCATTTTAATTTTAAAAAAAACTGATTATGAATACACTATTTTAATAAACTGTTTTCCAACAATATACCTTTTTAGAATATTTTTTATGAAGTATTTTTATTTAAAAAGCAGTTTTTAAAATAAAAAATAAATAGGCATTCAAAAAAAAAATGTTTTAAAAAAACTGTTTTAAAATATTTTGTACTACACTGTTTTTAAGTCCCTTCTTTTCCAACAGTAGGCATTATTATAGTATATTTTTTTTTTTCATAAAAATTAATTTTAACATAGTTTAAAAAAAACTGTTTTCCAACAATAAACCTTTTTAAATATATTATTTTTTTATGAAGTGTTTTTATTTAAAAAACAGTTTTAAGATTTATAAAAATAATAATTTTTAAAAACTGATTTAATTTAACAAACAGTTTTACTTGTAACAAAAAATCAGTTTTTTTACTACACAAATTAAAAAAACGATTTTCCCTAAATTAAAAAAAAAACGTTTTAAATAAACTGTTTTAGTAAATAAAGAGTTTTCTACAATAATTATAAAAAATGCTATTTTTTTTAGAATAGATATCAATTCTAAATTAAAAAAAATGGATTATATACTATAAACTTAGTGTTGGACCATACATTTTTTTTTGTCATTCTAGCTAGTATAACTATAACTGCACACATAATCAATAAATCTACCAAAAAAACATATATTCAACAACATGCATATATTCCATTTTGTCACAAAAAAAAAATGCATATATTCCATAAATAATTTGAATATACCATAGGAAATACCATAGAAAATATATAAGTTGATAGATAATAAAAAATAGTAGAAGAATGAGTTGGAGAAGAATGAGTTATAATAAAAAATAGTAGAAGAATGAGTTGGAGAAGAATGAGTTATATGAACAGAATGAAGAAGGGGAAGTGTTGTGTATTTTGCTGAAAATTTTCCAAGTATTGGTAAGTGATGGTGCAATAGAAATTGACGTAAGAAGCATATATATATATATATATATATCTATTAACTATATGAGAAAACAAATGCCTATCAAAATTTCACAACTGTCCTTGGCACTAATTTTTTGACTGCACAGTTTTTTCACTTTGTTGAAGGGTAAGATGGTAACAAATTTTGAAATGGGAGGCTCCTGAGTTTATTACCACAATGTGTCTTTTCTGCCCTTTTCATTACATTGTTGATTCAATTAAATAAAGGGTAGATATGGTACAAGCACGAAAATATATCAGGGAAAGCATCTATTTCATTACTGCAAGTACAAATAGATGACATAACCACTTTAATTCAAAAAATTGTCATCACTTTAATTCAAAAACAGATTCCTTTTTTCTCTCACCCTTTCCAACCAAAACAAAGCTATCATCTATCCTCTTCTCTCTCCCTCCTGCGCGCTTCTTTCATCTCAAAACCTCAACCAAAAATTTCTTTCATTTCTCCCATTAAACTTCTGGTCAGAAATATCTCAATGTTAATTATCTCCACAAATCGAATACGGGTTAGTATGTGTTTCAATTTGTATGTATTTCGATTTTTTTTTTTGCTGTCTTTCGATTGGAATATGATTGATTTCTCATGCATAATCTGTTGTTTCTCAGTTTTGAAATGTAAAATAAGGAGAAATCCATGTGATTATCAGTTTTGATATGGTTTGAATTTTTGCAAAGTTTTTAAATGTTTTTCATCAAACTGTATAAAATTTCGCATGCAAGGTGTTTGTTTTAATTGGTCAAGTGGCAGGTTCGATCCAAAGAACAGCTTGTACCTATCTTTTGTTTGTATTTCCTTGGTCAAATGCAGGTTCGATCCAAAGAACAGCTTGTACCCATCTCTTGTTTGTATCTCTCGGTCAAGTGGCAGGTTCGATCCAAAGAACAGCTTGTACCTATCATTTGTCCCCTGGTTTGTCTACCCTGTCAATGTCTACCTAAATCCCCAGTGATATGACATGCCCTGTTAGACTCCAGTTGCTTGTCTTGCATTCATAATCAAAATGTTGCATGGCATTCATGTTTTGAAAATCTAAGAGCGTATTTTTATGTCCAAAAACAGTGCAAATGTTAATATTTAAGTATCTTCGTCCCGTCAAGTCAAAGACCTCGTCTCTTGACTCTCCGGACAAAGAAACTTAAATAGGGGCAGCTGTTATACCCTAATTTTGGACCTAAAAATACTAGCTCAATTCTTCTTTCCTTGCATTTCAAGTCCTTTGAATTTGTCTCTGATTAATTGCATTTTTCTCTGCATATTATTTCAATATTATTTGCAAAATTCATGAAAAAGGGCATTTTAGTCATTTCCTATGTTAAAATTCCTTTCAATCTTTGAAAAATTGTTTGAGTCTTTTCAACTGGTTTGAATAAGTCCTTATTTCAATCCTATGTCAAAATCCATTTCAAAAAATTGCATTTGAAGTCATTTTAAGTCAGTTTAGCCCCTAGGGGCGTTTTAGTCTTTTCATGTGTTAAAGTCCTGTTAAATCTCTTAAAATTGTCTCTGAGTCTATTAATTTGCTTGTATAACTTCTTGCTTTAGTTCTCTGTTAAAAAAATCATTTTAAAATTGCATCTGAGTCATTTTAAGTCGTTTTAGTCCCCAGGGGCATTTTGGTCATTTCACGCAAAATTTCGGCAGAGAGAGGTTACTTTAAAGTACCTCTTTAAAGTACCTCATTTAAGTAATTGGTTCGTTTTAGTCCGTTTTGTCATTTTTTAATCGTTTCACTTTACGTTGTTTTCAAATTACATTTTTTTACCAATTTTATTTTTAATTACATTTTTAGTCCTTTTTTGTCATTTTTGCATTTTAGTCCTTTTATTTCAGTTAATTGCAGATTGGTCCACAAGAGTTTGTTACAAGTCCAGTGCCACGTGTCATTATTCCATTGGCCCAGTCATCATACACATCATCTATAAAAGCCCAGTCATCAGTCAAAGTCAAAACACTACTCATTTTTTTACACATCATCACAAACACTTTCATTTTTTCTCTCTCCATCAAAACAAATCAAAATCACAAAAATCTCATGAATATTCAAGAACATTCTTGAACATTCATCACCAAACCACCACTCTAACCACCACAACAAACTTTTTCGGCCACCCTAACTAACCACAACAACCACAAAAATCATCAAATCAACAATATTATCACAAAAGAATCATCCTAAGACCCATATATAGCCATTTTCGGTACTGTTCATCACCACCACAAGCCAAAATCGGACTCATCCTCAACAACAAGGACAAGGCCGATTTCGGCCAACACAAAGGGAGGGGAGCTCGCGGCCAGCCGGCGATTTGGAGGAGAAGGGAGAGATTTTCGGACCTTCTTTGCGGAGATTCAAGGTAGATTCGCGCTTACATCTAAAGATTTGTGTGGTTTTTGTTTCAAAAATTTTCAAACTTCAAACTTAGATCTACGCTTCACCGTTGATTTTCTTGAAAAACTAAGCCCGGATTCGTGATTAGAACGAAAAAGGATTGTTAAAAAGCTAAAAAAAATTGAATCGGGCAAAAAAAAAAAAATCTGACGCGGTGGTGCCGCCACCTCGCGGTGGTCGGCCACCTCGCCGGACCGGTGGAGGTGGATCGGAGAAGAAGGCTGCATTTGCAGACCTTCTCTCACTAAAAATTTGTAGAGAGAGGAAGAAGAAGGAATTATGAAGGAAATAAACCGGAAATGGCTTTTATAGGTGTAAACGAACCGGTTCGGTTCGCTTGAACCGGACCGGTTCACTTGGTTTTCTTCTTCTTGTGCCTCAACCGTTAGATCTAGCTGGATCAATCCAACGCTCCTCACGCGTTTGGATGATCCAGTATCCATTTACCTTGGGTCTGGACTTTTGTTACTACTTTCTCCTTATTTTCTTGCTGTTTACTACACTATTTCTCGCTAAATACACCTTTGCATGCCTAAAATTTCTTTGAAAAATTCCAAGAAAATTCCTATAATTTTTCTAGTATATTTTGATCAATTTTGATATATTGCATGTCAAGATTGATCAAGAAATGCTAGAAAATTATTTTGCCTTGGTTTAATGCTTTTTCTTGTACTTTTTGTTGAAAATCTTGATGAAAAGCTTGTAAAATTTGGTGAATTCTTGTTGCAATTTTTGTTGAACGATTTAGGATTGTTTCTTGTTAATTTTGTATGCTGAAAATTGTTAGAGAAAATACATGGAGAAATTGTTTGAATTTTGTGTTGTTTTGTCCAATTTTGTGAAGTTTTTTTTGCATGTTTTAATTCCAATTGTTGGGTTCATAATAATTGCGGTTTGTTGAATAATTTTGGAGTATTGTTTGGTGATTGATTTGGTGTTTTGGGTGCTGGTTTGTGATATGTGATAATTGACTCCTTATATGGCAAATTACTTGATTCTTTAACATGTGAATTAGTGCAAAATAGGCTTAATAAAATACCATGGTTTCTTGACTTGTCATTTTCTCATAACTCTCACATTGGGGCTGAACCTAGACCCTTTGAAAAATGCCAAAATGGAGAGTTATGAGTCTCTTGCATTTGCCTTAGAATTTTGGTGTTTTATTAAGTGCATTTTTGCTACTTTTTCTTGCATTTTTACCATGTTTTATGCTTTATTTCCTTGCCAATTTTTCTACTACCCTATGCCTATTATTACTAACCATTTGTTCATTGTTTCATACATCATGAGCATTCCATATTTCATCTCCTCCTTCACTTTAATTTCTTGCACTTTAATTTTTACCAAGAGCTAGAATGTAAAAAACTTAGGATTTTTTTTGTACTTTACTTTTTATGCAATTTTAAATTCTTGCAAGACCATAACATGTATCTAGGCCAATGATGTAAAGGACAATGGACTCTAATAATGTACACCGCCACAAGCACCGACACATGCACACACATCACATAGATATTTTTAGATGTATGGCTAGGATATGCATGTTTAGATGTATGTTTAGGATTGAATGTTTAGATGAATGCTTAGGATTTACACTTAGAAAAATCAATTTTCCAAAAGAATATGAACAACATCACTCAAATATTTTTCTTAATAAACCTTGGGATCAAAATCCCATTGAATTTTCCTTTTCTTTTCTTAAATAAAAACTTAATGAATTTTAATCATACTTTGACTTTCTTTTGCAAAATAATTAATTCAACCTCACAATTTCACAATCTTACGCCCTTGAGGCCTCTCTCTCTCATTCTTCAAAATTTCATTTTCAAACTTAAAATCAACCAACAAAAACAAAAACATTTTTGGAAGAGAACTACGGTGGATTTGATCCCTTAAACGGGTACGTAGGCAAGGAATCAAAATTCCTTCAATTCAAATAAAAGAAAAATTCAAACACTTTCTTCTCCCTCCCATTCTTGACTTAGTAAGCTCTTAGGTGTAAATATCACTTTCAAATAGCATTTAAAAATAAAGCGCGCGCGTAGAAAGTAAAGACGGTTCCTATAGGATACTATAGTCGTTATGGGTGCCTAACACCTTCCCGTAGCGAAAACAACTCCCGGACCTCGATTCTCAAGGGTTTTGCTTATTTTTTCCCTTCCCAAGAAAAAATAAGATATCACCGGTTTAAAAGGTTCAAACGTAATCAATGTTTGACACCCGAAAACCAAGATAAAACAAAGGACATTTTAATTTATAATATAAATTAATTTTTCTTAGCTAAAATTTATATTCTATTAAGTGTTTATACGTTATAAAAAATGTTAAACATAATAAAAAAACACCTAATGTATTATCATATTTTTTAATTGACTTACCAAGATGTATTATCTATAAATAATATTATCTAAAAATATGTAGCTTTCATAAGAGGAAAAAAATTACCAACACGTGTTGTTAAGTTATCGTGAAAAAAAGGTTATCGTAAGACAAAAAAAGTACAAAAAAATCTATACACAATGTTATTACGTTATCGTTAAAAAAAAAAAACATTGGAGAATTATCGAGTAATCTAATGCAATGGTTAGATGCAATTACCAAAATATTAATTATAAAGGATAAAGTTGAATTTTGCTTTGAAAAATAAGGGTAAAAATGGAAGGAAAAATGAGAAGCTAAAAGCTATAAGCTCAAACGCTACTTGAAGGAGCTTCTGAAAAATAGCTTATAAGCTCCTGAAATAAGTTATAAGCTCGTTGTAAAAAGTGTTACCAAACAGAGCTATTTTTTGTCAGACGAACTTATAAGCTATGAGCTAAAAGCTAAAAGCTCTTTTTTGATGTTACCAAACATAGCCTACGTAGAAGACCTTAAACTTCTTACATCAATCAAGTCACTGACAATCGACAGCGTCTCTTATTTGATGTTACCAAACACAGCCTACGTAGAAGACCTTAAACTTCTTACATCAATCAAGTCACTGACAATCGACAGCGTGTGTAGAAGACCTTAAACTTCTACTTATAGTTGACAATATTAGTCATTGCCGGTGTTTTGAACGATTTTAAAACATCGGTATATCTTATAACATTTGTAATACTTCTTCAATCTACAATTGCCTTGCAATTGAATCAAATGGGCACATTGAATAGAACAAGTAACAATTTTTTTATTTGTATAGATCCCACGTAACTCTAAATGACACCATTTTAATTTAATTGAGTGAAATCTTTAACAAATTAAACTCTTGAAGAGACATAGCTTAACTAAATATGATTTCTGGAAATAATATAATAAATTTTTGGACAAGTAAAATCTAAATTACTTTCATTATTTACACACGATGAGAATGAAGTTCATTGTGCTCAGAAGAGTTATTAAGTAATGGTAATATACTCACAACACATAACGATGGAATTTAATTTTATTATTCCGTTCTTGTACTTATATATCACAAAATCATCATCAAATAGTCAGGATGACTGAGTGGTCTAAGGCGCCAGACTCATTTAAGCCTTTCTATTATTATACGCGGATTCACGTCCATACACATGAATATCATACAATGAACATAAAATAGCATGAAACATAATCTTTGGTCCACTATTCAATCAGTAGTGGCACGAGTAGAAGCACCAACATGACCGGATGCATAAATGGCGGCTTGGAAAGCAGAACCTCGGTTAAAACAGTCTAGAGCTATGCTGAAAATCAGACCAAGTCCATATCGTCGAAAGCCTGCGTCTGAAGGTGGACTATCACCTTCAGTTCCCTTCTCGAACCAATGACGAATAAACGTCTTCCTCAATTCTGGTGAGAATACGAGGGGAGGAGTTAACCTCTCCCTCATTTTTGGTGTGATTACAAAGGGAACGTTGGCTGCCTCGACTCCATCCCCACTCACAGGATCACCAACTCCATCCCCACCTCCATTATTGAGGTCCCCCTCTACTACCCCTAACACAAGATTGCGAACTCCTTCTACAACTCCACCAACTCCATTCCTGGAAACTCCATCTCCATCAAACATATCAAGAGCTTTTGGATCTGCAAATCAAAATAGAAAGAATTTAGATCAGAAAACCAAGAAAATAAAAGAAAATAGAAGCCAAAAATACTAGTAATTTTTATATTTAAATCTGCAGATGAACAAATAAATTAATAGGTAGAGCAAAAAAAAAAAAAATATTTATTACTGCAAATCAAGCAAATAAAATAACAGAGAGGAAGAGGATTAAAAAAATCATACCACCAAAACCACTTCGGCCTAGGAGGTAGTTTTCTCGGGCAATTGCAAAAACTGCATCAAATCCATCACCCATGAGCCCAAGGTCGTGGAAGACACTTGGATCAGGTCCAGGAGCACAATCCAATCCAAGTGCATACCACATGTTCTTAAATTGATCATTCGCCATCACAAACCCATGTAGATTTGCTCCACCACCATTAACCATGGCAGCATCTGGCATATATACACGCTGTGGAGGCAAAACAGCTAAAATTGCTTGAGCAATAGCAGGAGCTCTTTGAATGATAGCATTTGCAATAATTTGTTCCAGATCTTGGCCTTGACCACCGCCATGAAAAAGTTCCTAAAAAGACAAAGGGATATATTGACTCCAAAAAATTAATTACGGGTTAACAGTGTTTTACACCTATAATATATGTCATTTTCGATTTTTCCTTGTAAAAATTTTCGTTTAGATCACGTAAGATTTTTGGTTTTGTCCCTTCATGGAGTTTGACTGTATAAAATCGTTACAATGGAAGAAAGTACCATAAATTTTGTAATTTGGTTTAGGAACCAAAACAATCTTTACGGAATAAAAATGAAATTTTTTAGAGGAAAAGGAAAACCAGAAATAACCTATATCAGAGAAATCAAACACTATTAACCCATTAAATTAATAACATCAAAACTTACCAATTCTTTCAGAAAATAAAATGACACATACCTTCGGAGAGTTCGTTGAAATGTCCCGCATAATGGAATGCCTAAGAGAGGAAGACGGACTAAAAAAATCTAATTTTTAAATCTGCAACAAAGAAAATAATAAAAACGAAGATCGAAAACAATCCTTCAAAATATAAAAAAACGAAAACAAAATAAAAAAATAAACTAATCTTTAGATCTGCAAATACAGAAAATAATAGAATAGAAGAGAGAGAAGAAAAAAAAACCTACCCGAACACAAATCCGTCTGAGGAGGAAAATAAACAGATCCAAGAGTGAGAGGTAGAGCAAGAAAATTAAAGAGAAATAAGAAGGTGTGTCTGAGAGAGGGGGAGAGGTGGCTGGTGGGTGATTAGAATGAGGTATTTATAGGTGAAAAAAACACTAGGGTTAGGTGATGATTTTTTTTGAAAGGGTTAGGTGATGATTTGTTTTGGGCTTTTTATTACCGGCCCTTATATCATAACAGACACTAAACAAATAAACCAAGAGAAACTCTTTTCCTAACCCCTCCATATTTTCAAGTTTTTGCTTCATTTTGCATTATTTTCAATTTCAATGCCACAAGCAACTCAAAAATTACTTATTGAAAGACCAAAACGAATCTTTGCCCATCGATAAAATGTAATTTTTGAAATATTTTAAGAAACAAATTTACCCAAGAAGATAAGTTTAATGAGCAATGTTATATATCAAGAAAAAAAACATCAAGAATTCTTCAAGAATAAAGAGCAACCAATTACAATGCACTATTTGCCACAATTCAAAGAGGTGTGGCTGAAAAATAGGAAGTTGACAAATAAATCATGCAATTAAAACTTGCCACATGTGTCTTGAAAAATTTTTGATGCTATTTTTCTAGATAAATAGCATTTTCCAAGTTTAATACATACCCGGTAACACCATAGTATCTATGATTCACTTTTTCTCCTCCTGCAACACTAAATGAAGATATATATGCATTCAATTTTCTTATATTGTTATTGTGTTGATGCTATTTTGCAAGAAAAATGTCAACTATAATGGAACCTCATGAGATAATTAAGCCAAAAGGAAAGCACTATTATACAATGTGGAGCTAAATTTCTTTTACATCGGATTATTGCAATTTTATTATGTGCTTTTCCTCACTTCCAAGAGCATTTTGTGAAGTACAAGATCCAATTTTCTGGAGTATCTAGGAGCTTTTTAAGGATATCAGATAAAGACAATCATACCGGTGGACTGGGGTTTTCCGATTTGGTTTCTCAGATTTTTTTTTGAAGAAGTTGGTTTCTCAGATTGATTCTATGAGTTTTGATTCTGCTGGCTTGCATGGGCGGTAAGTGTTCATTCATTTGGTTTGAAGATAGTGACTCGTGATTAATGAGTTGTTCTTCCGTATATTTGTGTTCTGTCTCTCAGCTGCTTCCTTTTCATTTTTTTTACTTTTTACATGGTGCTTCACAATTTGTCAACTCGTTTAAGCTTTAATCCATAGCACGAAATAACAAGTTTACACTTGAATAGAAGGCAAGCGGGCAACAAGCTGCGCCGCTAGACCTTTTTGGATGGCAAAACCAATCCTCGTGAATACAACATGCATAGACCTAGGAGACATGACATTACTATGCATAACCTTTTGGACTCAATGTAGAAGGGTAACCGCCTCGGGTGCTAGGAAACCAAAAGTGTCAAAAGAAAATGGTATAAAAGCATGTTGATTATCAGAACACGCTTTCTCATGTTTGGCCACTTTGCTTGACGCAGCCTTTAGAGCTGCCTGTCCTACGGTAAAAGGTCCGACACCCAGTCCCACAAGTGGTGAAACCCCAGTCAAGTCTACACAAGCATGTTTACCACCTACCCATCCATACACCATGACATCCGCAGGCCTGAGTGTTGATCTTCTATCTAGTGGGTCAGTCAGGAAGTTCACAGGCGCCTCCTTCTTCACTGATATCCCTGCCCGTCTGAATATATCAAAAAGTACATCCCTCACAAAGTCATGTCTGTACTTAAAACCGGGAAGCTCCTTACAATGAACGGCATGCTCCCCAAAAGTATCCAGACATGCCTTACGACAAACAGGACACACCTCATCAATAGGGAATAGTGGAATCATAAGACGATATCTAAGGATAGTACGATACTCCACTGGTGACATATGCTGACCTAACCCATCAATCGGGATAGCTAGAAGAAAATCTTGAGCATGTGCTGCTTGCAAACATCCAAAAATTGCCTTCTGTCTCGTGGTCATGTTAAACTTAACTTCCATATCTTGTACAATTTTACTAAAAAGAGCACTCGCCAAAACATGTTGTGCTTTAGGAGGGACGGTGTCTTTACTAGTAAAACTGCTAACATCGAAATCTGGAATCGCACCACGAAGACCATCCAAAGCCTTATCAAAATCCGAGTCCATGCCACACAAACCACTATCTCTCAAAATATGATCTTGTAGTACCCAAGATTGTGCCCTAGAAGCCACAAAAGCGTACGAAGAAGCCTCTGATGCTGAGTACAAACCCAACCCTCCATACCTAATAGGTAAAGAAGCCAACCTCCATTGAAGGTCCCCGAAGAAAGGACCTCCACCAACCACAATGTTCTCAACCGCTTCACGCAACTCTTTATCAAACAACATAGCCGCCTCCCCCATGTGAAAAGGTTGGCATGTCCGTAAGCCAAAGAAAAGTTTGGCAATACCCATGCACGATCGAAGTAGAAGGAGCTCACACTGAGGATCCCGTAAATGAGGAAGAAGATGCATTAACTCAGCAGCCCTGGAAGCTCTCTTCATGGCCAACCCCTCAATAAAACCTTTATCACGGCTAACAGCCCCTCCGAGCAATTTCACCCCCAACGTCGGCCTCCCGATATCCGCTGGGAAAAGCCCCTCACGACGCTTAGTACCATCACATGAAGGCCAAAAGATCTCAGTCTTACGAATATTCAATTCAAGACCCAACTCTGGCCCAAAAACCCGAATGATGTCTAGGGCTTTAGCCACTTCCTCTGAATTCCCTACAAGAGTCCCATCATCAAGGTACCAAGCATGAAGAAGAAGCTTGCAACTATCTCTAATCTGATGAATAAGAGGATGTAGCACAAGAGCAAAAAGGAGCGGCCCTAATGGGTCGCCTTGTTGAACTCCAGTAGCAGACATAATATGTCCATCACCAAGGTATAATCTTGCTGCCTGTCCATAAAGAAATTCAACCCATAAAGAAATAGATGGGCACCTCAATCTCACCTCACGTAGCAGTGATGTCCTTTCTATTGAGATTTTTGCACATTTAAAATGTTGACATGGCATGATAGTTTCGGTGTTTTCAGGTGTAATTTGATGGCTAACAGAGTTCTGCTCCTGCTGGCTTTGGCGTCTCGGAGCATCCAAATTCATCTTCTAAAATCCTGAGTGGAGCTGCTGGTTTGTACAGCTTCTTGTTTTCTTGAAACTGTATCTTTTGTTTTCTGTTATGTTGGATCATGTCTGGAAATTGAGTAAAAAAACTAAACACAAATTCCCATGTTGGGTAGAACTAGTGTTGTGTGAATTGAAAAAAATGGAAGTTCCACATCGGATGGAACACACACATTAGTAGTGTTTATATAGTGGGGGTGTACCTCTAATTAATGGGGTACATAAGCACTAGAGAAAAAAATATATATTGATATATATTTTATTATTTGGAAATGATAAATTAAATAATTAATTTAATCATTATTAGAAAGTGATTTCTTAGTCCCCAAGTTTTGCTAAAATATTTGGGTACGCAATCTAATATATTTTAGTGCTTTAATTGAAATATATTTTGGTACATAATATAATATAATATATTTTTGTACTAAATATAATATATTTTGGTACTCAGTTGAGATATTTTTGTACTAGATCTAATATGTGAATTACTTAATGACAAAGTAATCTATTACTTGTTCCCAAAGTTTCTCACTTATTAGTTGTGAATTTTTTCTATAAATAGAGAGCTCACACAATGCATTCCACACACCAAAGAGTTTCATTGAGTTGTCGGGAACTCTTTCTCTCTTCTCCCTTTCTTGACTTGTGTTGACGAGTCTTTCCTCTCTTCTCCCTCCTTCGACTTGTTTAACAAGTCCTTCTCCTTTTTCTACTCCTTTCTGTCCCTTCGGAATTAAGAGTGTTCTTGAGATCATAGTCCCTTTTTCGGTTTAATGTCCATTCGGAATTAAGAATGGTCTTAAAAACATAGTTCCTTCGGTAATATATGTCCTTTCGGAATAAAGAGTACTTTTAAGATCATAGTCTCTATTTGGAATAATAATGTCTCGTCGGAATCAAGAATGATCTTAACGGTATATAAATATTATAACAATATTTTTCTATTTGAGGAGAAATGGTGGTAACACCATATTTGAGTGGTCATAGTACCATATTGATAGTTTGGAGAACTTAAAGGTTAGAATGGTGGAAACACCATATTTGAGTGGTCTTAGCACAATAATAAAATGGTAATAACACCATATTAAAGTGGTTTCAATATTAAAGAGTGGTCTTAGTACCATATTTGAAGGTGTAATTCTCAAACGATTTTCTACAGTGCAGTAGTTAATCGAACAGTTGTAGTTGGGCTTGTTTTATCCTGGAGGCGGCGTGGTTGATAGTCTACCTTGCACAATTTTGGGTAGTGCCACGAAACGTCTTAAAGAGAGCGACCTGGTCGTGACTCAACCTAGTAACAACTTCGGTAGATAATAGAATTTGGAAATCCAAATACAATAATTTGGAAATCCAAAAAATAACAATTTTAAGACGTTTCGATATGCTATGTCTACCGGAGAAGTTACTTATTGAAGTTCAATTGTCCCTAAATACATTAAGAATAAATCAAGCTATAAGAATTACATCTTTCGACTGAAACAATGAATTGTATGTTGTTATAACAACAACACTAAGAAATTCACATATCACTTTTAATGGTAAAGCATTAAATTAATTGTGGATAATTAAAGTTGTCCCTCGGTACATCTATATAGCTTGGGTTTTTGCATAGGAGAATGATAGTTATGCAATGAACAATGTAAACCAGTAAGCTTGGTTACGGACAGTAGTCTAAAGTGCTTTGCTACCCTTCAACTCTTGGAGTAGCTTGTGATCGGTTTATTCTAATCAAAGCCACTTTTTGAATAGTTTGAATGTATCAAGGAACATGTGGATAACTTTACCATATTAATGGTCCCTGTTATATGTTTCGTATAAAAATAAAAAAGAATCTGAATTTCAGATTTCTATTGAATAAGATTGAGTTAACTGAGACTTAAAGAGAGACTTGTGTATCATGCATTTTTATGGAAAAAGACTGCGCCTTTGATGACATGTTTGAAATTAAAATCTCCTTCTATTTTATAAGTTGTGTGATTTTAATATTTGACATATCAAAATTGATCACGAACAAGTGTTTAATTTTAAACTTGAGTAACTTAGACTTAATTCCAACGTTATATGATTAGACAATTTTATTTATTGCAGTCAAGATATATGAACCAAGAGTTCATATAAATCAGAATTTAGAGAATATGAATCTCTAAACATAATAAATTATGATATGTGTGAATTTGATGACACATAAATTAGAAATGATAAAATGATATTTTTATCATATTTATTGATGAATGTGAATTTTGGAAAATAAAATTGATATGCTTCTTCAATTTTTATAACGAAAATTGAAATTTATAGAGTACCCAAGTCTAAGAACAAAAATTCTAATTAAGAAATTTTTGAAGAAAAGACAATCCAACTTGTCTTATTTTTGAACTTGGGATTGTCTGAACTATATTTGGATTCTGGACCCCGAGAGTTGAACTCACTAGTAGAGCCTATGAATATGTATTCATCGGGTATGCGATAAATAACGAAACATATAGGTTTTATGACCTAAATGTTAAAGTGATCATAGAATTTAAAAGATGTCGATTTCTATGTAAATGTTTACCCCTTTAACTAAAGAATAGTGGGGGCACTAGTGGGGGCTCTAATGGGAGCATGACATTAGTGGGGGGCAAAATAAATTCCCTTCTAAAAATTAAGAACTAGTGGGGGCACTATATCTAATTACATTCATGTAATTAGAAATAGTTATGAAAATATCATACGAGATGTTATAGAACCTCAAGGAGGTAAGAAAGCTAAAATTGCTAAAGAGTATGAACTAGGTTTATACATTGGAAGAAGATTCATTAAGCCTTAAAGAAATTATATCCTCATTGGATGCTGAATTATGGCAAAATCAATAAACGATGAAATGAATTTCCTAGAGTCTAACAAAACATGACACTTGGTTGACTTGTCTCATAGTTGCAAAACCAATAGGTTGTATTTGGATTTTGGAAAAAGGAACTAAAACCTGATGGTACGGTTGATGATTACAAGGCTTTCCTTGTAGTCAGAGGTTTTAGACAAAGAGAAAAATATAGACTTCTTCGACATTCATTCACTAGTCACGAAAATCATAAGAGTACTAGTCCCTTTAGCCGCCGTTCATAACTCGATAGTACTCCAAATGGATGTGAAAGTTTCCTCTTTTTATGGTGAACTAGAAGAAGAAATCTATATGAAACAACCTGAAAGTTTTGCGATTCATGGACAAGAAAAACATGGTCTGTAAGTTAGATAATTATTTGTATGGTCTAAAATAAACTCCTGAGGAATGGCATGAAAAATTTGACATTCTAATGTTATCGAATGAGTATAAAGTGAATGAAAGTGACAAATAATATTTGCACGATCATATGTCTCTATAAAGACGACTTGCTCATATTTGATTTAAAGATTCATGTTATGAATGATGTGAAATCATTGTTTATCAACAACATTGATAAGAAAGACCTAGACAAAGTTGAAGTAATTCTTGGTTTCAAGATTACTAGATCAAAAAAGAGAACTTTTTTGATAAATCTCACAAAGTCGAGAAGATCTAAAGGAAATGTAATTATTTCACCGTAAACTTGCATTCATATATTATGATCCAAGTGTAAGAACACTTGAGATGGAGTTAGAAAAAGAGAATATACGAGCATCATTGGCAACACTTAGGTATGCCACTGAATGTATTAGATCCGACATTGCCGATGTTGTGAAACTCTTGTGCAGGTTTACTAGTAGACGGATGAGAAGCATTGTCATGCTATAGAAAGAGTCATGAGGTGCCTTAAAAAGACTATGACTCTAGGATTACTTCATGAGGAGTAACCTATTGTACTTAAATTGTACAATATATAAAATAGAACATCCTTCAGATGAGTATTTAGCGACTAGTGACTGCACATTAAGCATCACTAGAGGAGTTGTTTGTTAAAACAAATGATATTGACTCAGTCCACTATGGAATTAATCTGGGATGAGAACACTAGAGAAAACTAGTGAAGAAGCAAGTTGATAAGATGTTTGCTAATTGAGAACCCTTAGTGGATAAAACCGTTTTCAGAAGTGTTAATTTATTGTGATAGTCTGCAGCTATTACAAAATTGAGAATCGTTATCACAATGGTAAGAGACGATTATTAAGTCACGAACACATAAAGTATTAGAGAGCTAGCTACTCTCAAAAGGAACGGTTAAAGTAGATCATGTACGTACTGATAAAGAATTAGTCAATCCTTTGACGAAAGGAATTACTAGAAAGAAAGTCCTAAACACATCCAATAGGATGGGACTAATGCTTAAAGGTCACAAGTGATGGTAACCCGACCTACATGACTGGAGATCCCAAGAAATAGGTTCAATGGGTAATAACAAGTCACAAGTGATAGAACATGCTATTACAAAGGTAAGAAAGCATGAATCCTGCAGTGACAGAAGGATGAGATAATAGAAACTCTTAATGAGATCTATACTCTATGTGGAGTGGAGTACATATCTACAGGAGTACTCTTGATAGACTCACCTATACGAATGTGGAACTGAGGCCGGTTTCTATGGAATTCAGGTCAGAATACCTAGAGCGTTCGTTAAAACCAGGGATACATGTGCAAGGCCATAAATGCACGGACTTTTAGAATACACCTGATGAAAAGGTTTGTGTGTGGGTTCTATGTCTTAGAAAGAGTTCAATGTTGTAAGCAACTCTTGTTAATCAGAATTTTACTCGCTATGCAGAGGTTCAAGTTGTAGGCGACACCTTTGTTTACTAGCAAATCTTATGGAGACGTTTTTGACGTTATTTCTGAAACCATTTTTTAAATTTAAGTGGGGGATTGTTGGAACATGTGTGGAAATTGAGTAAAAAGACTAAACACAAATTCTCATGTTGGGTAGAACTAGTGTTGTGTGAATTGAAAAAAGTGGAAGTCCCACATCGGATGGAACACACACATTAGTAGTGTTTATATAGTGGGGGTGTACCTCTAATTAATGGGGGTACATAAACACTAGAGAAAAAATATATATATTGATATATATTTTATTATTTGGAAATGATAAATTAAATAATTAATTTAATCATTATTAGAAAGTGCTTTTTTAGTCCCCAAGTTTTGCTGAAATATTTGGGTACGCAATCTAATATATTTTAGTGCTTGATCTGAAATATATTTTGGTACATAATATAATATATTTTTGTACTAAATATAATATATTTTGATACTCAGTTGAGATATTTTTGTACTAGATCTAATATGTGAATTACTTAATGACAAAGTAATATATTACTTGTTCCCAAAGTTTCTCACTTATTAGTTGTGAATTTTTTCTATAAATAGAGAGCTCACACAGTGCATTCCACACACCAAAGAGTTTCATTGAGTTGTCGGGAACTCTTTCTCTCTTCTCCCTTTCTTGACTTGTGTTGACGAGTCTTTGCTCTCTTCTCCCTCCTTCGACTTGTTTAACAAGTCCTTCTCCTTTTTCTACTCCTTTCTGTCCCTTCGGAATTAAGAGTGTTCTTGAGACCATAGTCCCTTTTTCGGTTTAATGTCCCTTCGGAATTAAGAATGGTCTTAAAAACATAGTCCCTTCGGTAATATATGTCCCTTCGGAATAAAGAGTACTTTTAAGATCATAGTCCCTATTTGGAATAATAATATCCCGTCGGAATCAAGAATGATCTTAACGGTATATAATTATTATAACAATATTTTTCTATTTGAGGAGAAATGGTGGTAACACCATATTTGAGTGGTCATAGTACCATATTGATAGTTTGGAGAACTTAAAGGTTAGAATGGTGGAAACACCATATTTGAGTGGTCTTAGCACCATAATAGAATGGTACTAACACTGTAACACCTCTTTTAATTTAAAATAAATTAAATAAAATTGATAAATAAAATGTTAGTTTTTAAAAAAAAAATTGGCATGACTTGGCTATAAAAATCATCATTTTTGCATGTCGCCAAAATTATACCTGGTAATAATATTTCGCTGGTCTTATAAACAATTGCCAGGAATAATTTTGGCGACATGCAAAAATGATGATTTTTATAGCCAAGTCATGCCAATTTTTTTTTTAAAAACTAACATTTTATTTATCAATTTTATTTAATTTATTTTAAATTAAAAGAGGTGTTACATTAGTGGTATCAGAGCCTGGTCAGTCCAATAGGATCTGAGGTTATGTTTTCACTTTGCTTTTGGTTTGTGTGAACTCTGAATTGTGTGTGATCTTTGAGTCTTGTTTGATCTTTGTGCAATGTGTGATATTTGTTTTGTTTGACATTGATTCTTTTTGACCGAGTTAGCAAGAATCTAGTGTGCTTAGGTTATCTAAATTACTTGAGATAAGAAGTTGTTAAGCATAAGATTTTAGGATTTTAATATTTTGATATCAGTTTTGATAATCAGTCGAGTATTAGCTTTGTTGTGGATTAGTTATTTTATACACTCAAATCTTATGACTCAATCTGTTCTTTATGACTTGTATACTCTTCTTTGGAATGGTTTGTTTAAGAATTGATTTGAATCTCGAATATATGTTGTTTAGGTTCCAATAGACTTGAGGATTTTAGTTAGTAGTGAGGTGAGTTGTAATTGTAACCATGTATTTCAATTTGGATGAAAAAAAGAAAAAAAAAATTGATTCTTAGCCTTATTTCAATTTTGATATGTTTTTCGAATTTGATTATGTTTGATTTAGTATTGAGATGTTGATTAGCGAGTAAATGATGGATAAGATGATAATATAGGTAATTATGTAACCTGGGGTTCGCGAGTAATTGCATTATTTGGAAGGCAGGGAATCATAAGTTGTTTCAAAGACAAGATTTTTTTTCATGGATAATATGATTATGTTTTACAATTATAATTCATCTGAGATTTTGATATGATGCATAGTTTTGGCTTAATGGTCTAATTGGTTTGTCATATGATATGTACAAAAGCTGATCTTGAAATTACATTAGCCTAGAGTTCAAATTTTAGTGGCGTGGACTGATCTGGAATGAGTCTCGGGTTATGCTTATGTTGGTTTAATTTGTTTTCTTTCTGGACATTAGTAGTTTTGTACAACCGGTTTGTTTATCCTTGTTCTGTCAGTGCTTGATTTAAGTTTGATGTTTGTGAGCCATGTAGTCCTAATGCTAGTATAGTCCTTGATTCTTTAACTCTGTGAATGTTGCTCATATCTTTGGTGGGTTCCTTAATATATTTTATCTTGAAAAAAAAAATGAATTATGTAACTTCGGATTGAATAAGAATAGTGATATAGAAATTTTCTGATGGAGATCATGAGATATTAGAATCATAGGGATAGAAAACTGATGTTATTAATTTTTTTTTAAAAACTAACATTTTATTTATCAATTTTATTTAATTTATTTTAAATTAAAAGAGGTGTTACATTAGTGGTATCTCCAATTTAGAATCAAGAATAAGGTAAAGAAACACAAGTAAACAAAACATAATGCTAAACTTATATACTCCAAAACTTTTTGTCCAAAAATAAAAATATAATAGTCAAAATCATTTCATCTCCTCTTGATACTTTCAAAAAAAAAAAAAAATCATTCCACATAACTCTCTTTATTAAATCTCAAGTACTCAAAATTTCATCAAAACAATTTCAAACCCTTAATCAATTAGACCACAAAATTCAATTTCAAATTATCATAAAAACACTACATGTATTTAAAAGAATTGTGCTCTTTTCTTACTACTCAACCAACAGACCTATAAATTTTATAAGTTTTCGTCCCATAAATTCCACTTTAAAACTAGCTTAAAAGCCTTTCAAGATCAAGAGTTTCCAAATTATTTTCCAAAAACCAAAATCTATAACATATCTCAACTCAAACTAAAATAATATACTTTCAACATTATAGTGATATAAACCTTGATTCTTCAAGTCTAAAATAGGCCTAAATAGGATTCTAACAACAACCAAGTCTAATATATATACCAAGACCCTACTAAGAAGCTTAAAAATCATCAATAGAACAAAAACAGCATGTCTAATTTTATGCATATCACCAAAATCCGAAAATAAATAATTAAAGCTCTTAAAAATTAATTTAGAGACAAGGTTGAAGATGAAGCTCACCAAAAAGAAAGAAAGGATGTGAAATGGTTACAATCACGTTTTCCGGCGCGGCAGAGATGATTCCCGACGCGGTGGAGGTTAGCTCCGGCACGGTGGTCATCGGTGAAAATGCTCCGATCAAGAAATAAGTTTAGGGGTTTTGCTGTGGACATCACAAGGAAGAAGATGGTGTGTTTTGGTTTGAAAAGGTCAACAACTAAATAAAAGAGTTGAAAGTAAATAAATACTACTACTACTACTACTACTAATAATAATAATAATAATAATAACAACAACAACAACAACAACAACAATAATAATAAGTAATTAAATATCAGGACGTTACAAACACCATATTAAAGTGGTTTCAGTATTAAAGAATGGTCTTAGTACCATATTTGAAGGTATAATTCTTGAACGATTTTCTACAGTGCAGTAGTTAATCGAACAGTTGTAGCTGAGCTTGTTTTATCCTGAGGCGCCGTGGTTGATAGTTTACCTTGCACAATTTTGGGTAGTGCCACGAAACGTCTTAAAGAGAGCGACCTGGTCGTGACTCAACCTAGTAACAACTTCGGTAGATGTCAGAAAGTTATTGTGTGGGAGTTTCACATTTTGTGTTTTGCAGCGAGAGAAATATGAATGGTATAACAAACTGTGAAAATGGAAATGGAAGAGATGAAGTTACATAAAAAACATATTTGATAGAAGGACATGAGAGAAAGGGGAAGGAGATAAGGGAGATGTAAAAACAAAAAAGAAATAAAAAATGAGAATCCATAGAAATCTTATGATGTTGGTAAAGACTTTTTAAAGCTAAAAAATCACTGAAAAGTCCATCAAAATCCATAGAAATCCCATTTTTTTAACAATCCGTCGAAATCATATATTTTTTGAATACCACAAGACTTTTTTAAAGTTGTAAAAAGTGTTGATTGAATACCACAAGATTTCTAGACTTTGTTTTAAAAGTCTAGAAAATCCTAATCGAATACCACTAGACTTTTTTTAATTTGAACAAAAGTTTTGATTGAATACCACATGACTTTTTCATCATAAAAAAGTCTTTTAAAATCCTTCAAAATCCCAATTGAATACACCCCCCCTTATTTTATGAATATTTGTCTTGCACAATGGGTATATTACACATGAAATCTTATTTGATGAATCTTAATTGATGCTTTTAAACACATCTCCGGACATGTTAAACATCACCAAGGTTGCATACAATTGGTTTATATCATCTAAGTTGGACAAACCTTTTCTAATAAGAATGCATCTTAACATTGTAACATCCCAGACTGCTTACAGGATTGCCGACTAACCCCATAAACCAACACGAGTCTTTTCAGCATGCTTTGTCCTCACTCACATGCTTACCGAGAAACTTCTCGGTAGGTCACCCATCCTAGTACTACTCCAAGCCAAGCACGCTTAACTGTGGAGTTCCTATGGATTGAGCACCCGAAAAGAAGATGCATCTTGTTGATATGGGTAGTACCTAACAATTCTTATAAGCCTTCCTTCAACCATGTAGTCTCATACCTACACGGCCTCTGGATCCCTCTCATTCCGATGTGTTTCGGTTCCTACTATTGTCGTGGGGGTCCCTTGCGGCTTAAACCGTTCCCCTTAGGTCGGGAACCTTTCGTATCCACCTAGCGGGATATCGAAAGCCACGACGTGGGTGTTACATGCCCACCAGCTTCCGCCTGGTTCGTCCCCGAACCACACCGTACTGGGAGAGGTCTGCTCTGATACCAAGTGTAACATCCCAGACTGCTTACAGGATTGCCGACTAACCCCACAAACCAACACGAGTCTTTTCAGCATGCTTTGTGTAACGCCCTATTTTATTAATTATTTATTTTATCGAGTTTAGTGTCTTTTTGTATAATTTATTTGAATAATCGTTACGTGTTGTATGTGCTCATATGTGAATAATTGTCTCTGTGTGTATTTTGTTTGGGATTATTAGAATTCGGTGTTAGATAATTAGACATTTTACTAAGCTGAGTGAGTAGTAATATTTCTAATTAGTTGTGAGCCGGTAAGTGACCATTATTATTATTATTTTACCGTTAAGTGAGTAACCCTTTTGTGAGTGGACTTTATTATAATAGAATATAATAAGGAGAGGTAGGAAAAGAAGGAAAGAAGTCACGGGAAAGAATAGAAGAATAAGAGAGGAAAGAGAAGAAAAAGGGGAAAATATCTATCTATCTTATGTTATAAGTGGGACCGCAAGAGAAAACATGTTTCCCATTATATGCTTATTTCCTTGCTTAATTCCCGGGCTTTGCTTCCTTATGGGTCCATGTGAGACATCTTTATCTATTACAAATTTCCATCAATTATTTCCAATAAGAAGTATATAGCCTCCCTCCCATATCAGCAAACTCACGCCTTTTTCCATTGAGTTTACACATTGTTTATACCATTTAGATTCATATGCCTCCACCACTTGGTTCAATCTTCAAAATAATTACTGGAGTGTGAAGAATTGTACTAGCACCGTAGCTGCAAACTTGAGGTATAGAGCTTTGGCTTAGGAAGGGAAGCGTATAAGGTAAGGGTGAGACTATCTTTCACTAATATTAAGTATGTATATCATTAGATTGCAATTAACATGTTGTAGGATTAGTTTGTAAGATTTGAGAATTATGATTTATTATGTCAATTAGTAATGTGTGACTTCTCATAATTTTATAATAATAGTGATAAATAGTTATTATTATTTATTATATAATTCTTGGATAATGATGAATTAATTGATGATGAATATTGATGTATTATATTTTAAGATATGTGATTTAAAGATGTTCTATATAAATATGTGATATTTTAAGATATGTGATTTAAAGATGTGCTATATAAAGATGTGATATTTTAAGATATGTGATTTAAAGATGTGCTATATAAAGAGGTGTTATTTTACGATATGTGATTTAAAGATGTGCTATATAAAGAGGTGATATTTTAAGATATGTGATTTAAAGATGTGTTATATAAAGAGGTGATATTTTACGATATGTGATTTAAAGATGTGCTATATAAAGAGGTGATATTTTAAGATAAGTGATTTAAAGATGTTCTATATAAAGAGGTGATATTTTACGATATGTGATTTAAAGATGTGCTATATAAAGATGTGATATTTTAAGATATGTGATTTAAAGATGTTCTATATAAAGAGGTGATATTTTACGATATGTGATTTAAAGATGTGCTATATAAAGATGTGATATTTTAAGATATGTGATTTAAAGATGTGCTATATAAAGATGTGCTATTTGAATATGTGTGCTTTTAAGATTTGTTATTTAAGGATGTGATATTTGATGATGTTGTATTATGATGTTGATATGATATGAATTATTTATATGTTGTTGTTGATCTTATTTGAGTTGTAAGTGTCAGTCTAAGTTGTGAAGTCATAAGAAGTCGTCCAAATTATTGGAATCATATAAGTTGTTCAAGAAGTTCAAGTTGTAAGTTGTTAAGATGTTGAGTTCATGCATACTCATTCATGTTGGGGGCTTGATGCCCGGCAGCTTTATGCTCAAACTACGTTGGGGGCTTGATGCCCGGCAGCTTTATGCTCACTTGTTGAAGAGCCTATTTACGCTCAAATATGTTGGGGGCTTGATGCCCTGATTGGTACCACATGCATTTGCATATCAAGATGATTTAAGATGATTTTAAGAAGTTGAAGTTGCATAGTCGAGTCGAGTTGTTAAGAGGTTAAGATGTCGAGTTGTTAAGAGGTTAAGATGTCAAGTTGTTAAGATTGAGTTATAAGTTGAATACGAAGTTGATGTTGATGATTGATTATGAAGTTGTTATGATAATGCTATGTTTGATAATGCTATGATGTTTATGATTAATATTTGACGACATGTGATGATGTTTGTAACTAATATATGTGATGATGTCGATGATTAATATATGTGATGATGTTTGTGATTAAATATATGTGATGATGTTTGTAATTAATATATGTGATGATGTTTGTGATTATTATTTGATGATGTATGATGATGTTTATGATTAATAACTGATGTTATATGATGATGTTTATGTCTATGATTAAGATGATATATGATGCTATGATTAAGATGATATAAGATGAAGTATATGACTAATGTAGGAAGATTAATGATGCTAGTTAATGAAGTTTAAGATGTTAGATATAATTATTGAATTATATGATGTCTAGGTTGTTAAGTGTAGTTTATGATTTATATGCTTAAATATCATTGTTTGAGAAATCTCATCCCTTCTGCGTATATGTTGCCTCGACCGTGGGTAATGTGCAGGTAATAAAGGCTAGCTGTGTTCGTGAGTAGACTCCTCACATCGTGTCTAGGATGCTCTGATACGTAACGGGATGGGAATTTAGTTGTTGTTTTCTGTTCCTTACGTATTATTTTAAGAAGATTTTCATGAACTATTATTGAACTAAGATTTTATGAGATTTTATGTTGAGG
Source organism: Medicago sativa (assembly GCF_051527215.1). NCBI lineage: Eukaryota > Viridiplantae > Streptophyta > Magnoliopsida > Fabales > Fabaceae > Medicago > Medicago sativa. The sequence goes on along the minus strand of NC_140751.1, from coordinate 60,671,332 downwards.
CCCTTGTGCCAAAGATTATTTAAGATATTGAAACTATTCTGCAGCAAAGTTTTAAATATTACGTTGTTGGATTTTGAAGGATTAATATTTATTATTCAGCTTATGATTTTTAAGAAAAGAATGTGACATTCCGTTTACATTGAATTACTCTGATTTTTATTAAGAAATTTTTATTTCGGGAAAATGGGGTGTTACACTTTGTCCTCACTCACATGCTTACCGAGAAACTTCCCGGTAGGTCACCCATCCTAGTACTACTCCAAGCCAAGCACGCTTAACTGTGGAGTTCCTATGGATTGAGCTCCCGAAAAGAAGATGCATCTTGTTGATATGGGTAGTACCTAACAATTCTTATAAGCCTTCCTTCAACCATGTAGTCCCATACCTACACGGCCTCTGGATCCCTCTCATTCCGATGTGTTTCGGTTCCTACTATTGTCGTGGGGGTCCCTTGCGGCTTAAACCGTTCCCCTTAGGTCGGGAACCTTTCGTATCCACCTAGCGGGATATCGAAAGCCACGACGTGGGTGTTACAAACATCGTCATGTTTTACTATGACTGCTTTTCACTTATCATAGTTTCTTCAATAAAATGTATCAAAAGCTTCAATCAGCCATTAAACAATCATCATGGTTCTTTTTTATTTCTTTTGACCGGATAAAACATATCCTTTAAGTGTCATTTTATCTTAGTTATTTGACAATCAATGTATGAAATTTTCTACTTTAATTTGTCATTGAGATAGTTACTATTAAATAATTTTTTTGGGGGGGACTATTAAATAATATTGTTAAATTTTGTTATCTACCGTTTATTATAAATAATTTCCACTTGCAAGCAATTCCACGCACCATTTCAATCAAAAATTGTATTTTTTTAATATTTTATCTCAATGTCATGTCTTTTTTGTTTTTTGTTTTTTTTGTTGTCTTTCTAAATTTTGCTTCAATCAGCCATTAAACAATCATCATGGTTTCTTTTTTTATTTCTTTTGACCGGATAAAACATAATCCTTTAAGTGTCATTTTATCTTAGTTATTTGACAATCAATATATGAATTTTTCTACTTTAATTTGTCAATGAGATAGTTACTATTAAATAATTTTTTTGGGGGGGACTATTAAATAATATTGTTAAATTTTGTTATCTACCGTTTATTATAAATAATTTCCACTTGCAAGCAATTCCACGCACCATTTCAATCAAAAATTGTATTATTTTTTAATCTTTTGTCTCAATGTCATGTCTTTTTTCTTTTTTGTTTTTTTGTTGTCTTTCTAAATTTCATGAATTTGGTATTTTTAACTAGGCAAAATGAATTATATTAACACAAAATTATCAGAATAAACACATCATAAACATATATTTTTTAGTGAGAGAAACTCCAACTTCTCTCTAAACTTTCTTTCACCTTCGTCCATCGAGGAGAGGTGGTTTTAGGTCATTTTTTGACCTAGAATCACCCCTCTACATCTTTTTTCCCTTTTCTTTCAATCGAAATAAGTGGTTTTCACATAGATCAAGTTTTCTCTTTTGTGTTTTTTTGTGATTTCGTCGTCTAAGTGTGGCATTGTGTTGTTCGTCGTCTTGTGCGGCGTTTGATTTCGCGTCTTATCGTGGTGTTCGTTTAGTTCCCATTGAAAGATCGACATCAGTCGATTACAAATTCACCAATGATTTGGGCGTCAACGTTGCAGATCCGAAAGCATGTGAATTTGTAGGCATTTTTCCATTTTATGCTATTAACTTGGGTGTTGTGAGTTTGTTCGCAGATTCACCCTTTACGTTTTTAGCGATATTTGTATATGATGTACTCTATCGATTTGAATGAATGAATATCGTTTTGTTTTTGTCAAAAAAAAACACAAAATTATCAAGTATTTGTATAATTAATAATTTAATAATTAATATAATTCTCAAATATTAATTTTTTTCCTTTTTATTAAGGATAATAATGATAAGCAATTTAAGAGTAATTAATGTCACTTAAATTAAAATGATTTTATGAAGGTTAAAATGTGTCATGTAATTATTTAGAATGAAAATGCCTTGATCGATGGAGACATTTTCTAGTCTCACCCCATATAGTTATAGCTACAACCAATTTGTTTTTTAAATTTTACAATAATACCGAAATTGCCCTCTCTATGTAAATTTCTTAAATTTTCATCATTACTTTGAACCTTTATCCTTTTTCACCCACAAACCACCATGGATGTGCAATCAATAACTACCAAAATTAAAGATGGGTTAATTATGTTTTTGGTCCCTACAAAATTGCGACCTTGTAAGTTTAGTCCTTACTTAATTTTAATAGCATTTTTAATCTCTACAAAAAATTTCTGCACTCAATATTAGTCCTTACTCAATCCAAATTTGTTTAATTTATGCTTAAACTCTTAAGTTTTTCAACAATTTTTTTCAGGCGTGTTAAGAACGTTATTAAAAGGTCCTCCGAAAAAAATATCGTAAAAAATTGATTTCTACGTCCATATTTTTGTTACTTATATCTTAAACTTTTGTCGTTTTAAAAAATTCATATTTAATTTATTTCATGTTAAAAAATTATAGATTTTAGTAAATGAACCTTTCATAGTGTTCTAAACTTGTATAAAAAGAATCGTTAAAAAATTTAAGAGTTTAAGGATAATTAAACAAAATTTATTTTAGCAGAGACTAAAATTATAAGTAATTTTTTTTTTGTAGGGATTAAAAAAGCTATTAAAATTAAGTAAGGACTAAACTTAGAAGGTCGCAATTTTATATGGACCAAAAACATATTTAACCCATTAAAGATTGAATCAACATATTTTTCATTGATACGTACTATATTCATACAAATAAGTGAATTTCATAAATTCATTCAAGTTTCAATTTACCGTTTGTTCCATGATTTCTTCAATGTTGTTAATTTCACCATGGATGTTCGTTTTACGTAAACTCATTTTATATGAACTAAATAAACTCAGTTCACATAAACTGTGTAAACTGAAATTACATTAGCTTACTTAACTTATGTAAATTGAGTTTACATAAACTAAGTAAATTCAGTTTACATAAACTGCGTAAAACGAATTTACTTATATGTAGCTAATGTGTTTGAACACTTCACGTAAACTTAGTTTACTTAACTTATGTAAACTCAATTTACATAAACTATGTAAACTGAATTTACGTCTATATAACTAATTTACATCCTGGGGTGTAACTCTGATTACTTAGGGTGTGAGTAGTATCCGTCATCGATGGATCAGACGAAAAAAGAAAAAAAAATGATAGTGTTAATTATAGACCCTAATTAAGGAAACAACTAGACCAAAAAAAATATGGAAACAAACAAATATTGAAGTATATTATAACAAATAAATTGGAGACATTTAAAATTCAAATATTTCATTTTTCTATCTGTACAAAAAAAATCTGAATTATTTTAATCTTTTAACCTTTTCTATTAATGTTTTATATTCAATTCTTTTAAGAGATAATTTAATTTACAACAAAAAAATTTTGAAAAATTTAAAAAAAAATAAATTGTCATTAAATTTTGAAATTTTATATTTTTATAATTTAAAATAATTGAATTTTATGTGTCATTTTAATTGGGCTGATTCTAAAAATATTAAACTTTGTCGTTTAATAGGTCAGACAAAAAATAAATGTTCTTTAAATAAGATCCTTAATTGAAACCCTTAATTAAACGAAATAAAAAATATTAAATTATATTGCAAAGAAAAAATGATGTGCTGTCGAAATTTAAATAATTGAGGTTACTTAGAAAAAACTATTGAATATTTTTTTAAATAAACTAAAAACAAAAATATTTTAAGTTTTTTAGTATTGTTTCATATCATTTTTTAAAAAGGAATATTTCATGTACTTAGAAAAATTATCGCTAAATTTAAAAAAAATATCATTAAATTTTGAATACTTCAGTTTGAATAATTTAATATTTTTCATTTTTTTTATTTTTTTTCATGTTATTAAGTATAATCATGATAAAATAAATTAAGAGTCATTAATGTGGCCATTTAAATTAAAATGATTCTATTAAATGTCTCATTTATTGGGTGAGATGAAAAAAATGTTATTTAAATGTTACCATTATATGATATCATGTTTTGAATCACTATTTTTGCTATTAATATTAATAATAACATTCCTAATCAAGGTTGGCTCGGCTAATAATGAGTTGACTCAACCTCAAGGGCGTGGATTCAAACCCCACTATTAGCGTGAGAATCTCTTTGATAGAGAGTAACTTTGTAAGTGATCATTGAGTCATAAGACATATCTTGATCTTGATGTTTACTCCAGAGTCTAACTCACCTAAAAAAATTATAATAAAAAACAATTTTTTTTTAAATTGTCAATTGTAGATTATGATAGTAGTATTTGAAAAGCCTCACTTTATTTTATGAAAAATTAAGGGTGTGTTTGTTTCAAGGCAAGAAATTACATTCCTTGAAAGGACATTCCTACCCATTTGTTTGGTAAAAATTTAGATTTCCTAGAATATTTTAGAAATTAATTAATTAAAAAAATAAAAATGGAAATAAATGTTAATGGTAGTGAGAATTTATAGCAAGTTGAGTTTTATTACCATGGAAATTTTAGATTCCCATCCTTTAAACATGAGAATAACAGTATAAGAAAACATGTGTAAATAACATTCCTGAGAATATAACATGCATGTGAACAAATTTTCAAAACTTGAAACAAACATGAAAATGTTGCATTTCTAATCTCACATTCCTAGGAATCATATTACAAATCTTGAAATAGACACACCCTAAAGTCTATTTGACATATTCTAAAGGAACTTTTTTTTTAAAAGAAATAATAATAACAAACACAATTTAAAAGGAGAATTGAATGATATCCAAAATTAAATTTTAGCAATAACTCAGTGATTTTGTCAATTTCAATTTTACGAATTTTCAACAATTTTTTTATACAATTTATTTACGGATCCCTATCAAAAGTGAAGAAAGATAGGGTGCTTATATAGACACCCTTCTCTACAAGCACCTTATTTATTTGCTCCACAATGGGGTGCTTATTTATTATGGTGTTAAATAGGTGAAGCACCCACCATTGTGGATAGTCTTAGAAATAAAATAGCACTCACAAATATATTTATGTTTACTTATCTCCAAAGATACTAGCTAAGTCAGAATCTCGAAATTCAAAGTTTGTCCTTCTACTACTAGATTAAACCCGTAAGTTGGAAAATCACAATGAACAAGAAAATGAAATTTTATTTCAAATTAATAATGACAAATGAAATATCCCTTATACCCAAACCATCTCTCATCTTGATTTTTTTTACTAAAAGAGTTTGTTGGTTTAATTGTTCATGCTAATTGGGATTGCTCGGTCAAACATATTGTCCAAAAGTTGTTGGTAATTTTGTGGATTTTTTGAAGGAGCTGAAAAATGACACCACATAATGAACCAAAACCTTAAGTCATCAGGTGTACAGTGGCGGAGCCACGTGTGGACTGGGGTTGGCCATGGCCATCCCATTAATTTAGGGTTGAAAGTACTATTATACCCCTGAGCTAATTTGAAAATTACAAACATGCCATTTTCTTTTCTGAAGGCTGAAGCGTGACCCCTTCTTCTCCTCTGGTGATTCAGTGCGACCTCCATCCATCACCCATCCCCAGTCGCACCGCGACCGTGTTCGTCGCCATCTCTACCTCTCCGTCGAAATTGAAGCCCGCAATCACGCCACGACCTTTCAGTTACCCACTTTCAGTGCGATCTCTGAAATGAATCTTCATCTGTCTCCATCTCACAAACCCTAATTGAGTAAGTGTAAATTACTTTTCTTTTGTTTGGTAATCATCTTCTTTTGTTTGGAAGTTGCTTAATTCCTTAATCCTTTTTAACTTTAGTAATTCCTTTTTAACTAATTCCAATCTGATTCATTCATCATTATGCTGAAATAATTATGCTGAAATAATAATTTTCTTAATCACACACTTTCTTAATTCCAAACCGATTCATTTTGCTTTGATTTTGGAATGTTTTGGGGTTGTGTACGTTTTGGTGAGATTTTGAGCTGCTTGCAAGTTGCTTCTCAGTTGTAATATTTATTTATAATACTTATGTTTTCATTAAAATAAATGTTGATGCAGGGTGTTTCTCAAATGAAACAGGTTGGGGATTGATTGGTAGAGACAATTGTGGGTTTGTCCTATTTTCTGAAACAAGGAGAGAAGACGTTGTAGTATCTCCTTTAGTAGCAGAAACCATGGGTCTGCGTTGGTGCTTTGTTGTGGGCGGAGCAGAGAAACTTCAAGAATCTCATTGTCGCGATGGATGCTGAGACAGTAGTAAGGTCTTTTTATGGTGCTGTAAAATTTGCTGCTATAGATGATTTAATCATAGATTGTTTAGATATAATGTATGATTAGAAAATGCTAGTGTTAGCTTTGTTAAAAGAGATAGCAATGTTGTTGCTCATAGCCTGGCCTGCTTATCTCTTTCTGTTGGTTGTATGGTATGGAAAGGCCATGTTCCTAACCAAATTATGACTTCTCTTTGTAAGGATTTTGAAGTTAATCAATGAAATTCCTTTTCTGTCAAAAAAATACATCCAGTAACTTGTTTTGCTTCTCAATTATAATATTTATTTATAATAGTTTTGAACTGTTTGTTTCCTTATTCATACTATACCATAGAGAGATATATTTGATTTTGAAACTTTAACACTATGATTAGATCAATTTGATAAATTTGTTTCTTTGAAGCATAGCGGCCATCCCAAAAAAATTTGTCTGGCTCCGCCACTGCAGGTGTATTGGTCATCTAACTTATATGTAACATCTACTTTATCATCCAATATAGAACTTCAACTCACACTTGACACATTGACATCTCTCCGTTAAGTTTGAGACTCTTTGCGTCCGGGATATAGAGACATAATAAAATAAAGTTAAATGGATGCACGACATGCTAAAAAAGGTGGGTTGATGGTGGCTTTATACAAAGAGTTTTTATCCCTTTCTTTCATGATAAATAAAGGATTAAGCAAATGAAATCCAAAATCGAAGAAAACAGTTCATCATAATGTTAGGACTTTTGCGGGAGCGTAAACTAGGTTGGATAATCACATTAGACAAAGAGCAACTACTCAAGTGAGATTAATATCACATCTTCATCCAAATCTTTAATGGCATTGGATTTATGGGTCATCTCAACTATATGTTTGTCCTTATATTCTCTTGCATCCAATTTGAAACTTTAACTCATATAAGACATGTTAACATCTCTCTCTTGAAGTGTGAGACTCTCCGCATTTGTGATTTGGTAACAAAGCGAAATAAAATTAGATGAAGACATATCATGGTAAAAATGGTGAGTTGGTAGTGATTTAATGGAGGGAGGTTTATGTCCTTTCTTTCATGAGAAGTTACGAAATAAATTAGAAAAGGAAAAAAAATAAAAAAAATAATTTGAACATGAGAGAAATGATAAGGAAAAAAAAGAGTGAGTGCTTTTATGGGAGCGTATAATGAATATAGTGAATTGTTGATAATTTTACTGGTTCGATTAAGGAGTTGGACATTTTTTAGTAATTATTTAACCAAAATACTAGACTAACTAAAAAAGCGCCACATTTTTTTTTAAATTTCTAATAAGTATTTATTTTGTAAAATCAACAATACACATATGCTTTTTTTCATTGTCAAATTTCACCAAAGAATAAAAGTGAAGGAGTTTGAAGTAGTTGAGGTTGAATAACAAAAAAAATATAGCATGAAAGAGAATGACATCCAATAACTAAAGTTTAAGATAAAAAAAAATAAACAGTTGACAACTAAAAACTAACAAAATATATTATCATAATGTTGGGATTTTTGGGTGAGTCTTCACCGGATTGGATGATCATATTACGTAACGTTAACTCACATTTGACACATTAACATATCATAATCAATTGTGTGACTATATGCGTCCATAATTATGTAACGTAGTCAAATAAGGTCAAAATTAGGTACAACATGTTTAACGATACGAAAATCCAAATAACTGTATATGCGTTGATATTTGTATATAATGTGAAATCGAAAATACGATAACGATGTGTTCTATTTATTGTGTATAAAATAATGAATTTGTTGTTTAATTAGATTTTATAAAATAAGAAAATAGTCGTAATTCTAGCCCGTGCTTGACACATGTTTCCTAGCTAGTTTTTATATATACTTGAACATATTATTTTGTTTGTGTGTAGTTTATTTATTTGAGTTGAGTTTTAAAGCTAAAGACAATTTCTTAAATTGGATTGAATTTCTAGCTACACAAACATTTTTTTTTTCCTTCTCCAAACTATGAACACGTTTCTCCTCTTTTCACAAATGAAGAAGATGGTAGTTTGTTTTTAAGGCTAAATTTAAGATTCACGTAATAACGTTTTAGATAAAATTCAATCATTTTTTTTAGTTAGTAGTAGAATATTTTTTTATATTCAAATATTTTAAAGGAAAAAATTAAAGTTCTTCAAATATTTTAAAGAAAAAATTAGAGTGCAAAATATCACATGATTGAAAGAGATCCTAACTATGTTAACACTCTAAAATTGGCACATTCCCTAAAAAAAAAATAAAAAATGGCACATTAAAAATACAAATTATCAATGGGTCATTAAATCACTCTAATCACCGAATTACCTCGTTAAAAATTTCATAAACCACGAGAGCTCAATTAATTTTAGAAATTATACTTCCCATGTAACTAATAGCATTAAAGACCACTGAATTAAACAAATAGAGATTCTACGGTTAAATCCAAAATAAAGCTCCCATACCTTAACTTGGTGAGAGTTCATCACATGCTTGTTTTTATATTCGGTCAACTAGACAATTGCATATTCATTTTTGGATATAATGGTCCACTGTCTATTTTCATACTTTTTTTTACGGAATGGTTCATCACATGGATGAATTTTAGAAAACAACCACCTTAAACAACATTTAGAATTTAGAATGACTACGATTAGTAAATTAATTTCTTTTAGGGAGTCACAGGGTCGGGACTGATTCCTTATGACTAGGAGGAAGAAAGCTCCGGTGGGAGGAAACACCCATCATCAGGGCCGTCCCTAGGTAATTGGTGGCTCGGCTCTCATATAAAAATAGGCCCCCTAATAAAATAAAAACATTTTTTTAAATAGCAATTATCCATTTTAATTGAAAATAAGATCGTTAAAGACTAAAAAAAGGTGTTTATTGTAACTAAAACATAAAAGATCAATATTCTAATCAATAATATAAAAATACAATTCAAGCGAATATCTTTATCAATCTTCTAGGTTATATTTTTCCTTAGTTTGTACAAAGCCAAAAATAAAAGGTTTATAATATTTTTTTTAGAGAATAATTATAATGTTTGTTCTTTCAAATAAAAAAAATTATAATATTTGTTGTTAGAGTTTAACTATCTTATACAATAAGCATGGGCCAAAAATTACAAGAAGTGTTCTAACAAAATAAGAAGAAAAAAAAATTATATTATGTTTTCATTTGTGAATATATAATCAAATATGTTAAGAAGAATTTGGCTAAATTGAAGAGATTATAGATGAACTTCAAATCCATAAAAAAATAATGGCTAAGTCAAAGCCTTGTCATGCTAAAAATATTAATTATAGAAGCAAAAAGGAAAGAAAAGGAAGAAAAATGAAAAAATGAAATCTGAGTGTTGAACCCATGACCCAAGGCTAAAAATATTAATTATAGAAGCAAAAAGGAAAGAAAAGGAAGAAAAATGAAAAAATGAAATCTGAGTGTTGAACCCATGACCCAAGCATTACCAGCTTGCAACTGTACCACTAGGCCGCTTCAGCTAACTTGAAACATAACTAACGCTTAATATATTTATTATTATTTACTGGGCTATAAATTTTTATATGAGGCCCATACCTTGGGGAGGCCCAGCTCCATTGAGCTGTTTGCACCCCCCAAGGGCCGGGCCTGCCCATCATCCTCTACCGGAGTTCATCCAGGCGCGGTTATGTGATTCTATCTTCTTCTACTTCTCAAATTTCCATGATGATGTGAAGAAAGAAGAATTGTGGAAGGTGTTTGGTGGGTGTGGCAAAGTCAAGGACGTTTTCATTCCTTCTAAAAGAAACAAGGATGGAAACAGATTTGGGTTTGTTAGATTTTCAGATGAAGGTCAAGGGGAGGAGCTTCTCATTAAGCTTGGTCATATATCGGTTAGGGGAACAAAGCTTAAGGTTAATGCTTCGATGTTTGCAAGAGAGTCGGTGGTTGGGGTACCGGCGGCAGCGGTGAATCCGACCAGGAACCCACCTTCTTCTGGTGTGGCTTTGGCAATGGAGGGAGTAACTTTCGCTTCGGCGGTGGCGGCAGGCCCAGCTGTTCGTAACTGCATTGGGAAGATTTATAGCCAGGAGATGGCTGAGATTGTCTGCGAAGTGCCCAATGGGAGGTTGGAGGAATTGTTGGATTGTGTTGTTGGTCTATTACGGTCTCATATGTCTGTACAAGCGGTACGTGAACAATTAATTATTGCTGGTATTGTAAATATTAAGGTGGCCTCTTTGGGTGGGAAGCAAGCTCTGATTAGCTCTACTACATCTAGCCTTCTTAAGGAATCATTGATAGTGAGAAGAGACTGGTGGCTCTCATGGTTTTTGGGATTCACAAAATGGTCAGAGGATTTACCTCCCCCGGGTCGGTGTGTGTGGTTGCGGGTTACTGGTATCCCGGTGCATTTGTGTGATGTTACGGTGATTAAGCAAGTGGGTGCAGCTTTTAGGGAAGTGCTAGAAGTAGATGGCTCTGTTTCCTGTCATGATACTTTTGAATTCACTAGGGTGAGTGTTCTAATCTCTACGGTGATTCCGGTGGCTGCTCCCTTGGTTCTAGCTTCGGGAGGGAGGAAGTATGTTGTGTTTGTAAAGGAAGAATCAACGCTTTATCCTGATCATGGTAGAGGTGGTCCTCCGTTGGCCGGAGCTTCAGGTATGGTTGCTGGGTCGGAGGCGGCGGGTTCTTTTGCCGGAGAAGATGATGGTTTTGAAGCTGGTCGTTGGGCTGACGACATTGGAAAGTCAACAGCTTCCTACTATTCAGGTTCCGAAAGTGTTAGGGGAGAGGATGTGGCTTGTGTCACGCGTGGCAAGGATAAAGGGGACAATTCTAATGACAATATTCCACTTCCTATTAGTCCAAATAATCCCAAGAATTTCGGTCAGAAAAATTCCATGCCAATCCAACCCCACTTGGCCATGTCTGCTTTTGAAGAGGAAGCTGACAGTTTTTTTTTTTTTTGAATGGCAAAATATATTATATATATAGGGGATTAAATCCCAAGTATTACACCGATAAGAAAAATAAAAACCCCCAAAACACCTTAAGAAAAAACAAAACAAAAATCTGACACCACCAACAAAGATCAATAAAGCAGCCTGGCAATGAAATGTTGCTGCAAACGATCAGACGCGACCACCACTCAGCTACTGGTAAGACGGAGGAGCCACCAACAAAGCCAATAGAACCCGAGTCAAAAAACTAGCTCCCGATCTCGAATCATAAGCGATCGGCCCACCAGACTCCCAACACAGATCATCAAGGCACCCCTCAACTCACGACCCACCAAAGCAGACTTGAACAGTAGTGCAAATCGATCCAGCTCGAACAGAAACAAACCAAAACAAGCCACGAAATCAACCAGACAAGCACCACCACGAACACTGTTTCAGCGCCACCCTCTGGACAAATGAACCAGCTTACGTCGCGGAGGAGTAAACCTCCACCCATCCAGGGACAGGAACCACCACAACTGCACGACCCTTTGCAGACCTAAAGAGAGGTTGGGAAAGCGCACAGAAGCTTGGACGACTAGGAAGAAAGAACAAAACCAAAAACCAGCGTGAAACCAACACAAGCCCCTCTCCAAGAAAGAACAAGGAACAAAAACACAAGACACAAACAAACCGAACAAGACAACAACGACGACCATCCCCCACAAAGAATGAAGGTACATTAAAGACAGCTACCGCCAACACGAAGCGTCTGTACACCAAACCCTTTCGAGTAACATCCAGGGAAGAAGAGATCGCCAACACAAAACAACACCAAGCCATCGAAACAACAACAACAACAACCAAAACGGAAGAACCCACCGACACAACCAAAATGGATGAACAAAAACATAAACAACCCACCGACACAGCCAAAACGGAAGAACAAAAACAAAAACAACAACGAAAACGAAAAAAGACAACCACAAAAACAGATCCGGATCCAAAACAACAACCACAACCGGCAACGCAACCGGCAACCCATCAGATCCGGATCCAAAAAACCAAAGAAAACAAAACGACCCCCACCAGATTCCGGTAACCGGCAACACAAACAGCAACGCAGACGGTGAACACCACCTATACCCCCACCAAAACCGGCAACGCAACCGGCACAACCAAGTGGAGCAAGCTCCGAAACGAGTTCACCAACCACAGAACCTTGCAACAACGGAACCGAAAACAGAGGAGGACGAAAACAGGCGAGACGACGGCGGTCGGAAAGGAAACGCCGGCCAACAGGAGGACCAGACGCGGCGTCGCGACCCCACCGTCGGAGAGGTGATACAGCCTTGAGGGTGACTGCATCACTAACCACCGGATCTACATCTAGAAGAAGAAAGAGGTTTGGATTTAGGGAGAGAAAGGATGAAGCAGGCTGTGGGAGGTGGTTGTTTTCTAGAGAGAAGGAGGAGAATACTATGTTAGAGAGAGAAGGTTTACTTTCGGTGGAAGCTGACAGTGATAGAGAAGGCGTAAAGTATCATTAGATAAAGAATTTTTGGGAAGCACTAGTAATTGTGGGGCAATCTATCTATCTATCTATCTATCTTCTATTATATCATATAGAAACAATATAGAAACAAGTATCTACCAAAATTACTTAACTACCCATACCTAATTTTCTTCCAAATTTTTTCCTTTACAACTTTAAGGTTATTTTTGTCAAATCCACTATCAAAATCCACTTTACTAATCCACTTTACTAAAACCCTTTTCCCACTATCAAAATCCACTTTACTATAACTCATTTCCCACTATCAAAATTCACTTTACTAAAACTCATTTTTTGACCTTTCTTTATTTAATAATAAATTTTTCTCTCTCATCTTTCTTTATTTATAATAATAATATTTTCTCTCTCATTTTTATTTATTTAATAATAAACTTTTCTCTCAACTTTATTTTTTAATAATAAATTTTTCTCTCTCAATCTCACTCTCCTCTCTTATCTTTTTCTTACCAACTTTCTTCATTTTTCATTTTCTCTTTTCATTTTCAACACCATTTTCTCTACTAATTTTCAATTTGGTTTCACTGACAAGTTTTTTTTTTTATAGGAAACTAACAAGTGTTGTTGTTATAGCATATTACACTTTTGTATTTTACGATAACACTATTATATAATACGTTAATTATGTTTTTTCACGGGACACATATTAATATTTTTCACACTCAAACATATTAATAAATAAAATCTATGATTATTTTTATTTATTAGGTTTTTTCATATCGTCAATACTAAAACAAGAACAATATTGTAATATATTATGATTAATCATACTTCAATTTTTTCTGTTGTTTTTTTTAAATGTATCACTAAAAAACCCGTTGGAGTGTACAGTTTTAACACGAGACCCATTTTAATAAATAAATTGGTTTATTTTTATTTATTAATCATACTTCAATTTTTTCTTTTGTTTTTTTAAATGTATGACTAAAATTATGTTTTCCCACTATTAAAATTCACTTTACTAAAACTCATTTTCTCACCTTTCTTTATTTAATAATAAACTTTTCTCTCTCATATTTCTTTATTTATAATAATAATATTTTCTCTCTCATTTTTATTTATTTAATAATAAACTTTTCTCTCAACTTTATTTTTATATAATAAACTTTTCTCTCTCAATCTCACTCCCCTCTCTTATCTTTTTGTTACCAACTTTCTTCATTTTTCATTTTCTCTCTTCATTTTTAACTCCATTTTCTCTACTAATTTTCAATTTGGTTTCACTAACAAGTTTTTTTAGAGGAAACTAAGAAGTGTTGTTGTTATAGCAGATTACACTTTTGTATTTTACGATAATACTATTATATAATACGTTAATTATGTTTTTGCACGAGACACATATTAATATGTTTCATACTCAAACATATTAATAAATAAAATCTACGATTATTTTTATTTATTAGGTTTTTTCATATCGTCAATACTAAAACAAGAACAATATTGTAATATACTATGATTAATCATACTTCCATTTTTTCTGTTGTTTTTTTTAAATGTATCACTAAAAAACCCGTTGGAATGTACAATTATAACACGAGACCCATTTTAATAAAAAAAAATGGGTTTATTTTTATTTATTAGGTTTTTTCATATCGTCAATACTAAAACAAGAACAATATTATAATATACTATGATTAATCACACTCAAACATATTAATAAATAAAATCTATGATTATTTTTATTTATTAGGTTTTTTCATATCGTCAATACTAAAACAAGAACAATATTATAATATACTATTATTAATCACACTTTAATTTTTTCTGTTTTTTTTTAAATGTATCACTAAAAAACCCGTTGGAGTGTACAATTGTAACACGAGACCCATTTTAGTAACTACAACGAGTGATCAGTTTTAATTAGTATTTTTTTTATATCTTTAATTAAACACAGCGATTTCCTAAGTTTTATTAATATATTAATAATATATATCTAATTCAATTTTTTCTGTTGTTTTTTTTAAATGTATCACTAAAAAAAACCCGTTGGAGTGTACATAGTGATCAATTTTAATTAGTATTTTTTTTATATCTCTAATTAAACACAACGATTTCCTAAGTTTTATTAATATATTAATAATATATGTGGATGTATGGACTATATATTAATAAAAATATATATGAGTATATGTTTGTTTTATGGGAATATATTAATATATTATTATTTCTGAAATTTAATGGGAATTATATATTGATAAAATACAAATGAGTATATAGACTATATATTAACAAAAATATATCTCATTATATGTTTTTTTTACGACAATATGTTAATATATATTTATTTATGAAATGTATTTTCATTTATTAACTTTTTTAATATCGTCAATACTAAAACAAGAGCAATATTACAATATACTATAATTAATCATACTTCAATTTTATCCGTTGTTTTTTTATGAAAATGTATCACTAAAAAAATCATTGGAGTGTACAATTGATAGGACCTATTTTAGTAACTACAACGAGTGATCGGTTTTAATTAGTGATTTTTTAATATCTCTATTTTTTTAATATCTCACCTTTATTTTTTAATAATAAACTTTTCTCTTCCAATCTTACTCTCCTCTCTTATCTTTTTCTTACCAACTTTTTTTCATTTTTCTGTAACAAGTTTATTTTTATAGAGGAAACTAACAAGTGTTGTTGTTATAGCATAATATGATTTTGTATTTACGATAACACTATTATATAATACGTTAATTATATTTTTCACGGGACGCATATTAATATTTTTCACACTCAAACATATTAGTAAATAAAATTTATGATTATTTTTATATATTAGCTTTGTTTAAATCGTCAATACTAAAACAAGAACAATATTATAATATACTATGATTAATCATACTTCAATTTTTTCTGTTTTTTTAAATGTATCACTAAAAAATCCATTGGAGTGTACAATTGTAACACGAGACCCATTTTAGTAACTACAACGAGGGATCAGTTTTAATTATTAATTTTTTTAATATCTCTAATTAAACATCGCGATTTCCTAAGTTTTATTAATATATTAATAATATATATGTGGTTGTATGGACTATATATTAATAATATATAGATGTTAGCTTTCTAATGCCGTTGGTCTGACGTCAAAACGATTTATAGAACTCGAGTTATGGTCAAATTACTGCACGTAGGTCACAGTGAATTTTTATGAATTTCAGCACAACTTTTCCCGAATTTTGAAATGAAAACTGATATTGATTGGTGCAGAATTGATCTTAGGTGTAAACACAAAAGTTGTAGGTATGGATTTTAGTTTTCTAATTCCGTTGGTTTGACGTCAAAATGATTTATAGAACTTGAGTTATGGTCAAATTACTGCACGTAGGTCACAGTGAATTTTTATGGACTTTCTGCACAACTTTTCCGAATTTGAAACGAAAATTGGTATTGATCGGTACATAATTGGTCTTAGGTGTAAACACGAAAGTTGTAGGTATGGATGTTAGTTTTCTAATGTCGTTGGTCTGACGTCAAAATGATTTATAGAACTTGAGTTATGGTCAAATTACTGCACGTAGGTCACAGTGAATTTTTATGGACTTTCTGCACAACTTTTCCGAATTTGAAATGAAAACTGGTATTGATCGGTACAGAATTGGTCTTAGGTATAAACTTGAAAGTTTTAGATAATTTTGTTAGCTTTCTAGTGGCTTTGGTTTGACATGAAAATGATGTTTGGTCTTTGAGTTATGATGAAAATACTCCAAGGAGGTCTTAACGAAATTGCACAATGACAGCATTCTCTGTTTCATGTTTTTGCGTTTTGTTCATATGTTTCTGTTTTGAATTGATCTTTGTTGTAAACATGAAAGTTGTTGATAATTGTGATATCTTTCCAGTAGCCTTGATTCGACATGAAAATATGTTGTTAATAATTTATTGTTTTTACAAAGATGCATGATGAATTGTTGATATTTGATACGATGTTATATGATGTTGTTTATGATTGATGAACATGAGATTATGATGCGAAGTCGTTGTTGTTGTCATCACCACTGTTGTCGTCAATGTCGTTAAAGTTGTAAGTTGTTTGTCGATGTCGTTAAAGTTGTAAGTGAAGTGGATAAAATAGTCACAAGAAAGGGAGGGTTTGAATTGTGACCCTTTAAAAATTATCCTGCAACTTAAAAAATGATTCTCAAGTGGAAATTTAGAATAGTTAAGTTAATAGCAGACTTCAGAACGTTCTGATGTCTGAGTGCAAAAACAGTTTAAAGCAGACTTCAGAATGTTCTGGTGTCTGAGTGCAAAAACAGTTTAACAAAGTAAATGTGTTTGTGTGTGTTTGTGTTTGCAGTAAGTAAAGAGTATAGAGAAGAGAGAATCAACACACAGAAGTTTATAGTGGTTCATCCAATGTGGGTTTGTCCACTCCTCACAATCTTGTGAGAGTTTCCACTATGATGCTTGAGATAACCTCTCAAATCCTGCACCTTACAATCTGTGTTCACCTGAACACTTACATCTCTGTATTCTCTAAGCCTCAACAGGCTTGCACCTTGTTGCTAAGTTACCCACTTAGACTTTTACAACCTTTGCTCAAACTAACACTTTAGTACCCCTAAAGCTAGATGAGACTTTCTTTTCTTCTTGCTAAGTTACCCACTTAGACTTTTACACCTTTTGCCCAAACTAACACTTTAGTACCCCTAAAGCTAGATGAGACTTTGTTTTCTTCTTGCTAAGTTACCCACTTAGACTTTTACACATTTTGCCCAAACTAACACTTTAGTACCCCTAAAGCTAGATGAGACTTTACAAGATGTTTGGAGGTTGAATGTTTGAGGAACAAACAGAAGAGGGAGAAAAAGAAGTTATCTTTAGAAGAGATAACAAAAAGAATTGATTTACACTACAAAGAAGGTATAAAGACCCTTCAGTGATGATCAATTCAGAGAAGAAAGGAGGGAGAACTTATCTGTAACAAGATAAGGAAGAATTGGTTTACACTACAAAGAAGGTAGAAGAAGCCTTCAGTGATGACCAATTCGAATGCTAAAGCTTCAAACATATTTGAGATGTTTTCTTGTATGCTTTGCATTGGTGTGGAGTTTGAATGTTTGAGAATCAAACAGAGGAGGGGGAAGAGAAGTTATCCTTGCAAGAGATAACAAAGAGTATTGATGTGCACTAAGTAAATGAAAGCCTTAGCCATTGATCAATTTCTGTTGCAAGAGCTTTTAAACAATCTTCAAGTTGTTTTTGAATGCTTCTGGCAAGGTGCAAGTTTTGCTGAGCCTTTGATCTGTATTTATAGAGTCTTTGGGCTCAAATAGCCGTTGTAGGGTGTCCAATGGTGTTATACCATGTGTCCTGGGCCCCACAAGCTTTTACTTGAAAATCTGGGTGAACATTCTGACCATCAGAATGTTGTTGCGTTCCCAGGATGAACATCAGAATGTTGATGTGTTCTTCATCAAAATGTTGGAAATTCATGATGTTCTTCATCTGGGTTCATCATGGATGAATGTTGGATGAATTTCTGGGCTTGCCCAGCACGTGATGTGAGATTTGTTTGAGTTTTATCCTCCAAAAAGTAGCTTCTCCATATGCTTCAAAAGTTGCTGGAAAAGTAGGATAAAGTGAACTAAATCTGTCTTGGACTTTGTGCAGGAAAGAGAGGATAGTGGTCTGCAGCTTCAGGCCCATGCTTCTAGGAGATTTGCTTGATTTTGTTCAGAGTACAAGTTATCTCTGATGCAAGATCTCCTTTTGTTACCTTTTTCTTCTTTTTACCAACTACACTGTTCATGGCTGGAAGCATGTGCAGAAGTGAACATTCTGATCATCAGAATGTTTCATTTGTGCTCACTTAAGGATGATTTGTAAGACTACGTTTGATGTAATCAATCCTAATAGTAGAGACACGACTGAAGTGCAGTGAATGCAACATCTAGGATAATATTCTCATTGGAATAATCCTAGTACTTTAATGTTCATAGTCTTGGATGAACATTAAAGATCCTTTTGACATAAATCTTTGTTCATGCCTTTATTGTTGATAGATCCATGCAGATGTACCTTTCTGGACCTTTAATTCATGTCAAGTGTGCTTGCATGTTCTTCACGTTCTTGATGAATCTGGGTTTGCTTATGAACAACCTTCTGGACTATCATCAGAACGTTCTGATCAACATTCTGAACTAACTTTCTGAACTTCAGAGTTAGTTCATGAATTCAAATGTACTTTGATTTCTTGTATCTTGGTATGATTTAAACTTTGTTTGTGTCTTGGTTAATCACTCAAGAATGCACAAATACCAAGAACTATCAAAGTCCATTAATATTTTAATCATCATAGATGCCTTTATTGCTTGATCCATGCAGAAGTACTTCTCTTGACATTTATTTATGTCACATGTGCCTTGCATGACCTTGATCTATGTTCTTGAGATTCTGGGCTTGTATAGAAGCAACCTTCTGATTTCTTGTGCGAACATTCTGATCTCTGAGCAACATTCTGATCTAACTTTCTGATCTCAGTGTTAGATCTTGAAATCAAATGTCCTTTGATTACTTGATTCTTGGTATGATTTAAGCCTTGTTCCTGTCTTAGTAAAACACTCAAGAGCACAAGTTAAATACCAAGGAAATAATCAAAGTCCATTAATTCTTTAATCATATTGGTTTATTATCTTTAAAATTAATTAGGGATTTTGCCTCAACAATCTCCCCCTTTTTGAAGATGATAAACCTATGATTTAGGATTAAGGATTTTGATTATATATATGAAGAATAATAGAGCTTGAAAATTTATTTTAATGCTCCCCCTCATTTTTATAACCCATTATGCAGAGTTTTTAAGAACTTTAAAAAGCTTCCCCTCAATTTCATAATTCATTGCATAAAATAAAAATATGCAGATTTGAACCAAACTCAATATCATTCATTAATGTAAAGCATGAAGTACAATTACATGAATATATGGTTCAAAAACAAAAAGAAATTCAAAGCATGTGATCAAACAAAAGGTGAAGTTTCTAAACTCCAATAACTATTGATCACTAGACCTACTTAGGGCCTAAAACTAAGAAAAACTTAAGAGCGTAGAATTACTATTTATTTAAATCAACCTTTCTTCAAATAATTTGAATTACATCGCAGCGGAAAACATTTCATTAATCAACAAAATGGCACAACGGCCTCAACATAAACAACTTAAAATTCCATTTCAAATTGTACATCAACATAAGTTCAACAAAACATAAGACCGACACCTAATCAGAGCCTAATCTAAGACTCCAAGAAACAGATAGACGAGGTAGCTCCGCTATCCTCAAGCACTCACCAAGCAAGCAACAAAACTAATCCTGCACGCCGTCTACCCATTCATACAAATAGGTAGGCGGTCAACCAAACGACCACTGGGGGTAAGCTTCACATCAATCATAATCAACATAAAACAAACATAATCATTTATATCAAATATTTCATGCATAACACATATACATAATCATCCCTCCTAGAATATTATCATCACATGATTATTATCCCCCATTCCATACATCTCTAGCTATCACATTACTAGCATAACATATCAAATATATTCAATCTCTAATCAAGTCATCAACATAAAACAATGAAAGGATTACTCACCTGATTCTTCATTTAGCATACTAGCTCAACAAGTATAATTCATCGTTTCAAGTCATACACAAGCAAACATCATTATCAAAGGAATCACCACATCTTATATATATATATACACATATACATTTCTCACCTCATCACTATCACCCAAAATAATTATCAACAACTAGAATCACCAAGTGTATAAGCATAAGCAAGTAAGACATGCAATCAAATATAATTCAATCATTCACAACCATCGACAAGATTCACCAATGTACATATACACCATTTCAAGTAAATACAACATTCAACAATTTCACCAAATACTCCTCCAAGTCGTCAACAATAATTCATCAACCAAACTTCACTCACAACGCGGCAACAAAGCAACAACAACAACTCAACAACAACTACATCAACTTATAAATATATTTGTTTTATATAACATCAATTGTATCATCAACAACAACAACATCTCAACAACAACAACATCTCAACAGTCATCATTTATTTATTATATTATGACAACTCCACATCACAACAACAACAGCTCAATCACAACGACTGTTGGAACAAAATGTGTTTAACAATAAACCTTAAAGAGTTTTGATGATAACAAGGTATTAAAAATTGTAAATTGGATTAGCTAATATTTGTTCAAGTGTACAGGACCATAATTATAAAGTTACATCATCATTGGTTCTGAATGAGCAAATAAAGAGCTATGGAAACAACAAAAATTTGAAGCTTGGACGCTCCTGAAGGCAACTTGCTCCTAAAGAAAAAGCGCTCCTGAAGTCAAGCTGCTCCTGAAGAAATAGCGCTCCTGAAGTAAGCTGCTCCTGAAGAATAGTGCTCCTGAAGACAAGAGGTCCAGAAGTCACATCATCAGAAGCTGCATCATCAGAAGCTGCAGAAGTCATCTCATCAGAAGCTGCATCATCAGAAGCTGCCTCATCAGAAGCCATTTCACCAGAAGCTGAATATCAACTGGATTTGCAAAGAATCAAGAATTGAAGAATCATCAATGCAAAAGCTGTCTATTGGATTCGAAAACACAAACAAAGGATTAGTGGAGTTTGCAACGGTCATTTCAAAGGTGTTTGAAGGCATGTGTTTGCAATTTGGACGAAAGAGTTGACATTGTACTTTGTACGAATTGTACAACCACGTTCTCCACTACTCTGTTTTGTGTCTGCACTTCAAGACAAGAAAACAGCTCCAGAATACGGTCTCGCCTGCATAGATGTTCCTTTGGATAAGGAATGGATTTCAAATTGGTTCTTCATAGGACAACAACCAAATCAGGCAAAAGATCATTGGTGAAAGATCAAGCTTCAACAACGACTCTTTGGTGTGCTGGCAATTTCACAACGTCTCTTTCACACCTCTATATAAAGGAGTGAAGACCTAGAGAATTGGTAATGCAAGAACGCTGAACGAAAGACTCAAAAAGATTTTCACAAGTACCAAACCTCTGCTGAAATTGTTCTGCATTCACTTAGAATTTCTGTGTCTCAAAGTCATATCTTAGAAATTCTTAAGTCCATTGAGTCTGTATCTGATTTGTATTGTGAGCACCTCTGATTGTATATCAAGTGTTCAACCTTAAACAATTTTCTGTGTAATTTTGTTTAGTTAGGAAGTCTCTTGCAGTTGTGCTTGAGCAGGAAGTCTCTTGATTGTGTTCTTGAGCAAAGGAAGTCTCTTGCTTGTGTGCTTGAGCATTGGAAGTCTCTTGCTTGTGTGCTTGAGCATTTGTAATCAGATATTACTCATAGTGAAATCTCCTTGGAAGTGCAAGGGGGACTGGACTACTTCCGGATTGTGGAAGGAACCAGTATAATTGCTTTGTGTCGTTCTTCTTCTCTCTCTCTGATTTATTCCGCTGCATTTAGATTCTGATTATCACTTCAGAAGCTGTCTCACTTAGCTTCTGATCAGTGTGTTCAGTTTTTAGGAGAAACGAAGAATTTTCCAAAAACACAATTCAACCCCCCTTCTTGTGTTTTTTCTCACCTTCAATTGGTATCTAGAGCCTTGGTCTGTTGTGTATCACTTAACCGTGCAACAGTCAAAGATCTGAGAAAAACATGACTACTCCTCCTCCTGATGGTGATACTAGCTATAAAAATGTCTCACATGATTATAGTGATAGTAAGAAAACCAGTGTTGGAAAAATTCCAAAGTTCAATGGAGATGCTGAAGAGTTCTCTTGGTGGAAGACCAATTTTTACAGTTACATCATGAGCCTAGATGAAGAATTGTGGGATATTCTGGAAGACGGCGTTGGTAGTTTAGTCCTTGATGAAGAAGGAGCTGCTGTGGATAGAAAGAAACATACTCCAGAACTGAGGAAACTTTACAAGAAGCATCATATTATCAGAGGAGCTCTTGTCACTGCCATACCCAAAGCAGAATACATGAAGATGAGTGACAAATCCACTGCTAAAGCTATGTTTGCTTCTCTCTGTTCAAATTATGAAGGGAGCAAGAAGGTCAAAGAAGCAAAGGCTCTCCTGCTTGTACATCAGTATGAGTTATTCAAAATGAAGGATGATGAAACTATTGAGGAGATGTACTCAAGGTTTCAAACCTTAGTTTCTGGTCTACAGATTCTAAAGAAGAGCTATGTTGCTTCTGATCATGTAAGCAAGATACTCAGAAGCTTACCTGCCAGATGGAGACCAAAAGTGACTGCCATTGAGGAAGCTAAAGATTTAAACACTTTAAGTGTCGAAGATCTTGTTAGTTCTCTCAAAGTTCATGAGTTAAGTCTTAATGAACATGAGTCTACTAAGAAGAGTAAATCAATAGCTCTTCCATCCAAAGGCAAGTCATCAAAAGCTCTCAAAGTGGTTGAATCTGAAGAGGAAGAACAGTCAAGTTCAGATTCTGAACCAGATGCTGCAGAAATGGCCATGCTCTCAAACAGACTTCAATATCTGGCCAAGAAGAACAGAAAGTTTCTCTCCAGAAGGGGTAACTCCAGAAGCTCAAGGAAAGAAGATCAGAAGGGATGCTTCAACTGTAAGAAGCCAGGTCACTTCATTGCTGAATGCCCTGATCTTCAAAGAGAAAAGTCAAAGGACAAGTCAAAGAGGTCTACCTTCAAACCAAGCAAACTCAAGAAGCAGATTAAGCAGAGTTTAATGGCAACCTGGGATGATTTGGGTAGTGAATCTGGATCTGATAAAGAGGAAGCTGATGAAGATGCAAAGGTAGCTGTTGGGTTGGTAGCAACAGCAACTTCAGAAGCTGGATCAGATTCAGACTCAGAAGATGAAAATGAGGTATATTCCAAAATTCCCAGAGATGAACTTGTTGAGTCACTTAAAGAACTTCTTACACATTTTGAAGTAAGAACCAATGAGTTGAAGGATTTAAAAGAAAAATATGCTGATTTGGTACAACAGCAAAAATCAACTCTATTGGATCTGAAAGCTTCTGAACAGGGACTTAGGGGCTTTGACTTCATGTGTAAAACATATGAAGACCAGCTCAGGTTCTTATGTCAGAAGCTACAAGAAAAGTGTAATGAAAAACCTTTAAGTAATCATGAAATTGCTCTTGAAGACTTCATTATATCTGGCATTGACAGAAGCAGAGTGGCTTCTATGATTTATAGCATTTACAAGAACAATGGCAGAGGAATTGGTTTTCCAGAAGTGAAACTGGAGAAAACCAATCTAAAGTCTTGTTGTGAATGCATCAAGGAAGGTCTGAAAACATTCTTTGTACCAGAAGGGGCTGAGTTGGAAACTGTTGTTCAATCAGAACCTGAAGCTTCCAGTTTTAAGGCTAAGATTACTTCAAAGCCAAAGAACTCTAAGTCAAAGGCTATGATCAAATCTGATTCCAAAACTTCAAAGGTTAGGATCCTGAAAAGATCAGAACCTATTCCTCAGAGTCTGGTGAAACCAAAATCTGGGGTTCTGAAGTCTAAGTTTCAGAAGAAGACAGTTGCTGCTTCTGAAGTACCAAAACCTAAGGTGATGGTTAATCAGAAGCAACCCAACTCACAGCACAAGGTACAAGAAGTGAAGAGTAAAGCCTTAAGTACTAACCTTCCAGGACCCATAGAACAATGGGTACCTAAATCTAAAAATGTCAATGATGCAGGTATGTCTAAGAGCAGTGCCAAAGCAAAGATCATGGTACCTAGACAGCGGTTGCTCAAGACACATGACAGGAGACAAGTCCATGTTCCTCAGCCTAACAATGAAAGAGGGAGGAAATGTGAAATTTGGAGGCAACCAGTCAGGCAGGATCATAGGTACAGGAACTATTGGTAATTCCTCTACCTCAATTAATAATGTATGGTTGGTAGATGGTCTTGAACATAACCTTTTGAGCATAAGTCAATTTTGTGATAATGGTTATGATGTGCTTTTTGAAAAACCCAACTGTACAGTAATCAACAAGAAAGACAAATCCATTGTGTTCAAGGGAAAGAGAGTTGACAATGTCTATAAAATCAATTTTTCTGAACTGGCTGATCAGAAGGTGATCTGCCTACTATCAGTGAATGATAAGAAATGGATGTGGCACAGAAGGTTGGGACATGCTAACTGGAGGTTAATCTCTAAGCTTAGTAAGTTACAACTTGTGAAAGGGCTACCAGACATTGACTATCATTCAGATGCACTTTGTGGTGCATGTCAGAGAGGGAAAATTGTGAAATCATCTTTTAAAACCAAAGACATTGTCTCAACCTCAAGACCTTTAGAATTACTCCATATTGATTTATTTGGACCAGTAAGTACTGCATCCTTATATGGAAGTAGATATGGATTAGTCATTGTTGATGATTACAGCAGATGGACTTGGGTGAAATTCATAAAGAGTAAATATGTTGCGTGTGATGTATTCAGTAGCTTCTGCACTCAAATTCAATCTGAAAAAGAATCAAAAATTTTGAAAGTCAGAAGTGATCATGGTGGAGAATTTGAAAATGAGCCATTTGAAGCTTTTTGTGAAAAACATGGAATTTTCCATGAATTCTCTTCTCCTAGAACACCACAACAAAATGGAGTTGTAGAGAGAAAGAATAGAACTTTACAAGAAATGGCCAGAACCATGATTCATGAAAACCATTTACCAAAACATTTTTGGGCAGAAGCAGTGAATACAGCATGCTATGTTCAAAACAGGATCTATATTAGACCTATTTTGGAGAAAACAGCATATGAACTCTTTAAAGGAAGAAAACCCAATATCTCTTACTTTCATCAATTTGGATGTACTTGTTACATTCTGAACAACAAGCTCTACCTAAAGAAATTTGATGCCAAGGCCCAAAGAGGAATCTTTTTAGGTTACTCTGAAAGGTCAAAGGCATACAGAGTGTATAATTCAGAAACACTCTGTGTTGAAGAATCTATGCACGTTAAATTTGATGACAAGGAGCTTGAAGATAAAACTTCAAAGCAGGGTGAAAGTTTTGCAGAGATACAGGTTCCTGAAGCTACTCCAGAACCTGATCAGATAGCTGAGTCTGAAGATAGTCCAGAAGCTGAACCCACATCAGAAGCGCAAGATGAAACTGCTTCTGATAAAGCACAAGATGGCTCACATCAAGAAGATCCTCCCAGAAACACATTCAAACACAAGTCTTCACATCCTGAGGAGCTAATCATTGGAAACAAAGATAGTCCAAGAAGAACAAGATCACATTTCAGACAAGAAGAGTCAATGATTGGACTAATCTCAATGATTGAACCTACAACAGTTGATGAAGCACTCTCAGATGATGGATGGATCCTAGCTATGCAAGAAGAGTTGAATCAATTTCAAAGAAATGATGTGTGGGATCTGGTACCCAAACCTCAGCACAAGAACATTATTGGAACAAAATGGGTATTCAGAAACAAGCTGAATGAGCAAGGTGAAGTAACAAGAAACAAAGCCAGACTTGTTGCACAAGGGTATAGTCAACAAGAAGGCATTGATTACACTGAAACGTTTGCTCCAGTTGCAAGATTGGAAGCAATCAGGTTACTTCTTTCCTATGCAGTTAATCATGGCATAATATTATATCAGATGGATGTCAAGAGTGCATTTCTCAATGGTGTCATAGAAGAAGAAGTGTATGTTAAGCAACCTCCTGGATTTGAGGATATTAAATATCCTGACCATGTTTTTAAATTGAAGAAATCACTATATGGCTTGAAACAAGCTCCCAGAGCTTGGTATGATAGACTAAGTAATTTCTTAATCAAAAATGATTTTAAGAGAGGACAGGTTGACACTACACTCTTCAGAAGGACCCTTGGGAAAGATATTCTTGTTGTGCAAATATATGTTGATGATATAATATTTGGTTCTACTAATGCATCTCTTTGCAAGGAATTTTCTGAGTTAATGCAGGATGAATTTGAAATGAGCATGATGGGAGAGCTGAAGTTCTTCCTTGGCATTCAAATCAATCAATGCAAAGATGGAGTCTATGTTCATCAATCAAAGTACACAAAGGAGCTTCTGAAGAAGTTCAAACTTGAAGATTGTAAAGTGATGAACACTCCAATGCATCCTACGTGCAACCTGAGCAAAGAAGATGAAGGAGCTAAAGTAGATCAGAAGCTGTATAGAGGTATGATTGGTTCTTTGTTATACCTCACTGCATCTAGGCCAGATATTTTATTCAGTGTATGCTTGTGTGCAAGATTCCAATCAGATCCTAGAGAATCTCATATGACTGCTGTCAAGAGAATCTTCAGGTATTTGAAGGGAACAACTAATCTTGGACTCCTTTATAGGAAATCCTTAGATTATAAGCTAATTGGATTCTGTGATGCTGATTATGCTGGTGATAGGATTGAAAGAAAATCAACCAGTGGCAATTGTCAATTTCTGGGTGATAATCTTATATCCTGGGCTAGCAAAAGACAAACAACTATTGCTATGTCTACAGCAGAAGCAGAATACATTTCAGCTGCAAGTTGTTGTACACAACTACTTTGGATGAAACATCAGTTGGAAGATTATCAGATAACTGCTAACAGTATTCCCATTTATTGTGATAATACTGCTGCTATTTGTTTGTCTAAAAATCCAATTTTGCATTCAAGAGCTAAGCACATTGAAATCAAACACCATTTTATCAGAGATTATGTTCAAAAAGGAATTTTAGATATACAATTCATTGATACTGAAAATCAATGGGCTGATATATTTACTAAGCCTTTAACTGTTGAAAGATTTGATTTTATTAAGAAAAATTTGAACATGCACTTCGTGTCTGATTAAATGTTTGCTTGCTCCTGAATAGGATTTTAGGTTCTGAAGTTAGTTCAGAAGCAGTAGTCCATCAGAAGCTCTTTATTGAGGTTCTGAGGAAAACTCGCTTCTGATGATGACATCAGCATCTGAAGTCCAGAAGCTGGATTTGTTGCTTCTGAATAGTTGGATTAGTGGAAACGTTAGGAGTTACTTTTTAAAGTAACTTCTGGCCCACTAACTTGGTAGTTACTCTGTGAACTTCTTACGTGGCCTGTATGTGTTGGTGTATAACTAAAAGGGCAATGATGATTTAAAAGCTTTGAAAGTACTTTTCACGCGCCCCCAATTTTGTCATTAATGTTATGTTTGTTTGTCTCTTTTGAATTGCAATCGTTTTACTTTTAACACTTTGTCAATTCACACACTACTCACTCACAACAAACACATTTGCTCTCAAACCGTTTGCGAAGTAAGCGCATTCTCTCAACCTTAGAACCCTAAAAATCTTCATCTTCTTCAAATCTTCG
The DNA here is from genome assembly GCF_051527215.1 of Medicago sativa. NCBI lineage: Eukaryota > Viridiplantae > Streptophyta > Magnoliopsida > Fabales > Fabaceae > Medicago > Medicago sativa. The sequence continues at coordinate 60,643,146 of NC_140751.1, read as the reverse complement.
TCAATCATCAAATGGCATCATCAAGCTCGCAACGAAAAGTTTCAGAATCTACTTCAAACAAGCAGAGCGTATCAGAATCTGGGTCCATCTACAAAGAAAAGACTATGGATATTCCATGGGAATCCTTGATAGTCCAAATAGAGTCACCAGTGGATTTTACTTCACTCAAGAAGTACGAAGTAAACATGGAAGGCTTAATAGAAACACAGGAGCTGTCTGAGTATTTCAGAATGCTAAATGGGCCAACATATGTGAATTTGGTCAAGGACTTTTGGTTAAAAGCTGAAGTGTACAATGAAAAGCCTGCAAAAGTTGTAAGCAAACAAGCTGGGTCAAAGAAAGGGAAAATGGTCATGGATATGAATCCTACATCATTTGACAGCTTAGAAATAAGGTCTGAAGTGATGGGCATTCCTATAACCATCACTGAGGAAGTTATAGCTAAAGCTTGTAGAAGGCATGCAGAGGGAAGATTCCAAGAAATAGTCAGGAAGGAAGATGTCCTGCTACAAGGTTACTACAACACTCTTTTGGGTGGGAAGAAGGATGCAAAGCCTTCTGAAATGGAGATTCACAACAGGATGTTGGTGAAATTCAGTAATGATTGCTTCTTTCAAAGAGCAGGAGGATCTGACCAACCCAACAATCAACAGAAGCTAGCAATTTACTTCATGGCTATTTTGGAAAAGATAAACTTCCCAAGATATGTAATGGATCATCTCTGCTGGGCCATAAATGAAAGCACTATCAGAGGAAGAAAACAAGTACCCTATGGAAGATTGCTGTCTGAAATCTTTCATCAAGGAAGGGTGCTGGAGTTCTTAAAAAGGACAAGGAGTGCTTCTGATAAATGTTTCAAAGTCTCTACTGCTGAAAGGACTATCAGTAGCAGGAGCTTACACTCTATGAAGTTCTTCAAAGAAGCTCCTAAAGATGAGAAATGGTTGGAGTTGACCACAGAAGAATCTGAGATTATCAGAGACTTTCCTTCCATAGTTAAGGAAAGTAATCCTGAACACTTAGCTAGATTAGTAGCTGAGTACGTCTTGGAGGAAGATGCGAGGTCTCAGGAGGAAGCTGCTCTTGCTAAAGGAAAAGGCAAGAAGGCCAAAGCAGTTGCTGTGTCAGAAGCTGCTGTTTCTGATGCACCTAAAGGAAAAAGGGCCAGAACTAGTTCTGAATCTGATGCTGCTCCTACTAAAGGAAAGATGCAGAAGATTGGTGCTGCTTCTATTCCTCAGAAGAGAAGAAAAGGTAAGGCAGACTTGGTAATCACTCAAGAGCAGCTGGAGGAAGCTCTCGAAGAAATGGAAAAAGAAGAGGCTGATCCCAAGCTGAAGAAGAAGAAGGCTCCCCTTCAACTTGTGAGTCCTATGGTTGAGATGACTCCAATAAGGAAAAGGATGGCAGATGAACGTGCTTCTGAACTTATTGCAGACAAAAAGGATCTAAAAGCACAATACACTCATCAAAGAGATGAAAAGCTCAAGGCCTTGGGATTGGAAGATTGTGATAGGTTCTACAAAGATAAATTGGCTGAAGTAAGAGCCATTGCTGGTAAGCCCACTGAAGACAATGAGGAAGACGATATGATGCTCATGTTTGAAAATGCTCCAGAAGAGGGAACTTCAGAAGTAGTTCCTCAAGCTGCTGATCCACAAGAGATCACTTCTGAAGCTGGCCCTGCAGATCAGGTAATTCAGATTCCAGTCACCTCTATCCCCATTTCACCTTTTTCAACATCTGTACCTGAACCAATAGAAGACACTTCTGTCTTAGACAATCTTGCTCTCCATTACTCAGGTGAGTTACCCATAGACAAATCCACCTCAGAAAAAGCCTCTGAAACAACTCCAGAAGCAGCTGCTTCTGAAAATGTTGTTTCAGAAAACCCTCATCAACAAACACCTGAACCACATAAACCCACAACACCCCCACAATCACCAACAGCTACCATTGACCCCCAACTCAACACTCAAACATCAACTTCACCACAACAACCACCATCTGAAACTGAATTTCAACCTTTACCTGAACACTCTCCTGAACCAACTCCCATGGATGTTGACATCTCTCTAGTCAATGTTCAAGCCTCAACCTCCACCACACACATTGATTCTGACCAGCCCTCATCTTCTAACACACAAACACACCTTACCATTCCAGTTCCTAACCCTATTCAAGACTTAGAAATCAGTGATTCTGATCTTGAAATCCTTGAACATCCACCCACAAACATCCTGGAATCTGGATATATCAACTCTGAGCTTCAGACAATCCTTAGTCAATTGCTTAATCTTGTGGATCAACGAAGGACAATTGATCTCACAAGTGCATATGAAGACTCCTGGGCATCACTTCAGAACCGGGCAACTGAGCTAATTGAAAGCTTAAGGGCTAAGTGCATCAGAAGCAAGGAAGCTTCTGTCAGGAAGTTAATGGAGCATCTGAATCAGAGTCTCAGAATAAGAAGTTCTACACTGCTCCTGGCAAACCAGCCTTTCTTTTTAGAAACGGATTACTTGACCAGAGAAGCAAGGTTGTGTAAGCTTCTGAAGAAACAGATGGCACAGCAGCAGCAAGAAGCTAAGGAAAGGGAACAGGCTCTTCTCCAGAGGCAACAACAGCTTGAAGAACTGTTGCAGAAGAAGATTGAAGAAATGGAGGAGATGAAGAAACAACATCAAACCAACACTTAGTTGCACACCCTTGTGTTTTTCTTTTTGTTTGTTGTTTGTTTTGAATTCCTAGTCCTTGCTTCTGAAACCATTCTGTTTTAATTCTCTTTGCTTCTGAATGCTTACTGATTCTGACTGTTTAGCTGCTTCTGACAATTGAATATACATGATTTTTGCTCTGATTTATTTAGTTCATTGCTTAGTATACTCTCTCACGTTTGAGTTTTTCTCATATCTTTTTGTATTTTGTGCTTAGATTTTTTTTTAATTTTTTTGATAATGACAAAAGGGGGAGTATATGTGACAAGTATTTAAAGGCTCTGAGCCCCATTAATGGCATTTGAAATTTTTGAAAAACTTCTATGTTTTTACCTTATTGGTATAAGCTATGAATGAACGAAGGAGTATCAAAATTCAAGTAAAGTTAATTGAACCATTCTTCTTATCTATAAGTAAATTCTTTCATTGATTCAGTTTTGCTTTTAAGCTCTGATAATAATTATTGCGCGCAAAATGAATTTAATTAACCTGGATAGAACTTAGGGGGAGCTTACAAACCTCACCTTAAAGACTATCAGACTCAGGGGGAGTTTGAGCTTACAAACCTCAGATTCTGAGCTTACAAACCTCAGAACCCCAAAGTCAACTTGTTAATTAGATTAACAACAATTGATCAATTTTAAATACTTTTGTTTGTCATCATCAAAAAGGGGGAGATTGTTGGAACAAAATGTGTTTAACAATAAACCTTAAAGAGTTTTGATGATAACAAGGTATTAAAAATTGTAAATTGGATTAGCTAATATTTGTTCAAGTGTACAGGACCATAATTATAAAGTTACATCATCATTGGTTCTGAATGAGCAAATAAAGAGCTATGGAAACAACAAAAATTTGAAGCTTGGACGCTCCTGAAGGCAACTTGCTCCTAAAGAAAAAGCGCTCCTGAAGTCAAGCTGCTCCTGAAGAAATAGCGCTCCTGAAGTAAGCTGCTCCTGAAGAATAGTGCTCCTGAAGACAAGAGGTCCAGAAGTCACATCATCAGAAGCTGCATCATCAGAAGCTGCAGAAGTCATCTCATCAGAAGCTGCATCATCAGAAGCTGCCTCATCAGAAGCCATTTCACCAGAAGCTGAATATCAACTGGATTTGCAAAGAATCAAGAATTGAAGAATCATCAATGCAAAAGCTGTCTATTGGATTCGAAAACACAAACAAAGGATTAGTGGAGTTTGCAACGGTCATTTCAAAGGTGTTTGAAGGCATGTGTTTGCAATTTGGACGAAAGCGTTGACATTGTACTTTGTACGAATTGTACAACCACGTTCTCCACTACTCTGTTTTGTGTCTGCACTTCAAGACAAGAAAACAGCTCCAGAATACGGTCTCGCCTGCATAGATGTTCCTTTGGATAAGGAATGGATTTCAAATTGGTTCTTCATAGGACAACAACCAAATCAGGCAAAAGATCATTGGTGAAAGATCAAGCTTCAACAACGACTCTTTGGTGTGCTGGCAATTTCACAACGTCTCTTTCACACCTCTATATAAAGGAGTGAAGACCTAGAGAATTGGTAATGCAAGAACGCTGAACGAAAGACTCAAAAAGATTTTCACAAGTACCAAACCTCTGCTGAAATTGTTCTGCATTCACTTAGAATTTCTGTGTCTCAAAGTCATATCTTAGAAATTCTTAAGTCCATTGAGTCTGTATCTGATTTGTATTGTGAGCACCTCTGATTGTATATCAAGTGTTCAACCTTAAACAATTTTCTGTGTAATTTTGTTTAGTTAGGAAGTCTCTTGCAGTTGTGCTTGAGCAGGAAGTCTCTTGATTGTGTTCTTGAGCAAAGGAAGTCTCTTGCTTGTGTGCTTGAGCATTGGAAGTCTCTTGCTTGTGTGCTTGAGCATTTGTAATCAGATATTACTCATAGTGAAATCTCCTTGGAAGTGCAAGGGGGACTGGACTACTTCCGGATTGTGGAAGGAACCAGTATAATTGCTTTGTGTCGTTCTTCTTCTCTCTCTCTGATTTATTCCGCTGCATTTAGATTCTGATTATCACTTCAGAAGCTGTCTCACTTAGCTTCTGATCAGTGTGTTCAGTTTTTAGGAGAAACGAAGAATTTTCCAAAAACACAATTCAACCCCCCTTCTTGTGTTTTTTCTCACCTTCAACGACAAAACGACATCAGACAACTCAACGACTCAGACGACTCAAACGACTCAGACGACTCAGCATGCTTGTGGTACCACCAGGGCATAAAGCCCCCAACATATATGAGCGTAAATAGGCTCTTGAGCAAAAGCTCCATCATCGTGGTTGAGCAAAGGCTCCATCATCGTGTTGAGAAAAAGCTCCAGGGCATAAAGCCCCCAACATAATTCAACAACAACGGAAACAACGACTACGACAACAACAACGACGACAACGACAACAACAACAACAACCACTTCAACTTCACAACAGCTTCATAATAATTCATCTCATCCAATAACAATTACTGGAACAATAATTAAATCAACAACATCTTTCATTAACAATTTATAACTTATTCCATCATAGAAATCATTCACACATCTTCAATTGATTATACCAAACTATCCACCAAAGATTTGCCAAGTAATTGGACTTAAAGATTATTTTCGACAAAGTTCGTCTCTCATTATCACTGTGACCTACGTGCAGTAATTTAACCATAACTCCAACTCTATATAACATTTTGAACTCAAACCAACGGCTAGAAAGCTAACATCCATACCTACAACTTTCATGTATTCACCTAAAACCAATTCTGCACCCATCAATGCCAGATTTCATTTGAAATTCGGGATTATGCTGAACTTTCATAAATTTTACTAAGACCTACTTGGAGTATTTTCATCATAACTCAAAATCTCTACATCATTTGCACGTCAAACCAACGCCATTGGAAAGCTAACGAAATTCTCTACAACTTTCATGTTTACACCGAAAGCCAATTCAAAACAGAAACATGCGAAAAAGACGCAAGAAAGCGAAACAGAAAGTGCTGTCACTGCGTAGCTCGCAACTGCGAGTAAATCACTCGCCATTGCGAGTTATGACAGTCCAGTCTCGGGAAAAACCTCATTTTCAACCCAAAAACCGAATTTTGACTTCCCAAAGCTTAAATTTGATCCCAAGGTTTGTTTAAACATTTCTAAACATGAAAAGACACTCAAAATCATATAAAACTTGCTCCAAAACATCCTCTAAACAAAATCACCATTTTCATAAAACTTCAAATATAAACAACACAAATCATCACAAGCTCAAGGATTATGAGTACCCAAATTTCCATTCATCAACAACAACACCTCACAACATCAACAACAACAATCAATCATAATTCATCACAATTCATCAAAACTCAACAACACACAACAACAACACACCAATCATAAATTCAATTCAATTCATCAAAACTCAACAACACACAACAACCACACACCATCAACAACACACAACAACAACACACCATCAACAACACACCACAACACACCATCAACAACACACAACAACACACCAGCAACAACACACAACAACAACCTCAATTGAATATAAATTCATCACAATCAACAACAATATATACAATTCAACAACCTCAATCAACAACAACAATAACAACCAATCATGAATAAACTCATGTAATCTCTAACACCCATAGCATAAATTGATGAGAACATCATAACACAACAACAACTACATCATATACACATAATTTAACCATCATTCAACAACCACAACATCATTTTTCATCAAATTAAACAAAAGTCAACAATGTTTCATATAACCACAATTCAAGTATGTAAAATCAACAACAACATATTTAACATCAATTTCATATACCCAAAATTACATCAAAATACAAGCACGAATTTTACCATATAAATTCACAATTAATCACTTTTCAAAATAAGCACTTATAAGTTTAAAAACAAAATAGATTATGATTGAAATCTAACCCCCTTACCTCAAATGATAACAATCCTAGCAAAAGATCTTCAAGTTTCCCCCTCTTCTCTTCCTCTTTTCCTCTTCTTCTCCTCTTCTCTTCTTCTCTCACGATTTCTTTCTTCTTCTCTCTGTTTCTTTCTTTCTTTTCCTTCTCTTTCCTCTCTTATTATTTCTTATATTATTATTATATTCTATTCTTTCTATAAAATAATATAGTCCACTCATAACAGGTCTACTCACTTAACGGTAAAATGTCTAATTAATTACTCTTCTAACACCAAATTCTAATAATTCCCAACTAGAAATACACACAGAAATAATTAATCACATAAAAGCACATATAACACATCACAATTATTCAATTAAATAAAATAATTACGACGGGTGTTACATGGAGCAGCACCAGAAGCTTCAGCCTTCTCTTTGTTGGCAGTCACAAAGGTATTGAGTGAGCCAAAGAGAGCAGCTATGTTGGGAAGCTTGCTTGTAGTGGTGGTTTTCATTGGTGGTGGTGGTGGAGTGTTTGAGGGAATGGTGTTTGGAGTGGGGAGATCAGAGACCAAAAAGTTGCTTGCACCAGCAACAGACCCTATAGTAGAAGAAGAGAGGTTAACATTCTGAGCTGTCTGAGCCATACGTTGAACTTCTTCAGATGGTAAAGATCCAGAGGCCAAAGGCATTGGATCTGCTGACATAGCAGGCTCATTTGAAGCATTTTGATCAATGTGTTGATCAGCAAAAAGTTGATTCAGCTCAGCACCTTGAGCATTCTGATCAACTGTTTGTGCTTCTTCAGCAGTTGGAGCAACTTCCACAAAGGGACAATTTTCATCAACTTGAATAGGTTCAGCAACTTGCACATTCTGAACTCCTGGTTCAGCAGCAGAAACTTCAACCTTCTGAGCTGCAGAGACTTCAACATTCTGAGCTTCAGGAATTACAACTTCCTGAGCCACAGTTGATTCCTGACCATCTTGAAATACTTCATTGTTGAAGTCAGTATTGACATCTTCAATGTTAAGGTCAAACCCAGTTGAGAACTCCATTTGTTCAAATTGAACATCTCCCTCAATTGACATGTTTGACGCTAAGATCTCAGCCACTTCCTGAGTATCTTCATCTACATTCTGAGTTTCTTTCTCAGTATTTTCTTCAATTCTTTGATTTGGATCAACAGAGTTTCCATCAGCAGCTTGAGGTATACCTTTATGAGCCTCAATAGCTTGCTTAACATTCTCAGCTACCTTTTGAAGAGATGCATCATTATCCTTCTGAGCATCATCTTCAGTTAGTGACTCTCCAGGCAAAGCTTTGAAATGAGAGCTTCCTTCTTCAGCAATCTCCTTTGCAAGCTTGGAGATTTCAGAGAATTTCTCCAACTCTGGTGAAGAGGGAGGTATGGTTTCTTCAATCTTAGGAGATTCATCTCTGATTTCCTCCACCTTTCTCTTCTTTCTGGTTTTTTGAACATTCATATTAGAAATCCTCTTAGCAGACCCAGAAGTTCCAGAAGTTGTGAAGGATGGCATGTTAGAGGTGGTGATGCGAAGTTGACCTAAAGTCTTTGATGTGAACTTCATGAAGTCAAGCTTACGTTTTTCTCCCTCAAGAGGCACTTGTGCTTTCTGAAAGATGGGGGTTAGGTGCATTCCATAGGGTAACCTAGCAACTGTTTGTTTGTAGGCCAAACAGGAATCAATCATATGTTGAATGATGATGAAGCAAAGGTTCAGCTTGGTTTGTTCATGAGGTGGTAGATGATGCATATGTCCATATCAGAGACAACATCAAAAGATCCACACTTGGGTACTAGGGTATGTCTAACCATGTTGTGAAGGATTTTTGGGACATCCTCTAGATTTGTGGAGTTAAAGGTGTGATTTTCTTTGGTGTACTTGACTATGAGTTGATTACGGTTAACTCTAACATAGTTGTACCATGAACAAGAAAACAGCTTATTACCTTCATTTGGGATTTTCAAGGCTTGAGAGAGAGAGTCTTGAGTTACAGTGATCTGAATACCCTTGACAGATGAGATGAGAAAGTTCTCATTTTCATTCATCTTCTGTTTCACAGTCAAGTTGGTGTAGAACTCTCTAACCAGATCTTCATATGTGTGTTCTTGCAAAGATACAAAGTTTGTCCATCCATGTGGATCAGTGAACTCCTTCAGATTCCACCCCTTTGTTTCCAAACTCCCAAACTCAAAATATTTTGTTCTGCTCATTGGTCTGAGAGCAATCTTCTCTGCTCTTTGAGCCCTTATAACTGCAGCAACCTTAGCAAAATCCTTTTCTTTGCCATGATTTTTAGAAGAAGCTTCATCTTCATCAGCCTCTACATCTTCTTCATCTACTTCTGCAGCATTTTCACCATCATGCTGAGATGAAGGTTTTTCCTCTGAAGGAGAAGCAACTTTCTTTTCCTTCTTATAGGTTTTTCTTGCAGCCTTAACCATTTCAATGAGAGTTTGTTCAGAGTCCTCTTATACTTTCTCTTCATCTTCCTCTTCAGGGACTTCCATTTCTTCCTCAGGATCTTCTTCAATTTCCTCTTCAGAATCTTCTACCTTTTCATCATCACTTGAATCTGTCTTCTTCTCTTCATCAGAGACTAGATTCACATGAGAGACCTTTGGTTCCTTTGAGGATTTCTTCATCTTAGTTGATCGTCTCGTAGGAATGGGTCTAGGTTTGGTAATGGGTTTCTTAGAAGATTTTGATTTTGAAGATTTGGGTGGATCAAAAGCAGGGATAATCACATCTGGAAGAACAATGTGCAAAGGAGTTTCACTCAAAGGTTGTTGATCAGAAGATTGACCAGCAGCGGCATTTGGTGGTGGTGATTGAGAACGTTCCACTTGATTTGTTTCATCATCAGTGAACTTTGGAGTGGTTTTGGTTCTGGCCATGTTTCTTCGAAAAAATGAAGAACAGAGTGATTTGAAATTTTGGAAATGAGAAGAAAGAAGTTTGGATTTGAAGTAGATGTGAAATAATCAGAGTTGTTACTGATTATATAGACCAAACGTGAAAAGAAAGAAGAAAAAGTAGTAGTTACATTGGGAAGGAGGAAAAGTTGGAACGAACAGGAGAGAGAGAAGAAAGTAGCCGTTTTGATAAGTGAAAGGGGATTGGTTGATTTGATAGTTAAGGTTTTACATGGTGGTTAAACCTTAAATGTAACTTCTTATAACCAAGCATTAAATGCTTAAGATTATAGAAATATTTCTGGAGAAAATCAACACAAAATCTCACGCATGAGATTTCTGACCCAGATTTCAGGTTTTGAACATTCTGATATTCATGAACATTCTGACCTGACGAACATTCTGAACTCAGGAACATTCTGATGGATGTCCAGATTGAGATAGATCTATCTGATTTGCATCAGATGACATCAAGGGGTTTAATCTAAGGCCCTTAGTGATCTGTAATCAATCTTTATTGGGATTTTTCATGATTAACAATTTTTCTTTAAGAAAATTGAATCTATCCTCAACAAGGGATTTTGTGAAAAAGTCAGCTAGTTGATTTTCAGTATCAACAAAGCTTAATGCAATATTTTTTCTTAATCATGGTCTCTAATGAAATAATGTTTTATTTCAATATGTTTAGACCTAGAATGTTGAATAGGATTCTTAGAAAGATTAATTGCACTTGTATTATCACAAAAAAATAGGAGTACTTGTGTACCTTAGTGAGTAATTTTCCAACTGATTTCTTACCCACAAAATTTGAGAGCAACAACTAGCTGCAGATACATACTCAACTTCAGTTGTGGAGAATGCAATGGTGTCAAAACCATTCAATTAATGCTTATCCCAAGAATTGACAGGAGCCACTTGTACTCTTGTTCTCAACTTTGTCTCCAGCATAATTAGCATCTACAAGATCAAAACAAGAACCTTTTCTATACCAAAGACCAAGATCAGTAGTACCTACTAGATTTCAAAAAATCCTTTTAACTGGAGTTAAATAAGATTCTTTTGCACATGTTTGAAATCCAACACATATTGATGTTTGCACTTTTATCTTTGTCTTCAATTTTGGCAATTAAAGTAAGATAATTAAACAAACTTTTATGCTCAAAGCAAGGCCAATATAAGTTTAAAATATGCAAACCTTAGAGTAATATTTGAAGATTATAACAAGATCATACACAGCATCAACATGAAGATCAAGTATATAAAAAATCTTCTAATGAGAATTTCAAACATAAGATTCTTTTGGGATTATGTCTGAAGAATGGTATTTTCATAAACCATATCAAAAACAAGTGAGTATCTTCTTGTTTCAGATTATTCTGAAGTTTGACAAATTTAAACATTTTTTATGTTTTAAATCAATGAACAATCATGATTTAACATTAATGATCAAACATAAATCTCCCTATCAACAATGATGATTTAGTTTGCAACTCATGTCAATAACTCAGATAGAAATGCATCAAAATCATTTATTTCAAATGTGAAAAGATAAGTATTCACAAATTGATGTAACATATTTAAAACATAAGACATCATGTAATGATTTTAATTTTAAACATCAATTATGACTTGTGTAGTTGTAAATGAGTATCATTCCATCATGAAAGGAGTATGAACAAAGTATGAAACAATTATTGCATTTAAGTTTAAACATTTGATATACGCACATATTAAACATGCATTCAATCATCATATTTATTATAGTGCAAATAAATGTGTACCTTATAGGATGATGTTCCTTACTTTGAGATTCAATGAAGAGAGCTTGCTTCTCTTTCTTTGAAATACTTTTTCATTTGGATGGAGAACTCCAAGCATCAATAAAGATGTCCTTCTGAAGCAGTTTGATCATCAGTAGCCTTCTCTTCTTCTTAGTCTTTCCAACTTTCTAATCTGACTGTCTTTTAACATATCCAGATGTTTTAGACATATGATCAACAAATGAAATGCTTTGTTCATGAAGAATGTTTCCTTGAACATTCTGAACTTGATTTGAAGGAGTTGTTCCATCATTTTTCATCTGAGAGTCCTCAAAGACACTTGCATTGAGGTTTGAGCTGAATTCCTCTATATTCAGATCAAAACCAGCTTGATTTCCAGCTAGCTCATCCTCATCAGATTCCTCTGGTAGTGTTTTCACTAAGCATGTGTGTGGCTAGAGCTTTAGCAACATCATGCATATCTTGATCCTTTAATGACACAGGATCATTTCCCATATCAGATTCTAGAACAATTTCTTGTTCATCAATCTTGGGTTCACACATGATGTTTGTAACATCACTTCAAATTTTGAAATTGTTTCAGCAGTAGAAGATTTAAAGGATCCTTCTCCAGTAAAGACTTCCAGCTTTGTTAGCTTTCTGAGGTATTTTTCAGAAGCTTCTTTAATTTCATTAACCTTCTGAAGTTGTTATGCAGGAACTTCATCAACTTTTTGAGTTCCATTTTTTAGTAGCTGTATCAACTTTTCTGAATTCATGTTTCAGTAGTTGCATCAGCTTCCTGAACCTTATTGGCTGCAATCTCAATATTTGAGGTATTGCTTCAGCTTGCTAACTTTCATTCTCAGCAACATCAACTTCCTTTTGAAGTTCTTCAACATTCTTAGCTTTATCAACTTTCTGACCAGCTTCCTTAGCAATGTCTGCAACTTCTTGGAAGGTTTCTTCAGGGATGTCTTGCTTGAAAACAGAGGGATGCACTTTGAAGCTTTCAATTTTTTTTGGATTGAGTAGCTTCAGCATTAGGATAATTTTCCTGAATATTCTGATCTGCAGACACCTGAACATTCTGATCTTCAGTTTCAGATGTTTCTTGAACATTCTGAACTGTATTTCCCAGCATCTTGAAATACATAAGTCTGAGTTTTAGATCATCTGTGTTGTGATCAAAACTAGTTGCAAATTCCATTTGCTTGTCTTCTAGTGATTGAACATTTTCTCCACATATAATCTTGGAAGCAAATATTCCTGCATCACAGATTGACAAAGCTTTTGGTACCCATATTACTTTGGGTCCTTGAAGGTTAGTGTTTCTCTTTTTGAGAGATTCTTTCTTATGACCACATTCTGATTTAAGATAATCAGATTTGTTGTAATAAGAACATCATGTTTTACCAATCTCAACCTTTTGAGACCAATCTAATTTAGGATAAAAATGTCTTTTTGAAATGATTGAATTCTTTTTCAAAATGATCATTTTTATTTACCTTCTCACTTTTGTTAGTGATAAGTTATGAAACCTAAACCAGCCTTTTTTTTGAAAGGTCTTAACAGACTTTATAAAGTTGAATATGTCCTTTTTCAAAATTTTACTTCCCTTTTAGAAATATCATTTTGTTTCAAAAATTCAGACTTTTCTAAGTCTTCCAAATTTTTGCATATTGAGGATCTTATGTTTCTCAAATATTTTAAAATGCATGAGTCACATTTTCTTTCTTTATACAAGAAAAGTTTTTATTTCAAAAGTTCATACTTTTAAGATAAAATGCATGAGTCATATGAGATATTTTTAAACACTTTATATAAAAGATAAGGATTAGAATTTCTTACCTCTTCACTTCTGGTGTTTGTCTTTACTCATGTGCTGACTTCTTCTTTTTCTTCAAGATCATCTCTAGTTGCCAACTTTGCATCTTCTTCTTCAGAGAGCATTCAGTTTTGAAGTATCCCACATTGTTGCATATGTGATATGCACTTTGATTTGCAGGCTTTGACATCACTTCTTTCTGGATCTTTTCCTCATACACTGTTAAGTGCTCAAACCATAGAGGCAGGCTCTGATGCCAATTGAAGTGGATAAAATAGTCACAAGAAAGGGGGGGTTTGAATTGTGACCCTTTAAAAATTATCCTGCAACTTAAAAAATGATTCTCAAGTGGAAACTTGGAATAGTTAAGTTAATAGCAGACTTCAGAACGTTCTGATGTCTGAGTGCAAAAACAGTTTAAAGCAAACTTCAGAATGTTCTGGTGTCTGAGTGCAAAAACAGTTTAACAAAGTAAATGTGTTTGTGTGTGTTTGTGTTTGCAGTAAGTAAAGAGTATAGAGAAGAGAGAATCAACACACAGAAGTTTATAGTGGTTCACCCAATGTGGGTTAGTCCACTCCTCACAATCTTGTGAGAGTTTCCACTATGATGCTTGAGATAACATCTCAAATCCTGCACCTTACAATCTGTGTTCACCTGAACACTTACATCTCTGTATTCTCTAAGCCTCAACAGGCTTGCACCTTGTTGCTAAGTTACCCACTTAGACTTTTACAACCTTTGCTCAAACTAACACTTTAGTACCCTTAAAGCTAGATGAGACTTTCTTTTCTTCTTACTAAGTTACCCACTTAGACTTTTACACCTTTTGCCCAAACTAACACTTTAGTACCCCTAAAGCTAGATGAGACTTTCTTTTCTTCTTGCTAAGTTACCCACTTAGACTTTTACACCTTTTGCCCAAACTAACACTTTAGTACCCCTAAAGCTAGATGAGACTTTACAAGATGTTTGGAGGTTGAATGTTTGAGGAACAAACAGAAGAGGGAGAAAAAGAAGTTATCTTTAGAAGAGATAACAAAAAGAATTGATTTACACTACAAAGAAGGTATAAAGACCCTTCAGTGATGATCAATTCAGAGAAGAAAGGAGGGAGAACTTATCTGTAACAAGATAAGGAAGAATTGGTTTACACTACAAAGAAGGTAGAAGGAGCCTTCAGTGATGACCAATTCGAATGCTAAAGCTTCAAACATATTTGAGATGTTTTCTTGTATGCTTTGCATTGGTGTGGAGTTTGAATGTTTGAGAATCAAACAGAGGAGGGGGAAGAGAAGTTATCCTTGCAAGAGATAACAAAGAGTATTGATGTGCACTAAGTAAATGAAAGCCTTAGCCATTGATCAATTTCTGTTGCAAGAGCTTTTAAACAATCTTCAAGTTGTTTTTGAATGCTTCTGGCAAGGTGCAAGTTTTGTTGAGCCTTTGATCTGTATTTATAGAGTCTTTGGGCTCAAATAGCCGTTGTAGGGTGTCCAATGGTGTTATGCCACGTGTCCTGGGCCCCCCAAGCTTTTACTTGAAAATCTGGGTGAACATTCTGACCATCAGAATGTTGTTGCGTTCCCAGGATGAACATCAGAATGTTGCTGTGTTCTTCATCAGAATGTTGGAAATTCATGATGTTCTTCATCTGGGTTCATCATGGATGAATGTTGGATGAATTTCTGGCCTTGCCCAGCACGTGATGTGAGATTTGTTTGAGTTTTATCCTCCAAAAAGTAGCTTCTCCATATGTTCAAAAGTTGCTGGAAAAGTAGGATAAAGTGAACCAAATCTGTCTTGGACTTTGTGCAGGAAAGAGAGGATAGTGGTCTGCAGCTTCAGGCCCATGCTTCTAGGAGATTTGCTTAATTTTGTTCAGAGTACAAGTTATCTCTGATGCAAGATCTCCTTTTGTTACCTTTTTCTTCTTTTTACCAACTACACTGTTCATGGCTGGAAGCATGTGCAGAAGTGAACATTCTGATCATCAGAATGTTTCATTTGTGCTCACTTAAGGATGATTTGTAAGACTACGTTTGATGTAATCAATCCTAATAGTAGAGACACGACTGAAGTGCAGTGAATGCAACATCTAGGATAATATTCTCATTGGAATAATCCTAGTACTTTAATGTTCATAGTCTTGGATGAACATTAAAGATCCTTTTGACATAAATCTTTGTTCATGCCTTTATTGTTGATAGATCCATGCAGATGTACCTTTCTGGACCTTTAATTCATGTCAAGTGTGCTTGCATGTTCTTCACGTTCTTGATGAATCTGGGTTTGCTTATGAACAACCTTCTGGACTATCATCAGAACGTTCTGATCAACTTTCTGATCAACATTCTGAACTAACTTTCTGAACTTCAGAGTTAGTTCATGAATTCAAATGTACTTTGATTTCTTGTATCTTGGTATGATTTAAACTTTGTTTGTGTCTTGGTTAATCACTCAAGAATGCACAAATACCAAGAACTATCAAAGTCCATTAATCTTTTAATCATCATAGATGCCTTTATTGCTTGATCCATGCAGAAGTACTTCTCTTGACATTTATTTATGTCACATGTGCCTTGCATGACCTTGATCTATGTTCTTGAGATTCTGGGCTTGTATAGAAGCAACCTTCTGATCTCTTGTGCGAACATTCTGATCTCTGAGCAACATTCTGATCTAACTTTCTGATCTCAGTGTTAGATCTTGAAATCAAATGTCCTTTGATTACTTGATTCTTGGTATGATTTAAGCCTTGTTCCTGTCTTAGTAAAACACTCAAGAGCACAAGTTAAATACCAAGGAAATAATCAAAGTCCATTAATTCTTTAATCATATTGGTTTATTATCTTTAAAATTAATTAGGGATTTTGCCTCAACAGTAAGTTGTTTGTCGATGTCGTCGAAGTCGTTGGTCGTCAAGTATTGTTGTTGAGTCCATGCATCATCATTGTCAGAGAAGAGGGCTCATGCCCTGGAATGCTAGTCATTCTCCCCTAAAGACGAGGGCTTATGCCCTGGAGCTTATGCTCGATCAGAGACGAGGGCTCATGCCCTAGGAGCTTTTGCTCAATAGCGACGAGGGCACATGCCCTTGGAGTATATTTATGCTCAAAAGCGACGAGGGCTTATGCCCTAGAATGGTACCACATGCATAAGTAAAATGATAGAGTTGCATAGTCGAGTTAAGTTGCATTGTCGAGTCAAGTTGTTAAGTTGATTTATGAAGTTGATATTGATGTTGATTATGAAGTTGATTATGATGATGATAATGATGCTACATGACCATTGTTATGATATGTTGATGATGTTTATGTTATTAAATTTAATTGTTGAATTATTTGCTTAACATTATTGTTTGTGAATCTCACCCCTTCTGCTTGGAAATGTTGCTCTTCGTATGAGTAACTTGCAGGCGATCGAGAATAAGTAGCTGTTGATTGTTGTCAAGAGTGGCTATCTCTCACTTTGTCTTTAGGTGCTCTGATACATAACGGGATGGGAACTTTTGTGGCTATTTTCTATTCCTTACGTACTGCTTATGATTTTACATGACTATGATTTAGTTTTTGGATTATTACGAGATGTTTTGATGAGGCCTTCGTGCCAAGACTAATTAAGTTGTTGAATTAAAATCCGCTGCGAAGTTTTTGAATATTTATGTTGACCAATTTATGAAGGATGAATTGTTATTTATTCCATTTATGATTTTTAAGAAGTGTAGCATTCCGTTTATGTTGAATGACTCTGATTTATATGTGAAATTTTTATGTTGGGAAAACAGGGTGTTACAAACATCATCATATTTATCATCATTACCATTATCTCAGCACTACGCTTCCACCACTATCAACAACAACAAAAATTACATGACAGAAGATCATGAGTAAGTTAATCATATTTATCTCAAGCCATTCTGGAATGTTTCCACAAACATCTCTTTGTGTGGGTTTGAAACGCAGATGGTTACTTCATTGAAATTATCAAGATATACCATCTTAATGACTTAGAGTGGCCTTGATGAATGTTGAAGAGGCTCGTCATGGTCACTTTCTAGTGTTTACTTCCTGAATATTAGTGGATCAACTTTTGAGAAAAATCCATCTATCCCAAGATAGGGTGGCGATGCAGATTCATGTACCATCAAGGGATGCCACCCTTCAAAGTTTCTAATAAGAGCTCACATAACCTTTGACTCATTTGACGAGAAAGGATCAACTCTTCGGGCAGAATGCGAAATGTGAAGAAAGTTTTCGAAATGTTAGTGCACACCCACTTAATGTTATGAAGGTGTATATTATCAAGATGCACCTTTTTGAGTTGGACACAAAAACCCTATGTTTAAATTAAAATAAAATAAAATTGGTGGGTAGGAATGTAATTTAAGTTTTTTTGGTGGTGAAATATTGCACCAAGGAAGATGGGGATGTTTCATAAAATTGTTATGGCGAAAGACAATTTTGTTTTGTCTTCACAAGTCAAATGTGCCGAGTCAAGATCATTTTCATTTCCTCCATTTAGAGAGATAAAGACACAAAACAGTTTGAAAATAATTGATAGTGATGGGATCCACTTAGTAGTAAGACCTACTACATACTTTTTCGTATTTATCTCTCACCAAATGACATTGTCCGTTTATTTTTAGTAAATGGAGAGGATTTTAACTCAAATGTGTTGTACCGAGGAAGATGGAGTTGTGAGAGAACACAACAAAATTACATTCCTACCCCAATGTAATGTTATTTTAATTTAAACACAAGGGTAATTTTGTCTAACGCGTGCTTCTTGCTAATTTCAAATGATTCCAAAGTGTCAAATTAAATTTGACACTAAATTCTAGTCATTAATATAATTTTAATCTAACGGTTTCCATAAATTCATTAATGCTCATGCTTGAGAATTTATTCTTTTTTCTTTTGGTTAATTACTTTTCGAAAATTCTCTAATTCTACATCTCTTGTTATTATGGCTCCCTTGCACATGCTTAATTCTTATTTCATTACTCCAATTAACCCTTATTTTGTGTAGCTCTTCCAAAACCTAATTGCCGTTTTGTTTTTTCTATATCAATATTTTTTGCTTCAGTTCCCTAGCTATTCACCATCACAATCAAGAGAGAAAAGTCGACTCAATCTTCCTCGACACCACTTCCATGCATGCCGCTTTTTCGAAGAAGAAAAGTCACATCTATAACAACGGAAAGTTCAAAATCAAATGCCAAAGAAGATTAGTCATAATATGCAGGGCCGTTCCTACGAATATGGAGGCTCGGTGCTGGAAGTAAAATGAGGCCCGTAGTAAAATAAAGATGTATATTTTTTTAAAAGAACAATGTTCTATTTAAATTTTTTGAAAGATATATTTGGGAGGGTGTAAATAGAAAGCTTGGTTTTATATGGGGTATATATAACAAATTGCATCAAAAGGGCCAAAACAATAACAGACTTCAGCCCAGTCTTTAATGCCAATGTTTTGGGCCTGTCTGTAGGTATATTTTACTATATAAACCCCCAAAAATCCAGTTCTTGCTATATACACCCGCACGGTTTATTGGGGGGTACTAGACTATAATTATTTTTTTGAGGCCCATATCCTGGGGAGGCTCGGTGCTATAGCGCTGCTTGCACCCCAGGGTCCAGCCCTGATAATATGTTTACTCATCTAAGGATGAAAATAGTGTTGAATATATATTTTAGAGTATCGAAATTTAGATAATTTAATCCACAATTGCAAAAAATAAATAATAAAACCACAGTTTAAAGTATGCAAATTGACTTTATGTATGTTGGACGGTGGCATGGTGCCTATTTCTTTTCCCTTCATAAAAAAGTGTTCGGTTGAAAACATGATTCTTTGTTTGCGTTGAATGGAATATTGCACAATCATTCTCAACTTTTCTGTTTTGCATAAAAACGATTTTTTTTTTTATCAAAACATAAAAACGAATAATCTAGCTTGACTAATGGTGGACCATGGAGCATATGCAGTGTTAATATGAAAAGTATATTCCAAATATTTTTCATCAGACACATATATTATATAATTTGTAAGATGCATATGGACATATCATATTGTAACTTGTCTAACATCAAGTACAAGTATGATATTTATCACGTAGCAGTCGCAGGTATCAAATATAAGATTCTTTGCCGTGTCATTTGTAATGTGACATTTCAAAAGTGATGAATCAAATAACAAAGTTGAACAAAGAAACACTATGCCTCCTATAATGGATGTCTTTGTAAATAACACAAAAGGTATGTTTCACTTTGCTCCACCTTTAATGGCTTCCACGCAAGCTTCCCACTTTTCAGTTTCCACTTTTATCACAGCTTACTTAACTTACCCCCCCGGTGGCGTTTGCCACCCCCCTTTTAATGAACTTACTTTAAATTAATTTATTGATCTTTGAATTTTTGGTATATTACCATTTTGATTTTTTTTTTGTTGAGGAAAGCATTTTGAAATTTGCAATCAAGTAGGTTAATGGTCAAAAATTTGAGAAATGGACACAAAGATTTGGACCCCTTATTTAGTCACACACACATAAAAAGGAAAAAGTAGAAAAAATAACAATTAAATAATCATTAATTTTCAAATGATTTTAGCATGTTCACTTTTTTTTGTGTGTGACCAAATAGAGGGTCCAAATCTTTGTGTCCACTCAAGAATTATTCCAAAAATTTATCTTTTAAAATGAATAAATAAGATATTTAGGATGTGAGCCCCAATTTCGGTATATATTATACAATACTCCTATTAACCGAGTTAAACTTACGAATAGTAACATTTTTACATTAGTGCAAAAAACAATATCCAATGTAAACTCTTTTTTATTGGTTGATATCCGATGTAAAAAAGTTTGTTCTCCACTATTTGATTAATGCATCCCAACAACTTTTTATAGGTGCCATTTAGTTTACACAACCAAATATAATGTCCCAACTTACACCACTAAAATAACACCTTGTAACAGCTTTTTCATCATTAGATCCTGACCGTTAGAATAAATTTGTAATATATTAATGATTTATATTGAGATGGTGTAAGTTGGAGCAATATATTTAGTGGTCCAAACTATACTTTTCCCTTTTTATAATTGGTAATAAAAACAATTTTCTCAATGTCCCACATCTTTTAATGAGTTAATATGTATGAATATTGCGCCAGTAGGATGTCAACACATTTTATTTTTAGCTTAAACCCTTATTCTACTTATCACTTGTTTGGATCCACGGTTAGAGTTTCAATTTCGTGTCCCGATGTGATATTGACGTAAAAAGTGAGAAGCTATGAATAACAACTTCTACATTAACATTGTTCTTTGTCGCGATTCTTCTTAACGTGCCACGTTACTAAACACGTACTTAGAGTCATGAAAAATCCCATTTGAAATATAGTTGAAAACTTTGGTTTATGTTTTAAAAGTCTTTGAAAAATGCCATAAATAAATCTTACCGTAGTTTGACAAACAATTTTTCTATATATTGTGTGTGTCTAATACTTGTATGTTGAATTTTTTGATAATAAAAGAATTATTTATCCGTTTGAGTCAAAATAAAAAGAATTTTTTTTAATTGTTCATGCATGATTTTCAACTACACAACTTTTCTAGCATAAAATATATTTTCTATTAAGATAAAATAATGTTAGTCAAAAAATATTTTTGAAGGAAGTCAACAAATATTTATAACTTAGCAATTTGCAGCCGTTGAATTGCATACAGTACACAATAATTTCTTAGTTTTAAAACATTATCACAATATTCCTGAAAAAAAAACATTATCACCATAACTTCTTCTTCCGCAAGTTATATGCATATCCTTTTCCTCAAGCAAGATGCATCAATATCGATCATGTCACAAAATGTACACTTGCAAATATGAATTTTCAAAAGTCGGTATCAGTATACCCGAAAGTAAAAAGGCTGATATCAGACTTCAACTTCCAAATTTATGTTAAAAACAAAAACAGTTTCCAAATTTAGTTATCCTTTACGATAAAAAATGGATGCTAAATGCATAATTAAGAGATTAATTTTAAAATAAAGCAATAACATTTAGAATTTAGTGATGGTGGGTTACACGCACAACTAATTAATACATTTTAAACTGCGTAAATTAAAAATATTAATTGATGTGACGATTCTGAATGTTTTGATTAGTTGTGTGCAAAATTGTTTTGGACTATCAACCCTCTACCATTGTATTAAGAGATTAATTTCGATGGAGTAACGGTATAAACTATTTTATATATGTATTCAATTAAGTTTTACAATTGTACCACTTTTTTTTTTTTTTTTTTTAAGGAGCAATTGTACCACTTTTATAAGTTGGTTTGTAAAACATCTTCACAAATATCTATTCGGTATAATTTATTTGGATACCTGGCTAAAGAAGTTTAACATTGTCAGTTTAAACAAATATTAAATCCTTAATTTTTTTATTGGAGAATTAGTCACTTTAGTCCCTGAATAGGAAATGAGTAGTCACTTTAGTCCCCGAATGCAGAGAAATTGCAAAACAATCCCTGAATGTAGACTCTGTTGGTCAATTTTAGGGACTAAAGTGACTAACGCAGTCTACATTCAGGGACTAAATTGACTAACGAAGTCTGCATTCAGGGACGAAATTGACTGACAGAGTCTATATTCATGGACTATTTTACAATTTATCTGCATTCAGGGACTAAAGTGACGACTCCTTTTCCTATTCAGGGATTAAAGTGACTAATTCCCTTTATTTATTACAATTAAATCCTTATATTGATTCATGTTTTTTTTTTTTTTTTTGTGTTAAATAACATAGTAGCTATAATTCATCCTAAAATGAATAAGTAAAAAATCTGTCTAGGATTCGAACCCTCTAGCCCTGCATATTATGCAATAGACTAAATTACATAAGGAGTCCTTTAAGTTTGAGGTTTATAACAGATTGATTCTTTAAGTTATTTTGGTCACATATAAGTCATTTTGAGGTTTGTAACAAATTGATGCTTTAAGTTATTTTGGTCACACATAAGTCCTTTTAAGTTAGTAAACGTTTTCAATTTAGTCCCTTATGTTAATCAAACATTATAAAAACGATGATATACTAAATCTAAAACGTTTACAAACTTAAATGACTCATATGTGATAAAAATAACTTAAAAACAAATCTATTACAAACCTCTCAATCTTGAAAGACTTAGATGTGATCAAAATAACTTAAATGATAGATCTATTAGAAACCTCAAACTTAAAAGACTTCGGGTGTGATTTAACCTATGTAATATCACAAACTTTATTGATAACTAATTTCATCGGAAAAACTTAGCTAAGAGACCACCTTGTTGGGGTACACTCCCCTCCCAATTATATTTCGTTATTAATTGCCTGCCAAACAAAGCATCCGTGAATCCATTGTGGTGTAAGGTTGTCATGATTACACGAAGACTCCTACGTCAAACATCAATCCTTTTCTTTTTATTTTAGTTCAACAATTGTAAATATCCTTTTCTTTTAGGCCAAGCTAGGACGGAATATGAGAAAGCCTTTACATAGTCAAAAGTAAAAAGAGATGAGAAACACTATTCATATCCCACGATTTATTTAAATTATGTATAAAAAAATATTTGTTTTTGTAAAAATACAATCCTTTATTAGCTTTCTACATGTAAAAATATACGTTCTTGTAAAAAAGAGTAAGAATACGTTCTTACAGATTCTACCAGTGGAAGCGATGATGTAAATGTCACATGTAAGAATCATTTCATAACTAATAAAGAATGAATATGAGGTGATTTGTTTTATTCGTTTTAAAGGAATATGTAAATTTATAGGATATTAAGATAAGATGTGACATATAACTTGTGGGATTCATTTGTTCTTAAAGTGTTAGACCATGTACAATGAGGGTGTTGAATCTGACTTTCAACAAGTGGAACCTGTCCAATGGTGTGTTGAATGTTGTTGAGGGATGAGCTGGAGGTGAGAGTTGTTGAATCCATTCAACGTTGTTGAAGCCTGCTCCATTGTGCCACCTGTCGCAGCTTGGTTGGTGAGAAATGGAGCGTGTAACAAACACGCCGACAGAAGCGCGTGGAATGTCAGTGGACGGAGAGAGAAGAAAGAAAATATGGAATAAGGGGACGCGTGTTGGTTTTGTATTGGCTGGTCTGTTTTTAATTTTTTTTAATAATTCTACATCAATTATTTTGTTGAAAAAAAATTTAAAATATATATATATATATATATATATATATATATATATATATCAAAATTCAAGATTTTTTTTTCTCTATAAATAGAGACTTGGTTCATTTCATTTGGACACAGAAAAAAATACCAAGTTTTTCACTATCTTCTTCTTATTATATCTTTCTATTAGCAAACTAAGTGAAGTTTTAATCTTCTTTTTAGTGAAATGGATCCCAAAAATAAAAATAAATTATTTAAATAAATTTTTTTCACTTTTTAGTTTCAATTCTTTTTAGTTTCAATTTTTTTTCAGTTTTTCTTTATTTTAATTTAATTATAATCGATAATTGTAATTTTATGTAATTATAAAAACAAAAATATAAAATTAAATAAGAATAAGAAATAAAAGGTGGTGGGGTAGAGTGTTGAATGAAAAAAACCATTGGAGAGGTTAAAGTTGAATGAGTGTTGAATTAAGAGAGAGAAGATGATGTGGAGTGTTGGGAATTGAAAAAGTGGGTGTTGAAGGGTGTTTAATGTTGGTGACCATTGTAAATGGTCTTATACCATTGGAATTAAAATTTGCTAAAATTCTTCAAAGTGACGTGGTATTGCAGGCTTAACTAAAATAAAGACAAAAACTAAATTAAACAAATGGACACAAATTCAAAATTTACTTTGATTAGCTTGTTAGGGAGAGAAAAAATTGTTAGCAACAAGGCTCAAATAACAAACCTCCTTAATCTTTTTCGGTGTTACAAATCATCCCACCGAATGAGGGTTGTTTGTGATGCGGTTTGAATCGGTTTTGAGATAAAAATCTATCCGATCCAAAATAGAAATCATACGCGGTTGATTCAGTTTGGATGACTGTTCTAAAAAAATCTGATCTGATCCGACCCAAATATATGCGGTTTAATTTGGATCAGTTTTTGGATATCCAAAATGCAACATGTATTTTTATTTATTAATATTAGTATTATACATACACAGTAAAATAATAAATTTTATGCAAAATATAACACAAATATATTTAAAAATTAACTTTATAGAATGAAAATGATCAATTACATTCGAACATATGAATTATTGATAATAGAGATTAAATTAATGCAATATATAAAATAAAAAACAACAAAAAATATATATTAATGTAATATATAATAGAGATTGAATTAATGACCGGTTTGATTTGGTTTTGAAAAAGTGATTCGAAATTCGATCCGGTCCTAATGTTTTTTACAAAACAACATCAAAACGCATCCAAAAATATTCAATTTTTTAGATCGATATATGATTTTATTTTGAATCAGTTTGTATTTGAACACCCTTACACCGAACTATATTTCGAAGTCATGTTAATCGATAACTTTTTTTTTTGAACAAGCCAAAATGGAATTAAATTACCACGGGTGATTCATCTCACACAAGGCATGCAAAAGAGAATCACCAAAAAGAGTAAAGACAAATATCATTGGTGCATAAAACACAAGCACCGTAGAAAGGAAACAAAAAAATAAACAAAAAGACTACAGCCTCACACCCATACAAGACAAAGGGTGCTGCCACCAATCATGATAGCTAAAAACAAAATATAACATATTTGCCTTTAACCACTGGAAAAATAACATTTTCACCTTGTCTGATAAAATTCGAGGAGCTGCAACCTTCTGCTGAAACACTATGTTATTCCTTTCCTTCCAGATAATTCAGACACAAGCTAGCCAGATTATCCGAAAGAAAGTGTAAGAAGAACGCGAAAACCCCACCATCTGACCGAATTGTATATAATGATTAGTACTCCCTGCCGGAGCGACGAAAGATAAGCGAAGCCACTGCAAAACCACGGACCACACACTGCCAAAAGTGTTGCAGTCGACAAAGAGGTGGTCCGCGGTCTCCAAAGAGCCACACCCTCCCACGCAAATATTGTCACCAGTTTGAAGAAGTTGACGCCGAACAAGATTATCATTGGTTGAAAGCATGTTGAGAAAAAGTCTCCAAACAAACAATGAAACCTTTAGCGGAACCTGCTTATGCCAAACATCAATTTTCATAACATGAATACTAAAAATATAAAACTTAATTTTCATACTCTATTAACACAATTTTTTACACATACATCTAATTACTATTTATTGTATACTCCTAATTTTTCACATTTGAAAAAATAATTTGTCCTAAAATAAGTGTCGACTTTAGTTTCAATGCAATTTTAGTTTCACCTTCCAACTAATTTTACATGTTTGTCAAAAAAAAAAAAACTAATTTTACATGTATCACTCTAATATATTACTCTATCACTTTTTATTTATGATAATAAGAACACATTAATGATTAATAATAATAATTTGACTATCTTAAAAAAATGACAATTTGATAAAATTACTATTTTTTCTCTCTTTTTTATTTATCAATTTTTCTTAATATGCACTCCCGCTAGTCACATTTATAAGGAATAAATTGTTTTTTTTTAGGTTCATTCAACATTTAATGTATTTGATCTATATATAAACCAAATACATTAAGTATCGAATAAACTTAAAAAATAATTTTTTTATATTATAAATATGTACGTATTAGTCAAATGCAACACTTATTTACGGGGGAGGGAATATATATATATATATTCGTGGCATCCTTTACAAAATGTAGTTACTTCCTCGATTGAATTGCATTTAACAATATTAACTTTTGATGAGTGATGAATTTTTTTCGATCTCTATACTAATAATTCTCTCTTATCTAACTAATTTATTTAAATCACTAATACAATATTTTTTCTCATTTAAAACACACCAATGCCACAAAAAATTAATATCAATCAAAACATCTTCCCAACCGTCTTAAGAGAAATACTTATTTGGTCACAAAACCTAATGCATAGTGTTTAGACACAAACATACAATGATTCATTTGTTCCTAAAATGTTTATTTTACTTTAATTTTTAGGAAAATGTCAACCGATACCTCCGAAACACTGGTTAAAGAAAAATGTCTCTTTATATGTGTGCTTAAACACTATACATTTGGTCTTCTGAGCATAGAAAACTTGCTCCCATCTTAAAATACGTGTCTTCATAGCATGATTGCCATATGATCTGCTATGAATTATTTATAGGGTGACATTTGTCCAAAGAGTATAAATGCATGATCATTGCTTGATTTCACAACTAATATTGTGGTAATGAAATGAGCAAGAAGAGATTAGATTTTAGCTCCCCTTGCTAATGGAGAGTGTTAAAATGGTTGGAATTACCCTCGAATCTAATGGCGGCTTCATCATAGTGTAAAAGTCAATTGCAATGCAACCAAAAACCACAAAAGTCATATTTTCATCCCATAGTAACAACAACAACAACAACAAAATCAACAAATTAATTAATAAACAATAATACTAATAAATAAAATAATAATTTTCAGTTTCACACTTCACCTCTCTCTTCAACTCAATGAATTTACCTTTCTTGTTCAGAAAGTACCTCTAACTCTAATCTTCAATCCTCACACCTACACACACACTCTTTATATAAATTCACATTCACAGTTGTATAACTACCAAAACCTTATTCTTCTTCATTTCTCTCGAAAGAACAAAAAAATGCATCTCTACAATGCATGGTTGCCGCCACCAGTGGCAGCTCAAACCGCCGGCGAAAGAGATTCCTTCGCTCGCATCATCGCCACCGTTAACTCTTCCTTCAACCGTGACGATCCCGAATCCGTTTATTCTACTCTCAAATACATCTCCGTTCTTGACCTGTGAGTTCCATTTTTCAACTCTTCAATTTTCAATTTCGATTTTCTCTCTCTTCATTTGTTGCTGATTTTCGTTTTGTTCAATTTCTTTTTTCTTGTTATATTTTGATTTTATCGTGTTTTCGTTTCAATTGATTTGTTTTTTGTTTTTTTTTTTGCTTAATTTTAATTAATTTAGTGGTAATTGTTCGAAGATTTTGTGTTGACACGAAGGAAATTTGTTGTGATCGAATTCGAAGTTTTGGTGAGGTTTTGAAGATTGAAGTTAGTTACTGAAACGTTATTGACTTCGTGGTTTTAAGTCTTTTAGACTCTGAATTTTTCACTTTTTGTATGGAATTTGCAATTATTCTGATTACCTGAGTGTGAAAAATACTTGAGGAGACTGCATAGTTGTCACTCGCGGATAGCGAAGCAGTAGCGCGATAGCGCCACAATAGCCGCTAACTGACAACATTTTGTACTAAATATTGAATCACAATACACTGGTGGAGTGATTTGTCTGAATTCCGCTACTCTATAGTGGTATAGCGTTGCTATAGCTGCTATATAACAACAGTCAGCTTGATTATTAACGACAGTGAGCTTAATTATGATATAAATAATGGCTTCTGTTCTATCTAGCACTGTCGCTTTATATTGAAGGAGCATACACGTACAATGTCCGACACTGACACATATGTATGGTTATGATCAATCACTTCGATTTTAAATTATCATCAGTGTGTACGTGTCAATGTCATGTCTGGTGTCATTGTCTTTGTCAATGCTTTATCGTTTTTTTTTTAAACTCTGTATCCGATAATCTGAGGGGTCCAATCTCACCGTCCACATGTGGGGGCCCCATTTAAAGCCAGAGCTTTGCTCTGTATGGACTAGCCCCCCAAAATTGGTACTGGGAGGAATGCAACTTGAGACCTTGAGAGGAACACATTCCAAAGTACAAAGCCAATACCACCAGGCCAACCCAAGTGGGTTGCTTTATAGTTTTTGTTATCAAAACTTCCCACTGGTACCTGTCAAAGAAAAACGATTATTTTCTTTAAGTAAGCAAATAAAAACACATAATTCTTGAGAGTGTTGTCAGGGTTTAATTGTGTCTGTAATATCACATCATATATTGTGTATAAACAATTACACTTGTTTCATTGTTTTGGTAGTTCTGTTATCACTAGTTTCAGTGTTTGTTATTCAATTGGAGATTCTTATCAGTATCTACTCGCTCTTCATTGCATTCCAAATTGCATTGTTAATAGTGGACATGGGGTTTTTCGTTAATAGGTTGTATCTGAATGGAGTTGGTTAATGGAAGGGAATCTGACTTTTATGTGTTGTGCAGTTTCATAAAGGCAAAAAGCGACGTGTCTTTGGAAGATGTCCAGACCCTTATTCAGACGGGTCTTGAACTATTTCACATGTCCCGTAATAAGCTTTATGCTCAGGTGCTGCATTTTTTCCTGGATGAGATATGGAGTTTTCTTGTTTTCATGTCTTTTCATGCTCTTAAATGAACGTGTCATTTTTTGTTTATTAGGTTAGATGGGGAAATTTATTAGTCAGGCTACTCAACAAGTATAGGAAAAAGATTGCACTGACTATTGAATGGAGGCCTCTGTATGATACGTTGATTTGCACACATTTTACTAGGTAAGGTTTGTACTGTTACTGTCGATATTGCAGTCTTAATTGGTTTAAACTTTGAAGTTATTCTGCGTTGTTAATAGTTTGCAACCGCTCTGAAATTTATGATTTCTTAGTTTTATCATTGAAAACAAAGGGAAAAAAAAAAGAAAATAATTCCAGGTGATTTAAAACTTGAATTAGAAATGAACACAAAAGTTATCTTTTTTTTTTTGAGGGAAACACAAGTTATCTCTAATTATGAACTTAAGCTTTTCTCTGATTTCAATGTTACTTTCTTAGTTCATTAAAAAAAAAAAATGTAATTTTAGTAGTCCGTTGCTAAAGCAAAATACGTAATTGAATATATTGAAGAATTTAATTCTTTGCTTCGTATTAGGTTCAGTAATTTTAGGCTGGTGATTATGAATTATATCATTGTTGCAGAAGTACAGGCCCAGAAGGATGGAGAGTAAGGCAACGGCATTTTGAAACTATAACTTCACTTGTTCAGTCCTGCCGAAGATTCTTCCCATCGGGTTCTGCCTTTGAGATATGGACTGAGTTTAAGTGAGTGCTCTGACATTGTTTCTGCATAGTTTTATTGTCGAATTATCACAAGTTTTTCTCCTTATGCCTTTATTTATTTTGTACTATTTATTGACACTGAGCTAAATGAAAGTGAATTGTATATGTTTCCATTGGAAATTAGAATAAAGGTGGACCTGTATTAGGACTTTTATGTTTTTTGAATTTCGGTTTTGTTTAATTTATTTGCTTATTAATTATTTTTCTTTGGGTCAATGAATGATTTGTAGATCTTTATTGCAAAACCCATGGCATAATTCATCCTTTGAAGGATCTGGGTTTGCTAGACTGTTTCTCCCTACAAATCTGGATAATCAGGCTTTTTATACACAGTAAGAAGCATAAATTTGTTAGGAAATTTATTTTTTGTGATATCTGATTTCACTTCTTGTGCGATGAAGTCTTACAATTGAATTCGCAGTGATTGGATTACAGAGTGTATAGACTTGTGGGAATCTATACCAAATTGCCAATTCTGGAACAGTCAGTGGGCAGATGTCATAGCCCGTGTTGTAAAAAATTACCACAATGTCGATTGGGAGGGGTTGTTGCCTTTGCTTTTTGCTAAATACTTAAATATGTTTGAGGTAAGCATATCAATTATTCTTCTTCACATTTTGATTTACAAATTATCAGAAGTACATACATGCTATCTCTATCTTAGGCACTTCATTTAAAGATAATCTATTGTGTTGTTTTTTCTCCATTTTTAAATATTTACAAACTTTGTTATTGCAACTGAGATTTCACCTTTTCAACATTTAAGAGATGTTTTTTAACACTGATGCAGTGAAACACAATTAATTAGTGGCGACTGGCGAATATTAAAAGAATGATGTTTATCTTAGAGCGTAATGCTGAATGTTATGTTTTTTCACATAATTGATCACATATTTATACCCTATATCTCTTGTCTTTTGATAAATACACTGGAATTACCCGTTGGCAGTCAGTTTATACCATCTTAGAAATTGTGGTTGGGCCCAACACATCCCCACAAAACCAGCTTGTGAGGTGAGGATTTCCCCCCCACTTACATAAACACATGTTTAGGCCATCTTTTGTCCGATGTGGGACTCTTTAACACAAACAAATAAGCACTGTCTTCTCAATAGGAAATTTTCAAGGAAGCTAGATGTTGCCAATGCTCATGCTTTAAGCTGCGAAACTAAAATAGATTTCTTTAGCGTACCATCTTTTTTCTATAATTTTTTCAACAGAATTTTTTGAAGAAAGTTACAAATGAAAAATTTGTTTGAATAGCCTATCTTAAATCGTCATTCTAAATATTTCATCATTTTGTTGAAATGTTTTTTGGATGATAAAATTTTAAAAATCTCTGAAATAAGAAGCTATTTCAAATAGCTTTTCATAAAAATAATTTTTGAAGATGTCTTTTTGAAAAAATATGTGATCTTTACTATATAAATTTTCTAACTGAATATTTAAGTTAGTGTATATCATAATCTCTTCATTAACTTATGAAAACGAGTTTGAAATAACTTCTACTATTTTTGAATATATTTCCAAAAAAATAATTTTTAGAAATACAAAGAAAAATCCATTTTTTTAAATATCTAACAAACAGGCACATTATTCTACCACAAGACCAGCACGGCCCTTCTTAATAGCCAAGTTTATTTAGTTCCCTATCAACTTTCATGCATATATACAAACATTGAAAGATATACTTTGAGATGCATTATTATGTAAGTAGGAAATCCAATCCATTTCCAAACATACCTCCAACAAATGGCAATCTTAATGCCACAGCTGTATCAGTTATTTCCTGCGAAGTCATGAGCATGCTATCAAAACTAGCTACTGCATTTTTAAATTCTTGTTTACAGTAAAAAATGCATCCTCCGGCAAAACTGTTTGGATTAGTTGATCTGTAGGTGCACCCACATGTCGTCCTGCTATGTTTTGTATAAATTTCATTACTTATTCAATATTTGTAAAGCTAATTGATCTTTATTTCCATAGCTTACTCCTTTGGTTAGTCATTTGGATTTTGCCTCATTTCATGCTTGCACTAATGAATCCCAGGTTCCTGTTGCAAATGGAAGTGGATCATATCCCTTTTCACTGGATGTCCCAAGAAACACAAGGTTCTTGTTTGCCAATAGAACTTCCACCCCTGCAAAGGCTATCTCCAAGTCAATTGTAAGAAAATATGTTGTTCCTTATTTTTGTGGGATTCTAACATTTGAGCCATGTTGCTGGTTTCTTACTTTTAATAGCGATCTTTTGTAATTGCAATTACAGGTATATTTGCTAAGACCTGGCAGTTCCGCGAAACAGCACTTTGAGAAATTGGTCAACATTTTGGAACAGTTAGTTTACTTACACATTGCTTGCAATATTTAGCTTAATTAAGTTTACCTTTTCTTCAATTCAATTATTCCCATTTTGTTGTTTTCTTTTCCTTCCCTTAGATACTATCATCCCTCAAATGGTGGTCGATGGACTTACTCACTGGAGCGGTTTTTGTTTCATTTGGTGATTCAATTTCAGAAGCGTCTACAAAATGAACAGTTGTACGGATCAATTATCATTTGATATCTATTCTGTTTTTTTTTTTTTTTTTTCCCTTCCTGCTTCTGTTTTATGGAACTGAAAAACTCTGTTCTACAGGGGCATAAATAATTGCAGACCCACTGAACAGCATCTTGGAGAATCAGAGAGGGTCTTCTTTGTGAATACAATGCTAAAATTAATTGATCGTGGTCAATACAGCAAGAATGAGCATCTCTCTGAGACAGTTGCTGCAGCAACATCTATATTGTCTTATGTGGAACCCTCACTGGTCCTTCCATTTGTGGCATCTAGGTTTCAAATGGCCCTTGAGACGGTTAGTTGTGTTGTTTGAATATTTTTCATGGTAAAATTTCAGAAATCATTTGTGGTCAGTGGCATTACAAAGAATAATATTTTCTTTTTGGTAATATGTCCATTGAGGGATACTCTTTGAAAGTATACTGTATTGTGTTAGTTTGTCTTTCTGACCATATTCATTTTGCCTAGCCAGATGACTGCCACCCACCAGTTGAAAATTGCAGTTATGTCTGTGGCATTTGTTGGGCGCTCACTATTTTATACATCTGTATCGGCTTCCTCCATGAAACAAGTTGATCTTGGCGGTGGTGAGGAAGCATTCATTGATCTTGTGGGGGTTTCATTATCTAATGCATTACTTGGCATGGATGCTAATGACCCTCCAAAAACTTTAGCTACCATGCAATTAATTGGTTCCATATTTTCAAACGTGAGTTTCAACTTCTTGATATATTGAATAAACGGCTTCTAGATATATTGAATAAACAGCTTCTTGCTGGTACTACTATAACGAATGCTTAACCACTCTACCGTGTAAATGCAGTTGGCTTTATTGGATGATAAAATTGACGATTTATCATTTATGCCAATGATCCGCTTTTCTGAATGGCTGGATGAGTTCTTATGCCGTCTGTTTTCCCTACTTCTACACTTAGAACCCAGCAGTGTTTTGTAAGTAATGGTGTCAAAATCTCTCCTCTCTTGCACGTAATTTTATTTGGCAAAGATGTTGTTTAAGTGGATTTTATGTATGTTATTATGCTTTCATAATTGGATAACTGGTTTTTGGTATATTAGAAATGAAGGTCTGCACTCGTCAGCTTCGTCAGGAACTTTTCTAGTTGACGAGGGTCCATACTACTTCTGTGTTCTTGAAATTCTTCTTGGGAGGCTTTCAAAATCACTATACACTCAGGTATCACTTTATAACTTAAAAATACTTGATATAGACAACTTTTTCTGAGCTAATATATTGTCTTGCACTTCACTGACATATCAAACAGGCATTGAAGAAAATTTCCAAGTTTGTGACGACAAACATTCTTCCTGGTGCTATTGCAGAGGTTGGATTGCTCTGTTGTGCGTGTGTTCACTCAAACCCGGAAGAAGCAGTTAGTCAACTTGTTGAGCCAATATTAGTGTCTGTGACATCCTCTTTGAAAGGAACACCAGGCACTGGATTTGGAGGAGGTGGGACTTTTGATACTTCTGCTTCAACCAAGGTACCTGGGTTTGGTTATTTGTGATTGTCTTTGACTTCAATGTTGCCTCTGGATTCTCTGGAAAGCTGAGACTTCTCTACTTCAGGTTAGGTCCACAATTTCACCAGCTCTTGAGGCTGCAATTGACTATCAACTAAAGATATTATCAGTTGGTATCACGTATGGAGGTCCAGCACTCCTCCGCTACAAGGATCAATTAAAAGAAGTTATCTTCTTGGCTTTTGACTCACCATCTTGGAAGGTCTTACTCTTACGGGCACACTTGATCTGTTTCTTCAAATAAGCTTATTGTATTCTTTTACTAATACACATGAATTTGGTGCTGAGTAGTACTCCATTGGTTCCATATCTATATTTGATCACTATTTTCATTGACAGGTTAATGGTGCTGCTGATCATCTTCTTAGGTCTCTTCTTGGAAGCCAGATTCACTATTATCCAATAGACCAATATAAGTATGTATTAGAAGGGTTCATTCATTTCCCTATGTTTGCGTAGTATTTTTTTTGCGATTATGTGGCTGTATATCTTCAGTAACATAAACACTGTTTTTTGGGTTTCAAGGTGTGTTCTTAGTCACCCTGATGTTGTTGCTCTAGAAGAGTGGATTAGTACGAAAGATTTTTCTGCTGATGAAAGGTTGATTCCAAAGTGGCATATTCCCTGTGATGAAGAAATTCATTTTGCAAACGAGCTTTTAGACATTCACTTTAAGTCTGCTTTGGATGATCTGTTGAAAATATGCCAAACTAAAATTCATGCTGATCAAGGTATAACAAATAAGCATTTGTCTCAAGAAGTTAATTAGTTATCCTGTGTTCATTAGCAAGATTTCTTATTTAAGTTCCTCTTTGACGATGAAGACTTATATTAATTATGAATAGTTCTTGAAATTATCTATGTTCATTATGCTGATACGTATTATTCTGTTTTCTTGGAGTTTTCCTCTTTTTCTGATATAGTAATTTGTTTATCATAAGACATATTTGGATGATAGTTTTCTATGAAGGAAATTCCTATAGGATAATAATACAAATGTATGCTTTTCTAACTGTTATATTGAATGTAATTTTATATGCAGGAGATGAGAAAGAGCACTTGAAAGTGACTCTTTTACGTATTGAGTCGTCTTTGCAAGGACTTTTTTCTTGCTTGCCTGATTTTGTCCCAGCCTCTAAGAATGGAATGGTTGAAGATTCAAACCATACATTTCTAATTGCTGGGGCAACAGGCTGTACTGTTGGAACTACTGCTCTGAGAGAAAAAGCTACTGAAATTGTACATGCAGCCTGCAAGTAAGTGTCACATATACTGCTACTCTATGCATCATCCCTTCAACTTATGACTATGTGGTTTTCGATCCGGAAATGCTATTAAACTTTGTCTGTTTAACAGATATGTCATCGAGAATAAATCTGATGACAGCATCCTGTTGATACTCGTTATTCGTATTATTGACGCTTTGGGAAATTATGGTATTGAATTCTCCATTCAATCAAGTGTTTGCATATTATTCCAAATTCTGTTTGTACATGCACAACCTAACTAATTCCGAACCCTTTTCAAACACAGGAAGTTTGGAATATGATGAGTGGTCAAGTCACAGACAGTCTTGGAAGTTGGAATCTGCTGCCATAATAGAACCGCCAATTAATTTTATTGTGTCATCTCATTCTAAAGGAAAGAAAAGGTACTAATACTTTGACCACTCTTCGCTCTTAAAACGCAAGAACTTTTGCAAAGAACTTTTTGATAAGTCTGAGTTTGTGGTCATTTCAGACCTAGGTGGGCTCTTATCGACAAGGCATTCATGCACAATACCTGGAGGTCTTCACAAGCATCCTATCATCTTTACCGTACAAGTGGGAATTATTGTCCACCTGAACACGTGACTATTTTGATGGATGATTTACTGAATCTCGCTTTGCATAGCTATGAAACTGTCCGCCTGTAAGTGATTGAGGAATCAATAGCTAACTGAAATTTTGATTTCTATATTATTTGATTTTTATATGTTAGCTGTTGGTTTACTATGTAGCATTTATTTTAACATTTCACCCGTAGCTATGAAATTAACGATATTCAACGAACAAACAAATAATCCAGAATTCTTTTGCCGGAGAGAAAAATAACACAATGAAATCAGTTCGTAGGCTTTGCATTTATATAGAATTTAGAGTGTTGCACCTCTAATGGTCTAAGATGGCATGGATTTGAATTCTATAATGTGTACAATAAATTTGCAATAGTTTATTAGGAAAATAGAAAAGGGCATAAAAATATTGTCTGAAATTGCTGACGTGCTTAAGAATAAAGTCGTGGTATAGTTCCTTCATGTTACAATCCAAGAATAGATGCTTCAAATTTTCTTATTTAGGTAAAACTGCTTACATTGCCTGTTAAGTCAACCACTAATTTTTTCAGTAAAATGAAACCAATTTATTTCGAAAGTTGGAAACCCCCAGTCAGAATCATCTATACAGTGATTAGTCTAATCATCATGCATCAATGTAATATTCAGACCATGTTTACTTTGAGGTTTCATGTGTTATAGAAGTTAAGTTTAATTCTTTTAGTTGTTCTACAAATATTTATCTTGATTCTCTTTCCCTTTGGATGTGAGCTAACGTCTCATCCAATAATTTAACATGTTTTACTGAATACAACTACTGTGCTGTTTTATGCCTGATTAAGATTCTTTTATGATCCAGGCTTGCAGGGAAAGCTCTAGTGAAGCTGATCAAGAGATGGCCTTCTATGATTTCAAAATGTGTCATCAGTCTTACTAATAACTTGCAGGACCCCAATGCCAAGGAGTATACAGTCTTGGGTTCTTGTTCAGTTCTTGCCTCACAAACAGTTCTCAAGCATTTGACTACGGTGATTGTCAAGGATTAGGTTTTTAAAATTCTTTTATTGACAGCTAATATTTTCATTCCTCTTACATAGTTTCTTTGATTCTAGGATCAAAAGTCATTCTCTTCATTTATCTTGTCAATTCTATCAAGGTAATTCTATTTTCTCTGTTTCCCCTTTTAGATAAAAATCGCTATAACTTGTGTAACATTAGAGAATAATACTTTCCTTGCTTCTTCTTTGAAGTTCTCATCACGAATCCCTGAAATCTCAGAAAGCAATTAACGAGGTAAGCTTCCCTGCATCGGATTACTGCAATTTTATTATGTGCTTTTCATTGTTTAACTTTTCCTCACTTCCAACAGCTTTTTGTGAAGTACAACATCCAATTTTCTGGAGTGTCTAGAAGCTTTTTCAGGATATCAGACAAAGATAGTCATAACGGTGGACTGGAGTTTTCCGATTTGGTTTCTCAGATTGGTTCTATGAGTTTTGATTCTACTGGCTTGCATTGGCGGTAAGTGTCCATTCATTTGGTTTGAAAATAGTGACTCATGATTAATGAGTTGTTTTTCTGTATATTTGTGTTCTGTCTCTCATCTGCTTCCTTTTCATTTATTTTACTTTTTACACGGCGCTTCACAATTTGTCAACTTATTTAAGCTTTCTGTTGAAATTCTTGCACATTTAAAATGTTACCTGATAGTTTCGGTTATTTCAGGTATAATTTGATGGCTAACAGAGTTCTGCTCCTGCTGGCTTTGGCATCTCGGAGCCATCCAAATTCATCTTCTAAAATCCTGAGTGAAGCTGCTGGTTTGTACAGCTTCCTGTTTGCTTCTGGATCTTTCGTTTTCTGTTATATTTTTTTGGCTTGCCTTTTGCACATTCAAAGTCGGCATTTCTGCACTTTTTTTGTGCACCTGTCTTTATGCTATTCATACTGTTTCTTATTTAGGACACTTCTTGAAGAATTTGAAAAGTCAACTTCCTCAGACAAGGATACTTGCTATTTCGGCTCTGAATACATTGTTAAAGGAATCACCTTATAAGCTGTCTCCTGGTGAGAAATCTGACGTACTCGAGGATTTGAAAGGCCATGTCAAGTCATCCCTAGAAGGAGCTTTAACCCAAACTTTTCAGGAAGATGGTTTCTTTAATGACACACTCACTAGTCTTTCTCATGTTCACATAATAACTGACAACGAATCTGCTTCTAGAGGAAACCAAGGAGATTCCAGTATTCAAAGCTTAGCAGACAAATCCATAACCCGTTTTTATTTTGAATTTTCTGCTTCATGGCCACGTACGCCAAGTTGGATCTCCTTTTTAGGAAGTGATACATTCTACTCAAGTTTTGCTCGTATTTTCAAGCGGCTAGTACAAGAATGTGGCATGCCTGTAGTGTTGGCTCTTAAAGATGCAGTAGACGAGTTTACAATTGCTAAGGAGAGGTCTAAACAATGTGTAGCCGCTGAAGCATTGGCAGGTGTGCTGCATTCTGATATTGACGGTCTGTCAGGAGCATGGGAAAGCTGGCTGATGCCCCAGTTGAAGAATATAATTTTAGCGCCATCTGTTGAATCAGTTCCTGAGTGGTCCTCTTGCATAAGATATGCAGTTACTGGTAAAGGAAAGTATGGAACAAGAGTTCCTCTTTTGAGGCAGAAAATTTTGGATTCCTTGATGACACCTTTACCTCCAACAGTAGCTACCACTGTAACAGCCAAGCGTTATGCTTTTTTGGCTGCTTCACTTATAGAAATATCTCCACAGAAAATGCCAGTAGCTGAAATCCAGCTCCACAATACACTGCTGAAGGAAGTTCTTGGTAATATGTGCCACTCATCAGCCCAAGTATGCATTTCCTCTGATCCTTTATATTTAATCAATCATGTTTAAACTCTCCTGTTGATCTATTACTTTCCTCCCTCCCTTGGTTCCAGCCAATTTGATTATAGTTCAAATTCCTAATGATTTTAAATAAACTGATCTAGAGTATAGCTGAGTTTACATCTTTAAGGCGTATTCTATCACTTGACTTGGTTGACTGTCCCGGAGAATATAGCTGCTGTATATACTACTGTCCTCTGGTTTATCTCTTTATGGAATTACGTATATAGGGTTAGTGTTAATTATCATAACAAAATTTTGTGTATATGATTTTGATTTTAAAAATAGTCGAGGAAGTTGCAAGGAGAAAAAGGAATTCTCTGCAAAAAAAAAAAAAAACTTACATTGAAGCCGTGCATAAATTTATTAACTAATGCATGGTCAGGTAGTATTTGAACATAAAAGATCTCTGTCTCTATATGCGTCCATTTGGAGAGAGTGGTTGGAATAAGCGGTTTGGCACTGGAACAGATGCCCCCCTCCCTGTTCTGCAACATGAATATATAAGTTGGATAGACATTTTCTTAATTGTTTGTGGTTTTGACCTATTTTAATATGCCACAGGTGAGGGAGGCTCTAGGTGTTGCCCTTTCTGTATTATGCTCTAACATTCGGCTATATCATTCAAGTCATCGTGATAATGTGGGTGATGAGAGAACCAACAATGCTGATAGTTTGATGAAAGATGAAAGTTGGGTTCATTGTCTTACAGAGAGAGCAGCCGAAGCAGTTGTGAACATTCATATTGCTTCCCAATCAGATAAAGCTGTGAATACAATAGATACAAATTCTCAAAATGGGCATTTAGACGGGGATTCACAAGATGATATGAAATGGATGGAAACGGTACTAATATGAGATATATTTTTATGGATTTTGCTTTTACTTATTATTATACCATTAACTATTTGTTTTATTAATTGTTTACTGTTCCAAACAAATGCAGCTACTTTACTTTATCATCTCGTCGTTGAAGTCCGGGAGATCCTCTTATCTACGCGATGTGATTGTGGGGCTTCTTTATCCTGTGATTTCCTTGCAGGTTTGGGCTAAACATTTGACTGTATTTATGATGATATGCAATTTTTAATTTCTTGTTTGACAATATTCATAACTCTGATCCAATTTCTTTCCTTATTATGTGAACTTGATTGTGTGTTTTATTTTCACAAATTGTATGATTTTTTTTTTTTGAGGATTTTGATTCTCTTAAGCCTTCAAGTTTAGACACCAGATTATGTTATTGGTATTAACCAGAGTTTCGTAAAAACACCAAACTCAGAATCCTGATTTTCTTCCAGGAGTTGATTAATAGGATAACATATCTTGAAACTTTCTGTGCTCATAACTTTCTTCCAAGATTCTGGTTCCACCAAAATCTTAAAACCAGTAACATGGTTGCGGGCAAAGAATGTGACCAAATCTGAAGTATAATCCCTTGAAATCTTGGAATTTCTTAATAGAGGTTCTTAGAGTGGAAGAATACCTGTGCATGTCCTTGCATAAAATATTAGTAGGTGGCTATGTAGTCTATGGCGGATAGCGGCTGATCCTCAAAATGCTGAAGTGCTATAGTGGGTAGCGATATGGTTGCCACGTCGAAGTCTGGGGAAACAACAATACACGAATTTACACCATAGTACCAGGCACATGTGCGAATTTCCGTAGGCAAGATTCCAACTCCGCGTCGAAGCTAAAAACCAATGTAGTAACCACTAAACCACAACCACCTAACATTTACAAAAAAGTCAATCAAAGTCTGCCACTGATGCTCAAAAATTTAATGCAACAAGGATTCTTGTAGCACCTAGAGGCTGCTACCCTACATAGCGCTGTTATAGTGGCTGCTATTAACTACAGAGATAGGCACTTTTTCTTTCTATAGACAAGCTTCCATTTCTCATGCTTATGCTAAATTCATATCAGGACACTTCAATTGAGATGCTTTTGCGGTTACATGGAATTAATGATTAGTGAAATAGAAAATCATGTGTCAAATTGTGTAGCTTACTGTTGCAAGACTTTTAATGAAGGGTACGCACAACGTTGCTTTTAACATTCCTATACCTTTGAGAAGTTGTATTAAAAAATTAGACAACATTTACCAAGGGTTGGTCTAGCAGAAGGGGCTAGACTCCCACAACATAGTGAACCAAGGTTCGATTCCTGTCTGAGAGAGGTACCAACATTTTGTGCCTGACACGCCTCAAATAGTATTACTTCCAGTGGAGGGAACATATGGGAAATAAAAAAGCGGACGATTGCCTAGAATTTTTTTATATTCATTTCCTTTTTCTATCATCATTCAATTTCAAGTATATCGGTTATCACACTTCTGAGTAATGTTGTTTTCTTTTGAAGGACACATCAAATAAAGATTTGTCAACATTAGCCAAGGCAGCATTTGAATTACTAAAATGGATGATTGTTTGGGAACCTCACCTCCAGAAGGCAATAGATGTGATTCTTTCTTCTGCCAATGATTCCAACTGGCGAACGAGATCTGCTACATTGACATATCTGCGTACTTTCATGTACAGGTATTTGATCTTGTGACTGGTTTGCTTCAGCATACCATACTTTAAAGTTTAAATAGTTGGAGTCCTTATACGCATCTATCTTGTGATAATATTTGATTTTTAAGACAACTGATTTAAATCCCTCTTTTGAAATATAAGCAAATAGTACTTCAGAGGTTTTTCATTGTAATAATTTTCGCAAAATTTCTCATAATTATCTTACTACTGCCTGTTATCAAACAGATGAAAATAAAGGTTTGTTCCCATCTTTAACAGGCACACTTTCATTCTCTCAAGTTCAAAGAAACAAGAAATTTGGAGAACGGTTGAGAAGTTACTAGTAGACAACCAAGTTGAGGCAAGTTCTCGCTCTTTAAATAGAAGTGCAAACTATGTTGTTTTTCTCCCTTTATTTTGGAATTTGGGTGATTTAGGATGAGACGTCTGTACTATATAAAAAATCCTAAGCTTGTTGAGAAGTTTTCACCTGATATGTCCTACTTGTCTATTAGCCTGGAACCTCTTTCCACTTTTAAGAACTGGGTTGTGAATGAAGCAACATACACCAAATGTTTTTTTTTTTTTGAATGGCAAATGCTAGTAGTTAGTTTGTTAGATTAATGTTTTTCTTCTTTGTCCGAGTTTGAACCCAGGACCTCCTTTTCCCTTAGCTCAAACCATAGGGTTCACTTAAAAAAATTAGTCTTTAGTGGTAGTTCCTCGTGTGAACAAATTTATATGAACACGTATTTCTTTTCTCGTGATTTCTTCTATTGTTGATGGTTTCAATTTTCATTTAATCTGATGTGGTTCTAATTACTGCATTTAAATTACCTCATTCTGGAAGACTTAATCTTTGGTCTAGGTAAGAGAACATGCTGCGGCCGTTTTAGCTGGCTTAATGAAAGGTGGAGATGAAGATTTAGCTAAAGATTTCCGTGATCGAGCTTATGTTGAGGCGAATATTGTACAAAAGAGGAGAAAATCGAGGTAACTTCTTTCAACTAATATTGTTCCGAAGATTTTCTTGTGTTTCTGTGAAGTTTAGTTGTTGTTTTGAGAAAAAAGTGGGCCTCACAGAAAACCTAAATGCTGATTAATTTCTTTGAATGTAATATCATCTTTATCCATTGTTAATGGTCTTGTAAAGTTATATCTGTAGCTGTAACTTCGTACCTTTATGAAAAAGCTATTCATGCTTTAGTTGAAACTTGATTTCTCTACATGGACAATAAGCTTAATTATTTAACTCTGGAATATTTGCCATTAATGAGAAATGAAGTCATGGTGCATCCAGCGTGTCAAAAAAATATTATTTAACATGTAGGCTGGACTGCATTGTGTATAGGGTAGGATTTGCAAACATGATATTTATTTGTCAATTGACCAGCTAATATCCCCCCCCCCCCCCCCAAATAGCACATTGCACGTTTGATCAAGTGGGGAAATTTTCAATTGCAGAAAGGCAAGCTCTGGTTCGTCTGTAGCATCTGTTCATGGTGCTGTACTAGCTTTGGTAGCTTCTGTATTATCAGCCCCATATGACATGCCCAGGTTTGTCCAACAGTATAATATCCAGTGAAC
Organism: Medicago sativa; assembly: GCF_051527215.1. NCBI lineage: Eukaryota > Viridiplantae > Streptophyta > Magnoliopsida > Fabales > Fabaceae > Medicago > Medicago sativa. The sequence continues at coordinate 60,600,912 of NC_140751.1, read as the reverse complement.
ATGATTGCATATTGGTAACTTGGTATGTTAGTAATGGCTACGTAAAATAAACTTGATATGGTATGTTAGTAATGGCTATGTAAAATCAACTAGAGATAGTAACAGTGTTAGATAATGCATCAATAATATCAAAAAATGAACTTATTTCTTGTTAAAATAATATGAAATCCCTACATGAACTGCAATGTTTGTACTACCAACTACTGCTATCTTCAAGTTCTGCATCTCTCTGAAATGTAACTTCATCCATAGGTATCGAAGGAAACCATATCAAATTAAAAAACCATGTGATGTCCCTATATCATTTGAAGTGTGAATGATTGAAGTGGCAGTGCTAAGGCTATAATCTAATACACAAACATTATTTTTCTAGTTGATGATAGTTGAATTTGAAAAATGATCAGGGTACTTGGTTGAGAGAAATCCAAAAGATTTTCCTGAAATCACATTCGTAAGCACAATTAACTTGGGATAAATAATAAAGTTTTTTGCGAAAATAATTGTTTACTCTAGTTGAACTCTTGATCTATTTATAGAGGGTTCCGTGTGCTGTTCTCAATTATAGATTACAAGGATCATAAGCATACTTTTTTTCTTATCTTTGTTTTGGAGATATTTGAAAGCATTGCTTTTTATCCTTAGAAATCGAACTTACCAGGATTTACAACACTCGCACACCCTGAGCACTAACCACCAGCTTTTTTTCTTGATTACACAATTATTGGTTCTTTTGACACTATGTTTTCCGTTGTTATCTGACTGCATAACTACTTTCAGTTGGTTGCCTGAGCATGTTACACTACTAGCTCGCTTTAGTGGGGAGCCATCCCCTGTGAAATCCACTGTTACAAAAGCTGTTGCAGAATTCCGGCGGACCCATGCTGACACATGGAATGTTCAGAAAGAGTTATTCACTGAAGAGCAACTAGAGGTAGCTTTCTATGTAGACGAAACATATTGTCCTATGATTTGGAAAACGTAATTATTACTTGTGTTTTTTATTTTATATGTCCTAATGTTTATTTTTCCCCCATATTCACAGATTCTGGCAGATACATCCTCTTCATCATCATATTTTGCGTGATCTAATAATCCAAAGATACTGTTAGGAAGTAAAAAGAAAATTGGTTAGGCATAATATGCTTTTCATTTGTTGTGTATTTTTAATTTGTAAAAATAGCTCTTATTTACATTTTGTACCATTGATCATATTTGTAAGAATTTATTCCATAATGCAGTCTCACAAGTTGAGCTTCTAAGCTTCCTTTATTTTTGTAATATAATATTTCTTATACCATAGGGTTCATTAAATCATCGGCTGGTAAATCCCACACGACACAGTCTGAGTTGAATATATTGGATAGATTTCTAATTTCTTTTGTAGCCTCAGAATCATCCCCATTTTCCTCTTCAAGTTTTTCATGAAACTGGCTTTGCTGATCCATGGCTGTGCATGTGCTTCCAGTACATAAACTTTGGCTCCATGGTGATGCATCCCCTTTATTGCCAAAACATGATGGGCTGAATTGAAACCCAGACATTGTAGGGTAAACATTGTATGGCATTGCAAAACTTGCAGTTATTGCCTCCCAAGGTTTATTTGTGGGTACCATTTCTTGTTCTTGTTGTATGGCCTTAGATAGGTCAAACTTAATCTTCTCAACAGCATCTTCTCTTTCTTCTGGCTTACAGTTAAAGTAATTGGTGATGTTATTCCCCAGAGCTTCATTAGAATGTTGGCCCTGGTAGTTAATTGGCTTCCTGGTAAGAAGGTGGAGCACCTCATCTTTGAAACAACCAAGGGCTGCTTCAGCTAGGTGAGCTGCCTGTGGCGGTGCCAATGTTGTAGCAATTTCAGCCATTAAATGGGAGAATGGCTTGTGGGTGACAGGGTCTATACCCATGCCTGACAGTTTCTTTTTCAGCTTGGTGTTCCAATGATTTTTGACATCATTGTCGGTGCGTCCTGGCAGCTGCGCTGCTATCAGAGACCATCTGAACAACCATTTAAGCAAATCATTAACAATGTGATAAAGAGAATCTCATACACTACGAATAACATAACCTTAATGCATAGATAACATTAGTGGTACCTGTTACCAAAAACTGAATGAAGCTTCACAATTGTTTGCTCTTCTCCATCCGAGAAATGGCCATGTTTCAGATCAGGGCGAAGGTAATTAGTCCACCTTAGCCTGCAGCTCTTTCCACATCTCTGAAGACCTATTTAATTTAATCCACAAAAATCAAGTATTAAAGTTAGTTTTATTGACATTGATTCAAATTATATTTAGACAAATAGGGAGAAGGACTAACCAGCATTCTTGGGAATGAGGCGCCAGTTGCGAGTGCCATGTTGAGCAATGTAAGAGGAGAGCTTGTTATCTTCCTCAGGTGTCCACTGACCTCTCTTCACATTGTCCTTCTCACAGCATGGAATACGACCCATTTCTCTTTTCTTTTTCAAAATGTTAAATTTGAGAACAGGTTATGACTATAGAATAATGGAGGGAAGTATCAAGTATAAGAATTGTTTGTCTTTCTTTCACAACCTGTGAATTCTCTCTACCAGTCTTTGAATTCTTTGAGGCAAAAAGGGAAGACGTGGAATATTTCTGTGTTGGTTTTAGTTTTGTTTTTCCTTCTTCTTTGTTTTTTATTTGGTTGTAACTCACTATTCTTTATATATATGAGGGGTGTCAATTAGAATTGCATGGGGTACATGGTTAAGGCTCAAAGGCATCAAAGGTGCATGATTTTATTAAAAAATTCAACGCCGTTGAGTGTGTGAAAGAGGCAGGTAGCTCACCCACAAGATGCTTGGTCAACTTCTTTTTCCTTCCCTCCCTCTCTCTTTGTTGACTGTGTTAACCATAGTTTGTGTGCTTAATGCATGTGTGGGATAAGTTTCTCTCCTTTGCTCACACAAAACAACTTCACCTTCAGAGGAAGAGTGGAACGGTTCAGATCCTATCTATAACATCTCAGATGTAAATTTTGTTTCACGGTGAGATAACATGTGAATAGAGATGTGAGGTGGATCCCACATGCTGTTAGGGTATGGTACATTTTGTTATGGAACCAGACAACACTGCTTGATAAATTTGCATGATGGTTTTCACGACTTGTTATAGTATTTAAGTGATCTAAAGATCATATTTGACCGATATACTAAAATTGTTAACGTACATGCTTTCATGAAAATAAATAAAATTACAGTATATCATAACTCGCACCTTCCGTTTTATGTTCTTTAGAGAATTTACAATAATAGTTTGAATGTGTTTTTATTTTTAGTGATAGCATGTTAAAGTGTATAAGAGCAGCAGTGTAGGTGTTCATATGAACCAGTTACATTAAAGGAAATACATAAATTAGTCAAGTATGAATAAAACAAAGGTTTTTCTAACCTGTGCAAGATTGCACAACTTAAGGAGTAATAAATGTATAATTTTTTTGTCATTTGAACTTGACGAAGTGGTTCATATTTAAAATTAATATTCCTTGCCTTCTTTTATTGCAATATTTCTCATTTTAATATCAACACAAATTAAGTATTTCTTATCATATTTATCTATACTACTAATAAAGGGGATACACAATTTTTTGGTGTAGTCTATTTTCAACATACTAAAATTACCCTCTTTACTATTAAACTCATCAATTCTTTTCTAAATCTAAGTTTTAATTTAAATTTGTCTGAATTTGTCTCTCATAGAGTGAAATTTGCATGTGAATGTGGTGCGGGCCACAACTCTCCCTTCCACTTGAAACAAGATTATTTTCTCAAAGTTTATAACAAACACAAAATATATATTTTAAATTAAGAACCATACAAAGCAAAATATATATTTTAAATTAAGAACCATACAAAAACATCAAAATAAATTTATTTAAGTTTTATTAAAAGAAAAAAAAACTCCCTTAAAAATGTTTTTTTTTTCACAAGTTAAAATGTCATTTCTTGCTCTCCAAATTCTTCGGTCATCACAAATACGTATCTAAAGATATCAATTCAGGAACCCACTTACATGTTTAATTGCTTGGCTAATTAGTTCTAGGGAAATGTTAACGAGTGCCTCCGGGACACTCTTTAACATCTTTAAATGATAATGTTTTTTAAAAATTTGTATAATCAATGCATTGGAGAAAATACTTGATTTTTTCATGAAGTAATTTCTTCTTTTAGAATCTTTAAAGAATGCTCGGGGGCACTCGTGAACAAGTCCCTTAGTACTAATTAGTATTCTAGTGTTGTAATCACTGAAGTGTAGAAAATCCCCTTGGAAATCTTATTAAGCCTCGAAAATTTAATGATGTAATGTGATAGTCATCCCATTTAATGGTAATCTATTACAATTTACTCCCTCCGGTCACATATATAAGCAAAAAAGTACTTTTTAGATTCATTGAATACATAATGTATTTGGTCTATATATAGTCCAAATACATTATGTATTGAATGAATCTAAAAAGTACTTTTTTGCTTATATATGTGACCGGAGGGAGTACTTTTCTTAGTTTAGCTTAAGCTTGGAATAAGGAACTTTAAAAAGGAGATTAAAACACATTTCCCATGTCTCAAGTCAAAGTTAACTGAAGACACAGTTTCATGTCCTCTCCAATACGACAGTTGTATAGTGTGCAGTAGTCCTAGAGATCCGGATTCCAAGTCAATATGTCAGCCCAACATATAGCTTAACCCTGCTCGCATTTCCTTTTTTCTAAGGGGTCAAAGAAATGTCTCCACATGCTGCCAATAGTCTTTCTTTGGAATTCAAGTGAACGGGTCGATCCTCCCCTCCGAGAGCGATAAGAACGAAAGGGTTGGTGTGGCCACAACTACAACCACTCGCGCTTCAAAAGGCTTAGATTTCTTTTAAGGGTGTTACAACAAGCCACCATTTTTTTTAGGTCATGTAATAGGGAGGTGTAAACCTAAAAAACCTTTAGTACTTCGGTAGGGCGAGCAACCCTTAAACCAGAATCAAATGAAAGGGCCGAAGGACCATTCAATTCATTAAGGGGCACAAATCTAGGCCTCTTAGTTTGGTCAATCACCGGGGGGGGGGGGGGGGGGGGGGGGGGGGGCGACCTTAGAGTCTGGTGAGGCCACCCCATCTATTATTAATTTTCCTCTTCAGTGTGGGGTGGGAAAGGATAGAGGGAACTACCATACCGAGGGAGAGATACTTGGAAAACCGAAAGAAAGGTGCGAGACTATTTCGATTCATTAAGGGGCACAAATCTAGGCCTCTTAGTTTGGTCAATCACCAAAGGCGGGGGGAACCATTATGGGCGAGACCCCCCGACCTAATTTGATGTGGGACTGGTTGTGAAGGGAAGCTTTTTGGGAGAAAGGAGAAAAAGGCCAAGCTAGTCAAGGCTTTACTCAAACATATGGGATAGATTACGAGGAAGCCTTTGCCCCGGTAGCCAAGATTAAGTTTGTTCGTCTCCTGCTCTCTATTGCTGCGAATCGAGATTGGCCTCTGTACCAATTATATGTTAAAAATGCCACATGAATGAGTGTGTGGCAATTCATTGGGATGACCTTCTGGGTACTTACTTGAGCAATGGGTAAGCCTTTTCTTTTGTACATTCATTCAAAGCATTTAGGCCCGACTAGGAACACGTGGATCCATGGAATCTGGCTCGGGAACAGCTTCTTACTAGTGGGCTAATCACAGTAAGAGAGTCCAATCTCTGAAATAGAGCTTAGTCTCTCCATAGTAGTAACATATTAATTGAAACTAATGCGACGGTTGTCAAAGACCGAATCTTTGCACTTCCTGGTCGTCACTTTTCCGGACCAGGATCGATAGATAAGTGGAAGTAATCAAAAAGAGATATTTCTCTTCGCACCTGAGATCAAGAGGAAGGGTAGCTTGTCAAGCCGGCTGCTTGCTTGGAGAGCGCTAATCCTGTAGCGGTAAACCAATAGCAGCAAAAAGGCCGACAACACTGCCTTTTCCATCTTGCCTTTGTTTGCTATTTGAGAGAAGTGTAGTATGTCTTAACTTTTTAGTTTTCAGCGGAAAATACCCTAACAATCAATTCAAAGTTTGTTATAAAGTAACTAAAGTATGATAATAATTGTTATAAATTTTAAAGAGTTACAAATATTGTGGTTGTTGTGAATTTTTTGTGTGTGTATGTAATCACATCTTAGGCATCCTATGGTTTAAAGTTTAGAATTTTAGTTTTTTTATCAAGATTAAATAACTAACAAAATGAACAGCGTAATCGTAAAAAGTTTAAACAACCAAGTCCTAAAGCCTTGGTTTTGAAATTTAATTTATTTTCTTGAAAACTTTGTATCCAATCAAAAGACCGATTAATTCAAGAGGGTCAATCTCATCATCCACTTGTAAGGGGTAGCACTTGGGTGCCATAGAATTGGTGACATTGACCAACCACCACAAGTGGCTTCTCTCTCTCTCTCTCTCTCTCTCTCTCTCTCTCTCTCTCTCTCTCTCTCTCTTTCTCTTTCACAAGGATTGTGACATTGTGATTGATCAATGTCACCAAATTTTATGTCACCTAAGTGCTACCCTTGCAAGGGCTTCATTTAAAGCCGACGTTATGCTATGTATGGACTTAGCCCATCGAAATTGGCATCACGGAAAATCAAACTTGAGATTTTGAAAGGAGCACACTCTAAAGTCTCAAGTCTACACCACTAGGCCAACCCAAATGGGTCATAGTCAATTTAGCGAGATTTGGATCCCACGCAATAAATTCGTGACAAATTTAATGATCTTGGTCATCTAATCTCTACAAGACTACAACAATAAAGATAACTTAAAGATCATTAGTGGCTTTGTAATGTGAGCCGACCAATCTAAATGCAGGGAATTTGAGTCCAATTTGTACCTCCAATACAACATTATTACAGATGAAACTAACTACGTAGTTTGAACAAGCAGAACGGCAAAACCATGAATTCATCTATGCTCCATGAATATGTAATAAGTTTGCTATCAAAAAAGGGGGTAACCAATAAGCCACTCTCCTGTGTTTAATGTTTGGTTTCAAAACCACAATCTGATTCCTCACTTAATTTCAACTTCTCTTAAAGCTTCTCACCTTTGTTCTGCGGATATTATCCCTTGAATGGATCCAATGAGAGTGAACAATCCCACAACAAATCCAACAGTGCTAAAAGTCCTAAGCAAAACCCACTTGGTTGTCCATGCTTCAATATTGCACTGACTGATATACATTTCCACTGGGAAATATATGGTTAATGGATAAAATATTATGCCAGCCAAAACTCCCAAAATCTGATTGAAGTATGGAAACAGCATTGCAATCACGGTCGTCGATGCAACATATAGCGTACGGAAACAAAGCCTTAAAGGACTGAGTTGAAATTCTGGCAGTAATGGGAGTTTTAAGTTGTATGAGTTATTCACAAATCCACTGTCTGGGAAATTAAATCGACACCAAGTCTCAACATTTGCATAAAGTGGCTGGCTATACACCTGCATATCAGAACAAGATGAATGACACATTTACTTAGTAACAAAAGTAGTGGAGAATGTAAGGATTCAGCATACCATATCAAAAATTTAAGTAAATCATCAATTTTGCCTCTGAACTCACTCCCGTCTTATTCATCGTTTTATCATTGATTCATTATATAATAATAGAGACTAACAGAATAGGTAAGGAGAGAGGATGTATGTTTAGAGACGATATTGACGGTTTACGCTAAAATTTGATAATAATGTATAATATGTACCTGATATGCACCAACTAGGTGAATAACTATACAAGCATTGGCGAAGTCTACAAGCCAATACAGCTTGTAAGTTGCGAACCCTGTTAAAAGATTTCCTGGTGTATCATTGCCAAAGGCTGCATAACCAGCACAGCCACAACATAGGTAGAAAAATGTTGTGACAATGACTGATATTGTTGAGGCCCTTCTCATGGTTACGTTTTCTGGTGGAGGCGATTTCAAAGTGTCCTTTAAGAATTGAAGATAAGTTCGTATTAGACTTTAAGGCAGTGGTGATGAAGTTGCATTATTGATATCTAAGATCAAAGGATCATGCATACATACCTGTATTTCTATAAGAATCACTGAGAATGGATAGGAGAAGGCTATGTCACCAAGTGCTTGTGCAACCAGCCATAGTTTTTCAGTTCCAGTTGAAGTTGGCATTCCTTGAATGCTACCCTCAAAATGTCCATTTTCTGAGCACATGATTACCACAATTACACACATGATAGATAGTCTAAAACATCGAGTCAATCACAATTTTAGTCCGTAAAATTGTAGGGATTGGACTGTTTGATTTATGAGTTACCGAAATTCCAAAATGATATTTGAAATTGAAAATCCTGATCACATTAGTCGTTTTAGCTCCATTAATTTAATCCTTGGAATTTTCCAGAGGGACAAATTTTAGAGAAGATTTTCAATTTCAGAATCATTTAGGAATTTCGTTAATTTCAGAGTTCACATCGACAAACATCCACAATTTTAGGACTAAATTGGTAATTCAGTCTTCGTAATGTTGAATGCTTAATGCTTTGAAGCAACTACTATGCATATAGGAGAGACATCAATAATCGAGATATTGGCGAGAAACTAAGAATACCGTTGACTTTAACAATGGCAAGTGCCATTCCTATGAAAGCATAAGCAAAGGACATTATTGCTGCAACAATAGACAGCCATTCAATGTTATGGAAATTGGGAATCTGTGAGAGAACAACTTGGATAGCCCCAAACACAAGCATGTTATATGTATCATCAAATCCACATGTTTCACTCCCTTTGTTATGGAAACAGATTGAGTCTTGGATTGCTCTGCAGCCACAAAAAAACACAGACATCCAAATCAATAGAATCATTATTATTTAGCGACAATAATTAGTTAGATTATTGAACAGGTTCATGAAGTGATAAGGTTCTGTTTGGTAAAATTAACGATTGAACTTATTGATAAGTAAATATAAAATGACAAAAGGATATTTTTAGTTAATATTTAAAAAATAATAATAATTCAGATAATGAGGATAAAAATGAGAGAAAAAAATGATACGCTAGTCGCAATAAGCTATTAGTTCGAATACTACTCGAAGTAGCATCTGAAAAAATGCTATAAACCAGTGCAAAACGCAATAAGCAGAATGATGGTTACTATACAATTTTATTCTGATCTTAAAAGTTTTTATGATATAAGCTATAGTGGTTATAAAAAACCATTTTTGCAACAGGTAGCATCCAAGAGATAAATGTAGAAAAAGAGAAGAGAAACCTGAGCCAGGAGTTAAAGAACAGACCTTATACTGATGGATGCTGTAATGATATAAGCAATTCCAAAACCATATAAGCTTATGTTTACAAAAACACCGCAGAGACGTCCATTCTTTTCTCCTGTAACCACAAATAAGGATCATGCAATGATGTTCTTGCCTATAGAAACATAATACTATGAAGGAGTGTGTGTCATTTAGACATGTCTTAGGGAAGACGAGTGTGATTTTCTCTTTCCTCATATATATTACATGAACTACTTGATGAAACATTAACATTTGATTAACTTTTCTCTAGAGCATTGTTAAGCTTAATGCTATCAAAAGTAAAGAAGCTAAAAGAAGAAAAGTTCAATAGCTACATAGAACATGCAACCTACCATAACTCCACTATCAACATCATCATAGCTCATGTATAATTTTTTTTTCATCACCATCACCAATTCACTGTGATATGTTTTACCAAACCTCTCATTAATCATAACCACAAAGTTAACACTCTATGTATATAATAATAGTAAGGATTTAGAAGACATGTAATTTCAGTGTAAAGTAGTTTATACCATCATCCTATCATCCTACAACAACACTAAATTGACAAAATTATGATTCTTGACTTTTACTTAATAATTTAGTGTCAACAATGAATGATTAAGAAGTAATATCTTTCTATTCCTCCGGATTTTGATTTTTGTTTTTTCAGTTGTTATTGTTTCTGGTTTTTTATTGTTATGATTTGGACTAATAGATTAATCAATAAGATTCTGTAAAAAAAAAAAAAATTAGTCTATAAGATTAGAAATGCTGAGTCTTGGACAAAAAATAAAAAAGAAATACTGAGATCTGATCCGAGACATATATTATTTTATTTTTTTGGCAAGACTGAGACATAGAGAGAACCAATAATTTAGAGTACAGTCTATTATAAAATGAATATAAATTTTAATTAAGTTTTTTTTTTTGACAAAAACTGAAACATATACATTATTTTACAAAAATGGACATATATTATTGAGAGAACCAATATTGAGAGAACCAATAATTTAGTGAATAGTCTATTATAAAATGAAAATAAATTTTTATCTTAACAAAATGAATATAATTAATAATAATTACCATTGAAACATCATTGTCTAGAAGTCCTACCTCAACTGACAAATGTCGAAATTACAAGGCCGGACGTCGTGACCCAGGACCTCACAGCTGTGCGTGAGTTTAATTTCAGTGGTTTACCACTTCAAAACAAAAAAAAATTGAAACATCACTTTTAATTAAAAAAATTTTTGTAAGGAGAATTATTTTTAGTCACAAACTATAGGACAAAAATTCACCAAAAAATCGACAAATAAATCATGCCATCTAATCAGGGAATGATTCAGTAGTTACACGTATTAATTAAAAACTAATCATTAATAAAATTTGTTTTCTTTTTAGTTTTTTTTTTCCTCCAAATAAAATTTGATGGATGGATGGAGAAAGGTAAGGGTGAAGGGGTAATGAGCAAGATACATGTGGAAGCATTAAAACGATAAGTAAGGATCTTCACGTAACGGATGACAATGTTGCCGTGACACAACTGAACTACTTCAACAACATATATCTATCTGACACATCACATGTTTTAATTTGTCCAAGTCAAGACCCACATTTTTACTTACTTTTCCTTCACTCTTAAAATAAAAAACTTTTGTACTACTAAATGATTGATTAACAACATTTAATTTCATAATATGTCAATTGGTTGGTTGACATGAAAATTAAAAGATACTAATTAAAAAGAAAAACTAACCCTTATGAATATTAACAGCATCAAGGTAGGAAGAGCTTCTCCTAGGGCCAAGTTCAGGATCAGGAGAACGATAAGTATCACTTAGAAGAAAAGCAGAGAGAAGAGTAACAGAAGCAAATAAAATAATTGCTAATGGTCCTGCAATCCATCCTATTTGTGCAATGCTCCATGCTAATGATAACACTCCTGATCCTATCACTCCTGTCACTATGTGTGCCACTGCTGTCCATACCGTTCCTGTTGATCCAATTCATCAAACAACATTAATCACTTGTTCATTTCTCAATTAACCACATGTCTGAGAAAGAAATCACCGTGACACCGTAATTTTGTTAAGGCTTTAGAGTGTAATTTTGATGTCAAATTTACCGTCAATCCAAAAACAATAGTACTAATATATAGCGCAGGAGACTCCGAAACAGAACAACAACATTGTCGAAATTAAAAAACAACGTATACTTATTTATTTCTCAATAATTCAAATTTTCAACATGAAAATAAAAAGTTGTAAGGATTAAAATGCACATGATCCAGAAACAGAACTATATAATATATGAATCATATGATAATTTTATTTGATAAGAATTGAGAAGAAAAAGTACAAACCAGTTCTTTTGACATGATAAGAATTATCTGCATATTGGGTCTGCAATAATGGGGTGCTACCATCTGCAGAACAATCTCCACTCATGATGAAGAATTGATTTTGATCTCAGATTTTGATTATCTAATTAACCCAATCACAAAAATTTGTTATTGATTTGAAAACTGATTTTGGTGAATTGAATTTTGTTGATTGATCTTTCCTTTCAGAGAGAATTTGGATTGGTTTGTGATCGTGTGAGATGAGTTTTGTTAAAATACAAATGCACAATGGCATGTGGGGAGTTATAAGTCGCTTACCCCAGCTTATATTATACTCAAAAAACAAATCCTGTAATGTACATGTGATCGATGTGACATTCATTTTTTTAGGGGTATTTGTTTATTATTTCATTATTATTATTATTATTATTATTAAAGAGTGCATCGAGGTTCAATCCTCCGATCTGAAGACCATACAAGAAGCCAAGACTTAATAAGGCGTCTCAAACCATCGGATGATCATTTATGTCAACAAAGGCCGCAAAACATTGAATAAGATGTTCATAGTCCATTTGAGCCATTCACATCATCGAACGGTCATCCGGCCTCCACATCACAAAAGTATTACTCTCAAGGTGTGTGTTCTTGTAGCTCATGAGAATCTATAAATAGGACATCCCATGACAAAGTACACATTTCTCATTATAAGATATATGATATTCTAAAAAATGTCTCGAGACTTCATTAAGTTGAACGTTGAAGTGTCTTTGCAAGTATAACCAGTTCCAACCATTTCTCTTCTAATTATGTACATATCAATTAACATCATTATTTTGTTGACATATTGATAGTATTTATTATTATTGAATGAATTAGTATTTTTTTTAGGAATTATTGAAATTCATATATGTAATACAATATGTGATTTTAGTCTCTTAAAATAAGGATTTAAATGAAAATTAGATGGACGCAATTTAACAGTAAAGATTGAAACAAAACACTAAAGATAAAAAAAATAAAATAAAAACATTTGTAAGGATAAACAACTTTAAGGAAGATGATAAACAGATTCTAAAATTTGGGGATTAATTGAATTTGTGGATGTCTAATCCTCTAAAGATAGGTTACTCGGTCACTCATTTGATAGTTACTTGTAATATAAGGTATGTAGAATTGCACGTTTTTTATGTTTGGGTTACATGATATTGTAGTTTGGTAGTGATTAATTTCTATCAAGTAACTTGTTAGATATATAAGGTGGATTCTTCTAATAATTTTTTTTATATCAAACTTATAACCAGATATTTAATTTCTTGTTATTTAAACCAATCAAAAATTACATGCATTGTTGTGTCATTTTATGAATAGAGATAAATTAGTAAAATATATTCTTTATTGTGATGAACCAAATTATTGTATTTTCTTATGTAATATGTGTATCATCTATATATAATTGAAACCAAATAGAATCACAATAAGTAAGAAAACTCTGCATTAAATATTTAAACACTGTATTTTCAAAGTGGAGTTCAAATTTAAAAAAAGAAGTTAATATTATAAGATAAAATAACATAGATATAAAGAACAAACAATTAACTAAGCACAGTTTTAACCCTAACCCGAGTAAGATACAACTTATTTAATTAAAAAAATTGAATGGGTATTTGAAATATTCTTATTTTATTTTTTTTGAAGGAGAAATATTCATATTTTTGTCACTTCTGCAAAATTACCAATTGACAATTCAAGAAAGATAAAGAAATTACTTGATGTTTGTGGAAAGGTATAGAAACATCTTTGGTCATAATCATTATTGTGTAATTTGTAAAGTATTCATTGGTTGAACTTCTTTATCAATTTGTTCTTGTCCACTCAGGGCTTCATACGAGGAACTTAAATTAAAAAAATACAACAAAATTCTACCTTATTTCTATCACAATTAATCAATAAACACTCTCGAATCAAGTATACTGAAAATACACATTTATAATAAATACACTGAAAACTAAAATTCACACATGTCTACTTCTTCTTATTTTGGCAATTTTACCAACCAAAAAGTGTTTACATCATTCTATAAAAAATTCTCAATTTTACTACCAAAAAAAAAAAAAATTCTCAATTTAGTTTTTAGAGATTAATAATTTCTTTTCTAAAAATAACAAAATCAGATTTCAGATTTTTTTTGTTAGAATCAAAATAAATCTTGACTTTATATTTTTCCTTTTTTCTGGTAGTGACTTTATATTTTTCCTTTTTTTGAAAGAACTTTATATTTTTCCTGTTAACTTTTATATTTGACTTTTTATTAAAAAACATTAATATCATGTTTTAATAACATTAACATTCTATTTGTAAGGACTGATCTTGGAAAAAGAAAAAAAAAAGATGGAAAAAAATAAAACATTTTTCAAAATCTCTTCCATTCTTCCTTCAAAAAAAAAAATCTCTTCCATTCTTTGAATCATATAAAACGTTGTGAGTTTTATTGTAAAATTAATTTTTGATCTATCGTTCGTTAAAGAGTCTTGAGCGGCCTTATCCCTTTCAACATTTTTTATAGGCTTAAATATGTTTTTCGTCCCTGCAAATAGGGGTCGCTTAAAATTTCGTCCCTGCAATCGCTAATCCTTTTTTTTTGCCCCTGCAAAGTTTAATCACTTAAAATTTCGTCCCTTGACCCAATTAATTAATGTCATGTCATCTGATTACTGACGTGGCACTGTTAATCTGGTTTTCACTTGTGTGACTCAGCAAATGGGCACGGGAATAGACAAAATTGCCCCTCAATAAGGCAGCTAGCTCTTCTTCCTCCCTTCACTCTTTTTCTCGCCATCTCCCTCCATCCCTTACACACCTTCGCCGCCGATTACATCCTGTCGGCGGTAACATCCTCTTCTACCTCCTTCCACCAAATCAAATCCCAACTATTCCTAATCCAATTCGAACACAATTACTTCTTCTTCTCTCTACTACAGATCTGTTCAACTTCTTCCTCTCTCTTTTTCAACAACCCTCATTTCTTCTTTCTCCTTCACTTTCAGAAATCTAGTTTTCTATCAAATTCAATAAAAAAAGTTGCATCCTTCCACTTCCATGTTTCCAAAAATCAACTATAAATTCGAAGAACACAAATTCACACAAATTCGAATTCTGGGTTGGGGTAATTTTTTTCCCAGCCACTCCTATTTTTCTCACAAATTCGAATTAATTGAAGCTTAGATAGATTGCAAATTTAAAGAACATAGAACAAATCGATTTCGAATTCTGGGTTAAAACATTTCGATTTCGATTGCAATTTTCGAATTCTGGTTTTAAAGAACACAAAATTGAAGCTTTGCTTACTTCTCAATACCACTATTTTCGAATTTTGGGTTATTCATATTTTGTATTCAAATTCGAATTCTGGGTTCAAAATCGAATTTAAGGCTTATCAATGGAAGGCTGATGTGTTTCAAATTCTGGGTTGGATTTGGTTTGAACGTATTATGAAATTGGGGGTTTTGATGTTAGGGATAAGAGAAATCGAAAATAGATGAAGAAATTTGTTATGGATAAGAGGAATTGAAATTGGTGAATGAGTCATGGCTCAATTTTGTGGCTGTTAAATTAATTTTGGTGGTGGTAATGGTGGTTCTGTTCTTGAGTGTAGAGAGAGGAGAGGAGGAAGAAGAAGAAAGGGAAAATGAGGAAGAAGACAGGGGTATTTTTGTCTTTTCGCACTGGTCTGAGAAGAGATGGGTAAACATATGACGTGGCAGTGATTAAGTTGGTCAAGGGACGAAATTTTAAGTGATTAAACTTTGCAGGGGCAAAAAAAAAGGATTAGCGATTGCAGGGACGAAATTTTAAGCGACCCCTATTTGCAGGGACGAAAAACATATTTAAGCCTTTTTTATAATGTATGTACGCCTTAGCTTTGATTAAGGAATTTGTTGAAGCTCTTTTGCTTCTTGATCCCTATGCCCGAACTAATCCAAATTCCACTAGTTACATCTTCATTTTGTTATATGCAACTTTAACCACGATGATTTATTTTTAATATTATTTTTCCCACCCTCGCGCGCTCTGTAAAAAAATACAAAAATACCTCTGGTCCAGATTATGTAATCTGAACCAGGTTGTTAGAGTTTTTTGGAAAACGAAATCCGGACATTTTTGAAATGTGATTTTTTGTATTTTCTTTGATGTCAAAGGTTTTTGTTGACCGTTATATAACCCCCGCATAAGCTGCAAAACAATTGCATGTGTTATATGAACGGTCAACAATGACCATGACACAACAAACACTCCTAAAAAACTATTTTTTTTGAAGAAAATGTAAGAAAAGAGGTGAAGTGAAGAATGAAGGAAATTGTTGAAGATTTAAGCCTATTTATAGACTTAAACCAATCCTAGATCATAACTACAGTCAAATAAAATGTGTTTGTGGTGCTAACCGTCCAAAAATGCATTAATGTCTTCACCGCTTGCCAAACCTTTGGTGAAACACCATCGACCAAAAGAAACTGAGGGTTTTGGGATTATATAATCCAGAAATGACAAAAACATTCAGGATTATATAATCTGGACAACAACAAAATGCCTATTTGGAGGACTTTTTAGAGAGATTTGATGGAATATTGTAACACCCTGTTCTCCCAACAACGTAATATTAGTTAATTTAATCAGAGTAACCACACAACGGAGTGTCACACTACTTTTCAAAATTTCATAATAGAAAATTGTCTATTTATTTAAAACCGACATTTAAATTATCTTACAAACTGCAGCGGAATAATTCTTTAATAATATAAATTCAACCAAATTCAACATCAATAAAAATCTTGGCACAAAGGCCACAACATAATTCAGCTTTATTCTAATAGCAAGTCTTTTCCAAAATATGTGATACATAAAAGAAATGAGAAGACACTCGCGACGATCCCCATCCTAATATGTATCAGAGCCCTAGACACTTGAGCCAATCAACCTACAAGCCATCATTACCTGCACATTACCCACGGTCGAGGCAACATATACGCAGAAGGGGTGAGAAACTTATCCAATAATAATAATATATAATTCATCGAATTAATGAAAACAACAACATATCACAACATGCATCATTAATAAAGTTTATAAATAAATACATAAGCAACAACATAATTATTTTCAGCAACAAAAGTACAGCAACAACAACAACAACAACAACGTTATCCACAACGACACCGACAACTCGAAAATGCGACAACGACAACAACTCGACAATGCCACAACGACAACAACAACTCAACAATGCTACGACAACAACAACTAATGCATCATGCAGGTGGTACCAATCTACGCGCGTTGAATGCTAAGCATTCCAGGGCATAAGCCCCCAACAAATTGGATGGTTAAAGCATCCCAGGGCATAAGCCCCCAACAGATGAATGATAAACATTCCAGGGCATAAGCCCCCAACGGGTTGAATGATGAACATTCCAGGGCATAAGCCCCCAACAGATGTGAGTATGCAAATGGACTCAACTTGTGTATATCAACATACAACTTCAACAACGACTGCAACAACAACATATGTGTCTAAAACAATTATGACACACTCCCCAACTTCGACATCAGATGATACAACAACGTCAACGACGGAAAGGAAACAAGATA
This sequence comes from Medicago sativa, assembly GCF_051527215.1. Taxonomy (NCBI): domain Eukaryota; kingdom Viridiplantae; phylum Streptophyta; class Magnoliopsida; order Fabales; family Fabaceae; genus Medicago; species Medicago sativa. The sequence goes on along the minus strand of NC_140751.1, from coordinate 60,583,622 downwards.
GCTTAATAGAATGCATTAACATCATTTAAGGAATGAATTACATCAACATAATTGTCATATAACATCATAATATTACTCATAATCAATTATCATCATATATTTAACCACTTCAGACATCATAAACATCAGTATTAATAATCATTTAGAATCATACTATTATCATCATCAATCATAAACAACATCATCATCAAAACGTCATCATCAAAACATCATCATCAATAATCATTTATCATCTTATAATCATCATAACAACTACAACATCATCTACGACAACGATAATGTCCATAATTTACTATGACTCAACGACACAATAATTTTCAACAATGGAACAACAACTTTTATTATACAAAAGTGTTTACACATACATTTCATATAGTACAACCTTCAATAATAATATTCACTTCATAAACATGGCTTAATAAATCAAGGGAACCTATTAAAATGATTAGAATAGACTCCTAGTGCACAAAACAAAATTCAGAAAATGGCAGTACAGGACCAGGGACGCTTTCGCGACAGAAGGACGCCTTCGCGTCCTCTACAAAAAGGGACAGGATGCTTTCGCGACAGAAGGACGCTTTCGCATCCTCTACAAAAAGGGACAGGACGCTTTCGCGAGAGAAGCACGCTTTCGCGTCCAAAATGTCGTAACTCAGGATGAGGACGCTTTCTGCACGCTAATGGGACGCTTTAGCGTCCTCAGCAAATGGGTAGGACGCTTTCGCGTCAAAAGGACGCTTTCGCGTCCTCCACAAAAATTTCTGGGCAGCTATAAGGTGTGGACGCTTTCTGGACGCTAATGCGACGCTTTCGCGTCCTGCTTCAGATTTCAGAAAAATGCTGCGATTTCAACATAGTTTCACCCCAAAAATCCTAGCTTTGATCCCTTAATCACCCAAATTGGTTTACAAACATGTTTACAGGTTTAGTATACATCATAGGGGTAAAACAACCTATATTCATACAATTAAACAACATGTTTTATTATAAATTATCATCCAACATAACCTCTCAAACCCTAAACTCAAGAACAACAATTTCATCAATTTTCAAATTATATATCAAGATTATTGAAAGGAATCCCACCCTTACCTTAATTCAGCAACACCAAACGACAAGCTACCGCAATCGATTCCTTCCTAGCTCTCTCTTTGCCTCTTCTAGGTTTTCTCTCCAAAAGCAGTTTTCTTCTAATGTTTTCACGTGAAAATGTTTCTCTCCCTTTTTCTTTCTTTTTACTTCAAAAATATCTCTCTTTTCTTTTCTCACCCAACTCCCTTAATTTCTATTAATTTCCACTTAATTCCCATTAACCAAAAATAAATACTATTTCTATAATATTTCTATTTCTCATATTATTTCTATCAAATAATAACAACATTCATTTAAATAATACACAACCCCAATATTCATATAATAAAATTGCATCATAACCTATTTCATATAAAAATCATATAAAACATATATTTCACATAAAATCATTTATATAGCAATTAAAGTCATATATAAAATATTCACACATCTACTAAAATATTAGAATAAAAATGGGGCGTTACAAATATGACATAAAAAATAATTAATAAATGAATAAAAAACAAGTAAGCAGCATAAAACAACATAAACAGCAAAATATTCTAGGATGGTGTTTGAAGAGGTGCTTTTGAACTCGATCTAGCTGACCTGCCAACTGACATATTTCTATCAGAAGGCCAACTGGATCGAGCTCATAAAAACCTTTTCGGATTCAGATCTGCAACATAACGATGAAAGACAAGGTGTTTCAAGATGATTGTTTTGAATTAGATCCTGATGCCTTGCCAACTGAGATATTTATATCGCCAAGGCAGCAAGATCTAACTCATAGCAAACCTCTTGGTATTCAAATAGAGAGCAACATTTTTGACAATACATAATGTTGTCAAATAGAGAGCTATCTATTTGCGACAACATTATGTAGATCCTTAGCACAATGACAAAAAATGAGATTTTGTGTATTATTTGTGTTTCTTTATTTTTGTTTTTATTTGCATTTATTTTATGAATTTGACATTTAAATAATATAAAATAAAGCAAAGTGTGTTAAAATTCTGGTAAAAGAGATTTACGGAGTATATAGTCTGGAAAATTCTGGGTAATTTATTTTCAGATTTTGAAATTCGAAAGGTTTTTTTGTAAATTTATAGGACGCGCGAGAACTTAAAAGGGTGGGAAAAGTAATGTTTTTTTACCTTTCGATGTACTCCCTTTGGTCACATTTATAAGAAAAAAAAACACTTTTTAAGTTCATTGAATACATAATGTATTTGGTCTATATATTGACCAAATACATTAAGTATTGAATGAATCTAAAAAATACTTTTTTGCTTATAAATGTGACCGAATGGAGTAGTCTCTAAACGGTTTGTTATTCTTGGTTCTAATATAGCTCCTGAGCTTTCAGTGGATTTTTGTTGTTTGTAATATGCAATTAAATGAAGGTGAACTAACGACACAATTCAAACCATGAGTGGATGAAACAAGTATTTAAACCCTTGAACCAGGTCATGACCGCCTTCTTCTCACACTTCACTGGTCCTCTCGCGTCTCGGAAACTTAAGATATAAGCATTTAATTATTATTATATGAGTTTTTCTATTACGTGCAAATTTCACATATTAAGAAGTTTAAAATAGAAATTTTGTATTGGAACTTGTATTAGTAGTTTTTCTAGCACTTAATGAATATATGAAAATGAAAAGCATGATAAAAATTGTTCTTACATTTTTTGAGTCACTCTTCATATAACCGATCTGAGGAATCAAAAGAATACACATTCTTCATCATCTGAGGAATCAAAGATTACACCTTCCTCATCATCTGTGTCATCAGAATCAGATAATACAACTCCCTGCACCATCACCAACAAATTCAAAATTATAGTTAGGAGAGGAACTACTTTCAAACTAGTATGATCAAAAAAATTATTTGAATTATTTATTGAAACATGAAACAAAACACTATATATACTGATTTTCTGAGTCCCAGCACAATCGTAAGTGTGGTAATCTATCCTCAGATAAAAAAAAATCCCAAAATAAATTATCTGCAGCATTGAACACACATCACGCCAAACAGAAGCATATTGAACAAATCTTCAAAGACCACATCATTCAACTTCATTGTTCACAATGACAATATTATTTTACAAGTGTTGTGAGATTTCTTAATTGACATTCAGGTGGAAATAGATTCTTCAATTGCAAGAATAGATAATTTTTCAAAAAAGTGTAGCACTTGTAGAGGTGGGCCTCGGCATAGTTCTTTCAAGTTTTCCAATGCTTTCAAATGTGAGATACTAAAATGACTTGAAATTGGTGTATACAATATTAACCTGAGGTAAAGTTGGAATCAATTCAGTAATTTCGTATTGATACGTAAAACAAAACTTGTTTTGAAAATATTTTTCTTGCCAAACCAACACTTGTTTTAAAATGGAGTGAGAAATTTCTTGCCTGTGAGGAATAGTTTTTACTCATTGCATCATTGAAGACACTTTACTTGGAAGCAATGTAAGAAGCGTTCTTCAATAAGAAAAGTTTAATACCAATAAATTTTATTTGGCAATACTAGCTAGTGAGAGTTCAAATTTGCATCTAAGTGAAGTAAGTTAAAAATTATTTAAGTTGGGCTTTACTATTTACTATTAGAGTGAAAAGTAAAGAGGTTAAATCCTATGCACCATTGTAATTGTAAGACACTAAAAAACAGTTAACAACTCATATTAACTTCTATAATCTAGGTCATGCTGGCTAGTGCTTTCGGGGTACTACTTAATGAAACAAAAAAAGGCAACTTTCACATTGAAAAAAGTATTTTTCACATTTTTAAGGGTTTGACTGCACAACTTCCAATATATTATTAGTATATTTGTTTTCTTTAAAATTTAAAAATTCTCTAAATCAAAAAATTGTCGTGTAGCTGCTGCCTTCCCTTGAAGTAATATAGGCCAAACATTATGACAAATTATGATTAATCAATAGTAGAAAGTTCTGCATAAAAATACAGAGAACATGATTCCCAATAACATCTAGTATCAGATTCTCTACTTTGAAGGATGATAACTTCTAGAATGGTCCCATTTGGCATGCATTGAACTAACATAGTAACAAGTCCTCATCTCAATATTAGGTAAAACCGTTGGATATGTGGAGTATGGCTCATAGACACAGAATAGCATAGTGTTGGGAATAAACATAATATACACAAGTAATATACAGAACTACATCTGCTCTGTAGTTCCAGAGGTAGGCACAATTGGTCGAACTGTGTAAACAAACGATGGTGTTCCATTGTTTACGACTTGTTTATTTATTCTTCTTTTACTAGTTGTTGATCTAACACGACACGATAGATCAGTAAATTGGAACGTAGTATTTAAACACAAGTTGTAAATTGTAAATCCTTAGCTTGAATAATAGATAGGTACTGCAGCAGTTTTGCAGTTAGAGACGTAGACAAAATTGGCCGAAATCCGTGTTCTAACATCCCCGAAATCAGCTTGAGGGAAGACCTTAAAACTTCTAGAAATTAGGCCATTCAGTTCCTTAAAACCAAATGAAATTCCATTCAAGTTAATCTCAACACCAGATGTGGCCCAACTGAATAAAGTTGTTGCTTTTAGGCCAAAGATTATACTAGGATAGGATTGAAAGTTGAAACTATCTTCTATTACAGCATAAGACAACTTTGATTTAAAAAATATGATCTACATAGGTTGGTCTGCTTTCAATTCAATGGTCAGAAAAATTAATGATTTTGAACCACTTCTTTCAAAGATACTGAATCTCTAAATTTTTTTTACTCTTTCTAATATAAAGTAAGATTCAAAATGATAATAGAGTTAATAAAAAAATTCCACGGTGAACATGAAACCTGATTCCTTCATGGCTTTGTTTAACATGGGCAAACAAATTGACGTTGCACCATGCGCAAGATTAGTTTCCACCATTATATCAATAAGTCTCTTCATATTTTATTTAATTCGAAAGTGAACTTTATTATTCCAATAGTGAAAATGACCTTATGTATGGTGCAAGATGTGTCTCCCTCGACTCCATAGACTTGGCCTTCCTCCGTATCTTGAATAGGATAAACTTATTTTGTATTTGATGAAATAATGCTTTTGTTAGTACACTAACCCAGTTCAAAAAAGAATAATGATACAAAAATTGCAAACATAACCATTTACATCCTATCCTATATGAATACAATTTGACGACATTTTCTCTGTGATTATAGAAATACTTTATACGTAAGTGCTTATATGAAGAGCGTTAATTCAATAAGGAGAACTTAATTAAGTCATTTATCCAAATGCACGTTCTTTCATTCTACCATTAGTGCCTGAAATATATCGTTAGATAGGACTTTAGGACTTGGTTTGTTTTTACTGCTGTTGAATGTCTTGTAAGAGACATTAGTAGGCATCTTAAAGATTTGATTTTTGGTGTTACAACAACGTATTTAAATACTACAATCCAGATTACAATATTACCCTTAAAACGTACAATGGAGAGTGCTTGAGCGACCCGACCACTTATTAGTAACTATGAGTCGTCGTCAAAAGCTACAGTCATAGAAGCCTTATATAATAATTACCTCATAATCACAGATCATGCAGCTTCATATATAAGTTATCATCTTGTTTTCCCCCATGCCAATATAATTACTATATGCTATAATTTTATATGTAAAATAAGAACATCTGCATTGGTTCAAGTATAAAGAAAACTTCATGAGCTTCCATTGAATTTGAATCATATTCTTGGATAAAAATGGATGGGAAAAACTCTCTTCAAATTACAAAAGCTTCTGGTGCTTATGATGATGATGGACATGCAAAAAGGACTGGTATAAAACACTCTCTATAGCATCATAATTCATAAATAACCAATTCATTTTTCTCATATACATGGATTTGAATATCGAATATTGTTTCTGCAGGAAATTTAAAGAGTGCTGTGGCTCATATCATCACAGCAGTTATTGGTTCCGGTGTTTTGTCTTTGGCATGGAGTACTGCTCAACTAGGATGGATTGGAGGACCAGTTACCTTGCTTTGTTGTGCAATAGTTACTTATATTTCTTCGTTCCTTTTATCTGATTGTTACAGAAATCCTGATTCGGTAACTGGGAAAAGGAACTACTCTTACATGGATGCTGTTAGAGTTAATCTTGGTAACTATAACACATTATAAACTCTTCATTATGTGAAAAACATAGATATATTATGATTTTCATAAACTCTACCATAATAGTTATAACTTGAAAGTGGTTTTCAGGTCATAAGAGAACATATGTGGCTGGTTTCCTTCAATTTTTGACCTTGTATGGGACTAGTGTTGCCTGTGTACTTACCACAGCCACCAGTTTGAGGTAATTCTCCTATTCAACGCTTCATGAATATGGAAGACTTATTTCCTTTTCTTTTAGGCTCTATTTGGATAAACAACTTAGTTAAGCTCTTAATTGGGACTGATTTATTTATTGGTCAAGAATATTAGCACTAATTATACTTTGGTAAAATGAATATTTTGTTTTACCAAGCAATAAGGGCATGTAGTTGGCATAACATCATTATATACCTGAATGAAATTAGTAGTGCAGGCACATGACCACTCAACTTTGTACATAGCTTCGCCTCTAAGCATGTAACATATAGGTGCTTACGTATAAGCTATTTCTATAACAGGATAAACTAATAATTCAAATTGTCCTCATACAAGTTATAAGCTGTTTTCATTAGCTATCATTAGCTTATGGAAATAAGACAAGAACAGCTTATGAACATGTCATCAATAAGTTTTTTTCCACCAATCTAATAATACACAATTATTGTACTAATGAATACAGGGCTATTATGAGATCAAATTGCTATCATAAAGAAGGACACCAAGCTCCTTGTAATTATGGTGGTAACTTGTATATGATGCTGTTTGGACTTGTTCAGATTGTAATGTCGTTCATTCCGGATCTCCATAACATGGCTTGGGTTTCAGTTGTTGCTGCACTAATGTCCTTTACATACTCATTCATTGGACTAGGACTCGGCATATCAACAGTCATAAGTAAGACTCATTTTTGTCGATTTGTTACTCCATCCGTCCCACAATAATTGTCACAACAATTGCAAAAAATGGTTGAATCATCGATTAATCCCTGAAATATAGACGTTGAGTTTAATCGCGTTATTGCAGAAAATGGAAGAATTATGGGAAGTATAACAGGAGTGCAAACTGCTAAAGTTCCTAACAAAATCTGGTTAATCTTCCAGGCACTTGGTGATGTTGCCTTTTCCTATCCATATTCAATTATCCTTCTTGAGATACAGGTACCTTAAACATTTCATATTCAAATATAATGTTTTAGGAAAAAATTGTATATCTGAAACAAAAAGTATTGAATTATGTTGAGAACAGGACACACTAGAGTCTGCTCCACCAGAGAATCAAACAATGAAAAAAGCTTCCATGGTTGCAATCTTCATTACAACATTCTTCTACCTATGTTGTGGTTGCTTTGGATATGCAGCTTTTGGAGATGCTACTCCAGGAAATCTCTTGACAGGGTTTGGATTTTTTGAACCTTATTGGCTTATTGACATAGCCAATGTTTGTATTATCATTCATTTGGTTGGAGGCTATCAGGTACTATCCTTACGAATCAAAATTGACTAGTAATTCATTTTTTACAATAAAATTCATACCTTTTGATTTATCATAACTTAAGGTCTTTGTGTATTCCCTCATGTCAAATTGATGAAACAATTGTACTCATCATAAAAAGCACAATTATTTGCAACATGCAGTCTTTGTAGCACCGACACTTCATTGAAACTTTTGAAAGGGTATTTGATGTCCAACACTGATATGACAACGTCACACATATTATTACATTTAATTATTTTATTTTTTCAAACTATTAACATTGTTGAAATGTCAGCATTAGTGTAGTGTATGTAGGTTATGTGTGTGTCATTGCTTCGTAGCATTCAGTTGTGACAAGAAAAGCACTAAATAAATAGTAACAGCAGAAGAGACATAGTTGGAACATAGTTCTACTGTCATCTGACATAAACATGCGCAGTTATATACAAAAACAAACCTATGCTGTGCTTTCTTATTTGTAATTATGCAAAAAAACAATGTGAATTTGATTTTAGTTTAGTTTACATTACTTATATACTGACATTTATGCCCATGTTACCTAGTATTGAACCAGTCTTAAGTAAGGATAATAAAGTAAATTACTAATCATATACATAAAACATTTATATTCAAAGACATGTAATTTCTTCAACAAATTCTTTCAAAGTCCTCTTTCACTGTTTTGTCATGTTACATACTACTAATACATTATTGTTTCACATCTATATGGTCTTCTCAATTGCAGATATACAGTCAACCAATATATAGCACTGCTGATAGATGGTTCTCAAAAAAATACCCCAACAGTGGCTTTGTGGTTGATTTCCACAAAGTGAAACTTCCTCTATTACCAGCTTTTGAGATAAATCTTTTCAGATTCTGTTTTAGAACAAGCTATGTGATTTCAACCACTGGACTAGCAATTCTATTTCCTTACTTCAACTCAGTTCTAGGATTATTAGGAGCTATAAATTTCTGGCCATTGGCTATATATTTCCCAGTAGAAATGTACTTTGTACAGAAGAAAGTTGGAGCTTGGACTAGAAAATGGATTGTTCTAAGGATTTTTAGCTTTGCTTGCTTTCTTGTCACAATGGTTGGATTTGTTGGATCATTTGAAGGTATCATAAGAGAGAAAATTAGTGGAAAAGGTTAATGATGTTATTAATCCTTAATAATGCTTACTTTATTTGGGGTTGTACATTGGTTAATGTAATGTAATAGTAGTGGTTTTCAGAGTTGTTAGATAGGGATTAAGATATTTAAGGGATGGATTATACTACAAGCCATTTAATAATATACAAGTTGATTGATGCATAACTCGCTTCTTTCCAATAAATTTGTAATTTGATATTGATGGAGTTGTATTTTATCAAAGTCTATTGTTGATTTTCTTTTCTTATTGTTACCAAAAAAAGGAAAAATTCACTGGCTTTATTTTCCAGAACTACATCTACACCAAATCCAAGAACATTTTTTTGTTTCCGGCTTTTACCATTGATGTCTTTGGTCTACTGCAAGATGTGAAGTGTTTGCAAGGGTTTTAAGTTAAAGACATTGAAGCTTGAAATAGCCAAAATAGTTGAGTGTCTACTGCAAGTTTGAGAGAAACTCAGGTGACTTATCTTTCAACATATATAGTTTTTAGTTGCATGTTTCAATAAATGATGCAAACATGTTTTTTGATTTTAGTAGTTTGAAAATAGTAAATCTCCTCACTAAAATTCTGAATTTGTATTGTGCAGAAAGGTAAATATTTGCATAATTATTTCGACTGTGATTTCCTTGATTAACCATGTTACAAAGGGGAATGGTTGCACGTTCAATCTTCAACAATGACTAATCGCTATTAAATCTTGTGATAAATCTGCATCCACACGTTAGCGGGATCAAAAGTGTAGAAGAACAAAGGAAGAAAATGAGTGGCTCCGTCATTGATGATGTGGTAGGCAGGATTGACGAGCACATGTGAAATACAAGAGCCAAATTGATGTTTAAAATTTAGATAGAGTTAGTGATTTGATTTCGTATTTAATATTTCAATGCAGAGGGCATGATTAGTTTGTATCCAATTATGCGCCAATTTAGCTGCATTATTGTTTTAAATTATGATAACTTGTTGATAATTGGATGAATTATAAAATTTGCCAAATGCTTTTAAAGCGGATATCGATAAAATCTTGGACTTTTGGCTTCGTTTTTGTCCAGAATTAGATGTTGATCATGCGATGGAAAGTTAGAAATAAAAAGTGGGCTTTTGAAGTGTGTTCCAAAGCTAGTAAGGATAGCGGTCAATGGAGAGTTAGAAACAGAAAGTGCTTCCTGAAATGATGGTTTCGACAAAGATATGAAAACGTTGTTAGCTCTGGTTTGGCTACAACTGAGACTGTGATGCTATAGTGGAGACATGAAAACCCTAGATATACGTTGTAGTTTCAAACTGCAAACCAATCATCCTTAATGGATATATGCCTGATGTAGAAGCAATTTTTCTCCCATCGTGAAAATTGTTCCCAATAACTTTGTTTATATCAATTAAGTCCACATTTTCTTAATGTGTGACATTTGTTTATATCAATCAAGTCCAATTTTTCTTAATATGTGACTTATTTATTCATTGAGGATCATTGACACATTTTCTTTACCATTGCTTCAATCTGATTTTTCTGACTGTGAGGGTATCTATATGGCTTGACTTTGACGGGAACACTTCCTTGTATTAACGGAACGGAATGGTCTTGAAACCTCGATGGCGGTAACCCGACGGGGTAGCGAAAACATCTTGAAACTCATCCAATATGGTTTTCAATTCTGGACAATGGAAAGTAGCTGAGTTTTCCAGTGCAGGTGCAGTGGACAATGGTAAAATTTGGAGTGAAAACATTTCATCAATAGCATGAGTGGAATTTAACCTCTTAATGTGGTGATATTGAGCTTGTTGTGGCATACCAGGTTTGTCACCGGTGAGAGTAATGAACTTATTACCCAAATAAAATTTAAGGGTTAATGCACTAAAATCTGCAATGTGCGGTCCCAATGTGGCCAACCAAGGGGCACCAAGAGCGAAATCTGCACCAGTAACAGGAAGAAGATACACAGGTAACTGAAGGGTGTGATCTTGTATTTGTACCTGAAAATCGCTAATGTAACCTGCTGTGAGACTATGACCATTCCCCACCAACACTTAAATTTCTCTGCAGGTTGGATTGGTAATTTGAGGAAGTGTGCGATTCGAGGTTGAAGGAAGTTGTCGGAGCTGCCACTGTCAAGCAAGATTTGTAGAGTAACACCTTGGACAGACCCTTGAAAGCGCAAAGTTCCAAGGCGTTGGGAACCCTTGAGTGCATTGAACGAGAGGTGATGTTCCAAATTCTCCAACACGACCTCTTCGTATGTATCAGCCACAACTTGAGAGTGCTAAAAGGCCGCCTCACAGCATTTTGGTTGATATTTTTTGTTGATCCACTCTCATCTCACCACCACTTGAGGTTAATGATAAGTTACCATGGCGTTTGGTCGTTTTCTTTTCCTTTATCACGAAGGAATAACTCTTGCATAAAGTGATGAATCACACTTCGAAGTTTGAATCTCTATATGTCTTACCTCTACTTTGAATGACATTGTTTTCGATAAAAGATACATATGAGAAAAAAATTGTTCTTGAATGAGTGTAATGTATTTCTGAAAAATAAAGTTTGGGAGTTGATAGAAATAGAAAATAATCAACAATTTAGACTTTGATAAAATATAACTCCATCAATATCAAACTTCAAATTTGTTGGAACTCACTTCTTTGAAGGGAGTTATGCATCAATGAACTTGTATATTATTAAAAGACTTGTAGTATAATCCATCCCTTAAATATCTTAAATACCTATCTAACAACTCTGAAAACCACTACTATTACATTACATGAACCAATGTACAACCCCAAATAAAGTAAATCATTATTAAGGATTAACAACATCATTAACCTTTTCCACTAATTTTCTCACTTATGATACCTTCAAATGATCCAACAAATCCAACCACAGTGACTAGGAAGCAAGCAAAGCTAAAAATCCTTAGAACAATCCATTTTCTAGTCCAAGCTCCAACTTTCTTCTGTACAAAGTACATCTCAACTGGGAAATATATAGCCAATGGCCAGAAATTTATAGCTCCTAATACTCCTAGAACTTGGTTGAAGTAAGGAAATAAAATTGCTAGTCCAGTGGTTGAAATCACATAGCTTGTTCTGAAACAGAACCTGAAAAGATTTATCTCAAAAGAAGGTAATAGAGGAAGTTTCACTTTGTGGAAATCGTTCACAAAGCCACTGTTGGGGTATTTTTTTGAGAACCATCTATCAGCTGTACTATATATTGGTTGACTGTATATCTGCAATTGAGAAGACCATATAGATTAAAAACAATAATGTATCAATAGTATGTAACACACTGTTTTTTTGCATAATTACAAATAACAAAACATAGCGTAGGTTGGTTTTTGTATATAACTGCACATGTTTATGTCAGATGACAGTAGAACTATGTTCCAACTATGTCTCTTCTGAAGTTGTTTATTTAGTGCTTTTCTTGTCCCATTTATTTAATAATTTTAGTGAAGTCGGCTACTCAACTGCGTGCTATGAAACAATGACACACACTACACTAATGCTGACACTTCAACAATGTTAATAGTTTGAAGAAATAAATCAATTAAATGTAATGATATGTGACGTTGTCATATCAGTGTCGGACATCAAATACCCTTTCAAAAGTTTCAAAGAAGTGTCGGTTCTACAAAGACTGCATGTTGCAAATAATTGTACTTTTTCCGATGAGTACAACTGTTTCATCAATTTGACATGAGGGAATACACAAAGACCTTATTACCTTAAGTTATGATAAGGTATGATTTTATTAAAAAATTGAATTACTAGAGAATTTTAATTGGTAAGGGACTAAGGGTAGTACCTGATAGCCTCCAACCAAATGAATGATAATACAAACATTGGCAATGTCAATAAGCCAATAAGGCTCATAAAACCCAAACCCTGTCAAGAGATTTCCTGGTGTAGCATCTCCAAAAGCTGCATATCCAAAGCAACCACAGCATAGGTAGAAGAATGTTGTAATGAAGATTGCAACCATGGAAGCCTTTTTCATTGTTTGATTCTCTGGTGGAGGAGACTCTAGTGTATCCTGTACTTTGTGTTTCAGATATACAACTTTTTTCTTTAATCATTCATTCTATTATAATATGAAATGTTTAAGGTACCTGTATCTCAAGAAGGATAATTGAATATGGATAGGAAAAACTAATGTCACCAAGTGCCTGGAAGATTAACCAGATTTTGTCAGCAACTTTAGCAGTTTGTACTCCTGTTATACTTCCCATAATTCTTCCATTTTCTGCAATATTCCGATTAAACTCAACGTCGTTATTGTGGGACGGATGGAGTAACAAATCGACAGAAATTGAGTGAAAATGAATCTTACTTATGACTGTTGATATGCCGAGTCCTAGTCCAATGAAGGAGTACGTAAAGGACATTAGTGCAGCAACAACTGAAACCCAAGCCAAGTTATGGAGATCCGGTATGAACGACATTACAATCTGAACAACTCCAAACAGCACCATATATATATTAGCCTCATATCTACAAGGAGCATTGTGCCCTTCCTTGTGATAACAATTTGATCTCATAATAGCCCTGTATTAATTAGTACAATAAATATGTATCATTAGCTTGGTGAAAACAGCTTATAACTTGTATGAGGACAATTTGAATTATTAGTTTTATCCTTTGTTCTATATAGAAATAGCTTATACATGAGCACTTTATATGATACATGGTTATATCATAAGAGCTTAAGTAAGTTGGTTATCCAAATAGAGCCTAAAAGAAAAGGAAATAAGTCGTCCATATTCAAGAAGGGTTGAACAGGAGAAGTACTTCAAACTGGTGGCTGTGGTGAGTACATAGGCAACACTAGTCCCATACAAGGTCAAAAATTGAAGGAAACCAGCCACATAAGTCCTTTTATTACCTGAACCAATTTCAAGTTATAACTGTTATGGTAGAGTACATGAAAATCATAATATATGTATATATGTTTTTCACATAATGAAGAGTTTATAATGTGTGTTATAGTTACCAAGATTAACTCTAACAGCATCCATGTAAGAGTAGTTTCTTTTCCCAGTTACAGAATCAGGATTTCTGTAACAATCAGATAAAAGGAATGAAGAAATATAAGTAACTATTGCACAACAAAGCAAGAAAACTGGTCCTCCAATCCATCCTAATTGAGCAGTACTCCATGCCAATGACAAAACACCAGAACCAATAACTGCTGTGATGATATGAGCCACAGCACTTTTTACATTTCCTGCAGAAACAAATATTCAATATTCAAATCCATGTATATGAAAAAAATGAATTGGTTATGTATGAATCATGATGCTATAGAGTGTTTTATACCAGTTCTTTTTGCATGTCCATCATCATCATAAGCACCAGAAGCTTTTGTAATTTGAAGAGAGTTTTTCCCATCCATTTTTATCCAAGAATATGATTCAAATTCAATGGAAGCTCATGAAGTTTTCTGCATATGATAGGAAAAACTTGTGCTATAAACAACAAAGATAAACTAGGCTGCATCTATATTAAATTGAAGTTAATATATATATATATATATATATATATATAGGGAACTGTATACGTTTGGTATGTATGGGACAAACTGACACAAGTCTATGCATATGGCTATGTGATTGGACAAATTTACTAAATATATAACTGTTTAATAAAAAGAACAGCACATGGTAAGATTGTTTGATAGTTCAAGTTAATCTCAATTATGCTAAAAACATGTGTCTGTTTGGCTTATGTATAATCAATATTAATCAATATGTTAGGTGGAGTAAGTAGATGATGAAATATGGACATTTAATAACTTTTGGAAGACATGTGAATGTTTTATTTCTTAAATAAACTTGTGTAAAATAAGTTACCAGATTTCCTTGAGAGTCTCACAGCAGAAAATCAGGAAAAGGTCTCTATACTTGAACCAATGCAAATGTTCTTACTGCATATAAAATTATGGCCTATAGTAATTATATAGGCTTGGGGGAAAACAAGATGATAAGGCTGGCGTAATTTATATGAAGCTGCATGATATGTGATTATGAGGTAATTATTATATAAGGCTTCTCTATGACTATAGCTTTTGACGATGACTCATAGTTACTAATAAGTGGTCCGGTCACTTAAGCACTCGCCACTGTATGGTTTAGGGGTAATATTGTAATCTAGATCGTAGTATTTAAATACATTGTTGTAACACCAAAAATCAAATTTTTAAGATGCCTACTAATATCTCTTACAAGACATTCAACAGCTGGAAAAACAAATCAAGTCCTAAAGTCCTATCTAATGATAGATTGCAAGCACTAATTGTAGAATGAAATAAAGTGCATTTGGATAAACGACTTAATTAAGTGCTCCTTACTGAATAAACATTTTTCATGTACTTGTGAGCTTAACTCGGTTGGTAGGAACAATGCATAATATATGCAAGGTCCGGGATTCGAACCCCAGACACCACAAAAAAAAAAATAAACGTTTTTCATATAAGCACTTACGTATAAACTATTTGTATAACCATAGAGAAAATGTCGTCAGATTGTATTCATATGCGATAGGATGTAAATGGTTATGTTTGCAATTTTTGTATCTTTATTCTTTTTTGAACCAGGTTAGTGTACTAACAAAAGCCAAATAAGTTTATACTATTCAAGAAACGGAGGAAGGCCAAGTTTATGGTGTCAAGGGAGACACATCTTGCACCATGCACGAAGTCATTTTCATTATTGGATTAATAAAGTTCACTATCAAATTAAATAAATATGAAGAGACTTATTGATATAATAGTGGAAAATAATCTTGTGCATAACATCAGGTTTTATGTTCACCGTGAAATTTTTTTATTAACTCTATTATTATTTTGAATCTTACTTTATATAGAAAGAGTAAAAAAAAAAAATTGAGAGATTCAGTATCTTTGAAAGAAGTGGTTCAAAATCATAAATTTTTCTGACCACTGAATTGAAAGCAGACCAACCAACCTTTGTAGATCATATTTTTCAATCAAAGTTGTCTTATGCTGTATGGAAGATGGTTTCAACTTTCAAACCTATCCTCATCAAATTTTAGATAGCATCTTTTACCAGAAGGAGCTAGTAGAGAATCTTGGATTTCATATTACAAGATAATAAGTAGAATCTTTCTTTAGCCTAAAAGCAACAACTTTATTCAGTTGGGCCACATCTGGTGTTGAGATCAACTTCAAAGTGATTGAATGGAATTTCATTTGGTTTATGTCACTTTATCCTAATTAATAGGAACTGAATGGCCTAATTTCTAGAAGTTTTAAGGTCTTCCCCCAAGCTTATTTTGGGGATGTTAGATCACGGATTTTGGCCATCGTGTTAGATCAACAACTAGTAAAAGAAGAATAAATAAACACAAGTCGTAAACAATGGAACACCATCGTTTGTTTACACGATTCGGCCAAGTATGTTTATTCGCAACGCTATGCTAGCTTAGCTCTCCGTCCATTTCCCCGTCTACGAGCCATACTCCACATATCCAACGGTTTTACCTAATATTGAGATGAGGACTTGTTACTATGTTAGTTCAATGCATGCCAAATGGGACCATTTTAGAAGTTATCATCCTTCAAAGTAGAGAATCTGATACTAGATGTTATTGGGCACCATGTTCTGTGTATTTTTATGCTAAACTTTCTACTATTGATTAATCATAATTTGTCAGAACTTTTGGCGTATAAAGTACTAAAGCAGGTTGGTCCTGGTCCTGAAACATGGACCATTTTTTTAATTCTAGTGATAAACTATATTCAAATTTCAAGCCTATATTACTTCAAGAGAAGGCAACAGCTGCACGACAATTTTTTGATTTAGAGCATTTTTAAATTTTATAGGAAAGAAATATATTCTAAAAGTTATGTTCAGTCCGACTAAAAATTGTTTCAATGACAAATTATCTTTAATTAAAGCTTGTTAACCACTTGAGCGCAAACACGTGTGGTTTAGTAAAACAATTAGTAACATCTATGGCTATTAATTTAACTGACATTATTAGATAAACAAATGAAGAAAATAGAAGCCACCCTATTGATAACTCTAATATCAAGTCCACATCAAAATTGTATAGTCTCACTCTTAAGTTATCCTCAATCAACCAACCACTTATTATTTTATGGTTATAGCATGCTAGAGCATAGGCATGCCAAATATCATAATCTAAGTGGTCACCCTGTTCCCTCCCACTTTCAAATTCATCCCAAAATAGTAGTTTTCAATTTGAGGCAGAGGTCCAGCATCTATTTTTTCGTGCTGTCAGAATATACGAAATGAAAAATGAGTGGTGTGTATGGTGCAACAAAGCAAATTTACAAGGACTTTTCTAAGGGGTGTTTATAAATGAAAAAGAATAAGAATAGTTGCTTTCAGAGAAAATAACAATTTTAGAGTATTTGAAAATTGCATGAATGGTTTTGAAATATATGCCTTACAATTTGACTTTGAGTATAATTATTTCATATTAGCCCTTTATGTTAGGTGAGTTCTAAGTAAACCATCTTTATTTTTAAAAATGATCTATCATGGATCGGTACTTAAAATTACTAGAAATTCTAACAACTGCCGATAAAATTGTTCAGAAATAAAATCCTATGACTTTTCTCATATTTACAGTTAAGACGGTGATTTGATTGATGTAAATCCAAAAAGAACTAAAATCCTATGACTTTTCTCATATTTACAGTTAAGACGGTGATTCGATTGATGCAAATCTAAAACGAACTACATATCTATTTTCTATATTTTAATCAAACTGGTATCAGTTAAATCATTATTTCAATCGTAAAATTGAGAAGAATCACTAACATCTACTACCGAGAGACGACTTCTATCATCGTTGAAATTTTTAAAAAAATTAGGTACTAATCTATGGTAGACCATTTGTCAAGATGGTCCATACAAGAATATTTCTTGATGATATTGCAAATTCTTGTACTATATCCTAGAGATTAGTGCTACAAAATATTTGCTTTCTCAATTTTTTTTTGGAGAGAATTTGCTTTCTCAATTGAAACGTGGCACTTCAATTTAGAGAATATCGGTAATTTAGTCCATAAGATTTAATCCTCACACAAAAAAATAACTAATCCTCACACAATGTGACATGTTCATGTTTGTTTAATGTGTTACATCATAGTCGAATACAACAAAAGTAAATATAGAGTCTATTTTAAATGAAATTTAAAAATATCCAAAGCAATTAGAGTCACT
Source organism: Medicago sativa (assembly GCF_051527215.1). NCBI lineage: Eukaryota > Viridiplantae > Streptophyta > Magnoliopsida > Fabales > Fabaceae > Medicago > Medicago sativa. The sequence goes on along the minus strand of NC_140751.1, from coordinate 60,565,572 downwards.
TTTAGCTTAATGAATGTATTGAGTTCGAATTTAGCCTTAAACATGCAGGTGCGTAATGTGTTACATCATAGTCGAATACAACAAAAGTAAATATAGAGTCTATTTTAAATGAAATTTAAAAATATCCAAAGCAATTAGAGTCACTTTTAGCTTAATGAATGTCTTGAGTTCGAATTCAGCATTAAACATGCAGGTGCGTTGCGTTAAGACTTTGACAGTTTAATTGAATTTCACAAGATTCGATATATTAGTCTCTGCAGTTGCGTGCAGAGATACCCCATTTACACAAAATAAATGAAATTTAAAGAACGCATATATATATATATATTGGTCAAGTAGCCCAGTGGCTAGAATTCACCTTATAAGATGAATAAGTGGGGTGTCCGGAGTTCGAACCCCGGCCCCTGCATATAATAATGCATTCAATTAATAATAAATAATAATGCATTCAATTAAAATAAAATAAAAAATAATAATGCATTCAATTATGCATTCAATTAAAAAATAATAATGCATTCAATTAAAAAAAAGAATGTCTACAATTTTGAATTTCCTTGTTTACTCTTGTTGATAATTTCGTGTCATTCAACGCTAAATTCGTCACATTCAACAAAATAAGGCCATGATTTGCACAGGTTGACTTGTAAGTCTTTAATTTGGATTGGTATGCTCAATCTGACAATTGACACACATAATTTAAGGACCCAGTGTTTCTTTACGATGACTTGTGAGTATGGGTTGGGTTTGTTGAATATATTCAGAATCTCCATCGAAGAATACAAAATAAATCATGGGCCCAATTATATTCAAATTTCTGAATTTTGAGTCACTTCTAGTATAATGAAGGAGAGCTAGTATAATGAAGGAGAGCATTAGTGCAACAATAAAGTTGTTGTCATGTGATTACTATGTGATTGATAGATCACTGGGTGTGAGGTTTTGAAAACAACATCTTATGTAAAAAAAACATGGTAAAATTGTGCTTACAATACATCAAAGATTCAATGCACCTAATAAATTCTTTACTTGTACTCCATGTCTATTCAATGCTCCATGTCTATTCTCCTTTCGATTATTGCTCATTAATAAAACTTTGGGTGTTACCATTGACACACTTGTGCACTCTTCTTATTTTATGTTTTTTGAAAACTTCCAAATTGTATTGTATTAATGATCAAAGATACCACAAGGGATGCATACATCACCTTAATTATTATCTTTCACCAAGTACAACCATATCTATTTTTACATCAAATATTATCAATACGGACTCCACTTTGGTGCCATTAATGGCACCAATGGCATCATACCATTGCATCTCCAGCACACACACACACATCACACACACATCCCCACACACATTCATACACATCAACGGCCAGGATTGGTTCTATGGCAACAATGGCACCATTGCTATGACACTGAAGTATTTTCCTATCAATACAGTACCTATTATTGATATATATGAAAGAAGGGCCTCAAAAACCCCCGACGGCACAAGACAACCTTCATACCAGTTGTGTCCTCCATGATTTACATCAAAGAAACAAGATAATACAGCCTTACACTCCCCTTTCATGCATTCAATAATTCATTTTTGGGCTAATTACAGTTTTTCGTTTTTAGAAAATTACCAAATTTCATTTTTTTCATTTTTTTTAATCTAAAAGTTATATCAACATTATTTGTGAGAGTGATTGTTTGGAACAATTAACCTGATTATTGATGGTCGTGATCATACCTTGCACACTTATGCTACCGATATCCTTCATATTAGAGATGTTTTACATGGGAATAGTAATACAACATTGGTGCATGTTCTTAGGGAACAAAATATGTGTGCATATTTTATGGCTAAGGAAGGATCACATACAAAATATGTTCTTAGTAATACAACATTGGTGCATGTTCTTAGGGAACACAATATGTGTGCATATTTTATGGCTAAGGAAGGATCACATGCAAGTTGCTCTGCTCGCTGGAAATGCCCTCCACCTAGCATGGAATCTCTCATTCTGAGAGATAAGCTTGGATCTTAGTTTTGCATCTCCATATTTTTTTTCTTTTTCTTTTTGCCTCGTTACTTTGTAACACTACCAAAAAAGTCCTACAAAATTTTCTTTCACACAATTTTAGTCCACGTTGTAGAGTTAATTTGTATTTTTGAATGATTTTCTCGCATACATATTTAACATTATGAAAAGTTTCTAGTACCAAAAAGAGCTTAAAATTTGATTTCTAAATCGAGATTTTCGTAATGTTTATCTTGAATTTTTTAAATTGATATTACAATTCAGCTCATAAGGATACAAACGAACAACTCGTGAACATACACGCACAACCGATACAATCCAGTGAACCTGCTTATTGGCCTGAAACCAAATTGCAAAAAAAGAGTGGTGCACGAATGAACACGAGTATAACAACCACATACAACTTCATACAAACAACCATCCATACGAACTCATCTTTCCATACTGGAAGTGAATCCAATCGCCAACACGATAACAGATGCACCAATCAACGACTCCTGCGACAAAAAACAAGTTTACGCAGGCATTTTTGGCAAATCAATCTGAATTCTTCGTCGTAGGAATTGTCAACACACAGAACCAACACCCAACAAGTAGTAGCTATGAATAAATCCTCCAGAAGAATAAATCTAATTTGAAATTCGAACCTAGTAAGCCAATCCGCCAGAGCGACCACTCTGACAGATTTAAGCAGAACATTAACCAATCTAAAACAACTACTGACAACTGCGATAGGACAACAATTCTGGTTGCAACAAAACCAGCATCTCGGAACAAGCCCAAACTCGTCTTTGAACGTCCGGTGAACCCAGAAGCACAAGAGACGGATCTGAGCGAATCTCTATGAATATGAAAGCCCAAACTCATTTAAAACCAAATAGACAACCGTCACCAAAGACGACGGTTGCTCATATAGTAACTGAACCAAAAGGGTCAGCGCAAGCACAATGGAAACTGACGACGAACCTCGCAACAAAAACCCAAAAGGCAACGGAGGCGACGAACGTTAGAGCAAAGCCACCCTCGCCGCGAATCATTTGGATTTGAAGCGATGTTCAAATCGACCAAGATTTTGTCTCAAAATAAACAACTAAATTTATTATTTTTGTTGATATAGAATGATCTAAAAAATACACAATTTAAATTCCACTGAAAAATTAACCAATAACAACTACAACGTGTTTTGTTGTTGTGGATTTATTCACAACTTACTTTAATCAATTAATGATGAATATCATTTTAGAATCCTATCATTTTTTTTTCTTTCAAAAACAAGAAAAAAGAAACCTATCAGACCTTGGTGAATAGATGCTTTATGAATCAAATAAAAGATAACGACACAATTAATGCATATTTAATTTTAAAAACCAAATTGGAATTTTAGATAAATCACACACAATTATTTTTTTCTTCTTCTCATTCTCATTAATTAAACATGACTCCTTTAATCATGCATTTCAATCACAAACACACCATCATCTACATGCACGGACCACAAATATATTTTAAACAGAAAGCAAACTTTCCTCGTTCTTCATATATTAATTATGACTTTTTGAGGCATTCATGTCTTGTGATAATGATCTTTCAAACAAAAAAAAAAAATCTTGTGATAATGAATACTATATATTAAAAATGCAAAGTGATCGTAAATTTTAACCCCTATAACATTTATGTATTACTAGTGTTTCGTCTCTCCGTTTTTTACCGTGTTAACGCGTGTAAACTATAAGCACTGTTTTCTTTATGAAATTTTGATTTTGATTAAAATTAAATGTATAGATGTTTGTAAATTTTAAATAATAACAAAATATGTTTATCTCTTACCAATTATCTAACAAATATACTAAAAATTCTTATATTATTCAACAACAACAACAATATATCATTCTTAAAAGAAATTTTGTTTAAATGGTATAACTAAAATAATGAAAAATCAAACTCAAAAGAATCATGTACCACCTTTATATACTGTTATAGTTATAACTATCAAATAACTTTTTTTAAATAATCATATAAATTATTCACTTTAAAATTAGATGAAAAATATCAAAATGTTACATTTTTTTTATCTCTCATTTGTCTTCATTTGTTATTTTGTATACTCTATTATTCCTTTATGGGTCATGTTAACTTGTGCCCTTAGGGCACAAGATAAGGAACCTAAAAGTAGAAATATTCCCTCAAATTTTGTGCATTCTATTTATTATAAATTCAAAAATTAAATTGAATGCACACATTCCCACAAAAAGTTACTATGTTGGGTTCCTTATCTTGTGCCTTAAGGGCACAAGTTAACATTTCCCTTCCTTTATTAATTCTTTTTGCTCACATGCATAAGTAAAAGACACATTTGCAGTCTCCGTGAGCATAGCTCAGTTAGCAGGGGCATGCATTATTATATGCAGGGGTTGGAGTTCGAACCTCAGACACCCCACTTATTTTCCTTGAAAAAGGTGAATTCTATAGCTAGACTACTCGACAAAAAAAAAAGACACATTTGCAAATGTACGGGTACAAAAAATTCTTACTCTTTAAATATTAGTGTATACAATTATAAACAAATTCAGTACCTCTAAATATGTATATATTTTATTCTACATTTCTTATCGTTGATAAAATATTTTGAAATTTTGATTCTTTTTTTCTCCTTTTGTTTATTTTTCAATCTTATTCGTTTTTTCCTTGATTATTAATTTATGGGTCTTGTTAACTCGTGCCCCCGAGGCATTGGTTAAGAAACTAAAAATAGAAAGAAAAGACAAAGATTTGTATTAAAAAGAGCACTTTTTTAATTTACAAAAGTACTAATACACAATTTCCAAGGTAAGATTTCCTTTTATAATAATTCCTTAACAAGTGCCTCGGAGGCACTTGTTAACATTTCCTTAAATTTATTATATTTTATACTCCCTCCGTTTTAAAATGAGTGTCGCTTTAGCCAAAAAAATTTGTTTTTGTCACTTTCAGTTTCCAATGCAATAATAACTTTTTCTTTTCAATTATACCCTCCAATTAATACTCTGCACACTACTTCCAAAGTATTACTTTTAAAACTAATCAATGGTTAATAAGGATAATTTGGTAAAATAACCATTCTCTTTCTTTTAATCATTGCATTTCTTAATATGTGTGTAAACACCTAAAACGACACTCATTTTGAAACGGAGGGAGTACTTATTATGTATACCCGTTACGTGTGTGATAAATGGGTCACTGGACTACTAGCCGTCCTAATCGTGCTCAAACCCACCGTTGAGTCACAACTATGAACATAACAAGTTGAATCACATAGATGTGGTTAATAATTTAATGAAAGTAATCAATCGGCTCCACACCGTTCGCATTCCCGACGATGATAGTGGCGTTGCCCGCGACGGAAACGAGGGCGGGAGGTTGATGATGACCCATTATCTCATCCACTTCTTACAATTCAGTTAAAATATTGGATCAATTAAGTTTAGGTAGTTCTTCGCAAACTACTAGAACCACTAAATAAGTCATAGTTGTGATTGTAATAATTTAATAAAAGTAATCAATCATCCGTTGTTGTGCTGTTCGTGTTGCCGGCGTGGAGGTGGGTGGTTGATGATTAGCTGTTATCTCATCCACTTATTACCTTTCAGTTAAACTATTGGATCAATAAATATTTTACTTGTATGGATATTGTTACACGTGAATATTGTTACTTTAACTTATGTATATCATCATGTTTTGGTGAAAAGGAGAAAAATGAATATGATGAACTTTTGTTGATAAATTTTAGATAATTATAAATAAAATAAAAACAACAAGTGTTATATATATATATATATATATATATATATATATATATATATATATATATATATACACACCTCAAATCATATGGATTATCTGCTTTAACGGATTTATTCACATACATGGAGGTGAATCCATGCTCCATGTCTATTCTCCTTTCGATTATTGCTCAATAATAAAACATTGGGTGTTCCCATTGACATGTTTGTCTACTCTTCTTATATTAAGTTTTTTGAAGACTGCCAAATTCTATTGTATAATGATCAAAGATACCACAATGGATGCTCAGGTATATATGTACATACATCACCTTAATTATTATCTCTCACCTAAGTACAACCATATCTATTTTTACATCAAATATTATCAATACAGTGCCTTACGAAAGAAGGGTCTCATAAACATGACGGCACAAGACAACATTCATGCCAATTGCGCCCTCCATGATTTGTATCAAAGAATTTTTCAGAAAAAAAAAAAAAAAGAATGATTTGCATCAACGAAACAAAAGAATTACAGCCTTACACTCCCCTTTTATGCATTCAATAATATATATATTTTTTAGATTAAATAAGTATTTCTTTTTTAAAAAATTAAATTAGCAAATTTCATTTTTTTTCCTCATAAAAAATTGCACATTTTAGTTGATCAAGTCTAGTAGTTAGAAATTCACATTTTTTTTTTTAAAATGAATACGTGTGGTGTGTGTCTGAGATTCAAACTCCAACCATTGCATATTTTATACAATATTCATAAACTCAGCTCACGCAAACATTTTACAAAATTTTGTAGCACTCAAATTTAGTCCTAGTTATTAAGTCAATGTATATTTTTTTAACTTTTTTTTATACATATTTAAAACACTATGAAAAGTTTCTCCTACAAAAAAGAGCTAAAAATTTGATTTTTTTTATCGAGATTTTCGTTACTTTTTTCTTGAACTTTTGAAAATTTAAATAAATCATATTAAATTCATAAAATATTCGAAATTTTTGTAAAGAAACTTTTTTTGATAAAGTAAAGAAACTTTTTATAATGTTCTAAACATGGTTGGAAAAACATTATTCAAACATCAAAAGTTTAAGGATGATTAAACAATTTTTAACTAGGAGGGACTAAAGCTGCATGTAGAAAAAAAAATTGTAGGGACGAATACGCCACATTTTTTATGGGGACGACAAATGAAATTTTATAATTTCTTAAGTACGAAAAACTTATTTCACCCTGCGTTTTTCCTTTCATATTTTTTAATAGAAAAAGATAGTATTATGTTGAGCAAATAGTCACTTTAGTCCCTGACTCTGCCCCTCGCTGTCACATAGGTCCCTGACTCAGGATTAAGTACAAATAAGTCCCTGACTCTACACTTCCGTTATCACTTTAGTCCCTGCCGTTAAAAAATCTGTTAAGTGATGATGTGGCACGCTGACAAGGAGTATGACGTGTCACAAGGACTAAAGTGAAAGTAAAAAATGGTCACTTTGGTCCCTGAATCGAAAATCGATATCCTCAACTTACTGTTAAATCCATGACTGTGTATACTTTTTGTCGGTTAGGTCCCTGAATCGAAAATCAATATTTTCAACTTACTGTTAGGTCCCTGACTGTGTATACTTACTGTCAGTTAGGTCCCTGACAGTAAACACGAAATTTCATTAAGATCCTTAGCAAGTTGTTAGTTTAACATGCTACTTACTGACAACATTAAGGTATCTGTGTATATCAGAAATAGTTTTATGGTTTGTTTTCATAGTCTAATAAAAATATACACACAGATGGTGTTCTTGTTTTTTAGCATATCATTCATAGAAATATCAAACATAAATGCCCAAATATGGTGCAATCTTTTGATTACTCTACGGTTGTCATTAATGACTTAATAGTTATGTTATGAAAACATTTTTTTATTAAACTATGGAATCATTTTTACAAGTGTTATAATAATATTTTGGTATTTAGCACAGATACCTTAGTGTTGTCAGTAAGTAGCATGTTAAACTAACAACTTGCTAAGGATCTTAGTGAAATTTCGTGTTTACTGTCAGGGACCTAACTGACAGTAAATATACACAGTCAAGTACCTAACAGTAAGTTGAGGATATTGATTTTCGATTCAGGGACCTAACTGACAGTAAGTATACATAGTCAGGGATCTAACAGTAAATTGAGGATATTGATTTTCGATTCAGGGACCAAAGTGACCATTTTTTACTTTCACTTTAGTCCTTGTGACACGTCATACTCCTTGTCAGCGTGCCACATCATCACTTAACAAATTTTTTGAATGGCAGGGACTAAAGTGACAACGGAAGTGTAGAGTCAGAGACTTGTTTGTATTTAATCCTGAGTCAGAGACCTATGTGACAGCGAGGTGCAGAGTCAGGGACTAAAGTGACTATTTGCTCTATTATGTTTTAGGTGAGTTTAATTTAAATTAAACTTAAAATACTTAAATATATAGTAAAATAAAATGTTATTTTGCTCTTGATTTTTATCACATTTTCTCTCTTGTTCTGAGTGCCTTAAAATCTCATCATGTAATCGTTTGAAGGTTTGGAAGAATAGTTTGCTACTTCAACACCCACATGACGCCCACCAGGAGTCACGAGGCAATGGATTTTCATGATGCAAGGCGATTCATCTCTTCCTTGGTCGTAAACAGACAGGCTTGGGCACGAGCAACCTGGTGCAACCTCTTGAAACTAATTTCTTATAACTCTTTTGTATCTCTTATAAAGATTTATTGATAGTGAATCGAAGAGATTCTCTCTCCCCCACATATATGTCATTTTGGGTTAAACTAGGTAATCAAATCTTGGTGTGTTTGTTCATTTACTCTCTTTTATATTTGTTCTTGATTATGACTGTGGATTTACTTTACACATATTTGCTTGCTGTATAACTTGGACTGTTTGATTATTGGTTGTCATCTTTATTTTCTCCAATTATTTCAAGAGGCGTTGATAAGTTGAAGTACTTGAATTGTCAAAAGATCAAGGGTAAAATATGCTTTTCGTCCCTGTAATTAGGGGTCATTTGAATTTTCGTTCCTGAGCTTACTAATCCTCCCATCTTGTCCCTGTAATTCTTAATCATTTGAGATTTCGTCCCTCGCCCCTTTTAATCACTGCCACGTCAGCAAATTACCAAAATGGCATGGGAAATGACGAAAATACCCCTGACTTATTTTTTTTTCCTTAAAAAAAATTTCAAAATTTTGAAAATTCTTTTTTTAAATTAAAAAAATCTGAAAAAATAATTAAAAATCATAAAAAATTTCGGAAAAAAAATGTTAAAATTAAAACTGAAAAAACTAAAATTTTTCGGAGAAAAAACCGTAAAAAAAAATTCGGGAAAAAACTGGGAAAAAAATTTTTGTGAAAATTATTTTTTTAAATTAAAATATTTGAAAAAATAATTAAAAAACATAAAAAATTTCGGAAAAAAAATGTTAAAATTAAAACTGAAAAAACTGAAATTTTTCGGAGAAAAAATCGTAAAAAAAAATTCGGGAAAAAGCTGGGAATAAAATTTTGAAGGAAAAAAAACAAAAAAAAAAATAAGCCAGGGGTATTTTCGTCATTTCCCATGCCATTTTGGTAATTTGCTGACGTGGCAGTGATTAAAAGGGGCGAGGGACGAAATCTCAAATGATTAAGAATTACAGGGACAAGATGGGAGGATTAGTAAGCTCAGGGACGAAAATTCAAATGGCCCCTAATTACAGGGACGAAAAGCATATTTTACCCAAAGATCAATCATTTCAAGAGGAATTGTCCCGAGTTAGAGGGCAATGATAATTTTACGTCAATTATTGTTGGCTTAGACGAGGATTATGATGATGTGAATAAGGTATTGATGTCAAGTCGAGAATCGTACGAGAGTTGGGTCATGAACTCTGAACGCTCCTTTAACAAGTGTCCAAGAAATGAATACTTCAAGACTCTAAACCTAGAAGGTAGAGTCGTTCACCCTGGAAACATGGAGGATTGTAAGATGTAGGGTTTTTTGAGCATTTTTCTTTTATGAACATACATTATAAACTTTATTTAATTTACCCCACCATAAAAAAATTCCTAGATCCCCCACGGCTTCTATTTCCCTTGTTTTATGTTCCATCTGACTTTCCACCTTTCAAAAAGAAAAACACTAGAATTACTAATATTGAGTATATCCAACGAAAACTAGTCATCTATTTGTCCACTTTTTCTTTTTAACAAAGTACATGTATGATATATGCACATTCATTCATTTTCTAAAATTTCATAGAAATGAAAGAACTTCATGCGTCATGGACCAAAGACTAACTTGCAAAGAGTAACTTCTTCAAATATTTCAAAATTAAGTAAATGGAGAATGTCACTTGTAAAAGGAAGTGTTGTTTAGTTCAAGTTATTATCACTCATAACAACATCTACAAACAGATACATTAACTGTCCCTTTTGAAAATATGAACTTTAAAAACTAAACCATTTTTTGTTTACTAATTCAAAGACACAAACATCTCCCTGCAATTCATTTTACTTGCAAACAAGAACCAACCGGCAGAAAGGCGATGACCGTTTTAGTCTCGTAACACGGAGCAATTTCACATTCCATGATCTTTTCCCAATAGAGAAATAGAGAAAATCAACAATTTAGACTTTGATAAAATAGTTTAATCCCTATGAATAAACTAAATTACATGAATCAATGTTCATACTCAAATAAAGTAAGCATTATTAAGGGGTAATGTCATGAACTTTATTTATCTAATTTTCTCACGTACGATTCCTTCAAATGACCCAATAAATCCAACTATTGTGACAAGAAAGCAAGCAAAGCTAAAAATCCTTAGAACAATCCATCTCCTAGTCCAAGCTCCAATTTTGTTCTGTACAAAGTACATCTCAACTGGGAAATATATAGCCAATGGCCAGAAATTTATGGCTCCTAATAATCCTAGAACTGAGTTGAAGTAAGGAAATAGAATTGCAAATCCAACGGTTGAAATCACAAAGGCCGTTCTAAAACAAAACCTGAAAAGGTTTATCTCAAAAGCAGGCACTAGAGGAAGTTTCACTATGTGAAAATCATTCACAAAGCTGCTCTTTGGGAATTTTCTTGTATACCATCTGTCAGCAGTAGTATATATTGGTTGACTGTATATCTGTTGACAAGACGATATGAATGACGCAAATGTATTAGTAAACGTTAATATGAGAAAACAGTGACAGTAGAATTGTTTCGTCAATATGACACGAGGAAATACAGAAATCAGAATTCTGATTGGTAAGAGTAGTACCTGATATCCTCCAACCAAATGAACCATAATGCAAACGTTGGCAATGTCGACAAGCCAGTAAGGCTCATAAAACCCAAACCCTGTCAAGAGATTTCCTGGTGTAGCATCTCCAAAAGACGCATATCCAAAGCCTCCACAACATATGTAGAAGAATGTTGTAATGAGAATTGACACCATGGAGGCCTTTTTCATGCTTTGATTCTCCGCTGGAGGAGACTCTAGAGTGTCCTTTACTCAACAAAATTCAATAATTTGTTTCAGATATAATTTTTTTTTTCTTTTTTATATCAATCACCATTTACTTATCCAATTTGAATATGAAATGTTTAAATTACCTGTATCTCAAGAAAGATCATTGAGTATGGATAGGAAAAACTAATGTCACCAATTGCCTGGAAGATTGACCAGATTTTGTCAGCAACATTTGCAGTATGTACTCCTGTTAAACTTCCCATAACTCTTCCATTTTCTGCAAGTGCAACCAAAGTCCTATGAAGTATGAATATTTATAGTTGCATAATATCATTTTTGGGATACTAATATTTTTTTTCCGTCATGATGTTGCTTCAATTAAAGAATTAATTGACCGACCGATTAAGCAATCTCTTGATTTAAATGTATATCTTTAGATCTAGTTCATGATTCATGACAGTTTATATTCTGGAACTAAATTGACCTATCCAAAAAGTCTCATGCGATCAGACTCAATATCTATAATTTAGGTTTGACATTATTTGATTTATGTAGCTAACTCATTTAGTTAAACAAGGGTTTGGTTGTTATATGATGTTGCTTTAATTATCAAGAGGTTTGAAATAAACAAATAAGCATAATCTGAAATTGATCGAAATTAAGTGAAGATGAACCTTACTTATGACTGTTGCTATGCCAAGTCCTAGTCCAATGAATGAATATGTAAAGGACATTAGTGCAGCAATAATTGAAACCCATGTCATGCCATGGAGATCCGGTATGAATGACATTACAATCTGAACAACTCCAAACAGCACCATATATATATTAGCCTCATATCTACAAGGAGCATTGTGCCCTTCCTTGTGATAACAATTTGATCTCATGATAGCCCTGTCATTAGTTTGTTGGCAAAAAAAATAACATTTACGGTAACTGTCGAAATTATTATGACAAATTGAAGGTTTATTTCACTAGGGAGACCGCTTATTTTATAAGAGAAATACATGATGTCAACTCCTTAAATTAAGCAGTGATATAATCAACAAGAAAAATATGGATCTTAGCATTAGCATGAGAAGTACCTCATACTGGTTGCTGTGGTGAGTACATAGGCAACATCAGTCACATACAAGCTCAAAAATTGAAGGAAACCTGCCACATACGTCCTTTTCGCACCTGAACCAACGTTAAACTCAATTTGAAGTTATAATTGTTAGCAGTTTATGAAAAGCATATTTATGTTGGCTTGAGTGATTGTACATAGTGAAGAGTGTAATGTGTTATTACCAAGATTGACTCGAACAGCATCCATAAAAGAGTGGTTTCTTTTTCCAGTTACAGAGTCAGGATGTCTGTAACAATCAGCCAAAAGGGATGAAGAAATATAGGTAGCTATTGCACAAGCAAGCAAGGCAAGTGGCCCTCCAATCCATCCTAATTGAGAAATACTCCATGCCAAAGACAAAACACCAGAACCAATAACGGCTGTGATGATATGAGCCACGGCACTTTTTACATTTCCTGCAGAATTTATGACAGGAATAAAACTTCAGTATTCAAATTCAAGTATATGAAAATGAATTGGTTATGATGCTATAGAGAATTTTACCAGTCCTTTTGGCACGTCCATCATCATCATAAATATCAGAATCATCATAAGTACCAGAAGCATTGTCTGTTACTTGGTGAGAGTTTTTTCCATTCATCTTGAAATCAAAGCATATAACTCAATGGAAGCTGGGGTTTGCTGCATACGATAGAAAATCCCGAGTTAACAATAATAATAAAGATATACTAGGCCGCATTTCATGAAATTGAAGTTAATACTCAACACACACATATCTTAGGGAACTGCATAAGTTTGGTATCGATGGCCGATGGGAGAAAAACAAGTCCATGCATATGGTTATGTCATTGTTTGTTAAAGAGCAGCACGCTGTTAAGTTAATCTGAATTATGCTCAAGAATATGTGATTGTTTGGCTTGTGTATTATCTATAATCGATAATTTAGGTTGAACAACTACATGATGCAAATTTGGACACTTAGTAAATCTTGGAAGACATATATTATTTCCTAATGGAAATGATCTTCACCATGGAACCATTCCCATCACCCGGTGATAATTTCCTTTTCCCATGTAGACCCCTGACAGTTTGGTCCTTCTGAGAGTGCTCATTAGGACTTTTGCAAAGTCCAATTCCAAAACCAATTTGGAGCCAAGTCTAATATGATATTATATATACCTACATTGAACACTGACGATTTGTTATCTTGTGTGTGTGCGAGTATACTAAGATAATCGTATTGGGACTTTGCAAATGTAGTTGGCAGCAAACAAAACAATTTATAATGACCATTAGAGAATGACACCAACATTCATTCATAAAAGAAGCATACAAGACCTTCCCGGAATATTAATCAGCTATGAAGCAGGGACACGACACAAATACATTGACGCTGATAAATTTTTGAGACAATGACATAATTCAATGTAATAGCATGTACATGACTGAAAAGGTCGACATTGATAAAATTTTAAGACAATGACATAACACAATGTAATCACATGTTTGAATGTCGGACATTGACACACGACAAGGACACGTCAACACTCATAAAATTTTGAGACAATGACATCATTCATTGTAATCACACGTTTCGACGACAAACACTAACACATGTCGAACATAGGGTCACGCCAGTTAATCAATGACCCCCATTCATACGATAACAACATGTTGAAAAGCAATGTGTGTGGTCAACAACAAATGAATATTTTATTCCAGAGGAGGTAATTCTATTCAAAATAGTATCGGTCATAAATATGACGCCTCTCTCAGCCTTGGCTTGCTACATTGTGGGAGACTAACTCCTCCTGTTAGACACATCATATGTATTACAATATTTCAAAAAAAAAAAATCATATGTATTACAAAGGACATGGAGAGGCCAACCAACATTACAAGAAAGCAATGTAAGCATGATGTCATCATCTATATTCAAATTGTGGGTTTGATGAATGAAATAATGTCTCAAAGGTGCATTATTCGATTTGGCGGGAAATGAAGAACCTGGCGGAAACAACTTTGGTGGTTCTGAATCCGGTGTTCGTTTGATGTTCGGCGGTGGTTGCCACCTATCACCAACGTCCCGGCAGGTGGTGAATGCTCAGAGAAATTTTATTGGGTCTCTCAATCTCCAACCACAATAAAAAATCTAGTAGATGAAATTTTAATTGTTTGTTCTCTTTTATCTCCGGAATGATCTCAAACCCAAATAATCATTGACTGAAATTCATAATGCAAATACTAAAAATGTCAATACGGTTTTCATTTCATACTATTTTTGTCCCTTTTCTTGGATAGGTTTTTCTCTCATGTCACATGAGAATTCAATCCTAGTCTTTATCATTGACTGAAATTCATAATGCAAATGCTAAAAATGACAATACGGTTTTCATTTCATACTATTTTTGTCCCTTTTCTTGGATAGGTTTTTCTCTCATGTCCCATGAGAATTCAATCCTAGTCTTTATCATTGATTGAAATTCAAAATGCAAATGCTAAAAATGTCAATAAGGTTTTCATCTTATACTATTTTTGTCCCTTTTCTTGGATTGCTTTTTCTCTCATGTCCCATGAGAATTCAAACCTAGTCCTTATCATTGATTGAAATTCATAATGCAAATGCTAAAAATGTCAATAAGGTTTAGACTATTTTTGTCCCTTTTTCTTGGATAGCCTTTTCAAATTTCAATATTCATATTGATAGGTCGAACACCATCACTCAAATTTAAATTCAACATATTGTTGGTGACGCGGAGGTAGAGTTGTACAAAATGGGTCGGACTAATGGACCGACCAATTAAACTATATTTTAGGTTGGACCTCAAAATGCTAAGAAAATTGTTGTTCACACACTAAAGAAGGCTAAGAAACACTTGTAAAAATGCAAATGCCTTTTCAGTAGTTAACTGCTGCCGAATGCTTTTTCCTCGGCAGTTAGTTGCTGCTGGTTTTGTAATTCCTAGACATTTAACTTCCGATGCGCACTGATACCTTTGCATTGGCAGAAGCTTCATTTTTTGAATCTGTTATGTGTTTAAAACACATAACACAATTTGTTGAAATGATTTTTTACACATAATTAAGCCAAAACACATAATGTTTGAAATCACAAATAACAATAAATTGGCGAAAATTCACAAACTTAATTTAACCAACATTTTAACCATTCAAAGAAAGTAAGATATCCCAACGGAAGTAACAAATGTCATGAAATTAACAATAAACCAACAAATGTCATGAAAACTATAAACAACTACTAAACATCAGTACTAAAAACTCCTAAAAATTAGTCTTGGTCCTGCTGTTGTTGTTGCCTTCTCGACCTCTGATGCCTCCTGGTTAATACAGGTGCCAACTGCTCCCTAACATGGCGCAATGCCGCAAACAACTGCTCATTGCTCATCCCCTCTCGACCCAAGTACTCATCAACATGGCAAGCAACGCCATTAACCATATCATAGGTATCAGGCGAGCCTCTCTCCTGGTGCTGCTGCTGGTGTGCAATGATCTGCTCCTCATTTGCTGGCCTCGAGGAGATCCCAGAATAGATGGGAAAATCTGATGGTGAGACACCCGTTCGTACCATATCATATATCCATCCTCGAACCACCATGACATATCTTATGTCGGCTCACCCCAACTATCATCCTTAATGGTGTGAGGACGAAAGTCGATGAAAGCTTGTGGAATATGAGAAGCTCGCATAGAAGGAACATCTGTCGGAGGTCTAGGGATGTCTTGCACGTATCCGTACTGCAGGTTAACTCGCTCAGGCAAGTGTCGATATACCTTCTAAATACCACACATGATCCAACCTGAATACCAAAATATCTCCTCAAACTCCTGAATCTCCCCGTGTTCTTCGTACAACTCCAGCATACGTCATACATCTCGAAACGATCAAGCAATGCATGATAGGTCTTCACCTCTCCATGACCCCTCTGTATCTCCCATTTGACTGTAATCAGATAGTTTGAGAGATATTTTGGATTATCATCAACACTGAAAAAATAAGGAAAATGCGCCAAAAACCATCCCTGCACAAACCAAACAAATCACATTTATAAGTTATTACCAAGAAAGAAAAACAAAAAAAAAATGTTAAGGTTCAAAAGTGTTACACAATTTATTACCATAAGCAGTGTAGTGCTTCCACCAAGAGCTTTGCCATTAGACAAAGAGACCTCAGATAGACAGTGGTAAAGGTATGCCAATGTCATCCCTCCCCACGAATAATCATCCATCGTTGCATAGTCCTCCATTGTCGTTAGATATATCAACTCGATGTGTTTGTTGCTTTTATCACCAGACAACAAACATCCGAACAAATATAAGAGGAAAAACTTCACACAAGCATCCCTACGAATATCCCTCTCCTGTATCTTCTCCATAGTCTGTGCATCCTTCAATCTGGTAGCAACAGAGAGGTGGTCCCCATAAAGATCCTTCAGTGTCTTCTAACCAATGTAAGCACCATATTCATCCTTGCAAGCTTTAACAACAACAGTCTGTGGCACACCAAAGTGTGCCACCATCAGCTCCGCTGTAGTAACCTGAGAGACCTTCTTTGGATGGTCCAGCATCCTCCCTTCAATGGGAATATGCAGCAGACACGCAACATCATCCAAAGTAATGCTCATCTCTCCTACAGGCAAGTGAAAACTACTGATCTCGGTATGCCACCTCTCGCATAGAGTCATAAGCAAAACATGAGGCACACTGACATAGCCTGTATAAATCAAATCATGTAGACTACTCGCCCTCATTGGATCCCAAAACCTTCGCTGATTATTTGGTGGACGTCGGAGATCCACCACCTTAGTCCCATGGTTAATGGCTTTAACTTTACGATTCTGAAATAATAATAAAAAACCAACATAAACATTTTATGCAACACATATTTAAAACACTGTAAACATTTAAATAAAAAAGTTAAGACATAACAATTTAATTTACATGTGTCAATTGAAATTTAAATTTCGCGCGCCAATTCAAATTTAAATTACGTGCGTCAATTCAAATTTAAATTGACGCGCGTAATATAAATTTAACCGAACAATAATTGAAAAAAAAATACAACATAATATAAATTACGCGCGTCAATTCAAATTTAAATTGGAGCGCGTAATATAATATTTTTTAAGTATCGCATTAAAAAACTACGCAAACAATAATTTAAGACAATTAAAAATAACATTTACATTATTTGAATTATACCACAACCGCAATGCAACATGCGAAGCATAAGACGACATCAAAGATATATCGAGAGGTCCTCCAGGAAATGGAGGCTGATTAGGTAATGTCCCCGGGGCTGTCTGAGCTACAATGTCATCCTCGTCTAATATAGGCACATCATCCTCGCCCTGTTGAACATTGCCAACTTCCGAAAACTGCTGGTTGTCATAACCACCATCCATGACATCGTGTACCTGATCCTAATAATGTAGGTACTGGGTCGGATCATGCACTTGTGACTGTGTAGGCTGTGTAGCCTGGGTACTGCTTTCACCATTATTGAGATTCAACCTCCGACCTCTTCCTCTCCTTGGGATATACGTGTTTACCCTTGCCTGCCTGACGCTAACAGTCACGACAACCCTACTAGATATCAACCTAGATGAGTCAATCTGCTGCACCTGCTCCTGATCAGACATATCTACACATAATTTTAAAAATTAACATCATTGAAAAAAACATTACCAAAATGAACATCATAAACTAACTAAAAAACTATTTAATATCATCATTAACGAATATATACATTCATCAAATTCATCATATACTTTCATCAAAAATACAATTCTATTTGACAATTCTAACAATTCTAACTTCGTGGACTTCTACAAACATTGTGTTAAATAAGAAACTTAATATCATTGTGTTAATTTCAAACCATTCAAAACCAGATTCTACTTAAACATCAATTACAACAACTACATTCATTTATAAATTCATAAACTACACATGCAATCATCAAAATGTCAATTCCTACATCAACTCTAACCATGCACAAACTACCAATTTTAACAAAATAAAACCTACACAGACTAACATTATGATTACAAATGATTAATACTACTTACACGTGTTTATGTGGAGATGATTGAGTTGATTTCCGTGAAAATAGAATTTGAGAGAATTTGAAAAGTTTTGGAAGAAAATTAAAAATCGATGCTTCTGTTCTGCAGTGTCTGAATATGTGCAGGACGCATCAACAATTAACTGCTGAAGAAACCGGCGACAATTAACTGTCGAGGAAACTTCGGTAGTTCACTATCGATGGTATTAACTGACGGCAGTTAACTACCGAGAGGACATTTGCGTCTTTTACATGCGTTTTTCAACCTTCTTTCAAGTGTCAACAACAATTTTCAAATGCTAACCCAAAATGTTTTCGGGCTTGTTAGCCCAAACCATATAAAAATTGAATTGGGTTGGGCTAGTCCATCGGAATTCGAGTTGGCTCACTATCAATATTTTCATTTGATTTTTGTTAGAAAAATACTATATTTTTTAAAAAGTAATAACTAATTTAAATTTATTAATAAACAAATATTTAAATAAATAAACTTAATAAAAATGGATAAATTTTCTCTAAGTTTTAAAATTCTAAAATCTATAAATTATTAATTTGATTAAAGGAATAAATCTAGATTTTAATTAATATTCAATGTTAATGTAAAAATTATTTACACTTCTATGTTCATCCAATCATATTTTAGCAAAAAAAATAGTTGTGACTTGTGAGTAATTAATATAAAAAAAAATACTCTCTCCGGTCCCAAATGTAAGAAACTTTTCACTTTTTAAGTTCATTCGTAGATAGAGGTATTCCGGCCACTTTAATTTTATCATATTATTTGTAAGCATTTTGTCTTTTTTTTTTTTTTTGAAGGAATGTAAGCATTTTGTCATTGTATGTTATTAACTTGAATGTTGTGAGTCTGTACACAAATTCATCATTTATGTTTTTAGCGATATTGAATGATTAACTCTATCAATTTGAATTAATGAATATTGTTTTGTTTTTGTAAAAAAAAAAAACGGACCCTAAATTATTTATGTAGATTAAGTTATACTACTTTTGATATTTTATCTTTATTTTAGATCTTAATTTGATTTTTCTTAACAATTTTTAGTTCTAGTCAATTTAAAATAAAACATAAAATTGTAAAACATGGGTTTTTTTAATCAAATTATTTTTATTGGATTAGTCAATTTGAAATAAAACATAAAAATTGTAAAACATAGGATTTGAACCTAGTACAAAAGTCTCGATTACATTCACAGCCACTAGACCATTTCACTTTCTTTTTATATAAAATTTACAACAAATTAATATGCATTTCAGAATTCTATACTAAATGTAGAAAAAACTACTTGAAGTGTTGGGGATTGACCCGGTTATTTCCAAGAGATTTTAATATTCACCTTCACCCATGAAAAGGTAAAGGGCGAAGTTTGATAATTTAGTCGTACAACGATATTTAAACACAAAAAGTTGATACCACATACAATACCGGATAAAATTACATCACATCTAAGTGATGATTTTATTTTGTTTGGTGGTGGACGGGGTTTGAACCCCGGACCTTGCATATTTTATGCATTGTCCTTATCAACTGAGCTAAGCTCAGGAGGACAAGTGATGATTTTATTGCCAGAGAGAGAAGTAACCTAAAAAATAAATTAAAATGTATTATATATGGTGTCTGATGTTAACATTTTATGTCAAGATAACATGTTTGTTCTTGGATGAATGTAGGATGTATTTTTGGAAAATAAAAATTGGGATTAATAGAAATAGAAAAAACCAACAATTTAGACTTTGATAAAATACAGCTCCATGAGTTTAAAAAAAAAAAAATACAACTCCATGAGTTTAAAAAAATACAACTCCATGGATACCAAACTAAAAATTTGTTGGAACTCATGGCTAGTCAGATATAGCTTAATCCCTATCCAACTCTGAAAAACACAACCATTGTATCACATATTAAACTAAACTACATGAACCAATCTACAACCCATATAAAGTACCCATTATTAAGTGGTAATAATGTCATTAACCTTTTCAACTAAGTTTCTCATGTATGATTCCTTCAAATGATCCAATTAATCCCATCATTGTAACAAGAAAGCAAGCAAAGCTAAATATCCTGAGAACAATCCATTTTTTAGTCCAAGCTCCAATTTTCTTCTGTACAAAGTACATTTCAACTGGGAAATATATAGCCAGTGGCCAGAAATTTATGCCTCCTAGTACTCCTAGAATTTGGTTGAAGTAAGGAAAGAAAATTGCAAGTCCAGTGGTTGAAATCACATAGCTTGTTCTGAAACAGAACCTGAAAAGATTTATCTTAAAAAAAGGTAATAGAGGAAGCTTCACTTTGTGGAAATCATTCACAAAGCCACTCTCTGGGAATTTTCTTGAACACCATCTATCAGCAGTATTAAATATTGGTTGACTGAATACCTGTTGAGAAGACCATATAAACGACGCACATTATTAATAGAAGGTAACATGAAAACAGTGAAAGAGGACATATTATTTGCTAAGCAACTATTTTATTAGAAGTTGTTTGAAATCATTGAAGAGCATAAATGATTCAGCATGAACCAAATTTGATTTATAAATCAACTTTTCAAAGTACATGTCTCTATTGAGAAATATTCAAGTACCACATTAAAAGGAGATGAGATTTTAAGGTTTTGTTTGAGAGTTTGTAGGAAAAGGGAGTGGAGGGCTTTGAGGATAAAGGTGGGAGTAAATCCCCCCCACCCCCACCTCGCATGAGATTTTATTTTCTCAAATAAAATAATAACACGTTTGGTTTTGCTGCAGCAGCAACCAAAATCACATTGAAAAACCACTTCACTGCATAAGCTTAGTTTTGCAGCAATAAGAAATCAGAGTGGATTATGTTTTGGGACGCGATAATGAAGTTGCAAAGAAGCCAACGAAGGCTAAAATCCTCTAACGATGGTGAAACTCAGAAAATGCTTTGGGAGAGGGTTTTACAGATTTTGAATAAATTTTCAAATCAATTACTTCTGTTCATAATACTTCCAAAACGAAAAATAATATTATCATAAGTATTTTCATCCCACACAGTTTTGTACACATCACAAAAAAGATCATAGAATAGCACACCATATAATAGCTTGGTTTTTGTATACATCTGCACATGTTTGTGTAAGGTTAAAATAAAACTGCGTTTCAACCATGCCTCTTCTGAAGTTATTTATTAAAACAAGTCAATTCTGCTTGGTTAGAGTAGTACCTGATATCCTCCAACCAAATGAATGATAATGCAAACATTGGCAAGGTCAATAAGCCAGTAAGGCTCATAAAACCCAAACCCTGTCAAGAGATTTCCTGGTGTAGCATTTCCAAAAGCTGCATATCCAAAGCCTCCACAACATATGTAGAAGAATGTTGTAATGGAGATTGCCATCATGGAGGCCTTTTTCATGGTTTGATTCTCTGGTGGAGGAGACTCTAGAGTGTCCTTTGCTCAACAAAATTCAATAATTTGTTTCAGATGTAATTCTTTTCATTTGCTTATAAAATTTGAATATGAAATGTTTAAGATACCTGTATCTCAAGAAAGATCATTGAGTACGGATAGGAAAAACTAACGTCACCAATTGCCTGGAAGATTGACCAGATTTTGTCAGCAACATTAGCAGTCTGTACTCCTGTCAAACTTCCCATAATTCTTCCATTTTCTGCAAGCGCAACACAAGTCCTATGAAGTGTGAATCAATATAGTAGCATAGTATGGATTATGGGATACTAATGTTTTTCTTTCTTCATGATGTTGCTTTAATTAGACAATTGGTTGACTGACCAATTAAGCAATCTCTTGATTTATCATGGGATATCTTTATATATTATATTGTTTATGATTCATAAGAGTTTATATTCATGATCATGAACTAAATTGACCTATCCAAAAAGACTTATACGATCAAACTCAAGGTCTATAATTTAGGGACTAACTTAGTGTTTCACTGTACGACATTGTTTGATTTATGCAGCTGACTCATTTAGTGAAAAAAGGGTTTGGTTGTTATATGGTGCTGCTTTAATGATCAAGAGGCTTGAAATTAACAACTAAGCAGAATCAGAATAACAGAAATTGAGTGAAGATGAGACTCACTTATGACTGTTGCTATGCCAAGTCCAAGTCCAATGAATGAGTAAGTAAAGGACATCATTGCAGCAACAACTGAAACCCATGTCATGCTATGAAGATCTGGTATGAATGACATTACAATCTGAACAACTCCAAACAACACCATGTATATATTAGCCTCATATCTACAAGGAGCACCATGCCCTTCCTTGTGATAACAATTTGATTTCATAATAGCCCTGTATTAATTAGTAGAATAAACATTTGTCATTATTACGGCGAAACTGAATGTTTATTTCACTAGGGAGAGCCCTCCTTTTATAGGAGAAATACATAATGTCAACTCCTTAAATTAATCAGTGATATAATCAACATAAATAAAACATTGATCTTAGAATTAACAGAAGAAGTACCTCACACTGGTTGCTGTGGTAAGTACATAGGCAATACTAGTGACGTACAAGCTCAAAAATTGAAGGAAACCAGCCACATATGCCCTTTTTGTACCTGTACAGCATTAAAATCAATTTGAAGTTATAAAAAAACATATCTATGTTGGGTAGAGTGATTAAACAAGGTGAAGAACGTTATATTTAATTACCAAGATTGACTCTAACAGCATCCATAAAAGAGTAGTTTCTTTTCCCAGTTACGGAGTCAGGATGTCTGTAACAATCAGCCAAAAGGAACGAAGAAACATAGGTAGCTATTGCACAAGAAAGCAATGCAAGGGGTCCTCCAATCCATCCTAATTGAGCAGTACTCCATGCCAATGACAAAACACCAGAGCCAATAACACCAGTGATGATATGAGCCAAGGCACTCTTTAAATTTCCTGCAAAATTTGTAGCAGGATAAAACCTTAGTATTCAAATTCATGCATACGAAAATGAATTGGTTGTGAAGCTATTTAAAATTTTACCAGCCCTTTTGGTATGTCCATCATCATCATAAGCACCAGAAGCAGTCGTTATTTGTAGAGAGTTTTGCTTATTCATCTTTATCCAAGCATATATAACTCAATGGAAGCTCGAGTTTGCTGCATATGATAGAAAATCCTGAGCTTACAATAATAAAGACAAATTAGGCCGAATCTACATGAAATTGAATAATACTCAATACACACAGACACACATATATAGCTTAGGGAACTGCATAAATTTGGTATGAATGTGACAAAAACGAGTGTATGCCAATGCATAAGTTTGGCTATGTTATTGGATAACTTTACTAAATTTAACTCATTAGCTCAAGTGCCAATGCATAAGTATTCAAATTCTTTTTCTTTTCATTCATTTGAAATACTAACGCTCACGTGTCAACAACATAACACTTGAAATACTAACGTTAAATCAAACTCATAAGTCTCAAACAAAACAGCAACTATAAATGCCTTATGTAGTTCGCAACCATAATGGTAGAATAGTTTCAAAGAAAAGTAGGTTATACAGGATTCCACTAAAATAGATAAGATTTTGCGTATACTCATAATCGTTGAGGGCAAGTATAATTATAAAATCGTAGTATTTTAGAATTAAAATCGGGATTTTAACTACCATCAGAATATCCTAGCAGAGTGGCGAATGCCTATATGTAACAATTTATTTGCTCATGTGTTTTAATTAAATTCATACAACCAAATTAATAACTTCCGAATCCTTTGAAACGTTGACAAATGGGCTCAGTTGTAGTCTCTCTGGTCTAATATCACTATGAAGCCGTGTCTTATAAGTCGATTGAATCACTACCCTACGGTCCCAAATCAATCTTGCTCACAAACTTGAAACCAGGAAAAGTATTGTTGAGATCGTTTGGCTGCGTCTATAGTAGATAAGATGGTGAAAACTAGACTTTGGTTTAGGAATGTAGAGAGAAGACATGTAGATTAGACCAGACGGAGGTAATCAACTGGGTAAATACAGAAGAGAACCTAGAAAAACTATAAAAGAAACTATTAAGAAAGACGTAGACATTGATCAAGATTATATATGGTATGAAGCACATATAGTATGGATTACGCGTGTCCCAGTGTCGAAGTTGATCCGTGTCGGTGTCTGTGCTTAGTATTTTATCCAGAGATTCTGGCAGAAAACAATTCTAACAAACTTGGTGAAATATGAGAAAATGTAAAAAGTAATTTAATTGAGAAGAGGTGGGGTCAGGCGTGGGTACCTGAACTGAACCGGGTAAGGATCCAGCACCGAGTGTGGAGATTCTGAATCCGACTAAGGCTGTTATATACTCAACTTTGAAAAGTTGTTCAGCCATTGCCGCCGATTATCTCGTACTTTTCTGTTTCTTTTCACTAAATATCTCAATTTCCAGCCACCTTGCTTATTTTTAATTAACCTCTAATCCGCTCTTTTTGGTGCAATAATACACGTTTCATAAAATTTTGATTAAAATTATCTTTATTTTAATTAAAATTATAGATATGGATAATATATATTTTGTTTTTTCATATTGTAACAAACAAAATTTATATTTTTCAATTGATATCAACAAGATACCTTTTTTTTTTCTTAAAAATAAATAAGATACATTTTTTTTGAACAAATCAAAATGAGATGATATCAACAAGATACTAAATATATTATAAATTCTTATATTTTTTATTTGAAACAAACTATACTTATATTTTTCAACAATACCAATAATATAATAAAGAGTTTAATTGTGGTGGGTTGACAGTCCAAAACAATTTTGAACACACGACCAATCAAAACATTTTGAATTGCAATATAATATAAATTCTAATTTTTTTTGAATATCATCAACAAAATATCATCAAATTTGTTAAATGGTATAATTGTAAGTGAAAAAGTCGGTCCAGAACCATATATTCTTATTATATATAGTATAGATTTTTTTTTAAACAATATATAATATTGATGCCCATGTGAATCTGTAAAATGTTGAAGGCAAACATCCTATATTTTTACTCTTTTTTTTCTAAAAAAAAAAAGATATATAATGAAACAAAATATAAACTCAATAAAATATTTTTAAAAAAATATTATGTGTGACATCCCCTATAAAATCCATAAGCTCTTCTCGTAGGTTTAATGTGGGACACCTCCTTATAAAAATTTTGAGTTGAATTTTATATTCAACTTTAATTCTAGACCATTCATATGATAAAAACTTTACTAAACAATGACATGAAATTTTCTTAGAAGCTTATTTTTTAAATTTATTTATATCGTAAAAAATTCCATGCTTTAATTTAGTCCGCTGATGAAGGGGATAATTTCCTCTCTCTCTCCCATGTCACAAAAGTTGATTTTATTACATTTTTCTCTCTCTCTCTCTCCTTACCTTTTATTTCCTTTTTAGGGTCCGTTTGGTTAGAGAGTTTTGGAGGGGAGGGGAGGGAAGATTTTTAATTTGAATTGTTTGGTTCAATTTTTAGAAGGGGAGGGAAAAAGAGCAAATTTTATTGTACTGTCAAAATTATCCTTATATTAATTTAAAATTTCAATATTATCCTTGTAACAACATTTATTATTATTATGTTATATTATCTTGAAACAACTTTTAATATTATTAGGTTATAGGTTATATTATCTTGTAACAACTTTTACTTCATATTATTAACAATTTTTTCTTGTAACAACTTTTATTTCATATATTATTAACAATTTTTCCTTGTAACAACTTTTATTAATCCTTGTAACAACCTTATTACTAATCCATTATTTCATCGTTTACATCATGTTGTTATCGATTATATCATTATTGTTTCGTTACTTTATTATCCTTATTTAATTAAATTAAGGGTAAAACAGTAAAATAATTTTAAAATCTCTCCCCTCCTCTTGTGAACCAAACACACTTTTAATTAAAATATCCCCCCCCCTCCGTTAAAATTCCTCCCCTCTCATCCCCTCCTAATTCTCGAACCAAACGGACCCTTAATTTCACTCTCTTTTATGATTAAACATATTTTTTTAATAAAGAGAACAAAAGAGTAAGATTAAGAGAGATAGAAAGTTACGAAAGAGAACTAGAGAAAAGAGAAGAAGATGATCAATATCCCTTAGAATATTTTAAAATTGATTATTAAAAAGAAAAATTAAAATGATCCAATGTCCATGCAAATTTTTTTTAGGGTCACAAGATAACAAAAAACAAAACAAAAATAAGAGGGAACTTAAGTTCCAAGAAGTGACTATATTTGATACAGGGGATGATCCAAGTAAACAATAGAAGTCGAATGGAAGCATTCTTTAACCATATTTATTTATATCTTTCTTCAAAAGAACTTAATTCAACTATAAAAAAAGGACTTAATCGAGTAATATTTGATCTTAAATTGGTGCTTTCTTCTACAAAAATAGCTGGTAATTTCTATATGTTAGGATCAAATAAGTCTTCAAATATATTTTTTTTATCAACAACAGTGTCCCATATTTTTTCTCAATAGAGTTGTTTTTTTTTTGGTTATTTTTTCTCAATAGAGTTTTTTGGTTACAAAAAGTTTAGGTGGATTCGGCTCCGGTCACCACCAGGGTCAGGGCAGGCCTCCGGGCCCAAAGGACACTTACAGAGGTACTTACAGATCACCCACCAACACCGTCCTCACATCGGCAGCGGGAATCGAACACACAACCTTCTGAGGGGAAGTGGCCAGTTCCTTACCAACTGAGCCAACGTGTGTTGGTTTTCTCAATAGAGTTTGAACCTTTACTATGTTTTACTTCTTTATAAATATTACTATATATTAAAATACTCCTAACTATTTTTTCCACCGCCGTAGGTTTCTGTGACTGTGATGGTGCACTTTTTATTAATGACAACAACAAACTAAAATAACATAATAAGAGAAAAGATGGAAGGTGAAACCAAATTATAACAAAAACTCATTGAGACAGTCTCAATTTGCATTCATGTGATAATTCATAGTTAATCAAGCAACGCACCTTTATTTTCATAAAACAAAAGGAGACCAAACTAACCTGAAATTCTTTCTTCCTTGTTTCCTTGATCCTCTTCTAGCACAGTTTTTTCTTCTTCCTGTTCCTCTTATATTTTTTTAGGTGAGTTCTTGATCCTTTGAAAAACATTCTGGATATGGTACTTTGCCTTTTCTATACCCTCTCTAGCTACATTTTCTATTTGTCTCTATCTTTTTGGACCGTGTGACATCACATTCACGAGAGTTTTCTCACTTATTAATAAAAAATGGGAGGTTGTCACTTCATAAAAAATAATAATAGTAAAATGAGAAAACAAAAACTTAACATCTTTCAGCTTAACCTTATATGAATGATGACATTTTTGTTATTCTATTGAATAATGAATGATTGGAGAATTTTAATATTGTGTATTTGTATTGGATACACAAACAAAAAACTTAACCGACTTAAAACAATCCTAACCGACTAACAAAGTATGTATATGCTTGGTTAAATAAGAGAGAACAAAAACTTGTATCATTGAGTTTGACTTTGTCACTATATTTATTTATTTATTTTTGAAAACTCGGTATCCGATCCAAGGACCGACTAATCCGAGGGGACCAATCTCACCGCCCACTTGCAGGGGCCCGTTCTAAGCCAGAGCAAAGTTCTGTATGGACTTACCCACCGAAAATGACACTAGAGGGAATCGAACCAGAGACCTTGAGAGGAGCACACTCCAAGATCCCAAGTCAACCACTAGACCAACCCCAAATGGATGACTTTGTCAATATTATTATCATCTAACAATTGTTTTTTTTTTATTGCTTTTACTGAAAACTCATGTGAGTTACTACACCAAAGTGCTTAAATTTTTCATTTGTACTAAATCAGAAAATAGTATTGGAGTGTAGCAGATGGTGGTTGCAATTGATATGTCGCTACTCTGAACCGGTTGGATATTGGAAAAAAATAGGAGTACTATCAGCATGTAACAGTCTTTTTAACAACTCTCTTATTATTGTAGGTCTTAATATTTTGAAAATGAGTCCCTAGTGTTGCTAACACGTTAAAAAAGATCACACACCACGTCAAAGGGTAGTTATAGAGGGGGTCTAAATTCCTGATACACCCCACATTGCCAATAAATTTGCTTACAATGTCGATACCAAGGTATCGACAACATTGTACATGATAGAATAAAGTTCGACATATATTCATCAATAAATAAATTAATTGTTAATATATAGCAATTGCCCATGATTATAATTCATTGTATTAATCCATAACAGGATTATAGTAATTAGTCTAACAAATGATATATCTTAATTTTCATGCATTCTTTCCAAGATTTGATAAATTTGATAGAAATATAAGAAACTAGCGAGTCATGATGGACCAAAGATATTTCCTTCAAAATGAAGTACAGCTACAACCAAAGGTGAAGGTCATTACTTCACTTCACCTATTTGATGGAAAGGAAAGTTTAACTTGGTTCAAGTTACTATTACTCAAAACAACAATGTCCAAAATAGATTCATAAACTCTGCCACTTTAGAAAACATGAACTTTAAAAACCAAATCTTTCTTGTTTATCAGTTCAAAGACACAAACATCTCCTGATTTCAGTCCACTTTCTCTTGCAAATAAGTACCAGCCCGCGGAAAGGCGACGACCATTTTTGCTCTCATAAGAACGAAGTAGTTTCACATTCCATGATCTTTTCCCAATCAGCAGCATCACATTCTTCTCCTTGTTCTCAATAACCCCTTTAAAATTTGGTACATGCTGCATATAGTGTATAATAGTATTATAAATCATATTAATTTATAATCACAGCATAACATATATATAATGTATATATACATAGCACTGCATAAATGAATAAATGTAGTAAAATTGTTGTGTTTTAGCCTCCTACCAGTTGATTTACTTCCAGATGATTGGGCTGTATGAGAACTGTGAAGAAAGGATTGCATGAGGTGAAATTTTGAGCTACTTCCTGAGCTCTAACATCCTTTGGCCGATTCATTGATGAAGTTCTTTTAGCACTCTTCTCATGATCACCTGCATATATGTGTGCAATGTAAAACTCTTGGAGAGCATATTTAGCATTTTGAACAATCATGTGATGCTTTATGTTTAATAGAAAATCACATCAACCCATTATGCATACTGCAAAGAAAATTAAGAAACCAAACCAAACCTCTAACTTTCTTGTGTGGTCGAGGAGAAACAAAAGGTAATCTTTTTGAAGCCTTCTTCCGATTCAGCCATTCATCCAAAAACTCAACTGATTCATCATCATCACCATGATCAACATTGTCATTTTCATCATCAGCGTCGCTTGATGAATAATCTATTTCTACCGCATTCTGGCCAAGTATGTGTACATCAAACTTGGAAGTTCCTTTATATTCAAACACCACCAAGCAGCCATGTCCAAGAGAGTAATTTTCAGTAAAACATTTCCAACCCCTTTCAAACCAAATCTCACCATTGATTTTTTTCCAATAAATTTTCCATTTAGTGTCATCAGGAGTCTTTATCACCACTGGATTTGATAGACCAACTCCATGTCTCTTTGTAAACTTTCTTGGTATTTGCTGTAAAAATTAAAGAACTCCTTTGGTCACTAAGAAAAAGGTGTCAAATACAATTATTCTTTCTAGAAAGACAACAGTGATAGTTAAACAATATTCATGTGTTATGTGTGCATCCATAATAAAATTTCTAGCGCTAATATTTTGTTTTGTTGAAAAGTACTAGTACGAATATTATAAACAGAAAATATGCGAAATTCAAATATGACATGTTGCATGTGTGATGTGTAGTTATATGCTAAGAATTCTAAAGTAAATAATACTAATAGGAATGCTAGCTTACAATCCTATGAAGATTAGTTTGAAGGATGATTTTGAAGAAACGGATGGGAAGCATAGAATTTCCTCTAGCCATGGATGAAAGAGTGTGAAGTGGAGATAATGAGATGTTTTGATTGTGTGTCACTCTTCTATACTGATGACATATATATATTTAAGCTAGCAAGCAAGGGCCATTACCCTGCAATGACTATATGATGGTGGTCAGAACAAGCAAGCTCCTCATATTAAGCTACCTGCCTAGTGTCATTATTACATCTATGAAAATAATCGTCCGACTCTTCATATCTGTAGTATTTCCATTGGTATTAATAACGTGTTTTTTCTTTTTAGATATGAGTATTAGTATATTTAAAAGGGACCAAGATCCTCTCCAATGCCTCCAAAAAATGACATAAGTAAAGCATATTTAAACCTTCTGAAATACTATTTTTTATTATAAGGACTACGCAAATAAAAAAGGGCGTATTGTTTTTTAGTGATCAATACATTCTCAAATAAGGTGGAAGAGTGAAGTCCATTGATCGAATCGCGGTGACCACTCACAATAAAACCATTAGGCCATAACAACGAGGCCATTTCAACAAAAAATTGATATATTGCAAAAACTTCAAACATTTTTTAATCTTCTTAATATTTCTTTTCAAGATACTCCATCTATATTATATTATATTATATTTCATCCCGAAAAAATTATATTATACTAAATATATATAATATAATATTAAATATGAGACACATGTTGTTTTTTACAACTTATCTTCTTACATGCTGCATAATCTTTTTTTTTTTGAAGGGCATAATCTTATTTTTATCACGTCAATTTAAATATGATGTGGCACTCTCTAAAACACAATGACCCAAATTCTTTTTTTTTTTGACAATAAATGAAACTTCATTAACAAAAGTCTGGCAATAAATCATAAGCCAAGACTGCGGAAATACAAGGTGGGGTTTCCTCAATCCATATACAATCGGGATTATGAAGAGAGTATTGAGCTAGATAATGAGCAGCTTGGTTAGCCTCCCGTCTAACATGCAAGAATCTTAAACTACGAAAAAAGACATTAAAATTAACGCAATCTCCAATAATAGATCCAACATAGTTGGGATGTTGTTGATGAGTGTTCAGCGCCTGAACCACATTAGAAACATCTGATTCCGCTATAAGATTTAGAAAAAACATGTCTTTTGCAAATTTCAACCCCTTCCGCATAGCTAAAGCTTCTGCTACCTCTGAATCTGGTAATGAAAAGACTTGACAACAACTAGCAGCAACCACAATACCTTCATAATCTCTCACAACAACACCAATACCCCAAATTCCAAATTCTTCTATTATTGTTCTTTAGCCAACAACTTTTTTTGGTTGTTTAATATTTTGGTTAAATAAGTTTTTGATTCCTATAAATCTAGCAAAATTTGTTTTAGTCTTTATAAAACAAAGTGACATGCAAAATCTTGCATTTTGAAACATTGATTCGCATCGGTCTAATATGTTATCATATACAAGTCATCCTCTAATTTACAATAACATGGAGAGAGAATAAACAACTGAATATATGAATGAGAAGTTCAAATGAATAATTTGAAATAAATTATTATTATTATCTCATCCTTGATCCTTATATAAGTTAGAAGAACCATAAGTTTAAAATATGATTTCATTTGGAAAGTTAAGCAAACAAAATATTAGCTGTTAATGCTCTTATCAAAATAGATGTCCCTCTTGGACAATCTGATATTGCCAATAAATCTCAAATGTGCCTGAAATGTGGTAGACCAATCATTTGTCCATTCAGAAATAAATTTGAGAACTCCCGAAGAGTTTTAAAAGTTGATTTCTTAAAGATAAGAAATGAGATGAAATATGTAGGAGAGATAAATATTTATTTGAGATTACTAGTTGAGTGTTTGTGAATCATGAAATCTATATAACAAGATGCTAAAATGGTTATATATGGAAAAAAATCATATTTTTCGTATAGTCCAATAGTTGTAAAGTCACTATATGTAGTCAAAGATCGTTTGAGAATTTGAACAAATAATGAAGAACTAATTGGTCTTGAAGTACCATATTTTAATTCAATTGAGGAACGATATTGTACCTTGATAGTTACTTATGTTATCATATATTTATTATTTTAGATATGTAGGTTATTTGTCTGACCATCAACATTAATGTTTGATTGATGTCTATGATTGAACGCATAATAGAAGAAACATGTGGGTCGTTTTTCAGAAGAAGGAATGCACAATACTTTATGAATATAACACCATGTTGAAAGGATATTACAGGGAGATAGAACAAAAATATACTTTTTTGAAAGTTCTTTCTCACGTGTAATTAACTTTAGAAGAATTGTGATTTAAACATTTAACAAATTTGTTCGTATGATAATCTTGAATACTTTTTTCAAAGTAACTCGCAAGTAAATTTTTGAACAAACTAGTACAAAATATTGACATCCATCTTATCAGAGATAATTGTTAGGTTGAGGGAGAGAAATAAATATATTATGCACTCTTTTTCCCTTCACCATGAATTTCTCTCACTGGATTTTTCTGGTATGGTTTTTAACAAGAGAGATATATCGGATATTGTACTCTTTTTCCTTCGCTAATTTTTTTTCCATTGAGTTTTTTTCTTATTAAGGTTTTAATGAGACATATCTTTCATGAACATTCAATAGAGTGCTATGAATAATATTAAATTTAGGGACTTGCTAACCAGTGCGCTCAGGATAGTGGTTAAGGAATCTACAAATAGAAATTGTCTTGGAAATATAAAATGTTACTTTTGATAAAGTAATGATTATACAATTTTTTCATAAAAACTTATTTGTTTTAGATGTTTAACCATTGCCCTTGGTGCACTAGTTAGCATTCTCCTATTAAATATGGTGTGGATGTTCATTTGCCCTAGACTTTCTATAACTTTTCATATATTTGTAACTTACAACTTTTTGTGTCTATAAATAGAACATATACTATCATGTAACGAATACACTTGAAAAATAATGCAATATAGGTTCTTGTTCCCTCTTTATCCCTTTCTCTATGCTCTTCTATACTATACAATATCTCGTATACCTAGGATTAATTTCATGAAAATTTAACCCTTAATACTCAATTCCCATTTCCCTCCCATGTCTTCAATTGTTTTACGATTACTTCATCATTAACTCTAGAAGTGAAAACAAACATACCCGTAATATTTTATCTTTTTACATAATGAAAGTTAGCCTGAAGCAAA
This sequence comes from Medicago sativa, assembly GCF_051527215.1. NCBI lineage: Eukaryota > Viridiplantae > Streptophyta > Magnoliopsida > Fabales > Fabaceae > Medicago > Medicago sativa. The sequence continues at coordinate 60,532,027 of NC_140751.1, read as the reverse complement.
AAGTAAGAATTTTGGCTAAATGGATGACTTTTTCAAGATATAATCTTAGCTTTTTTTTTTTGGATAAAGGATTCATTTAATTATGTTAAGTATATTGATATTATTCATTTGTAGCATCAAAAAGTTAAATAAAATTAACTCATTCAGTATACCATTACCATTTATTTCATTTTACTCATAATTTTATAATATAAAATAGTTTAATTCTTTTTTTTTTGGTTACAGTAAAATAGTTTAATTCTAACATGGATTGTGTGTTCAAATTAAATTAAGAGATCGTTTGTTTGTTAGTTTTTTTTTTTTTTTTTACAAAAAAAAGGTGTCTTTAACTTTATATATCCAAACATGATTTTAATAAGAGTTTACACGAAGCTACTTGACATTTAGTAACCAAAATTTTGTCAAAAAAAAAATAAATTTAGTAACCAAATTATTCATTATTAAAGCTTTTAAAAAATTTGGAATGCACGAGTAGGGCTGGGCAAAATTACCGGTTCACCGAACCGAACCATATCAAAATTAACTGAACCATTTCACAAATTTATGAACTGAACCATTATTTTGATAACAGTTAATTTGGAATGCACGACTCGTGCGTAGGGCTGGGCTGGGCACGAGTCATGATGGACCATAGACTCATGATGCACGTGTGTGAACTTAATGTATTCCTTCAAATATTTCTAAATGAACTAAAATTAGAGCCAAAAAAGAAGGTGAAGGTTACTGCTTCACTTCACCTATTTGATGGAAAGGAAAGTGTTAACTAGTAAGTTACTATCACTCAAAACAAAAACTTCAAACAGATACATTAACGGTCCCTTTTTTGAAGACATGAACTTTAAAAACGAAATCTTTCTTTTTTATCAGTTCAAAGACACAAACATCTCCTGGTTGCAGTTCACTTTCGCTTGCAAACAAGGACCAACCCGCCGATAGATAGAAACCATTTTTAGCCTCGTTAGAACAGATCAATTTCACATTCCATGATCTTTTCCCAATCTGCAGAATCACATACTCCTCTTTGTTCTCAATAACTCCTTTTAAATCTGCAGTTACATACTGCATAGCATAATAGCCTTATCAATCACTATAATATATAATCATAACATAACATAGTACAGTATTTATACATAGAATTGCAGGAATATGGATTAATGTAAACGTTGTTTTTTAACTTACCAGCTTACTATCTACTGTATGGTGAGGTTTTACAAGAATTGTGAAAAAAGGATTGGTTGAGATGAAATTTTGAGCAACTTCCTGAGCTCTAGCATCTTTTGGCCAATTCATTGATGAAGTTCTTTTAGTAGTCTTCTCATGATCACCTGCGTATATGTGTGCAATATAAAACATTAGAGAACATATTTGGCATTTTGAACAATCATGAATCTTGATGTTTTCAGGTTTCAACTCTACCTTTTATTAAATAAATAGCATCGTGAAACTAAGTAAGAACAAATAAGATATTCTCAGTTCTATTGCAGAATATATTTTGCACGGTCACAAAAATGTATCAAATGTAAATATAAGCAAATAAAAATAATTTGGCACATATCCAAATTACAAGCAGTTTCATCTAGTCGTAACATCAATTACCATCAAAGTAGGCAGCGCAACTGGTAAACTAGGAAACTCAGAGTTCAAACTCTAAAACATTTAATCAGTAACTCATACTTGAAGGTGAGAAAAACACAGGGGGGGGGGGTTGAATTGTGTTTTGAAAAATTCTTCGTTTCTCTTCTAAAAACTGAACACACTGATCAGAAACTAAGTGAAACAGCTTCTGAGGTGATAAACAGAATCTGAACGCAGCGGAATAAAACAGAGAGAGAGAGAGAGAGAGAGAGAGAGAGGAAGAAAGACACAAAGCAATTATACTGGTTCCTTCCACAATCCGGAAGTAGTCCAGTCCCCCTTGCACTTCCAAGGAGATTTCACGAGAATGTAATATCTGATTACAATTGCTCAAGCACACAACAAGAGACTTCCTTTGCTCAAACACACTTTGCAAGAGTCTTCCTATGCTCAAGAACACAATCAAGAGACTTCTATGCTCAAGCACAACTGCAAGAGACTTCTAAACAAACAAGATTACAAAGAATAATGTTTGAGATTGAACACTTGATATACAATTAGAGGTGCTCACAATACAATCAGATACAGACTCTAAGACTTAAGAATTTCTAAGACTAGAACTTTGAGAAACAGAAATTCTAAGTGAATGCAGAACAATTTCAGCAGAGGTTTGCACTTGTAAAAATGTTGAGAGTCTTTCGTTCAGCATTACCAAATCTCTAAGACTTCACTCCTTTATATAGAGGTGTGAAACAGACGTTGTGAAATTGCCAGCACATCAAAGAGTCATTGTTGAAGCTTGATCTTTCACCAATGATCTTTTTCCTGATTTGGTTGTTGTCCTATGAAGAACAAATTTGAAATCCATTCCCATTGTGAAGGAACATCTTTGCAGGCATAGCTGTTATTCTGGAGCTGTTTTCTTGTCTTGTAGCGTGGACACAAAACAGAGTACTGGAGAAGGTGGTTGTACAGTTCGTACAAAGTACAATGTCAACGCTTTTTGAAGATAAGCTTCCAAATCCTTCAAATCTTCACCAAAGTGACCGTTGCAAGGTTCCACTAGCCTTCTGCAAAGTTTTCGAATCCAATAGACAGCTTTTGAAGTGTTGATCCTTGAATCTTCAGCTTGTGGTGATAATCAGCTTCTGATGAGCTTCAGCTTCTGATGAAGTCACTTCTGAACTATCCGCTTCTAATGACTATCAGCTTCTGATGACTTTCAGCTTCTGATGACTATCAGCTTCTGATGACTATCAACTTCTGATGACTATCAGCTTCAGATGCACTTCTTCAGATGCTTTCAAGCTTCTTTTTCTTGATTCCTTAGCTCTCTTTTTGTTCTTCAGAACCTTTATATGATGTAAATTTTAAATTGTGGTCCTGTACACTTGAACAAATATTAGCTAGTCCAATTTTCAATTTTTAATACCTTGTTATCATCAAAACTCTTTAAGGTTCATTGTTAAACACATTTTGTTTCAACAATCTCCCCCTTTTTGATGATGACAAACAATAGTATTTAAAATTGATCAATTGTTGTTAATCTAATTAACAAGTTGACTTTGGGGTTCTGAGGTTTGTAAGCTCAGAGTCTGAGGTTTGTAAGCTCTAACTCCCCCTGAGTCTGATAGCCTTTAAGGTGAGGTTTGTAAGCTCCCCCTAAGTTCTATCCAGGTTAATTAAATTCATTGAGCGCGCAATAATAATATCAGAGCTTAAAAAATGAAAAGAAGTAGATTATAGATAAGAAGAATGGTCCATTTAATTTTATTTGAAATTTGATACTCCTTCTTTCGTTCATAGCTTATACCTTTTAGGTAAAAAAAATGATAGAAGTTTTTCAAAGTATTTTTCAAATATCATTAATGGGCCTCAGAGCCTTTAAATACTATCACATATACTCCCCCTTTTGTCATTAGCAAAAAGAAATTAAGTATTAAGACAAAAAGACATTGAGAAAAACTCAAACAAGAAGAGAGTATAACTATCAACAGAACCTATAATCTTATCAAAATATAATCAGAGCACAATAGAGTAAGTTAAAAAAAATATATATATAAACAAAAATGTCAGAGCACAGTGTATCAAAGCAAAATATCAGAACAACAACATTCAGAAGCAGAAATAAAATGAAGTAAATCAGAGCAAAGTAAATCAAAGCAATATGTGTCAGAGCATACTCATTCATTTCAATAATATTCAGAAATAGCAAAAGATGTTCAGAAGCAAAACAACAAAAACAAACAACTAAGGTGTGCAACTAAGGTTTGGTTTGTTGTTGTTGCATCATGTTCATCATCTTCTCCATTTGCTCAGCTTGCTGCTTCACTATTGCTTCAAGTGCCAGTTGCTTCTGAAGAAGAGCATTTTCCCTTGCTTTTGATTCTTCTTGTTGCCTTGCTAGTTTCTGCTTCAGCAGCTTGAACATTCTTGCTTCCCTTGTCACATAGTCTGCTTCTGAGTAGAAAGGCTCATTTGTCAGAAGCAGCTTTGGACCTCTAGCTTGTTTAGCTGATTGAGAATTCTTAAAGAATCACCTGATAGTAGCAGCTTTGGTCCTGATGCACTTGTTGCTCACAGCTTCTAGCAAGTCAGAAGCTCTTTTCTTCAGGGATGCCCATTGTTCCTCGTAAGCAATTGACAAGTCAATCAATCTTCTGAGTTGAATCAGATCTTGCATCTCTGAACTTATTCAGAGTAGCTCAATTACAATGTATTCAGATTTCAGGATGTCTTGGGGTGGTTGTGCAAGGATTTCTAGTTCTGGGGGTTGGTCAGAAGCACTAAGGGAAAGGTCTTGAACAGGGTTAGACTCTGGAAAGGTGAGGTTGGTTGAAGAGGATGGTTGATCAGGGTTAATTTGTGCAATTGAAGTTGAGGCTTGGGGATTGACTTGATCATTGTCAATATCCATTGGAATGATTGTGAGGGATGATGGTTTGATGACATCTGTAGGTTGGGGTGATGTTTGTTCTGGTTGAGGATCAGTGTGAGTGTTGGTTGGTTGTTGTTGGGGTGATGATGTCTTTTGTGGTTCTGATGTATGTTGTTGAGGTCTATCTGAAATAAATTTATCAGAAGCAACTGCTTCAGAAGCTGTTTCAGGGGCTTGTTCTGAGTTAAGGTTTTCCTTTGGAAGTTCACCTAAATCGTGGTTAACTAGGTTCTCTAAGACAGAATTGTCTTCTACTTGTTCAGGTGCAGATGTTTGTGATGAAGAGGGTGGTTGAGATGAAGAGGGTGAGACAGGTCTAGACAGGTCTAGAGGGTGAGACAGAATTGTCTTCTACTTGTTAAGGTTTTCCTTGATAGAGTTATCAGCTTCTGCTGGAGCAGATCCTAAAGCATCGGCTTCTGATGTTCCTTGATTCTCTCATTGAGCTACTTGAACTGCTTTTGATGCTTCTGATTCTGGAGCTTTCTCCACAAAAATCATCATACCTTCCTCTGCATCATCTTCAGCAGCCTTACCAGCAATTATCCTGACTTCAGCCAGTTTCTCCTTGTAGTATCTATCACAGTCTTCTAAGCCAAGAGATTTGAGTTTCTCATCTCTTTCTAGTTCATACTGAGCTTTCAAATCTTGCTTATTTTCTTTGAAATCATCAGCACACTCCTTAGCCATCCTTTTCATAGCTGGAGTTACCTCAACCATAGAACTCACAATTTGAAGAGGAGCCTTCTTCTTCTCTGGCTCATGTTCTTCTTTATCTATTGCTTCAAATGTTTCGTCCAGTTGTTCTTTGGTGATAATGTGCTCTGCTTTTCCTCTCTTTTTCTTTGGAATAGGAGCAGCATCAACCTTCTTCTTCTTCTTCTTCTTCTTCTTCTTCTTCTTCTTCTTCTTCTTCTTCTTCTTCTTCTTCTTCTTCTTCTTCTTCTTCTTCTTCTTCTTCTTCTTCTTCTTCTTCTTCTTCTTTGGATTAACATCAGGGGCATCAGACTCAGCTTGAGTTCTGATCCTTTTTCCTTTTGTTACCTCAGGAGCAGCAGCAACAGCTTCAGTGTTGACTCCTGATTCTCTGGCATGAGTAGCTACCAGAATAGCCAGCATTTCAGGATTGTCTTCTTGAAGTATAGAAGGGAAGTTCTTCAGTGGTTCTGACTCAACTGTGGTCAGTTCTATCCACTTCTCATCAACAAGGGGTTTGCTGATGATCTTCATAGCATATAGGGACTTGCTATTTAAGATGCGGTCAGAAGTGGTAGCTGTGAAACAGCTATCAGATGCTTGCTTGTACCTCCTCAGAATCTCTAACAGCTTTCCTTGGTGGAAGATTTCTGACAGAAGCCTTCCACAAGGTATTTGTTTTCTTTCCTTGCTGATACCTTCTTTGATGGCCCAGCACACTTGGTGCAAGAGGTATTTTGGAAGGTCAATCCTCTTAAAAGTAGCCATGGAGTATAAGGCTAGTTGATGATCCTTGTTGGATTGATCAGCTCCTCCTCCTCTTTGAAAGAAGCAATTAGTACTGAACTTCAGGAGCATCCTGTGACACACCTCCATTTCAGTGGTCTTAGCCTTTGGGTTTCCTTTGCAGAATAATCTTACAGAACTTTCTAATAGGACATCATCCTTGACATCCCACTTGAAATACCCTTTTGAAGATACCCTGCAGGCTTGAGCAATGGCTCTTTTCGTGATGGTTACTGGAACACCCATCACTGCTGACCTAATCTCCAATCCTTCAAAGGGTTTCAAACCCATTTCTTCTCTAGTCTTCCCTTTTAGACTGGAGTCTTTCTCTACAACTCTTTCCTCTTCTACCTTTGCAGCTTCCATGTCGTACACTTCAGCCCTTAGCCAAAAGTCTTTTACCAGATTCTCGTATGTTGGTCCATTCAACATATGGAAATAACCATGTAACTTCTGAGGTTTGATGTAAGCTTCCATGTCCACATCATATTTCTTCAGAGAAGCGAAGTCAAAAGGTATTTCCTTTTGGACGATCAAGGATTCTGCTGGAATGGACATGGTCTTTGGTTTGATAGTTGACCCAGATTCTATAGCACCTTGTCGTTGCATGTATGAAGAAGATTCTTGAACGTTTTGATGATTCGAACTTGAGGATGCCATTGAATGATGATGAAGATGAAGACGATTTTAGTGTTCTAGGGTTATGAGAATTGCGCTTACTTCGCAAGAGGTTTGAGAGCAAAGTGTTTGTTGTGAAGTGAGTAGTGTGTGAATTGACAATGTGTTAAAAGTAAAAACGATTGCAATTCAAAAGAGACAAACAAACATAACATTAATGACATTGGGGGTGCATGAAAGTACTTTCAAAGCTTTAAAAATCATCATTGCCCTTTTAAGTTATACACCAATACAGATAAGCCACATCAAAAGTTCTCAGAGTACTTTTAATGTTATGGACTATTTTGACTAACGAAGTGCACAATCGCATACTATTTTAAAATTTTAATATATTGAAGGACTATTATGGCTATTCCTTACACATTCAAGAACCAACATGACTATTATCCTTATAAATAAAACATAATATGTTAAGAATAAGAACAACAAGTCAACAACCTTGTGCAAAACTTGTGAAAACAAATAAGTGCAACACATTTGTAATGAAATTTTAGCCTCACATGTACCACATGCCTAGATCCACCCCTAATCATCTTTCTCCATTTAATTTTGTTTATATATACATTTATTTTATATTTTTGTCATTTATAATTATGTCATTGAAATAACAATAATGCTTATTGTTACGAATCATTGGCAGACGAAAGACACGAATAAAATCTCTACCACACATCTTATTTTCACTTGGCGCATGTATTCCACCATATCCTGTTTTTTTTTGTTTTGTTTTTGTTCTTGATATAAGTTTTTTTTTTCTAGTAGCTTAGTGGCTAGAATTCACATTTTTCAAGGTGAATAAGTGGGTGTTTTATCTTGGTTTTCGGGTGTCAAACATTGATTACGTTTGAACCTTTTTAACCTTTGATATCTTATTTTTTCTTGGGAAGGGAAAAAATAAGCAAAACCCTTGAGAATCGAGGTCCGGGAGTTGTTTTCGCTACGGGAAGGTGTTAGGCACCTATAACGACTATAGTATCATATAGGAACCGTCTTTACTTTCTACGCGCGCGCTTTATTTTTAAATGCTATTTGAAAAATGATATTTACACCTAAGGGTTTACTAAGTGAAGAATTGGAGGGAGAAGAAGATGTTTGAATTTTTATTTTATTTGAATTGAAGGAATATTGTTTCCTTGCCTACGTACCCTTTTAAGGGATCAAATCCACCGTAGTTCTCTTCCACAAAATGTTTTTGTTTTTGTTGATTGATTTTAAGTTTGAAAAATGGAATTTTGAAGAATAAGAGAGAGAGACCTCAAGGGCATAAGATTGTGAAAATATGAAGTTGAATTAGTTATTTTGCAAAATGAAGTCTAAGTATGGTTAAAATTCATTAAAGTTTTTGTTTAAGAAAATAAAGGGAAAATCAATGGGATTTTGGTCCCAAAGTTTATTTAGAAAATGATTTGAGTGAAGTTGTTCATATTTTTTGGAAAAGAGAATTTTTCTAAGTATCGCGATTCCTAAGCATACATCTAAACATGCATTCCCTAAGCATACATCTAAAGTATCCATGTGACGTGTGTGCATGTGTCGGTGCTTGTGTCGGTGTACATCATTAGAGTCCATTGTCCTTTACATTGGCCCTAGTTTACAATCTATGGTCTTGCAAGAAATTAAAATTGCATGAAGTAGGATACACCACCCTAGGTTTTACATTCTAGGTCTTGGCATGAGAATTAAAATACAAGAAATGAAACTAAAATTGAAGAATGAAATATGCTTATGGAATGTATGAAACATGAGATAGAAATGTTAGTAACACAAGATATAAAGCAAGTAAGAGCTATCATAACAAAAGTAAGAAAATTGACATAAAACAAGCAAAAATAATGTGAAATAGACCTAAAAAATTCATCACCAATGCAAGGCTTGAATATGACCTATAATCCTCATATTTCAAAGAGTTCCCAAAGAGTTTCAATTCAGTTTTCACAATGAGGATTAAAGGAATACACTCTACCAAGCATCTAAGACCAAAGTTAAGCAAATTCCACATTACTTATTCACAAACAAAACTTGGAATACAAGGCATTATCAAGATATATCACAAACAGTACCAAATTCATGGATTCAAAGTCACAATCTTCATAAAATTCATATAGTAAGGTTCCATATCAAACACTCAAAATTAGGAGTCAAGATCATGCTAGATTCTCTCAAGTTCTACACAAAACATCACACATAAGCAAGAAAATTACCACATTATTTTTACTAGTTTTTAATATGCAAAAACACCACAGAAACATTACAAAATGAACAAGGAACATGCATGAATTTTTATAGATTTTTTAAAGCTTTTTAGGCATGGCAGGGGTGTGATTAACAATATACAGTGTCGATATAGCAAAAATAAGCACAAAACGAAATTTGACAACACAAAAAAGGCCCAAGCCCAAGCCTAAGAGAGAAACTGGGTTACTGGGAGGCACATGGATCGTTAGATCGATCCAATTGGATCGGATCCAAGATCCAATGGTCAAGGCATGCGAAGGCGCACATGACTATGGTAAGGCAGCACGCATGTGATCATAGTAGTATAAAAGGATGAAGATAGAGAAAAATTCACACAATACACATGTGACTCTCTCTCTAAAACGTTTTAGAGAGAGAGAGTCTGCAACTCCTCTCCTTCTTCTCCGACGAGGCTTGAGAACGCCGGCGTGGTGGCTGCCGGCCCAACAGGGCGGCGCCGCCGCGCCGGAGACCCTAACACCTCCTCTTTCGAAGACAAACACACCTTTGAATATCTTTTTCTGTGTAGATTACGGATCTGGCTTCAAAATTCCAAAAACACGCTTACCAATACGTAGATCTACACATGCAGATTTGAAACAAAACGAAGAGAGGGGAGAAAGAACGAGTTACCTCAGTTGCTTGCTCTTTGTTCCTTGTTCGTTGTGGTGATCTCCGTCTTCAAACAGATCAGAATCTTGATTTGTTACGAGTTGCTTCCTCTTCCCTTGCTTGAACTCGTTCGACTCTTCTCTCTCTTCGTGTTTGAGTTTCCAATCTGATTCTGGTTTTGTGTGGATCAATCCGTTTTTGGCTTGATGTATGTGTTATTGTGTGAATTTGCGTTTGAATCTGCACTGTGATGTTGTTATGAGCTTGGATCGGTTTCTTTGTATGATTGATGATGATGATTCGGTTTTGAAAGATTGTGTTGTTACTGTGTTTTCTGGAGATGAATTCGATGATGAACTTGATGAATGTTCATCATGTTCTTCATCATTTTCTGGATTTCAATCTGTTTGATTCTGGAGAGAGAATGGAATTGATGTTTTTGTGAGTTGGCACTGAATTATTAGGGTCAGAATTCTGACTGTGATTTTGACCATGACTGGGCTTTTATAGCTGATGACTGTGATGATTGGACCAATGAGAAAATGACATGTGGACTTGAACTTGTAACTAACTCTTTGGACAGATCTGCAAATGACTAAAAACAAGGACCAAAGTGCAAAATAACAAAAAGGACTAAAATGCAAAATTAATAAAATTTGGTTAAAAATGTAATTTCGAAAATAACGTAAAGTGAAACCAAAAAATAAAATCAACAAAAGGACTAAAATGAACCAACTACATAAATGAGGTACTTTAAAGTAACCTATCTCTGCCAAAATTTCGTGTGAAATGACCAAAATGCCGCTAGGGACTAAAACGACTTAAAACGACTCAAATGCAATTTTAAAATGGTTTTTTAACAGGGAATTAAGGCAAGAATTTATACAAGCAAATTAAAAGACTCAGAGACAATTTTTAGGGATTAAAAGGAGTTTTAACATAGAAAATGACTAAAATGCCCCTAGGGGCTAAACTGACTCAAAATGACTTCAACTGTGATTTTTGAAATGGATTTTAACATGGGATTGAAACAAGGACTTATACAAACCAATTGAAAAGATTCAAACAATTTTCAAGGGCCAAAATGAGTTTGAATGCAGGAAATGACTAAAATGCCCTTCTTTATGACTTTTGCGAATAACATTGAAATAAGATGCAGAGAAAGATGCAATTGATCAGAGACAAATTCAAATGACTTGAAAGGCAAGAAAAATATTTTTGGATGACTTGAAATGCAAGAAAACATAGACAAATGCACAGATGAAAAGGTTTTTAAAGCTAAATTGGAAGATAAAGCAGAGTAAAATATCAGTGTAAAAACAAAAGCAAATTGGCAATCTTTCAAGAGTAATAGACATATATCAAAGATGGAAAAATATTTTGAGCAAGTATTTTTAGGTCCAAAATTAGGGTATAACAATAGATATATTTCCTTATTGTGATACTTGGTAATTATTAGTATCCCCCATTTATCCTTTTCAGAAATATACTATGCTACTCGTGAGGTGGTTGGGAGAAAACAAAAAATTTACTGGCTTCTGCACGTATATGCATGAAAAGAGTAAAAAATTGAATATGGCAATATGCTACCATCTGCACGTATATGCATGAAAAGAGGAAAAAAATGAATATGCTACCATCTGCATGTATATGCATGAAAAGAGTAAAAAATTGAATATGGCAATATGCTACCATCTGCACGTATATGCATGAAAAGAGGAAAAAAATGAATATGCTACCATCTGCATGTATATGCTACCATCTGCACGTATATGCATGAAAAGAGGAAAAAAAAAGGAATATGCCACCATTACCACTTTTACACAATTGAAAGGGATTCATGGTGTAATAATTATCAAAGTTTCTTTATAAAAAACTACTATTTTTTCTTCTAAATTTCTCACTTTCAGATACGAGCAAACCGGATCCAAACCACTATATAAACAACATATATTCTACACATATCCCCAACTCAAGAACCAGGGGCGGATCTGAGATTAAATTATTAGTGGGGCTAATTTTTTTTTGAAGGAAGTAAGACTAAATTTTTTGGAGAAATAAATATTAATAGATAATGCATAACGTAAGTTACAAAATCTTATCTTAGAACTCGTGCGCGCGCACACGGACACATTCACGCACACGCACACGCGCGCGCGCGCCACACACACACACACACACACACATATATATATATATCAAAGTTGCAAAAAGAAAAAAACATTGCAAGCATTATAGCTTATTGAAAGATAACCAAGTCAATGTGTTTGGAGTTCACAAGTTCGACTCTCACTGGGTTTATTTTTACAAGTAAATTTATTTTTTTATGTTGTTTATATTATCAGGAAAAAATTATCAAAAAAACGCAAAAGTTAAAAGTTGAACCGACAACAACCAAACACAAACAGAAACACAAATGTCGCGCCACTAGATCAAAGAATAATTTCACATTATGATTCGAAATAGAACATATATATTATATAATTATGCTCGTAAATTTATTTTTTTATGTTGTTTATATTATCAGGAAAAAATTATCAAAAAAACGCAAAAGTTAAAAGTTGAACCGCAACAAAGTTTTTATAAAAAAACTACTATTTTTTCTTCTAAATTTCTCACTTTCAGATACGAGCAAACCGGATCCAAACCACTATATAAACAACATATATTCTACATATATCCCCAACACAAGAACCAGGGGCGGATCTGAGATTAAATTATTAGTGGGGCTAATTTTTTTTTTTTGAAGGAAGTAAGACTAAATTTTTTGGAGAAATAAATATTAATAGATAATGCATAACGTAAGTTACAAAATCTTATCTTAGAACTCGTGCGCGCACACGTACACATTCACGCACACGCACACGCGTGCGCGCGCGCCACACACACACACACACACAGATATATATCAAAGTTGCAAAAAGAAAAAAACATTGCAAGCATTATAGCTTATTGAAAGATAACCAAGTCAATGTGTTTGGAGTTCACAAGTTCGACTCTCACTGGGTTTATTTTTACAAGTAAATTTATTTTTTTATGTTGTTTATATTATTAGGAAAAAATTATCAAAAAAACGCAAAAGTTAAAAGTTGAACCGACAACAACCAAACACAAACAGAAACACAAATGTCGCGCCACTAGATCAAAGAATAATTTCACATTATGTTTTGAAATAGAACATATATATTATATAATTATGCTCGTAAATTTATTTTTTTATGTTGTTTATATTATCAGGAAAAAATTATCAAAAAAACGCAAAAGTTAAAAGTTGAACCGACAACAAAGTTTTAATAAAAAAACTACTATTTTTTCTTCTAAATTTCTCACTTTCAGATACGAGATCCAAACCACTATATAAACAACATATATTCTACACATATCCCCAACACAAGAACCAGGGGCGGATCTGAGATTAAATTATTAGTGGGGCTAATTTTTTTTTTTTGAAGGAAGTAAGACTAAATTTTTTGGAGAAATAAATATTAATAGATAATGCATAACGTAAGTTACAAAATCTTATCTTAGAACTCGTGCGCGCGCACACGCACACATTCACGCACACGCACACGCGCGCGCGCCACACACACACACACATATATATATCAAAGTTGCAAAAAGAAAAAAACATTGCAAGCATTATAGCTTATTGAAAGATAACCAAGTCAATGTGTTTGGAGTTCACAAGTTCGACTCTCACTGGGTTTATTTTTACAAGTAAATTTATTTTTTTATGTTGTTTATATTATCAGGAAAAAATTATCAAAAAAACGCAAAAGTTAAAAGTTGAACTGACAACAACCAAACACAAACAGAAACACAAATGTCGCGCCACTAGATCAAAGAATAATTTCACATTATGTTTCGAAATAGAACATATATATTATATAATTATGCTCGTAAATTTATTTTTTTATGTTGTTTATATTATCAGGAAAAAATTATCAAAAAAACGCAAAAGTTAAAAGTTGAACTGACAACAACCAAACACAAACAGAAACACAAATGTCGCGCCACTAGATCAAAGAATAATTTCACATTATGTTTCGAAATAGAACATATATATTATATAATTATGCTCGTAAATTTATTTTTTTTATGTTGTTTATATTATCACGAAAAAATTATCAAAAATACGCAAAAGTTAAAAGTTGAACCGACAACAACCAAACACAAACAGAAACACAAATGTCGTGCCACTAGATCAAAGAATAATTTTACATTATGTTTCGAAATAGAACATATATATTATATAATTATGCTCTATAAATTTTTAAAAAAAAATTATGCTCTGTATATAAAAAAAAATTAAAAAAAACGGGGGGCTGGGCTGGTGTGGCAATAGCCACACTCAGCCTCACACAGATCCGCCCCTGCATTGAATCATATTCTTGGCTAAAAATGGATGGGAGAAACTCTCTTCAAATTACAAGAGCTTCTGGTGCTTATGATGACGATGGACGCGCAAAAAGGACAGGTATAAAACACTCTCTATAGCATCATAATTCATACATAAGGGGCGGAGCCACCTCTTAGTGAGGATGCGCACCCTCAAATATTTTTGCAGCCAATAATCTAGTTTAATTTGCATTTGCACACCCTCAAATATTTATTTTGCACCTCCACACACCGTTTCACCCATTCTCCATTGGCCCAAGTCCAATTTTTTTCTCTCACCTTCTGACGCGTAACAGAGGCACCGCTGCACATCACACACCAGTCCACCATATTTTCAATCGCTTTTACTTTCTTAGCTTTAGTAGTATTTTAACTTTTAATTTTTTTGAAGGGGATACAAATGACATAGTATATTTATTTTTTGACAGAAATAACATAATATATAATACTCAATAAATAAATTAATATTATTTCTCTTGTAAAAAAAATGTTATTTCTAGCATTTTTTTAGATATTACAAACTTCCATATAAGTTGAGATGTCAAAGTTCAAGTTCGCATCCGACCTAACAATTTTAACATTTGTAGTTAAGACATGTGGATATTTCTACTACTTTTAAATTATATTTCATTACAAGTCATCTAATGTTGTCTTTGATCCATTGCATATTTTCCTGCATTTTATTTCAAGTGTTACTTGCAAAAATCATACAAAAGGGTATTTTGGTCATTTCCTGCATATTAAGCTCATTTTAGCCCTTGTAAATTTCCTCTGAGTCTTTTCAATTTGTTCGTACAATTTTTTGCTTTAATCATCTGTAAAAAGCCATTTTTAAAATTGTATTTGAGTCAGTTTAGTCCCTAGGGGAATTTTGGTAATTTCCTGTTAAAATTTTGGCAAAGAGGTATTTTAAAATACCTCATTGTGTAGTTGGTTCATTTTAGTCCTTTGGTTGATTTTATTTTTGGTTTCACTTTACTTTTATTTCAAGTTACATTTTTTAATCCAATTTTATTGTTATTTTCTTTTTAGTCCCTCTTGTTATTTCTTTTTACATTTCAGTCTTCAAAGTCTTTATGTTTTGCTTTTTAGTCTTTTTGTCATTGCAGTTTAGTCCTCCAAATTTATCAAAAATTGCAGAAAGGTCCAAGTCCAATAAAATAAAAATCCAAAAATCTTCTCCCTCCAATTCTTAACCTAGAATTTCTATAGGTGTAAATAGCAACTTTTTCAATAAATAAGCATAAAAGTAAAGCGTAGACGTAAAGAATAGGAAAATGGTTCCTACGGAGTACCGTAATCGTTTCGGGTGCTTAACACCTTCCCGTTGCGAAACCAACCCCCGAACGTGTTTCTTGATGTTTTTTTTTATACGTTTGTGATATTGTTACATGTTAAAATTGATAAAAAAAAAATATGTGATATTTCTTGTTAATTTTTGTTACTTTTTGTTAATTTTTGTAAAGTTTTTGTATGTTCTTGATCCTAAAATCTTGATATGTGTATTTGTTACTTGATGTGTGAATTTGTGAGGTGTTTACTTCTGATTTAATGCTATTCTTTTACTGTTTGTGAATGCATTTTGTTAATTTCTTGTGTTACAAGTTGTGTGAATATTTGTTTGTGAAAATAAGTAAAAAATAGGCCTATAATGAGTCCTAATTTTTGGAGCTTGAAATTGCTTTGTAATTTTCATGTTGTGGTTGAAATAAACCTTTTGAAAAATTTGTCATGACATGAGGATTATAGGACATAATCTTGCTTTGATATTATGATGCATATTAGGTATATTTTACTACCTTTTTGTTAAGTTTTGTTGCTTTTCTTGCTTGTTAATTTTGCAATTGTGTTTAGTATTTCTTTTGCTTATATTTTCTACCACTTTTATGCCATATTATGCGACTAACCCTTTACTTCATGTTCCATACATCTCATACGCATTCCCATCTCATATTCATCTCTAGTATTTTCTTGCAATTTAATTTCATGCAAAGACTTAGAATGTAAAGTTAGGCATTTTGTAATTCCTTTATGCTTTTAATTTCTTGCAAGGAGTAGCATGTAAACTAGGGCCTATGTAACGGACAATATACTCTAATGATGTACACCGACACATGCACCGACACGCACACACGCTGTATGATGATTTACCGTTTTAGATGTATGCTTAAGAAACGCGATACTTAGAAAAAATTCTTTTCCAAAAAATAGTAGCAATTCCCTCATTCAAATTTTTCCAAATAAACTCTTGGAATATTTTCCAAGTGAATTTTCCTTTTTTTTTCTTAATCAAATAATAAACAAGTGCTTAATTCAAACTTTGACTTTCTTTTTAAATAAAATGAACCAACAATTCACTACTTTTTTCTCTCAAGCCTTTAAGGCCTCTTTTTTCCTTCTTCAAAATTTTCTTTTTCCAGACAAATATTAAAATCAAAATCAACTCACCAAAAACAATTTTGGAAGAGAACTACATGGAGTTTGATCCCTTAAAAGGGTATGTAGGCAAGAGGTCAAAACCTCTCCAAGTCCACTAAAACAAAAATCCAAAAATTCTTCTCCCTCCAATTCTTAACCTAGTTTTTCCATAGGTGTAAATAGCAAGTTTTTTCAATAAATAGCAATAAAAGTAAAGCGTAGACGTAAAGATTAGGAAAATGGTTCCTACGGAGTACCGTAGTCGTTTCGGGTGCGAACACCTTCCCATAGCGAAAACAACCCCCGAGCCTAGAGTTTCAAAGGGTTTTCTCAATTTTGCCCTTCCCAAGAAAAATAGAGATTATCGAAGATTGAAAGGTTCAAGCCTAATCAATGACTTGACACCCCAAAATCGAGATAACAGAACTGGCGACTTCACTGGGGAAGTTCTTGAGGGTTACGCCTAGTTTTCCGTTCTATGTTTATGCTTTACTTTATTGCTTATATATGAATACTTGTTTATTTCCATGCAACGTGTGAGGTGAGAATATCAAAAGTCCTACACCCGGGCTGAGTGAGCTTAAGATTAGGTAGGGATATAATCGACAATTCAATCCGAGGGTTGCCTCGTGTATTGGGTTATGCGATCAATCCCACATAGCTGAGGCATTTTAGGGGTGATGTTGTCGGAGCGTGTTGTCGCGTTTAGGCACTTTGCTTTCAATTGTTCGACGACGCTATGGACCGTAGTTACCAAACCCATCCTTGGCTTTTTCTAGGACGTAGTGCGGTGGCTAAACCGAGTGTTGTCTCGAGTTTTAGTTGTCACGCGATACTACACCCAAACTAGACCTTCTTGCGAATAATCATGGAACGAGTGTTGTCTCGTGGCACCATGATATACGTGGGAGAGGTTGCAATTTGGGAACCTTGTTAGAACCTTGGTTACTATGATCCAAAACCTTAGTTTCACCAGACACCGTGTCTACCCGTGGCTCCATGGATTTGAATCTCAACCCACCATGTTTTCTCCGTATTTGAATGTGATCATGCACACATGCATCCATGCATAAACTTTTTCCATACATTTATCAAAGGGCTTAGACAAGTTAAATTTGTAAACATTGTAGGTATGAAGAAGACTAATTCCTACAAGTTCAAGGAAGTTGATTTGGCTAACCTAAGAGAGTTGGCACTCAAAGTGAAGAATCCGACCGGTTTCCGACTCCGATACGGGGATTTGCTTACTACCCTCCGGACCAAGGTTGAAGAGAAGCTTGTGCACACTCTAGTGCAATTCTATGATCGAGACTTCCGTTGCTTCACTTTCGCGGACTTTCAGTTGGTTCCTACTCTTGAGGCTTATTCCGACTTGATGGGTTTATCTATAGCCGAGGGGACGCCTTTCACGGGTCTCGAGCCTCCTCCTACTCCTTTGATTATTGCTAAGGCTCTCTATCTCAAGACTTCTGATGTCTCCAACAACCTTGTCATCAAGTCCCACACCCGAGGATTCACTTCAAAGTATCTACTCGAGAAAGCCAATCTCGAAACAACTTGTCAAGACACTCTCGAAGCTATTCTTGCACTGCTTATCTATGGGCTTATTCTCTTTCCAAATCTTGACAACTTTGTGGACATGAATGCTATTGAGATCTTCCGCTCTAAGAATCCGGTGCCTACCTTGCTAGCTGACACATACCATGCTATTCATGTCCGAGCCCTCAAGCGTCGTGGATACATTCTTTGTTGTGTACCTCTCCTATATCGGTGGTTTATTTCTCACCTTCCAGACTCTTTCCATGCTAATCCTGAGAATTGGACTTACTCACAGCGGATCATGGCTCTCACTCCTAATGAGGTGGTTTGGCTCACTCCCGCTGCTAAGGTCAAGGAAATCATTACCGGTTGTGGGGATTTTCTCAATGTACCCCTTCTTGGTACCCGTGGAGGAATCAACTACAATCCTGAGCTTGCTATGAGACAGTTCGGTTTTCCGATGAGAACAAAGCCAATCAATCTTGCTACATCTCCTGATTTCTTTTACTATTCCAATGCTCACACCGGACAAAGGGAATCTTTCATAGATGCTTGGTCCAAGGTTCGGAGGAAGAGTGTGAGACATTTGGGTGTGAGATCCGGCATTGCGCATGAGGCCTATACTCAATGAGTTATAGATCGGGCCGAGGAGATTGGCATGCCTTACCCTGTCATGAGATATGTGTCTGCATCTATTCCGTCCATACCATTGCCTCTACCTCCCGCTACTCAGGAGATGTATCAGGAGCATTTAGCCAAGGAAAGCCGAGAAAAGCGGATTTGGAAAGCGCGGTACAATGATGCTGAAAACCTGATTATGACTTTGGATGGTAAAGATGAGCAGAAGACTCATGAGAACTTGATGTTGAAAAGGGAATTGGCCAAGGTTAGGAAGGAGCTTGAGGAAAAGGATGAGTTGCTTATGAGAGATGCTAAGAGAGCTCGAGGTCGTCGGAACTTCTATGCTAGATACTTCGGTGGAGATTCCGAGTCTGAGTCCGAGGACCATCCTACCACTTCCTATGCTTGAGGGCTTTTATGTTTTGCTGTTTTATTTCGTTTCAGTTGTTGTTTATGTTGTTTAAATTTCAAAGTCTATCCCTTGGCTTGGCATTTCAAAGGGAATTATCTTGTAAGAATTTATGTTGCTTTGTTTGTTTAGTGATGTTTACAAAAACTCTAACTTGTCTAAAATCCTTCGATAACAAAAAGAGTCATTTTTGCATTTGCATTTGTACATATCATGCATCATATGCATCATTCATCGGTCACAAAAAGCTTCAATGTGGTCATTGCCTCCTGGTTCTTCTGCCGCAGTCTGAAAAGTGTGTGCATGGTAACATATGGTAGATACTTTATACTAGATATTGAATAGGTTATGAACAACTAACTAGATAGCTTGTTATGCAAGTTATCTCTATAAATGGTACTAACTAGCTTGCTTGTCTTCATGGTGCAAAACAAGTGATGTAAGTGCCCATATTGTCATTTTAAATTCATTTGATAAGTAAATGTTTTAGGAATTCTAATGATTATATATAACCAATTCTTTGAGAAGCTTAACCTTTATGTATCAAATGGTCCAGTGTTATATAAATAAACCAAAAGTTGGTTAAGTAAATTACATCAAGGATGTACCTTGAAGCCATTGAAATATTTCTTAACCATAGTCACACAATTCGCGGTTCTTTTGGTACGTGGTACGAATTCGGGTACGCGGTACGCCAATTGTCAAAGAATTCGGTACGCGGGGGTATACAGAGCCGGTTCGCTATATGGTACGTTCAGGTACAACATTGAATATGGTAAATTAATAAAACTAATTAGTTTTAAAAATATATTAGAAAATATTAATTTCATTAATAAAAATTAAAAAACCATACAAAATGTTTTTTTTTTACCAATCCACCACATGTACTTAAATTATTATTTTTTTTTTTAAGAAATGTAGTTAAATTAAATAATAAATAGTTCTTGACTTCTTGTGAATAGTGAAAGGCTTCCTTGTAAATTGAAAAGGTGTAAACGTGGTCTTTGTTTAGGTGAATAGTAATGATACTTAATTGAACCCAATTTTTTATTTTTATTTTTTAAATAAAAAAGAAGATAAATCTTTCTCTTTCTTAACCCGTTTATCTTCTTCTCTGTAAAACAAGAATTGCCCTGTTCATCTTCTTGTTTCATCTCTTTTCAGTTTTTCTTTCTCCACTAATTTTCACTACCAACTTGCAATTAATCACATAATGGTAGAAACTGAGCATCAAATTCACCCTTTCCTTCACCCTAATTTGGGGTTCAAATCTGCAAAATGAAATAACTGAGATTTCTCTCTTCAATCTTGTTGGTACGCTGTTTTCCGCGAATTCCACACGAATTTGGACGAACCAGTTCGCAAAAGTACCGCGAACCGGTACGTACGAACCAATTCGCGGTTCCTTGTTAGGGTAACGAATTCTGTGACTATGTTCTTAACACTTGATCAAAAGGAACAGCAAGAGATTTAGCATCATGTCAAGAGCAGCAAACATGTTACACATGCCACAATATTCAATGCAACAATAGAACTTACATCAACTTAGCAAACCAAGTGTTAACAAACTGACACCTAAAAACATAAAAAACTTGCAAATATTTGTTGTATGTTAGTAAGGAGTATTTCTGAGTCAACTAGATAATATATATATATATATATATATATATATATATATATATATATATATATATATATATATATATAATTCTGCATATAGCTCCCTGCACCCTTAATCTATCATCCTCTTTTTGAATTTGGAACCACTTGTTATTATTTGTGATGCTATTTTCCTAAGTCTGTGTGTGTAAGTTGCTGCATTCTACTGTTTTTATATGCAAGCTAAGTTGCTTGAGGACAAGCAACAGTTCAAGCGTAGGGGAATTTGATAACACGTTAAATGCACTACTATTTTAGCCATTTTAATAGAGTTTGTTAGAGTTTGTTATAGATTATACAGGTACAAGTGTGTGCATGATAACATATGGTAGATACTTTATACTAGATGCTGAATAGGTTATGAACAACTAACTAGATAGCTTGTTATGCAAGTTATCTCTATAAATGGTACTAACTAGCTTTCTTGTCTTCATGGTGCAAAACAAGTGATGTAAGTGCCCATATTGTCATTTTAAATTCTTTTGATAAGTAAATGTTTTAGGATTTCTAATGATTATATATAACCAATTCTTTGAGAAGCTTAACTTTTATGTATCAAATGGGCACTACTATTTTAGCAAAACAACAAATCATTTTTTTTTTCATATACATGGATTTGAATATTAATTTTTTTTTTCTGCAGGAAATTTACAAAGTGCTGTGGCTCATATCATAACAGCTGTTATTGGTTCTGGTGTTCTATCATTAGCATGGGCTACTGCTCATTTAGGATGGGTTGGAGGACCAATTGCCTTGATTTGTTGTGCAATAGTGACTTATATTTCTTCATACCTTTTATCTGATTGTTATAGAAATCCTGATTCTGTAACTGGGATGAGAAACCACTCTTACATGGATGCTGTTAGAGTTAATCTAGGTAACTATTAACACATTATAAACTCATCATTATGCGGAAAACGTAGATATATTAAGATTTTCATGAACTCTGCCATTTTAGTTATAACTTCAAATTGGTTTTCAGGTAATAAGTGGACATATATGGCTGGTTTCCTTCAATTCTTGACCTTGTATGGGACTGGTGTTGCATATGTACTAACCACAGCCACTAGTTTGAGGTACTTCTCCTATTCAACCCTTCATGAATATGGAAGACTTATTTTCTTTTCTTTTAGGCTCTATTTGGATAAACAACTTAGTTAAGCTCTTATGCTATAAGCATGTATCATATAAGTGCTTATGGATAAGCTATCATAGTCACATAATTCGTTACCCTAACAAGGAACCGCGAATTGGTTCGTACGTACCGGTTTGCGGTACTTTTGCGAACTGGTTCGTCCAAATTCGTGTGGAATTCGCGGAAAACAGCGTACCAACAAGATTGAAGAGAGATCCCGTCAAAAATCTCAGTTATTTCATTTTGCAGATTTGAACCCCAAATTAGGGTGAAGGAAAGGGTGAATTTGATGCTCAGTTTCTACCATTATGTGATTAATTGCAAGTTGGTAGTGAAAATTAGTGGAGAAAGAAAAACTGAAAAGAGATGAAACAAGAAGATGAACAGGGCAATTCTTGTTTTACAGAGAAGAAGATAAACGGGTTAAGAAAGAGAAAGATATATCTTCTTTTTTATTTAAAATAAAAAATAAAAAATTGGGTTCAATTAAGTATCATTACTATTCACCTAAACAAAGACCACGTTTACACTTTTTCAGTTTACAAGGAAGCCTTTCACTATTCACAAGAAGTCAAGAACTATTTATTATTTAATTTAACTACATTTCTTAAAAAAAAAAAAATAATTTAAGTACATGTGGTGGATTGGTAAAAAAAAAACATTTTGTATGGTTTTTTAATTTTTATTAATGAAATTAATATTTTCTAATATATTTTTAAAACTAATTAGTTTTATTAATTTACCATATTCAATGTTGTACCTGAACGTACCAAATAGCGAACCGGCTCTGTATACCCCCGCGTACCGAATTCTTTGACAATTGGCGTACCGCGTACCCGAATTCGTACCACGTACCAAAAGAACCGCGAATTGTGTGACTATGAGCTATTTCTATAAGAAAGGATAAACTAATAATTCAAATAGTCCTCATACAAGTTATAAGCTGTTTTCATTAGGTATCATGAGCTTATGGAAATAAGATGAGAACAGCTTATGAACATGTCATCAATAAGTTTTTTTCACCAAGCTAATGCTACATATTTATTGTACTAACGATTACAGGGCTATTATGAGATCAAATTGCTATCATAAAGAAGGACACCAAGCTCCTTGTATTTATGGTGATAACTTGTATATGATAGTGTTTGGACTTGTTCAAATTGTAATGTCATTCATACCGGATCTCCATAACATGGCTTGGGTTTCAGTTGTTGCCGCGCTAATGTCCTTTACATACTCATTTATTGGACTAGGACTTGGAATATCAACGGTCATAAGTAAGACTCAATTTCTGTCGATTTGTTACTCCATCTGATTAATCCTTGAAATATAGATGTTGAGTTTAATCGGAATATTGCAGAAAATGGAAGAATTATGGGAAGTATAACAGGAGTACAAACTGCGAAAGTTGCTGACAAAATCTGGTTAATCTTCCAGGCACTGGGTGATGTTGCATTTTCCTATCCATTTTCAATTATCCTTCTTGAGATACAGGTACCTTAAACATTTCATATTCTAATAGAATGGTTAAAGAAAAAACTGTATATCTGAAACACAAAGTATTTACAGGACACACTAGAGTCTCCTCCACCAGAGAATCAAACAATGAAAAAGGCTTCCATGGTTGCTATCTTCATTACAACATTCTTCTACCTATGTTGTGGTTGCTTTGGATATGCAGCTTTTGGAAATGCTACTCCAGGAAATCTCTTGACAGGGTTTGGATTTTTTTGAACCTTATTGGCTTATTGACATTGCCAATGTTTGTATTATCATTCATTTGGTTGGAGGCTATCAGGTACTATCCTTACCAATCAAAATTCACTAGTAATTCATTTTTTACAATAAAATTCATACCTTTTGATTTATCATAACTTAAGGTCTTTGTGTATTCCCTCATGTCAAATTGATGAAACAATTGTACTCATCATAAAAAGCACAATTATTTGCAACTTCATTTATTTATTTATTTATTTATTTCAAATTATTAACATTGTTGAAGTGTCAGCATTAGTATAGTGTATATGGAGGTTATGTGTGTGTCATAGTTCACAAAAATTATTAAATAAATGGTATAAGAAAAGCACCGACATCAGAAGAGACATAGTTGGAACATAGTTCTACTGTCATCTGACACAAACATGTGCAGTTATATACAAAAACCAAGCTATGCTATGCTGTTATTTTGTTTTATATGCTTATTTGTAGTTATGCAAAAAGAAAACTGTGGATTTGATTTGATTTGATTTCATCTTAGTTTACTGACATTTATGCCTATGTTACCTAGTATTGAACCAATCTTAAGTAAGGATAATAAAGTAAATTACTAATCATATATATAATATAAAACAAAAGACATGTAATTTGATTTTTAAATCAACAAACTCCATTTTATCAGGTACTACTCTTACATGATTTCATGCTCTTCAATGATTTCAAACAACTTTTAATTAAGTAGTTTCTTAGTGATAATATGTCTCTTTCACTGTTTTCATGTACCTTTTATTAATGAATGATGTGTGTCATTTATATGGTCTTCTCGACAGGTATGGTATTCAGTCAAACAATATTTAATACCGCTGAGAGATGGCTTTGTGAACAATTTCCACGAAGTCAAACTTCCTATTTTACCAGCTTTTCAGATAAACCTTTTCAGATTTTGTTTTAGAACAAGCTATGTGATTTCAACCACTGGAGTTGCAGTTTGCTTTCCTTACTTCAACGCATAAACTTCTGGCCATTGGCCATATATTTCCCGGTTGAGATGTATATTGTCCAGAAGAAAATTGGAGCCTGGACTAGAAAATGGATTGCTCTCAGGACATTTAGCTTTGGTTGCTTTCTTGTTACATTGATGGGATTAATTGGATCAGACATAACAAAATGACGCGCGTTGGACCTATCCCCCCCCTCCAGGCTGATCGTGAATTCTGTCAAAAGCCAGCCTCTCAAAAACCGATTGTCGTGCCTGTACTCCGCCTGAAGTCGTCCTTCCATGTCCGTCCAAGCTTCCTGTCGCAGCCTGTCCTCTGGGTACCGGTTCCGTCGCTTTCCTCTTTCGAGACCTCACTACAGTCCAATCTCCACTAGACCCCCCCATCTGTGCCGCCCTGGCAGGAACCCACACCCCCCCAGACTGACTCTTCGCCGGAAAATAGCCCAGACGCGGTTGCCGTAGGTTAACCCTAGGGTTTCCGCCACTGACACCCTCACCCGCTCTCATATTTTTATTGTCGCTAATAAATCTTAGAACAAACATGCTCGAGTGCCTTTTCATATTTGATCTTCACGTTACCTTTTTTGGTCGTCACATTTCTATTTCAATTCATAATACTAATTTGTTTTGAGTCTATTTCAATTCATAATACTAATTTGTTTTGAGAGATTTTTATTGGATGATACTAGTATAGAAGATAACTTGCGCAGCAAGTTATCTAGCTAACCCTAGTTTCAGTTTGTATTCCATATGAGCTAGTGTACCATAGCTATTATGCGCTATCATTTCATGTATATATATGCTTGTACTCTCTAACATTGAATAATGAGAATCATTTTTACTTCATTCATAATATGGTATCACGAGACTCTCTCAAGAGAGAGAAGTTAGTTACGATCCTTTTCTCCTTTCTAACCGTTTCCGCCATGGAAGCTTGATTCTCAAGCTTCGTTTTTCTCTGATTTTTCATCCTTTTTCGCGTGAATCTTCTTTGTTTCACCGATTATTCTTCTTCTTTGATCTCAATTTCTTGTTGAGATTCTCTTTTCTCACTTCCTCATTTTTTGTGCACTAGTTTCTTCGTTGTTCTTCAATCCTCTGTTTTTTGGTTCATTTCTGATTGATTTACTATGGTTCGTTCTCAACCATCCAATCAAGATACTGAATCTCCTTTCTATGTTCATCCTAGCGAAGGTCCACATTCTGTGGTGATTTCTCCAAAGTTCAATGGTTCCAACTATCTTGCATGGAGTAGATCAATGCAACGCGCTCTTGGCGCGAAGAACAAACTTTCATTCATCAATGGATCTCTTCCTGTTCCTGATGATGATGATCTTAACAAAAATGCTTGGGAAAGGTGTAATCACCTCGTTCAATCTTGGCTCATTGCTTCACTCTCTGATTCAATTGCACAAACAGTTGTATTTCACAACACTGCTTTTGAAGTTTGGCAAGATCTCAAGGAGAGATTTTCCAAGGTTGATCGTATTCGCATTGCAAATCTACGTTCCTCCATTAACAATCTTAAGCAAGGTTCCAAATCTGTGTTGGAATACTTCACTGAAATGAATGCACTATGGGAAGAACTTCATTCTCACCGTCCAATTCCAACTTGCACTTGTCCTCATCAGTGTAGATGTGCTGCTATGAGAGTTAACAAGGAATATAGGATTGAAGATCAAATAATTCAGTTTTTAACTGGTCTCAATGATCAGTTTTCAGTTGTGAAAACTCAAGTGCTTTTACTTGATCCTTTACCTTCATTGAACAAGGTATTTTCTCTTGTTGTTCAGGAGGAGAGTAACAATGTATATACTCCTTCTCTACCTTCTCTAGAAGAAGGTTCTGTGCTTGTAAATGCTTCAGATGCTAGAAGACCTCAAGGGCGTGGAAGGGGATCTTCTAACAAATCTTCTGGCAGATATTGCAGCTTTTGCAATAGATATAATCATACTATTGAGTATTGCTATCTGAAGCATGGTTTTCCTAACAAACCTAATCCTCAAGCCAATGTGAATTCTCAAGCTTCTATGAATTCTCAAGCTAATGCATCTTCAGTTGAATCTTCTGATGCAAGCAATGCATCTGGTAGTATTGGTTTGGCTCAGGAGAAGATTGATCAACTTGTGTTGCTTCTTCAGCAAGCAAATTTGGTTTCCTCAGTTCCTAACCCTTCCCCTGGCCCCACTACTAACCACATAAATGTCTCTCCCAATATCACTTCTGGTTATTCTGCTTCTTCTTCATCTGCAGGTATAACCATTGTTAATTCATGCTCTTCAGTTTCTAATTCTTTTTGGATTCTTGACTCTGGTGCAAATGAACATATATGCACTACTTTATCTTTGTTTACTTCTATACATTCCATTCCACCTGTATATGTCAATCTACCTAATGGTTCTTCTGTTATTATTAATCAAGCTGGTACTATTATTTTCAGTCCTCAGTTTTACTTGACCAATGTGCTTTATTCTCCCACATTCAAACTGAATCTCATGTCTGTTGCTAAAGTGTGTCAAAGTTTATCTTGTGTTTTTCATTTCTCTGATAATCAATGTCTTATACAGGACATGAAATCATTGAAGATGATTGGTTTGGCTAGTCAACAAGATGGACTATACAAGTTTCATGTTTCCAATTTAGCTTCTTTTGATTCAGTTGTTAGCAAAATAAATGCACCTTGTACTTCAATTTCTTCTGTTATTTGTAATTCAAGTATTTCCATTCCTGTTCAAGCCTTATGGCACTTTAGATTGGGACATTTATCCCATCAAAGATTGAATAAAATGTCATCTTTGTATCCTATGATTACCAATGATAATAAAGCTGTTTGTGACATTTGTCACTTTGCTAAACAAAAACATATACCTTTCAATACCAGTTTATCTCATGCATCTTGCAATTTTGAACTACTTCATCTTGATATATGGGGACCTCTATCTGTTTCCTCCATACATGGTCACAAATTTTTCTTAACTATTGTTGATGATCATAGTAGGTTTTTATGGGTTATTTTACTTAAATCCAAAGCTGAAGTAGCTCATCATGTCCAGTCTTTCATTACCATGATTAAAAACCAATTTCATGTCACTCCTAAAGTTGTTAGGTCTGACAATGGTCCTGAGTTCATGCTTTCTACTTTCTATGCATCTCATGGTATAATACACCAAAAATCATGTGTTGAGACTCCCCAACAAAATGCTAGAGTAGAAAGAAAACACCAACATATTCTCAATGTTGGCAGGGCACTTCTTTTTCAATCCAAATTACCTTCCTCATATTGGTCTTATGCTATTTTACATGCTGTCTTTCTTATTAATAGGATTACCACTCCTGTCCTCAAAAATCAATCACCCTTTCAAGTTTTATACAATAAACTCCCTGATGTCACTTCATTTAAGGTGTTTGGTTGTTTGTGTTATGCTTCATCCTTGCAAGCTCATAGAACCAAGCTCCAATCCAAATCCAGAAAATCTGTCTTTCTAGGATATCAATCAGGATACAAAGGCTTCAATCTTTTAGACATGCACACTAGAGACATCTTTGTATCCAGACATGTCATATTTCATGAACATATTTTACCTTACCCGACCACCTCTGAATCCATTACCTCTAATTGGGAGTATTTTTCTTCTGCTTCCTCTTCATCATCTCCTTCCAACACTGATGAATCTCTTGTTCATCCCCCTATCATCATTGATGACCCTCCTATTGAGTCATTACCTCCTAGCTCCTCTCCATCTCCTTCCTTACCTATTCCTGTTAGACATTCTTCCAGACAAACTACTACTCCCTCTTATCTCCATGACTATGTTTGTAATAGTTTTAATACTTCTGCATATCCTATTTCTGATTATGTTTCTCATCATAAATTGTCTAACCATCATTCTTCTTATATCCTCTCTTTACATTCCAACCCTGAACCAAAATCATATACTGAGGCAACCAAATTTGAGTGTTGGAGGCAAGCTATGCAAGCTGAAATTTCTGCTCTTGAGTCAACTGGTACATGGAAATTAGTTGATTTGCCAGATCATGCAAAACCTATTGGATGCAGATGGATCTATAAAGTGAAACACAATGCAGATGGAACTATTGAAAGATATAAGGCCAGATTGGTAGCCAAGGGTTATAACCAAGTTGAAGGTCTTGATTTCTTTGAAACATACTCTCCAGTGGCCAAAATGACAACTGTCAGATTAGTTCTTGCCTTGGCATCTATTAAGCATTGGCATTTACATCAGTTAGATGTGAACAATGCCTTCCTGCATGGAGATCTGCAGGAAGATGTCTATATGACTCTTCCACCTGGTGTTTCATCCCCTAAGCCAAATCAAGTTTGTAAACTGATGAAGTCTTTATATGGTCTTAAGCAGGCAAGCAGACAATGGTATGAGAAGTTGACTTCCATCTTAATGCAACATCACTTTGTTCAAGCAGCTTCTGACCATTCTTTGTTCATCAAACAAACTGATTCATCCTTCACTCTCCTTCTTGTATATGTGGATGATATTATATTGGCTGGTGACTCTTTATCTGAATTTGATCATATCAAATCCATTCTGCATACATCTTTCAAGATTAAAAATCTAGGTCAGCTCAAATATTTTCTTGGTCTTGAAGTTGCTCATTCTCACAAGGGCATCTCTTTATGCCAGAGAAAATACTGTCTAGATTTACTTTCAGATTCAGGTTTTATTGATTCCAAGCCTGTTTCCACACCCTCAGATCCTTCTATCAAGCTTCATGCTGATACTTCACCTCTTTATGAAGACATTTCTTCTTATAGAAGGTTGATTGGCAGGTTACTTTATCTTACCACTACCAGGCCTGATATTACCTTCATTACACAGCAGCTGAGTCAGTTTCTATCTAAACCAACTCAAATCCATCATCAAGCTGCTTTAAGGGTGCTCAAGTACCTCAAGGGATGTCCTGGCAAGGGTCTGCACTTTCCCAGAAGCTCATCTTTACAGTTACAAGGTTTTTCTGATGCTGATTGGGCAGGGTGTTATGATACTAGAAGATCTATCAGTGGCCAATGTTTCTTTCTAGGAAACTCATTGATATCTTGGAGAACTAAGAAACAACTAACTGTTTCCAGATCCTCCTCTGAGGCAGAGTACAGGGCTCTTGCTTCAGCCACATGTGAGCTTCAATGGCTCCTTTACTTGCTTAGAGATCTCCACATTCAATGTCCTAAGCTTCCTGTTCTCTTCTGTGACAATCAGAGTGCCATTCACATAGCTTCCAACCCTGTGTTCCATGAAAGAACCAAGCATTTGGACATTGACTGCCATATTGTCAGAGAGAAGCTTCATGCAGGCATTTTCAAACTTCTCCCAGTTTCCTCCAAAGAGCAACTTGCAGATTTCTTCACCAAGTCACTTTTACCTCAGCCTTTTGGTGTTTTATTGTCCAAGATGGGTTTGCTAGACCTCTACCAAGCTCCATCTTGTGGGGGGATATTGGATGATACTAGTATAGAAGATAACTTGCGCAGCAAGTTATCTAGCTAACCCTAGTTTCAGTTTGTATTCCATATGAGCTAGTGTACCATAGCTATTATGCGCTATCATTTCATGTATATATATGCTTGTACTCTCTAACATTGAATAATGAGAATCATTTTTACTTCATTCATAATAATTTTCTGAAAGAAAAATAATTCATTTGTTTTGATAGATAATAAATTAGAATTAAACACATTTTACATAAAATACATTATAAAGATATTTGTATAGAGGATATTAACTTGATGTACTTTCGGTGTAAATTCTTTTACATTGTCGACCAATCATAAACTATCATTTATAATGACTTTGAAGTATTATACGATTCCTTAAAAAAAAAAAAAAGTTATGTACGACTAAAATCAAATATTTTTAATTAACAAATTGTTATGATTGAGTGATAGCTAAAAATCTTAACAAATTTCTGTATATCAATTCTTACATAAAGGGATGTTTACACGCTAAGGGAAGAAAATAAAGGAGATGATAGGCTTGGAGCTGCGTCATCGTCCATTGTCACGGCTCAGCTGATGCCTTAGTAACTCCTCAAATAATTACACAGTGTGCCACTTTACTCATTAAGCAAAGATTTTAATATCATCCCTGGGTATATAAGGTCACAATCAACAAAGGATGATACATTAGTTGACTATATATGTGATGACAAGATATTAGGAAGTGCATTAGTATGTCGACAAGCAGTAATATTTATAAAAAATTCATCTCAATAGTTTGTGAAATTTCTACTCAACAAAATGTTAATAGAATGTATGAATTGAGGGTTTTGCACTAGGCACAAATTTTGTTTGCAGAAAATATATAAAAGACTAAGATCAAGGTAAGGAGAATGAGTAAGGGTGCGTTTGTTTGAGGGTTACAAAATTAATACCTGGGATTAGCTTTCCCAGGAATATAAATGTTGGAATCTTATTCCCAGGAAATTGTAGAAAAAAGTGTTTGTTCAATAGTATAATTCCTGGGAATTTTTTATGGCATGAACGTTAAATTTATAAAACTACCCCTGTCAATACCATCGACATTTCTAAATCCTGTTGATGAAGAGCCTAAACTCTAATCCTTCCTGAGTTCTAGTCGGTGTGGATTTACATAATCCCTGCTAGACAAACCAGGTTCTCTTTCTTGTATTACACATCCCTTTCCATATTGGCCATCATCCCAAAATCAATGCATAGAAGTCCAAACTCAATTGGGGAAAATTCCAATGGAACAAAGAAAATTATCACCGACAAAAGAAAATAATTCTTGTAAAGAATAATTTCAATTATTTTTCATTTAAAAAAAATTGAGGACAAAAATTATAAACAATCAACAACCAAGAAATATTGATATCACATGCTCTTTTCAACAATCAATTTCATATAGGAGGTGATAAGCATTGGTTAAGGGCAGAATTGGATTTTCACAGAAATTTACCTGGGAATAAAACTTTCCCATCCTATTTGACGGGAATAAAAGTGGGCAAAACGTGGGTCAAACGTGGGTGTAACTGTCATTATTTTTTTCCTGGGTATAATTTATTCCTAGGCATATTTTTTTTGTTCCCATCTACCAAACAATGGCATATGTAATTCCAACCTTAGATTCCTGGGAACCATTTTTATTTCCCTCAAACAAACGCCCCCTAAGTCATTTCGAACTGTACAGTAACTACAAATAACTATGAAGTATCTATTCAGATTATGATTTAATTGCCTGATTTAATTTGTATACGTAAAATTCTCAATGTTTTTCAATTAGCTGTTGACTTGATCCTTAGGCTAAGGAATAGGATTGACTATCCTTCTGGTGCCCAAACAAGAATAATAGTAAATTGTTTATTTTCTAATTAATTTCTTTTAATTGAGTATAAGTATGATTAGTAGGGTTATGATTCATCTTTAGGGGAAGTCACAAGTATAGTCCTTGTCGAGGCACAAATGCTTGAACTTTCAACCGTTACGTAGTATCAAAACTTTCGTTTATCAAGACAAGGTCATAACTAATAGTAAGACGAGTAAATTCCAACAAAAAAGGTGGAGGTGATTCAAGGATACCCTAATTGTCGTTAATCACTTCAAACAAACATAATCTCACATTGTGTAAGAGAATTCAAAACTTGCAAAACAAACCCAAAAACTCTTCTAATTAATTGCTTTTATAAACAAATAAATTCCGCTAATTGCCAAGTTGAACGATAATTCAGGTGAAGACGATAACTTACTACTTTATTATTTGTTTCGATTTGATGCACTTTCCAATTGCAATTCATCCATCAGGTATCCACTACTTTTTAGATCTATTCAGCTTTCCAAAGTTACCAAGCAATTATGCCTTTCAAGTAAATTTATATTGGGTACAAAAAGAACTTTAAATTTCGTGAAGAGACCTATTTTTTATATTTTTTGAAATTTATGGTCCTTTTTTCTTCATTTCCTACATTTTTGTTTTTTAAGAGGAATATTTTGATGTTGTCTCTTGATTTTTTTTATCCCATCTCTGACTTAAAATTTTGCTAATTCCATAAGAAACCCCAAACTTACTATCAAACTTAAGAAAATATTTCAGTGCCGCTATCCAACTCCATATAGGGTATACAATATCAAAACAACTATAAAGGTATAATTGGCTGATATTGTGATTTGTCACTAGAAGAAAGGGATTAATGCATGAAAGCTCAAAATTGGTTTAGCAAAGATATTATAAAGGGTGGGCTTTAGTCTAAAATAAAATGCCTCACTGTGTTTATGTACAATAAACAAAAGTAAAAAACGAACGCAAGCTTAGAAAATAAACACACAGATGGAGACCAGGGCCGTTCTTCGGGGAGTGCAAAAAACTCAATCGAGTTGGGCCTACCAAAGTGATGGGCCTCAAGAAAAAAAAAATTATTGTCCCATATTCACCACTCAAAGAAAGGAAAAAAAAAACATGATTCATGTTTCTATTTCTAAGTAATAAAAAAATATCCTTAGTAAAAATAATTGCTAATTTTGATTTCAGTGGCTAATAATCATTATAAGGATGTTATTTTCAATTTAAATATAAGATTGCTCTTTTAAAAAAAATTGTGTTTTTTTTTTATTATGAGCATATTTTTACTATGAAAGTCGAGTCTCCAATTTTATAGGAACGGCATTGGAGTCACTTTGCCATAATAGCCAAAAGCGCGATAGGTTTAATTATACCTTAGCTTATGTCTTCCAAATAGATTTAAATATACCTTTTGTTGTACGATCATCCAGTGGCAGATCTTGCCGAAAATATTGGAGGGAGCGGCAAATATTAACTAAATATTATAATTGAAATATTATATACAATTTCATCCAAAAAAACATCACCGCAATAGTTCAAACACAAGACTAAAGCTCCAAATATACTAAAACTCCAAATAATAGAGAGGCATGTTGATTGTTGTGTCGCAGTTGTGCAGTTTTTCTGTAAATCGTGGTTGAATCGCAAGAGAGAGGGTTCAGTGTTGGCTTATGAGGTGGGTGTGGTGTGAGAGTGGGGGATGCCAGATTGAAAATATCCAAAAATATGAGGGGTGTTTTGGTCTTTTCCTCTATAAAATATTTATTTATTTTTTAAGTGGGGGGAGCCATGGCTACCATGGGCTCCTGTGGAGTACCGCCACTGCGATCATCAGAGAGGATCATGCTCCTTCTAAAATATAAATGTGTGTCGAACTTTGATTACTAATGTTTAAAAAGAAGAAAAAGGCAGAACTCATTGAAATGCTACAAATTAAATCTCACGATCAAATATGAAGAGTCGCACTCGCACTATTTTATCTACTAACAATATATAAAAGTTGAAGTACAACAAAATTTCATAATCGTCCTCTTTAAAACTCATGATCTCCTTAATTTTATGTGTATAATGGTCATTTTGCAAAATTTAATTTAATTATTTTAAAAAAAAATTAAAATTAATTATGAATAATGATTATCACAAATGTAACAATTTCTCACAGAAAACTATGAAATTAATTAATTATTAAAAGAAATTTAGGATAATGGTCATAAAAAATCTAACAAATTTTATCAGATAACTATGAATCAATTTATTTGTTTTTTAAAAAATGATTTAAAAAATATATTATAGAAGCCTTTTAAAAAAAAAAGATATTATAGAATTATCATGGATATAACAAATTTCCATGCATATTTGTTTTTTGGGCTGCAAAATTAATAAGTCTTTGCAATACTTTTAAAATCTTATTTGTTTTTTAATTAAAAATAAAAAGGTGTAGGCAATTTTTTCTCTACAAAAAAAAAATTGTAACAAATTTCCACCTATATTTGTTTTTCGGATGCAAAATTTTTTTGATTAAATTTTTATGATAGAAACGCTACATTAACTTTTTTTTTAGCAAGAAACGTACATTAATGTTAGTATTTTTAAAATAATCATTAGTTTTCAAAATTTAAGCATATCTACTTTCTCATATCATAAAATTTTATTTTGGAGATATAAGCACATAAATTCTACAATGAGTGCGGTGTAAATATTTAGCACTATTTTAGAGAAACAATACAGTGATGTTGATATTTTGAAAATAGTCACGAGTTTTCCAAATTTTATCACATCGACTATCATATATCGTTAAATAAATAATTTATTCTGTATATATAAGCATCTAAAATCCTCAACGAGTAAGTTGCAAATATTTATCGATGTTTTAAATATAAAATAAAAAGTTATTTAATAGAAACACTACATTGATGTTGATATTTCGAAAATAGTCATGAGTACCCGTTATTTATATCGTGTTGATTTTCTCATATATGTACATAAAAATTTATTTATACATATATAAGCACATAAAATCTGCAACGGGTGCGGTGCAAACATTGAACAGTATTTTGCATATAAAATAAAAAGTTATTCAATAGAAACATTATATTATATTGCTATTTATATTTTGACAATATTAATGAGTGTCCACAATTTTATCATATCAACTTTCTCATATAAAAATTTGTTTCTGTAGATAAAACACATAAAATCTGCATAAAAATTTGCAACTGGTGTGGATAAAACACATAAAATCTGCAACTGGTGTGGTGCAAATATTGAACGGTGTTTTGCCTATAAAATAAAAAGTTCTTTAATAGAAACATTACATTGATGTTGATATTTTGAAAGTAGTTATGAGTTTCCCAAGAAAATTTTTTGAAGGAAAGGAGAGTTTTCAAAATTTTATCATATCGATTTTCTCATATATGTACATAAAAATTTATTAATGCATATATAAACACATAAAATCTGCAACGAGTGCGGTACAAACATTGAACGATGTTTTGCATATATAATAAAAAGTTATTCAATAGAAATATTATATTAATATTTATATTTTGACAATATTAATGAGTTTCCACAATTTTAACATATCAACTTTCTCATATGTTTAAAGATAAAACGCATAAAATCTGCAACGGTGTGATGCAAACATGAAACGGTGTTTTGCATATAAAATAAAAAGTTATTTAACAAACACATTACATTAATTTTGATATTTTAAGAATAATCATGATTTTTAAATTATTTAACTTTCTCATATATGTATATAAAAATTTGGTTTTGCGTACATAAGAAAATAAATTCCACAACATACGCGATTCAAATATTAACATATTTTTTTATATATAAGAAAAAAAATATTCAATAGAAACATTATATTAATATTGATAATTTTAATTAAATATCTTTAAATATTTGACAATATTAACAACGTAATTATTTTTTATATGATTACCACAATGATATGCGACCCGTGCGGACGGGTCTATTACTAGTTCGTAGATATAATAATGGCATTAGGCAGGTAGCTTATATTATAAGCAAGGTTTTAAAAAACGGTCCGTTACTGAGAAAAAGGCCGCGACAAAAAGGTATAGGTTGCGACGTTACCGTTTTTCACCGTTTTTATAGAGTGAACAAAAATCACGACAAAACATCATTACAGCCGCGACGAAACACCGTTACGGCCGCAAAAAATTGTCGTTCATGACAATAGACATAGAATCCAGATATTTTTTCAATCGAGATAGATGAAAATCATATTTTTAGTACATATTTGATCATAAATTACATAAGTTATCTCCTTATCTAGTTTTGAACTCCAAATCTTTCTCTAGTTTAAGTTATTTAAGTTGCTATCATTATTTAAGAGTTGTGCAATGTTGTGATTAATTCACACCGCGACAACCACAATCCGTATCGCAACACCCGTAACGGCCGAATTCGCGAAATCCTATACGCGACCGCGACTTTGACCGCGACCGTTTTTTTAAACCTTGATTATAAGTTTACCATTAACAAATGAAGAGCTATGCTTGTTCAAACCACCATCATTTCGTCATCTGAGGGTACTGCCCCATGCTTTCTAGCTTCAATATCATTAGTATAGGCGCTCGAGTTTATTTGTTCTGAGATTAGATTAGGCAGTAGCTTAATCATAACCATTAATAAATGAAGAGTTTTGCTTGCTCAGACCAACTTATAAGTCATTGGAGGGTACTGGCCCATGCTTGCTAGCTTTAAAATATCATTAGTATAGAAGAGTGTCACACAATCAAACAACTCATTATCTTCACTTCAAAATCCATCATCCATGGCTAGAGGAAATTCTATCCTCCCCACCCGTTTCTTCAAGATCATTCTCCAAACTAATCTTCAAAGGATTGTAAGCTATCATTCCTATTAGTTCTATTCACTTTAAATTTCTTAGCACAACATGTCATATATGCATTTCACATATTTTCTGTTTATAATATTAGCAGTTTAGCACTAGAACTTTTCAACAAAACCAAATATTAGCACTAGAAATTTTATTATCACATAACACATGAATATTGTTTAACTATCACTGTTGTATTTCTAGAAAGAATAATTGTATTTGACACTTTTTTATTAGTGACCAAAGGGGTTCTTTAATTTTTACAGCAAATACCAACCAAGTTTACTAGGAGACATGGAGTTGCTCTATCAAATCCAGTATTGCTCACGCCTCCTGATGGCACTAAATGGAAAGTTTATTGGAAAAAAATCAATGGTGAGATTTGGTTTGAAAAGGGTTGGAAATGTTTTACTGAAAATTACTCTCTTGGACATGGTTCTTTAATTTGGTGGTGTTTGGATATAAAGGAACTGTTGTTTTTGGATTTCCAAACTATTAAATTTGGATTTCCAAATTCTGTTATCTATCGAAGTTGTTACTAGGTTGAGTCACGACCAGGTCGCTCTCTTTAAGACGTTTCGTGGCACTACCCAAAGTTGTGCAAGATAGACTATCAACCATGCCGCCTCCAGGATAAAACAAGCCCAGCTACAACTGTTCGATTAACTACTGCACTGTAGAAAAATCGTTCGAGAATTACACCCTCAAAATATGGCTCAATCGTTTGATCGAAGCCACTCGATACGGTACGTAACCGCTCTATTCGAAACCGTTCAAATTAATATGGTATTATTACCATTCTATTATGGTGCTGAGACCACTCAAATATGGTATTACCACCATTCTAACTTCTCCAAAACATGAATATGGCACTACGACCACTCAAATATGGTGATACCACCATTTCTCCTTAAAAGTATTAAAATAATATATATACTGTTAAGATCATTCTTTAACATGATCTTAATAGTACTCTATATTCCGAAGAATCATATATTATCGAAGGGACTATGAACTTAAGACCAAGGGACTATGGTCTTAAGAACACTCTTAATACCGAAGGGACAGAAAGGAGTAGAAGCAGAAGAAACTCGCTATCGCAAGTCGGAGGGAGAAGAGAAGAAAAGAATTCCCGACAACTCAATGAAATTCTTTTCGGTGTGTAGAATGAGTGGGGGGGGGGGGGGGGGAACTTCTCCTTTTATAGGGAAAGTTTGTAACAAAAAACGAGTGACTTGGGGATTAAGTCTGCTTAATCCTTAAGCAAACGCGTTTTGTTTCTTAATTGGATATATCCGGAAGTTTCTGGATCGCGTTTTGGATTGGGTCGGATCGTAACAAATTTATTTGTTATGCGTAGCGCTTACGGATAATGATTAAATTAATTAATTAATTAATTAATTTAACATTTTCAAGTAACAATATATATATATATATATATATATCATTTTTTTAATCCACGACCCATATATAAACACTTACTAGTTGGGGTGACCCTCCAATGTGGGACATTTTTAAGTCACACCTACACACTAGTTCTTTCATAGTGTTTTTCTTTCCAATTTTCTTCACTAGAATTAACTAATGTTCCAACAATCCCCCACTTGACTTCAAAATGATTTCGTAAACTTTTCAATAAGATTTGCTAATTTACAAAGGTGTCGCCAACAACTTGAACCTTTGTATAGTGGAAGGTATTCTGATTTAACAAGATTTGCTTATAGCATTGAACTCTATCTCAGACATAGAATCCACACACAAACATTTTCATAGGTGTATTCTAAAAGCCCGTGCGTTTTAAGGCCCTGCACGTGTATCCCGATTTTAACGAATGCTCTAGCAATTCTGCCTCGAAATTCCATAGGACTGGCCTAAGTTCCACATTCGTATAGGTGAGTCTATCAAGGGTACTCCTGTAGCTGTGTACCCCACTCAACGTAGAGTATAGATCTCATTAAGAGTTACTATTACCTCATCCTTCTTTCGCTGCAGGATCATGCTTTCTATATTCTTTCTCTCATAGCATGTTCTACCACTTCATGACTTGTTTTTACCCATTGAACCTATTTCTTGGGATCTCCAGTCATGTAGGTCGGGTTACCATCACTTGTGGGCTATAGGCATTAGTCCCATCCTACTGGATGTTTCTTGGACTTTCTCTCTATTAAGTCCTTTCGTCAAAGGATTAGCTAAGTTTTCATTCGTACGTACAAAATCAACTCCAACCGCTCCATTTAGAGATACACTCTCTAATCGTGCTGTATTTTCGCCATATCTGTCGTCTCTTACCATTGTAATAACGATTCTTAATCTTTGCAATAGCCGCGGTACTATCGCAATGAATTAACACAGCAGGTAACGGTTTTTCCCATAGAGGGATCTCAGCTAGCAAGGATCTTAGCCAACTTGCTTCTTCACTAGTTTTCTCTAGTGTTCTCATCTCAGATTCATTCTATAGTGGACTGAGTCAATATCATTTGTTTTAACAAACAACTCCTCTAGTGATGCTCAATGTGCAAACACTAGTCGCTAAATATTCATCTGAAAGATGTTCTATTTTATATCTTGTACCATTTAAGTACAATATGTTACTCCTAGTGAAGTAATCTTAGAGTCATAGTCTTCTTAAGGCACCTCATGACTCTTTCTATAGCATGGCAATGCTTCTCATCCGTCTACTAGTAAACTTGCACAAGAGTTTCACGACATCGACAATGTCGGATCTAATACATTCAGTGGCATACCTAAGTGCTGCCAATGATGCTCGTATATTCTGTTTTTCTAATTCCATCTCAAGTGTTCTTACACTTGGATCATAATATGTGATTGCAAGTTTATGGTGAAATAATTACATTTCTTTAAGATCTTCTCAACTTTGTGAGATTTATCAAATAAGTTATCTTTTATGATCTAGTAATCTTGAAACCAAGAATTACTTCAATTTTTTTTTTGTTTAGGTCTTTCTTATCAATGTTGTTGATAAACAATGATTTTACATAATTCATAACATGAATCTTTAAATCAAATATGAGCAAGTCGTCTTCATAGAGACATATGATCGTGCAAATATTATTTGTCACTTTCATTCACTTTATACTCATTCGATAACATTAGAATGTCAAATTTTTCATGCCATTCCTCAGGAGTTTATTTTAGACCATTCAAATAATTATCTAACTTACATACCTTGTTTTCTTGTCCATGAATTGCAAACTTTTTCAGGTTGTTCCATATAGACTTGTTCTTCTAGTTCACCATAAAAAGGCAACTTTCACATCCATTTGGAGTACTTTCGAGTTATAAACGGCGGCTAAAGGGACTAGTACTCTCATGGATATGATTTTCGTGACTGGTGAATGAATGTCGAAGAAGTCTATATTTTTCTCTTTGTTTAAAAACCTTTGACTACAAGGAAAGCCTTGTATTCATCAACCGTACCATCAGGTTTTAGTTCCTTTTTTTCAAAAATCCAAATACAACCGATTGGTTTTGCAACTATGAGACAAGTCAACCAAGTGTCATGTTTTGTTAGACTCAAGAAAATTCATTTCATCGTTTATTGCTTTTGCCATAATTCAGCATCCAATGAGGATATAACTTCTTTAAGGCTTAATGAATCTTCTTCCAATGTATAAACCAAGTTCATACTCTTTAGCAATTTTAGCTTTCTTACCTCCTTGAGGTTCTATAACATCTTGTATGATGTTTTCGTAACTATTTCTAATTACATGAATGTGATTAGATATAGTGCCCCCACTAGTTCTTAATTTTTAAAGGGAAATTTATTTTGCCCCCACTAATGTCGTGCTCCCATTAGAGCCCCCACTAGTGCCCCCACTATTCTTTAGTTAAAGGGGTAAATATTTACATAGAATTCGACATCTTTTAAATTCTATGATCACTTTAACATTTAGGTCATAAAACCTATATGTTTCGTTATTTATCGCATACCTGATGAATACATATTCATAGGCTCTACTAGTGAGTTCAACTCTCTTGGGGTCCAGGATCTAAATATAGTCCAGACAATCCCAAGTTCAAAAATAAGACAAATTGGATTGTCTTTTCTTCAAGAATTTCTTAATTAGAATTTTTGTTCTTAGACTTGGGTACTCTATAAATTTCAATTTTCGTTATAAAAAATTGAACATTCAAGCATATCAATCTTATTTTTCAAAATTCACAGTCATCAATAAATATGATAAAAATATCATTTTATCATTTCTAAATTATGTGTCATCAAATTAACACATATCATAATTTATTATGTTTAGAGATTCATATTCTCTAAATTCTGATTTATATGAACTTTTGGTTCATATATCTTGACTGCAATAAATAAAATTGTCTAATTATATAACTTTGGAATTAAGTCCAAGTTACTCAAGTTTAAAATTAAACACTTGTTCGTGATCAATTTTGATATGTCAAATATTAAAATCACACAACTAATAAAATAGAAGGAGAATTTAATTTTTAACATACCATCAAAGTGCAATCTTTTTCCACAAGAATGCATGGTACACAAGTTTCTCTTTAAGTCTGAGTCAACTCAGTCTTATTCAATAGAAATCTGAAATTCAGATTCTTTCTTATACTTAAAGTAGAATTTTCACAATTCCATTTATTTTCCTTTATTGCACGATTATAGATTTGGAGATTTGTGGCTCGATGGATCTATGATTCATCACTAGTACCCAATATTCCAACAAGTTGCTGCACTTATCCTTGAATTCTCAATATCATTATAAACATAATTTTCTCAATACTGTTTTTCAAGTAAAGTGTAATGACAATTCCTAAAACAGCACGCATGATTTAAAACTGTAAGCTTATTTCAAATGATATTGTCCAATTATCATTCCCAATTGACACAAAAAGTAGCAGCGTAAAACACTTGGGAAAATTTGTTGGGACTTTTTCGTTCAGTAACTAATAATTTGTTTTGTAACAAATTATTGTTTTCATCAAATAAATTTTTAGTGTTGTTGATTGAAACAACAATCACTTCAACGTTTCAGTCAAAAGATGTAAATCTATAGCTTGATTTATCCTTAATGTTTTTAGGGACAACTTAACCTCAATATGTAACTTCTTCGGTAGACATAGCATATAGAAACGTCTTAAAATTGTTGTTTTTGGATTTCCAAACTATTAAATTTGGATTTCCAAATTCTGTTATCTACCGAAGTTGTTACTAGGTTGAGTCACGACCAGGTCGCTCTCTTTAAGACGTTTCGTGGCACTACCCAAAGTTGTGCAAGATAGACTATCAACCATGCCGCCTCCAGGATAAAACAAGCCCAGCTACAACTGTTCGATTAACTACTGCACTGTAGAAAAATCGTTCGAGAATTACACCCTCAAAATATGGCTCAATCGTTTGATCGAAGCCACTCGATACGGTACGTAACCGCTCTATTCGAAACCGTTCAAATTAATATGGTATTATTACCATTCTATTATGGTGCTGAGAACACTCAAATATGGTGTTACCACCATTCTAACTTCTCCAAAACATGAATATGGCACTACGACCACTCAAATATGGTGATACCACCATTTCTCCTTAAAATTATTAAAATAATATATATACTGTTAAGATCATTCTTTAACATGATCTTAATAGTACTCTATATTCCGAAGAATCATATATTATCGAAGGGACTATGAACTTAAGACCAAGGGACTATGGTCTTAAGAACACTCTTAATACC
The DNA here is from genome assembly GCF_051527215.1 of Medicago sativa. Lineage (NCBI taxonomy): Eukaryota > Viridiplantae > Streptophyta > Magnoliopsida > Fabales > Fabaceae > Medicago > Medicago sativa. Next base: position 60,489,700 of record NC_140751.1, on the reverse strand, counting down.
GAAGGGACAGAAAGGAGTAGAAGCAGAAGAAACTCGCTATCGCAAGTCGGAGGGAGAAGAGAAGAAAAGAATTCCCGACAACTCAATGAAATTCTTTTCGGTGTATAGAATGAGTGGGGGGGAACTTCTCCTTTTATAGGGAAAGTTTGTAACAAAAAACGAGTGACTTGGGGATTAAGTCTGCTTAATCCTTAAGCAAACACGTTTTGTTTCTTAATTGGATATATCCGGAAGTTTCTGGATCGCGTTTTGGATTGGGTCGGATCGTAACAAATTTATTTGTTACGCGTAGCGCTTACGGATAATGATTAAATTAATTAATTAATTAATTAATTTAACATTTTCAAGTAACAATATATATATATATATATATATATCATTTTTTTAATCCACGACCCATATATAAACACTTACTAGTTGGGGTGACCCTCCAATGTGGGACATTTTTAAGTCACACCTACACACTAGTTCTTTCATAGTGTTTTTCTTTCCAATTTTCTTCACTAGAATTAACTAGTGTTCCAACAGGAACTTCTAAGTTTGATGTACACATATTTGGCAAGAATGCAGTAGAAATAGACTATGATTCTTCAAGTGACACTGATGATGAAAATGAAAATGTTGATGATAGTGATGATGATGAATCAGTTGAGATTTTGGATGAATGGCTTAATCGGAAGAAGGCTAAACAAAGGTCACCTTTAGTTTCTCGTCGACCTCATAAGAAAGTTAGAGGTTTGGTTTCATTTCTTGTTTTTTCTTTCATTTTATTTAATGGGCTGATGTGATATATATTTATCCAGAGGTCTAGATGAACGGCTTATTGATTCTTACTTAGTTGCATGATGCTATATATTTAATAAAAGCTAGAATTGAAACCTGAAAACATCATGGTTGCTCAATATTCTCAATATTCTCAATATAAGTACTTTACAAGAGTTTCTTCTTTGTTTTACATTGCACACATATATGCAGGTGATCATGAGAAGACTACTAAAAGAACTTCATCAATAAATTGGCCAAACTACTACAAAATACCCCCTTTAATAGCACTTATTTTGGCTCTTAATAGCGCTTCTCAAGCGCTAAGAAAGCCCCCGCTATAAAAGGTCAGGAGCCTATAATAGCGCTTTCCAAACGCTATTAAATAGCAACACGTTAATAGCGCTTTCAGAAAAGCGCTAATATAGCCTTATTCTAGTGCTATTAAAGTAGCTTTTCTAACAGTTGTTTCTTAGCACTTTCTGAGAAGCGTTATTGTAGCCTTTCTACTCAAATAGGGGTTTCTTAGCGTTTTACTAAAAGCGCTAATAAAAGTTGCGTATTTTTTTTTTTTTAAATTTGTAACCAAAAATGCTATAATTAAACGCTATAATAAGATACTGAAATATGAATATAGCAAATTACATTCATGATAATCTCATTACAATCTTCAGAATTCATTCCATAAAAAGATAAAAGTACAAAATAAAGATGAAGATGAGGGGGGACATAAAACCAAAACCCTCCAAAAAGTACTAAGTATTTGAGGTCAGTCACTTCATGCCATTCACAATAACATGAATTGTTTTTAGGAGACATATAACAAGAATTTAGAACCATGCCTAATTAAAGAAAAATGTTGTCCTTCGTTCCTATATCACTTTCCTAGGTTTTTCACCATATGATTGAGTAAACTGCTTAAAATATTTTGCCATTGTATCCACATTTTATAGCAAAAGTCATCTACGAAATCACATAGCGACAATCCAAGTAAATTCATTTCAAGAAAATTGAACATAGTAAAGAACTTAATGTTACAAATTTAAATTAACTCAACACAACTCATATGATCGGCAGTTCACATTAACACAACACAACTCATAGATTCAAATGAACACAACAATTACTGAAATGAAGCAATACCCAAAATGCAAATCAAAATCGAATAAAATAATGTCATGAAAGGAAAATGTACCTGCAATTTGTAGATGAGTAACAAAGGGAGAATAGGTCGCAAACAGGAACACGAGTCACATAAGAACTAGAACAAAACATTAACAAACACAGTTAGCTAAATAAATTATCATCAATTCTCGAATCTAAGTAGTAAAAAGTGAATTCTGGAATCAAAAATAAACTCACAATTCTGGAATAAAAAATAAACCCCAACATCTAATAAGATTTTGTGGGTGCATGCACTATAGTAAATAATGATTGTGCTTGTAAGATGTACTTCCCTCCTCAAGTGCAACATGTGGAATTTGTTTTTCCATTAATTAACAATTTAGAGTTTACACTGAATATTAATATTATGTTGTCAAATTATTTTCATTCTTTTGAAAGTAGTTTAGGCTTTGCGTCATGACGAAGAACATAGAGAAAACGTGATGCTAGACTTTTTTTTTTTTTGAATCGGCAAATTTATTAAGCAAAGCTAGCACAAGGAGCACTATACTTGCACGGAGGAAAAAGAGTCCAATTAGGCACACATAAGGCAACCAAACTGTCACCACCTAAAGCTCACTAAAAAAACCCCCTATGTTCCATTCCAACATATAACAGGAACAAAACAAAAAACAAACAGCAGAAGCAAAAACAAAGAAGATCCTATAAAGCTCCCAACAAACAGGACTGCTACACAATAGCATAAACAAGCTTCAGCCATCACCAACTCTACTTAGCAGCAGCACCGCAACCGGCACCAAGCAGACAATCCAGAACCCGATACAGCCAGCACCAAACCTTCTAGACAGCTGCTCACAACACCCAACATAATGCAGGAAAACCAGCCAGCCCACACGGATCTAAGATAGCAGCAACACAGCCTAGCATCAGCCTAACATCCAACAAATTATCTTTTATTAACTATCCTGATCATTATGACCCTTCTCTGTATAGATCACTTGTTGGAAGCTTACAATATGCTAATATTACCTGTCCTAACATAGTCCATGCAGTAAACCAAGATTCTAAATTTATCTACTCATCAAAGGAACCTCAGTGGAAGGATGTAAAATGTATTCTTAGATATCTTCAAGGAAATACACACCACTCTTACTTACTAATCTCAAATTATTTCTAAGAATTGTATTTTTTTTTAATATCAAACATATTAATATCAAACAAAACCAAATTGAGTTCCATAGCACAACCCCTTCACAGCTAAAACAAGAAGCCAAACCGGCAGCCCCTAAACCTCCAAACAGCAGCTAAAAACAAATACAAAAACCTGTCAAAAGCCTCACAACAACAGCAGCCACATCCAAGATAAAATGTTGTCATAACAGCAGCCGAAAATCAGTCCTACAGACGCCAAAGACTTACATTACAACTGTTGCACCAGCCTTGCAGAACAGCCGTCACCGCCAACACCAAACTTATAGTTAAATATATATTATTGAGATAGATAAATATACTTATTTTTTTAGAGAGGATAGAGAAATATAATTATTTGTTCAAATCAAACAAATTGATTAGCAGTAGGCATGTGTATAAATATTCTACTGCATGTGTAACTCAATGAGAAGTGAAATCAATAAAATTTTGTGATTCCTTATCATTCCTCGTCTCTCATAAGTCTTAAATGTTTTTTTTTCTTTGAAGAAGTCTTGAATGTTCTTTATCATCTATAGATAGTGCAATTGTTCTATCAATTTTTATTTTTAATGGTCATTTACTGTAATTTCCTCTACAATTCTTTCTAAGTGCCAAGTTTTATATTGTACTAATTTATAAAAATACTACTAGTTCATGGGTTGAACATCTCTCACGAAAGTATAACTGTTTTTCTGTGCCATACAATGCAGTAAATATAACATATATGGGATCAAGAAGAATTTCAAGCAACAAGTGTAAATCAACTTACAGTTTTACTTATTACTACTTATGTACATTTATGGGACACAAGGTGCAATATGAAAGATCAAATAAACCAAAAATCAAATCAGTATTTAAAACAAACAAAGCAGCTACAAATATAACGGGCTACATGAGAAAATTACTAGCATGACTTAATAGGAAGAATGACTTCATAACCACTAAAAGGCTTCCACATTCCAATGTCATGAAAGATATGAATATGAGAATATTTCTCAAAATACCTTCTTAGTTCTCACACCTTTGCAGCCCTGCACCTCACAGGAGCAGATTGCAAGAATACACTGAGACATTATAGTCACAATTTTCTAAAATTTGCATAGGTTCAAATCAATGAAATAAAGTCCTTTCTAACCGTGAAAAAGTTCCTTGCCACTCGATTAGTACCACATTTTAATGAAATGTATGTGGAAAACAGTGAATTACTATTGGATGTCATTTTCAAAATTTAACATTTATATTTCTCAGTAATATATTTTCCCACTCAAATCCTTTTCACAACAATTATGCAGAGACCATTTCCTCTGAGAAAACGCTAAAACCCCAACACAAACAATCATCCTTGCACCAATAACCAGAAAATACCAACCCTCCCAACACAACAACATTACAGACAGCCCTTGTAACAATGATCAAAAGCAAGCCTACACTGTAGTGAAGTAATGCAGCAGTCAGCAGAGGGCAAAACAGAAATAGCAGAATTGAATCAGATTGATGACAACAAAAGGCCCAACTTCCACTGTAACAGACATAAATCAATGCATCATCTACCACACCACCTTACCATATATGTATAAATTAATGTCGTGTAATTTTTCAGAATTTAATATTTTTATGTAACAATATATCAACATACCATTTTCACCCATATGCTAGAAAGTAACTAATTCCTAGGTTATTCATTCTATATTGTTTGCAATTACCCCAAAGCATAACAACACCAAGTTGAGAACACAATTCCTAGGTTATCTAATTCATGCATAATATAGAGGGAGAGAGAATTGAAGTGTAAAAGAAGAGAATGAAGATCTAACCTGAGAAGAAAGAGAGAAAGCGTTTTCACCACCACGTTCCGAGATTCCGACTTCGATTCCGACGTCGATTCTGATTTCGATTTCGATTTCGATTTCTTACTTCGACTTCTTACTTCGATTTCGATTCTGACTTTGATTTTGACCGAGGAAGCTGGTTTGGATTTCAGTTTTTGAGTTGAAGGACGGTGAAGGAAGGACGGTGGAAGCTCTTTCGAGAATGAAGGAAGGACGGTGGTTGGAGAGAGAGTGGGGTTTAGTTTTGGACGGTGGAAGCCCTTTCTTTTTGGAGAGAGAGTGTTATGTTTTTTTTTTTTTTGAAGGAAGAGAGAGTAGTGTTATGTGTTAGTGCGGGAAAATGAAAAAAAAATCATCCGCCCTTTTTTCATTTTCATCAAGCCCAAATATAGCGTTTGTGAAAAACGCTATCTATATCCCCTTCAACAATAGCGTTTCCTTAAAAGCGCTATTAGTGCGAACAAGAATAATAGCACTTATAGAAAAGCGCTATCTAACCCAGTTTTTAACAAGTTTTTCTTAGCGCTTTCTGAAGAGTGCTATAACAGGTCTATAATTTGCATTTTTAATAGCATTTATCCAGAAACGCTATTAAAATTGTGCTATTAAAAGCCAAAATTGTGGTAGTCTCAGGAAGTAGCTCAAAATTTCATCTCAAGCAATCCTTTTTTCACAATTCTCATAAAACCTAATCATATAGAAGATGGTCAGCTGGTAAGTTGAAAAACATTGTTTACATTAATCCATTCTTGCAGTGCTATGCACATATAAATTATGATGATTGATAATAGTATTATGCTATGCAGTCTGTACCAGATTTTAAAGGGGTTATTGAGAACAAGGACAAGAATGTGATGATGCAGATTAGGAAAAGGTCATGGAATGTGAAATTACTCCGTTGTTACGAAGGCAGATATGGTCGTCGCCTTTCCGTGGGTTGGTCGTTGTTTGCAAGTGAGAGTGGACTGGAATCAGGAGATGTTTGTGTCTTTGAACTGATAAACAAGAAAGATTTGGTTTTTAAAGTTCATATTTTCAAAAGTGACGGTTAATGTATCTGTTTGGATGTTGTTGTTTTGAGAAGTAGTAGTAGAAACATGTTTTCTAAAGGGATAGAGTTTATGCATCTGTTTTGGACATTGTTGTTTTGAGTGATAGTAGCTTGAACCAAGTTAATCTTTCCTTTCCATCAAATAGGTTAAGTGAAGTAGTTATAACCTTCACCTTTGGTTGTAGCTGTACTTCATTTAGAAATATTTTGAAAGTATAGTCCATCATGACTCGCTAGTTTCTTTATAGTATCTATCAAATTTATCAAATCTTTGGAAAGAATGAATGAAGTTTAGATATATGATTTGTTAGACTAATTAATTGATGAATATATGTTGAATTTTATTCTTGAATGGACCGTATGAATTGAATCATTCTATCATGTAAAATGTCGATACCATGATATCAACATTGTAAACAAGTTTATTGATAATGTTGGGTGTATCATGGAGGAATTTAGCTCGCCTCTATAACCACCCTTTAATGTGGCGTATGATCTTTTTTAACGTGTTAGCAACACTAGTGTATCCAAGATAATGTTGGGTGTATCAAAGAGAACTCATTTCAAAAATATTGGGACCTACAATAATAATTCATCTAATAAGAGAGTTGTTAAAAAGAGTGTTGCATGCTATTAGCCTTCTATTTTTTTTTTCTCTTTCTATGCTATTAGTGAAGTAACTCAATTAAATTAAATTAGTTTTAGTTTTCTCTTATTTGACCAAGTCTATACATACTTTGTTAGTCGGTTAGTACTGTTTTTAGTCGGTTAAGTTTTCTGTGTGTATCTAATATAAATACACAATATTATAATTCTAAAATCATTATTCAATAGAATAACAAAAATGTCAATCATTCATATAAGGTTAAGCTGAAAAGGTTACGTTTTCTGTTTTTAGTCGGTTATGTTTTCTGTTTGTGTTTGTTTTCTCATTCTACTATGATTATTTTGTATGGAAGTGACAACCTCTCATTCATATTAATAAGTCAGAAAACTCTCATGAATGTGATGTCACATGGTCCAAAAAGATAGAGACAAAGAGCAAAGGGAGAGAGAGGGGGCAATAGGAAATATATAGAAAAGGCAAATGGAGTGCCATATCCAAAATGTTTTTCGAAAGATCAAAAACTCACCTAAAAAAACAAACGAGAAACAAGAAGAAGAAAAAACACTGCTAGAAGAGGATCAAGGACACAAGGAAGGAAGAATTAATTTCAGGTTAGTTTGGTCTCTTTTGTTTTATGAAAATAAAGGTGCGTTGATTTAGTTTTTGTTCTATCACATGAATGCAAATTGAGACTGTCTCAATGAGTTTTTTTGTTAATTTAATTTCACCCGCCATCTTTTCTCCTATGTTATTTTAGTTTGTTGTTGTCATTACTCATTATTATTATTGCTTAAGATGTATAAAAAGTGCAACATCACAGTCACATAAACCTACGGTGGTGCAAAAAAATACTAAGATAAACATTAGAGTAAATATCTAAACTCTATCGAGAAAAACATGAAGACTTTTTATAGAAAAAAAAATATTTGAAGACTTATTTGATCCCAAAAGATAGAAAATACCAATTATTTTTGTAGAGGAAAGTACCAATTTGACACTCAGATATTAATCAATTAAATCTTATTTTTTATAACTCAATTTTGTTTTAAAGAAAGACGAGAATATGATTAAAGAAAGCTCTCATTCGAATTCGTACCATTCCCTTCTGTTTCTATTTTTCTTTGTTCTTTTCTTCTTCTTTTTTTTTTACGAAGGAATTCTTTTCTGCTTTGTTATTTTGTAACCCTACCAAAAAAATTATTTGTATGGATATTGTACTATTTTACTTTTTTTTTTGGAAAAAATCAATCTCCTTCTAACACTCTATCTTTCTTTTATTACTCTCTCTTCATTGAAAGAAATATATAATCATATTAAAGAAATGAGATTAAGAGGGAGATTGAAAGTTATTAAAAGAGGAAATGAGAGAAAGGATGATGAAAATATCCAATTTCACAATATTAAAAGCATTTAATCTCGTATCATGAAATCTTATCCATTATCAATCTAATTATTAATGAAAAAAAATTATTACCCCTCCATCCCAAAATAATTCACATGGTTTAATCACCATATTTTTAGAGTTATATAATGACAAATAATTTTAAAATATCTATCGTTATAATTTTATATAAAAAAGTGACTTTTTAACATAAAATTTCCTTTCAATTTAAAAATAAATAAATAAATCTTGCAAGAATTTTTAAATTAAATAAATAAGGTGGAGATTGAGATAGAGTGAGATTAAGATATTTACTGAAACGAAACTGAAAACCGCGAAACTATCGGCGGCAATGGCTAAACAAACTTTTTTTTTTGAAGGAAAGAAATCAATTCATTTCATTACTCAAAAGGTGCCAAATACATGACAGTACATCATCATAAATGGTGGGGCTAGGTTCAGATGGGGCTACCCTCGCTAATTCATGAGCGACCCCATTAGCTTGCCTCCTATTAAACTCGACATGAGAGTTTTGAAAACTATCCTGAAATAATTGTCTACAGGCAGTAATAATACAACCAAGTTCGCTATCATCATCTACTCCTGTATGAAAAGAATCTACGACCTGCTTTGAATCTAGAACAAAATCAACATTATCAAATTGGAGGTCTGATACCCACTGCAGCGCCGTGTGTAACCCAACTGCTTCTCCTATCGTGACTTCACATAGAGGAGAAAACCAATCAGTTCTCGCAAGCACAAAGTCACCTGCATCATCTCTGATACATATGCCAATACCAACTCGGTTAAGAGAGGAGGAGAATGAGGCATCAATATTACATTTGTACCTTCCTCTTGCTGGTTTTTCCCAACGAATCACTTCTTGCGTGCTTGGCTCATGTTGAGGTGCGGCTGGATTTGTGCCACCTGCTTTTCTGATGAGTTGCGCGGACCTCCAGTCTTCTAGGAGGGTCGTCGCCCTAGTCAAAACTTGAGCATTCGTTTCAACCTTCTGTTGCCATAATTTTAAATTTCGTCTCTTCCAAAGGCTCCACATAATTGTAGCAAAAAGAGCACTTTGAGATTGGTTAAGTGTAGATAGCATAGTGAACACAAACGCATCCATGTTATAATTTTGCCGAAGAGCACGATTAATCTTGTCCCAAAGGTTAACCTCACGCCAAATATGCATAGCAGTAGGACACTCTAAAAGGACATGAATACTATCTTCATAATTACTATCACAAAGCACACAGTTAATGGGACAAAGAATACCTCTACTACTTAAACGAGCTCTAGTAGGAAAACAACCCCGACAAACTCGCCAAACAAGATTCTTAATCTTTGGGGGAACTTTTAATCTCCAAATAAGTTGCCAACGGCCTGGTACGTGTAAATGAGAATAATCTGCAATTTCAGTAACATAAGTTCTATAGGCACTACGCACTGAATACATACCATTCTTTTCTGCTTTCCAAATTAGTTTATCTTCACTAACCAAAGGTTGTAACGGTGTATTTAGAATCAATTGTGTTGTATTATGATCAAACAAGTTATAGATTAAAGGAGCATTCCATACCTTTTGTTGCTGATCAATAATATCCTTCACTTTAGCATGGGCTATTGGCGCAAATATGGGATTGTCAACTGCAAAAGACAATCCATATTTAAGCCATGGTGCACCAAATAAAGGGATATTATCACCTGTACCTATGCGCCATCTTGCACCTTTTTTCACAACCATTGGCTAAACAAACTTATGACGTTGAGTATATAACAGCCTTAGTCGGATTCAGAATCTCGACACTCGGTGCGGGATCCTTACCTGGTTCAGTTCAGGTACCCACGCCACATCTTCTCAATTAAATTACTTTTTATATTTTCATTTTCTCTTATTTCACCAACTCTATACATACTTTGTTAGTCGGTTAAGTTTTCTGCCATGAATTTCACAATTTCTGGATAGGACATGTCAATTTCGACACTGGGATACACGTAATCCAATACTATATGTGCTTCATAAAACCAATAGGCCATAACAACAAGGCCATTTCAACAAAAAATTGATATATTGCAAAAACTTCAAACATTTTTTAATCTTCTTAATATTTCTTTTCAAGATACTCCATCTATATTATATTATATTTCATCCCGAAAAAATTATATTATACTAAATATATATAATATAATATTAAATATGAGACACATGTTGTTTTTTACAACTTATCTTCTTACATGCTGCATAATCTTTTTTTTTTTTTTGAAGGGCATAATCTTATTTTTATCACGTCAATTTAAATATGATGTGGCACTCTCTAAAACACAATGACCCAAATTTTTTTTTTTTTTTTTACAATAAATGAAATTTCATTAGCAAAAGTCTGGCAATAAATCATAAGCCAAGACTGCGGAAATACAAAGTGGGGTTTCTTCAATCCATATACAATCGGGATTATGAAGAGAGTATTGAGCTAGATAATGAGCAGCTTGGTTAGCCTCCCGTCTAACATGCAAGAATCTTAAACTACGAAAAAAGACATTAAAATTAATGCAATCTCCAATAATAGATCCAACATAGTTGGGATGTTGTTGATGAGTGTTCAGCGCCTGAACCACATTAGAAGCATCTGATTCCGCTATAAGATTCAGAAAAAACATGTCTTTTGCAAATTCCAACCCCTTCCGCATAGCTAAAGCTTCTGCTACCTCTAAATCTGGTAATGAAAAGACTTGACAACAACTAGCAGCAACCACAATACCTTCATAATCTCTCACAACAACACCAATACCCCAAATTCCAAATTCTTCTATTATTTTTCTTTAGCCAACAACTTTTTTTGGTTATTTAATATTTTGGTTAAATAAGTTTTTGATTCCTATAAATCTAGCAAAATTTGTTTTAGTCTTTATAAAATAAAGTGACATGTAAAATCTTGCATTTTGAGACATTGATTCGCATCGGTCTAATATGTTATCATATACAAGTCATCCTCTAATTTACAATAACATGGAGAGAGAATAAACAACTGAATATATGAATGAGAAGTTCAAATGAATAATTTGAAATAAATTATTATTATTATCTCATCCTTGATCCTCATATAAGTTAGAAGAACCATAAGTTTAAAATATGATTTCATTTGGAAAGTTAAGCAAACAAAATATTAGTTGTTAATGCTCTTATCAAAATAGATGTCCCTCTTGGACAATCTGATATTGCCAATAAATCTCAAATGTGCCTGAAATGTGGTAGACCAATCATTTGTCCATTCAAAAATAAATTTGAGAACTCCCGAAGAGTTTTTAAAAGTTGATTTCTTAAAGATAAGAAATGAGATGAAATACGTAGGAGAGATAAATATTTATTTGAGATTACAAGTTGAGTGTTTGTGAATCATGAAATCTATATAACAAGATGCTAAAATGGTTATATATGGAAAAAAAATCATATTTTTCGTATAGTCCAATAGTTGTAAAGTCACTATATGTAGTCAAAGATCGTTTGAGAATTTGAACAAATAATGAAGAACTATTTGGTCTTGAAGTACCATATTTTAATTCAATTGAGGAACGATATTGTACCTTGATAGTTACTTATGTTATCATATATTTATTATTTTAGATATGTAGGTTATTTGTCTGACCATCAACATTAATGTTTGATTGATGTCTATGATTGAACGCATAATAGAAGAAACATGTGGGTCGTTTTTCAGAAGAAGGAATGCACAATACTTTATGAATATAACACCATGTTGAAAGGATATTACAGGGAGATAGAACAAAAATATACTTTTTTGAAAGTTCTTTCTCACATGTAATTAACTTTAGAAGAATTGTGATTTAAACATTTAACAAATTTGTTCGTATGATAATCTTGAATACTTTTTTCAAAGTAACTCGCAAGTAAATTTTTGAACAACTAGTACAAAAGATTGACATCCATCTTATCAGAGATAATTGTTAGGTTGAGGGAGAGAAATAAATATATTATGCACTCTTTTTCCCTTCACCATGAATTTCACTTTCCTCTCCCTCTCTCTCTCAACTAGCAGCACCTCTCCCTCTCTCAACTCAGTTTCTATTTCATTTTCATTCCTTCTCCTCTCCTCTCCTCTCCCGTCTCCTCCACCAGGTTTGTTTTTCTTTGTTATTTTTTTTATTTGTTCTATTTTATTGCTGTTTGTTATTTGTTAATGGGTGAATCAATCAAGGAGTTGATTATTCAAATTCCAAACTACAATTTAGAATTGTTGATTTATCCCCAATTTTGATTTTCCAAACCCTAAATTTAGAATTGTGCATTTTGTGTGATCAGTAAAAAATTATATGAAATGATGAGAATTAGAATTGTGATTTGTGATGTTTATAACTTAGGCAGATGAGTCATACTTTCTACCATCATTATTAGGTTAATTGATATATTTATTTGGCGATAGTAGACCATGAAGTTATGCTCAGAATTGCTACTTGCTATTCCCACTATTAATGTATTTGTAGGATCTTATAAATGTTGTTGATATAGCATTTGTAAACTGATGGCCACTAGAGAGGATTGAATGGTTCACTCGTTTTCTATTTTGATTTTGTGTATGGTATAAGAGCTTAGTTTCCCTTCACTGCAAATTGTGATCTGATATTTATACAAGGCCAACAAAGTTTCCTCAGTTTCACACATTGTTTGCTATGTAGGTGATATGATATGATATGATATGATATGATATGATAGTTTGAAAATTGTATTTTGTGTTTTTCTGTCAATCTTAAGACTTTCGAAGAAAAGAGATATCTAGGTGATATGATATGATAGTTTGAAAATTGCATTGTGAAATTAGTTCAAAGTAAGATTAATAAATGAATAATGAACATAACTCCAACATCATTTTAGAGCATCAGTCTATAACAGATTCCCAGTGACTAATGTGGTGTTTATAACTTAGGCAGATTAGCGCAGATGTTGGTCAACACTTCAACTTCAATTATTAATTGCTTGTTAATTGTTATATGTGATGTGATAATGCTTGAAATAAACTTTCAGATATGAGGAGGTTTTTGGTTGATAGAACAAAATGACAATCCTCTTTTATATCGAGTTGACATGTTATATTTCATCTCTTATTTTATTTCAAACTGTACTTTTGTAGAAAAAATGACAATCCTCTTTTATTTTGATTTATGACTATTTATGTATATTATGTCACACGTGAATTTGCGATAAATTTTTCGCCCAGGCTCTATATAAATCCTGGCTCCGCCACTGCTCTTACGAGTAAATGACCTTATTCATTGTTATTGGTATCTAGTCTTATGACTTTTCATATATTTGTAACTTACAACTTTTTGTGTCTATAAATAGAACATATACTATCATGTAAAGAATACACTTGAAAAATAATGCAAAATATAGGTTCTTGTTCCCTCTTTATCCCTTTCTCTCTGCTCTTCTATACTATACAATATCTCGTATACTTAGGATTAATTTCATGAAAATTTAACCCTTAATACTCAATTCCCATTTCCCTCCCATGTCTTCAATTGTTTTACGATTACTTCATCATTAACTCTAGAAGTGAAAACAAACATACCCGTAATATTTTATCTTTTTACATAATGAAAGTTAGCCTGAAGCAAAAAGTAAGAATTTTGGCTAAATGGATGACTTTTTCAAGATATAATCTTAGCTTTTTTTTTTGGATAAAGGATTCATTTAATTATGTTAAGTATATTGATATTATTCATTTGTAGCATCAAAAAGTTAAATAAAATTAACTCATTCAGTATACCATTACCATTCATTTCATTTTACTCATAATTTTATAATATAAAATAGTTTAATTCTTTTTTTTGGTTACAGTAAAATAGTTTAATTCTAACATGAATTGTGTGTTCAAATTAAATTAAGAGATCGTTTGTTTGTTAGTTTTTTTTTTTTTTTTTTACAAAAAAAAAGGTGTCTTTAACTTTATATATCCAAACATGATTTTAATGAGAGTTTACACGAAGCTACTTGACATTTAGTAACCAAAATTTTGTCAAAAAATAAATAAATTTAGTAACCAAATTATTCATTATTAAAGCTTTTAAAAAATTTGGAATGCACGAGTAGGGCTGGGCAAAATTAACGGTTAACCGAACCGAACCGGTTAACCGAACCGAATCATATCAAAATTAACTGAACCATTTCACAAATTTATGAACTGAACCATTATTTTGATAACAGTTAATTTGGAATGCACGACTCGTGCGTAGGGCTGGGCTGGGCACGAGTCATGATGGACCATAGACTCATGATGCACGTGTGTGAACTTAATGTATTCCTTCAAATATTTCTAAATGAACTAAAATTAGAGCCAAAAAAGAAGGTGAAGGTTACTGCTTCACTTCACCTATTTGATGGAAAGGAAAGTGTTAACTAGTAAGTTACTATCACTCAAAACAAAAACTTCAAACAGATACATTAACGGTCCCTTTTTTGAAGACATGAACTTTAAAAACGAAATCTTTCTTTTTTATCAGTTCAAAGACACAAACATCTCCTGGTTGCAGTTCACTTTCGCTTGCAAACAAGGACCAACCCGCCGATAGATAGAAACCATTTTTAGCCTCGTTAGAACAGATCAATTTCACATTCCATGATCTTTTCCCAATCTGCAGAATCACATACTCCTCTTTGTTCTCAATAACTCCTTTTAAATCTGCAGTTACATACTGCATAGCATAATAGCCTTATCAATCACTATAATATATAATCATAACATAACATAGTACAGTATTTATACATAGAATTGCAGGAATGGATTAATGTAAACGTTGTTTTTTAACTTACCAGCTTACTATCTACTGTATGGTGAGGTTTTACAAGAATTGTGAAAAAAGGATTGGTTGAGATGAAATTTTGAGCAACTTCCTGAGCTCTAGCATCTTTTGGCCAATTCATTGATGAAGTTCTTTTAGTAGTCTTCTCATGATCACCTGCGTATATGTGTGCAATATAAAACATTAGAGAACATATTTGGCATTTTGAACAATCATGAATCTTGATGTTTTCAGGTTTCAACTCTACCTTTTATTAAATAAATAGCATCGTGAAACTAAGTAAGAACAAATAAGATATTCTCAGTTCTATTGCAGAATATATTTTGCACGGTCACAAAAATGTATCAAATGTAAATATAAGCAAATAAAAATAATTTGGCACATATCCAAATTACAAGCAGTTTCATCTAGTCGTAACATCAATTACCATCAAAGTAGGCAGCGCAACTGGTAAACTAGGAAACTCAGAGTTCAAACTCTAAAACATTTAATCAGTAACTCATACTTGAAGGTGAGAAAAACACAAGGGGGGGGGGGGGGGGGGGGGGGGGGGGGGGGGGTTGAATTGTGTTTTGAAAAATTCTTCGTTTCTCTTCTAAAAACTGAACACACTGATCAGAAACTAAGTGAAACAACTTCTGAGGTGATAAACAGAATTTGAACGCAGCGGAATAAAACATAGAGAGAGAAGAAGAAAGACACAAAACAATTATACTGGTTCCTTTATATAGAATCTGAACGCAGCGGAATAAGACTAGAACTTTGAGAAACAGAAATTCTAAGTGAATGCAGAACAATTTCAGCAGAGGTTTGCACTTGTAAAAATGTTAAGAGTCTTTCGTTCAGCATTACCAAATCTCTAAGACTTCACTCCTTTATATAGAGGTGTGAAAGAGACGTTGTGAAATTGCCAGCACATCAAAGAGTCATTGTTGAAGCTTGATCTTTCACCAATGATCTTTTTCCTGATTTGGTTGTTGTCCTATGAAGAACAAATTTGAAATCAATTCCCATTGTGAAGGAACATCTTTGCAGGCATAGCTGTTATTCTGGAGCTGTTTTCTTGTCTTGTAGCGTGGACACAAAACAGAGTATTGGAGAAGGTGGTTGTACAGTTCGTACAGAGTACAATGTCAACGCTTTTTGAAGATAAGCTTCCAAATCCTTCAAATCTTCACCAAAGTGACCGTTGCAAGGTTCCACTAGCCTTCTGCAAAGTTTTCGAATCCAATAGACAGCTTTTGAAGTGTTGATCCTTGAATCTTCAGCTTGTGGTGATAATCAGCTTCTGATGAGCTTCAGCTTCTGATGAAGTCACTTCTGAACTATCCGCTTCTGATGACTATCAGCTTCTGATGACTTTCAGCTTCTGATGACTATCAGCTTCTGATGACTATCAACTTCTGATGACTATCAGCTTCAGATGCACTTCTTCAGATGCTTTCAAGCTTCTTTTTCTTGATTCCTTAGCTCTCTTTTTGTTCTTCAGAACCTTTATATGATGTAAATTTTAAATTGTGGTCCTGTACACTTGAACAAATATTAGCTAGTCCAATTTTCAATTTTTAATACCTTGTTATCATCAAAACTCTTTAAGGTTCATTGTTAAACATATTTTGTTCCAACAATCTCCCCCTTTTTGATGATGACAAACAATAGTATTTAAAATTGATCAATTGTTGTTAATCTAATTAACAAGTTGACTTTGGGGTTCTGAGGTTTGTAAGCTCAGAGTCTGAGGTTTGTAAGCTCTAACTCCCCCTGAGTCTGATAGCCTTTAAGGTGAGGTTTGTAAGCTCCCCCTAAGTTCTATCCAGGTTAATTAAATTCATTGAGCGCGCAATAATAATATCAGAGCTTAAAAAATGAAAAGAAGTAGATTATAGATAAGAAGAATGGTCCATTTAATTTTATTTGAAATTTGATACTCCTTCTTTCGTTCATAGCTTATACCTTTTAGGTAAAAAAATGATAGAAGTTTTTCAAACTATTTTTCAAATATCATTAATGGGGCTCAGAGCCTTTAAATACTATCACATATACTCCTCCTTTTGTCATTAGCAAAAAGAAATTAAGTATTAAGACAAAAAGACATTGAGAAAAACTCAAACAAGAAGAGAGTATAACTATAAATAGAACCTATAATCTTATCAAAATATAATCAGAGCACAATAGAGTAAGTTAAAAAAAATATATATAAACAAAAATGTCAGAGCACAGTGTAACAAAACAAAATATCAGAACAACAACATTCAGAAGCGGGAATAAAATGAAGTAAATCAGGCAAAGTAAATCAAAGCAATATGTGTCAGAGCATACTCATTCATTCCAATAATATTCAGAAATAGCAAAAGATGTTCAGAAGCAAAACAACAAAAACAAACAACTAAGGTGTGCAACTAAGGTTTGGTTTGTTGTTGTTGTTGCATCATGTTCATCATCTTCTCCATTTGCTCAGCTTGCTGCTTCACTATTGCTTCAAGTGCCAGTTGCTTCTGAAGAAGAGCATTTTCCCTTGCTTTTGATTCTTCCTGTTGCCTTGCTAGTTTCTGCTTCAGTAGCTTGAACATTCTTGCTTCCCTTGTCACATAGTCTGCTTCTGAGTAGAAAGGCTCATTTGTTAGAAGCAGCTTTGGACCTCTAGCTTGTTGAGCTGATTGAGAATTCTTAAAGAATCTCCTGACAGTAGCAGCTTTGGTCCTGATGCACTTGTTGCTCACAGCTTCTAGCATACTTGGTTCTTTTAATTTCCAGGTGTTGCAGTATTTTATTTTATGTATCTGTACTTTAACGAGATAAAAAGTGGCCATGAATGCACAAGAACATGTTTGGTTTCCTGATAAATCCCACTTGCAATCATTTTTTGTCACAAATTTGTGATAAAATCCATATCATTTACCACAAATCCCTTTCTTCAAAAAAAATTACCACAAATCCCTTTCCTTTGTTTTCTGATTCCTTACTATTATCTAGAAGTTGTTGATTAAGTTAGTATCACAAATCTTGATATGAAAATAGTTGTAAAGAAATGTTTTAATAAAAAAAAATTGCTAGCAATAATTGATTGTCCAGCACCGAGAGAGAGAGGGAGAATGAGTTGGATCTGGAAAATTAAAATGAAGTGAAGAAGGGAAAAGAGAAGAGATGAGAGAGAGAATGGAAATTGACTCACTATGAAAAAGCATGCGGCTGTCAAGAATGAACTAGCGTGACTTAACTCACGCTGCGTGAGTTAAGTCACGTAAATTTAACACTAGCGTAAGTTAACTCACGCTGCGTGAGTTAAGTCACGCAAATTTAACACTAGCGCAACTTAACTTACGTAGGGGTATTTTGGACATTTACTTTGGGAATGAGCAAAACCGTTTGGGTAAAGAGCAGAATTCTGAGGAGAAAATGAAGGAGGAAGTGCAAAGTTGGAGGTTGGCTTTACATGAAGCTGCTAGTCTGGCAGGGTGGTGATGAAAATGATGAATATTCTTTCTTTTTTTCCTGGTTTTTTTATAATTAATAAAAAAAAAAAATTTGCTTTTAATTTGGTCCCTATGATTGACACATCAGCAGTTAACAAAATTTTCTAACGATAAGGACTAAACCGATAACCGATCTACACATTGAGGGACTATTTTGTAGTGTATCCTAAATCGGGGACTAAAGTGACTATTTACTCTATTTTAAACTAAAGCCCACCCTTGTAATATCATTGCTAAACCAATTTTGAGCTTTCATGCATTAACCCCTTTCTTCCGGTGACAAATCACAATATCAGCCAATTATACCTTTATACTCCTCCATCCCATAGTAAGTACGCCTTTTGCAAAAAAATATTGTCCAAAAAAAATTGACCTATTTAACTTTTCAATACACTATTAATTACTTTTTCCCAATTATATCTCTAATTTATACTACTTTCACAACTCCTAATTCAATATATTCTACTTTGCATTTATAATAAAGAGGAGTGCACCCATACTTAACAAAGACACTCAAAATCATTTTTCTCTCTTTTACTTGTACACTTTTTTTTAATATGTGTGAAATGAGCAAAATGCTCAGTTGTTTTGATATTATATGCCCTCTATGGAGTTGGATAGTGGCATTGAAATATTTGATTTTAGTCGTATATACCTTTTTTTTAAGGAATCATATATAGCTTCAAAGTCATTATAAATGATAGTTTATGATTGGTCGACAATGTAAAATAATTTACACCGAAAGTACCTCAAAGTTGATCTCCTCTATACAAATATCTTTATAATATATTTTATGTAAATGTGTTTAATTCTAATTAATTATCTATCAAAACAAATGATTTTTTTTTTATTTCATAAAATCTCTCAAAAAAATTACTCCCTTCGTCCCTATATCTAAGCCCCTTTTGAATTTTTCACATTTCTTAAGAAAAGTAGCATGTGCAATTAATATGTCTATTTTATGTGCTAATATTACCAAATTGTGCTTTGTTTGTATGTGTATTAAATTTGTCTTTTCATATTTCAAAACAAGTTAGTAATATTAATTAGGGGTATGTTTAGGTAAAAAATAATAAATGTGTCTAATGATTTGAAAAATGATTTACATTTAAGGACAAAAATAAAGTCAAATAGGTGCTTAGATATAGGGACGGAGGGAGTAGTATTATCAATTTGAAATAAAAATGTGACGATAAAAAAAGAAACGTAAAGATCAAATATGAAAAGGCGCACGAGCGTGTTTGTTCTGAGTATTAGTGACATTAGGGAGTAACTTAATACTCCCTCCGTTTTAAAATGAGTGTCGCTTTAGCCAATTGCACACAGATTAAGAAATGAAATAAAGTAGTCAAATGTCATAGCAATTTTACCAAATTATCCTAATCAACTATTGGTTTGTTTTTTATTAAAGAAAAAATAATTACTTTAGAAGTAGTGTAACATAATATTAATTGAAGGGTACAATTGAAAAGAAAAAGTTATTATTGCATTGGAAACTGAAAGTGACATTTATTTAGAAACAATTTTTTTTTGCTAAAATGATACTCATTTTAAAACGGATGGAGTAATAAGCATTATAAATGAAATTCTTCGTCACTTTTAGATATGAATGTGTGTCTAATTTTGAAATTGAATAGTCATTGAAATACTACAAATATGATGAAAAAATATGAAGAGTCGCACGATTTTGTAGGTCCCAATATTTATGTAATAATGACATTAGGCAGGTAGCTTAATTATAAGTTTACCATTAACAAATGAAGAGCTTTCGATGTTCAAACTCCATCCATGGCTAGAGGAATCTCTATCCTCCCCATCCGTTTCTTCAAGATCATTCTTCAAACTAATCTTCATAGGATTGTAAGCTTTCCTATTATATTAGTATTATTTACTTTAGACTTCTTAGCATATAACCACGCATCACACTTGCAACATGTCATATCTGCATTTCACATATTTTCTGTTTACAATATTAGCACTAGAACTTTCAACAAAACAAAATACTAGCACTAGAAATTTTATTATGGATACACACATAACACATGAATATTGTTTACCACTTTACCTTCTAGAAAGAATAATTGTATTTGACACCTTTTTCTAAGTGACCAAAGGGGTTCTTTAATTTTTACAGCAAATACCAAGTAAGTTTACTAATAGACATGGAGTTGGTCTATCAAATCCAGTGTTGATAAAGACTACTGATGGCACTAAATGGAAAGTTTATTGGAAAAAAATTAATGGAGAGATTTGGTTTGAAAAGGGTTGGAAATTTTTTACTGAAAATTACTCTCTTGGACATGGCTGCTTGGTGGTGTTTGAATATAAAGGAACTTCCAAGTTTGATGTATACATACTTGGCCAGAATGCACTAGAAATAGATTATTCTTCATGTGACACTGATTATGAAAATGACAATGTTGATCATAGTGAAGATGATGAATCAGTTGAGATTTTGGATGAATGGCTTCATCGGAAGAAGGCTAGGCAAAGGTCACCTTTTGTTTCTCCTCGACGACATAAGAAAGTTCGAGGTTTGGTTTGGTTTCTTGATTTTCTTTTCAGTATACATAATGGGTTTATGTGATTTTCTATTAAACATGAAGCATCATGATTGTTCAAAATGCTCTCCAAGAGTTAATTTTTTTTTTTTTTTGTTTTACATTGCACACATATATGCAGGTGATCATGAGAAGAGTGCTAAAAGAACTTCATCAATAAATTGGCCACAGGATGCTAGAGCTCAGGAAGTAGCTTTAAAATTCATCTCAAGCAATCCTTTTTTCACAATTCTCATAAAGCCTACTCATCTGGTAGAAAATCGGATGGTAAGGTTAAACACAAAACATTTACATTAATGCATGCAATGCTATATATGTATAATATGTTGTGATTATTATAATGATGATTACATTGTACTATGCAGTGTGTACCACTTTTAAATGGGGTTATTGAGAACAAGGATAAGAATGTGGTACTGCAGATTGGGAAAAGGTCATGGAATGTGAAATTACTTCGTTGTTATGAGGGCAAATATGACCGTCGCTTTTCCGCGGGTTGGCTCTTGTTTTTAAGTGGAAGTGGACTGAAATCAGGAGATGTCTGTGTCTTTGAACTGATAAACAAGAAAGATTTCGTTTTTAAAGTTCATGTTTTCTAAAGGGACAAAGTTTATGCATCTGTTTTGTACATTGTTGTTTTGAGTGATAGGTTAAGTGATAATCTTCACATTTGGTTCCAGTTGTATTTAAGTTTGAAATATTTTGAAGGAAATATCTATGGTGACTCAGTAATTTCATATATTTCTATCAAATTTTTCAAATATTGGAAAGATTGAATTGTTTAGATATATCGTTTGTTTGATTAATTATTATAATCCCGTTATGTATGAACACAATGAATTATTTATAGAGCATTATTAATGTAAATCATGGTCAATTTTTTTTAGGGGTAATCATGGTCAATTGTTGTATATTAGTAGCCATTAATTATAATTTTTAGTGCTAGTATTTTGTTTAGTTGAAAAGTTCTAGTGCTAATATTGATCAAAATAAGAGAGTTGAACTTTGTTTTTGAATAGGCCGTGATAAGTTGAATCGTTCCCAAAATAAGAGAGTTCAAAATAAGGAAAGTGTGCCAGTATTTTTTTTTTAAGTGTTAGCAATACAAGGTGAGAAACACTTGTGTGGACCGGGACCAAGAATTTTGGTTTGGTCACACATACAAGTTTTTTCCTTCTCTCTCTTCTCTTCTCTCTTCTCCATTTTCTCTCTCTTCTCTCTTCTCTCTCTTCTCTTTTTTCTCTTTGTGTGACCAAAGACCACTTGTATGGACCAGGACCACACAAGATTTTCTCATACAAGGTACCCATTTCCAAAATATTGGGACCTACAAGAAATCATGAAATAAGAGAGTTGTTAACAAGAGTGTTACATGTTGTTAGCCCTATTTTTTTTCTTCTCTAAACCTAGTGGATCATTTTATTTACCTAGACTAATGAAACCAGTTAAAATGGGATACTAGGCTGGCAAACCTAAAGTTCCAAATCTATCAAAATACACTGTCAAAAACTTTACTTAGAAGTAGTTTATTTTTAGATGAAATACAGTATTGGAAACTTGTTTCCATTAAATTGTTGCATTTTAGGGGGGTTGGATGATCAAACACTGTGACATTTCTTGATGATTTCTCAAATCAATCCCCCTACTCAAATCTATCAAAATACACTACTGAACACGGTGATTGCATGTGGACGATGATTTGGGTCGCTCACACGACTAGGGAATAATCTGGAATTTCTTGAGTTAAGACACATGGGACCAGAATAAAGGGAGATCACGCTTCATTAATTTTTTAGGTTTGTTGCAAGGAGGGGGAGTTGCGGAAGAGAAGTTATGAACATTTGGTTTGTTTGTGTGGAACGTTTGGGAAAGTAGAAACGACAAGATATTTTCTGATAATATTTTTTCGTTAACTTTAATAGTGGACGGATAAAAATAGAGTCTTGAAGCGAGTGAAGAGCGGGTGAAGAGCCAACTCGCCATGGCAAGCTTAAAGCGAGTGAAGAGCGAGAAAACTCCAGAGAGGCATGATTTTTGAAGAACAAGGGCTCGCCACAATGAGCAACATCCTCGCCACAGCGAATTAAGGCGGCTTAGGACAAAGTGATGACGTGGCAGAAATCCACTGGCGAAGGAAACTCGGCTCTCTATAGCGAGCTGCAACTCGCTACACAAGCCTTTCTCTTATTTTATTTCAGACATCTTGGTAAAATTCTAGAGGGAGATAGGGAGATTTAGAGAGAGAACTTCATAGCAAGAGTGTTAGAGGTTGGAAACTTCAATATTTGTTGAGAAATCACAATCTTGTATGATGTTTCATCTTTTCTTTCAAGTTTGCAAGGCTATCATGAAGATGTGTAGGTAAATCTCTATTGTTAGGATTAGATGTAGTTGATCAATCACAATATGTATCTCTTTTGATCTTTCAATATATGATTCTAATGTTTTAATTGATATTAATATTATCTTTGCAATTTATGTTCATTTATGATTTGAATTGAATTTGAGAAATACTTTTTGAATCAAGACCTACGATAATCATCTATCAAAGTTTAAATTCTAGAAATGGAATTTAGGCTTTGATAATCATTTCAAATATTAAAGCTTAATGCTATTAGATCATTTAATAGATTGAAAAATCGTCGATTAGACGATACGGTTGAAACCACAACATTATTTAGACATGAATAATGTTGTCGAGTGGTATATGATAATATCAATTAATGGCTAGAATTCATGTATGTGATAATAAGGATATATGCAAAAGTTTGATCAATGAAATCTAATCCTAACGCTTTTACGCCTTTATTAATCTCATTTTAATTACTGTTTTTAGTTCGATTAGATTTTAAACAAATAAATGATCAAACTCTAACTTAAGATGATAATCAATGTTAAACGGTTTGTGATATCGCACTAGTCCATGAGAAAACGATATAAAAATACTTACTTTTGATTGATAGCAAAATACTACATCAAGTTATATATTAAATACAAAATGTACAAATTTCAATGCAAATTACTATTTTAAACTTCTTTACATGTATAAGACCATCTCCAATGGGGTTATTGAAAGGGTGTTGAAGGCTATTGAACCATTGGAAGCTTGCTTGTTGAAGATGACATGGAGGAGTTGGGTGATGAAGAGATTCAACAAGTTGAATCCTGCACAGCTGAGACACGAGGCGCGCTGTGATTGTGTGAAAAATGGCGCATGCGTTACACGCGCCGACAGGGCACGTCACAGGTCAGGGGAACGCGGAGAGAGAAAGTGGTTGGGAAGATTAGGACAGGTGGCGCGTTTTTACTGGCTGGCAGGATTTTTATTATCTTCATATTTTACACTCAATTATTTCATTGGAAATAATTTTTTTTTTTACCAAAATTCGTGATTTTTTTTCTCTATAAATAGAGACTTGGATCATTTGATTTGGACACAGAAAAAAAATCAAGTTTTTCACTCATTTAATCTTATTATTAGCCCTTTCTTTTGAAGTTTTAGTCTTTGATTAGTGAAATGGATCCCAACAACAATCAATTCAACACCCAAAATTCTTCTGATTACCCATTTAACTACCAAAATCCCAACAATTATCAACACCCAAATCAATTTCCCAACCAACATCCTCAAAACCCAAATCAATTTCCAAACCAACATCCTCAAAACCCAAATCAATTTCTCAACCAAAATCCTCAAAACATGCCTAATTTTGGTTTTGCCTCAAATTTCAATCACTCATCCTCTGTTCCAAACAACTTTCATCCATATAGATCTATGATGGGATATCCATCTCAAACACCCCCATTTAATGGTTATATTCCGATGATGAATGAAAATTTTCAGAGTCTTGGTGAATATCCTGAATTTTCATCACAAATAAATTGTGGTGGAATGACAAGATCTAATGAAGTCACTCCAGAGGATACAACTCCTAAGAGCAAGAAAAACCAGCAACCATCATGGAACACTGAACAAAATTTGGCGTTAATTAGTGGGTGGATAAAATATGGAACATCCAGTGTTGTCGGGAGAAACCAGACAAGTGAAGCATATTGGGGTAAAATTGTTGAGTATTGTAATGACCATTGCTCATTCGATTCTCCACGCGATGTCATTGCATGACGAAACCGTTTTAATTATATGAGCAAATTAATAAATAAATGGGTTGGTGCTTATGATACCGCTAAGCATCAGCAAGCAAGCGGTTGGTCGGAAGATGATGTGTTGGCAAAAGCCCAAGAAATATATGCATGTGGGAATAATGTTCAATTTACTTTAAAGGAAGAATGGCACGCTCTCCGTGATCAACCTCGTTATGGCAGTCAAGTGGGAGGAAATGTTGGCTCAGGAAGTAGTGGATCTAAGAGATCTCACGAGGACTCTGTAGGATCTAGTGCTCGTCCAATGGGTAGGGAGGCAGCTAAAAAAAAGGAAAAAAGAAAGGCAAGGACGCTGGCTTGGAGGAGGTGGAAAAGGAGTGGGTTCAATTCAAAGAAATGAAGGTGCAAGAGATGGAACACTTTAAAGAGTACACTAATAAAATGACAGAGTACACCGCAGTGCAACAAGAGAAAAACAGATTGAAGAAAATGAAATTGTACATAAAGTTAAGTTCCGAAGAGCATCTCGATGACAAGAAAAAAGATCTGTTGGAAAACTTGGTGCGTGAACTGTTTGGAAATTAATTTCACTGTAATATTTGTTTGTATTCGGTCAAAATTGTCAGTGTTGTCTAGTCCCCCAGTGTTTACTTTAAATAATTGTTAGTGTTGTCTAGTCCTCAGTGATAGTCCCTAGTGTTGTCTAGTCCCCTAGTGTTTACTTTAAATAATTGTCAGTGTTGTCTAGTCCTCAGTGAT
Source organism: Medicago sativa (assembly GCF_051527215.1). Taxonomy (NCBI): domain Eukaryota; kingdom Viridiplantae; phylum Streptophyta; class Magnoliopsida; order Fabales; family Fabaceae; genus Medicago; species Medicago sativa. The sequence goes on along the minus strand of NC_140751.1, from coordinate 60,464,044 downwards.
AGTCCCTAGTGTTGTCTAGTTCCCCGTGACTTATTTCACAAACTATTTGCTTTAATAATTATGCATATTATTTGCCCATTACTAACTTTGTGCCCATTCTATGGTCTTCCTCACTATTTGCTTTAATAATTATGCATACTATTTGCCCCGTGAGTTATTTCACAAACTTTAATTTCACATACTATTCTATGGTCTTCCTCACTGTGTGCCCATTACTAACTATCCACCACTGTCCACCACACACTATTTGCCCATTAATAATTATACGTGACTTTATTTATACGTGACTTTAATTGTCAGTGTTGTCTAGTTCCCCCTGACTTATTTGCTTTAATAATTCACATACTATTTGCCATTAATAATTATCTCCACTATTTGTCAGTGTTGCTTTAAATAAACCATCAATGACTTTAACTATTATCTCCACTATCTCCACTATTTGTCAATGTTGCTTCACCATCCGTGACTTTAATAATTATACCATCTGTGACTTTAACTATTTGCTTATATATAGGGACTCATACCTACTTCTAATATCACAAATCTCATTCACATCTACTACCAATATCACAAATTGCATTCAGATTTACTTCCAATATCTCAAATTGCATTCATATTTGGTTTTGATATGGAAGCCTACTTCCCAAAACGTGATGCTGAAGACACTTATATCGTCAATCGATATATTCAGCATCGAAAAAAACTAGAGGAAGGTAGTGGATCAGGTAGTGGATCTCGTACAAGAAAATATTTAAATAGAGATCATGCAGCAGCTAACCAAAGACTCATTGACGACTACTTTGCCAATGAGCCTACATATGACGATGTAATGTTTCGTCGTCGGTTTCGGATGCAAAAACACGCTTTCCTTCGAATCGTTGGAGACCTTTCAAGTAGTGATAACTACTTCACCCAGCGAGTTGATGCCACCAACAAAGAATGTATATCACCATTAGCAAAATGTACCACAACAATGCGAATGTTAGCATATGGTGTGACAGCAGATGTGGTCGATGAATACATCAAAATAGGAAGTAGTACAACATTGGAGTGCTTACTTAGATTCTGCAAAGGAATCATACGACTGTATGAGCAAGTGTACTTGAGAGCACCAACCCAAGATGACCTGCAAAGAATATTACATGTTAGTGAAATGCGGGGGTTCCCAGGGATGATCGGGAGTATTGATTGTATGCACTGGGAGTGGAAAAATTGTCCTAAAGCATGGGAAGGTCAATTTACCAGGGGGATAAGGGAACCACCACAGTTATTCTTGAAGTAGTTGCATCTCATGATCTATGGATCAGGCATGCCTTTTTTGGATGTCCGAGAACGTTGAACGATATAAACGATCTAGACTGGTCACCAGTGTTTGATGATGTGGAACAGGGAAAGACTCCAAGGGTGAATTTCTTTGTGAATCAACGTCCCTATAATATGACATACTATCTAGCTGATGGTATCTACCCTTCTTATCCAACTTTCGTCAAATCAATTAGACTTCCTCAAAGTGAACCCGATAAGTTATTTGCAAAACATCAAGAGGGATGTCGGAAGGACATCGAACGTGCTTTTGGAGTGCTTCAAGCTCGATTTAAAATCATCCGTGAACCAGCTCGCTTGTGGGACATAACCGATTTGGGTATCAACATGAGGTCATGCATCATATTACATGATATGATTGTTGAGGATGAACGAGATACATATGCTCAACGTTGGACCGATTTTGAGCAATCTGAGGGAAGTGGATCTAGTACACCACAACCATACTCGACCGAGGTGTTACCCACTTTTGCAAATCATGTGCGTGCTAGATCCGAGTTGCGTGATCCAAATGTTCATCACGCATTGCAAGCAGATCCAGTGAAGCACATATGGACAAAGTTTGGAATGTTTCGTAATTGAAGATCATTTGTATCGTACTAAATAAATTACGTGTGTGTTGTGTGCTTGTTTGTTGTCTTTCATTTTAAGCTATTTATGTGTCGCATGCTTAGTTTGCTGTATTGCATTTCAAGTTAAAAAAATAAAAAAAATATTTAAATAAATATTTTTTTTTTTTTAAAAAAATTAATTGTATTATTTTAATTTAATTATAATCGATAATTATAATTTTATGTAATTATAAAAACAAAAATTAAATAGAATAAGAAATAAAAAGTGGTGGGGTAGGGTGTTGAATGAAAACCATTGGAGAGGTAAAAATTGAATGGGTGTTGAATTAAGAGAGAGAAAATGATGTGGAGTGTTGGGAATTAAAAAAGTGGGTGTTGAAGGTTGTTGAATTAAATTTACCATTGGACATGATCTAAATTTGCACATGATAGGAAAACCTATATGTATATAGCACTCCATCCGTCTCATAATTACTGTTTCTTTAGCATTTTTTCTTTTTCTCAAAATAAATGTTACTTTACAATATCAATGCAACATTTATTATTTTTTTCCACTGTTATACCCTTATTTATTGAATTTCATCCAACTTGACTACTGTACTATCTACAATTAATAAGGTATTTTAGTAAATGCAACTAATTTTACTATTGAAATCAACACATTTAATCATTTCCCTAATAATCGTGCATAAATATTAAACGACTAATATTGTGAGATGGAAGGAGTAATAGATTCCTTCAAAATAATATAAAAAATAATTCAAAAGCAAATAGTAGAAGTAAAAAACTTTGATAAAAGTTCTATACGTGTTCCAAGAAAAGCTTTTGGTCGACCTTTCGTTTTTTGTTCTTTCAAAAGCTTGGGAACCAATGAAATTTTAACTTAGCTTGAGAACCGAACGTAATTATTAACTGGAACAACTAAACCAATACAAATTAACAAAATTGAATAATTAACTTAAAATGATAATTTAATCCATCATATTAGTGATTTTATGAAATTAGAGGAGGATGATGAAGGAAATTTGGAAGTAATTAGTTTTCTTATTATAGTATAGATTAAGAGGGGAATAAGGCTATAAATAATTTAATTTGTTTTTTTATATACAAATATCTTTATAATATAATTTATGTAAAATGTGTGTATAATTCTAATTTATTATCTATCAAACAAATGAATTTTTTACTTTCAGAAAACTCTCAAAACAAATTAGTTTTTTTTTTTTTGAGGGACTCAAAACAAATTAGTATTATCAATTGAAATAGAAATGTGACGACCAAAAAAATGAATGTGTGTCTAATTCTAAGTAGTCATTGAAATACTACAATGAAGAGTCGCACGATTTTATTGGAAGATGTAATAATGACATTAGGTATGTAGCTTAATTATAAGTTTACCATGAACAATGAAGAGGTTTGCTTGTTCAGAGACCACCACAATACGTTATTAGTATAGAAGACCACCACAATTAAATACATCATCTCCACTTTAAACTCTTTCATCCATGGCCAGAGGAAGTTCTATCCTTCCCATCCGTTTCTTCAAAATCATTCTCCAAACTAATCTTCAAAAGATTGTAAGCATTCCTATTAATACTATTTACTTTAGAATTCTTAGCATATAACCCACACATCACACATGTAACATGTCATACTTGCATTTCACATATTTTTTGTTTATATTATTAGCACTAGGAAATTTTATGATGGATACGCACATAACATATGAATATCGTTTAACTATCAGTGTTGTATTTATATAGAAGGAATATTTATATTTGACGCTTTTTGCTTAGTGACCAAAGGGGTTCTTTAATTTTTACAGAAAATACCAAATGAGTTTACTAGGAGACATGGAGTTCATCTATCAAATCCAGTGTTGATAAAGTCTCCTGATGGCACTAAATGGAAAGTTTATTGGAAAAAAATCGATGGTGAGATTTGGTTGGAAAAGGGTTGGAAAACTTTTACTGAAAATTACTCTCTTGGACATGGCTCATTGGTGGTGTTTGAATATAAAGGAACTTCCAGGTTTGATGTACACATATTTGACCGGAATGCAGTGGAAATAGATTATGATTCTTCATGTGACAGTACTGATGATGAAAAAGACAATGTTGATGATAGTGATGATGAATCAGTGGAGATTTTGGATGAATGGCTTAATCGGAAGAAGGCTAGACAAAGATCACCTTCCGTTTCTCCTCGTCTACATAATAAAGTTCGAGGTTTGGTTTAGTTTCATGATTTTCTTTACAGTATACGTAATGGATTGATACTTTCCAAGAGTTTCTTCTTTGATTTACATTGAACACATATATGCAGGTGATCATGAGAAGACTACTAAAAGAACTTCATCAATGAATTGGCCAAAGGATGCTAGAGCTCAGGAAGTGGCTCAAAATTTCATCTCATGCAATCATTTTTTCACAATTCTCATCAAGCCAATTAATCTTGTAGAACATACTCTGGTAGGATGCACAAACACAATTTTTACTACATATATTCATTTATGCTGTGATTATAAATTATGATGATTGATAATAGTATTATACTATGCAGTCTGTACCGGATTTTAAAGGGGTTATTGAGAACAAGGAGAAGAATGTGATGCTGCTGATTGGGAAAAGATCATGGAATGTGAAACTACTTCGTTCTTATGAGAGCAAAAATGGCCGTCGCCTTTCCGCGGGCTGGTACTTATTTGCAAGAGAAAGTGGACTGAAATCAGGAGATGTTTGTGTCTTTGAACTGATAAACAAGAAAGATTTGGTTTTTAAAGTTCATGTTTTCTAATGTATCTGTTTTGGACATTGTTGTTTTGAGTGATAGGTGAAGTGATAATGTTGACATTTGGTTGTAATTGTATTTAAGTTTGAAATAATGACTCAGGAATTTCTATATTTCTATCAAATTTATCAAATCCTGGAAAGATTGAATGAAAGTTTAGATATATCTTTTGTTAGATAATTAGTTATTATAATCCTGTTATGTATGAATACAATGAACCACTGCCCAGAAAACAACACTCATGTAGATGCCATAACAAGTCCCCTAATCATCCAAAACGTGTGAAACGGATTGAGATTTTATACAAATGTGTAAAAAACTTTAGGATTTCGGTACAGCAGCAAATCCCAATCCTAATAAAACATACAAAAAGGGATAATAAACAGATGAATATTGCTTTTGAATTATTGAATATATAAGAATAAGAAGACGCATCTTCAAGTAACAACTACCTCTACCTATCTGCCAGAAAAAGATACCTACATCATCAGCACAACAAGATAAAACAAAAACGTAAAAAAAATAAAAAGAGCTAATGGAAACGGGAAATAAATAAAAGTCTTGATGAGTTACTCGTAGTGGGTGTTATTCCGATGCCGATAACAGTACCAGAGGCGAAAAAATCGAAAGACCTTCACACGTTATGGACATGTTTGAGGCTGGAGCTTGGTCATATGTCTGAGGAAAAAGATGTTTGGAGTGTTAACCTAAAAACAAACTGTGTTAATTTCTAAGGGAGGTATCCATATATTTTAAGGGAGGTTAATGTCTATTATAAAACTAGAGGGGGTGTTTGTGTCGTTTGAACAAACCTTAGGGGAGGTCAGTGTAATTTCCCCCACAATGAATGATTATGTGCACGCACGATCAACCAACGTGTTTCCCAGAATTTTGTGATACTGTACTTTTGCGCAAACAATCTTATATCTAGTCATTGTTTATAAGAAACAAAAGACTAAATTACTAAGATGAGGGAATAACATTTAAAGGAGTTGGTGTTAAACTGTTTAAAAAAAAGGGGGAAATTACACTGACCTCCCCTAAGGTTTGTATAAACAATGACTAGATATAAGATTGTTTGCGCAAAAGTACAGTATCACAAAATTCTGGGAAACACGTTGGTTGATCGTGCGTGCACATAATCATTCATTGTGTGAGCGTCCAAAATACGGAAAAGTTGTGTGGTCAATTATTCATGTATCGTGTCGCTCACGCGACTGGTGAATAAACTGGAATTTCTTGAAGAGTTAATAAGACACACGGGGGAGCAAAATACTTCACAATACCAATTCAAAACTCTTCAAATTAGTTCTATACGTCCAGAGCCTATATTATTGTGCTTAGATCTTAAGAATTTATAAGAGTAAATTACACTCCCCTCCCCTCAAAGATGCTTGAATTACACACCCCTCCCCTCTTATGTTAAAATATACACTTGCCTCCCCTCTTATTCAAAATATATTAGAAAATATTTCACTCCCCTCCCTTGAGAGAAGCTAGAATTACATTCCCCTCCTCTCTTATGTTAAAAAAATCTAACACACTTTGAAGAAAAATAGTATTACAGGTTCATTTTAATATAATCAAAATTTGAATACATATTTTTTGCTATTTTTTTTTTCACAATGTAGTTTTAAACCCTATTATAAAATATGAAACAACTCAAAATAAAATTAAAATATGTAAAAAATTACTAAAGTCAATCATGTAATGCTTATTTAAATGTGAATTTTATACTCCAAATTATAAAATTAATAACAAAATATTTAAATTTAATTATAATTGACATTTAAATTATAAAAAAACTAATTATGATTTTTTAAATCTTGAATTCAAAATTAGTATATATTATAAAAATATTTATTTATGTTAAAATAGATTAAAGTGTAGTGTATATTTAATTATTAAAGGTGGGGTTGAAATTCAAGCATGGGGAATATCAATTTTACTTTTCAAGGGAGGGGAGTGTAGTTCAAGCATCTTTGAAGGGAGTGATGGATAATTAGGGTGTTAAATAGTAGTTCATCTCTGAACGATAACCATATTTCTTGAGTGATCATGCAACTTATTTTTCTCAATTCTTGCATTTCAATTTATGCCCTCAATTGATTTTTAATCTATATGTATACTCATTGCTCTTTATCAAGATTCAACTTAATTTATGATCCTAACAACAATGAAGGGAGATGATCACACTTCATTAATTTTTAGGTTTGTTGCAAGGAGGGGGAGTTGCGGAAGAGAAGTTATGAACATTTGGTTTGTTTGTGTGGAACATTTGGGAAAGTAGAAATGACAAGATATTCTCGGATAAATTTTTATCGTTAACTTCAATAGTAGACGGATAAAAATAGAGTCTTGAAACTTGCTTTGTTCAAAGGCACCGAGGGTTCAACTATGCAATCACTCAATGGGAATCTAATCCGTTGTTAATTTTTAGGTTTGTTGCAAGGAGGGGGAGTTGCGGAAGAGAAGTTATGAACATTTGGTTTGTTTGTGTGGAACATTTGGGAAAGTAGAAATGACAAGATATTCTCGGATAAATTTTTATCGTTAACTTCAATAGTAGACGGATAAAAATAGAGTCTTGAAACTTGCTTTGTTCAAAGGCACCGAGGGTTCAACTATGCAATCACTCAATGGGAATCTAATCCGTTGTTGTGTATGGGATTTAGAGTGTAATCGTCTGTTTCAGCGCATGCTAGAAGATCTTGTGAGGGAGTGGCGTGCCGTATTATTTCTATGCAGAATTTTTTCAGCATACATGCAGATTCTGTGTGCAACTCGTCTCTGTTAAGGGGAGGAATGTTTTGAGAATTCATTTTTCTGATTATGTATCAGTATTAGTTTTGCTTGATTTGGTGTATTTTTGTTTGTTGTTTACAAGCTTCTAATTTACCTATATACCTTGTTATGTAACGTTTCCATCGTTGCAACCTTGTACTTGTAAAAATTAAAAACTAGTCATCCGGCCATTATCACAAGTTCACAGCTCTTCATTTATCAATGGTTACTTATGATTAAGCTACTACCTGCCTAATGTCATTATCACAACTATGAAGAAATTCGTGTGCCTTTTCATATTTCGTGTAATTTTGCCTTAATAGCACTCCTGTCTCGATGCACTTTTGATCTTTATTTTTTTTTTAATTAATTACTAGCAAAACATTTAAAAAGTTGATATTATAAATTTACTAATCGAGACAAATTCGACATCTTATATAATTACAAAACAATTTGAAAAATATATATTATCTAAATTTTATTATATTTTTACACAAAAAAAAACTTATGTATATTGCCTTTTTTTAGTCACATATGTGTTTTTGATTGAAGTTAACAATTTTATATTGATTTATATTTAGAAATATCATAATAAAAAATCATTAATGTATTTGTTCAAAATAAAATCTGTAATCAATGTTTGTAAACATAAGGTCATAAGTTTCTCATTTTTTTTAAGGAAGTTTCTCATTTATTTATTAATAAGTTTTTAATTTTTTTTTGTTCAAATATGTTTTTAAATTTATTTATTAATATGTTTGTAAACATAAGGTCATAAGCTACCTTTTCATAATTTCACATTTTTTTTTTTGAAGAGGCTAAAATGATATATATTACCAAATCAAAATGCTCTCCCTAGCACAAGGTGTACTAAGGAAGAACAATGAGTCAATACAATATGTACAAACAAAGAGAAAAAAGAAAGCAACAGATCTATGTAGTGCCTAACATAGTAAATGGACTAAGCCACCACCCATGATAATTTAGTGGAAGAGAGTCACATTTCGCCTTCAACCACGCATAGGAAGTAGCCTTTATTTTATCCACTACTTGTAACAAGGAGCACTCTTTTGCATTGAAAATCCTGTTGTTTCTTTCTTTCCATATTTCCCACACGGTAGCAAACCAAATCACCTGAATAATAGAACGCCGGGCCCTAGCCCCACCACCAGCAAAAGAAAATTGATTAAAATGATCAGCTACAAAACAAGGAGTAACCGTATAAATACCAATCCACCTATAAATATAGTTCCAAACAGATCCGAAACTGTGGCAATGCAGAAATAAATGAGAAGAATTTTCCAAAGAATCACATCCAGAAGCACACAACCGAGAATCAAAATCAATAACCCCACGGCGAAATAAGTTATCCTTTGTAGGTAACCTATCTCGAAACAGGCGCCAAGCAAAAAGCACTACCTTCAACGGGATATCCTTATTCCATAACGATGTCGACGCCACGGAAGAAGTATTAAAATGTTGAGCCGTCAGGAAATGGTAAGCACTACGAACAGAATAAACACGAGAACTCTCCAATGACCAATACCATGTATCCTCTTTGTCAACTTGCAGAGTAACATTTTGAAGTAAAAGAATAAGCTCCCCCAACTGCTCCTCCTCCCACGCAAACAACCACCTCCTCCACCTCCAAGCATCACCCTCATACCCCCAACCAAGCTGACACATCTCAGACACAGTATCCCCCTTAAATTTTGAAAAATCATATAATCTACTAAACCTGGTTCGAAAAGATACACCACCCACCCAGACATCCGACCAGAAAGAAGTAGTAAATATGTTTCCAATCGAACGCCTACTATTATCAACAAACCAAGGTTCTCTACGTAAAGCGGCAATAACACGCCACCAATGAGAAACCTCACGCCCCCCCCCCCCCAACACCTGCCCTCCCTCCACACCATAACGAGCTGACAACACCTGACACCACAGACTCTCCCTCTCCAATAACAACCTCCAACACCACTTCTCTAATAAAGCTACATTAAACTCTCTAATACTCCTTACCTCCAAACCTCCAACCTCCTTACTCCTACAAACAGTGTTCCAATTAACCCAAGATATTTTTTTGTGGTCCTCACTCCCCCCCCCCCCCACCCCAAAAAAACGATTTAAAATAGATTCTATAGAGGATACAATACCTAAAGGAGCTTTGAAGAAGGATAGCGCATAAACAGGCAGAGATGACAAGACTGACTTCAAAAGAACCAAGCGTTCGCCCAACGATAAATGTTTGCAATTCCACACAGACAGTCTAGATTTAATACGATTAAGCACATGTTCCCAAAAAGCCAAACGTCTCGCATTACCACCTATAGGCAGCCCAAGATACACAAAGGGAAGAGAACCAACGTTACAATTCAGAACCAAAGTGGCTTCTGCTAACCAAGAACTAGACACATTAACACCTACCAGCTGACTTTTAGAAAAATTCACCTTCAGCCCAGACAAAGCTTCAAACAATAACAGAACAACCCTCATTGCACGAATGTTTGCCCACGATTTTTCTCCTAAAATTAAAGTGTCATCTGCAAACTGAAGATGAGACACCACCACCGGATCACTAGCACCAACCTTGTAACCAGTAAAAATATTATGAAGTAATAAAGATTCCATCAAGACATTAAACCCCTCTGCAGCCAGAAGAAATAAAAATGGAGAAAGGGGATCGCCTTGTCTCAACCCCCTCTCCAAGTTGAACTCATCAGTAGGTGAACCATTAACCAAAACCGAAGCTGAGGCTGTTCCAATACATTCTTTAATACATTTCCGCCATAAAGTTGGAAACCCCATTTTCAATAACACCGCATCTAAATAACGCCAATCGATAGAATCGTAGGCTTTCTCAAAATCCACCTTAAACAATAACAATTCTTTTTTTTGTTTGCGAGCTTCATCGACAACCTCATTAGCCACCAAGATACCATCAAGAATCTGACGACCTTTAATGAAAGCAGACTGAGACTCTGAAATGACTGAGCCAATCACCACTCGAAGCCTAATAGCAAGGACCTTTGCCAAAATTTTGTACATACTTCCCACCAAAGAGATAGGACGGAAATCATTCAACCGTTGAGGACTGTCAAACTTCGGGATAAGAGCAATGAAAGTACTGTTGATCCCCTTGGCCAACCGACCATTTCTATGAAATTCCACCAAAAAACGCATTACATCATCCTTCTGAAGGTCCCAAAAAAAATTTATGAAGCCAAAAGTAACACCATCCGGACCTGGGCATTTAAAATTATCAATCTCCCACACTGCTGCCTTCACTTCATCCATAGTAAACGGTCTAACCAAACCAGCCCCCTCCTTGACAGAAAGGGTTCGAAAATTCAAACCATCCAACGAGGGGCGATCTGCTTGACTTGATTTAAAATGAGAGGAAAAATGAGAAAACACTTCATTTCGCACATTATCAACCCCTTCAATCAGAGCACCGTCAACAAAAAAACAAGGAATAACATTTCTTTTTCTTCTGTTTGACATAATCCCGTGAAAAAACTTAGAATTTGCATCCCCTTCACATTTATTTTTTAATATGTTTTTTTTAATTTAATGAAACTAAATATGCAAAAGTGCATGTGTATTGTTTCTCCCTAATTAACTGCTTACGTAAAAAAAAATTATTCACAAATTAATATGACCATTAATACGCACATTAAACACAAATGGTATTCTTTTTATCTTTTTTTTTTTATCCCCTATTCTTTTTATCTTTAGCAAAACATATTCTTCATCACACACTCAAATTTGTCAATGAGATTATATATTTTAAATGTCCATCAATTCTTAATCTTTATGTTGCATAAAAAAGACAATCTTAACATTTATGAAATATTATACACTTTTTCTACTCAAAACTGAATCAAATTGTTCAGCGCAAATTATTAATGCGCTAATTAAAACATGAATCATAAGTTCCGGTAAAAATAAAACATGAATCATAAGCATTCAAAATTAAAACCAATTCAGAACGTGTATCAAAATTATTCAAAATGCACGTATACGGGCCTAATCATTAAGGGGAAAATTAAGGTAATTTCTTTTTCATCAATCCAAAAAAATCGAAATTACTAAGTTAAATAATCTCTTAGCCATGAAAGTTGACTCAATTGGTAAGTAATTGACTCATCCAGATGGTTGAAAATTACTTTCGTAAGCGTTATAGGAATCCAATTCACTTAAATTTATTTCCAAAAAAAAAAAATTGATGTTAAATTTGTAAATTCATACGGTATAAACATAACTTTTTTTTGTATGATTTTCTCTGTAAAAAAGACAACAGTATAATGTTTGCATATATTTTTCCCTAATAAATACATTTTCTTATTGTGCCAAAACAAAATACAATTACTTATAGATCGTGACATTTTTTACTATCGGTAAATGTGTAGGTTCCAAAATTTTATACAATTTACTCATTTTTTAATGACATGTTTGGTTACCCGTCTATAATCTGAAGGTGAGAAAAACACAAGAAGGGGGGTTGAATTGTGTTTTAGAAAAATTCTTCGTTTCTCCTAAAAACTGAACACACTGATCAGAAGCTAAGCGAGACAGCTTCTGAAGTGATAATCAGAATCTAAATGCAGCGGAATAAAACAGAGAGAGAGAAGAAGAACGACACAAAGCAATTATACTGGTTCCTTCCACAATCCGGAAGTAGTCCAGTCCCCCTTGCACTTCCAAGGAGATTTCACTAAGAGTAATATCTGATTACAATTGCTCAAGCACACAAGCAAGAGACTTCCTTTGCTCAAGCACACAAGCTAGAGACTTCCTTTGCTCAAGAACACAATCAAGAGACTTCCTGCTCAAGCACAATTGCAAGAGACTTCCTAACTAAACAAAATTACACAGAAAATTGTTTAAGGTTGAACACTTGATATACAATCAGAGGTGCTCACAATACAAATCAGATACAGACTCAATGGACTTAAGAATTTCTAAGATATGACTTTAAGACACAGAAATTCTAAGTGAATGCAGAACAATTTCAGCAGAGGTTTGGCACTTGTAAAAATGTTGTGAGTCTTTCGTTCAGCGTTCTTGCATTACCAAATCTCTAGGTCTTCACTCCTTTATATAGAGGTGTGAAAGAGACGTTGTGAAATTGCCAGCACACCAAAGAGTCGTTATTGAAGCTTGATCTTTCACCAATGATCTTTTGCCTGATTTGGTTGTTGTCCTATGAAGAACAAATTTGAAATCCATTCCTTATCCAAAGGAACATCTATGCAGGCGAGACCGTATTCTGGAGCTGTTTTCTTGTCCTGTAGCGTGGACACAAAGCAGAGTAGTGGAGAACGTGGTTGTACAATTCGTACAAAGTACAATGTCAACGCTTTCGTCCAAATTGCAAGCACACGCCTTCAAACACCTTTGAAATGACCGTTGCAAACTCCACTAATCCTTTGTTTGTGTTTTCGAATCCAATAGACAGCTTTTGCAATGTAGATTCTTCAATCTTTGAATGTTCTTGCAAATCCAGTTGATCTTCAGCTTCTGGTGAAATAGCTTCTGATGAGGCAGCTTCTGATGGTGCAGCTTCTGATGATGTGGCTTCTGGACCTCTTGTCTTCAGAAGCATTATTCTTCAGGAGCAGCTTTACTTCAGGAGCGGTATTTCTTCAGGAGCAGCTTGACTTCAGGAGCGCTTTGCCTTCAGAATCATCTAAGCTTCATTTTCTTTTGCTCTTTATTTGCTCATTCAGAACCAATGATGATGTAACTTTATAATTATGGTCCTGTACACTTGAACAAATATTAGCTAGTCCAATTTACAATTTTTAATACCTTGTTATCATCAAAACTCTTTAAGGTTCATTGTTAAACACATTTTGTTCCAACAATCTCCCCCTTTTTGATGATGACAAACAAAAGTATTTAAAATTGATCAATTGTTGTTAATCTAATTAACAAGTTGACTTTGGGGTTCTGAGGTTTGTAAGCTCAGAATCTGAGGTTTGTAAGCTCAAACTCCCCCTGAGTCTGATAGTCTTTAAGGTGAGGTTTGTAAGCTCCCCCTAAGTTCTATCCAGGTTAATTAAATTCATTTTTCGCACAATAAAAATATCAGAGCTTAAAATCAAAATTGAATCATTGAAAGAATTAACTTATAGATAAGAAGAATGGTTCAATTAATTTTACTTGAATTTTGATACTCCTTCGTTCGTTCATAGCTTATACCAATAAGGTAAAAAAAAATGATAGAAGTTTTTCAAAAAATTTCAAATGCCATTAATGGGGCTCAGAGCCTTTAAATACTTGTCACATATACTCCCCCTTTTGTCATTATCAAAAAAGATAAAAAAAAACATAAAAGACAAAAAGATTTGAGAAAAACTCAAACAAAAGAGAGTATACAAGAAATTAATCAGATCAAAAATATATGAACATGAATATCTAAAATATCAGAAGCAGCTAAACAGTCAGAATCAGTAAGCATTCAGAAGCAAAGAGAATTAAAACAGAATGGTTTCAGAAGCAAGGACTAGGAATTCAAAACAAACAACAAACAAAAAGAAAACACAAGGGTGTGCAACTAAGTGTTGGTTTGATGTTGTTTCTTCATCTCCTCCATTTCTTCAATCTTCTTCTGCAACAGTTCTTCAAGCTGTTGTTGCCTCTGGAGAAGAGCCTGTTCCCTATCCTTAGCTTCTTGCTGCTGCTGTGCCATCTGTTTCTTCAGAAGCTTACACAACCTGGCTTCTCTGGTCAAGTAATCCGTTTCTAAGAAGAAAGGCTGGTTTGCCAGGAGCAGTGTAGAACTTCTTACTCTAAGACTCTGATTCAGATGCTCCATTAACTTCCTGACTGAGGCTTGCTTGACTCTGATGCATTTAGCCTTGATCTCTTCAATCAGCTCAGCTGCCCGGTTCTGAAGAGATGCCCAGGAGTCTTCATATGCACTTGTGAGATCAATTGTCCTACGTTGATCCACAAGATTATGCAACTGACTCAGGATTGTGAGAAGCTCAGCATTGATATATTCAAATTCCAGGATGTTTGAGGGTGGTTGTTCAAGGATTTCAAGATCAGAATCACTGATTTCCAAATCTTGAACAGGGTTAGGAACTGGGATGGTAAAGTGTGTTTGTGTGTTTGAAGATGAAGGCTGGTCAGAGGCAATGTGTGTGGTAGGGGTTGGAGCTTGAACATTGACTAGAGAGATGTCAACATCCATGGGAGTTGGTTCTGGGGAGTGTTCAGGTAAAGGTTGAAAGTCAGTTTCTGTTGATGGTTGTTGTGGTGAAGTTGATGTATGAGTGTTGAGTTGGGGGTCAATGGTAGCTGTTGGTGATTGTGGGGGTGTTGTGGGTTTATGTGGTTCAGGTGTTTGTTGGTGGGGGTTTTCTGAAACAACATTTTCAGAAGCAGCTGCTTCTGGAGTTGCTTCAGAGGCCTTTTCTGAAGTAGATTTGACAATGGGTAACTCACCTGAGTAGTGGAGAGCAAGATTGTCTAAGACAGAAGTGTCTTCTATTGGTTCAGGTGCAGATGGTGAAGAAGGTGAAATGGGGATAGAGGTGACTGGAATCTGAATTACCTGACAATCTTCTGCAGGGCCAGCTTCAGAAGTGATCTTCTGTGGATCAGCAGCTTGAGGAACTACTTCTGAAGTTCCCTCTTCTGGAGCATTTTCAAAAATGAGCATCATATCGTCTTCCTCATTGTCTTCAGTGGGCTTACCAGCAATGGCTCTTACTTCAGCCAATTTATCTTTGTAGATCCTATCACAGTCTTCCAAACCCAAAGCCTTGAGCTTTTCATCTCTTTGATGAGTGTATTGTGCTTTTAGATCCTTTTTGTCTGAAATAAGTTCAGAAGCACGTTCATCTGCCATCCTTTTCCTTATAGGAGTCATCTCAACCATAGGACTCACAAGTTGAAGGGGAGCCTTCTTCTTCTTCAGCTTGGGATCAGCCTCTTCTTTCTCCATTTCTTCAAGAGCTTCCTCCAGCTGCTCTTGAGTGATTACCAAGTCTGCCTTACCTTTTCTTCTCTTCTGAGGAATTGAAGCAGCACCAATCTTCTGCATCTTTCCTTTATCCATGATAGAAACAGGTTTAGCTTCAGACTTAGCAACTTTAGCAATGGCAGCTTCTGACTCAGTACAGGTTCTGGCTTTCTTTCCTTTAGAAGGAGCAGATTCAGAACTCGTTCTGCCCCTTTTCCCTTTAGGTGCATCAGAAACAGCAGCTTCTGACACAGCAACTGCTTTGGCCTTCTTGCCTTTCCCTTTAGCAAGAGCAGCTTCCTCCTGAGACCTCGCATCTTCCTCCAAGACGTACTCAGCTACTAATCTAGCTAAGTGTTCAGGATTACTTTCCTTAACTATGGAAGGAAAGTCCCTGATAATCTCAGATTCTTCTGTGGTCAACTCCAACCATTTCTCATCTTTAGGAGCTGTCTTGAAAAAGTGCATTGAATGCAAAGTCTTGCTACTGATAGTCTTCTCTGCAGTAGAAACTTTGAAGCATTTATCAGAAGCATCCCTTGTTCTTCTCAACAAATCCAGCACTTTCCCTTGATAAAAGATCTCAGAGAGCAATCTTCCATAGGGCACTTGTTTCCTTCCTTTGACTGTGCTTTCATTAATAGCCCAGCAGAGATGATCCAATACATATCTTGGAAAGTTTATCTTTTCCAGATTGGTCATGAAATAGATTGCTAGCTTCTGTTGGTTGTTGGGTTGATCAGACCCACCTGCTTTTTGAAAGAAGCAATCGTTACTGAATTTCACCAACATTCTGTTGTGAATCTCCATTTCAGAAGGCTTAGCATCTTTGTTACCACCCAGAAGAGTGTTGTAGTAGTTTTGCAGCAGGACATCATCCTTCTTAACAATTTCTTGAAACCTTCCTTCTGCATCCATTCTACAAGCTTTAGCAACTATCTCCTCTGTGATGATTACAGGAATACCCATTACTTCAGACCTTATCTTAAGGCTACTGAAGGAAGTGGGATTCAACTCAATCTCCTTCTTTCCTTTCTTCGACCCAGCTGGTTTATCTGCTGCCTTCACAGGCTTTCTATTGACAATTTCAGCCCTTAACCAAAAATCTTTGACCAAGTTTACATATGTTGGCTCATTTAGCATGTTGAAGTAGCCAGACAGTTTCTGAGTTTCTACGTAGCCTTCCATGTCCACTTCGTACTTCTTGAGTGAAGTGAAGTCCACTGGTGATTCTACTTGGACGATTAAGGATTTCCATGGAATATCCATAGTCTTCTCTTTGTAGATTGACCCAGATTCTGATACGCTTTGCTTGTTTGATGTAGATTCTGAAACTTTTGAGCTTGATGATGCCATTTGATGATTGACGAAGATTTGAAGAAGATGAAGATTTTAGGGTTCTAAGTTTTGAGAGAATGCGCTTACTTCGCAAGAGGTTTGAGAGCAAATGTGTTTGTTGTGAGTGAGTAGTGTGTGAATTGTCAAAGTGTTAAAAGTAAAACGATTGCAATTCAAAAGAGACAAACAAACATAACATTAATGACAAAATTGGGGGCGCGTGAAAAGTACTTTCAAAGCTATTAAATCATCATTGCCCTTTTAGTTATACACCAACACATGCAGGCCACGTAAGAAGTTTACAGAGTAACTACCAAATTAGTGGGCCAGAAGTTACTTTAAAAAGTAACTCCCAACGCTTCCACTAATTCAACTATTCAGAAGCAATAAATCCAGCTTCTGGACTTCAGATGCTGACGTCATCAGAAGCGAGTTTTCCTCAGAACCTCAATAAAGAGCTTCTGATGGACTACCGCTTCTGAACTAACTTCAGAACCTAAAATCCTATTCAGGAGCAAGCAAGCATTTAATCAGATACAAAGTGCATGTTCAAATTTTTCTTTATAAAATCAAATCTTTCAACAGTTAAAGGCTTAGTAAATATATCAGCCCATTGATTTTCAGTATCAATGAATTGTATATCTAAAATTCCTTTTTGAACATAATCTCTGATAAAATGGTGTTTGATTTCAATGTGCTTGGCTCTTGAATGCAAAATTGGATTTTTAGACAAACAAATAGCAGCAGTATTATCACAATAAATGGGAATACTGTTAGTAGTTATCTGATAATCTTCCAACTGATGTTTCATCCAAAGTAGTTGTGTACAACAACTTGCAGCTGAAATGTATTCTGCTTCTGCTGTAGACATAGCAATAGTTGTTTGTCTTTTGCTAGCCCAGGATATAAGATTATCACCCAGAAATTTACAATTGCCACTGGTTGACTTTCTTTCAATCCTATCACCAGCATAATCAGCATCACAGAATCCAATTAGCTTATAATCTAAGGATTTCCTATAAAGGAGTCCAAGATTAGTTGTTCCTTTCAAATACCTGAAGATTCTCTTGACAGCAGTCATATGAGATTCTCTAGGATCTGATTGGAATCTTGCACACAAGCATACACTGAATAAAATATCTGGCCTAGATGCAGTGAGGTATAACAAAGAACCAATCATACCTCTATACAGCTTCTGATCTACTTTAGCTCCTTCATCTTCTTTGCTTAAGGTGCACGTAGGGTGCATTGGAGTGTTCATCACTTTACAATCTTCAAGTTTGAACTTCTTCAGAAGCTCCTTTGAGTACTTTGATTGATGAACATAGACTCCATCTTTGCATTGATTGATTTGAATGCCAAGGAAGAACTTCAGCTCTCCCATCATGCTCATTTCAAATTTATCCTGCATTAACTCAGAAAATTCCTTGCAAAGAGATGCATTAGTAGAACCAAATATTATATCATCAACATATATTTGCACAACAAGAATATCTTTCCCAAGGGTCCTTCTGAAGAGTGTAGTATCAACCTGTCCTCTTTTAAAATCATTCTTGATTAAGAAATTACTTAGTCTATCATACCAAGCTCTGGGAGCTTGTTTCAAGCCATATAGTGATTTCTTCAGTTTAAAAACATGGTCAGGATATTTAATATCCTCAAATCCAGGAGGTTGTTTGACATACACTTCTTCTTCTATGACACCATTTAGAAATGCACTCTTGACATCCATTTGATATAATATTATGCCATGATTAACTGCATAGGAAAGAAGTAACCTGATTGCTTCCAATCTTGCCACTGGAGCAAACGTTTCAGTGTAATCAATGCCTTCTTGTTGACTATACCCTTGTGCAACAAGCCTGGCTTTGTTTCTTGTTACTTCACCTTGCTCATTCAGCTTGTTTCTGAATACCCATTTTGTTCCAATAATGTTCTTGTGCTGAGGTTTGGGTACCAGATCCCACACATCATTTCTTTGAAATTGATTCAACTCTTCTTGCATAGCTAGGATCCATCCATCATCTGAAAGTGCTTCATCAACTGTTGTAGGTTCAATCATTGAGATTAGTCCAATCATTGACTCCTCTTGTCTGAAATGTGATCGTGTTCTTCTTGGACTATCTTTGTTTCCAATGATTAGCTCCTCATGATGTGAAGACTTGTGTTTGAATGTGTTTCTGGGAGGATCTACTTGATGTGAGCCATCTTGTGCTTCATCAGAAGGAGCTTCATCTTGCGCTTCTGATGTGGGTTCAGCTTCTGGACTATCTTCAGACTCAGCTATCTGATCAGGTTCTGGAGTAGCTTCAGGAACCTGTATCTCTGCAAAACTTTCTCCTTGCTTTGAAGTTTTATCTTCAAGCTCCTTGTCATCAAATTTAACGTGCATAGATTCTTCAACACAGAGTGTTTCTGAATTATACACTCTGTATGCCTTTGACCTTTCAGAGTAACCTAAAAAGATTCCTCTTTGGGCCTTGGCATCAAATTTCTTTAGGTAGAGCTTGTTGTTCAGAATGTAACATGTACATCCAAATTGATGAAAGTAAGAGATATTGGGTTTTCTTCCTTTAAAGAGTTCATATGCTGTTTTCTCCAAAATAGGTCTAATATAGATCCTGTTTTGAACATAGCATGCTGTATTCACTGCTTCTGCCCAAAAATGTTTTGGTAAATTGTTTTCATGAATCATGGTTCTGGCCATTTCTTGTAAAGTTCTATTCTTTCTCTCTACAACCCCATTTTGTTGTGGTGTTCTAGGAGAAGAGAACTCATGGAAAATTCCATGTTTTTCACAAAAAGCTTCAAATGGCTCATTTTCAAATTCTCCACCATGATCACTTCTGACTTTCAAAATTTTTGATTCTTTTTCAGATTGAATTTGAGTGCAGAAGCTACTGAATACATCACACGCAACATCTTTACTCTTTATGAATTTCACCCAAGTCCATCTGCTGTAATCATCAACAATGACTAATCCATATCTACTTCCATATAAGGATGCAGTACTCACTGGTCCAAATAAATCAATATGGAGTAATTCTAAAGGTCTTGAGGTTGAAACAATGTCTTTGGTTTTAAAAGATGATTTCACAATTTTCCCTCTCTGACATGCACCACAGAGTGCATCTGAATGATAGTCAATGTCTGATAGCCCTTTCACAAGTTGTAACTTACTAAGCTTAGAGATTAACCTCCAGTTAGCATGTCCCAACCTTCTGTGCCACATCCATTTCTTATCATTCACTGATAGTAGGCAAACCACCTTCTGATCAGCCAGTTCAGAAAAATTGATTTTATAGACATTGTCAACTCTCTTTCCCTTGAACACAATGGATTTGTCTTTCTTGTTGATTACTGTACAGTTGGGTTTTTCAAAAAGCACATCATAACCATTATCACAAAATTGACTAATGCTCAAAAGGTTATGTTCAAGACCATCTACCAACCATACATTATTAATTGAGGTAGAGGAATTACCAATAGTTCCTGTACCTATGATCTTGCCTGACTGGTTGCCCCCAAATTTCACATTTCCTCCCTCTTTCATTGTTAGGCTGAGGAACATGGACTTGTCTCTTGTCATGTGTCTTGAGCAACCGCTGTCTAGGTACCATGATCTTTGCTTTGGCACTGCTCTTAGACATACCTCGTTTTCATCTTCTGAGTCTGAATCTGATCCAGCTTCTGAAGTTGCTGTTGCTACCAACCCAACAGCTACCTTTGCATCTTCATCAGCTTCCTCTTTATCAGATCCAGATTCACTACCCAAATCATCCCAGGTTGCCATTAAACTCTGCTTAATCTGCTTTTTGAGTTTGCTTGGTTTGAATGTAGACCTCTTTGACTTGTCCTTTGACTTTTCTCTTTGAAGATCAGGGCATTCAGCAATGAAGTGTCCATGCTTCTTACAGTTGAAGCATCCCTTCTGATCTTCTTTCTTTGAGCTTCTAGAGTTACCCCTTCTGGAGAGAAACTTTCTGTTCTTCTTGGCCAGATATTGAAGTCTGTTTGAGAGCATGGCCATTTCAGCAGCATCTGGTTCAGAATCTGAACTTGACTGTTCTTCCTCTTCAGATTCAACCACTTTGAGAGCTTTTGATGACTTGCCTTTGGATGGAAGAGCTATTGATTTACTCTTCTTAGTAGACTCATGTTCATTAAGACTTAACTCATGAACTTTGAGAGAACTAACAAGATCTTCGACACTTAAAGTGTTTAAATCTTTAGCTTCCTCAATGGCAGTCACTTTTGGTCTCCATCTGGCAGGTAAGCTTCTGAGAATCTTGCTTACATGATCAGAAGCAACATAGCTCTTCTTTAGAATCTGTAGCCCAGAAACTAAGGTTTGAAACCTTGAGTACATCTCCTCAATAGTTTCATCATCCTTCATCTTGAATAGCTCATACTGATGTACAAGCAGAAGAGCCTTTGCTTCTTTGACCTTCTTGCTCCCTTCATAATTTGAACAGAGAGAAGCAAACATAGCTTTAGCAGTGGATTTGTCACTCATCTTCATATACTCTGCTTTGGGTATGGCAGTGACAAGGGCTCCTCTGATAATATGATGCTTCTTGTAAAGTTTCCTCAGTTCTGGAGTATGTTTCTTTCTATCCACAGCAGCTCCTTCTTCATCAAGGACTAAATCACCAACACCATCTTCCAGAATATCCCATAATTCTTCATCCAGGCTCATGATGTAACTGTAAAAGTTGGTCTTCCACCAAGAGAACTCTTCAGCATCTCCATTGAACTTTGGAACTTTTCCAACACTGGTTTTCTTACTATCACTATAATCATGTGAGACATGTTTATAGCTAGTTTCACCAGAACCAGTAGGAGGAGGAGTAGACATGTTTTTCTCAGATCTTTGACTGTTGCACGGTTAAGTGATACACAACAAACCAGGCTCTGATACCAATTGAAGGTGAGAAAAACACAAGAAGGGGGGTTGAATTGTGTTTTAGAAAAATTCTTCGTTTCTCCTAAAAACTGAACACACTGATCAGAAGCTAAGCGAGACAGCTTCTGAAGTGATAATCAGAATCTAAATGCAGCGGAATAAAACAGAGAGAGAGAAGAAGAACGACACAAAGCAATTATACTGGTTCCTTCCACAATCCGGAAGTAGTCCAGTCCCCCTTGCACTTCCAAGGAGATTTCACTAAGAGTAATATCTGATTACAATTTCTCAAGCACACAAGCAAGAGACTTCCTTTGCTCAAGCACACAAGCTAGAGACTTCCTTTGCTCAAGAACACAATCAAGAGACTTCCTGCTCAAGCACAATTGCAAGAGACTTCCTAACTAAACAAAATTACACAGAAAATTGTTTAAGGTTGAACACTTGATATACAATCAGAGGTGCTCACAATACAAATCAGATACAGACTCAATGGACTTAAGAATTTCTAAGATATGACTTTAAGACACAGAAATTCTAAGTGAATGCAGAACAATTTCAGCAGAGGTTTGGCACTTGTAAAAATGTTGTGAGTCTTTCGTTCAGCGTTCTTGCATTACCAAATCTCTAGGTCTTCACTCCTTTATATAGAGGTGTGAAAGAGACGTTGTGAAATTGCCAGCACACCAAAGAGTCGTTATTGAAGCTTGATCTTTCACCAATGATCTTTTGCCTGATTTGGTTGTTGTCCTATGAAGAACAAATTTGAAATCCATTCCTTATCCAAAGGAACATCTATGCAGGCGAGACCGTATTCTGGAGCTGTTTTCTTGTCCTGTAGCGTGGACACAAAGCAGAGTAGTGGAGAACGTGGTTGTACAATTCGTACAAAGTACAATGTCAACGCTTTCGTCCAAATTGCAAGCACACGCCTTCAAACACCTTTGAAATGACCGTTGCAAACTCCACTAATCCTTTGTTTGTGTTTTCGAATCCAATAGACAGCTTTTGCAATGTAGATTCTTCAATCTTTGAATGTTCTTGCAAATCCAGTTGATCTTCAGCTTCTGGTGAAATAGCTTCTGATGAGGCAGCTTCTGATGGTGCAGCTTCTGATGATGTGGCTTCTGGACCTCTTGTCTTCAGAAGCATTATTCTTCAGGAGCAGCTTTACTTCAGGAGCGGTATTTCTTCAGGAGCAGCTTGACTTCAGGAGCGCTTTGCCTTCAGAATCATCTAAGCTTCATTTTCTTTTGCTCTTTATTTGCTCATTCAGAACCAATGATGATGTAACTTTATAATTATGGTCCTGTACACTTGAACAAATATTAGCTAGTCCAATTTACAATTTTTAATACCTTGTTATCATCAAAACTCTTTAAGGTTCATTGTTAAACACATTTTGTTTCAACATAATCATCCTTACAGTTTTCAAAATGTTATACAATTTATTTGTGATTGACTCACTTCCAAATTATAAAAAATTTATACCTGTTATTCAAGGGTATTTGGATGGGATGGTAAGAGATTTTCTTAAGCTTCATCAAAAATCATATGTTCAAATATAGCCTAAAATATACAACATTGTTAAATCTCCTAAGAGAAACCTTTCCCATTCATTGTGGTCTTACTCGACTCTATTTACGCTTAAAGGATACACGGTAAAAAAAAATAGTCAATACTTGCTTGACTAATTTCCATGAATGGTACTTACTATAAACATTTTTGTATGTTTGGAACATTAAAAAGTTGTCATCCAACAATAGTGCCTACCAGTTGGGTGGTTTATTGCCTATTTTAGTAACTTTACATTTTTCAAGTATTTTTTTTTTTGTAAGACGGGAGAAAGGACAAATATCAAGAGGAAACAACGGCATCTCAACTAGGTTCGCATCTCGTATTCTATGCCGCCAAACTCAAAAAAATTATTAAAAAAAAGGGGAAATATATACACAAGAGGGGGACTAAGCAAAAACCTTCAAAAGCTGAAAATAAAAGAGAATGAAAAATAAAAGGGCAACAATTTCTGTTAACTTTTAGCACGAGTCTCCGGAATTGCAAAAAGTAAACATCACCAGCAACATGGCTTTGATTTTCATCAAATCCACCAAAATCATCAATAAACATTCAGAACCTGTTTGACACCTCGAAAATCAAAGATTCCGCAATAATAATTAACAATGATTTATGAGACGGAAATCAACTCCTGTGTTCGAGTTGCCAATACCTTAAGCACTCCAATATAGGACAATCATTGGACACTTGGAGATGAAGCACCCCTTGAGCGGGTTCTATTCGGCTGTTTTCCAAGTACATGTTGTTGTCTCAATTTCTGTTTTTGCTTCTTAAACAAAACCAGTGTGAATAGATATATTTAAGTTTACATATATAATATATATTTAAAACAATTTTATAGTTTGAGAAAACTAGTCCTAAAAATTCCTAACTCAAATAATAAAAATGTCAAAATTGTTTCATCGGATGTTATGATTGATATTCGATCTCGAACTCTTTCATGGTGTACACAATTTTTTAGGGGAGTGAACACATTTTACAAAAAAGATCCACAATAGAAACCCCATTTTATGTACCTAAGTGGATCTTAAATGTATACGCCGTCTATTTTATAATATACATCTAACTTACAAGAGTTTCAAAGTACACGTTGCACATAATCTTGCTTTCTATCATTAGTTGCTTTCAATTGTTTTTTTTCTAATTGCTACCATTTGTTCATGTTTCTATTGCTTTAGTGGTCTATTTCTTTTTTGGTAATGATATCTTTGGTACTAATATTTTATAGAAGTTGTCGAAGTCAATGCAATTTTTTTTAATTTCTTCCCTTTTCACATTAAACGAATGCAAATAAAAACGTCTGACAATAATTTTTCATTGATTTTGGGTACCTATTTTGTATTTAAATTTATAGTCATGTCTTCACTATATATACTCACGTTACTCGAATTATTCCTGTACTTTTTCTTTACTTAGTCTCTCTTCACACACATCCAACGAATTTTTTTTTTTTAATTTACAATTTTTTTTATAGGTACAAAACATGGAGTACACTTATAAAAACAATTTTTATATTCATGACATATGCAGAATTAAATAAAATATGCAAAATTATTTTTCTTGCACATTATTAAGTATATTTTTTTAATCTTGGAAAATGTTTTGATAACTTTTCTTATTCTCTTAGTGTTGAATCATTCACTACACGATAGATTCAGCCACTTATCAGCGTTCACTCTGCAACTGATTCAACCACATATTAGCTTCTTATGTTTGTTTTGATTCATGTTGTGCTTGATTCTTAAGCATGTGTGTGTGTCTCTCTTATTTTTTTCGTTCAACTTTTTGTGTGTATTGAATCAATTTATTTTGGTTTTTCCCCTATGTTCAATTGTTTCATAAGATGAATGACTACAAACGATTGATACGAGTAATGATGAAATTAACACTGTTTTTCAACTATACAAGCAATATTTGAATGCCTATCATATTTCTCTATACATCATTTTTTATTACAAAATTTATGTAAATTTATTATTCATTTCATCAATAAATTCTTTTAAGGTTATTCTATTATCTTTTGATAATATACATATCCATGTAGAAGGCTCTTAGACCATATCCACAATGGTGGGTGCTTCACCTATTTAGCACCACATTAAATAGGCACCCTCATTGTGGAGTATAACATATGGGTTCTTAATTTCAAAAAAAAAAAAAAACATATGGGTGCTTATGGAGGAGGGTGGTTATGGAAGCACCCTCTCTCTCTTCATTTTTCATGGGGTCCCATTTAATAAATCTTAGTAAAATGAATAAATTTTGTTAAAAATGTAATGATATAGAGTTATTTGTAAGGGTCTGTTTAATAATTCCTTTTGAGGTGCTAGGTTGGAGAAAATTGGTGCTTATTAAGTATTACCATAAAATTGGTGATATGGACATAGGGGACCCACTTAAGCACCCAATGTTGGGTGCTCTGTTGTGGATGGTCTTACATTCACAAATATGGAATGAATTTCGATTAGAAATTTCTACCTCAGGTCTGGGTTAATAGGAAATGACACTTCCAACCAACTGTTTTGTTCTTCATTATAGGATTGGTTGAATTTTTTTCTCAGTTCACTATTAACTTTCATGTGTATGATGATTTTGAGATATTTTGTTTTTAATTTGTTTAATAGTGTATATTTTTAGTTTAAATTAGTAGCTTAATGGATTTGGTTTTGAATCCACCTTTTTTTTTTGGGATTTCCTTTTTATTCGGAGTAAGTTGGTCTAAAAGAAGCTGTATTTATCGGATAATGTTAAGTTGTGTGTCAATTTTATAATCCTATATGATAATCCCTTCATGTATATTTAACTTCTTCTAGATTCTTTTTCACAAATAAAAGGTCTTTTGAAATTAGGAATTCGCCTCAAAAGACAACAAATAAGATGTTGATTTCAGGAACGAGTGAGCGATGATCAACAAAAAGTTATAAATGTGGAAAATTATCAAGTTACAGCAAAATTTTACTTTTGCAAAAATTTGCATCAACAAATTAATCAATCTATATAATTTGTTTTTTCTTTTTCATTGGTAATTTTTTTTAACATATCTTTCTTAGTGTGAAACTATCTACGTTTGTGATTTGGAGACATAGTCTAATAAGGTCAAGCGGAGGCCTAATATGGTAAAAAAATGTGGGTTAATGATGGTTTGATTGAGGTAGGTTTATGTTCCTATCCTTCATGAAAAGAGCAAAAGGAAGTATCAAAAATAGAATGAGTTAATGGTAATTTTGTAAGTTAGTTGAAGGAGTTGGAAATTTATGATTAATTATTTTATTAAAAAATAGACTTAATTAAAAAATGCCACGTTATTTTAAAAGAGAAATGCTTCTTAGTACGGAACGAAAAGCTAAGGGAAGAAAATGCATTACGTGGCAGCCAATTTTTTACCCCCATACTGCCTTTATTCCATTCAATACGGAATTATAATTCTCCCAGCGTGAAACACCTATGAGTTTCGTCTTTTTTCGTATGCAAAGCTCCATACTATATAGCATAACTGATTTTAAAAATGTCTAATTAGCATGTACTTTATCAATTCAGCATAACATATCTACATTTTTTCATTGTTAGACCCCTCCAAAGATCAAAAGTGAAGATATTTAAAACATGGAGGTTGGATAAAAAAAATTGCATGAAAGCGAACGACATCCAAAAACTTATATTTAATATTTTTTTTTAGCAAATGACATCCATATATTAAGTAAATGGATCATCACTTAAATAAGAGAAACCCCACAAGTGAAATTAACATCATATATTCACCCAAAACATTAAGACATTAAGTGTATTGGAAATCTCACTTATATGTTGCACAATTTCTACTACTGCATCAAATGTAGATGTTTAACTCACACATGACACATTAACATATTTATCTTAATTGTGTGACTCTTTGTGTCTGTGATCAGATGAGATAGCCAAATAAGATCAAGGAAACAACATGATAAAAATTATGGGTTGGTGACGGTTTCATCATATAGGGATATTTTTGGTCCATTTGTTCTTGCAAAGAGAGAAAATAAATTAAAAAAAGAAAGAAAATGAAAAAGTAATTTGAACATGATATCAATGATAAGGGAAGAATTTAAGGGGTGTGTATTTTACCTATGATAGTATATGGAATAATGAGTTTCTGTTAATTTTATGAATTTGTTGAAGGATCATTGGAGATTATTGGGTAATTATGTTACCAAAATATCATACTCATTTAGAAAATGTTAGATCAATTTAAAATGTCTAATAACTATGTATTTTTTAAGGATAATAATCATATATTTTATCAACTTAGCAAAACACATATATATTTTTTCATTGTCTGATCCTACCAAAGATCGACGGTAAAAGAATTCAAAATAATAGAAGTTGAATTAAAATGAATAATATCAAAAAACTAAAATTTAAGATAGAAAATTAAACTAATGATACCTAAAAACTAACCATATAAATCATCATAATATTGAGATTTATGTGGGAGCGTACATTGAATTGCATCATCATATTCGGTTAAGAGTAACCACATAAGTGAGATAGCCATTACATCATTATTCACAGTCTTAAAACATTAGGTATATGAATCATCTCATTTTCAAAGTCTTAAAAGATACATGTGTCATCTCACTTATATATTGCTCAACATCTAATCTTGCATCCAATTTAAAATTTTAACTCGACACATTAACATCTCTCCGCTAAGTGTTGAACTCTCCGTGTGTGTGGTCCACCACCAAGAACCACTCCTGCTCCCCCACAATGTTGAACTGGGATATGATACAACTGTTGGGCCTTCTTGAGGAGTCAACACTGTTGTGGATCGACACGTTGAAGAAAGAGAAAATACACAAGTGAGAATGATGCACTGTCTTATCCAAAATTTTAAGGCTTAGGTATGAGTTTTTTCGCTTGATTTTGGTTCGACTTCCACTCTTATCCATTGTTGAGCTTTAGGTGGGACTTGATAAATCACAATATTCTCTACCTTGAGTATGACAAAATTCTAGCCCGTGCTTGGCACGGGTCCACATACTAGTATACTATTATTTCTCTTCATATATTAATCGAAAAATATGGTTACTTACCTTAGAAACCGGAGGTTAAACACCAAAGAAGAAGAAAAATACGATCAAAATTTATTATATAAGTCACTTAAGTACATAGGAAGTAACATGTGACTTTAAGGCACTTATGACTTAGTATACTAAAAAGATAGAAATTTCATTTTAAAAATTGTGCTTTCCACTTCTAATCGTGTAAAAGGTGTTGTTTTCAAGATATGATTATTAGTTATGGGTTTCATGAGCCCTTAAGTTAACATGACACTATTGCTATTAATTTGTTTTGAAATATTTTTTTATATATGGATAATTTTTTTAGAATATTAATAATTATAGCAAGTGCATTTACGTTATTGTTTAAAAATTCAAAATAAATAACTTTTACGTAAAAAATTATTGGTTTATGACAAAAACAAGTGTTTAACTTGTATTTTCAACTTATAATTTTCTTTTCTGGATTTTTAAATAATGCTCTTAAGACATTTTTTTAGTATAATCCTTCAAATGTTTATCATAAAGAGATTAATTTTGATCCACAAAGTTTTTGTAAACGACATCTTAAAATATTTGTTTTGGCCAACTATCAATTTTTTTTAGATAATAAGTTGTATTTTTGTAACACAAATACCGTTTTGTGTCATTAACCACTTATTGTCCTCCTTTCAAAAACAACATAAAGTCATGTATTGTACTTGTCCCAAATTTTAAGTCAGTTTTTACTTAAACAGCTAACACTGTGAGTGATTAACGAGATATATGTATATTTCAACCACGTTACAATCGTTAAGTGGTTAATATATTTTAATGATTAATGAAATATTTTAAGTGATTAATGAAGTATTTTAAGTAAGTGGTTAATAATATTTTTGGCAAATTAATAGTATATATTTTAGTGGTTAATGGTGTACAATAAAAGGTTAATGATACAAATCAGATAAAGATCATCTCCATTTATAAAAATGAATAGAAGATGCAATAAAAATAAATAGAAGATGCAATTTGGATCACAAAAATACATCGCTATTATAATATAATTCGTTCAATAAAAAAGTTTGGTCAAAATACGGTGAACTGTCAGTATAAATTTTTTACTAAAAAAATATATATAACTAAATAATCATAAAATCTTTTAATATGGAATGTAATTTTTTTTATTACTCAATGTTTTTTCTTAGGGTTTTTCTATCATGTGCAAATTTATACACTTATACGTGAGTTTTCAATTAGCAATTGCTACACTTATGTTTATTCAACACGACTCTTTTTGTTTTCAAGCAACGACATATGAAAGCTCATTCAATCTTTCTACAAGATTTGATAAATTAGATAGAAATACAGGAGATTGGTGAGTCATGATGGAGATGGAGTCCATAGTATCCCTTCAAATATTACAAAATTAACTAAAACTACAGCCAAAAAAGAAGGTGAAGGTTACTTCACTTCACCTATTTGATGGAAAGGAAAGTGTTAATTAGTTCAAGTTACTATCACTCAAAACAACAACTTCAAACAGATACATTAACTGTCTCTTTTGAAGACATGTACTTTAAAAACTAAATCTTTCTTGTTTATCAGTTCAAAGACACAAACATCTCCTTGTTGTAGTCCACTTTCACTTGCAAACAAGGACCAACCGGCCGATAAGCGGCGACCATTTAAAGTCTTGGAATAATGGAGTAATTTCACATTCCATGATTTTTTCCCAATCTGCAGAGTAACATTCTTCTCTTTGTTCCCAATAATCCCTTTTAAATCTAAAGGTACTAACTGCATAGTATAATAGTATTATCAATCACTATAATATATAATCATAACATAACATAACATAACATAGAATGTATATATACATAGCATTGCCAGAATGGATTAATGTACGTAAATGTTGATTTTCAACTTACCAGCTGATGATATACTATATGGTTAGTTTTCATGAGAATTGTGAAAAAAGGATTGCATGAGATGAAATTGTGAGCTACTTCCTGGGCTCTAGCATCCTTTGGCCAATTCATAGATGAAGTTCTTTTAGTAGTCTTCTCATGATCACCTGCATATATGTGTGCAATGTAAAACTCGTGGAGAGCATATTTAGCATTTTGAACAATCATGATGCTTTATGTTTAATAGAAAATCACATCAATCCATTATGTATACTGAAAAGAAAATTAAGGAACCAAACCAAACCTCGAACTTTTTTATATGGTCGAGGAGAAACGGAAGGTGATCTTTGTCTAGCCTTCTTCCGATTAAGCCATTCATCCAAAATCTCAACTGATTCATCATCATCACTATAATCAACATTGTCTTTTTCATCATCAGTGTCACATGAAGAATCATAATCTATTTCTACAGCATTCTGGCCAAATATGTGTACATCAAACTTGGAAGTTCCTCCATATTCAAACACAACCAAAGAGCCATGTCCAAGAGAGTAATTTTTAGTAAAATATTTCCAACCCTTTTCAAACCAAATCACACCATTGATTTTTTTCCAATAAACTTTCCATTTAGTGCCATCAGGAGGCTTTATCAACACTGGATTTGATAGATGAACTCCATGTCTCCTAGTAAACTTACTTGGTATTTGCTGTAAAAATTAAAGAACCCCTTTGGTCACTTAGAAAATGGTGTCAAATACAATTGTTCTTTCTAGAAGGTAAACAATATTCTTGTGTTACGTGTGTATCCATAATAAAATTTCTAGTGCTAGTATTTTGTTTTGTTGAAAAGTTCTAGTGCTAATAGTATAAACAGAAAATATGTGAAATGCAAATATGACATGTTGCAAGTGTGATGCGTGGTTATATGCTAAGAAGTCTAAAGTAAATAGTAATAATATAATAGGAATGCTTACAATCCTTTGAAGATTAGTTTGGAGAATGATTTTGAAGAAACGGATGGGGAGAGTAGAATTTCTTCTAGCCATGGATGAAAGAGTTTAAAGTGGAGATGATGTATTTAATTGTGGTGGTCTTCTATACTAATGACATATTGTGGTGGTCTCTGAACAAGCAAACCTCTTCATTTGTTAATGGTAAACTTATAATTAAGCTACATACCTAATGTCATTATTACATCTTCCAATAAAATCCTGCGACTCTTCATATTTTATCATCAGATTTGTAGTATTTCAATGAGACTATTTTTTTTTCTTCTTTTTAGACATTAGTAATCAAAATTAAACACACATTCATACTCCCTCCGTCCCGAATTACTTGACCTACTTGATCATTTCACACAGATCAAGAAAAGTATAAAGATGAAAGAAATAGAATGATATTTTTACTAATTTTTCCTTATTATTATTTTTAATTACCTTCACTTTTTAAGTGACGATTACATTGTTCCACTACAAATTTACAGCTACTGCACCACATGCCAAAGCTACGTGTGCTTATTATTTTTGTCAGATACCAATAGCCTTTGTGTGATGAGTATTTCCAGCACTATTTATTTTTGCAATCTCTGATCGTATTCTTAGAAGAGCAGTTTTGCATTTCATTGTCATTGGTTAATATTTGCATGCTAGACATGCTTAATTATTAGATACAATATTATTGGTTATTTACTGTCAAGCTAGTGGAAGTTACGAGACTTGCTCTTTATTTTTCAGTTTTTTTTTTGCAACTGACACACTTTTTTATGGAGACCACAAAAAGCTTTTACAAGGGGTAAACTTGTCAAATTATGCTTAAAAATTTGAGTAGATCAAATATTATGGGACAAATATTTATTCCAAATAGGTCAAGTAATTCGGGACGGAGGGAGTATTTCAAAAAGACCATGGTGCTCTTCAATGACTCCAAAACAGAAGTATATTTATACCTTTGGGGACACAAGGTACTCTCGGTTTCTCTCAAAAAAAAAAAAAAAAAAAGGTACTCTCGGTTTTAAAATGGTGTCATTTTAACAAATAAAATTGTTTTAAAATGAATGTCATTTTTAGTTTCCAATGCAGTAATAATTTCTTTTTTTCAATTGTACCCTCCAATTAATATTATGCACACTACTTTCAAAATATTATTTTTAAAATTAACCAATAGTTAATAAGAATTATTTGTTAAAATAACAATTACCTTTCCTTTAATCATTGCATTTCTTAATATTATGTGTATAAAAAACTTAAATGACATTTATTCTGAAACGGATGGAGTATAATTAAACCTGTTCATGTGCTTTTTAATTTTACTATTCACTTAGTCAACACATACTTAAATAAACATGTGTGTTGTCCTGAGATCGAATCCAAATGATCGTATAAAATGTCCTCATAATCAAACCATCGGGCCATAAACAATCCAAATTTTCAAGAGGTGGCCAACTATAAAATAAACAAAATAAAATACTTTCTTAAAACCAATATAATAAATTTAAGGGTTAAATATGTTTCTGGTTCGTATAAATATATCAATTTTCACTTTTAGTCTCTTTAGATTTTCCAATTGTACATGCCACAGCATATTCCGTTAGTACGTGAGAGGTAATGTAGGTAGGGGTGGAAATAGGCTAGGCCGGGCCGGGCTTTGTAAGGCCCAAGCCTGGCCTACTTCAAAAATTATAGGCCTGAGCCTGGCCTATTACTCTTCATAGGCTCAATTTTGAGGCCTGGCCTGGCCTATTTAAAGGCCTGATGAAGCCCGAAAGCCTATTTTACACTAAAGTCTAGCAACACATGTAAGCCTACTACTAAATAGGCCAAAATTTACGAAGGCCTAAAGAACATGAATATATGTGCTACTAAATAATAAAATCTTACAAAGGTCTAA
Organism: Medicago sativa; assembly: GCF_051527215.1. NCBI lineage: Eukaryota > Viridiplantae > Streptophyta > Magnoliopsida > Fabales > Fabaceae > Medicago > Medicago sativa. The sequence continues at coordinate 60,430,964 of NC_140751.1, read as the reverse complement.
TCACACCAATATATCTACTACTAAATAACCAATCATATGAAGGCTTGAGTTTATGAGAAAAAAACTTCAACGATATCAATAATGGAAGATATATTATACATAAAAAGCTTAATAGGCCTGGCCGACGGGCTTAATAGGCTTTTTTGTAAGCCTTAGCCTGGCCTTGTTAATAAACGAGCTGAGCCGAGCTAGGCTTTAAATAGGCTAGGCCATAGGTCCCTGTCGGACGGCCTGGTCTGTTCTCATCCCTAAATGTAGGACTAAAAGTGAAGGTTGGTATATTTAGAGGGAAAAAAAACATAATTAACCGTAAAGTTAGTCCATAAGAAAAAAAATTATAATGTTATGCAATATGAAGTCAATGGACATAGTGTTGGCTAAAATTTTGACCACTAGATTGAACATGGTTATTCGTAATGTAATATTTGAGACCCGATTTGCTTTCGTTAAGGGAAGGAAATTTTTTTTATGGGATCTTTAATGTTAATGAGGTGGTTGATGAGACAAGAAAGTCGAAGATAAACCTTATATTATTTAAAGTTGATTTTACAAGGCGTGTTGAGTGAAAGTATCTACATGAAGTGATGACCAAAAGTCCAAAATGATTTTTTTGTTTTGTGGAGAAGATCGATCATGGAGTGTGTTAGCTCGGCATCAGCTTCAGTCATATTCAATTGCATCCCAACTGCTAAAGTTAGTTTTGAAAAGGGGCTGAGAAAAGGAGATCCTATATCTCATGTCATGTTTTTCATTGTTGTTGAAGAGATGAACATTTAATATATAATACGAAGGTTCACAATGCATGTCTAATATGAAAATCCTAAACCTAATTCAAATCTCATAATTACTTTTTTGTCCCCCACTTTAATTTCTTTTTCATTTTCCAAAAACGTTACTTTATCTGTGTCATCTCTTTTTTTTCAACTTCAATACACCATTTTTTTTCATTGTTCCATCTCCCTCTCTCTCACTTCTCTGTTCACTATCACCATTCATTATCCACACCATCACTGCAGTAACCAAACAATAAGTTATCACGCCGTATCCATCTGTCATCACTAACCAACCGTCACCGTCGTCACCGTTAAAAAACCATCGCCGCGGTCAACTTTCATCACGTCATTACCATCACCGCCATGAAAATGACTCCGTCGCCGGCAGTCCCCTCGATCCTCTCAGCGATCTCATCCTTGAGGTACTTTCGTTTCTTCCGATAAGATCTTTTCTTCGATTCAGGTATGTAAGTAAGTGTTGGAAAACCCTAATTTCCGACCCCACCTTTGTGAAATTGCATGGTGGTTGCGGTTATGAAAACAAACCAATGCCTCTTCTGCTGCTATCATCTATATTTAAGTTTTTTTTTTTTAGCTTTTATTTGTTACAACTATTGTTTTGTCTGTGATTCTTTATCTTTTATGGTATTAGATGATTTGCTGTGAAATTGAGAGTAACTGAATCATTGAGGAATTAAATAACTTCGAATTATGTTGTCCGTAGGAAAGAAACTAATAGAAGGTATGTATGTTCTCTCTAATCTGTTTCTCTAATCATGGTTGTGTGATATCTGGTGTTCATTCTTTTGCAAATAAATTTCATGTAGCATATGATTCAGTTAACTCTCTGTTTTGATTGTGTCTTCTTTGGTTTTTTCAATTTTCAAACTTCCTTGAGATGGACTAGACATGAGAATGTTGTGATTGTTAATCTTTTATTGTTTATTTGATAAAATTTTATCTACACATTTTGCAGATGGGGAACAATTGTTTCATTGTGCTTATAAAAAAGTTGTTTCATTGTGATCATAGTAGAACATGCTAAAACTACTATTACTTAATTCATATATTGCATTTACCCATGTTTGTTGTCATGTCCAGTAGAAAGAATGGAGTTTATCCTGTTAGGTTAGTTTGTTTTTTTTTTCATTACTTCTAACACTACTGAATTGAACATTTATAATTTTGTTATCTAATGACATAAACCTTTGGATTGTTCTGAACCTTTTTTTTTAATTCTTACCTTTTGATGTTCTAAACTTTTTTTTTTTAATTTGTAGGTTCTAATGAAGGTTAGTTACTTGAATCTGAAGAGAAAAAGAGCACGAGTATTGAAAGGTCCACATTTAGTTACTTGAATGTGAAGAGAAAAAGAGCACAAGTATTGAAAGGTCCACATTTGCTTTCAATTGATTTTAATCTCTTATTTTTTTACATGATTTTGGTGATTTTTGCATTTGGTTGTTTTTTCTTTAGATGGATTCTGATTCTTATTCTTCTATCTTTAATTTTGCTTTTGCTTGGTTTGCTGATATATTGTTTCAAATGTGGCTGCTAAAGTGATTCCTGAAACTTGAAATGCAATGCTATGTAAATTTATTTAACTCTGTGATTTAAATCTTAAGAGAAAAACACATTTCAAAAATATCTCAAATGCATTTTATTTTAAAGGTTTTAATGTTCTTTTTTAGTTTGTTTCAATTAAATACTCACTAAGTATAACTTTCTTAGTCATTTCTTTGTTATTTTTCAGAAATTAGTTGCTCAAATTTTCAGAGAAGCCAAATGAAAAGTTTAAGTAGAGCACAAATCTATGTACTCTTCTTTGATTATTGTTGCTCCTACAACAGCCACAGAATGTGTTATATTGAGAGGTTCAAGCGACAATTGTGGTAAAGGGGCATTCGGTTGCAATGGTATGGTAATGTCTTCTGTTAGTATATGGTGGAGATGGTTCTCATATTTTAGATTGCGGCGAATTTTTGAATCATTCAAATCATCCTAAATACAATTTTGTTTACAAGTAAATTTTTCGTAATGTACCAGCATGATTTGTTCCCTTTTTTTAAGTTGTATTATTATTTTTAACATTGTATTTGCACAAATAAATTATGAATTAACAGTATAATTGAATATTTTGTTTGCCATCAATATGACCTGTGCGGCAGCACGGGTGCAAGGTCTAGTTACATTGACTGCTTTAGTCAAGGGTAATTTATATACGAGTTATAAAGTAGGTTCTTCAACTGGTGTGACTATTTCTTATTTGTAGTTTGTTGATGATACATTGATTTTGGGTTAAAAGAATTGGGCGAATATTAGGGCTCGCAAAGCTATGAATCAATCTTGTGGAGATACTCCCTCCGGTCACTTATTTAAGCAAAAAAACCTGTTTACACGGTGTTTAAAGAATTCAGTTAAGTGTAGTTAATGTTTTTGACTTGATGAAAAATATGAGTGATGTTTACTATATTAACCTTGATACAAAAATCAACATAACTCCAACAATTACTCTCGTTAAACTAAAAGCAAGAAAAGTAGCATGTGAACTTGTTAAGAATCCACTTAACTGAATAATATAAAGTAGGTTCTTCAACTGGTGTGACTATTTCTTATTTGTAGTTTGTTGATGATACATTGATTTTGGGTTAAAAGAATTGGGCGAATATTAGGGCTCGCAAAGCTATGATACATTGATTTTTCTATTTTTCTCTTTTCTAAAACACTTTTGAAAAGTCACATTACCAAACAGATTTTTTTTCTTTCTCTTCTCAAAAACAGTTTTCTAAAATTGATTTTTAAAACAATTTTTAAAAACTGAAAACAAAAATTGTTTCAAACAGGCCCTAACTCTCTAGATTTTATATTTGAAGGTACATCAAAATTATTCAAAGTTCCTTTATATTTGATTATCTACTGCATTCTCTAGAGAGTAATTTTGAGTAAAAAATTTGATTATCTAGAGAGTTCCTTTATTCAAAATTATCTACTGCATTCTCTAGAGAGTAATTTTGAGTAAAAAATTTCCAACCCCTTCCAAACCAAATCTCACCATTTATTTTTTTCCAATACACTTTCCATTTAGTGCCATCAGGAGCCTTGATTAACACCGGATTTGATAGACCAACTCCATGTCTCCTTGTAAAATTATTTGGTATTTGCTGTAAAAATAAAACAATTATATAAAAAAAAAAATTTAGTGATCAGTAAGCAAAATGTGTCAAATATTTCTTCTATAAATACAACACTCATCTAAACATTCACGTTTGATGTTTATGTTGAGAAGTATGATAAAGTCCAACAAAGAAAATAAATAAATTGAGGAAAAAATTGGTTATTTGAAAGTCATGGAATGAAAAAAATTGATTACCGTAAGTATAGGATTTTCAACTAATAACTAAGCTAACTAATCATAATGAATTTTCAACTAATCATAACTATCTTAAACATTATTCCAGTAATAATTCTAACAGATCAACCCTAATCAAATTTCTAGTGCTTGCATGTATGTGTACTAGTATTTGCATGTATGTGTATAAGTGCATGTAACTGCAACTTTACTATTAATATAAAAAAAAATGTGAAATAAAAATATAGCATATTGTAACTGCAATTGATGGCACTGAATAAAAATATATACATATGCTAGAAGTTTGAATAGTACTAATAGGAATGCTTACAATCCTTTGAAGATTAGATTGAAGAATATTCTTGAAGAAACGGATGGGAAGTGTTGCATTTCTCCTAACCATGGATGATGGAGTTTGAAGTGGAAAGTGGAAATGATGTGTATGTTGATGTGTGTCACTATTCTATAGTGATGACAAAACCCACTAACCACTTTTCTTTATAATTTAACACTCATTTTCTCTCTCATATTTGATGGTTGAGATTTCAATGGAGAAAACTTGAGAAAATTTTCAATGGAGAGGATCCAAATCCTGTTGGTGTAAGCAAGCAAAGCACTTCATTTATTAAGGTTGTAATTCAGCTACCTGCATGTCTCGAATCTAACATTCTTTAGTTTAATTTTGTTTTCTTTTAGAGAATAGTTCATGCTCCCAAAGCACATAGGGCACTGTTAAAATACCAATATGCATCGATACAGTGAGAGATGAAGTGCGTAGGAAAAAAAAAACATTATAGTTGTAAAAACAAAAAACATTACATAGAATAAAAGAGAATAGATCCAGTTCAAAAAAAAAATCATAGATCTTATAATTAATAAAAGAAAAAGATGATGTATATTATAAAAATCCTTGATTTATTAAATCAACTCTTTGCATAAAATATGTGACATAAAATACAGTTGTGATACATAACATAAAAAAAAAAAAAAAAAAACTTCTTTCTAGCCATTTATGACTTAGATAAGTCTTTGGTCTCTATGAATATTTAAATTTTATTTTTAATCCCTATAAAAAAAATTGGCAAAATTACACACTTTTTTTTATCTTAACTTAATTTCAAGTAATATTTTCTTCTTTTATCTTTTTTTTCTATATAATCATTTATATTATAATTGTGTAACACTTTCGTCATTTATCTTTTTCTTATTCTGATTTAGTCTTTTATGTTATAAAATGTCAACAATTATTATTTTTTTATTAAAACTAAATAAAAAACTCCTAAAAAGGATAACAATGTTGAGATTTTATAACACTTTCTTCTTTTATAAAGGATTAAATTGTGATAGAAAATGATAAAGGACGAAAGTATTACCTAAATATAACATAAAGGACAAAATCTAGAAGAAAAAAAGATAAACAACGAAAATGTTACCTAAAATTAAGTTAAGAGACGAACCGTGTAATTTTGCCAATTTTTTTAAAAGTTTTGATCCTCAAAATATTCTCTATCATGACTTTTGATCCTTGCTTTTCAATAAACCTATATGTATTCTTCAAAATTTTAAATCTTTTTTGCAGACATTTTTAGTACAATAAAGTTATGAGAAGTGATATGCATGAATAAATAAATTATATATATATATATATATATATATATATATATATATATTTATCGTTATCGGGTATTGTAAAATAAATATCACAATATAACCCTACTAACTCTGTGTGTTCTACCACACTCTATTTTTTCAATTCATACAACATTAGCGCAAAGTCTTATATATGACTTGGTGTTTAATCTTCCAACCTTTCAATTTCCTTCCAGCTTCACACCAATTTTTCAAAAATCACCGCTTGAATTTAAAAATTTGTTTCAAAAATAAGGTCAAACGTTTCTATAAGATTGTTAACAAACAAAGGTGTCACCAACAACTTGAACTTTTGCATAACGAGTGAAAGTCCGAATAATAAAAGTGATTTGCAGTCTTGAACTCAATCTCAAACATAGAATCCACACAATATTTTCCTAAAGTGTATTCTTAAAGTCTATACTTTTATAGCCCTGCACACATGTCCCAGTTTTAACGCACACTCTAAATATTCTACCTCAAAATCTCATATATAAATTAGAATTGAATTACACACATTTGCATAAAATATATTATATAAAAAAAAAAAGTTTCTACATAAGGAGATTAACTTTGATGTACTTTTATGTTGTCGACCGATCATAAACTAATAAAAAATAATTTAGTAAAATAACAATTTTCTTTCTTTTTCTTTTTTTAATATGTGTGAAATCATCAAATGCGACAATAATATATAATAATTTTTTCAATTGTAAACCTAAAATAATCCTATGAGTATCTTCAATGTCCTTTTGTTGCTGCTTTACGGAATCGGTTTCTGGGAGATTCTTAACTTGCAGTTGGCACCTCTTCTGCCATTAATTTGGTACATTGCTGAAGTCATTCATGGACCTCGCTAGTCAGATCAACTAACATAGTTAAGCATATGTATAAATTACACAATGTATCAATTTCCTTTTGTCACATGCTAAGGGAAATAGAGTCAGATCCAGACTTACAAATTTGGAGGAGTCGTTCTTGTGATTTATCATTCATTGTCATGGTTGATGCTTTAGTTTTCCCTCTAATAAAAATAAATTACATAATGTATCAGATCACCTCTATCATGCTCCTTTCATTGCAAGATATATGGTCTGAACATGAGTTTATATGTAAATGTAGTCCTATTCAAACCGGTTATGTATAGTTAAGGCCAACCTAACTTCTAATATGGTATAAAAACTCCTTTTTATCGGCGATGTGTTCTCTCATCGCCAGTTCTTCCCATCTAATTCACATCTCTTCATTTTCCCCAATTTCTCATTTTGAACTCATCAATGAGGGAACTAACAATAATCATAGTTGAATACACACCACGACCAACATCAAATCAGCCTCAACTGATTTAGTTTTCTCACAAAATTTCGATATAAATAAATGAATCTAACTTCCTCTTATGGATTGATAAAGTTGAGGGTGTAGTCATTGCTATAAGCTTCATAGGTTCGTTGTTAACCCTAGCATTCCTTCAAAATTTGCATCAGAAGCAGATCGCCGAATAAACAATTTCTCCGATGAGTATGAGTGTTGGATTGTGCAAGATCAAATGCTCATGGATTCTTGCTTTTTTATCTATATGGTCTTCCACAAGTAATTGGTTGCATGCACAAATAGGCTGCATGCACAAATATGAAGTCTGGGAAAAGATTCACAAGCATTTCTTGAGCTCTACCTACGACCAGAACTTAAATCCACCAAGAAAGGTACTCAAATGATCTCAAAGTTTGTTCTTTGCATAAAAGCTCTTGTTGAGCAAACCTAAAATCAAAAATTTTTTGAGCTAAGAAAGTAGATAGTAGGACAATAAAAGACAACTTATCCGCCAAGATTGATGACCATCGTCTAAAGGAATTTGATCCCCAATGCCCCGACAGTAAAAGGCAAGTAATCTTGCTAAGATTAGTGACCCTCTCTCGGTCATTTCTCCTAAAGGAGGTTGATCAAAATATGCCTAAAAAAATTTGAAACAATGCTCAAGAAAAATAGTTTGATTAAAATCTTATAATGGTAGTTCAAAAATATTTGATCTTTTATTGCATAAAAGTAGATAGTAGGACAAACTTTCTCTAATTATTTCTTGCATATTTGATCTTAAATATAATTTATTTCTAACCTCATTATGTCTTTCGGTTTGTTCTCACAGCGAAACATATTGGATACTAAACTACATTGTTGCTTCTGCGGCAGGAAAAAAAAAAAGGAGAGGAGAAAAAAAAATAAAAGATATAGTGAAATGTAAAAATGGACCGTTAGTGATGCTGCAAAATAGAGGATCTACATACTTTCTTTAAGACATTTGTTCATATAGCTTCTAAGGGAACTTGGATCCCATACATAAGTTGACCATTAAAGATGCATTTATCTTCTTATTGTCCTTTTTGATTTTGATAGTTTCATTCCACGGCTATTTAAAGGTCACACAACTCACAATTATCATGGACCATCATTATCTAAAAAAACTAGTCCTCCATTATTCATTTTTTTTTCTAAGATTTGATAAATATGTTAGAAATAAAAGAAATTCGTGAATCTTCATTCAAATATTTCAATGTTAAGCACAATTACAACCAAAACTGAAGTGTCCAACTTCACCGATTTTAGAGAAAGGAAATAGTTTTACTTGGTTCAAAACAGATACATCAACTCTATCTCTTTAGAAAACATGAACTTTAAAAACTACATCTTCCTTGTTTATCAGTTCAAAGACACAAACATCTTCAGCTTGCAGTCCACTTTCACTTGCAAACAAGGACCAACCGGCTGAAAGGTGACGACCCTTATCATGCTCGTAGTCGTAACAAGGGAGCAATTTCACTTTCCATGATCTTTCTCCAATCTGAAGTACCAAATTCTTCTCCTTGTTCTCAATAACCCCTTTTAAATGTATATTTGGTACACGCTGCATAAATAGTAGTATGTATTAATGTCTAATCAAAACATAACACAAATAAATGTAGTAAATGTTGTGTTTGATCCTACCGGCCGACTTGCTACCAGATGATTAGGTTGTATAAGAATTGTGAAAAAAGGATTGCTTGAGATGAATTTTGCAGCTACTTCCTGAGCTCTAGATTTATTTGACCGATTCAAGCTTTTAGTAGTCTTCTTAACATCACCTGCATATATGAGTGGAATATAAAACTAATAATTACGAAACACATAATTTTAATCAAGAAACTCAAATTTCACATCAACCCAAATATAATAAATCAACAAACAGAAAATGAAATTGAAACATACCGCTAACTTTGTTATGTGGTCGAGGATAAAATAATGGTGACCTTGTAAGAAACCCCTTTTTGGTCAACATCAAACAAAAGGTATCAAATTAATATGCCTTCTAAGAATAAAACATGTCATTTAAGCGTGTGTATAAAATGTGTACCGTAATCAAATTTCTAGTGCTATATATTTTTATTGTAATTCAAAAATGTGTCAAATTTAACACTAAATAATAGTAACCAGAATGCATTATGCATACTTACCAGCCTTTGAAGATTAGATTGGAGGATGATCTTGAAAAAATGGATGGGAAATGTAGGATTTCTCCTAGCCATGGATGATGGAGTATGAAGTGGAGATAAGAGATGTTTGATTGTTGTAATGAAGTTAATGACATGAAGCTAGCATGCAAAATTCTTTCATTTATTAACTGTTGTAATTAATTATTAACTGTTGTAATTAATTAAACGGGCATACTGTTGGACAATTTTTAAACTTCCTTACCATTAGCAATAAATAATGTGTAATTTTTTCCTCAATTGAGCTGTTAGAAGTTGACGGTTCATGAGTTTCTTATTTACTATTGGCATTAAATAATGTGTAATTTTTTCTTTTTGCATTAATTGTTCATTAGCACATTTTTTACTTTAGTACTGTATTTTTATTTTTTCTAAGAATACTTCAGATTTCCAAAGCACCTTCTTCACAGATAGCCCTCTCTGCATCTCTATTGGTATTTTACCATTTATTAAATTAAATGCCACTTAATTAGTTTTTAGCAAGAGGAGACATTTTCTTTATAATAAAGCTACTGCCTAATGTTATTAGTATTATTAAGGGTGTGTTTGTTTCAGCTTTAAAAAAATAGATTTTGAGTTGAAAGAATCTAGAGATTTTTTGTTTAGAGATTTTTTAAAAAAAATCTAAAACTACTTCTTTTTGTTTACTATTATAAAAATCATTTTTTTAAGATTAGAAACTCTTACACTTGAGTTTCTTATGTTTAAAAAAAATAGATTTTGGAAAAGCTACTTGAAATAGCTTTTCATTTTGAGGCTAAAAATGATTTTTTTAACAAAATGAATTTTTTAAAAATCTAAAACAAACACTACAAAAATAAAAAGTGATTTTTTTAAATGAAAAAATAGATTTTTTTTTTCAAAAAAATCCAAAACAAATTGGCCCTAAATCTCAGAAGAAACTTGCTTGCTCGAGGGCCTTTTCATATTTGATCTTCACGTTTCTTTTTTTGATCTTCACGTTTCTATTTCAATTGATGATATTAATATGTTTCGAGAATTCTTTTTTTCTTTCATATATATATATATATATATATATATATATATATATATATATATATATATATATATATATATATATATATATAATTTGATTCGATGGATTAAAAATTAGAATTTTACACATCTTACATCTACTATATTATAAAGCATATGTATATATAAATAGATTAATTTTGATGTATTTTCTGTGTAAATTTTGTACATTATCATCTGATCATAAATCATCATTTGTATGAATTTTAGTTAGATATGAAGGGAGTAATATTTTAAATCATTATTTATGTGTGAATTGATTTTTTTCCTTATAATTTTAGACGAAAAGAGTAATATTTTAATATTATTTTTAGGGTCTTTTATGAAAATTCTCATTTAAATAATGTATTTTTATTTAGATTTTAATATGCATCAATGAAAAAAATAAATTACATATGATATGTTTATATTCTTAGTTGATCTAATGAGAGGAGCAAGTGATATCTAGTGATATATTTGTATCCAAGTGAAAAATGTTGGAGGGAAGAGAGTGTATATAGTCCCTAGTTTTCATCATGACTACATAACCTTTGTGTCTCACTTGCACAAAAATGAGAGTATATTCAGGAAGAAAGTATAGTTTGATCACAAATACAAACATAGGCACACTCTCTTGAATAAGAATAAGAAAAATTTAAAGATAAAAGTAAAATTAATGATATGACTAATTTATTTTTCTTTTAACTTTTTTCATTTTAGAGTGTGTGTGCCCATATACTTTTAATTTGGGGTTGTGACTATGTAAGAGTTACTCGTATATAGGTCATTTATAACACAAAATTTCAGCTAGGTTTGGGTTGAAAGACTTGGTTTTTTCCTCAAACCTGCAGAGAAAAATTAGCAAAAGTTGTTTTTTCACGCAGTGGGGCGCATGGTCAATGTAAAATTCATGCTCGGGGCACACAAGGCATGCACGGTGGCGCATATCACTGTACCTAGGTATGAAAATGCAACTTTTCACTTTTTTCCAGTGTTTTCCTTCTTTGACTTGTTCTTGGGACTTGAGAAAGACTTTCCCTACTTAGTAATGTCTTCAAACCCTTACAGAACCTTGATAACCTTCATTCCATGTCTTCCAAACTTCATGAGGTGTCTTGTTTGGCGAATTACATTATTTATCAATAAAAAACTCCAAACACCTATAAAATTGTCTACTTTAGGGATAATACAAAATTACATGACTCAATTGAAAACAATACAAAACATCTATTAAACCATAGGAAACTTCTCTAAAACTCATCTATAATTACTCAATTGTCCACTAAACTGACTAAAAAACATACTTAAAATTACGTAAAATGATTTATCATGAATCACTTTGCGAGTATCATCATGGGCTAAGTAAAAAGAGTGGCTGATCAGCTGCTTCTTCATCCGTGATAATGTATTTCTTGAAGATATATACATTTCAAATGGTTTGTTTATATCCTCATATTGAACCATGGTGCATAGTAGAAAAGACATGATCATGAAAATGAGATGACAGAAAGTAATATGAGATAAATGTCAAAATGGGTATAAAAAACTATGGTTTGTGATGAAAGGGGTGCATCTATTTATAAAAGTGTAAATAATATATTTCAATTTTTTATTTTTATTTACCTTTTAATAAATAAAAAGTTAAAAAAAAAAAGGGCATGGGAGCTCATTCCAAATGGAGACACCCCCTATAAAACTTAAATAAAAAATGAAAAAAAACATTGGGGTAGACCAATAGAAAATAAAATAAAAATATTGAGGTAGGCCAATATTTTTGTGCCGATGCCGCCAACTCAAGCAGCATGAGATATGAAGAAAAGAAACTCCGGAGCGAGTGTGATGACATTCAAAGCTATATTCCTTCACATGCAAATGAATTGTACAACTTATTACTATTATCAAGTAGAAAACAAATGAATGAAAGTAACAATTCTCATTAATTGGTAAATGATTACAAGCTTATTTAAAGATGAAATAGAGTACACCATAGTAATCATATGATGACTGTATCTAATAAACTCTAATCACTAAGCTTTAGTTCCTTTCTTGCTCTCCAAGTTATCTTCTTCATCCTTGTTGTGAGTTAGCTTGCGCTCCAAGTTATCTTCTTCACATTGGTTATGTAATAGCCCCCCACAAGATGGAGGTTGATAGAGGTCTAGCAAGCCAAGCTTGGATAATAAAATGCCAAAAGGTTGAGGTAGCAAAGGCTTTGTGAAGAAATCAGCTAACTGGTCTTTAGAAGTCACAGGCAGAAGCTTTAAGATGCCAGCTTGAAGCTTCTCTCTTACAATGTGACAATCAATGTCCAAATGTTTCGTTCTTTCATGAAAAACCGAATTGGCAGCAATGTGGAGAGCACTTTGGTTGTCACAAAACAATACTGGAGGTTTGTGACATGGAACGTGTAAATCTCCGAGCAAGTAAAGGAGCCACTGCAGTTCACAAGCTGCAGATGCTAGAGCCCGATATTCAGCCTCTGAAGAGGATCTGGATACAGTCAATTGTTTCTTTGTTCTCCAAGAGATTAAGGAATATCCAAGAAAGAAACACTGGCCACTAATAGATCTTCTGGTGTCAAGACACCCTGCCCAATCAGCATCAGAAAAACTTTGCAAATGTAAAGAGGAGTTTCTGGGAAAGTAAAGACCTTTGCCATGACATCCTTTGAGGTATCTGAGAACCCTTAAAGCAGCATGATGATGGGTTTGAGTTGGTTTGGAGAGGAATTGACTGAGTTGTTGAGTAATGAAGGTTATATCAGGTCTGGTAGTAGTTAGATAAAGTAATCTGCCCACCAATCTCCTGTAAGAAGGAATGTCATCATAGGGAAGAGATGAATCATTGTGAAGTTTGATGGAGGGATCAGAAGGTGTTGAGACAGGCTTAGAGTTAATGGAGCCTGAATCAGACAACAAATCCAAACAATATTTTCTTTGGCACAGAGAGATGCCCTGCTGAGAATGAGCAACCTCCAAACCTAAAAAATATTTGAGTTGGCCAAGATTCTTGATCTTGAAAGAATTGCGTAAAGTGGACTTGATGTGATCAAACTCAGTCAATGAATCTCCAGCAAGTATGATATCATCTACATACACCAGTAAAACTGTAAATGAGGAAGCAGTTTTCTTGATAAACAAGGAATGATCAGATGGTGCCTGAATGTAGTGATGCTGCAGTAAGACAGAAGTTAACTTCTCAAACCATTTCCTGCTTGCTTGTTTGAGGCCATATAAGGATTTCATCAGTTTGCAAACCTGATTTGGTTTGGGAGATGAGACACCTGGTGGAAGAGTCATGTAAACATCTTCTTGTAATTCACCATGGAGAAAAGCATTATTTACATCAAGTTGATGTAAATGCCAGTGATGAATGGAGGCCAAAGCAAGAACCAATCTTACTGTGGTCATTTTGGCAACTGGTGAAAATGTGTCAAAGAAATCAATGCCTTCAATCTGGTTGTATCCTTTAGCCACAAGTCTGGTTTGTACCTTTCAATAGACCCATCTGCATGGTACTTGACTCTATATCTCCATTTACAACCAATAGGCTTGACATGGTCTGGTAGATCAACAAGTTTCCAGGTACCAGTGGACTCAAGAGCATAAAGTTCAGCTTGCATGGCTTGCTTCCAGCAGTCAAATTTGTTTGCCTCAGTGAAAGATTTAGGTTCAGGGTTGGAATGTAAAGAGTTAACAAAACAAGAATGTTGGTTAGACAACTTATGATGAGAAACATAATGTGTAATAGGGTAAAGAGGAGCATAAGTATTATTACAAACATAATCTTGCAGGTAAGCAGGAGTGTGAGAAACTCTAGTGGATTGTCTAGTAGAAACAGGTAAAATTGGAGGAGGAGGAGGAGTAATATTATCAGGAGAAGAGTCAAAAGGAGGGTCATCAACAATGAGAGGAGGTACAGGAATGACATCAGGAGAAGGGGAGAGAGGTGTGGTAGAGGAAGAAAAATACTCCCATTGAGAAGTAATGGAAGCAGACGTGCTGGGGTAGGGAAGAATATGCTTATGAAAAATAACATGTCTGGAGATAAAGATGGATCTAGAGTGCATGTCTAATAGAATGAAGCCCTTGTAACCAGATTGATAACCAAGGAAAATTGACTTTCTAGCTCTGGGATGCAATTTAGTTCTATGAACCTGTAAAGAGGAAGCATAACAGAGACAACCAAACACTTTAAAGGAAGATATGTCAGGAAGTTTGTGGTATAGAACTTGAAAGGGAGATTGATTTTTAAGAATAGGGGTGGGAATTCTATTAATGAGAAAGACTGCATGAAGAATAGCATAAGACCAATATGAGGATGGGAGTTTGGACTGAAACAGAAGGGCTCTGCCAACATTAAGAATGTGTTGGTGTTTTCTTTCAACTCTGGCATTTTGTTGAGGAGTTTCAACACATGATTTTTGGTGTAATATACCAAGAGATGCACAGAAATCAGAAAGCATGAATTCTGGTCCATTATTAGACCTGATGGTTTTAGGGGTGGTTTTAAATTGGTTTTGAATCATGATAATGAAGGATTTAACATGATGGGAAGCTTCAGCTTTAGACTTAAGTAATATGATCCATAGGAATCTGCTATGATCATCAACAATGGTTAAAAAATACCTATGACCATGAACAGATGTAACAGATAAGGGACCCCATATATCAAGATGCAGTAATTCAAAATTTGAAGATGCATGAGATAAACTAGATTTAAAGGGAATATGTTTCTGTTTGGCAAAGTGATAAATGTCACAAGTTGATTTATTATCATTGACAATAGAAGAGTACAAAGATGACATTTTATCCATTCTTTGATGGGATAAATGTCCCAATCTGAAATGCCATAAGGCTTTAACAGGAATAAACTGACTTGAATTACAAGAAACATCAGAAATAGGAGTACAAGGTACATTTATTGTGCTAGAAATGGAATTAACAGAAGCTAAATTTGAACTATGAAACTTGTATAAGCCATCTTGCTGACTAGCCAAACCAATCATCTTCAATGACATTGTGTCCTGTATAAGACATTGTTTATCAGAGAAATGAAAAACACAAGATAGAGATTGACAAACTTTAGCAACAGACATAAGGTTTAACTTGAAAGTTGGACAATATAGAACATTGGTAAGATAAAAGTGAGGACTAAAAGTGATAGTACCAGCTTAATTAATGATAACATTTGTGTTATTAGGCAAATTAACATACACAAGTTTGATAGAATAAAGTGATGAAAAGTGAGATAAATGGCTACAAATGTGCTCATTAGCACCTGAGTTAAGAAGCCAATATGAATTTGAAGGTAAAGAGCAGGAATTGATGCTATATATACCTGTAGAGGATGAGGAAGCAGTGTATTCAGGAGTAATTTGAGGAGAAACATTTATATGGTTGGTGGTGGGGCTAGGAGAGGGAGTTGAGGCTGAGGAAAACAAATTTGCTTGTTGAAGCAAACATGCAAGCTGATTAAGTTGATCTTGAGTCAAACCAATAGAACTAGAAACATTGCCAATACCACCAGAACCATTAGGAACACTGC
The DNA here is from genome assembly GCF_051527215.1 of Medicago sativa. Classification (NCBI taxonomy): domain Eukaryota; kingdom Viridiplantae; phylum Streptophyta; class Magnoliopsida; order Fabales; family Fabaceae; genus Medicago; species Medicago sativa. Next base: position 60,415,131 of record NC_140751.1, on the reverse strand, counting down.
CAGAAGCATTGCTTGCATCAGAAGGTTCTACTGAAGAGGCATTAGCTTGTGAGTTACCAGCATTTTGAGACTGAGTGTGAGGTTTATTTGGAAAACCATGTTTCTAGTAACAATATTCAATAGTATGATTGTATCTATTGCAAAATGAACAATATCTAGTGGAAGGTTTATTGAATGAACCTCTACCACGCCCTTGTGGCCTTCTAGCATCAGAAGCATTCACAAGAACAGAACCTTCATCCAGAGAAGGAAGAGAAGGAGCCAATACATTATTACTTTCTTCCTGAGTAACCAAAGAGAAAACCTTATTCAAAGAAGGTAAAGGATCAAGCAGAAGAACTTGAGTTTTCACAACTGAAAACTGATCATTGAGGCCAGTGAGGAACTGAATAATTTGATCTTTAATACGAAATTCCTTGTTGGCTCTCATTGCAGCACATCTACACTGAATTGGACAAGTGCAATTAGGAATGGGACGATGTGAATGAAGCTCTTCCCATAAAGCTTTCAACTCAGTGAAATATTCCAAAACAGATTTAGAACCTTGCTTGAGATTGTTAATGGAAGAAAGTAAATTTGCAATTCGAATTCGATCAACCTTTGAAAATCTTTCCTTAAGATCTTGCCAAACATCAAAGGATGTGTCATGAAATACAATAGTTTGTGCAATGGAGTCAGAAACCGAAGAAATAAGCCAAGACTGCACAAGGTGATTGCACCTTTCCCAAGCATTTTTGTTGAGATCATCATCATCTGGAACAGGGAGAGATCCATCGATGAAAGGTAGCTTGTTCTTCGCTCCAAATGCACGCTGCATAGATCTACTCCATGCAAGGTAATTGGAACCATTGAATTTGGGGGAAATTATCACAGAGTGAGGACCTTCACTCGGATGAACATAAAATGGAGATTCAGTATCTTCACGCTGATTACGTACCATGATTAATCAAAGAAAATTCAAAGAATTGAAGAAACAGAGGTAACGAATCACGAGTAAGAATCTCAATGAGAAATTGAGAACAGAAACAAGAAGAAGAAAGTGAAACAAGAACGAATCGCAAGAAAAAAAACGAAGAAAACAGAGCAATGAAGAAGCTTGAGCTTCAAGCTTCAATGGCGGAAATGGTTAGAATAGGATCGTAACTAACTCTCTCTCTCTCTCTCTCTCTTGAAGAGAGAAACTGATACCATATTATCAAGAAGAAAACAAATGAATGGAAATAACAATTCTCATTAATTGGCAAATGATTACAAGCTTATTTAAAGATGAAATAGAGTACACCATAGTAATCATATGATGACTGTATCTAATAAACTCTAATCACTAAGCTTTAGTTCCTTTCTTGCTCTCCAAGTTATCTTCTTCATCCTTGTTGTGAGTTAGCTTGCGCTCCAAGTTATCTTCTTCACATTGGTTATGTAATAATTACATCTTTTATATGGGCTCCAGTCATATATTCACTAACAAGTTGGAATGAGTATTAGTGAAGTGTGGTACTCCCTCCGGTCACATTTATAAGCAAAAGACCACTTTTTAGGTTCATTCAACACCTAATGTATTTGGTCTATAATATATACCAAATACATTAAGTATTCAATGAACCTAAAAAGTGGTTTTTTGCTTATAAATGTGACCGGAGGGAGTACGTAGTTAGCTTATATGACTTTTATATTAGAAAGAAATGTATTATTTTCTCTTAATTTAGTTCTATTTCCCTTTTTTATGGTTCATTTGACTTTTACATTTAAAAAGTTATCATATGTATCATCCAAAACAAACTGGTCATCCCCTATTCATTTTTCTTTTTAACAAATGACATATATTAACATTCATCCAATCTTTCTAAGATTTGATAAACTTGATAGAAATATAAGAAATCCATGCCTCATGATGAACCATAGTACAAATATTTCAAAATTATGTACAACTAAAGCCAAAGCTGAAGGTTACTTCACTTCACCCCACTTGATGGAAAGGAATTGAAAGTGTTACTTAGTTCAAGTTATAGATTACTACTACTACTACTCAAAACAAAAACATCCAAACAGATACATTAACTATCACTTTTGGTAATATGAACATTAAAAACCATATCTTTCTTGTTTATCAGTTCAAAGACACAAACATCTCCTACTTGCAGACCACTTTCTCTTGCAAACAAGGACCAACCGGCCGAGAGGCGGCGAACATTTCTAGCCTCACAATAAGGAAGCAGTTTCAGATTCCATGATCTTTTCCCAATCTGCAGCATCACATACTTTTCTTTGTTCTCAATAACCCCATTTAAAGTTGGAACACGCTGCATAGTAAAATGTTATCATCATTATAATAATCACAACATATTATATATGTCATACATATAGCATTGCTTGAATTAATGTAAATGTTGTGTTTAATCTTACCACCCGATTTTCTGCTAAATGAGTAGGGTATATGAGAATTGTGAAAAAAGGATTGTTTGAGATGAATTTTAAAGCTACTTCCTGAGCTCTAGCTCCCTTTGGCCAATTCCATGATGTAGTTCTTTCACCAGTCTTCATAACCTCAGCTGCATATATTTGTGTGGAATGTAAAACAAAGAAGAAATTTTGAATATTCATGTTTCATAATCTCATGAGCATGTTGAAATTTTGAATATTCATGATGCTTGACGTTTTCAGGTTATTTTATGAAATACCATCTTTTGTACTATATCCCTATTTTATTATAAGTCGTTTTGACAAATTTTTTGGTAGTTGTCAAAACGACTTATGATAAAAAAATAAATAAAAAAATTGTCAAAACGACTACCAAAAAAAATTGTCAAAAGGAAATTATGAATGATTAAGAGAAATTATGCAATTAATTTATATAGAGAGAAATTATGAATGATTTTACAAAATTATCCTTTATTAATGATATTGAAAAGAGAAATTAAAAGAGTTGAAAGAGAGAATAATACCTAATAAAGGGTATGATAGAAAAAGAAACAAAATGCTTCGCATCGCATGCATTGTAAAGTGATTTATGAATGATTTTACAAAATTATCCTTTATTAATGATATTGAAAAGAGAAATTAAAAGAGTTGAAAGAGAGAATAATACCTAATAAAGGGTATGATAGAAAAAGAAACAAAATGCTTCGCATCGCATGCATTGTAAAGTGATTTATAATTTATCAGAAATGTTTTTTTCCCCAAAGTAACATAATAAAATACAAAGAGGGCGTAACAAATAAACATTATGTGATACCATGAGATTGAATGCTTGTTTTACCTTTTTAGGTGAAGCAAATTAATGGCAGCTATGCACCAGTAGGATGCCAATAACATGTTGGTTTTTTCTTATCAACAAACTGATTGAATGACCATGTTGTTAAATGTGACTAATCAAGCTAAGGTCATCTTTGGTTAGAAATAAGGCTAACTAATCAAGTATAGTATGTCACACTCTATTGGAGTCAATATATACAAGTGTATATATAAGAAGAAATCGAAGATGAAATCCAAAGACTTTGGTCATAGACATAAATATTTTGTAATTAGACACACATTTGCAATCACATCATTTATTTAATAATCATAAAAAAAAAAATCTCTTTTTATCATTTTTTACTAATGAATGTAAGTCTAAATGAAAAAAATATGTCATTGTGTCCGACCAAGCCTAACTCATCCATACATACCTCTTACTTTCTTATGTGGTCGAGGAGAAAATAATGACGACCTTTTTCTAGTACTCTTCTGATTTGGCCATTCATCTAAAATCTCAACTGATTCATCGTCACTATGACCAACATTGTCATTTTCATCATCAGTGTCACATGAAATATCATAGTCTATCTCTACTGCATTCTGGCCAAGTATTACTACATCAAACTTCGAAGTTCCTTTATATTCAAACACCACCAAACAGCCATGTCCAAGAGAGTAATTTTCAGTAAAAGTTTTCCAACCCTTTTCAAACCAAATCTCACCATTGATTTTTTTCCAATAAACTTTCCATTTAGTGCCATCAGGAGTCTTTATCAACACTGGATTTGATAAACTATCTCCATGTCTCCTTGTAAACTCATTTGGTATTTTCTGTAAAAATTTAAGTGCCCAAGTTGGTCAGTAATCCAACGGTGTCAAATTAGTATTCCTTCTATAAATAAAAACTTATGCGTGTAATATAAATAGAACTCTAAATATTTTTAGTTTTTTGAAAAACTTCTAGTGCAAATACTCTTTACACAAAATGTGTGAAATGTAAATATAACTCTAAATAGTAGAAATCGGAATGCATTGTGCTTACAAGTCTTTGAAGATTAGATTGGAGGATGATCTTGAAAAAATGGATGGGAAAGGTAGCATTTCTCCTAGCCATGGGTGATGGAGTATGAAGTGGAGATAAGGGATGTTTGATTGTTGTAATGAAGTTAATGACCATAAGCTAGCATGCAAAACTCTCATTTATTATTAACTGTTGTAATTAATTAAACGGGCATACCGTTGGACAATTTTTAAACTTACTCCCTCCGGTCACTATTATAAGCAAAAATTTACTCCCTCCGCTCACTATTATAAGCAAAAATTTACTCCCTCCGATCACTATTATAAGCAAATGTTGACTTTTTAGGTTTATTCAATCAATGATGTATGTGGTCTATATTTAGACTACATACATCATTTATTGAATGAATCTAAAAAGTGAACTTTTGCTTATAATAGTGATCGGATGGAGTACTTTTTAGGTTCGTTGAATGAGTGATGTATGTGGTCATTAATATAGAGCACATACATCATTTATTCAATGAATCTAAAAAGTAATTTTTTGCTTATAATAGTGACCGGAGGAAGTACTTACCATTAGCATTAAATAATGTGTAGCATGCAAAACTCAATTGAGCTGTTAGAAGTTGACGGTTCAAGAGTTTCTTACTATTGGCATTAAATAATGTGTAGTTTTTTTAAGTAGTTCAACTCTATTTGCATTAATACTGTATTTTTGTTTTTTCTAAGAATAGTTCAGATTTCCAAAGCACCTTCTTCACAGATAGCTCTCGCCGCATCTCTATTGGTATTTTACCATCATTAAATTAATTAAATGCCACTTAATTACTCCCTCCGGTCTCAAATATAAGAAAAGATTCATTTTTTAGATTCATTGAATAATTAATGTATCTGCTTTACAATGTAGACCAGATACATTAACTACTCAATAAACCTAAAAAAGGAATATTTTCTTATATTTGAGACCGGAGGGAGTAGTTTTTAGCATGAGGAGAGATTTTCTTTATAATCAAGCTACTGCCTAATGTTATTATTATTAGGAAAATGCTAACAAGTGCTCTAAGGGCATTGTTTAAGCATCTAAAAGTAGCAACTTTTGCATTGGAAATTGTACGGTTATGACTTTAACATGTGTTTGACTTGTATTTTCAAGACATAATTTCTTTTTATGGGTTCATTAAACAATGTCCTTAGGGCACTTGTTAGCAAGACCCTTATTATTAAATCTCAAAAGAAACTCGCTTACTCGAGTGCCTTTTCATATTTGATCTTCACATTTCTTTTTTTTTTTTTAGGCAAAAGAGAAATATAATAACATAAAAGAAAAAAGATACAGAGTTGGGGGACGTTAGACCTGACCCAGAAATAACCCAATTGGGAATACATAGTGATATAACAGAAACATAAACGACCCTAATCAATCCTAACAAAACGAACTCTTATCACGGGCACCCAGCGAACCCGCGTACGGGCTCGAAACCAAGTTACAAAAAATATGACAAGAGGGCATCAGTAGGATAAAAAAGGGTTTTTATTTCACGTTTCTATTTCAATTGATGATATTAATTTGTTTCGAGATTTTTTTTTATATATAATTTGTTTCGATAAATTAAAAATTAGAATTTTATACATCTTACATCTACTATATTATAAAGCATATGTATATATAAATAGATTAATTTTGATGTATTTTCTGTGTAAATTTTGTACATTATCATCTGATCATAAATCATCATTTGTATGAATTTTAGTTAGATACGAAGGGAGTAATATTTTAAATCATTATTTATGTGTGAATTGATTTTTTTTCCCTTATAATTTTAGATGAAAAGAGTAATATTTTAATATTATTTTTAGGGTCTTTTAGGAAAATTCTCATTTAAATAATATATTTTTATTTAGATTTTAATATGCATCAATGAAAAAAATAAATTACATATGATATATTTATATTCTTAGTTGATCTAATGCGAGGAGCAAGTGATATCTAGTGATATATTTGTATCCAGGTGAAAAATGTTGGAGGGAAGAGTGTATAGGCCATCTATAGTTTTCATCATGACTACATAACCTTTGTGTCTGACTTGTACAAAAATGAGAGTATATATAGGGAGAAAGTCTAACTTGGACACAAACACAACAAAATATATTTACTCTCTTGAATAAGAAAAAGAGAAAATTTTTTATAGTCACAAACACAAATGAATAATGTTTGGTTACACACATAAAACTGTCATTTCTTAAAATACTAAATCATTTTATTATCAATTTCTTTTTCATTATTTAACTTTGTGTGTGTGCGCCCATATACTTTTAATTTGGGGTTGTGGATCAAAATAGTACTGCATTAGGATCAAAATGGACGTCGTGGAAAAAGTGACAAGAGAATGTAGGTTGTGTCAACTGATCATTCTCACAAAAATTATTCTCATGTTAGTCATTGGTAGTTAAACTTTTTACTATTGTGTTTTATTTTGATTTGGCTATCAATAAATATTATTAACTTTTGACTTCTCTGTTTATCATTAAATCGTCCCTGTAAGTTCGCGTATTTTAAATTTACGTTCCTGTATATTTTTTTGTTCTAAAACAAACCCTGTAAGTTATAAATGTTTTGCTTTTGACCTCTGTCGTCATCATCTGTTACAATAACATTTATGCGTCTAACGGCGGATGACGTGGTGATGCGTGACATGGCAAGTGAGGCTTGTGTGTCGTAAGTGAGAAGGTTATAGGGACAAAATCCAAAAACGAAAATTTACAGAGGGACGAAATTCAAAAACACGAATTAACAAAATTTCAAATTAAAAACCTTGTTTTCCTTTTTTCATTTTCTGCCTTCCTCTTCTTCATCATCTTCAATCTCACCTTCATCAATCTTTATCATAACCAGAAAACATAAATTAAACATTCAACCTCTTTAATCAAAATCTCATTTTCCAATTCCATCAAAATCTTCTTCTTCACTAGATTCAATTTATTCCCAGTTTCAAATTCAAATCATACTCAAACCCTAAAATCACCACATCTACTGCATTCCTTTTCTTTATATAAAAGACTTGAATTAATTAAACCCAACAAACAAATAGAGGTTCATATTAAAACACTAATTAATATGTACTTGTTTAGTTACTCATGGTAACCAGAGACAAATTACAAAAGAAATGAATATACTCTAAAAACAAAGGTTGATGAGAGAGACTCCTCCTTGATACTCATAGCGTTTGCCTTCCTTTTGAACCACCAAGTTCTAAATGAATATTTCTGAATGAGAGCTCTTGTATTTATAAGCAAGTTTTCAGCTAGGTTTGGGTTGAAAGACTTGGTTTTTTCCTCAAACCGGTAGAGAAAAATCAGCAAAAAGTTGTTTATTCACGCAGTGGGGCGCATAGTCAGTGTAAAATTCATGCTCGGGGCACATAGGGAATGCGCGGGGGCGCATAGCACTGTACCTAGGTATGGAAAATGATTTTTTTTCACTTTTTTCATTGTTTTCTTTCTTCGACTTGTTCTTGGGACCTGAGAAAGACTTTCCCTACTTAGTAATGTCTTCAAACCCTTACAGAACCTTGATAATCTTCATTCCATATCTTCCAAACTTCATGAGGTGTCTTGTTTGGCGAATTACGTTATTTATCAATAAAAGACTCCAAACACCTATAAAATTGTCTACTTTAGGGAAGAAACAAAATTACATGACTCAATTGAAAACAATACAAAACATCTCTTAAACCATGGAAAACTTCTCTAAAACTCATCTATAATTACTCAATTGTCTACTAAACTGACACACAAACATACTAAAAATAATGTAAAATGATTTGTCATCAATCACTTTACGAGTATCTTCATAGGCTAAGTAAAAAGAGTGGCTGATCAGCTGCTTCTTCATCCGTAATAATGTACTTCTTGAAGATATATACATTTCAAATGGTTTGTTTATATGCTCATATTGAACCATGGTGCATAGTAGAAAAGACATGATCATGAAAATGAGATGAGAGAAAGTAATATGAGATAAATGTCAAAATGGGTATAAAAAACTATGGTTTGTGATGAAAGGGGTGCATCTATTTATAAAAGTGTAAATAATATATTTCAATTTTTTATTTTTATTTACCTTCTAATAAATAAAAAGTTAAAAAACAAAGAAAAAAAAGGGCATGGCAGCTCATTCCAAATGGAGACACCCCCTATAAAACTTAAATAAAAAATGAAAAAAACATTGGGGTAGACCAATAGAAAATAAAATAAAAATATTGGGGTAGGCCAATATTTTTGTGCCGATGCCGCAAACTCAAGCATGAGACATGAAGAAAAGAAACACCGGAGCGAGTGTGATGACATTCAAAGCTATATTCCTTCACATGCAAATGAATTGTACAACTGATTACATCTTTTATATGGGCTCCGGTCATATATTCACTAACAAGTTGGAATGAGTATTAGTGAAGTGTGGTACGTAGTTAGCTTATATGACTTTTATATTAGAAAGAAATGTATCATTTTCTCTTAATATAGTTCTATTTCCCTTTTTATGGTTCATTTGACTTTTACATTTCAAAAATAACCATATGTATCATCCAATAAAACTGGTCATCCCCTATTCATTTATCTTTTTAACAAATGACATATATTAACATTCATTCAATTTTTCTAAGATTTGATAAATTTGATAGAAATATAAGAAATACATGCCTCATGATGGACTACAGTTCAAATATTTCAAAATTAAGTACAACTAAAACCAAAGCTGAGGGTTACTTTACTTCACCCATTTGATGGAAAGGAAAGTGTTAATTAGTTCAAGTTATACAACACTACTACTTCTCAAAACAACAACATCCAAACAGATACATTAACTGTCACTTTTGGTAATATGAACATTAAAAACCAAATCTTTCTTGTTTATCAGTTCAAAGACACAAACATCTCCTACTTGCAGACCACTTTCTCTTGCAAACAAGGACCAACCGGCCGAGAGGCGGCGAACATTTCTAGCCTCACAATAAGGAAGCAGTTTCAGATTCCATGATCTTTTCCCAATCTGCAGCATCACATACTTTTCTTTGTTCTCAATAACCCCATTTAAAGTTGGTACACACTGCATAGCACAATGTTATCATCATTGTAATAATCACAACATATTATATATGTCATACATATAGCATTGCTTGAATTAATGTAAATGTTGTGTATAATCTTACCACCCGATTTTCTGCTAGGTGAGTAGGGTTTATGAGAATTGTGAAAAAAGGATTGCTTGAGATGAATTTTAAAGCTACTTCCTGAGCTCTAGCTCCCTTTGGCCAATTCCATGATGTAGTTCTTTGATTAGTCTTCATTACCTCAGCTGCATATATTTGTGTAGAATATAAAACAAAGAAGAAATTTTGAATATTCATGATGCTTGACGTTTTCAGGTTATTTTATCAAATACCATCTTTTGTACTATATCCGTATTTTATTGTAAGTGGTTTTGACGATTTCACTCAAATTAAGAAACGTAGAATCCATTTAATTTAGGGTTAAATAAGGAAATGGTCCCCCTAAATATACATTTGATTTTAGTCCCTCTAAAAAATTTCATTTATAAAATTAGTACTTGCTCTACATTGAGTATTACACTAGAGCAATGATTTCATAAATGAAAAAAATTTAGAAGGAGTAAACGCCTAAAGAATATTTTAAGGGGACTAAAATCAAATGTTGGTATATTTAGGGGGACTATTTACTTATTTAACCCTTTAATTTAAGTGGAAAAGAGAAATTATGAATGATTTTACAAAATTATCCTTCAATAATGATATTGAAAAGAGAAATTAAAAGAATTGAAAGAGAGAATAATACCTAATAAAGGGTATGATAGGAAAAGAAACAAAGCTTCATATGTGTGGTAAAGTGATTTATAATTTATCAGAAATATTTTTTCCCAAAGTAAAATATGTTGGAACAAAATGTGTTTAACAATGAACCTTAAAGGGTTTTGATGATAACAAGGTATTAAAAATTGTAAATTGGACTAGCTAATATTTGTTCAAGTGTACAGGACCATAATTATAAAGTTACATCATCATTGGTTCTGAATGAGCAAATAAAGAGCTATGGAAACAACAAAAATTTGAAGCTTGGACGCTCCCGAAGGCAACTTGCTACTGAAGAGAAAAAGCGCTCCTGAAGTCAAGCTGCTCCTGAAGAAATAGCGCTCCTGAAGTAAGCTGCTCCTGAAGAATAGTGCTTCTGAAGACAAGAGGTCCAGAAGCCACATCATCAGAAGCTGCAGAAGTCATATCATCAGAAGCTGCATCATCAGAAGCTGCCTCATCAGAAGCCATTTCACCAGAAGCTGAATATCAACTGGATTTGCAAAGAATCAAGAATTGAAGAATTATCAATGCAAAAGCTGTCTATTGGATTCGAAAACACAAACAAAGGATTAGTGGAGTTTGCAACGGTCATTTCAAAGGTGTTTGAAGGCGTGTGTTTGCAATTTGGACGAAAGCGTTGACATTGTACTTTGTACGAATTGTACAACCACGTTCTCCACTACTCTGTTTTGTGTCCGCGCTACAGGACAAGAAAACAGCTCCAGAATACGGTTTCGCCTGCATAGATGTTCCTTTGGATAAGGAATGGATTTCAAATTTGTTCTTCATAGGACAACAGCCAAATCAGGCAAAAGATTATTGGTGAAAGATCAAGCTTCAACAACGACTCTTTGGTGTGCTGGCAATTTCACAACGTCTCTCTCACACCTCTATATAAAGGAGTGAAGACCTAGAGAATTGGTAATGCATGAACTCTGAACGAAAGACTCACAAGATTTTCACAAGTACCAAACCTCTGCTGAAATTGTTCTGCATTCACTTAGAATTTCTGTGTCTCAAAGTCATATCTTAGAAATTCTTAAGTCCATTGAGTCTGTATCTGATTTGTATTGTGAGCACCTCTGATTGTATATCAAGTGTTCAACCTTAAACAATTTTCTGTGTAATTTTGTTTAGTTAGGAAGTCTCTTGCAGTTGTGCTTGAGCAGGAAGTCTCTTGATTGTGTTCTTGAGCAAAGGAAGTCTCTTGCTTGTGTGCTTGAGCATTGGAAGTCTCTTGCTTGTGTGCTTGAGCATTGGAAGTCTCTTGCTTGTGTGCTTGAGCATTTGTAATCAGATATTACTCATAGTGAAATCTCCTTGGAAGTGCAAGGGGGACTGGACTACTTCCGGATTGTGGAAGGAACCAGTATAATTGCTTTGTGTCGTTCTTCTTCTCTCTCTCTCTGTTTTATTCCGCTGCATTTAGATTCTGATTATCACTTCAGAAGCTGTCTCGCTTAGCTTCTGATCAGTGTGTTCAGTTTTTAGGAGAAACGAAGAATTTTTCTAAAACACAATTCAACCCCCCCTTCTTGTGTTTTTCTCACCTTCAATTGGTATCTAGAGCCTTGGTCTGTTGTGTATCACTTAACCGTGCAACAGTCAAAGATCTGAGAAAAACATGTCTACTCCTACTCCTACTGGTCCTGGTGATACTAGCTATAAACATGTCTCACATGATTATAGTGATAGTAAGAAAACCAGTATTGGAAAAGTTCCAAAGTTCAATGGAGATGCTGAAGAGTTCTCTTGGTGGAAGACCAACTTTTACAGTTACATCATGAGCCTAGATGAAGAATTATGGGATATTCTGGAAGATGGTGTTGGTGATTTAGTCCTTGATGAAGAAGGAGCTGCTGTGGATAGAAAGAAACATACTCCAGAACTGAGGAAACTTTACAAGAAGCATCATATTATCAGAGGAGCTCTTGTCACTGCCATACCCAAAGCAGAATACATGAAGATGAGTGACAAATCCACTGCTAAAGCTATGTTTGCTTCTCTCTGTTCAAATTATGAAGGGAGCAAGAAGGTCAAAGAAGCAAAGGCTCTCCTGCTTGTACATCAGTATGAGTTATTCAAAATGAAGGAGGATGAAACTATTGAGGAGATGTACTCAAGGTTTCAAACCTTAGTTTCTGGTCTACAGATTCTAAAGAAGAGCTATGTTGCTTCTGATCATGTAAGCAAGATACTCAGAAGCTTACCTGCCAGATGGAGACCAAAAGTGACTGCCATTGAGGAAGCTAAAGATTTAAACACTTTAAGTGTCGAAGATCTTGTTAGTTCTCTCAAAGTTCATGAGTTAAGTCTTAATGAACATGAGTCTACTAAGAAGAGTAAATCAATAGCTCTTCCATCCAAAGGCAAGTCATCAAAAGCTCTCAAAGTGGTTGAATCTGAAGAGGAAGAACAGTCAAGTTCAGACTCTGAACCAGATGCTGCAGAAATGGCCATGCTCTCAAACAGACTTCAATATCTGGCCAAGAAGAACAGAAAGTTTCTCTCCAGAAGGGGTAACTCCAGAAGCTCAAGGAAAGAAGATCAGAAGGGATGCTTCAACTGTAAGAAGCCAGGTCACTTCATTGCTGAATGCCCTGATCTTCAAAGAGAAAAGTCAAAGGACAAGTCAAAGAGGTCTACATTCAAACCAAGCAAATTCAAGAAGCAGATTAAGCAGAGTTTAATGGCAACCTGGGATGATTTGGGTAGTGAATCTGGATCTGATAAAGAGGAAGCTGATGAAGATGCAAAGGTAGCTGTTGGGTTGGTAGCAACAGCAACTTCAGAAGCTGGGTCAGATTCAGACTCAGAAGATGAAAACGAGGTATATTCCAAAATTCCCAGAGATGAACTTGTTGAGTCACTTAAAGAACTTCTTACACATTTTGAAGTAAGAACCAATGAGTTGAAGGATTTAAAAGAAAAATATGCTGATTTGGTACAACAGCAAAAATCAACTTTATTGGATCTGAAAGCTTCTGAACAAGGACTTAGGGGCTTTGACTTCATGTGTAAAACATATGAAGATCAGCTCAGGTTCTTATGTCAGAAGCTACAAGAAAAGTGTAATGAAAAACCTTTAAGTAACCATGAAATTGCTCTTGAAGATTTTATTATATCTGGCATTGACAGAAGCAGAGTGGCTTCTATGATTTATAGCATTTACAAGAACAATGGCAGAGGAATTGGTTTTCCAGAAGTGAAACTGGAGAAAACCAATCTAAAGTCTTGTTGTGAATGCATCAAGGAAGGTCTGAAAACATTCTTTGTACCAGAAGGGGCTGAGTTGGAAACTGTTGTTCAATCAGAACCTGAAGCTTCTAGTTCTAAGGCTAAGATTATTTCAAAGCCAAAGAACTCTAAGTCAAAGGCTATGATCAAATCTGATTCCAAGACTTCAAAGGTTAGGATCCTGAAAAGATCAGAACCTATTCCTCAGAGTCTGGTGAAACCAAAATCTGGGGTTCTGAAGTCTAAGTTTCAGAAGAAGACAGTTACTGCTTCTGAAGTACCAAAACCTAAGGTGATGGTTAATCAGAAGCAACCCAACTCACAGCACAAGGTACAAGAAGTGAAGAGTAAAGCCTTAAGTACTAACCTTCCAGGACCCATAGAACAATGGGTACCTAAAACTAAAAATGTCAATGATGCAGGTATGTCTAAGAGCAGTGCCAAAGCAAAGATCATGGTACCTAGACAGCGGTTGCTCAAGACACATGACAGGAGACAAGTCCATGTTCCTCAGTCTAACAATGAAAGAGGGAGGAAATGTGAAATTTGGAGGCAACCAGTCAGGCAGGATCATAGGTACAGGAACTATTGGTAATTCCTCTACCTCAATTAATAATGTATGGTTGGTAGATGGTCTTGAACATAACCTTTTGAGCATTAGTCAATTTTGTGATAATGGTTATGATGTGCTTTTTGAAAGACCCAACTGTACAGTAATCAACAAGGAAGACAAATCCATTGTGTTCAAAGGAAAGAGAGTTGACAATGTCTATAAAATCAATTTTTCTGAACTGGCTGATCAGAAGGTGGTTTGCCTACTATCAGTGAATGATAAGAAATGGATGTGGCACAGAAGGTTGGGACATGCTAACTGGAGGTTAATCTCTAAGCTTAGTAAGTTACAACTTGTGAAAGGGCTACCAGACATTGACTATCATTCAGATGCACTCTGTGGTGCATGTCAGAGAGGGAAAATTGTGAAATCATCTTTTAAATCCAAAGACATTGTTTCAACCTCAAGACCGTTAGAATTACTCCATATTGATTTATTTGGACCAGTAAGTACTGCATCCTTATATGGAAGTAGATATGGATTAGTCATTGTTGATGATTACAGCAGATGGACTTGGGTGAAATTCATAAAGAGTAAAGATGTTGCGTGTGATGTATTCAGTAGCTTCTGCACTCAAATTCAATCTGAAAAAGAATCAAAAATTTTGAAAGTCAGAAGTGATCATGGTGGAGAATTTGAAAATGAGCCATTTGAAGCTTTTTGTGAAAAACATGGAATTTTCCATGAATTCTCTTCTCCTAGAACACCACAACAAAATGGGGTTGTAGAGAGAAAGAATAGAACTTTACAAGAAATGGCCAGAACCATGATTCATGAAAACAATTTACCAAAACATTTTTGGGCAGAAGCAGTGAATACAGCATGCTATGTTCAAAACAGGATCTATATTAGACCTATTTTGGAGAAAACAGCATATGAACTCTTTAAAGGAAGAAAACCCAATATCTCTTTCATCAATTTGGATGTACATGTTACATTCTGAACAACAAGCTCTACCTAAAGAAATTTGATGCAAAGGCCCAAAGAGGAATCTTTTTAGGTTACTCTGAAAGGTCAAAGGCATACAGAGTGTATAATTCAGAGACACTCTGTGTTGAAGAATCTATGCACGTTAAATTTGATGACAAGGAGCTTGAAGATAAAACTTCAAAGCAAGGTGAAAGTTTTGCAGAGATACAGGTTCCTGAGGCTACTCCAGAACCTGATCAGATAGCTGAGTCTGAAGATAGTCCAGAAGCTGAACCCACATCAAAAGCGCAAGATGAAACTGCTTCTGATGAAGCACAAGATGGCTCACATCAAGAAGATCCTCCCAGAAACACATTCAAACACAAGTCTTCACATCCTGAGGAGCTAATCATTGGAAACAAAGATAGTCCAAGAAGAACAAGATCACATTTCAGACAAGAAGAGTCAATGATTGGACTAATCTCAATGATTGAACCTACAACAGTTGATGAAGCACTTTCAGATGATGGATGGATCCTAGCTATGCAAGAAGAGTTGAATCAATTTCAAAGAAATGATGTGTGGGATCTGGTACCCAAACCTCAGCACAAGAACATTATTGGAACAAAATGGGTATTCAGAAACAAGCTGAATGAGCAAGGTGAAGTAACAAGAAACAAAGCCAGACTTGTTGCACAAGGGTATAGTCAACAAGAAGGCATTGATTACACTGAAACGTTTGCTCCAGTTGCAAGATTGGAAGCAATCAGGTTACTTCTTTCCTATGCAGTTAATCATGGCATAATATTATATCAAATGGATGTCAAGAGTGCATTTCTAAATGGTGTCATAGAAGAAGAAGTGTATGTCAAGCAACCTCCTGGATTTGAGGATATTAAATATCCTGACCATGTTTTTAAACTGAAGAAATCACTATATGGCTTGAAACAAGCTCCCAGAGCTTGGTATGATAGACTAAGTAATTTCTTAATCAAAAATGATTTTAAAAGAGGACAGGTCGATACTACACTCTTCAGAAGGACCCTTGAGAAAGATATTCTTGTTGTGCAAATATATGTTGATGATATAATATTTGGTTCTACTAATGCATCTCTTTGCAAGGAATTTTCTGAGTTAATGCAGGATGAATTTGAAATGAGCATGATGGGAGAGCTGAAGTTCTTCCTGGGCATTCAAATCAATCAATGCAAAGATGGAGTCTATGTTCATCAATCAAAGTACACAAAGGAGCTTCTGAAGAAGTTCAAACTTGTAGATTGTAAAGTGATGAACACTCCAATGCACCCTACGTGCAACTTGAGCAAAGAAGATGAAGGAGCTAAAGTAGATCAGAAGCTGTATAGAGGTATGATTGGTTCTTTGTTATACCTCACTGCATCTAGGCCAGATATTTTATTCAGTGTATGCTTGTGTGCAAGATTCCAATCAGATCCTAGAGAATCTCATATGACTGCTGTCAAGAGAATCTTCAGGTATTTGAAAGGAACAACTAATCTTGGACTCCTTTATAGGAAATCCTTAGATTATAAGCTAATTGGATTCTGTGATGCTGATTATGCTGGTGATAGGATTGAAAGAAAGTCAACCAGTGGCAATTGTCAATTTCTGGGTGATAATCTTATATCCTGGGCTAGCAAAAGACAAACAACTATTGCTATGTCTACAGCAGAAGCAGAATACATTTCAGCTGCAAGTTGTTGTACACAACTACTTTGGATGAAACATCAGTTGGAAGATTATCAGATAACTGCTAACAGTATTCCCATTTATTGTGATAATACTGCTGCTATTTGTTTGTCTAAAAATCCAATTTTGCATTCAAGAGCTAAGCACATTGAAATCAAACACCATTTTATCAGAGATTATGTTCAAAAAGGAATTTTAGATATACAATTCATTGATACTGAAAATCAATGGGCTGATATATTTACTAAGCCTTTAACTGTTGAAAGATTTGATTTTATAAAGAAAAATTTGAACATGCACTTTGTATCTGATTAAATGCTTGCTTGCTCCTGAATAGGATTTTAGGTTCTGAAGTTAGTTCAGAAGCAGTAGTCCATCAGAAGCTCTTTATTGAGGTTCTGAGGAAAACTCGCTTCTGATGATGACGTCAGCATCTGAAGTCCAGAAGCTGGATTTGTTGCTTCTGAATAGTTGAATTAGTGGAAACGTTGGAAGTTACCTTTTAAAAAGTAACTTCTGACCCACTAACTTGGTAGTTACTCTGTGAACTTCTTACGTGGCCTGTATGTGTTGGTGTATAACTAAAAGGGCAATGATGATTTAATAGCTTTGAAAGTACTTTTCACGCGCCCCCAATTTTGTCATTAATGTTATGTTTGTTTGTCTCTTTTGAATTGCAATCGTTTTACTTTTAACACTTTGTCAATTCACACACTACTCACTCACAACAAACACATTTGCTCTCAAACCTCTTGCGAAGTAAGCGCATTCTCTCAACCTTAGAACCCTAAAATCTTCATCTTCTTCAAGTCTTCGTCAATCATCAAATGGCATCATCAAGCTCGCAACGAGAAGATTCAGTATCTACTTCACGAATGGTCCCTGAATATGACTACAGAGGAAGAAGCATGAAATTGGAAGAATGGGATTTGCAGGTTCAGATAGAGAATCCAGTGGACTTTGATTCTCTGAATTTTCATAGGTGTTCAATCAGAAGCTACTATGAAGAGCAAGGACTCATGGATTATTTCAAAATGTTGAATGGACCAACATATGAAGCTCTGGTTAGACACTTCTGGGTAAGAGCAAAATTCTACAACAAAGCGGCATCCTTAGCTGAGGAAAGTCAGATGGTGCTAATGTATCCTGAATTAGAAGGGAAAACAAGAGAAGAAATGGGTCTTGCGCCATTTGTTGAAGATGAAATCAGGTCCAGCATCTGTGGTATTCCAGTAAGACTTGCACAATGGCACATAGAGTATGTTCTCAAGGCTGCAGCCTCTGGATACTACTCTGGAATTGATCTTTCAGATGCTGCTGAAAAAGGCATTTGGAAAAAGCAAGCCAACTTGGTGATATACAATTCTGAGAAGGAGAAGAAATATGCTGAATTGAGCATGGAAACTAAGATGCTTCTGAAGATTCAGAATGAGAACCTGTTTCCAAGTGGTGACTGTGTGAAACCAAATCTAGCTCAGAAGGTCCTTCTCCAGCACTTCATCAAGAAGGAAAAGGTGAATGTGCCCAAATACATGTTCAAGTACTTGGTAGAGTGTTTGAAACAGAGTCAGCTACTGGATAAACCCTTGGTTCCTTATGGAAGACTTCTCTCAGAGATATTCTATCAAGGAGGTATCTTGGACAGTCTCAGTCAATCTCAAGGCTTCACAGATCAGCTACTTGACACAAAAACTGGAAAATTCATTAATGCTCATACTCTCTTGAATATGAAGCTAATCAGTGAAGTCACCAAACTTCAAACTGATTTAAGTGAATCATTTGTTAAGTCTGATCTTATGAAGGACTTTCCACCCATCTGCAAGAAGGATCCCATTGAAGTGCAGATGTACTATATCAAGGAACATTTTGAGGCAACCAATGAGAGAATCAGATTGGAAGATATTCCAGAGGAAATGTATGGTGGTGCTCTGCCACGAGCCAGAGGCAGAAAGTCAAAAAGGAAGATAACTGCAGAGCAATATCTAGAGGTTGAACAACCTGCTAAAAAGGCAAAAGTTGCTACTGACAAGCTCAAAATTGGTAGTTCATCAGTACCTTCTATTGAAGAAGCCATTGAAGACATGGATTCCAGGTTGATCATGGATGTTGGCATTTCTCTTGATCAACCTGCTATACCAAAGAGGAAGAGGAAGCCAGCCTTGAGGAGGACCAAGGATTTTCCTCATATCACCTCTACAGCTCAAGATGCTTCTGATTTGGAGTTAAAGAAGTTACAAGAGAAGAAGGCAGCAGCTGAAAAAGTCTTGGAAATTGCTGCTGAGCTACAAGAGTCTGTAGTCTTAGAAGCCAAGAAAATGTTGCAGATGACCAGTGAGTTTGCTCAAGAGGATTCTGATCCTGAACCAGAGAAGGTAATTAATATATCATCAGATTCCGCATCCAAATCATTATCAGACTCTGATGATTCTGATGATGATATACCCTTAGCTCAACTGTTTCGAAAACCAGTAAAAAGCCAATCAACATCAACCAAAACCAACGATAAGCCCTCTCAGTCAACTACTTATGAACCAGTTGGTCACATAATTAATGAGAAGTTGGCTGAACTGGCTGAGCAGAGAGAAAGAGTCATTGATACTATTTTTCGCCTTCACCCTCAACCTCTTAACATTCAACCTCTCAACATGATTCCTCCAGAAAATGTTGAGTCTACCTCAGAAAAGGTCTCTGAAGCAACTCCAGAAGCAGCTGCTTCTGAAAACGTTGTTTCAGAAAACCCCCATCAACAAACACCTGAACCACATAAACCCACAACACCCCCTCAATCACCAATAGCCACCATTGACCCCCAACTCAACACTCAAACATCAGCTTCACCACAACAACCACCAACTGAAACTGAGTTTCAACCTTTACCTGAACACTCTCCAAAACCAACTCTCATGGATGTTGACATCTCTCTAGTCAATGTTCAAGCCTCAACCTCCACCACACACATTGATTCTGACCAGCCTTCATCTTCAAACACACAAACACACTTTACCATTCCAGTTCCTAACCCTGTTCAAGATTTGGAAATCAATGATTCTGATCTTGAAATCCTTGAACAACCACCCACAGACATCCTGGAATCTGGATATATTAATTCTGAGCTTCTGACAATTCTGAGTCAATTGCATAATCTGGTGGATCAAAGAGGGACAATTGATCTCACAGGTGCATATGAAGACTCCTGGGCATCTCTTCAGAACCGGGCAACTGAGCTAATTGAAAGCATAAGGGCTAAGTGCATCAGAAGCAAGGAAGCTACTGTCAGGAAGTTAATGGAGCATCTGAATCAGAGTCTCAGAGTAAGAAGTTCTACACCGCTCCTGGCAAACCAGCCTTTCTTCTTTGAAACGGATTACTTGACCAGAGAAGCAAGGTTGTGTAAGCTTCTGAAGAAACAGATGGCACAGCAGCAGCAAGAAGCTAGAGAAAGGGAACAAGCTCTTCTTCAGAGGCAACAACAACTTGAAGAACTGTTGAAGAAGAAGATTGAAGAAATGGAAGAGATGAAGAAACAACAACAAACCAACCCTTAGTTGCACACCCTTGTGTTTTTCTTTGTTTGTTGTCTGTTTTAAAATTTCTTAGTCCTTGCTTCTGAAACCATCTTGTCTTATTTCTCTTGCTTCTGAATGCTTACTGATTCTGACTGTTTAGCTGCTTCTGACAATTGATATACATGTTCATATATTTTGCTCTGACTTATTTAGTTCACTTTCTTTTATACTCTCTCCTGTTTGAGTTTTTCTCATATCTTTTTGTCTTTTATGCTTAAATTTATTTTAATTTTTTTTTTTGATAATGACAAAAGGGGGAGTATATGTGACAAGTATTTAAAGGCTCTGAGCCCCATTAATGGCATTTGAAATTTTTGAAAACCTTCTATCATTTTTTTTACCTTATTGGTATAAGCTATGAACGAACGAAGGAGTATCAAAATTCAAGTAAAATTAATTGAACCATTCTTCTTATCTATAAGTTAATTCTTTCAATGATTCAATTTTGTTTTTAAGCTCTGATAATATTATTGCGCGAAAAATGAATTTAATTAACCTGGATAGAACTTAGGGGGAGCTTACAAACCTCACCTTAAAGACTATCAGACTCAGGGGGAGTTTGAGCTTACAAACCTCAGATTCTGAGCTTACAAACCTCAGAACCCCAAAGTCAACTTGTTAATTAGATTAACAACAATTGATCAATTTTAAATACTTTTGTTTGTCATCATCAAAAAGGGGGAGATTGTTGGAACAAAATGTGTTTAACAATGAACCTTAAAGGGTTTTGATGATAACAAGGTATTAAAAATTGTAAATTGGACTAGCTAATATTTGTTCAAGTGTACAGGACCATAATTATAAAGTTACATCATCATTGGTTCTGAATGAGCAAATAAAGAGCTATGGAAACAACAAAAATTTGAAGCTTGGACGCTCCCGAAGGCAACTTGCTACTGAAGAGAAAAAGCGCTCCTGAAGTCAAGCTGCTCCTGAAGAAATAGCGCTCCTGAAGTAAGCTGCTCCTGAAGAATAGTGCTTCTGAAGACAAGAGGTCCAGAAGCCACATCATCAGAAGCTGCGTCATCAGAAGCTGCAGAAGTCATATCATCAGAAGCTGCATCATCAGAAGCTGCCTCATCAGAAGCCATTTCACCAGAAGCTGAATATCAACTGGATTTGCAAAGAATCAAGAATTGAAGAATTATCAATGCAAAAGCTGTCTATTGGATTCGAAAACACAAACAAAGGATTAGTGGAGTTTGCAACGGTCATTTCAAAGGTGTTTGAAGGCGTGTGTTTGCAATTTGGACGAAAGCGTTGACATTGTACTTTGTACGAATTGTACAACCACGTTCTCCACTACTCTGTTTTGTGTCCGCGCTACAGGACAAGAAAACAGCTCCAGAATACGGTTTCGCCTGCATAGATGTTCCTTTGGATAAGGAATGGATTTCAAATTTGTTCTTCATAGGACAACAGCCAAATCAGGCAAAAGATTATTGGTGAAAGATCAAGCTTCAACAACGACTCTTTGGTGTGCTGGCAATTTCACAACGTCTCTCTCACACCTCTATATAAAGGAGTGAAGACCTAGAGAATTGGTAATGCATGAACTCTGAACGAAAGACTCACAAGATTTTCACAAGTACCAAACCTCTGCTGAAATTGTTCTGCATTCACTTAGAATTTCTGTGTCTCAAAGTCATATCTTAGAAATTCTTAAGTCCATTGAGTCTGTATCTGATTTGTATTGTGAGCACCTCTGATTGTATATCAAGTGTTCAACCTTAAACAATTTTCTGTGTAATTTTGTTTAGTTAGGAAGTCTCTTGCAGTTGTGCTTGAGCAGGAAGTCTCTTGATTGTGTTCTTGAGCAAAGGAAGTCTCTTGCTTGTGTGCTTGAGCATTGGAAGTCTCTTGCTTGTGTGCTTGAGCATTGGAAGTCTCTTGCTTGTGTGCTTGAGCATTTGTAATCAGATATTACTCATAGTGAAATCTCCTTGGAAGTGCAAGGGGGACTGGACTACTTCCGGATTGTGGAAGGAACCAGTATAATTGCTTTGTGTCGTTCTTCTTCTCTCTCTCTCTCTGTTTTATTCCGCTGCATTTAGATTCTGATTATCACTTCAGAAGTTGTCTCGCTTAGCTTCTGATCAGTGTGTTCAGTTTTTAGGAGAAACGAAGAATTTTTCTAAAACACAATTCAACCCCCCCTTCTTGTGTTTTTCTCACCTTCAAAATAATAGTAAAATACAAGAGGGAGTAACAAATAAACATTACTCCCTCCGGTCACTATTATAAGCAAAAATTGACTTTTTGCTTATAATAGTGACCGGAGGGAGTATGTGATACCATGAGATTGAATGCTTGTTTTACTTTTTTAGGTGAGCAAATGGCAGCTATGCACCAGTAGGATGCCAATAACATGTTAAACTATCACTTGTGGAAAGTTATCCAAGCCAAGCTTCTCACAAATGAGGAAATAAAGAAGTTCTGACGTAATCTTATTGATCAAGAACAGTCCTGAACTTTTTATAGTAGAGGTTTCCATAATTGGAAGCTGCTCAACTTATCATCTACCCAGTGTGGTAAATATAACACTACTACAAAATATAGATTTTACATCAATGGTGTTTAAGTTTTAACATCAGCACAAAACAAATCTGAAGGGAAAGATACACACTATGAGTTTTTACATCAGCTGACATAAGCATCTGATGGGAATTCTTGATAGTATATAACATTTACATCAGTGGATAATTGAAATGAGGGGAAAAACACGCGGTGGCATTTTTGCAATTTTAATGAAATTTGTATTTTACATCAGTGAAGAGAAGCACCTGAGGGAAAAACAATTTGCCACTATTTTCCTTTTGCCTCTCTCACAAAACACACAAATCTCAGATCTGTTTTTTTTCCTCTCCCCTCGAACACTCACTCACCGTTTCACAGCTCGTTTTCCCTATCACCTCTCACACTCGCCGTCGTTTTCCCTCTCACCTCTCAGACTCACCGTCTTTTCACCCCTCACCATTTTAACAGTGTCGTTGATTTCCTTCTTTCACAGAACTCTCGCCATCGTCGTTCTCGGCATCAACGGAAGTTAAACTGCGGTAAGATTTATCAGATTTTCTAGGTTTTGATTTTTCTCTCTTTAGTTAGGTTTTGATTCAAATCAAAACCTAGAAAAACCATTCTCAACACACCATCTATTTGCTTCAGATCTGAACTACACATGGATTCTATTTGTGTTCTACGATCTAAGTTTTGCTTGCCCCTAGAAAAACCATTTCTTCAAAACTAAGGTTTTAGTTTCAGTATTCATTCACTATCTGTGTGCGTGCGTGTGTTGTTGCCGCCCCTAGCTAAATCTGCAAACATGGCTACCCAAATGAGCAAAAAGCGAAAGGTTTGTTCTCAGATTCGTTAATCTTAATCCATTAGTAGTGATTTCTTAATTCTTAATTTGATATTTAATTTGATTTGTGGTGTTGCAGTTCGTCGCTGACGGAGTTTTCTTCGCTGAATTGAATGAGGTTTTGACCAGAGAGCTTGCTGAAGATGGATATTCCGGTGTTGAGGTTAGGGTTACTCCCATGCGCACTGAAATCATCATCAGAGCTACTCGTACCCAAGCTGTTCTCGGTTAGTGGTTTAATCAAATTATTTATTTATTTTTAATCTGATTTAAATGGTTGAATCTGATTTATGAATTTATGATTAGGTGAAAAGAGTAGGAGGATCAGAGAGCTGACCTCAGTAGTCCAGAAAAGATTTAAGTTTCCTGAGAACAGTGTTGAACTGTATGCCGAGAAAGTTAACAACAGGGGACTTTGTGCCATTGCACAAGCTGAGTCTCTTCGTTACAAGCTTCTCGGTGGTCTTGCAGTTCGCAGAGCCTGTTACGGTGTCTTAAGGTTTGTTATGGAAAGTGGTGCTAAGGGCTGTGAGGTTATTGTCAGTGTAAAATTGAGGGCTCAGAGAGCTAAATCAATGAAATTTAAGGACGGGTATATGATCTCGTCCGGACAACCTGTTAAGGATTACATTGACTCTGCTGTTAGACATGTTCTTCTTAGACAGGTTAGTTTATGATCCAACAACCTTATTGGTCGTTCGTTCATATGGTTTGTTATGGATTTATGTTGCTAATGATTATGTCATTTATGTTGTAGGGTGTTCTTGGTATTAAGGTAAAGATTATGCTTGACTGGGATCCTAAAGGAAAGCAAGGTCCTAAAACTTCCCTACCTGATATTGTTACCATTCACACTCCAAAGGAGGAGGAAGAGTACATCAGGCCTGCTGCTGTTGTTGCAAATGATATCGAGGTCCCTGTCCTAGTCCCTGTTGTTTGAGAATGTTTTGAGTGTATGATTTGACATTTTTGTTACATTTAGTGTTCTTTGTCTGACTTTGTAGTTTTCGGTTCAATGTTTAAGTCCCTGTGGTGCTTTTTTGGGTATTGTTTTCCTGATCTTGTCTTTTATATGATTAATATCGCTAATCTTCAATGTTCTTACTTTGATACCATTGAAGTGGATTTTAGTTGCAACATGATGTTTTACGATGAGTGTTTTTTATTGTCATTATGATATCTTCTTGTTATGGTTCTGTAATTGGTTTGAGTAATTGGCCAAGTAATTTTCTTAACTTTCATGATTGTCTAGTTCATCTGATTAAGGCATAATTGATTTAATTAAGGCATCATTTTTTGAGTAAACCGGGTGAGGATAGGGACTAAGAATTAAGAAAATTTAGCATATTTTTACCATTCAAAAAATATTATGCATGTGGATATAATTCAAATTGGATGAAATTGGTTTTGAATTCTTATAGTTGTATTTTTGGTATAGAAAGCATGGAAGGAAGAAAAAGTATACAATCATCCCTCCTTCAAATTGATTTAAATGAGTCGGCTTCAGTCCAAGATCCCTCTAAGCATAGCATGGAACAACAACAGGAGAAAACTGGCACAGATATCATTGAGTCGGGTGGTGCCGTTGCAATTCTAAACTCTAATGATAATAACGTCACAACTCTAAACTCTGACAAAAATAACTTAATTCAAGCTGAGTCAGTACCAGAAGAAAGTCATGCCCCAAGGAAAGGGCATTGGACAGAGGATGAACACAAGTAAGTATGCAGTCTATGTTAATGTTAACCTATGTTTGAGAGTTATTTTTATTTTATTTTATTGAGTTAAATATGTGTTTAGTTCTTATTAAATTACAGATTTTAACGTCTATAAAATTATTCTGTTTTTTGACAATTGTTTTCATTTTATCTTTTATACATTTGTTTAGTTATGAATATGGATGCATTAGTATATTTTCTTCTCATATTATTTAGTTGAATTTGAATATTTCACATTCATTCTCTATATATAGGTTGTTTTTGAAGGGGATGAAAAAACATGGAAAGGGACGCTGGAAAAATATTTCAAAAGAATTTGTGGTGACAAAAACTCCAACTCAAGTTGCTAGCCATGCCCAAAAATACTTTAACCACCAAAATGTGAAAGATATGGAAAAGAAGGAGAAAAAAAGAAAAAGTATTCACGACACAACCTTAAACAAGAATGACACATTGGTCACTAATGTATTTTAATCCAACAATTTCAACTCTACATTGTTGCTGGTATGAATCAGAACTTATTTATGTGAAATTTGATTATTGATTTTTGTAACTTTTATTTGGAACTGTTCACTAATGTATTTTATTTGGTATTTTTGGTTATGTTGATTTCTTTTTCTTCTCAATTAATTGCTTTGTTCGATGCTAGCTAAATGTATGTATCACACCTACTTAGTTAGTTGATGCAATACTTTTGCAAGCATGGCGAAGAATATTGTTGTGGCTAAGAATAAGTATGTAAGAATCTTTACTAAAAGTGATGGTAGTAGTTCTGGTGTTGGTGCCGTAGTTATTTTTCAATTTTGTTAGTCATTGACTTTTTCCGGTTACCGTGTTAGTGGTACACAGTATCCATTGAATAGATATCTATCTGTGTTGGTTATTATGTTGAAATATACAAGTCCGTGGTTATTTTGTGTAATATTTTTATTAATTGATTGAAGGTTGATCTCCCGGACTCAATAGCTGCATCGATCTCCCTCAATCGGTCACTTGATCTTCCGAACTCTCTCTCAATCTCACTACTCTCAAAATCTCACTAACTCACTCAGGTATTAGCCTTAATTTTACCTTGTTTGTTTTTACTAAATGTGAATGGTTCGATTTATTTACTGTGATTTAGTGATGTAGTGAATTTATTTTTTGACTTATTAAGGAAATGGATAAAGAAAATGAGTTGTTATAGGTTTGACTTAGTTTTCTTCTTTTACTTTGACTTGTTTATACTATATGTATTTTCAAAGATAGTCATATCCTTGTTGTTATTAATTAATTATATTAACCTATTGTACTCATTGTAGGTATTCAATGATCCAACATCATTAACAGAAGAAGTGTTATATGATTTATATGGTATGTTTCAAAGCCAATTTGAGAATTTGACGTTTGTTGAGATATTAGAATTTTGAATGAACTTGTAGTTTGCTACTTAATGCCTAGTGGTTTGGGTGTATTCATGTTTTTCTTTCCTATATTGGGTATTATGATTTACTTATGTTGGACTTTGAAATGATTTTCATGAACTTATTTATGTAGTATTTGCGTTTGTGCACGTCTAAATATCTATAATCCATTTGGTCATTTTGGAAACTTGGTTGACTATCTCATAAAGCCAAGAGAAGGACAATTGAACATGTTAATTCACACCTTCTCTAGCATAACATCTTCCCTTTACTTTTTAGTATAGTGATGCTTATATCTTACATTTGCTCGTTGAGAGAGTTTTCTTCACTGAATTGAATCTGGAGTTGGTTTTTACAAGAGAGCTTGCCGAGGATGGTTATTCTGGTGTTGAGTTTATGGTTGCCCGAATGCACACTGAAATCATGATCAAGGCTACTCGCACCCAAGTTGCTCTTGGTAAGTGATTTCATCAATCTTTGAATTTTAACTATCGTTGGTGGAATCTAATTTGTGATTATGATTTTATTTTTTTTGTTTCATTTTGGGTTTTTTCTTTTATGATATATGAATTTTTTTTATATGGATATACGATTTTGATTTGTGATATACCAATTTTTTTATTTATTTTGAGTTTGATCATATTATATATTATAATTATTTTGTGTTGTATTTTGGGTTTTTGTGATGTATAGGTGTGATGGGAAGAAGGATTAGTGAGCTGATCTCTGTCATACAGAACCACAAATGAATGTAGTGTGTACTTCCCATTGTTTGATAAAAATGTTCCATGGCTTATGTATTCATATATGCATGTACTTTTTTATATATAGAATTTTGATGTGGCTAGTTTTGAGTATTGATGATGTAAAAATATCAAATTAGAATGACTAATATAACTTCATGGTTGGCATTAATATCCATATTTCTTTTCATATTTTTAATATTAAAGAAAAGAACACGGTTAGAAGCATAATATTTTTTTTAAAAAAAATATATATTTCACATCAGTGGGTTTTATGACTAATGTGAAATATAGATATTTAACTTCAGTGTCTATCTTATAACTGATGTGAAAACTCAATTGTTAAATTTCAAAGTCTGTCTATTCCAACAGTGGAAGAGGAACTGATGTAGAAATCAAGATTTTACATCAGTCGAAACCTGATGTGAAAGGATGTGGACTTACCACATCACGTCACTTTACATCGGTTGCAAACTGATGTGAAAAATCATTTCCAACTGATGTAAAAAATCATTTCTGTAGTAGTGTAAGGATATGTTATAGCATTTAATTTTTGGTATAGCTCTTGACATTATTTGGAAAGCAAGGAACGTGTTGGTTTTTTTTTCCTTATCAACAAACTGATTGCATGACCATATGTGACTAATCAGGCTAAGGTCATCTTTGGTTAGAACCAACTCCCACAAGGCTAACTAATCAATTATAGTATGTCACACTCTATTGGAGTCAATATATACATGTGTATATATAAGAAGAAACCGAAAATGAAATCCAAAGACTTTGGTCATAGACATAAATATTTTGTAATTAGACACACATTTGCAATCACATCATTTATTTCATTAATAAAAAAAATAAAAAAAATTCTCTTTTTACCATTTTTTTTGCAATCACAAAGACTTTAAGTGAAAAAGATTTGTGATTGTGTCCAACCAAGCCTAACTCATCCATACATACCTCTTACTTTCTTATGTGGTCGAGGAGAAAATAATGGCGGCTTTTTTCTAGTACTCTTCTGATTTGGCCATTCATCTAAAATCTCAACAGATTCATCATCACTATGACCAACATTGTCATTTTCATCATCAGTGTCACATGAAGTATCATAGTCTATTTCTACTGCATTCTGGCCAAGTATTACTACATCAAACTTGGAAGTTCCTTTATATTCAAACACCACCAAACAGCCATGTCCAAGAGAGTAATTTTCAGTAAAATATTTCCAACCCTTTTCAAACCAAATCTCACCATTGATTTTTTTCCAATAAACTTTCCATTTAGTATCATCAGGACTCTTAATCAACACTGGATTTAATAAACTATCTCCATGTTTCCTTGTAAACTCATTTGGTATTTTCTGTAAAAAAATTAAGTACCCAAGTTGGTCAGTAAGCCAACGGTGTCAAATTAGTATTCCTTCTAGAAATAAGACTTATGTGTGAATGGAAATAGAACTTTAAATATTTTTATTTTTTTGAAAAACTTCTAATACAAATAATACTCCAAACACAAAATGTGTGAAATGTAAATATAACTCTAAATAGTAGAAATTTGAATGCATCATGCTTACAAGTCTTTGAAGATTAGATTGGACGATGATCTTGAAAAAATGGATGGGAAAGGTAGCATTTCTCCTAGCCATGGATGATGGAGTTTGAAGTGGAGATAAGAGATGTTTGATTGTTGTAACTTGTAATGAAGTTAATGACAACGAAGCTAGCAAGCAAAACTCTTTCATTTATTAGTAACTGTTGTAATTAAATAAACTAGTACCTTCCCAATTGAGCTGTTAGAAATTGTATGGTTCATGTGTAACCTATTTGCTATTGTCATTAAATTAAAGTAGTTCAACTCCTTTTGCATTAATTGATCCCAAAGCACATTTTTCTTCTCTTTCAAATCAGATAGTTTTCTCAAAGCACACTGCTCTTCTGCACTAAATCTCTCACTGCATCTCTGTAACAGTGATTGAATTAACTCCCACTTTGTTGGTTTTTAGTTACAGTACTGTTACGTACGTATGCTGTGTCTTTTGGACAGATTCATTTTGTTGCAGACATAAATAACATTTTATGAGAAAATGAAGAAGAAGAAGAAAAAAAAAATGGGAAAAAAAGTTGGACTAATCAAACTCATAACCTATAGTTTCTCAAAGTAATCATATTTTTGTGGTCTTTGAACCCTAAAATATAATTCCTCGCTTAAATTTTCTTTTTTAAAAACATAAAATAAAACTTACAATAAAAAGAAGTATTCATAAAGTATAAAGAGTGTAAATTTTTTTACAATTATCGATTCCAAGTTCACAAATCTTCATTCGCCTTTCAATAAAATTTGTTTCTTAGATTCATTAGACAATAAATGACTATTGAAATATTGAAACTGCATAAAATTTGATGTATTCCATTTTAATTTTAAATTAGGACTTTCTTTTGGTGGTGTCCGGGGTTTGAACCTCGGACCTTACATATTTTATGCATTGTCCTTACCAATTAAGCTAAGCTCACAGGGACATTTTAAATTTGGACTAAAACATGAATTATCTTTTTCAAATTAAAATTTAATTATTAGAAAATTAAAAATTAAATTAAATTACAACAGATTACATTAAAATAAAATTGTTAATTAATAAAAAAATTATATAAATGAGATGTTTGGTGGATAGAAAGAAAGTAGATATATGTGTTCATAATTTTTTTTACGTTTACATACTATCAAATTAGATTCATGAGTCTCAAACTAACATGAATACCTTATTCAGAATGATTGGAACAATATGACTTTAGGTTTATCAATATACATATATAATCAAGTAAAATATCGTTAGTTGATCTAATACTCAAGTTGACCTAAATATCCAAACAAATCAAACCAAAAGTCGCTTTTAATATTCGAATAAATTTATCTACCCAGTCAAATTAGATCAGAAGTCAATAGAGTCTCATATTAATATGGATATCTTATTATCTGAAATGTGAGCTTATCAATCTAATACTCAATTGACATGTATAGCATTACATATAGATTATAAGTCAGATACTTCATTATACTCCCTCCGTCCCTATATCTAAACACTCATTTGACTTTATTTTTGTCCCTAAATGTAAACCCCTTTTCAAATTACTAGATGCATTTATTATTTTTTTCCTAAACATACCCCTAATTAATACTACTAACTTGTCTTGAAATTTGAAAAATCAAATTTAATACACATACAAACAAAGGACAATTTGGTAATATATATTATCACACAAAACAGACACATTAATTACACTGACAACTTTTCTTAAGAAATGTGAAAAATGCAAAGGGGGTTACATTAAGGGACGGAGGGAGTATTTATTAATTCAAATTGACACTAAATATGAGACTTGGATTAACTTGAACAACTTATAAAGAAAAGGGAAATGCTAACTGGTGCCCCCGGGGCACTGGTTAAGGATATGAAAAAGGAAATTATACAGTAGTTAATGCATTGAAATTGTGTAATTAATTTATAATAAAGTCAAAAACAGTTTCATTTTATGGTAATAATTCCCTTTTATGGTATGCTTAACCAGTACCCCAAGACCCTAAAGAAAACTATGCGGAGTGTCTGATGATCATAGGAAGGCTACACATGATGTCAGCACAAAAAGAGCATTAGTTTAGAAAAAAAACATTTTCCATACTCGTTGCACCGTTGAATAAAAAGTTTGTGATGTTATTATGGACGGTGGTAGTTGTGAAAATGTGGTACGAAACTACGGGTAGAGAAGTTGTACCTATCTACACAAAGTCATCCTCATCCTTACAAACTACAATGGCTCAACAAATGTATAAATAACACTCTTTAAATGATTTGACCTATCTTAATCACTAACACTTAAAATAAATGATAGTTATTTTTTGTATTTCGTTTTTATATTCTAGTATGTATAATATATTTTTTTATGGATGTATAAACAATACTCTTTAAATGATTAGAACAATATTGTTCTGTCCAATCAAAAAATAAAACTGTATTTATAAAAAGAAAGAAACGGCAACGGGCTGCATTATCATTATCATGTAAATGATGGAAGATAAAAAAAAATTATCAAAAAAAAAAACACTTATGCACTTGCGCCCAATGTAGTCAGGATCGAGATCCTACGTAGGATTGGTCAGCCGGTGAAAGAACGTAAACACGAGAAACGTAACACGGTTCGTAAGTAGGATCGGTAAGTTGTTGAGAGTTGAGAGAAATGGATAGAGAAAATAGAGGAAAAAGAGAGGAACCAAGCATAAAAACAGAGATAACAGAGGAAAAACATAGGAACCAAGCAACAAAATAGATAAAAACAAAGGAAACCGAAGAAAAATGGCAAAAAATAGAGGAAACAGAACAAAATTGAACCAGAGTAAAGTCGAAGCACAATCGAGGTGTTCTGGCACATAAGATCGTGCATTCCTACAAATTGGGACTCGATCTTGGCTACATTTGCGCCCCTACATTTCTTCACATGCTGATGTATTGAAGGATGCTTAACAAGTAAATCAATCAATAAAGACAAGTTCTCAATAGCCAAATGCTTCTTGGTGACTAGATTTTCAAGCTCCCATCATGTGACAACTCAAATCTTCATCTATTTAAGAAGGGTCCTCTCAAAGTATAGGAAAGAATAATGAAAAATGCATATTTGAGCACAAGAAAACTAGTTAAAAATTAAATGAAGGAATAAATGAATGACACATGCAGATGAATTACACAACTGATCGATCACTAAGAACCGGTAACTACCCCAACTAACTAGCTGAAAATAATGTTTGGATCGCCAAAACACATACTGAATTACTCCGTCCGTTCCTTTTTAACTGTCTCTTTTGGAGAAAATTTTTGTTCCTATTTAACTGTCACTTTCAAATTTTAATGCATCATTAAATGTTGTTTTACCAATATTATCTTTTATTATTTATTGCGGAGAGAGAAATATATGAAATGAGATGTTAAATTAATAAGGTCATTATAGTAAAAGTATATAACTTATTGCATCAAAAGTAGAAACAATTATTGATTGTCTTGGTTTGTGTAAAATGTCAAAAAGTGACAATTAAAAAGGAATGGAGAGCTATTTTTGAAATTATATTCAGTGTGATTTCATTTTTTGTCCTTTTTTATTGTAAAATGACTTTTACATTAGAAAGAAATGAAGAGTACCAGCAAGAACAGAATATTCAGAAGGGGAAGAAATTCAAAGGGAAAGAATTACTAAGTTCTATAAAAAAAATTATTGC
The DNA here is from genome assembly GCF_051527215.1 of Medicago sativa. Taxonomy (NCBI): domain Eukaryota; kingdom Viridiplantae; phylum Streptophyta; class Magnoliopsida; order Fabales; family Fabaceae; genus Medicago; species Medicago sativa. The sequence continues at coordinate 60,382,497 of NC_140751.1, read as the reverse complement.
CATTCACATCATTCATGCATCTTTATAACAATTTTCATGTTAGCAATATTCCCTTAATTTTCATTTTTATTCTCCCTTAATTTAGTATTATTCTCCATATTCTGTTTCCACTTTTTATGATCCATTTGACTTGTACATTTCAAAAAATATAACACACATTTCACAAATTCTTTTTCTCTTGGCGCACACCTACAATCACACGTGACACAACAAGTAACAACACAACCAAATTCATGTTTCTAAATATAAAAAAAAACAATAGAAAAATGTTGCCTAGTGCCCCCAGAACACTAGTTAAAGAAACATGTATCGTAAAAATTTCTTAGAATTTGTGTAATCAAGTATTAAAAAGTATATAAAATGCAGTATTCAATGTAAAATTGACCTGTTTTGTTTTTTTAACTCGTGTCCGGAGCACTATTTAGTATGACCAAAAACAATAACTTATTATAACAAAATAAAATTATCATGAATTATTCAATGTTTTTTAGAATATCAACAATTATTAAGGACAATTATGATTTATATTTCTCTTTCTGGTCAAGTAGTTTAATGACTAAAAATTCATGTCACAATGACCCTAACTACAAAATTATATATAAGGTGCCCCACTATTCAAAATTCGTCGTTGTATAAAGGTCACAATTCACAGCTAATGTGGACCACCATCTTCCAAACAAAATGGTCATCTCCTATTCATTTTTCATTCTAACAAATGACATACATTAACATTCATTCAATCTTTCTAAGATTTGATAAATTTGAAAGAAATATAAGAAATTCATGCCTCATGATGGACCATAGTTCAAATATATCATAATTAAGTAATACTAAAACCAAAGTTTGAGGTTATAACTTCACCCATTTGATACATATTACTGCTACTACTCAAAACAACATCATCCAAACAGATACATTAACTGTCACTTTTGTAGATATGGACATTAAAAACCAAATCTTTCTTGTTTATAAGTTCAAAGACACAAACATCCCCTGGTTGCAGTCCACTTTCACTTGCAAACAAGGGCCACCCGGCCGAAAGGCGGCGACCATTTTTAGCCTCGCAACAAGGGAGCAATTTCAGATTCCATGATCTTTTCCCAATTTGCAACATGACATACTTTTCTTTGTTCTCAATAACCCCATTTAAAGCTGGTACATACTGCATAGTAAAATGTTATCATCATTATAATAATCACAACATATTATACAGTATATGTTATACATATAGCATTGCATGCATTAATGTAAATGTTTTGTGTTTAATCTTACCACCCGATTTTCTACTAGATGAGTAGGGTTTATGAGAATTGTGAAAAAAGGATTGCTTGAGATGAATTTTAAAGCTACTTCCTGAGCTCTAGCTCCCTTTGGCCAATTCCATGATGTAGTTCTTCCACTAGTCTTTTTAATGTCACCTGCATATATTTGTGTAGAATTAATGTCCAACACAGAAGAAATTATTCAAGTAGCATGTTGAAATTTTGATTATTCATGATGCTTAATGTTTTCAGGTTATTTTTTTGGGTATAAAGAAAGAGATCAGTTTAAACTTGGAGAAACAGAACATGAAATCTTTACATACCTTTAACTTTCTTATGTGGTCGAGGATAAAATAATGGTGACCTTTTTCTAGTACTCTTTTGATTTGGCCATTCATCCAAAATCTCAAGTGATTCATCATTACTATGACAAACATTTCCTTTATCATCATAAGGGTCACATGAAGAATAATCTATTTCTAGTGCATTCTGGTCAAGTATGAGTACATCAAACTTTGAAGTTCCTTTATATTTGAACATTACCAAACACCCATGTCCTAGAGAGTAATTTTCAGTAAAAAATTTCCAACCCCTTTCAAACCAAATCTCACCATTGATTTTCTTCCAATAAACTTTCCATTTAGTGCCATCAGGAGTCTTTATCAACACTGGATTTGATAGACCAACTCCATGTCTCCTAGTAAACTTATTTGGTATTTTCTGTAAAAAAAAAAAAAAAACAAATAAAAACTTCTTCGTAATCAGTAAGCAAAATATGTCAATTATTCCTTCTAAAAATACAACACTCATCTAAACATTCATGTTTGATGTAACTAAGCTTAGTGATCATTACTAAGATAACAACTAACCATAACGAATTTTCAAATAATCATAACTAACGTGTAATTGTCTTAAACATTATTCCACTAATTCTAACAGATCCCTAATCAAATTTCTAGTGCTTGCATGTCATGTGTGTAAGTGCATGTATTTGCAACTTACTAATAACATGTAAAATAAAAATAGCATGTTGGAAATCTAAATAGGAATGCTTACAATCCTTTGAAGATTAGTTTGAAGAATAATCTTGAAGAAACGGATGGGGAGGGTAGCATTTCTCCTAGCCATGGATGATGTAGTTTGAAGTGGAGAGTAGAGATGATGGATATGTTGATGTGTGTCACTCTTCTATAACCGATGACAATCACTATATATTGGTGTGAGCAAGCAAAGCTATTCATTTATTAAGGTGGTAATTGAGCTACCTGTCTCAAATATGTCATTATTACAACCCAGAACAAAGTAATGGGCTGCGTCTTCTTATTCTTAGTTGATCTTCACACTTTTATTACTAGCTTATTTTATTTTTTTTAGAAAAGCTTAGTTGTTAAATATAAGCATTTATTTCACTAAAAAAAATATCATATATACAAGCACATTTTTAAATTACTAGACACATTTTTTTGTTTCTTTTTCAAATAAACTCCTAATTAAGACTTCCTCAAGTCTAGTCTTTTTTATAAGACAGAAATGGATCAACAAAAACTTGTGTATTTAGTCTACAATATTAACTAAATTGTTTCTTATAATAAGGATCTAAAAAGTCAATTGTTTCTTATAATTAATAAGGATCGGAGGAAGTACATCAATTTTGGTCGACCAATTTGTCTCTTATAAAAAGAACAAGAGGAAAGTGTGTTGGGATATAAAAAAACAAAATATATACGAAAGGTATTTTAAATACATTCATATATAAAATTTATACATTAACTACACAACCAATTTTTCTTAAAAAAATTTCTTAAAAGATTGAAAAAGGCAAAATGTACGCTTATATATAGGGAAAGAGGGGGTAGTAAATATTACTACTTTCCCTGTTTTTTTTTTTTTGGTGGCCAGGATTCGAACCTTGGACCTTGCATATTCCCTGTTCTTTTTTTTTTTTGAGGTGGCCGGGATTCGAACCTCGGACCTTGCATATATTATGCATTGTCTTTATCAATTGAGCTAAATTCACGGGGACTACTCTCCCTGTTCTAAAATTCATTTAAAATTTTTACACATATATCAAAAAGAAAGTAATAGAGAATAACTATTTTATCAAATTATTCTTTTTAATTATTGGTGTTTTTTCACTATTTAGAGGGTACAAGTAAGAAGAAAAAATTAATATTGCATGTCAATAAAAAATAACATTCGTTTTGAAATAAATTATTTATGCTAACGTGGCACTCATTTTTTCAAAACAAGACAAATATTTTTATTAATTTGTCCAAAAAAAATATTTTTATTAATTGTTAATTTCATAATTATATGCTTGGGCAATTGGATCAGGAACTTCTTCAATCCAGACCATATTGGGCTTGCTATACGCATAATGGGCCAGAATATATGAGCTACATTATTGCTGGTCCTTGAAAATTGCTCTTTAAGCAGTTTTGTTTACTCTCAAGCACTCGGAAATGATCATTTTACCTCCAACGCAATTAATTTGTGTTCGTTGGTCTACAATAGTTAATAGTTATTCGCTGATCAATGGTAGTTAACAGCCGTTCCAGATACAAACTTACATATGCAAGGAAAAAAAACACATACGGCTCAACTCAATTTCGAGTCCTCTCTCGATTCCCTAGTTTATTTATTTGTAATTGCTACTCCACCGGGAGATGAAAAAAATATAAACGCTTTTAGCTAAGAAACTTATTTTCAAAATGTAATTATTAATTTATAATAATTATTAATTTAGGGACAACGTGACAACAACTGTATTCTTAATTTTTGCTTATCAAGTATTTTTTAGATTTTGCTTTTTCTTTTGACGAGCTTTTTTTATAAATAAACAAAAACTAAATTAAAGAGGCAAAAAGAGAAATATATTAAACCGAACAATCAATGTACAAGAAGTGGAAATTAGATCATCCCATGTCCATATTGTTCGACCATCTCTCATATGCTTCATCCGACAATTGAAATTTTATAAAAAATAATAAGCAATTAAAAAGAAGTCGATTTAAGGAAGGATGGGAGAGAGAGAGAGAGAGAGAGAGAGAGAGAGAGAGAGAGAGAGAGAGAGAGAGAGAGAGAGAGAGAGAGAGAGAGAGAGAGATGGGATGAGGGTAGGATCAACGACAGCAGAGAAAATATTTCTCAAAAAGTGTTAAGATTGAAATGATACAAAAGTGATCAAACAAAACAAAACACTTAAGCATAGCAGCGCCTGCAACCCAACAAAAGTAAAAATTAAATTTTAAGAGAATTCACACAGAAAGATATATATAAACGGTTGAGTATTCCATTGATAAAAATTGTAGGAGAAGCCCTTATCTTTAGTTTTAATCCATTACCAAACCAAAAGTTTCACCAGATCAACAAGAGGACCTTTATAACCGTCTTGATTACCAAAAACATGATTATACCGCTTCCAAATAATCCACAAGCAAGCCATCCATATTGAATGAAAACTCTCATTTACTCTTTTCTCGTGTGAAATCAACGCTATTATTTAAGTAGCATGACTAGAGGTATCATATTGGACAAAGCACAACTAATTTTTTACCAAGTTTTAAAATTTTGTTAGGCCTTGTAGTCCTTAATTATAAAAGAAAAGCAGAGACTAAAATCAATTATTATGGAGATGTGAATGAATGTTGAAAGAGTAATTCAATTTAGTTTAGGCAGTGGTTATTAGTAGTAGTTACACATGGTAGTTAGTTAGTTAATTAGATTTGTGTCTAACTCGATGTTTTCCAATAATATGAAGTTTAGGACTAGTATTATTTTGTCTCACAAAATATTCCTTGTGCTTTGTAGGGTGTTATTTTAATGAAAATTTTATTTGCTCTTTAAAAAAAATTATCCAAATTTTCCTTGCATATAGCATGTCAGTGAATCAATTGATGTTGGTCAATTGTTCCTTGCATGTTCAGTGTTAGTGTGCGTTGAAAAGTGGGCAATGACGTCCCACAATGAAAATAAAATGGGAATTAATCTATAAATATTTTATTTATTTTATATTTTAATACGAGTATACGACAAAGTACAATGAGAATCGGTTATCGTAATTCTTAATCACTAATCAACATTATGCAGCGTGTATGTCTCACTAAATTAAATAGAATCTGAAAATTGTTGGATTAATTAAATAAAATACTAACTAAAAAATGACTATAGTGTGAGAAAAAACTTATGTCTCACTAATCAACGTTCAGCGGCGTGTATGTGTCTCCCGGTGGGTTGCATCAGTATTGGGAAGAATTGTTTTCTTATTTTGAAGAACATGTGAGAATTGTTGGATAGTTAAATAAAATAATTAAAACCTAAATGACTATGGTGAGAAAAAACAAAAATAATTTGTGTTGGTCCCTTTTTCCGGGCGTTGTTAGATGATTAATTAATCATAAGTTACAAGAGTTTAGATAAAGAGGGAGGAGAGAAAGAATAGAAACTTTAAAGTACTATTGCAATTGATGATTTGATCATATTAAAATAAAAAATCTTCTTGTTGTGGACAGGGACAATGCATTGTTGTTATATGTAGGGGTCCGAGTTCGAACCCTATGCACCTCATTATTTATCTTAAAAGGTTAATATCACTACGCTACTTGACCAAAAAAAAAGTCCTTAAATAACTATGTAAATTTAATATATACAGTAACTAATCTCTTTTGAGACGATATATGGTGACTAATCTCAATGAGTACTTAAAGAAAATTCTTATAACAGTAAAAATTCTCAAGCATAATTCCTATGAGAATAATTTTTTAAGCAAAAAGTTGGAGTGAAGAGAAGTAGCATGCTGCGGAACCCAAATCATTTAATAATAGAAATAAAATGAGTATAAAGAGACGGGGATTATAGCCAAAACCCTCAAGGAAAATAAAAGCGAGAAAAAACAAGACCCAAGCAGAAAGAGCAGCCAAAAAATGACAGGAACAACGACACACCAAATGACTAGCGAGGAGTACGGTTGAAAGCACCTACCTTAAGCCCTTTGTTAACATCAGTTTGTTGCTTCTTTGACTTATTCTTCGACTTTCTTGGGACCACCGATTAAAATGGTTGATCTGCATGACCGACCAAATCAACACTCTCAACATTATGAGCCATGTTAGACCATGATTCGCTGAGAATTTCATAGCTTATTGTACCTTAGTATAAACTAGCCTTAAAACTTGCATGTCGTGAATAACATTTGCACTAAAGTTTGACAAGTTAGATTTTATCACCACTATGGATCTACCAAAACCATAGAATAACATCATGTGTAATATTTTATAACACATAGACTACTCTCAAACACCACCAGCCCTAATACATCTACATCCTCCAAATCCAATACTTAACTACATCTCACAACAATTTAATTAAGACAAGATAGAAAAGAAAAAGTCAGATACAAGTTTAAAATGTTGGAGTTTTTTTATATGTATATTTTCAACCAATACGAGCATAGATGAAGCTCATGATGATTCAAAAAAGGAACAAATGACTCGTGTTAAGATTTGTTGATAAATCTAGTTTAATACATGAGTGGTTCTTTGATGTGGCACGTGTTAGAGACATTGTTGGTTTAACTCTTAAGGAACTCTTTGGTCGAAAATTCAAGAATTGTGTTTGTGTTTGGTTGCAACTAGCAAGAAGGAAATTTACTTCTTGCTTGATGGAGCACTCCGTCTTATCACGACTCTTCAGGTTCTACGGCCACGACTGGTATACTTGTATAGGCAAAAAAAAAAAGATAAGGCTAAATTGAGAATCGAGATGAAGGTGGATTTCTAGCTGATAATATTGTTTATATTGAATGAGAAATTAATGCAGGTATTATTTGTGTGTTTATTATTGATGATTTCAGGCCACTCAATGAGTGTAGAGTATTATTTTGATGCATGTGGTTGAATTTTTTGATGATCAACTTTATACTTATTACAACTTAAAATTTGTGTTTAGAGATCGAAGAGACTATTATGGTTTGGAAAATGGTAAGGGCACTTGTTAAGAAACTTAAAAGAGAAAGTTTATTTTAGAAATGGTGTATTCAACACCTTAAAACTTTAAAAATGTACTTTTCTACATCAAATTTATAATTTATTTCTATTTTTGACTTCTTAACTAGTGTTATAAGGGCACTTGTTAGCATAACACTTATAGTTTATATTAGAAGCTAGAAAATAATCTTTAATTTCTCTTATATTAAAGACTAGAGAAAGTATTACAATTTATTTTAGTGACTCAACTGAGTTTTTTTCTCAAGCTCAGCATCAAAGGCACACAATACTCGGAGATGTGAGAAATAAAAATCCGACGAAGTTACAAACATATATATATATATGACAAGTGTTGGATCAAGAGTACAATAAATAAAAATCTAAGGTGGTCAAAATAAAAATGCTACTAAAATAATGTGATTTTTAATACCCCTAAAAAAATGTGTGATTTATACCCAAAAAAAAATAGTGTGATTTTTAATAGCATATATAGTATGTGTGGTACTCGTCTAGACTCGGTACGCGGCTATGATTAGATAATAGTATATGTATTCTTTTCCATAATATGAATGAAAGCGAATTTAAATATTTTTTGACAACTTGGAGCACCATTAAAAGAAATATATTTTTTTTACGACTGTGTATTAAACAATGAACTTTCCAATTCAAAAGTTACTACTTTTTTATTCAAAAAAATTCAAAAGTTACTACTTTTAAATTAGGCTTAATTAATGATTTGATCCTTAAGTTATTTGTTGGTTACATTTTGGTCCCATAAATTATTAACGTTACAATTTGGTTCCTTAAGTTATTTGTTGGTTACATTTTGGTCTCATAAGTTATTAACGTTACAATTTGGTCCCTTAACTTACTTTTTGGTTTCGTTTTGGTCCCTTAACTTATTTTTTAGTTTCGTTTTGATCCCTTAACTCTAATAACATAAAGGACCAGAGTGGTTGACGGAGGAAGAGTTAAGGTACCAAAACGAAACCAAAAAATAAGTTAAGGGACTAAATTATAACGTTAATAACTTATGGGACCAAAATGTAACCAACAAATAACTTAAGGGACCAAATTGTAACGTTAATAATTTATGGGACCAAAATGTAACCAACAAATAACTTAAGGGACCAAATCATTAATTAAGCCTTTAAATTATTTGACCAATAATAACAATACCAATATATTAATATGAAAATCCTTCTAGAAACCCTAGCAACATGGTTCTGTACGTGTAGGGCACTGCTACAGAAAATAAGGGTGTGATAATTCTCATTGTGGGTCCAATTTTGCATTGTTTGTAGGGTACTCAATAATTTGTGTCCCACCCTTCACAGCTCACAGCTTCACATCGCGGTATGACAAGTACCACCGGCAACCAATTTCATTATTCATTATCTAGAAGGAGAGTAAGGACAAAAGCTTCTAGAAAGAAAACTTTTCTCCACTCTAGCATGCACTAATTTATATCTATGGAATCTTATCTTAGATTATAATTTAATGTACTATAAAACAATTCCTTTCGGTACACCAAAGATCTTTTCAGTTACCACAAAAAAAAAATAGATATTTTCGGTTTTTTCTTAAACATGAAGGAGAAAAAATATCTAGTTGTGGCTGTGACTTGTTTAGTTCGTTAGAACTCATAAAGGGAATAAAAAGGAAAAGATAAAGTTATTTGATTATTTAAAATGCGACAGATAGACAGTGTCACTGTCACGGCTAGGGACGGAAATGGAATATATGCCAGTTGGTTTGTAAAAAAAACAACGTATAAAATACTTTTTCTCTCAAAAAAAAACATAAAATACTTTTTGAACAAAACATATAAAATTACTTATAATTAACTTGTCAAAAAATTACTTATATTTGATTGTATTTTGACAGAAAATATAAATAACTACTTATTCTTTCAACAAAAACAAAAAAAAAAACTAGTTGTTAGTGACTAAATTTTATTTGAAAATTTGTTAGTACAAAAGATGCTTTTTTTTTTTCTTTTGACCGTTAGGTTTCTCTATATCCAATAATCAATCAAATATCAAGTTTTCTTTATATATAGCCACATATATTCTTTATATTTTATCTACATAAGATGTTTGTAGTTCTTATACTCAAACTAAAAGTATATGGAATATGTGAAACAATATGATTTTGTTTGGTTTGGAAGGTGATAATTTGGTTTAGAAATTTGTTGTATGATTGGAAGATGAAAACGTCATTTTTGAAGTTGAGGTTGAAAACGCGGGCAATTGTTGGCTCAAATAAAAAATGTGACATAGTTCTCGTTTATGGAATCAAAAAGTAGGTCCAAGTTCATCTTATATATATTCTAATTGGTGGTTAAATTCTTTGAGATTCTTTTAAAGTACTTGAATTGTTTATGTAAGTGTTGGGATATCTCTTGTACTTCTTATAATAAACTTTGCTTGTAAAAAAAGATTAAATATTTGTATTTTAGCCAAATGTTAACATTAAAATTAAAATTATAAATAATGAATCTAATGAAGCTTAAATTTTTCTATTTATTTTTTTGAGAGAAAATTTTTCTATTTATTAAAATATTAAATATTTCTCCCATGTATAACATGACCTTATGTATAGTGTAGTTTATATGATACAGTCTACTCTTGTGGAAATCAAATGAATGCATACGTTTGTGTTTCCAAATTCGAATAGAATAAAATTTAATTCGTACTACTAACTGCTACAACAATCAGTATGTGCTAACTGACAACATTGTACTCCTGATTCGTATACTGTTGTGATTTTGGTTCCATCTCAAACTTTTGACCCCAAAAATTATGATTTTTATCCCAAAAAAGATGATAATTTTGTATCCCAAAAGTGATTTTTTTTTTGTAAGCTCTCTTCAAATTCAAAATTGAAACAAAAAATTACCACTTTTGAAGCTAAAGAACACCATTTTTTAGGTTAAAAAATTGTAATAATATATAAATTTGTCTTATCTCAAGGTCTAAGTTTGAATTTTCTCTGGTACCATTTTCGTTGGGCTGATTTGGCTTCTTCAAAAAAAATATAAATTTGTGGGACCAAAAATTCGGATTTTAAAATGAAGGAACATCCGGCTACGGGTAAAATAATAGAGGGATCAAAAGTTATTTAAATCATTTTAAAAATAATTTGGTTATAGTTGTTTAAACTATTTTGTTTAAAAATATATTAGTGCATTTTTATGAAACATTTTAAAAGGTGGTACATTATTATAAATTTTTTTAATATAGTTCTAACAAAAAATTATTTTAAAATAAATATAATCAGTTAGAAAACATTTTAATTAGTAAGACTTTGTTTGGTTGAAGATAGGAAACAAGGTGAAAAATAATATGTAAGAAAGAAAGTAAGAAGGAAAATCCATGTGAGAATTTGTTTAGTTTAAAAATGTTGTTGATTGCTTATTCTTTGCTTGAATATAAACACTTGCATGGGTTGTCCTGTGAGGCTCTGAGCATGATTCGGTTAGCAAAGATGTTACCGTATGTAGGGGATGGGGTTTGAATCTCATATTCCTCACTTATTCATCTTAAGAGGTGATTTTTTATCTATAAGGATACTTGACAATAAAAAGAACTAAAGGGTTTTGTCAAAAAAAAGTTAGGGCAATAATGTTTTAATCTGCTCTAACATTTCTATTTAATACTCCCTCCGTAGATGACCCAGTTGACTCAGACACACATATCAATGCATATTTTTTATCTTTAATATCTATTTGAAAAAATTACGAAAATTTAATATTTTGAAAATATTAATCGAGACGAATCTAACATCTTATATGATACTCCCTCCGGTCTCAATTGTAAGAAATTTTTCACTTTTTAGATTCATTCAATAAATGATGTATGTGGTCTTTAATAAAGACCACATACATCATTTATTGAATGAACCAAAAAAGTGAAAAGTTTCTTACATTTGAGACCGGATGGAGTATTATTTATCTTTGTATATTAGTAGAAAAATATGGTCAAAGTATATCAGGTCAACATTGCTAATTGTCAAACAAGTCATCTAATAAGGAACGGGGGAGTAGATAAAGAACTTTTTTATCCCTAATAATTGGTTTTACTTTTCTGCCAAACACATAGTTCAAAGGGTAGAGAGAACACCATAACGAACTTCTTTATGCCTAACACTTGGTTTAATTTCATATATGAACCCCTACCAAACACATGCAGCACAAAGGATAAGACGATAGAACATTGACCGAAAAACGTGAGAATTAAACTTTTATATGAAGCAGTGATGTTTCATTTGTGTATATGCGCTTTACATCAATTCTAATTGCATCCCTAAAAACAACTAATTCTAGTGACATGACAATATTTATTTTTGAAAAATATCATTATCATGACAATTTTGAAAATAAGGTTAAAACAACTAACATTTTCCCCACCTCACTTCTTCAGTTCTTCCTAACAAACTAACAACAAATATTTGCCTATAAAGTTAATGCATGCAACTAGCTAGAAATATAAAGTCCACTTACTTACATTACAGCCTAGTCCTAGTTCCATAAAATTGGCATTCTCTGAACCAACATGTGTTTGGCATTCTCTGCTTGATTTTTTATTTCATAACTTTTTTGTTAAATATTTATTTAAAATTTAAAAACTATTTTGCTAACTATGTTTACGTTTTATAATTACAGAGAAATTCTTCTTTTTGTTAAAATCTACGTATGCTTTTCTTATATCATTTGAGTGAATGTAAATTAACTGTCATTACATTTTCTTTAGAGAAACAGCCCATTACAAATCTATGCTCCTTGCATAATTATGTCGACGGTCACTACATTAGTTGAAGGACCTAATCACGTGGAAATGCGTTGTCAAGTTTGTTTTGTATTTGCCTCCAAAAAAAGTTGTTTATTGAATAGCAATTTGATTTGATCGATGTATGACGCGTTAGGCTAATTATATGTAACCTCAACAAAAGAAAAGGCTAATTATGTATAGTTTTTTTCCGATCCAACTGTACTTAGTAGTTATAAAGTATATTAGTATTAGTAAAGTATACATTGTGAGAGTTTTCCAACTCATATATAAGTATTCAGTTTTGGAATTATGAGAAAAATTGTTATGAGATATAAGTATTTAGTAGATTTTTTTTTTCTTTGATGCGAACTTGATTGCACCAAAGGCCAACTCTAAACTCTTATCGTTATATTTTAATTTTAAATGTATTTACAGAACACATTCAAAATTTAGCATCGAGATGTATGTTTGCAGATGATGTAGTATTGTTTAGAGAGTCGAGGGAGGAATTAATGCGAGGTTGAAGACCTAAAGACAAGTATTAGAAGTGTATGACTTTCGTCTGAGTGGAAGCAAGATAGAGTGTATGAAATGTAATTTAGCAAAAGGCGAAGCATTTCTAGTTTCGAGGTGGCAGTTAGAGATCATATCATACCATGAGTTGCATGGTTTAAATATTTTGGATTCATAGTGCAATCTATAAACAAATGTAAATCATTGAATTCAAGTTAAGTGGTTAAAATAGAGAAGTGTCTCAAATGGTTTTAAGGGAATGCTAATGAGTGCCCTTGAGGTATTGGTTAAAGTGTTAAAATGTGATACAAAAGTATCGTTCTTGTATGAAACAGAGTTTTGGGCAATGAAGAACCAATGCGAGAATAAAATAAGCATGGTGAAGATGAGGATATTGTGATGGATGTGTGGTAAGACTAGACATAGTAGTTTTAGGAAAAAAAATGAAGAATCTAAACGCGCACTTCAAAGTCTTAAGTTAACACCACTAGACCAGCTTAAATGGGATATAATAGGATTAGAAATAACAACATTAAATAAAGAGTTTGATAGGAAACTTGAATAGACAGTTTAGACCAAACCTTCGTGAATAAAAGGATGGTTGAGCGCTTGAAATCCTTCAAATTCTTGTTTTGTTTTATTTATTTTAAGTTGTCATAAAATGTATGGGTAGAACTTTGTTCTAATTAGACTCAACAAGTAATTTTATGTTATTTTTATGAGTATTTTGATCAAGTATGGAGCATGGGCTACTCATTACATATGCTCTACCCAGCTCAATTTAATCATTTGTGAAAGATGGAGCCCAACAAAGCTCGACAAGGGAGAAAGACTAACTTTGATGAGCAAGGAGGAAAAAGGAATGAAGAGAAAGTAAGACAAAACTTGGAGAGCAAGGAATCATTCCTATGCAAAAATGAAATATTCTTAATTTAATGCACTATTTTGCTCTTGTAAATCAGCAAGGTTGATCATTCTTTGTGTATTTGTCAGACTATATCTCATCTCGATTCTGAATTTGAACATTTTCTTTAATCTATCACGAGTAATCAAAATTTATTGTGGCAATCATTTTCTAATGTTTATCATTCATCTTCTTTCTAGAAGCTTGTATGTGGCATTCTCCTCTTCATTTATGTCTTTTGTCATTTTTCCTAAAAGCTTGGAGTTTTATTTTCCATCTTCTTCTAATTAAAGTAATTAATAATACTCCCTCTGTTTCATAATACTTGTCCATTTTAGAGAATAATTTTGTTTCACAATACTTGTCACTTTCAAGTTTCAATGCAAGATTAATCATTGTCTTGTCAATAATACCCTTAAATATTTATTGTAGAGAGAGAAAAAATAGAATGAAATAATAAATGGTTAAGGGTATTATAGAAAACACACACATAATTTCATAAACAATAACAAAATTTATTTGGTTTCTTGGTTACTGCAATTTCTCCAAAATAGACATGTATTTTGAAACGAAAGGAGTACTGAGAAGTGTAAATGGGTTTTTAAGCGTATTTTATAAGTCGTCTTAAAAACGGTTGTTCAAAATATATATACTTCAATTAAAATACTTCTAAGTGACGTGGACCCAACTGTTATCCATGTCTTCTAGAAGCCCTTACAAAACGTACTGTTGCATTTGTTCCACTCTCTTTTTCTTCAACAGACCCCACACAGTTAAACATCCATCCCTCGTGGCAAACCCCAAATTACCCTTATACCCCTTACTATCATTTCATTCTCTCTCTTCATTGACCTCTATATAAACAACCTCACCACACAATCTCTCAGCACATAACACAAACACGAGTTCTAACATTTCGTATTCCCATTTTACCCCTCACTCGTTAATTTCTATTCAATTTTCCGATGACGGCAACACTCAGCCTCGCCGGTATCTCCGTCGTCCGGCCACTTCGTTTCTCCGACGACTGTTCGACCTCCGCAAGATTCATTGCAAAACCTAGTTCCAATTTCTCAAATCGCCGCCGGATTTCAATCCGAGCAGTAACGGCAGCAGTTGAGACACGGCGGCCGGCGACTAGCTTATATGAAGTTTTACGATTAAATCCAGGCGCATCTCCGACGGAGATTAAATCGGCTTACCGGAGTCTTGCTAAGGTTTACCATCCCGATGCGGCGGCGCGGAGGTTACCGGAGTGTAACGACGGTGACTTCATTGAGATCCGCAACGCTTATGAAACTCTCTCTGATCCATCGGCGAGACAGATTTACGATCTGTCGCTAATAGCGCACGGCGGAAGAAACCGGCGGTTTACGGCGGCGCCGGTGATGCAGAAACGGAATTCTTGTTATTATACGAATCGGCGATGGGAAACGGATCAATGCTGGTAGAAAGCGTTGAAATTGTTTCGGATATTAACAAAGAATTTCACAAGAAAAGAAAAAAAAAAAAAAAAAAAGGAAAAATAGTGAGAGTGATGAGATTTGAAGTTACTAAATTTAGATAGAGTAAAGTGAAAAACAAAAAATTGTGTAGATTTTGTCCCTTTTTTCTTTTTGTGAGAATGTAAATGTTTTTTCTCTCAAATTTTTGTACTGGGATATTCTTCATTTCTTGTTCACTGCAATTTTAGAAAGGAAAAAAAAAATGTTACATGGAAACCAAATTGTTCACATCTGTTTACAAAATTATGGTTATTTCAGTTGAGTTTAGTTGTTTTCGATTACCTAAAAATTGTGAAGTTATGATTAATCGTATACTTTAATTAACCATAATTTTGATTGTATATTGAATTACCATCTTTGAACATGATTAACCCGCTAACACGTTCGAGGACCCACCGATGCTCATGAAAATATGGGATCGGTCGGTCCTCTATTCGTTTGAGCGCATCATAGCAAAAACTAAATTGACATACTTTTTTATTTGTAGGTTAGTATTATGGCTAGAATATTAGTACATTTTTTAGGTGCGAATGAGTGGTGAAATGTGGGTTCGAACTCGTGCCTTTGCAAATAAACAGATCTCCATTAAATAAGTTATGCTCATGTAGTCATGAGACTAAATTGACGCATTTTATGTAGTTTAAAGATACTTATCAAACTTATATAATTAAGGAACTAAATTATAGTTAATGATAGTTTAAGATTAAATTGAATTGATGGCTTGTTTGGAATTAATTAGTAGGATGAGAAAATTGTATTTTATTTGAAGTTCTAAACACAATTAATGTGTGTGCGCTTTAAGGTAAACAATTTGGACAGAAATAAGGAGAGTCAAATTGAACCTCTCACGTGGGCAGATAAAAACGATAAAATTTATATGACTGCAAAAACTGTAAAATACAGTGTGAAACCGTTGATCTCTTTCTCTTACTAAATCATCATGTAAAACTCATGAAGCGAACAACCATGCCAAATTCACATTATCTAAGTACTAAATTAAGAGTTTACTCGACCTATGATAATATTGAGAATAATGCTCTAATCATACGGATTACATGACGTTTACAAAGTTTTAGATATGCACATTTTTTACCTTACTTTAACATAACGATATTAAAAAAGTTATCATTTTTTGTACAACAACAATAACCAAATCTTATCCCACCAAATAGAAATTCTTAAATGGAGATATTTTTGTACAACAGCAATAACCAAATCTTATCCCACCAAATAGAAATTCCTAAATGGAGATATTTTTTGTACAATTCTACTTATTATCCTCGCACATAATACGCATTAATTTCATATTATCATGTTATTTATACTCGATGGTGGTTAAATAAACCTTCATACCACGACCGTTTTTTAAACTAGAATGTAATATTTATTAAGTAAACTGAGACATGCAAGCACGTTATTTATACTCTTTCCACTGGTATTGGTATACTAACATTTATATTGTAGCCATAAGATCATTCTTATGTATCATTCCCTTCGTTTTTATTTAACTTGTTTGATTTTGTGTTTTTATTTAACTGTCGTTTTGGTTTTTTAAATACAATTTATCAAATATACAATTTCTCAATTATTCATACTCCTTTTAAACTACTTTTGTTGCTTATAATAATGGATGCATCATATCTTTTTGAAAAATTCAGATTTTTTAATAAAGAGTGGAAATCATAACAATGGATGAATGAAGAGTAGAGATTATATGAATAAAATTACAACATTGTTAACAAATTTAAGTGCAAATTAAAAGAACAATCGCGACGAAAAAAATTGTTTCTTATGGAAGAGAGAAAGTGCACAACAAAAAGGATTTGTAGTAGAGTATATCAATTATTTGTCACGGAAGAAAGATACGGAATCAAACTTATTAGAAAGAAAAAGTATGTTTGAAAAATATAAAAATTTATATGGATTAAAATGAGTATAATAGAAAGAAGGAAAAAACTCCCAAAATCAACTCTCTTAATTTTATATTACTATTCTAAAACGACATTTAAAAGAAAAACAGAGTCCTTGAAGAAATTATGTCCCCTTTTATAAGAGGTAGTAGATAAAACAGTTTTTTTGTGCCTGAAGAAATTGTAACCGTTATCCTCATTGCAATTTAGTTAATGAAATCTTATATTTAAATAGTTATAAACAACTCAGAAAAACATACACCTATGTAAAATGCAGTTTAATACACAACTCTGAAAAACTTTGAACATGTAAGATAACAGAAAACTAGCTATCTGACATGCAATAAAAGAAAAGACTTCGAACATGTATGTAAGAAACACTTTCCAATAGTTGCAACCGTTGTTAAAAAATAAATAGAACTTCCTCCAGTTTATCCTAATCGTCAACAAGTTGACGCATGTCAAAAGTAAGGCTTAAGCCAGATACAGTGTCTAAATTGAGACAGAAAAGAACAATGTCCAGCTGAATATTTGACAGTTTAACTATACCGATTTCGACCCTATCCATGAAACTCACAACTTTGTACAAAATTCCAATTGTATCAGAAGAGTTCAAATGACAAATTTGCACAATTCTAGAAATAAATCATTTACATGTCGTCAGCATGGAGTTGATGACATGCAATAAAAGACGGGTACTTGAAAGATCAGATCCAGTGATAGAAGGCAAGTTACGTTGATGGTTCAGTATCTGATAGACTTGCTCAAAGATGGGTCGCACGTGCATTGTTATCATGGGATCTGAGGGATTAATAGCAGTAGCCACGTCTGTCATCCACGAGAGCTTTCGGGACATGTCATTGTTGATATCACATGCCAGCTGCTGCAGAAGTGAAAGCACTACACCTTGGCTTAAGGGAAGAGGAACCAATGTCAAAAGTCCATGTAAATCAACCTGCACAGCAGAAATGAAGTGATTCTCTTGATGGTCAATTACATATACACAACAGGCTGAACTTCAATTTAATGCTTGGCTGAAATAAGGACCAATATACTACATGTTAAGGTAATGGTCTCAAATACATTGTGATATTTTACGAAGGATTAGAAAGTAATTTAACACTTTCCCTACATTAAAATCCCTCATCTCAACTAAATAAAATATCTCCTTGAATCCTTACCCCTCTGCTACATTAAAAACCCTTCCCTTGTTTGAACCAAACACACCCAAGCCAATCAGAGATAATAATTGAACACATTCCAACAGGAGAGACATGTCTGTAAAATTGAAAATAAGGAAACATCTCTGACATACCTGAGAGCATAACCAAGATACAATAGATACATCACTTCTGTGTAGTGCTGCAATAAATGCCTCCTCATATTTCCGCTCAGAAATCAACCTTGCTAGCTCCTTTGTGGGATCTAGTGGTGCCTCAACCTGATATGCATAACAAAATTGCAATAGCCATTATTACCATATAAACTGAATAGTATGGGCTTCTGTCTAATCCTATCGACAACAAAGACCAACAAGTAGTTAGCCAAGTTCCCTACCTTTTCATGAAGTAAAGGACCGTTGTTCAGCTGGATGGGCAGAGTATTCAATGTGCCAGAGTTTGTTCTTGAGGTTGCAAGTGCCATTAGCTTTCTCTGACCCTCGAGCACTTCTCTACTCAAGGTTTGAGTAACTGATGATGCTGAATTAATGGAATCCTGCAAAAAACATCACGAAGAATACCAACATTGAGATACGGAGACATTGGCAAGCCATATAGAGTACCATGTCCAAAAGCTTTATCTATTCTAGAATATAACTCGAAGTCAATCGCTTCTATTCAGCTCGTGAGAAATATGTCACTTTGACATAACCAAGAAATTAATAGCTTTTAAAAAATAAAAGAATCTAGGACACACATATACAACGATATATCAAAGCAGAAATAAATGGTGAGAAGACCCTGGCACACTCAACAAAAGGCGGGCATAAATAGATGAAAATTAATAATTGTGGAGTAGAGTAGTGCTAGCAACACTCTCTTTTCAACACTCTCTTAAACACTCACTTCATTATTGGCTCAAATCAAGGTGGGTATCACATATTGGAAATGGGTTCCACTAAAAGTGGTGGGACATATATTAGTTTTATCCAATAAGAAAGTGAGTGTTAAAGAGGGTGTTGAAAAGAGTGTCCCTGGCATTACTCTTGTGGAATATCTGTTTTTCAGTTGTAATAGAAGACAGACTACCAAATTGCAATTAATATCCGAGTGGATTCAGATCCACTATTGTTCCAAGGAGGATATATCCCCATGTTTTCTCTTTCACTGTAGTGCCATACATAGAGTAGAGAGACAGAAAACATGGGTAACGAAGCTTCTCTGAACAGGAGGATCCAAATCCCCTGCAAGTAATTTGAGGCATTTGGCAGGTTTGAAGCATCAAATACAAAACAACAGGGTAAAGGGTGAAACCCTAGCCCACATTAAGCCAAATATTCATTTTTGTTGTAAAAAAAACATAAAATTAAGCGGCATACATTTAATATATTTTACTAAGCTAATATAATGTTTCAAAATCCAAATTATTTACTCTTAATTCTACAGAAGACCCCAAATGAACAAGCATACTCTGTTACTCACCCTTAGAGTCATTGCCAACGAAGTAGGCCCAGATTCAAGGCGTTGCTGCACTGCATTTGAATGTTCAGCCATGCCTTTCTGGAATGTAGAATCAACTTGCTCAAACATGGCTTTGCAGGACATCTCAAATGCAGGGACCACTGTCGTTTCAAAACTGGATTTAAGTGCATCCTGCATATGAAATTATTTCACACTTGTGAATAAAATTACCTCGTGAAATCACAAATAGCAATGATTACAGCACTAAATTAATACACACAACTCAACAAATTTAAACTGAAATCATGATAAGTGACATACCTGAAGTGCCTGTTTGACAGTTGTCTGAAACTGTGCTTGGATTTGCCTAGCTACAGTAGCTTCAAGCTTTAAATTAACTGATTTATCAAGTTGATTCACCGCCTTGTCGCCCACTCCTCTCTATCGCATAAAGTGCCAATTAGATCCCAGCAAGACAACATCATTGTATTCATTCTGATTTCTACTATTGTTCAAAAGAGATTATAATTGCTACTTGTTGATATAAAAATCAAAGATAATGTACAAACCTGGAAGGATTCTGCAATAGTAGATGATAATGTTTTCTCAATAGCAGGAGACATTGAACGAACTAAAGCTTGCGCAACTGAAGTCATTTCCTTCTTTACAGTTTTCTCCAATGCTGCTGGTAGATCCTTGTTCATGAAGTTGGTAATCAAACCTGTAACATGTTGGAAACGGTCTCGCAACAACTTCTCATTTTTTGCATTTTCCTCTTGAATTCTAGCCCACAAAGCATCAGCATTGGACTTAACAGCTTTTTCCATGCTTCTCCCTAGGGCGGCCTCAAGCCTTCTACCCTCTTTTGTAACTGGAACTGTTACCGTCATTGTCATTTGTTTCTGCATCTCCTTTTGCATTGTCAATAACTGCCAAATAAGAAGAAAATGGACTAATGAGTAAAATTTCCCAAATACACAATACAATTCTTTGGTGTTACTTGATTATCTTCTGTTTATAGTCAGCCATCGAAAAAGTAAAAAAGTAGTCTGTACAAAATATACAATTAACATTTCCTCAGCCTTAATATAAAGAAATAAAAAACACATCTGGATGGGTATTTACAAACAAACATGTACTTCAAGAGAAGCTAAAGACTCTAGCGTTTAAAGAGAAAAATGGGAGGAAAAGAAAAAAAAATTGTTAAGTCCTTAAGAATACATCGATGGGAAGTTTTTATTTGGCGAAAATGTGTTAATTGCAGTTTTTCTTTTTATAAAAACTTTCTCATTTAAAACAGCACTGTCACAAAAAGTCCATCTAAATACACTCTAAAAAGCAATAAAATACAGTGCATTTACTAGCTGTGCATCTTAAAAAGCAATAAATTCCTGAGTAATCACCTGATTGAGTGAATCTTGCATTGCCGCAATTTGAGGATTGCTATTTTCAGTACATGGGAGGTTTGAAATTCCATTTGGTTCATTGGACGAATCGGTTGAATTGCATGCACTAGGAGACGGGGAAGACGGACCTGATGGTTGAGAGTTCTTACCCTTTTGTCTCTTCCCTTTTGTATTAGATGCAGGTGATGGTGGTACTACCATTGATGTAGATGAGTCGGAAACCTTTTCATGGACATCTTTTGGCAAGTCTTGAAGTCCATCCTCACCGGCATTGGAAGGTTGGGCCAGCGAGTCCCCTCCAGTAGAATCAACTTGTCCAGGTTCCTCTGTAATGTAAGTCTCCCCACCTATCGCACCACACTCTCGGGCCATCTCAATGCCAAGATCAGAAGCCTGAGAGCAAAAGAATTTTTCTTTGCCATCAGAAACTGGGTTTTGTTGTGGCCCCTGCCTGCCAAGTTCATCATTTTGATTAGGCCTTGCTTCACCTACCACTTTCACTTCTACTTCGGCATTACCCACATCAACCACATCCTGGATCTTTGTTTCTACCTCACTCACTCTGTCGACCATATTAGTCTCAGAGGAGGAACTGGCTTTTGTAATCTCAGATGGTGTAACCAGATGAGTTGGTTGCTTAAAAATGACAGAAGGGTTAAGTACAGTAGAAATGTCATCCTGTTTGTTTTTATTGTCATCATTCTTTGTATCGCTATTAAATTGGTCGGACAAGTTCCTGTGAATTGTATCCATTTGTCTGTCAACAGAATAATCATTAACAGCTTGGTCCCCAACATGATCACTCAAGTTAGATTGTGGACTCCTGAAATCAGAAAGCTTCCTGGACAACCTTGGGCTCAAAGGAGGAGGTGGAGAAGGAACACAAACAATATCAGCATCACTACTAGAAGGAGCCAGTGTAACAGTTTTAGCTTCAATATTTGAACTGCTGATTTGTCTAGAAATAGGTGCTTCAGTATGACCTGAGCTTAAAGGGTATCTTGAAACGAGACCACTCTCAGTGCTACTTGCTTGCATCATTGTTTTGGGAGCAGAACTGGGTAAAGACATCTCAGATGTTCTACCTGCAGACGAGTCTAAAGAGGCAAATCCTTCAGCAGTAATTGCATCTCGTGAAACACTGGAATCAGACTTATCTAGTCCCGCATTTTCTAATGGTGGAGGCAAGCATTGTGCCAAATCCAAAGCATACTGCTGAATAGCCAGTGTCTGAACACAATAAACCTGAACAATATGTTCCCCGTGAGGCAAAATATCACTTGTTCCAGTAAAACTAAGAATGGGCATGGTCACAGTAAACTCGGACATATAATCCATGCGAGTTGATTCGGGATTAGGACCATATTCCAAGTGCACAGCATATATAGCATTCCTCTGGGCATTTGCAAGTAAAAGCAGACCTGCATGAGGCAATGCTGCAACTTGATTAAAGAATGCATCCTTAAGAGACGGCTTAGCTGAACTCTTCAACTCCAAAGTCTGAGTGCATTTCCATGTTTCAGTATTGCTTGGGAGCAGCCAACCTTCTTCACTAGCTGAGACCCAGAGCTTCACTTCCCGATTTTGTGGTCCCTACAAGGTTAAGTAAAAACAAGTGAAACAAGTATCACGAGAATAGTGGCATGGCATATAAATAAAGTTAGTTTTATGGGGGAATATTTGATAACAGTAATGAACTACGGTCATGTGCCACTTCAAAAACAAAATCAATTCTAAACGAGACACAGTTATGCTGTAGTGAGTAGAAATTGTCTTCATCACAAAAATTGCACTACGCTGACTTCAGGAAAGACAAATTCAGAGACCTGGCCTGCTGAATTATAAAAAATGATCAACACACTTACTGCTGTGATAAGGACAATATGATCAGGCTGGTGTGGAGCAGTAAAAAATGTAGCAGAAAAAACAGGATGCCCATCATGAGGTCTGAACACAGCAAGTGGCTGTGTCTTCCGATCTTCCCATATCTTTATCTGTTACATTTGATAATAGAAGACAAACGAGGTCTATAACAATCAAACAAATAAAAAACAGGATATAAGCATGCATAAGGGACAGTACACTTGTTTGAGAAAATATTCAAACTAATGAAGATAACAGGACGTAGTTTTCTGCCAGTAATTTTTCCCAATGAAACAACCCTGTAATATAACTTTTAATAGAAAGGACAAGGTTCTGTTGGTTTTAAAAAACTGAAATAATAATATCCCAGATTCATATTTGTTTCCCACTCTTGTCCTTCCTAGTTTTTCTGCCATTAAGTCTACTGTATATATTGTTTTTTCCTCCATTGTTATCTTTCTAGTGACTAATGCCATATATTTGTGTTTGATTTTCTACTAAAATATTAAATACTAATACGCTGAAAGAAAACCACATATGTTCAAAGAACATTCATGCCACTGCATTATTTAATCTCATCCACTTAAATTGTTGAAGAAATCTTTTCAGCTTTAAACCCAAATATGAATCAAAATAAAAAAAAATTATCAATTGTTAATAGAAATATTATATAACTATTATAGTAAGAAAATACAGACCGTGCCATCCTGTGATGCTGATACCAATCGATTTGTCATCCATTGGCACATTGACAAATCAGTGACCTCCCCATCATGTGTTCCTACAAGTTGAACCCCATCAATGAGCTTGTCAAGAGGACATTTTGGAGGATCTTCTGCCACAAAGGCTTCACCATTTCCAACTTTTGTGGTGTCAATTCTCAGAACATTTTTTCCCATACCAACTATCAAAATTTCCTGAATGAAAATGTTTAATTAATATCACAAGAATACAAGGAAGAAACCAAAACCATTGCTTTTAGGATTTAGAACAACAAAACAAGATAGTGTGGGACAATTACTTGTTTGTGGCAGTGCCAGCAAATTTGAGGATGTTCAACTTTCTCCTCTCCGACTATTTGAACAGCAATAACAATATTGGCAGTAATTTGAGGCTTATCTTCATCATCCGGACCTTCAGAAATTTTCCACACAAAGACACGGCCATCTGTGCCAACACTGTAAAAAAGAAAAAAAAAATATGTTCCCATAATCCATAGACAAACAAACAAGGCCATTTAAAAATTTCAGGCAACAGAAACTACCTAGCCAGGAGATGAACATCTTCAGCAAAGAATGCCAAGTCTGTGACCCTCTGAGAATAATTAAAAAAAGAGAGATTTAATTAGAGGATAAATCGGTTAGCCTTTCAGTGATTATGCCATTAATAACATACAATTTGATCGCATTAGAGTTGGAAATAATGAAATTATTCATCAGCTAAAGAGCAGCAATCCAGCAAATAAATTTTGAATTTGAATAAGGAAAAGAAGTCCTCTGCTACAATTAACAAAACACATATTTTCCCTTCATACAAAATTATAACAGCACTTCAATATAAATTTCACCAAGAAGCAAAGAAATGCCAGAGGAAAAATCTATCATGTGTGCTACTGTGCCAATTGTTGATATCTGTTACTTTAGTTCTATCAATTTGACGCTCGAGAAAATAATAAAATGGCCATCAATATAATACTTTACAATCAGTTTTACCTTTCAAATAAAATACTAAAATCTTGTATGCAACAAATTTAAAAGCTAAGCTTTCTTGAAGATCCACATTTGTATCTTTTTCATCTAACCAACAAATAACATTGAACTATTTCTTATGTTCATCTCACTTCATGTTTATTCATCTCTATCACCACCTAGAGCAAACATTCATAAAGAAGACTCTTGATAAAACTTAAATAAGCTTAACTCATGACATAAGCAATAATCTAAGTGCATGAATAACCTTATACAAATGTTATGCTATGTCCACAAACTCTTTTGACCTAATATTGATAAAGATAAAACATCAAACAGCATATAAAAAGTACAATCTAGCCTCATTTTTTTCATCAAATCTAGAAACAGTTATATACATAATCATCAATTAAAGTATTATTAACCCCTAAAGTCTTTCCTCTAATTTTCCCAATTACAAAGCACCAATAAATGAACAAGATAATAAACTAACAAAACCAAACCTGAGTGTGCCCTCTAAGCAAAGATCTAACAGCGGTATGAATATTAAGCACCCTGATATTCCCCTGTTTCAACCCATAACAAATATAAGACTTATTCACAGCAATCTGTCGACCCAAAACCGGATTAGGATCCGATCCATATTTCGTAATCGGCGCAACCTCAAGCTGAGGCTGCACTTCACCAGGCAACCTAACATCCACGTCATACACAACATGATCACCAATCAAATGCCTTCCTTTCGGCACTTTACTACTCGGCAGCCTAATCAACGCTGCCGCGGCAGCATTGGCAGCAGTTATCGCCGGATTAACAGCGCCAGAGGAGATGGGCTGTGATTGTGGCGGTGGTGGTTGTTGTTGTTGGATTGGAGGGGTGCTGAGGAGAGCCATGAGACGGGCACCGGCGTTAGGATTTGAAGGAGGTGGGATTGGTTGAGGTTGTTGAGGTGGTTGAAGAGGGGGTGTAGGGAATGAAATTGAACGGTGTTGAATTGGAAAATTGGTCTGGTTTTGTTGATGGTGCTGTTGTTGATGCTGATGCTGAAGCTGAAGCTGGTGATGGTGGTGATCGTAAGGGTAGTTATTGTTGTTGTGAGGGAAAGGGTAAGAGGAGGATGAAGAAGGTGGTGGCGGTGAAGGAGCGGAGGAAGGGAATTGGGAAGAAATGTTAGGGTTAGGGTTAGGGTTAGGGTTTGGGGGATTGAAGAAAGTGTGCATATCGAAAGGGGTTGGAGAAGGTGGTGGTTGATTGGGAGAAGACATCAATCACCAGATTGAATTTGATTGATTGAGAAATAATCAATTCAATCAATCTGTGATTAGATTTGGGGAATTTTGTGAAGGTTTTTGCAAGATTCAGATTCAGAGAGAGAGAGAGTGTGTGTGTGTGAGATCTATCTGATTGAGGAAGAAGGTGAAGTGATGCGGGTTTTCGGAATTTCAAGACAGTCACTTGGAAGCGGCACGATGCATGTATGTACTTAACTGATGATTCACTTTCAACATTTTCTAGTCATCTTCGAATTGGATAGGATCATAATGGTCGCAAAGTTTTAAAAGATGTGTTTTCGTAATCATTGATTGATGTGACAATACAAATGTGTAAAATAAATGTATGATCATCGTATACGAATTAAATTCTTTTCAAACATAATCGGTGGTGCTAAAGAAGATGGTGCGACATAATGTATACTAATTAATTTCGTTTAAAAATTAACTGTTGTTGTTTAAGATGATATGATAAACCGAGTTAGTTTTTTTATATTACTATTTTTATTTCATGTCGAGTGAAGAACGTTTGCACAACAAGCCTTTTTAAAGGACTTTTTCCTCAAATGAAAATTTTAGTGATGATACTTACAAAAACACTAATAGATCAACTCGACATTTGCGATAAACCTTCTCCTCGATCTACAAAAGAAAATAGCGCAATAAACCTTCTCAATCAATCTACAAAAGAAAATAAGCCTAGGGCATTGAAATGCTTTAAATGTCAGGGTTTCGTAGATATAGCTTCAAGTTGTCATAACTCGAATGACCATCACTATTATCAAAGGAGAAGTATATGAAGTATCCGAAGAAAAAGAAACTCTACAAGAGCGTGAAGTGGAAGTAGATGTAGGATCGTTATATGATAAAATCAAATTAGAAAAGGAAAAAAAAACTAAAACAAAACAAAAAATTGAATCTTCTTCATGATCTTCGCAAATCTCGAATAAACATAAGTATTGAATAAAGCCATTGAAAGGTAAATTTGAACTTATTATCATCTACATCTTCACGATGTAACTCAAATTTTCATCCCTCGACTTGAATCTTCATTACTCAAATGTCAATAGACAATTAAAAGCAAAATAATAAACAACAACGAATCCATAAATCTACTAACACACTCAATATTAATCCTCATCATTCAATGTCATTTAATAGGACACAGATTTACGACAGTGGCAAATTCACGCAGTTTGTGGCTGTAATGAATCATGACCATCAATATGCGATCTAACAGTTCTATATTCACAACATATATCTCGACGATTTCACGTAGTGTGAGATCTTGGTCGTTCACTTTAGATCGGGTTGTGTAAATCAGTTATTGCATTTGGACGATAATTGTGTTAAATCCAAATCTCATCTAACATATACAAATAAAAACCACAAATCATTAATATAAAAAAAATAACGAACACAAATCATTCATCGTCTAACAAAAGCACAAAAGCGTAAAAGTCAAGAGAAATACATAAAGTCCAAATTCTCAAAGACGACAATGGTGAAATTTTATCTAACGAGAGAGTGAGACTGAGGCATGGCAGGAAGTGTGAGATGTCGATCTATTAGAGAAAAAGATAAATACGAAGTGAAATTTTTTGAACCAAGAACATAACAAACAATCTCAACAATTAAAAACAATTTAGAAATCAAAATAAATAAACATGATGCTTCAATATCATGTTCAATAATAATTTTGATAAAACCATATAGATATAGATTTGATGATTGGGATTTGGTGAGTAAAAGATAAACCTCGATTGAGTTTCTTTGCACTGTTCCTTAAGGGGTTATGTTCTCCGATCAGAAACTCGTACTAAAAAAATTCAACGAAACCTAAAAAAATTCAACACAAGAAGAAAAAAAAAGAGTAAACAAATAAAATTTAAAGAGACCGAAGAAGCAATGGAAGAGGAGGATTCAAACTCACACTTGAAATCCAAACCAAAAAAATCCCCGTCGACTTCGCCCTACTCCCAAAACTGTAAACGATGTGTGACGAAAGATCATCATCGACGACCACGTGAAGTGGATGGAAGGGATCCTCGAAGAGATGGTCAAGATTCTAGTTTGATCGGGCTTCCATCTCTATTTTTTATCTTATTTGGGGTTGTTTTTTATTTTGCGGATAAAGGTGGATTGTGGATTATGAGGTTCGTGAGGGCGAGGAAGAGGGGGGAGGACTTATGGTAGAGAAAGATATTGCGGGTGTATGTTGGGAAGAGACGGTGAGGAGAATGATTGCAGAGGGTGAAGAAAATATGGGTTTATTGGAATATAAGATAAAGAACATCATTGTTTTTCCTTTTAAATTGTTATTAATTAAAATAAAATCTACGTGGAATAAAAATATTAAAACACGTAATTAGCATGCCACATGAGCGCCTTTAACGTATCAAATCATCATATATGCACAGTTAGATGCCACGAGGGACTAAAAGTGACAAAATATTAAATGACAAGGATATAATCTAATTTTTTTTTTACATAGACTAAAATTAAAACTTGCCCGTATGGCAGGGGCAAAAACACCTTTATACATATAGTATATTAGAAGTGATGTTGTAGACTTTTGAGAAGTCTATATATAAGATAAGATAAGATAAAACCTTTAAGAAGGAAAAAAAACACAACAACCTAGAAAAGAGAACTATTATGAAATAAACTAAATCGACAAGATAGAGATGGAGAAGATGTGAGTTTTTGTATTATTCTCTTCATAAGTATTGCGTCTCTACACTAAAAGACAAGTCTCATTTACAGGACACAAATAAACTGGTAAATTATCAAAGGTAATTAAAGATCAGTAGCCATCCACTCATTAATGGGAGTTGTGGGAATGTCAAACGCTAAGGATGGACATCGAATAACTTTATTATTCAAATCACGCCTCCTTAGATTTCCATCGATGATACGTCTCATTAAAATGTGTTGATGGAAGTTGAAACTAGTTGAGGTTGATTGAGTTTCCTTAGTTGTAACTCCTTTTGCTTCAAGCGATTAATGTTGAGAGAAGAACGTTGCCCTTCAGCCATGAGTTCCATAACTTATCCATTAGAGTGTTATGTATGGTTGTTTTGGGTTTAAGTTGCACTTAGAATTGCATAAATAAAATCATAGAGATAAATGGATAAAATTACGAGAAAAAAAAATCTTTTTTAATTGATTAATGTGTCTGTTATAGTGGATGAACATAGTATGTATAGTGTGACTACTAACTATTAGCCAATCGGCGTGTCCTATAGTGAGTAACCCTTATCTGACTAATTTTTGCTGGTGCTGGGTGATAACTCCATTGGTAGTGGGATCATGGCACCCTACGTGTTGCTTTAGTTTCATCTAATTGGCATAATTTGTTGACAATATCCTTTTATGCTGAACTCCATCGTAAATTGTGTCTTATCCCTTGTTCCTCAAAACTGCTTTAGTGTTGAGAACAAAGATCACGAGTAATGCATCATTGTCAAGTTCCACTATGCTTTTGAGTCAGTGTTTAGCCTCTGAAGACCCATATTTTGAGCTAGTGGCCTTGATAAAGAGTTGTCTCCTTTGCTCGGCTGCTCTAACATCACATGTCATTCACTCGGTTGAAGGGGCATCCTCGTCAGTTCGCTCAATTATTTGTTTGTTAAGTTTAACTAACATGATAATTGTTTTTAGGTGTATACAAATGCCCCATGTGTTCTATCATCAATTCACACTTGGGAAACAAAAAGATGTGACGCAAACAACAAAACCGCGCGAGACCAATGTCATATGTGTTGTAAAGAAATCAATTGAGCCAACTTCATTACTTTAGTCAATGTGCTACTTATTCCATTATTGATTCAACTCCCTAACAGTATTTGTCATGACTAAATCAAAAAATCTCTTATAAATCTAGTTCGACACACCGATTGTATCATATCTAGCTTGCCATTTAACCTTTTATACCATGAATCCCCTTCTTCTTTCAAGCTTTACGACAAATACAAGAAACTTCATGTCATCAAAGATGAGTCTCTAACATGTCCTATCTTTGCTGACGACCCCAAAATCATATACTAGATAGGAAAACGACCTAAGTTTCATCACTCTTTAAGGGTAAAAGCACTATTTTACCTATTGAAGTGTACCAAATTGTTTACTGAGTAATCAAGCGATAAGTAGAGTATCGTATCCACAGAGATTGCCGTTTCAACTAGGCAATTCATGTTACTTATTTTAAAACCGAAAATAAACAAATAAACAATTAAATAAAAGTTTGGGGGGGGGGGGGGGGGGGGGGGGGTTGTACAATTTGACACGTTTGCTTAGAGCGAGAGTTTAGAAGTAACTTGTTTTTTATCGCAGAATGTTAGCGGTGGTTAGGATTCTTTGAAACCCCTATATTTATTTGTCGGAATTAAGTATCAGTCAGTCTATTCAGAGTTTGGTTAAATGGTACCCATTTAAGTGATGAGTTTGTGGGGTTTTATCCCCTTCAGTTGTTGAGTTGCACCAGATTCACACATGTGTTAAGGTGCTATACAGTTGTATGGTCGTCAATCCTAAAGTAGTTCCGTACGCACTCCTAGTTTGTTGTGTTGGGTCTTACTCTCTCTGAAGTAATTGAAACATAAACTTTCATACCAATTGAACGGAGCTTGAACCCCGACCTTGCATATATTATATATTGTCCATACCAATTGAGCTAAGCTCACAAAGACAGAATTTGGATAAAGGACTACTGTGGATACTCGTGACACCGGCGAAAATATTAATACTATTTGATTTGATTTTAAATTTAAACAAGATTAGATCATCAAATCTAGATTTGATCCAATTACTTTTTCTCGGTTTTCAACGTGAAAAGTGAACCAACCTCTTCAACAAGTAATATAAGAGTTAAAAACCTTCCTAAGTCTTCCAATAGTCTTCACTTTACCATCGATAAACCAAACCTCTCTCTTCTTGTTCTTCAACAAGAACAACAACATCGTCTCAATTCAATATGAAGATCACTGTCATGACTTCTGATGAACAAATTCTCAATTTGGATGTTGATCCCAACGAATCTGTATGTAATCATCAAAAATCTTTTCTTTTTCTTTTATTTATTATTTTTTCTTACTACTGATTTTTATTCAACCCTTTTATGTGTTATAGGTGGAAAACGTTAAGGCATTACTTGAGGTTGAGGTGAGTTCATTATTCTCCAATACCCATCTCGTTTTTTCCTATAAAAATTCAATTTTTCGATTAAAAATTGTAATTTTATTCAATTTTTATGTTGTTTGAAATTGTGGGTCATACAATTAGCATTATTACAACCTAGAAATTTAATTCCATATGAGATTATCTTTTTGATTATATTGGTGGTTGATTCATGTGTTTAAAATTTTAAATTTGAGATAACAAGTGATGTTGAATCTCATATGGTTTTAATTTGTGGTTGGCTTACTAATTGTGTTTGTTTGATGCTAAACTTGTGTTTTGAGAAGACAAGTGTGCCTATTCAGCAACAACAAATTCTGTTCAATGGGAATGAGGTGAGCAATTCTCAGAAATTGAGTGCACTTGGTGTTAAGGATGATGATTTGCTAATGATGACCGTCTCTGGCGCTGGTGCCGGCGCTGCTGCTTCTAGGTATACCTTTTCATTGATGTTATGTTGTACTCTTGTTATGCATGCATTGCTTACTATTCTCAAATTAGGTTTTTATGCTTTCCTCCGTAAGTATGAGATGGAAGGATTGCCTTGCTTGCTAGCTGTTTGGTTGTTCGTAGATGTTAAGTTTGATCTAACCTTGGGTTTGACCGCCCGTTTAGATCGAGTTATTTTAGTCTATCCACTGGTATAAGCACTTGCGTGATTGTTTGAGAGAGCTTGTGAAAACAACTTATGATATCTCCGTAAGTTGTTTTCAACTTATTTTCATAAGCTCTCCATGATAACTATGGAAACAGCTTAAACGAAAGCAAGTTGATTTTATTTTATTTATTTTTTGTTATAGAAATCAGTTATATATAACCTTATTATATTATAAACATTGTGTTATAAACACTTATTTAAGTTATTTATCCAAACTAGGACAACGAGACATGCTACACTAACCCATTAAGGCATGCTAAAATTAAGAAGTTATAGAATATGAAGATTATCCGTGATTTAACTATGATCCTGTGCTCATGTTAATTGTAGTGATAAGTTGATATTTCAGCAGTTACAAAATCCAGGCTGTAGCTCAGTGTGCTCCCTATTCAGTCCTTTTTTATGATAGTTTAATCATGTCTCCCTATCCAGTCCTTTTTTATGATAGTTTAATCATGTCTCTTCACAAACCTACTAGGCAATTATTACTCACCAACTTCTGCTGCGTTGCCATATAGCTGAATTGGATGTAATTTATATAGGGAATCTCTTAAGAATATGAATTTGAAAACCAAGTAGTACTTTTGCAATTAAATTGGAAGTTTGGAAGATGCTTAGCTGGTACCACTTGAAATATGGAATTATCATAGATTTTTTAGATTAGAACACTATTTGTGTAATTTGTTCTGTTTAGCTCTTCTACCTACCATTCATGTAATATAAATAAACGTGATGAATTGTGGTGAATTTAAATTATGTGTAATTTGTTCTGTTTAGCTCTTCTACCTACCATCCATGTAATATAAATAAACGTGATGAATTGTGGTGAATTTAAATTATTTCAGCGGATCTACCAATGATTTGAGCTTCAATACTGATGGATCTGCTATAAACCCTGCTGCTTTTCAGCAGCACTTTAGACGTGATTCTAATTTGATGGGTCAGCTCTTTCAGGTAATTTGATTGTTCTCTTATTACTAAGTTTAGTCATCTTTATCAAGATTTTAAGTTCTTATGCTTAATAAATTTTTTGAAACATATTCCTTCTCTGTTGATTAGCTGTTAATATGTAAAAATGTAATTCAATTTCAAATTACTTGATATGATTTGATACGTTTTAGTCATTTTCAATGCTTGCTTGTTATTTGGTTTTGGTATTGGCTATATTATGACCCAATTTATAATGAAACATACAGAATGACCTGGAGTTAGCACAAACTATTCTGGGTAATGATCTCAATAAAATCCAGGAAATTTTACGACTGCGTCATCGCCAAAGAAGTGAATTACAGCGTCAAAAAGAAGAAGAGTTGGTAAGTTTGTTGTATGATGACTATTTCTTCTCTTCATATGTCAAGAGGCTCAACTGTATCATTACAAGCCGCTTCATTCGTATTCCTTGTGCATTTTCATTATTCTGTTGTTATATTTTCCTCATAAATTTGTTTGAATTTTTTGCAGGCTCTTCTTTACGCAGATCCTTTTGATGTTGAAGCACAAAAGAAGATTGAAGCTGCCATCCGCCAGGTAATTTTTTGTTCAGTTTTGTAAGACACATAACAGTTTTAAGTATTTGGTCGAAGTATGATTCTGTCTAAAGTAACATCCGGCCATTCTAATGAAATGAAGAGCATATCAGTCACACCTAATCACGTCTTCAACAAAGTTAAACCAATAGTTTTTTTAAATATATATTTTAGTACAATAAAAAATATAGTACTTTTCTTTTTCCGATTAATATTCAGTTAAGTAGGTTGTAGTTTGTTTGTCATAATTTTTTGGAGAAACACTAGCATTGCCTTTTCAGAGAAACTTAAGAAAGTTTTGTAAATCCATACTTGTTTCATGTAACCAATTACTTCTTGCTGTCCTCAAGGACCACTGTTCATAACCATCAATTATGTTTGTTTTACTGTGAATAACGGCATTTCAACTAACCATACAGAAAGGAATTGATGAAAATTGGGAAGCTGCACTTGAACACAATCCTGAAGCTTTTGCAAGAGTGGTATGTACGATTCTTTAACTTTTGTATTTTAGTGCTAATAGGTTTGTTGTTTTTTCATAATAAAATCCAAGCTGTAATATTTCAGGTCATGTTGTATGTTGACATGGAGGTTAATGGTGTACCATTGAAGGTAAGTGGCCACTCAAAATAGCATTCTTCTTCAAGTTCATGATCTGTTGCGACCTATTGCTGTTTTTCTGGTCCTCTTCAATGACAGAAAGTTTTGTGGAATGGAACATGCATTAAGTGGATTTTCACTTTGTTTCAGGCATTTGTTGATAGTGGAGCACAGTCTACCATTATATCAAAAGACTGCGCTGAGCGTTTAGGGTATGCACTTCGATATAACTGGAACTTGCTTCCATGACATCTATCTATAAGATTATAATATTATTACGTTTATTAGGTAGCATACTTGCATACCCTTGAATTTGCACTAGTACATAGCAACACAGATGTGCAATTGAGGCAGTAAAATTTGTCTTAACTGCTTCCGTATTATGTTCTTTTTGTGAATTAAACATAAAACAGATAGTTCAGAGAAGGACTAGAAAAATAAAAGATATTGGAGGCATGTAAAGAATATGAGATATGGTATATGCATACAATTTGTAATTGTTAAGCTTCAAGTTATGCAATCAAAATGACTTAGGGTAGATGCAACTTGCAAGTTAAGTTCATGAACGACTTTGATGAAGATCAGTTCTGGTTACATCTGGCAGATACACATTAAAGGGTCTCCCTAAACCATTGTTAGTTTTTGTATACCTTTTGGGTGTGTTTGCGAGTTGGATTTTTGGAGGGTAAAGCTTATATGTTAACATATTTTTGATATTTTTAAAAAATTGAAAGAACAACATGACACGTAAGCATATATTATCATGGTGTTCTTTTAATTTTTTTTTAAATATCAAATTAAATATATATCAAAATATAGACTTAGCCCTCCAAAACCCTCCACAAACCAACTCACAAACACACCCTAAGGGTCTCTCTCTAGTTGACTGGTTTTTGAATGAATGATGTGCTTTATATTCTCTGCAGTTGGTAGACCCATATTTCCACATAATAGTGTTTTGTGAGTTGTGATATTTCAGAATGTAGAATGATTTTGATGGTTGTGGTATCTTGTATGTAGATTGCTGCGACTTT
The DNA here is from genome assembly GCF_051527215.1 of Medicago sativa. Classification (NCBI taxonomy): domain Eukaryota; kingdom Viridiplantae; phylum Streptophyta; class Magnoliopsida; order Fabales; family Fabaceae; genus Medicago; species Medicago sativa. The sequence continues at coordinate 60,347,802 of NC_140751.1, read as the reverse complement.
TAGATCAGCGTTACAAAGGAATGGCTCATGGAGTTGGCCAAACCGAAATATTGGGTAGAATACATGTAGCTCCAATCAAGGTAATTTCTTAACAGATCTTGTGGACAGAGAGAAAGATTTTGGTTCTGCTGAAGCTGTGTCACTTGTGTGTCTTATTGCTTTTTGGTGTTGGTAGATAATAATGCTAATACATTTAATTTATTTGAAGATCATCATGTAGCTCCATTCTCTTGCTTATGTTTTTTTGTCAATTTTGTGTTTCACTCTAACTTTGCTTCTGTATATGTATTTATTTCCTGTAGATTGGGAATATATTTTACCCTTGTTCGTTCTTAGTGCTGGATTCTCCCAATATGGAGTTTCTCTTTGGGCTGGATATGCTCCGAAAGCATCAGGTACCATCCTTAGTTACAATCTTAGATATTGTCACTTTTAGAAATTACACCAAAAACCCACTTGAGTTGGCCTAGTGGTATTGGCTTGGGATCTGGGAGTGTGCTCCTCCTCGAGGTCTCAGGTTCGATTCTCACCGGTGTCAATTTAGGTGGGCTAATTTAGCTTCTTCAAAAAAAAAAAAGAAATTACACCGAGCTGTTATTCTTATCGATATACTTCATGTCTGCAGTGTATAATTGATTTGAAAGAAAATGTTTTGCGAGTTGGTGGCGGAGAAGTTTCTGTGCCATTTTTGCAAGGTTGGTTTTCCTATATGCTGATTCATAGCAATGACTATTTTGTTCTCATTAGTTTGCATAGTTCTGATTGCAACACGATTTCCTTGTCGATTTGTTATATACTTACCCTTCTTGTTGTTATGTGCAGAGAAAGACATACCATCCCGGTTTTTAGATGAGGCAAAGTATTCCAAGGAAGCTTCAAGCTCAGGAAGCCCACTTCGAGTAAGTATACTTTAACGATATGCTTTTCTTAAAGCGACAGTGTTGAAACTGTAACACTTTAATCTGATTCATTTTATGGCAATGAGTTGTTGTTCTTAATCTTTTTAGGGCCCGTTTGATGGTCAGGATAGATAGAGGCAGGATATGATATAAAGCTGGATAGAGATAGGATATGATAAGGACATGATAAACATTAATCATATCATGTGTTTGATGCGCACATGATAACAAACATGATATCATTATAATTAAATGAAAAAATTTCTCTCATAATTAATTAAATATTATAAAAATGGAATGTTATTAATTATAATAGAAAAAACATGCTATTATTATTTTAAAAATGACAATATTTTAAAAATGGCAAAATATCAGGATAATAAATAAGGAATGATTTTCTAATCCCATCAGGATAATTTCTAACCCAGCCTATACTCAGGATAGAAATTACAAAGGAAAGTCAGGATATGATAGGAAAATGGTTTATTTTATCCTATCCCGTTGGTGCATCAAACATGAGATTTAAGCAGGATATGATTAATGTATCATATCCTGTCTCCATATCCTGACCATCAAACGCACCCTTATAGTTTTGTAATAGATATGTTTTGTATCATATAGGAAGAGGTGAAAATATCCCATTGCCAGTTAAAATATTTTTGCCTTTAGGTTCTGTTTTTGCATATTTTTATATCATGGTTTCCTAACCTAAGTTTATTTTGAGTATTCTGCAATATCCCTAATTTTCTTTTACTGAATTTGAAAGGAACAGTTAATAAGATTGCTTTTAGGCTTTGCTTCTGTTCCATATGGACAAAAATGACAAAAATCAAACACAAAGTGTTGTCAATTGTGGAAAATAGTAGTGTTCAAACTCCGCAATGCTACCGTGCTATAGCACCACTATAGCCACTATTTGACAACACTTTGATCTAAATAGTGTATCAGGTTAACAATAGCGATTTGTTTGTATTTTGCTATGCTATAGGGCCATTATTTGGCAATCCTGCAAACATGTTACTTTGATTATTTAATTTTTAAAAGAAAGACAGTTATGGCTAATTCTGGTTTGCTTTGTAATTTAGTTTTTGATGAAAAGAATGATAACGATGTGTTGTGTGGCATTCTTTCAGGTTGCATCAGGGAGCAATAATCCATCACAAGGAGATGTGTCTTCTGGTTAGTACTTGAGATTATTTGAACTTGTACTGTGGATGAAATCGTTTTTATTTATTTTTGGGATTGAAATATGCTGAAAAATTCATTTTGTATTTGTCCTATTTAGGAATTCATTCCACCAAACTATCTTTTTAGGCTTGCAATTCATCTTAACCCTAATAATAATGACTTTTTCTGGGATAGTGCTGGTTAGGCTTATTATTGCAGTGTAAATGAGGGAGATATTTATTTTGTAGTGCCCATATAATTAAATTTGTTTTTGTTTCCTATGTGAAAATTTCATATTTTAGAGCAAATGTTAATCACATGTATTATTTTATTGTTTACTTATTTTTCAGGAGGAGCTTCTGGTGACAAGTCTAAGGTATGCTGTTAAATATCAAGAACTGTTTCATCTTTGTACTTTTTCCTTTTCACACGTCGTACTTAATTGTCCTCCAAAGAGTAGTGCTTTATCATATTCATTCCTTTGAAGATTTTAGTTGTTAAATTAGTTTCAAAATTCTATATTGTCATCATTATTGTCACTGTGATAATATTCGATAGCTATTTTATACTTTTAGAAAACTAATTCTTGGTATAAATAGAATCTTCCAAAAACTAATGCGATAATATTTAAACTTTGAATGATTAAATACATGATTTGATTTACTCCCAATGAGGTGCATGTATTTTAATTTCAAATAATTGATCTATATTGCAAAAGGGAAAGCTAGTTTTGAAGACCTTATTTTACTGCTAAACTTACACCTTGCTTGCTTGTGCTCTAAACCAAGGATTTTTTTTTTTTTTTTGGACCAAAAACCAAGGATTTATTTGGGAGTGCTTATTTGGACTTAGTTTATGACCTAAGGAGGCATTCTTCCATAGTCGCAAACACAAATGAATAGTGTTTGGTCACACACATAAAAAAGTTTTTTTTAAAATACTTTAATCATTTTATTATCAATTCCTTTTTCATTATTAAAAAAAATCTTTTAATGTGTGTGTCCAAACACTATTCATTTATGCTTGTGACTATAAAAGAATTCCTCTGACCTAAGTTACTTGGGTTAGTGTTTGGAAGATTTTCTGAGAATATTTTATGATGTGTCCCAAAGTTGTTTTCCATCTTATTTTTATTATCTCATCCAGATATCTCATTGTCATAATTTCATATCAACTTCGATTATAAAAATAACTTAAAACTCTTGTATTAAGTTGTGTATCCAAACGCTCCTCAAATCCATGTTAAGTTCACCATTGGTACACATTTGATGTGTGTATGTGGTAACTTTCTGCCTAGAAATGTGACTGTTTTTTTATGATTAATCAATGATTTGATTTTGAAGGTTCCCTGATTATGGTTGGTTGGTTTGCAGGACTCTGAGTTTGAAAGCAAAGTTGCAAAGCTTGTTGAGCTAGGATTTGAAAGACAGGCAGTTATACAAGCTCTTCAATTATTCAATGGCAATGAGGAACAAGCAGCTGGGTTTCTTTTTGGGTGATGAAAAGAGCATTCTTATTTAAAAAAAAAAGGATTAATTGATTTTAGTTGATTTTCATTTTTTATTTCCAATTTCATTTCAAATTGTAAAAAACAAGTTATAGACCTGATTGATGATATTTACAGTCAACTGATTGATTAATTTAAGGAATTTTTCTATTTGATGACTAATTTATTGTTTCTCAACTCAATGCTTATTTAAGTGGCTTAATATTCGATTAAGTTAATGACAAAAAAAGCTATGTTGGTATGAAATTTTCAGTTACTAACAAATATCTCTACTTCAATCAATTAAAGTGATTCTGAATGTTAGCCGTGTTGTATAAGAAAAATGTGTTTTTTTATTTAAAATAATCTGGGTCTGTTTATGATCATAAAAATTAGTTTATAATCTTTTCTCTTGTTTACTGCATGCACTAAAATGAAGTCGTTTCTCAGAAGTTACTTGGTGTGTTTGTTCTACCTTAGCTAAAGTTGATTTTAGGTGAATTGATTTTGATCTAAAGTTGATTTTTTTTTTAATAAAAAAAAACTCGATATCTGATTAAGAACCGAATAATCTGAGGGGATCAACCCACTGCTCATTTGTGGGGGCTCTATTTCAAGTCAGAGCAAAGCTCTGTATGGACTTGTCGATCGAAATTTGCATTAATGGAAATCAAACCTGAGAAGAGGAGCACAATTCAAGATCTGAAGCCAACCACTAAGTCAACCCCAAATGAGTAGTGTTTTTTATGACAAAATTTACGTAAAACTGAACAATTTGATGATTGTTTGTTGCTAACACACCACACGCTTCACCTTCCATCTTTACTATAACAAAGCTCCCAAATTAATCTCTTAAACAAAATTTCATCCCAACACGATTTTGGATATTTGGAAAGTAAGAATCATTGTTACACTTATACCTACCTGTGTACTACTGACAAACATTTGTCATATAGAAACAATCAACACTTTTCACCAAGTAAACCTCAGTTTTATCCAGCTTCCAAACCATATCTTATCCTGCTTAACTGATTCAAAGAGAAGCACCTAGAATTTTTTACTGACAGTACGTTGTCGAAAAACAGAGTGAAGCAAACAAAATCCCACGATTTAGAAGTTTAGAAAACCGGATTCGCATAATTGATCAAGCAAATGTGCATGTCCGCCAAACATAATTGGAATTGTGACTAAACTAATCAAAACTATTAGGAAATCGTTTCTAGAGAGATATTTAGGCACTTAAAAGTATTTCTTATCACAACAATTAAATTTTTATTTTCCCTATCAAATGCATCAACGTTTTTCACAAGACATGATATTTTTCATTAAAAAAAATATAAGCATAAATAAATTAACACAACTGATAACACCATGTTAGTATTTAGTCACTGTTCTCCCTTTCCAAAGGGAAAAGGAATTGACAGTTGAAGATAACAATAAACTACTAATACTTAGAGCATGTTTGGCCCTCCTTATTTTCTACTTATCTTCCAATTTTAAGGAGAAGTAGGGCCAAACACAATTTTAATAAAGCTATTTTTAAAAAAAGTAACTTATTTGTAAAGAAGAAAACCACATAAAAATAACTTTCAAAATAAGGTGTAAAAATGAACTTTAAACCAACTTATACGGCACTTTTGATAATTTGTTCACCATCGATTCCCATCTGAGACATTTTTTCTTTTATTTTATTATTTATTGTGCATCTCATTTCAAATTTTTCTGGTGCCCACCCAGCTCAAAGCATTAAATATTTTAGTTTTAATTTTTTTTTTACATTAGTTAAAAATGTTATCGAAATATGCATATCCAGTAGCCACGTTTTTATTTTCTAATAATTTCAGTAGCCACGTTTCTATCTAATGTTAGAGTAATTTTTTTTAGGAAAATATTATAATAATATATACATGTTAGATTATCTAATTTTTTTGACCAGATATTATCAAAATGGTTAAATAGGTTACAAGGTAATTATTATTTAATAATATTATACTTTATAATATTATTAAAATATAACACACACTATGACATGTTTTTTACGAAATAAAATATTTTAATAGATTATTATTGAATTCTCTTCAAATAATTACTCTTGTAAAATATTTTGTATGTGTTTAATAAAATTATTTATTAAATTTTATTTATCACATATAAAAAATTATATATTTTTCTTATTTATAAATTATGATCAAGACTTTCAATAAAAATTATATATAAAAAAAAGTTTGTCTAATGTGTATTTTTAGTAAACTTTAATAAAATGTTATTTTTATTTTCAGTTTTTCATTATTATAAAATTTATGCTTTACTATAATTTTTTTAAGACAACTATGAATTGTAAATGTCCATCTTGGGGTTCTCGTGAGCTTAGCTCAGTTGGTATGGACAATGCGTAATATATGCAAGGTCCGGGGTTCGAGCCCTGACCACCACAAAAAAAAAAAGTCCATCTTAGGACTATTTTTGAGAGGACTCTATTAAACAACCCTAAAAAGTTTTACTAATTAAGTTGAAAAAATAACAAATACCAAACGACTTTAACTTTAACTTTAAAGTTTTAATTCTCAACTTTATTATCAAAGTAGCTTTTAGACCTCAAAAAAGTAGGGCCAAACACACCCTTAAGTTCAAAACAAAAAAGCAGCAGTAATCCTTTCAGTACAAGACAAGGAAAACCAAAATTTGATATTTCTGTAACAATCCATCAGCAAGCATTCATAAATAACTATTTTATAACTCTTCACTATAAGATCAAAACCTTTCTGCCATCCTAGAAGTAACGGCTCTCAACTTGGAATAGACCTTTCCTGCAGGTGATCCCATAATTAGGTAACAAAGAGAATCCCTAGCAATCTTGATGTTTGCAAAAGATCCCAGAATGTGAATTTTGGTATCAGCAATCACGATTCTTGTCTTTGATGCATTCTCAATTGTAAACTTGGTTTTACCACCTTTTCCAGATAATCTTCCAATAGCACGGGACAAGTGATCACCTCGAAGAGTCTTAACATCCTTGATCTCAAAGGACTCAACATAGAGCTCATCCAAACGCAGAATAGCAATAGCATCTATGACATCAAAACCCAACATGAAAGCATGAACAAAATCAGCACATTTTTGCAGGTTACTGATGTCAGGTGTATCATGCCTTGTCTTCAACTCAACTTTTCGACCCTTCAAATTCATTCGGATGTCAATTTTCATCTGCTCAAATACGGGAGTGTAGATGTCCATCCAAACTTTCTTGAGAGGTGTATAACGATGTGGTGGAACTGATACCTTGCGAAACTGAACCGCAGCACCAGGCATCTCATGAGGTTTCAGAGGCTCAAACTTTGGCTTTGGAGGCAAAACTTTTTGTTCAGATGGGACATTGTCAACTTCCATTGAAGATGATGCCATTGTGCAACTGTTTAAAGAGCAAAAAATAGTTGATTAAAAATATAGAGATGCAACATAAAAAATGAAATTTTAATAAGCAAAATCTACCACCTAAGTAGTTCAAGGAACATGTTATGGTTATAGTAAACAAACACTCCTACAGCTATTAGCACTTTGGTTCTAGCACGAAATACAAAACTTAGTATAACACTAACACCTCATATATGTATGTAACACATTGCAAAGTTTAATAATTTAAATGTCATGTTAACATATCAAAATAATACACTTCACCCATTCATAATTTCAGTATCAGCTCAAAATCTATAACAAGAATACTTATTTAGGTAAACAGCCATCATATTTATTGAGTGTGTCGCGCATTCTCGTTAGTGCTCTAGAAATCTAGAATGTGTTTTCCATTAGTATGATCCTTCCATGTGTCTTTTCAATCAGAATAACGAGAACCCGCATAATGAAATTTAAAGCATTATGAAGTGTCAACTTATATCTCAAACAATTGCAGCAAAAAGGAAGGGTGATGCATCATGCGTCCAACGTAATTTATCCATCCACATGAATGTTTTTCGGAAAAAATCAAAAGTTTCTATCAAAACAAACAAGGTTGAAATTCAAAGTATCCCCAATGATAGAATAATACATAAAAAGCAAGCTAATTAATTGGTTAGGGCTTTTCAATTCATCAAACAGGTGGTATGCAAATATTCAAAACAATCATAATTATCATGTTCATATGTCTCAATTGCAAAGCTTCAGCACACAATCATAATTCGCGCTGGAATCGGATCATTGCGTGCTGATCAGGAGAGGGGGAAGTAAAAAGCCAAAATTAAGAAAGAGGGAACCTGTACGGACCTTCTCGGTGTTTCTGGCGGACGAAGAGCGACTCCGGCTTCTTTTTCCGGCAAGGTTTTAGCTTTTACGGGGGCAGTTGAGTTGAGTGCGGCGAAGAGCAACTCCAAGTTGTGTCTGCCACAGAACTTCAAAACTGGAGAGAGAGAGGAAGGTTGTTTCAAGAATTTAGGGTTTATAACCAACTGGATTCTATTATATTGGGCTTGGGCTTGCTTTTATATGTAGGTTCATATTAATTGCTCTTTAGACTCCCATTTTTTCTGATAAATAATTTACATTTACTAATCCCTTTTAATTTTCTCATTCACCTCTTTTTTTTTTTTTTTTTCTTCTTCTTCTGATGTGGTCCTTATTTGCTGTCATGACCATGGTCACTGTGAAAAAATGTTGCTGACAAAAAAAATTGATATAAGAGGATGAAAATGTCCCAATATTGTGTTTTTGAAGAAGTTAAATTAGCCGACCAAAATTAACATCATAGAGAATGGAATCTGAGACTTTGAGATAAGCAACATACTTCCGTTCTTTAGGGGTTGATGTTGGCCTTTCTCTATTCATGTGTCCACAAAATTTTGGTCTTGGCATTGAGGCTAATATAAAGCCTGCAACATAATTTTTCTCGGAGATATGGAGCGCTGTACACTTTCAGCTTGACTGAGAATTTGATGCCGAAATGGGATTACTTTATCACTAAATGGATTATCCAAAATCTGAACTGGTTAAGTTCCCTCAGATTTTTGGATATAGATTATAGCAAGAGATTAAACCAAGATATGCACAGTTTAGAAATTCGAGGTGATTTCTTGTTATGAAGTGTTAAATTTTTTATAAGAAAAACTAGATTGATAAATCCTTAATTTACAACACAAAAAAAAATTAAAGTAAAGATCCGAATGCAAACTGAAATTAATTTACAATCTATGGTCTAGCAAATGGAAAATCAAACTACATTTTGACCCTAAGTTAGAAGTGACTACAACTGCTACAATCAACCTTTATACCAATACACAAGATTTCTTTTGGGGAGAAAAGTTGTAGAAAGAAGAAAACTTCATAATGTATTATTTCGCTTCAACAAAATAGAAACATCTCTTAAAGAAAAAAAACATGTATCCAAAAAGAAAGAAAACAATAAAGACGAGCAAAAATGCTAATCGCTTGAGGAGTCGTCATCACGCTCTTCATGATCAGCAACAACTTTCTCTATGAACCTCTTGCGAACTCCATCAATGACGGCTTGTCTTGATTCTTCGTCTCTGCTCTGGCCATCATTAAGTACAGGATCTGATTGGCACAAGACCAATGCAACACCTGATGTTACAAAACAAGCAAAGAATTAAGGGAATAGATTTAGACTAAAGTATAATAACAATGCAAGTTTAAAAAAAAAAAAAAAAAACTATACAAGAACTTAAAAAGGTAAAGATGTGCAAGGAGAGGTGAATGACTGTAAGTAGCAATCAAGGGGGACAACTTCAACTAGATAAGGGAAACATTTTGTATGTAATTTGCTGATAGGAATTCGTATCAGTTTCAGCTTCTATATTAATGTGTTACTGTAAAACTTAGGAAATACTAGGAAATAAAAGCTTCAAAACCAGAGAGAATTCTATAAACAACAACAAAAAGCAATATACTCAGTATAAATTTAGGCCCTAATTCCATCATGTAATTGCAAAAATGAATTATGATTTTGAGGAGCTACTATAGGAGTTAATCTTGTGTAATATTTCCTTTTCAATCAATGATACTACTTTTTCTTTTCTCTCTTAATTCAGTTTTCTATCACTATGATATGATTAGCGCATGCTTAAAGAACATTAACAACAGGAAATCATCAAAGAAAACATGAACAATGGAGCTTGCAGGCATCCTACAAGAATTAAATACCTTCAGGAGTACATCTTCGCCCAAACCTATTCATACCAACATAATTTCCTTTAACAGCTCCGTTGTTGTACACCAACAAAGTAGGAAGATTACAATCCGGGTATTTGGAAATGCAATCAGTGGATATTATCTTCACAAATTTTGTTGCAGGATACATTGTAGCCAATTCTTCAACGCATTGCATTAACATCCCACATTCAGGAATCCTATTGAACAGAACACAAGAGAATTCAGCACAAGAAACATATCATTAAAAAATTTGAGATGAAAAGCAGTTGCTACTAAAACATACCCGTCCTTCTTTCAAAAAAAAAAAACATACCCGTCCTTGTAAAGAATGACAACCACCCAAACATCAGATGGAGCCTGCGAAACCTCTCGTACGAAATCAGATCCTGAAATGGGAGTCACTGATCCAAACCTCAAAACTTTAGCTGCCTCCTTTATCTCAGCTAACCTCTTCTTTCTATCATAGCAAAAATGACTCAACTTAGAACATGTTACTGAAAAAACAACAACACCACCTGCTGACACCAGGTGGATCAAATAAAGCCATAATGTCCTATCAGAAACCATATTTCGATCAAACTCATTAATCTATAAATCTTAAATAATACTGGTTTCTCTTATAGTTTTTCCAGGTCTTCCTATGCCTCTAGTGACATGACTATCCTTCGTCTCAACTACATGTCTTCTCTCTACATGCCCGAACCACTAAGTGTAGTTTCCACCATCATTTAGTGTTACCCCAACTCTATCTAATGTTGTCATTTCTAATCCTATATCGTCTAATCTCATTCTCACCATACATCTAACACAACATTTTCATCTCTGCCACGCTAATCAAAATAACAGAGCATTAAAAAAAGATCCTTGTATCAAATCAAATAAAATACCTAAACAAAGTAGATTTTGATTGACCTTAAAACACTACATTACCAAATTCAAGTGCATTAACCTGGATAAAAGCGACACAATAAAAGTGAAAGGACCCACATAAAAAAATCACAACTTGATTGAATTTTACATCATTTCAGCCATAAAGAAAAACAACCCACATGAAAAAAATAGGAAATTTTGAAACCCGAAAATGTAGAGTACCTGTATTGTTGGAGGAAGCGATCATCATCAAGATCATCTTCAAGGTCTTCAAGTTCATCATGGGTTTTGGAATTGATCCATGATTTATCTTTGGGAATGGAATCAGGGTCAATGGCAGGGGAGAAAGGTGGTGGTTTGAAAGCGGGTGGTTTAGGAGGAAGATTGCCAAGTTTGGTTTGAATATCGTCCCATTGAGTTGTGGAACCTTCTAGATCCTTGTATATGAAGTGATAATCTCCCATTTTTGTCACGAAATAATAGAATTCTAATTAAGGTTGATGTGTGTTTCTTCCACTTTCAAAAAAGGTTTGTCCCACGAAATAGATTTGTTGTTCGCAAATTCACCTCTCTAAGGGAAAAAAAACTGATTGATATATATAATCTCTATTATTATTGACCGCATACATCATTTATAATCTCTATATAAAATAATGATTTAATGTAGTTGACTCACTCGCATGATCACGAGTTCAACTCTCATTGTTGATGTGAGTACCTCTCTATAGAGCAGGTTGCTTATATGCATGTGTTAAAAAAGTTTTAGACTGATGTAAATTTTAAATAAATTTGTATACACCAACAAAGTAAATATTTTTGATCTTACGAGCCAATCACAATGATTGAATTACTAAATACATTTAACTTTGAAAATATTCATCTTAAAAGTATGCATCTTAAAATTTAATTTTAGATAATGATTTGTTTTTTTTTTTCTTCCTATTATCATCATTTTTTACATAAAAATTCCAAAAATCAAAGGTGGAGAAGAACATCAGAGAATTTTTTTTTTGAGAAGAACATCAGAGAAATTGTTTAGGGAGTTTTGTGAGTGAGAATCATTAGGAAGATGAAGAGGTGTTTCAATAATTGTAATTTTCTGTTTACGATCAGGGAATATGGTAGCTTATGAATACACTTTTATTAAGCGCAATTCAATAGGGATCGGAGAGATCCCTGAGGATTTGGCCTATCTGTGTAACACTGATTTGTTGATTTAATATAATCCTTTTGTTTATAAAAAAAACACCAATATATGTGCATCATATGATGATCTATTATGCTACACACAATATACATTAAAAACTTTGTGTCTTGAGGACCAATATTTCTCTAGTTATGCTTTGACTACAAGAGGACTCATAACTGTGTCTGCCATCAGACCACAACAAGTGACCAAACACATAACCTGATGATGTTGGTTTTGTTACCTTAAAAACAATCTTGAATGTTTTCTTTTCACCAACTTCATTAAATGTTAAGGATCTTGGCTTAACCAATACAGAAATCCCATAAGGTTCCTTGACATGCACATCATATGTACCAGGTGACCCAACATTTGTAACTGTACGAGTAACTTCTTGTACATAGTGTTTCCCTAGATTAGGCACTGTGATTGAAGGATAGTTGAAATCTAACATGTTGTAAGACTTGGGACAAGTGTAGGGCATGCTGGAAAACATTTTGATTTGTGTTTGGTTGTAACCATGTGCACAAAGGAATTTCAAGTAATCAACAATGTTTAGATCATAGACAAGTCCAGGGTCCATAGCAAGTTCTGGTTGTATGTGTCCTGCTCCATAACCAAATGGAGTTGCATCTTCCTTAGATTGATCTTTGATTGGACTGTGATTATTGTCTTGTATTGTTGCTGTAAGTGCATAAATAAATATTGACAAGTTAGGAAAGACAAATTTATAAAGGCTCTTTAGCAGCTCAGATTCCATGTCTCTCATGCACTTATCAAGTGTTACTGATGAGTAAATTATTTTGTCGGACAAAATCTTATTTTGTGGTATGTTTAGAAAGCTTATGCAATGCATCTAAATGTACCTGTAGTCATGATTGCAGATTTAAAGGCAGCAGGACTCCAATTGGGATAGAGTGTTTTGAGAAGGGCAGCAATACCTGAAACATGAGGGCATGATATAGAAGTTCCTGACCCTATAATATATGGAATCCGACGATTATCTGATGCTAGACCAGTTGGACTTATGGCTCCAATGTAAGCATAAAGAATGTCCACACCTGGTGCACTGATATCAGGCTGAAAATGAAAACCAAAACTTTAGACTGTCAAGATAACTAACACATTGATTGTTAAAAAAAGAAGAAGATAACTAACACATTAAGGAGTAATTGAATGTACTAATGCCAAAGTTAGTGAAACAAACAGTGGACCTTAAGGATTATTGGTTGGATGGGATTAGGTCCCCTTGATGAGAGTGATGCTATTACTGGAGCTGGTTTTACTCCCACTTCAGTTTTTGCCTTGGTCATGTAAGCCATGGGGTTCCTGTTTGGATTAACAGCTTAATTAAGTGCTTACATCATAAGCGTTTATCATATAAGTGCTTAAGTATAAACTATTCCCATAACAAAAGTTGAATAAGTTGAATGTTTATGGACATGGCATAAGCTCAAATAAGCCAATCCAAACAGGCCGGAATCTAAGTGTAAGAGAAAGTTAAATTACTTGGTGGCTTTCATGTAGGAATGAACATATTGACCATCTGTGTAATTGATATGTGATGTTGGCAACAAATGAGCATATGCCATGATGTCGTTACCACGTTGTTTATCATTTGCCAAAACTAGTCCTATTGCTCCAGCAGAAATAGCTTCCTCCTCCGCATAAACTAATCCATCTAGCTCCCTTAGGAGACAGAACAAGATTTTTCCCTTGACCTTGTTAGGATCAAGACTTCCAACCTTACAGATTTTACTGCCATAGATCATAGACCATAGACTTATATATCAAGAAATAATACAAAATACAAACTAGACAATACAAAAATAGCTATATTATTATACATAAAGACAAAATCTAAATGCAGTGTTATAGACATTGTTTATACTGTCACAAAAAATAACGACTTTAAAGAAATTGTCTTTTTTTGAAGAAATACTACGAAAAACACTTGCAGTATTGCATCTAAGTTTTGTCCTTAAGTTAATATTTGAACTTACGCATCTTCAATTGTTGCATTACCAACTTTAGCATCTACAGAACTGATCAAAGAGTAGAACTTCTCATATGGTAAACCTGTAGAAAGACTAGTTCCCTGGCAGAAAACAATGACATTTATGCATAAAATTAAATGCAACTTGAAGCGAATGTTTCAAAAAATGGATCGGAGATCGAATCAAATACCTCTCAATTATGGTTCAATCCATTTAACCATAGTTGAGACAGATGGCAAATAAAAAAGGATTAAAAAAGTAAAATAAAAAACGTTCAGCTACTGTTCGACCTGATTCAATAAGACTATGCTACAACTGAAACAGTCGATTTTCAGTTCAACCGGTTCAGTCCAGTTTTTAAAACATTGTTTGCATTCCAAACTAACTTATTACACATATAAACAATAAGCCTAAACTGAAATGTAACGGAAAAAAAAAAACAAAAAATGATACCATTATTATGTGCTTCTTGTCACCAAGTTGAAGATAACTAACAAAGTTTCTATCAATTGTGCTAGCAGCGACACTGAACAACCAAGGTGCCAAATTAGTAACAGTTCCAAATTTTGGTCCTGAATTACCTCCACCAGCAACTACTATTACACCATTTTCAATTGCATGAAAAGCCCCTATAGAAATTCCATCTTCAAAAAATTCTTTAGGACTAGTTTGTCCTAAAGAACATGAAATTATATCTACACCATCACTTATAGCATCCTCAAAAGCTTGCATGATATCTGCATCAGTGCATTCAATCTGAATTGTTCCAAGCCAACACACTTTGTCGGCTGCAACATGTGATCTTGGTGATCCACCTTTAGCAGTACCGTTGGCAAAGCCGAAAACATTTGCTCCTGTAACAAAGTTGCCTCCGGCGACTGATAAAGTTGGTGTGCCGTGGCCTAATACGTCTCGCGCGTTGTAAAGGGATTGGTTCAGTCTGCCAAATTTTGATTCATAACCTTTGCTGTAGAATCTTGCTCCTATCAATTTCCTGTGTAATTTTGTTGAACATTATTTTAGGTGACAGATTTTGTTGAAGTAAATAGGTGCAATTTACTTGTACATAGTACTCCCTCCGTCCCGGAATAACTGACCCATTTTCTAAAAAAAAGTGTCCCAAAATAACTGACCCATTTCAATTTTCAATACAACTTTCATCATTCCCAATACAATATAACACTAAATAATACTACTTTTATCATTCCCAATACAATATATTCCACTTTCCCCTTCATTTATACACTTTTCTTAATCTGTGTGAAAAACCAAAGTAGGTCAATTATACCGGGACGGAGGGAGTACATGACAAGTGTAGTTTTAGTTGTAAGAGTGCAGTCTTGTAATTTCAAGTTACAAAGTTTAAATTCTAGTTAGAGACTTGTAAAATAAATATCTGTGCCACTTTATTAACTACTCCCTCCGTCCCGGTATAATTGACCTACTTTGGTTTTTCACACAGATTAAGAAAAATGTATAAATGAAGGGAAAAGTGGAATATATTGTATTGGGAATGATAAAAGTAGTATTATTTAGTGTTATATTGTATTGGGAATGATGAAAGTTGTATTGAAAATTGAAATGAGTCAGTTATTTTGGGACACTTTTTTTTAGAAAATGGGTCAGTTATTCTGGGACGGAGAGAGTAATGATTTTTTTTTTCTTTCCAAATCTCTCCCTTAAATAGACAAAATTCACATGTACATAACCTTTTCACCAATTTCCAAGGAAATCAGACACTCTATAGTCCCCAAAATCCCACATTAATCACGTTGTTGACTATTAGATTAAGATTGGACGGTGCAGGTTCAAATAGATTTTTGATTTTTTTAAAAAAATTAAAACTCCAACAATTAAATATGTAAGATCCGATCTTGATCCAACGATCAGCAACATCATGACCGTGTGAGTGTGGGAGTTTGGCGACTGCAAGGAATCCTAATTCAAGATATGAGAATCAAGGACAAACCTTTTGCACCGAAAATTGTCAAGTTGGCAAATCCCACGCCACTTTGATGGGACCGCACCGGACCCATTCCATCATCACTAAAACTTTTAGATTCAGGCCAAACACCTATTCAAGAACAAAACTAACAATTTCCAACTTGGACTATCATAATTGACTAATAACTAGATTTTTGACCCGTGCTCCGCTCGGGTTTATTGTAAAGGGATTGACATACGAATAATAAAATGCAATATATAATACGTAACGGTGAAAAAATAACACGTGATAATCCATAGTAAACAAAATAAAACACTTCATAAAATGTATGACATTTGAAAATATTATAAAAGAAAATTCGGTAATCCTATCAATAATTCAGGTATATATAACCAAGTTTACATGGAAATTAGGGTAGCCGAAAAAAAAGTATAAAATAGAAGGCATCAAACGTGATCATTGATATGCTCATAGTTTCTAGAACAAACGTGCAGCATCAAATAAGTGTAGAAAATATTTTCTTCAAAAAAAAGGCAAGAGGATAGAAATGAAATTGGTGCGATGCATTTTTTTAGATGAAATTTGTTAGGTAAAATAATTGCAAACCTAATAAAGTAAATGAGCGGGAAAAAATTCGATTAAGTTGTTGCAGACGTAACAAAATTAATAAATAAGGATAATTTGGCGGAAACAAGACAAACGTGACACGCATATCGATATGTTTTGTTTATTTCATCTCATTACTTTTGTAATTTTTATCTTACTTTTAGAATTAGAAGGTAAATACTCCCTCCGGTCACTATTATAAGCAAAATTTCACTTTTTAGATACATTGAATAACTAATGTATCTAGTCTATAATAAAGGCTAGATACATTAATTATTCAATGTATCTAAAAAGTGGAATTTTGCTTATAATAGTGACCGGAGGGAGTATAAAAAGAGTGTATATTGTTGTTAGGAAAATGACAAGAAGCAGCCTCCACTTTTGAAAATATTGATATAGAAAATTGACTTTTGAGTGTGATGGGGATAGATAACAAACTGACCTGAATCAATGTTAGCAATGATTGTACCCTCACCATATCTTGCCTTCTCCCATATGGAGTCTTTAGGAACCACTCCATAATTGTTCTCTAGCCCAAGAAATTCCCATGATCTTGTGGTTTGCAATTCATGCCCTTTGTTCTCAAACACAGACACTACATTTGGATGTTCTGCACCCAGAGAAAATAATTACTCCCTCCGTCCCGGAATAACCGACCCATTTTCTAAAAAAAAGTGTCCCAAAATAACTGACCCATTTCAATTTTCAATACAACTTTCATCATTCCCAATACAATATAACACTAAATAATACTACTTTTATCATTCCCAATACAATATATTTCACTTTCCCTTTTATTTATACACTTTTCTTAATCTGTGTGAAAAATCAAAGTAGGTCAATTAAATTGGGACGGAGGTAGTAACATCATATCTTATGCATGAGAATATTAGAAATACTTAACTTTTATTTATTTATTTATTTATTTTTATGAAATTTGACCTTTTTTGCAAATATTATTATATAAAAAGAACAATATAATTTTTTTATTCAATTTGATTTCTTTTTTTTTATTTGGATTTAATTTATATATACTGTCGGTATAAAACTTTTTTTACACATAAATCAAATCAAATCACACACGATGCCATTTTACTACATTAGTTCCTAAAATATTTTTACAAATATCTACATAGTCAAAGATTGAGCAAAAGAGATTCCTTCAAAAAAAAAAAAAAAGATTGAGCAAAAGAGATTAAAAAATCTACATATATTTGGGAGACTATTCACTTACTTGCAATTTTTGCTGCTTCTTCTACTTCAAGTGCAGCAGCAAAACCATTGATGTGTTTATTATATGAGTAAAATATTGCTTCCTTAGCCTTCTCATGGCTTTGAAGGTGATAATAATATATAGAGAAAGAAAGTTATAATTTAATATCTTTTATAATAAAAGTTTATTGAAATACTCTATAGAATAATATACCTTCCCAAGTGTGAGCCTAGTAAATTGTAGTGGGAATTTGTAGCAGATTGGAGATCACTTGCTGAAGGGTTTGGCCCATGAGAATGTGATCCTAAGTACACAATATAAGACTGCAACAAATAATTTTATGACAAGAAAATTATGACAAGATTAGCTACAAATTGTCTAGGGTAATTGTTCGGAGAATTCGAGTTTGAATTTTGGCCGAAACAATCATCGACTGGACTTTGTTTACCTTACCACCGAAACTAAATGGAAAAATCGAGCTTACCTTTTTGATGGCATGGGAAGATTGTTGCAAGAAAGACCAAAGAAGAAAGAATGAGATAGATGGAAAATAGAGAAACTCATTATGGCACACAAAGTGATGTGTGGAGACTAAACTCATAATATTGTTCACTTTCTCTTAATTTGAAGTAATAAGTGAAGTCATCAACGATGCTTAATTTCCATAGCTTCGTTTTCAGTCTGAAAGCAACCTTGATATATGACATAATCAATCAAACCTACGTAGAGACAACATTTACTTTACCAAGCTTTGTTATTTCATCTGCTATGAACCCTCTTTTGTCACAATCTACAGTATAAAATTTATACAAGTTTTCAGCATAAGTACTTATCTTTGAGAAATAATAATTAATAAGCACTTTAGAAGGTTATCTAAACTCTTTATGTTTGACAAAGGGAATATCTATTGAAGTAGATTAAAGGTATCAACCTTAGCATTTTGCATTTTTTTTTCTTCATTATAGTTGTTATTACTTATTAGATTTTATGAAGTTTATAAAACCTATGAACCATATAAACAAACCAAGAGTTGATCATACCTTTTGTAATTGTGTTAACATTACATTTATATCCATTTTAGACAAAATCGGTTCTTCAACGGTGTTTGCAATAGATATGAGAAAATGGACAATTCTAAAAGACTTAAGATTTTTGACAAATAGTCTCATTCTCATGAATGAACTGCCCATTTTCTCAAACCTATTGCAAAATCAAGAACCTACTGCACATTGCTCTCAAGCCCAAATCAGGAAGTCACTTATATCCTGCGATTGATTGGAGCCGGTACTGGTTGAGGGCAGGTGCTGCCACATGGCTGGAAATGGTTGGCTTCAATGGTGTCACACGGATTGTACTTTCTATGGATGGATGAGATTGTTCCACTCATTTTTGTTGTATGTGATAGGATGGTGGGATTCTATAAAGTGTGAGCTAAGCATCTCCACATGTGCTGCACGAGGAATACTTAAAAGTGTAACACGTCGGTTAGATTCGGTTTTTGTGAGAAAATTAAACCGAACTAATAAAAAATAATTGGTTTGATTTGGTTCGGTTTTTACGATATTTTCTCATGAAATCTGAATCAAATCAATGTTGATATTTTAAAAAACTTACGAAACTTATATTATCAAATCTAAAAAACTAAAAACGTTGAGCAATGACAAATCATGATTTGTGTCCGGTATGTAATTTGGAAGCTAAAACTGTGATGCACGCGTTTAGGGACTGTGAACGTGTTTTGAAGTTTTGGAGAGCTCGCAAGATTACTGATAATGATCCAGTTTTCTTCGGCACCAATGTAGGGGATTGTCTCAAGTTTAATTTAAGCTAGCAATGCAGGTAGATGCTGCTTTTGCGGTCATCTTGGATCACAACTGGTGGTCTAGAAATGAGCTTGTTATGCTAACTCAAGTTGGGTAATTAACACTGTTAACCCTCCCATTGGTGACCTGAAACTGTTTCAGCCAAACGAACATAATAAATAATGAGAGTTTCCTTGTAAATCAGAAATGAAAATTCACAAGGAAAGATCCAGTGTTCTAAATAGTTGGCTACATTCATTCAAGTAGGTACCAATTGATAACTGCGTTTTTATATAACTATAAAGTAATAGCAGAAGAAAGCACCAACATTAAAATCCTAAAAGTTCTTGTTTGATTTGGTCTTGCTTTTTAATATTCTTGTCAAGTAGATTAACTAGTATAGTTATGTTTTCAAACGTGACCAAACCTTGCCCTCTTTAACTCTGTATGCACTCTTTCATGTCGGCTGATTCTCTGTTCAAGTTCCACTAGCACTACAGTTGATTCAAATATATGGCCACGACTTTCATTTTGAGTCGCAGATTGGCCGATTCTGTCACCTGACATCTTTGCTTTTACGCTCTCATTTGCATCTTTAAAATCATCCTCCGAAACCTCTATTGAATGTTCAATGCTATGTTCTGCAATTGGCCTTTTCAGTGGTAATATTTGTTTAAAATCTGCTGATGATGCTGAAGAAAATTTGTTGAACAATTGCTTGCATTCATACTTGTACTCTTCCAAGGTAGGCTTAGAATCCTCGACAGATACGAAAGGAGATAGAGCATGTGATGGAACTTCAGAAATTCAAAAATGGTGAAATGGAATTTTATGGAGAAAGTATGTCTGTGAGCAAGCTCTTACAATGGAAAATAACAGAAAGTGACAGCCTGACAGGAATAAACCAGAGTTCTATGAACTCCTACCAGAGCTAGGCTCCTAAACTAGAGAGAACTCTCTCCTAAACAAACTCATGACAACTTTATTTGATACCTACTCTTACCCCCTTCCCAAGCTTTTATAACCGAGTAGTTCCTACAATTCAGGAAAATATCCTAACCAACTAATATTTCCTCAGCTTCCACACACTTCTAGAAGCTGTGCTTAGGTGGACTGGGCCCAATAATTGGGTTATCAAATCCAAGTGTTCTATCAGCAAGGTTGTTCTTGTGAAATCGATCGCAGACAGTGAATTCTGGTTGGCTCGCAGTTCAACACGTTTCTGCACTAACTGTCAAAGTGTTATGTTTTGGAGGTAAGCCTGAAGAAGCATCAACATCGATATTATCACACATCCTAGTGTTTGAACCATTGTCACATGATTACCCAAAAGTATAAGTGCAAACAAGTTTGGGAGAAATGTCAGCACGGGTCTACATTTTAACGAACTCAAAACGGGGTCTAGGCACATAACTTGAAACATTTTGATCCATTCCAAATTGTATAGCAATTTCTCTATAGAGTAAAATCCAACAAGTTCAGAAACTCTCAAACATGTTACAAATGACAACATATTTTTATCTAATCTTTCTTAAATGGTACCCAAATTTCATCATTTGGATAAAATACACCACACTTATCAGCATATCTATCATATGGATGCCAAAGAAAATCATCCATAGCCGAGTCTAATGCCAACCTAACATTGTCAATTTTCAAGGCTTTAACCTTATGTTACTTAAACAATAAAGGGTCTCAATGGTTGATCAACATGGGTTGTGGTTGTAAATTTTTTAACCTCTCCCACACCCAAATTTGAACCAAGTAAAAGGGTGATT
Source organism: Medicago sativa (assembly GCF_051527215.1). Lineage (NCBI taxonomy): Eukaryota > Viridiplantae > Streptophyta > Magnoliopsida > Fabales > Fabaceae > Medicago > Medicago sativa. The sequence goes on along the minus strand of NC_140751.1, from coordinate 60,326,697 downwards.
GAAGAGCTCCAAGGATAATCTATCACTACCAACAGTATATTTTCTCAAACCAACAGTATATTCTCTCTAGCAAGATGATATAGCAATAGGAAACAAAGAAATTGTCACCAAATCTTTGTGGGAAAACAAAAATTGACAACCAAGTAGCAAGGAATGCTTCATGTTCAATTTTACTACCTTTATCAATGAAAATATCCGTCCATATCGATGTTCTGCCTTACCTTGTTTACTCTTTTTAGGTTTCCGTCTCACAAGGATCAATTTCTCTTCCACCTTTCCCATTTCTTTGTCTTGAAGTAAAGTGAAAACATGATCACCAAGAACAGGGTAATCCCCTAAAACCATAACATCCTCCAAGGTGATTGTAGCCTCACCAAAGTGAAACACAAAGGCATTTGTCTCACAACACAATTTTCAACGACTCCGAATAGCAAGATGAAATTACACAAACAAGGATGAGTCATTTTTGTTTTTCAAAAAATGCTTGCTTTCACAACTTTGACCAATTTTTCAGAGGTGAAAATTTTCAGCATGTTTTGGGCAACTTCATAAAAGCATACTTGCACATGAAGAAAGGAAAAAAAATGGGAAATTACCTTTTTCCCCTTGTAAGTCAGGGACCATTTGAATTTCGAATTATGTGAAGGGGATTTTTTTTTTAGTATTCCTGTCACACAAAAAAACATTTGTGCAACATTTGTTAAGAATAATTTTCCCAAATTAAAAATACCTTTTTCTATAAGTTAAATTTAGTTTCTGATTCTCAATTTTTCAGAAATTATGTGATTTAACATCTTTATACACATCTGTGAGCATATAAGAACTTTTATATAAGTGAAAGACCATAAACTTATTTTAATTAAGAAGTTCTTATAAACTAGAAAAGACCAAGTAATAATAAATTTAAAAAGTGTCACATATGACACATACCAAAAGCAAACAGAAGATCCTAGTAATATTCCATATTCTTGCCAGAACATATCTCACATAAAGCATAATGCAATTGCTTGTTAACTTCACATGTTCCTTCTGTTTATTTCTCCTCCAAGTTCTAGCAAACTATTTCTCTTGAAGACATGGATGTATAGCCCTCTACAAGAGATCTTACTGTTAAAGGTGAATTGTTCATCAACTAACTTTTGTCTTGTTTTTCTTTTGTTTTCATGTCTCATGCTTGTTGATTTTGGTTTTGATACTATCCTTTAGTTAGTTACATGTTATGTGAGCAAAACTTTGTGGTCCACCTTTGAAGTTACCATGTTAATTACATGGTAAAAAAAAAAATTTAAATCAAAGTGGAGGGTATCTTTATTCTTAGCCATTATGTGTTTAATTATGTGGGAGACAACAGAATAATTTTTCTTGCCTTTGATATCAAGAGATATTTGCTTTCTCCTTTATGTGTGATACTAATCTGATATGTTAAGGAAAAGTCTTCTTCTAATCATTCTCTTCAATTCAATTTTTACTTTTTCAATGATACAATTGATAGAAAGTGATGATGAATATAAATAATGAAATAATTGAAAATTTGAAATTACTGATTACTCAAGAGAGGAAATTCATTCCTTACCTACTGAGGTTGACTTTCAGGCTCCCACACCTAATCTTTTTTAGGCCTAACTATATTTTTAATCCATCAAATGTGGTAATTTTAGCTTTTGGCCTAACTAAGTTTTTATTCCATCAGTCACTTGATTTTTTATGTTTAATCCTATCCATTATTTGGATTCTTTTATGAAGTCTCATTTTTATGAGAAACAGGTTTTTTAAGTCAAATTATTAAACTGTAAGTGCCATGTAATTGGTCATTTAAAACAAGAGGATTCAAATCCATTAGTTAAGGCAAATATAATGTTTTTATTAGTCTTACACTATTTACTAGACACTTTCTTTCTCATCAATCAATGGTAAGTGAAAGAGTATGATAAATTGATTTGATGATAAGAACCAAAAACTCTTGCTTTGACTAGTTTCCCTAGGCATGCCAATTCACCCTTCTAGTCCCTTTGCAACCCTAAACACAGTATCCGGATCCACTGCAGTAGAAAAAGGACGTAGTTTCACGCATTAGTCGGTCTCCACCATTGATTTGAGATTGGTTCGCTTACATTACACTTTCACTAAATCATCTTCATCATCAATTGCGTGACGCAATTACTACATCTAGTCCAAAACCTTAGGCATACAAGTCTTCGCTGCATAGTGTTCCAAATTCTTTATAATAAACTTATAGGTTTCATAGTGATGTAACTTGGTAGACACGCTTCAAATTGCATTTATATTCCTTTTGCATAATGTCACTTTAACATGCTTAATCAGTAGAAATAATTGCTCAAAAAACAATATTGCAGAGACAGGATCTGAGATTTTATCAGATTGTTCTAACATCTAAATAATGCAAAATGCTATGTACAAAACTACAAGGGTTCTCTTAACCAAAGAAATATAAAATATAACAATCAAGTATATACAAAATTCATAAATCACTTGCATTCACAAATATATATTCTTGTTTTTGTTCAAGTTATACAGTTTTTTTTTTTGTTTGTAAACAATACTACCTTGTGGTTTATACTGAAAAGCATAACATATATATGTACAAGGAAATCATATAAAAAAAATACAATTCAGCAAAAGAATTAAGTTCATCAAAGCAAATCCTTTCGCAACAAATTCAAATAATCTATTTCTTGTGCGTATTAAATAAGACCAAGCCTTCTTGTCCTTTGAAGTTGCAAGATCTTCAATATCCTTTCCAGGCACCAAGAACTTCCCCAAAGACTTCAGCGATGAGATCCCTGTCCGCGTTTTGGAGGAATAAATTGAAATCATCCTGAATTTCAAATATTTTACCAAATTTAACAAGATACTGGATACAATGCATCTTCAGTTTTGTCAACCGATATAGTGATGCATTTTGAAGCCTCTCAAGTACATTTTTTGTATCAATATCTTCTAGAAGACTCTCATGGATGGCCTCTCTCAAGTCAGATATGTCGTACTTGTCCGCTGCATGCAGAAGCGCTAGCCTATGTGTCAGAAATTCTTCATTTTTGATGATCCCGTAAAGATAATTGAGAAAAGCCTGACATACTTCAATCGACATGTCTGTGATGTTTATGGTTGACAACTCTTTCTCTTTAAGATCGTGTGAAAACATGCTTTGGAAGACAGGTGAACGGGCAGCTAGAAGAGCTCTATGAACTCCTATACTTCCATCCGAAGCATTGATTGTGATGTCTGTGTGAATGCCTTCTCTTAGCATTCTACCAAGAGACCCTAGGGCTTTTGCGTTCGATCTCTCCTGAGTAAATCCTTCACCACCCCATATGGAGCAAGGTTCTCCACCCTATAATAATGTATCGAAAATTAGCATTTCAAACAAGGTAAAATATCACATACTCAATTCAATCAGATATTCAATATGATGTTGTGATTGTGATATGTTAAATTTATAATGATTCCCTCAAATCTTGGTCACCGTAGAAATGAACTGGATTTTGGTTGCATGCAGCAAACATCTCGTGCGTTCTTGCAATTATAGCATTGATAATTGTTGGATCAAGATCGAACCGTGCAGAAAACATGCTGATTTTGATATTTTTTAAAATCTAAAATTACCAGTTTAAAATCTGAATTGTCTGATCTTGATCCAACATCCACTGGTGTCCTGAATACACAGGATTCCGACTACAGAAAATCAAAATCCAATGAACTGCTGCCCAAACAAACTTTATCAACAATGTCAGAGATTCAAATTAGAGTCATCACTGTGGAGAGAGATTTAACTAGTTAACCCTTGGCTTGAGGGTCAATTTTACAGCTGTGCTATACTTATCAAGATAATGAAACCTCCCCTGTTTGATTATATAATCCATTATCACTAATCATTCTGATTCATCATTGGTGATTATGAACAAAGGAATTAATTAAATGCTCATGATTATAAAAGGGGATTACTAAATCCAATTATTACCCCAAAATTGATTTTAGCTAAACCGACACATTCCCAATTGCCTCTAAATGATTAACATTTGCAATGAATACCACAGAAAATCAATAATAATTAGAGATTAGTCTTAAGCATATACATCTGGGCCTGCAATCTTCAAATCAAGGAAATCAACATCAATGATGAATTTTCCAGAAAGTGGAACCTCAATTGACCAAACAAAATCTTCATTGCTCTTGATCACTTTGTCTTTTATCTCTGTATCATATCAAAACAAGAAATTAATCAACAGAAGAATGGTCAAAAATAATATAATGAACTCAACAGCAAAACATAATTGAGAAAACAGTAAAAATTGCAATCAACAACATAAAAAATTACATGCTAGAAAATCAAAGATTAATAATTTTGAGTTTAATTTCCATGCATTAGGACATTAAAATTGATTATGATAAATGTCAAACATTTCTAATGATCTAACTATTATAATTGATTGTGTAAAACATCTTTAAACTGACAGCGTATACAAATTAATTCCAATAGTTCTCTATCCACAAGAAAAATTGAAATAACAAAAATTGCAAAAATCAGAATTTTGATTACCTGGATGTGTGAGAGCTTTTCGATTTCCATGAGCAGAACTAACGACACGCATGATAAACGAAGCAATTGGAGGATTATCTCTCGTAACATTGGATATTTCAGGAAACAATTTAACAAACACAACCTTGTGTTTCTCCACCGACAAATACCTTCATTTCACACACAACAAAAAAACAAACACAACACAATAAGCCACACACACTCTCAAATCCAATTCCTCATAAGGGTCTTGCAAAAAACCAAACTTTATAATATACAAAACATGTTACAGCATATTCAAATCTATTTAGCCATGTGGGCTGTCTCAATTTTTCTTAAATCAACCAACACAACCCCACTTTTTTTTAGCACATGTTTAGATTACGGTGAATTTGTCAGAATCACGGCATCATCACAGTAATTTTGTCAAATTCACCGTGATCACAAAACATATGTACTAGGTAAGTGTCCTGCATTAAAAATGATGTGTGTGTGTGTGTGTATATATATATATATATATATATATATAGAGAGAGAGAGAGAGAGAGAGAGAGAGAGAGAGAGAGAGAGAGAGAGAGAGAGACCAATTCCAGATACCAATCTTGAAAGGATCAGATTTGCGATAAGTACAAGAAGCCAAGTTATCGATTCTCCATTGAGCAAGACGAGGAGTTGTATCAACTTTGTAAAGAGAATCAGTCATTCTATTTGGAAAGGAAAGTGCAACTGATATTTCATGGATGCAATCCAATATACCTTCCAACAAAAACTCTCCCGGCTTTCCCAGGTTGTTGACTCTTTCTTCCACAATCCTCGTTTCTCTTCATATGAATCTCTCTCTCTCTCTCTCTCTCTCTCTCTCTCTCTCTTGTTCACTACCACTTTCACTATGCTATAGTATAGTTTTCTTTTCTTCTTATTTATTACAATAAAACAAATGAAGTTTTTTCAATGTTTGGTTTGATTGTTTTCTAATATGCTTCAAGATATTTGGAGTTGCTTTTACTCTATAGATGATCAACTTGGTTGCTTTTACTCTTTATTTTATGAAAGAGAGATTAGAGAGAGAGAGAGTGATTTAGTTTTGTTGGTTTATACAGAGCACTTTTATTGGTATGGGATGGTGATGGGGCCATATGATAAAATTCTATTGGTTGGTTTGGTTTTTGACAAGTTTATTGCATTAGATTGCTTGTGTCAATAGGGAACAGAAGGTGTACGTGTTTGGTTTTTGTGAAGATTCATTATGACTCTATGGTTATGTCATTTTGAATGGAAGGGAAAAGAATATTCAATTTCATTTTTTGTGCTTTCAAGCAAAGTATCTATTTCTTTCTTACTTGTAAATTTGACTAATAATTTTGCTTAACTACTTTTGTTCCTTTGTTGGAAAAGAAATATCCTCTGGTTTAGACCCTAAATGGCTATTTGTTAATGATATTTCCTAATTGATCATGTTATTGATTCTCTACAAGTGTCCAATGTGTAGTCATCTCATATTTAATGTGTGACTATACATCATGAGATATTTTATTTGTGTGTGATTTAAATATCCAAGTTTGTCTTTATATTTGTATGTTTGTTTCAATTAATTTAATCCCCTATTCCAATTTTAGAATATTGATAATGTGCTGACTAATAAATTGATACTTTACTAGTTACTACAATTTGAACAAACAAATTTGGGTATTCTTGTGCTGATTTAACACCCTATATTTTATCTCTATGGCATGCTGCATCACTATGTAGCTAGGTTCCATTCTGCCAATAGGGAAGTTGCAATTTGCAAAATGGGCTAAGCTCCATTGTTGTCTCAGTTTTGTGAAGCATAAACCCATTCCTTTTTCCTGCTGCTGTTGCAAGTGGAGGTGTGACTCACTTGCAAGTTGACCTATTTACCATTAAATCTAGTACAACAATATATATAGTTGATTTTATGCACCAAGACAATAATGAAATTATTTGTGGGTTTATGCCCAACTCTTCACCTAAATATTCAAACTCACTTTAAACACTACTTGGGTAATATTGATGCAGTACAGTATAGTATAGCATATTTTCCAATTGAGAAATGATATTTTGACAACCATTTTTTGACAACTTTTGGACAACTTTCTCTCTCATACTCACATGATATTGTTATCCTCTCTCTTCCTTTTTCTCTCTCCATTGTTTTTGACCAATAAGAAGTGAGAAAAACAAGGTTGTCAACAAAGTTATCATCAAATGGATGTCAAAATATCATTACTCTTTCCAATTAGTTGGTGGCATTTGAAAGTAAGTAGTTTAAGATTTTTTTTCTTATTTAAGGGGTTTGCACCAATAAATGGGTTACCTGGCCCTATGAAAGGATATTGGATTCATAAATAGTATTTGTCTTAACAATAATTCCCCAACTTTTTTATGGAAACTTATTTATTTTACCACTTTAGGCAAGGCTCCAAAGATATTCATTTATCATTCTTCAGTTTTTTATTTATTTATTAATACGTGATTTAAGAGGTTTACAACAAATGTGTCCCTTGGCCTTATTCATGGGGTATTAGACTCATAAATACTCATAGTGTTGTACCCCCTAGTGTTTGTACAAGTGTGCAATTTGTATTAATGCACGAATGAGCCCGATAACATGATTGATGGTTTATTTAATTTTTTGAGGGAATGATTGATGGTTTATTGCTTCCCTCGGAAAAAAAAAATGATTGACGGTTTATTCCGGTATTTTTTATAGTTGCTACATTTTTACTATGAGGATTTTTCTATCATGTAAAAATTTACATATGATAATAAGTTTTAAATAGTAATTTTGTCTTGAAATTTGTGTATTTTATATTAAATGTGTAATATTGCACATTTTAGACAAACCCTATTATTATTAATAGGGCCGTTTAATGGTTGGGATAAAGAGAGATGATATGATACATTTGTCATATCTTGTTTAAATATCATGTTTGATCCACTAAATAGATAAGTAAAATAAACTATTTTCCTATTCTATCCTGATTTCCCTTTTTAATTTTTATCCTGAGTATAAGTTGTGTTAGAAATTATCCTGACATGATTAGAAATTCATTACTTATTTATTACCATGATATTCTGTCATTTTTAAAATGTTGTCTTTTTCACTTATTTATAATTAATTACATGCCTTTTTAAAATACTTAATTAATTAGGAGAGTAACTTTCTCATTTAATTATTATAAAATCATGATATCAGGACACGTAGGGGATAGATGTCGTATACGATGTCAGGACACCAAGAATATCAAATGCAATGTCAGGACAACGTAACAACAAATGCTTTAACACAATTAACCAATAAACAGTAATAAAGTAAAGTGCAGGGAAGAAAAAACACAAAATATTGATCTGGGGGACATCCATGCCAAAAAAGAAAATTCACTATAATAGTATTAATTCAAAGTCATATGTGAACAACCTTCAGTTCACCGTCTTCTTACTTAATCACTACCCATGAATTTCTACCAGGGACTCCCCCTAGATATGAGATTCCCTCTCACTTTCTTCACTTAATCACAACCCCTGTGATTTCAACAAAGATTACAATCAAATAGGAGAAACATTCCAATAAACAAAACATACTCTTTGCTTAAAAGCTTCTGAGCGATTCACAAATACAACTCAACTATTAGTCCAGCTCAATGCATCAAGGTGATACAAAGAGAGACTCACAAATAACAAGGACTCAAGATCCTCAGACTCTTTTCTCAATATGATGGCTTTGATCCAAATACAACTCAACTAAAATAAATCATCTCCCCGCTTTGATAATCAGTGGCAACACACAGAGATGTATACAAAATAAAGCACAGAGCTTAACAACGAAACTCTAAAAGAGTCACTTCAATAATACTGCTTTCGTGAATGAAACTAGGTCTGAGTCTTCCTTATATAGCCATTCAGCAGCTTGGGCTTTTTCTTCACAATATTCTAGTAGCAAATATAATATTTCCTTAAATGTCAAGACATTTAACTTAGAAAATACGGCATAGACAAACCGACAATAAAAGGCTTATAGAAACACATGCCTCTTGGACCACAAGTTACATGAATAAAATGTTCAATCATATCTTCAAGGATTTCACACAAAAAAATAATCTTCCAAGATTGCGAAACAAAGTACTTCAGCTGGTACAAGATGTAGTACTAACATGTCGAGACATCTTGTCCAACATCTGCTAGAACACTTGTTAACAAAATGCAGCCAATCACAATACAAAAACCTAACACAATCACATGATAGAATTAATGCTTATCATATTCATATCATATTTTGTTTCTATCTTGCTCTATATCATATTATGTCTCTATCCTTTTCTGACCATCAAAGAGACCCTTCTTGTTAATGAGTATCCTGAGGACACTCTTTAAGATTTTAAATTAAGAAATTACTCATTAAAAAGTCAAATATTTTAATTTCTAATACATTGTTTTTTTGATTTATGTAAAAATTTACTTTTTATAGTTATTAAACACTGTCTTAAAAATACTCGTTGAGAGAAAGCTAATATGTGCCGTTAGGGCACTTCTTGATATACTAAAGATCTAAATTTTGTATTGAAAATTGTGTTTCAAGTTTTTAAAAAAATTAAAAGTGTTATTTTTAACATGTACCTTTAGATCATAAGTTAGCATAACTTTTTCTATTAAAATAAAACACAAAATAAAAAAGGGCTATAAAATAAAATAAAATAAATGATATTTTTACCCATATCTTTCCAGCAAGAAGACAAAAAATAGTGTTTTTTCAGAAGCTACGTATCTCAAGACTCAAGTGCATGGATTAGGATACTCTCTAGTAAAAAAAACTTAAGAAAATAATGTGTTAGATCTAAATCTTAAAATATACGAGCGAATTTTAAAAATTTAAACAGTAGACAAGAACTAATTAAGTGTTGAGATTAAAAAACATGAGAAAACATGATAGAAATTTTTAGAGGATCATTTTGCAAAAAAACATTATAGGGTAGGGAAAATAGCTCCCTATAAATATAGGCCGGTCCGACTCAATTTGCTTTTGCAATTTGGTCCAATAAATAAGTCAAGCTGAGTCAAGCGGTCCTACAAAAAGATGAAAAGAAAAGGGTAATAATTATTTGGAAAATGCTAATTTGTGCTCTCAGTATATCTTAAGAAACTCATTATAGAAATATACGTATTAAAAGTTGTACATTCAACTTTTTAAAAGTAGATATATTATATTTTTCAATGCAAAATTACTCTTTTTAGATTGCTTAACATGTGTCCTAAGGACACAAGTTAACATGACCCTAATTATTTTGGTTACATAATGAATAATGAAAATCATTGTTGTCCTTCAATGTATAGAAATTCTATAATAATTTTTGATTATGCAGGGACTTAAATGATTAACATCAATGTTGACATTAACTCTTTTTATATAGGGATTGAAATGACAGTAACTAAATATTTAGTGATTGATATGGTAATAAGTAGTAAGTATATTGAAGGATTAATATCACAATATTAACGAGACATTTTAACATAAGAGACTATTTTGACTAATATAATGCACAATAAGTAACTATTTAAAAATTTTGATATATTGAAAGACTATTTTAACTACTAGTTACATATTCAAAGAGCAAAATGATTATTACCCTTTAACAAAAATTAGTAGTTTTTTTTAGGCTTAATAGGTCATTTGGTCCCTTAATTAATTTTCAGTTTTCATTTTGGTCCCATAAGTAATAAAACTCATGTTTTTGGTCTTTTAATTGTGTCTCCGTCGGTCAAAAAAATCCCTTCTGTCAAATAAAAAGACCAGTTCCGTTAGTTTTTGCCCACACGGACACTCCAACGTGGCATGTATAAAACGCAAGGCTAAGGGTTAGAGAGAGAATGTTCTCGTTTTAATATATATATATATATATATATATATATATATATATATATATATATATATATATATATATATACACTAGATCGTCTACCCGTGCTGCCGCACGGGTCATATATAGTAAAACACGCAACTTGACGAAATATATGCCACCGTAAAAGTTATTTGATAACATAACACGTTTAAGTTAATATCGAGTTTGATAAAAGTACACCCACGACGCAACGGTATTGGATACACAACTTTTAAATAAAGTATCTTTAGAAAATACAATAACTCAATACGCAATTCAAAACGCTAAACATGTGCCCTAGTGCATTATGTAGAATACTTTGCATTAACAATGTTGCGCCAATAGACTTGGAATTTCAAATTAACTCCAGGATGGATGCTGAAACAACTTAGCAAAACAGCTGACTTAGTTCCCTGTTAACCTGTTTTCATATTCAAAATAATACAGTTTTAGTATCAATGTTGTTTCTGTTAACATAAATAAAGATGTCAAATTGTAGGTTCATGAAATATTCACCTTAATAATAACATACCTATAAACATTATTCCTTTCAAGCTACCAAACGATCTACCAGGATTAAAACATCATCAGCGTTTCTGCAATGCCACATGGTTTTTCTATGAAGCTTACATGGCCTGTACCATAACATAATCCAAAAGATTGAATAAATTGTCTAAATTGTAAAAGTCAAGACATCAATATTAAAACCAAGACTACACATATATAAAACTCAAATATGAGTAGAATCCAATTCCACTCTAAGAACGGGAATTGTCATATATTAAATCGATGGCCTGCCGAAGAGTTTCATCCCCGCCAATTGTAACGACAGAGTTCACATCATTGATAGGATGTGCAAATTTTTTCGAATCTCAACTTTCCATTCAATAGACTTTTCTAAAGAATTTGTTTACAAAAGTTTAAGCAATCAAGGTACACCTATGCCTATTTTTCAAGTGTTAAGACATGCAATATTCAAGCAGAATTAAAACTTCAAATGAAACTTTAAAAACCTAGGATTATTCTTGCCATAGTACCATCCTTACAAAACCTAATCCAAAAATTGCAATAACACTTATATTGATGTATTCTAGAAACTACAAATCAAACCTGCGTGAAAAAGGGATAAAGGTATTAATTAAATATTGCAATATATTGTTACTTGAAAATGATCATATGATATATAATAGTAAAATAGCTTTAAAACAATAAAAGAGCTAAAGGTAGAAATAAGCATACACCTAGCCAAATTGAAAAACTCTACCTACCGGTTTGCTAGCTATAATTTGTGTAACAATCACTTCCATACTGAATGTAAACAGAGACCACATGATGACCAACTTGAAACTAAAAATAACATAAAGAACCTAACTAAAACTGAAACTATGATATCATAGCAGTGGTATGCAATGGTTTGTCCTTGCACAAATTATTAACTACTACCATTCAATCATATATGAAGAACATTTATTGGACTGAGTTAAATAATTGTACTTTTACAATCCTCATAAGTTTAGATCGGTCTTTTGCTACAAATGCATTATATTGCCAGATCACTTGTAAAAAATATAAGTGTCAACAGTCAAACAAATTAACACTTTCAGTTTTAATATCATGTTGGAATTCCAAAACCAAGTGCCAAAAGAGATTAAAACTTTAACTAAATAAAGAACTTGGAAGCAGCCCCTCAAGAAAGGAAAAAAGGATAATAGGAAGAACTATAAACAGAGCAGGATATCTCGTAGCAACTGCTACTTTAGTGAATTGGTTGTCTAAAATAGGTCTAACAACAAATCTATCAATTGTTTTTGTAGACTCTATATTTGAAAATGAGACTGCCAGTTATGAGACAAACAAATAATGCGAGTTGTATTAATTTATGGGAGTCCCAAAAGGTCCAGCTCAAAGTGCATAGGCAAAGCCAACAACCAACAAAAAACACATGATTACAAAAACGTAGATAAGACTAAATACGAATTTTTTCAACAAAGTAATGTTTCATACATTTGAAGACACAAAAAATTAACGAAAAGGAACTCAGTATAGAGTCCATGACATATATCATGTTTATGCAATTATAAACAAAAAATAATAATGTACAGACCTCGATCTTTTTAATTAGCATGTGAAAAATTGACCATGAAGTGAAGATAAATAATCAAAGAATGTTACACATACATGTCAAATATGGGAATGGGAGGCAAAGGATTTGCAGATGAATGTGAACGGAGACCGACGATTACCTTAGCGGCAAGATACTTAAAGACGATTGAAAGGTAAATAGGAGCACCATCACTGACGGCCTTAACTTATTTGTTGGCCTTAAAAAACCGGTCGATATTGCTAACAAAGAATTGAAGGCCAAGCTTTCTGCTCCTAGAGTTGGCCTAAGCTTACCTGTTTTGAATCAGAACAGAAAATGAGTCCACCAAGAATGACTTATATTAAAATGGATAAAATAAGAAAGGGACATCAGGCAGTACAGTTCTTAAACTTGCAGCAGGCAGTATAGCTCTTAAATAAGAAATGGCCTAAGCTTCTTGCAATGCTTATTTTGATGGATAAAAGTACAATCTTAAATGATTTTTCTTTATTGCCTTGCTTTAATGAAATTCTCCATTGATACATAATTAATTGGAAACTAAGACTATGTCTTAAGGTTTCATCATAGACAATAATCATTAGAGTTAAATATAAAATGAAGCCAAGTAAGAAGAGTTTACCTGCATCAATAATTTATTCAAGAACACTATTAATAACACAGATTCAACAATTACTACCTTCAAATATGTTCACATAGTTATGACAGATGGCTAGAAGATTACGTCCAATACCTATGTTTATTTTCTATATTTTTTTAAAGGCTTGTTTGCATAAGAAGTTCCTTGCTTTTATTTCCAGGCTGTCACCAAACCTCTGATGTTAAGCAATATTAATGATAGAACATTTCCTCAAAAAAAAAAAAAATGATGATAGAACATATGTAGTAACAGGACATATTAAGCACATACTGCTGAATGCTTGAGAAACATGTGCTGAGAGTAAAGATAAAATACAGAATGTTAGAAAATTGAAATAAAAAGAAAGTTTGCATCACCAAGGAAGTGTGAAGCTTGTACAGTAAAAAAAGAGGTAAATGTCATGGTACCATTGCCAAAGGTGTCAATGGTACTAAAAAAACATAAAAGTGCAAGTATGTAGGGTCAACATGCTAACAAACAGAGAAAAGGAACAAACAAAAATAAAATCTCTGGGAATATATGGTCACATCACTTTATATGAAGAATTCAATTTTTTTAAGGGAATGTATTAAGAATTCATGATGCTTCCTAAAAGAGCTTATCCAATCTATAAAAAGAGTAAAGTGGTCGATGCATTAGTGTTCAACAATTAAAACAATAATGGTTAAAATATATTAGAGTAAAATATTATCCTTTTCTTAAAATAAATTAGACAGACGTTGTCATGAAATTAGGCAGCGTTAAATGAAAAACAAAATACCTTCATTTGTGAAATCACCAATATGAAAATCCCTAGATTGATCAAAAAACAATTAGAATGTTCTTACCGATAAAAAGATTCACGTTAAAAAGAACAATGTTAATACAAAAACTACAAAACTTAAAACAATGTGGAACCAAACTTCTTTTTTATAAGAAGCTATCATTTGCAATTGGAAAGTAAAAAGTAAAAAGACTTACATTGTGCAATGAGTTAAAACTGGTCCTGATAGATAAAGGAAAATGACTTGCATTGTATCACAACAATTAGAGCACATAAATCCTTTTTGAGTTAGAACCATTTGAAAATCTTTCGAGCGCATCTTGTTTTTCGTTGAGTATAAGATATTTTATCCCAATCTTAAAAACAACCTTATTGTTCATAAAAAGGTACATATCCATGGTTCTTTTAGGAAATTCGCAATTCTGAAATACATTAGGTGCTTGTATTGCTTTTAAAGTTCAAAACAAAGATAAACGTTGAAACAAATCACTCATTTAAATTAAATTGAGAAAAATTATGTAATTAACACGTGAAAAATGGAGTGCGATGTAAAGACAAAAGGTTACACAATCATCCTTGCAACTGCCATATAGAAAGATTAGGCAATTAGCACATGAATAAACATAGTGGAATTATTCACAAAATAATCTATAAGAGCAAGAAATCAAAATAAAACTTAAAAGGAAATAAAAACACTACAGAGAAAGAGGGGTTGTGTGTTAGCAGACTGAAAACAACTTTGGTGCCTGAAGTGCACACAGCTCAAAGGTTACAGTTAGCCATCATCCATGAGCATCACCCTATTCCAACCAGCATGTTTACTACATCAGAGCACTGAGCACACATCAAGCTAATTCTATACTACCATTTATCATTCACAATCCTTGCAAAGCCCTCAATATATTTACCACACAACAATTTATAATAACAAAAAAAAAATGAAACAAAACCAAGACCTTTTAACATCATCATCATCTTTTACCCATAAAAAATAGTAATTTCTGTTGATGTAAATGAAACAGAGCCAAACCCAGACTTGTTAATGTCCAGAACAAACCCCAATTTCTTCAACAAAATCATCTTTTGGATATAAAAATAACTATTTTAACCTTAATGTCAATGAAACTGATCCAAACCCAAATTTTTTTTATTGTAAAATTATAAAAAAATAGCATACAAATTAAAAATAAAAAAATGAAATTACACTTAATTAACCTACAAAATTTAACAGATTGAGTACCTGGAGAAAGGGAATAAGTTTAGGTCAACAAATACAATGTGTTGCCATGGTTTGAAACCAACAGATTGATATGTAAGAGAGGGTTGGCGGTGGTGATTAGGCATGGCAATGGGTACGGGTGGGGACGGGTATTGCCTTCCCCATCCCCATACCCTATTCTCATAAACTTACCCGTTACCCTACCCATACCCAACGGGGATGAAAAATTGAATCCCATCCCCGTCCCCGACGGGTTCGGGGATCCCATCCCCATCCCCATACCCATAGTGAATATTTTTAATAAAAAAAAAAGTTTTTTTTTTAAAAAATCGAATAACATAGCCAAAATAACATAACAAAAAAAAAACCAAATAACATAACCAAAATGTCAATGTTCAAAATTAACCTATGATCCAAAGTATCAAAACAACATAGTCAAATTCAAACCACATCATTGTTCATCAAAATTTAAAATTGCTAAAATAAATAGCCACATAAAAGTTGTCTTCTGTCTTTCTGCAGATGCTACCTACATCTTCAGCTTCACTCTTCAAAATGGGAAGTAACACCACTAGTCAATATTTCACCTATATAATAAAAAATACAAGTTAAACTATAAACATTAAAGTTAGTAAATTGGAAGGTAGTATTAAATAAATGGAATAAAGATCTTACATTCATCATCAGGTTCTATTTCATTGAGTAAATTTGCAAACTCATTACATAATTGATCACCTGTAAATAATGCAAATGCAGTACAGATTGCAGTTATCTAAAAAATACAAAGGATTTGTCATCTGTGTTACCTTACTCCGACGCCTGCTGTTACCTGTTTCTGCCAATGCCTCTGTATTATCATCTGTGATATCAATAGGTGCTTCTATTGTTTCAATTGGTGGTGGTTGAGATGATGAGGGGGTGAGGCCAGTAGTAGTCTGCCCAGTAGTAGTTTGGTGTGCACTTTCTTGTGAAATGATGAGTTCCTGAGAATTACCAACATTATCCATGTCCATTTCCTGTTGAGTTCAAATTCACATGTGACATTAATACTCTATCTATGCACTTTGTTTGTAATGATAAATAACACAAGTAAAACCGCACAGTGCCAAAATCAAACACCAATTTCAATACTGAAGCCTGCACAATTTTATAACACATAACCTGTGCACTAACAGTTTTCACGCACAAGCTTTTCACACACAAATCCACTACAAAATCAAAACGAACCACAAACGCTACAAAATAATAACCAAACCGTACCTACAAGCCATAACCATTCAAATCCAACAGATCCAACCACACACAAACAACTGATTAAATCTCAATCATCAATAACAAATCGGAGCATATAAAAAAATCCAACAGGGATTGAACGCAGATCTATGAAGATAAATGAGAAAGGGAACAGGGATTAAACGCAGAAAATTGATAAAGGGAACTAACCGATCCTGTGTTGGACATGTTGAACGTAGATAAATGAAGAAACGGATCCTGTGTTGAACAAACAGATTTATGAAGAAAGGGAACAACCGATCCTCTGTTG